>NC_134584.1:27220000-29720000 GCF_037038515.1 Microtus pennsylvanicus
CAGGGAAACCCACAGAGACCAGAACTTGTGGAATCTCACAGACTATAGACCGACAACTGGGTGGCCTGCATGGGACCGAACTTGGCCCTCTGCGTCTCATGTGGGCAACAGTTTTGTAGCCTTGTCTGTGAGCCCTCGGCAGTGGTATCAGGATCTATCCATAGTGCATGAGCTGGCTTTTTGAAGTCCATTCCATATGGCGGGATGCCTTGCTGAGCTTTGATGTGTGCAGGAAGCAGCAGAGGGTACAATCTTAGTCCTGCCTCAACTGAATGTCAGGCCTTGTTGACTCCCCATGGGAGGCCTTACCTTTTCTGAGGAGTAAATGGGAATGGATTGGGGGTAGGTGGGGGAGAGAGCGGGAGGAAGGGAGGGAGGTCTATGCTTGATATGTAAAATAAAAAAAAAATAAATAAATAAAAAGAAAGATAAATCTGTGTGATATCTTGATTGCATTCTGGCAATAAAGTTTGTTTTGAATCAGAGGGTGGAGTTCGCCACCAGCTGACCAAAATGAATCATAGAGGATCTGGAAGTCTGAGGAAGCTTAGAGAAGATCTGGACCCTTTGGATGGAGGAGCGGAAGAGCTAAGAGGTCAAGGTCTATGAATCCCTATATCTGACTCCTGATTTTACATTGATAAATAATATATAGATAAATTCATCAATCAATCTGGGATTGAGCTGGACATTTCTTCACTGCTCACTAGCGTACATAATGAGGTATTTTATGCAGGCTGCTGGAGGAGAAAACTCATCAACAGTCTTACCTGTGTAGACCTTAAAGTCACAATACCAACCTGCCAGGCAGGATGAGCCCTTTGTGTAAGAGTATCATGACAGTTTTGGGTTGTCAACTACTTGCTGATGGAGTGTAAGGCCTGTTAGTACATAAACCTGATGGAAAGTCTTAGGCTAGGGAGGTTATAGGTTTTAGGAGTCCAGCTCACTACTGTCATTTTTCTAAATGGCATGTTGTCCGTTTGCCTTTGAAATGTTTTTAGTTATACCCACAGACTAGTGTTGCTCTCAGCCTCTGGCATAGTGCCTCTCTTTAGCTGTGGGCGACAGTTAAATCAAACTTTATATCTGGTCCAAATACTAAGAACAAGTGACTGCTGACAGCTCGGCTGTAAGTCGGATGCCAGTATCACTGCCTCCAAGCCCAAAGAATTTCACAGGAGAGGGGCTGGGAAGAATTTAGAGCCAGAGGATGGGGAGAAGTGAGTGTGGGGGTCCCTGTCACCTGATCACAGCACAGCCATTGCAATTGTGAGCACAGAACAGGCATAGATCTTGGAACAAGGCCTGAATAAAATTGGGACCTCCAACATTCTGACTGGAACTTGTGGGTATGTGTGGATGTCACCATGAGGCTCCACCCCTTTTTGAGGAGCTATTGAAAGCTAATGCATTATTATTATGAATTATGATTATTATTCTTTGTGCGTGTGATGATTTTCCTCAGTGATATAGCCCCTGGTATGTTTTCCAACCTCCAGAAAAAGAAATCAACCTGCTATATTTGTTCATGCAAGTACCTATAGTTAAATGAAGGCAATGAAAAGAAAGGAAGAAAGAGAAAAAAGAGAAAGAAGGAATGGGAACATATAGGATTCAGAGGGAAAAGGGGTTGAGGAGTACTATGCAGAGTGAATACTGTCACAATAAAATATATGTGAGTAATTTAGTAAAGATAAAAAATAGCATGTTAAGTAATTTAGGATGCCATTGATAAATGAAGCATTTGATGGTACTTTCCTTCCCCGTTGACATTTGGATATGCACATCTTGGTTCCATGTATGTATGCTTAAATAGGATGCTGTCGTATTTGTCTGCTCTCTCTTTTCTTGTCTGTCTTTCTCCTTTGCTTTAATGCCACACTACTTTGTAGTTAAGTTTGATAGCTGAAGGAAGTTATATCAATTGTTTATTAAATTTTTCATCTTAGATGTGGACACCAGCTTCTTTATTAATTCTACTTGAAACACACACACGTGCATGGGCACACATGCTCACAGGCTTTATCATGTACATTTGCTCACGCATGCTCATGGCCACACACACATACCTGAGTTTCAACTGTTTCCTGTTGGTGTATAATGCTATTGAGTTCCTCTTTAACTTGTATTTACTTGATGGCGGACTAATAGGGTTGAAGATATTCTCATTAATATTAATACTAATCTATTTATGACTTATTAAACTTGTGGGGGGCGTTCATGACAGGATTTTTCTGAGTAGCTTTGGTGTCCTAAAACTTTCTTTGTAGACCAGATGGGCCTCAAGATCAGAGATCTACCTGCCTCTGCCTCTCAAGTGTTAGGATTAGAGGATTTATTTTTATATACTTGTATTTTTGAGCCTAAAATTGCCTCAAACTTGTAATCTTCATGCCTCAACATCCCATATACTGAGATTACAAGTGTTTGTCACTGACAGCCACTTCTGACAATTAGACTTTTGTCTTTATTTTGAACTGAAAAGAAAAAAATCCCTTTAATTTATAATATCATTAGTCGATAACTAAACAGAGGAGCTCAGGCCCTATACCTACTACATACTGTCAGGAGCTGATTACTGGAGTTGGTTGTTTTGCTCTTTTTATTCTGTTTGCTTTTTGGTGGGTCCACCACCCAAGTCCCAAATAAATCACACATGGAGCCTTATTCTTAGTTATGAATGCCCGGCCTTAACTGGGCTTGTTTCTTGCCAATTTTTCTTATATTAAATTATTTCTACTCTTTTGCCTCTGGGCTTTTTCCTTTTCTTACTTCTGTATATCTTACTTTTACTCTTACTCTGAGGCTGGGTGGCGGGGTATCTGGGTGGCTGGTGGCTGGGTGGCTGGCCCCTTATGTCTTTTTCCCTTGTTCTCTCATTGCTCCCCCCTTACTCATTTTTCCTTCTGTTTATATACTCTGTCTGCCAGCCCTGCCTATCCTTGCTCCTGCCTTGCTGTTGGCCATTTGGGTCTTTATTAGGACCATCAGGTGTTTTTGACAGGCTCAGTAGCACAGCTTCACAGAGTTAAACAAATGCAACATAAACAAAAGCAACACATCTTAAAATAATATTCCCCAGCAGAATATTCATCTCTAAGTATCACCAGTTCATGGATTCTTTTGTCCATGTTTTGCAAGCTTGACTCTCAGAATGTTTGTCTGTGTGTCTATTAGTGGCTGCTTGCTATGCTACACTGTGAATCACTATTATCTTCCTCCTGGGACCAGAACCTGCTCATTTATATCAGAAACCATCACAATGGTTCTTCTAGCATTTGCTAATCATTATCACTTCTTAGAGGCATTTATTGCATTATATAGATTTTAACATGTTCATTAGCTTGTATTGTGATAGCTAAGCTTTCTGCCATCCTTTGATGGTCATTTTGGTATGTCATCATTACTATAACATGGAGGGTCTGCGTATTTGGCTTAACAATATTTTTGAATATTTCTGGATGAGTTTAGCATTTGATTAGCCATATTGAATGAAGCCTGTAGTATTCCTCCAAACAAATGGGAGATATCCCTCTGTCTTTCTGTCTCTGTCTCTATCTTTCTTTTCCCTCTCCCCCGACTTTTTGAATTCAAATAGGAGCTGATGCAAATAGTGCTTTTGATTCTTGAACCTTGAAATTTAGACTAGGAATATTTTTTGTGACTTCTGTTTAAAAATAGAAGAATTTTATGTCACTTATAATACATGTGATTGAATAGGCTATATACATTTTTGTAGAATATCTGCATGCAGTATTGTATCTCTTTCTATATATTTTCCTATTGATTCTTTTTTTTTTCTGGAAAACTTTAAATACCACTTCCCCTTTAAAATATACCAACTATTTCATTTCTAAAGTAGTATTATTAAATCACTTGTAAGTTGAAAGCAAGACCCACAACAAGAACACATGCAGAATTACACACACACATTCATGTCCCTGTGCCTTAAGAATTACTTACTTGTGTTATTTGGGTGGTGGCACATGCTCTTAAACCCACCACTCAGGAGGCAGAGGCAGGCAAATCTCTGTTCAGTTTGAGGCCAGCCTGCTCTACATTGTGAGTTCCAAAACAGTCAATACTATTACACAGAGAAACCCTATCTTGAAAAACAAAACAAAAAAAAAAATAAAACAAACAAACAAAAAAATCCCACTCCTGTCTGCTGCTTGTTTCTTTTTGCTCCAAGAATCAAAAGATTAAGTTTTACCAAAAAAGTCTTTATCTCTGTTTTATAGAGTCTTATTACAGTGGAAATAAATGATAGCAAGAAAAATAAAATGTGTAATGCAGACTGCATGGAAAGGGTAGAATGAGGTAAGTATGCACCATAGGCTGACTTGTTTGGAGAGACATCAATTTCTTTCCAGGAGACATCTTTATAAGCCATGTGAAGATAGGCAACTCAGAAATTTATGGGCTGCTCAAATGCCCTTTTGGATCAGAAGAACCCATGCTTCATTGTTCTGCCTATCTTTATGGCCAATATAATACATAAAATTATTATCAATATATTATATGTAAAATCATGCATTTATCAAACATCTGCTGATGTAGCACAAAGTTTAATTGGTATTAATAATAAAAACCCAGAATTAGATATTAGGGAGTGAAAGCTGAAAGATCAGAGAAGCAGTGCAGTCAGCCACTCGAGAGACCTTTTACCTCTACCAAATCCTCAGACTAAAGTGCGATCCTGTCTCTACTAATCCTCAAACTGCATTCTCAGAATACTGCATCAGACTGCACTGAGCTCCTGTCTCCTCTCCCTTGTATTCCTCTCTCTGTCCAGCCGTATCTCTCCTGTTTCCACCTCCCTAGTGCTGGAATCACCTTTGTGTGAGCTCTGTTTCTCTTTTAGACTGGATCAGTTTCATGTAGCCTTGGGTGGACTTGAACTCACAGAGATCCATCTGCCTCTGTCTCCCGAGTCCTGGGATTAAATGTATGAGCCACCACTGCCTGGCCTCTAGTGACTTAGCTCTGCACTCTGATCTTCAGGCAAGCTGTAGTAGTTAAAACACAAACAGAATATCATCACATGCTGAAATGACTGATGTTATTGAAATAATCAAAGCATCCAAAGCAGGGGAGCAATGGGAGTGTCCCCGAATGTCTAGTGGGCGTGTCATCTAAGAAAAACACAATGGAAAGGGTGGTGGTCACACCTACCAAAGGGAAGTTAGGCCTGAAGTTTCAGTTATCAGAATATGTACAAGTATTCCCTGATCGTGTATGCTAATATTCATAGGCATTGCTAATACTTGCAAGTAGATTCTCATATTAGACAACCCAAATATGCCCATAGTGAAATTAAGGAATTAATTCTAATAAAGTCACTTAATTGAATAATCCAATTGCAGCATTAAAGGTCAGCTGGCTTTCACTAAACATCACAATGCTAGTAAATCTTATAAACATAATATTGTTCAAAAGAAACTTTACTGTTTTCACTACATAAATTCAATAACTTTTATATTTATGGATCAGTCCCGACCAGTGAAAGAAAGGAAGTAATTGCCACATAATTCAGAATACTGAATATAATATTTAAGAAGGAGAAAGATCTCTGTAGAGAAAATGAACAGAATATTTATTGCTCATTGTAATATTTTATTTATTAATCTTGATGACTGGTATATGGGTGTCTTTTTTTCTTGACCATTGGCTAATTAATGTTTTACATATTTTGTACGTGTGATTTTTAAAGACACAAAATACTTTCAGCAAGTAGTTAAGGACTCATTTTTCCTTATTCTTTGCTTGTGTTTGTAACACGCAAAAGAGTTCTTCTTACACTCACAAGCTGCACAGTTTTTAAGGAGGCTGAGGTGTTACGAGGTTGAATGTTGCAGTGGGAAGTCTCAGAATGCTGTGCTGTGTGCGTATGGCCCCTTGTAGTTAAAGCATTTGGGAAGTATGCCTTTGAACTGGGTTATTAATAATTATAGGTTTTATAATTACAAGGTTTTTCCTGATTCTGTATTTACAGAAAACCTTAACAATTGTGTAAATGTAACTTACAAGATTAAAAATAATCTGCAATCTCCTCCTCTGAGAGTTAACAAAGGAAAACAAATTCCCTGCTGCATTTTATTATAGATTTTTAATTTGTTTGTCCATCAATTACTGACTGGCAAGCCAATAACTTCTCCTATGACGAACAGATGAATGACAAAAAGCCCCAGCTAAGTGAACATTTGTGTACTCTGTTGGAGCAGGCAGGGAGAGCAAGCTGTTAACACTTAGCTGGAAATATAACAAATTTAATAACCAGAAGATTAATTGTTGAGAATTACAAATAATAGCTACTCAGCAAATGTTCAGTACCTCTAGTAATCAAAGAAACTGCATCTACTTGCAAATCAAAACTACATGAGAAATCTGCTTCATCTCAGTCAGAACGGAACACAAAAAGCAACAAATGAAGTGTGAAAATCTGGCTGTGAAATTTGTCACCTCCGTGAGGGCCACATACGGTTGATTGAGCTCATCAGCCTGGCTGTGCAGGTGGCTTTTTCCTCTCCAAACACTCCATGTTCCTTCCTTCCAAGATGCACACGTTTCGAGCATGATCTTCCAGATAAAAGAGGACCAGTCTGTAATCAAGGGTTTATAAGCAGCTAGAAATTCTATACCACCTTGCAAGGTCTGTTTGTAGAAGAACCGGGGTAGCATTTAAGACACTGGATACATCCAAACGAAGAACTGCATGTGGCAGTCTGCTTTTCATTTGGGGGAAAAAGTTGATGAGTATGCAGGAACTCTTATTTCCTGTTGATGGGAATGGAACAGCTTTGCTGTTGAGAAAATCAGAATGGTAATGCCTACGAAGAGATGCCTGCATAACCCATTTATTGCAACATTCTCCACAATTGCCTCATTATATAGGCAGTCTAGTGAAAAAAATGCGATATATAAACACAATGGGTTGTTGTTATTTAATTTTAAAGGATGAAGGGCTGGAGAGACACTCAGCAGTTCAGATTATCTGCTACTCTTTTTTTTAAAAAAAATAATGATTTGTTTATTTATGTATATAGTGTTTTACCTGTATGTATGCCCTCAGGCCAGAAGAGGGCACCAGATCTCATTACAGATGATTATGAGCCACCATGTGGTTGCTGGGAATTGAACTCAGAACTCCTGGATGAGCAACAGTGCCCTTAACCTCTGAGCCATCCCTTCAGCCCCTCACCTGTACTCTTGCAGATGACCTATATTTGGTTTCAGCATCTATATCAGATGGCTTACAACCACCTGTAATTGCAGTTCAACAGAAACCAACATCCTTTTTCAGGACACATATGATGTGTGTGGTATGCATACATACATTCTCACACGCACACATGCACATAAAACAGACACACAAATAAGTCTTTTTCCAATATGATATTATTACTGATTGGGAATTTCACAAAATAACACTTGCTTCACGTTCCTCCCAGGTCAACCCTCCCACCCTTGTGTCCTCCCCACAAAAACAGGAAAAAATAAACCTAGAACATTTGCGTTGCCTGTATACTCACTGAAGCATGGTCAAATTCCCAGTGGCCAGCCCTTTAAAGATAACTGAGTTCTTCCTCACCCCAGTCCTTCCAGAAGCCATCAACTGTGAGGAACTATACACTTCAGCATCCCTATCACAGTTTTTAAGAACTCTCTTCAGTGACTTCCCATCTAGAACGCTTTTTTTGAGGGGTAGGAATTGGGAAGAGGTGGTCACAGAAGCCTTCTGTGTCTCTCATTTTCAACTCTTGATTCTGCAATCATCAATACCACTGCAAAAGAAGCTTCCTCACTCATAATGCCAGCAGCATCATGGATTGTGGACTTTTAAGTGATTTCCTGTGGCAGCATGGACCATGGACCTCAGCATGGTCCCCAGATGCAGCACCGACAATGGACATCAACATGACATCCAGTGGCAGCATCGACCACAAACACAAACTTGGCCCTCTGTGGAAAATGGATGAAATTAGACTGGAGAGGTAGGTCAGCAGTTAAGAGCACTGGCTGCTCTCCCAGAGGGTCTGGGCTGGAGTCTGGGTATTTACGTGGGTGCTCACAACCATTTGTAACTTCTGATCCAATGCCCTCTTCTTGCCTCTGTGAGCACACAGACATACATGAAGACAAAACACCCATCCTCCTAACATTTTAAAAATATTTAAAGGATGGAATTCTGTTATTTGCAGAAAAAAAACAATGAAACTAAAGATAGTAATGTTAAGTGAAATAAGGCAGGCTTTAAAATCTGTATGTTGTATCTATCATGGGTCGAATCTAGAGAAAAATAAAAGAAATGGAAATAAGGAGGAATGAACTTTTAAAAAGAGGGAGGAGATCAGCAGGAACATGGAACAAGACTAGGAAATGTGTAGACAGGATCGAAGTCATAAATATTACATAAAATTCCCATTACTTTGTCAATTAACATATTCTAATTAAAAAGAAAACTTGAATAAGAGTTAAAGAAGTGCTGTATCTTGATGGTGATGTGGGAGTTTTTCCTTCACCAGAGTGTTCAGGAGAGTCGTTCTAAATAATGAGAATTTAATGATAAGGAAACTGCTGTGGAAAAATCCTGGAGAGTAACTGAGAGGGACAGCTTGTATAACACCTCCGAAAGTGGTGGCTTGTGACACCTTGACCTGTCACTTGACATACTGTGAACACTTCCTTCCAATTCTCAAGCCCATCCATTTCCTTGTGGACTTCCAGTGTTTCATTATGCAATCGTATCATCATCACTGCCTTGTTATTTTCATAATTGTAGCATCACTTCCAGCCATTTTCTAGTACATAGGCCAGTGTTAAATGGTCCTGATCATTAATCCCTGGCTGCCTAGGCATGTATTCCTTTGCAATAGTCCACAAGAGCAAAGCTATTGCAAAATAGAGCAAACATCCCACAGGTGTTTTTATCTAGTAGTTTGTGTGCTCTATTGCTGGAAGTGAGGAGTTGAAGGTCTAATTACATGGACCTTTCAAAAACATAGCATTTCCATTCAAAAACATAGCAGCAATCACAAAAACAACTATCTACTTGAAAGGTGATTGACTTTCATCTAATATGTTTTATTTTGTTGCTAATGAGGTTCAATGTTTATTTTTATTGATCATTTGTGTCTGTCTCTTCTGAAATGCCTACCTGAATAATTTTCCCAATATTTATTTGATATTTAATATTTTATTGTCTTAGTTTTACATGACTAAGTACATGAATATTTTGCTTCATGGTTTTTTTAATAGGCTTTGTTTTGTCAATGCAATCTCTTCAACATCAAAAGAAACAACAATAAAACCTACAGCTCTCATCTTGAAGGAAATAAGAGAGCTTATTTCAGAGCCAAATCTGAGTGCCAATGGCCTAGGAATATACATCTAGGTCTCCCTAAATACAATGTTCTACCAATGTAGAGGCAATTTCATAAAGTTTTTATAGCAACCAAGCAAAGAAAGCTATAAATAAAGGCATTTTAAAGATAAATTGGAGCTAGGTGGTGGTGATGCATGCCTTTAAATCCAGTACTCAGAAGGCAGGGGCAGGCAGATCTCTGTGAGTTCGAGGCCAGCCTGGTCTACAAAGTGAGTTTCAGGAAAGCTAGGGCTGTTACACAGAGAAACCCTGTCTCGAACCCCCCCCCCCCCCGCAAGAGTAAATAAATAAAAATAAAATAAAATAAAAACTAAACTTGTGGAAACATTAAGCAACACATTAGAGAAGGCATAGAAATTTTAACTACAGGCCTCAGATGATACCTGGTGGCATTCTTAATTGATGGAGAATAGGGTTCCAAACAATACAATTAATATAATCAGAAAGTTTGTATCTGCTTATCAGGATGTTATGTCCAAAATGGTAGTGGCCAAGGAATGACATTTAAGAGGACTGCTGATAATCCAAGACAAAGTACAAGAAAGCTACTGGACCATCAGTGTTGCAGATCTCCATGGCCACTGATGTTTTCATTGGTTCATGAGCCTATGCAAGCAGCTTCTTGAGCACTTTACTTGTTCAGTTCCATCTCCAGAGAGGAATAGGACTGAGCATAGTGGCTTATGACTTTAATCCCAGTGCTTGGGAAACTGAGGCAAGTGGCTATCTTTGCATTCCAGGCCAGCCAGGCTATATAGTGAGAGTTAGTGGAAAACAAACAAACATTAAAGAAAAAAAGAAAGAAACGTGTTTTATTTCTATTCCATTTGGGTTTAGTTCAGATCTGCTTTTTAAAATAGATTTAAACAGAAAAGCTTTTGTTCATTATCTGCCACCACTTCCCACTGATTTGCAGGGTTGCTTGAAAGAACACATGTCCTGTTTCTTACAGGGATTCTGGAATCTGTTTCCAGACTTGACGGGTACTTCCGCTGCGCACATTTCCATCAGGATGCAGTGGGCCTTACAGTGCAGCTTGGTGACTGAACACCCAGAACTTTTTTCATAAGCAATGTTTTACAACATTTTCCCAAGAAAGCAGGGAGGAAATTTTGGTGAGCACAATTCTGCAGAGGGGAATTGTCAATATCTATGAACATGTCAAAATACCAGCATCTGGGCTGGATACAGAATAGGCATAAAATTGGCTAGTCCAGGTGCGAGAGTTAGCCGAGAAAAGGCTAGATATAATGGGCCAAGCGGTGTTTAAAAGAATACAGTCTCTGTGTAATTATTTCGGGTAAAGCTAGCCATGCAGGCGGCCGGGTGCGGGGACACAGCCCAGCCGCTCTTATTTCAACAGGCATATGTCCTGTGTGTTTTCCAGCAAGTCTTTAAAGAAAATACACTAAGTTTTATAAATAGAATGAAATATTATAGTAAATGTTTAAAATTAAAAAAGAACAGAAAATTAACACATAGCTTCCCTCTGTATCTTTTATGTTATTTACTACATATGTGATAAATAATTCAATTATATTTTCAATAGCAGTAACAGATTGATAATAAAAATATTTTAAATATCATTTACGGGGAAGAAGAAGATAATTCAGACTTTCTAGTGTGACTGATTCAAAATCATTTTTATTGCTATGTCTGCATCAATTCTATTGCTAATTTGTTATAATTTGTTAATTTTGAAAAGGCTTCTACACTTTAATTGTAAGAATCCATGAAACTATTTTACATGTTCTTATTTATTTAGTGGCAGAGTCTCAACTATGTAGTCCTGACTGTCTTGGAACATGTAATGTAGACCAGTCTTGCCTTGAACTCATGGAGGTTCACCTGCCTCTACCATCCCAAGGCTCTCAAATAGTCTGAGTGGCAGGCTTCAAGGCTGTATGTGTTAACATTCTTATTACAGTTTATTGCATTTCAGCACAGTATGCTGAAATTACCAAACTTCCATGCTCCTGACATCACGTATTGGAACAGTTTCCGCCTTTCAATGACTTATATGGTGGACTTCCTATCTCTGTTCCCCTGGGCATGGCACTATACTCTTTTCCAGCTGGGATCCATAGGCACCAGAGACAGTTACATTGGGTGTATATGGTTTATGTGCTGTGCTGCGTTATAGGGACATTGGTATGCATGAGGCTCTATGATTATCCTACTAATGTGTGCAGGAAATATCATCAAATCCCATGACAGGTGGAGAGAGATAAACAGTGGAGAGGGAACACAGACTCTACTGCATTTTTTGAACAATAGATTTTCTGTTTTCATTTTGCACTGTGAGCTGATGATTCTAGAAGTGTCTTTGGCAGGATATTTACTTTCTAGTCATGGCTCCTTATACAGAAATGATATCGAATGAAAGTTAGTTTGTAAATACACCTGCTTAACCGAATGGTTGAGTTTTGCTGGGTACCCTTCCCAGCCCTGTAACTTCCTGTATAAACCAGGCTGGTCTCAAAGCTGGAGCAATCTTCTTGGTTCTGTCTCCTCATTGTAAATGCAGGGACTTCAGTTGTGATTACCCTACACAGCTATTTTCTACAGGCTCTGATTAAAACCCTTTTCTTCCAGAAACATTCTGGTATGACAGGGTTCTTAAAATTTTCTTTAAACACACCAAGCCATCGGCTTTCCTAGATGCTTTTGTCAGTTTGCAGTGGTGAGCATCCATGTAGAATGACTAGTCTAGTTTTAGTTAACTCACTGTTAATCATCCCAAAAGAATGACTTAGCAACATGTCCCAAAGCTTGAGCCTCCTCTAGTCCATGGACCACATATGACATTTTTTTCCTACTAAGCACCCAATACATTTGTCTTTCATATCCACAAAAGGTTGTGTTTCCACAGTGCCTATAGGAGTTTGGAAATTTTAATTTTGAAATTCCATTTAAATGTCACTCACTCATTTATGGACATAAAGTCTTGTGGCATATTACTTGGATGTTTGGAAAATTATCAGTGACTGTTACAATAAAAACAAACAGAGCATTAAAATGCAAAGATTTGTAGGGTAACTTCTTTAGCTTTGTTTTCAATCTTTTGACCAAACAATGTACATTTTTCTGTGGCTCAGTGGCATAATATATTTTTTCCTATTAAAAGGAAACTTGGTTCTTTTAGGCGATTTTATGTACTTACAACTCATTATTATGTGGTATTGCTTTAATTTACAGTGTCATATGGATTTGCTGTTGGAAATTAAGCCACTCTCATTCCTTGCATAATCACCAAAGCAGTATAGATAAAGCACGTTAACATCAGGGAACTTCTCATAGTAAGTGGATTTTAATGCCTTCTGTGTTTATATTTTATTACATACAGAAAATGGCAGAGGGATGGCCAGGAATATGGTCTAAGAGCCTACGTTCAGTCTATCTTGATTTCATATTATTGCTTCTTATTGCAATTGCTTCCCATTAGAATTCTGTAGTACCACAGAGTAGATAGAATACTGGCTTCTTGCAGTAGATCTGTTTGTGGCCAGAAGGGCCTTTTTAAGTGATTTAAAATGCATTTCATTCTATTAAACATTCTCCTAGGGTCAGCTATAATTTAGGCCTCAGTTAGCTTGGCATAAGCAGATAATAATGATAAAAAAAATCTGCTAAAGATAAGTAGCCCGTAATCCATGTCCCACACTTCAAAATAATTAGTTTCAAATATATTCTAGAGAGAATGCAAAGTGTTGAATAAAAACATCATTGCATATCCTTATATTCATTTCGATTTATGTTTCATTTTATGTAGCATAATATTAAGAGTCACAACTTTGGTATTTACCACCAAGTCTTTGTTCGCCCTTGTATCTCTAGAGACGAACAGAATTTTGGCACATGCAAAATACAGTTGTGAAATCTTTCTGATAAGCTAGTTCTGTCTTTAAATGGCCTCACAGACAAAGGTGCCGTATGCTGTCTTTCCCAGATGAGGATGCTGAGAAAAGCTCCCTTTTTTTCACGCAGAAGAAAGTGGGGACTGACACGCAGATCAGGCCTTTTAGTTTCTAGCTGGAACTGCCTCTTAGTAGGAAAGCACGTTCCATGGAATAAGGGAGGCTCAGGCTTTGGAACATGTTGATAAGTCATTCTTTTTGATAATGAGTGATGGGTTAAGATAATTGGTCTGACATAGTATCAATGTCCACATTTTCTTTCCATTTTTTAAAAATTTTTGACAATATTAATAATACATTTTGACCACATTCATTCTCTATCCCCCATTCTTATCCCTTTTCTACTCTCAACAATGCTTTTCCTCTTCTCATCTAGTTCTTCTCCTACTTCCATGTCTGTGTGTGGCTGTACCGATGAGTTTCATCAGGGTTACCGACATACAAATGAGTGACAGACTATTTGTAGGAACATGGGCAAATTACCATCTGGCTTCTAACATCATTACCTACCAGTAATTCCTCCGGGAAGGGTGGACGACTCCTAAGCCTATCCCGAGACAATGTGGGAATGTTGGCTCTAATCTAGTGTGGGAATTCTGCAGGTAATCATAGCTGCTGTGATTTCGATAATGCAATAGATATGCCATGTTCAGCATGCCATGCTATTCCCTTCCATCCTCTAGCTCCACATTCTTGTTTTTAAAGAATTATGTAATAATTTAGGTTATTTTGTCTTTAACCCCAGTGCTTTAAGTTATATAAACAAACTGATAGAAACATAAGGAGTAAAATACGCACTAAACCAGCACTGTAAAGAAGAATGCCCGCACAGATTTCCATAGTGGATCTACCAGTCTATTCTCTCACCCAAAGTGATTAAAGAATCCTCTTTCTGCATAGCCTTGCCAGCACCAGTTTTCATTTGATTTGTTTGGTAATAGCCATTTGACTGAGGTGAGATGGAATCTCAAGTAAGTTTCAATTTATAGTTCCTGATGTGCAAAGCTGTTGAACACTATTTAAGTGTTTTCTGGTCATTAATATTTCTTGTTCTAAGAACTCATTGTTCAGTTCCAGAGCCTGTTCTTTGACTTGGTTATTTGTTTTCTTGATGTTTATTTGTTTCTGTTCTTTGCATATTCTAGATATCGGTCTCCTTTCAGATGTATAGCTGGCAAATACTTTTTCCCATTTCAGTATGCAATTGACAATTCTCTTTGCTGTGCAAAGAAAAAAATTACCATCCTTTATCAATTGTTGGTCTTATTTCCTAAGCCAACAGAGTTCTAATTAGAAAATCTTTTGCTGTGGAATAATCCTTTTATACACTGTAAAGATTTGTCACTTAAATTTGTTTAATAGAATGAAGATTGACTAATAGCCAGGTAAAAAGCATAGACAAGAAAGCCAAACTGAGAACGATGGGAAGAAGAAAAATTGAGTCAGAGATGTCGCTAGGCTAGTCACCAACGAAGCAAGATGTGTAGAAAATTAGGTAGCATGATGTGGAATTCCCTTCTGTATTCTGCAAATAATTTTATTCCCATTCATTAATAAAGAAGCTGCTTTTGACCAGTGATTTAACAAAGTAAAGCCAGGCAGAAAATTGGAACAAAGATGTAGAGAGAGAATAGGCAGAATTGAGGACAGGCCATGTAGTTGCCAAAGGAGACAGTAAACCATGAGCCTCATGGTGATACATAAATTAATAGAAATGGGTTAATTTAAGATGTAAGAGTTAGTTAGAAATATGCCTGAGCTGTTGGCCAAACAGTATTGTAATTAATATAGTTTCTGTGTAATTATTTCAGGTCTGGGCAGCTGGGAATGAACAAGAAATCTCCCACTACAGTAACAGGCCATGAGTCACTTGGCAAGGTGTTGATGAAAAATATGGGTTAATTTAAAAGTGAGAGCTAGGTAATATGAATCTGAGCTATTGGCCAAGTATTTATAATTTATATTAAGACTCCTGCAAGTCAGTTACTTGGGAAGCAGTTTTCAGTTATTTGAGGGCAGCTGTGAGGCATGGAAACTCCATCTACAATCCTTAACTGATGTATATTTTATAGTGTCCTCCCTATCTTTTTCCAGCAGAGATTCTCTTTAAAAGACATAGGCTTTATATTGAGATCCTGAATCCATTTGCAGTTGATTTTTGTATATGGTGAGAGAGAATGATCTAGCTTCATTCTTCAATGTATACATAGCCAGTTTGTCCAGCACCTTTTGTTGAAAAAGTTGGCTGTGGTGGTTTGAATGGGAATTTTCCCCATAGGCTCAGGTATGTGAACACATGGTTCCTGGCAGGTGGAGCTGTCTGGGAATGCTGTAAAACCCTTAGGAGGTGTGGCCTAGCTGTGAGAACTGATCATCACCAAGGGTGGGCTTTGACAGTTTGTAACTTTGCCCCAGTCCCAGTTCACTTTCTCCACTTAGTATTTATGGTTGAGCCCTGCTGTCCTCTGCCACGCCTCTCTCATCATTGTGGACTCTCCCTCTGGTGCTATGCCCTCTAACTTTTCTCTCTGTAAGTTGCCTTGGTCATGAGAGCTTATCACAGCGACAGAGAACTAATACTTGTCTTTTTCTCGTGTTGTGTACTATTGGACTCTGACAAAATCAGGAGGCTATAGTTCCGTGGGTTTATACCTGAGCCCTCTATCCTGCTCCATTGATCTCTGTATCTGATTTTATGCCAGTTCCATGAGCTTTTTAATACTTTTGCTCTGTAGCATAGCTTGGAACCAGATATGATGATCCTCCACCAATAGTTTGTATTTCTCAGGATTGCTCTATCTATGTGGGCTCTTTTGTAACCCCATATGAATTTTGGGGCTATTTTTTCTGTGTCTGAAAATGATGGAGTTGCAATTTTGATTTGTGTTGCATTGAATCCGTAGATTTAAATGTTGGTCTCAGTTTTTTTTTTTTTCTCAAAGATACTTGAAATGCCTTCAGGGTCATTCCTGTTTGCATTTTCCTGAGGAATTTTACCTGGCTTTCCTCTATCCATATAATTCTCTGTATCAAAAGATACTTAGCTGTACCTTTTCATAATTTTATGTTTTTTATGTGGTCCATATTGGGGTTATTCCATTTTTGTTTATTTTCTTTCCTTTTCCAAATTTCATATTTAAATAAACCTTTATATCTTTTACCTTATATGGTTATTAGAAGCCATGGTACTCCGTCAATGTTTTATGATTAGAAATTTCTTCTGCCAGATACTTGTTCACCATTCTACATTCTATAAATAACTTGGGACTTGACATTGCTCATCTAAGTCCTCAGCTACTAGACCACAAAGATGACATTTACTCTAGTTTTCAATACTGTGTTGCACATTTCCATGTGGGCTCTAATCAGAATTGGCTTTACTGACCGCATTGCAACCAAGTTTCTGATTGCAATCATTTGGAAAAATTCTCAGAAGCTTCAGACTTTTCTCCCAGTTTTTCTTAGGAGAATGTCCTTATGCAGCCTTCTATGATAAACTGAACCTTTAATTAGCATCTTCTTCCAAACCCACCAAGTTTCTACTCAGTATCATGTTCAAGAAATTCTTCCACATATTCTAGCATTTCTTACAGCAACACATCATTTATCTAGTAACAGTTTTCGTTATTAGTACATTTTGTGTTGCTGTCCCAGAGCAGCATAGTTGGGAATTTATAATGATGGAACATTTCTTTCTCACATTTCTGGAGGCTGAGAAGTCTAAGGGAGACTGGGAATTGATGAATGCTTTCTCTTTGTGTCATCCCATGGCCAAAAACACAGATAGGTGATGATGTCATTATAGTTCCTGTTCTCTCCATGTTTCCCTAGGACAAGGGCAATAGCCTCCCCTGTGACTTCTCTATAGTTAGTGTGTCAGTTACAAGAATCACTAATTTAGTGCAAGTTGATGCAAGTTAACTATCTACTACTTACCAAACATAACACCAGGTAACAAGGTGAATGAGAAACACTGCTGGCCTTTGATCAGAATTTTACTGGTTCTGTATTTTGATTTTTAATTTCCTCCAAAGAGCTATGTGGCATCAACTTGGTCTGTAGCAAGCGGCTGGGATGTGGTGAAGACTTCTATAGATGGGGCATAAAAGAAGATCTTCACTTCAGTGGGAAAAGTCATTTAAATGGATCATAAAACTCTGGTCATTTTTTCCCTTCCCCTTTATCCTTGGGCAAGAAGTGAGGAATTTTGTCCTCTGGCTCCTTCCAAGGAACCTTACCACAGGTCCCAAACAACTGGAGCAATCAGTCACAGATTGGAACTTCCAAAATTCTTCAATAAATCTTGCCTTATAATTTAATTTCTCAGGTCTTATAGTGATGGAAAGTCAGCAAGGAAAATAAAAATACTCAAACTGTTTCAATGTAGTATTGATAGCACAATGATAGGAAGCCAGAGAGTATCTTAAAATTTTTAGGAGTATTTTCTTCCCAGAGTCCATGGTTATTATTATTTTAAATTTCTGACTATTTACACGGGTATACAATGTACAGTGGACGTATTATCCATTAGCCTCCTATCCATTTTCCACACTGTCAGATATTCTTCCCACCTAGTCTAGCTCCTACTTTCATAGCTTATATTTTTTTGTACAGAACTTGTAGCCATAGTTGCTATGTGGTCATGATTAATTGGCTTTGTCACATCCAGATGTCAACTTCCTCAAGATGCTTTTCTTTCCTATTCTCTAGCTCTTACAAGCTTTCTCCTGTATTTTCTGTGCTGTTTCTCAGACTTTAAAAAGACTTGTGGTTTTAATTTTAAAATACCTTTAGTGATAATAGCAAGCTTCACACTAGGGAGTCAACTAAAATATATTTGTGAGTCTCTAGTTTTGAACTGTGGTCTGTGCAATAAATACAAAATTTTTAGTGAGACATGAAAACTTTGCATACTATAGGCCTAATCTATCTTGATCTTTAAGGTTTCTATACATCCCACAGTACACTGTTGCTTTCAAAACACACCTTCCTTCTATTCTTGTGCCAAATGTATTTTTTTGTCTCTGTGTGTGTGTGTGTGTGTGTGTGTGTGTGTGTGTGTGTGCGATGTCCTTTTACAATTTACAGTCAGCTTGGTGAAATTCTACTTCTTTTTTATGGTTCTAACTTCCAGGTCATAACTGATGGGGAACCTTGTTAGCTAATCATTTTTAAGAGGTGGATCTTAGTTAACTAATATTATATTTTGCCTAGATAGGTAATCTTTAACCACTTCAAAGATCTGTAGAATATGGCATTTAAATAACTTAGGGTTCTGTTGAAATGAGAAATGATTGCTCCTGACAGCACCAATCTATTCCCCCCAAAATGTTGAGCACCGCCGGGCAGTGGTGGCGCATGCCTTTAATCCCAGCACTCGGGAGGCAGAGGCAGGCGGATCTCTGTGAGTTCGAGGCCAGCCTGGTCTACAAGAGTTAGTTCCAGGACAGGCACTAAAGCTACAGAGAAACCCTGTCTCGAAAAACCAAAAAAACAAAATAATGTTGAGCACCGAAGATATTCCACTCAGAGTTTGTTTTCTTCTTGGCACAATTGGCCTTTGGGCAAGGAACTGCCCATGCCTCAACCGCTGGCAAAGTACATGGTATCTGGAAATGGATAATCAGAACACAAGGAAAAAGACTGCCAAATCTTGCCAAGACAGAGTAAGATGGTTTTGAAAAATTTCCTGCCTCTAAAAATGGTCTGTTAGTTATGCTAGGCCTTAGCCAAACTGGTTGCTTCAATGTTGCAAATGAGACTTTGGGTGATTGCTCAGGAAGTCATATTCTGCTCACTTTGGAAACTGCTTGATTGCACTTCCTGTCCACTCCAGTAATATTATTTCCCTTCTTGGGCTTTCAATGGGGTTGAAGATTAGGTAGTCATAGTTACCTTTCTCTTATGATTTAGCCAAGCTTATTTTTGGTGCAAGATTTAGACTCTTTGAAATAAAATGTTTATTAAAACATTTGTCATATGTTCCTTGTTTAATATTGCTTATGTTGTTTGTAATCTTATACTTGATATATTGTTCCTATTGTATATAGTTTTGTATTGGGTTTGGATAGCTCTTGTTTAGACAAAAGGTGGAGATTATGGGGAACCTTCTAGGCAATCATCTTTAAGAGGTGGGTCTTAGTTAAGGCATGCTGGGATGCAGGGAAAAATGTGTACACCTCCCTGTGAGTGTTCTCTCTGTACCTTTTCCTGCAGGACATTGCTGTGCTTGGACTTTCTTGTTTCCTGTTTCATGAGTTTCCCCCTTATAATAAATAAAATATAATTGTTTTATCCTTAGCTAGCCTGGTTATTTCAACACATAACTCTCTATAAAGCTTTCTTCACGTGTTTAGAAGAAGTACTAACTTTTCTTTCTTGCTTTGAAAATTCCATTGAAACTATAAGTACAGGGCTTATACCTACTACTGCACTTACACCCATACCTCCTTAGTTTAATTTTTAAAAGAATAATTTCTTGACCCAACAGATTTTTTTCCTCTTACTGAAGCTGAGCTGTACACATTTGGTATTTGATGGTTCTCCAGAAGGATAGCAAGAAATTATGTTTTTCTACATCTTTCTCAATGGGCTGACATAATAATGGTATGAGGGCTATATTCCTTATGGAGACTGGTGGGGGTCCTTACAGCTTCTAGAAGAGCTTTGTAGGGTTTGCTGCTCTCTCTTCAAAGCCAGCAATGGAAGATTGACTAAATGCCCAGATTCTGACTTTCTTATTACCCAGTCTCCTATTTCTAAGGACTATTGTAAGAGTAGTGGCCCCATTCAAGTTAAGTCAGCTTGTTAGCAACCTTGATTCTATTTTTAAACTAATGGCCCTCTTCCAGGTAATGAGGTATATTCACAGATTCTGGGGATTTGATTACAGGCACCTTTAAGGGTCTATGATGTTGCTTACTAGAAAATCCATCTGATAGCAATTTACTATGTCATCAAGGAAAATATGTTACAAAAGTATGGGCAAAGAGTAGTTCCCATTATGGTCTCTTTATCAAATCCATAAAGAAAAAAATGCCTATTTCCTCATTTGAACTTGGTTAGACCATATACAGCAGGCACACAAAGAAAGAAACAGAGGTGTGTGCACATACCTGTCTTGCCTCAAGAGAATAATTTGTATGCATACAGCTACTTTAAACAGCATTATCCCTCTCCCACTTTAAGGATAACCTACTCAGTTTTCTTCATAAGCCTGTAAGTAGAAAAATTCTGCCAAAGGACTAAAGAGAGAGTTCAGTGGTTAAGATCACTGGCTGCTCTTAGAGGGCCCAGGCTTGGGTCCCAGAACTTGTATAGCAACTCACAACTGCCTGCGACTCCAGTTACAGAGGATCTGAAACCCTCCTCTGGTCTGCAAGAGATCTTGCATACATGTTGTACGCATAAACTCATACAGCCCACCCCCCACAAATAAAAACATTTTTTTTAAAAAAGCTAACAATAAAAATCTGTCAAAATATAAACCCTTTCTATAGAACAACTGACCGCAGTATTATCCTACAAATGAAAATTGACATATGCTTTATGTTATTATAGTTTAGGGAGACACCACTACTGTAGCCGATGACTAGATTTTATGGGATATCCCTCACTAGAGTCTTCAGAAAATAACATCTAAGTTATGCTGACTTGCGCTTTTCTTTTTTTCATATTTTATTTGTCACTACAAGAATTTTCCAGGTACCTATTCAGTAACACATTATGTCTAGATGAGATTTAAATCAACTTATGTTCACATTCAGAAGCTCAATAGCACATAAGCAATTCAGGTTATTTATACTTTTATTATTATAGAGGGTAAGAACAAAACGGAACAATTTGAAACACTGTTTGGAAACAGCTTATGGTTGAGAATAGGTACTGCTCGTTCTTGTTTTGGTTCTTCATTGTAGCAATGCGTATAATTGTATTGTTAGACTGGGCTTTTTCCAGAGATACAACTTCACTTTCATACAGACTACTTACTGAATGAAATGAGGACATAACCACTGCATGGTATGTTGAGGAAGAGGTTTATACTATAGATTTTAGGGAAAATACAGCAAGAGATATCTGGAGGAATCCAGAGTACATAGAGTAGGAAGTAGACTGAATGTGGTTGGCAGACTGAACCAAGCCATCAGGGGAGTGAGGAGTTACAAAGGAAGATAAAGGAAGAGAAGAGAAGTGGAGAGGAGAGTAGAGGAGAGGAGAGGAAAGGAGAGGAGAGAAGGGAGGGAAGAACGGACGGAGGGAGGGAGCGAGGGAGGGAGAAAGGGAGGGAGGGAGACAGAGAGAGAAAGGGCTGTGAGTTGTATCTGCCTTTCTTCTGTGCAAGTCATTTAGGGGACAGAGTCTATAAGGACATCTGATTCTACCCTTGGAAGTAGCACACTATCGCTTCTGCCATCTTTTATATGTCATAACTCTAAAAAAATGTGGGAGGTAATTACAGAAGGCTGTACAATCTCTAGGAGGCAGTTTATACTGGGATGTTTTAGAAGCTAGAGACTATATAGTCTGTACTGTATCTCCTAATAACCATGTCCCGACCTCTTTATATAAAATCCACCCAATGTCTGCAGTTTAAGACTGGCTTTGCATCACTATAACAACATTCTAAAGACAGCACGACATGGGAAGATCCAGAAGCATTATGCAAAATTCAGACTGTTCTCACACAGGAGACACATGAGACTAGTTAGAGAACTCGGACTCCTTAAGGGAGCTCGTTATGAGGGTAACTCTTCAATGTCTGATTTGTCCTGGGATGGAGTGAACGCAATCAAAATCAAATTAAGCTGTCAGAAACAGACTTTCAAGCTAATGCCATTGACATGTGATTGAAGGACATTTTAATCATTGCAAATATTAGGTCTCCACCATACTGTCTCTGATTTGCTGGCTTTCCAGAAATTAAAACTTCAAGGAGGATATAGTAGAGGTGTTTCATGTTTGAGTGGATACATGCTCATATCCCCAACTCTTTCTGCTCATAGAGTCAATAGAATTACAAATGAGTGGTACTAAATAAATGGCTACTTTTATCTTAATATTTTGGGACTCTTAATTCTTATTTCAGCATTATACACAAAATGACAGCATTTTCCCCAATGATTTCCATATCCTTCTTCCCTCCCTGTCTCTTTCCATAATTTTCTTTAAGATTTTCTACTTTTTACATCCTTTGTTTGTTGTTTTTTCATTGTATTTCTTTTGTATTTATTTTAGATACTAACTGCAATTTCCTCTCCCTTCCCTCCTCCCCCTCCTGCCCAATCCACCCCCATTCACTCCTCAGAAAGGGCAAAGCCTCCCATGGGGAGTCAACAAAGCCTGGCACATTCTGATGAGTCAGGGCCAAGCCCCCTACATTTCTAGGCTGAGCAAAGCATCCTACCATATGGAATGGGCTTCAAAATGCCAGTTCATGAAGCAGGGATAGATCCTGGTCCCACTGCCAGGGGTCTCACAAACAGACCAGGCATCAAAACTGTTGCCCACATGCAGACCTAATTTGGACCCCTGCAGGAACCCCAGCTGTTGGTTTAGAGTCTGTAAGCTCTGGCAAATTCAAGCCAACCATATCTGTGGGTTTCCCTATCATGTAATGACTCCCAATATCGAGATATCTCTTTTCTTGCTCTTCCACCCCATCCATCTCCTAACTCATTTTCTATCAATACAAGACTATATATAATTTCCATAATGCTTCATTCATGCGAAATCACCTTATCCATGTCCTTTCTTTATATGTTCTTTGTTTTCAGGATGATTTTTCTTTTTTTAAGATTATAATAAAGATTATAATTTCCTCCCTCCAAACCTTCCCAAATACCCCTCCCTGTTCTTCAAATTTGTTGGGAGCTGGGAGCCCCCCCTCCCCAGTTCCTGAATTTCTGGTAAACAACTTGTAATGTTTGCAGCTGCTCTGAGCAGGAGACCCTCAGGAGTTTCTGATGGCAGGGGAGTGGTTTCTGGTGGGTTTGGCTGGGGCGTGGCTGTCAGTTAAGGATCCCTATGTATGCTGCCCCTGGACACAATAAAAGGGGCATTCCTGTTTCAAGGATGACCCGTGTCTCTGTCTGTGTGTCTTTGTCTGTTTAAATCTCCAGGCCCTTGACCGGCTTGGGAATGGCCCTGTAGTGCAGGCGCCGCAAAACAGGAGTAGTACCATACTGTCACATAGTACAGGCAGGCTGTACACAAATTCATAGCCTTCTTTTTTTGTTTTAAAGAATACAAAAAAGAACAAAACTTCCAATCTAAAATTAATAGGCAACTTGGTTAAATCCACACTTGCTGCTTGTACTGTGCACACATACTGTTTCAGTAAGATGAGCAGCTATTCAATAGTAAGCAATCTACAGACAGCAAAGATATATGTATGCTTACATTTGTTGATGTTAGCTGACAGTCAACTGCATGTCCTCTTCCTTGGTCAAAATTATTCCCCAAATTTTCTTGTCATGAACTGTGTTCTTAGAATTGAGCGCTACGTGACATGGTCAGAGATAAATGGCACCAGAGATCGCTGTCTTCTGGTGGGGACAGGACAGAGCTGAAGGGTGGCCCTGAAAACCACCAGCTACATGTGGAGAGCTTTTGTCATTCTGCATCTCCGCATCACTGTTTAGAAGAGTGGTCCTCAGTCTAATCAGCATGTCCAGGGCCAGGGTTTATCTTGCTTTCAAACCAGTCTGCAATTCTGGCCTTTTTATATTATAGAAAATATCCCAAGGAATATAGATACATATCAATGTTTAAAATGTCAGTCTGTGAGGCACAGGTATAATTCCATCCCACTGATTAAAATTTATGAACATACTGCTCTTTGATCCTTATGACATGGATATATCAGCTGATGGAATTAAATACTTACAACACTCGTCCTTGATTACTTTTGCAATGTCACTGCCTCGATAATTTACACAAGCCACTAGTTTAATATTGGGTTCTCCATCACCTTATAATTTCTTTTTTTTAACCTTATAATTTCTTATTACCACTAATTTCCTTCCTAGAATTTCTAAAGCAATGTAAATTTATTACTCATAATTAAGTCATCTATGTTCTCCTTAGTTGATTGAGGCTATATTTTTCTCTTGCTACTGGTATCTTGAATGTACACATTGTGTAATTTTATATGGAAAAATTGCTATCTTTCATATTTGGCTAAGGTAATACAATTGGCATTTGATTATATTCAATAGTCGAATGATTCAAGCAACACTGAATTTAACAAGATAGAAATAATTTGCATAGCCTCCTGTGAACTGAATTCATGAGGAAGCCAGTGTTTCATGCTTCTGGATGCTATAGAACAGTGATATTGAGATGTAGTGTGGTCTGGAGAACAGGGACCATGGTAACACACATCAAGAGTCATTTTTTAAAAAAATCTGATTCTGGACAAGGACTGGCTTTTCTTCATTATATGTGAGACAGACCAAATAGTTTAGAATGCCTTTGCCTAAGAAATATAAATTAAGAACTACAACACTAGAGTGTTTATTTTTAGCAGAGAAGGTATCTGTGAGTGAGCATGAAAGAACATAATGATTGCCTGGTGATGCCTGAGATAGATGTAAGAAAGTGACATGGAACCTCGGTCCATACTTGGTAATCAGTAAGAGAGTCATTACAAGAAACACCTGCATCTTGAAACATCTGCTGCTTAAAAGGAGTGAAGATATTCCTGGTAGAGTTCACCTATAGGCCCAGTTTCTGGGATACGTAATGATAATGCTTCCATCATGTGAGGGTCCTTTCCAATCTTGGGTAAAAAGAATGTATAAGGAATAAGCAGCAGTGAAGTAAGTTAAGAATGAATCAGAATACATCAACCAGTTTTAAAAGTTCAAGTGGTCACTTGACATTATATCTTGTCAAGTATAGGTTCAATCAATGATACAACTGGTTATGCAGAAGATGACAATGAACCTGCAACAGCCCCATACAGCACCAAGACTATGATCTACACAGAAAGGGGAAGGTATGAGCAATGAGAGACCTTGAATCCTTTCCTTCATCCAATCATATATATATGTGTATATATATATATGCATATATATTCATCCAATATTATATATACATGTTATATATGATATATAATGTATATTACACACACACACATATATATATCCATATATATGTCAAAGGAGCCACACCTTCAAGCTTGAAAGATGGGGGAAACATTATGGCGGCAAATGTTTAATGACTGTCCTTTGCTGGTGAAGTATGGGACTGTTGATGGTTTCCACATTGTAAATTATTCATGGATAATTTCAAGCTCCAAAGAACATTTCTGAACTTTGTCTTGCACAGAGATGTGTACAGTAGGCTCTAGTGAACTGGTTCAAGCTAGTTTCATGCTCACTAAAGAAAGAAATGAGAGAATGTGCAACTATAATACTAATGGAGAATACTGAGAGTAAGTGACAAAGAGGTGGTTTTACTAATTGAAAAATGATTGTATGCGATGGGAGAGTTTTAAAAGATTCTAAGGGATTCCCAGTAGAAAAGAGGCAAAAGTGTTATAAAAAAAAAGGGTAGACCGAGTAGAGATTTTAAATAAAAAAATTCATAAAGTTCTTGAGTCCATGGCCAAGTAGTAAACTAAGAAAGGCAATTAATCAAACAATGAATAAACTGAAGAAATTATAGACTTAAATCCAAGCTCAAATTTTAAAACTCCTACAAGCAAACATTCTGCTCCTTCAGCCAATAGCCTTTAAGATACCAGTCCACTTGGGCGTGGTATCTTATACTGTAAAAGCAGCTGTAAACGTGCACCCACTTTCTTGCTTCCACCCCCGCTTCCGGCTGCTAGACTCTGTTCCTGTTCATGCAGAGGACTGTTATATGGGACAGTGATCTGAAAGTTTCGTCCTTAAATAAATAACCCTTTTTATTATTCATAATTCTGAACTGATGTGGGATTGTTTTGTGACTTACATCATCACAAACACAGTAAGAAGGATTCTGGGTGTTGGTGTGAAATATATATTGAACACTCAAAGCAAAACTGTCATAGGAAGACAGGGAGTGAGTTTTGTGATGGTAGTCTGGAAAGTAATCTCTTTTGGTTCTGTCTCCAAAAGCGCAGGGAACAAATGGAAAATGGTAAGAGGGACAAGAGACTCTCACATCGAAGAACATAGTTGACAAAGTAAATAGGCAATCTATGGAAGCAAGACACTTAGCATCCAAGTGACTGATAAACAAATGTGTTATTTGAATAAATCATTCTATAATGCACATGGAAGTCAAAATATTACATAGTATAGAACAAATGCATGCAGTTTTTGCTTGTCAATAATATTTCACAGAACTAGGATGGTGGGATTGTTAAGAGGTTAAATATATCATAATAAGTGTTCTTACAAAAGATTATACAACAACAAAAACAATAGAGGTACAAGGGAACATTCAAAAGTGATAGCCATGGTGCATGCTTTGGTTATATAGATAATTTCCTGAACTAATATTATTTTTTGAACCATCAATCTATATAATTAAAACATTAGATTTTGTATATATGCACCAAGATAAAACTGCTAAAACTTTTAAAAATAATTCACTAGTGTCTGGGATGTAGTGGCTTCTGCTGGTGGTATTTGTACAGGTGACATCTAATTTACATGGGGACACCAGGCCTGACATAAGTCCTTCATGACTCTGTGAAAGGAAAGACTACATCTACAAAAGGACATTAGGGACTCCCTCCACATATACTTCTTTTGGATGAGACAAATCAATCTGTCATATAACTAATGAAAAATGCAAACTATAAAAAGCCATTTTTAAAGTGTAGGCCCTTTGTACAGAAACTAAAATGTGACAGGCTTTGCTGATAAACAAGGAAAGGAAAACTAGTAAAGAAAAATGATTTTCTAGAGAAATTTCCACATCTCAGAGCACATGGACTTCTTAGCAAAGACAAGGCTCTTGGGGTCAATCTTCAAGACACACAATCTACTCTTTCGAAGGATAGACACATTCTTGGGAAAAAAAAGCAAAATAGTAAATAAAAAGTGGAAAGGGTTGAATTTAGATAATCGAAACTGCCATCTAAAGGAGACCTAAATAAGAAGAATGCAAATACTTGATATAATGAAAGGCATGAAATAAATACTCAAGGAGAAACAGACCTGAAGAACAAAACACAACAACGTTTATCGTGTGGAAAGGAAGCATGCTGGTTTAGAGAGGGAAACACAACCACTTAAAGCTAGGAACTAAAATTCAAAAAAAAAAAATTTGAATGTGCCAGTTACGGCTTTAGAGAAGCAGATATCAAGACAGAATTAGAAATAGAGAATTATTACTAAAATTCCTTAGTAATCTCTAATAGGAGAGATTAGAGCATAAGTCAGTCGAGTGGTGTGAGCCTCAATTCACCTCCTTACAGCAGGGGACTGAGAAACCAGGATGTAGGCTGAAATGGCATTACCATCAAAGTACCAGTTAACACAACCTTAGCTATTGTCTGACAGTTGCCCAGGGAAACTCAGTTGAGATTTGCCAGCTGCAGGATCCTTGGATAACTTCAAGTAATTTTAAATTGAAGTATAAGATAAATTATCAGAATTATTAAAAGCCATACAGTTACTTAGAAGCATCTATATCTTTGGCCAGTTTATTCCTCTTCAATTATCTTGGAAATCTCCCTTGCCATCTGACCTTGTCCTAGCCTTCTACCCTAGCCTCCTTTCTACTCTTTTTGCAGCATGCTTTGTCTGTGTCTTGTTCAGACTTTCCTGGAAGCAAACCCTGAGATAAGTACTTGAACTCAAGCTATTTGTTTGGATGGTTGTTCCAGGAAACACGGGCAGGAGATGGGAGACTGAGTCAAGAAAAATCAAATAGTCACTAATAGCAGGCTGGTGAGCAAGTCACTGATGGGGACAGTGGAAACTTATTCTTACTGGGGAACTCAGGAAAACAAGTAGAAAAAAAAACTTGCTTGAGGCATCACCATATGATCTTAGACATATAGTAAATATCTATTGAGAGTAAGAATGCAGCACGTATTAAAGATCTAGCATATGGATTGTGATCATTGTGCTATCTGACACATAAATAAATCTCAATATATTTCTCTGTTTTACTCTGTTTCCAATCTGCAAGAACCAGGTCATCTTATTTCTGTATTTTATGTAGTCTTAGAGTAGCCACTGAAGCTCTCTTCTTAATCATCTAGGGCTGCAACTAAATTTCCAACATTCACTCCAGAGGAAAGAGAAGAGTATGGGAGGAGCCTTAAATAATCTCTTGGGTGGAGAAATGGACAAACACTAAGATTTACGGAAATCTTAGTTTGGTGGGAAAATTCTTTAGTGATCTTTAACATGTTCCTTTTCCTGACAGGATTACATGAAATGAGATAAACCCATCTTACAGTGCCATTATTCATTTCAAACAATTATTACTTTTATTGTTAAAATAATGAACTTCTGGGTGTGAAGGATTTGCCATTGTGTTAGATATAAATTAATATTACTTTTACATTTTGTCTTACTGGTCTTACAAAGCATTGACCTTTCTTGTCATTTTAAAGCAATTTGTGATAACTATATAATATTAAGATATCATTTTGCTAAAAGCCTGAGAAATACTTTATAGCATGTGGCTTTTGAGCATAGAAATGTCCAAGTAATGGCACTAAAGAATTTTCTTAATGCATGCTAAGAAGAAAGGAATTATAAATAGCAACAATATCAAATAACATTACTGAACTAAAGGGGATTTCATATTAAAATGTATATGTGAGTGTGTGTACTGTAGATAGGGCTGAAGAGCAAAATTAAATGAATGGCTCTTTCAAACTACCCCTCACATATGAAGGTCACTACTGATTATGAGAGGATATTGTATTATGACCTTAAAAAGTTAAGTGATAATATGCTGTCATATTTGTAGCTCAGTAGTACATCATGTGCCTTTTATGATCCACTCAATATGAGAGAAAAATAAACCTTGTCCTCAAACATACAGCATTTCTGAAGAAAAGATTAAAAATTAAAAATAACACAATCCATCTAGACAGATAGCCTTGAGATGTTCAAGAGATGGGATACATAGGTCTGCCAGTTTATTGTGTTATACATTTCTGAGGACACCCAAAACTATTCTATTTATTAATGGCTCAAAGTGAAGAAGTAAGAAATCAGTCTTTTTCCACCTGATCAGGACTATGAAATGTTCTGTACTTCATCCTGCAATTCACTATCAGATGCAATCTTGGGTTTTGCTAGGTGCCTCTAAGTGTGGGAATGTGTGAGGAGCTGCAGCAAGAAATTTGAATCACCCGTATAATTAATTATTGCCAAATACTTGTCTTTACAAAGGAAACAAAATATAGACCTCCATTTTTGACAAACAGAATTATTTGAAGTAAAGACCATATGAGAGTGAAGAACATTGTTTGATTCTGGGGTAATGGAGCAGGGCCACCGGCCGCAACATAAAACACTGTGACTGTCAGGACTAGATGACAATAAAGAAAAGGGAGAAATGACTGACTCCTGCTTCTCCTAAGACTTGTGTGGAAACCAGGACTGAAAAATTCTTTATGGAGATATTAACATATATGTTATGTTCCCTGCCCATCAGAATGATCCCTATATTGGACTTCTTGATCTTTAAGGGTATGAGGGAAACAAGACTTATATGATAGTATAAAAACTATCAGGGCTGTGTGAATTGCTTTTAACAGTTCTGTTATGCCAACCTATTTGGCATACACTTATAGGAAGACTGATTTAAGCTCCTGGCTTCAGAGGTCTTAATCCATCCTGGTGGAGAAGACTGATTCGTGTTAGGGTAGGCAAGGAACCAAAAAAAAAAAAAAAAGGAAGTCATTGCTCTCCTGGCTTCCTATGCTTTCCATTTGAGTTTACCTTGGTCCCCAGGCTATATGGTACTCATGTCACAATCAATCTTCCTACTCGATTAATCTACTCCAAGGTCATCCTTCAGGCAGGCTCAGAAGGGTCACTTCAGTCTCCTGGGTGATTGACAACCATGGTTAATCTTCATACAAGCTCTCAGAGAAAAGGATAAGACAGCACACACTTACATATAAGGAACTACAGCCATGGTTTTGAAAAGTATGACTGACTGGAAAGATGAAAAGAATGAAGGATTCCTAGCTGCCAAACATATGGGAAACCTACCTTTGTCACAAGCTTCTGTTTTTTTGGCATTCACCTGGAGGAATAACTCCTTTCCTTAAAAATTCCACAGCCAGTACCATCCTCAGCAGATAAAAACTGAAAGTATTCATACTAAAATTACTAACAACCCAGGGTCTGACTCCATTCAACATGCTATAAGAAGAGTAAGTTAGGGTAGGTGGACAAGAGAACCAAATTAGAAAGCAAGGAATTATGTTATAAAGGTTGAAAATGACATGATTTATATGCCAAGAAATTACAATTATACTGAAAAACATGAGAATTGATAAATGTCAGTAAAGCGGCAAGAACAAGGCAAAATGCTTGGGAAAAGGCTATGTGGATAGGGCTCTTGTTGTGCAACCATCAGTACCTGAATTGAGATCACTGACACTTGTGTGAGAACTGGGTGGGCATGATAGACTTTGTGTAATCCCAGTGTTTAGGAGACCAACAGGGAAGTCTGGGACAAGCTGGCTTGCTCTAAGCCTTATCAGTGTGCTCTGTGTTAAGTGAGACCCTACTTCAGATGATAGATCAAGAAGAGGCTGTTCTCTTCTTTTCTGGATCTCATAAATTGATGGACTTTAAACACTTGGAGGCCATGGCTTTATACTAACCTTACCACCATCTGATATTTTGTGTATAGGTCAAAGACCAAAGACTCCTTGATTCTTCCTGGAGTTTGACTCAAGGAAGTAGTAGAAAGATCTCCTTAGTAAATTGGGGGCATGGGGATCATAGGAGAGGGTTTAAGGGGAGGGGAGAGGCAGAAAGGGGAGCAGAGAAAAATGTATAGCTCAATAAAATCATTTTTAAAAAGGGAAAAAGTTCCACTAATTTCTAGAAGACCACTTCACCTCACTTTCCTGCATTGTTGGCTCTTATTGTTTGATAAAACCAGCAGTAATAAGGGTGTCTTATATTTTCTTAAAAGTATACACCATACATTTTAAAGAAAATTAAGTTACTTGGTGCTGCCAATGCTCTCTACATGAACCATAGACAACAAAAATCCAAGAACAGAGCATAAGAAACCTCCTTTTGAAGGTTGGTCAGGTTAGTTCAAGTGACTCACTAAATAATGTAGGTTATTGATGTAGCCTTCAGTGACTTCTCAGGGCTCCACTCTGGGCCCCTATGGCTGACAACTCCACACCATTAGGACAAGGACTCAAATTATTTAAGCCTAGTCTGACCTGAAAGCTTCTCCCCTGAGCTCTACCTTCTGTGGTTCTAGAAAGCAAGGCGCAAGCTGCCAAGGGAGGGAAGCAATTACACAGGTGTGGTCAGCTGCATCACCAGGATCCACAACAATTACCAGCAGAGCATGATACGTATAGAGGTGCATGATGAGACTCACGTGTCAGCGGCTACCAGCAGCTGTCTAATTGGATTTAAGATCAATTCAACAAGAGGGGAATCATGCCAATTACTGAAAACCTAGCCAGCTTCTGGAACCTTAAAGGTCAGGAACCTTAAAAAAAGAATCTACTAGCTGGGTGTGGGTGGCATGCACCTTTAATCCCAGAATTTGAGAGGCAGAAGCAGGTTGGATCTCTGAAAGTTGGAGGTCAGCCTGATCTACCAGAGAGTTCTAGGGCAGCCAAGGCTGTGACACAGAGAAAATCTGTCTTGAAAAACCCCCCAAAAAGAAAAGAAAGGCAAAAAAAAAGGAAAGAAAACAATCTTCTACTGCCACTTTGCTAGAACAGTATAATCCCTTGTTACATTCTAATTTTACCCCGATACTCATGGGTAATCATAGTTCTTACCTCTCACCAATGAAGCTTCTCAAATGGAGGCCAGCATGGAGAACCACAACTAGACACAATGTCGAGATGAAAGGATAGTGGGGACCCCAGATTGTGCTTGATAGCTCAGAAACCATCATGGAAGACAGCACAGAAAGTCTGTCAGAACCAGAAGGCCAGGAAGTCTGCTGTGAAACAGTCTGTCCTACAATTGACTGATAATAGTGATACAGACATGGTATTATACAAAAAGGAAAAATTCATAGGGTCCAATCCCTAGGCTAAGAACTTCAGGCAACTACTGACTGCTGGGAGGACAATTAGCCTCTCCCAGGAATGAACCCCCTTATTGATTATTTGATGCATAATGGCTAGCATTTAACCCATATACACTCAAAAAACAAAACCATATGTATATGTATATATGTGTGTGTTTTTCTTTGATCTCGTATGATATATGCATATGAATATATGATATATATATATATGTCACATATACATACGAGATCAAAGAAAGAGACTATTAACTTTCAAGTTGGCAGGTTGAGAGCAGTACAGCATAGGAGGATTTTGATGGAGGGTAACTGGGAGAGGGTGGAGGGAGGTGCATTAGTCAGGGTTCTTTTTTTATTGAAAACGTTTCTGCCTCCTCCCCGCCTCCCATTTTCCTCCCCCTCCCCTCACTCCTCTCTCCCTCCCTCCACTTCTTTCCCTGTCCCTCTCCAGTCCAAAGAGTAGTCCGGATTCCCTGCCCTGCGGGAAGTCCAAGGTCTTCCCTGCTCCATCCAGGTCTGGGAAGGTGAGCATCCAAACAGGCTAGGCTCCCACAAAGCCAGTGCATGCAGTAGGATCAAAACTCAGTGTCATTGTCCTTGGCTTCTTATCAGCCCTCATTGTTTGCCATGTTCAGAGAGTCCGGTTTTATCCCATGCTTTTTCAGTCCCAGTCAAGCTGGCCTTGGTGAGCTCCCAATAGATCAGCCCCACTGTCTCAGTGGGTGGGTGCATCAATCGCGGTCCTGACTTCCTTGCTCATGTTCTCCCTCCTTCTGCTCCTCATTTGGGCCTTGGGAGCTCAGTCAGTGCTCCACTATGTGTCTCTGTCTCTATCCCCATCCATCGCCAGATGAAGGTTCTATGGTGATATGCAAGATATTCGTCAGTATGGCTATAGTAGTCAGGGTTCTCGAGAGTCACAGAACTTATGGAATGAATCTCTATCTATCTATCTATCTATCTATCTATCTATCTCTCTCTCTATATATATATATATATATATTTATGAATGAATGACTTATAGACTGAAGTCCAACAATGACTAGTTATGAATGTAAAGTCCAATCTAGTAATTTTTCAGTCCCATGAGGCTAGGTATCTCAGCTGGTCTGCAGGAATCTCCAAGAAGGAATGGGTAGACTGATGGAGGTGAGGGCAAGCAGAAGAAGAGCACCATTCCTTCTCTCCTTGTCCTTACATAGGCTTCCAACAAAAGGTGTGGCCCAGGTAAAGGTGAGCCTTCCAGCCTCAAGGCCCAGAAGAAAGGCAATGTCTTCCTGCTTCAGGATCCTGATCACAAGTGCACCCTCCATTTCTAGATTATAGTTCATTCCAATATAGTCAAGTTGACAACCAAGAATAGTCATCACAGGAGGAAAGGGGGAGAGAAATAAATGTAAATACACACACACACACACACACACACACACACCTAGAGTTGAGGGCCATTTCTGCTGGCAAGTATAACATTCCTGATATGCTCAGCTAGCAAACTGACCCACTTTCAATTCTGTTGCAGTGATAAAATATCATGGCAAAAATCAATTTCAGGAAAAAGATAATTTGTTTTAGTTCACAATTCCATGTTACAGCCCATTATAGAGAGAAAGTCAAGGGCTGTAGCAGCTGATCACATCCACAATCAACAGCAAGGAGAGAGAGAAGAGAATGCATAATCACTCAGCTCACTTTCTCTGTTCATATATATATATATATATATATATATATATATATATATATATATATATATATTACCATTCAAAAATTTACACTTCCTCCCCTCCTTCCATTCCCCTCCCACTCCCCCACTTACCTTCCTCCATCCCCCTCCCTCCTTAAGAGAGGGAAGGAAACCCAGCCCTGTGGGAAGTCTAAGCCCCCCTCCCCCACATCCAGGCCTAGGAAGCTTTGCATCCAAATAGACTAGAGTCCCAAAAAGCCAGTACAAGCAGTAGAAACAAGTCCCAGTGCCTTTATCAATGGCTTCTCAGTCATCCCCCATTGTCAGCCACATTCAGAGAGTCCAGTTTGATCAAATGCTTATTCAGTCCCGGTCCAGCTGGATTTGGTGAGCTTTTATTAGAATAGGCACAATGTCTCAGTGGGTGGACCAAACCCCAGGGGTCCAGACTTCCTTGCTCATCTTCTCCCTCCTTCTGCTCTTCAACTGGACCTTGGGGGCTCAGTCCCCAACTTCCTCTGTTTAAAAAACCTCAGAATCCAAACTCGGGAACTGTTGCCACCTACTTGTAGGTTGGGCTTCCATATCAATTAACATAATAAAGACAATCATCCGCAGATGTGACACAGGCTTACCTTGTATAGAAAACCCCTCACTGGGACTCTCTTTGAAGATGATCCTACCCCAGTGTGTAGTACTAAGTACAACTAGTACTAACCACTCCACTGAGGTATTATTTCTTAGTTGATATGTTATTAATATGTTAAACTAGTTTTCACTATCAATATTAGTATAACATAAGTTACCAATAATAAATCTCTAGTTGAAGGCACAAGGGATTGACACAGTCATTTTTAACTTTGGAAAGTCCACAGCAAGAAAATTAAACTCATGTGGACCAGGGTGATAAACAAAATGCCTAAGACTGGTGAGTAGGGCACCAGAAAGGTAAGCAAACAACTGCGTTTGGAGAGCTCTTAAGAAGGGTAGAGTTGGCAGGGATGATGTTTTTCAAAAATAGGCCAGTATTTGACTCATGCTGTTGAATACCTCTTTGGCACAGACCGGAACTTCTTAGGTAGTGTGGAAGGGAAACAGCCAAGGCCTGGACACAATGTCCTAGGTTTAGATAACATGGAAAATCTTCTCTCATAGCCTCTCCCTTATGAAAGAGTTGCAACATGTTACCTCTTGTTTCCTCTTTTTATCTGGAGCTCTTTGGTTCCTACTCAGAACAGGAAGTGTGTGTATGTGTGTGTGTGTGGGGGGGGTGGTGGTTACATGTGTGCTTGAGTATGTGTGCTGTTTGCTGGATATTCACACTTCCCCAACCTATGCTTACTGCATCCTTCTTGTAAGTGTGATTCCTATATATTTTCTGAGATAAAAGCAGGCAGGCTACTTAGGAACTGAAGTCCTCCTTGGATAATTATCTTCCTTTTGGCATTTCCCTCTCAATGAGAAATTTTAATAGAAGCAGACAGATTGTGTGTGTGTGTGTGTGTGTGTGTGTGGTGTGTTTGTATGTTTAGACAAGAGAGATAATGAGAGAGTAGAAGTGACCTGGAGTACACAGCTATGTCATTTGGCCTAATAGACTGGTATGGTCTGTGGAAAGGTTGACAGGCATTCATTGAACATGGACAATGAACTAGAGACCAAGCTTACATTTTCTTATCTGGTTAATAAAGTGAATTCCTCTAGTGAAAATTATCATCTTAACTGTTTATGAAAAAGTAGCTAAAATATAAACTAGAAGAAAGAAACTCTGAAACTTAGCCCGTATTTGTCTAGGAACTATCGGAGTTATAGGAAAGTAGTATATAAATATGTTTTGTGCAGCAGCAACAGAACGTTCACCTAGAGGATAACATGTATCTTACAACAATAGGACAATATCTCTTTCCTCAATGAAAGAGTGGACGTGACACTGAACACTGGATTGACAAGCCCTTTTAAAGAGGCACTTCTTGTGATTGATTGAATTCACATACAGTGTTATCATGTCCTCTTGACACTGGGTACAATTTAACTCAACTTTAATACATACAAAATTCTGCTGAACTAGAATACAGATTGAGCATAGGTCACAAAGCTGGAGAGTTTAAGTACCCCATTCTGAGATTATTAGTTACCAGAATGTGCTTGCTGGTGTAACCTGTGTAGCCTTCATCTAACACTTTTGCTATTAAAAGGTGAATTATCCGAATATGCAGCTTCTTTTGCCTATCTCCTGTAATTGCAAAGGCCAAAAAAAAAAAAAAGAGGGAAGAAGGGTAAGAGAAGAATTAATTCAGGGGATTGTATAAAAGAGAAAACTTTGATATTCTGATTTAAAGAAATATATTTATGATCAGCATCCAGGGCTCATGTCCAAATATCTTAAGGAAGAAGCTGTTGGTTTTAATCTGCTTTCTTCTTGGAAGAAAGAAATGGTAGCAATATTTCCAAGTACATTTACATCTGCATATATTTTTAGTTTGTTTGGTTTGTGTGTTTGTTTTGAGACAGAGTCTCACTGTGTAGCTCCAGCTGACTTGGAACTCACTACATAGACATGGTTAGCCTTGAACTCAATCCACCTGTTTCTCCTTCCCAAGTGTTGGGTTGCTTATACCTGACTTTGACAACTGTCAAGTGTCACTGGGTGAGTTATTCATTTATTTATTTAGCCCTCAGATTTTGTCATCTAAAGATGAGAAAGTTGTAAGTTGGTGATTTTTAATGTACTGCCATTTTAATTTTAGCTTTGAGAATTTGAAGTTTTAAAACAGGATGCTGAAATACTAATAGAATTCGATTGTTGGAGTTGCTTTATGAAGTACTCAGCACCTAGAAAGTCTTGATGGAATGATTTTTCTGAATTTGGCTTGCTTCTCCCTCAAGGTCTACAGTATTATCACTCCATGTTTCCTATCACAGTTTAAGGGTCTAAGCATCCACTGGATATTTTATAAGAATCCCAGTGACCTTCTACAAAATGCTTTTGTGGACAATTGGCCAGTGGAGCAGAGAGGAGTCTCTAGCCACTTCTAATTGAATTTCCAGATCCCATTATTTCAACGCCTGTCTGCAATAGTTGCCCTGTGAGCTTGTGGATTTGCCTTAAAAATGCATGCTGCAATCTGAAATCTTCTTCACAGACACGTCACGAACATACACTCCATTACTTTTTTTGTTTTAGCTCAGTTAATATACAACATTTACATAAGGCTGGTTTTCACTCCAGGTTTGGAGTAATGCAAGAAAATGAAGGGAAATTATTTCACATAATAGCCCAGTGTGGGTCATCCTTTAAAAATGAAATATTAAACAGCATAACTCCAAACTCCATCGCTTTTCTCTGACTCATAAATACCTCTTAGGTCTTGAATTATCCTAGTGGTAGTCTTTAGAATGTCTTCTAGTTTTTATCCACACAGCTCGTAGCTTTTCTCACAAACATGAGTTTTCTTTGTCCTAATCAAACTGAGCTCAGATGATCTTATTAACAAAAACCAACTGCTTTTTGTCTCTTAATGAAAACCACAAAGGAACTTTGGGGTCATAACTCCTCTTTTGAGATGATCAGTCATGGACTGAATTTCCACTCCTGAAAACATTTTTTCCTTTTTTAAAGAAAGGTGTATTAGGCTTTACAATACTGTGTGTGATCTTTCTGTTCAAGAGAGCCCTTTCACCTCTATATGTCTTGGTATTTAAGACGGACTAGCAGGGAGTCACCTTTCTGAAGTAAGGAATGGAGGGCTTGCAACTCCACTTATGGCTGTCCTCATTCTAACAGCATGGGCCCAAATTGCTCTTGCAGTGCCCTGGGAGTGAGCACAGCATGGTTATTCTTATGTGCAGAAGATTGCTCTTCAAAAGAATCGTTACACTAAAAATGTAAACTACTGTATAAAAAAAATTGAAGAAGGCAAGAAAAATGGGCAGACTTATCATGCTCTTGGATTAACAGAATTGATGCTACAAAAAGGAATATACCAGAAAAATGATCTATAAACTTAATAGAATCCCCACCAAAATTTCAATGACATTTTTCACCAAAATAGAAAACACCGTACTGAAGTTCTATAAGAGTGCAAATTATCCCACATAGTCAATGCAATAAATAATAATAATAATAATAATAATAATCATCCAATGCTATTAGTGTCATAATACTTGATATCATGTCATACTACAGTGCTATAGTTACAAAAACATCATAATACCAATGCACAGTTTTATAACAGATCAATGGTCTATAGCAGAGGATGAAGAAACAAATACCTGCACAATCCAACACCTACTACAACTCATTTTTGATAAAGATGTAAAATCATGCATTATGAAAAAGGTAGGCTTTCAACAAATGATGCTGGGATAATTAGGTATCTCCATGTAGGAAGTGAAACTTGATTCATATCTCTCACCATATGAAAAAAATCTATTCAACATGTATCAAATATCCTTAATGTAGGATCTGAAGGTCTGACATAGATGGAGAAAAGCAGGATAAACATATTAAGATGAATGCATAGCCAAGCACTTTCTAAAAAATACTGTAGTAGACCAGGAAGAACTTTTAAGAACTAACCAATGGGGGGGTACTTGAAATTTAAATGCCTGCACATTGCAAAGGAAACAACAGAGCCCTCAGAATGGAAAAAAATCATCAACAATATGACATGAGATCAATGCCTAAAATCTATAAAAACTCAAAAAATCAAACAATTATTTTCCCACGTAATACAGGACAGGTCACAGTGAGACCACTCATCTCCAGCACTTCTCACTGCTGGATACATTCTAAACACTCTCACAGTTCACAAAGGACCCCAATGGAGACCTGTAGACTTGAGTTAATACCAATGTGTCAGTATCGGCACCTGCGTTGCTTTAAATGGATCTTCTGCAGTATAGGATGTTTATAGAGAAGACTGAGAAAGAACTATGAGGCAGGATATAGAGCTATGACTTGGAAAGAGGAGCGCTATGATCTCACATTCCATTTCTCTAGAGCAAGCAGTAACTGGAAAGGAACCCTGTATATTTTCATAACATTATATGATTTAATAAAAATATATAGAGAAATATGCTAGGCTTTAGGAAACTAAGCAAAAACAGTAGAGGATACATGATATGTATGAGTATACCCTTGCATTCATCAAAAACTGCATTTGTGTGTGTTTGTGGATAAAATTAAAAATACTTTTGAAATTCAAAAAAAAAAAAGAAAAGAAAAGAAAAAAAGAAACTTTTTTTCCAGGATTCAAAAGCTTCAGAAATCTTTCCTCACTCTGGGCAGGGCAGTGTTGTGTTGATGTGTGTAGTGACTGCTGGAAAGATGCTAGGGGACAGCATTTAATTATCACTAACATGCTTTCTTTCATAGAGCACATTGAGTTTTGCTTAATTTATTCTTGGCTTTGAGGTTAAGGCTTCATAATAATTTAGTATAACTGGATTTGTTTTTATGAAATTCTGTTATTTTTAAACGTTTTGTATTTTTCAAAGAGTTGAGTAATTCTGAAAGCAACAGAGTATGAAAAACAGACACATAAAACCGCTGTAGCTACTTCTAGTGTCAAGTCTCCTACTCGTAAATAAATTAAAACTTGAAATGAGTGTCTTCAGTCTTGAAAGTTCTGGAATTTGTTTCCAGCACGTTGATCAGTTGTGATTCTCTGAATTAACATCAGCTCGAGGCACAAAGAAGCTTCTTTCACCAAGGTTGACAGCAGCGCAAATACATGGGCGTACAGATCAATATTTAGAAGGTGGTGACATAGTATGACTTTAACACAAATGCAGCAGGTTCCCCTCCTAGAGGCCATGACCTCCAGATTTCTGTTTATTACTATTATTATTATTTTTTTATTATTTTATAGTACAGGCATGAATTCCTTCCAGTGCAGTAGACCACAGTTCTTATTAGAAGCAGTTGGCTACTCAATCATGCCATTATTGCTCCACTAGGATGATCTTGCCTAGCAGGTTGGTATTATTGTATGAAGGAGCCAGTGAGGCATGAGGTTATCTTTTTTGTCGACCAGCACACTTAATATCTTCTGTCACTATGAAAGCTAGTCATGGAAAGAATTCTTTGGTCATTTTAAGATTGATTTCTTTATGTTCTGCAACCAAAATGAGTAGTGTCTTCAACAACAGGGATTTATAAACTAGCTATGGTGGGAAACAAGGAGGATTGATAATAGCCTCTGGGGCTGGGCTGACCAATGAGTCATAGAGAAATAAGTATTGCCTGATAAAGATATTTCACTTAGCAATTCATCATTTCTGGGAGCAGTGACCCAGAGTGCTCAGCCAGCTAAACACGAGGCATCTGTATTAAACTCCTTTACCCTACAGTTCAGGGAAGATTGTAGAAGAGGAACAGGAAGGACCTAAGAGTTAGAGGGTGGGAAGAACTTCTGTGATCTGGTATTTTCTCTACCTGACAAGGCTGGTTGCAAACATCAGTTCGCAGCATCTGCAGTGGCCTGCACCACACCAAGCCTGTTGAAATTTCAGTATGAATGGTGAAGGGACCATCAATGTTCCAACCCTAGCTGAGTGAAGAGACTCTTTCCTTGCAGGTATACCACTTGAAGGTTGTCCCAGTGACTGTCCCACATCCGTGTGCATATAGACATTACTAATTTGACTTAGCGTGCTATATTTTTTAGACAAAAGAGTTAACATAACTGGAGGGACATTTGTTGGGAGCATACGGGGGATTGGACGAGGGACATAAGATCTGAACATGATTATTATACATCATATCCATGTATGAAAAATTCATCGAATGAATGAGAAATAGATACAAGAAAACACAGAAAAAGAAACAGAGAGAATATGAATATATGAATTCCGGCATTTAAAAGACCATTGAGAGCTTTATTCTTACATGTAAGCATCTGTTTGTAATGGAAAGTGAGCTGGGAGGTGTAGTGTCAAGGACTGAAATTTTGTTCTTCATGGGGATTAACTTCTACAATGACTCTGTAGAGACTTTTTCTATGATTCCGTCTCATATTTCAAACTTGAACTCTTGTTTCCATTTCCATTCCCAAATCTTTGAGTTTTAGGCTAGTTGAAAAAAAAAAGAATTCTGGTTCAATTTAGAATGAGTAAGAACCTTAATGCATTTCATATCTTCAGCTATCACTGGTTTTTGTTTTGTTCTAGGATTCACTTCAAATTTCTCCCACCAACTATCCTAGATTTCCATCCTTCAAGGGGACCAAGGGACATGTGATAATTCACATGTGATTATCTATTTATCTAAAAAAGAGTACTATTAGGTACTTTAAATGTTGAACTGCTTTGTTTTCCTATGTTAGAAAGTTCTACCTTTGTTTAGCAACATAAATTAGGTCTGTTAATCACAATTAGAGAAAAAAGAGACAGTAAAACAGGTTTGAAACATGAATGAGAAAGTGGCAGCATAGATAAGAAACTCAGCAAGGAAACTGAGATAAGAAACAACAGAAAGCTGCAGGAGCTCCCTAAGACAGGGCAACAACAGGATATCCAAGGGAAGTTCTCATGAGGGCCCAGTATTGACGGTGTATCAGAAACCAGAGGCTGCACACTATGCCAATAAGTCTTTGCAATGAACACTTGCATGTAAGGCTATATGGATAAATCAGTTTGCTGTGTGACTCAGTATATAACACTATAGCTTCTTCCATGATGAGATTTTTTTTCTTTCTTTTTTCTCTTAAATTTTACTTTGCTTTATTTTTGGGGAGAGGTTTCAAGGGCAGAGGGTGAATATGAAAGGATGAGAAATGAATGAAGTCAAGATGCATGATGTAAATGACACAAAGAATAAATAAAAAGTTTAAAAACAAGAAAAATTAGAAATAAAAAATCAGCAAATTAGACAAAACAGCACTTTATTAATATACCAGAGAAAGAAAAAGAATTTAAAGTTTGGGAATCAAGACTAAGTAAAAACTACATTTAGATACAAAGAAATAAAAGGAAAAAAATCAAGGCCACAGTTTCTAACAACTCAGGAATATTATCAAGAGAGCAAACTTAAAAATCTTAGGAGCATAAGAAGTTGAAACCAGAAGCTAATGATGCATAAAACCTATTCATTGCAATTGTAGTACCAAATCCTCCCATTCTAGAGGAAGTAACTGGTATCCAAAACCAACAGGCATTTAGAACCTCACATGGTCACAGCAGAGAAGAGTCTCTCAACAACATGTTAAGGTCAAGATGCCAAAGTACAACACAAATATTCAGTAGTAAAAGAAACATATCAATCACTTACAAAGGTTGTTATGAACACAATATCAGATCTATTAGCAACTCTCCAGACCAGGAAAAAGGGAATGAAAATTTTCAATATGTGAAAAAAAATGACTATGAGATGACATGTTTGTATTCAGAAAATGAATGATTTAAAATTGACTAAGAAATAAGAACATTTCAAGAATCATAGTAATGTTTTTCCTCTTTTAAGACAACATAGTCCTATATTTTGAAGATCTCAAAATCAAACAAAAATTTTATATATCTGACAAACATTGAATAAAGTAGTATGATGTAAACCACTAGTCACAGTTCAGAACTTTTTTTGTAGTAACAAACTCACAGAAAAAGAATCTGGATGATAAATAACATTTGCAATAGTTCAAAATAACTAATAATGAATCTTTCACATAAATATTCAAAATTCCAATTGCATTCCTCACAACAATACAAAAATGTACTAAGTTTCTACAGATGCAAAACGACCATGAGTAGCCAAAGCAAATAGAATGAGTAATTCTGGAGGCATTTAGTACTTAATGCCAAATTATGATGCAGAGCCGTGACAGTAAAATTAGCATTTACGGGCACGAAACAGACCTGTACACCAAGGTATAGAATGAAACAGACCTGTACACCAAGGTATAGAATGAAACAGACCTGTACACCAAGGTATAGAATGAAACAGACCTGTACACCAAGGTATAGAATAAAAGAGACCTGTACACTAAGGTATAGAATAAAACAGACCTGTACACTGAGGTATAGAATAAAACAGACCTGTACACTGAGGTATAGAATAAAACAGATGTGTACATCAAGGTTTAGAATAAAACAAACTTGAACATCAATGCATAGAATAAAGGACTCAGTAATAAATCCTCTCAATTTTAACTAACTCATCTTTACAAAAGCACCAATGGCATACATGGGAGAAAAGAGAGAAAAATCATTTCTTCAACAAATGGTACCAGCAGCACTGGACAAACACAAGTAGAAAACTGCAACTACATACTGGTATAAAAATACACTCAACATAGTTCACAGTATAAAACTAAAACAATTAGACTAGTCTTGTGAATGCTTCAATGAAACATACATTGAAATTGGAATGACGCAGAGATTATCATGGCCCCCCAAGCAAGGATGACATAGAAATTTGTGAACTGTTTCATAGCAAAAATAAATAAATATGTTAATCTTGACAAGGTGAATAAATATAATATGATACATGGAAAAAAATACACTCAAAATTTATGAAAGACTATAATATAGGACTAGAAACACTATAACAACTAAATAAAAACCTTAGGAAAACACTTCAAGATATGTATAATGGCTACCTGTACAGGACTCCAATAGTTCAGAAAATAAGAGCAAGAATTAATTAATGAGAGTACTTTAAACTAAGAAACTTCCATGCATAACAACAATAACAACAAAAGCCTTCCCAGTACTTGAATACATAGACAGTCTACAGAATAGTAGAAAAACACTCTAAAAGATATTCATGCCCCTGTGGATTTATCTCCAGAATGTATAAAGGACTAAATATCTAATTACTATAAAATGCATTTTATGTTGTTATGTTCTTGGTGCATCAATAAATTTACAGCGACATGTGCTAATTCACATAAATAAGTAGAAGAGCAGAAGGAGAGAGAGCACGAGCAAGGAACTCAGGACTGCGAGGGGTGCACCCACACACTGAGACAATGGGGATGTTCTATCGGGAATTCACCAAGGCCAGCTGGCCTGGGTCTGAAAAAGCATGGGATAAAACCGGACTTGCTGAACATAGCAGACAATGAGGACTACTGAGAACTCAAGAACAATGGCAATGGGTTTTTGATCCTACTACACGTACTGGCTTTGGGGGAGCCTAGGCAGTTTGGATGCTCACCTTACTAAACCTGGATGGAGGTGGGCGGTCCTTGGACTTCCCACAGGTCAGGGAACCCTGATTGCTCTTCGAGCTGATGAGGGAGGGGGACTTGATTGGGGGAGGGGAAGGGAAATGGGAGGCGATGGCAGGGAGGAGGCAGAAATCCTTAATAAATAAATAAATTTAATAAAAAAATTAAAATTAAGACTCTCTCCCATTTGTAATGATTGTAAATAGAAAACTGTTTTCACCAGACAGTTTTAAAAATTATCATAATTGGTCAATAAATACATGATAAAATGGTTCGATAAATTTTTCTATCAGAGAAGTACGTGACTTGATTAAACTCTACACACACTGTGTTTATTTCCATGTGCACACACCTAATGGTGTACTTTAATTTATAAACTAGACATAGATTAATTTAAAAATCATGATAACAGATACTTGATTTGAAATTTTGTAGCATGGTCTCTGTCTTTCAGAATACATTTTTTTTAACCATTGTGTTGTGCGGTGAGCCAGCATCTGCAATGTTGAGATGAAATGAGAGACATGACCATTGTGATCTCAGCATGCTTTACTGTTTGCTTGTTTGGATCATAAATATCTTTCCACACTGTGCAAGTTAAAAGTCTTGGTCCCAAACTAAGGCTACTATTAGAGGTAATGGAGATGGGACCTAGATTTAGAAGAAGTACAGTATTAGGGATGTGTTGTAGGGAGGCCGCTTGTTTGTTCCTGGCTGCTCAGCCCTGAAACAACTGCACAGAAACTGTATTAATTAAATCACTGCTTGGCCTATTAGCTCTGACTTTTTATTGACTACCTCTTACATCTCAGTTTAATTCATTTCTATTAATTTGCATATCATCACGTGGTGGTGGCTTACTGTCAAGTTTCTGTCCTGCATCTGTACCTGGCTTCTCCTGACTCTGCCTTCTTTCTCCCAGCATTCAGGTTATTTTTTCCTACCTAGCTCTATTCTATCCTATCCAATAAAAGTAACACAGATGCAGAAGGACTTCCTGCATCAGGGATGTGCCCTTGAACTATGTGTTGGGACCTTCACATCTTCTCATCTCTACTTCTTGGTTACCACAACACAAAGCCACTGAAATTGAGGCTTTGCTTTGAAACAGCCCCAAAATGACACCAAGTCACATGACCATACTGAATTGTTTCTGATGCCATGAACAAAATAAATCTTTTATCATTTTAGGTATTTTGTTATAGCAATTCAATCTGGCTAGTTCAAATAGTTGGTGAGCCTAATCTCACAATTTTCTTTTAAGATGGGCACATTGCAACTTCTCTTTGTCATGTTCAACTTGTCAGCATGGGTTCCTGCATTTGGGGGGGGGGGTCATTATTCAGTTAAGAAAAGGTTGTCCAAACATCAGCTTCATACCCTGGTCACTTACTGGTTACTAAGTGGTGGGCAGTCAGATGGTTTACACAGTATGGATGTATTGGAAGAAAGGGTGTTTCTTTTCACCCTATGGGGAGAGCTGACTGGTATACAATCTCATATGCTACTCAGAAAGATGCACAATTTGAACCACAAATAAATTACCTGTTTGTGGTATTTTCCACTTTCCATTTCAGATCATGGTTGACCCCAGGTAATAGAAATTGTAGAAATAAAACTGGAAATAAAAGGGACTGCCATATTTGATTGGATAAAATGTAAAGTTTTAGGTAGAGGTTAACTTAAAGTTTCTGAATGAGTGACTTTAATTTTCCTAGACTATGTCTTTTCCTTTAGATTTTCAATCCAATTAAGATGAGAACCATGGAACAGTATCCATATGAGCCTAATGGTCTCCCAGATAGACTGCAGTAAATGGTATTTGTAAAATAATTTGAATGCAGATGCACAGGCAGATAGACAAAACACACACACACACACCTGGAAATTCTTGTATCATCTCTACAACTGTGGGATTTATATGATGTGGATGTGTGGAGGCCCGAAAAAGTGAGCCTATTTCCACCTGGACCAAAGGTCAGAGAGTTGGAACTTACCTCTATTCCTTCAATGTTATTGTGTTTCTACCTCAAATAAAGGTCCCACCTAGATTTAGACCAGAGAGTTTTGCTCTCTCAAGGTTATTATCAGCAGGTGTGGCTAATAGCCAGACCTTGTATTTCAGGAATAGAGAAGTAGGTAGGTTTCTACATCAAACAAAAGTCTCAAGATTCAACTAAGGCTTCAGTTCCCTTATGAAGATATCTTGGATTCCACCAAGGGAGTGGTTTGCCTGTGGAGTGTTTTGGTCTAGGGTGTGAATGCGAACTGTTTTGTTCTAACAACAGGACAGTAAACTAGCCCGTGACCTTCAACTGTTCTTGTATCCTGTTATTGCAGTTTTTTGTGTTACTCCTACCTTTTGGGGTCAGGGATATTTTAAATAGTTGGAAATTAAATGTGGGCGATTTCAGTACTCAATGGAACTAACTGCCAGTACTATTCTGTTTCTTCATTTTATTAATTTTTTCACATCTTCATATTCTTTACTAATATTTCTAAATCCCCATGCCTCTACCCTGGCGAGTGGTATTTTTGGCAAGGCTGGTCCCTGACAATGATGTTTAAGGAGGCTGATAGACCAGTCACCATCTCATGACCACACTTAAACCAGTCACATAACTTCACAGAGAAGAGAGGTGGCTGCAGACTTGGTAACCCATAAATTGCTGGCAATTAGGCTCCCTCTGCTAATTTGTAAAGGTCCAATGAATTATTTCTGCCAGGCATTATTTTCTGACCTAAATTCTTTGTAATGTTTCAAGATGGACCAACATGAATCTTAATTTGAGAGTATGGCAAAAAAACAAAACAAAACAAAACAAAACAAAAAAACAAAAAAGAAAAAAGGAAAAAACAAAAGAAATGAGTGAGCAGATTTAAAGGTGTAGGGTTCTATATTCTTCTCTAAATTATTTCATTATTTATAGTAAAAGGTTGAAGTTTTCTTAACCTCTCTGAATTCAAATAATTGCACATAAGTTGATTGGAGAGTACTAAGAAATACTGCGTGCATCTAGACTCAAAAGCAAGCTAAGCTTTATAGAAGAATGTTTGTATTTGCTGAAATATATAATAAGCAATTGAGAATTTACTGCATGTGTGTCCTCAACCAAGAAAAAAATGCCATTTTTTATTTTCTGTAAAAACTTAATGGTTTCATAATTATAGTTCCTATATTTTTAGAAAATAATTGCTGGTGATTTTGTTACATTTACCTTGAACTCAAATGTGCTTTTGTCTAATTTTCAAAGCAAAAATCAATAAATTACCATGATTGTAATAGCAATATTAAGGATTCTACAGTGCTAAATTGCTGTGGAAAGTATTTCATATCAAAAGATTTCAATTCAGATAATTCTGTTGCTACTACTTAAGGTTCTTACATTAACAATTTTCTTACATCAGAAATCTTTGTAAAAAAGTAATATGGTTTTATAAACATCAAGTTCTTGGGACTAGATACCAATGAATGTGTCACTCACTTGAGGTGTGGGCATATACACTTATTTCTTATTTAAATTGCCTGAGTTTCCTCAGCAGCATGTTTTACTGAGGCACTTGTACCAAAGAGCTAATTCAGGAAGTATTTGAATGGATCCTATTGTCTCTCAGATGTTTAGTTTGCCAGATGGTAAACACTTTCCTTTTATCACAACAATAACTTAAATTTGGTTTATCTAAAAGTATTATGTGGGGTTTTGTTTCAGTTATATTGGAATACTATCTCTTTCTGATCTTTGTTATAGTTAATGAGAGCCAGAACAATTCATTTGGTAGTCATTTCTGGATTCAGGTAACACACAGACTTTCTTCATAATGTCTTCAAAGACCATGAGGATTATTGAGGAAGAAGTGTGGTGACTATGTCAGAATCTGGAGAGCATTACAGCTTGATTTTCTGTTGCTGTGATAAAGCACAAATCAAAATCAACTTGGAAAACATTGTTTTTCATCTTCCTTTCAGTCCCTCTGTCACCCAGGGAAGTGAGAGCAAGAACTCACGACAGGAACCTGTAGGCAGGAACTAAGCAGAGTCCACAGACAGTAAGTGCTGCTTACTGGCTTGATTTGCATGGATTATTTTCTTATACAGTTTTTTATCACCCACCTAGGGGCCTAAGGATGACACTATCAGCATGTGCTAGACTTTGACATCTATTGTCAGTCAGAAAAAAGCCTCAATAGACATGCCTTTAGGCCAATCTGATAGAGGTCATTCTTCCACTGAGGTTCCCTCTATCCAGATTATTCTAGTTTAGGTCAGGTTGACAAAAACTAACCAGTACATAGAGCATATAAAATATGTACAACTAGTGAAGCACGATATTCTAATTGCTCTTAACAATAAAAACCTGGAGTTAGATATCGGGGTAAATGCGGAAGATTAGAGAAATAAAGGAACCAGCTGTGAGAGACCCAGAATGCCAGGTGTTGCAGAATATTTAACTATGCAAAGATGTGTTGCATTTGTTTATGTTACGGAATATTTGTCTAATGATGTAAAGATGTTTTGCTGTTTTACTTTGCCTGCCTAAGGTACCTGATTGGTCTAATGAAAAGCTGATTGGCCGATAGTGAGAGAAGAAGAATAGACAGAACTCTTGGGCAGGGAGAGTAAGTAGGAGAAGGAACTTAGGCACAGGGGAAAAGAGAAGGAGAAGGAAAAGAGAGAACAGAGAGATGCCAGGGGCCAGACAGACAGGCATGGAGGAAGCAGGTGAACAGGATATACAGAATGAAAGAAAGGTAAAAAGCTCCAAGGTAAAATGGAGATAAATAGACGAAAGTTAAATTAAGTTAAAAGAGCTAGTGGGAGGCCTAAGCTAAAATCAAGCATTCATCATTAATAATAAGTCTCTGTGTTGTGTTTGTATTTGGGAGCTGGAGCTGGTTGATGCCCCAAGGAAATGTCCCGTTACAGCCAGGGTAGGCATGCATAGTTTTTTTCTGAGAAAGTGGGCTGTTCAGCATCATAGTGTTCTTTGCAAGCTGGTGCAAGCATCTTTACTGAGAAGAGCCTTCTGAAAGGAGTACATTATCTCATTAAAGGGACAATATTACCTCCAGTTTTCTTTTGGGTGGTTTGGACTGTCAGGTGTCCGTCCATCTAGGGCTAGAAATGCAACATAGACTAAAACCCAGACACCTTCCCATTTACATATAGCATTTTAATTATGAGGACTGGCAAAGCTGATATTTACATTCTAGTGCTACCAGAGGACTGGGAGTTGCAATCTAAAGTTTCAACAGCTCAGAGATCATTGTAGCATCTAATGTCTGTTCTATCTCCAAAAAAACTGTAAATAATTTAGCTACCATATGCATACAATTAAATTCTTGAGTTAGAAGGTTGTCATAAAGTTCAAGTTTGAGATTCAAAGTTGAAAATTTCCAAAGAACTCTGATTTTTGTAATAGAAATCATTGATGTATCAGAGAGAAAGAAAGGGAAGGTGACACAAAGATATTTGAAACTCTGGAGCCTTTATTTGGGAAAAGACTGCAGAGAGAGTTGTCTGTAACAATAGAACCCACTGTCCCTTCCAAACTGGTAGCTATAAAGCAAAATGGGAGTGGGCAGGGATGAAGGCTAAAAGCTTTGTCTTTTGTCTGAAAATAACAGATGCTGAGAACAAACAGGGCATGATCAGTTAAAAGATGTTAGGTGATTGATAAACATCTTTTCTGGCTTGGGGTCCATTTGGCAGGGCTGTCAAGAATCTCCTGAAACAATGTAATTACTTCTAGAAACCTCATTGCTGGAGTTATTTGAATTATCATAGCTCAACCACACTAGAGTGAGCAGGGCTAACAGTGATAACCACGTTTAAGCCATTGATCTCATGTTTGTGGTTTATATGCTATACTATAAGATTCTGAAATATGCATGGAGAATTTCTAAAATTATCCCCATCCCTTTATATCTAAAAAACTTTTAAAAGATATATCTTATGTATGTGAGTATTTTGCATACTTGTATGTCTGTGCATCAGAGAATTGCCTAATGCCCACTTGGGTTAAAAGAGGGCATTATTCCCACTAGAATTGGAGTTACAGAAACCTAAGAAATATGACCTGAGCAAGCTGTTCTAGGTGGACAATACAGGGATGGTGTGTCCTCTTGCTTTGATGTGATAAAAATGGCACTGATGCCTTTTTTGCCAAACTTCATAGCCAGAGTCTAATTATGAGAAGACATTAGACAAACCCCACCAGAGAACCATTCATAAAATATCTGAACAATGCTCCTGAAAGCTTTCAATGCCATAAAGAAATAAGAAAAATGAAAAACTAGGTACCAAATAGATAGATGATAGATAGATAGATAGATAGATAGATAGATAGACCAAGAGAAAATAAAAATGTCCCAGGATGCTGGCTAACTATCTGCAATGGGTAATCTTAAGTGGGATCTTGGAACAGACTCATAGATGATAATTAAGAAACTAGAAGTATAGTAAACATTAATGTGTCACATGGTAGTTTGAATAAGAATGATCCCCCATAGGCTCATATATTAGAATTCTTAACACCAGAGAGTGCCACTATTTGAAAGGATTAGAAGAATTAGGAGGTATGGCCTTGTTAGAGGAAATGTGTCACTAGGGGTGGGCTTTCAAAAGCCCATGAGAAACTCTGTGTCACTCTCTCTACCTCTGAATCAGGATGTAGCTCTTAGCTATTGCTTCAGCACTATGCATGGCAATATGTTCCCTGCCATGATGAAAATGAATTACACCTCCAGAACTGTAAGCAAGTCCCCAGTTAACTGCTTCCTTTCATAAGAATTGCCTTGGTCATGATGTCTCTTCATAGCGGGAGAACAGTAACTAAGACATGTTAAAATATTGTTTATTGATTGTGATAAAATACATCAAACTAATATAGAATGCTATGAACTTGGAAAACTGATAATGAGGTTTATGCAACCATTCTTGACTGGATTTAATTTTTATTTAAGTTTAAAAGCACCCTAAAGTGAAGCAAAAAGCTTAATCATATTTATACAAAACCACTTTTCTGCTAGAATGGATGAAATAGAGCATTATGAATTTATTAAATGCTATGTGGGATACAGAACATTCGAAACACTGACATGTTGTCAATAATGATCAGCCATCATAAAACTCAGTTGTAAAGTCGCTTTAAAAGTTATGTAACATAGATTCAACTAACATTATTCTGGTTGAGTAGGTTATATTTAGGAATACATGTATATAGATATACGTGTATGCATGTAAAGCAATTAATAAAAAAAAGGCCATGAATTTGAAAGAGAGCAAGGATTATATGGGAGGATTTGAAGGGGGGGGAACTAATGTGATTACATTATAATTTCAAGAATAAATAATTTAAAAGATAAGCAACATATTTACCATGCAATCTAGCACTCTCAAGACTTGTTCAAAGATTAAGATGAACATTCATACAAAAAGATATGATATGTACTGAATTTTATCCAACTGTATCTATGATCATTAGTAAATTGGAAACCTTCTATCTATCAATCAATAAACAGCAAAAAATACTCTCAGTTAATAGACAAAGCTGTGGTAGACTTATAAAAGTAATGATTTTCATAAGAAGTAATTAATCATCCAGACAGCAGGAAGTAAAGATCACAAAGGTACTATATTATAACCAAGTTTCAAATGTAAACAGTTATTTACTCCAGGATGCAGTTTTTATGCCATGATTGGAAAGGCAAAACTCTGATAACTCAGTAAATGAGCAGACTTTGGGCTATTGGAGGTCTGGAGCTGGTGGAGGCTGCGACTCTAAAGAAGAAGCAAGAGCGTTCTTTCTAGCTGATGTGGCTCTTCAATGTTTGATGCTGGCCATCTTTCCCGAAATCAACACATGTGATATAAATGCATAAAAATTCATACCCCTCCAAAACAATGCTCCTCTGGATTAATTTCAACAGTAAAATGGAAAATGAAAGTAAGAGAGTTTATAATTGATTGGCAACCTGATCTGCTAAAATAATAGCAAAGGAATTTTGATAGTATATACCTTTGTTTTTCTTATTGTCTTAGTTGGGGTTTCTATTGCTGTGAAGAGACACCATGATCATGCCAACATTATAAAGGAAAACATTTAATGGCTGGAAACATGGCATGCTGAAGGTAATACATGGTACTGAACAAGGGGCTGAGAGTTCTACCTCTTAATCTACAGGCAGAAGCAGGAAGACTATACTATATTGAGCTTCTGAGACTTCAAAGCCAGCCCTATCAGTGACACCTTTCCTCCAGCAAGGCCAGGCCTACTCCAACTAGGCCACACTTCCTGATAGTGCCATTCTCTCTAGGCCAAGCATTCAAACACATGAGACCATGGAGGCCATGCTCATCTTACCATAATATATATTCCCTGTTTCAGCTGTTCAAACTAGTCATGGTCAGGAACAAAAATAAGTAGAGTTTTTATAGCTGTTCAAAAATATTTAATTTTTTTAAAATACATTATTAAAGCAGTAGGACTCAGAGTGGTTACCAATGCTTTCTTTGTCTTCTATCATCCATGAGACACTGCCTTCCAAATAGTGCTTTCAAGACTTCTTTCCAATTAAAAGTAGAAAAAAAAACTTGCTAAACTTTGTATTGACAGAGACAAAAGAGAAGAAAACAAAGACAATAGAAGACAGAGGCAAAAATGTTGTAGCTTTAAAAATAAGCTTAGAATGATTTAAACACTTTTAAGTCTGAGCTACTATAAATTTGTGACTTCATTTTATCTCTATGAGTGCAAAGGAAAATGCTACAGGAAGGTCAGAAAGGGTGAGAAAATAGCAGTTTGTAGACATGGCAGAGCTTAACGGGGAAAATGGGGATGTTTCAACTGTGACATTATTGGCATCTGGGGCTGATAATTCTGCCATGATTATGTCTTCGTGCTGTAGAGAACAAATGATAGAATAATATTCTTGACATTTGTCCAATAACTGATAGGAATGCACTCCACACATGTGACAACCAAAGCTATATCTATGTATGGCCATATGTTAGTGGGCAATGAGACAAAGTCATTTGAGATGGAGAACCACTGGAATAGGAGACTTGTAGGCCAACAGCTAAATTCATTTCAATTTCCTCAGTATTAGCCGTGTCTTTACTAATTTACAGTCATTACTCTTGAAGGCATCTTGTAACTCTGACTGTTGATCTCATGAAATTCTTATATATGTGAAATTTTATTGAGTTCATGTGTATGAAAAATGAATTGTAGTGAATGATACAAATACAAGCTGTAGGATAATTGTGATACAGACATGAATATCTCCGTAAGGCATAAGATTAATATAATGTAGGATGCTTCTTAACCTGGAATAGTATTGTCGAAGGGGTAATTTATCAGTTTGATGACAGACTTAATTGTCACAACGTGGAGAGGGGTTATATCATAGTTAACACTATCAACCTCATAGGATTTAGAATCATCTAGTAGAGAAGCCTCTAGGTATGCCTCTGAGAGATTATCTAGATTAAATTACCCATGGCTGTGTCTGCCAGGGCTTATTTTGATTGGGTTAGTTGACATGGATAGACCCATCCTAACATCTAGACTTGATAAAAGACAAGTGGAAACTGAATGGTTCATCACTCTGCCTCCTAACTTTGGACTGTGGATTCTAGGTGACCAGCTTCCTCAAGGTCCTGCTGTGGACTATCCTGCTATGGAGGAACATACCTTGGACCTGTCAGCTTATGTAAACTCTTACATTACTTTCCCCAGCTATTTTGTTGCAGAAATGAGATAACTAAGCATATATGTACAATTGTGCTTGGGGTGTAGAATTGAGGGTGAATATTATTAAGTATCCCACAATGCACAGGACAACCTCTTGTAACAGAATGCTCTACTTTCAAATCCCAATACTGCTGAATTTAAAAATCTCTGATTGAAAATTCCTTCTTTATTTCCTTCCTTCCTTCTTTCCTTCCTTCCTTCTTTCCTTCCTTCCTTCCTTCCTTCCTTCCTTCCTCCCTCCCTCCCTCCCTCCCCCCCTCCCTCCCTCCTTCCCTCCCTCTGTCCCTCTCTTTTTCTTTCATTCTCTCTCTTTCATTTTATGCATTGCTTTGGAAAGAGCATTTTCCTTATTGTGTCCCACCAGGGGAGATCCTGTAAGGAAAAAGAAGGCTTATAAAGCACAGGTGTTAGAAAAGAATTGAGAAGATTAACACACACACACACACACACAGAGAGAGAGAGAGAGAGAGAGAGAGAGAGAAAGAGAGAGAGAGAGAGAGAGAGAGAGAGAGAGAGAGAGAGAGAGAGAGAGAATGAGAATTATTAACTGCTTAAGGGAATCAGAAAGTGAGATTCTGAGTTTAAGGATTATGGAAAGCTTTTTCTTCCCTCAGGTTGAAAATAGAGGGGATAGAGACAGTCTATCAGGTTCCACAAGAGCTAGCGGTGTGGGCATGAGAGCTAATATTGCTGGAGCCTTGGTCACAGATGTTGCTAAACCAGTGTTGCTGAGACTAAGAAGGACCGGAGAAAGACTCACACTGTCTTGTACTCCAAACCTTTCACCATATGCAGCGAGAAGCCAGAGGGCAAATGCTAAGAAACTGTAGGCATTAGGGGATGTGCATCAGGGGATACAAAAACAGTCAATTCATCTGAGAGTCCCCTGTCCCCCTTTAGTGGATTGTCAGGACAGAGAGTGGATAAAGGGATGGCTACCTGAATAAAGTAGTAAAGTCTTTCTTGTTTCTTTTTTCCTTAATTTGCTCTTCAGTTAAACTCAAAAAGCATGATAAAAGACACAAAAAATCTACAGCAACAATACCTAGGTACGAAATAAAATATCAGTTCCCAGGATATTCAGCTACTGGTCCAACTTATTGACATGCTTAGTAATTTTAAGCATGGTCAAAACGGTTGTTCTTTTCATACATTGCACAAATATTCCATAGTCTGGAAACCAGGTGCATGGTTGGTACAGGTTTATTGATAAACATGCAGGGAGGAAAGAGATCTGGGTTGCAGCCAGCATGCCTGTGTTGAAGCCCAATTCTTCACTTCGCTAGCTAAGGACACTGGGGAAATCTTTGGGTATTTGACTTGTAAAATGGAGCAAACTCCATAGAGGTAATTGCAAATCTGGATGGCACTGGAGAGATGTTGCGGTTCCATGTGAGCAATCCCAGACGAGAGTACAAGGAGAAGTCATTGTTTATTCTGCTGGGGCTCTTCCAGCAGCTGTGACAACAGCAAATCAAACCAGCCCAAAGCAAAAGTCTTGTGAGTTGCAAGATTCTCAAGGCACCAAAATAATGAATCTCATAACTTGACCACCAGAATTACTATAACTTTATTTTTCCATTGAGCAAGTATTTATCAAATGCCAACTATATTCCATCGATTCTGCCAAGGAGTTGAACACCCCAAAAAGACAACACATGGATTCTTTTTCTTGAAGAAATTACCAGATGTGTGGAAGAAGTGCTTGCTGTCCTCACATACTAAATCATAACTGTTTGTTTTATTGATGTGCTTAATCAATTTAGCATGCTTTCCTATTGAAACATTAATCTGTTTAAGACACAACAAAGCTTGCTCTTATCCACAGAACTGGTCTCTGTTTGGTAACATGAGTACTGGAAAGCTCTGCTGTCCCCTCTCTAGCCACCGCCCAGGTGCTCTGTTCTTGGAAGACTTTCGCAAAGTATGTTATATGTGTATAGAATCTGTTCTGTGCCAACCCAAGGCCTCTGTGTAGGATCTCAACTGCACTTCTTTTCTTTATATACACCAGAAAGCTTTCTCTTGTCAAGTACCCATGTTCCAATGAAATTCCATTCTAAGTCATGTCTACACTCTTAAATTTCCTTAAAGGTCCACCCCAGCTCATGCCTCTTTGGCGCGTAATTCTGAAACGAAATCTGTGCCACCTTCCAAGATTCCTTTTTTTTTTTTGGCATCTTCTGTTTGATTCTCCACTCCATAAACCCCATCACTCCCCAAAGCCTGTTGTGCCCACAGCCATGACATTTCCCAGCTACTGCATCCTCAAGTAGTCTGCCTTCACCCCAGGTGACTAGCGAGAGCTTTGGGATGAGAGATGAGCTCCCGGTGGATAAGATCTCCCAAATCTCCCCTTTTCTCTTACTTTGTGCTGCTCAACAATTTGCAATGTCCTGTTGTTCCATATAGCAGCACATTTGTCTTTTAATCTCCAGATAACCTAATGGCCTAGTAGTAATTCACAGACTAGAAAAACAAAACTTGACACTCTTTATGCTTATTACATTTCCTAACATAAAAACTATGCTTTGTTGTAATTCAGGTGTTCTCAACAGTTCCATTCATAATGCAACGTATGAGAAAATCACAGCACCCATCAGGATGCTCCACTTCAAGTCTCTAGGACCAAGATCATATGGTGCAGTAGGAATTAATGTTTTGTCACCTCACTTTTCCCTTCAATTCTTTTCAGTTCTTTATACCTCCCCACTCCACAATTTATCTGGGAGAGTCTTAGCCAAAACAAATTTAAATTTGAGAGGAGTATTAATCCTACTGATTTGTTTGAGCGTAAGTCTTAAATTGGTGCAAAATAGTGCAAAATAACCTCTTAAAATAAAATATTTACAAACTAATACAGTTTCTAAAAGTTATAAAGTGGACTAGGGATATGCTCTCTCCTTGGGCTACTAACATCAAAAGATGAGCCAGAAATTGTCAATTAAAACATATCAGAAGCTGGAAGGTCTACGCAGAGGAGCTGACTTACACAGTTTGCCAGTTAACACTGATTCTTGACAAGTAAACTCAGTTTCTCTCCTGCTGTACCACTGACAAGGTTGTTTAAACATCCTCATAAGGTGGCATCTGTTTCCCTCACAGTGATGTAGGAACAAGGAAGATGCTTCACTGTCATTATTGGTTACATATAGAAGCAAGCCAGACTTTCATTTCTTCAATATATATGAATATCAATAGGCAAAGTTCACTGGAGTTTATTATGGAATATTTTGTACCCTCCATTGATATAGTTATGCCAATTCGATTCTGAATGATCAAATAAGGTGTACACATGATACATAAATAAGGGCTTTGTGGTAAAAATCATGCAGGAATACTGAGGTATGCTTATAGAACTTAAATTTCACTATTACCTTCCATACATTTGTGGGACTATTCAGAGATTTAATCAAATTTCATACTTTCCTGTAATTTCTTTTGTCTCATAAAGGTAATTATTTCTAGAATTAGTCATGTTTTAGTAATATTACCTTGTAATTTCAACCTGTGCTTATGCCTTAGCCTTAAATTTCTGTCTCTAATATCTTGAGATATTAGAGAATATTATTCTCTTTCAAAAAGCTTTTAAAAATCGATATAGGTTGCTAGTCTAAGAAGCATCTTTAATGGTAGTGGTGATTCTGCTAATATTCTTTTTGGTTTGCTAACATTAGTTTCTTTATATGATTCAGAAAATAGAATAGCCACAATTGACAATTGCATTTTTGTGTTTGGGCTATCAGAGTTGAAATTAAGTGATGTTATGTCTTACCAAAGCCCTGCAATCATTTTCCTCTCATAGACGTTTTCTAATTAAATATGAGGGTTTTAAATCACAGAATGATCCAAGCACATTGGCTTTGCCAAGGACCTTTTCCATAATCCAGCAGAACATCACACTGAGGGCAGCAGGCCTCACATGTGCATAGTTCAGGTACAGCTTTTGGCTCAATGAGCTGAGTGAAGTGAAAGAAGACGTTATAGAGATTTAAATTTTCTCTTAAAATTATTTTCATTTTATGTTTCTGAGTGTTTTGCCTATATGTCCATGAGCCACTTGTGTGCAGTGTCCATGGATGTTAGACGAAGTTGCTAAAACCCCCTGGAACTGGAGTTGCAGATATTTGTGAGCTCCTGGGAAATGAACTTGGGTTCTCTGGAAGAAGAGTCAGTGCTAAGCCATTTCTCCAACCCCTTAGTGGGACTTTTAGTTGCAGATTAAGATGCTGGCTAGAATCAACTCAGTGTCATGTTGACATCTTGTTGCCAGGCCGACAAGTCTGCCGTTTGATTTCCTGATAGTCAGAGAATTCTACATCCTAACAACTTAATTCCCAATGCTTCTGCTTATTTCTCTTGCAAGATGTTGATCTGAGATATTTGAAGGACCTTAGCTGCAACAAAACAGTCAGAATATTTTGATGTTGTCTACATCTATTTTCATTTCTCAGTTAAGAGATCACCAAACTGTTATTGCAAAATACATCCTAAAACCCTGTCTCTGAGTTTGGCTACACAATATAGCAGATGCACGTTCACAGGATGCAGGAAGACAACATAGCAGTTGAGTTCACTGGATGCAGTAAGAACTCCTAAATAGGGAGCATTTGTAATCTAAAGAGATTTCCTTCTCTATCATAAACCAGCACATGACACGAAACAAACACCGAAAAAGTAAGCATTAACTGACTATGGTATAAAACCAGATCAGAGATCCCGAATCAAGGTACTCAGCAAACTGAGGATGAACCTGCGGAAATTGTCACAAGCCTAAAAGGTTAGCACAGACTTCCAAATAAAGAGGGTCACAATCCACTGAAACCAAAAGCCATGTAAAATCAAATCAACTATAACATTTGTTATACCCTTAGTATATATTTATTGAACTTGATTCTCCTGTGATGCCTGTTTTCTATTGTTATCACTGAATACCACAGACTGGATAGTTTATAAAGAGAAAAGGTTCTTTCCTGGGCGTGGTGCTTGTTTTTCTCAGTGCTACTGCAGCCAAGGCATGAGGACATCCGCTATGAAAACAGTCAAGGTTATTGAGTAGTTTGAAGTCAGCCTGGTCAGACAAAGAGATGTTAAGACAAGGAAGTCCTATAGCATGGCACCTGTGTCTGCTCATATCTCATGGAAACACTTTTTCTACATGACAACATATCAGAGGGCCTTGGTGGAGAGACAGAGCAAGCTCATCATGGATGCTTTTATAACAAAGTCTTTTCTTCTAGGATAGCCTGTTAGTCGTTCATGAGGGCAGAGACCCAATCACCTCCTAAAGGTAGGGTCCCATCACCCAACACTGCTGCACCGAGGATCAAGTTTCAAACATGAGCTTGAGAGGTACATTCAGACCTCAACATGAGGAAAGACCTAATTAATCCTATGTGCATATATTTAATTGAGATGACATAAGAATTCTTTTTTAAATCTTAAATGCTGGGAAGTCCTTTTTCTTGGAAATATATAAAAGTTACAACACTGAGAGGATTGTAATTAGTATTACATTCTACCCAAGCAACAACTTTGAGTACAAATTTGGAGAACATTTCATAAGGGATGATAATTCAGAACAAGGAAGACATTACTATAAAAGTATCTGAGAGGGATTGAGAGGGGACTCTGGGGTCTGGACTCTTTAATACTTAACTAGTTGTTATTGATTTATTCAGGGAAAGGGTGAGCATTACCTTTAGCTGTGAACCCTCTAGTGATCCTTCCAGGCTTTAATGGATAATGCTGATGATCTAATGTTCACACAGATGGCCCTAGTTAAACTAAATGGGCCACAAAACAAACCCCAAAGTAATGAATATAGGAAATGGACTGGTAAGTAGAGGCAGGATTGAAATGGAGGGAGAGAGATAAAAGAGGGCAGAGGAGGCTGGGATAGGAGTGTGGGAATTATTAGAATGCATACTTTCATAACAATGGAAAAGAGCAGATTTAATAACAAATCTCTGAGAAATGTGCACTGTCTGTGATGTCTAGACACTTTGGTGAACATTCCAAAATTATCATAAGAAAAATCATATTCTAATCTAAGTTGCAATGGTATCTTCTGTGAAACAATGTTAAAATTGTTTTTGTAAAATTAAGGCTGTTTGACTAGATTTTAAATTGTTTATGTGTACCTTATGTCTGATTTTTGGAAAAGGGCCTTTCGCAGGATCTGGAGCTTGTTGGATAAAATATCTGGTCAGTAAGCACAAGGGATCCTCTGTCTTTCCTAAGCTGCACTCACTCTAGCACTAAGGTTACAGGTGTGCTTCAAAACTGCTGCTCTTCACGTGGTATTTAAGGAAGCAAACTCAGGTTGCCATGCATGCACAGCAGGCATTTTTTCCAACTGAGCCTTTTCCCAAGCTTTAAGTTCAATTTTAAATAGTGAGATAGTAGGAAAATGCTGTGTTTTCATAATTGTAGCCCTAGATAAATGTATAATAACATTTCATAGAGGTGATAGTAAAACATGGAAGAAATAAGGATTGGCCAAATCATGTTAGATTTTTTTCCAGGTTTTTCCCCTCTCAGATAAGACTTAATTAAATAAAATCATAGAGTACAACAAAAACCTGCCTGTTGATCAAGGGAGGATGGTGGTTGATGGGAAGACATCTATTTAGATTATTAAGAAATATAGATTATGGGTTTGTTTTTAAAACATGCTATATAGTAGGTGACACTTGTTTACAAAAAACAAGTTATGGATTTGTTTTTACTACATGCTGAGTAGTGGGTGGCATTTGTGTGAGAAAGGCAGAAGGCATAGGATTTAGTCCTTTTAGATTCAAAGTTCTGCTTCATAGCTACTATAAAAATATTCCTCTTACCCTACTTCATGGGGCCTACAATATCAAATGAGATCATGTATATGGAATTACTTTGTAGACTCCATTATTTTAAATCAGTTTGTTTTGATTTGTATATTTTTCTAATTATTTAAAATTGTTTGACAATTTTGCACATTTCCATAATTTTAGTCATTTTTATTCCTCTTTCATACTTGCTCCACAGTCTCCTAGCTGCACCTCCAGTGCCCTTCTCATGAGTCCTCCTCCTGCAGTTGAGCCTTTTTTGTATGTAAACTTTTAAATGCTATAAAATAACAATTATAGTTTTATTTGATATGCACAGCATGAAAACCTAAGCTAAGGAACTGTTGCCAAGTAACAGTCCTCCAGGTATTTGTCATACTTGACTGCTAAAATTTCCAGACAAGATGACAGCTTTGATGGTGCCTCTGTGTGATGTGGAGGAGAACAGGCAGGATAAGAAAAAGCAAACTCTACGCCAAAGAGAAAAAGAACTTTAGACAATCACCTACTGATATGCCATCTGAAAAGTAAAGAGAAACAGAAGGCAGTGAAAGGAATTGACCCAGTGAAACTCAAATCCAGCTGTTCAGCTTACTTGGGTGCATGGGTAGAAAACCCATTTACTCTTCTACATGGTATAAAACAGGAACCTTTCTGAATAGCGACCCTGGTGAAAACAGATGGACAGACCTTAGCACAGAACAGACTCAGAGCTCTCAAATCCAGTTACAAGTCTGCTGAGGAAGTAGTTCCTTTAGAAAGAAGGGTCAGAAACAGAGAAGAGGTGGATTTTGTCACTTTCCCTGGCTCTGAATGCTGTAGCTAAATGCTATCTGGTGTGGGATTTTCTTCTGTATGCTGTGATTACCATTAGTGAATAAAGAAACTGCTTTGGCTTGTTGATAGGGCAGAACTTAGGTAGCCAGGGAAAACTAAACTGAAGGCTGGGAGAGAGAAGGGTGGATTCAGAGAAAAGCCATGTAGCCACCAGAGATGGACTCCAGAACTTTACCTGGTAAGCCACAGATTAATAGAAATGGATTATATTAATATGTAAGAGTTAACCAATAAGAAGTTAGAGCTAATGGGTCTCTGTCTCTAGCTTCATCCATCACCAGATGGAGTTTCTATGGTGATATAATGTATAATTAAAATATAGGTTAATAGATAGTCATTTATAATAGTCAAGTTTCTAGTCATATTAGCTATGTTTTCTAGATAAATCGAGATATATCTCAGTTAGGTATTCTTCAAATCTTTCAGAGACCTTCAGAATATGGCATTTAAATGTTTTAAGAAATTAGGATAATGCTGGCTCTTTTGAACCAAGAATGTAGTAAAATCTCAGTGCCTTGCTATCTGTGCAAACATATTAGTAGGCAGGGAACTCCCCAGACTGCCTTTTAAGTTCAGACACCTTTAAAGTGAGTTTGAGTTTCACATTGGGTGATACCTTGTCTTGAGGGCATCTTTAATCCTGCCCTAATATACAGCAGGAGTCTTTTTAAAAAAAATATTATTGGTTCTTTCTTGATATGTGTCTTGCCTGCTACTTTGTCCTTTCTTGACCTCTTTTTCTTGATATACTGCATATTTGTTATTATATGTCTTCCCAACTAATTCTTTTTTTAAGTGTAGGCTTAGATAAGAGTTATGGGCAACTGTACCATGTTGAGAAAGTTATCCTGCCTTGATATTTCGTTTGCCATGCACATTAGTTCATTACTTTAAAATGCAGACTCATTCAAGTTTTTGAGACATGGGCCACATACAGCCAGATTATTTGCCAAAATTCAATGAGAATCATCTTTGGCTTAGTTCCCAGTAGAGTCATTATTACTCTCTGTGGACATTACTCTCAGAATTCTCATCATACATACTCCAACTAGAATGACCCAGTGAGCTCTGATTACAGCATTTGAGGTCTGTTCTTGACCAAAGTTTTTCAAACTTTCCCCTGTTCTTTCCAAAATTCAATCCCAAAGGCTTTAAAAAACGGCACAGTTGATTTATCACAGCAACTGCCTCATTTGTGGGCAGTGAGGTTTTGCATTAGTGACTACATGGCTATTGTGACAAAATGACTGACCAAAGCAGGTGGGGGAAGCAAAGGCTTAGTTAGACACACAGTTTAAGAATATAGCCCATCATATGGAAGAAGTCATGGCAACATGAACTTGAGGTAGCTTGTCATATTGCATCCATGGTCTTGAAACAGAGTCTGAAAAATGTTTGTGTTCCATCCACATTCTCATTTTTATTCAGTTTGTAACCCTACCCCATGGACAGGTACTATCCCATTTGAATTTTTGATCTCAGAGAACCTACTCTAGATAATATCCCACAGATATGCCAAGAGATTTGTTTTCACAGTGACTCTAAATTCGCTCAAGTTGACTATCAAAACTAACTACCATAGATCTCAAAAACATAAACTTAAGAAAATACAGCCTCTTCCATCTATGATTTTTGAAAACTAGATGTCCACATATAAAATAATTAATATATATATATATGTATATATATATATATATATATATTTCCCACTCTTTACAAATTCAAAATAGTAATAATAGTTTAATGGAATGTCACTGCTAGATAAAACCTTTAGGGATATATTCAAGATTTAGAAATTGACAAGTACTTTTTGGAAATGGTTCTAGTAACAAGGAATAATCTAAGGGCTGACCAATGGGGTTAGATGAAATTCAAGATTTCTGACAACAAAGGAAAAAATGAGCAGAAGGAATTTTATCTATCAAATGGAAAAAAAATCTTCTCAATTTCTACTATCTATCTATCTATCTATCTATCTATCTATCTATCTATCTATCATCTATCTATCTACATATCTATCTATATCTATCATCTTTCAAACTACCTCTCACTTGCTATATACGCTAGGCTAGATTTAAACTTCTGAAAATCCTCCTGTCTCTGTCCCTAAAATACTGAGATTACTTACCTGTGCTATCATGTTCTGATAAAGGAGACATTGCTTTTAGAGATAGATTTTGAAAAGATTGCTAGAAAAGGGGAAATTCACCTTTGCCAATTTTGTGTCTAAACTACATGTTCCAGGCAGAAATATCATGTAAGTAAAGAATGAGATAAATTGCCGGGCGGTGGTGGCGCACGCCTTTAATCCCAGCACTCGGGAGGCAGAGGCAGGCGGATCTCTGTGAGTTCGAGACCAGCCTGGTCTACAGAGCTAGTTCCAGGACAGGCTCCAAAGCCACAGAGAAACTCTGTCTCGAAAAAAAAAAAAAAAAAAAAAAAAAAGAATGAGATAAATTCATTTGGGCTGGAATATAAAATACATGGTAGAAATTGAATGTAATAATGGTTAGATCAAGAAAGAAAATGAGACCAAAGCTCAGAAAAATAAAAGCTTGTAATAGAAGACAGAACCCTCCTTCTTCATAAAGGTTTGTATCTTATTATTATTTGCTATAATAAAATCAAATAGTATTCACGAGACAACATGAAAAACCAAAAGAAAATAGTTGCTTAAATCGTATGAGAACTATGTTGGTCTCTTGTTCACATTTTACAAAAGCTTAGTTTAAGTCCAGTGTAGTGGCACATGCCATTGACTTCAGTATTGGAGAAGGGCTAAGGCAGGAGACATATGAATATTTTGAGCCTTCACTACCCATCAGGTCTCAGTGTGTGTGTGTGTGTGTGTGTGTGTGTGTGTGTGTGTGTGTGTGTGTGTGAGAGAGAGAGAGAGAGAGAGAGAGAGAGAGAGAGAGAGAGAGAGAGAAAGAGGGGGGGGCAGGTATTGATTTTGAGTGGGTCATCTTGTTTCTCATTGCCATGTAGTACATTATACATTTCCATCTGGCTGCGTGTATTGAAATCTCAATCCTTATATGACAATTTTGTTTTGTTTGGAGATGAAATTTGAGCAAGCCACTTAGTTTTAGATGCAGACATGTGATCCAGACTGTATGATGGGATTAACAAGATTAACAATTAACACTTAAATAAGAGATATTAAACTCTTTCTAGATGTGGGAGTCCCCTCTGTGTGCTGTGATTACCATTAATGAATAAAGAGACTGCATTGGCCTGTTGATAGGGTGGAACTTAGGTAGGCGGGGAGGACTGGACTGAATGCTGGGAGAAAAGGGGGCAGAGCAGGGGAGAGACACCATGGAGCCACCACCACCAGAGATAGATATGCTGAAACTTTGCTGGTAGGCCAATGACCTCATGGTGACACACAGATGAATGGAGATGGGTTAAATTCATGTGTAAGAGTAAACCAATAAGAAGTTAGAGCTAATAGGCCAAGCAGTGCTTTAATTAATACAGTTTCTGTATGATTATTTTGGTTCAGGGTGGCTGGGACATATAAGTGGTTCCTTGCAACACTTTCTTTCTCTCTTTCCTCCATAAAGAAGGGGTCATATAACAGACAAAATTGGTAAGGCAAAACATTTAAAGAGGGAGAAATGTGAAATACAGAGATACGTGAATGGGAAAAGACTTTATACAAGCCAGTACCCTTAACCTTTTAAAGACTGTATTTTAGTTTGGGATTTTTTTTTCTTTACATGACATTCAGATTGGTGTTGGCTTGTGTTTTGTTTGGTGTGGGAGGTCTTCTGTCTATGTGTTGCTTTTATTGGTCAATGATAAGAAACTGCCTTGGCCTTTTGGTAGGGCAGAACTTAGGTAGGTGGGGAAAACTGGACTAAATCCTGGGAGAAAGGAAGATGGAAAGGAGACACCATGGACCAATGGCCAGAGTCAGACATGCCAAAATTTTGCAAGTAAGCCACTGCCAGGTGGTGGTACACAGATTAATGGAGATGGGTTAAATTAATATGTAAGAGTTAGACAATAAGAAGCAAGAGCTAATGGGCCAATCAGTGATTTAATTAATACAGTTTCTGTGTGATTATTTTAGGTCTAAGTTAACTGGGTGGCTAGGAACCAAACATCAGCTCCTTGCAACATTTGTTGCTGTTGTTGTAGTTTTTCTAGAGATACTAAAACTCTGCAATACTCCTTCTTAACAACTGAGCCATCACTGCAACCCTGAGATTTTCTTTTAACAATAATAATCAGGACAAAATACATGAAGAATTACCCGTTGCGTCACTAAATTAAGTAGTTTTATTGTTGTTGTTTTAGTTTGTCTCTAATTAATTCCTAAACTAACAGTGCCCATAGAACAAAATTGTACTCTAATGTTAAAAAATTAAAATAGCCTTGAGGTACAAAGTGTAAAAGCGTGACAGTTATATCCACATGGGGTATGAATATGCAGACTGCCTCTGAGAAGTGTTTATCTGTTCTAAAACCTAAAGTTGAAATTTTGCAAGAAAATTCACAGTGGAATATGTGACCGTCTGGGTATTCTGAAACACATAGAGCTATCATAAATAATTAATAATGTGTCTAGAGAATAAATTATGTTAGCTAAGTAAAGATCTTTTCACAGTGGAAAAGAGCTAAGGATAAAAGAAGTATACTTACTCATCAACTTGGAAGGAGCATAAAAGGGCCAGAGAAGCATAATTAAAGGTAATTGAAAAAGGAATGATATGACACAATGAGTGAATAAGTACTTTATGAGATTATAATAGCTTTGAAAATTCTCATTTACGAAGGATGATTTAAAACTGAACAAATCAAAGATTTACTCAATCAAGCCCATGTCTCCTTTGAGTATTTCTTTCACCCCTCTACATAGCTTGTACATTTTCAGTCTCTGTACATTTTCTCTTTTGTAATCTTATAATCTTCCTTTTGCCTTTCTCCATTGTTAACTAAGTTTGTTATTTTGTTTCAGGAGAACTGTCATGTTTATTTTAGATGAAAATAATATTTATACAAGACCAGTAAGGTACAAAAATTAGTTCATCTTTTAATAATTAAAAAATGGGATATTGAATTGTGTCAATCTACTTGCCTAATTATTTAGGTAAGGATCAACATACATGATGAACCCTCATATACATAAAACATATTCAACTAATGTATATATTTATATTTCATGAAGAGCAGATGAAAGATGTAATTAGAATAAATAAAATGGTATGAATTGTATTTGTTAATCTATCTCCAAGTAATATATGTAAGAAAGAGCACTTTATTCAATTTCTAAAATAGTAGAAATAAGACACAGAAATCAGAACATAGAAAATTGAATCACTCTCCTCTGGTAAAAATATTTATTTAGAAAATCTGAAAAGCATCCAGCATTCCTTAGAGCTAACCACAAGATTTGGAATCCTTACTTTTCAACTTGGTACTTGGGAGACATTCCTACCTGTAGAGATGGGGCCCATCTAGAGACACAGAGCTTTGACTGAGTCTTTGTAGGCAGTTACCACTCCAGAAAAAGACAACAGAAGTATCTGACCCGTGTCTATGGCTTCTCTTCAAGTTTACCCACCAGTTGGATCTGAAAAGACTATTGAGAAATACTGGGATGTGTGAACTCTGATTGGCATAGTTTGTGCACAAAAATAATTGAAAACATGAATACTAAAAATATACAGATAGATGATACTAAAAGTATTCTTCACAACAGCCAAAAGGAAGAACAACCACAGAAGCCTATCAGCAAATAAAAAGCCAGGAGCTTGAGCTCAGTGTTGGGGACAATAAATGATTGCTTCATAGGGATGTGGATTCCCAGAACCTGATAGAAAATAGTGGGTGAAGAACATTATGCAGTACTAAATGCAATAGACTTGCATACTCTAAGATGATTAATTTTAGGCCCACACAATGATATCTCCTTAAGAAAGGCAGGAGAATGTTATAATGAAGGAGATGTTCAGGTACAGCAGGCAGAGTGAAGTCAGAGGCAAAATCAAAGTATGTATCTAGTACGAGTATGTAGGTATTTGGAAAAATAGTAATATCACTAGGAAATATGAACTAGAGCAAAACGTTTTTATATGTACTGAGAAAGATACGCAGGGTACCTCAGTTAATAGAAAGAAGATTAAAGTCTTTGGAAAAGCAGAAACACAGGTCTGTGACAGATTAAACTGAGAATTAAGACTGGAGAGAAATTGCTTTATATATAAAACTGTGGTATCCATTTTCTATCCTTTCGCTATCTCTGTCCTCTAAGATGTTTCGAAAGTGACATCACTGGGTCTATAATAATGCATGCGTGTCTCTTCCTGTGTGTACATATCCATGTATGTCGGTGCACATGTGGTCATGCATGTGTATGGAGGACAGCACATAACCTTGCATGTTGTCACTCAGATGCCATCTATTGACTTTGCTCACATGGTTTCGGGGGACTGAACACACACCCTCATTCCTTCATGGAAAGCATTTTATTGAGTGAGCCCTGACTTTGCACAATAACATTTGTTCATGATAACTGCTATTATTTTATTGTAGTATTTTCCCAAGGATATCTATTCCTAGTTACCTCAGATGAACCAGTGAAAGACTAAATAAGTTATTTCATCTGTGAGAGTTAATTGCAGTTTTCAACTTGAGGAGATCTATAACCACCTGGGAGATGGTCCTGGGAGATGTCCGTGGAAACTTATCTTTGTTATATGAAACCGGGTGGGATTACCCACCTACCCATTATGGCTGCCACCACTCTCTGTGCTGGGACTCTGCACTATGTAAGAGAAAGTGAGCTGAGCACATTTATGGCCTTGTTTCTTAACTGTAGACTCAATGGGATCAATGGCCCCAAACTCCTGCTGCCGTGGCTTCCCCATCATGGTTGACTATAACCTCAAATTAGCAGCCAAAACAGACACTTCCCCCTTCAGTTGCTTTTGTTAGGGTATTTTTTTTAAATCACAGCAACAGGGAAAGTATAGCAGGAATCTAATTGGTCTTAACAATTCAAACCCAGAATCAGATATTAGGGGGTGAAAGCTGAAAGATCAGAGAAGCAGTGCATCCAGCCACTAGTTCTTACCTCTATGAAATCCTCAGACTGATTGGGGTATCCTGTCTCTGCAAGTCCTCAGACTGAACACAGTCTCTATGAAACCTCAGACTGAATCCTTGAGCTCCTGTCTCCTCCCATCTTGTATTCCTCTCTCTGCCCAGCCATCTTCCTTCCTGTCTCTACCTTCCTAGTGCTGGGATTAAAGGCATAGGACTCCCAAGTCCTGGGATTAAAGGTGTGAGCCACCACTGCCTGGCTCTGTTTCTCTTTTAGGCTGCCAGCCCCTATCAATCTTGTGTAGCCTAGGGTAGCCTTGAACTCACAGAGATCTGTTTGTCTCTGCCTCTCTAGTGCTAGGATTAAAAGGGTGTGCCACAACTGCCTGGTTTCTTTGGCTAATTAGTGTCTTAGCTCCACACTCTGATCTTCAGACAAGCTTTATTTGTTAAAGCACAAGCAAAATATCGCCACAGAAAATGTAGATAAGACACACCCAAGACCACTTACTGAATCAATGAGTTTATTAGAGTTATATACACGAGCATGGTGAGTACTACTCACAGGGATGTGAGAGTCTCAAAGGTGCTCCATCACTGCAAAGTCCTCCCTCAGTAAGGATAATGGCTCATCAGAGCTGTATTACTAGGGTTCCTGCTCTACTTGGAATCAGTTGAATCATTAAAAATTCTTTTCTTCCTGGCACTTGTTTAGAGCATATATCGCGTAGGGGAGAGGCCTAGTGAGTCATGTAAGTTTGCTGAACTTCCTGAGTCCTGTGGGTTTCTTGTATCTCATGAGTCTCCTGAGAGGGAATGTTTCATCCAGAAGAAATAGCTACAAAACATCGGCATGAAAGAATAAGACGCTTGATAGAAGCATTTATAAAACAGCATCAGCACAATACAGATATAAAAGCAACAGAGTTATCACAGCTGTGATGTTACTAGATATAAACCAGTAAAACACGCACCTATCTAATGGAGCAGGGGCACTGAGCCTGCACTCATCCATACTGACACCTCTTTGAGTGGATTCCCAGGCTGTGCTTCCTCTGAACTCTTTCCTTCCTAGGAGACAGCTCTTCACCACAGGTCATGCAGAGGGTAATGGCAGCTTCGCATCTTCACAGCCTCGAATCCACAGTGCATGCTCCCTGCTTCGGGTCAAATGGTCTTTACATGTCTATCCTATGTAGTTAATCTCACTTATTCCATTGCTCTGATGTAGTTTCAAATATTCGAAGATTTTTCATGCCTTTAAAATATGTTATTGACTGTCTGATATATCATACAGGGGCTTTTTATCATATTCACCCCAGTCTCTCCTGTTAGCTCTCTCTAGCACTTCCTTAATTTTTTTACTCCCTCCAGTGGTAATTAATCTTTTCTTTTAATGTAACAATCCTTTTATTTGTGCTGCCTATGTACTGCTGGGGTGGGAGCACCTTTGAGCATGAATACAATGGTCCTGTCATGTCCACAATACACAGTCTTGCTCTTGTCCTTACCAAGTTCCAGCTCATGCAATCTTCCTGTCCTTCTTTCTTGATTGTCTCTGAGCCTTGGAAAGTGGGTATGAAGTAGATGTCTTGTTTGTTCCTCAGCACTCCAGAGACAACTATTCTCTACACTTTGACCAGTCGTGTCTGTGTTAACCAACATCTATTGCACAAACATCTATGATGAGGTCTGCACTAAACTATCCATAGAAAGATATGAATTTAGAGGGCTTTTTAATACTATGTCCATGTAACAAAAATGTTAGTAGTAGGTTCATACCTGGGACTTCTGAGTTCCCCAACCATGGTGTTTTGGCTAGATTTCCAGTGCCAAGCATGTGTTTCCTCCTACGAAGCAGGCTTTATGTCCAACCAGAAGGTAGTTGGTTACACTTAAAGCATTCATGCCACTATGGTACCCATGGGCAGATCTTGCCAAGCCAGACATTACTGAAGGCCATAGTATTCACAACTTCATAAGATGATTGATGACCCTTTTCCCCTAACAGCAGCCTGAATAGCACCTTTCAGTTTTATTAAAACTAGCCAGAAGGAAAGAAACTTCTTGGTCAGTATCAATTTAATTTTTCCCATGTTTTATAACTGGTGTGTGTGGTATCTTCAGCCACAGGATCTTGGAGAAGTATTATAAAGGGAGCGGCAATTTGAAATTAATTACAGAATAGTTCTGAACATCAATCAAGAGGGAGAAGTTTATTTGAAGTACATTTTGTAAAATAGAGTCTGGTGTTGTGAAATTTTAATGTAAGTATTACTAAACGACTAGTTGGGTAGTCTAGAGGGACACTACAGACATAGCTATGGCAAAACTTTGAAAATAAAATTGCGTATTATACTGTTGTGATACAATGGGAAAACGTGACACTGGAAGTCATTTTAGTGAAATGTCAAGGGCGTGTTGAGCAATGTGTGTGCTTTGGTAAATTAATTTTCATACCAGTTGGGGCCTCTCTGTCATAGGGACCTCTTTTGATGAAGCATTTCTTCCTCTGGGTTCTTTTCTTCACATACTTAATATCCAGAAACATGCCTAATATTTGCCCAGGTCTATCACTGCCTATTAGTAATAAATTTTGTGTGATTCCCTAGAACAGAATAAGTATTTTTGTTCTTGAGTATTCTTGAGGACATATAGATTCAAGGGGGATATAGAGTAATTGGAGTAAACCATTAAGTTTGATAGAGCTTCAAAATATCAAGTATGATCATCAGTGTTATCTATTTTTGTCAAAATCCCCAAAGAACATTAAGGGGTCATCTTCAAAGGTCACGTGATTCTGTTCTCTAATTGTCGTCCATCTCTAACCATCAATTCATTTTCTAGTTCTTAAACCGTGTCCAATAATGCTTTCTCTTTAGAATGTTTTAGTCAAGCCTAATCTAAATATGCAGCAGTATCTTAGGTAGTGGGGCTCCTTCATCTTAAGATTATCCTTATTTGTAACTCCTTAGTCCTTCTTAATGACCTTCTTAAGACTGCAATGCAGGGCTGCCAAAGCTCATTTCCTTTGGTGATTCATTAGCTTGTTCTCAATCTGTAGTGCAGTAAATCAACTGAGCAGCTTGTACAGTGGCTGTCCTGGATTCATGTTCAAAAAACACTCTCCTAACACCTTAGTAAAGTCTCAGAGATATGCATGCATATATTTATGAATTCTAAAGACTATATGTTTTGGGGAGGGGGGAATGTTCTAGCAAATACTTCCCTATTAGTGGCACAGATGTCTTTCATCCCAAGGAGTTAGACAAAATAGCTCCCTGTGGATTTCTTTCTTTTTTCGTGTGTGATGAAATACATCCATCAAAACTACAGTAATGAAGTGGCAACAAAAATGGTTTTATGGTTGGGGCTCACCACAACATAAGGGACTGTCGTAAAGGGTCACAACATTAGGAAGGTTGAGAACCACTGCCCTTTATGCAGAAGTTTTATTCTAAGAACAGTGTGTCCTCCACAGATATCCTGAAGTTGTTGTTGGAATCTCCAGAGATATCACTCAGAGACTCTGATGGTCTCTGTCCAGTGAGGTTTCTAAGCAAAAGTCGTCCTACAAGGGAAGGGTACATTGCTCCTCTACCTCAGAAACTATCTGGACTGCTAAGGAGCTTTGCTCATCTGTTGCCTTCTCTCCAACTTTGCTCCACTTAGTCTGAATTACCCATAAGCCTTCCCACCTGCCTGCAGTCTGTTAGCTCCTGAGACACTCCTCAACTAGTAGCCACAATGTTTTAATTTTTCCTTAAAAATGTCTGACCATATGATGACCCTCTTCAGTGGCACAGCACCTACACCAGAGTTTCTTTCTCATTGAGGAAACAGAAGGATCCGTTGATTATCTAGTTAAAGATAGAGGCCAATGCTTCCATTTTAGACTTAGGTGTAGTTCTGCATTGTGTGTGGAGGTCAGAAGTCAATTTTGAATGCCGTTCTCTATTGCTTTCCATCTTATTTTTAGGCAGGGTCTCTTATTAAACATAAAACGCGTTGTTTCGGCTTGACTCACTGGACAGTGAACTCCTGGGATCTGCCTCTTCTCACTCTGCTGGTGCTGGGTTTACAGATCTGCGTTGCCATATGGGAATTCTTTTCGTATGGGAACTGGGTACCTGAACTTAGGTCTTCATGCTGCTGTGACCAGCATCTTACCCACTGAGCCATCTCCCCAGCCCTACCCCCGTAGATCTTAATGTATACATTAAAAGTGAAATGTTAATGTCTGGGATAGATTCCTTTTCCACATGTCCTAAGAGGTATATTTATTATATTTATAAGAAGGACCATGTTGCTCCTGAGTACCTCTTCAACCTCATTTCCTGTGAGCACCTCTGTGCCATGGCACAAGGAACGACAGATCACAGCTCCATTAATTTTCACACATTTTCCCATCTTCTTTTTTCTTTAGTTAGGGGATGCAACTTTCTGTATTGCTGTTTTGTATACTGGTAAAGTCTATGGGTCATTATTCGTGTTATAACCAGAATGATGAATGCCAGTCTATGTTCATAATGTTTCCAATGACTCGAGTTATCTTCTTCCCCTCCGACTTAGCTGCTGCTTAGCCATTATGATTTCCCTGAGATCCACAGTACCAACATCACATTTTAACACTGCATTTCTGCCTTGAAAAATATCCATCTATATCTTCTAGAAGATAGAAACAGTTCAAAAGCAGAATTTTGTTTATTTCTTTACTCTCAGTGTTTAGCAAGAGTTAGATGCAAGGGTTGCTCATTCAAGGTGTGTAGAAACAACAAAACTTGATGATTTGTTCAAAATTCATTCATTCATTCCTTCACTCATTCATTCACCCACGCATGTATGGACATATACACGCATTATTATATTTTGAAGCCCCATGTCCTATATGTGTGCATAAAAGTTAGCAATTTAAAAGTTACTTAAAATTGTATATTTTAATTAGTTTCTGTAGTCTTAGGTTGATTTAACCACAAGGAAGAAAATATGATATAAATGATCTGAAATAAAGACATTAATCAGGTCTCATAGAAGGTATCCTGTTCTGGTTTAATAGTTAATAGGTACCACAAGTCTGAGTTTCCCCGCAGATGTTCATCCATCCAATCATCGGGTGGCTTTTAGTTATTTATATACTCATTTAATTATGTATAATATCCCATGAAGCACTCCTTGTACTAGACTGCGTAACACATTTATTTTATCTCAAATCATTGTCAAACGTGACGGGAAATTTTTATAGCACAAAGTGACTTTTCTTACAGCTTCCCAGTTCTCCCCAGTGCACTTTACTCCTGAGTGGAGGAAAGCAGTTTGCATGTTGGTAAACAATGTGACTAGCAATCCTTAGAGTGTCTGCATGTATAACCTGTAGCTTCTAATACATTTAGAAGATGGCAAAGAGTACAACAAGGAACTAAGATTAGTCCGGTGCTTGGGTGGCAATAAGGTGCCTTTTTCATATAAATGTACTGTTTTCTTTTTCTTTCAGTGTAACAACCTCATCACGCGTAGGAATATTTAATCGAACCACCTGCTGTGCTTTGGAAATCTGTCAGCCCTGGTGGCTGTAACTGCTACTTGAAGAGGGAAGGCTATACTGTGCTACGGGTAGGAGCAGAGGAGGTGGGGACGGCTCCAGGTACCTCACTCCTCCAACTCATCTTGTTTTCAAGTTATGGCAATTTAGTGCTTCTGCAAATTCACCTGCCAAACAATTCCAGGAATCAGAGCTCTGTCAGCAAGCCAGAGGCACAGAATTCTTCTTTCTGGGCTCAAGAGCATGCCTCTCAGCACAAACGAGGTTTTCTGAGCGATGAGAACCAGGGCAGGCTGGATGAGCAGAGGGTGGTGATAAAAAGGAAATAGGCCTTAATGGTGGACTCCAGTGTCATTGTGAAGTCAATCACCACCTGCTGCAGGTAATTTGCTCCCTTTTTAGTGACCACGGGAAGTTCCTGGAATCGGTGTGCAACAAGAACAGAACCCACCACCGAGTGAGTAAGCCCATCAGCTGTAGGAGAGAAGAGGCCAGGCCTGCTCAGAGGTTTCAGCCCAGTGCATTTCTATTCCTTGTTCTCTCTCAGGGCTACAGCAAGGGAAAGATTCATTTTCAGGTGTGAAAACATTTTCTCACCCTATTATGTGGCAAAAAGCTGTGTTCTCTTCTTTTCTTTCATTTTTTTTTCTCCCTCTAAACTCAACTTTAGATCAACCCATAAAACAGGCGAGAAAGCTCATTGGTGTATTGTGTTAATGACGACTTTGTTTTCAGATATTCTGAGCTCACTTTGAGTTTTGTTGCTGTTGTTTTACTCCTGTAAAAGAATAATTTTCAATGATAGATATTCAGTTCTTCTTTGAGCACAATGCTGGGGAATAAAAGGAAACAGAAAAAAAACTATATTTCCCTATTCTGTCTCTCCCTTTTGCTCGGTATCAGTGTTCAAATATAAGGATACAGAGAAACAAAACTGCAAAAAGAATGGACAAATATAGTTTTAATGACATCTACATGCTAGCTACTATTAGATCTGCTAGAAGAGAGATAAGTGCATTTAAATACATACATTAAATGAATTCATATTGTATGTTATAATTCTAAAAGATAAATACAGAGAGCTTAACATATATGTTATACAAAGTAAGTTTTTTAGAATACAGGAGACAATATTAGAAAGATTGAATAATATATATTACTTAATCCTCATAGCAATCCAATGTTGTATAAAGATTGTTTAAATATATTTTAATGTTCCTCATTTTCTGATACATAAACCTAGGGCATCAAGATGGTCTTTCTAGGCTATGGTAGACTAAAAATACCCAGAAAAGTTATATTTCCCAAACATGCTTTTAGAGCCTGTACTTTAAAACTAAGCAATATCATACCACCATTTTAACAATTAGTCGGAAAAATAAACCTACACTTACTTAAATAGCAAGAACCTTATCCAAAGAGTATCAAATATTCTGAGCATGTGTTACTAAAATTATTGTATATTATTATTTGTCTGTGAAGAATTTTCCATCCTGAACACACATTCTTTAGTCAAATCCATGAGGCATAAACCTTATATACATCCATCACTTGACAATTTTCTTCAAGAATATATTTTTCTGATGAAACTGAAATCTGCTATGTAATTAAGTGGCAGAAGAGCATCTGTGGGCCTTCTTGCATCAACTGACCTTGGGTTCACTTCTCTACCTGTAGGACTATTTGACATACTATTAAAAGCATCTGTGGAGACCTAGGAATGGAATATGAAAGAATGTGGACAGCTTGGTTGCTAATTCTAGACATAATTGATGCCCTTGGGTCATTCCAAAATTCTTTCTACCCATGCTTTAATGCTTTGGTTGTGATGCAGGAGTGTAACCTTGTCCTGTTCCTATCAGTAGGGTTTAGGATTTATTAAACTTTTCTTTTCTGTCTGGCAGAAAGGATGCCCCAGGTTCATTTTGGGTACTTCCTGTGCCTGCTCTGGTTCTTTATCTTTGCCATTTAGATACTAAGATGTGGAGTGTGAGGTATAGCCTATCTTTCTAATATAAAACTCCAGTAGTGATGCATGCCTTTAATTCCAGCCCTTGGGAGGCAAAGGCAGGCAGATCTGAATGAGTTGGAGGCCAAATTGGTAAACAGTGAGAGTTCAGGGATAGCTAGGGCAGTTACATAGAGAAATCCAGCCTCAAAAGACCAAAACCAAACCAAATCAAACCAGCCAAAGAAACAAACAAACAGAAATACATCTTGTAACTCTTTTGATTTACTTTGAGATTTTTTTCCCCCCAATTATGAAGTGGGCCATTGATTTTTGTTAAGGCCTGAGTTTCCTGGAGATGGCTGGTTGTCTTTATCTGGACAGTAGGAATAGGAATATGGCTACATTTATTTTGGTTAGAATTTGGTGTTGAAATAAGTTAACTAGATTAGAACACACTGGGTTCATGTTCAAAGATCAAGGATAATACAAGATCAGCTGTTGCTAAATTTTATGTTCTGTCTTTTTACTGTTATCAGTGTAGGAAGTTGCCATCTTTCATCTAAGGGAGCCACATTTATTGTATCTGAAGCTACCTCTGAACCTTAAGTCCCTGCTCTCGATAGAATCTTAAGCTGTCTTGTCTTGATCCTGGCAATTAATCTCATTGAGACTGCATAAGGTAGATTCACCCAGATATTATAGTATTACCTATGCAATAGATTATGTTTGCCTGAAAACTTTTCAGTTTTTTTGAAAAACAGAGGTGTGAAAAAGTAGGAGTTACCTACATTATAGAATCTCAAATAGCTATTTATGTCAGTTACTGCTTTAGAGGATTCTTGGCTTTAAAGAGTTCATGATAATCACTTAGAAAATGTTTTCTCTTTCTACTTCAGTCACATTGATATATATCATACAAGTACTGTTCCCAAAGTTGTTGGGATGTATTTTACATCAAACCTATAAGCTATTTTGTAACATGCTTTGCAAGTTTTTATTGCCAACGTGTCCCTGAGTTCCACGAATCTTCTATTTACACAGCAGGTACCAATGTCATCTTAGAGTCTTTCAAATTCAAACCTTGAAGGTGATGTAAATGGAATGAAAAGGGATGTTATAGTCTGTGCCTCATCAGCAGACTTATGGGAATCCAGTCACAGTTCTGAGACATGATACTTAGTGCCCAGAGAAAACTGGTGATTTCTAATGTAGTTTCTTTTACCCCCTAGCTCTATAAGCACTGGCCAAACACATGCAAAACAAACTTGAAATGAAACAGACCCAATGAAATTTTTATGACTCTAATATTAAAGACTACTTTCTGTGAATTCAGCTCATTTTAGATGGATGAACTTTACCCTTTACTAGATGAGACGTATGTAGAGAAGCTCTTTGAGTACTTTTCCAAACGAAGTCTCATACATCATTCCTGGAGTTTCTTGTTCAAAGTAGACTTATTAAAAATTTTTGTGAAAATCCCAGTAACTCTACAACAAAGTCAGAAATATTCATGAAAGCTCAATTGTCAAGATTGATTAAAGGGAACCTTCAGGAGACTCTTTGAGGCAGGAAATGTGAAAAGGGACTCAAACAGGACAGGAACCTGGAGGCAAGAGCCGATGCAGAGGCAGAGGAGTGCTGCTTACTGGTTTCTTCCCTGTTGTTTGCTCCACTTGCTTTCTTAAAGAACCCAGAACTACCAGTCCAAGGATGGCACCACCCAGAAGGGGCTGGGCTCTCCCCCACTAATCACTTAAGAAAATGCCCTACAGGCTTGCTTATAGCTTGATCTTATGTGAAGTCCTCGAATGTGTATCTACCACAGACCAATTCTACATACATCACAGCAGCCCTTGTCAAGGTACTAGAGCAGTGGCGATCTTAGCTGTACCTAAAGACAACCAAAAAAAGCATTTGTTAATCAGTGACCATTATTCAAGCCATTAAAACCAGTAGTTAGTACTCAGATCTTAGTTTTTAGAACAGTTTCAAATCAGTATACTACATAACTGACAGTGAGAATCACTGTTGCATAGCAGAGGCCTAGTTCAGATATCTTTCTAGGTTAGATGAGATTTGACCATACATTTGTAAACTTTTACTAAATCTGCAGAACCAGTAGGGTTTAAAGCCTATGGAGGTTTTAAAGCAGCCTTCGTCATTTCTTCTTTCCCAAACACTTTCACCTTACTAAGAGGACTACTTTCTTCGGAGGCTTTGTTTTTATTTGTTTGTTATCTTTTCATATGTTAAATCAAGTTCAGCTAGTTTCTTTAAACTTTCCACTAGAAATTTTCCTAATTTTTTTGTGAACCATTCCAGTAATTTCTTTAATTACATCCTCTCTAAAGAACTTTCCATAAAAATATATGTCCAGTGATTATTTTCCCCCTCATGACATTCATTAAATTCATCTTTCTCCTTGTTTTAATGCCACAAGCACATATATGGTGAACCTGTAAGGCCTTTCTCTAGCCTCCATCCTAATATTCCTTTTTCAAAGTATTGGACCAAACCTGCTTTCTTACAGTGTCTAGATTCTTGAATCCCACTGAAGATTACCAGACTCAGAGTCCCTGGGGGTGAGCCTGGAACTTTCCAAGCAGTTTTAATGGTTTCCCTTAAACCCTAAGCCCAAGCAGTCTCTCTCTCTCTCTCTCTCTCTCTCTCTCTCTCTCTCTCTCTCTCTCTCTCTCTTCTCTCTCTCCTCCCCCCTGCCTCCTGTCTTGTCACCGTTGGGAATGCAAGAGCTGTCTCTGTTTCTGGAGATACACATAATTGAAATATTAACTGAAAGACTCATCTCTATCTACTGTTTTTTTCAATGTCAATTTATCAAGCTCTGTGGATAATTTTATGTATCAACTTTACTAACCATGGATGGCCAGGTTGATGTTATATATGAATGAAATCTTGAAAGTATTTCCCCATAAAATCAGTGTTGGAACTGTGGCCTCAGTAAGGTACAGTACCACCCCTAATTTTGTGGAATCATCATTTAATCTGTTGGACAAATGTTGGAGAAGGGAGAGATTGACATGTTCCTCCGTGTTGTTTAACTGCAATATTGTTTGAGTTGAGAACTGTATTTTGCCATCTTCAAATTGTGATTTATTTCAACATATGTCCTAATTCTCATGCCCAAAGTCTTAGCAAATTTTTCTCTCACAAAATTTTCTTCTTTATGCCTTGCAAATACCAGTCAGTGAGGTGTCGTGGACTCTTTAACTCCATGACCCAATTCTTCATAATCAATCTCTGACTCACTTCACTTTCACCTGCTGTTAATATATTTCTGTGTATATATGCATATATAGACATATATTCATATACAATACAAAGATCTACTTACAGATGTAGAGTTAGAAGTATGTATCCTAGTAGGTCTGCTTTTCTAAAGAACCCTAACTAACAGAAGCCTTGAAATATGTTCTCTACAGGAAGTTTACACAGGGGAAGACAGATTTGCATTGCATGGTACATTGACCAAAACTGAACAGGGTCAAATGCTAAGATAGATAGAGTGAAAGTGAAGGACCTTAGAATTGTAGCTAGTAAAGCTTTAGGGTTAGTCTTGTGCACGGGCAGCAACCACACTGTGATGAATTGAGCTTGGATAGACGAGAGCTGCAGAACCTTATAAGAAATGCCAGTGTTACATCACAGCAAGCAAAATGAGAGCCAGCTGAAGGATATCTCTGTGGATTGTATAACTTTCTGCAAAGCCATGTCGAAAATTAATTAAACCACAAAAAACAATAAAACACCAAAAATACACAGCTAAGACTATATCATTAAAACACAGACCTTCTAAAGGATAAAAGCAAATACAGTCTTAACAAAATAGTATGATTATTAAGGATTTTGTGGGTTTTCAAATATTTTAATTATTAGAAGGATATGTTTTAAATCATGTGAATATGATTTGTGGTCTGGGGTTAAAAATGAATACAATCTAAAGCCAAACTCTTTAGCAAAGCACGTATGTGTTAAACAAAAAATAGAATCATGAAATGATGAAGCCCAGTATGGAAACTGATCAATGACGACTTCTGGAGCACTGATAGTCAATTATTTTTAAGGGTCCCACCCTTGGAAAGCAAACCACACCTTAGTGGATGGCCCCACAGACAGGAGCCTATGGACAGCACAATTGTAGTCAAGGGGTGAGTAAAAAATAATTGATACAACATTAGAAGAGAGGTGAGATTTGGTCTCGGGGGCACTGGAGGAGCAATAAATGAGTATAAAGAAAGTGCACTGAATGAAATTCTCATAGAATTGATAAATAGATTTTTAGAAAGTGAGAAATGGTATTCCCTCTCCACACAAAAGAGAAATGGTGACATTTCAGGGAGAAATTAATTAGCAGGTGAACACAAAACTCTTCTTTGGTTTCTGATACTGACATTTTATACCTATGCATAACTGACCTTGAGACCCAGTAATCATGTATGTTAGACAAGTACTACATTATTGAACTGTAACTACAGTTCTAAAGTGTGTTTTTAATGGACCTTTGGATGGTCGTTTAAATAACCTCTCAGTTTATTTTACTTTATTTTTTTAAGAAGGTGATTGTAGGCAAGCTGGGCACAAGCCCTCCTGGAAGACAAGCGTAATTTGCTTAAACAACCTCAACCTGAAAGTCTCAAGAAATTGTCAGACTCATAATCACAAATGAATGAAAAAGGCAAATAAAATAAAATTTACATACTAATTTCACGCAGGACAGGGAGTCTTCTCAACTCCAAACAGTGCTATGGACTTTTTCAAAAGCAAAGGTTATTCATTGCTCACAGAGCCTCAGTTGAGTGAAGCTATTGAAACAAACACTGAGTTGCTAATGAAAGTAACATGAACAATTATTAGATACAGATAATGAATTATTAATGGAAGCCAAATATATTTCAAAAGAGAAAAAGACCCACTGTTGGGGACTAGGTTGCTGCATGAATAGATGTGATTGCTTTGAAATGGAAGTTATTTACCAGTTCAGAGACAGCTTTGAAAAGTCTATCCTATGAATATGGGTATAATTCCAAATCAGAATGAAAACAAAGCAATTTCAGACAGTAGATGCACAAACAGAGCATGTATTATCAGACTGAAAATGAATCTACTTTGCAGATGAATTTTTAAACATACAACAGAGGCTGAGGAGGCATAGTTCAGCTAGTTAAACGCTCCACAAAGACCCAAGTTTCACCACCACCACCACTACAGAAGAAGAAGAAGAAGAAGAAGAAGAAGAAGAAGAAGAAGAAGAAGAAGAAGAAGAAGAAGAAGAAGAAGAAGAAGAAGAAAAAGAAAAAGAGGAGGAAGAGGAAGAGAAGGAGAGCAGCAGCAATGCAGCAATCATGGCCAGATGCAGTAGTAGCACATACTTTTAATCCCAACACTTAGGAGGCAGAGGCAGATGGATCTCTGTGAGTTTGAGGTCAGGTTGCTGTACATAATGAATTCCAGGACATCTGGAACTACATAAGGGGATTTTGCTTTGGGGGCATGAGAAAGTAAGATAATAAAAGGAAAGAAAACCAAGCATGTTGGGTAGAAACCTATAATCCAATGTTAGAGCACGGAAGTAAGAGACAGGATGACCCCTGGGGTTTACCGCCCAGCCAGTGTAGTCCATTTGTAAGTTCCTGGTTCAGTGAGTGAGAGATCCTGACTCAAAAACAAAACAAAAAACAGAGATAAATAGAGAGAGGAGAGGAAAGGAGAGGCAGGGGAGATAGCAAGCATCAATTTCTGCCCTCCACACTCATGCACACAAACCCCAACACACATGTATATACAAATACCCACATACACATAAAACCCTACACATGCGTATACAAATATACACATGCACAAAAACACAGGGCACAGAAAAGTTCCCAAGTAAATTAATTACATCCTATTCTCATGTATATTGAAGAGATATTCTTTGTATTTAAATACATTAGAGGTTTTAAGAATCATCAGGAACTGCAAAGCTCAGTAATAGAGCAATGGCCTAGCATGTGTGAAACTCTTTCTTCAGTTCATTAACACAGAAAAAAGAAATAAATAAATAAAACAAAAACCACCTGAAAAGTATGCAACAAATTGGCATTAGAGATCATCCTAGGAAAAGAAATGTCACGGAATGTGTTTTAAGCACATCTCTGTTGCCCATCTTTCTCTCTGCTGCCTGGACATTGGAAGTTACACTTTCATGGCTGCTACATCCTCCTATATGTGACAGATATATGAGCCTGGGGAGAAACGCATTCATTACATGTTCGTGCATAATATTGCCACCAGACTCCAAGCTTAAAACTATATACTTTTATTATCATGTTTTTGAGGGCTGTTATGAGTCAGAGAATTGATGGAGGAGAGTCATCTTTCTATCTGTTGTTTCATTGGTTAAGTAATAAAGAAACTGCTTGGCCTCTGATAGGACAGAAAATTAGGTAGGCGGAGTAAACAGAACAGAATGCTGGGAGGAAGAGGAAGTGAACTCAGAGGCCATGCTCCCCTCTCCCGGGCAGACGCAATGAACTCCGACCCAGGATGGATGTAGGCTAGAATCTTCCCGATAAGCACACCATGGGGTGCTACACACATTATTACAAATGGGCTAGTCCAGGTGCTAGAGTTAGCCGAGAAGAGGCTAGATATAATGGGCCAAGAAGTGTTTAAGTGAATACAATTTGTGTGTTGTTATTTCAGGTAAAGCTAGCCTGTGGCTGGAGCTGGGTGGCGGAATGCAACCCGCAGCTCCCTCAATAGAATGCGATTCTCCCACTCCAGACAGATGCAGGTTAAGATCTTCCCTGGTAAGCGCACCTAGTGGTGCTACATAGATTATTAGAAATGGGTTAGGCAAAATATGAGAATTAGCCCGTAAGAGGCTAGAGCTAGTGGGCCAAGCAGTGTTTAAAAGAATACAGTTTGTGTGTTGTTATTTCGGGTTTAAAGCTAGCCAGGCGACCAGGAGCTGGGGCAGCAGGAACACAGCCCGCAGCACCTACTACAGAGAATACTTAGATGAGTTAGTCTAAAGAGTGTCTTGAAATGAGGCCCTTTGAAGGTTTACCTGGTCTGCAGGGGTTTACCAAGTTCATTTGTGTAGCTAAGTTCTCCATTCCTTGTTAGTTGTGGACTGACTGTTCCTCTGAGCATCTTGATAGGCTGTTTCCCAAGAAGGAACGAATGGGGGATGGGCATATGCATGTTGGGTTAGTGAGGGCACAGATCACTTACTCAATTTAGCCTAATCTCACAGCTGATATATCATTATTTGTTCAGGCAAACCAAGGTTATTGGAAGGCAATTTCCACAGACACCAACTGAAAGTTAGTGTTCTTCAAAACTCAATTCCAAGTGAATCAAAGACCTCAACATAAATCCAGTTACATTGAACCCAATTGAAAAGAAAGTGGGAAGTAGCCTTGAATGCATCGGCACAGGAGACAACTTCCTGAAAAGAACACCAAAAGCTCAGACACTGATATTGACAATAAATGGGATCTCATGAAACTGAAAATCTTCTGTAAAGCAAAGGGCACTGTCAATAAGACAAAATGGCAGCCTACAAAATGGGAATCTACCAACTCTACATCTGACAGAAGGCTGATCTCTAAAATATATAAAAAAACTCAAGAAACTAGACACCAAAATTCCAAATAATCCAACTTTAAAAAATGGAGCAAAGATCTAAAAAGAAAATTCTCAACAGAAGAATCTCAAATGGCCAAATACACTTAAAGAATTGCTGATCATCCTTAGTCATCAGGGAACTGCAAATCAAAATGACTCTAAGATACCATCTTACAACTGTCAGGATGACTAAGATCAAAACCACTGATGACAGCTTATGGTGGAGAGGATGTGGAGTAAGGGGAACAGTCCTCTGTTCATGGTGAGAGTGTAAACTTGTACATTTGCTTTGGAAACCGATATGGTGTTTTTTTCCGAAAATTGGAAATCAATCTACTTCAAGACCCAGTTATATCAATCTTGGGCATATACCCAAAGGATGCCCAATCACACCACAAGGATAATTACTCAACTATATGTTCATAGCAATAGCCAGAACCTGGAATTAACCTAGATATCTCTCAACTGAAGAATAGATGAGGGAAATGTAATAATTTTTAGGCAAATGGACAGAACTAGGAAAAAAAATCATTCTGAGTGAGATAACTCAGACCCAGAAAGGCAAACATGGTGTGTACTCACTCATAAATGAATATTAGGAGTAAAGTATGGATAACAAACCTATAATCCACAGCCCCAGAGAGGCTAGATAATAAGAATGACCCAAAGAGGGACACATGGATTTTCCTGGGAATGGAAAATTGGAGAGATCTCTGGCTAAACAGGAGGCTATGGTGGGGGTAGTATGGAGGGATGGAAACATGAGGGATCCTGTTGGGCAGGATAGGCACAGGAGGCAGGTTGGGGTGGGTTGGAGGGGGAGAGTAATGAAAGAGAGGTCTTGATGGGAGGGAGCATTTCAGGATTAGAGAGAAACCTGGTGCCAGGGAAATTGCCAGGAATCCACAAGGATGACCCCAACTAAGACTCCTAGCAATAGTGGAGAGAGTCCCTGAACTGGCTATCTGCTGTAATCAGATTAGTGACTATCCTAATTGTCATCAGGGAGCCTTTATCCAGTAACTGATGGAAGCAGATGCCAAGATCCCCAGTCAAGCTCTGGGCCGCCTATAGGAGTCCTGCTAAGGAAAGGGAAGAATTCTATAAGCAAGGGGTATCAAGATCATGACAGAGCTAGTTCCAGGACAGGCTCCAAAGCCACAGAGAAACCCTGTCTCGAAAAACAAAAACATAATTTGTCCCTGACACTTGGCTGGCTTTTTCTGTTCCACATGATGGATTACCCCTCCCAACCTTGATGCAGGGGGAGGAAATTGGTCCTGCCTCAACTTGATGTTCCATGCTTTGTTGACTCCCATGGGAGGCCTGCCCCTTTCTGAATAAAGACTGTGGAGGAGTGGATGGGGTGAGGCTTAGATGTAAGGTAAGAGAAGGGAGGTAGGGTAAACTATGGTCTGTATGTAAAATAAATGAAAAAAATAATTTTTAAAATGAAAGATTTTCATTAAAAAAGAAAGTTAGTGCTCTTTACCTGTTTTTATTGTTCCTTAAAATCAGGAGTTGTTACATGGGCTTTGTGATTTTGTTGACTTCAGATGACAGAGAACTTATAAGAATATTCTACATTCTTTTTATTTTCTCCCACATCTACACAACTTTGATTTAGAATGTATATCAAAATGAACTCAAGCCGGGCGGTGGTGGCACACGCCTTTAATCCCAGCACTCAGGAGGCAGAGGCAGGCAGATCTCTGTGAGTTTGAGACCAGCCTGGTGTACAGAGCTAGTTCCAGGACAGGCTCCAAAGCCACAGAGAAACCCTGTCTCAAAAAAACAAAAAACAAAACAAAACAAAAAAAAAGAATGTATATCAAAATGAACTCAAGCCAGGCGGTGGTGGCGCACGCCTTTAATCCCAGCACTCAGGAGGCAGAGGCAGGCGGATCTCTATGAGTTTGAGACCAGCCTGGTCTACAAGAGCTAGTGCCAGGACAGGCTCCAACGCCACAGAGAAACCCTGTCTCAAAAAAAAAAAAAAAAACAAAAATGAACTCAAATTGCAAAGGTAGGAAAAATTTTATTTGAGAGACTGCTAGGAGTTGCAATTTTGACGTGAGTTCAGAGAACTGAACCACTTTACAAAGGAGCAGGGGCTACGTGACTAGCAGTTAAAAAAAAAAGAACTGAATGATGGGCTGGAGAGATGTTTCAAGCAGTTTAGAGCACTGATTGCTCTTCCAGAGGATCTAGGTTCAATTTTCAGCATCCACATGGTGGCTCATAACTGTCTGTAGCTCCAGTTCTAGAAGACCTGACACCTTTACATAGACATACATGGAGGCAAATGACCAATGCACATAAAATAAAAATAAATAAATTTAAAATTCTAAATAAAATTTTAAAAAAAGAGAGAATGTGTAAACACAACAAAAAATGTCCATAAAACAAGTGCCAGATAACCTCTTGGTATGCATCATGAGGCAGAGCTGGGATGGAGAGGTCCCGTTAGGTCAGTCCAGGTCCAGATGTGTAATGTCAATGGTGGAGGTGACTGGAGAAGCTCACGTTTCATTCAGCAGCTGGACTTTTGCTTGACCCCCTTTTCTCAATCTCCTATCCCCAAAGACTTTTCTCTTTTTCAGCCACAACTTTTCATTAATTTTCACTAAGACAAAAACCAGTCTGTGATTCCACATATATTAGATGAAAATAGGGTGGCATAAAATACTAACGAGCAATTGAAAGTGTAATTCAGATTTTTAAAAAATTTTTCAAAGAATCCAAAGTTGTATGAAAGAAGTTTTTTTTTTTTTTTTGGTTTTAATTTGTTGTTGTTTTAAAATGAACTTCCTCATTTAAAAAACCATCTATCTTGACAGTATCTGGAAGGTTCTCAATAGTCAGATTTCAACAACTTGAGAAATTGTTATTGAGGCTCCACCTCTATGCTTGGGACTTTGGAGGAAGCTGCTATCCTGCTAGCTGCAAACTCTTGAGATCCAGGGTTACTGCAAAATTCTCACTAAATGTTATTGTCACAGAGTTTGAAACTACTTTAAATGGCATAAAAGTGAGACTGATATAGATTGACATGAAAATTTGCAACTACTCAAGCATTGGTGATGTTTTTTCTAACTACTGAGGTGTCTGTCATTCAGTGTTCTGTGGCATTAGGTACATTATCCCTTCAGCTCCTACTTCCTACCAACGTGAAGACTTGTTATAGGTTAAAGCATATCGGTACACTGAAGGAAGGCACGGTAAAGAGCAGTCACGCAATACCTTATAATAAAAAATAATCCTGTAGCAAGAACAGAGGTCAACCCTCTGCTGAGAAGGAATGTGAGCATTGACAAGAGACCTGCAACTCCAGAACCAAAGCGATATGAAATGTATCCATGGCAACTGCTATGCACTTGAGTGAGACTTCTATGTTAAACAAAAGATGTTCCTTTACATACCAAATTCACAATAAACAGGAAATAACATGTCCCCGTTATCTTAAATCAGTTACAGCCACTGTTGGAGCTAATATAAAAGCATGGCTTTGTCAGTGCTAAGTTCTCTTACTGAAGGAGCACATGTGCTTATCAGTGAAATGACTTCACATCACAAAAACACTTTCACTCCACAATCCAGGAAGTAGATGCTTGGAGCCAGTTGTTCTAGCTTTTGTGGTCCAGATGACCCTGAAGCCATTCCAAATACCCTTTCTCTTTTTATTGCAGGTCATTGGCTTTCTCAATTTATGTGACTCAATAGCTCTTCTCCACTCTTCTATTCCACATGAACTCTGAAACCTTTTCCACTTAATCCTTAGCCCAGCTTTCCCCTTGATGCATTTTACAATCTCATTATAGTACTTTTATCTTTCCTTCTCAGATCATCCTGATCTTAAAATGAGTGGAGGCTAATCTTCCATGTTATTGATCAGCAAAGAAAAATATCCTCCAAAGAAGTTAAATAGATTTTCTGTGGGCTAAAATATTCTCTCTGTTATATGTCTTCCAATTTTAATATTATGAAATAATGCTCCAATCTCTTTTCATATTACCTAAAACCTTGGCTCACTTGGTTTTGCCAGATCTACAAAATTGTGACAAATATCTGGAAATAAAAAGAAGTTTGCTTTGGCTCTCATTTTCAGGGGTTTCATTCCGTGGTCACTTGGCTTATTTCTTACTTTTAGTCCTATTTTAAGGCAAGGCCTATGGCCGGGGACTACTTCTCATCTGGCCTTCCAGTTATAACATATAGAGCAAGGAGAGAGAAAGGAAAGAGGTGGTGTGGGGAGGTGTTGTAATAAGGAGTGGCGGCGGGGCTGCGTCCCCAACACCCCAGCCGCCTGCTCGGCTAGCTTATGCCCCGAAATAATTACACGGACACTGTATTCATTTAAACACTGCTTGGCTCATTTCTACCTAGCATCTTCTAGGCTAACTCTCCCACCTGGACTAGCCCATTTCTTATCATCTGTATAGCACCGGTCTTACTGGGAAGATTCTAGCCAGCTTACTGGGTCGGAGCTTCATAGCGTGCATCTTCCCTGGAGCGGGGAGCATGACGTCTCTCTTGCGTCTGCTCTGGAGAGGAGAGCTGTCGAGTCTGACCTCACTTCCTCTTCCTCCCAGTGTTTTGTTCTGTTTACTCCTCCCACCTATCTTCTAACCAATGAAAGCCAAGCAGTTTCTTTTAATTTAACCAATGACCTTCCTCCATCAGGGAGGAGTAAGGCTGAGGTGTCATATAACCTTCCGGGAAAAATTCTCAATGACCTACTTCTTTCAACTGTACCTACCTCCTAAGGAACCACCACCTCTCAGCACACAGTAGGTGGGGACTTCATCACCTCTCAGCACAAAGTAGGTAGGGACAAGACCTAGGCATTCAGAGCAGGAACCTCTGAAGGACATTTAGGATCCAAATAATAACATTGATTATCAGGGATACCAAGCTATGTGTTAGGTGATTTTGGCAAAGCTGCGATTAATTATTATGTAACAATGATTATTTAAGTATGTGTATTGGGCCAAATGCGTCATGCATTGCTTAGCTTCTGTCTTACCACACTTTGTAAAGTAAGGAGTGTTGTCATCTCTGGTTTCAGATGGGTGAAACAAAGAATAGGAAAAGCGTCATTTGCCCCAGATTTTGCATGTAGGAGACACATCTTAGGATGTAAACTTCCTCCCACCAGTGTATCTCATAATCGGGAAGAAAGCAGGATCTAGACTGAGTTTTCTATGAGCAGGATTAAGCAAACCTGGAGGAGACATGTGCTATCTCTAGCATGAGTTGCTGAGGTAGGGGTGTATCATGAGGACACGACTGTTCACCTTGGCTAAGCAAGAAGATCACAGAAAAATAATTGGTTTCAGAGGTTGTTGCTGTTATCTTATTCATGAAGACACCTACTATGCTAGACTTCCTACCACCACTAAAACATTATTCTGTTATCTTTCTCATGCCCTTGAGTTCTACCGTTCATTCAAACAAACCTCAAAAATGGGCAAGAGTTTTTTAGAACTTATGCAAGTACAATTTTGAGAATTAAAAATATGTCAGTCCTTTTGTATAAAATATAAGCGTTCTTTTCTCTACATATTTGCTATATCCTCTTCCTATAATTATTTTTTGAAATGAGCTCTTTCTATATTTTCCAGACTGGTCTGGGACATCTGAGCTCAAACAGTCCTTGTATTTTAGCCTCCTGAGTAACAGCTGGGACTTTGTACATATGCTACTGTACCTTTGTACTATCATCTTATGCTAATGAATGGCAATGGTAAGACATTATTGTGTGGAACACTGGCCATTGTATTTACAATTCCTTTAAAAATGTTAGACACATGAAAAGTATTTAGTATTAAATACTATTGCATAGCTAGAATTTATCAAAAAAAAATCATGTCTTTGCCTGTCTTTGGTGTCAGCCTCTTCGGGATTAATGAAATAAACTGGTGGTCATAGCAACCTCCATGGGAAGATGTGCTTGGCAGTAGCACACCAGAAGATATTACCAGCCTTTTGTCTAAGCTTCTTTAGCAGTTTATGAGGGATGAAGAAACCAAAGCGTGCTAGGTTCAAACGATCCTTCCGAGCCATAAAACTAGTAAGCAGCACAATCTAGATAAAATCAAGCCTTCAATGTCCCAGTCTTTTCATAACACAATATGATGTGTAATGAAATAGTGGAATATTGGCCACCACCAAATGAAGCATAAACAAATAAATTGTGAATATTTATAGTCATGTTGTGAAAGGATTAGAACAAAGAGAATAAAACACATGCTAGACAGGGAAAGAAGGGGGAAATGCAAACCATACCCACGTGCATTGCACACACACACACACACACACACACACACACACACACACACTTACATACCTATTTTAAAAAGTGTGCATCAGCTAAATCAAACATTGATAGTGAACAAATGATGATAAATAAATAATCAAAATTTGATTTGAAGTACCAGAGACAGCACAAGAACACATAAAAGTAATATGCTATTTCAGAAACTCAGATTAGATCCTTCTGTAAATAATTAAAATGTCTCAAGTGTCATGGTATCAGCCAAGCTATGTGGGGAGTTAGGGAAACCAAACAAAGAGACACTTAGGCGTTAAAGACCTAAAACTTGCTATTTTAATATTTAAACTTAATTTATTAAAACAATCATCAATATGTAAACAAGTTTTGTACACGTGTGTATATGGGTTTTGACTTAAAACAAAAGTGCTTTTAACCTCATGGATTAACATGTGTAACAGGTTCATTTCTTACACTATAAAAATCATAATATTTTAATTCTGTTGTCTTTACCTATAAAAATGAATTAATGATTTTTTACATGTATTTTGTTGAAGAATACATTAAAATTATACTCAAAATTTGTGGTTGTTCTTACAAATGTATAAACAGGTAGCATATATGAAAAGGATAGGCATTGAAGAAATATTGCAAATTACTCTCTTATTATCGGACATGTTAATATATTAGAATAATAGATACAATAATAGGTAATATCAAATACAAAAACACAGTCCGTTCTCCCAGATAAGAGTACTTGAAAGTTATACATGGAAAGACAATAGGATGGTGCCATTTGAGAAGGTAAAGGAAACCATCAGAAGAGGGAGAGAAAATTAAGTGTCAGCATTTCCAAAATCCATTTAAAACAAGAATGAAAATATCATTATTTTAGGTATTACTTCATGTAATGAGATTTTTCATTTTTATCTTGTTTTGAATTATTTTAGGATAAAGTACATGTGATCAAACTGGACTCTCTGAATGTGGCTGACAAGGGGGGCTGACTGAGAAGCCAAGGATAATGGCACTGAGATTTGTTTCTACTGCATGTACTGGCTTTGTGGGAGCCTACTCTGTTTGGATGCACACCTTCCTAGGCCTGGATTGAGTGGGGAGGACCTTTGACTTTCCACAGGGCAGGGTACCCTGCCCTCTCTTAGGACTGAAGGGGGGAGGGGAGGGTAAGTGGGGGAGTGGGAGGGAAATGGGAGGAGGAAGTGGAAATTTTGAATAGTATTATTTATAAAGCAATAAAAATAAAAAAAAAACATAAGCATCTTAGGAATCACAGAGGATGAAGTACAGGCATCAGTAAAGGCTAAATTTCCAAGGAAAAGGTACATGGGAGTATGAAGATGGGGGTCTTTCCGGATGAAAAAGATTAAGTCAATGTTGCCCACCATGGTGATGATGTAGATAAAGAAGAACACCAGGAACAGGGGGACTTGCAGCTCTGGACGATCTGTTATTCCTCTGAGAACAAACACAGTCACCTGTGTCTGGTTTCCTTCCATTAGATCCGCTCAGGCTGCTCATTGCCAAGAGATGAGACAAAAAATATGGTTAAGACTTATTGAGAAGAAGATCGTATTATAGTTCACATTGTACATGCCAAAATCTCCCTAATAAACAAGAATGAAGTGTACTGTTTTTGCTTTTGAAGCCTTGCTGAAATCAGAATAATTTCTGAACAATCTTGATACTGCATTTTAAACATGCAATTATCTGAAAAGTACCTGAGAAGGCCATAGACATTGATTTACCTGACAGTATACATGTTATCCTTAATAATTATAAATTATTTATAATTTAATGTACATTTTGATTATGTTTCATTTTTAATACATATATGTTATATAACTTTTATACAAAAATTAGAATAATAAAACTTGCTTTTTAAAGGCACAGTCTCTCTAGACTCCCTTGCTTTACCCTGAACAGGGTCCATGTCAATTTGTTTACTGATGCTGAAGTTTTGCTGAATATTTCAGACTGAGCAACTTATAAAGAAGACAGGCAAGGACTGGTGCAATTTAGGTCTGAAAGTCTGAGAAACCTCCACTGTCAATCTCTTTGTCACCTGTCTCTGAGGACCTTCCTGCTGGGCCACACCAGAGAGGGCTTGCTTTCAAAACAAAGGCATTGCTGATAGAAACAACCCATTAACTAATCGATTTATGAAGTTAGGAAAGAAGCCATCTATTTCTGAGTAGGACAAAGTCCACATGACCCAACTACTGCTTAACAGTTTCATTTTTGCTTCTACCTCCTGATACCTTGTAATAAAGATTGAATTTCTATTGTAAGTTTTGGAGAGGAACACTCAATCCATAGAAAAGCCTGTCCTTTTAATGAACTTTTATAAACAAGCATGTGGAGACAGAGTTCCCTATACTGTGACTTCCTATAATTGGTGAAGCCCTTGGCTCCCACTGAGACACAAGTGCCACACAATCCTTAGAAGCACAAGTCCGTTCCTTTCTCTTCAGCCAAGGAAAGAAACAAATATTTTATTTTATTAAAATTTTGACTAAATATGTAGTCTTTTTTTAAAAAAAAAATATTTATTCTTTATGTCTTTTGCATCATGCCTCCTGATCCCACCTTGTCTCCCTTTGACCCCAAAATAAAACGAAATAAAATTTAAGAGCAAATGAGGAAAAAAATGAAAAAACAAAAAAGGAAGAAGGGAGAAATCTCATCATGGAAGCTATAACGTGATTCAGTGAGCCAGGAAGTAAACCTTTATATCCATATATTTTTACATGCAGGCATTTATCTTAAAGAATCACTGGTCTGAGCTGGGCAGTGGTGGTGCACGCCTTTAATCCCAGCACTCGGGAGGCAGAGGCAGGCGAATCTCTGGGAGTTCAAGGCCAGCCTGGTCTACAAGAGCTAGTTCCAGGACAGGCACCAAAGCCACAGAGAAACCCTGTCTAGAAAAAAAAAAAGAATCACTGGTCTGCTTCAAGGGCCCTGTTCTCTGCTGTACCGCTGACACTGGGTCCTCACTGGGACTCTTCCTGAACATCCCATAGCTGCTCTGTGTCTTGGAGATCCTGCAGCCTTGGATCCACAGGACTGACCACCTCCCATCCTGCCAGGCTACAGGAGGTCACAAATGGGTGGATGTTGGGGTGGGCTGACACAGCCCTGGTTCTAGGCCCGGTTACTTGCAGGAGAAACAAATATTTTCAATTTACATTCATGAATAAAATTACAGGAGAAACATCTTCATTGTTGATAAATTGTATTTGCTACACTTTATCTACTCTTGCATTTCTTCTTCAAAATCCAACTGTAATTTATTTAGTTTCTGTCTTGTAACAGGAATTGTCTAATACAATGGAGATATTCTCTGACTCCTTAAGTGAGTGGAACATATACAAAATGTATAGCATAAATTTTGGCAGTAATATAATTATCTTTCCATATGTAGTTCATCTTTGATTTCTTCATGGCATTCCATTCCTGTCTTACTTTTCTGTCTCTCAATCATCAAATGTCTCTCCATTCATTTATCAAATCAGTATGTTGTCCATGGTGCTGGGAAGGGAAAAAAGTGAAGATCAATGTAGCTCCAATGTAAACCTGAAGGCTATAATAACGATTGGCTTCACTAGATATGCCCACCGGTACAAAAGTGGCATGAATATTATAGGGGTAACTAGCCCCTTTCCTTTCTGATTGCATCTAAGGCCCACTCCATGGAACCCTTTTCTGACACTTTGAATGGGGCCAAGAACATGTGGTGTGATAGGCCATAGACTCCAGAGGGACCACTTTTATTACTCTTCTAAATGGACAGGGTATTAACCCTTCACTGACGACTTAGTGCTCTGCACAAAGAACACATCACTCCACCCTCATCAGATAAGCTTCTTTATGTAATAGATGACAGCACAGGATGGTCAGTGTGCAGAGAACAAAAATTACGTAGTGCTCAGACCTAAATTTGATGTATGTAAACTTTGTCCCCCACCTCAAAGATCAGGGGACTTCATAGACCTGGAAGTGGGAAGATTGTATGATCTAGAGGTGGAGGATGACTTTAAGATAAAGTTTTATCCAGACACAACAGAGACGTTGCATATATTAACTCTCAGAAAATTGTGATAGCATGCATGATACTTATACAAGATTAAATCAGACAAAATCCTAGCACTGGGGATAGGGGAGAGGGTGGCCACAAAACATCTCCCTACTAGCTGAGGATATATTGACATTTGATAGCTACTGGGAGAGGGAGAGTAGGATTTGTTTTAGTGGCATAATCTTCATAGTTTGATCACACTCTAGGTCAGGCCCAACTCCTGATAGCAGTTGGGAAACACAAGCTGGAGTCAATGGGAGGAGTGGGAAGGTGACCCAAAGTTGGGAGAATAGAGAGGTGAGGGTAGAGAGAGTTAGTCTAGGAGGAGCAGGAGCGAGATGAATATTGTAATGATTTCAGCCACACAAGGTGGATACTTCCAGGTTCTAGGGGTTATGTAGGTGAAGACAAGCCCTCAGGTAGAGTGCCTAATGGCCCCCAGGGATGTTAAAGGGCCCCACATGACCCATGTACGGCGTGAATTACATCATCCACGTATGACTCAGCTAAGCCCTTGCACACATGCATGAGCTCTGTCATCTGCATATGACGTAGCCACGTCTACCCGCTGTGCGCATGCTCTAGGCAGCTTTGAAAAACTGGATGTGCCATCTTCCTCTCTATCTCTCTCTGCACACTGACTTCCCCAGACCTGTACACGCCCCCTCTAATAAACTGCTAAGCGGGTTTGTTGTGTGTTCCGTGTTTCCTTCTCACTCGCACCAGGTAATTTCAAATACAATCAAAATATGCTACATAAATTTCTCAAATGATTACAAATATAAAAAATCCAATCAGTATGTTCCATCTTCATTCCTATTTATGAGCCCATTTGTGAGATTAATTAGAAATTTGCTATATGTTTTATGAACCCAAGCCACAACTTGCCACAAACCATGGTCTCCATTTTCTTAAAAAGAATCCAAATGCTTGATCTTGTGATATGTTCCCTATGTGCCACTGGAAGTCTAGAAAAAAGTACTTGATTTTGTTACTAGAATCTGCTCAGTTAGAACTGATTAAATCTAGGAAATTTATTCCAGGTGGAGATGGAGAAGGCTTATTGCTTTTCTTGTTTGCAGAGTTATAAATATTTGACTTATCTTCTCTAATAAAAAGCATATTTTAGATTTATAATAAATAATTCAAGTAAAATAAAGATTTCCATGATATAATGAATAATTACATAGCTCCACTTAAAATTTTTTACCATCTTTTGTTTTATCATTAAACAAAATGTACTAATTTAAAAAATTGGAAAGGATCTGTATCATTTCCAATTCTTTTACAATGCTGTGGAGAAGAGTCTAGTTTATTTCCTTTTCAACAGATATAAAATTGCCTCTGAGATTTGTAACCAAGAATGGGAATTCTGACCACCTCCTCATCTCCAGCTTTACCATACCTGGCCAGTTGTTTTCCAAGGAGATACGACGATTTTTATTCCCCTTCACTAGCAGTTCTTGAGAGCACACATTGTTTCGGTACTTAAAAATACTGGCTTCTATTGCTTAAAAACATTTTTTTCCAATCTGTTGGGTATGAGATACTAGTTTATTTGACTATAAAAAAATAAAATAAAACATCGTTTAAATGATGATTAATAAGTTTGAAAGATTTTTTTTTTACATTTTATTGGTTTGCCATTTATAATAATTGTCTTGGCACAAAATAATGTAAATGTGACTTCAGGAAATGAGAAATGATTAGCCTCTTCAATGTGCCTGATTCTATTATGTTGGTGTAATGTTGGGGACCAGCCTCGACATAAGTACATCTTGCCAGGGTAGAGACATGGTGATTTAGAAATATAGTAACGAATATGAAGACGTGAATGAAAATAATAAAATGGAGGAACATATAGAAAAGTATTGGGAGGGAATTCCAGTGAGTACTGAAATTCACCCATGTTTAATTTCCAATTGGTTAAATTACCCTTGACCCCAAAAAGTAAGAGTAAAACAAAAGACTGAATTGCCATAATACAAGGAAATGAACAAACCAATTGAAGGTTGCAGGCTACATTCGTAGTTAAACATTCTGTTGCTAGAACAAAACACGTCACACTCAACCGTAGAGCAAACATTCTATAGGCAAACCACACCCTGGGTGGAATCCAAAGTTATCTCTGTAAAGGATCCTTGGTTGGATCCTTAGTCTCTTGCTTGAGGTAGGAACATGTCTACTTCTTTATTCCTGGAGTACAAGGCCTGGCTATTAGCCACACCTGTTGATAATAACCTTGAGAGAGCAGAACTTACTGGACTACTCTAGGTGGGACTGAGGTAGAAGCACAACAACCTCGAAGGAACTAGAGGTAAGTTCCAACTCTCTGACCTTTGGTCACTGTGGAAATAGGTTCATATTTTCAGGCCTCCACAGTATAGAAGTTTTCCTGCTAAAATTACAGAAACATGCTCATAAGTTAGTTTGGCACTCTAAGCCTCGGGTTCTTTGTAGACAAATTGGAACTACTATATTAACTTTTATAACTTTAGAAATTCCAGTGGATAGGATGTTCTTAGTACTGTGTCAGGTAAGACATTAGTGTAATATAACTGGCTCCTCTATTAGCGAGTTCTTTCTCCTAGAGTGTAGATGCTACAGAATAGTCTAGAACATGATTCTGTCACTCTTGGTCATCACTAGCTTCTCACCATGGACATAAGCATGGTACTGGTTGTCAGCAATTATGTTGACCAGATGAACATAAGTTAGTGTTAGTTATAGAATTTATCTATATATATGCAAATACATATAACTACATAGGTAGTGTTTATGTAACTGTTTACCAAGATTTTCCATGCTTACAGGTTTGCTTTTGTTACTTCATGAATTGTGAACAATTTACCAAGTCTGAGAGTTTTGCTGTATTCCTCTTATGTCTTTCTAAAGCAGGACTCGGTGGATGGACAGTTTTGTCATTCTTCATAGGCGGGCAGTGCTATTATATTCATCATCTTATTCAGCTCACTGCATCATTCCCAGATCCCAGCTCTCTCCACTGTTTTTGTACACCTCCTCATCACTAGTACTCGAACTTAGATTGGACCCCTTGGCCTTCATTTCAAATTTGTCTTATGTATCCTCAAATACATGTTTTGTCTTCTCAAATTTAGTTCATGTAATTAGAAATGAACTTACCTATGAGTAGCGTTTGTCTCATGATCTCCCTCTGTTTATTGTTGGTATTGGCACAGAATCTTCTAGTGTCACTGATTCTGAACACATTAGCTGAGGGACACTGTGATATGGCATACGATGAGTCCCTCAGAGCCCATAGCACACATTCACTAAATTCATCCAGCTATTTCCAGGTTTACTAGTGGTAAATTCATTTTCAACTCATAAAAAAGCAACCATAATTTGAATTCATTTTACTTGCTTTTGTTTCCAAGTTTTTTTTTCATGTGTGTGTGCTTTTTATGCCAGCATATTAGCAAACTCTATTTACCAGTAAAAATTATCTACTTCTTTTATCTCTTTTTCCAAAAGAGCTGACTTTCTTAGGGGTTTAGTCACAAACATAAAATTTTTATTTCCTAAAATGGAGGGCCAATATATAGTGGCAATTTTCTGTTTTATCCTTTTGAGAGTGTCTAGACTTTCAGATTTTTTTTTTTTAAGAAGCAATGCATCTGGAAAGTCTATAGTTTTTCTCTTCTAATCTGAAAATAAATATCAATCAATCAGTAAATAAATTTAAAATTATTTTCAAATGACAAATCACAATGAACCCAAAAACACATGGAAAAAGTTCACCATCTTTAGTAATGAGGGAAATATAAACAAAAACTACATTGAAGCCATATCTGACTACTGTCAAGAAAAAAATAACAGCCTACTGTTCATAGGTGGGAAAGAGATTTTTGTATGTTATTGGAGGAAGCTAAATTCAAATTAGTACAGTCATGATAGAAATCAGAATAGTAGTTTTTTTAAACACTAAAAATAGAACTACAGGATTCATCTCTCTTTCTCTGTCTGCATATATATATACATATGAATATCATATAATATAAATCCTTAAGTATCCATGTTTATTACATTAGTATTCATGATCAAGTCAAGACACTCATGTCATAGGTACCCATGATACATTTCAATAGATAGCTAAGGAAGGTGTGGCACATGTACAAAGAAGAGAATTATTCAGCCATACTGATATCCAAAGAGAAACATATATGGATCTAATCTACATGGAAAATAGAAAAAAAGACAAACTCTCCTGAGTAAATTGGGAGCATGGGGACCATGGAAGAGGGTTGAAAGGAAAGGGAGAGGCAGGGAGGGGAGAAGAGAAAAATGTAGAGCTCAATAAAATCATTAAAAAAGAAATCACAGAACTTCATACAATTCATAAACTATGCATAACTGTGATTTATATATTTCTCATTAAGTTCATAGCTGGAAGCTGTTCTTGAACTTTATACCTGACAGTAACTTTCTACAACTGCCAGTTTTTCTCTAACTCCATTCAAATTGAAATACACATATAATAGGAGAAGAAATTACATCAGCCAGTTCTCATACAGTTCAGATGATTGATCGACATTTGAGGTTCTCTAAGAGCAGCAAAGCTAGTGTTCTCCTCTGAACCTTCCTATACATTATGTCTGCATTTGAGTAAATAACCTAGAAACTGACTAATTTAGTATAGTGATTCTCACAGGCATTTACACAACACTTATAGTGCCAGAAAATAATTAGCTAATCTTTGGGAAGTCTGTAAAACAGCTTCTCTAAATCCCCCATTGCAATAAATAAGACCAAGGGCAATATATTCCATCTCCAAATCAGAGTTCTTTTTAGACAAAGAGAGCTATGTTTTGGGGTCAGTTTTCTCAATAGATATTTATTAATCTATTGTTTTGGATTGCTGGAGACATAAAATATGTCAAGACAACAAGATCCACTGTTTTGCATGACAATTATAAAAGGAAGCACATTGAAATGAATGCGTAGTTTACCCCATGAACAATGACTGCCTTAAGTGACAGGGTCTTGTATTGAATCTGGGGCTAAATCTCTTACTATAGTTACTGTAGGCCTATTGCTGTGAATCTCCAATTATTACTCTTCTCATGGGAATTATGATATCTCATTTTCTTAGGTTTTTATGAAGATTAAGTCTGCAAACTTAATGAGTTATACTTATGAGGTCAAGCATTCTAAAGGAATATTAGGTTTGTTTTCCTTTTTTTTTCCCCTTAGAGTTGCATAAGAAGAAATGACTTTGACTTCTGAGAGAGACCGGAAATGAATCATCTGTAGGAAAGAGGCTAAGAACTCAATTATAGAGAAAAGGTAGGTTAACACCCAAGTCATGCTCTTTGTTCACTGCCAAGGGAGGTGGATACCATCATTTGCTTTCAGTACCTTGAGGAGGGGTGCTTTGATTAGAAATTTTAGACAAGACACTGCATATTTCTCTGAGGCTATTTTAAGAGAGTTCCAAAAGTGATTTCAAAAACAATTTGAAAAACCCCAGAAAGATATAAATGTAAACCATATGTATGTGCATATACCCACGTACATAGCTTTGAATGTACATAATATATAATATGTGCTGTATTCTAACATGGATTTTGAATGTATACTAAAATGCACCTATCTGTCTATTTTACTACATATAGTTTTAGTCTATACAAGATGACTAATTAATACATAGTCAAATATTATAGTAAGAAACTAAGGAAATGCTAAAAATACACAGACTTTAGCCACTAGCATTAAGGGTAAGGAGGGAATGCAGAAGATGAAGAGACACAATAGACAAACTGCCTCCAACTGTGGGGTCTCTTATTTTGAAAGACAAACATTTCTAGCTCATGACAAAGACTCATTGGGCAGCATAGCAGGTACTAAAACTTTTCAGATCCTATATTCAAGAATCTACAAGTCACATTGAAAACTCCTGCCCTGGCCAGTAGTGAAGTGGGAAATATTATAAATAGTATAAAAGCTGCCCAAAGCAATCACACAATTTAGTAAAATTTAAATCACAATTTTAAGGGTTTTTTTAAAATCTGAATTTATTGAGGCATTAATTCTATTGTCATGTTTTTAGCTTTTTATTACTCTTTTACTTTATGAGATTAAATTATAATTACAAAATTTCTGCAATCCCTTTCCTCTACATAAGCCATCCCTCTCCTGGTTATTTTTCAAATTCATGACTTCTTTCCATTAATTGTTGTTATATGAATATATGTATATACACATACATAAATATTTCTGAACACAACCTGTTACAAAATTTTAATTTAAGGTGTGTTACATTCTTTTATGCTGCATTTGTTTAACTCTATAAAGCTGTGTTACCTTGCCTGTCTAGAACATCTGGGTGTTCTATTAAAGACCTGAATGGCCAATAACAAGGCAGGAGAGGTTAGGAAGGCTGAACTAGATAAAGAGGAGAGGAGAATGCAAGAGTCCAGTCACCCAGCTACTCAACCAGCAATGGAGTAAGAAAGAATGATGAGTATATAGAATAGAGAAAGATTAAAGTCCAGAGTCAAATAATAGCTGGGATAATTAGTTAAGAAAAGCTGATTATAAACAATCTAAGCTTAAAAAAAGAATTCATAATTCATAAGAAAGAATAAGCCTCTGTGTGGGAGCTTGGTGGCAGGCCCGCAAAGAACAAAGAGTGAAAAAGAGCTTAAAAAAAAAAAAAAACTACAACAACCTGTTTAGTCTGTGTAATGTTTCTTGCATGTATGCTTTCAGAGATTTCTGAAGAAACATATCCAGGTATTTTGAGCTAACATATGATAACAATGTGAAAGCTGTAAGCTGAGAGGATGAGCTTCAACAAAGACCATGGTTCAATATTCTGCTTTAAAAATTAAAATAGTGTAGTGTTCCTTGAGGAAGAGACCAGTGAATAAATGGATAGGAATTTATTGTCCTGAAAATGCCAGTACATTTAAGGGAACTTATAAAAGCACCATTGGAAGTCAGCAGGAAATGATAAAAATTATGTAATAAATGTGTTGTAGGAGGCTGCTTGTTTGTTCCACGCTGCCCAAAACTGAAATAACCACCTAGAAACTCTCTTAATTAGATCTCTGTTTGCCCCATTAGCTCTAACTTCTTCTTGGCTAACTCTTACATCTTTATTTAACCCATTTCTAGTGATCTGTGTATTGCCATGTGGCTGTGGCTTACTGGCAAGATTCCAACTACTGTTTGTCTCTGGTGGAGCTATATGACTTCTCTAAACTCCACCCCCTTTCTTCCAGCATTCAGTTTAATTTTATTCACTTAGCTCTACTCTGCCCTATCATGGGCTCAAGACAGTTTCTTTATTAAACAATGGTACTCACAGCATACAGAAGGGAATCCCACATCACCTCCCCGTTTCTGTTTAAATAAAGAAGGTTTAAATAACATAGAAAAATTACATACAACAAAACAGGTATCAAGCAAGAATTACAGTTATAATGTTTATATTTACTTAATCTTTTATTATACCTAATAAAACTATGACTATAACTATTTATTCTTCAACTCCATCAAAACTCCAAAAAGATATAATAATACCTAAGTAAACAGGAAGTACATTGCAAGCAACTTCCAAAACTCTAGGATTGACAGAGACTTTTTGCTGCCTGGACAGTCACCCAAATTTCTTTTGTACCATTGGGGTATCCATCTTTAGCCTATAGGCCCATAGTATCCAGCAGACTTTTCTATGAAGCAGGAAATTTTAAAGAGAGATCTGTCTATATTGGCAGTTTGACAGTCACTTTCTTCTGTGTTCTGCATAACGTCTAGTAGCCTCTTTCATGAAGCAGGAAGCCGAAGTACTGTTTCACCTTTAGGCAAGTTCATCAGTCATTTCTCTGTGGGTCCTGCATGCCCAGTTCATATAGCATACTATCAAGCAGTGCAGGCAAAAGCAGTTTCTTGCTCAAATGGCTAACCAACTCCATAAGGAGACTCTTTTATTTCCATCATCCTCTTGAAGTAGATTGATGCTGCCAGGAGCAGATGTGTCTCATTGTCATGAAAAGTCCTAAGTTCTGAAAACATTTTAGATGTCATCTTCTGAAGGTCTCTGAAAGATGTGAATAATACTTATCTAACTGAAATAAATCTCTATATATCTAGTAAACCTAGCTAACAACTAGAACAAACAAGCAGCCTCTTACAATAGATTTATTATAAATATTGTAACTGTAATGTTTGCTTGATAACTGTTGTATGTAATTTTTCTATGTTAAAATTAAAACCTTCCTTATTTAAACAGAAAATGGGAGATCATGTGGGATTCCCCTCTACATGCTGTGAATACCATTGGTTAATAAAAAAATTGGATTGAGCCCATGATAGGGTAGAGTAGAGCTAGGCAGGAAAAAGTAAACTGAATGCTGGAAGAAAGGAGGCAGAGTTAGGGAGAAGCCATGGAGTCACTGACAGAGATAGACATGGTGAAACCTTGCCAATAGGCTACAAGCTTCATGGTAGAATATAAAATAATGGAGATGGGTTAATTCTAAATGTTAGAGCTAGCTACAATATGCTTAAGTCATTGGCCAAGTAGTGATTTAATTAACAGTTTCTGTGTGGTTATTTCGTGAGTCTGGGTGGCTGGGAAATGAACAAGCAGAGGGTGGCTGGGAGCTAACTAGTGGCCTCCTATAACATAAATGCATGCAACAAAAATGTTTATTATAAGGAAAAAAAAGTAAAATTAGAGATAAAAGATAGCAAACAGGAGGGGATTTGCAGATTCTGTTCCTTCAAAGAAACACAAATGTACCAATAGATAACTCAGAGAATGCTCATGTGAACTCCATACTAGCTGAAGCTCCCTGCAGCCCAATAAGCTGTATGCATGAAAGAACTCCAATAACAAAAAGTAATGGAAGGTAATGGTAAAGGAATCTGCTCCATTTTGACTGCGGCAGCCTCCTCCGTGTCAGCCTCTGTACCAGGAGAGCAGGTGTAGTCAATGTACTCTTCCCTCAGGAGAGAACCAGGAGGTGGAACTTACACTGAATGCTCTGTTTTCTCAGAAGACTGTGTGAGGGACCAGTTTTCTGTTTCACCTGTCAGGGCATACTAATTGAAGTGACATATTTTAGATGCCTGCAGGCCCCAGAGGACAAAGATTTCTGTGTTTATTGCAGCCCCAGAAGCCCAGAGAAGTCAGAGAAAGATGCCGCAACTACCTAAAAAGAAATTGAGAAACTGCAAAAGTGAAAATTGCAAAAATATCCTCACAAAAGGTTTGAGATGTCCCCAGACTTCTAGTGAGGTTAACTGGATGAAGCTAGTACACAATACTTTGAGAAATGACTACTTTTTTTTCCAAATTTATAAATTAAGCAAAACTTGTAAGACATGCATGCACACACAAATAAGCCAATGATAAATGGAAGTTTGTTACTTGTCAACTAAACACATAGCTCTAACCTGGATAGGAATGGGGGGACAGTTTGATCTTGAGCTCAGTAGGAGTAACCATGGCCTTGTAACAAGGATTCACACTGCTCCCAATGGCATATTCTAGGGTGGACATGTTTACAGGAGATTTTGTGGGGGGTTATAGGATAAAAAAGTCATAAATCAAGGCAGGAAGCCAGGCTATTGCAAAGCCAGGAAGCTGCTATAGATGTTTCAGATTCCATTCTTAGCTTTCAGATGTGAGGAAGGTCGTGATCTGCTAAGAATACCTTCTAAAAGTTTTGATAGATAGAAGATTAGTTTGGTGTTGGGGGTGAGCAATGGATAGCTTTCAAAGGAACCAAAACTAGCCTAAGGTAGTTTGTCTTTGGTCTGTACAATTTTAATTCCTCATAAACAAAGCCCAGTGTTTGGTCCTTGGAAGTCACAGCACAGGCACCACCCTTCTGTTTCTGTCATAAATGCTGAGGGAACTTCAGTTTATAGAATTAAATACATTACAAACCATTTAAAAAAACAAATAGGCAAACACATGAACTAAAAGCAAAAACTATACTTAACAGAAATAAAATATCAGTATATAGAAATTATCATAAAAAGAGAAGAATGAGAATTGTGGAGGTGAATTTATAATAAAAGGACTCAAAAAACATCATCAGGAAGAAGGAAGAACAAAGTCCTGGGGCATGGAAAGGCTCCTGTCAAGAGAAGACATACAAAGATGCCAGGAATATGCAACAGTGTTCAACATCACTAATTGTTAGGGAAATGTAAGGAAAAGTCAGAAGAGTATCACCTGACTACTTTGGGGGTGATTATTGCCACAAACACAAGTAGATTTTGGTGATTGTCTGGAAAAAAGGAAACCCTTCCACACTGATGATGGGGATGTAAATTGGTACAGCTATTCTCACAGTAGACTATGAAGACTTCTGGACAAATGAGAGTTAAAACTTATTATGCTTCAGCATTTAGGGGTGTTGTCAAGGTTTCTGTCCTGCCTGGTTCCCACAGTCATTAAGTCCCAAAGAAATCACACAGAGGTCTACAATAACTATAAGCCGATTGGCCCATTAGCTCATGCTTCTTATTAACTCTTATAACTTATATTAGCCCATTATTCTTATCTGTGTTAACCACATGGCTTGGTACCTTACTCAGAGAGGCATCTTACATTTTCTGTGGCGGGGTCACAACTGCAGAAGAATGGGCTTTCTTCTTCCCAGAATTCTCCTGCTCTCCTTGACCTGCCTCTACTTCCTGTCCGGTTGTCCCACCTATACTTCCTGCCTGGCTACTGGCCAATCAGCATTTATTTAAGATATAATTGACAGGATACAGACCAATGTCCCACAGCATAGGGGAGTATATAACTGAAGAAAATGAAATTATCACCTCCACAGAAGTGTTATTCATAATAGCCCAATATTGGAAAAGCTAGTGGTTAAAGAAGCTATGGCAAATCATGCACAGATATGATACACATATACATTTATAGGTATAATTTATCAAGACATGATGCTATAGACTTAAAAACAAAGTAAGAAATGTAACTGAAACAATAACAACACATGAATAAAAAATAAATTATATATATATACATCATATACACACATATATGATTTTATGGGCTCAAATATAATCTTATTTTATATGACAGCATAAACAAATTTTAATAATAATGTGACTCTACTTTAAATTTCATTATATATGTATATATTTTAGCAAGATTCTACAGCTGTATGTTTCCACATGTTTTAAAGGGCCTTTAGTGTTAGTTGTCCCTCATATTCTTTCCTTTACCACAATCTCCCATTCCTCATCCCTATTTAATACTCTTATTCTGATTTCCCTTTTATTATCTCTTCATAATATTATGTTATGTTTCTTCTTCTGTGGGAAATCCCCTCCTTCTTCCTGGTGCATTTCTTAAGAACCTATTGCTATACCCACAGACATCAGAGAAGCTGCTTCTAGCAGAAGATAAGAATTAACACAGAGACCCAAAAGCTGGACAGTGTGCAGAGAATGAGAGACTTTGGAGCACTCAGTCCTAAATGGGATGTCTTCATAGAAGCCCTCTCTTCAAGGTTCAGGGATCTGTGTGAAAGAGGAAACAGGCAAATTGTAAGAGCCTGACTTTGTGGATGAGCTCAAGGAAGCAATGTCTTGCCAACACAACAGGACTGATTTACATATGGTTTTACCAAGTCGTGGCAGCACATGCAAGACCTGCAAATGTCCAAGCCAGACAAAATCTAGCAATGAAGAGAGAAAGAGGACATAAACTTCCATTCTAAGCCAAGAAGCTATTTGCAATTAATACCTGCCAGGAAATGGAAATTCATTATCTACAATGAAATATCATAGGGCATATCAACCACATTCCAGGGCAGGCCCCGTGTCAGGAATATCTGGCCAACACAAAATAAATTCCATGTTGTTTTGTTTTATTTGGTGTGTGTTATTTTTGTTTTGTTTGGTGTGTGTTTGTTTTGTTTAGTGTGTATTATTTTTGTTTTGTTTGTGTGTATTATTTTTGTTTTGTTTGGTGTGTGTTATTTTTGTTTTGTTTGGTGTGTATTATTTTTGTTTTGTTTGGTGTGTTTGTTTTGTTTTGTTTGGTGTGTGTTATTTTTGTTTTGTTTGGTGTATATTATTTTTGTTTTGTTTGGTGTGTGTTATTTTTGTTATGTTTAGGTTTTTTTGTCTTATGAGATCTTGTTTGATTTTTAATTTTTTTTGTTCTTTGTTTTTTTTAGAGGGAGAGCATAAATTGTATGTGTATAAAGGTGGATATGACTTGGGAGGAGGTAGGGAAGTAAAAAAGCATGATCCAAATATATTGCAAATATTTAAATAAAAATCATGTATTTATGAAATATGGAAGTAATAAAAGATCTTTTTGGATTTTTTATTACTTTAGTTTGTTCATTAGTGATTTCAAAAAAGAATACTATAGCTGTATAAACCAGTTCCAAAACCCAAATACCACTGCAATTATCAGCCTACAACGAGGGCAGTTTCCTGCACTGGGCCACACCAGACTGGTCCTGCCAACAATAATCATTGGAAGGCACAGATGTTCACGTCCCTTCCTCTCCCTGCTTGACTATTGGCTTGATGGATTCTTGAGTAGGAGAGTCATTAGTATCAATTGTGTACCTTCTGCTGTGGTATCCAACTCCAATCGACGTAGTTAAACTAAGTGGGCCATAAAATAAAGTGAATGAGAAAAAGATTCGAATGGGGAAGACCTTAGAGTGATAGACAGGATTAACCGGGAGATTAAAACAGGTGGGGGACAAGAATGGTTCGTATGCAGTCTGTACCTATCTGAAATTTTCCAAGATACGTTTTCGTAATTAAAAAGGAAGCTGCACTATTCAGCAAATTCTATACTTACATTTACATAGGGTATTCAAGAGTTAAGCAGAACTAGAAAATAGAATGTTGTCAGACAGGGTATGAGGGGATTTTCAGATATGGAGAGTTTCTATTTTCAAGATAGAAAGTTTCTAGAGATCAGCAAAACTTATTTAGTTAACCCTATTAAATCACATGTTTCAGTCATTAACATGGTAAAATTTTATCAGTTTGAGATTTCTTATATACATATAATATGTTTCCATCCAACCCAACCTCTACTTTCTTTTCATCAATGCTTCCCATAGGCTCACATCAGTTTCTCTCTCAACTTTATATGCGCTTTTTAAAAACTCACTGAGTCTACTTAATACTTTCATATTGTCTCACAACACATGAAGTGAAATTCATCTCATAAGTAAGAGGAACCAAAGTTTTTTATAATTTAAATATTTATTTGAATAATGCAATGAGCCTGTCATAAGTATGCATGTGTCATGCAAGCACATGTATTCTTTGTCCTTGTCACTTTATCTTCCTGTATATATGCACTTTTCAATATGTACACATGTATATGTATGCACATATATGTATACACACAATTATATATGTGTATACACACACACACACACACACATATATAAAGAGAGAGCGCGCAAAATGACAATCTACCACACAAATGGACATGTGAATCTGAATACAGTGACTGCTTCTCTGGGGAATCAATAATTTGTGTCAGAGCAGCCTGTGAGTAGAGTATTTTATTGTTAGTAGGATTGGAGTACTTAGCCATCAATAATTTAGCCATTTACGCTCTCAGCATCGCTTGTTGAAAAATTGATTTGACCTTTGCCCACAGACTGCTGAGTCAGACCTGTCAGTTGATTTCTCCGTTTTTGCAGTTCCCATGTGACTCCATGACCATGTAATGAGTTCAGTGTCTTGAAAGATGAATTAGTAAATCAATAATTACTTCATGGAGAAGCTACTTGTTTCAAGTAGCTACATGATAAAGATTCAAATTAGGCCATAGGAAAATAATAGAAAGTTTTTGTAGAGCCTGCATGCTCCTTGGTATAATTTGATTCTAAATGGCCCCATGCCTGTTTGCACAAAGGACACAAAATCTTTAGCATCCTTCCCTTTTAGAGATGGCTGTTTCCCTTCCTTGGGTTCAGATGGACATGTGTCTGTGTTATCTAACAGATTATGATGAAGGAATGCCAGGAGACGTCTGAAGTTAGGTAGTCAAGCAGGCATTAGCAGGCTTCGTGACCACTTAAGATGAATCCCTTCCCCCTTAGTCACCTTTTCCCTTCCTGAATATTTCAAAGGATTAGGTTGAAATTAATCAGGGCTTGTTTAAGATCATTAAAGGGCAGCTGCTTCCTCCTGGTAAGAAAACTGGATTCTGAGATTTACTCCGGATGATAGTTCTCAAAAGATAACAAACTATTGTCTCTTCCTTTAAGAGGAAATACAGAGTCTGGAGAGATGCAGAGGGCTATGGTTTCATGCCCAGATTTTCTTTTTCTGGCCTTTGAGGCCATGTTCCCTTATTTCCACATATCCATATACAGATACACACCTATACACATGATTAAAACACAAAATAAATCTTAAAAGATGATAATCCATCTAAGCCTGCGAATCACCTGAGGGAAGCATCTCCCAGCAAAGCTGCCTATAATGAAGACTAATTATCCTGTTATTGAGACAATATACTCTTACTCCCCAACCCACAGCCCCAGCCTAACTGCCAATTATTACAGATCTCCACTGTCAAGTTTGATCACTTTTATGCATTCTAATACAAATACAACATTGTTGGTTGTTTTACTCTTTACTCTTTATGCTTTTTGGTGGGCCACCACCAACTCCTCCCAAAAAATCACACATAGAAGCTTATGCTTAGCTTTAAATACCTGGCATTAGCTTGACTTGTTTTTTGCCAGCTTTTCTTAACTTACATTATCTCATCTACCTTTGGCCTTGAGACTTTTATCTTTTTCTATTCCTACGTACGTTTTCTTTCCTTCTTACTTGTTTCTGGCTGTGTAGCGGGGTGGCTAGCTCCTGATGTCCTCCTCGTTCCTCTCTCATTGCCAAATCCTCAGATCCATTTCTCCCAGATTTCTCTTCATATTTCTCCTCTCTGCCTGCTATCCCTGCCTATTTCTCTTCTGCCTCGCTATTGGTTGTTCAGCTCTTCATTAGACCACCAGTTAGGCAGGTACAGTAACACAGCTTCACAGAGCTAAACAAATGCAGCATAAACAAAAGAAACGCACCTGAAAATAATATTCTCCAATACAATGTTCTTTTTCCTTTTCTGGTTTTATCTTTATTTTTTTATTAAAAATTAGAGCGGATCTCTGTGAGTTCGAGACCAGCCTGGTCTACAGAGCTAGTTCCAGGACAGGCTCCAAAGCCACAGAGAAACCCTGTCTCGAAAAACCAAAAAAATAAAAATAAAAAATAAAAAAAATAAAAATTAGAAAAACAATGTTTAATATGGTACTTAAAATGATATTCTGAGGGTATCGATCTAGTAAGATAGAAGGGTAAGAAAAAGGAACACACACATTCACGTAGAATACATAGAATTTGGAACTATTTTCTGGGGTTAGTGAAAAATTACAAAATAAACAAACAATTGAACTTTAAAACATTTTTATAATGATATATATGCAAAAAATTATTAATTAAAATTAACAAGTACATAAGTGAAAAAATTTAAGATGCAGCTCTACAGACAGTACAAGTATAATTATAAAACTAAATATTTAATTTAGTAACAATTATTTCATCACACATTCTCTAGAAATACTAACTAGAAAAATAAAAGTTTAAAATTACTTATTGCTTTTACATGCTTTCTGTGAATTTTTTGATTTTTATTATTTTCTGAGATGTCACAGCACATCTCACACAGTAAGCAGTGTGTCAGTCTCCTTATTTATTCATTAACAATTTTTTTAAAATCTTATTTTGTAAAACATTTTTAAAGACCTTGAGAATTTTATAGTTGAGTACTGTATTCACATCATTGCCACCTGTCCCCCACTCTTCCTTTGCCCTCTACTATCCCCTATCAAATCCATAACCTCTTCTGTAATTATTGTTGTTACACAAACACATATGCTTATACATTGTTGCATATACATATATACACATGTATATGCATGTACATATATACAACCTGCTGCATTGAGAGTTGACCATCTGGGATTTGATAACCTATCAGGGGGCTCCTTCTTACAGACTTTTGATTCTCCCTCTTCTACCTTTGGGTGATTTCCTGTGAGATCTGGATATCAGTTGGTACTGTCATTACACAAGTCTTGTTCAGGTGACCGTACTGCTGGAATTGCATGGGTGATGCTTTCCTGTAAAGTATAGAAGAAGACAGTATCTTGCAGCAGATGGCCTGCTCCTCAAGTTCTCGAATCATTCTGGCCCTCTTTCATGATGTTCTCTGGTCCTTAGGCCTGAAAGTTCTGCTATTGGTATATCAGTTTTAGTTGTAATAATCATAATCATAAATGCTCCTTGCATTTTGACCATTTGTGAAATTCTGTAATGGTCTCCTTTTGTGGATGCCAGTCGAACCCCTAAGCATGCCCTGCTTGCCCTGACAGACTGGACATTCTCAGTCTTTCTCAGAAAACCACCCCTCCCCAACGCAGCTGCCTGCTAACATCCACAGCTGAACCTGCCTGCTTTCTTGTACCCTAACTCAAAAGACGTGACCATCTTTCCTCCTTTTATTCCTTTCTCCTCCCAGTAGCTGCCAAGATTTATATCCTGATTGCCCTACAATTTTTCTCCCAAACTCTAATAAAATGGTTCTTGAGCTACCTTCAGAGCCCATTTTTAATTCTTTCACAAAACAAGACAAAGAACTGTGTTCTGCAAGGTCTGGAAGTGATCTATAATAGCCAAGTTGGACTTCAAATTAATAAATTTGTTAGGCCATATCGTTTCCGTTAAGGATTTGAGAGTGAATTCTGGGGGCATCAGTCAATGCCTATTTTTAGCTTCTTTTAGCTGTACAGGGATTTTGTAAAGGGGCTGCATGTGTCCCTCCATGAGGTTTACACCTAGGAGAAGTGGGATGCCTGTTGTTATTTTAGGTGACCCAGTCACCTGCAGAAGAAAGAAATGTCCACAGTGGTCAAGGGCTTGCATTCTTAGTACTATTTGATGCTTTAGGGCCTGGAATCTGCAAGGCACAAAATAAAATAAAATAAAATAAACAAAGACCATAAAAACAGCAACAACAAAATTTAAAATAATAAGATTTAAAGTAGGTTATGTTTAAACCTCAGGATTCCAACTGGGAGAGATAAACTACTGTATTAGTCAGAACTCTGTATAGGAGCAAAATTTAAAGAATAAAATATCTATATGAGATTTATTAGCCTGGCTTACAGAATGTGGTCTAAGTAGTTCAGCAATGGCTGTCTCATTTTGTAAAGTCTTGAAATAGTTGTTCAGTTCATGAGGTCGGATTCCTTAATAGTCTCCCACTTGTGCTGAAGGTTTGAGGAGTTCCTGGAAAACTACTGGTCTTCAGTATGCACTGGCATCCCAAAGAAGCTGGTTCTAATGTCAGATAAGGAATTCCATAGCAGCACAATAGATGAATATGCCTGCGAAAATGAGGATAAGCATTCCTGCTTCATAGAATCAGATGAAGAAAATCGCTCACAGGAGTGGTCAGTGTCTTCTGTTGTAGTTGCTTTTCGACACAGTACAAATGAGAGGCCAGAAGTTAGAGTATACAGGGAGGCAGCCCTACTTTCAGAACCAGCTTTCCAAGTGGGTTCTAGCAGCATTTTACAACTTAACAATGAGTGTTTATTATGAATCCATAGCAGGAACCCCAATTCCCTATTGGGGAACCCTGGTAGCTTCTGCTTTGTTTTCTGTATTCTAGAGCACTGAGCTTTGTGGAAGAGAGAACCTCCCCAAGTACACAGGCATCCCAGAAGCCTACAGCTGCAAAGAGGCTCTGCTCTCTGGGAGAGAGGAACAGTAGCCCAGTGCCCAGGAAGAAGCAAGGGGTCAGTTGTGCCAGTTGCCAGTCAAAACACACACCAGTGTGTTTACATAAACAAATGGTCACATTTGTGTAACACTTACGAAAATAAAATGTTTCTGTTTGACTGGGTGTGAAAAATCCAAAGCGTTTGCATATTTATCAGGCATCATTCAGCATTCTTTTTTACAGAAAGGCCTCTTGAGTGATCTAATTTTAATATCAAACAGCCTGGATCCAGCATACTGACAACCTTTGGTATAAACACCCCTGTGTGACTAAGAACATATGGTAAATATTATCAGGGGTCAGAGTGTCCAAGGACAGGTGGAAGTGAATCACAAGCTCTCTCATTACAAGAAACGGATTCTCCGATCTTAGCTCCTAAGATCGCTCCAAACTGCATTCACTCATTCACTCGTCCTTCATCTCTTCATTTACTGCGCATGCACAAGGCTGCCACTATCAACCAAGGCTGTTGCCTCAGCTTCAGTTAGCCTTCCTCTAACTCCTTCTAGTTGGCTTCTCTGTAGTTTCTAAATTTGTGGGGTTGGGAGAAGAACTTCACCAACCCCACAACAGACAAAGGTCTGATCTCCAAAATATATAGAGAACTCAGGAAACTAGACTTTAAAATGCTAATTAACCCAATTAAAAAATGGGGCACTGATCTGAACAGAGAATTCTCAGCAGAGGAAGTTCAAATGGCCAAAAGACACTTAAGGTCATGCTCAACCTCCTTAGCGATCACGAAAATGCAAATCAAAACAACTTTGAGATACCATCTTACACCTGTCAGAATGGCTAAAATAAAAAACTCCAATGATAGCCTTTGCTGGAGAGGCTGTGGAGGACGGGGTACCCTCATCCATTGCTGGTGGGAATGCAACCTTGTGCAACCACTTTGGAAATCAGTGTTTCGGTTTCTCAGGAAATTTGGGATCAACCTACCCCTGGACCCAGCAATACCACTCCTGGGAATATACCCAAGAGATGCCCTATCATATGACAAGAGAATTTGTTCAACTATGTTCATAGCAGTATTATTTGTAATAGCCAGAACCTGGAAACAACCTAGATGCCCTTCAATGGAAGAATGGATGAAGAAAGTGTGGAATATCTACACATTAGAGTACTATGCTGCGGTAAAAAAACAATGACTTCTCGAATTTTGCATGCAAATGGATGGAAATAGAAAACACTATCCTGAGTGAGGTAACCCAGACCCAAAAAGATGAAAATGGGATGTACTCACTCATAATTGGTTTCTAGCCATAAATAAGGGACACGGAGCCTACAATTGGTGATCCTAAAGAAGCTAAGTAAGAAGGTGAACCAAAGGAAAAACATATAGTTATCCTCTTGGTTATGGGAAGTAGACAAAGCTGCCGGAGAGAAAATTGAGATCTTGGGAGTGGGGTGGGATGGGGGTAAGGGGAGATGGGGAGAGAAAAGGGAGAAGGGGAGGAAGGGGGGAACTTGGAGAAAAAGGAGGATTGGGATAAAGGAAGGTTGGATAGGGGAACACGGAAGCACAATTCTTAGTTAAGGGAGCCACCTTAGGGTTGGCAAGAGATTTGAACCTAGAATGGCTCCCAGGTGCCCAAGCCGAGGTCCCCAGTTAATTCCTTGGGCAGCTGGGGATAGGGAACCTGAAATGACCCTATCCTATAGCAATACTGACGAATATCTTGCATATCATCATAGAACCTTCATCTGGTGATGGATGGAGATAGAGACAGAGACCCACACTGGAGCCCTGGACTGAGCTCCCAAGGTCCCAATGAGGAGCAGAAGGAGGGAGAACAAGAGCAAAGAAGTTGGGACCACGAGGGGTGCACCCACCCACTGAGACAGCGGAGCTGATGTATTGGGAGCTCACCAAGGCCAGCTGGACTGTGACTGAAAAAGCATGGGATAAAACTGGACTCTCTGAACATGGCGAACAATGAGAGCTGATGAGAAGCCAAGGACAATGGCAAGGGGTTTTGATCCTACGTAATGTGCTGGCTTTGTGGGAGCCTACCCAGTTTGGATGTTCACCTTCCTAGATATGGGCGGAGGGGGGAGGACCTAGGACTTACCACAGGGCGGGGAACCCTGACAGCTCTTTGGACTGGAAAGGGAGGGGGAAAGGAGTGGGGGGAGGGGGAGAAGGGTGGGAGGAGGGGGAGAAGGGTGGGAGGAGGGGGAGAAGGGTGGGAGGAGGGGGAGGGAAATGGGAGGCTGGGAGGAGGTGGAAACCTGTTTTTTTTTCTCATTTTCTCAATAAAAAAAACATAAAATAAATAAATAAATAAATAAATAAATAAATAAATAAATAAATAAAAAAAAAGCAAATGGAGCAGTTAACACTCTCTCCCAGGACAGCCTGGGAAAGGGGTTGAGATAGCCAAGATGGAAGCACTTAGCCTTCCCCAGTTTCACTCTTGGGCCTGGCCAAACCACCAGTGATCGGTGATCTCTGCAATTCCCAGGCCTGTTTATCCAGATTCATTTCTCATGCATGTATTTTTCAGAGTGCTTCTGTTTAACGCAACTTCTTGTCCTAAAATCTGGCATGAAAACGGAAGCATCTCAGAATCACTGATGAATGTAACCATCAAGGGAAATGGAGGGAAATTCTGAGGTCTTCCGTGCAGAGAAAATGAATTGAAACTTGTACAGTGAGTTTAGATGTCATGCAGAAGACAGGAAAAAGAATAAAATAGGGATGCTCATCCTTATCCACTTTCCTCTCCATAAATGTTTTACAATGTACGTTAATAATATCTGAATGCATTTCCATATCAGCTGCACGTACGAAAGCTATCAAAGCTCCCTGGATTTTTTCTTTTACCATGTTCATCAGATTTGAACTAGTGAGCTGATTTAGGGTGAATAATTTAAAGCCAATTTGAGAAACAAAATAATCATTTGTAATCTTATATAAAATGAAGAGAACAATATAGTCTGATGAATTACATAACAATTCAGAATTAAGTTTGGTTGTATCAACTTACTGATTAGGAGAAAGGATAGTGGGAAAACTTGATGAGGTAACCAGGCACACTCATAGTCATCCATTATCTATTTTTCTCATTTAGGAATTGATATAAGCAAAGCAGTTGTGTGGGCTAAAGGGAGAATAGAAGAACAGATATTTATTGATCGCCTACTCATGACCGCAAGCTATACCCCTTATTTTATTTGGTTTATGATTAAAATTTTCAAGGTAAATATTGCAACTTTATTTTCAGTCTAAGATTAATGAGCAGAACTGAGTAAGAAAAGGAGAAGGAAGTGAAATCAGATTCTTATTAACTTTACAGAATGGAATCTTTTAACAAAATATAGAAGTAAATATACAAAGTATAGAAGCAAAAACAATGCATGTTTTTATTGAGTTTTATTAAAGAAATAGTATTCTTGGATATGAAATCTGTAGTTTCAATTTCTCAGGTTTGTAACTTGTGATATTCCAGTGAGAATTTCAAAGAACTGCATAAAGGAAAATTGAATTTTGAGGTGGTTGGTGTGAAGCGGGAGCTGGACAGGCTAGTCTTAGGAGTAATTTCATGAGCTAACAACTCATTTTGGCTTGGCTAAAAAACTGAAAGAGTCTATTGTATAACTAGAAAGCCAAAGAAAATGGCTTCCTGGGGTAAAATGGAGAAATAGTTCAAAATAATCTAGACTCTTTAGAACTCTCCTTCATCTGAGAGGTTGAGTCCACTAACCTCCAGATAAGATAATGAGAAATAAGCAGCTGTGGCCAAAGTAGTAGAGCTCTTCCTTCCTGCCCATCCCATGACTATTGACTACATTTCTTAGGCTCCATCAGGTCCCAATTCCTTACCCAGGGGCAGAAAGTGAGAGTCCAATGAGAAGAGGAGATGCAGCAGCAGGGCCCATGTCAGGGAAGTAGAATATCTCTGACCTTCTGAGCAGCTTGCACAATTTCTGAGCCGTGATGGCATTACACATGAAAGACAAAAAAGTGAAAATAGAATTGTAAGACCCATTTTTACCAAATCCAAAATGCATTTAAGACAGATGGAAGATGATAGAAGGACCGAGATGTGGAAGTGGTCTTGCTTTTTACTGCTCTGCTCGGTCAGTAGAAATAAAATCTATTTCCTGAAACTTTCTAACTCTTGAAGCAATTTTCCCTGATTCAAGGATCTTAAGAGATAAGACATTTTAAAGGTCAGTAGTTTATTTCTTAATTTTCATAATAGAGCCATCTGCTGCTTTTAAGGGGAAATCCACAAGGTTTTGTGCTCTGGCCTTGAAACTGAAAAATGCAGTGTATATGAACCCTATGATAGACTCTACATAGATTAACTGTATGAGGGAATAACAGGCAGAAAGTCACCACTAATCATAGGGTAGAGATGCATTATTTAGACTTTGAGTGATTTCCCATAAGCTTCAAATCATGGATGGTAGGCAGAGTGAAATAAAAAATTTAAACTCCTAGCCATTAATTAAAAAAAATTATATTCATTACTGATTTAGCTTAAAGGGGAAACATATAAGATACATTAAGTCTCTTATTGAGATCAAAGATAAAATGCAGTGCTGGGGAGAGCTTTACTGATTAACAATGCTCAAACAAGAAAAAAAAATGTTTCTAGATCTTTCCATGGTTTTATTGTACACTTCATTAAGTAACCAAAAGTCTTAGACTCTAGAATTGTCATAATTACAGATGCACTTAATCCACCTGTACAATAAGTAATAAATTCAATTTGTTTTTATTTTAAAATATATTCCAACAGCTGATTGAAAGAACATGATCCTAGTTCCTGTCAAAATGGTTCAGTCAGCTCCACAAATAATCCACATATTAGACTGTTATGAATTGGAAACTGCTGTGGCCTTAGAGTGCCAGCAACTATAGGACTTATCTGGTGGCAGAGGAGAATCAATGGTGTACAGCCCCTTGCCACATTGACTTGTTTGCATAGGGTTGCAGCCAGAGGACACAGCCCTAGTGACATTGAGACAGATTAGAAACCCATTCCCAATGGGAGAAAGCCTAGATGGAAAGGTTTGCAGTAAGATAGAAGGAACTTGATCTAGAAAATTCACCAAGGTCAACCTTAATTCAAGAATTAAAAGAAAATATTTACCCTAATTCACCAAGAGGCAGTATAAGAACTGTAGCATTGGGCAGGAGTTTCTTGATCAGTTATTTATAGACTCTTCATCCAGCATTTCACAAATCGGGACTTGCTTCCACTCAGACAATTTCTTTCTTGTCAGATATAAATAATGGGAGCTGCTGTGAAGCATTTGCATTTTAGTGTGCAACTTACACTGACATGATTGCAAAATGTAGCAGATATGCAGCTCTCCTCCATCTGAAATATAAGTGGAACACAAAAAATTTACTGATGACATATAGTAAAAAGAAATACTGAAAGTAAAGTGAATGGATGTGTAGTTTACATTTAAATAGTTCTCTGGGAAAATTTTGATCTCTATAAAATAATGGGTATGCATAAATCGTTCAAGTGATAAAGATATATAGATTATAAAAATAAAAGTTTTCTTCACACTTACCCAGATTACATTCCTCTCAGTAGTGAGAACCATTTTCAGTAAATGAGTTTACATTCCTTAATTATTTTCTGAGAAATATTACACACACATTTCTGTATATAATTTAAATAGCATTTACTTTAACTGATTACATGATTACATATTATTGATTGTGATTAGTTTATTGAGATTCCTTATATAAAGTTTTAACCTCAATTTATTCAACTATTTTACCCAGATAAAACCTGTTCTTTTATATCTGTCTTGTCAAAAATAATTGCTAGCCAATAAAAATAAACTTTCAATAATCTATAGCCTCCAAATAAGACTACTACAAATGTATCCTCCAGAACTTGATGATAAGACCCAATTGCTGAAGACACAAGATACTTAATCCATAGACAGTGGAGAAGACAAGCTGGTACTCATCTGGAAGTTCCATCCCTATTAACTAGCTTTCACAGCGCTGAAAGATGCAATGCATGCTCCCAAAGGAGAAAACTAATCATCAGTCTTACCCAGTTGTGATCCTTATGAGCTACAACAACAGCCAGACTGATAGTGAAGGCATAAAAGTCATGAAAGTAACCATCCACTTTCTGATTGGACTCAGCTCCTGCTCTGTAAGATGAAACCCTTACCTGGCACTGCCACTGAGGCCAAGAACCTATGGCTAGACTGGTTATCTGGCTCTAGAAGAGAATGTATCATGATTATTCTTCTAAGTTCACATAGCATTTATTAAACCAACTCTTAATGACTTATTATGCTCATAGATCAATGTATCTCTCAACCCTCATCAGAAAAACTTCTTTTCTTCATTAGATGGCAATTAACATAAAGACATACAGTTAGTCATCGTACACAGAATAAGTAACTGAATCGTGCTCAGTCTGGAATGAGACATTGATACCACATTCCCCCTCCCAAGGCTCAGGGATCATGGAATAATTTTGTAGGAGGCTGCTTGTTTGTTCCCTGCTGCTCAGCCCCAAATTAAGCACACAGAAACTGTTTTAATTAAACCACTGCTTGGCCTATTAGCTCTAGCTTCTTATTGACTAGTTCTTACATCTTAATTTGACTAATTTCTATAAATCTGTGTATTGCCACATGACTGTGGCTTACCTACAAGCTTCTGTCCACCTGGTGTGTGTCTCTGGCAGGGCTACATGGTTTCTCCCTGACTCCTCCTTTTTTTTCTCTTCAGCATTCAGTTTAGTTCCCGCTTAGCTCTGTTCTGCCCTGCTATAGGCCCAAAACAGTTTCTTTATTCATTAACCAATAAGAGCAATACATATACAGAAGGACTTTCCATATCAGGGCGAGAATGGATAAAATATAAGATTCCAATAATGAAGATGATTACAGGGAAAGTATTTCTCAAACAACAGGGAAGTTATACCCATGAGCTTACGGTGGTTATGATACTAGGCAAAAGATCTGAACAAGCTCAAACCAGACTAATTCCAGCTGGGAGAAGGGAGGTAGTCATGAATCCCCACCCTTAGCTGAGGAGCTATTGACAATAGATAGCTGCTGGAAATTGTGATTCAAATTTCTTGAAGGATATAGCCCCTGGTAGGTCAACCAAGCTCCAGTGGATAGCCAAACCCAATAATATTACTAACAGCACAAATTAGCCTTGGTTCATTTTATTTAAAAGAAAACATGAAGTTTAGTGGGCAATGAAGGGAGCTTGGATCTAGGAAGAGGCAGGGTTGAATATAATCAGAATATATTGTATGAAATACTCAAAGAACTAAAACTCAAAAACTCAAAAAGAGATTGCAGTGATTCACAGGTCAGAAGAGATTGTATAGGTTCAATCCACTGTCTTCCCCTTAGGAATGTATTTAACTATTGTAAGTCACAGAGAGGTGTGTCATGAGTTTTTTTTATTTTATTTGCAAGGGAGCTGTCACTCACCAGTATAAAGATAGCATCAACCAGTGTTGTGGTTTGAATCTTTGACCCAATGCCGTATGAGAAATATGATTCTGATTTGTAACATTTGTCAATGGTTGAGACAGATTTCAAGTGACCAAATTGATGGCACTGACCTAGAACTGAGACCAGATTCAAACTTTTTGTTCTTATCAGTAGCTGAATAATGGCTCTAATATATCATTATCACCCAGTGCCCTTATCTAAGAGAACACTACAGACCTACAATAATGAAAATCAAAAGAATTGTGAAGGAGAGCTAGCTTAAAATTAAATGTAATAAACAAAATAACAGTGAAAATAAAAATAGATGATTAAAATATTTTTATAGTAGGAAGAAATAAAGAAATCTTATGGGGAGTATTTTAAGCAGAATGGTTGTGTCCAAGGAATACCATTTTATTAATCAGATATTTGACACAGTTTATGAGTAGTTAAATGGTACACTCAGTGGGTAGATACATTTAAGCATTCCATCAAGTTATAGTGAAAATATTTATATGATGAAATTGTTCTTTATGTCTTTCTTCTTTGGTCAGTGTTGAGAAAAATATCCACCTTCCACACACAGAGAAATTAGATAGAACATCTATCAAAACTAATTTCACTTGACAAGTTTATTGATGTTCAGGGGAAGTGGAAACCCAAAAGGTTAATAGAAGAGAACTCTAGAAGTTCAGTGTATGCAGTCAGGAGTGATACACAGCAGCTTTAACAGACATAAGCTTATCCTCCTAGTTCTGTGAGTTAGGCGTCTGGATGGACTCAGTTTGGCGGGTTTCTTTGTTCAAGGTGTTGTTAAGATAAATCCATGCTATTGGATTGCTGGAGCCTTCTTGAGAGGCTCTGGCAAGAATGCATTTTCCAATAGCTACATCTACATCTGCCAAGAGAGTATAGTCCTCAGCCCCAAGACTCTGTTTCCTTTGTGGCTCTCATCTGGGGGAAACTCGGCATCTTAAGGACTCTTGTTCTTGCATTCTCCATCTTGGAGCCTATAGTCATGCATTTATACTTGGAATATGCTCACTCTACTGCTGTATTGTTAAACAAATGTATAAAATGAGCCCACTTCTGCAAACCAGAACAGCTCCTGTGTAAGGTCTGTAACCTCAGTCACAACTGTGAGTTCACGCACACCTTTATTACTTAAAGTCATGGACACTTTGGTGACTCAGGACACAGTTAACAATAACAGCATCTAGAGTAGAGTTTAAAGTCACTCCCAGGGAGATGTTTGGGAACATCACTAAATAGTGGTGACAACAAATGATAGACATTTAGTTTTGGTTTATGAGAATTGTTCTCATATCATGATGTGATGTGACACTCATGTATGAAGATGCATGTTCTTCTGTACATGTACGGATGTGACATCCTTGCTAATATCCATATATTACTTTTCCGTTTGTGCTGAACCTAGTGAGATGCACCTACAACCCCAGCACTCTGTGCTGAACCTAGTGAGACGCACCTACAACCCCAGCACTCTGTGCTGAACCTAGTGAGATGCACCTACAACCCCAGCACTCTGGCCGTGGGAGTAGCATGCCATGCTTTCAAAGTCAGCCTGGATTACATTAGTCATACGATGTTTAACAATTTTTAGAAAATCCAATACTTCTTATTTTATGCTTTTATAACTAGTAATGAATATTTAACATTATCAGATACCTTTTGGAATCTATGATAATGCTTATTTCTTTGATTCTATCAATTAACATGGTATATTTCTTTGCTAATATCTTACTAGGTTTATTGTTTATTTTTTCTTTTATTCTTGGATTGTAACTAAATCTCTATAACGTGAAAGTTTCTACACATATCTTTGTATAACTGTTTACTTCATCTTATTTAAATTTTCTTATTTGTTGTGGTCTCATAAGACTTAAGATTTCCTTTTCTTTATACTGTGAAATTATTTCAATATTATGTCGGTAGCTTTTCTTTAAGGGATTAAAAACTCTAGAATCTATAAACCATTAGAAATTAGATTATATAAAGAACAATTTTAAAATACATTCATTAATTTTTTCATCTTATTAGAAGAATGCCTTACTTAAAACTAGAAAATCTTCTGCATGAGAATTTTGAAGTCATAAAAGAAGCAATATTCAAAGTCTCATGGAGGTCAACTAAGGTTTGACCCCTTGTGGTGAAACTAGAGTCCATGCATCTGATCCCTGAGATCAGCTAAGGCTTGACACCCTGTGGTGGAACTAAAGCCCGAGCATAGAGTCCCTGAGGTGCCTTGTTAAAAGCAGATCTTCTGTTACAATGGAAACATCAGGATATCAGAGACATTAGTATCATAAAACATATGTGCTGTAGAGCTTCATGTACAGAATACAGGACTTTAGGCACTTTTCTTTTGTTGATTAGTATGGAATTAGTAAGTGTCTGCTTTCCAACAAGTATACTTTCTCTGTTTTGTTCCTCTCTAACTGTACACAGGAGTACATCCAAAATAATATTGAACCAGGGATTTGTTTCAACTCCGGTGATATTGCCAGCTTATTGTGTGGGTTTGGGTCAAGGGTAGGGCTGTCATATGTTATAAACTATGTATGTCACCCATTGCTGGTGGCAACAAGATGTGGCCACATTGTCCACTCTGTGTAAGAGAGAAATGAATAGAAATTGGATAATGAAGGCCAGGACTCCTCTGGAGGAATTCTATCTACTGTGAAGCTACTTTATTACTTTTGAATCATTATGACAGGACTTTCTTGGAAACCAGTTAAGCAGTATAATTTCATCTATTAAATAGCCATAGAGATAAAACCCTAAAGAAAAAAAGTATTTGAAATTACTAGTCTTCTTTTCTGAGCAGAGTATTCTTAGAAACCTTTTCAAATGTTAAAATGTCTTTTTTTCTGCATTTTACTAGATTTGACTTTTCTAAATGGATTATATGAGAACTGTGTGTGTGTAATATAAGTACATGTTTATGTGTGTGTATCTGTGTATGCATGTGTGTGTAGGACAATGTTATCTGTTTTTCTTTTTTATCTCCACCTATTTTTTGAGAAAAGATCTCTCATAGAGCCTGAGGTCATTAATTAAGCTAGGCCGACTGGTCAATGACCTACGGAATCTGCCTGTCTCCACCCTTCATATTGGAAGTTACAGCTACATGCCTCAATGCTAGGCTTCTTATATGGGTGCTAGGCACCTGAACTTCGTTCTTCATGTCCACATACCAGACACTATTGACTAAGCATTCTTCCCATCCATAGATGGCATGCATGTGTAATTCAGTGTTATTTAAAATATTACTACACAAACATAATTTGCTGGGTGATGCATAATCATAATTATGCTTAAAGCTAGATCATTAAATATTGAACAATGGATAAAAAATATTTGTCTTTCCGCTCTTTTTCTATTTTGATAACTGCGTTATATAACTTTTTTTACATTAAATTTTTTTGTAAATAGACATTTATATAAAAGGTTTTGGCTGTAAAAGTCTTGCTTGTATGAATTAGTTTTTAAATCAATATTTCATGAAGTTTCATTTGCTGAAAAAATCTAATTATGTACTAAATTGCCTGATAGTCAACCTTAAAAGAAACAACAGATAATGATTTTGAATAATTTAAATAATCCGCTTTGAATACAGATTAGTATCAAGGCTAACTAAAACATTTTCAGCGCTTAAAAAAAAAGTGACAATTTCTAGTCATCTGTTTAAATCTTGCTAAAAACTTCAATGTAACTGAAGAAAAACACTTTTAAAATAGGTAAGTGTGACCCCTGGAGAAAGTGCATAACCGCATGCTCACAAAACTAGCCCTGTCCATGTGGAATACTGTGCGGATAGAGAATAAATGGCAGCCTAAGACGATACATTAATCTCACGTTAGTGAAAACTGATGAGATATATAAAATTCAGTGTTTAAAAATCAGAGAAAAGCTGTTATGACCTCGTGAGATGAGTGTGGGATGCTGGAAAGCAATTTCAGACAGTAGAGATGCTCTTATAATGAATTCTATTCATGATTGCAAGCAAGAGAATGGAAGGCCAGTGATATTTTTCAGTGTGCTGATTACACATGCATCATCAGAGGAGTTCAAATTTTAACGAGTTTTCTTTTTTATAAGATAAAACAAGACATATCACCAAAGGCAATTGTCCATGTTGGGATATTCAAAACTCAGGATGATTAGGACTCAAGTTCTATAGGTGGTCATTTCATACATACATCTAAATACACATGTGCATACATGTACACACACATGCATGCACACACACTCTCTCTTTCACATACCCATACACACACACACACACACACACATGCATGCACACATGCACACAAGTGCACATGCATGCACTCACACACTTTCTCATTTACATACCTATACACACACAAGCACACATGCATGTGCGTGCACACACACACAGAAAAGCACACATGCATGCACTCACTCTCTCTTTCACATACACATACACACACATGCACACATACACAGAAGCATATGCATGCACACACACACACACTCAAGAGAACGAGAGAGAGAGAGAGAGAGAGAGAGAGAGAGAGAGAGAGAGAGAGAGAAACTTTATGGCATATGAACAAAAGAATATAGTTGCCAAATTTTAATGAGCTAGTTGAATAAAGAGAAACTTTAACATAGTAATATAGTTGGGGTCTTTTGTTGTTGTTTGGCTAGCTGATCTGTGATATTGGATAGAAGGTAATCCTAGAGAAATGCTCTGCTACACTTCCCAAAACCCTGATTTATATGGTTCCTCTCCACAGTGATAATTAGCATCAAGATAGCAGAACAAATTAACTAACAAAACCAAGAGAAAGCTAATATTTTTGGTAACTAATAATCTTAATTACTGTAATTATACATGAAACTGAATAAATGAGTAAGAAGGACTAAAATTCAGTCAAATAACATCAAATATAAGAGAGATATGGCGTATCAACCAAGGGTTTCAAAATTTATGAGAGTACATTATTCTGTGATTAGATTTGTCATAGAGATACACTAGTTAATAGTAATTATAACGACTGTGTCCTGGTCAGACCACACCTGTAGTATTGGGAATTATTTTCACGGTTAGAACCGGAGGTGAAGACTTGTAAATTATTAACACGAAGAAACTAAACGTGCTGAAAATACCAAGAGATTTAGTCAGAGAAAAAAACCAACTCATCCTTTCAGGAGATGAGGTCATATATTGTGGGAAAGCCCTCAGGACACTGTTTAAGGGTCAGGACAACATTTCCCTTGGGAGGAGAAGAATAAAGAAGGTAATTAGGTATATTAAATATTGGGGGGGATATAAACATCCCTTCTTTCTGAATTCTAGAGCCTATCCTGCATAAATTGCCTATTTTCTATTCTCTTATTACCTCATGTATGTGGTCAACAGCAGCAATTTTAATACCATGGAATTTTTATTTCTTTTCCAACTCTTCTATGTATATTCTGCATTCTGGGTTAACAAAAAAATATTAAACACAGATCACAAGAACTCATTTTCTTCTAGAAAACTATATTTAGGAACCAGTAGAACAACTGCAACTTACTGGTTAGAGCTATGAGTAAAACATTTTAATGTGTGAAAATAATATATTATTATATACCTAGCTTCACACAGGGTAAAGCTTACAGTCTGGTGCCTGGAGAGGTTCACTGTGAACTGAACATTAATTTAGGAATAGAAATAATGGAATAGAAGAAAGGAGAAAACCAAATATTAAAAGCCTGCAAAAGTTCCCTCAAAAGTCAAAACAGAAATCCACGATCAGTTTTCTATGTGACCTCTTCTAAATTTTAAATGTTGCTCTCAAAACTGTGCTTGTTTTAAAATACAAAGTCTGTTATCTAGGCAACACCACTGAATACGTTTTGCTCATATGTATATGCTATGCATTTCTACTTAGATCTCCTTTATTTTTATTTATGCAGTGACTCTATGATGAATATTTGCTCTTTTGTGTTCTGTCTTCAAATTCCTCAAACCTGTTTCCTTTTCCTTCATACACTTCCATTACATTGTTACAAAAGAGAAAAAATACATGGTTTCTAATGTGCTTACCTTATGTATTAAGACCATATTTTCTGAAATAAGAGAGAGGGACTCCAGTTGAACAAGCAACACTAATTGCTGTGAGATTTTTGTTGGTGCGTGGGAACTGTAATTCTCTTAGTTCATTGTGAAGACTGTGCTTAAATTTAGAGTACCACTATAATGATAAAATTATTCCGATAGCTATTGGAAAAGGATCAAGAATGGATAATGAAATGAAAGAAATGCCCATCACATTCTTCCATTATTCAGAATAATTTAATAGCTCATTCAATGAAGGACAGAAATTAGGGATATTTTTAATCACAGGACTTCTTTTTGTAGTTGTTGCGTATCTAAGGTTACCTTTTCTTCCTATTTGGTTTTTAATCATGAGCATATCCTCCAGACCATTTAAATGTAGAGTATACTTTTAATGCTAGGGAGGAGTAAGGATAGGTAGAACTGGCAGGCAGAGAGAATAAATAGGAGGAGAAAGCTGCAAAAAAGGATTGAGGAGAGAGAAAAGGAGGAAAAGGGTACTCCAGGGGCCAGATACCCAGCTACACAACAAATCATGAAGTAAGAAGTAAAGGAAGGCATATAAAACAGAATGGTTAAAACCCAGAGGCAAAACTAAAGCTGGCTAGAAACAACCCAAGCTAAGATCAGGCATTCAAAAGAGAAGCTCCAGGAGCTTGTTAGAAAAAACAGAATTCAGGCTGTACTGAATCCATAGGTGATTCAGTGGATCAGTATTTTTATAGGCTCTCCAGGAGGTTCTAAGATATAATTATTGCCTTGAGTAATAACTTTTTATTAAGGTGATTGGCCCCAAGGAAAGACATCTGAACTGTACTGATTCAGGTCTTTATATAAAGCCCTCTTGTGAACTATTGTACAAAATGGGGAATTTAAAATGATTTACTCAAATGTGTTTCTGCATCGTTCTTTTAAAAAAAATCCTCTTATTTTCTGCAATATTTGTGAAAGTGAGAGTTTGAGAGGCAATATGTAAATGCTGTATTATTCTATGGGAACAGTCTATGTGTCTTTGAATATATGTGTGCATGGATCAGAGTGAAGCAACTAATTCCTTCCATGTCTGTTGCATTCTCTTTGTCTGAAGCTAAAGCATTTTACCCCACACAATGTCGGTCTATTCTAAGTAACAACAACCTACCTGCCTTATGGCCCAGATGTTCTAATGGAGAAAATATCTAGTAACTTCATTAAGAATCCTCATGCTGATTGGGCTAAAGAAGACAGTACATGAAGACTTTTCATTCAAAAGACTTGTATGATATTGGGCATGGATCCTTTGTTTACAGGGCAGGACAGCAAAGCTGTTCTAAGCTTCTACCAGTCTCCATCAAGGCAAGACCTTCTGATTTAAATTAGAGATCTTCTCCAGCTCCAGCACACTCATCCTCTAGAACGTGGTCCTCATGGTATTCCTCCAAAGATAGAATTTTAATGCTTTGCTTTTAAATTACTCACATGGAAGATATGCTTCAAGACTGCTTTTTGGATGCTTAGTGTGGGTGGGTACTAAAATTACTTCATTATATTTTTTTACTCTTTTTTTTTCATTTTCTGCAATATCCTCAGATATTTTCAAAATATCCTAGAGACCACAGAGTACTTCAGACTGACAAGGAATGACTGGATAGGCAAAGAGAGAAGTTTCTAAAGAAGTAAGATTACAACTCTTCTTTTTATCCCAGTAAATCAATACTGATCTGCAAATAATGTTCTCACTCATTAATTAGTTGTCGTGACATAGTTTTAAATCACATTGTCTCTTTTCAGCTAGACCTCCCAAGGTTCACATACCTTTCTACTGGGTTTCCAGTTCTTAGATTGTAATTACTCCTTTGGGAGGTGGACATAGAATAAACATGCAGTAAATGAAGAAATGCAAATCTGGTCCCAGAGCATCACGCAAAGTTGTCAATGAACTTGTGCTCCAAAATGTCACTTCTTTAAAGACTGTAACTTGATATTTAATGGAGGTATAAATGTTTGTAGTCAAATTCCATGAGTACTCTCAGCCAAATTCATTTTTTAGTTGTGTGTGTTCTTAGTTATTTCATTTTATGGTACCACCCTCCCCCATCACTAAAATCTGATTAGTAACAACTTTCTTCCCATAAAGTCATTCTAGATTAAGGTAACTTATACGTAGAAACCAACACTTAATGGGTATTTAATGAAACCTGGTTATTGCTAGTACTGTTACTTTGATTATTGTTGATATAGTTCTCATCAATTGTACTAAAAGAATAAATAGAAGAAAAAAGAATGAAAATGGTGGCAAAGTCATTTCTGGTATACATATGTAATTAGAATACTCAGGATTCAGAGGATGAAGACCATCCATCAAGGCCAGCCTAGGCTACATTGTATGTTCTTGGCCAGCCTGAGTTACATAAAGGGTCTTGACCCTGACATACAAAGAGTGACAAACTCAACAAATCAAGAAAACAAAGCAAAACAAGTAGAAAAAGAGAGGAGACAGAGCATGATTGCATGAGCCGTTTCACAGGTTCATGCAATTTATAAAATATCATAATTAGAAAGGGAGAGAAAAGATAATTAAAGACATTGGCCATATAGCATTCCAGATTACCCTTCTGTTGGTATTTTTATTATTCCTTTAATAATCATGTTTTGTTAGAATAACTATGATAAATTATCAAAGGTCTTTGAAAATTCAAGCTATTAAGAAATTTGTGTTATGTTATTAAAGTTTTTTACCTGAAGTAGAACATTCCCCGCATGTAGATATAAATCAGTATTATAACATACACTATAAAATGAGTGTGCCTATGTAAGGGCTGAGTATTCACACACCAGGCTGATACAGGCTGAAGAAGGAATTCTGAAATGTCCTAAATTAACTACAGGTCTCACAATACAGATTAGTCCAGAGGAATTTTTTTCACTCATGTATTCAATCTAAGCTAACAAGCAAAAGGTTATATTTATGTGACTTTTCTATGTGCCAAACATCTGTCATCAAAACCTTCCCACTTTCTGCTTCTAGAACCATTCATCAAAAGGCAGAAACATTTTACAGGCAAGTTTTCTTCCTACTCATTTTGGTTGTCTCACTTCTTTTACTTATGGCCAGGGTAGGTTTTGCTGGAAGGGATTTACTGGTGCAAAGCATATTAAACACTTAACTAGATAGCAGGAGGCTGTGGGTTTGATCTATAGCATAGCCTTGTTCCTTAGGCTTTATGGATATTTTTCTAACTGCAGTCTGCTTATATTGCTGATAAATTAGGGAATTTTCACCAGGAGAGGTTCTACTGCCTTTGGCAAGCATCTGTAACAACTTAATGAACTCTTTCCTTCAAAGTCTTCTTAGTCTCAATAGTTTAAATTCTGTGCTTAAGGTATTACTCAATAACAGTGCATTTGTTCAATATGTGCAAGCCCTCAGATATTATCCTTAGCATTGATGTGGGATTCTCCTCTGTATGCTGTGAATACCATTGGTTAATTAAACGGCTGCTTTGGACCTTCTGTGGTGATGCACAGATTAATAGAGATCGGTTAAATTAATTAATACAGTTTCTGTGTGATTATTTTGGGGCTGAGCAGCTGGGAATGAGACAACTGGCCACCTTTCAACATAGCATTACTGGGGAAAAAGAAGTTCCATTCGATAAGGATGTAAGAGTCATGAAAATTGTGCCTCCCTTACGACTGGCTACATGCCATTCCACAGAGATTCTCATGCTAACTGGTACATTACTTAATCTAGGAATTACCACATTTTTGTGTAAGTGGAACTGATGATGACATTTTGAGAAGTGCAGACTCAGAGCACTCTGTGAAACCTGCTGGATTTGAGACTCCCAACCTGTAAAGTTATTAAGGATTGTTCACAATCTGGCACCCTCAGTTATAGTGAATAATGCTGACTTTAATAAAAAGGTAGGTCGATAGAGTCTACAGGAAGCTTTCTACAATTCAATCACAGAGAAGCAATAAGAAGAATCCCAGTAGGACTCAGTAGCAGAGAAGTGACTGAGTAGAATCAAAATAACAAGGAAATTGATAAGTACTGCTAGAGGTAAGACCTGAACGGGAATAGCATTCATTACCAAATCAGCAAGGGGAAAATAGAGCTTCACATAGATATGTTATTCTCTAATAAAATATCATAACTCTCATGCAAGTTTAGGGTAGATGAAAGAGGGAGAAGGCTTTTATTTGAAAGTGACCATTTTGTGTAGAAAACTGCTCAGGAGAAACTTTAGTGGACTTCCTCATTTTGACTATTTTATGTAATTCTAGACTGTTCTTTCTATAAAATTGACTTGTCTTATGCTTTCCCAATTTTTGCCTACATCCTCCTTCTGCTCAATCAAGTTTATAGTTGACGTAAAGCAGATTGGAACTCATGAATATCTTCCCCTAGGAATTTTCTTCAATTCTCAATTAATAATAAGAAATAGTCAAGAAATTATTTTCGGCAAAATGAAACCCTGTATCATGCTTGCTGGGAGGATGCCTTTTGTTGTAAATGGATTCAACTTTCAACTGTTTTTTGTAGAAGAAGCAGAATTCTATAGGATCCTTTGATATCAGGGCAGTATTTCTTATCACTCAAAAATGTAACTGTGAACACTGAAAAAGATTACTTATATTAACAATTATACCCATTTGACTCCAAAATCAACTTTTTCCTTTAGACATCTTTTAAGCTATTTATATAAATTTAAGAGCCTTTCTGCTGTTTGCTTTTTTTGTAGAAATCAATTCTATATTACTATGGTTGCAAGTGAAACTATTTAGAACACAGTTCCCCTTTGGTCCTATTTAGCATTTCTACCACTTGCATCTCGTGCCCTGAGTGTATTGATTCCATTAGTTCATGGAGGTTATTTAGTTATCCTTTCATCATAATGCAAATTCTCAGCAAATTTCTACATTTTGCTACACTTTAAAAGGAATTAATTTTGAATGTAACAGGAAAAAGAATAATACAGGGCATGTCAGAGTCCTGTTCTGCCCCTATTATTCTTATGAGTGTTATAATAATGGGAACTAACTAAGTACAAATTATTTGCTTAAATTGCACCTATTTTGACTCATTTGATCCTTACCTGCAGCCTGTGGGGGTCCTTGGATCAACTGCACTTTGCATATTAGGTCAGAGGACAGAGCTATTAAATCATCTGTTCAAAGTCACATATGACACAGCAAGAATTCAGTCCTGAGCACTGATGACTTACTATTGACCATGTTAAAGAGGGATGGATGCCTTTTATGATTATTGTCAATATACAATGTATTTTAATTTCACCAGTCTCATAATTAGAGTAGGCTTAAAATCCCAAATCACATATGACACAGCAAGAATTCAGTCCTGAGCACTGATGACTTACTATTGACCATGTTAAAGAGGGATGGATGCCTTTTATGATTATTGTCAATATACAATGTATTTTAATTTCACCAGTCTCATAATTAGAGTAGGCTTAAAATCCCAAAGACATCAGGAACTAATTATTGGAATCTATAAAAAGTATGTGCCGTTATATAGGAAAAAGATATTATAGAAATAATTTTTAATTTTGAGATGATGAGGTTTTCAAAGATCATCCAAATGGGTCCTAAAAGCACCATGAAAGACAGTCCTTAAGAAACAGGCTTCTAAGTTAATTTTAGTTCAATTCCTCCAAGTCTTCTGTTCAAGGTATATAGTGTTTTCTGTAAGAGGACCTTAGTGTCAAGTTCTGGGATGTAGCCAAGGAGAATGATTATTCTCAAGATAACCCCATACCAAGACCTGGAAGAAAGGTTTCCACTGCCCAACACTGGATTTCTTATTGCTTAATGTATGGTGCTTAGGGGAGGATTCCATGTGTGATCATTTCATTTAACGTGTGTGTGTGTGTGTGTGTGTGTGTGTGTGAGAGAGAGAGAGAGAGAGAAAGAGAGAGAGAGAGAGAGAGAGAAAGAGAGAGAGAGAAAGAGAGAGAGAGAAAGAAAGAGAGATTATAACTGTGTCTAAAATAATGTTTTTCTGTCATTTTTTCAAAACCTCTTCATGTTATTTACCTGTCCTTTCATAGTCTTCTTTTCCATTGGTCTTCATTTTCCCTCCACAGGTAAGCATCACCCCCATTGAGATGGGGCGGTTAGTTTTAGCTTATTCAAGTGAGAAGAATGAAATTATACAGGCTTTATCAAAAGATGATAGGAAATTTCGAGTCCAGGAAGAATCATTGAAAGTAAACGTGAAGAGGAACAGAGGAAGGTATTGGAGAATGTTCCACTGCTAGGTTTGACAAAGACCGAAGAATACAATACAAGTCATATAGGTGCTTCTAGATGCTCAATAAAGCAAGGAAACAATTTTTTTCCCAGAGAAACTTACATCTCCTGTTAGACTGATGTTTTTCTAACCTCTTAACTTTAGAGCTGTAAAATTTGTGTTGATTTAAGCCACTAAACTTGAAATAACTTGTTCCAGCAATTACTGCTGGAACAGGAAATTGATAATGACCTGTGTTAAGTCACTTAACTTTTAAAGAGTACAGATTGTTCTTTGTTTCTAAAAATGTGTATTGGATGACTATCATTTCATACTATATGTCAATACATAGATTTTAGAAACAAAAAAAACTAATTGAAGAAGGAAAAACAAATCATTATAAATGCAGTAAAGGGGATGAAATGAGGTTTGAATCGGGAGTCCTGGGGTCAGAAAAGGATAGGCAGGTCTCAGAAAGGTAAAAGACAGCAATAGAGAAGTCATCATCACAGTGATAAGTCTTGATTGAGTTACGTAGGTTTCCTCTGAGATTTATTCAAAAAGCAGTACTTTGAAATCAGGGGTACCTCCTGAAGTCGGGTGATTAATTGCAAGGCAATGCTTACCATGAGCTAATCCTCCAGATTATCCCCTTGGAGAGTCACACTTGTTAGAGCTTGTCATTCTAAACAGTGTGAATAATTAGAATTAATTACTATTATCTCTAGTAAGCAATAAAATATGTTACTTTTCATTGTTGATTTACGGGTTCTTTTTCCAGTAGTCTATGTAAGATAGAAGCAAGTAATGATCAATGAATAACATATGTTTACTAACATCTGCCATTTGCTTCGTGATAGTACCAAGTCCAAGATACAGTTTTCCTATGGGACCAGACACTGTCTAATTGAAAACACAATCACTTTTTCCCGGCTCCATTCTTCTCTCACTCTTCTTTGCAATGAGTAGACATTCTCTAAACACTTTCCACAAAAATCTATGTGTTGGCTCTTATTTATTGAATTCATCCTAAGATACCATATATAGGTCTCATTCATTTCAGAATGCCCCCTTTTCAGGGACTGTATCACTATTCCTATAGTTTTGGCATGGGATGCCAGTATACTTTGTGTTGGTTTTATCACCCTGAATCAGAAAGTGTAGAAAAATGGAATCAGAACACATTGAATTATTATAATAACTATATAAGGTATTTTTAAAGCTCCAGAGAACCAGTGTTTTTCCAGCTTTGCAATTTCCTAGGCAGTTCTAATGTCCCAAGTCTCCAAAGTAATTTTTAAAACTTTAATGGGAAAGCACTACTTCTTTGAGAGAGATGACTTTACAAAAAAATAATGCTACAATTCATGACTTTTACGGCACAGTGACACATAGTTAAAGTTGACAAAGGAAGTTTCTTTATTTTGTTGAGCACAATGCTAGGAAATTGTGCTGTGAGACTTAAAAACTTGTCCTGAAGCCAGAAGGTCAGAACAAAAACATAAAATCACAGCAGCTGAATCTATGATGAATATACTTGAGTGAAATAAATTTTTCTGGACTTTATGACATCACCAGGAGCAAGAAAATTATGGTTTGTTTTGATTTGATAAGATGTTAAGAACTTGAGTGATAGCATAGAATAGTTTATTCTTTGATTTTCTTTGACTTATTCCAGTTCTAATCCAGACTCCATTGTTGGGTTCTCACTGCAAGAAAAGACAATTAAAAGTGTAAGTTGACAGCTACAAAGACAAACATAGTCTTCATTGAATGACACTGTACCACATACACTGTATCCCTTCTGCAATCACTGCTGCAATTTGTCTTCCAAATCTTAAACTGGGGTTCTTTGGTCTTTGACTCATTTAACTACTCGCATAGGAGAAGATATCTTGATAACTGAGTAGTGAAGCAAACTTTCTAGCAAGGAAGGTCAATTAAAACTTTGTGGTATTTATTCTTTTTCTTTCTCATTTTAGAAAGTTGAAAATAAATTATAGAAAATATAGAGCGCAAAGAGGGATGACAACCTTTAGAGATATGTTGTTGACATTGCCAGCTATATATTGACACACAAATCATAGGAAGGATCCAGAAGTTTGATGTAGTGGCTTGAAGGAGAATGCTCCCATAAACTTGTATATTTAAATCCTTGGTCCCCTGTTCCAGAAAATGCTGAACTGTTTAAAAAGGATTAGGAGGTGTGGTCTTATTGGAGAAGGTGTGGCCTTGTTCTAGGAAGTGTTGATAAGGTATTTTATGGTTTCAAAAGCCTATGGTAGACCCAGTCTTTCTCTCTGTCTCTCTCTTTCTCCCCAGCTCTCTTTGTCTCTCTCCCTGCTTCCTGTAGATGTAAAACTCTCAAATACTGCTTTATGCCAGGCCTGTCTTCTCTCCACCATGATTATCATGGACTAACCTTCTAAAATCATAAAGAATCCACCAATTAAATGCTTTCTTTCATAATAGTTGGTTATAGTATCTCTTTATAGCAAATAAAAATATATCACAAGAAGCCAAAACCATATAGTACCAAATAACTAATTTAATTCCAAAAGCAGAATGGTCCTTCGAGTGATCCAAGATGGTTAATACATATTTGTTTCCAGAAAAGTAGAAGTGAAATGCATCATTTTTGTTCTGTAGAGTGTAGAGTAATAAGTTCTTGCTGGTTAATGGCATTTAACACTAGACCACTGCCTCACACATTAAGGGTTCAGTTAGAAATATAGGACCCATATATAAAGTATTGAAAGTGTTATGATATGACAAATATCAAGAAATAAAACGCGTATTTTTAATATACTGATCATTTATATTTTATTTTACTCCTTTCTGGACTGATTCGGAGTCTTAGAGATGAAGAAAATATGACACATATCTGAATTCATCTTCTTTCTTTTTCTCCAGTCATTAATGACTAGAGTATATTTTTGTTATGCTTCTTAGAATCCATTTGTCTTTTACACAGCTGAACTCCCAACAGAGAAATGTTTTTACCTTCAGTTCTACATTTTAAGGATACAGCCTAGCTATTTATTTCCTTTTACTCAGGGGAAAGAATGTAGCAGGAAGTGGTTTTTGTGTGTGTGTGACTGAAACATCTTTTAGGAGAAATTCAAAAGTAAGACTTGGGGCTGGTTAAAAGCATCGTTGTTCTTCCCAAGGACCTGTATTTGATTCCCAGCAACAATTCGGTGGCTCATTCTCAACATCCATATGGCAGTTCATAACCATCTTTAATTCCAGTTCCAGGGAATCTTGTTGCTACAAGATGTAATCTGTAGAGAGATTTGGGGCTATTGTGCTGTTAGAAATGACTCACTTTCTGTTAAAGCTTATATACTCCAGATGTGATTCTTCACCAATGGGAGCTATTGTCACATTTCAGTTACTGCAGCATCTCAGCTAACAAAGCAGTGTAACTAGCAAACTCCACTGTTACAAGAACAAAAACTGTACCATCCTGCCTTTCACTCCAGTGGTATATACAATTGCAGAGAGCTCCGGACACCTGAGAAAAATATTTAGTAAGGTACCTGCTTTTCATATCAATGAGCTGGCTGCTCTTGAGCACTCAATATTCTCTGATGGTTGGATAAGTCTTTATATGCCAATGCTAAAATTTAATATAAATACAATTTTATTAAGATAATGGCTGAATGAGCAACTTTATAATAAACTTGATTATGGTCAATTTTGTTATGCTAATCTAAGGTTTTCCAATAACTGCCAGTTTAAAATCACTTTTTCATGTAAATTTTTTGATTTTATTCAATGTCCAAATCCCTTTCCCGAATGCCATCTGTCTGGAAGTCTGAGTGGATAGATTTGAGAACTCACAGGAAGTGAGCACAGTGCCTTTAGTGGAGTCTTTTTAGTCCCCAGACTTTTTATTCTTTCTCTGGTGGCTTTCTCTTGAACAGCACCCTACCCCCACCTGATTCCTTTCAAAGAATAAAGAAACCCTAATCTGTAACAAACTGGAAATGCCTGAATGAGGAAGAGCAGCTGCCTCCCTCCTCCACATCAGACCCTTTGCATGGTATGTTCAATCTACTGTATTATGTTTTCTTGTGGCAAAGGTGACCTTTCCTTGCTGAAGTCTGTGTTTGTCTCATTGTATCTGTACATAACACAAAATTGATATGGAAATCAAACTTTCACTAGTGAAAAATAATTTTAAAATTTATTTTAATATAAATTTGGGCTTATATGTAATTTAAGTGTTATTTAAGACAAAAGTGAAGTCACATATTAATGAGGTGAATATACCTATTTATATTAATGTAAAGTATTGAATCTTGGCTGTGTATTTGCCATAGGAAGTGGAGCATCTTTATATTTTTTTCAGAATTGTTCAATAATTTTATAATCATTAATTCTGAGAAAACTGCTTTACATAGTATAGAAAAGAAAGATTATATTTAGGATCATTATAGGAATTGGTAATATTTCTATTCCAATTTCTACACAAAACTTAATGACATTTTATGAAACTTAAATCTGCAACTCAAATGTCAAGTTTTAAAGCAAAACATTATACAACTTTCAAAGATGTAACCACATGATACATACATGCAGAGGATGGTATTAGGAAAACACTAGCCTGTTTGTTTTCCTCAATTAAGCCACAATTATATTTCTTTATCTTAGTGTATGCAGTAACAGCACTGCCATGCATAACATGGAACAGTCTCCAGTATCGCCAGATTTTTCAAGCATTGTTCACGATGCAATGTACGTATTTGTGTGTTCAGAAACTAGACTGCAGTGAGGTCATAGCACGAATCTTGCAACTTGGCAAGTGCTACCAGAAACATCCAGCATTGATTCCACATTTGATTTTTAATCGATTTTCTGGTGATCGCATGATCAGAAACCATTTACTGTTGCCAATTTTTGTGACCAACCCACATTCAATTTTGTGACCTTATATGGGGTTAGAAAGCACAGTTTAAGTAGCTCCAGTCCAGGAGCTAGGAAGATAGCTTAGTGGTTAAGAGCAGTGGCTGCTCTTACAGAGGACCAGAGTTTGGTTCCAAACACCCATACTGGAAGGTTCACAATGGCTTGTAATTCCGGTTCCAGAGAAGTCAACAGCCTCTTTTGGCCTCTGTGGGCAGCAGCACACAGGTGATACATGAACACATACTCAGGCCTACTCCTCATACATACAAATAAAACAAAGCATAAAAATAAATACCTTTTCTTTAAAAAAGAAGCTGTGTCTAGAAGAGCAAAGCTGCTCTTCCATATGTCTCTGTTTAGCGATGTTTATTTTCTTAACCACTCTGTTTTTCTCTCAATAGCAACGGCTCTGGCTTGTTTCATATCAACTTGACACAAGCTAGAGTCACTGGAGAGTTGACGACTCAACTGAGATGCATCAGTAAGATCAGGGTATAGGCTGCCCGGTAGGACATTTTCTTAATTAGTGACTGATGTGGGAGGGCACCGCCCATTGTGGGTGGGGCCACCTCTTGGCAAGTTTTCCTGTGTTCTATAAGAAAGCAGACTGAGAAAGACATGATAAGCAAGTAAACAGTACCCCTCAGTTGTCTCTACATCAGCTCTTGCCTCCAGGTTCTTGTCCTGCTTGACTTTCTGTCTGACTTCCCTCAATGAAAAACAGTGATATGGAAGCAAAAGCCAAATTAACCCTTTCCTCCCCAACTTGCTTTTTGGTCATGGTGTTTCATCTCAGCCCAGAAATCCCAATTAAGATAGGCTTTCAACTCTAATAAGACAGCAGGCTTCAGTTACTAGTCACCTCATATCTCAACACAGCATTCTGGATATCGCTTTCAATAACATTTGCTCTCACAAATATAAAATGATTGTGAACCAGAGGTGGAAACAGAGGGCAGGGGAGGGACTGGGAGGAGAGAAAGGAGAGGAAACTGAAGCTAAGAAGTTAAATAAATGTATTTTTAAAGAATCAATGTGCATATGGAATGAAGGTGAGGTAAAAGGTTAAAACAATGACGTGTGTGTGTGTGTGTGTTGTGGTGTGTGTGTGTGTGTTGTGGTGTGTGTGTGTGTGTATACCCACACATGTCCTGCATACTTGTGTATGCATGTATGCCTCTTGCACTCTTCCCATTTAGCGTTTTAACAAGAATGATTGTAGAACATTTGCATGATAGGAAAGAGCCAAAGGTGAAAGGCAATTAAGGGATAGGAACAAAGCACTTGGCTACATGAGAAGATTGTATAGAATTCAGCACAAAAATGGAATAATTGCACTTTGATGATAAAGGCCAAGGATCAGCTTCTGCAATACTAAGGAAAACAGGTTATAGATTGACAGAATGTACTATGAGGAAACAGGGAGAAATTATCCTCTGATTGCTTCCGTTAACTCAGAGAAATGAAAAATGAAGGCTATCTGATACAAAATTTCTGTACCAGAGTCTAAATATTTCCATTGAGGAAAGTTGATTGTAATAAGTTGGTTATATCAATTGTCTACAGGTTCTTACCACTATGTGGACTCTGGTATACCTTTCTGGTTTTACCTTTAGTTTAGTCTCATTATTATTATAAAAATCTTTTCAGAAGTGCTAATATAATGAGTAAGTGTGTAAATAGAACAATAAGTCTCTATTACTGAGAAAATGATATGGAAATTCTAAACTACAAGAAATTTTATGTTAAATCCATACTACAGACTAAAAGTGCTGTGCTCGGTTAAAGTTCCCTGATGGAATTTAGACAAAACTATGATTCTTTTTCAGCTATTGATACCAAAACAGAGTTAAAGAGAAATGTATACATCTTCTCATTACTCAATATTACATCATCAGAACATCTACTTAAAATATCACAATACTATTAGTGAATGACTATCTTTTGTTTTTCATTTTGATAAAAGATACAAGTTGAAAATTTCCAAGAATCCTTCCCTCTATCTAATTATAAAACATGAAAAGTGATTTTAAGATGCACCAATGATCTCTGTCAGAGTCATACAAAAATCTAATTAATCAAGTTTATTTGCAGTTTAGCCTTTTGTGATCTTCTATACAAGTATAGAAGATAAAAAGAAATTAGTAAAACAATAAATTTGACAGTAACAAACACCTGTGGTTGCAAAATCAAAAAATTAGACAAGTGAAACACAAATTTTGAGGCAGAGGCACATCATATATTCATGGAAACAGGCGCCATCTGATCACTACACTTTCAAGACAATTGCTCATATGTAAGAAGATTACTTGCTTCCTAAAACTGAGCTTTCTTTTTAAAGGTATAATTGGGCTTACCCCTAAATTAATACTTTAATCAAAAAGTTTCTCCGTAGCCTAAATACTTACAGACATTCACAGCAATGATAAAGTCATTCCTGGGTAGATATGAAAAGGGTTTAGTAGCTGAGAACAGTCTGGCTACTTTCATAAAAATATGAACTTTTGTTACGATTCCAGGGGAAAACTCTTTTCCTGAAAACAAACTGGGGAATAATGTCAAATTCAGCAATGATTTCTGCAGAAAGAGCCAACAGTTTTGTTATTCTCTCATTTCATCATTCTTTGTTTGACTGGGATAATCTTTCCCGGTCAGCTTGTACCCGGGCTGTTCATGGACTCAGGCACCTGAAGCTATTGTCTTTAATTCCACATCTACAGTCATGCCAACAATAACAATATTGCTTAAATTCATCTTCACTGCTATCCACCTCAATTGTGTTATTAAACTTTGAAAACAAAGTGTAATCAGGCAAATGGCATTTTGCAAGTTAAATTCATTAAGTCATTTATGATTAGACAAGTCTGGTTAACAATAAGAAATAAACAGTACTATGAGAACACAGAGGAAGAGCTGAGCGACATGATCCCTATGAGCAATCACTATTATTGTAAGAATCATCTCAAAATTAAGCACCTTAAAGCAACCATTTAATTTTGCCTATAATTTTGTCGTCCGGAATTCAAGTGAAGTTCAGTTGAGAGTTGTCACTTGCTATCTCTGAAAGCCTTGTAGCCAGATGTTGGGTGGAGCTCTGGTCAACTCAGAGCTGTCAACTAGAGTAATAGCGCATGGTGTCTTCATGTGCTGAAGCTTCACATAGAACTGTGAGTTTTCAAAGAACATTCCAAGAAAGAGTCCAAACAGTCCAGGCTCCCACACGCAAGGTGGTAGCTGCAGGATACTTCTAATATACTTCTGGAAATAATACAAAGGAACCAAACTTGTATTCTGTTGGTCACAAAGAGAAGAAACACTTGATTCAATCATAACATTTGTTGTACATGCGTGGGCAGTTTAAACAGCATTCCATTTACCAAAGACAACATAAAGAAAAAAAATGTCTTGTTCTTCATCATCACCCAGAACAGTCTACTACAACCTAGAAGTGCATGTGAAAATCAATGCCCTTGGGTATTGTATGGGGCAAGAAGTATGCTTTTACTAAAAGGTCTGAGGAAATGGCAATGCTTCAGGTTAACTTGGAAAACTAAGAAGTATTTTAAATAATTGAATTTAACCTCTTTGGATATTCTGAATGAAATATATATATTTAAAGCTTAAAAGATAACATTCACCTAAGCAATATTTGTCTTTTTGAGTCCAAGAAACCTCACTCATAATGATTGTTTCTAGATCTATCCATTTACCTTCAAATTTAATAATCTCAATTTTCATAAACATTGCTTAATATTGTACTATGTAAATGTACCTCATTTTCATTATCCATTTGCCAGTTGACAGACATTGAGGAATTCCCAATTTCTCTCTGTAGTGAATGGAGCAACAATGAACATGAATGAGCAAATATCTCTGTAGTAAGGTGTAAGTCTTAAGTATATGCCCAGAGTAGTACATTTTGATCTTGAAGTAGATCTATTTTAAGTTTTTTTGAGAAATCCTCACCATATATATATACCACATTTCAGGATGGCCTTACACTCCAAAGTAGTTGACCAACATAAATGGATTCCATTTGTGTGTGGGACGGGGTACTGATTTTTCTTTTTTCCCTTTTAAAGAACATGAAGCTGAGTATGGGGGACAATTGGGGGGGATGGGGGCGGGGAAAAATATTATCAAAATGTATTTCATGGGAAATAATTGGACTTGGCTGAAAAGTGAGAGTGGGAGAAAGAAGTGGCAATGAGTTGCTGTCTACTTATAAGACTTCCAGCAGTAAACATTTTAACATTTCTAAAATTCCTCTGATACATTTTAATTTTCAAAAGGCCTGTTTAATCAATGCTAAAATATATGGAAAGAATCTATCATGAAAATACTATCAAGTTTTATTTTTCATCTAATTCTCATGAAATAAAGCATTGGAAAGCATAAGCAGTTGCATTGGAGCATGGTGCTGGTGGCATTCACACTAATAAAATATAACATTGCTGTAGAGCCAATAAGCATAGGTTTTCCTGACCAAAAACAAGATGAGCCCTTCTTTTCCATCTCAATCTCTGTAAGCAACACTGCTCCAGCTGGGGTCTATAGTCTCCCTAAATCAATGGGTCCTCTCATCAAAAGCTGAAACCCCGAGAACTGAGAGTCCCAAAAACTGTGAGCCAAACAAATGATTCCTACTTATAAGTTGTTAGTCTTACGGAATTGCATTCAGAAAATGCTTTGGGATCTCATTCTTGCTGTGAGGTGATTGGTGTGTGTGTGTGTGTGTGTGTGTGTGTGTGTGTGTGTGTGTGTGTGACTAACCATGCAGAATCAGGCACAGGGGACAAAAATATCTATAAAATCTCTACTTGTTAACTACAAGAAAGAGCTAAAAATGAACTTCTCGTAACACAATACTTCAGCCTTTAAGTACTGCAAGCATTCCTTAATACAGAGAAGGAAAGTGAAGGAGGAAGAAGAGCAGGCCAGCAAGTAACAATAGACTGCAGATGTATAGAGGAAAGAGAAGAATTAAAGGTGATTTTCTTTTGTCTATGAAGAGATCTTGCATTTCACTGCTCATATTCCAGAAAAAAAATGCAAAAGTAGTTAGCAGCGAAGGTCTCTCTGTGATGGAGACATTTGGCCTTACTTTCTCCTGATTCTAGATGATAACATGTCTCTCTTAGTAGCAGGTTTTTCTGATTGATTTCTGTTAACTTTTAATTAGTAACAACATAGTTGTCCTTTATGGCTTTGAAGAAGTCTCCATGTTGTGAACTGTGTAATAGAAAATGCCAAGACAAGTAACAGACACAAACACCAACAAGAAATTGGAGAGCAAGGAACTGAGTACTCATGACATGGGTTTAGAAAGATTCATTCCCAGCCAAGATCAGATGAGAAGTTGATGCCTGTGGGCTAGGCACCTAAGCTGTGCCTGAATTCTAAATCCATGGACTCTGAGATGAAAAATAGACATTGTTTCGAGCCACTAACTTTGTGGTAGCAATGCTCTATGCCATTTAGTAAATTATTCATAGAAGTGAAAGTTTGTGTATTAAAACTCAGGTTGTTAGTTTAGTCTTTATTCACAGTAGAATTTCTCCACCTTCATCCTCATGGACATTTTAGGCCATGCAATGTTTTGTTTTATGAATGTGAGTTCATTGTTGAGTACTTAGTAACATCCCTGAACTGTAAACAATAAACGCTGGTGGTAATAACCAGCCCACAATACCTCCAGAATGTGTCAAACGTCTTCCTCCATTTTCTCTGATCTCTATTTGTTTGTTAGGATTGATGTATATTGATAATGGCTTTAGCATCATTTAGATATAAGATCATATAAACTTGAAAAGGCTGATGGTTGCTTTTTAATTTGTAAAATTATTTAAAAGCTACAAATATAAGTATGTAAGATTTTTTAGTTATAATTAAATTTATAAAATATTTAAGATGATCTTATTTGTATGGAACTTTTTGGAAAAAATTCTAGATTAATAATTATGGGACTCAAAGTAAGGATTTTATTGTTTCTTCTTTTAAAAGAAATACATTTATAAGAATGAAATTAGTGGGAAATTTTTGATTTATAATTTGGCATGTTTTTTTTGTGATCCAAGAACATTGTCTCTAAGTACCAGAAAAATAAGTGATGGTCAGTGAGCACTGCAGGGTCATCAGCTAATGTCCTTACAAATGTCTTGTAGACCATGTCCACATATGAGGAAGGGTAAGGTGTAAAGACCAAATAGGCAGCAAAAACTGATGAATCATGCATCTTGAAAATCGGAGATTATTAATACTAAGATAATAAATAAATGCAGGAAGGAAGAAATTTCAAGGGAAAAAGACATCATTATAACGCTGAAACAAGAACTAGCAGAATAAATGGCTAATGTGGAGAAAGATGCCACCACTACTCAGGGTCATAAAAAAATAAGGATAGATATGCATATCTAATCTGTTCCCAGAAAATAAGGGCCAATATTAAATGACTTTAAGTTCATCCAGGATAATTTTCATATGGATGAAAACTGAAATACACATAGATATTTCTAAGAATGGCAGCAAAGTCATAAACAAATATTTGTCAAACAAATAAAAATAATAAGCTATAAAATAAAATCTGGTAGAAAATTTTAATTTATAATATGTAAAATTTGTTAATTATTAAAAAACTGTATAATATATAGCACAAGTAAAACAGAAACAAGCACAAAGATAATGTCAATATTTTGGAATATCTTTCTACACATTAAGAAAAACAATGAACATATATTTTAAAAACATTTTAAAAAATATATTAATATCAAAGTGTGTTTCTTCTTAACATCTCAATAATATTTCATGTTAAAATTATTTCTTGACCTTCTTAGCAGTTTTGTATTGTTTTAACATATAAGTATTTAAGCCATTTATCAGCAAGTCCTAGACATTTAAGTTGTTCTTAGTTTTACTATTTTGTAATATCAAAATATTCTTCAATGTTCAGTTTTGCACGTTATCCATTTATTACTATGAAAGTTTTTGAGTCGAAACTCCAGATCAAATAGAGTGCATTTTTCTAATGTCATTTCAGAAAGACAATGACAAATTGCTCCTTTTAGAATGTACTGAATTTTACTTCCAGTAGCTAAATCACTATCTTAGCTTCTTTCAATTTTCCATTTCAATACTGGTCATGCTGCAGGGAAAAATAAGGAAGGAAGAAAGAAAGAAAAAAGAAGAAAGTCATTCTCATACAGCTAATGAGAATGTGAATCATAGTAATATTTCTGGAAAACAGTTTTTAGCTGAGCATTAAGAGCCTAGAAAATGACCATACCCTTTGACCCATTCCTGAATGTATCCTAAGTAACAACTCAAAATGTGATGAAATCTTTACACCCCAAAGTGTTCACTCATTACATTTTTAATAGTAAAATTGTGTAAATATAGTCCCTAAAGCCCAAGATAAAAGTTTCATAAATTATGCCTTCTCTACTAAATTTATTAGTTAAAGATTAAAATAATATTTATAAGTATAAAATATGTTTACATAAGTAATGGAAGGAACTGTATACATATTGTCAAAATGTGGATGCATATTGAAAGGGTATCTCACTTTCCCTACTGAAGAAAGCATCAATTGCGATTCAGAGTGTCATGTTACAGTCATGACATGACTATAAGAGAGTGTCATCTCTTGAGTTTGTTAGCAAGACAGTCTTACAGCCTTCAGGAGATGGCTGACGCTTCACTGATTTGGTTTGAACTATATATGGTCCCTCTTCCTAGATTTTCATTGGGAGGGCACGGAGAAACAAAAGGATGCTTACCAGTCAATCAAAGTCACAAAGCCGTAATTAGGACTAAAGGCTTCTTCCAGAAACAGGGGAGCAATATGGTCCCTCTTCCTAGATTTTCATTGGGAGGGCATGGAGAAACAAAAGGATGCTTACCAGACAATCAAAGTCACAAAGCCGTAATTAGGACTAAAGGCTTCTTCCAGAAACAGGGGAGCAAAAAATAGAAAGAAACAAACAGAGCTACACAGTGGGTTTGGTTTACTACTGAGCAACAAGGAAATATAACTAATAGTAAACTAATGGAACACTTGGTCCTTCAGACCACATGCTCAGGAGTGAAATCGTCAAGACCATATTTTTCCTCTCAGTGGAAAACAGATGGTAAACAAAATTCATCTCAGCTGCCTCTGGTGTGTGCTCAGTGGAGTGAAGATTTCCTTCTGCCCCTTTGCTACTTCTCTCCCATGCAGGCTTCTAAGCTACAGTTGGCATGTGCTCTCTGTCTTATTGACAGGGAAAGCTTCTGATGCATGGCCACAGTTTTGTGTTCCTGCTCTCTCTGTATACTAAGTCTCAGTTACTATCCATGTATATCCCTACATTCTCTGTTCTTCAGGCTCAGGCCTATTACTATCTGCATCTTTCTCAACCCAATGGGGACTGATGCTCAAACTGTGGTCTATTGGGCTACTTCTCAAGTCACTGATACAGTGAATTGTTACTCTTTCTTATTCTTCTGCACTTTTTTAAAATTGATTTTTATTGAGCTCTACATTTTTCTCTGCTCCCCTCCCTGCCTCTCCCTTCCCATGTAGATTAGATCTATGTAAGTCTCTCTTAGTGTCCTCATTGTTGTTTAAGTTCTCTGGGATTGTGATTTGTAGACTGATTTTCTTTGCTTTATTTTTTTATTATTATTGTTTTTATTTTTTCATTCAAAAATTTACACTTCCTCTTCTCCTCCCATTCCCCTCCTGCTCCCCCACTCACCCTCCTCCCTCACCCTCCCTTCTTAAGAGAGGGCAGGGAACCCTGCCCTGTGGGAAGTCCAAGGCCCACCCCCCCTACATCCAGGCCTAGGAAGCTTTGCATTCTTTGCTTTATTTTTAAAAACCACCTTATTCTGCATTCTTAATCATACATCATGTCTGTGTGGCACTGGGGATCAAGTAACAGCCCTGTCTGAAGATATGATGCCATCATTTCTGTTATACTCCTACCTCGAGAAGAAAGAACAGGCAAAAAGTGCTAGTTGGAGACATTTAAAGATTCCCAGGATACCTCACAATTTAAATGAGATGCAACTTTCTCTGGGTTCAGATTCCTAAAACGATCCAATGGCTTCACCATCTCCATTCATTCACAAAGAATCATTCTAGGCAAAAAATAAAAGCACAGGATACAATAATTCTTTCTGTTACCATTTCCTTGACACAGTCATCCCAGAGCTAGGAAGACTTTCCTTAGTCTGTACTGATAAGACTATCCAGCCTCTCATCCATTCGCCATCTGTAGTTAAGTTATATGTACCAGAGTCTTGCAAATCAAGAGCCTCTGCCTTGAAGGCTATTAAGATTGTATTCAGTAATATGACCTCCCAGTTGTTAGTGAATTTATAGATGCCTTACCTTCAGTTATTGTCTTCAATAGAGACAAGAGAACTTTAAAATGAGCCTCACTTCAGATGAGTGCTACTTAGCAGGGTTCTAAAGGGTGACATTGTGGCCTCAGTGAGGCTCGCTTTCTGAAGGATTTCATGCCTCCATCAAAAGGAGTCTAGCAAGAGCCCCGGAGGCCTTCTTTTTTTTATTTTAATTTATTTATTTATTAAAGATTTCTGTCTTTTCCCCGCCACTGCCTCCCATTTCCCTCCCTCTCCCCCAATTAAGTCCCCACCCCTCCTCAGCCCGAAGAGCAATCAGGGTTCCCTGCCCTGTGGGAAGTCCAAGGAACCCCCACATCCATCCAGGTCTAGTAAGTTGAGCATCCAAACTGCCTAGGCTCCCACAAAGCCAGTACGTGCAGTAGGATCAGAAACCCATTACAATTGTTCTTGAGTTCTCAGTAGCCCTCATTGTCCGCTATGTTCAGAGAGTCCAGTTTTATCCCAGGCTTTTTCAGACCCAGTCCAGCTGGCTTTGGTGAGTTCCCAATAGAACATCCCCATTGTCTCAGTGTGTGGGTGCACCCCTTGCGGTCCTGAGTTCCTTGCTCGTGCTCTCTCTCCTTCTGCTCCTGATTTAGACCTTGAGATTTATGTCCGGTGCTCCAGTGTGGGTCTCTGTCTCTGTCTCCTTTCATCGCCTGATGAAGGTTAATATTCAGGAGGATGCCTATATGTTTTTCTTTGGGTTCTCCTTATTTAGCTTCTCTAGGATCACTAATTATAGGCTCAATGTCCTTTGTTTATGGCTAGAAACCAAATATGAGTGAGTACATCCCATGCTCCTCTTTTTGGGTGTGGCTTACCTCACTCAGGATAGTGTTTTCTATTTCCATCCATTTGCATGCAAAATTCAAGAAGCCCTTGTTTTTTACTGCTGAGTAGTACTCTAATATGTATATATTCCATACTTTCTTTATCCATTCTTCCATTGAAGGGCATCTAGGTTGTTTCCAGGTTCTGGCTATTACAAACAATGCTGCTATGAACATAGTAGAGCATAGATTTTTGTTGTATGATAAGGCCTCTCTTGGGTATATTCCCAAGAGTGGTATTGCTGGGTCCAGGGGTAAGTTGATCCCAAATTTCCTGAGAAACCGCCACACTGCTTTCCAAAGTGGTTGCACAAGTTTGCATTCCCACCAGCAATGGATGAGTGTACCCCTTTCTCCACAACCTCTCCAGCAAAGGCTATCATTGGTGTTTTTTATTTTAGCCATTCTGACAGGTGTAAGATGGTATCTTAAAGTTGTCTTGATTTGCATTTCCCTGATTGCTAAGGAAGTTGAGCATGACCTTAAGTGTCTTTTGGCCATTTGAAGTTCTTCTGTTGAGAATTCTCTGTTCAGCTCAGTGCCCCATTTTATAATTGGGTTGATTAGCCTTTTACTGTCTAGTTTCTTGAGATCTTTATATATTTTGGATATCAGACCTTTGTCAGTTGCGGGGTTGGTGAAGGTCTTCTCCCAGTAAGTGGATTGCCTTTGTGTCTTAGCGACAGTGTCCTTTGCTTTACAGAAGCTTCTCAGTCTCAGGAGGTCCCATTTATTCAATGAGGTCCTTAATGTCTGTGCAGCTGGGGTTATACTTAGGAAGTGGTCTCCGGTGCCCATGTGTTGTAGAGTGCTTCCCACTTTCTCTTTTATCAAGTTCAGTGTGTTCGGACTGATATTGAGGTCTTTAATCCATTTGGACTTGAGTTTTGTGCATGGTGATAGATATGGATCTATTTTCATTCTTCTACAGGTTGACATCCAGTTTTGCCAGCACAAATTGTTGAAAATGCTCTCTTTTTTCCATTGTATACTTTTAGCTCCTTTATCGAAAATCAGGTGTTCATAGGTTTGTGGGTTAATGTCAGGGTCTTCTATTCGATTCCATTGGTCGACTTCTCTGTTTTTACGCCAATACCAAGCTGTTTTCAATACTGTAGCTCTGTAGTAGAGTTTGAAGTCAGGGATGGTAATGCCTCCAGACGATCCTTTGTTGTATAAGATTGTTTTGGTTATCCTGGGTTTTTTGTTTTTCCATATAAAGTTGATTATTGTCTTCTCCAGATCTGTGAAGAATTTTGATGGGATTTTGATGGGGATTGCATTGAATCTATAGATTGCTTTTGGTAGAATTGCCATTTTTACTATGTTGATCCTCCCAATCCAGGAGCAAGGGAGATCCTTCCATTTTCTGGTGTCCTCTTCAATTTCTTTCTTCAAAGACTTAAAGTTCTTGTCAAATAGATCTTTCACTTTTTTGGTCAGAGTTACCCCAAGATATTTTATGCTATTTGTGGCTATCGTGAAAGGTGATGCTTCTCTAATTTCCATCTCTGTTTCTTTATCCTTAGTGTATAGGAAGGCCACTGATTTTTTGGAGTTGATCTTGTATCCTGCCACATTACTAAAGCTGTTTATCAGCTGTAGGAGTTCTTTGGTAGAGTTTTTGGGGTTGCTTATGTATACTATCATATCATCTGCAAATAACGAGAGCTTAACTTCTTCTTTTCTGATACGAATCCCCTTGATCCCCTTATGTTGTCTTATTGCTATTGCTAGAACTTCAAGCCCTATATTGAAGAGGTATGGAGAGAGTGGACATCCTTGTCGTGTTCCTGATTTAGTGGGATGGCTTTGAGTTTTTCTCCGTTTAATTTAATGTTAGCTGTCGGTTTGCTGTAAATAGCTTTTATTATATTTAGGGATGACCCTTGTATCCCTAATCTCTCCAAGACTTTTATCATAAAGGGTTGTTGAATTTTGTCAAATACTTTTTCAGCATCTAATGAAATGATCATATGGTTTTTTTCTTTCAGTTTATTTATATGGTGAATTACATTGATAGATTTTTGTATGTTGAATCAGCCCTGCATCTCTGGGATGCAGCCTACTTGATCATGATGGATAATTTTTCTAATGTGTTCTTGGATTCGGTTTGCCAGTATTTTATTGAGAATTTTTGCATCGATATTCATGAGTGAGATAGGCCTGTAATTTTCTTTCTTGGTTGGGTCTTTGTGTGGTTTTGGTATCAGGGTAACTGTAGCTTCATAAAAGGAATTTGGCAATGACTCTTCTGTTTCTATATTGTGAAATACATTGAGGAGTATAGGTATTAGCTCTTCTTGGAAGTTCTGGTAGAATTCTGCATTGAAACCATCTGGTCCTGGGCTTTTTTTGGAAGGGAGATTTTTGATAACATTTTCTAGTTCTTCGCGACTAACAGGTCTATTTAGATCATTCACCTGGTCTTGGTTTAGCTTTGGTATATGGTGCTTATCTAAAAAAATGTCCATTTCTTTTGCATTTTCTGGTTTTGTGGCATACAGCCTTTTGTAGTAAGATCTAATGAGTCTCTGAATTTCCTCTGTGTCTGTTGTTATGTCCCCCTTTTCATTTCTGATCTTATTTATTTGCGTGTTCTCTCTCTGTCGTTTAATTAGTTTGGATAGGGGTTTGTCGATCCTGTTGATTTTCTCCAAGAACCAACTTTTTGTTTCATTGATTCTTTGGACTGTTTTCTGTGTTTCTATTTTGTTGATTTCAGCCCTCAGTTTGATTATTTCCAGTCTTCTACTCCTCCTGGGCGCGTCTGCTTCTTTTTTTCTAAAGGTTTCAGGTGTGCTGTTAAGTCTCTGATGTATGCTTTCTCTGTTTTCTTTATGTGGGCACTTAGTGCTATGAACTTTCCTCGTAGCACTGATTTCATAGTGTCCCATAGGTTTGAGTATGTTGTCCCTTTATTTTCATTAAATTCAAGGAAGACTTTAATTTCTTTCTTGATTTCTTCCTTGACCCAGGTGTGGTTCAGTAGTTGACTGTTCAGTTTCCATGAGTTTGTCGGCTTTCTGGAGGTAGGATTGTTGTTGAATTCTAACTTTAATCCGTGGTGATCTGATAAGACACAGGTGGACACTGATATTTTTTTCTATCTATGGAGGTTTCCTTTGTTTCCGAGTATGTGGTCAATTTTCGAGAAGGTTCCATGAGCTGCAGAGAAGAAGGTATATTCTTTCCTCTTTGGGTGGAATAATCTATAGATGTCTGTTAAGTCCATTTGCTTTATTACTTCCAATAATTCTCTAATTCCTCTGTTAGGTTTCTTTCTGATTGACCTGTCCATTGGTGAGAGAGGAGTGTTGAAGTCTCCTACTACTAGTGTGTTTGGTTTGATGTCTGCCTTGAGTTTTAGTAATATTTCTTTTACATAAGTGGGTGCTTTTATATTAGGGGCGTAAATATTCAGGATTGAGACGTCATCCTGACAAATTGTTCCTGTTATGAGTATAAAGTGTCCATCTCGATCTCTTCTGATTGATTTAAGTTTGAAGTCAACTTTGTTAGAAAATAGTGTGGCCACATCTGCTTGTTTCTTAGGTCCATTTGCTTGATAAGCCTTTTCCCAGCCCTTTACTCTGAGTAGGTGCCTGTCTTTGTGGTTGAGGTGTGTTTCTTGTAAACAGCAGAATGTTGGATCCTGTTTTCATATCCAATCTCCTAGCCTGTGCCTTTTTATAGGTAAGTTGAGCCCATTGACATTAAGTGATATTAATGACCAGTGGTTGTTTACTCTGGTCACTTTTTTAGTAGTAGGGTTTGTGTGTTTCCCTTCTTTGAGTTGCACTGGTGAAGGGCCTCTAGATGTCTGAGTTATTGTGGTCATTGTTGGACTCCTTGGTTAGTGATTTTCCTTCTATTATTTTCTGTAAGGCTGGATTTGTGGCTACGTATTGTTTAAATTTTTTCTTATCCTGGAATGTCTTGTTTTCTCCATTTATAGTGAACAAAAGCTTGGCTGGGTATAGTAGTCTGGGCTTGTATCCATGGTCTCTTAGCTTCTGCAGTACTTCTATCCAGGACCTTCTGGCTTTCATTGTTTCCATAGAGAAATCAGGTGTAAGTCTGATCAGTTTACCTTCATAAGTTACTTGGCCTTTTTCCTTTGCAGCTCTTAGTATTCTTTCTTTAACCTGTATATTTTGTGTTTTGATTATTATATGGCGAGGGGATGTTTTTCTTTGATCCAGTCTGTTTGGTGTTCTGTATGCTTCTTGAATTTTCAAAGGATTATCTTTCTTTATGTTGGGAAAGTTTTCTTCCATAATTTTGTTAAAAATATTTTCTGGGCCTTTGAGCTGTGACTCTTCTCCTTCTTCTATTCCTATTATTCTTAGGTTTGGTCTTTTAATTGTGTCCCATAATTCCTGAATGTTTTGTGATGAGAATTTGTTGGCTTTGCAGTTTTCTTTGATCAGTGCGTTTATTTTCTCTATGGTGTCCTCAGAATCTGAGATTCTTTCTTCTATTTCTTGTATTCTATTGATTATGCTTGTTTCTGTAGGCTCTGCTCATTGACCTAGATTTTCCATATCCAGCTGGTCCTCAGTTTGTGTTTTTTTCCTTTCTTCCATTTCAGTTTTCAATTCTTGAACTGTTTCCATTGCCTGTTTGATTGTTCTTTCTTGGTTTCCCAGGGTATTATGTACTTATTTACTCATTTCTTCAAATTTTTGTTTATACTTCTCATCCATTTCTATAAGGGACATGTTGTTTAAGGGACTCTATTGCTTCCATAAAGTCAATTTTTCCACTTCTTCTGTGTTAGGGTGTTGAAGACCTTCTGTTGTAAGATCATTGGGTTCTGGTGTTTTCATGCTGTTTTTCAGATTATTGGGTGAATTCTTGCCTTGGTGCCTGCCCATTTCCTCCTATCGATGCTATCAAAGGGGTCTGTTAAAACTAGTTCAGGTTTCCCTGCTGGCCAGGGGCTCCTCTTACAAAATGCCCTCGCTCTGTTTCCTGGTTCCTGCCGGGGGCCAAGATCCCTCTCACCCCTCAGAAGGGTCTTCAGGAACAGGACCTGGCTCCTCCTTTGCCAGGGACCCAACCAAAGGCCTACCTCTTTGATTTAATTGTAGTGGAGCGATCTGCTCTCGGTGTTGCACGTGGTCCCTGCAGCCTGCTTCTGCTGCCACGATAGTTCCCGCCGCCTGCGGCCTGTGTCCTCTGCTGCCGCTCAGGTCCCAGCCGGTCCCAGCCAGTCCCCGCCGGCTGCAGAGGGCCTCCGCCGGCCGGGTTCTGACCGCCTCAGCAGTCTGGGTTCCAGCCGCCTCCCCCCAGAGGCCTTCTTAATCTTGTTTCATTACCACCTTCATTATCCCTTTTCAAGTTCTACAACGATCTCTCAGTTTCCTTGTTCATTTCCCTCAGATTCTTCTCTATTCTCGTTTGTAGAAGTCCTCAACACCCAACCTTCTCTAGAATTTTAGCACCTATATACTATGGTTTGATTGTATCCTCTCCAAAATTCATGGTAAAAATTTCTTCTTATTTGATGAAGAAGGAAGGAGTCTCAGAAACTGACTTGGAGAGCAGCTCTTACCTCTTTACAAATCAACCGAACAGAACTGAGAATCCCATCTGCCTTCCACCATGTGATTCTCTTTTCTCCTGAAGATTCATCTAACTGCAAGGTATCAACCTGGGAGTAAGGAAGGTTGCCCTTGCCATATACTCATCTCAGTAGCGCCGTGACCTTGGATGTCCTAATCCTGTACCTGTGAGAAATACATTTCTTCTCTTTATAAATTATTTAGTCTCAGTAGAAACATCCTACCATACTGTCCATATCAAATATTTTCTCCTACTTGCTTTTCTATCCCAAGTAATTATGAAACTATAAAGTGTGTGTGTGTGTGTGTGTGTGTATGTGTGTGTGTGTTCTTATTATCTGATTAACTCCCCTCTGAATGTTAGTGCTAGAAGGGCAGCAATTTTTAAACTTTTTGTTTACTGCCCACACATTTCCCTCATATTGACAATGAGGGCAAACAGTTCATAAATGTTGGCTGTCTTTGGAGAAGCTGTTTCTGGCCTTGGCCTAGGTAGTTAAAAGGGTCATCCTCGATGTCTCTGTTGGACAGTTCTTTGCAGAAATGTCTTCCTGGACTCATAAGGACTGGGGTAATTATTTTATCTTCTCTAGTAGTTTTTTTCAGGATCGTGCACTCAAGTGAAATCCAGTGATACTATCTAGAACAGTGTGCACTGTACAAAGGATATCCAACAATTATGTTTTGTGTAAATGTAATAATATCACCTGAGCAAAGAGGAAATGGTGGAAAGATGACTATGAAAGCAAGAAGGATTGAAAAAGCACTGAGTCACACATCCCACTTCTTTGTGGTTACCACCTTTCACACACTTGCTCGTTGTGTCCCTATAGATGCTGGCTTCAGCTCTGGCTGTTGTGACCAAGGTTCTCTCCTTTCTGCCTCTACTTATGCCCATGGCTGTTTTAAATTGGCTGACTGACAGAGAATTTTCTAGAGTCTCATCTGAAATCTTAAACAAGCCAGAATAACCTTAACTTTCCACTCAGCTTGTATGAGTTCATTTTTATTCTCTCTGTAAAATGCTTTCATTTAATAGAAGCAAGGGGCATGCCAGGAGCTCCAGTAATCTTTATTCCTCATGGTTCAGGATAGAGGTCGCCTAAAAACTTCACAGGATGATTCACAAGCTCTTAGTAGAGGCGCCACATTAAAAATACAAGTGTTCAATTCAAGATTTCACAACAAAAGGCAGTCTATGTAGTCTTTCCCTTTGTTCTTAAATGTTACAGAAAAAGAAGAGAAGCTACTCCTGGATATTGAACTTCAAGGCTCACTTATGTGGCATTTTGAGGGAGAGAGAGTTGGAACATTTTAAAATGTTTCTTCATCTAGGAAGAGGCTCCATCCCGGTCACTGGATTGTCTGTTGGATTCTCAGTGTGTGAACAGCACAATACTAAACAGTTAACCTTTCTCCAATCATTCTGAAGCTGCATTATAAATTTCTAAAGTGACAACTCAGACTTGCATTTACGTGGAACAATAAGACATTTTGCACCCAGGAAATAATTTCCCCTAGCATAACTATCTCGAGCCACTTAGAAACAAAACCATTTCCATTGTAGCTGTGATGTTTAGCTATTGTGAGATAGTTTTTTATAACAAACTAAATTATCTGTCTTTAAAATACTAAACCCATTATGTATTTCTAAATACATAATTGGTAAAAAAATTAGTTTTTTAGAAAAATTATATAATCATATATCCCAAACTATGGGTTATAAATTTAACACATGTTAACAGGCCCTGTTTTTTGAATAAGATTAGTAAATAAATAGAACATTTAATTACAACTCAAATAGTATAAAGTATTTTCCAAAGCATTCTGATTTTCTTAATGTAGTTAGAACAGATTAATATAAATGCCAAAGGAAATAAAAGTTTCTTTTATTTAGATATTAATTGAATTTTCTCTAGGAAAAATATGGCATAACATGTTTTAAATTCCTTCCCATTTTCCAATTTCAAACTCTTATTTTTTCAATGTGCATTATTAAGCTGGCCTCTGGGAAGGACCTTGGTATGTAAGATGTTTATGAGTCACTTGCTCTATTAGAACGTCTTGAAGCCAAGAAGTCATGGTCCGTCTTCAAAGCTGAAGGGGCAGATGCTGGGTTCAGAGGGCTCTGTTTTCAATCTGATGGAAGTTTGCTTTTCAGGAAAAACCTCCTTCAAAGTTTGAAAGACTGAAACATTTCTTTTGAGAAATTGTTTGAAGTCCATTTTCCTGACTTCTGAAACTTCCCCTTTTGTTGACCCTTGAGGATGGTGTGAGGCTTGTCTGCAGACAGGGTCCCAGCTCAAAGTCTGGTGTCTGAATTTTTGTTGTTTGTTTGCTTGTTTTTCCTACTTAGCAACTGACTCTGACCTACTCGCCCCAAAAGTGAATGTTTACCTCCTGAAATCCTTCTTGTTGTGTGGCATCTAAGCTGATTACTCTAAGGGTACACACTATACATCTAGCTACAGAGCTAAGCGCTTGTTACATGACAACAAACAGGAATTAATTTTACCTTTATAGCAAGGCTGTGGAATAGTTAGTTACCCTTGTGATAATTCTTATCCTCTTGATGAGGAGAGCAGAAATGAAGAGACCAAGTCATTTGAGAAACTGATGTTTAAACTTGGGCTGCCTGATTCTTTGTTACCTAGCTTCTCTGGAGCTGTGGATTGTATATAGTCTGGTTATCTTTTGCTTTACACCTAATATCCACTTAGAGTGAGTACATCCTGTGTTTGTCTTTTTGAGTCTAGGTTACCTCACTTATGATGATTTTTTTTCTAGCTCCATCCATTTGCCTACAAATTTCATTATGTCATTGTTTTTTTTTATAGCTGAATAATACTCCATTGTATAAATGTATTTTTCAGTTGAGAGGCATCTAGGTTATTTCCAGATTCTGGCTATTATGAATAATGCTTCTATGAGCATTGTTGAGCAGATGTCCTTGTGGTATGATTGAGCATCCTTTGGGTATATTTCCAAAATTGATAAAGCTGGGTCTTGAAGTAAATTGATTCCCAATTTTCTGAGAAACCATATCATATCCATTTCCAAGGTAGATGCAAAAAGTTTACACTCTTACCAGCAATGGAGACGTGTTCTTCTTACTCCACATCCTCTCCATCATAAGCTGTCATTAGTGTTTTTGATCTTAGTCATTCTGACAGTTATTAGGTGGTATCTCAAAAATCATTTTGATTTGCAGTTCCCTGATAACTAAAGATGATGAACATTTCTTTAAGTGTCTTTCGGCCAATTGAGATTCTTCTGTTGAGAATTTTCTGTTTGGATCTTTATTCCTTTTTTTAAAAATTGGATTATTTGGTATTTTGCTGTGTAGCTGTACTCAGTATTTTTGATCTATTTCTTTTTGAGAATATAAAAATTCTCCCTTCCCCTTCCTCCCTCTACACCCTGCCATATACATATCCTTGCTCTCTTTCAAATTCATAACTTCTTTGTTTCATCATTATTGCATACACACATATATAATGCATTATGTTTATATGTAAATATACATAATTCATAATTGTATATACAAATAATACATATATTCATGTACATTCCCAAATTCAACCTTCCCAGTCTGTATAGTATTGCTTGCATGAAGATCTTCAGGTCTGGCCATTTGGTATTGGATAACCAATTGGTGCGCTCTTTCTTTCAGAGCAGATTTTGCTTGAAACTAAGATATTAATTTAACAGTTATAGCACTAACCAGTTTGCCACAAAATACTAAGCACTAAATTTCCACTTCTATAAAATACCTTGAAAGTGGGTTATAAAAATCCCCAATAAAATAATTATGAAAACAATAAAACATTAAAGGCTTTTGTTCTTAATGCTAAGAATTTATTAGTAAATTAATTGTTATCACACTCAAAGGAAATTACAGCAGTGAAAATATCAGTTTATTATAAATTGATCTTTACTCAAAGTGACAAAAGCAATAACACTAGTTTTATGCACTATGAAATTGTAACTCATCAACATCCATAGTTTCCAAGCTTCAAAGCAGTTGGTGATGATCCACATCACAACAGATGTCCCAAGCCTGATTTTACATTAGGCAAAAAGAATATTAGAAAAACAATATCCCCCAAAAGAGAGACTTGCGCACAACTTTTTATGCAAAATTTAAACTTTGATTTGTTAAGTTTAAGGTCCAGAAAAAAATGCAGTGGGTATGACCAACTGCAGTAATAGGGCATGCTTTTTATTTGTACAATGGTTCTTAACTTATGGGTAGCAACCTCTTTGAGGGGTCAAATGATCCTTTTACTGAGGTCACCTAAGATCATTCATTGGAAAACACAGATATTTACACTATTATTAATAGCAGTAGCAAAATTATAGTTATGAAGTAGCAATGAAAATAATTTTATGGTTGGGGGGTCATCACAACATGAGGAACTATATTAAAGGGTCACAGCATTAGGAAGGTTAGAATCACTGTTCTAGATTTAAAAAAAAAAACTACCAGTGTTCAGGCTTTCAGTACAGAAATATATGAGTGTTCAGTAATCTTTCTATGGTTAAATAACTACAATATGAACAGCAGTGATAGACAACCGGTTATATACTGGACACTCTTCTAATGAATTAATCAAACCAAGTTGTCAGGTTTGGTAACAAGTGTCTTTTCCTGCTGAGCCATCTCGCCAGCCCTAATTTCTTTTTATTTGTTTTGTCATGTCCCTTTGGGTTGGGCATGTGAATGCAGGTATCTATGGGGACCATTAGAGACCATCAGATCCACTGGAGACACACCCGACTGTATGTCCTATGTGCTGAGAACTGGACTTGAGTCTTCTATTAGAGCAGTGCATGCTCTTAACTTCTGAACAGTCTTTCCAGCCCCTCTAGTTTTGTGATCTTATCTTTACATGCTATCCAGGACCATAAATATAGTGGTGAATAGCCATGGTGAGAAAACAGATATTTCTGTTCCCTCTTCCATTCTTGTTCTATGAGGGACTGCTTTGAGTTTCCACTATTAAGTGAGATGTTATGAAGCCTTTAATCTCAGCACTCTAGAGGCAAAGGCAGATCTCTGTGAGTTTGAGACCAGCCTGGTCTAAATATTGACTTCAAGGACAGACAGAGTGCCATAGTGAGACCTGGTCTCAAGAAAACAAAACAAGCAAACCAAAAGAGAATAATGTCATGTTTGTGTGTAGTTTAAATATGTCAATATTATAAAGTCAGTTGCTCTTTCACAAGTTGCATAAATCACTCCTTGATTCCGGTGCGCTGTGAGTTTCTATCAGGAATGGGCATCAGATTTTGTTAAATGCTTTTCTATGGATACTGAGATGTGTTGTTTTCCTTTCTAAGTCTCATCGTGTGATAGATTGCACTTATTGATTTTTAAATGTCGAGCAAGGCTCACAAACTTGTGACTAATTATGGGCATGAATGTTATTATTTTAAAACATTGTAAAATCCAAGTCCCTATTATTTCATTGAAGATTTGCTGCTGTGTTCATGACTGACATTGCTTGGTATGCTTGTGCTGTTTTGCTACACTTCTTATTTGATTTCTAATGTGAAATCATTATTGGACAACAATATCTACTTGAGTACAGACGATTTTGACCTATATAGTGATTTTCAATGGGTTTTTTGAAATTAAAACTTTTCTTCAAAGTTTCTTTCAGAGTGAAGAGTTGCTAGGCATTTTATGTTCATTTACAATGTATTTTTTATTTTCTCCAGGAATTCATAATCTTGTGAGAAGGGAAGCACGTTGTCCATTTTGAGACAGAATCTCACTGTTTTCTTCAGGCAGGCCTTGAGCTTGCCTCCCTTAGCCTCCCTTAGCTTCCTAGTAGGCTTACAGACATGTCATGCCATGCCTGGTTTACATAACCCTTAATCATAAGTTGCTGTATATTTTTAAAAGTCATAAACTACAGGTATAATTTTAAACTATGACACTGCTCGGCTTTCCAGGGTTACTGTGAAAAAAAAAAATAAAAAGTAAGGGCCATAGGATTTGTAAAACGATCAGTTAGGATAATGTTGTAAACAAGAAATTTGGAAGAAGATTAAAAGTTGAGAGCGTAAAAATGTACTGTGTACAAGTTGTTCAGTTCTTTACTGCTGGATCATGAGCGGCCACATCCTACTGAGTAGGCCAACAGCTGGGAGACACAGGGTCATCAGCGAGAGCCTCTGTGTCTCATCATGTCATAAAACAGCGTGGCATGCATTGCTCAATGGTGTCCACACCCTATTCGTTTGAAGTGTCACGTTTGTAGACATTTTCTAGATTTCCGTTTTTAACCTCAACTCTAATAGCTCATGTCAGGGCATGGATATCAGTCATCAGTGAATCAATAAACATCAACTGCTGAAGCACATTTCTGTTAGATACAAATATGCACTCCAGTGGGTCAATCAAGCATTTTAATGAGTGATGGAAACTCTTTCTGATGAAAGCATTCAGGCAAAAATACTGATTGTAGTCTGTGTTGCTCACACCCACGTTGGAGAGGTTAACCATTGGTCTGGCCTGTGCATTTCCATTGGTTAACAAATTTGTTCATTTGATACCTGGTCTGTCGGAAAGCACATACATAGCCAGTGTAATTATGTCTAGGAGTCACATAGACCTTCTAGAAAAGATGTGCCAATTATACCTGATATTTTGTAGAGGTCTTACCCATTATCTGGGATGCTTTGGGTTATGGTAGGTAGCTTGTGACATCGTTTCCAATGAACACTGAAGCCTACTGTGTGTGCTTTCAGTCTAACCAATTTTCACGTGTTTGAGCCTGTAATCTTGCCTCCAATGCATGAATTAGCTGCTTCAATAGGATTTCATAGATCGGAAAAGAAACATTCATCTTCTTTCTTTTAAAAAAAAGAAAGAAAAACTTAATATTCAGTTTCTTGACTTTTTTCAAGAGCTTATCCTGATCACAAGAACCCAAAGATGGTCTCAGCCACTTGCAAGCTAAGACCCCAGTCTGATGGTCTTAGAGGAACAGAATTCATGGGCAATGACCCGTGAATAAGCTTGAAAATGAATCTTTCCCCAGGCCTGTTCTGAAATGAGAACGAAAATCTGCTCGTGTTTTGATTGTGGATTCATGAGATATCCTGAAGTAGACAAGTCTAATTAATTCCTACTTGGATCCTCACACAGGTGCTCTAAGATAACTAATGTGTTTGTTTCTGAAGCTATTAATCTTAGGGGGTCATGTATGACACAGAAATAACTGTTCATGTGACTCTTTTAAATTTTATCAAAAGCACAGAATTTAAATTATTAGGAACTATGTCATATCAAATAAAAATTCATATAATTATTTTCTGTTCACAGCAGCCTAAATTATAGCATGCTGTATTTATAATTAGCACAAAACTGTATATTAAAGCAACAGCTTGTGGGGAAGCAGAGATGCAGCCAGTGGTTAAGAGCACTGGCTGTTTTTCCAGAGGACCCAGGTTTGAGTCCCCGCACCTACACAGAAGCTTGCAACTGTCTAGAACTCTAGTATCATGGGATCAGATGCTATCTTTTGGCTTCTGAAAACACCACCCATGCACGTTGTACATAAACATGTATGTGGGAACACTGAAAGCAGTAACAGTTTTGTAACCCCCACAATAATGGGATACTACTGCCCCTTCGTAGATAAAAAGCCCTGTGGACATTTTCTAAGTCACTAAACCATTATTTGTAAGCAATGGGTTCTTACGCCAACTTCATCTGAAAATACCAGGACCACATAAAGCCTGAGTTCAGATTCAGATCTGTTCTGTTTTCAGACTATTCATATATATACATTAGTGTCTAAATTATATTTACTCTACCTCCTCCAATACTCAGGTACTAGGTAATCATGTCAAATTTAGTTACATACTTTAATATGAAGAATTATTATAAACCAAGTGCTTGATAAAGAATTTAACCTTGTTCCAAAAAGTGTATTGTGTGTGTTGGGAATAGCTTCATGTCTGGTAAGAATGTCTTGTGTTACCAGTACCTTAGTTCACCAAGGATAGTATTAAAATATCATTTGTGTTTGGAGCTCTGCCAATGCCATTTAGGTATTACATCATATTACTCTATCTGAAGTCTGGATAATTCACGCTGACAATAAATTGATGTATCAATTTATGTCTATAATAGAGTCTGAACTCTATTATATAATATATTGTATATAATGGAGTACAACTCTGAACTCAAGGTTTAGTGGTGTGCACTACTGGTGGTCCCTGGGACATGTCTCACACAAATACCAGGAAAACACGTCTTGAGTACCACACAGAAAGATGACAGAAGCTCTGCAGTTGGGTCCTCCCAACACTATGAATTTGATACACATGGGTTTTTTTAATTAATTAATTTATTTAAGGATTTCTGCCTCCTCCCTGCCACCGCCTCCCATTTCCCTCCCCCTCCCCCGATCAAGTCCCCCTTCCTCATCAGCTCGAAGAGCAATCAGGGTTCCCTGACCTGTGGGAAGCCCAAGGACCGCCCACCTCTTTCCAGGTCTAGTAAGGTGAGCATCCAATCTGCCTAGGCTCCCCCAAAGCCAGTACATGCAGTAGGATCAAAAACCCACTGCCATTGTTCTTGAGTTCTCAGGTAAGCCAGACCCAAAAAGAGGAACATGGGATGTACTCACTCATATTTGGTTTCTAGCCATAAATAAAGGACATTGAGCTTATAATTCACGTTCCTAGAGAAGCTAAATAAAAAGGTGAATCCAAAGACAAACATATAGTCATCCTCCTGAATATTAACCTTCATCAGGCGATGAAAGGAGACAGAGACAGAGACCCACACTGGAGCACGGGACAGAAATCTCAAGGTCCAAATCAGGAGCAGAAGGAGAGGGAGCACGAGCAAGGAACTCAGGACCGCGAGGGATACACCCACACACAGACAATGGGGATGTTCTATCGGGAACTCACCAAGGCCATCGGGAACTCACCAAGGCCAGCTGGCCTGGGTCTGAAAAAGCATGGGATAAAACTGGACTAGCTGAACATAGCGGACAATGAGGACTACTGAGATACACATGGTTTTGGCTGATCATAATCTACATTTGTTTTCCGTCATAAACCAGACCAGCAGCAGAATATCATACAGGGAGCTCTGTATTTCCAGTGAATTATCAAAACTGAATGTAGCATTGGAAACTGAGGTTGCTGCCTTCTCTTTCACAATGTTATGATATAACAATATATGGAAAGAAGTTAAACAATTATAAGCCTTTATTTCTGGATTATTAAACTAGTCTGGGAATTGTCAAATGTTACACCTTAAATTAAAGATTTAAGATACTAGCTACTGTTTCTTTAGCTTCACTGATTATACCATGTAATGTGGATGAAGCAGTGAGGATCAGGGCACTAGCTAAGGTTCATGTTTATAGAGCCAACAAGTGCCAAATTCTGAGTCAGATTTTATTTTATTTCTAATCTACCTATTTCCCATACTGGCAAGTGGCCCAAAGCACATTAAAGGATCCTTGCCTTGGAATCTGGTATCTTTTTTTTATTTCAATTACTGACTTTGAAAACTCTTTCATTATATAATTCTTGAGGTGGTTTCTGGATATAATATTAAAATTTTGTGTCAGGCTAATAGCATCAAAATAGCAATATTATTTGGACAACCTTTTATTTCTCGTGATCTCTGTTTTCTTTTTGACATTTTTCTTCTCGAAATTTTTTCTAATTTTGCCATTTTTATTTTTTTAGACTTTTATTCTTCTTGTATATATTACTTCCCAATTGCAGCTTACCCTCCCTATCCTCCTCCCAGGCCTTCCACCCACCTTCCCTCTCCCTAAGATCAACTCCTACTCTGCTTCCCTTCAGAAAAAAGAGCAGGGCTTGCAGGAATATCCATTAAACATGCCTATAAGCCTATACACAAATCTTATTCCACAGTTTTACATGGCAATAGCAAAACAGTAGGAAGAAGAATATCCCAAACATGGGCAAGTCCCTTTAGCTTTGCTGTATAACCCATTCTATTTACTAACCTTGCACTCTAGCTTTGATACTGTTCTTTTCACTGTTATGTCTCCTGGGTGTAGAGAAGTCACCAATGGCGCTCTCTCGCTTCTTTTCCTGGGAGGTACTCATCTTTTTGTGTTTGATAATGCTGGGGAGTCAGTCTGAAGGAGTTGTTTGTCCTCGTGACTTCACTCTTCTCATTGTCCTCCCTCAGACATACTCATTACGTCCCATCTGTGTATGTCCTCTGTTGTCCTTGAGGTTCTCTCTGTGTTTTCTTTTGCAGCCCTCCCATAGACCACTTCATCTAATATATGGTTTTAACTTGATTCTCCCACTGCCTTCAGCGCAGAACCCTTGGCTGAGGTTCAGGGGCTTACTGTTCGCACAGCCGTCTAGAGTGTGAACAAAGGAGGAACGCACGAGGGTTTGAAGTATATCACACGTCAAGTGAACTCACTTGCTTTCCAAACCTTCTCCCATTTCTGTGTTCACGATCACATTGATTCTCCTCACCTCACCTCTTATCCTGCCTATGTCCTCTTAAAAATTCTCTTCTCTTTCCACTGCATTATTTGTGATTTCTCCATTACTGTCCTAAAAATATTGCCAAAATTCGTCTTCAAAACTCTCACTGATGTCTGCAGTATCTTGTGCCGAAGAATATACATTTTATCATCTGGGAGACCAGGAGCCATTTAACATCTTTGAATCGTAAGGTAGAAAAAACATTCTTATATTTTGAGGCTATTGTATTAATCCAGTGTAAAAGCCATGAATGAGAACAAGAAAACACGAGGCTATTAGCTCATGTGAGAAGAATCAAACAAAAAATGCGAGGGAGTGGCAACAGGGATTGGCCGGGAGCTGAATAAAAGACACGAAGAAAATGGGGTTTTTCTGAATGTCTGTTTCTGGGTGAGGAAACTAGTCATTCATGAGTTGAAAAACAGAGGAGCGCTATCGAGGGAGAGGACGGAGAACTCTGTCTGAAGGAAAGCCTCCTTTCTTTCGAGACCTTTTCATTGAAATTCACCATTAGGACAAGCTCTAATGGAGTAACTGCACAAATATACAAATCCATAAAAAATAAAAGGGGTTTCTCTAGAGAGACCGTACACATAGTCAGATATTTTAGAGGCAGTTTATATCTGTATTTGAGCTACTTTTAAAAAGCACAGGACCTACATTTAAAATTCTCGAGTACTAGTTATAGTTTTTTTTTTTTTACCACCCATGGAATTTTCTTCTGTTATTTAAGCATGTGGAGAAACACACTAGCTCTGCAGAGTCATTCTCACATATGAATGGAAAATGCCAGAAAATGAAAAGCCATTTTAATGCATTGCAGATTTCATGGATGGTTTTTAGAAATCAAAGCTTAGTTCTAAATCAAAAAAAAATTACCAAACTTTTGGACTTAGGAAAATTTCATAATTTTCATTAATTTTCTTCTGCTTCTCATAGAGTCTTAAGAATCGCTTGCTTCTCTTATGCACTCTACTGATGATGTATGAAGTTCATGCTTTCCTTAGTGACTTCTCACGTTCTTTACTGCTCCATCATGAGTTCAGCATTCAAATAAGGTCTATAAATTATACTGAATTTGTTTTTACATAGAGAGGTACTACTGGCAACATAAAAGTCAGCATTAGCAAATAATTTTAGTGTGCATTAGCAACCACATGTTCATCTGTACTGAGTGAAGGGACTTCTAATTTACAATATAGAGCCATGTGATTTTCCTTCTGCTCTTGCTGCTGATGAAGATATATTAGACCCTTCTGTGTGTAAGTCTAAAGTTCAGTGAACCACTCCATGTACAGAGGAACCTGAAACCATTCTAAGACCAGATGCAGGAATATTTACAACAACATCTCTTGTGGATTTTTTTAAAATCTGAAAGTTAGTTTATTTTTTAAAATTTTCATTGAAAATAGATTCCTTTTTCATACAATCCTTCCCAACCACAATTTTTCTTCTCTCTGCTTCTTCCAGATCCCCCCCCAACACACCTCCCCTCCTCCCAAGATCTACTCTCCTTCTGTTTCCTCTTCAGAAAAGAGCAGGACTCCAAGAAATGACAGCCAAACAGGACAAAACACGACAAGGCAAAATCTTCATATTGAGGCTGGAGCGGGCAACACAATAGGGGTGAGGGTCCCAAAAGTAGGCAAAAGAGTCAGAGATAAACCCACTGCCATTATTTGGAGTCCCACAATAACACCAAGCAGGAAAACATACAGAAGAGTATCTCCTGTAGACCACTGCAGGCCCCATATTGCTTATTTAGCCTCTGTGAGTCCATATGAGGCCGGCTTAATTGACTCAGTGGGCCATAATCTCCCAGTGTCCTCCATCCCTTCTGACCACTATAATTTTTCTTCCTTTGCATCCTTCAGTGTTCCTTCATCTCTGAGAGAAGGCACCTAATGGAGACATCCATTTATTTTCACAGTACTTTTACAGCCAGGAAAATGAGTTAAAAGTGTATACTTTTGTACAAACTGACCTAAGAAGAGCTTAACACAACTATCTGGAAAAACTTTCCAAGAGAGTGTGGTAAAAAGGATTGTGGGAACATCTATACACTTGAAGACCTGCAAATAATACTTGCAAACTAAATATACTTGCAAACTAAAGATACTTGCAAACTAAATATGAGCATGTGTAGTAGTTGATTTTGCATGTTGATTTGAATGAACTAAAACACATGGAGCATTAAAAGGTACAAGTTTTGTGTTTCCATGAGGTCTTGTTCGTGGAGAATAAACAAGTTCTGAAAGTGGGTGGTACCATCTTTTATGCAATAATTCTACACTGAATATTATGGGTAAAAACAAACTTATTACATATATTCCCTTTTCTCTGCTTCCTGAACCCCCAAGATATGAAAAATTACCCTTCCCCACCACAAGAACTGGGCCTCACTAAACAGCAATATTCTCCAAATCATGTCTTGAAATCTGTGTACTTGTTTATATATATCGGGAACACAAGCAAGTATACATGAGTAGTGCTCTGCTTTAATAATATAAAAGCCAATAGGACAGGCAAATGAACTTAAAAACATAGTGTAGGAAAAAGCTGGGTGGAGTGAATAGAGCTATAGAAATACGGAAGAATTGACATTTGATTTGATATTAGAATTAGATTAAGGAGATGCAACAGCAAGGACACCTGAGGACTTTGAAGGCTGCCACCTGCAGCCAGAGCAAGCACTAGCCATATCCCAACTGCTTTGCACATTAATGTAAAACTAGGTCTCGTAGAACTTCCACTTTATATTTCCAGGCTTGTTTTTGTTTGTTTTTTTCTTTAAAATTTCCATTTATGGGAATATGGAGAGAGGCTCGGCTCAATGTGTAAAAGCACTTGGTACCTACCATTCCAAAGGTCCAGAGTTCAGTTCTCTGCACCTATACCAGGCAGTCCACAACTATCTGTAACTCAAGACCTGGCAGGATCTGGTGCCTATTCCTGGTCTGTGTGGACATGAACACACACACAATAATAATGATAATGATAATAATGATAATAATATCTTTAAAATTTTTAAAAATAAAATTGAAGGTTTTTTTTATTTGTGTATGTGTGTAGATTAGAAACTAACTTAAAAGACTCAGATTTTCTATCTTCAGTAATTGGTTCAGAATTCAAGTTCAGGCCATCAATCTTGGCAGCAAACCTTCTTACCCACTGAGCTAACCTGTAGGCTTCATGTATAATTTACATATCAAATGACAAGAGAAACTGTATGAAGAATCTGATTAAGCATCATGGGTAGGCTCATATGATACTGATGCTAGAATCAGCAGGCATGGAGTTTTAAATAACTATGACTTAACAAAACAAGCAATTGGGAAACACAGATTGGATCTCTTAAATTGAAGTGAAAGAAACTTCTCTGATAAGAAGCTGATCTATGCATATAGTCATTTGGTGTCTTTCCCCCTCTTTTGCTATGTTCCTTTACCAGAATAATAGTAGAACGTTTTCCTCTGGGATCCATCACCTATTTAGTCTCAGGTTTGTAGCCTTAGCAGTGTCAAGGAAGGGTTTCATCTTAAATGTGCCTTGAGACCAATAAAAACGTTGAGTGCTTCTGTAACATTTGTGCCATTAATATACCAGTATATTTCGAAAGCAGATATGCTGTATGTAACAGGTTTTATATCTGGTGATATTGATGGCTACTTTTCTCTTCTGGTAGTGTGAAAAAGTATTTCTCAGCACCATGAAGGCTGGTCAATAGGAGTGAAGCTTCTAGTTGTGCAGCAGCTCCTACTTCACCATATTTAATGGCATAAGTAAGTGATGTTCTCAGCAACAGGGCCTTACTATCAAATTGTGAAGAGTAACCAATAATCTAAGTTGTTTCGAGCTGGGTGTCTATGGGATCCTTTTTACCAATAACTCACAAAGATACAACCAGACACTGGAAGTGTTGATTGGTGGCATAAGATGTCTTTTTGGAGCATTGCCTCCCCCAATACATGGTGACTTCATTTGAATTCCTTTTTACATACATATCCATTTTAGGAAACTTCTCCCGTAGCAGTAGGTTACCATATGACTTTTCAAAAGACTTTAGCATTGTTTACCCCTCCCTATATTCCCTTCTTTACCCTAAGCTTCCATCACCTCACCATTTAAGCCCCCTTTCTAGTGTCCCCTTTATCTATTTACAATATTATATTCAATTATTTCTTCCTTCAAAGATCCCCTTCTCCATCCTGGCCCTTTACTAGCTACCTAACTTCTGTGGTTATTTATATTAAAGCACACATTTCTAATGCTTAAAAACTAACATCTACATATGAAATAAAACGTGCAATATTTGTCTTCTGGGGTCTGAGCTACCCTACTAAGGACAGTTATTTCTGGTTCTATCCATTTGCCTGAAAAATTCATAATTTCCTTTTTCTTAACAGATGAATAATATTCTATCATGTAATTGTGCTACATTTTCATTATACATTTATTAGTTGATGATGGATATGTAAGTTGTTTCCAATTTCTGACTATTATGAATAGAATAGCAGTGAACATATATGAGGAAGGATCTCTGCCACAGAATGTGGAATCCTTTGGGTAAATGCCCAAGAATGATATGGCTGGATCTTGAGGTAGACCGTTTTCAGCTGGTGGGGAACCTATACTATACATTTATTTCTGTAGGCGATGTGCTAGTTTTTCCTCCCACTAGCAATGAGTGAGTGTTTTTTTTTTCTCTCTTATCATTTTCAGCATGTGCTATCATTTGCTTCATTTATCTTGGTATGACTGCAACGATATAAAATCTCAATGTATTTTTAATTTCCATTTCCCTGATGGTTAAGGATGGATTTTGAACATTTTTCCACATTTCTGCACCATCTGAGTTTCAGTCTCAAGAGCTCGGTTTTGTTCTGTACCCTAATTTTATTGACTTATTTATTTTCTTGATGGCCAGTTTCCTTCCATCCTTTATATAGTCTAGAGGCTAGCCCTCTGTCAGATACATGGTTGTTAAAGTTTTATTCCTACTCTCTAGGTTGCCACTTTCCTCTTACGAAGGTGCCCTTTGATGTACAGAAACCTTTTAGCGTGACATATCTCTAACTCAAGTGAAAGACTTGCACAACAAAAACTTACAGAAATTGAAAAAAATTCAGAAGATACGAGAGGATAGAAATGTCTCCCATGCTTATGACTCAGTAGGATTAATATTGTGAACATAGCCATTCTACCAAAAACAATCTACAGATTCAATGCAATTCCATTCAAAATTCCAAAACAATTCTTCACAGATATTTTTTTTAAATCTTCACCTTTGTTAGGAAACACAAACAACCTTGGACAGCTAAAACAATCCTGATCAATAAATCCACTGATGGAGTTATTACCATTACATTTTACATTGTATTGTAGAGCTATAATAATAAAAAGAACTTGTATGTATTGGCATAAAATCAAGCATGGTTATCAATGGAATAGAATTTAAGACTCAGCACAATTTCACATTTTTATAGACAGTTGATTTTGACAGGCCCAAAACACACACTTGAGGAAAAACAGCCTTGTTAAAATCTGGTGCTCATCAAAGCAGATAGCTGCACAAAGAAGAATGAAAACAGATGCATATATTATCCCCCTGCACAAAACTCAACTCCAAAGGTATCAAGGATCTCATATGATCACATTCCCTGAATCTGATGGGAGATAAATCAGGAGCAAGACTGAATTTATTGCCACAGGAAAGATATTTCTGAACACAATACCAACAACACAAACATCAAGATCAACAATTAATAAAATAACAACACTTGTGATTTTCTCATTTGTTGGTAGTGCATGACCAAGTAAAGCAGAAAACAGAACATTCAACAGTTTGAGACAATATGAAAAGGTTGTAAAATATGAGTCATTCGAAGACCAGAAGAAGTTATTTCCCTGAGTAACTAATAAAATTTTTATGTTTGCAGACTTGTCCTCATGAACCCTTTTGTCTACCTACCTTAACTGATAAAAAAAAAGGTTCTTTGGGATTAATATAACATTGTAATTATTAGTAATCACATCACAATCATTTTTGCATGCATAATAATCATTAATTTCCTAGTTGTTATTATAAACTTGCTTTGTCTTTGGGGATATCCTAAGTATTTTTAATAAGAGTTATTTTATGAGCTTAGTAGGAATTTAAAAAGCGATCTAGCCAGAAGGTAGATTGAATTAATAGAATTTGAACACTGAGTTCCACTTTCCAAAAGCTAATTAGGCATGAACAAATCAATGCTTTTAAAAAATAGATGCATTTTCATTATAATTTCATCACGATTTGTCTTCCCCACATCTGGAGTAGGTTAGAATGAATTAATTGTCTGTGTGACTGTTTTTGCCTTGAAGGGAAAGAAAAGAACTAAGCCGAAAAACTGAAGTTTATTTATGTGTCTGCCTCTCTTTTTAGTAAAGTTTAATTCAATTTCTTAATCCTTTAGATAAATGGTTTTCAACCTGTAGGTAATGACCTCTTTCGGTCAAATGACCTTTTCACAGGGAGTTACTCGAATAACAGATGTTTACATTATGATTCATTACAGTAGCAAAACCACAATTATGAAGTATCAATGAAAATAATTTTATAGTTGAGGGGCAGCACAACTTGAGGAACTGTGTTAAAGGTTCACAGCATTAGGAAGGTTGAGAATCATGCTTTAGATGAATTGATATTTAAATCACAGGCTTGGATCAACTGCTTAGGAATATAAGGATAAAACAGATAGGTATTTTATATAAGTATAAATTTTTGGTAACCAGAAACAAATGTATGCCTCACTTGGATTTTGCCTTTTGATGAAATTCAGAATAGTATAATTTAAGTATCCAGGTTAAATATTCAAGATTTCATAAGTATCTCTGGGGTGCACAATTTAAAGGAACGTGTTTAGCTTTCCAAATTTGAACACAGTAAAAATTGTGAAATTTTCTGGTGAAGTTTGAGGATGTGAATTCAGTAGAAGAAAACTTTCAGATTCAATTAAAATTTGTAATGTACAATAAAAATACCTCCATGTTTCCTTCAACATTTATTTTTCCCTAAGCTATGGAGATATACTTGATCCCTTCAAAGAAGAAATCGACACAAGCAATGAAGACCACTCATAGGCATCTTTACACATACACACACACACACACACACGCGTGCGCACAGACACAATTTTTAGCTCTCTAAAAAAGAAGGCTGTACACATCATGGAGACAGAGACTCTGTAATCAGTGCTGTCTTTATATAAAGATTTGGAGAAGTTGGGCAATGACAAACCCAGTCTATAAAGTCACTATTTCTAAACTTATTAATCATCAGACTGTGTTTCCTATGTCTTCGAGTACAAAGTGTTGCACATACAGAACATACCAGAGAAGATCCTACTATTCACTTTTATGTTATTTTTCACCAACCAAACCCACATAAAGTAGACAACTTTAACACATTTTCAAATCTGCAGTCAAAATCCAAGGATCTGGAAAGCACTGCTCAATACAGAACATATATTTCTTCTCTCTACTTTCATAAACCATCACAATATTATGCCTTCATTTTACTCCTTTTGAGAAAAATTTCCTCAGCCATACTTACCTCAGTAGTGATTAAAAATTAATCAAGGAAACTAAACTATAGCATATTATTTCTTACTTATAGTGGATATATATATATACACATTTGTGTGTGTGTGTGTGTGTGTGTGTGTGTGTGTGTGTATAGTGCTAAAATATCCGGTTTCTCTACCTCTACTCCAAAATTTCTTGCAAAATTATCAGTGTGATCTTTCTTGGAATAAAAGACACCACACATGCCAACATAAAGGTGGTAATCTAGTGAAATTAGTATGCAGTTACAAATGTTTTGACGTCTGTCTGAAAATGTAAAAATAAACATTAAAAATGGCAATAGAAGAATGTCAAAAATAAAATGACAACTTAGCTGAGTAAAACCTAATGTACCAAAGAGGTCGGTTGTTTCCTGCTAAGCTGTCCAGCATTGCAGAATCTTTGATTATATTTATGTGAGAAACAAGCAACTAATTTGTGTTAAGGGAGGATACTGATACACAGCAGGAGTAGCGATTCAGAGATCTCAAAAGTACATGATGAAACAAGACTATCCATAGAAGCAAATGAACATAGCTGTGTGTTGCATAGTTATGCTAACTGCAAAAAAAAATAATAATTTTAGAAAGAGCTGCCTCTGTCTCCCACTGACTGCAACACTCAGGAGAGTAGGCTCTGTACCTTTCCTGGGCAGCACAATTGAGCCAATCCTGTTGGCAGAGGTGTGGGTGTGCCAGGCCAGAAGTTGTGAGGTTGGGAGAATTGGCCCCATTATTCCTCTGTCATGTGATGGCACTGGCAGAGGAGTGGTTGGAGGATGGCCTCCCCCACTCCATCTCCAGCTCATCAACACCCAAGGCAGGTGGGAGGGCTGGCCCTGAGGTCCTAAGAACAAGAGAGCTGTGCCTGTCCCTCATCAGCTGCAGCACTGAGGTGAGGGAACCCTACCCGTTGCCAGGGGAACAAAGTAGAGCTGGTCTTGAAGGCATAGGTGTGAGATGACAGACGTGAAAGCAGGAGAACTGGCCCCACCTTTGCTCAGCCTGCGAGGGGTGGACTAGCCAGGGCAATGCAGGAGAGCTCACCCTGATGGTGAGGACAAGCCAGAGCTCGTGAGCTGACCAATCCTGCGGTTACCCAGGCACAGAATCAAGGTAATGAGTTGACCCGCCCCAAGATCCACCCCATCTGAGACCAACTAGATCACATGAAGGGACCGGTCCTGCAGACCGAAAGCTGAAGGATCGCCATGACACAGGGCAACAACAAGATAACCAAAAAGAGTTTCAGTGAGAACCCATCATCAATAGTGTAGCAGAAACCAGAGGCCCCAGACCAGACCAATGACTCTTTGCGTTGAACACTTGCTAGTAAAGACATATAGATGAAAGGGTTTACTGCATGACTCACTATGTCACACTACAGCATCCTTGATGAAATGGATTTTTCTTAGATTTTATTTTAGCTTATTGGGAGCGGGGAGTGGTAAGGGCAGAGGGCAGATAAAAAGAGACAGGGAAATGAATTGGATGGAGATGCATGATATGAAAGACACAAAGAATAAATTAAAAAGTTTATAAATTAATTATAAAAGAAAACAAACATGCAGGTAAAAATAAACCAAAATTAACCAGACCCGAAGCCTGTACTAACTTTATGTAGTCATACTGACGCATAAAAATGTATATAAAATCAGTTTCCTGGTTTAGTATTCTTCTGTTGTAAGTTTATATATTCAGTAAAATTTGATTTATTCAAGCCATATTCGGGGCCCTAATCAATCATGTTATTTTTCCATTTTAGAAGAAACATTCGAATAAACTCATACAAGGAGAAAAATAAACATAACCCTTACCTTACCTTTTCAAAGGCTATCGACAAATAAACTTAACCTTCTATATCTACTCTGGTTTCAATTGTACTGTTATCAGAACAATCAGGTGCCACTAGATATCACCATTTAGTCGATGTCATCAATGACCTTAAGGTTCCTCTAGAATTCTCCACCAACTGATCTCTTCCTTTCTGTGAACTGCAGTGGTCAGGGACACGGGCAGAAGGGTTACTCAGTAGGTAGGCGCAGTACTTGTTTGAAGTTGTTGCCATGACTTCTCAACACCATGGGATGTAACCTGGAATTGTAGGCTTAAATAAACAGTGTGATGGTCTGAATGAGAAATGTCCTCCACAGGGTCCAGGAACTGAAAAATTAGTTACTGGTTATTGGTGGTGTTGGGAAGGTTTAGAAGGTGCAGTCTTGCTGGAGGAAGTTCTCCTTGGGGGCAAGTTTTTGGAGTTTAAAGCCTCATGCCATTTCCAGTTGACTCTCTTGTGTGTTTGCATTTTAAGATGTGTGCTCCCAGCTTCCTGCTCCTGCCCTATGCTTGCTGCTATTGTCATGTTTCTCCATCATGATGGCGTCTTATTCCTCTGCAACCTTAAGCTAAAATTAACTGTTTCTTCTATAAGTTGCTTTGGTCCTGTTGGTTTTTCACAGCCACAGATAAACGGTCCTTTGTCCCTTAGTTATTTGTTATTTTAGCAAGGGAAATGAAGCTAGAGGACCTCCCCTTGCGCAAGCCCCACCCCATGATTCCCCTCTTCATACAAATATATTCTCCTTTCTCCTCTCTCTTAAAATCTTTCTTCCCCACCCCCAGTAGTAGCTTTTTAGTTTACTGACTTTTTCCAGTACTTTAAGTTAAACATACAAACCTAAATATTAAAGATTAGGATACACATATGAAAGAGAACTTGCAATGTTTTTCCTCTCTGGACCTGGTTTAGCTTACATAGTTTAATTCTTTCAAGTTTTCTCCATTAACATATAATAATTTCATTTCTCTTTATAGCTCAATAAAATACTTAATGGTGTTTTATTCCATTATACATTCTTCAGTTGATGAACATTAAAGCTATTTTCATGTCCGAGCTATTCCAAATAGAGAAGCAGTGAACATGGATAGGCAAGGGTCTCTGTAGGAGTATACAGTGTCTCTTGGGTGTGTCCTCGGGAGTATTATTGCTGGGTCATATGGTAGACCTATATTTCTAGCTTTTGAAAATCTTCCACTCTGATGTCCAGTGTGGTCATAACTAAAAGCAAAACATGGGAAAAGGCATTTTCCTTGTTCATATATTCTTTTATGATTACCATTTTAAGTCCAGATGAATTGTGCCCAGCCCATTACACAAAGGAATAATAAATTGCACAATGTAATTCATATATTGTAAAATAAGTGATGTGTGTTAAAAGTCCTCTTGGCACACTGATTAATACCACAGAATTTCAACAGTTCTAGATGTGCAAAAATAGAAAACAGATGTGTTCATTCAGTTTCTACTGGTGTATCTGAGCTAATGGATGTGAGAGGAAAAGTCTGTCACTGAGTACTATCTGGAGTAACTTTGGGGAATAAATCTGATGTCAGTTAAATAACGAGATTTGGTACAACTAGTCATTCAAAAGGCAGGAATTTGCATGGCATGTTGGATTGTGGCTTTCTTGTTGGTGCATGATTTTCTGCACCTTCCCTTGTAAATCCCTGTCTCACATTCATGTAACACATGTCATGATGGAATTAAATGGATTATAATGTGGAATTAAATATCCACCTAATAGAACAACCTGCATTATAGAGTAACTGAGAAACCCTATCATTTTCTGTTAGTTCAAAAGCAGAAACTATCAAGGTTTTGTAAAGTAGAGGAAATAGTAATTTTAAATATGATTAGTGGATTAGAAACATTTAGAAATACAGAATAACTTGATACATAGAAATATTTATATCATAATAAAAATCTTATATAGACTTGAAGTATGGAGGTTAGTGGCTTTGGGGGACTACAATAAAAGTTTTTGACTCATAAATAAGTTTTAGTTGAAGCTAGAACATTAAGAACTTCATCTTCTAGTGTACTGCTTTAAAAAGTTTACAAATTTATTAGTGGCTAAATTCATTGATTGTCAATAAAATGTGTATGCACATGTGTGCATGAACACAAAATTCATCATGGATATCCTCACTGCACCTCCTTTGATCTCATCACATACGTCTAAAAATCATCTTCCCTTGCAATTGCCTTTCTCATCCATGCTTTCTGCATTTATGGTTTTGTGACCCACTGAGTCTAATAAAGGCTGTCAGTGTGACCATAAATTTGTAACTATCCATTGGACCCTGGCAAAAAATATCATTTACTCCACACGCACACCTACATACAGAAACTTAATACACACATGACTGCATATATAAAGCAAAAGTACATCTCTTGTGCATACACTCATATTTTTTCAGTACATTCAGTGCTTTCTGTTATTGTCTACTCAGATCAATCCTACACTCTTCTCCCTGTGAAGGAGTCACAGTGTCCAGGCAGTAATAAACAGCAGTCTAGTAGAGTTTATGGAAATTTCTAAATGAAGAGATATAGCAAAGCTTTAGGAATTATACCTGTCATACACGACAGAATAAAAAGAATCCTTAGCCTAGTCATTTCTGTGGCCATGAAAGCAAACAGATTTTTGCATCAGTGACGGACAATTGAGTGAGTTTATTGTAAGACAAACAGAGGAGAGGAAAACAGTGAATGAAAGTGAAGAGAAAGAGAAGAAATGGGTGCAAGACATGTACAAGACCAACTGAGATTTTTAAAGCCACAGGAGTCTGTGAGGCAGAAGATGTAGATGTAGCTCATGGCTAAATTCAAAACAGTTCTATAATAAATAATATAAATCTTCTGAAATACAAGTTACTCTGATCTACTCAAATTCTGTACACTGATGAAATGCAAAACCTCACATAGCCTTAGAAAAAGAAGCAAGTCTGAAACGTGTGCTGAGCTTCTACCTGGAATCAAGCACCAGAGTAGGTGAATTTTCCTTCCGTTCTCACGACTTGCAAAGCATTGCACCTGTATCTACAGGGAAGAATGGCGAGGCTCAAAGACCATAAGCCATTATTTCTGGGCAAAGAACTTGTGAGATCACAAACCAACAGAAAGGCTCACACATATCGATTGGGAAGCTTGGACTTTATTGATAATACAACATTAAAATTATAAAAAATATTACGATGAATAATTTCAAAAATAGTGATTTTATAAAGCAAATTGCAGTTTAGTATACGTTATCGTTTATCAAAACAGCTTATGATCTCAAGTAACTCTGTATAGTCTACCCTTCGAAAATACAGAAGAGAGATAAAGGTTTTTAATTTAACTGATGATTATTTTTGTAAAGAAACCCCCTTTTTAATATTATAATTCCTGTTCAGACTCTTGGAATCTTGTTCACCAGCATAAGCTCAGGTCTTACAAGCCAGTAGGGGGCAGACAACGATTTCGGATGTCTTTGACAGGGCTCCTGTGTCTCCTCCTCTCTGCCTGGGTTACCTAACTCTAGCCGGGAAGCGCTTCCTTAGCAACTGGTTTCCCTGGGAAACGGGAAGATGCAGTCCTACTGACCACATTCCTGGCAAATTCCTAGCACCTACTAGCGGTCAAAGGCGCCAGAGAACTATGTCGGAGATCCTGTGCCAGTGGCTCAACCAGGAGTTGAAGGTGTCCAGGACCGTGAGTGAGTGACCACAGCCTAGGGCAAGCGACGAGGGGAATATGGGGGGTGCGCTGATAGAAAGTGTCCCCTAAGTGGCTAGCAGTGCCCCACAGTGCAGGCCAGCACTCCTCAGTCCTACCTAGACACCTGGGGCCTTCTCATTGCATCCTGCCTCTGGCATTTCCCTTCATGCTGTCTCAGCCCTCAGATTTTCTGACCTACTCTGTATTTCTAAGCAGTCAGGGATGCTTCAGTTCGAGGCACTGGTCTGCTCCTATGGGGAGGAAACCTTGTTCCTGTAGCAGTCTGACCCAGATTTTGCTTCCCAGTTAACTCTCTCTAGTAAACAGTAAACGGGTCGATGTTGAATATATTAACATTCGCCGGTTTTAGGAACTTTCGTCTCAGTTTACAAACGGTAGCTGTTTGTTGAGGTGATTCCTTTTCTACTTTTCTAAGTTAACGTTAGTTAATTTTATTGAAGGCACAAAGATGTGCCCGAAAGTCTTAAAGTTTTATGGCCCAGGAAATCCCAAACACTTCAGATTTGGTGAGAACCAACACTCCCAAGTCTAGCAGGTCAGTATGCTCTTTCTCTTCTCCGGGGGAGGGGGAGACACTCATTTTCAAGTGCTATGGATTTTCTTCAAGGCAAGACATTTTCAGGACAAATAATTTCAATCTGTCTTCCCAGAGGAACCCTTGCCTCCCTGTCAGTTGCTACCGAGGTGGGGAGCTTTGCCAGTTCAGCCCTGGGTCATCCCTGCTAGGGCAGTAGTGTTTGTGCAGGTGGGACATATTCACTGACAGCCTAAGGATCTTCAACACACAGCAGCCCAAGTTGCATTTCTTGAGGCATAATTTTAGACTTATTCTTTGCTAAGCTGCCTCCATCCTGTTATGAGCAATAATAAATTCTTTCTCAGTGTTCTGTCTCTTTGTACCTCTGAGAGTTTCTCTGCTCAAATATGATGCTAAAGTCAGGACAGTATTTAGCATTTAGCAATTCTTCTTTCTCTCTCACCATATCGCCCGAAAATGCAATATCACACATGAAGTTGCACTATTCTGAGATACCAGTTGCACAACCTAACTTAATTAATTTAAGTTCTTAGCTTAAGTTAATTAACTTATTTGATAATAAAATCTATACCATTTCCTAAGTCCTTAGGAGCCTTGTATAATAAAACTCTTTTGGAAAATGTAAATAAAATTAATCATAAACATGCAAACACTAGATGCTGTTATAATATTAATGAGTTTGAGAAATTTGGTTTTGGAAGGAAGTATGACTTCATTCTGTGAAGATTAAAAGCTTGGAGACATTTTAAATAAAAATTATAATGCCACAAGCTGTGAGTGGAAAATTCCCAGCATCTTTTTTCCTCAAGAATAAATCTGGAAATTGTTAGCAGAGACACCCCATGCTAATTTCATTTTAAACACTAGCAATGCAGCCATTGCTGAATCCCAATTGCTGCAAGATGTCTGAGGAGACAGACTGGTGTAGCCAAATTATACATCCAGAGTAAAGGGAATATATTCAGTTGTGTTTGTTATCCAGAGAGGATTCTGGTGGACCTAAGACAACAGACTCTTACAGAAGAGTTCTGTGGAGTGTGGTGGAAGATTTTGAATACTTTTAAACATATGGTGTAAACAAACAGTGTAAGTTGAAGAAGGTAATTTGGTCATTCCTGGGTAAAGGCTGTGTAAGAGCAAGGGATCAGAGTGCGGACTGTCTGGCTCTAAATATCTTCTTCACCATTATGAACCAGTAGCCTGAAGTTCATTGTACTAAGAAGAGTATGTGTAATGATTCTTCCTCAGTGCATCAAGGTTAAATGGCATAATACACATAAAACACTGAATAGTACTTGGGGCGGGCATAGTGAATAAAAATCTCACTTGTCATCTTCAGTCGTCTTAAAAAGCATCAACATAGGATATTTGAACAAGGATATATATTGTTGTGTTGATTCTGAAAGAGAAATAATCTGAACAGCCATAAATAGAGTAATAATTGCATACACCACATTCTCTTATACTATGAATTACTGTGAAACTATTGAATAATAAATGGGATACATGTTTCAATATCACAGATTTTGTGTATTTATTTGAGTTAAAATATTATAGCTTATTGTAGCTGGTATAATTATAGTTTTATCAACTATAAAACATGTATACCCATATATACACAGGCATTGGGGAAAAGAAACACATGTACTGTGCTGTATTAACTATATTGTTAACATGCCCATAATTTTTCATATTGTGATTTATTTTAACATAATGGAAGTATGTAAAGATATAATCCAGAATGTCAATACAGGTTACTCTGAGGAAGCATTCCTCATTGCCTTCACGCATTTCCACTATTTGGATTGAGCTAGTGTTGCTTTTAGAATTTAAAAGGAATGTTCAATATAGTATTGAAATGAGAAGTTCAAAATTGGAAGTCAAACTTCTTAAAAATAAGAGAAAAAACTTTAGTTGAAATATGTATGCTTTCATAATAAAGTATTTTATGAACTCATTGAAAGGTTATTTTCTCAAATAAAAAATGTAGTGGAAACATTAAGAACATAGTTACAGGCTACTGATTATTTATAAGGTAGACTATGCTAAGACATTTTATACAATTTTTATTTTATGTTAAAAAAGCATAAAAGCAATGTCTCCAAGTAAAGATGATAATGAGAATATTTGGGAATTGGTCAAGGATACACAGTTAATAATTGTCGAGCTAAGTTATTAACCTAGATATGACTTTTGTTCTTAGGCACTATGTTTTACACTTAGGAATATTTATTAATATCTATTGGTCTTCTAAGCATTCATTTAAACTCACTTTTAAGGGCATTCATTCAATTTGGATTTTTCTCTTTTAAAGTATTGAATTCTAACCCTTAGCTTTTCTGGCAAGTTATAAGGTTCAATTTCCAGATGGCTAGAGAGCAAAGGTGGAATTATTAGTGTCTGATTAGGAGTGGTTCAGTCCATTTATTGCTTGCTCATCAAAAATCAAAACAAAACAAAAACCAAACGTAACAAAAATCAAACAAACAAGCAAACAAAACAAAAGCCAAAACCAAGATGAGGATGCCATGTAATTGCTTAAGAGACAGTCAAGGAGAATTGATTTCTAGGTTATCTTGACAGCTAGGTTCTGAACATCCTTGCTTATTCATGGCAGAGAAAGGACATCCCAATAATCTAAATTGAGATTAGTTATATTCCACTTGGGCAGGTGGCGGTGTATGTTCTTGGGAGTCCCTGGAGAGTTGATTAATCCTAAGGCGGGAAGACTCCAATCTAGCCAATAAAACCTAACAATCTTCATTATGATATATTAAATTGAATCATTTTCATTGAAAATAATGAATATTTGTATAACTTAATAGGATTTCTTAAACTACAATACAATATATTATCCAAAATGATAAATGTAATTCAAGAATTACTATATATACTATAATATATAGTACTATATATTATAATGATAGATAAATTTATTGGCATGTCCTTCAATTAATTTTTAATATTTTTATTTTTTCATGTAAACTCTGATTATACTCTTTCCATTCCTAACTCCTTCCATATCCTTCTCCTGTCCTACTTCATGCTGTTTCTTATAACAAAAATAAAACAAAGTATGCACATTGCACACACACACACACACACACACACCATGGAATCCTTATAGCTGTCCAGCTATCAGTGAGTATGAGACTTGCCCTGGATTGTTATTGGTAATAACCAGTGTCACTCAATTGAAGACAACTATTTTCCTCTGTCCCAGCTCTCAGTCACAAAAAAGCACCTTGGTTAAGGGTCAAATTTGTGTCCACTTCTCTTTCCCTATCCTGGGCTTTTGTCTGGCTTGATCCTGTGCAGTTCTCGTAAACGCTGTCACAGTTTTAAATTCACAAGTGCCTCAGTACTGTTATGTGTAGTAAATTCTAGTGCCTTGAAGTCTTCCATCACCTCTGGCTCTTACAGTTTTTCCACCTACTTTTCAGCATTGACCTCTGAGTCTTAAGGGGAGGAACTTGATAAAGAAATCTCGTTTACCACGGAAGGCTCAAAGTCTCTCGCTCTCTATAGTTGTAGGTCTCTGTGTTAGTTGCCATTCACGGCAAGAATTGATTTTATAATTAACAATGAGTGGCATAGAATTAATATCACTGAAAAGTCTGCCGTAAGTTCTCTATGAGGTTATTATTTACTTTCTTACTATTGTGTGGTGCATTTGTATGTATGTATGTGTGCACCTATCAGTGGAGGAGGTATATGTCAGGTCTCTACTATGCTCTTCATCCCACTTTTTAAAAGATGTAATTTCTCATTGAACCTGAGTTTGTTTCAGATAAACTGACTGGCAAGTGTGTTCCAGGGTACAAGCTATCTGTACATCAAGTGCCAAAGTATCAGACACACACCAACATCCCAAACTTTCTCCATGGGTGCTGGAGTTGTAAATTTACATTCTCATGGTTTTGCAGCAAGTACTTTACCCCTGAGCCATCTCGCCAACACTACCCTCAGTTATTCTACAGAATAAAGGTTGCCTCTCTTTCCTTAAGAGCAAATGAGTATCAGAATTCTACAACAGAAATTCTGCATAAATGACATACGCTGTGTTGGCTATTTTTGTGTCAACTTTGCACAAGATAGAGTCATTGGAGAGGAGGAAGCCTCAGTTGAGAAAATGTCTCCGTAAGATCTGTCTGTAAGCAAACCTGTTGGGTATTTTCCTATTTAATGATTGATGTGGGAGGGCCCAGCCCATTATGGGTAGGGCCACACCTGAACTACTGATCTGGGTTCTATAAGAAAGCAGGCTGATTTTGGAAGTCAGTGCAGTGGTTCCTCAATTACCACAAGACTCCTCTAGACCACTCTTGGGAATATACCGAAATGATGCTGAATCATACCACAAGGATATTTGCTCAGCTATGCTCACAGCCACTTCATTTATGATAGAAACAACCTGAACGTGACTCTATTGAACAATGGGTAAAGAAAATGTGGTGCATTTACACGCTGCACTATTGCTCTACTGTAAAGAACGAGGGCACAAGGGAATATGAAGGCAAATAGATGAACAAGAAAAAAATCATCCTGAGAGTTAACCCAGACCAATAAAGACAAACACGGTATGTTCTCACTCGTAAGTAGGTATTAGCTGTAAAATAAAGGATAACTATGCTACAATCCACAGACCAGAGCGATTAGGTAACAAAGAATGGTCATTAAGGGACATCCAGGTCCCCGAGAAGGGGAAATAGAAGAAATTTTGTGAGTGGCCTGAGAGCAGGTGGGCATGAAAATATGAACTTTCAGGTTGGGTGGGCACAGAGCAAAAGAGTACTGAGGGGAATTATGGGGGTAGGCATTTTGGCGTTGGAGGAAGCCTGAGTCCAGTGAGTCTGCAGGGAGAGGCCAGTTTAGACTCCCAGCAATAGTGGAAAAGTAGCTTGAACCGGTCATCTCCTGTGGTCCGTTTGGTCCTGGCCCTGTTGCCATCAGAAAACTGCGATCCAGAAAAGTGATGGAAGCAGCTGTGTGTAGAGACCAACAGCCAAATATTAGGCGGGGTTCAGGAAGCCTGCAGAGGAGGAGTAGAAAGGAGTGTAGGAGCCAGAGGTGTCAAGGATACCAAGGAAGGCTCACACATTCAACTAATCTGGGGCTCCTAAATACTGAACCAACAACCAGGGAGCCTGCATGGGACCTGGGCACTCTGCATACATGTTATAGTTGTGTAGCTTGGTCCTGTTGTGGGACCCCTGTTAGTGGAAACAGGGGATGTCTCAGACTCTTTTAGTGACTTTTCACACCTCACTTCTCATACTGGGTTGCATTGCCCAGCCTTGATACATGGGAAGGTGCTTAATCTTACTGTAACTTGATATGCCATGTTTTATTGATACTCATGGGAGATAGGCCCTTTCCTGTATGGAGGTAAGGGAAGAGGATTGGGGGTGGAAGGGAGGGAGGGAGGGAGGGATGTGAGAGAGGGATGAGGAGGGGGCATCGGTGTAAAATAAATAGATTAATTTTTAAAAAGAAGAGGAAAAGAAAGCAGGCTGTGCAAGCCATGGGAAGCAAGCGCCCTCTGTGGCCTCTACAGCTTCTGCCTCCAGGTTCCATTCTTGTTTGCGTTCCTTTCCTGCCTTCTTGACTTCCTTTAGTGATGGACAATGGATGTGAAACCAAATAAGCTCTTTCCTCCTCAACTTGCTTTTGGTCATGGTGTTTCATCATAGCAATAGCAACCCTAAAGAAGATATATGGCTTCAAATTATTGTATAGATCAGATTAATCATAAAGAGAATCATACCTAACAGTGCATGTCTCTTAGGCTCTGACCATGGATAAATTGAAAAATCTAAGTAAACTTATCATGTGTATTTTAATATCTTCTATGGTCATAAACATTATTATGGATACTATCATGGCACACTAAAGAGAAAGTTGCATCCAGAAAATCAGTATTTCTATGTCTTGATATTGCAAATAGGAATAACTATCTCTAGGTCCTATTTTATGTCCCAGGGAAGTCATAACTAATGTGTATTTGAGAAGATAGCAGGTAATCATTAATAGCCAGTAACAACCCGTCTGACATCTGCTAGATACTCAGTAACCTGTATTTCAATTTTTTCTAATTTCTCACTTTAGAATATTTCCCAGCATGGTTTCTGTCAGAAAACATATTTCATGGCATATATGAGAGAAACAAAAGTAAATCATTACTTTACATTGAACTGTGTCTTGAGAACGCAACTTGAGCCTTTGAAACCTCAGCTTTGTGAGTGAGGAAGCTCAAGCAAGTTCTTTGGATTTCTCTGATACTAAGCATGGTAGATTTTATAATATGAGATGACAATTTCTTATGAAGAAAAGGCCATCAGATTAAGTATTATCGGAAAATTGACATGATTCATAACTTTGTTTCCTGACATAATCAAAGAAAAACACATTTATAGATCAAATTGCTTGTCATCAATCAGAATTATCTGTTATCAGACAGTCCTTAAATCAAGCCATTGCTTGTTTTTTTTATTATGTTTTTGAGGGACACATTTTATCAATATATTGATAAAAAAGAGATTAGATTATATTTGCTTCATACTTCTCACCCCAAATATTTACGAAAGACACACTGCTTAAAAAGATTCTCTAGTTTCCTTCTATAACCAAAAGCTCCTGAACTTTTAATCATTGTAAATTCTTCTGTTATGAGAGTATCATTGTTGTATTGTCAATTAGTAAACACAAAGAATATTGTTCACATGGCATTTTAATTAAATAGTTCAATTTTGTGTTTTGTCAAATATACAAGGCTCCTTGTTTTTATTTTTTTAATAGTTAGGTTTTTACAAATGTCCAATTTAGTCTTTCTATGTTAAATAGTAGTTCTTGAGAATTGGCTTGAATTTATGGGCCTACTCTGTTGTTCATTTGGTTTGTTTTTTGAGACAGATTTGCCCATCACTGCCTTAGGTGTCCTAAAATAAATAGTAATCCATCTGTCTTAGCCCTAAGAGTTAGGATTACTGGGCTTCACCACCATGCTCAGATGGTTATACATTATTGAGATATTTTTGTAGGTTTGTTTTAAATCTGATTTTACTTTTTAAAATGGAGCTATATAAATAGACCTACTGAATACATATTTTATGATATATTGTGATTTACCATATTATAAATAATATGATTTTACATCTAAAAAGGAATCTCAAACCTTGTCACATTTTGACAGTCCCCATTAAAACTTATGTGAAAATTTAATTTCTTTCTTGATGCTGTTCACAGTTATAAGTTTAATAGATGTTTAGGTCATGCGGGTGCTGCCTTCATTGAGTTAGTCTGCTATGTTATTACAGGGCTAACTATTGTTGGGGTGGGATTCTGATGAAGGAATAACTTCGGTCTCTCTGTGCGCATCTAACATACTCACCTGCGCTTGCACCCTGTAGCATGTTGGGACGCAGTCAGAAGGCCTTTGCCAGGTTCTTATACCCTGGTACAGAACTTTGTCATTTTTAGAAATGTGAGAAAAGATTTTAAATGAGTAAATATTTTGTGTTGTTCTGCTACAATAATATAAACTGAACAATGTCAAGAAATTGTTTAGTTCTTCTCTGAGGTATTGTATTAACACAAATTAAATGATACAGGATTAGAGCTTGGTTTATGGTTGTCCAGCTAGACTTTTAAATGGACTGTCTCTAGATACCTTCCTCTTTTCAGTGTCACAGTCATTAAAGACCATATTGCTTCTGGTAGAAAATATTATATCTGTATTATCTAGTTCCTAAGCAGCATTTTTCTTTATTACAAGACAGAATCCTCTCACTAGAAATCAATACAGCAAGTGTAAAACCAGCCAGCATTGGGTAAACCAGAACTAATGTTTTAAGACCAGGGATTCATGATAATAATGATACCAAATATTTTATTGATTGAAATTCTATGAATTAAGATTTTATTTCCAATATAAATCTTGAGATTCTGATAAAACCTTCCTTCAGAGGAGGAAACTGTAAAGGTCAGCTATCTTTATCATCTGAAGGGAAAATGGTCAAGGTACTCCAGGCAAAAGCCACAGGTCACAGCTGCAGCTGGCTGAAGCATGTTTGAGTGGCTTCAAGGTAAGAATGTATGCAGCCTCTTTTTGAGGGTGTTAGGAAGGACTTGGGCTCCCAGTGAGTGTTGTTGAGGAAGATTCTTGGAAACGGTGCTTTCCCCTGAGTCCAATCCTCTCAAAAACTAGCAAATTCTCTGATTTTATTTCTTAATGTCATACCTAGCAACAGGGAGAAGAAAGCAGAGCACAGTAATGGTCAATGAGAAAGCAGTCATCATGAATAAATGCTGGCCATATTAGGGAATCTTTGGTCCTATTAGTGTTCTGGACAGCTGTTGTGAGGAGGGGCTTGTTTCCTGGCTGCCAGGCAGCTCAGACCTGAAATAATCACACAGAAACTATTATTATTAAAACACTGCTTGGCCCATTAGCTCTAGCTTCTTATTGGCTAAGACTTATATCTTAATTTAACCCATTTCTAGTAATTGGTATATAGCCATGTGGCTGTGGCTTACTGGGTAAAGTTCCTAGCATCTGTCTCCGGTGGGGCTACATGGCTTCTCTCTGCCTCTGCCTCCTTTCTCCCACCATTCAGCTTAGTTTTCCCTGCCTACCTCTATTCCTTGCACAGGCCCAAGACAGTTTCTTTATTAACCATTGGTATTCACGGCATACAGAGAGGAATCCCACACCAGACAGCTTCTTGGTTTTGTCTCTGTGCAGACATAATTTCAATAGGTTTGTTGTTTGATCCACCGGGACCACAAACCAAACTTATCTGCAGTTAGTATGCTGTGAAATTGGTTATGCTCACCACAAGAAGGCCAAGGTCTTTCTGTGAGTGCTGGCCAGCTCCGAGGAATGCAGAGGCTTCTTCGAAACAGGCCATTTTCCAGCTGCCAGCAGTGGCCTTTATCTCTTTCAAAGGAAAATAAATTTGCTTGATTTTCAAACATGCACTTGAGATGTAGATAGGATCTTTCCTCCTGTCACAGGGAGCAAATGCCACTGAGCATAGAGTGACATGGACTGTGGTCTTTTATCTACAATCTCTAAGCCAGAATTTTCTGAAATTTGTCATTTATTTGGTTGAAATATCTAACAAAGCATGTTATGGGGGCTGTTTAGTGTTTTTATTTCATTGAATACAAACCATTCAATATTTTTCAGTACAAATCAACTGAGTCTGGATATTTGATCAGAAATATGAAGATGTTGGTGTACCCCTCGTGGTCCTGAGTTCCTTGCTCGTGGTGGGAGGTCCTTGGACTTCCCGCAGGGCAGGGAACCCTGACTGCTCTTCGGGCTGATGAGGGAGGGGGAGTTGACTGGGGAAGGGGGAGGGAAATGGGAGGCGGTGGTGGGGAGGAGGCAGAAATCTTAAATAAATAAATAAATAGATAGATAGATAGATAGATAGATAGATAGATAGATAAATAGATAAATAGATAAATAGATAAATAGAAATATGAAGATGTTATATTCTACCTGGCCCTAAGGGGGAGCTCATGTCTGGTTTCAGGGCAATTTTATATGTTTGCTTTCTGGACAGTGAAACACCCTTTGGAGAAACATTCATGCAACATCACCATTGAAGAACTATTACTGAGTATGTAGACTGTATAGCTAACATGACCCACTGTCTTTCTAGAAGAGTATAATCATGACAATAAAATCTCCTCTGAACACACTGTGGCTCAGTCATGACTCCAGGAACTTTATGTGCAATGTCTCATTTAATTCTCACATCATTCTTTATGGACTGTGGTCCAGTCTTCCTATTTTACACATAAAAAAAAAACTATGGCTTTTAATTAGGTAAGGTAAAGTGTTGTGTACACAGACCAAGCCCCTTCTTGTATAGCCTTAGCTTCCACTTTGTACTGTGAATGTTTTTAAGTGTGTTCTCCAGCTAGTACTGGGCCAGACTGATAGAGAAGCACACAGGCCATTTCACCTGCTGCTGGAGCATGACGGACCTATCATGGAGGATGACATTAAAGATTTTGGTCACATGTCAGCTTCACTGTTGAGCACCAGACCTATGGCTTGCATGGTTGCACATGGGGCTGAGTTTCTGCTTAATAACCTCGATCCCAGATGATAAATAACCTGTGTTAAAGACGAGCAGTGCCCCTTGCACATTTCTTAAACTATTTACTATTCATAGTCCTTGAGTAAACTTGCCACTTTTCACGCTGGGAATACCTACTGGTAGTAGAGTTAATCCATGGAGGTGATTACTATGAAGTCATACTATTTAGTCATATTGAATGGGAAGAAAAAAAAACTGAACTAAAAAGAGCAACACCTCCCCGGACTATGACTTTCCCTGAATTAGCCTTTGCTTATGCTCCTCCCTTGCTTTTTGTCTTGTTATGTCCTGTTAATGTGTATTAATGTTTATTCAACATTGATAAGAGATTGTTCCCTTTTAATCTGCATATCCATAATGTTCATGCTTTATTTCCTTTCCCTTTCTTTGCCTCATTGTTTGCATGCATTCTTTCCTGTTTTTTCATTTTATATCATCTTCTTTGTTGCTCTTACTATTTAATGTATTTTTTTCTCAGTGTAATATTTCTTGCTGATCATTACACGGTAAATCTGAAGTTCTTATTGCATCAAAACCTGCTGACCAATGTTTTATATTATTTTCATAATGAACTATTCTGGCAGTGAAATACTGATAACTCTTTCTTTGACTTTATGCCATAAACACTTCTATTTTATATATATTTTTGTTGCATAATTAATATTCTCTGCAGTTTCTAAGGAAGTGGATTATGAGTTTATTTTTAAGCAAATCTTTCGGTAGCAAAAACTTTGCTACTGACCATTTATCTGCTATATCAAGGGTGACACGGTAGTATTAACGCACATCTGAGTTATTTGTAGGCTGAACTCCAGGCATTGGATTGGCATAAAAAGCACAGGGCAAGATACAGAGGGCAGCAGTCATGGGAGCAGACAGTGCAACTGCTTGTGCACAGAAAGCAAAGTGCCAAAAAATAGAACCCAAATTCCAAAAAGCTAGGACCTGGAAGAAATATATATATCTACAATCTGACAATGGCTCCAGATACAGTGGCTTTGTTAGAAAACTAAGAGAAGGGGGATGAATTACAGAAGAGGCTAGCGAGAAAACTGAAAAGAAAGATGCAATTAGCTGGAGAGGTAGAATGGCCCATCGTTGATAGTGGCGGCATCCAGTAAACAGCTCTGTTGTGTACCAGGAGATCTTCAAGGGCATAGAAAGGAACCATAGAATTGGAGGCAATGATGTCACAGTTCTGTCCTATGGAGGAAGTAACCCTTGGGATTTTATTAGCTTTAGATAGCTGAAGAATCATATCATATGGCACTTTCATTTAATGAGAGATCATGCCAATCTTCACAAGTTTTTTTCTGATGGCATCACAAGTTAAGAACAGTGGGTACTGTGGTTATGAAGGATGAGCTTATTTCATGGAGGTAATACTATGAGTTATGAATTGTCATTCCAGAGATGCTGTAGGAATTCCTACCACCAGTAGCCTTTAAGTTACCCACCACTTGGGCGTGGCCTCTTATATTATAAATGCCATGTAAAGCGCATGGTCACCTTCTCTTCTGGCTGTTCCCCGTTTGAGCAGAGGACTGTGATCTGTGAATCTATGCCTAAATAAATAACCTTTTATTATACTCAATTTGGAGCTAGTGTGGGATTTCTTTTTAACATCTCTCTTCCCACGACCCTGAGATTGAGAGTCTCATGCTCTACCGACGAGCTTACCTGGCAGCTGGGGAACAGACAGCAGCTCCTTATAACACAGAGGTGTCCACTCTTTAAAAGCAGTCTCTTAAGGACAGGTATGACTGACTAGGAGCCCAAATTCATCGATGTTGAACATGTTCTGTGATGAGGAGCTTTAAAATAATGATCCGACTGGTGTCCTGAGCAAGCTTATTGAAGGCCATAGTGAGCACCAGATTTGTCCCTGTAGAGGAAATTTCCATAAAGAACAGGTATTATCATTTTAACTCATCCTAAAAATTGGAATATTATTCAGATTAACTACTATAAGAACAAATATCAAGGAAGTTTTATTTAAAATTGTGTCTTGGGGTCAGATGTGAAAACACTTCCTGTGGCCTAGAGTCCCCTGGGTTTGCCTTTGAGAGCAGCTCACCTCATTCCTTACTACCACCCTCCTTTCATCATACAAAAGGACATTTTTAAAAGAAAGAATAATTAAGAACTTGAAATATTTATCTTTCTATGTCTGGCTTGCCTCTGTGGCATAGTTTCCAGTTTCATTCATTTACCTGAAAATCCCATAATCTCAGTTTTCTCTACAACGGAAGAGATTATTATCTATATGTTCCATGTTTTCATCATCTATTCCTCATTTGAAGGACATGTAGGTGGTTTCCGTTTCCTAGCTTATTGTGAATAGATTAACTAAATATGGCTGATGAGAAAGTATCTGTGGAATAGGATGTGGAATCCTTGAGGAAAATGCTGGGGAGTGGTATTGCTAGGACATAGTAGACTCGTTATTTCATTTTTGTGAATTTGCCTCACTGTTTTACCTAGGTCCCACCCTACAATCCCTCCAACAGTGACGAATTGTTCACCTTTCCCATGTCCTCATCAGTATTTGCTGTCAGTTGTTTTATTGACCTTAACTATTCTGAGTGTAGAAAGATGAAATCTCAAAGTTGCCTTAATTTGCATTATACTAATTATTAAGGATGTTGAACATATTTAAAAATATTTATTAGTCATCTTTATTTCTTTTTAGAACTCTCTGTTCTGAGCTATTGCCATCGCTCCACTGCAAATAAACTCGGCAGTGGTGATATGTCTGAACTATGAAATAAGATCCCAATTGTGTCCAATAAGGATTTTTTTAAAGTATGGATGATTTTAGTATATCTACTAATTTACAGGTTAAAATTAAATCTATATTTAAAAAATTAGATTGCATCTAAGTTGGAGTCTTTGCTTATGCATTTGGAGAACAGTTTCATAGACTACTTTGACAGTTTTATTAGATTAAGATTATTTATTAATTTAATTAGAAAAGATTTTCCACTTCTTTCAAAATTAGTTTACCATCAACTACTGGCTTATCTTTGGGGAACTTAATGTCTCTTGTTAAATCTTTTACATTGGTTATTAGAAGATGTTTCCATAAATATATCCAGGACATGATGTGTTTGTACTCAGTTATGCTGGCCTGACTATATACATCACAAAATAATTTACTATTTTATTTCCGTTATTTTGAATTTCAGGTCCTAAGTCATTTGCAAAGGCATTTTCTAATGGCTATCTTATTGGAGAAGTTCTGTACAAGTTTGAACTTCAGAGTGATTTTGCAGAATTTTCAGAGAGCAGGTTAGTAAAGTTATTTTCTTCATCAAAAATTCAATATTTTTGGTCTTTGTTATCTCAAGAATACAAAGGAGAGGAATGAATATGTTTGCAACAAGTCTTCTTTCCATAAATAAGACTCTGTAGTCTGAGCCCAGATTTATCCATTTTTTGTTAGCACAGTGTTCTTATTTTGAGATTTTTATTTATTTTTATTTTATGTGTATGAGTGTTTGCTTGAATGTCTCTGCACCACATGCATATGGTGCCCACAGAAGCCAGAAGAAGGTGTCAAATCCCCTGAGACTAGAGTTGCAGACAATTGTAAGCTCCTTTGTGGATGTAAAGAATCAAGCCCTGATCCTCGGGAAGAATAACCAGCACCCTGAACTCCTGAGCCATCTCTCCAGCCCTAATTTATTTATGAGCTGAGACAGAATGCAAGCTAGGATCCTTGGCGATCAAGCAGAATTATTGTGTTTTAAAAATATGCACTAGGTTGATCCCGAATTTCTGAGAAACCGCCACACTGCTTTCCAGAGTGGTTGCACAAGTTTGCATTCCCACCAGCAATGGGTGAGTGTACCCCTTTCTCCACAACCTCTCCAGCAAAGGCTATCATTGGTGCTTTTTTTTTTTTAGCCATTCTGACAGGTGTAAGATGGTATCTTAAAGTTGTCTTGATTTGCATTTCCCTGATTGCTAAGGAAGTTGAGCATGACCTTAAGTGACTTTGGGCCGTTTGAACTTCTTCTGTTGAGAATTCTCTGTTCAGCTCAGTACCCCATTTTATAATTGGGTTGATTGAACACTTTTAATGCTGCTTAAATGGGCCACACTAGTAGGAGCATGGACTACTGTGCTGTTGAGTGTGATTAGAACTGTGGGGCCTGACTCAAGAGGCTACAGAGGAGAAAAATATTAGTATGTGACCTAGAGACTGGTTTGTGATATTTTGGTGAAGAATGTGGCTGCTTTTAGCCCTTGTCCAAAAAGTCTGCCTGAGGCTAACGTGAAGAATTTTTGGATTAATTTCATTGGCAGAGGAAACCCCCAAACAACCTAGTATTGACTCTGTTGTGTGGTTGTTAGTGTTAACTCTGATGAAGATTTGTAAAGAAAAGGAGCAAGCTGAGCAAATAAAATACAAAATGTATAGATTGAAAAAATAAATAAATAACTTCTTAGGTATACAGATATTATGAGATACTCTGAATATTTTTACTCTTATGTTGTCAATTAACTTTTTCTTCTATAAATATCAGATATCACAGCTCTCCAACTGGATTAATTTACTGTCATTTATAAGTTTACAGTGTACATATATATGACAGTTCATAGATGGAATAAACAGAAATTCATAGTTAAAAATATACAATAGGACTAAACTATTAATAAAATTACACAATTTGTCTTACCAAAAATATTGAAGCATAATTTTCGGCTTTAATTTGTCATTTGATAATTTATGTCTCAGTATGGTGGATTTTTGTATGGTTATATATTGGTGATACTAAGGCCCTGTTTTATGTAAGCTTCCAGTCTCTGGATTTACCCATTGTACATGGTATTTAGCAATGGGGTAAGAAAAAGGACACATTTTGTTTGTTTTTCCCACTTAAGATCAAGTCTCAAGGCTTGTCTATGTGCCTCTTTTCATTACTACTTACTTCCTGTAAATTTTCAATTATATGAGTATGACACACCATATTTTGATTAGCTGTAGATGTGTGTTTGAGTTTTCTTTTGCTGGAGTTATTATTTACTATGGATTTTGTATTGCATGCTTATGTTCTTAATACTTTTGGGTATTTATTCCTCTTGACTATATATGACTAGAAATGCCATTGCTATGATACATATATATGTATATAATTACATATATATAATACATCCCTATATTTATATAAAAGCACATATATGCTGTTTTATAAAAACCACGATTTAAATTTACAGTAGCAGTATATGAGAGTTTTAGTTTTACTTCATTCTTATTAATATTTGTGGTTGTCTTTCTTCATATTATTTTTGTTGAAAATTGACTTTTTTCATATAGTAAATCCTATAACAGCTTCCCCTCGCCTAGTGTTCACAGATCTGCCCCACCCCTCCTTCCATTCATTATTACTATTCTAATAGGCTGAACTCGTGTTGCATTATGGTTTTTAAATTGCATTCCATGATCTCTGGTGATGTTAAATGTCTTTACATCTTATTATTAAATTCTACCTGTTCTTAAATCAGTTTGTGTTTTTATTTTTGCTTTATTTTCATATCCTAAGGTAAGTTTGTAGTCAGATAAATGATTTGCAAATACTTTTTCATTGTGTCAGTTAAATTATAACTTTGTTATGATATAGTTGATGTATATCTTTTTCCATTTTGTTGAAACGTTTTAAAGGGAGAGTTTATTTTAGGCTTCAAGTTCCGGAAGGATAAGAGTCCATCACTACCATACTGGGGAGCAAGGCATCAGGCAGGCAGGCAGGCAAGCATGGTGCTGGAGTAGCAGCTGCATGCTTGCTCTTGATCCACAGGCAAGGAGCTGGGAGACCTAACGCAAAACTGTGTAAGTCTTTTAAAACCGCAAAGCTGGATCCTAGTGCCCACACGTCTTAATACCCCTGCAAACAGCCACCAACTAAAGACAAAGTATTCAAATACCCAAGACTTGGGGAATATCTCATTCCAAACACCAATTGCTAACTCAGATTTCCACATTTTTGCTGTTGTTCCTATCTACTGTGAGCACAATTTCAGCTGCTTTTTGTTTCCTTAATGACTTTTTAGGACAAATTCTGTTAAAGCCTCTATTCCTGACTGTATTCAGTACCTATGTCCAGTACTTGATAACTTATTGACCAGCCAATACACATTTTGTACAGTCAGCCTTTGCTGAGTGATTTGTGAGTCTTGAAACCGGTTTTGCTTAGGAAATTTCCAGTTCTGCCTTACTCATTGCTTCCCGTGATAACTCCTTAACCAGGTGAAAGACATGAGATGATCTGAGTCGCTCAAGTCTTTCCCAGGAACCTATACTCTTGCACGTTCGTATGTTGCATGGTAGAGCATTGCTGAGGAACCACAACAGCTTCAGACTCAACACACAACATATTCTCAGATCTTTCTGGTTGTGAGAAAACTCGTGTTTGGCAGAGCTAATAGCTCCATGCCAGGCACCTGAAATCTAGCTCGTGTGTCACTAATTACTCTGTATTAATATTCTTGGAATATGGCTTATCCAATGAATAATCATTATAGCAGATCAAATAATTACAAATCCACACTCACACAGCACTATCAGGCAGGTCAAATAGTGGCAGTGCTTGCAATAAAGAATCTCTGTTGAAGAGCTTCAGATCTCTTTGCCTTCTCTGTTGATTGCTGGATTTTGTAGCTACTGCTACTGTATTTGGAGACTGCTGTGAAATTAGTAGGAAAGGGGTGGAAGTAAAAATGAGGTAAAATAACAGAAATAATCTATTCTGCTAGAGATCAAGCACCATGTTTTTTTTAATTTTAAAAACATTATATTTTTTATATTTTTAATTTTAAAAACAATATATTTTGATTGTATTCTTTCCCCCATCAAACTTCTCCCATTTTCTGCACACCAGCCCAACTTCATGTTCTCTCTTTCTTCAAAATAATAACAAAAAGAGCCCATACTAGAAAACATAGTGTCCATTTTGTGTTAAGTCAACTTCTTCTGAACATGAGGCCTGACCTGGTGTGATATACCAGTGTCCTTCCATTGAAGCAAAATGATTTCAGCTCTCTCGGCACCTTTCAGTAGCTTCTTTTTGAAATGGGACCCTGGGCCCACTTCCCTTTCTCCATGTCCTGTTTGACCTTGTGAAGATTGTGCTTTTGCCACAGTCTCTGTGAGTTCATATGTAAACCTGCAAAAATATGTCTTGGAAACATGGTTTCCTTGAAGCTGTCTACAACATCTGGCTCTTTCACTCATTCTGCATCATTTGCAACATGGACCCATGAGAATTAATTAATAAAGGGTTATGATAAACACAATTTGGGGTGGAGCGCTTCAAAGTCTCTCACTCTCTTTCCACTGTTCATTTGTAGGTCTCTGTAGGAATTACTATTTAATGAAAGAAAAAAAAAACTTCTCTGATGAGGGTTGAGTACTACACCAGTCTATGGGCATAGCAATATGTCATCTGGAGTCATTTTGTCTTTGTATTCATTTAACAGAATAATAGTAAGTTTCCCCAGGGCTCTTGACCTAACTAGTCTCAGGTTCTTGCCCTCATTAACAGTGTCAGTTATGGATGCTCTCTCATGAAGCAGCTCTTGAAACCAATAAAAAATTAGTGGTTTGTTACCCCTATAATATTTGTGTCAATATTACAACAGTGGAAATATTTTGTGGGTGTCTTATTCTTAAACAGCTGTCCTTTGGATTTCTGATTCTCGCAGTTCTGAAAGGGTGAATTTTTGAGTTTTCATTTGAAGTCTTTCAGTCTTTAAGCAAGATAGTTATTGAGTTCTTGGTTGTGCTGCTACTGCTGTTGCTGCTGGTGGGGGTGGTGGTGTGTGTACATGCATGCATGTATACAAACATGTAAAAGGTTAGGCCTAAGAACAATCTTAGTTTTTCTTTCGTTTCTCAGGAACAATTCACCTTGTTCTTTGAGATGGAGTCTCTCATTGGCTTGGTAGTGGGACTGTTTTGCTATTGATCACCAAGGTTCTTCCTGTCTCCATTTTTCCAGTGCTGGAATTCCAAGTGGTGGGCACCACATTTGGTATTTTTACTCGAATCCCAAAAGTGAACTTCAGATTCTCATGCTCACACAAGCAAGTCCTTCACTCTCCCCTCCCATTCTTGGTAACCTAACATGAATCACTTTTAACCTGACACTTCCCACTCAAACCCTTCTATGATAAAAAAAACTGTCTGCACCAAACATATCCTCTTCATAGGTGACTGATTTCTTCGTAAATCTAATTTACACCAGTTGTACAGGAAGGAATTGTATGACTCAATAGAAGCCAAAGACTGTAAACATATTTTCATACCATTAAACATATTGTTATGCCCCCCCATCTTCCTCCTTCCTAGCTCATTTCTTAAGCTTTTTAAGGACATAGGAATATTTCAATCTATAAAATTGAAACCAAACAAACAAAAACGTGCTCTGCCATGTTCCTCTCCCTCATGGCGTGTTGTGCAAGTTTTTCCACAGGTTCTTCTTAGCAGCTTCCTCTGCCTGACCTTCTAGTCCTGTGTACTTTAACTACCACCTTTGCAGCTAGATCAGCCGCCCAGGCGTAAGAATATTGGGTAGTAATGAGTGTTCCCACTCTCCTTTGCTCTTCTGTGCCATCAAATAGTCTCATACTCATAGGCTGTTCTATGGTTACCTGTGTGTAGCAACATTTCCAACACTTCTGTTTATCATTTTATGTACTTTAGAAACTCATATTGCACAGTTACATGTTTTTGTACTGTTTTCCTTGGTTTCAGTTTCTTTGTGTTTCAAACATTGTATATTCAAAACCCTTCACATTAAGGATGCCCCATTATTTTTCTCTGCATATTAATGACCTAACAAGCTCAACTTCAGGTTTAGTAAAATTTCAGGTTTTTTTTTTTTTTGGTGGGGAGTATTAATTAATGTCTAAGTCTCCAGGTAAATTCTTAGAGGGTATACATTTCAAGCATATTACCCACTAATAGAGTTCTTTCTAAAATCTGTCTACACATATACCATGTTTTTCATTTCATCATGCATTGTTTTTGTTACTTTTCTTTTTTTTTTTTAAAGAGTGAAAAGTTTTAATGAAATATTTAGTTGGCACCAATGATAGATAAGGAAGCATTACTGTAATCTCTGCCAGTGTAAGACAGGGTTAATTACCAGAAATAAGTAGATAAGTGGTTGACTAGGCGAGGATATAGATTACTTTTGCCTTGATTTCTTCATATAAAATAGAATAAAGCATCTAGCAAAATCCCAGTCAATCAGGAAAATTGAAAGTGCAAACCCATTGACTTTCATGCAGGTTCTTTATCTTAAAACAGAATTGGTTAGCAGGCATGGAACATGTAGTTAGGATCTGAGAGTAAGAGAATAAGATCACAGAGAACTACTCTACATTAATTTGCTTAAACTATTGCATTTGTGACATATTTAAGTCATCTCCTAGGCCAGGGTATTTTCTTACTATACAATGATATACATATCATATCTCACTGAAATTCTGTCATGAGAATCTTGTATTACTCCATTGAAATTCCCTCCTCTGTAACATAATTTCTTTTTTTTTAATTTTTTTTATTAATTTATTTATTTATTAAAGATTTCTGTCTCTTCCCCGCCACCGCCTCCCATTTCCCTCCCCCTCCCCCAATTAAGTCTCCCCCCAGCCCGAAAAGCAATCAGGGTTCCCTGTCCTGTGGGAAGTCCAAGGAACCCCCACCTCCATCCAGGTCTAGTAAGTTGAGCATCCAAACTGTTACTATAAAGAGACACCAAGACCAAGGCAACTTAGAAAGGAATTTGCTAGATTTCACGGTTCAAAAGAGTTAGAGTAAATAAATGATCCTCCTGATTTGACAGAGAGCGTGACATCAGGCAGGCAGGCGTGGCACTGGAGCAGTGATGAGACCTTACATCTTTATCATGCATGAGGCACAGAGAGGAGAAAGAGAAAGAGGGATGGAGAGCTACAGAAAACATTTAATTGAGGTGGCTCACTTACAGTTCAGAGCTTCAATCTGTTATCATCGTGGTGGGACATAGTGGCACACAGGCAGACATGCTGGAGAAGTAGCTGAGAGTCCTACATCTTGCAGGCAACAGGAAATGGTCTGAATATCATACTGAGCAAAGTTTGCCCACATATGAGACACATTTCCTCCAACAAAGCTATACCTACTCCAACAAAGCCATATCTCCCAATAGTGCCAATACTTTGGGGGGCATTTCTTTTTAAACCACTGCACAATTCTAATCAGTTTTACCAACTGGGGAATCAAACATTCAAACATATTTGCCTATAGGAGCCATTCTCATTCAAACCCAGACATGTATCTTTCATATTGTTATTCTTTCACTTTTTTCCATGAAAAACCCTAATTCATTCTTAGGATCCAACTACAAGTCTACCATTCTCTAACCTTTTAATTCTGCTAGCAGATTTCACCTTTTGTCTTCTCTCTGTTCCAGTGATACTTAGGCGATTCTTTTCCTTATCATGTTCGTTTATGATTATTTGTTTATATCAGTTCTTATTAGAGTAACTGCCAAAGCCAGGTGTCCAAAATTATTGCAAAATGACCTAGCACATGTTAGCTTCTTGTTTTGGTTAGTTTTTGTCAACTTGACAAAAAAATAGAGTTGCTTGGGAAGTGAGAACTTTGAAGAATTGCCTCCATAAGATTGGCCTGCAGACATGTCTTTATTCCTGTCTGAAATGAAAATTAAAAATTCTATGCTGCCAAAAGCATGAAGTTACATGTCTTAGAAATGTCTCAATTCCAAGTATAACTTGTCTAACTCTGGGAGGATTCTTTACTTTAAAACCAGCTTAGTTTTGCCAGAGCAGATTAGTTAAAATGCAAACAAATTGTGAATAAAGAACCATCTTTTGGAGGGCAGCTCCTCTCATGGTGAGGGGAAGTGTGTTATGTTACCTGGTGGCAGGCAACAGAAGAGACCTAAGTCCCTTAGCAAACAAAGACTATCAGCAGAGGGCAAGGAAACTTTTCCCAGTGCACCTTCCTTATTCCCTCAGAGGTCATCATTTACATCATACGCCTTTTCTCTAGAGCAAAGATGTCCCAGCTGCTTTTCATATTCAAAAACAAGAGCCCATTATCCTCCTATACTGGCTGTGCGGATGCCTTAACAATCACAGATTCCCTATAGTCCTTCAGGTTGTGATCCTCAAATTTGACTGATGGTAATTTAGAATATTCATTAATTCTTTCGGGGAAAATTATTGTTAGGGCAGTTGGACTAGTTCATTAACACAATCTAAAAACCAAAGTGTAAGCCAACTGTAACATTCACAAGCAAACACTATATTCAAGAAGCTATGTAAGGCAAGTGAGAAGAAGGGTTCCGTTCTTCTGACTGTAGGGATGAGCTTTGCAAAAATAGAAACAATTTGTGATTGCTTTTGTAGTCTCCCTTCTACATTATAATGTCTCTAAATATTGCAGTCCAGTGTACGACAGAGACCTAAGATGGATAGATAACTCTCAGGCCCTATCTTTCTGGATATGCATGGTGGGTAAGGTACATGAGACTACACATGTTTTGCACAATCACTCAGAGATATGGCAACTCTCGATTCTGAGCAATAACTTTTGGCATGAACTTTGATTTACATTCAAGTATACTCTGTCTTCTTTTTGTGTTAAAGAACAAACTTGCATGTTAGAAGCTGAGATAAGAAGAAATCAGGCCAAAGGCTAGAACTGATATGTGTATCTGGTTTGATGATAGAGTCACAGCGGTTAAAATGCGTCGAGTACCTCTCCCGTCCATTGTCAGATTCACTAATCACCAACAGCTGCAAACCATTTGAGACATCTGAAGCAGCATCTCAATTTTTATTGCTTTTTATTTAAATATATTTCTTATTAACTACGAGCACATCTTGTTCATTCTTAACACTTCACTAATTTTTTAAAATTTTCTTGTATGGGTTTTTTCCTGCATATATGTATTGTGCAACACATGGACGTGCAATGCCTAGAGAAGCCAGAATATGGCAATGGATCCCCCGAAACTGGATTTAGAGATGCCTGTTAGCTGACATGGCGGTGGAGGGAATCAAACCTGTATCCTCTGGAAGTGCAACAAGTGATCTTAAGTTATCTATCTAGCCCTATATATGTCAACCAATCTTTGAAATTAACTAAACTTAATAAATTGATATACCCTTAGTACCTATGGTTATTTTAATAAAATGTTAATTAGGGGAACAAAATGAATTCATTAGTTTCTTGAAGTCTGAGGCAATGTTGAAATTAAATCATTAAAAATAAATATAATTTCAAATTATAGAGTCCTTTCCACTTCAAAGAATTACTATATAGCACATACTGAAGGGTAACATAATGGATTCCATAGCTAATATCATTTACTTAAAAATTATAGACAGTGTCTGAGAGGGTCATTGTTAGGCTTGTCATTATAAAATTTAGGACTAGTAAAAGATTTTATCAATAATAAATGATCACTTAATGCAATGGGCATTTGTGTTTTAATTTTGCCTTTAGGATAAAATATAATTATCAAAACTGTAGTATTTTTATCCACTTAGGAGAATACATTTGCTTGTCTGTTTTTGTACTTACTTCCCATACAATATTTTATTGTAAATTTACAGCATAAAACAAATACAATTAATGAATTTTAGCTGCTACAAGAAAAATAAAATTCAGAGAAAAATGACCAATGGAAGATATCTTCGTGTGTTTTCATTACTGTGTCATTTAAGAGAAAGGAAGCATTGAAGTGTGGTGGGGTAATTCAGCGTTTTGTCTTAACAACACTTCTGAGACTTGGTGTTTGTTTTAAATCCAGTGTTAATGTATACTATGAACTTATTATCACATTTAGGGGTTCCACTGCCAAACTTAACAATTTCTCCCGCTTGGAGCCAACCCTCCACCTGTTGGGTGTGCAGTTTGATCAGAATGTGGCCCAAAGTATCATCACAGAGAAGCCAGGAGCAGCAACAAAACTTCTCTATCAATTGTACATTGCTCTTCAGAAAAAGAAGAAAACCGGGCTGACTGGATTAGAAATTCAAACCATGCAACCCCAGACAAACCTAAAGCTTCAAGCACTCAAAAGTGAGGCTTTTCGAGAGGTGGGTACATAAAGAGGCCAAATAGGCTTTCTCCGAGGGAAAAGGTGGTGCAGCAAACTGGCTGGGAGATTGTAGTTCTGGGGAAACTCCACTGAAGCTGCTTGTTTCATTGGCCATTCTGGGTATTATTTTATGCTAATGATTGCCATTTGTTTATCTGCCCTTTCTGTCTCCCTGCTTCCTATCCACACTACAGAATTTAGTATCCTAGTCTGTTCCTATTTCCCAGTACTTTTTCTCTTTCCAGTTTGAGACTATAATATAATTACATCATTTTCCCTTTCCCTTTCCTCTCTTCTAAATGCATATTTTCTTTTTAATTGCTATTACATGCATATATTATATAATATTATATATATATACACATATATACCTATCTGATAAATGTGCACACATACCAACCAGTCCTTTCTATGTCCACTCTTTTTCCCTCCATGTCTCCTGCTATTTTGTTGGCTCAGATATGTTTAGGGGCCATGCAGTAACCTGCTAGCCTGTCTCCTAAGCATCAGGCTTTCTGTGAGATAATGGAATTCTTTGACACAGACTCATTCTGTTTTATACAATATTTATATTGTATCTCCATCTGAAAATGAACTTTGCAGCCATTCACGAAGACATTACTCAACATTACTTCTCTGTATTACTCAGCACAGGTTCATCGAATAGGTGTCCTTGAACATGTCCAGACCATTCAGCATTTTCTTCCACCCAAGCACCCCAATCTCACCTCTCCTCCTTTCCAACATCCTTTCCCATCCCTACTGTTGACAGCTCACATGGATTTTTCCTTTGTGAAAGCTAGGGCACATGTGATAACCTCTTGGTGCCTACACCTCTGGCTAACTATTCTTTATGTGATCTTAAGGTTTGGGTACCTCAAATTCAAGGAAAATGCCTAGTAAAATATTTGATCATTTTAAGTATTCAGAAAATGCTTTTTGATGAAATTTTAGCCCTTTTTAGTTGGCAAGTCTCTCTAGTTCTTTTGAGGATTTTTTGTTGTTGTTGCTATTTTTGATTTTTGGTGGGGTTTTTTTGTTGTTGTTGTTGTTTGTTTGTCTTGAGGAAAGTCAAGTGCAAGGTAAATTTTCCAGGCTTCCAGATTAATAGTCAGGGCTGCACTCACACTGAGGCCTAAATGGAAATCAGCAGACTTTAAATTTTAAACTTCAAAGTAACAATGGTATAGCAGATGTGAGAGCCACCTCCATTTTCAGATTGTTCTGCTTTAATTGGATATCATTAATCTGGTAGCAAAGTACACTGAGATTCTCATGGGCAGGCCAGGTACTAGAGTAGACATAAAGCTAAGTAACTCAGTGCTGAATTCTTCTTCATGGACAAGCTTGGTAAACTCATTTTAGCTGTGTAAACAAGAATGGCTATTTCTGCCTCCCACGACATTGCACTTTTGTGTAGCTTGAGGAAGATATTATAGAACCAACTGGGAGAGCTTCCAGAGCCGATAACCTATTAGGTAGCTATTTATTGAGGTTTCATTTCAGGCCAATCACTTGCAAGTGAGTAACACTGGAACAGTCCCAACCCACTTCATGTTTGCATGTCAGCAAGAGAAAAATGTGTCTGGAGAGTGGGAATTACAGCATAGTGATTTCAAGATGAGGGAGAAGGGAGGACAGATTATCTTCTCGGGAAATGCGGAGGCAAAGGAAATAGGAAAATAAAAGCAATAGCTTTGGAAATAGCAGTTCAAAGGAAGCATGAAATATTTTCATAGAAATTGAGACAATTGTTATTTTAGGGAAAAATTCTGGGAAAGGACTGGATGTTGTCTGGGAATCAAAAGTAAAGAGGTCTTTTGATAAAGGGGAGAAGAAATTAAGAACAGTCAAAGATGTAAATATATATGACACTTTTATAAGAGAGAATATAAATATTGTTTTGTTGTCCATATACAATTAAAGATTTTAGTGATTAACACGAGTAACATACTTTTAGTTTATTTTAGCTATGATGATGTATATAAAAATTATTTTCAATGCAAAAGCTTACCTGTGACTGCAATGCCAGTCCACCTTCATTTCTCCAGTAACAGAAACCTTTAAAATGCTTTCTTCATTTAGAGACTTAAAAACCTGATACCACGCCAAACTGATTTCAATCTGATGCGGGTTACATACAGGTTTCAAGAAAAATGTAAACAAATGAAAGAAGACCTTGCCCGAATACATTTTGAGAAGTTTGAAAAATTTCAAAAACTTGAGGAAGAGCAAAGACACTTTAATATCGAAAAGGTTCTATAGAACATTTTTTTCTAGAAATTCATTAATACCTAGTCTATTATTGGTGATTTATTTCTGCCTGTAATAAGTACACATTGCATAAGCAGCTGTGTAGATAGATTGCATGTTGTGATGCATGGCTTTGCTTTGCCTTAACTATATCTCTCCTCGTCTCGTATTTTCTCCTCTCCATCTTTATACTCATGTTCACCTGCAATGGTGGCTAAGAACTATTAACTGCCTATCCGGGAAAATCCATTTCTTTTACTGGATGAAACTTGTGCCTCAGCTCCTTTGGGAAATGATTGGCTATTAGCTACAGCACTGGCCAAAGGACCTCTACCATCGTGTTCCTGTGGAAGAGAGAGGGTACGATTGCCCATGGCCCTCTCTGTCCACTTTTCTGCAACTCCCTTAGTCTCAATATCCTGCACCATTTTTTTTTGATGGGTTACTTCTCTGCTTCCTTCCCTTTCCAACTATCTTGTCCTTGACAACTACTTTGTGTAACTCACCACTGCTTCCCAAACCTCTTTGAAAAATCTTTAATGATTTGTGTCTTTAAAGACACAGGAGAACAAAAATCATTAAAGACTTTTAAAAGATTTCAAGTGGCTGGATATATGGAATGTGTAAAATACAGGCAATAGAGTTATGGTTCTTCCTATTTCTTTGGAAACTTGCTTTTTAAATTGATTAAGATGATAAGAAATTAATATAGCCTTAGTATAGGCAGCTTCTTGGTGAGGAAGGAGGGAAACATTCAAGAGGCAAACTTACAGAAAGTCTTCTGTTACTTGCCAGAGGGCAGGATCATTCTTTTAATGCTTTTGCATGGTAGAGATTGGACACTCTAAAGTTCTGGGCCTTCATTGGCATTGAACCAGGCAGTCCAGGTTTTAAAAGTCAAGTCTAATGAAGAAAATCTCCAAAGAAAGAAAAGTCAGAAAGTGTGGGATACTGCGGAAGAGAGAATGTGAAACATAACCATAGGAAGTAAATAAGACAAAAGACAAAGCCTGGTTTTCTCTGCTTTATGTTTAAAAACCACTTGTGAGTGAGTACATGTGATAACTGTCTTTCTGGGTCTAGGTTACCTCACTCAAAATGATGTTTTCTAGCTCCATCCATTTGCCTGCAAAATTCAAGATGTCCTTTTTTTCCCCTCCGGTGTAGTACTTCATTGTGTAAATGTACCACATTTTTCTTATCCACAAATCACAATCCCAGAGAACCTAGACAACAATGAGGACCCTAAGACAGACTTACATAGATCTTATCTACACGAGTAGTAGAAAAAGACAAGATCTCCTAAGTAAATTAGGAGCATGGGGACCATGAGAGAGGGTTGAAAAGGAGAGGGGAGCTAGGGAGGGGAACAGAGAAAAATATAGAGCTCAATAGAAATCAGTAAAAAAAAAAAGATGGAGCCTGGACTTTCCTGGTTTTATTTAAAAAAGAAATAAACATATGACAATTAAATTTGAAAAAAAAATCACATTTTTTAGAAAGTGAAAATAAAGCACAAAAATTATAATTTCTGAATTTAATTTAGTGGTAAATTAAATTCCCTTATCTTTGGTTGTAGAAATTAGTGAATTTAGTTCTACAATGCCTTAGTAACAAAGACATACATTTTTATGTTATTGTATTTATAAGATATTTAGTTTTACTTTATCATATTTTAGAGATTTTTCTCTCAATTACATCATTCTGTTTATATTGTCCTTAAAATAATTATTACCTGTCTTCTTAAGAAATTATCCAATGATGCTTTATATTTTAATGTCAGGCCAGTAGTTGAGGATTGCCCCTGAACTCATGTGTAGGTGAACAGGTTTAGGGAAGCTGTTTTTTCTATTGGCAGCTAATGGGCCTATAGAATCCAGGGGGGCTTCATGAGAGAAAGAACATCTTCTTCTCATGATTTGGCTGGTCATGAAGGTGGCATTGGGAAAGAATTATAATCTTCTTTGTATTTAGAGCCCCTGACAATTCTTGTACCAACACACATAAGAACAATACATACATCATTTAGTCATAATTTTAGTATTTCATTGTTGTGGTTTAGAAGCATAGTTTTCATTGTAAATAATGTTGATATTGGCATTATGGAATGTTGACACAGTGTGCATTTGTCAATTGCTAAGTTCTGAAATTGTCAACAGATATTTTATGTATATGTATGTCTGAACACATATTACATAACTATTATTTTGACAAGCTGAATAAATAAGTTAATATGTATGCCGTACTCAGCAACGTTTAAATAGAAGACGACAAAATGAGATAATGGCCAAAATCCAAGCCGCCATTATACAGATCCCTAAGCCTGAACCAAACCGAACTTTGAAAGCACTAGAGGCTCAGAAACTGATGAAAAAGAAAAAGGAGGCAGAGGTAAGTTGTATCATTTGCTGATGTCTTTTCTCTTTTAAATAACAATGTTTTTTTCTTTGTATTGTGCAGAAACCTTCTAAAAGTTCTTATTTTCTTTTCAAAGTAGCCTTGATCTTCCCTGTTCTTATCCAAAATTCCCCCAGTTTGTACATATTCCATTCATTTTACTATTGTTTGTTCAGAAACAGGATGTAATTTTAGGCCAGGGAGCTCAAACTCCCAATGTAGGAATGTCTGCTTGGATTCTCGTGTTGACAGGGAGTCTAGTGTGATGGAGTTGTGAACACCCCATTCCTCTTTACCATGCGATGTAATTTGTTATGAGTCCCAGAAATGTTAATTCACTTGCTGCTGGTAACACACTAGAAATATTTTACTAGACCACACTGAGTGTCAGCATTTCAATAGGATAAAACCTAGTTATGTCACGGAACAGTAATACTATGTTTTGAGGATAACTACTGATTGAAACCTGAATGCTGACATATTTTATTATAGTACATGAGTGTTGGTGAAGAAGATATTGGCCTGCTCTCTCATCCATAAACCCATTGTATTTTATATTAGTCTATGTATTATTTTAAAAATTCTAACAAAATACCTTATACTTGAATTTTAGGTATATTATCCACATATTTTTCTGGATCTATTTTTACTATTAAAAACTAAATTTACCTGAGTTGATGAAAGTTTTTAATAAAGATTTATAGTACATAAACGTGAGAAATATTTAAGAAAAGTTTATAGAGTTAGCAAGGTTGCATGGGCAGTGTTTAAACACCTAACACAAACACTCACAAAAAATATTTATACTTAAGCTTCACCTTCATTAACTACCTTTGGTGCACTCTGAAAATGAGATTCTTCTGGGGAGATGGCTCAGTAGCTCAACTACCTGCTGCACAAGCACACATGTTAGCTTGTGTCTGTAATCCTAATCCCCCTGTTGTGAGATGGGGTCTGAGACCGGAGAATTTCCATCAGTGAACAAGAGATGCTATCTAAAACAAAACTGGGGGTAAAGACTAAAACTGGAGGCTGTTCTCTCACCTCCACAGGGGCAGTAGACTGTACACACACACACATACATACACACACCTACACACCCTTACACACACACACACACGTTTTCACATTACATTCACACACATGCACATACAATTTTAAAAAGAGAGAGACAGAATCATGAATTAAGTGATTAAGGTTAGACAATTTCTATATTGATTTAGGTTAGCCTCATCTAAAAGAACAAATAGGAATTATAAAAAGTATTCCCAAAGGCATCTTTCTCATCTTGTTCTTAATTATTTTGAATTAGTACTGTGTGTTACCATTTAAAACTGGTTGAACATGAAGTTTCTCAATGGCTTTTAAAGACAGGGAACTAATGGTGATTTTCTTTAAAGGATGTGGCCAATGAGATTAAGAAATTCGAAGCACTAATAAAAAAAGATCTCCAAGCCAAAGAAAGGTAGGATATAATGTTTTATATCACAAACATGTGCTGTGAATAACTTTGAATATTTGCAAATAGTTTATGTCGCAAAGTTGCTGAAGCTTTGAAGAAGGTTTATTAAAAGACTACATGAAGGAAGAGAAGATAACATGACTTAAAATTCAGGTTGTTTCCTCACTAAGAATTTTGATCTAGGCTGGGAAAATGGGTATTAAGAAATGTAAAGTCAATTTACTTTTCCATGTTGTGTTTATTTTTCTACGATCACATTCATTTTGAGACATTTACTGAAATTGTTAGGTTGATTTAAATGTGCCATAGGAACGCCACAGCTGGGTTCCAGTTTAATTTTGTTCATGCCACACCCCGTGTTTATCGCGGAGTGCAGCAATAAAGTATTGTTGAGTGAGGTTTTCACCAAATGTTATGCAATTTTATGAGTTTTCTTCTATAAATTGTGACCCCTTAATAGCTCCATTTGCCTAAATATAAACTTATTTCATATCCTTTTATTTCTTATTGTGGTTTATTGAAAATAACCCATTAAAGGCTGTAATGTAATAAACTCCTGTAGGAGCACTGTAGGGATATTTTTTTGTCTTTAAAAATGGAAACTATCTAAGCTCTATACATTTATATCTTAGGAAATGTGAAAGAATTCTTTGTTAAAGGAAAATACACAATTAAACAACATGCTTCAGTTGTGTCTTAATGTTTCTGAGGGAATTAGAGAGTCCAATGAAGAATGGAAAGCCAGGAAAGAAGCAGTAGGAAGGTCAGATATGGAAAGAAAATCAAGAAAATGGAAAATATACCTATTTTCCTTTATCCTGCTTTCTGTACAATTTTCTGATGCTCTGCCTTGATCCCCATGCCCCTTATTAACATGACTTCTGTTCCTAAAACCAGAATCCAAAGTACATAGGCGACAAGGAAGATTTGCCGTTCTGCCTTTGTCTCTTCATGGTTTCTTGTACCTCTGTATGGGAGCTTTCGGGTTTCATTCAAACCCATTTATAAATGCTTACTACTGTTTTCTGTACTACTGAGTCCTCTACAATGAGTTTGTGTCTGTACCTATATGCCCTGTAGTTTCAAACCTTCAAGTCTTACATTACAGTCTTTGAGCCATTTTTAATTGACTTTTATGTTAGCAAGAGAAAGGGAAAGTGGTTACTCCTTGCATGTGGATGGTTACGTCACCCAGCAATTTTTTGCGGAGGAGCCATCTTTCCCCCATGCAAGTTTGGTACATTTGTCTAAACCCAAGTGGCTGTAGCTGCCTGCATTCATTTCTGGATACTGTATTCTGTCCCATTGCTGGACTTGTTGATTTTTGAACTTTTATTATAGTGGATTTGTTGCCATATAGTCTTATAGTTTGAGATCAGGTATTAAAATATTGTCAGAATTTCTCTTTATGCTCAGATTGCTTGGGATATCTAGAGTCTTCATGAACTTCATGAACTTTATAATCTTTCCTAGTTCTATGAAGAATTTAGGCGGTAAAACTCCAGAATCTACACATTGCTCTTAATAATGTAAACACTTTCATAATATGGATTCTTTTGATCCGTAAGCATGGGAGGTACTTTTTCCAGGCTATTCTTTCAATTCCTTTCTGTTTTGTTTTTGGTGTGTGTGTGTGTGTGTTTCCTGGAAGATTCCATTTAATCCTGCTAGAAATTTCCAAGGAGATGGAAGTGAGCATAGCACAAAGAGTCCCCCTTCTCAGAGCAGCAGTGCGGGACAAGACACAGCTGGAGAGTCACCAGGGAGTCAGTTCTCTGTAGCTCAGAGCAGCCTCACCTGGAAAGAAGTCTCTGGTAATGTGCTGCACAAAAATCTCCTCTGAGGGCGACAAGAAGAAAATGACTGGGAAGCGTTGGTCTAAAGCGAAGTGAGAAAGAAAATCAAAGTTATAAGACAATAGGCTTTTTTAAAGCCTTTTTATGAAAAACTACTTTTTTAAAATCATTTTTGAAATTTCAGTTGAGGATGTTATGAAATCATTTAGAAACGCCATCCTAACTTGTTGCAAAAAAGTTAATTTTTTTGTAATATGTTTTTTAAATTATCATAGTGTTACAACCTTTCCCCTTTCCATCTCCTTCTCCAGCCCCTCCCGGGTACCCTGCCTCTAGTTCCTCTCATGTTCCCCCCTCTCTAAGTGATGTCCAATTTCTCTTTATTACACACACACACACACACACACACACACACACACACACGTTTGCATCTCAAGAACAGTTTCAGCAGTTGCCTTTTGCTGGCCATGCCTGAAAAGACCTTCAGAGACAAGGGCTGTCACCCTTTTCTTTTTTTGGAAAAATGGAAAGCTTTCAGCTAGCAATGTGGAGCGCCTATAACAGCCCCATTCCGATGTGTACACTTTCATTAGGTGTTGCGTTTTGTTTGTTTGTGTTAAACAATTAATAAATACTATCAGTAATCTGTTTACTTAGCCAAGCTTTATTGGATGCTGTAGTTTGGCATTTGGTGTGATAGACATACCAAATAATTCCCCAAATAAATATTTGACAAAATTTCTATACTGATAATTTCTATGTAAAAATCCATTAATCTCTATGAATGTTTGGTAAACATTCAGCTATCAATAAATTATAACCACTGTCTTCAAATAAATATATCTTTAATGAAACTACCATATATCTTTCTTTTATGTTTACAAGCTTATTTTTATCATTTTAACTTTAAAAATTCATATGGTATGATAATTTGATGTATACAGACATCAATTAAATGGTTAGTAAGCATAGATAGCATTTTTAAGTCTTTCATATTATTTTAATTTTTGATTAACTAATATATATTTATGGGATACAGTGTAATATTTTAATGCCTTTTGGATTGTACAATGTTTTAATTGGAAAATGTAACATTTTCAGCTCCTTGCATATGAGTCTTCAATATCTCGTGAGCTGATGGATGAATAAGTGGGTGGGCAGAAGAATGGATAGATTGATGAATAACTAAGAACTCATGAACTAGGTAGTTTTGGTAGCATAAATACAGTATTAAGGGAGCAATTTAACTTGTACTTAATCTAGAATAGAATCTTTGTTTTTGTTGTTGTTGGGTTTTTTTTTTGCTTCTTTTTGTTTGTTTGTTTGTTTGTTTGTTTGTTTGGTTTTTTGAGACAGGGTTTCTCTGTAGCTTTGGAACCTGTCCGGAACTAGCTCCTGCAGGTTGACCTTGAACTCACAGAGATCCACCTGCCTCTGGGATTAAAGGTGTGCACCACCACCACCCAGCTAGAACAGAATCTTTATAACAGCACATTTAGAAAACAGAATGGTAAGAATTTTGCTGAATGATCACATAACTTCCACAGACATTTAATCGTACTAACTTTAAAAACAAATGTTTTTGATACTGGCCCAAAGGCAGTTTTTATTTATTTTTGTAGGTAGGGTCTCACTATGTAGTCCTGGAGGCGTGTAACTTACTATGTTAGTCATGATAGCTTTGAGCTCACAGAAATTCACCTGCCTTTACCTTTCAAACACAGATTACAGACCTGAGCCACCATGATGGGCTTTAAATTTATTACCTCTTGATAAGCAAAGGTCAGCTCTGCCTCTGGCCACCTGTGTACTGGGTTCTGAAACAGTTTATCCTAGCTCCTCTCAGGACAAAATACAATCATGTCTGGACCTCCTGTGGGTAAAATAATCAGAATCATAGTGTCTTTTACCTGCATGTGATTCTCTGCATAGTTTTGAAATTTAGCACTGTTTGTACAAAGAGCGAGAAAAGAATACTTTTCCTATGGATCCACAATTTAGCTTGGATCAGCAAACCTACAAACTGTGATCTAGAATCTGATAGGACCTACATAATAAATGTGTATTAATCTCAGCCTAAACATGCTCTTGCAGTAGTAATTCTGCCTGTATGAAAATGAATGACTCTTTAGTCATAAAACTCTTTAGTAACATGCCCTTGTTTTTTCTAAATAAATTATTTATTTCTGTGTTGGTGATAACATACAAAGTGATGATTCATAATATAAACTTATTATCCTTGTCAAGCAACATTATCCTATATCTTATGCAGCTATACTGAAGCATTCTAATGGCTTTTTAAAGACATGGGCAGATGAGAGTTGATGATTCAATTTCTATGCACATAATATATTTCTTTTACTTTTAATGATAACTTTTAAATGACTATAAACTTAATGCTAAGGAACCATTTGTTTCAATAAACTTAAAGTGTTCATGTTTTGGGAAGACCTGTGCTGATGCCAGATCAGACCGATGCTGAGTCACGATAAGTGGGTCAACTTTGAACTGTTAAAGTTCCTAACAAAGGCTGGGCCAATGCCCTAAGAAGTCATAAGTACATTTGGGAGTCCTTAGAGTAACTTGCACCACTGTAGATGAGAACAGAGTAATAGTGAGTGGAGCCATCAATACAGGTACTGTATTCTCAATAAACTAACATTGATTATGTCTAGTCTATTGTCATTGAGGTGTCTTCTTTGACATTTAAATTATCTACAGTTTTCCTATTGTTGACTTACAGTAAGAGAAGCAAGAGGCCAATAGACAGAGGCAGAAGGGAAACCAGAATCTCTAATTAGACTGAAAAGTTAAGAATTGGGAAAAGAAGAGATGGTCTTAAGAAAAAAAAAATAAGCTGTGTTAAGGACCTTAGAGAGATAGAGCTAAAGTCTGAGCTAAAGCAAATGGAATCTACAAATAAGCCACAGGCTTCAGCATTTATCCAGTGCTTGTATCAGTAGATTAACAACAAACTGAAAGGAGTTTTCTCCAGAAGTCTTCCATGATCACAGTTAAGGGGCCTGTAATTACAGTGTTCAAATCTAACAGAAATTTGTTACCTTTAGCGCATCCAAGACTTCTCTAGAAACAACAGATCAGACAGCTACCGATTTGTTAAACACTTATTCCGATGATGAATACATTAAAAAGATCCAGAAACGCCTAGAAGAAGATGCTTTCGCACGTGAGCAAAGAGAGAAAAGACGGCGGAGGCTGTTGATGGACCAGTTAATAGCCCATGAAGCACAGGAGGTGAGGCAGTTCATGTTCCTTCTCCACTAAAAGTGCTGAGCACTTGAGAATATGTGGCCTTGTATTTATACAAATACATATTTTATATGCATGTTGTCTGCCACTCTAAGGAAGATGTCATAGGTAGATCCTCACATCAGAAGAGCAAAGCACTTACTTATAAATTTTTAAAGTATGCTCCTTCCTCATGAGTGGCTGTAGACCCTTGGGCACTTAGTTATTCATGAGTAGTACAGTGGCTTTTTCCTCCATGGCAGTCAAGGGAAAACTGGTTGATTGTTACCCAAGAAAACTCGTGGGGGAAGTGGGAAGCCTATAATCAAATGGAGGCTATTCTAGATTGCATATCCTTTGAAATCTGCCCAAATATGTAAATACTATTTAGATAGAAGTGAATCTTATTGTTTTCATTTATTCACTCCAAATACAGGATAATAATACATCAATATTCTAGGGTTGTTGCCTTCCTTACCAGGAACTGCCATGCATCTTAGTTTATATGAAAAATATCTTACATTTCACTGAATCTTTTCCATTAAACTTTTATGTGAAGGTCCTTATAGGTCTTCAAACTGAAACTTAACATGCATAGCCTTGATGCAGCCATCCCACAATATTCCCTTCCTCTCCTTTTCTCAGTTTAATCTCAGTATTATTCCAAACTTGACTCACCAGACCATGGTGTTCTTTATAAGGGTTGGCTAACCACAGTACATTTTGACAGCTAAATTATCTTGCTGTGTAAACAGAATCTAATCTTACAGAATTCGCTTAGAACAATGAAACAACTTCATATTTAAATAAATACACTTGAAACTGTGGCTTGTTTATTCTACACTACACCACAATCCAGTGGGTACCAGGGCCTGGGCTCAACTGTATTCTTCTGCTCCTCTTGGCTGGGCTGTTAAGGCATCAGCTGGTGACTGCTTGGTGCTGTCTGATCCCCAAAACCTAGTGAGTCCTGCTTGGGAGATAAGTACATTCTCTTAAAGTCTTTTCTTTTCTAGTAGATCAGGTCATGTATACAATGACTATTACGAGATTTTAGAGGCCAAACCTCAAGGGCCTTTTAATGTCTTTGGGGTTGTTATATTAACGCATACACGCAATTTCCAAACTTCTGAAAATATAATTATTAGCTGAGAATTACTTTACTTGTTTAGAAAACTTTGAAAGCTCGAATGATTTGTTGTTTATTAGATTTTAAAGGAACGATCAACTTACTTGAAGCAGTTGTAAATTTCAATACCATAATGTTTCTAGCAAGATCTAGTATTATACTTCAGTGGTTAAATAGACTCTATCTTGTGTGTGCATTCATGTGCAGGCACATGTGTGTGGATGCATGGGTGCGTATGTGCATGTATGTATCTGTGTGTGTGTAGTGCTCAAATTTAAACTAAAAGGCAGAAGTTGACTTAGACGGCTGTCATGCCTTTCACACTATTTGCACACTGACTTCTGAGCCCGATGGATAATCTGGACTTGCCTTTGACAAATCTTTGGCCCCTGTGCTGGTGTTTGCAGGAGGCCTATCGGGAAGAACAGTTAATCCACCGGCTGATGCGGCAGTCCCAGCAGGAGCGCAGGATTGCCGTGCAGCTCATGCATGTCCGGCACGAAAAGGAAGTTTTGTGGCAAAATAGAATTTTCAGGGAGAAACAGTACGAAGAAAGACGACTTAAGGATTTCCAGGATGCTCTTGATCGAGAAGCGGTAAACAAAATTTCCATTAAAAATCATACTTCGCCGTCAGCTTATAACTGACATGGGAGGAGGCAGCCCCCTCATACTGCACCCCGCCCCCCCCCCCGCTGACTTGATGCTAAGCACTGCATGCTTGCCACCAGTCCCATGGTCACTTGTCTCTAGCTGTTGCTAGTCATTTTGCATGCTTTTAAATTCCAAATGATTCCCCGAGAAGTGCTACAAGAACTGTCTTAATATTCTCCGAGGCCTGCATGTTACTGGTGGTGTGTGCTCTGAACATGGTGGTCAGTTTGGAGTACCTGCTTCAACTGTATTTTTTTTGAGTATCCAAAATACATCTATTTCTCCTCTTTTTTCTAATACGTTGTTGACACAAGGCCAGGGCTGACTCTCTAGGTTCATATGTTTAAATCGTTGTGGTTTTGACCTCAGATACCCAAGGGAAGTCCTCATCTCTAAAGTTTGAGAGAGTTACTAATGTGAACACTGGCATGGACGATTTCAGTGATTATGCTGAGGCAGAAAGAGAGCTTCTAAGAGGCTTTTTTCAGTAAGAAAATTAGTTTTAAATAAACAATTCATTGCTTTTTGTGTTTCTGAAACCTATATTGTACTGTTCCTTCCTCTAAACTCTAATTGTCTGTGGAGAGGCAGGAGATAATCTAGGTTATTGTCAATGAGAATGCTGCCCAGAAGTCAACATCTGTCTCCTGAGTATGTTCTTTGCTACTGTGGTATTATGTGGAAACTTCAAAATCAGAATATCGAATCTATTACTAATTTACTACATCCTATTTCTATTGCACTTTATGGGTATGGCTTCTCATAACAAAAATAGACCTTTTATCCCTGTATTACTTTGACTTTTGTCTATTTCCCATTGGGGAACTCAAGTTTATTTCATCAATTTGTCAAACTTGATGGCAGAGACCTGGAGCTTGCGCGCTCAGCATTTCAGGTGGCTTACACTACTGTCATTACACGTCCTGTCTGGACAGCAGAGAAGGGCATTCAGCGAAAAAGGCGCCCTTCTGCACTGCTCCATGATAAAGCACATTTCATCTAAACCCGTAGCTCTTGATTTTAAATTTTAGTGCCACCTACTGTCATGAACGATAATAAATTGCAACCTTTTGAGCACTTGCTTCTAATCACCATTGCACCATGCTCATTACATGCAAATATAATTCTTGCAAAAACAAATACACAAGAGTAGTATCTGGATCTAAGGTTGACACATGTGGAAAGAGAAGTCAAAAGTTGGACAGTCACATAAATTGTCGAGAGGCCTTCTTTTAGGCCTCCATAGCCCAAGCTCAACACTATGAAGGATTATTACATCTGCAGCCTCCTTTTATATTTCCTCTGTCTTCTTTTAGGGATGCTACATACACTGATGTGAGGAGATAGGAGAGAGTTGGTGAGTCTAGCACAGAGTGAATGGCAGATGAAAAGTGGACCAGGGAGACAAAATAGGTGAATGGATAAAAAGAAGTGAGACGAGGAGGAAGCCAAGATGAGAGAGAGGAAGACAGGAAAGAAGGGAGGGAGAAAGGAAGGAAGGAAAACATGGAGGAGGATGAGGAAATTAGATGTCAGCCCCAAATGGAAGCTGTTCTGTTACTGATAGGGAGATTCTGTCATTTCTTTCTAATGTTTTGCTTCCTATGGAGACACCATCACCATCTATTTTAGTGTTATTGTCACTGTAAATTCTCTTCAATGTCAAGTTCCTTTCTCATCTGAGATCTTCCTGATATCTAGGAACATAACATAAAGCTCCTTGTCTCACTTGTATTCACTCTACATGGGCACAGGGCCTCTGAAACAAGGCAGCAATGAAAAATTCTAGTGTCATTCCTGAATCTACCAAATATGCTGGATTGATCTTAAATGTTATCCATGCCAATGAAATTAAATATGTGAAATAAGAACATAACAGTAAAAAAATGATTGACTTTCCACAGCAATCTATTATCATTAATCTTATCACTTATCAGCAGTGTTGTGAAAAGAACTACTCGTTCAGATGAAATGGATCAGTTAATTTTTCTGACTATACTAAAATTATTAGTAGCCCTCCTTTGAAGAAATTAAGACTTAAGGGGGATAAATGATTTGTTGGAGTTCTCAAATAACTTGAACTTGAATTCTGTGTACAAGCTGGGGCTTGAATTTGTAGGCAGTTCCTCAGAAACCCACATTTATTTCTATTTTCTACTGGCTGAATTAAATCACAGGAGTTGGATCCTATTAGTGAGGCAGCTTAGCACCTGATCTGCTTGCTGGAGCAGCTGGTAACGTTTCCTTAAGGCAGCACTTGATCCTTTGAATCTCTCCAACTAAGCATTATGTTGCTTTCAGCTTGGCTAGCCAGTGTTTTATGTAAAGAATGATTTAAGCAAAATGATTGCTGTCATACAAATAAAGTAGGTGATAAGGTGTTTAAATATTTAACTGCTTTTTGTGGACATGCATGTTTCTACAAATGAATGTTATAAATTTATAAAGACTAAAGCAGCAAGGACATAACCACACTTACAATGTGTCAAGCCTGTTATCTCAAGGCACTAAAATCTAATTACCTCATATTTAGCCAGTCAGTAAGTTAATACTGAAAAGTGGAGTACAGTCGTCAAAGCGTGTGTTCCTGGTGAGGGGGAGCCTGGTCACAGATGTGTAAGGGCCAGCTGACCCAGACTAACCGTCTCTCTGGGACATTTGGCTCTTATCAGATGTTGTAATCGAAACACCTTCAGGAAAGCCAAAGATCCAATTTATTCTTATGACACTGATCTTTTCCCATCCACACCACTTCCCTCGGAAGTCTGTTTTGCTGATGAGCTAAACATGGAGTTTAACAGACACAGCCTTTGCTTAGCCCATGATGTGTGTTAAGGAGTGAAAACTGACTCTTGATCAGTTAAACCCTGATATAAAAGGGGTTTCATTCTACTTAAAGATTACTTTTTGTATTATGACATTAACTTCATATGAATAATTGCATAATAATAGTTACTTAGAGTTCATGTTTGCCCTCTTAGGCTCTTGCCAAACAAGCCAAGATTGATTTCGCAGAACAAACCTTGAGGGAAAAAGAAGCCCATGAGAAGATCGCTGTGGAAAGAGCTCAAGCACGCTTTGAGAAGCACTATGGGATATGTGCAGAAATACTGGATCAAATCATTGATCTGTGCACTAAAGTGGCAGACTACAGGTTGCTGACAGATAAGTAAGTATCACTTTGCAAAATGAACACAACAGTCACTGCAGACAGGAGAACGGTAAGACTGCCAAGTGGATGCCACCAATAGGTAAAGATTATTTCATGAATGGAGAATGGGAGGCAGAGGCTAGGACCATGATTACTTTCTCGGATGATTTAGAGCAAGGACATGTCTTTATTCATAAGTTCTGTCTAAACTAGTTGCCAAGACAACAGTTATCATTTATGAAACCCTTCACACTTACAGGAGGGCGAAATTATTTAGAGAATTATTTATTTATAATCAAATTGTTTCTGTAATACCTTTTGTCTAGAAAGAATCAACATATTTATAATAAAGTAGTCAAAATATTTAAAAAATGAAAAGCCAGGATAATAAATTCAAGTAGAAAATTTAAATAACGTAAATCTAGAGTAAGAAGTTACCAATAAGGAAGGCGTTGAAGCATAGTTAGGCAGCAGGTCCCTCCTTTATTGTCCCCACCTTCCTAGTTCTAAAGAAAAGAGAGAAACACAATCTGCTATGTGATCTCCATTTCTATTCTAGTTCTATACAATACCAAACTTTCCATGGCATTCGGAGAGTTTTCTCAAGTTACCTCGACAAAAGTATATTCTTTGTGTACTGCATCTAGTGGAGATAGTCCCCAGTCAAGATTCTCAGGAAACCGTAATACCTAGACACACAGGCCTATTATTTACGATGCCTTGCTAGAAGATAAAGCGGAACAAAACTTGAAGTGAGTCCACAGCACAAGGGTCATGTAATCCATTAGCTGGCACACAACTAGAGTTCACAGGTTGAGATCTTGTTATGATCTCACAATGTCAAGAACAAGAGCCAATGACTCATGGAATCAGCGGAGAAGATGAAAAGCATCCCATCAATCCTATGTGTAAAGAGGGTTTTATCTGCTTGTCTGCTTTCTAAAGTCATTTATTAAATGCAATCATGCAATGAGATCATTTTGAAGTTATGATTACATTACAGCTTAATAAATAGAAAGTAAATTATACTCAAAAGTGAAGGAATTAAATAGTAAAGTTTTAATATAATACTTCTTGTTATATTCCATATTTTATTATGTATAATTATATATAATAACTTATATAATATACAGGAAATATAATTGCGATATAGTTTTAAGGACAAAAATATGCAGAAGTGATTAATGAAACAGGAAAAGTGACATTACATTACATTACAGTAGTTAAAAACATTATTTTACAAGAACTGAATTTTATGTAAAAAAATAAGATCAATCAAAGGTTTAAAAAAGTATATAATTAGACACAGATATATCTAAGCAAATAAAAGTCCATAATTTTAAGACACAAAAGCAAACCAAATTCTGTTTGGGGATGAGTAGAATAAATCCACATATCCCTGTTTATCCCACTAAATACATTTAAACCCCTAGCCATAAACCACATAAAAAGTGAATGTAGAGAAAATTCAGGTGGTTGATGACTTGGGTCTAACAAATTGTGAAGTATTGGCCTCCATGTGTTTTAATTTTGCTTCAAATATACTATATAAAACCTGATATTTTTTCTGCTTCTGATACATTAATGGTATAAGGTTTCCAATAAAGAAATAAGTTATAAAACTGAAAAGCTTTAGAAAATAGCAACTGTTTTCTACTTAAATTTCATGGGCAAGATTATAATCTCACCTCTACTCATGCCAACAAGGGTAGGTATTTTTATGGACCCTTGCAATGTAAAAAGGGACACTAGGCCTTTAGTTCCAGCACTTGAATGGCAGAGGCAGGTGAATCTCTGTGAGTCTGAGGCTAGCCTGGTCTACAAGAGCTGGTTCCAGGACGGCGAGGGCTGTTACACAGAGAAACCCTGTCTCAAAAAAACAAAACAAAACAAGCCACCTATTTATCAGGATGGTGACAGGAAGATCAAGCAGAAAGCATGGATTTCTATTTCCACCTGGGCATGGTAGAAAACCCTTGCAGTCTCAATGGCGTGTGTCAGAGAGGGCCTCATAGGATCATTCCAGGGAGACAAAGATCTCTGCAGTATAAGCTATGGAGACTGTGAAAGCAAAACTCCTGTCTCCTCCCAAGAGCTGCAGTGGTCTCCTTTCCTTGTGTGTCAGACACTTAGGGATTTTTATCCACACTTGTCAATAATGAGATAATATTTACATTAAAAGTTGGAAGACTCACTTTTAATCCAGATCTCTTGGGATGGGAAGATCTACCTCTAATCTGGCCCACACCTTCTAGGAGCAACTTATATATAGTACAAGGAAGGAAACTATTGCTCTAGGTCTGCTTGCCTTCACTTTTGCTGGCACATGCATTCCTTCACTGACATTAGAGCCTACTTTAGCATCTGGGCGCATACTGAAGACCAGCTGAGACAACCAACATTGTGGACTGAACAACTACTCTGTTCTTAAACTTTTCATTGATAGCCATTGTTGTAATAACTGGACTACAGCCTGTAATCCACTCTAATAAACTAGACAGATGATGATGAAGAACATAGATAGATAGATAGATAGATAGATAGATAGATAGATAGATAGATAGATAGATAGACAGACATTCTATCAATTATATTCCTCTAGAGAACCTTGACTAATTCACTATTCCAGGCCATAGATAGAGTGGTTTTCAGCCTTCCTAATTCTATGAACTTTTAATACAGTTTCTCATGTTGTGGTGACACCCAACCATAAAATTATTTCATTGATACTTTATAACTGCAATTTTGCTACTGTTTCAATTCATAATGTTAATATCTTATATGCAGGATATCTGGTATGTAACTCCAAAAAGAGTTGAGACTTACAGAATGAGAACTGTTAACATAGAATAAACTTCAACAAACTGAAAACACTTCAAACTTGGAGTATGATCCTTGAGGAATAGAATCAAAGGAAAAATCTATGTATTTCAACCATGCTCCAGCAGAAGGCCATACATTAGTGAATATTTAGACAGTACAAATTGGACTTAATGTGTAAAAACAAGACACAAAAGTTGGGTAGATCGGGAGGGATTAGGGATGAGGGTGAATGTGGTCTGAACTCTTTGTATGAAATTATCAGAGAATAAAAAATGGAGGAGAAACTCCAAGTACTTGGAAATTCAGAACACGTTTCTAAACAAATAATCCTCAGAGCTAATAGGAAATCTTAAGGGGAATATAAAAGTATACTGAATGAGATGAAATGAAAATACAACACAGGAAAGTTTTTAAGATATAGCAAGAGCAGTGCTGGTGGAAAATTACAGGATAAACTAGTCTTAAAAAGAATATTAATTTAGCATCCCTGTCACTGGTACCTCAGGAATCTAAAACAAGAAAGGGGAAATACACCCAAAGTGAAAAGGAAGGAGATAATAAAGAGCAGAAAGAAATGGAGATGATATAACCTATGAACATCAGGAAGAAAGCCGAGGATATTACCTCAGAGCCATTAGACACCAGAAGGATTAGCAAGACGCGTGTGAATGATGGAGCACACTTGACTGCGCTAACAGAAGAGATGAGCTGACTTCTCAGAAAACAGATGTTGTAAAGCACCTCCATGAAATTTGGCAGACTCAGTTACTGCTTGAATTTGTAAAGGCCTATAACCCTTAAGGAAATTAAATTTGTAATTTCATGAGTCTTCAAAAGGAAATTTCAGTCCCAGATATTATTATTGAAGATTTCTTCCAAACATTAATAGCTAAACTTCATTTCCAAAACAACTATCACATGCCTTCCAGAGAAGAAAAACAATCAAATTTCATTTCACTTTATGAAACCACTATTACCCCTTTATGCTATAATATAGATGAGACTATTATTGCATTCATATGCGAAATAAAGTAACTAGAAAGGAAGAATGTATTAGAAGGAGTGAACACACCAGTTCTGTGATTCATGAGATACTGAGTAGTATGAATTGTTAGTAGAAGGGCCAACACACAGATCAGTTGGTCAGAATAGCATAGCCCAAACACAGATCACCAAAAACTGACATACCTGATTTTGACGAAGATTCTAAAGTACTTTGATGTAATAAAGGCAGCCTTGTTAGGAAATAATACTGGTGCAATTAGATATTCACAGGTACAAAAAATAAAAAATTTAATTAACCTGTAATATACTTTTCACATAACATGAAAAATTAAATGAAAGTAAGTCTTCAGTGGAACTATAAAAGAGGGCATAAAATTCTTCACATGAGAGAAATGTTTTGTTGTCCTATGAATAGCCAAAAAGGCCTTAGACATGGTACCAAAGCCATGATTTGTAAGAGAAAAACATGACAGACTATATTTCTTTACAATGGAAAGCTTTTTGCTGTACAAGAGATAGAAGTCAAAAAATGGACTTTTATAAAATTAAACAGCTGCTTTGAAAAAGACAATAAGACATAGAAGTGGGTAGAATATTTATAGAACAATTTGAACAGAGGAAGGGTAGATGATGTGCATTCATAAAGTTGCAGAAGGAAAACAATGACTTATCTACCTTCAGAAGCTGTCACCTGCCAACGGCTCCGAAGTGATGAGGTCTCAGTCAGTTTGATTCAGTTGTGTGGGCCATGCATAGGCTGTCCACGCCTCAGCTGCTGATCATTTATCCATGTGCATATAGACAGCACCAATTGTAATCTCAGGGTATTGTGAGGAAGAAAAAGGAAGAAAAGAGGAAGAAGAAATGAACTTAGGAGGAGGATGATATAAGGGTGGAAATCCCTCAGGAGATGGAGAATGGAGTGAGTTGTTTATGTTCTACATTCACTGTACTCATATATGAAATTACCTGTAGCACAATTAATAAAAATCCAGAGACATATAAAGAAGTTCAACCTGAAGTTCAGAAAAGCCAAACAGCCAGCCACTGACTCTTACCTCTACCTCAGTGCAAAATGGTGAGTCTGCCTCCAGGAATCTTCAGATTGAGACTGTGTGTGAGAGCTGTCTCCTCCCATATTATATGCCTCTCTAGAGCTGGGGTTAAAGGTGTGCACCACTACCGCCTGGTTTCTTTGGCAAATTAGTGTGGCTACAGGGAATAATGGTATGTGTCACCACTGCCTGGTCTGTGAGGCTGACCAGTGGGGCCGTTTTACTCTCTGATCTTCAGGCAAGCTTTATTTATTAAAATGCAAATGAAATATCACTACAATTACTGAAAAATATGTAAGTTGAAGAAACAGAAAGAAATACAGAAAAAAATTTTACTAGTAAACAAAACAAAATCAATCCAAACTATAACATGCATCAAGGAAAGTAAAACATATTACTGAACAATACACTTAAAATTTCAGTCTCATTAGTCATTAGAGAAATTTAAACTGAGAATGCAGTGAAAGATCATTCACACTTGCGGAATGTCTAAAGTGAGGGAAAATGACACCAAACGCTGCTCTCATTGATATTTAGAAAATCACTTATTCATCATTAGTAAGGGTAAAAAGGTAACACCTTTCTGGAAGATAGTTTGGAAATTACCTAAAAAGCTGAATATGCAACTAGCATGGGGACATTTCCCTAAAAAGTTTCCAGTGTATACTGACACAAAATCCTATGAACATATGCTGATAGAATCCATGAAGTAATAGCCTAATACCAATGGCTACACATATGTTGTCAGCAAGTGATGATTAATTTGTGAGATATATATATATTCACACACCATGACATTTATTGGGCAATAAAAAGAATAAATTATTGATACATGAGACTCTGATTGAATCTCCAGATAATTGTGCTAAATGAAAAGCCAATCCCCACAGCTTGTGTACCAGATGATTCTATTTATAGCATTGTTCAGGTCTTGTTTCTGCAGCAATTTCTAGTAAAGTCTGCTTCACAGTACATCCCTAGATACCCTGACTCTTACACTATGTCTGCCTCCTTTTCTGGGACATTCTCTGAGGCATAGATGCAGGCACTGTGACGAAGATATATCGGTTGTCCTTAGGCTCCTCACAATCCTTTAATTTTGGGGAGCGCAACATCCTCCCCAAGTATGGTTTTCTGTGATGTTCTCCATTTGCTGTAAAGAGAAGAGAAGCCTCTTTGATGAGGGATTGTAGGTAGAAAAAATGTAAAATGCTTGTCTAGCAAAGTAGTGAGAGTGGAAATACAATAAAAATAGGCAAAAATAGGCTATCAACCTAAGAGTGACAGGGTGCGGGAGAGGTTTGAGCAAGCTGGGAGGGGCTGGAGGATGAAAGGGATGGGAAAAGAAAGTGTTGTAATTCAATTTCCAATTTAACACATAAAAAATTTTAAAAGGACAAGAAGTAGAGTGGAAGTGGGCAGACACAGGAGAATTGAGGTGTGAACAGGATCAGTATATTGTATAAAATTCTCTAAGGATTAATAATTTTTTTTAAAAAAAGAATTACAGTTAAGAAGAAAGGGGGACATTTATGCAAGAAGTCCCTGCAAGTATCTTCCCTGGAAAGTCAGTCAACACCTTGGGTCCGGGAGTGTGAGGTCAGAGTCCTGAGAAGCAAGTTTGCCTATCAATATTCGTGAATTCTAGAGAGGCTGAATTCAAAAGCATTTCTGCTTTAGTCCTTTTAGCTGTTGCTGTCCTTGCATCCTTCTGTGTGAGAAAAATTACAGTAAAGACCAGATAGCTGTTTTTTTTTTCCATTTCTTTTTGTGAGTGGAGTAATTTAATGGATTGCAATTACAAAGCCAGAGAACCCCCACAAATGTTGTACTGAAATCACCACTAAAAGGAACATTAAAACCCTGCAAGAAGGAAGGAAGGTAATTTTAGCCTTCCACTCAATAAGTGATAGAGTAAGAAAGGAGAATGGATGCAAAGATGATGAGAGCTGATTTTTAAGACCCTTGACCACATAGCCAGGAAAGATTTTTAGAACTGTACTTGTTGAATAACAGGTACTGCCTCTTCCAGCTCTTGATGGTCTCAATTTTAATTTATGTCTTCAAATACATTTTTTTCTAGGCACGCCCTATTCGGGGAAGCATAGAATATCTGCCCTTTTGTATCAGGGTTTGTCACATAGCGTTCCTTCAAGTACCATCCACGTTGTAAATACAAATTTTTGAGTTGTGATTTCAAATTCTAGATGAACCATTTTTTTTTCTTTAAAGAGACATTGTCAGAGTCATACCAACCTCTTTCTCTCACACATTTTGTTCCTCTCAGAGATGTTTTCTGGTCACTCTGTCCTGACTGCCTCTGAGGCATTCTTTAGAGCTTAGCTTAGGAGACATTTCTTCAAAAAGACTTTTCTCAAACCCCCAAATCTGGTCAGGTCACACTGTTACATTTTCACATTGTATAATTCTCAGCTGAATCTCTTGTTTATGTAATTACTTTTGCCTTTCTTCCTGGAGCTGGCTTTTGGAGGCTACAAATTACATTCCCTATTCTGTTTTATGAAATGTCTGGAACTTAAACATTGCGGAGTGTCACTGACTCTTCAAACATTTCTCATTGTCTGTGGTGTAGAAGAACAGTTATCTAAAGCAGCGAGAGTGATCCAGAAACTTAGGCTTTGTAATTCCCAGCATTGGTATCAAGTGACTGCAATCTGAAGACATAATTTAAATGATCTAGCTTTCTACTTCTGTAAGCAATGACTAGAATAAATGCATACCAAGGTTCCTTTAATTTAACAGTTTACTTATGTGCATATCATCGTTACAGAAAAGTCTAATGTATGTGATCATTCTGACATTATACATGTGATAACCTTTAAACATGTTTGAATTAATCATTTCCCTTTGGGTCTAATGAAGGGAGTCATTTATATAAGGATTAAAAAAAAGACCCAGTGATTAAAGTGTGTATGTCACTAAACTATGCATTACTCCCTTTTCTTCTTTTTGTCCCAATAGTCTTATTCCACATAAGATGATGCACGATTGGAAAGAACTCTTTTTTAGTGGAAAACCCATCTATGAACAGGCTTCTCTTAAAAATGGGATTACAGAACCCACTGAGGAACATCTTATAGAGCTGGACAAAAGGAACTTGCTTGATAAAAATGATTATGAAGAATATAAGGTACATACTAATATGGAATAAACTGAGTGATTCGGACAATATAAATTCTTTTCCTTAGTGTTAATTTGTGGTATTTTACTTGATTCCTATTAGTGAAAACAGACATGTTATATTTGCATTTTCTCTTATATTAATTCATATATATACAACTAACTTTTACCTGTTCAAAATATTTATCATTGTTATCTACTGTTCACAGTAAACTGGAGCAGTCTAAAAATAATTAACTATAATACATTGAGCAAACAAATGTCAGAAGGACACCTCACTAGAATTTTTCTTTTATGAGCTTTCTACCTTTGCTTCAAAAATCATTGTTAAAAGATCATTTCCAAAGCAATTTATCTCAGTAGTATATATTATTGCAGGCAAGATGGAAAGGAAGGGGGTTATGAATTAGAGTGACATAAATTCATACAACATTTTATGCAAATAACAAGAATATTGGATACAAATTGTACATTTTATCTATTTTTAGTTCTTTTTTATTTAATGCTTAAATTATATGTATTTATGAAGTCCCCTGATAAATTGGTATAGGTATACATATAATATATGGTTTATAACAATTTATGATATACTTTATATTGAGTTAAGAGAGGAGTTCAAAGAAATCATTTTTATTTCAAGGAAATGGAAATACTACCACGGCCTATTAGAAAGTTGTCTAGAAACCTTTGGGTAAAACAGTGGCGTTGTCCACTGCTGTCTATAAATATCAGGTATCTAATCCTTAAGCACTAAAGACATTTGGTACCTCAATTTATGAAATAATAATGTACCTATCTTATTTGGTGAATGTTGATGGTTTAGTCCAATGCATGGTGTATTGGATTTAAGTAATACATACTCATTTTTTTTTTACCACTCAACTCTCCACATCCCACTTCATCTCTGCCTTATAATGTTATAAAAGCGGTGGCTCTTGAATGCAGTTTCCGGATAAATGCACAACCATGGAGTAAAGAATGAGAATATTATTGTTAGACTAGCACTGACTTCTAGAAGGTTAGCAAATACAGTATGAAAACAGGAATGAATGATGGGGGATTAGTCTTAGTCATTTACAAATAGTGAATAGTTATTAACATTTACTATAAAGATGAATGCAGAAAATGACTTCATGGCAATGACCAGGGAAATGAACAAACTGACACTGATGTGTAGATATTAAAGGAATTTAAGACTCTGGTAAAAAAAATTAAGGAAAAGATATCAGATTATGGGAAATTAAATGTAAATCTTATTTTAATTGCATGACCATATATATTTATTTCCTTGATAGGATTATTTATTTTGGATTAAGTAGAAACTTAAGAACTACATATAGATTTTATCTAGTTTGGCTGTGGAACTGTATGTGCACCTTATATGTCAACCCAAAAGATAATGTCTCATGGGAAAAGATGTTATTTGATAAATATCAAACTATGTTAAGGTATTAATTCCCATTATAAATTAAGAAGTCCAATTAAAGCAGAGTCATGTGACAGCTTTTGGCTGATTCATAATTCAGTATTTTTGCTCAGTTATTTCTTGGAACAGTCTGGTTGACTCTGTTCTTTTTCTCATAACTCAGGAGACAGGTAGGCCACCACTAAGAAGGCTCTGTGTTTCTAACTATTCTCGTTGTTTGGGAAATGCTTACCACAGGAACAAGCTTGTCTTACCCACATCCTGAGGCCCCTGGCATGTTTGTTTGGCAGGAAATTGTTGAGTTTTGTTAGGACTTTGTGAACATCTGTAAGTCAGTGCAATTCTTTTTGTGTAGTGCCTTTGCTGTTTTTCTTTTAATGAAAATTCCCTTGCAATTTCCTACTTTATGCACTTTGTGTTTTTTAACTGCAGAGTTAAATTAGGTCCTATGCAGATTGTCCAATAAACTGATTTTTTAGTTATTGTTTACTATTATGAGTACTTTGTTCTTTTGAAGAACTTTATCTAAATATTTCTACATACAGGAAAATAAATATTTCAACTCATAAAATGTGTTATCAGTCTTCATATTCTTCTATACAGAAGGATAGTTTATCCTGGTTTAGATCATAGATAGTTGCTTGCCTATATTTGCTATTGCTAAATTTGTTCAGGATTTCTAATGCTAGAAGTTAAGGCAGATCTTCAGAAGCATTTGCATTCTTGGCATGCTTTATTGATATCCATACTTTCTATCCCTAAAGAACTGACATCATCCATGTTTGAGCTCAGGGCCCTAAGAATTCATACTCTCCTTGGTAACCTACAATCATGCTCTATTTCTAGAATGGCGACTTGTGTAGAAGTGCTAGCCAATAACTAATGTTGCGAGAAATCTTCCTATCTGCTGAGAAGGAAGAGCATCATGAAACAGCCATCCTTGGGGCAGAGGGCATCCCAGGCCATTGCAATAGGCTTAAGAGACCGAGTTATTTAGCAAAAAGGAGGAAGGCACTCTTAAGACCCAATAGACATAGGGAGTGGCTCAACCAGGTACCAGGTATTCACCCAACCCTTCCAGAATAACCACTAGCACAGTCACAGATAGCAGACAGACCCATGATTCATTCTGCTGAATTTGTGACCCTCCAAAATCCCAAATGATGTCCTCTCTATGGTTCTGACTGGAAACAGTCTTCTTCCACAGCATCTTACTAACAATTGCCTACTGACTGACTTTAGGAGTTATAGCTATCAGTTTCGACATCCATTGAGTCTGCATCTACAGAGGCATCACTGCACCAAGAATAATTTACATTTCCAGGTCACTGAGAATAAAAAAGGATGGAATAAGTTACAGGCCAAAGTGTTGGCTACCTATAATCTTGAATCTAGTAAAAATATTCTTCAATTCACTATGGAGTTCCAGGTAGCAAGTGAGACAGTTGCTACTTCAGTTTTTCCTTTGTGACTGACTATCGGGCCAAGTTTGTGTTTCCTGGCAGTAGATTCCAGCTTTACCCTGGAGGTACATCCCTTCTGCCAACCTCAGACTCCTCTGGAATTTAAAGGCCAGACTGTCCAGGAAATACCCAACCACACCCATCCCTGATTAGAAATCAAGCAACATATCAAGGCTGCCAGGCTCCCTTCCCTGAGTAAATACAACATTTAAAACTGTTCTGAAACCTCCAATACAGAGCCCATCCCATAAGAGTTCTTTTGTAAAATTGCAGGCATGTTAATCACCTTCTTCTTTCTGCCACCTTCTCTAATGCACTTACTCCACTGATACCTGGTTATTAAACCATTCCCATACAGGGTTCCAGAAGTCCCGTGTGGCTATCAGATCCCATGAGCTGAATAAGCAATTAGGGAAGATAAATAAACACCCTTTCTGCTTTTCCTGACAATCCTGTGTCATTAGCATGAACTTGAGTTATGAAACACCTATAAAGCCTCAGCATTTTGGAGTAGTTGGAAGAAAGGAGGAATGGAGAGAGACGACAATGACAGCCAAAGAGGGACTAAAAGCTTCATTCTTGCCCCGCTTCTCTGTGAAACATGGCTTTCCCTCTGGAGAGCCAAAGTTCCCAAATGCAATGACTAGAATACTGGGTCCAGAACTTGTAGTTTAGAGCAGCAAGAGGTGTGTTTCATCCCATTTAATGCTCTCTGTACACCAAGTCCTACCGCAAGAAGGTCAGCCAAGAGATCTGGGGCAAGGATTTGTTGAGATTTCAGACCTAGAAGCAAGATGTCTGAAACTGTTTCTCAAGAGACCAGAAACATGAAGGAGCAGAGGTGGGATGGAGCCAAGTCCTTTGCAGTTAGCTGGTGGGCAAAGTAAGCTGGGTCAAAACGAGGTTAGAAAATGAAAATGAAGCTGGCATGGAAGAGGACTTAGAGGCTTGGGAGCACGGTAGCTGATCTCTCTAAATATCTGGAGTGTCTACAGCTGATTTGCATGTACGTCGGTCATCTGATACCTTCTTTAAACTAGTTTAGCAGCCCTGAGGGAAATTCCCTTCTAGGAGTCTGACATAGACCAACCAGGTCACATACAACTTCTTCCACAGAGAAGATCTTACCTAATCAACACACCCTCTCCTGGACCCTTGGCTCAGCCCTGGTGCTTAGACCTTCCCACCTTTCCAGCTTGCAATTACCTCGGTCCTGACACCTCTTATATCTTCTCTGGCATCTTCGGTGTAGTCACTTTAGTTTCTGATGGATGATGTTTCTGCTGTATAAGTGTAGCAGGGCAGTTTCTGAGTGTGGACTCCCTCAGGGAAAAATATTTACAGCCCTAGGTTTAGGCTAATGCTAACACAGGTGACACCGGATTCCCTTTGCCTTCAGTGATGGTCCCTATTCATCTGTTTTATTTGAGGATCCTCCTTTGTTAAAAATTAAAACCTTTTAGCTATCATCTTTCTGAGGAAAAAAAATTAAAAACTGAATTATTCATATTCACTTTTATATTTAAACGTGGCTTTATCTTTTCTTTTTCTTCTTGTACCTGTGGTGGTTTAAGATGTCACACATTAATAAGTTATTTACATTTATTTCATTTCGAAAGAAATGCTTTATGCTGCCATTCAAAAGCATTTCTTTAGCTTAATGGAGATGATTTCCTAAAAAATGGTCTATTTCTTTATTATCTACTTGCAAAAAGCAAAACTTTATTGATATAGTTTAGGAAATGGGAAACTCTAAGAACAAACTGCAGGTAGATTTGGTGTCTGGTGAGTGTCCAGTACCCACTTCCAACATACCATTGAGAATTCTGCACTCACGCTCACCTCGGGGCTCAGCTCCTTACACGCTTTAATGAAGCTCTAATCCTGAACCTCCTAAGTATGAATACCCCAGAGCCTGTTTACCTCCTAAGACACTCCACCTTCTTAATACTGTTGTGTTGCTTATGAAATTCTAACATGGACTTCAGGGGAGATACAAATTTCAAATCAATCATGACATATAATTGGTATTGCAGTTTCACTACATTCGTTACAATTAATTAGTGCTATTAAATAACCAACAATACAAATAATACCCATACTTCCCTGGGATTCCTTTTCTGTCCCTGGAGTCGATTCTTAGCATTCTGTGGTAACAGCTTTGAACAGTTTTTAACCCACTTAATAGATCCTTTTGTTTGGCTCCTTTTGTAACATGTACTTCTTTAGGGAGCATCAGAGGACTTAAAGTGTAAACATTTTCTTTAAAAAATTTTGGAACTATAATTTAATCTTCCTTGCTTATTTTCCCTCAAAACCTTCTTGTATGCCTTTCCCCCTCTCCTTCATATTCATGCTCTCTCTCTATCCTATCTTTCTCTCCCCCACCTCTCTTCTTACCATCATGGCATGCATAAATGTGTAGGTATACATATACATGTTCCAAATGAAATTTTACAGTCTATACAATGCTGTATGTAATTTTGTCAAGTTGACCATTTGGTACTGATCAACCAATTGATTCACTCTTCCCTGGGAAAGGCCACTTGTCCCGCTCCCAGACTTCTTCAGTTCTTTGTGTAGCGTTGAAGCCTCATGGCCTTTTCTCCATCCAGTTTGCCATGCTCACTAGTGTTTTCCTTGTTCAGCTCACATTTGGGCAATCATATTGGTGAGATTCTATAGTTTGGCTTCTGACATTACTAGGAGACACAATTTCAGTGCAAACACCCTGATCCTCTGGCTCTTAAAATCTTTCCGCCCCATCTTCTGCAATGTTCAGTAAGCCTTAAGTGTGGGAGTGTTATGTGGATGTATCTGTGGGGACTAGACTCCACAACTCTGTGTTGTGATTGGTTATAGTTTCTTGTAATTGTCTCCATCTGTTAGAAAGAGAAGTTTCCTTGATGAGGGATAAAGAGTACATTTAACTGTGGTCATAAGGGCAAATGTTTATTGGTTGCTGTCAGGGATTATGCTGGTTCAGAAATTGGTGGTTAAAGGTTCTCCTTCAATAATCATGACTTTACTTTCAGAACCAAGCATGGTCTCCCTCATGTTGAGTGGATCTTAAGTTCAATTACAGAGCTGTTCGTTATCACCAAGGTATGTTTGCCATTGCTATACCCATAGGGTTATTGTGGCCTGGTGGTTATTTATGTGGCTCATAGGCACATGAGTAAAACGTTTGGTTGCTTTTACTTTGGGCACTTGCAAGACACATTCTGGTACCACAGAAGCTATTCCTCAAGTAGAAGGACTTCTGATCAAATCAAGTTTAGGGGTCTCTGGGCCCTGTTTCTGAAGTACATGGAATCTTCAGCAGGAGGGACTTACCTTCCACTAAAGTGGGTAACCAAGGGCAATAATTAAAGGCTGAATGTTTTGGGAGTCTATTGGATAGTCCTGGTCAATAGCTCAAAAGAAGGCTACTCATGTATGCTATTGTGGTTTTTGTTAGATGGTCTTTGGCTCTCAGTGGGAGAACTGTTAGCCCAGATGAGAAAAATTCATTAAAACTTCTGTAATTATATACAGAGATATGGGTGTCATACAGCTTTTTGTTTTGGTAAATACTTATGTTTCCTTATGACTTTTTCAGATGTCCTTGATATTATTTTATGTACATCCTTCTTTCTCCTATATTTACCATCCCTAAGAGCCGTTTCCCATTTGCCCTGTTACATCTCTTGTATTCTGCTTTACTCTCCTTCCACCTTTTTCTGTATTTATCTCCCTTCCCCTCTGTAAGGAGCCCCTTTTTTTCCTATTTCCATGATCAGATCACTTGTATCCTGCTAATGCCCTCTCTATTGCTCACTAATCCCCCATCCTGGCAATGGTCCGGCTTTGTTTTCCTGTTTCGGAGGTCACTGTGGGCTCTGCACTCCCATCTGAAGGTTGAGAGCCAGGTGCCTGCAGTGAGAGAGAGCGTGTGATGCTTGTCTTTCCAGGTCTGAGTGACCTCACTAAATCACTTAACACAATCTTTTCTAGTTACACCCATTTGCCTGCAGTGGAACTCCCTAGTGTATATACCATGTTTTTATTACCTATTTGTCAGTTGTATGGCTCTTAGATTATTTCCATTTCCTAGCTACTGTGAATAGAGCACCAATGTACGTGGCTGAACAAATATCTGCACAGGAGAACCCTGAGTCCTTTGGGCATATACCAAGGAGAGGTAGAGGCAGGTCATATATTAGATTTAGTTTTAGCTTTTTGAGATTATCTACACCAGCTTCCATAGTGGCTGTATCACACTACAATCCCACCAATAGTAAATTAACCCTACTTCATTCCCTCTCCCCCAGAATTTATTGTTAGTTGTTACTTTGATTTTTGCCATTCTGTCTGGGATCAAAGGAAATTTCCAATTTGTTTTGGTTTTCATTTCCCTACTAATTGCTACGTATTATAAACACCTTTTGAGATATCTCTTAGCCTCCCTGTTTTTTCCCTCTTTCTTTTTGTTTTGTTTTGTTTTTCAAGACAGGGTTTTGCAGCTCTTTCCTCTTTCAAGCCCTCTATATTCATGTTCCAGGCCCATTTGTGAAAAGGCCTTTTTTTATGATTGCGTCTTTTTTTTTTGGATCTTTATATATTCTGGATAATAATCTTCTGTGTGAAATATAGCTGGAAAACATTTTTGCCTTTTTTCTGGACTACCTTTTTCCAGCTAATTTTTTAAATTTTTTCTTTATCTATGGAAAAGCTTTTAAGTTTCATATAGTCCCACTTGGCCTTACCTCTTGAGCAAATGGAATCCTATTCAGGAAGTCATTTCCTACACCTGTATCATGTTTTCTTCTAGCTGTTTTAGGGTTTCAAGTTTCAGGGTTCAGATCTTTGATCCATTTGGATTTGTTTTTGTGTAATGTGATAAATATGAGTCAAATTTTGTTTATATGCATGTGAACATATCGTCTTACCAAAGCATTTGTTGAAGATACTTTATTTTCCAGCATGTTTTTGTTATCTTTGTCAAATATTAAACGAGTAAAGTCACATGTGTTCATGTGTGAGTTTTTTATTTTATCTCATTAGTCTAAGTGTTTCATGTTGTGTCAATACCATATTGTTTTGATTGCTATGAGCATGTAATATAATTTAAGATGGGTAGCTGTAATCCTTCCAGCTTTGTTCTTTTTGCCCAAGATTGTTTTCATTATCCAGCGTCTTTCTGGTTGCATATGAATTTTTGGATAGATTTTGTATTTCTGTGAGTAATAAGATGGGATTGTTAGAATAGTTACTTTCACAGTGTTAATTCTACCGATCCATGAGTATATCTTTCTATGTTTGTGTTTTTATCTCTTTTTTCAGAGGTTCAAAGTTTTCATTGTGGAGGTCCTTCGCTCGCTGGGCTAGATTTCTTCCTAGTTATTTTATTTTTTTAGGTTATTATAAAGGGGAGTGTAGTCCTTCTCTTTACATTTGTTGTGGTATAGAAAAGCTTTTGATTTATTCAAGTTGATTTTATAATCTGCCACATTGCTGAGTTTATCATTTCTAGAAGTTTTCTGTTAGTCTGTTTCTTTTAGAAGTTCTTTCTACATCAACTAATTTCATGCATATTGTTGACATACTTTCTATCTTCTGTTTATAGAAATGATGTTTTCTGAGCTTGCTCATAGTTTGGTTTTTTATTTTATCTGTCTGTCTTATTTGAAGATTTGAACTGTCATTGTAAAAAAAATCAAATTACTAGCATTATATGTCTGTGCGATGACTCGTTTATTTTAGTGCACATATAAACTATATTACTAATTGACTGATTCTCAGTCAGTCAGTATTCAGAATTTATCTATACTTCATGGGTCTATTTTCCAACACATTTGATTTTTTATTGCATTTGGTAGTATTTGGATACTTTAAATTTTGAATGAAAATTATTAAATTAATATGTGAGCCACAACAATTATTTATGGTCCAAATACGTAGAAACAGAATAAAAATATAATAAAATTAAATAATATACATCACATGTAGTAAGTATAAACATTTCATTCACTAGAGTTTTGTTTCTCTGCCTTACATACACCAGTATATAATGCCATTTTAAGAAGGGTACTGGTCAAACCCTTCTTATTTTGAAAGTCATTGTCTTGAAAGATGTGTAACAGTTCCAAAAGTAGCTGAGCAATCCAGGAATTCTTGGAGGGGTTCAGACAAGGCCCCCTTAGCAAGATGTGAGGGCAAAGACTCAAAATCCATCACTGGCTTGGAAATACAGCTCTTTGTGAGTGTTTCTCTCTCTCTCTCTCTCTCTCTCTCTCTCTCTCTCTCTCTCTCTCTCTCTCTTTCGGTTTGTGTTTTTGTTTGATTGGTTTTTAAGAAATTATATATCCCAGGTTGGACACACACTAGAAGTAATTTCTTGTCTCAGCCTTCCAAATGCTGGAATTACAGCTGCACCACTGTCGCCAGATCCCTCTGAATTCTTGTCTGTGTAAACAGAGAGAGCATAAAGAGAGTGCATAGCAAATATGCACTGCTCTGGTCCAAGTCACATTTTTCAATATAAATATTTTAATTAATTGCCCTGCACTGGCCCTTCTGGAACATGAATTTCAACTCATGGCTGCATGGTTTCTACCATTCTTCCCATCTTCATTCCTGCCTTAGGCTACTTCCTACTCTGCTGTCCACCATGATCAACATAAGAACAAGGTCACCTGAAATTTGCTATATATCCCATCACCCCTTAGACTACTAGTTCAAGAATTAGCTACATTTCAGGAATCATATACTCGGCTATCCTTCATTTCCTTCAAATTGGTTTGCCAATTGAAAGTCTTCCAAAGTAACTGCAAAATAAAGGCAGCTTAATTATTTTCCTATGGTGGAATTGTCATGAATTAGCTATGCTTTGAATGGAGAATATACTGATTTTATGACATTAACACATATGTGGTTTCTTGAATTAAGTCTGTTGGAATATTTTGTCCTGTATCTTTGGCTACTCTAGCAAGATAATGTCTGCTTACATAACAGAATTATAGAATGTTGTTAAATAGTTTAACATATTGCATTTCAAGAATACTTAAGGAAATCAGAATATATAGAAAACAGGTAATATGTTGTATTCACTGGGAAACAAGCTTTTTCTATCTTGGAGGGGAGGGATTTTTGCATGTCTTTTATCTTTTTCTTTTTTTTTCTTTTTTTTTGATTTTTTTTATTGATAAAAGGAGGATAAAGAAAAGAAAAAAAAACAAATTTTCACCTCCTCCCACCAGCCTCCCATTTCCCTCCCCCTCCTCCCACTCTTCTCCCCCTCCTCCCACTCTTCTCCCCCTCCTCCCACCCCTCTCCCCTTCCCCCCACTCCTCTCCCCCTCCCTTTCCAGTCCAAAGAGCTGTCAGGGTTCCCTGCCCTGTGGTACGTCCTAGGTCCTCCCCCCTCCATCCATATCTAGGAAGGTGAACATCCAGACTGGCTAGGCTCCCACCAAGCCAGCACATTGCGTAGGATCAAAACCGCGTGCCATTGTCCTTGGCGTCTCATCAGCCCTCATTGTTCGCCATGTTCCGAGAGTCCAGTTTTATCCCATGCTTTTTCTGGTAACAGTCCAGCTGGCCTTGGTGAGCTCCCAGTAGATCATCTCCACTGTCTCAGTGGGTGGGTGCACTCCTCGTGGTCCCGACATCTTTGCTCATGTTCTCACTCCTTCTGCTCCTCATTGGGACCTTGGGAGCTCAGTCCAGTGCTCCAGTGTGGGTCTCTGTCTCTATCTCCATCCATCGCCAGATGCAAGTTCTAGGATGATATGCAATATAATCGTCAGTATTGCTCTAGGGTAGGGTCATTTCAGGTTCCCTATCCTCAGCTGCCCAGGGAACTAACTGGGGACCTCAGCTTGGGCACCTGGGAGCTCCTCTAGGGTCAAGTCTCCTGCCCACCCTAAAGTGGGTCCCTCTTAGTTATCTTTTTCTTTTTAATTGAATTGTAATTGACAAGAACATTCTTGACTGGGTCTACCTGGGTTACCCCAGGTCATGTAAACAAGTACTGGTAAGTCTTAGTCATCTGAGGAAACAAAAACCAGATTCTCTGGACCATTAGACTATGACTATCATTCCACAGAAGCCACATTGTTGTGCCACTAATAAGTATATTGATATAACTCGAAAATGTGGGTTGATGGAATGTTGCACAACTGTCAAACCAAGATTTGAGGGACTCATAATGAACATCTCCCAAGGACTAAATTCTGTTTATCCCGCTTTATATAAACTATAGCTCCATTAAAAATATGGAAGGAAGAACAACCTCAGTTTTAATTTTTAAGGTGTTTTAAGAAGTAAAAATGACACACACATATATATTCATAACTTTGTTTTATCAGTGGCTATTATATTATAAAAGAAGGGAAATAATCTGTTGAGAAAGCATCAACCTCAACAGAAACAGCAGTCAATAACTGAGGCTGCGTGATAGTCAAGGACATAGTCAACAGATATAGATCTGTTCTTGAAGTATAAACCTCAGCCCATAAAGTAGATGCTATTTGTCAATATTCACAATGATCCTTAAAAGTCCAAGGATTCAAAAACATCAGCCCACAGGAATTTTAAAAGATAAGACTGAAAAAAAATGATTAGAAAGAGATGTCTCAGTAAACCATTGAAGTTTCTCCAACCAAAGACAAGCACAAGAGCACTTTGAATCTGGGATGCACAGCTGAGTGTTAGGTCTACATATTATGTGATGATAAGAATAGTATGTGCAGACCATGAGCCTAGACATTCAGAATCAGGCTCTGGAAAACTAATTGTAGGTCAATTAATAAAACCTGTACTGGTGAACTAATTACACCTTTTCACCAAGAGAAGGGAGTATTTACTATTATAGTTTTATGATCTATTTTTGAGTAGTTATGAATTGACAAGGAGAGATGGCTCTTGGGTATTGCACACACATCTCAAAACTACATACTTATTGCATTTATGTAGGCACTACGAAAATTATAAAGATATTTTAAGCAATTCCTATATGCATTTGCTAGCTTACCTAATTCAAAGGAATAATGTAGAACACCCCCCCCCCCCCGTTAAAGCAATGGTTTGTATCAAGCGATACTTACCTAGTTTGCCCACTACAGGCATTAGTATCTTGAAATTAACAGCCCAAAGTGTATATTTGTAACAATATCTGAAGGTGTGAATTATATCTTATGACATTGCTTTAATAACATCTACATTAGTAATAAACGTAAAAATCTGCTAGAATACTCTGGTTCTTCTTTAACTCTTTAGGTCATTTGTCGTCACAGTTTTCAACTTTAGTTTCAGTTTCTCCTGTTTCCCAGTTTTTCTGATCTCCTTTTTACTCATTATGTCCTTGCTCCTTTCCCACTGGTCTTTGTGTAGAAGCTGTCCTTCATGGGGTCCAGCTCAACATGCTCTTCCGATCTCTCTCTGCTTATCTCCATAGGTCAGACCAGTTCTTTTCTGAGCCAGAACATTCTGTTCTCTTCACAGTCAATGTTCTATTCCATTGTGTTTGGCCATAATCTGTAACTAGTGATGTAGAAGGGCTTTATTTGACCCTTTTGTGAGGAGGCACACTTTCTAACTAAGGCAAAGCTGACTGGGATTTGTCTTTGAAGATGTATTACTGTTAAATGCCTCCAGCAGTGCCTGGCAACTCCTCTGGTGTTTGTCGTCAATGGTTTTATTGGCTTGTATACAGTATTATTTCATTTGATTTTTGCAACAATTAAATTGTGCCTCAAGGTGAAAAGTCAACAAAAATACGGAAGATGCGAGAAGCAGAATCTTTATGGGCGTCAGAGATATTAAATTTACATGTGAGTCTGTTTCCTTTAGAAAGGCCAAAAGTCTGCACAGCTAGAAAATTATCAGAACTTTGGCATCTAGCACTTCAACTTTTAATAAGAGAATTTGTTCTTGTTTTCTTACTTGGCTACCTCCTTGCTGGCAACTTTACAAACAGTCATTATCGTTTCTCTACTTAAAAGTATAACCAGATCCAGTGAATGAAAACAGAAGCACATAATCATTTATGATGCAAAATATGCACAGTCATGCACCCTTTAAATCTGGATAGTGCAGATAGTTATGCATTGGACTAGCAAAACCAATGTTACTAAATTAAAACAAGTTTCCTTTTTGTTTGTGTGTTTGCTTGGAATTGAACTTAGGATCTCACACGTGCTAGGCAAATGCTCTGCCTTAGAGCTATATCCCCAGCCCTAGAAGAAAATAACAGTAAAATGTTATTTATATAGAAGTGAGAAGACATTTTAAATTATAATTATAGGTTTATTTCTTTGGATTTTAAAACAATCCTTAGGAATACTTTGCTTCAAGGATAAGTTTTGTTTGTTCCAAGGATTTTTTTTTTTATCTCCTGTGCTGTCATCTGAGGAATTCTGGCACCAGACTAAGAACATGACCCACAGCACTTATCAAACTTGACAATGTGTTTTCTGGAAAGTATTTCCTTGTCAGATACAGTATATTAAAAATACTGATAAAAAAAAAGTCAAGAACTTGGAAAAAATGTTTGTTTATTCGTGACTAGAGTTTTAGAAGCACTGCCAAAATGCCCTACAAAATGGCCTTAAAAGCAACAAATAATCAATACATTTTTTCTTATTTACAAATGTCTAGAAAGGGATTAGAGAAGGTGGTAAGAGGAGTCTGTTTCCAGTACCCATGCTGGGTGGGAAACAATACAGTTCTATGAGTTCCAGTACCCTCTTCTCTCCTCCATTGGCACCATGGTCCTATGACATATGTACAAGCAAATGCACACATGAATGAAAATTAAAAATAAATCTAAAAACGTATACTTATGATAACATAAGTATTGGCAGAATCTGTCATTTTGAATGATTGTGCATTATTGGTGAAATACTAAGAATGCAAAATAAAGAATTGTTTTTAATACCCAAATATGACTGGTCAATTACTTTGTGGAGTAAGTACAATTTATCAGTCATCATGAGGCTAAGGTGAAAAATAGTACTCAAATTTGGGATTCAATCTAACCAATGAGTTTTCAAAATGCACAGTTCCTAAGCATATCCAGAAAATAGGAAACTTTAATTAAATCATACACTTACAGTCAAGATAAACATACTTACTCTTCTTTTGGAAAAAACGAACTGTCTTATTAGGAAAAGACAGGCGGTTCAGACTTGTACAAATTGGTTTGTATTTTCTAAAGAAATTTCATCTTTGCTTGCCTTTTGGTTTTATGGGAACAGGATGTTTTATGTTTTTCCCTGGTGGCTTCCTTGTGTTCTTCTTAGTACTATGATTTAGACTGGGACAACTAAGTTAAAATTCTTGGGGCAAGTGAAATAACCGAAGTGCTTATCAAATTGACCATCATTAAAAAGCAGTGCGATTTGAAATTTAGACCTTTGACATTTAGGAACTGTGCCAAGCTTGACAGATCTGCACCACTGTACCAACACACTGAGTTTTAAAAACTGAGAGAGTTTGAGATATAGGCTATATAATACTAATTCCAAATAATAATAAGGTGTCAAACAGCTTGTATGTATTGTGGCATATCTTATTATTATTGGGAACATTTTAATATCGTATGCGTGGTTTTTACAAAACATTTTCCAGTCTGATTGGTTGTAATTTTCTTTTAAAACGAAGTTTTTGTCAATTATATTTGTTATAGTGTATGTACATGTGTGTGCATGTCTACGTGAGTGTGCATGTGTGTGTGTGTGTGTGTGTGTGTGGATAGGAATAACATTAACAAATACATTGGAGAACTTTTTATTCTAGATTTTTAACAATAAATTTCTGTTCAATTAAGAAAATAAAATGTATCTATTAAGCTATTACTGTGTTACTAGACAGAGTTCTCTAACAACTTCAGCTTCAAGGTTTATTCACATAGTAGTTAATAATTTTCAAGTCTCCTTCATGTCCAATGCTACTGTCCTTCCATTGCACTGTGGCATAGATACACGTTGTTCTTCACCTTTGTGCCAAGCCATTAGCAAGATGAGTTTCATAAATCATGTCCTGGGAATTTATTAATAAATATTACCGGGGGAGGGGGAGGGAAATGGGAGGCGATGGCAGGGAAGAGACAGAAATCTTTAATAAATAAATAAATTTAAAAATAAATAAATAAATATTACCTCATGGATTTACCTTCTAATTTTATTTCCCTTTTATGTCTATAATTACTCCTTTTTGGGTTCTTCTAGTTAAAAATTACTTTCATTCCTATTTTTAATATTTGATTAATGAACCTTCTGATTTAGTTTCAATAAAGATGTTCTAAACTAATATAAATGCCATAATATAAAACAGATCAATTGTTTTTAGTTAACTCAAAATAATACTTCTAAAACTAAAATTTTGTAATGTTCTGTGTGAAGATTTTCTTTAATATTCTATAATATGAAGGTAGTATTGTTACTTTTATGATATAATTAGTTACAGTATAGGTTAGGTTCTATTTATTACAACTTGGATTTACTTTTTAAAAGTTTTATTGAAAATCGTGTCTTCTCCCATACAATACACCCCAACATCAGTTTCCCCTCCCTCTATACTTCCTGCCCCCACCTTCATTTTAATATTTCAATGCCATCGATACTTCCATTCTGCTCTGTGAGAACAATTTTATTTTGTTTGACCGTTATATTTGCAGAACATGGTTGGAGAATGGGCCTTGCCAGAAGACATGGCTAACAGCTCTCCGCCCTCCAACAATCACATACTGGGACACGTGCTTCAAAGATTAATTGAAAAGTCGATCCCTTCTCAAGATGATGCCGCAGAAACTGAATTGCCGTCCTATGCTGTGAAGGGATGCTTTCTAGGGAAGACACTCAGTGGCAAAACTACTGTTCTAAAGTGTCTACAAAAAGGTGTTTCCTTCTCTTTTCCTTAGTAGATTTTGTTTGTACTGACTATAGTTACAACTGTCTATGTCCATCAGACTCATACCAGAGACTCCATTTAGACAATATCTCTCATCAAAATTTAAAGTAGTAAAATCATGTGACTGATTTTTCATATACAAGAATGAGGTACTGGTACATGCTTCAAAATGTCCGGTCTTGGCAACATTATGCTAAGTAATAGAAACCAGACACAGAAGGTGGCTTATGTTATGTTTAACTTATGCAAAGTATCTCAAAATAGACAAATCCACGCAGATAGAAAATGATTCATGTTTTATGGTACCATGGTTTGAGGAATAGGTGTGCTAGTATAATAGGTGGGGATTTACTCTTGAAGTGATTAAAAATTCCTGGAACAAAATAATCATGATAGTCAACCAGCTTAGTGAATTTCTCAGTGCCCCTGAGTTGTACCCTTTTAACTAGCTAAAGTGATTTATTTCATGTAATGTGAATTTTATTACAAGGGAAAAGTATCTTAATCCAAAAGACAGATGTAGGGAGAACAGGGTTAGAGTGTGAAAAAATAAAATAAAATGCAATAGTGCTAATTCTCAAAAGGCAAAGATATTTATAAAATTGTCTTTTCTTTAGAGTTTTCTATCCGAGTACTTTCTATTGATAGTCTTGTCAATGAAGCTATCCGGGCATTTAATGACAATGAACAAGCCAGTGGGCTAAGACCAGTTCGGAGAGAAAACAAAGGAGAACCTCTGTTGGACCGGAAAGAAATTAGCAAAATACAGGCAAGTGAGCTTTTAGTTTTCTTCTTCTGGTATATGACAGATATGCATCAGGATATAATCTAAAGATCACCCAGTAAAGGCTTAAAGTCTGAAGAGTTTAGGTTCTACAGTCCAAGAAGCAAAAGAGAAGACACTCTCCTCCTAACTCTTCCCATTAAATTGAATTTTTGGGTGGACCATCAAGATTGGTGAGCTCATTTAAGTTCTGTGGCCAACACATAAAATTATTCAGAGGGAGGAGCTGCCAGGTGAATATATGTATGTATATAAAAACACACACACACATATAGAATGATAGTTGTTAAGAGGGTGACTACATTTGCCGCTAAGATCACTAACTCCTAGACTGGCATTCCACCATTCAATGTTAGGAAGTAGAGACACTGAGTTTCCCAATATGTGGTTAGAGACTATACAGCTGACCCTTGGCAATGGATCAGACAGGTGCTAAACCTCCCATAGGGTTAAGGGGAGAACAGGACACATGGCTTGGTCTTTAGATTCACAATATAAGGCTGCTTGAATGCTATGAAGCCAAACGGAAACAGCTGGTTAGATCAACTTATTCCACAACCAGAGTATACCTACCCAAGATATATTTCAGCTGGACTCGGGGTGGGGGCACAACTCCTAGTGACTTAAATGGATCACATTTTCATTATTTTATATCAACATTGAAATTCATTACATTATTTCATAAAAATATAATCCTACATTCCGGGGGTTAGAAGAGTGTTGTGGGACTTTAAGAATCAAAGATGTGGTTCAGCTCTCATTTTTTTCTAGACAGTAGGAGAGACCCTACGTACAGATTAGTTTTCTCAAGGTCAGAGGCTTGTGGAAGGCTAAGTTATTGAATCTTAGACTTAAAGTTCACTGCTCTTTCTCTTACCTAACAAAGAGTCTACTCTAAATAATTTTCATTTCAGGACAAATACTAGTAAATCGCGAGTTATGAAAATTTGTTTCATTCTCTGGCTCTTTCTTCTTTGACATCATAGCAAACTTTCATTTCACTCAACAGAGTAATGGATAACACACATTTTTTTCTTATTTATCTATGGCTATGACTGACAGCTTGAGGATTACTCTTTTAAGATTTTTTTTATAAACCACACATTTTCCCTGTTCTTTTTTAGTTTCCCGAAACAGTAGTTGCTTTATTTTACATAGACACGGAGAGCCAGTGGAAGATTATATACCACAGGTAATTCTGTGTCTCTATATAAATTCAGTGCTCACCAAATTTTGTTTGCCTGTGAAAGTCATCATTTCGACCCAGTTTAATATCATTAATGCCTGTGAATTAGTCGGTTCTCAAACACTAACTGAAATCCGTGAAATGGAAATGGAAGGGAAACATGGCCATATTAAAACTAGATGTTTGCTTTCTTCCCGTAGGATCCAAATGCGTTATCAGTTCCTGCAGTTTCTGGGAAAGCGACACCCAAAAAAGAAGGTAAACCTATATAGCTAGTAAATAATGTGTCAAACACGTCAACTGTCATTTATACTGCAGCACACCAAAGACAGAGACAGAAACAGCGAGAGCTTGTGTGACCACAAGCACGGCTTCAGGGGAGGGAATGGTGAACAACGGTGAACCTGAATCCTTCTCTGTGCAAGGTAGTCAATACCCATATTTGAGGATGAAGGTGAAATGACATTGAATACTTTTTACCCCACCCTCTTTCTTAAAGTAGTTGCCAGTGTTTGCCTTTATGAAAGCTACCAGGAAACATCACGTTCATGTTCACTCACCTCTTTCTTGCAATCTTGCTTTGTTTATTTATTTTTCCTTTTCACCTATTCCAGAGAGAGAGAGAGAGAGAGAGAGAGAGAGAGAGAGAGAGAGCGCAATATCACAGTTCTGAGCATGGAGGAAGGTTACAGAGTCGGTTTTCTTCAACTCATGAAAACAAGGGTCCCTGTTTAACAAACTGACCTGGTTCTTAATCTTTGACCATGGCAGTAGAACTGAGTTTACTAACCACAAGGTCTCTTTTTAGGAATCTAAGCTGATTCCTTCAGACTATTTGTATAATCACTGAGGGAAAAACATTAAGTATTAAATGACCTTTCTATGTTTACTAGTGAAGTTTTTAGTATGTTTCAACTTGTTTATATTTTATTATAAAGTTCAAATCCTCTTGCATGATCACTGTTATCTGCTGTCACCATGGACTCACGCACAGATTTGCAATCATTTTCCAAGTTGACTTTTTCATTTATTTTTATTGATACTCTTGGCTCCCTTTGCCAGTTATCTTGGCAATTAATAGATTATTTTACTATTATATTATGACACTTAACTACAAATATATTCTGAAAACATTTCCCCATATAATTCAACTAAGAATCCTCTCTAATTTCTAATTTCTAAATGGTTCTTCTCCATAACTTCACAAGCCAGGAAAATATAAGTGTACCGAATTAATATTTTGATTTTTTTTTGAGAAAGCTAGTTTGCTTACCAAAGGAGAAACTGAAGTTGTATATGTTGAATTTTGTTGTGAGCTCAGACCAGGAAGGAAGTGGGAAGCTTCAAGCCACACAGTGGCCAAGACCTGAAATGCTGTGGACTAAACGTCAAAGCCATGCTAAAGGGCTCCCAGTGCATCCTCGCTGGGTCTATCAGACGTGGCTGAATCGAACGCTGGCATGATTTTCAAATGTAAATACTGGCACTTTGTTCTTCCCTCTTTTCTCTTAATAGATGTCATGACTGATAAAGATGAATATTTCAAACCAAGGGATAGTTTTTTAAATGTAAGTATTTTAATCTAATCCTTGCCTACTTTTATATTAAAACATGTCCTATTTTGTACTCTTTTGAACTATGTTCTCATGGTATGAATTAACGATGTTCTTCTATTTGATTTTAAATTGTGTTTGATAGAAAAGTGACTAATAATGAGAGTTTTGATGATATTGTTTGTATTTTTAATATTTTTCTATCTAAAGCAGTAGAAAATACTATGGCATTTTATCAGGTTTAAATGGTGTATCTGTGATTTTTTAATTCACTTGATACTATTTCCAAAGAAAAGTAGTATTTTCATAAAGAGTATTGATTAAATATATAAGGGAGTAACGACAGGATTAATCGCATATGTTTCAATTACTTTTTTATTACAATTGATTATTGTATGATGGATTTCATCATGGCAAACAAATTTATCATTCAGTTTTCAAAACTGATTAAATATAAAAAACCTGCGACTAAGAAATCAACATGATGACTTATTGAGGGAAAAAAGCAATAACTAAAGTGTTATAACTTTTACTCTATCCATTTAAAATATGAATTAACAGAAATGCTGGGTTTATTTCTGTAGTTATACTTACTGACTTGTTAAAGTGTCCAAATCCATATACAATTCAGCTCAAAAGAACATTGTCTTCTCTGTGCACTGTATTATTTGTATATATCAATAAAAAAGTAAAAGAGAGAGTTCTTTGGTCTTTTGGAGTTCACATTCTGATAGAGGTGGGCAGGTAATCAGCTATAAACACTACTAGATGAATTGAAGAGCATAGTAAAATATTAGCATGTTTGGGAGAAATTAAAAAGTAGAGGAAAGGAACATTTGGGGTAGGAGAAGGAGAAAGTGTTACTGTATTAGATTAAGATAGGCCTGCTGGAGAAATTGATTTAGACTCATTTAAAGAGGTAGGAGAATTAGCGAACTCGATTTAGGAAGCCTCTCCTAGCTAGTCACAGGGGGACCGACAAGCTTAACCAAGGCTGAGATCAGAAAGAAGATAAATGAGTCTGGTCTGTAAGAGCTTGAGAAGTAGTTATTATAACATCTGTCATAAGAGTATGATGCTGTACTCTCCTTGGGATGGCTTTGAGTGGAGCTAGAATCTCATTTGATATAAAATACTCGAGTAACTGAGCAAAGATCAGGCTTTGGGGAAGCCCATGCTCAATGATATTGCACAACTCATACAGAATTACCCCCTGTAAAAGTCATAATGATTGATTCTGGACAAAACAAAAGAGTTAATCTCTACAGAGAACTTGTGATAGAACAAGAAAGGGCGTTCATCAAGGCAGAAGAAAAACAGAGTTGGAAATCTGGAATGTGTTCACAGAAAGACAGTTATATTGGTGTGTGCTTTTACAGAGGGCATTCTCCCATAGATATGAGTTATTAGAACCAAATCACTATGATTAAAAGTGTTGCTAGATGAAATTTGGCATGCTAGAGAAGCTGAAAATTAGAGGAGAAGATCTTAGAATAAATGGAACTCCAAACAAAATGTTTCAAAATTGATACATATTTTCCTTGAATGCATCCCTGGCTCCAGAAGTGTGGTAAGTCTTCAGTATCTTCATTAGGGAGCATGGCTACTAAATTATTTTAACTCCAGACATCTTTTCAATTAGTTCTCTCCTATGCTTCTTCACTTCCTTTCACAGCTTAGTTTGAGAGCTCAACTTGGTGCAAAATCAGAACAGTTGCTTAAAAAAGGAAAGAGCGTTCCAGACATATTGCTGGTTAACATCATGGTAAATGCTATTAAGTATGTATTGCAGTTTCCTTTCTCATGTCTATGTAATATATTCTATTTCCTACATGTATATGTGTATGTGCTTATATGTAACTTATGTGCATGTGTGTGAGAATGTATATGCAAATGGTCAAGGCCTAAGGTTGACATCTGGAATTGTCTCATTTTTCTTTCCTTACCCTTGGAATCGAAATCCTATTCAAACCCTGAACTGCACATAAAAGTTAGACTCCCTAGCCAACCTATCTGGAGACCCCTCATCTCCAACTTCTGAGGATAGAATTATAGTTGGGTCCGCAGAGCCAGCCAACATTTACATGAACTTTGAGAATCTGAGCTCCAGTTGTCAAGCTTGCATGGGCTGAGCTAGCTCGCTACCCCATTTCATATACTGTTTACCAGAAAAAGATATGTGAAAAATAACATAGAGATGCAACTTTTTAGTATTCAAATGCTTCTAATATCTAACTTTATTCCTAGGATAAAGGGAAAATATATAGATTTGCATGCTTATTGACTCTCTTTTCTCTGACCAACCTTGACTTCACCTGTTGTAAATGTAGATCAACTACTAATATCTTTGGGGAAGTAAAGGAAATTGGGTGATATTATAAGCTGAAGGACAAGTTGTTAGATTCCAATGGGATAAGTACAGGTTTCTGCATTCGCTTGTGTTACGTTTCAGGAAGAGGGTAGGTATAGAGTCCAGGGATTCAGAGCCTAAGCAGCACTAGGGCAACAGGCAGCGATACACAGGTTAGACAAAAGACACATGTGTAACACAGGCAGGATATGTGATGGGGAGAAATGGAAAATTTCAAAGATCCCACACATTGTAATTCCTCCATCCTCTTTTGTATAAATTCCTTTCTATCCTTCCCATAGATTGCCTCTACAGATTCCTTTCTGTATATTCCCCTCAACTTTGCTTTGTTATACATGAATGTTACAAGAGGCCAGTTGGTCTGTATAATAAAGGAAAGAATCTGCGCATGATGGGAAAACAGAGTAGAAGGCTCTGCTGAAAGAACTGGATGGTAGAAATGGAATTGCTCAGCTGTGGTCTATGGGGACCATTATGACACAGGAGGAGAGAGAGTTTATAGGATTTTACTCTTCGTCTGGGATGAGTTCCTCTATAATGTCATCCTTGTAGACTGCCTTAAAGATTTTTTTCTTCTTTTTTTTATTGATAAAAGGAGAATAAAAAAAAAATTTCCACCTCCTCCCAGCCTCCCATTTCCCTCCCCCTCCTCCCACTCTTCTCCCCCTCCCCCCACTCCTCTCCCTTTCCCTCTCCAGTCCAAAGAGCAGTCAGGGTTCCCTGCCCTGTGGTAAGTCCTAGGTCCTCCCCCCTCCGTCCATATCTAGGTAGGTGAACATCCAAACTGGCTAGGCTCCCACCAAGCCAGCACATTAAGTAGGATCAAAACCCAGTGCCATTGTCCTTGGCGTCTCATCAGCCCTCCTTGTTCGCCATGTTCAGAGTCCAGTTTTATCCCATGCTTTTTTTGGTAACAGTCCAGCTGGCCTTGGTGAGCTCCCAGTAGATCAGCTCCACTGTCTCAGTGGGTGGGTGCACCCCTCGTGGTCCCTACTTCTTTGCTCATGTTCTCCCTTCTTCTGCTCCTCATTGGGACCTTAAGCTGTTTCTCACTGAAGTATTTAGCAACTGGAACTCAAGGCTGCTACCCTCGGAGCGGGAAGGGTTCTTATCCTCACATTCTCAGAACTAACATAAAGTACACTTTCCCACAGTGCTCTTTGTTTGTAGAACAAATGAACATGCAAAGCAGCAAGCAGTCTTTCACTTGAGCTTCAGGGGACCTGGAGGATCCACACTGCACTGCACGATCACCCTCCGACCACAGAACACCGTTTCCATTTCCTCTAAGATACCTCCAGAGGACTAGCATTAGCTGGAAATCTTTTGGTCTAGTCCAATGATCAAAGGAACACTAGATGTTCTAGTTAGATAGTTGTGCTGGCTAGTGATGTAACAAAATCTAAAGTCAAGCCCCATGGCTCCCTGATGTCTGCTGTCTCACTCTAGCGTTGAGCAAGTGTAGCTCCAAGTTCTGTCTCTGTTGTGGCTTCTGAGACGGCAGATCTCAGAAGAGGTCAAGCGTTAAAGGAAATCTCTTCTCTGTCCTAGGCAAAGGAGTGAGTGAGTCTAATCTACGCAGAAGGCTTGATCTCTCTCTGGAGAACTCATGAAAGTAAAATGTACTCTCCCTGCTCATGATAACCTAGTGGAGGAGATAAAGGCAGTTTCCAGAAGGAAGTTTGGAGCTGTGCTGAGAATCATTAGTCAGAAGGCCATTTGCAGTTTTGTGCTTTTGAGCAAGCAATGAAATCTTTCTGAAACTTAGTTCCTGCTTCTTCCTGCCACACTGTCAGAAAAAGTACATGTTGTCACTAGAAGACTTAGAAACTTCTGGGGAGGTGATTCTGTTGTTTCATATGAGAGCTAGCATAGCAAGAAATAAAGTCATACCTTAAAATATAAGTAAAATGTAAGAGGAAATGAAATTTTGTGGGCATAACAGAACAAAGTGGATACTTAAGTCCTTTAGATGTAGTGTGCACATTGTCTATCGAAGACAATGTGCTCAGCGAAAAGAAAAGCTTAAGATATGGTCCTTAATACTTCAGAAATTTATAACTCAACTTAATTAATAAAAGTTTTAAAGAATAACTTTTATTTTATGTCAAGACTTATTTATTCCTATAGTGAAATTAGTGAGAGCCTAAGGAGTTAAGATCAGCCTGGTTTAGGAGGGAGTACGGTGAGAACAACCCTCCAGGTTGGCAATGAGAGTATGCGGAATGGGCTAAGATCTGTATTGTATTTATTAAATATGTCATTTTTGTCATCTACACAAACCCCAGCGAGATATTTTACAATACCCCATTGTATACATGAGAAACTTGAGGTACAGGAGAAGTGTAGCCTGTGAGCACAACGTAAATAATATCACGTGAATGCGCACAGTAGTGAAGATATCTGCTTGTAAACTTTTGAAATTGAGAGAGTTTAGAAGTTTGGGAGAAATAAGTCATTGTCATTTCATTTTGAAGAGGTTGTAAAGGCTTCTCAATAGATTTGGAGGACAGCAGGGACCCACAGAAGGATTTTTAAGAAAGTCAGCAATCAGAACACATTGGGAAACCTAATATTTTAGCTAGAAAATCCTGAAGTCCATGCAACGGGATGAATTTGCAATGAAGATAATGGTATTCATTGTATTACCAATTTCTGTAAAGTAACAGAACCTATCAACATGCTAATCAATTATGCTGTTTGAATTTAGAGAGATACCTTCTAACGAAAGCTGGGTAATTGATGGGTTTCCAATGACATTAAATCAAGCTCAGCTCCTGGAAGAAGCACTGACAGGCTACAAAAAAAAATTCATGGAGGCAGAGAAGAAAAAAGCACAAATGCCCACGCTAGCCTTGGGCCCGACTCCTTCCAAGGAAGTCACTCCTATCCCATCCGCATTCGATTTTGCCATATTATTGGACATTTCAGATAACTTATCACTGGATCGCATGAATGATATCATTGGTAAGTTGAATGCATTGATTTTCAATCTTTACAATTTTTCATAATTAAAAGTGCTTTTAAAACTTGACTCTATTTTTTCTTTTTTTGTTGTTGTTGTTTTTGCTTCTGTTGTTTTTTTGTTTTGATTTTTGTTTCCTATAAGAGTAAAAGAACACAAAGTTGGGTGGGTCAGAAGGTGAACAGGATCTGAGAGGATTTAGGAAAAGGGGAGAAAACATGATCAAAATATAGCATATGAAAAAAAATTAAAAATTCTTCTGTGACTAAGTGAATGGTTCCATTTACAAGTGTAAGGAAGAATCCATTTAATTGGTTGTTCAAAGAACGATCCAGCTGAGTTCATTGCCCCTTATTTTAACTCTAAGTATTGAATATTAGCCAAACCTGGGACTGAGGGCGAATTATACACCAACTATAAGCATTTTGCTGAACCTTTCCATCTACCTGACAGTTTTCCATGCCAAAGTTTCCTTTGTGAGATTTGTGCACATGGAGAAGCAGATTGTAGCTAGTTCATACAGTAATGGTGCTGAGGAAACTGCATCTATGTTGTATGTGAGGAACTGACAACATCCTTTTTTAGGTGTGTTCTAAGGAGCAGGAAGAAATGATTTGAAGTACTCATCTGGTGGAGTTGAATATTATTATCAAAACATGTGATTTATTTGACTTATATAAAAGTGAAATTATTATTTTATTCTACATATTAAGTATTTACCAGGCTAAAATTACACATTCCTAACCCTTAGTTTCCCATTTATAAGGTACTTGAGAATCTTAATTAATTGTGACTTTTGTTGTTTTGTTAATAAAATAAAATATATTTTATTATCTACTTTTTCCTTTCTGAAGAGAGGTCTCATTTTATTGCTTAGGCTGGTTTTAAACTCATAGATTTAATGGTCCTCTGACCTTAACCTTCTTGAACTTCACCAATTTTCTCAAATTACATGAAAATAACATGCAGGGGTTTTTTTTGACATGATGCTTTTGAAATGCCTGTTGGAAAATTAGATGAAATAAACTTAGACATTACAAAAGATATTATATAAATGAACATATAAGTGAGAAATGAGCACTAAAGGTAGGGGTTTTAAAAATAGAAACTCACCTAAGAAGAATATAGTAAAAAAGAAAGATACATGTTGACTTCCTAGAATATTATAAGGTGATGGGGAAAGGGGAACTGTTCAGAAGTAGCATCTAATGAAGAGGAAGAACTCCAAGGAAGGATAATGTTTCATAAGGAAAGGAAAGACAATTATTTAGGACTAAATTGTTAGCCATTCTTCTCCCTAGAATAGTAGGAATTTGCCGGGATGTGGGAGCATAGTCACTAAGAATGGGCTCAACACATTATTTTATGATGACTGTGATCCATAGAAAGGACAAATGAACCATATTATAGGGAGGCATACTACAGCCAAAGGCAGGTAGGCAGCAAATGTTGAACATCAATCCATCCAGGGCTCAAAGATAATAGGTAGGAAATCAAGGAGACACAGGGAGAAGGAATAACCATTGCAGGGTACCTGCATCAGAGTGGAAGAGTAAGGGAATATTATTTTAGTTGTTGAGTGAGGTCATGACCTCGACTACGTGAGAGAGTAGTGACTTTCATAAGGTAGGAAGAATTGTTGAAGGGTTTCCAGCTCAGGCTGAGGGTAGTAAACCTTTGAGGCTAATAGTAAGTGCAAAAATATGTAATAGACTTCCAAGACTGATAATTGTTGTTAGTCTAAATCCTGAATATTTTCAGTTTATGATTTCATTAAGCTATATATTTTGTTATCATTTCCTATTTGCAGGTCTAATAAAATTAAAATTTTGCAATTAAAAATCAGTCCAAAGTGTAGAGTAACATTGTTGAAATTGAATCCAGTCTCAGTCCTTAATACTTTATGTAATCTGGAACAAATAATAAAAATTTCAATCCTACATCATGTAGTATATTGTTAATATAAAAATATCCATATGAATATAAAATCATGAAATCCCTGTAAGCTGAGTTCTTCCTGTACTTGTTACAGAAAAATAATGTGAGATAAGGATGGAGAAATGCCCATTAGCTTTGACATTTTTGGTGACTGCAATGAAAGATGCTTCATTAGTGGTAGCAAGGAAAAAGGTGGATTGCAGAGGGTTGAAATTGGAAGAGAGACTAGGCTGTAGAGAGGGTAAGTGAAGATAACTTGCTAGAAGAATTTCTCTGAAAGGGGAAGAGCATAGAGTCAGAATACTTTAGGTTTTGTCTTAGGATGTGTCCTATTTTACCTTCCCGTTCTACTCCTTCTCTCTTAGAGGGAAGGACACAGAGTTAACCAGATTATTTTCTTACTGGTTATGAATTTTGAAGACAAAGCTATCTTTTCTTTTCTTAATTTTTTTTTAATTTAAAAATACCTACTATAGTTTAACTCTGGGAACAGAAATGATAAGGTGGTTAGTTTAAATTCTCGACTTGCCCCAATGTAGACTCATCTGGAAAGAGAGTCACAATGAGGGCCTTGAGTTCTACACAGTAATAGAATATAACCTGAAATTGTGGGCAGTTATTTGTCTCTGCTCTTAACTATGTGTATGATTAACACTGGGTTTCTGCCTTGAATTCCCCACAGCAATGAACTATAACCTGGAATTGTGAACTAAAACCCTTCTCCCCTGAGTTGCTTTCTGTTAGAGTATTTTATCAAAAAAAAAAAAACAGTAGTGATAGAAGGACAGATGATAATCAACCACGACCAGTACAGTAAAACAGAGAAATTAAAGCTGTTAGACACAGAGAGAAGTTGAAGTGCTGTGGGGCGATGGTGGCGCACGCCTTTAATCCCAGCACTCGGGAGGCAGAGGCAGGCGGATCTCTGAGTTCAAGGCCAGCCTGGTCTAAAAGAGCTAGTTCCAGGACAGGAACCAAAAGCTACAGAGAAACCCTGTCTCAAAATAAAAAAAGAAAGAAAGAAAGAAAGAAAGAAAGAAAGAAAGAAAGAAAGAAAGAAAGAAAGACAGACAAGACAATGGCAGCCAGTCTGTAGGGCAAATGTAGGGATTTTGGAACTGGACACGGTTGAAGAGCTCCATGTGCTATATAGGAGTCCTAGTAGGATAAAAGTTTGCACTGGGAATCTTAGTATTTAAGATCACAAAGATGGATCATCCAGGGCCACAAAAAATACTGGAGCAATGGTAGTGAGTGTTGAAAATAAAAGGAAAGAGGGACAATACCTGAATATGAGACAGAGATAGGGGAGAGAGGAGGTAGGAAGAAGAAAGAGAGATCTAATTCATGTGCAGAAATTCTCAGCACATGTGAGGGATGGACCACAAGACAGTGACAACAGTATCTCTTCAGAAAGTGTTCACATTTTTCTTTCCGTCATCCATTCTGTAGATGGGAAACAGTTGATTGCTGTACACTGCGAGGGGCCTTGATTGCCTTGAATGTTGTTAATTTCCCCTTTTGTGTTCTTTTGCTCTGAGCAATTCTTATTCCTTTTAATCTAGTCCAAGGCATTCTTTCTTGGCTTTGGATATAGTAAGTTTTATAACAACAACAATGAAAATCAACCATGATTTTATATTTCAAATCCATTTCATCTTGTCATCTTGTTTTATCATTAATATAGATGGGAAGAAAAATATTACTTTATTTATGAGGTCTTTCATTTTCTAGAATACTATTAAATCACATTCCAATGCTGCTTTGCTTTAATTCTAATTTCTTTTAGTCCAGCTCAAGGCTTTCTTTCTTCTTTGCTATTTTTCTATTTATTCCCTGTTGATAAGTATATTGTGTTTTGAATGAAACTCAATGAGAGTTGCTGAAATTGTTTTACTTAAATTGTTTTGGTTTCATATGGTCAATTTCTTTATGCTTATTCTCAATTGACTTCATAATTCTGGAAAGAGGCATAGATATTTCACAGTTTTATAGTATGGTATCAGAAAATAGTTTTATGTATATTTCTCTTTATGGTCACCTTATTTTACTCCAAGTTTTACTTCCAAATTCTGATTTTCTTTCTCCAAGTTTGTTATCCATGACAATCCATCCTTTCTCATTCTTATCTTTTCATGTTGTTAAATCTAACATTTTAGACAGGGGTTTTCTGAAATAAAGGGTTTGATCTGCTCTTACATAGTCCATTCTAAAATAAAAACCTGGCCAATCCTGGAGTAAATTATATGAGCTCTCGGGAGTGTGGTCTGATCTGAGCTGGAAAATGTTCCACTGCATCTAGGAGGCCAGAATATGTTATGATGAAATTCAGAGAGAAGAAATCATGAACCATTCACACTGAACCTCAGTAGTGTCAGACAGAGTCCTCAGAGAGGAGGGAATGTTCCTGAATCCGAACGTAGTGACATCCTAATGGTCAGACTTCAACTGAGAGGGAAGATGGCATGATATGTCATTTTTTTCTTTGTTAATTTTGCTTGTCTCTTTTATTCATTTATTAGTGTGTGTTTGTGTGTGTGTATGAGCACACACGCATGCACACACATTTTTGGGCATATATCTTTTGTTTTGTCTTAGTATTCTTTGTCTTATTGCAAATTTATTTTGGCCTTTACTTTTTATTTTAAAAAATAAATAGAAGTTGGGTAGGTAAAGTGATGAAGGAGAATATGTAATGAGTTGGGGAAGGGAAAGAATATAAACACAAATATATTCTATGTAAAAAAAAATTTAAAGACACTAAAATAACATTAGACCAAAATACAGCTATATCTACTTGGAATCTTGCAAGTGTGTTTTGCTAATAAGTAGCATTTTAATTTTTTTGATTGTCTAATTATTTTTTGTACCATAGCCAAGGAACTCTCACATGAAATTTCTCATGAAAACATTGCTCAACAAGAAGTTTCTACATGCCAAGAAAGAGAAAGAGACAATAACTTACGAGATCAGATACACCATAGGTCAGTTTTAAGCTTTGTGTTCTTTCTATTCCTTTCCATTCAAAGACGCTAACAAATGGTGACTTTGGAATAATAAGATCTATGAAAAAGACCTACTCCCTACCATTGAGTCCTTTTTTTGTTTGCATTGAGTGAAATATTTATATGGAAGCTTTTGTGGTGGAAACCACAGTTGCTATAGTCTGAGGAAGGAAACCGATCAGAAAATACTTACAAGTTAATTATGTCAAATTCAGCAAACACTTAGAAAATACCAATGAAGATTATGGAATTTCAAAGAGCAGTGAGTCAGACTGGGAAAGTTTGTAGTAGCCCTTTCGTTATACTAAAATGAAGTTACATGGTGTTCTTTGAATTGTGTGTAATTTTCCTTTGGAAAAGAAAATGCAGGCAAAATTAGGCAATTTCATGAAAGCCTGAGAGATCTAAAAATAAGAAGTGAGGCAGGATGTGTAATTTGAGCTACATGAAGCTGACTACGCCCTAGGAAGAAAAAAAAATGATTCAAGAAAAGTTTTTAGTAAATTAGTCTGTGCCATCTCTCTCTACAAAGAACTTTCACTTTGTGTGTCCAAGAAAAACCATTCTATGGCCTGATTGTGGGTGTTGTGGGACCATCGGAAGAGTCCTCAGACTCCTTCCCCCATTAGTGTACATGATACTGTCTGGTTTTTAAACAGAGATCTGTTCTTACATCAAATGCTTACTGAATGGGTACCATTTTCAAATCCTTCTCACTCCTACTTCTCAAATTATAAAAATTATCTCACTATGCCATCAGACAAGATCTTTACAGTTAGTATTGCTCTATCATCTATAGATTTCATAAAGTTGCTTTTTTGAGTTGAATTTCTTTGTTAGTCTTCTTCTTCATCATGAATTGTCAAATAGATCACACTAAATGCCACGTTTAATGTTTCTTTATGCAGTCATTTAAATCAGTATCACATATTCATATAAGATTCTTATTTTGCAGAATTGTTGGTTTCTTGGACAACTGGCCATTGCTGGAAGAGTGGTTTACAGAGCCACAAAATATTTTGACAAAAATAAATGCTGAAACAGATGAAGGGGCTTTGTGTCAGAGAGTAAAAGAATTTTTTGCTAATGAAATAGCAAATAAAAAGATAAAAGGTAATTATACATGTATATGCATGCATACATTGAATAGTATACATTGTGTCTTCATAATATTCAGCTCTTTCCCTATCTTCTCACAAATCCACCACCACTCAGATACCCAAAACAACTTTTCGTCATCTTTTTCTTTTAACTCAGTGAATCCAGTTACCGCTGTCTGTATCTTCTCAGATGTGTGATCATCCATTGACGTGAGGTAGACTTACCAGGGAATATCCCATTTACATCCAAACCCCCACATTTTAAATCACATTGCTTTAACCTTTTGTTTGTTTTTCATTTATTGAGATTCAAAGATGATGTGGAACTCACTGTGTAAGCCAGGCTGGCTTCCAGCTTTAGGTGAGGCTCCTGACACCTGAGATGACAGGCATTCAGTGCCTCTCTGTTCTCTTCCTATGCACTTCTTACTTTGCTGTTCTAGATCATTTTAATTCATCTTTTATTTTTCCACTTTTATAGTTTTTACTTTGACATTTGACATCAGCTCCCTAACTTTCTAAACAAACACGCATACACACGTGCGCGTGCGCGCGCGCGCACACACACACACACACACACACACACACACACTCAATCACACCCATCCCGTCATCATTTGCATAGCCATAACTATAAGGCAAAAGAATAAAAAAGAGCCCAAAGTATGAATGTTAGGTACAGTAAGTATATTTGTTGCGATTTTAAAGCAAATGTAATATGCTGCAATAATTTTGCTAATTACAATTTTATAATAGTTTTTATATTTTTTTAGTTAATGAAATAGTAGGCACCTAGAACCCCTAATGCAGGTTCATTTTTATCATTCTTCTGAAGTTGAAAAGAAATTAGAAGAAAAGGAAGCCGAGAAGAAGGCAGCAGCTTCTGGAGCTGAGGCTCCTACCACCAGTCCTCCCCTTCCTTCTGAAGCAGAAAAAGACAAGGAGATGCATCTTCATCGTGAGCCATCAAAACTTTCTCCTGGGAAAGGAAAGACACCCTCAGGTGACTGACAAACTGATTATAACCCTGTTTGTCAGTTTCTTATTTTCACAGAGAAAAGAATGATGAACTACAGCACCAGGCTACTTAGCTAGATTCCCACTTTGGTCACTTCAGTCATTTGAAACAAATACCTTTTTGTAATCTTGATATCTGTGGTGTTAGGGACACTGCCAGATCCCTGATAGGCAGAGTACATGCTCTACCACTGACTACATCCTCCTTCAAGGTAAAGCAAAAATGTTTGTTTAGAACGGCAAACACCTCTTCCACAGGGCACGTGGAGTCACCCCACTCACGCTAGCTACTGAGCTCATAAGTCAGACAGGAAGAGGAAGGCTGTAGAGCAACAGGAAGGCTTTAGTGCAGGAAGAGGAAGGCTGTAGAGCAACAGGAAGGCTTTAGTGCAGGAAGAGGAAGGCTGTAGACAACAGGAAGGCTTTAGTGCAGGAAGAGGAAGGCTGTAGAGCAACAGGAAGGCTTTAGTGCAGGAAGAGGAAGGCTGTAGAGCAACAGGAAGGCTTTAGTGCAGGAAGAGGAAGGCTGTAGAGCAACAGGAAGGCTTTAGTGCAGGAAGAGGAAGGCTGTAGAGCAACAGGAAGGCTTTAGTGCAGGAAGAGGAAGGCTGTAGAGCAACAGGAAGGCTTTAGTGCAGGAAGAGGAAGGCTGTAGAGCAACAGGAAGGCTTTAGTGCAGGAAGAGGAAGGCTGTAGAGCAACAGGAAGGCTTTAGTGCAGGAAGAGGAAGGCTGTAGAGCAACAGGAAGGCTTTAGTGCAGGAAGAGGAAGGCTGTAGAGCAACAGGAAGGCTTTAGTGCAGGAAGAGGAAGGCTGTAGAGCAACAGGAAGGCTTTAGTGCAGGAAGAGGAAGGCTGTAGAGCAACAGGAAGGCTTTAGTGCAGGAAGAGGAAGGCTGTAGAGCAACAGGAAGGCTTTAGTGCAGGAAGAGGAAGGCTGTAGAGCAACAGGAAGGCTTTAGTGCAGGAAGAGGAAGGCTGTAGAGCAACAGGAAGGCTTTAGTGCAGGAAGAGGAAGGCTGTAGAGCAACAGGAAGGCTTTAGCGCAGCAGGAGGAAAGAGCAGTCTGCTGAGTTACAGAACTGTATTCTTGTAAAAAGTGAGAACATTTGGGAAAAAATGGGAATTAGTACAGTCAGGATATTCTTTTTTTTTCTTTTTTCTTCTTTTGTTTGTTTGTTTATTTTGAGGCAGGTTTTTTTGTGTATCTTTGGAGCTTGGCCTGGAACTCACTCTGTAGACCTGACTATCCTCGAACTCACAGAGATCTGCCTGTCTCTACCTCCCTAGTGCTGGAATTAAAGGTATACACCACCACATCCAGCCAGACAGGATATTCTCATATCCCTACAAACAATGTTAGACACTTGAATGTGTGTATAGCCAGAGATATTTGGTTAGGTGATTATACAAAGGATACTGGTAGTACTAATGAGATATCTCAGTGCGTAAGGTTACCTCAGTTGCATCCCCAAGATGCCTGTAGTGGAAATAAAGAACCAGGTCTCAGAAGTTAATGTACACATGCTTACTGTGGTATACACACACACACACACACACACACACACACACACACACACACACATTCTTACCTGACAGCCCACTAAGCTTAGATGTTCGTAGAAAGAGAGCTTTGTCGAAATACATTTTAGATTAAGTAGTTTGTTCTAGATTCTTAGCCACTAGGTCTGTAAATTTAACATCAAATGACAAAATGAGCAGGACAAAATCTGTGTGTTTAAAATTGTCCTAGTGATATTTGTATGATACCAACATCAGTTTGTCATGTGATGTGGCTTCACACGCGGTTAACTGTTCAGTTCTCTAGCTCAGTGCTTCTCCTTGGTGCGTCATTACTGTCTCTAATAACATTTTCACTGCATAGAGATTTGATAGAAATCTGTAATTCTTTACAAAATTAAATTTAATCATAGCAAACAAAATTTTGAGACAAAAACACAAATTTTGTTTCAAATGATTGAAGTTATTTTAAGCGACACAGATAATGATATTTTAAAGAACATTTTGCCTAAACATATCTGGGTTTAACTAAATGCAAGATATGTGAATATTAAAAATGCTTTTAGCATAAGACAGTGAAATGTAAGGACACACACACACATATAATTAAAATTAGAAACTTTAACTTAAAGGTCTAGAAGAAAACTTCCACCCTTTACAATGTGATTTACTGAGAAGGTCTCTTCTCAAGTGCTGGAGAACTCTCCACCATGGTCTTTTGAGCTTTCTTATTATCAGAACATTGGTGTAAAACTCTGCCTTCCCTGGTACCAATCTCTGACCTTTCTGATTCTGACACAGTCCAGTAGTTAACTTTAATATTAAGTTTCTGGAAGATTTATTTTCTATTTTAAAGTTGTAACCTTGACTAGTGTACACTGGAGGAATAATAAATATATTTTGGTTTCAATGAGTAATTGTACCTGTCTTTTTTTCTATCAAGGGCAGGACTAGTCCCTTATCTTATAAAAATATATAAAATGGCTCATTTCCACCTGCCTTATTCCATTCACACACAAAGCATTTTTTTTGTTTTTTTTTTTTAAGGAAAAACTTACCGTGAAAAGAAAATAATTATTTTTTTTAAGCAACACCCAGAACACCAGCATGAAAATTGGGTAGAGGAGGCACAGTCCACTTAATCCTATCAGATTTGGTTCAAATACAATTCTAGAACACAGATAGCCATTTCATATTTGCTACAACTTTCCTTAGGATTCAACTAAAAAACTTCCACATTTGCTCCCCCCCTTAAAGGTTTGTGCTGAAATCTATCATCAAATGTTGGCATTTAGCTTAGAATTAAATTTCTCAATATAAAATAATAATATCCATGCTGCTATCTAACAGTAGTATTTAGGATGAGCATGGTAATGCAAACCTATAACCCCAGGATTTGCTAAGATACAAGGAAAATGAGGTGTTTACGGCTAGTTTGGGGTATACAGTGAGCCTAAGGGCAGCCTGAGTTACATCACACACACACACACACACACACAGACACACACACACACACACACACATTCATACACACTGAGATGTCAGAACATATTTTAGAACTAACCTTTAAAATGGAAAAGAGTACATTACTTCTAACAGAAAATGTTTTCAATAAAACTTTATAAAGCCAGTGTCTTATTTGGTTTGTCTCTGTCACCTGTACTAACAGACAGAATTAATAATGTATTTGGATACCTAGAATATTTTTATAATAAATTTTTCTAATTATTAATCTTATTTCTTTAAAACAATTAGTTGATCCAAACATGTATACTCTATGAGATGCATTGTCAGATATCTGTATGTTTACAAAAGTTCTTTTAGGTAAACATGTTTCTAGAGTAATCCTCTATGTCATTTATTTGTTTATTTCTATGGTATTTTGGCTGTCGGAGAGGAAATATTCAAATGAAAGTAACATGCATTTACAAAAATTTTAGCTATCACTCCAAACATGCACAAAATGAATAATATGAGCTCTCTACATCATAATAATTTAAACTGTCATATTACTCACTGAAGAAAGTACATATTCGAAAATTAACAGACAGGAATTAGTCAGCATTTTGGTAACTAATGCAGCATAGAGTCGTGAGTTTGTTTTTTTTTAAGGACTAAATCATCATCTACCATTTGAGAGACGTAGTACTGACCTCCATATAGTCCATTTCCCAGTTTCCCAATAAACTTTAAGTAGGTTCTAGGGAATGTAAGATAAATATGCCCAAGTTATTCTTTGCAGTATAAATTAGAGTCAGTAATATTGGAAATACATAAGTCACTAGGTAATAGATTACATGTCCAACAGGAGATTAAAGATATGTCATATCAAAATAATGGAGTTATTGAAATCTTCCTCAAAGTGTTTCATTTTTATTAATGAACTGGTTTTCATATTTTTTACATTTTATTGTTATTTATTACTGTATTATGTTTCATGCATATGCATGGTATACAAGATGTGAACCCTGGAGTCAGTTCTTTCTCTCTCTCTCTGCCCTTCTGGGGATTCTGTGTTGAGCTCAGATTATCAAGCTTGCATTATCAGGGGGCAACACCTTTACTTGCTGAGTCATCTTGCATTGGGGGAACCTAGGCTTATTGAATGTAGGTCATTTTGTGTCATTAAATTTAAATAAATTTGTGCTTCAAATGGGCTTGCGATTTACCTTACCCCCCTCCACAATCCCATTATCGATTATGAGAAAGCCCATCACTAAATATCAATATTAAAGCTAAGATTAAACCTCTTAGCATGACAACATAGAATATAATTGGCATTTTCGCTCAATAAGAGAAAATGTAGAGTCTGTCTTCAGATTGATTTCAAATCACAGGGGAAAAATGATTCATTTGAGGCAGTTCACAAATATAGTTAATTGCTTAGAGATTGAGAAGCCTGGGCTATTCAAGTAAGTCACCAATGATATTTTTGTGTTGAATTTTGTTTAGAACCCCAGCATGGTAAGCAAGACTCTCAACATGAAGTGAAAGGAAAGAAAGGTGAGACTGCGTTCAAAGGAAAAGTAGCACCAATAAAGCTAGGTATTGTTCCGGGTGCTCCTAACTTTTGAGGTATCTCAGTGAAAACAGCCACAAGGAAGAGCAGTGCATCCTGAGACTACTTCCTGGGGCATTCCAAAGAAATCAGCCTCAGACTATGTGCAGCCTAGTGCTCACCCAAGGCTATGCTGAGAAAAGTGGTACTTTCAAGAGATACTGAAATGATTGCCTATAGGTGGAGTATCCGTTCATCGTAGATATTACGGGTGTTGTCTAGGCACTAAGCTTTGCTCCCCGAAAGGTACTGCTGTACCTTCTTTGGCCTCTCAGTAAATTGTATTCACTAACAAGCACTTTGGTACAAACTCAACATCTTTCCTTCAAACACAATAGAATAGGAGTGGAGGTAAAACTTTAACTGTACCATTAATGACAAGCTATTACGTTTTCTGCAATGTAAGTATGACATATTCTCACCAAATAGCTCCTATGTGAGACTCTAAGCAAAAAAAAAAAATCATTTGAATCAAGGAGCATGAAAAGTTGCCTTCTCTTGAGTGAGTAGTTATAAAATGAGTTGTAGTCAGAGACTGCTCATTCATTTCCTGGCCACCCGGTCCTGAATAATCACACAAAAACTATATTAATTACAAGACTGCTTGGCCAATAGCTTAGGCATATTCTTGGCTAACTCTTATATCTTAAATGAACACATTTCTGTTAATCTGTGTATTACTACAAGGCTGTGGCCTACCACTAAGTTCCCAGCATCCTGGCATCTTTCTCCTTCAGCAGCTACATTGCATCTCTCTGACTCTGCCTACTCTCTCTATATATCTCTGTTCAGATTTCATGCCTGGCTTTATTCTGCCCTGTCATAGACTGAAGCAGATTCTTTTTTAACCAATGGTAATAAAACATATTCACAGCAAACATAGGATAATCCCACATCAATGAGTGGGGTTTTGTTTGTTTGTTTGTTTCCTGTTATCTTATCTTGAGCCACAGTACCACCTGAATCTCAAAACTTGTACAAGGGCTGGGACTGCAATGGCTGCCTTCGTATTCTTCTGGTTTTGATCTTATGTTTTAAGTTGCATTATTTTGTTTTCTTTTATCTATTTGTTATAAATAAACTGAATATTATTTTTTAAGTACATAATAAATAGTTAATAGAAAACATACAGGCTCTAAAGCATGTTAGTTAGATTTCTGCTGTTGGTACAGCAAATAATTAATTAAAGATTGAGATGCAATGAATATGTACTTTTGATGTCTTTCAGAGTACATTCTCAATATTATTGTCTTGAGATGTGTTTTTACTATCCATCATAAATTGCCAATGTATCTTTAGTCACAAAGTGGCTAATAATCACAAAATGTTCTAAATATTATGCTCATCTGAATACATATCTCAGTACTACATATGTAGATAGTCTTTTTTTAATATTTTATTTATTTATTATGTATATAATATTCTGTCTGTTTGTATGCCTGCAAGCCAGAAGAGGGCACCAGACCTCATTACAGATGGTTGAGAGCCACCATGTGGTTGCTGGGAATTGAACTCAGGACCTTTGGAAGAGCAGGCAATGTTCTTAACCTCTGAGCCATCTCTCTAGCCCGCAGATACAGTCTTTAACAGTCCTGATTTTATATATATATATATATGTGTGTGTGTGTGTGTGCGTGTGTGTGTGTGTGTGTGGTTCTTAATAATGTAAATTAATACCATTGATACTGAGACTATTTTGTCTCACAGACCATTGTATCACAATTATATTTAAATAATCTCTTAATTGTGATGCATGGACACACATATTAGTTATATGTGTGGATATTTATGCTGACATGAATATTTTTTATAACATAACAGTCAAAGAAAATCTCATCATGATTATGTCATACTGTAGCCTTATGTAACAAGAGGCAGTTAGTAAATCGACACTGAGATACATCTTTAATTGAAATTATAACTCTAATCTATATTTAACTCTTCATTGTTTACCAACAAAGCAATTTCCCATTTTATATTACTTATCTCTTGTTTTTTTAACTGTTATAAAACTAAACTCAATTCGAGACCAGCCTGGTCTACAAGAGCTAGTTCCAGGACAGGCTCCAAAACCACAGAGAAACCCTGTCTTGAAAAACCAAAAAAAAAAAAAAAAACCTAAACTCAAATGAAGTATTATTATATGCCCATCAGAAAAAGATATTAGGTTCACATAGACATATTTCACTCCAAATCACAAGTTAGATATAATTGTATATAAACTCTAAGAGTGCCCTTAATTGGAAACATAGACACCAAACAAGCCATAAGCAACCTTGCAAGTTCAACAGGAAAATATATGCATCCCCCAGCTCAGTTTAATTAAAGGATTTTAGATTTGGTTTTTTGCTTTTGGTTTTCTAGTTTGTGACGTTAAATGGTATCTTAAAAGGTGAATTTTAGGGCTTAGTGAGATTGTTCCTCTCACAGAGGACCCAGCTTCTGTTCCCAGCTTCCTCATAAAGGGTCACAATCATCTGTAACTCTAGGTTCCGGGGCTCTGATGTCCTTTTCTGACCTCCACAAAAATGTCCTGCACTCACATACATGCAGACTAAATACTCAAACGTTAAACAAATGGAATAATTTTAAAGGTAAACTTTAAATCAGATTTAGAAGTCCTTGTATAACGGTGTATAAAATCTATAATTTTGGTGTTTTCAGTAATGTTTACTTCACAGGACAGAAGTGTTACACAGAAAAACCCTATCTTGAAAAAAAACAACAACAAATGAAACAATATTTATTTCATATAGGAAGTTACACTATTTTACTTCTTAATATTTGAAATTAATAGCATTGACACTGGACACAAATTTTTACTCTTACAGGCCATTGCATCACAGTTACATGCAATGCCTCTCTCACAAGCCATGACACCATTTCTTTTCTTCTTACTTCAAACTCATTATTTCTTCCTGGTAACATCATTGCCTTATTCTTATTCTCGGAGTATTGGATCAGTCTTTACCATTTTCCTCTTGAACTCTTAAATGTTCAAATCTTATGACGATCTTAAAATATTTATTTTTAAACACCTTATATATCGTCTGAAACTTTCACACATGGACATAACATTCTTTTTTTTTTATTTTTCGAGACAGGGTTTCTCCGTAGCTTTTTGGTTCCTGTCCTGGAACTAGCTCTTATAGACCAGGCTGGCCTCGAACTCCCAGAGATCCGCCTGCCTCTGCCTCCCAAATTCTGGGATTAAAGGCGTGCGCCACCACCGCCCGGCCATAACATTCTTATAATATGTGTTATGTGTTGGGATTTTAGTGTAGATGTACAGGGATTTGATCAGTTACCAGGTTCTAAGCACAATTATACTAGAGGTGGGTTTCATAAATTATTCCAAACGATCAGGTTTGTTTTGGTTTATAGTTATATATATATATCTAACTGTCTGATGAGGAACAATACAAACCCTAATAATTTGAACAGAGATCAAATTCCTGCACGACTTGGCTGGAGTTCCTTCTCAGTACAGTGCTGGTGGGTGCTAAGTCTCTCAGTCTTCACCTACGACTGGGAACCTCAGTCTGGGTGTGTTGCTTCAGTCTGCTCCATCACTCCACTAAAACGCTCATCTCATTTGAGCAGACTGGCATCTCAACTTTGGCAGCTGTGCTGAGCAGCCCAGGCAGCCATAAATACTATGTATCTGTTAGCCAAACATGGTTAAACTTAAGAAATATGAAAATAATCACTGTTAACCACTTCTTTGGTTTCAACTTGTAAAGATACTAATTAAGCCAGGTTGCCATGGGAACATTTTAGGATTGAAAAGTAACAAATGATGATGAGGATGAGGATGATGATAACATCTTGATTCAAAATATATAAATTAGACTTTCTATGTTTATCTCCTCCCAACAAATGCCCCCTGCCAATTCTCTCCTACCCCTGAGAAATAATTTAATTAGAAGATGTTTAGATCTTTTTAATGTTCTCTTCTCATCCATCAAAGCAGTTTATTGATATCCTACAATTACTGCTTTTCATTCTTGTTTTAAAGTTTGCTTTAAACTTCTGACTTTTAATTGTTTAGCTCTTTCCTAACTCACCGCTATTTGTACTTTTATTAATCTGTCATTTCATCTTTGCCAAAGCCTTTACTTTTCACCCTGCCTGAATATTGAAATTTTCTCTGTGATTGTTTTTATTTATAATCATCTTGGCTTAATGGATATCTGCCTGGCCCTATCAAGTTATCATTATTAAACAAACTTTCCTAAAATTGATGTGTATGGTGTACTAAACAGGAGTTTTTCCCCCAAACCCTTTACCCATGAGGAATGGCCATAGCAAAGACTTGATGTCACTGTGGAACCTAAAGACACCAAATGGTGTTCCTCGTTAGATTTAACTTTTCACTCATTGAGGTGTAGGCACACTTGTTTCCCATTCTCTTCTCAGCATTTTTATTGATAAATATTAGATCTATTTAATATGGTCTCAAAGCATATTAACCAAAAAAATAATTCTGTCTCTCCTAATTTTCACTAAATGGTCAAAATATTTTTTAAAATAAGGGGTAAAAGCATTTTCTAGTCCTCAATTTATAATTACACAGCTTTCCTTTTGGAATAGGTTAAAAAAGATAGAACTCTATCACAGCTCAGAATGAATGGTTAAGAATCATACAAAAAATACATCAAATTATTATGAATATTTTTAGCTAGTCTGTAGGTTTATGAATGACTAAAGGATGTTGGTATAATTATATAGGGAAAAATCACCTGAACTACCCAAAACTCATAATTGATAATACTTCTCTACTTATAAACCATGGCTTTTAATTAGCATAAAATTAAAATAATCTAAAGAACATCACTAAATTATACTAATTAAAATAATATATTTCAAAGAAAGTGCTCCCCATTTATATTCAACATCATATTCAACTACATGCACAATTTTCAACAATTAATCTGAAGGCAGGTGGCATTTAGCCAGAGTGATCTTCTAAAGAAAACAAATATTGATCCTTTCACTGTGTGCCTGTGCTCATAACATAGGGATACCAAGTAACTCATCTGCACTGCCCTCTGCATTTGGGAAAGAGAAATATATTTCCTGTTCAGATCCTAAATTAGAACACTGACTACTTCCTCCCCCCTTCTCCTCCTCCATTCCCTTAGTCTCATATTTTGCTTCCATTTCTCCTCCTTCAGTACCTCTTTTCCTTTCTTCTTGATTTTCGAGGCTTAAATTTAAAGCCTGGTTGTAGCAAGAAATACCTGTTTTTCCCCCAGAAATCCTTTCAACCTACAGAAATATGAAAAGGTTTGGGGGCATCAGTGGCCTCTTCCTTCATCTGTCTCATCTGTGGCCTTGCCTTCTCAGGATAACCCTTACATATGATCCTTCTCTAACTTCTGCTCTGGGTCCCAAGGGACACACACACACACCATTTATTTCCTAGTCACTCTTTCTTTCATTTGGTATGAAGAACTCAATTGCCAGTTATTACAACAGGAAATTAAACACACTTTGTGGTAAAGTCTAAATTTTACAAAAGTTACACATGAATTAGAGAAGCAAGACATGGCTGAAATTAAAATACTGAAAGTTACAATAGCCAGACAGATTCCAGATATTGGATTCCTTTAACTAGGGAAGCAAATCATGAGAAGTAGTATATACGTTAATGCAGGGACCATGGCCAATGAGGAATTTGTTCTATGTCTTTGAGCTGGAAAAACTGCCTAAAGAAGCTAAAAGAGTAGTCAGTGAGTGGCCTGAATCTCATAACAATCATAGACTTCGTCATCCTCAGAAAGCTATCCCATTCACCTACATGTACTGGAATGACTTAATGTGCATGTCTAAGTTTCTCCTAAAGGGAAAACACCAGGAGGCAAAATACCAGTAAAGAAGTCACCTGCTGGCTCTGCAGAAACATCGCCCACACCAACAGCCCCACCACCACCTAAGCCAGGATCGGAAGAATGGGTCTATGTGACAGAGCCTATACCTGAGGTATGGCACCTTCTCATCAAAATGATAGGATAATTTATCCTATGTATATCAAATTTGTCATATTTACAATATCTAACAATCCTTCTGGAGTCAGGGTTGTGTATAAATTTATCAAAACACTGAGAGGAGCCTGGAGTTGATGAGTGCAGAAAACCCTAGATTCCAGCTCCATTACCAAAGTGGTAAAGAAATGATTAACTAGTAGTATGGGTAAATTTGGAAATATTTAAAGATTAAACATTTAAATGGCACAATAATATATGCATGCATGTATGTTTGTTTCTATATACGTATGTATGCATACTCATATGCAATGGGTATCACCCAGTCCAGAAGAAGCTACTTTAAATACACACAGAGAAACAGGGAGAGAGACCCCACATCCATTATCAAAATGTTCTGAATTTGTGACAGAAACAGAACAGGTGTTTGGGGGAACAAAATATAGTCATTATTGGGTATTGGGTGGGGAGTGATGAAGAAAAATACCCAAATCTTATACCTTGGGATCGCTCAAGAGAAATAACACTGTATAGGACAAAAACTAAAATAAATGTCGTTAATACTGAGACAGATACAAGCTCACATACATAAACCTTGGGATGAACTCTTGTGGGAAGCAGATGAATCTCAGTGAAAGAAACTGGAACCTTGTTCACAAGTCTATCATTAATACATCACACAAAGATGAGACAGAATGTAATAAATCAATACTTTCATTCATTCAATAATTTTTGAGGACTTTCCAGGCCCAGTATACCATGTGATATACAGAGAAAGACAGTAGAGTGCTGATCAAGAAAATTCCTGCCTCCGTGGGGCAGGTATTCTAGAATAAAGCACAGACAACGTAATTTACGTTGCCAGTATTATAACACCTGAGTTCAGGATGCTAAGGCAGAGCCTCAGAAGATCTGAGGATAACTTAGCAAAGTACTTGATCTTGATGGTTAGTGTTCTTTTGACTCAGCTAGACACAGGATTTTTCATTTTTAAGCACTGATTTCAATGCTTTACTGTTGAACAGGAACTACCTTCATTTTTACTACCTTACTGGGAACTAATAGAGAAGTCCTACATAAACCACATCAAAACAGTACTTCGATATCTTAGAGACAACCAACACACTATCCTTTCTTATTTATATGATACTAGGTGAGTAAAGTCCTCAAGGTCAGAATTTTGTCATGATTAGGTAGTACAAAGATAAATCTCATTCTCTTCCTTACTTACAGAACCAATTTCCAGGAATTTCTCAGGCGTCCAGATCACAAGCAAGATTTTGTAACTCAGTGGCAGGCTGATTTCAACTCTGTTCCCGAAGACCTGTGGGAGGATGAGGAAACCAAAGCTGAACTACACCAACGAGTGAACGTAAGGACTGCTGTGACCTTCTGTGCCAGGGACATCTCATTCTCACTTCCTCATCTGTACACCCCCACTTCATCCCATTTCTGTCTTCAGGGATGGAAGCCTCAGAAATAGAAAGATTTGAACTCTGATCCAGTCATTAGTAACTTCACAAAGGACTGGCTGTTCTTCCTTTGGGGTTCAGGATACACGCATGGCGCCCTTCTTAGAAGAGGAGCTGACATCAGCAGTGCAGGAGCGTTCCTGGCACCTGCTTTGTAGATGCTCTTCATTTCTGTTGGTCCACCTACCTGTGGTCATACCTCATGGGATTACATGCCCATCCTGAATTCAGTTACATAGCCTAATACCAAGAAAGAGAACTAGGGCAACCATACTTGCCTTTTTGACTAGATCTTTTGAGATCTGGTGACATAGTGTACAAATATTTATATCTCCATCAAGTGCTGTACTTAAAAGTTGGAAGGCAGGTGGAATTTTGTGTATGCAAGAGAGTTCCTGAGTCTAGTTTATTACCTTGATGTTTTAGGGAATGGCTTCTGGTATACAAGAAGCCCCATCATTTTCATAGCCTTCATCATCCATATGTAAATTGACACCTTTCCCTTATATCATCAGAAGGATACTTTGAAACTCTCTTATGTGTTTTTTACTAAGAGTCAAATATTATTATGATCTTGTTGTGTGACACTATTCCTCAGGAAATATATCTAGATAGGGAATCCACAACAGAAGTAAAGATGCCACCATAATACAGCTTGGTAAACTAATGAGTTTACTGTGGTTGATTAAAGGAGTATTGGTAAGGGGTTACTTACAGGAGGATAAATGACCCAAAGGTTGTTGGATTGAAACCTTACATAGCATAGGTGATGATTTACAAAACCTGGGAACCTGGAGCTCACTGCATAATTTTGCAAGTAGCTTGATAGGTAGGAGAGTTCTCTTGCAGGTGGCTCAACCACTCTCTGCCTCTTCTAGGCAGTTTGACTTGTCTGAGCCTCCTTTAGGCAGCCTGGCTAATCTGCCTGTTCCAAGTTGGGAGTGGCTTTCAATAGTCCTTAGTGTTTATAGAAGCTTGAGGTAAAGTAGTCCAATATATCTGGACAGTTTCAAGGACTTCTCTTAAAAATGTGTATTATTCATTGAGAATTTCATACAATATATATATTTTTTTAGGTTTTAGTCATTTCAAAATTTATTCGACAGCAATTTTTCTTTTTTTTTAATTTTTTTTTATTGAGAAAAAAAATTTCCGCCTCCTCCCAGCCTCCCACTCCTCTCCCCCTCCCCCCTCTCCTCTCCCCCTCCCCCGACTCCTCTCCCCCTTCCTCTCCAGTCTGAAGAGCAGTCAGGGTTCCCTGCCCTGTGGAAAGTCCAAAGTCCTCCCCCCTCCATCCTGGTCTAGGAAGGAGAACATCCAAACTGGCTAAGCTCCCATACAGCCAGAACATGAAGTAGGATCAAAACCCAGTGCCATTGTCCTTGGCTTCTCAGCAGCCCTCATTGTTCACCTTATTCAGAGAGTCCGGTTTTATCCCATGCTTTTTCAGTCACAGTCCAGCTGGCCTTGGTGAGCTCCCAGTAGATCAGCTCCACTGTCTCAGTGGGTGGGTGCACCCCTCATGGTCCCGACTTCTTTGCTCATGTTCTCCCTCCTTCTGTTCCTCATTGGGACTTTGGGAGCTCAGTCCAGTGCTCCAGTGTGGGTCTCTGTCTCTATCTCCATCCATCGCCAGGTGAAGGTTCTATGGTGGTATGCAAAATATTCATCAGTATGGCTATAGGATAGGATCATTTCAGGTTCCCTATCCTCAGCTGCCCCAGGAACTAACTGGGGACCTCGCCTTGGGCACCTGGAAACCCCTCTAGGTCCAAGTCTCTTGCCAACCCTAAGATGGCTCCCTTAATTAAGATATGTGCTTCCCTGATCCCCTATACAATATATTTTAACCATATTTGCCTCAACTCCTCTCATTAGCTGCATCAAGATTCAGCCCTTCTACCCTAACTTTCCTAACTTATCTGCTTTTATTATTAAGTTCAATTTGTACTGTCTGATGCTTCAGGGTATGGGCCATCACAGGAGCATGGGCAAACGATCAAAAGGCACACCCCTAAAGAAAACAGACTCTCCTTCTTGCAGAAGCCATCAACTGTCCATAGACACTCAGGTTGGGGTAGAAGCTCACGAACCCCCACTACATTTTGATTGGCTTAGTTTTGTGCAGGGATTGCATAGCCTACTACAACTGCTGTGGGTTTTTGAGTACAGAAGTTCTGTCATGTCCAGACATGACCTCTGCCTCTTAGAGTTTTCTCCACAACCTCTACTGCATAGTCCCTAAGCCATTGGATGGGGCTGTGATATAGATGGTGCATTTGTGGTGGAGTACCCCCAAAGTCACTCATTCTCTGTACTTTGTCTATTTTTAAGTTTCTATGCTAGCCACTAGCCATTGCACAAGAGATTTTTTTTAATGAGACCTGAGAACTGCACAAATCTATGGGTAGAAAGACATGAATTTAGTTGTTTGATACTATGTCCATTAAGTAAAATGATAGTAGTAAGTTCACCCCTGTGACCTCGGACTCCCTAACTGTGGTATTCTTGGCCAGACTTACAGTACCAGGCGTGTGTTTCTCCTGTAGTATGGGCTTTAATTCCAATCAAAAAGCAGTTGGTCACCTCATAATATTTGTTACACTATTATATCATATGCATTTCTTTCCACACCAAGTGTTAATGTAGCTCATAGAGTTCATGGCTGGATAAAGTTATTGATGGCATCTTTTTCCTCCAACCATCTGCATAGCATATTTTAGCACTACAAGAGCTAGCTTGAAAGAAGAATTCTTCCTGGTCAATAAGAACTTAATCTCTCTAGGTCCCATGATTTACGAAGGTGGTTATCTTCAGCAGTAGTGTTCTACTGTTTTATGATAGGCATTTAACAGCAGAGCAAATAGCCTGTATTGTTACAGGGGGAGCTCTGGGACACCTTAGTGTGAGGGACTTCCTGAAGCTCCTGGCTTGTTTACTTTCAGAATCTTAATGAGCCTTCTTTTAGAATTTCCTGACTCTATTTTTGTTTTTGTTTTTTGTTTGTTTGTTTGTTTTGGCTTCCTTTTTTTATTGCCTTGTTCCTTCTCAATCTCACGTTCTTCTACAGCTTATATATCCCAACAGAATCTTTCAGACTGCAGAGGAGTCACAGGAAGGTTTCATTCCACTTCTCAAGTGAATGAGCAGGCTAGCCTCAAATTCAAATCTGCCTTCCTCTGCCTCCTGAGGTGTGCGCCACCACACACAGCTTCACATCCATTTTTGGAAAGTGCTATAGTTAACGTTGGTTGAAAAACGAGCTCTATCCTTCCATATTTGGTATTTCATACATAGATGATCTTGAAAAACATGAAACTTTAAAACTGCTCTAAGATGTTTCTGTCCCCCTTCCTTGCATCAGGTTTTGACACACTGATTGTATAATGCAGTGACAGTCATTTCTAAGTACTGAGTGAGCACTAGTTATTGTCATTCACCCATTGATGATTCTAGGTACTCAGCAGTATCTATCACCTGTTATCAGTGAAAAATACAGCAAAGAGATTAGCATTTAGGTGGCAGCAGTGATGTATATGTCCAAGCATCCAAACTCCCTATTAAACTGTTTCTCCAAGGAAGTACTATTGGACATATGAAGACAGAATGATAAGGTGTATCTGCCTAGAAACGATATAACAAACACTACAGCCTCTAAAGCACTTTCTATCTTGAATTCTTCTTTTATATAGTGTCAATTCTGATGCATAACATAGTGGTGCACATTACTGGAGCCCAAAGATTCACATCCTAGCTTCACTGTTAACTCACCCAAGGAAAATGCTTTCCCTATTCCCAGTGTCCGCTCACAAAAAAAAAAAAAAAAGGTAATAAGCTACCTAATGTTCCCAGGCATTAAAGGGTAATGCAAATATGTCAACAACATGATTAAGAAGAACACAGTACACAAAACCACTATAATTTTAACATCATAATTTTTGTATACCTAGATATAAATTATAAAACAAATGAAATATCATTGAATGCCTATACTATAGGTCAATTACCATGTATAAATAGCATGCTATATACTGTTCTACTCACATGCTTTTTTCTTGTCCTTAGTCTGATATGCTGTTGAATTGTTGAGTATCCCATTAAACACAAACATTTTTCTGGTAAATAATCCCCTATCTCTGATAGTTAGCAAACTAATGGCCTTGGTTCAAATGCAACCATGCATTTTTTTTCTATCAACAATACACAGGTTTTTAAAACTCACATGAAGTGGTTTTCAATCATACAAGTTTATTAACAAAAAGCTAATACACAAATAGTTACCCATGATGTTAGTGTGATAGGAATGGATATATGAATAACTGTGGGCATATGATCCAAGATAAAAAGAGATGTGAATGCCATCTGAATAAGTGAATGTAACACAGGAACATGTTAGACATGACTCCTTTAGGTACATCTCTGGAAACAAAGATCTCAGATGCAGGGCACTGAAGCTGCACAAGATACGACTTTCAAGCACACTCATGTTATTTCTCTTTCCACTCAGGATCTACGAGACCGCCTATGGGACATCTGCGATGCCAGGAAGGAGGAGGCAGAGCAGGAGAGGGTTGATATCATTAACGAAAGCTGGCTCCAGGACTCTGTCGGAATAATAATGAATCACTTCTTTTCCCTGATGCAGGTAGGAGCAGCCAGACTCAGTGACACAGACTCCCTCATCAGCCGTATTCCTCGTGGAACAACTCCTTCAGGAATGGCAATGTTGCTTCTAACACCCTGTGCTGTATGATTGTAATGCATTCTGGCTCACCAAGAATATTAGCTAACAACATTGTTTTTCTCCCAGCCAAGCAACCACGCAGACAGTGCATCGCTAGCAGCTACTCGCCATTTCTGCTTCCCTATGCATGTTCGGCGAGATTGCAGGGACTCTGTCTGGTACTGGGATGTTCAGTTGATCAGACTCCCACTTAAGAGTGGCCCAAGAAAGCTGCCCTGTCGTAATTTCAGGGATATGTTGCAACCATGGGAACCACTGTTGTGACTATGAGAAAAAGTGCACACCAGCCTTTAGTTGACAAATTCCTCAAAACAAAGTGCCTATAGATAGGTTTTGAGGGATCAAGGGTAGAGGCAGGATGATGCGTGAGATCCGGTGTCTTTGTTTTTACAATGTCTAAGCTTTAAATTATATGTATATCTGTGAGGGTGGCTTTGGACACCACCGCATTGCCTGTGTAGACAGGAAGAAATCTTTGGATCCCACAGAGTGAGGGTTTTGGTAATTGTGAGCCACCTGATGTAAATGCTGGGAACGATTGCCCTCTGAAAGAGTGGTACACTCTCCTAATCCTGAGCCACATCTCCAGCCCCTTTTGTGTTTGTTAACTGAACTTCCTCCTATATTCATTATAGAAGATACATTTACAACTGAAAACATCCACAGAAGTTACTTTCCTTCTCTCATATAGGAGCCTTGAAATGCTATCTTCCTTGAGAAAGAACTGTATTTCAGGCACAGTTTTCAGATCTTGAGGGAAGGCATTCCTAGGGTACAAAACTGATTTTTTTTTTTAAAAAAAAGGCCTGTCTTAAAATGTATATTTCAAAAACACAGAGAAAGGGGTTTATAATGGACTAGTTTCCTATAGTACTGATGGAGGCCAGGGGCTGAGAATGTGGGAGAAGCCTGACTAAAATTATTCCTGCTTGGGGGACTATCAAGTCTATCTTGGTCAAGTTATGCTTAATTTTTGTTGACAGAAGGAGAGTTAGGAGGGAGAATGAACGAGGACTACTTCTCATCTATAACTGATTAACTTAGAAGGTACTTTCAGAGATGATAAAATATCTCCACTTATATCTACAACTTCGATAAAGTAGGAGTTCAGCAAATCTTTTTCCAACAATGACCCATCCACTCTGGTAGTTCCAGTACTCAAAGGGACAATCCCTGCTCCAAAGGCATGTCTGAAAAGTCAACAGAAACCTGACTAACAGGAAGCCTCAGGAATTATAGCAGCCCCACCTCACTATTTCCCTTTCTGTGGTTTCAATTACATTTACTTGACCACAGGTGTGGAGGGGGGGGATGTTGTTTTGCTTTTCTGTTAAAATACAACTCACCTACTGATGTTCTCATCAGTTTGATTGATGAATTGATTTTTAACTGTCTTAGATCTTCTGAAACTTCTTCCACACTGAAACATGATTGATAGCAACTTAAATCCATGGTGTACCCTCACTATCCACTCTCACCTGGCTAAGAATAAATTGTCTCTCATATTCTGTAGCTCAAAACGGTGCTTTGTGTCAGCCATAATGAGGTAAATCTTTTGATGTTCCATTTTGTACCAATTTATCCTTTTTCATCTGACTTGGAATGAAAAATTTCCCTTTTTAATTGCATCAACACTGTATCTTCTCTATCTTTATTATTTGCTATCCAGGTTATCAGTTCTTCTACTATGTCTTCAAAAGTTTTTTGCTCAAGCAGCTCTTATATTGGAGTCTAATGCTGACACGATGCCAAAAGATTCACTTCATATTTGTTTTTGTGACATGGTCACTGTAGTCATCTTATATTGATACCAAAAAATAAAATATAGCACAACAGATTCTTTAAGAGAATCTATGTTCATATCACTTTTATTATAGTAGTTGTTATCATATTCTATTATTAATCCTCAATGTATTTGATTCCGACTTTCTCAAATAGATATGAATCCATAGAAACAAAGGCATTAGTCAGGTATTAAATAAAGGATTTGAAGTGTATCCCCTATGAATGAAGAACTATTATCTCTAAGTGGGAGGTTTAAAGAAATCAGGATATCAGAACAAGAAGAACTATGAAGGCATATTATAACGCTGGATTATGAAGATAAGATAGATTTAAAAGAGTTGCCACCCAGAGGACAATGCTGAGACATTGTTAAGCATATTATTAAGCGTATTAAGAAGTACACTTAGCTCCCTCATGCATAGTTTACATAAAGGATTAAGTAAAGTACCCAACTAGCCTAAACTCATCTGAGCAGAAACTTGGGGAATCAGTCTGAACAAGCAGAGAGACAATATTATAAACAGGCTTTACCAAACACTTCTGGAAAAAGTAACTATGATCCAAAAGTGAAGGCACAGCAGACTCTCATGAGTCACTCTCATGAGTCGGAGCCATAAATGACTCCTGTGGAATAGGTAAGACTCTAACAGTTCATTAATCTATAGATCTGAGGTTCTTATCCTGAGACATTGAGCCATTGCCCACATCAGACAAAATAAAACAGAACAACAGAATACAGGCTGGGCACAACTGCCAGAAATTTTCAGCAGAACTCTAGCGAACGATCACAGCAGCATGGTGCTGGAGCTTCTGCAGTCATCCTCAGTTCGTAGATAAGGAAACTGAAGCAAGCTGGCGGGGAGCTGCTGCCCACTTGTTGCATCCAGTAGGTGAAAGAAGGAGCAGGAATTGTGACTGACCATGGCTGCAGAGTCAGCACCCCTTCTGGAACACTGCTATGTCAACAACATTGCCAAGTTGTTTGGCTTCACAGGTAGATCACTGCTTTTACACACTGTAAAACCCAAAAGGGGACATGCTCAAAAGTAGCTTTCATCTCAGCACACGGAGCAAGACATGATGATGGGACTACCCATCAAATACTAGACAGTTGAGGCAGCTCGTATATTGTCCAAGAAACTCAAAATCAGGAGCCTTAATGTTTGTCAAGGACAAAAAGTAACAAGTCTGGAGAAAACCTTCAGTTGCATGTTCTGGCTCACCACAAACAGCTAGATAATTGCTTCCCAAAATGGGTTCCTTGGAAAATTGTCTTCCAAACTGATGCAGAAAATGGTGTAATTACATAAGTGACTTTGGAAAGTGCTCCATAAAGCAACCTATCTACCCCACCCCGACCCTTGGAGATTGACAAGTCTGTTGACATAGATAGAAACTAAGATGCTCCATGGGTAAAGAAATCATTTTGGTGCATTAAGGTTGAATTTCTAAACCAGATTGACCTTGGAAAGTTTTTGCTCATTCATTCCAACAAGATATCCATGCACAGCCTTTGTAACAAACTGTCCACACAGTAAAGTTTAGAAAAGCATTGCTAAGCTGCCGCTGGCTCCACAAACCTGTAAGTCACACCTACCCAAGAGGCTGAGGGAGGAGGAGGACAAGATCAGCGCCTACAGGCAATTGGGAGTTTGTGGTTAGTCTCAAAAATGTAATAATATCCCGTCTCAAAAAATAAATAAATCAGAAGACTGGGGACATGGGCCAACCATGAGGTAAAAGTACTTGTTTAGAATGCTGGAGGTGCTAGATTCAACGCAGAGTGCCACACAAAAGGAAAAGCAAAGCCTGAAACTCCAGCGACAAAGAAGTCACAGAGCAGAGGGTTATCTACTCGTTATAAATGTGAGAAGAATCACCATTAGTTTTCATTCATTCATTCATTCATTTAAGATTTCTGTCTCTTCCCCGCCCCCGCCTCCCATTTCCCTCCCCCTCCCCCAATCGAGTCCCCCTCCCTCGTCAGCCCAAAGAGCAATCAGGGTTCCCTGCCCTGTGGGAAGTCCAAGGACCACCCACCTCCATCCAGGTCTAGTAAGGTGAGCATCCAAACTGCCTAGGCTCCCACAAAGCCAGTAAAACCTTCATCAGGCGAGGAAAGGAGACAGAGACCCACATTGGAGCACTGAACAGAAATCTCAAGGTCCAAATCAGGAGCAGAAGGAGAGAGAGCACGAGCAAGGAACTCAGGACCGCGAGGGGTGCACCCACACACTGAGACAATGGGGATGTTCTATCGGGAACTCACCAAGGCCAGCTGGCCTGGGTCTGAAAAGGCCTGGGTTAAAACCGGACTCGCTGAACATAGCGGACAATGAGGACTACTGAGAACTCAAGAACAATGGCAATGGGTACCATTAGTTTTCTTAGAGGAAAATTCTGAATATGATGTCGTATCCTATTCAGATTTGCTTATATTTGAATCAAGTTGTTCCCCTTAAAAATGAGTCAATATTTTATACGAAACAATTACTGTAATAATGTAAGTCTTGTGGAAAGATCCCAGTACAGTTTCAAATCCTACTCTGTAAATTATGTTCTCCCAAACCCAGTGATTAAAGAAGAGTTCACTGCTCTAGGCTAAAGAAGAAATACTTTCCAGGTTTCTTACTCTATTTGCCCCAAACTATAGTTTACTGATTCAATGGCTAATTGCTTTTTGTAACCACTCCCCCACACTGTTCTTCATTTTTTCAAAATTAACTGTCAATACTCAGTATGTACCTAGTAAGTACATATTTGTATCTTATTCATTATAAGCATGATATTGTGTGAGTTTCCACGAATATAGTTTAGTCAAACAATTTTCCCTGAAGTTTTACCAAACTGAAACATGACACCAATAATTTTCTTTAAACTATGGGATTCTTCTGTGTATGGATATTTTAACTCAATGATTTAAAAAAAACCATAGGTTTCCTGGCCATTTCAAAGCACTGTGCTCAAATGTGAAGCATCCTATAATTTAAAATAATATATAAATGTTAATTTTATTTTATAATATAGACTCAAAGTAAGGAGATGAATTTTCTGTTGTTTGGGTCCTTTAGCTAGAAGAGTTTAATGCTGTAAAAACTGGAAACAATCTGTCTAATCATTTTCTCTATAAAACAACCTTATTGCGCTGTTTATTTTTTATTACACACTACTATGCAAATGTCAGCATCCCTTCATTGTCAACTGTGAGTATGGTACTGCAAATCTATTTCTGGATAGCTTATTCTTCTCTCATACAAAAATCCAGACTGCAGCCTCCCCTCCTCACATTACCCCCCTCTATTCCCTCTCACTACCTCCCTTTTCCCCAGATTCACTGCTCCTTCTGTTTCTCTTTAGAAAAGAGCACCCCCCAAGTGATAGGGAACCCCTTTATTCGTGCCCTTAAGCTACACTCAGCAAGGGTGGGGATGGGTAGGATGGGGCAGATTGCTTTTGTTCTTTTAAAAAATGAGAGAGCAAGAAAAAAAAACCCTCTCTTCAATCAACTAGATATTATTTATTACCTTTGCATAAAAGGCTCATAACTTATGGCTTCAGATACTTGCTTACACAACCCCACCAACAAAGAAAAGTCTGGGGGTAATACATACGTCACCAAAGGGAAGAGCATACATACCATATGATTTAAAAGGGAGAGAATCAGTTGAATTTCCAGGATCTACATTTGTAGCTTTAAACCTGTTTAGGGCCTCAGAGCACACATGCCCAGTGCATGTGCGCCACGAGGGCAAGCCTGCACCAGCAGGGGGATCGCACATGTGCACAATTACTAATTGTTTCACAACCAACCCATCTGGATTGCTCCACTTCCTTCAAGGTCTCTCCCAGCAACTCCAGCAGAGGAGTCAAGCAGAGAGGTCTAGAGAAGCTGTGAGTTATGTCTATCCTGTTCACATTAAGCCAGACAAGAAACTGTACTGAGAGAATTATTGTCCCACTTTGTGCTCTTGTTTGTCTTGTTTCCACAAACAGTTTGTGTCGTGCCAGAGGGAAAGAACCTAGTGTTGGTTTTATTCTGTTCTTGTCCTTACAGCGTCTATGGCACCCAAGGCAACTGAATTACTGCTAGGACAAAGAAGCCCACTTCGGTGATTGATTGAAGAATTTCTAGTAGTAACCATCAAAAGCTATATAACTGCCATCTGGTTAAATGGTATCACCCTCAGTAGAGAGAATACGAAGTCATTTGCTTTCTTAAATAATTATGAAAACTTTAGTGACAGAAATAAGCAAGGCTCTTTCTTCATTTCTAGTGAATTACTTTCAACCAACATGTTTTAAAATTTTTATTTACACTATGCATACATATCACAGAAAAACATACAGATGTGTTCTTAGTTGGGTATTGATATCTACTTTCTGTATTAAAGGCAGAAGTGAACCGTTTCCAAGACACCAAAAGACTCCTCCAAGATTATTACAGAGCAATGGAATCCAAAATCCCATTAGAAGACAGTAAGAAATTTACTCGGATCCCATTGATTCAGGTCGATAGTAGAGACATTTCAGAAAACCAACTTAGGTAAGGCAGAACATTGTTTTACACTGTAATTACTTTGAACATACAGAATTGTGGTTTTTAAATTATAAATCCTGCTCCTATTAAGGGAAACACCAAATTGTTTCCAAAAACTGAACTTCTTTTTCTAAGTTTGATGTCACATTAACTTGGCATGATATGATTATTTATCTTATTACTGGTGAATATTTACTCCTTTGTTTGGAGAGATATTGTGCTTTCTAATTTGTTTTTAGCAGGATTCTGCTGTGGATATTACACAGTATGTCACTTCTGTATTCAGAAATACATCCAGCTCCAAAGACCTCTGGTGCTGGATTAGGAACTTAGAAGAACCAGAGCATGTGTGTGGTGTGTATATGTGGTGGGGAATGTGTGTGTATGTGTGAGTGCGTGTGTATGTTTGTGTGTATTTAAGAGAGAAAGAGAGAGCGGAGAGAGAGAGAAATTATGTAAATTAAAATGGAAAGGATTGTCATTCTTCTTTTACAGGTAAGGAAATTGAGAAATAGTAAAAGTCTAATAGTATATGATCATGACCTCACAAGAATAAAAGATATTAACAATCTAACATCAGATTGTTGCGAACAGAAAAAGGAACTTAGTAGTAGAATAAAGGCAAATTACATTTTTAGCCAAATAAATCACCTGCAGTAAAAACGTAGTAAATTTTTTATAGATATAATAGGTGAGTTTCGGGAAGGAAAGACAATGTCTGATTCTGCAAGGCTGTAAGTGATAGAGGTGATGTCACTCTGAAAGGGTGAGTCAAGGGAATGGGAGTGACCCCCATGGTGTGGTTTCCAGCCATTACACACTAAGATCTAGTTTTCCTTAATTTTATATGACTTAAGATAAAACACTTGAAAACAGAATTCAAAATCCTTTAGGAGGAAATGTGTTATTTGAAAATAAGTTTGAAATGTAGGGAAACTTAAAATAGTATTTCCTGGTCATCCTTAAGCAAAGCATGAAAAAAGAGAAAAAGTTTGAAATGAAGATGGAAGTATAAGCAGAAGCTAGATTTACAAAATGATGTGCAGAAATTGAATGTTGTGTTTAAATCTCCAAACACATGAGTTATGTCTTTTATATTTAAAGGAAACCTCTTTGCCTAGATGTTTTCTCAGTCAATCTAGGTGTAAGAGTTGCATGAACAAAAGATAGCATAATGAATATATTTTCAAACCAGACTGGTCTAGTTTAAATCCTGAGTCTGTCCCTTGCTAACTGTATGAACTGTATATTAGTGGGTTAGGATAACTCACTACATCTCAATGTAAGCCTCAAGTTCCATTCTTATAAAAGCAAGGTTGTTGTGAAAATTACAGGAAATAGGATCTGCAAAATATATGGAATTATGTCTGGAAATGAAAACACCTAAAATCCAGTCCTCAAACACTTACAAAAGAGTGGCCTCTTTTGTTATATATTTTGGAGAATATATATAATAGTTTACTCTTGTTTATATGCAATATTTTAGTTGTGAGTAGTTCATGTCCCCACTTTGTTTGTTTATCCCTCCCTTGTTCCAAAAATAATTTGATATGGCATTGCTACATGGGCTTTGTGATGATCCAGGGTCCACACTCTTATGTTCTTTCATCTAGTGTTGTATCTACACCAGGCCATAGATACACAAGAACGCACAAAAGGGTGAGTGTGCACCCACTTCCTGCCCCAAATAGAAGAAAAACATTGAAGAAACTGCTAGGAAAACATTGAAATTAGAACAATAATGAATACCAGAGGGAATAGGAACCATCAACATCACCAGAGGACACCAAGTTTCAGTGTCGAGGGTGGCAGTGCATTCTGTTCTTGGCACATAATAGCAAACCAGGCATAATGGGGAAGCTATTCATTTTGGTTAGTACAATAAGGCCACAGAAGAACAGACAGTTCTAAGTTTTTACAGAACAGCTTTGTACCAATCTCAGCCTCACTGCTGAGGCAAAACTGTTGAGACAATCAGTCAGTCAATGCACCAACCAGCTCACCAACCAATTAACCACAGTCAACAACATATAGAAAAAAATAACAAGCACAGTGTTCAGCAATGTTACATAGTTTTTCTACTTCATTCTTTCCAACAACCCTATAGTAATAATAATGGTAGCCATGCATTTTCAAAATAATAGTTGTATTAGTTGATAAACAATTATGATAAAGCGAGGCTCAGAAATTCAAGTAGCATAACCAACTTCATCTCTCCCAATAGTAACAGAACTACCTATAGTGTAGGAACTTTTCTTCCCAGTAAGTGAATTCTAAGGCTATAGTTTTAATACGAAGCTATTATGTATTCTCCTTTGTTTTAATTTTCATATCCCTTTTCTGTTCGCATTGATTCAATTTGTTAGTAGACAATTTCACATGCTTGTAGTTCTGATCAGCATCATGTTCCACCTCTCTTATCTCCTTCACACAAGTTACTCTTCCCTACTCCCAGTGAGTACAGATACTCTTGTCTACTCAAGATGCTTAGAATAAACTAGCACTCAATCCAAACATGACATTTATACCACGTCATCTCAGGCTCAGGGAATATGACAGAAGGACTGAGTGGAAAGAATGTACAAGGCATTCTTATAAGAGACACAAGAGAGAGAAGATCTAAGTGATAGAGGGAGAGGCTGGAAGAAAATCACCATTAGAATATATATAAGAAGTTGTTGCATACAAAACTCCACAGGAGCTGCAGCTGCCTGTACTGGGCCCGAACTAGACTGGGCTTGTAAACAGCCAATCATGAGAAAGATGAGAGTTTATAACATCTTATCTTTCTGCTGAACTATTGGCAACTGATGGATTCTGTAGAAGGGACAGTCATTGTCTTCAGCTGTGTGACACATAGTAGACGTCCAAACTCCAGTGGCTAATTTCAAACCGGTGCCAATACAAAGAGATGATCCTGGTTAAACTAGTGGGTCATAAACCCAAAGTTCTTTTCTAAATGATGCCGTGACAGCTGCCCTGCTAAGCAAAGTCTTGTGCTGTTTGAAATGTCTAGAGATGGTCACACACATACTTCACACGAACTTATTGGAACTTGAATGGCTTTGATTTAGCATTAATTGGTTATTAAGATATAATTCAATATGTGAGCGTATTTTCAATGCATTGCTTTAATAGTTATGCTAGATTATCAGAATTCCAAGTACTGGGTCATACTGATTGCTCTACTGTTGTGAGGCTATTCTATGACCAAAGCAACTCTTATCAAAGAAAGCATCTAATTGGACATTTCATTACAGTTTTAGAGGATTAGTTCATGATCATACTGGTAGGAAGCACACAGGCCTGGCACTGGAGCAGTAGCTGGGAAATTTACACTCTGATCTGCAGGAAGCAAGCAGTAAGAGAAACACTGGGCCTGGCATGGGTTTTTGAAACCTCAAAATCCACCTCCAGTGACACAGCTCTTTCAACAAAGCCATACGTACTACAACAACCCAGGCCACAACTCCCAATTCTTCCCCCAAGCAGTTCACCAACTGTTAAGCATTCAAACATATGAACCTATGGGGGCATTCTCATTCAAACCTTACACACTGTGAAAATCCAAGTTTAAGTTCAAGAAATCTCAGGTGATGTTTCCAATCAAGAATAAGCTAGTTGTTTTCTGAAGTCCATAACTATCTTTCTAAATTCCTGATCCAGACCCAACCTTCCTGATTCTATAAAAACAAATGCTATCTATTCTTGCTGTTGATCCTGAATCTATTGTTAAATTTCAAACAGGTTATCTTTGGAGTTACTCTTTTCCAATTCCTTCTCCAACCTCAAGATGACAAAATTTTGTCACCGGAGGATGACCCCAATTACAATAAACATTGTACCCTAGGTCTTTCTTCATGCTTGGGCTAACCTCTGCGATTCTAAGACCAATGATAGTAGTACATCCTCAGAAGTTGTTCTAAAATCTCCACTTGGGGAAGAAGTACTATTAAGGCAAAGTGGAGAAAGAGCTTTACTCTTGTGTTTGACCACAGCAGTTGATGAAGAGAAAACCCCACTACCCATAAGTAAGAAAGGGGAGGGCTTCTGAAGCTGCTTCACCTTGGCAACCCACAAACATCATCACCTCTGTTTAACAACCCCAGTCAGGTTTGTGTTAGTCCCGCTTTGATGTCAGGATGCCCAGGTGATACCGACCATCTTGAATAAGTTCCGTTAAGTTTACTTTTCCCAACATGAAGAATGACATTTGTGTGTGTGGTGGAGGCGTCTTTCTCCATAATCATTGTTATACAGTCTACCTCTTTTAATTATTAAGAACTAAATCTGAAAAAAAATGACTTGTTACTTGCTGTGAGTTTTCTATTATTAGCAAGATTTTGTAGACCACATAAATGTGATTAATTCAGCATTTTCCAATCATAGCCTTTCAAAATAATTCTTCTAGGAAAACTTTGGAAACTTGAATTAAAGCAATACAACCAAAAAAAAAGGCACAAACTAACACTGTCACAAAAATAGAACTCTGTTAAATGAAACCCTTATGTTTCTCTGGTTTGCTTTTCTTTCCCCAAAGAATTCCTCTAGTTCCTCGAATATCCAATTCTCCGGAAAATGTTACCATCAAACCAAAGTTGAAAGCATTACTGAAGGGCAAGATTGATCCCACATTAGAAGGTTTGGAATCTAACTTTGAGGTAGATGAGAAGATAGTAATGGACACCTGGCAGCAGGCTTCCTTAACCATCTCCCACATGGTAAGCAGTACCTGTAGTTGCATTTCCTGTCTGCTACTCTACTGTTTAAGTGGCATGATTGGTAACATGATACAAGTGCGATGTTTATATGATAATCACAGTCATACTATAAAAAGGCACGGCTTTCAGAAATTGTCATTATTAAAGGGATTTCTAGGAGATTTTTTTCTGAAAGAAATAGGAAGTAAGAGATAATAGTCAAGAATTCTTTAAAATCATGAAAGAAGTGAAACAATACTTAGATTCATTTCAGGTCTGACCTAGGTTGCCAATGCAGAAGCCTAAATGCCAAGAGAATGTTAAGGAGGAAGGCAACGGGCAGATAAAACAATATGAGAGGGTGTGATGGTGTTGACAAGGATATGTGCTACCATGTGCTGGTCCACAATGGGGTCCAGCATGGCCAGATTTTCTATTTCCTAGAAAAACCAAAACTGTAATAATTTTTTGTTGTTCGAAATGTTTTTGTTTTGTTTTTATTACGTGATACTACTGGTTTTAGGTTTGATGAGTGAAATATAATTCTTGGAAGTACTTTACAAAGTCATGAAAGAAAACACAAAGTCCAAATAGCCAGTTGACTTTCCAACTTCAACCTATCTGTTTATTATTTTCTCTAAATCACAATAGAGTCAGTATTACAATCCTTTTACAGTGGACAAATAAAATCTAGAAAGGTGGACAGCCTACTGCATGGATTCTGTTCTACCTAGTTGGCTTTTATTTTCTTTTTGTGCTAAGCATTCTTTGATTTCACTAAAGTACACTATCTAATCAGAAAACAGTATCAACCTTCTCAAAGGTCTTAATGAAAGTCGTGGAACTGGAGCTTCATTATAATCTCATTCTCCTTAACTTCCCTTGGGATCCTTTTTGTCTGACCTTACCCTAAAACAAGAAGGTCTTCTTTCTTGCCCATCTTTCTTTTTCCTCCTTATCTCTTTGTCTGTCACAGAATGATTTTAAACTCTTCTCTTGTCATTTTTGTTTTCAAGAAATTTTAAATGTTGACGTTACCCACATCAAAAAAAAAATTATGACACGTAATTGTGTGGCTTTACAGGAATACTAAAGTATTACTCATGACACCAGTACACAGAGAAGAGTGTGAAGGTATGCAGCTACCATGTCTCATCATCACCTTCCAACCTTAGCTCTTTTCAGTGAAACACAGTTGGGGTCCATCCTTGATGGGTTCATACGTGGTTTAGAAATATTAGGCAGAAAAACAGAAATACAAAAGTAATAAACAGAGACACAGAATAGAGTTGGGATGGCAACCCAATGAATACTGAATCTGCCCATATTTGTTTTCATTAGCTTTATATACCCCAATCCAAAGAGAAGGAGGAGAAAGACAAAAGACCTCTATACTAAAGTGCAAGGAACAAAGTGATGACCTTCTCAAATACCAAAGCATCAAGTAACCACACCTTAGATCAAAATACCCTGTTAGTAGCCACACCCAGGATCAAACCTCCTAACAATAACCTTCAAGAAGCAAGAATAGCATGAACTCTCTGACCTTTAGTCAAGGTGGAATGAATCCACATCCGTGAGCTCCAACAAACCATTGTCTTGCCTTTTCATTCAACTCTTTTCTGACCCAAGTCTGTAACTTCTAAACAGCTTATTGTACTTGTGCATGCCTTTGGGTTTTATGGAAATAGACATTTTACATGTTTGTGTCTGTGTGTGTTTTCATTTTTATAACATTATTCATTAGCATAATCTCATATTGTTGAGTGTGATTGTATTCCGTTCCTTTTCTTTGTTATACAGTGTTTTGTTTCATGCTTGTATCACAAGTTAGTTAACCAAGCTGCTACTGACCCACACTTGGGTTTGCATTTTGATGTTATTGGACACAGCTACTTTGAACATTCTTACACACATCTCTTAGTCCCAATGAGTGTACAGAACCTCCTTAAACCTGGGAATGCATGCTATCATCTACACATCACTGCTTTCCTCTGTATGTGTGTTTGTGTTTATCACTGCTTCATTTGTATATACCTTCTTGGTCATATGTAAGAGTTATAAATTTACCTTCCTTGTCATAGAGTATATATTTATGTTTCAAATGTGTATAAAATTATAAATATGTAACATTATTTAAGTATTTCTTTTTATTCTCATTACATTTATTTTCTCTTTGAATTATTAAGAGATGTGCTGAAACTATACCTTATGAGAATAAACCTATTTCTTTCTAATTACAACTTGCTGATCCTTGCCATTTGTATATTTGAGACTATGAAACTGGACTCATGGAAAAATTGAGATGAAAACTTTTCTAGTGAATTGAACATCTTCTTTGGGAATAATCTTTACTTACAATTAACTTTTTTAGAAAATTATACTTTGAGATTATTTATATTCATTTTTCTTTTAGTATCTCTATTTAAAAGTCTCACAGTTTCATCCACTTGTTAGTTTTTACTCTTCGTAAGTTGTGATGTAATGTACGCAATTACTATTCTCTTGTTGGCCCTGCTGGGATCCTATAGTAAGTTATTAACCACATTTATTATTTAGTCACTCCAGATGCTATTGATAGAATAATTTTTAAGTGGATCATTTTTCATCATTTTCAAATAAAATAAGGGAAATTAAATATTGAAGGTATTTAATACAAGGGAGATCAAATATTCAGAATAACCAGTAAAAGCATATATCAAGATATTAGATATAGATCCTAAATATACCAACAATCATTTTATATCTTTAAAAAGATATAGATAAACTAATTATCATAGATTGTTTAAACAAACACATGAACAAAGGGCTAGCAAGATGGCTCAGAGGGTAGAGGTGCTACTGCCAAGCCTGCGAGCTAGAGTTTGATTCTTTGAACCTACATGGTAGAAGCAAGAAGTGACCTTATACACCATCTTCTGATTTACATTATGGTACACACATATATGCATGCCCACACATATAAACACAAAAGCAAGCAAACAAATGAATATACTTTAATGTAATGTTTTTATGTATTTATACCATGAACTTCAGCATTCTCGTCACCCAGTCCCCTACTTCATCCCTACTCCCTCTCCTAGAGCCAGCCTTCTTCTCAAGGAGCCTCCCTCCTAGCCTCATATCTTCCTTTTACTTATGGTCCAATTAAAGTTTCATCTGAGTTATTGCCTGTGTGTGGATGAGGAGCTATGAGGTGGAACAAGGGCTATTTATCTGTGGCTACAACAGTGAAGAAGGTGACACCCTTCTGCAACAACCTTCATGGACCTCTCCCTCACCCATAATGCAATGCTGATTGGCTTAATCCTGGGCACATGCTGAGTAATTAACCACAACCACAAGGAGTCCATGCACGCAAAGCTTCTGTCATATTCAGATGATACCATTTTTATTGCATATCTTCAGTTCTTCCACTAGTTCTGCCTCCTCATCTGCCATGCTTTCTGAGTCTTAGAAAAGGATGTTATTTTAAAAACTTATTGGTGCAAACGGAGCATGATATGGGTCATCCCCAGTAACTCTATAGAATCTGAAACCTTGGCCTAGAGTCCCAGAGACTCAGCTGTCTTGTGTCTTACCCTCACTAACTCATCAACCTTATAACTGGCAGGATCAGGTTTCTTCATTTTTCCTGCGTCAATATAGTGCCACGCATAGCATTCTTCTCCCTTCTAAAATATGTACCTTCTACTTGTACTTGGTTATATTCTTAAAAGTTTTGTTTATTTGGTTTTTGTTTGTTTGTTTGTTTTTTCCTGAAGTGCAGGCCTCCTATAATCCTAAATTTTTCCTATCTTTGTAGTTTCTAATGTTCCCCCAGTGACTTGGCTCATAGTATTCATCGTGTGTGTGTGTGTGTGTGTGTGTGTGTGTGCATGTTCATATATATAAGTGTGGGTATGTGCCTCTAGTGGTCAGAGGACAACATTGGATGTTTCTCCACACTTTCCACTATCACTGGAACAAAATCTCCTTGTTATTTGCCCCTGCCTCTTACACAGATGCATGCCGGGCTAATTATGTCATGAACTTTAGGGGATTCTCATGTTCCCACCTCTGATCATGCTGCACTAAGACTACAGAGGGCTAACACTGTATCCAGCTTCACGTCGGCTCTAGAGATTCAAACTCAGGTCTTCACCCTTGCTTAGGCCAACACTCTATCCACTAAGCCATCCCCAGTTTGTAGTTCTTGTCTTGCCAGTGTTTTCCTGAATTCTTAACTTGGTTCTAATACTTTTCATATATCTTAATCTAGGACAATGCTCACACCTAACATAATCCTGAATTATCCTTATAGCCCTGAGAAACTGCTGTAGCTGCTGCCATGCTTAAAACACTAAAGTCAATAAAAAGATGATGATGACAATAATGATTACCACAAAAACCACAAGCACCAAGACCCAGAAAGTGGGAAACAGGTGCAGATAGATTTTCTAGGAAGATGGTGAATTGTTTGCCTTGTTAATTAAAGTTCAAAACCAGAATGGGCAGGTCATACATAGCCCATTAAAAGTACCTGTGAAAACACTGCCTTCTTAGAGAGATGTATGTATGGCTAGAGTATTAGTTACATGTCACAGTTAAACATGGTCTGTTTTGTTGTTTTGGAAAACCTGTTAGCTTTTCTCAGGCTTCAATTTCTTCTTTATAAAGTGAGAAAAATTCTCAAATGATTGAAAGAAATTCAGTGAAGTCCTGTGTATGAAATCTGTGAGAAGCTATAAATATAGTTCATTTGCTAAAAGGTCACTTAAAATTGTACATTTTCCTTTTGTATTTTTAAATGTCTCATAGCAAGCACAGGAAAAATAATCACTTATATGAACATATATAACAATATATGAATCCAGATTTTTTGTTGCAATAGACTTCTATAAATCTAATATTGTACAATTAAAAGCAGACAAAAAAAAAGACAAGAGAGTCATGACTTTAGCACCCAGACCCTTAGATGAATAAACCATGCCTAGTTAGAAAACAAACATTTAAGGGAACTTTGAGTTCCAAATGAGACAGGTGTGATTCAGAAAATGGATGTAGGCAAACAGCTCCAAATGAGATTGGTGCAATTGGAATGAATTGCCCTTTAATTCAGGCTTTTTCTAAGGGGCAATCTTACCAAAAAGTATTCATTTAGTATGCTATGTTAATTTTTAGCAAAATTTTCTAATTGATAGGTATGTAATGATTTCAGAGAAGTCATATTTAACACCTACAGTGTCAAAGCAGTATGTTTAAAGTTCCTTCCAGCCTTAGCAGCTACTTTAATGAATGTATTCTAAATTCTTCTAATTTTTGAAAGAGATGTGGAGGTCTTTGAGAGAAGTGGAAAAGAAAAATGCTAAGAATAATCATTACCTTCATCATCATCAACATCACAAGGTTGTTACCAAGAAGACAAGACCAATTTTAAAGGAAATTGCTAATTTACACTACTTTGCAAGAACAAATTTTAAAAAAGTGAATTGCTTGCCATTAAATGGGGGACTGTTAACAAGCAAGCTTTCTACTTTACCAAGAACTTGAAAGTACAGTAGATAGCATGAAACCCATGTTTCTCAAAAGATCACCTGGGGAGGGGGGCAAGCCAACCAAAGGAGCTTGTTCTATATACCTTTTCTGGATATCTCAAGTGTTACTGGCATACCATTCTGCAACATCTTACAATTTTAAAATAAAAATCTATTAGTTAAGAAACACTGTCTTCCATAAGTAGAGTACATGTACCTAAAGTTATGGGGAGCACAAACACATCTGGGAGCATGAAAACCCATTAGGGTGATGAGGTTTAATGCCCACGAAACAATTGGGGATGGCTACATTCTGGGCCATGGAGCATAAGGTGTTCATTTTTCCTGCGTCAATATAGTGCCACGCATAGCATTCTTCTCCCTTCTAAAATATGTACCTTCTACTTGTACTTGGTTAGATTCTTGAAAGTTTTATTTATTTGGTTTTTGTTTGTTTGTTTTTTTCTGAAGTCCAGGCCTTCTATAATCTTCGATTTTTCCTATCATTGTAGTTTCTAATGTTGGCTCATAGTATTCATTGTGTGTGTGCAAACGAGATTGCAAAGACAATTGAGGGAAATATGCCTTGTCCGTATTTTAGTATATCTCCTTTATTATTCTTTATTCTTCTCATTCTATTATCTCAAAAATCATATCAGATCTAGACCTAACAAATGCTTATATAAGTACACAGTCTTATTGATTCTCATTTCTTTACCTTCTGAATGCATGTGATATATATGTATATATATATATATATATATATATATATATATATATATATATATATATGCTTTCTTATCCCAGAATTCAGTTCTGTCTTCTCCGCCTACCTAAGTTCTGCTCTATCAGCTAGGCCAAGGCAGTTTCTTTATTCTTTAACCAATGAAAGCAACACACAAACAGAAGAAACTCCTACACCATTTTCATATCTGTATCACATCTTCAACTCCTGATAGCCACCATTCAGTTCTTCAATGAGTTCAGTGTGTGTGTGAGAGAGAATGTGTGTTTGTGCATGTGTGTTAGAGAAAGAGAATGTTATTGTATAGCATTTAATGTCCTGTGTTTATATATATAAAATATCTTCTGAGTTAATCTATGTAGCACTAAGACAAGACTTTTTATAACCTAAAGTGTGTTACAAATCTTAAAGAAGAGGGGCAGTGTAGATGACCCTGTAAAGGTCTGTATCACCTCAGTGTGAGGATGTAATTTCCCCTCTGTAACTATCATAGAGTGATAATATAGACATAATCCAGACATTCATGAGAGTGATAGGGGGATTAACTACAAGGGAGATACTTGGAAAATTTAATCAAAAGCAGGGATGACTCTATCTTGTTTTTACTATAAAATGGCCTTCAAGCCTAAGATGTAGTCAGGCTGCTTTATCAGTGAAGCTAAAACTACACGAACATTTGCAAAACCCTATGTTTACCAGCTTAGAGTTCAAAATGAGCGCACATAAGGATGCCTTGCCATCAGGGATTAAGCAGATGCCAGCCTCCTTTTAGACAGGGAAATAGGAATAGCAGTTTGAGGTTAGATCAGCCAATCATGGAACTGTATGCTTCTTAAAGGGCGAGAACATGGGCCTCATTGTTCACAGAAGAAGGAAGCTTCCATGGATCTAAGTGAGTAAACCCAAGGGTTTATCATATTTGTTAGACACCGCCCTGACTGAAATACCACTACCGTACAGGTGGCTGCTGAAGTCCACCAAAGGCTGATAGAAGAAGAGAAAGAATCGCCCTCATTGGATTCCAAAGAAAAGTCTCCTCAGTCCGGTGCAAATAAAAAAGCCAAGAAGGAGAAGGAGGCTCCCAAGAAGAAAAAGGCAGAAAAGAAAGGAAAAGGTATTCAGGGTGGTAGGACCGGGTACCCAGGTCTCTTCTAACCTCTTCGTAGGAAACAAGCTTTTAACCAGGCATATCAGCACCACCTGATTCTTTTAAGCAGTGTAACCAACAGATATTTCTCGAAGGCAGCTTTAAACTCTTAGCAGTCCTGACCTGGGCAGTCTCTGCAGAGGGGCTCATGTCTGCTGTAGAAGTTAAAAGGCTCTGTGTTTACAGGTCTCTGGGGCACTTAAATCCAAGCAAATTGTTCTCTGCTGGAACACTCCTACCTAACCCTTTGCCTCAGAGTCATAAATGGAGAACAATCTCTAAAAAACAGGCTGAGAGAGAACTCCTGTTGACCTTAAGCAACAACACAAATGTTACTCTTCCCTCTCAGTATTTCCATGTGGACATTTTTTTATGTAATTTGAGACAAGAAAGGAATAGTAGAAAGCACAAGAGGAAAGTTTCTGTAACTGTATGTTTATTAAGCACCTACTTTAGTATGAATTCTAATTGGTAATAAAAATACAGAGTAGGATATTAGGGGGTGAAAACTAAAAAATCAGAGAGGCAAGGTAGTTCTTACCACTACTCCTCAAACCGAATGGGGTATTTAGTATCTGGTCTCTCCAAGTCCTCAGTCTGAAGCCTTGAGCTCTTGTCCCTTCCCCCGCCATGTGTGTCTTATATTCTTCTCTCTGCCCAGCCATAACCCTTCCTGTCTCCACCTCCTCCTTAGTGTTGAGTTTAAAGGTGTGTGAATCCCAAGTACTGGGATTAAAGGTATCAACCACCACTACCTGACTCTGTTTCTTTTAGATTGGATCAATCTTGTGTAACCCTGGGTAGCCTTGAACTCACAGAGATCAGTCTGTCTCTGCCTTCCCAGTGCTGGGATTAAAGGTGTGCACCACCACTGCCTGGCCTCTGTAGCTAACTAGTGGCTAGCTCAGCACTCTGATCTTCATGAAAACGTTAATGTTAGAGCACAAACAAAATCTCACCACAAGCTATGTGGAGGAAATGCTCTATGATGGATGTCAAAGACACTTGTGGAAAACAAAACAAAACAAAACAACAACAACAACAAAACACTGATAACAAGGGGAGGGGCATTAGTGACCCCTGAAGCAAACAGAAGAGATGTATTTGGGAATGAACAAGCCACTTCATTCCATCTCATATTCTAATAAAGCAAACTTTAGCATTTAAAAGCAACCTTTCTGTTTACTTTAATGGAGTAAGCGGTCAAGTCAAATCTTTAATTAGTCAGAGGACGGAACAAATGCAGAGATTAATTTCTCCTTTATTTGTAATCTAGATATGCAACTTCGAGCCCAGCAAATAGACCTATCCACTCACAGTTCCTTCCTCCACTTCCTTTTCCTTCATGTAATGTGAAGTCCATGTAATCATACCCTCAAGAATGATTATTGGACTGTGCAGAAATCACAAACTATACTTGAAATAGAATCACATTGCCATGGGCAGATCCTCAGCAAATATCTACAAGCTCTTACTTTCCAATCAGCTTACTCAGTCACTGAAATACTTGTAGGTGGGAACAAATTGAAAGAAAATTAATTTGGATGCATATTGATGTGAGAAGGTCATATGCCAATCTGTTGATTTCATTGGTTAATAAAAAAACTGCCTTGGCCCATTTGATAGGCCAGCCCTTAGGTGGTTGGAGTAGACAGAACAGAATGCTGGGAGGAAGTGAGGCAGACACCATGCCTCTCCTCTCTGTAATCACTTCAGCACATGCTACTCACCTTGCTTTCTTCTTAAGATGTGACACAACATGTTTTGTTATGGATGCAGACCAGAAAGTCATAGAATTCTCAATGAGACATGATCAATACTTCATTACCCACCCCAGAGAGTCCAAAATTCCCCGTTTCAAAATCTCTGCCAGTTTCTGACTCTACAGATTTTGCTGCGTCATCACACCATACAAGTGCCATCTCCATAAACTCATAGTCTGGTGATTTACTCACCATGTCTCAGTTCCCTTTCAGGAAAGTCATCACCTGTGGCAGAGGTCAGCCCCATCACAGTCTCTCCTGAAGAACTAGCCGAAATGGAGAGGAGGAATGAGCTGAAACTCAAGATTAAGGAAGAACACCTTGCGGCCCTGCAGTCGGAAGGTAGGAGGAGGAATCCAATAAGATCCAGTTTCCAAGGAATCCAAGGCTGCCTTCTGATCTCTGCTGGCACCAAGCACACATGTGTTGTACATACCTCTTAGGCAGGCAGAACACTCATATACATAAAGTTTAAAAAGTAAATAACTATTTTCAAAAGAAAAAAAAGGAAAGAAGTCCTGGCCAAAGCGTAGTAAGCTCTGAGAATGAAAGATCAGTCAAGAGTCCGCACATCTCTGCTCAGGTTAAGGGCTTCTTCCCTATATTCAGCAAGGTCTCTGCAAGACCTATTCTCCCAGGGCTCTTTTCATTGTCTTTTAGAATATCAGGACTTGAGCAAAGATAGTCTATGGAAAGAAAGAATTGTCAATATCCTAGGTGACATAGCTGTACTGTAAGCAAAGGCGCAGAGAAGCCACCAAAATCATCCATCCATTCTTGTAGGATATTACTTGACCTATATAAAGGTGTGTTACATTTGTTTCGTTGCATTTGTTTAACTATGTAAAGGTGTGTTGCTGTATCTGCCTAAGGCACCCGACCGGTATAATAAAAAGCTGAACGACCGATAAATAGCTAGGCCGTAGAAGAATAGGTGCAAGTGGCTGGCAAAGAGAATAGGAGGAGGAATCTAGGCTCCAGAGAGAACCAGAGAGAAAGGTAAGACACCAGCCAGATAGACAGTAGGACTTAAAGAATGAAAGAAAGTAAAAAAGCCCCCAGGGTAGTAGGAAATGACTAGATTTCCTGAGTAAATTGGGAGCTTGGGGACCTTGGGAGAGGGTTGAAGGGGAGGGGAGAGGCAGGGAGAGGAGCAGAGAAACACGTAAGTTACAAGTGCTAGTTGAACAAGCATACGATAAGGTTTAGCATCCATTGTTAATAAAGTCTCCATGTCATGATTTGGTAGCTGGTGGTTTGAGAAAGCCTGCTATAACCCATAGAGGAGAAGGTTTTTATTTTAGATATGAGAGAGGCATAGTCAGAGGCCTTTGGGGAAGTCTAAAGCATTTGTGACTACCACTCTGGGGCAGACTGGCAAGGACCAGAGAAAATCCTTGTGGTATATAAAGAAAAAGGCATAGTCCAAAGTTTAGGGAGGAAAGCCTATGAACTAGAATAGCCTGGAAGTTTAGGGTGTTGGGGGAAGGGGCTTGTGGCCCGGTGGCTTTGCTATGCACCCTGGGTGTGTGTCAATAAGGAAGTGGCTCTTCCTGGCAGACAGAAACCAGTTTCACAGGTTCCTGAGGAATGGTGAGAATGAACTTTTTGTCTTTTGGCCATCAATCCTCCAGAGTCCAGCTTGATGAACCAAGACTGCCATTTCGGACCAAGTCAGTGGACCTGCTCTATTTTTGGGATTCTTGGTGTTTTTCCTTTGAACTTAAACTGTAACATGGACATATTGGGCCAACAAGAAAATATTTGTTATGGTGACATTAAGTAAAAATATTTTCCAACACTTGTTTCTCTCCTTTATTCTCCCTTCACCCCACTACCCACTCTACCATGCCCTACTCCCATAATCCAGCATAAAAATCAAGTTGTGACTTGAACCTGGGGAGCCAAAAGGCATCTGGAGGGTAGAGCATATATGTTTCTCTCCTCAGTGTCTGTCTTCACATCTGATTCCTGTGGCTTCCAGTTTGCTTCATCTTTGAATTTATCTGACACAAGAATCTCAGTGGCATAAAAGTTTTCTTCACGTTACAAAAGTTATCAAGTTTTTCACTATAGGCCGTGTCCTGTGGTGGTACATGTACATATGTAATCAAGTTAGAAACCAAGGGATATGTACAGTCACATAGCATTCTGTGATGTTGGAAATAGACATTTGAGACAAGGTGGTGAGGCATCAAGAAAGACTCCCCAGAGAAATGTTAGCTGAACCTGAAGAGTATGGAAAATGTGCTTAGGAGGAAAACAAGGGGCAGGAATAGAAAGCAGAGAGGTATGGGCCAAAGCAAAAAGGATATAAAACTATTCAGCTAGTAGCTATGAAATGGAGGAGATAAGCCCCAAAGAAGTGACTTGGGGACTGGGTAGCTGGATCACACATTGTCCGTTAGACCCTGCTTCAACACATGTAAGATCCTGTCCCTGTGGAAGCTGGTCTGAATGATCCCCGAGCAGAAGTGGGACTGTGCTGACATCTGGAGGAAGGCAGATGGGACAAGACTCAGGTCTTGTCTCTAAATGCTGTGGAGTTGGATTTGGGATTGAAATGGGGAAAGGAAGGGAGAGAAAACACAGTTAAAGCTATAGTTTAAGAACAACAAATCAATATGTAATCTTGTAGACAATCAAACATTAAATAGCATATTGTTAAAAGAGTACTATTCAATATAAAGCTCATGAATAATTTTAAAATCTCGAAAGACTTCACTGCACATTTTGTTTTGCTTCTCTGAGATGGATGCCAGCTTACCTACAATTCAATGAAACTTCATAAACCAAAGTGTGATTGGTATAAGTAGATTTGAGTCATTATAAAAATGTATATGTAATACAGTAAAAATCCCTCATTCTCTTTTATATTGGTGTATATTAATTTTACAAAACAAGAGTTTTCATTATGATTTCTTTATACTTGCATATAACATACTTTGATTATATTCATGCCTAATTACTCTCTCTATTTCCTCACTCCCGGTATACTTCCTCTTTCTAAGTAGCCTCCTTTCTCCTTTCATGCATCTTTGAAATACAGATTCCATAGGAATAAGGAAGCATATGATTTGTCTTTCTGAGCTCAGTTTATTTACATTCCATTTTTCTCTTTTTAAATAGAAGCAGCCACGCAATTTCGACTTGAACTAATAAAGACAAAAGCTTTGGCTGTCCTTGAAGATTTAGTAACAAAGGTGGTTGATGTCTACAAGCTCATGGAAAAATGGCTTGGCAAGAGATATCTAAATGAAATGGCCAGGTAAGTAAAGTTCTCTAAAGCAAGAAAGAGAGAGAGAGAGAGAGAGAGAGAGAGAGAGAGAGAGAGAGAGAGAGAGAGAGAGACTGTCAAATCGCTTTGAACCCTGAATCTCTATTATCCTGGCAATTTCTTTCTTCTGTATTGAAATTACTCATAGCAACCTTCCACTAGGTGGTGCACAGTCATTTGATAGTCTGGTTCCAAGGCCAGGAACTGATCATTCTTTTTAAAGTTTCAGCATATGAATATTTTGTGGCTCATTATATAAAAACAGAATATGTGTGCATTATCTTGCAATGTTCAATCTTTCATCATAAGAGCAAGCAAAAATCTTTTTGTTCATTACAGTGTTGGTAGATTATGTCTAGTATTTAAGACCCCTTTAAATTGCCTTCCATTAGGCCATTAACTATCCACTGACTGTTTAGACCCATGACCTGTGTGATTTCCTATAAATCATCATTAAAAAGGGAGTAAATATTAATGACTTTATTTTACAAATAAAACACGCCAGACCCATGACTTACCAAAGGACTATGGGAAGCACATTATAGGTGAGAACCTAGGACCGGAACAGTTGGTAGCCCTCAACTGTTGCTGCTCATGGGCATATCATCCAGCTTTGAATGTTATGCACTGGAGGTTATTCTACCAAGTGTGTCCTGGGTAACATTAAATCCTTTGGCAAAAAGCTAAAACAAGCTACTTTTTTGCTTTTCTAGAAGTAAATAAATGTTATTGAACACTGTGATCTGCCATATTAATTTATTTTGAAAAATAATCTACCCTTTGATAAAATCTTTGTTACATAGAAAAGTATATTTCAATACTAATAAAACCAAATTTAATAGACTCTCTTCTTGTTCAGCTTTGCATAAAACTAAACTGTATTAGCTACTTAATAAGAGTATGTTTTGTTTTTATTTTTATTAATCTGTACTCTGCCTAAGATAAATTAATCTTTAAATATCTATAGAATCATCTAACTTACCATGTAATATGTTAGCTTTTGTGTGTGTGTATGATCTTATTAAATTAACTACTAATCTAATAAAATTTTCAATGGAGATCACCCTGTTCATTTTGCTATTTTTTAGTATAGAGAAATTGACTGAAGTAGCTCGCTACCACATTGAAACATCTACAAAAATTCAAAATGAGATTTTTTTAAGCCAAGAAGACTTCTACATCAATGGAGACATAAAAGTCTTCCCAGATGCTGTCCCACCTACCCGTCCTCCACCAGTAGAAAAGGAAGAAGATGGCACCCTGACAATCGAACAGCTTGACAGTCTCCGAGATCAGTTCTTAGATATGGCACCTAAAGGTAAGAAAAGAATCACCACAGATGAAACCCAAGATGATTAGAATTGCCTGTGGTGGCTATTGCTTGGCAAGAAGACGAGTGACCTCTGTTGGAATGTGTGGTACTGCAAGAAAACCTTGCTCTGTTTCAGTCTGTCAGCTATTTGCTCTACAGGGCATCCATCTGAATTAAAACAAGGAGGAGAGTTACAGTGACTGACACTCCAACAGTGTGGGGGTGTGGCGGTGGGCATCCTTGGTAACTCTTTTCTCCTGTCTTCCTCCTCCTTTGACTCCATTTGACACATGGAAGGTAATCTTTGTTCATATTTCTAAGTAGAGATGTATTGGGGATGCTGAGTTTGTGTTTCTATCTATCCAGGAAGGGGATACTAGGAAGTGAAGTATGTCCCTCTTAGAACTGCCTTTTCCTTTAGTGCCTCGTAGATCTGGATCAGAACAAATGAGTTACTGAAAGATACTTGCCTAATTTATTTGGTCACCTGAATGCTTACGTTATTTTATTCACATAAATTTTTGAATGCCTTCCTATTTGATCATGACAGGTCTATGCCTTCTGCAGTGAGTCCCACCAGTTAGTATCCTATGTAAATTCAGACTGATATGTGTGTAGGATCATCATCTATAATCACCAGAACCAAACACTCCATCACAGAGCTGTTAAGCAGTATGTTTATGGCCATATAAATTTTGGACTCTGCTAATTGAAAGTTTGTTCATCTTATGTGTGAACAAAGTTGTCTTTCAAAACAGGTTTATTTTACTTCTCCAAATGTCCTAATTATTAGGAAAGTATCCTTTTTCTGTAGAGACACTCCATGGGTTTTAACATAAACTCAGTCTCACTTTTTGAAAATTAGTCCCAGTATTTCCAGAAATCCATAGAAAATATCATTGAAAGCAACAATGATAACTCACTCTATATGGTTTCCTTGTCAAGACCAATGGGTATCAAGGTGTACATATGTGTGCTTGTATGAACACAAGCACTGGCATGTGTCAGCTCATCAAATAGCTTGGGAAATCTTTATCTATCCAATGCATATAAACACACAATGTGTCTAAGGACAGACATGATGGCAATATTTGGACAAGATTAATGTGGACACTAGAAAATACCAAAATTCCAACTTTGTCAGAAGCCAACTCCGAAATCCTGTTACTTCTAGCAAGACAGAGTCTATCCTCTTTCCCTTGAATGAATTTTACAATGTATTTTAATTTTATAATTGTGTGTGTGTGTGTGTGTGTGTGTGTGTGTGTGTGTGTGTGTGTGTGAATGCCTTCATGAAATATGTGTAAATACATCATGGACATTCCTGGTGCTAGTGGAGATCAGAGGCAAGCCTCAGAAGCCCTGGAACTATGGTCACAGTGGTGAGCCACCTTGTGGATATTGGGAGCAAACTATAGGCCCTTCAGTTAAGTGCCATTGCCCCAACCTCCACAATGCCCTTTTATCACATGATTTCCTTTTGAAGTTGGAGTAGCTGTTCATTTTGTCCATGCTATATATTTACATACAAAATAATGGTGACTGAGATGAAACTATATGATTAGTGAACTAACAAAACCACTTAGAGGCATTTGAGTAGTTAAAAGTGAACTTTTTTATTTATTTATTTTTTATTGAAAAAAATTTCCACCTCCTCCCAGCCTCCCATTTCCCTCCCCCTCCTCCCACTCCTCTCCCCCTCCCTCCACTCCTCTCCCCCTCCCTCTCCAGTCTGAAGAGCAGTCAGGGTTCCCTGCCCTGTGGAATGTCCAAGGTCCTCCCCCCTCCATCTAGGTCTAGGAAGGTGAGCATCTAAACTGACTAGGCTCCCACAAAGCCAGAATATAAAAGTGAACTTTTGAAGATTGTAAGTCATTAATAATTTATTTCTAAAGGGATCCAAGTAATTATGGTGAATATCATAACACATTTTTCAATATATCCTCCAAGTCAAAGATGACATTCCTGGCTAAGAATTTAAAACTAAATAGCAAATGGTATTTTACAACCTGACACACTTATATCTCAATATATAAACTCTAGAAACATTGGAATAAAAGTATGTCCACAGATAAAATTTATCTTTTTTATGAGTATAATAAATAGGGGAAGACCATTTTCAGACAATAATGAAACAGCAAGATTGATGTTTTGATCACTGTTCTATTGTTGTGAAGAGACAACAATATGTATGTCCATGGCAACACTTATAAAAGAAAGCATTTAACTGGGGTTTGCTTAAAATTTAATAGATTTAGTTCATTTTCAACATGGCAGGGAGCCTGGTGTCAGTCAGGCAGACATGGTTCTAGAGAAATAGTTAAGAGTTCTTCATCTGGATTCTTAGGTCGCAGAAAGAGAGTGATACTGGGCTTGGCTTGGGCCTTTGAAACCTCAAAGCCCACTCCCAATGACAAACTTCCTCTAAACAAAGCCTCATCTCCAAATCCTTCTCAAGTAGGGCTACTCACTGATGACTGAGCTCTCAAATGTAAGAGCTTATAGGGTCATTCTTATTCAACCCACCACAAGAGAATGGATAGGGAAAGAGGAAAGTAAGTAATAGCTAAAAATTTTTAAAAACATAATTAGAAAAAAACTATCTGCTATGGTAGAGTTTAGAATCTGACTTGAAAAGACAAAGAAAAATATAATATAAAGCAGTAGGTTAATTATGAGACAGAATATGAAATCTAGGAAAATGCCCATGAGTGCAAAGCAAAGAATTGGTGTGTAATGATTACGGCAGGTCCAAGAACAAAATATGTAGAGAAAAAGATTAGCAAATCTAAGGGAAGTGTTGAGTGATTTGGTGACAAGGATCTAGAAGATGTGTGAATTTAGAAGAACAAACTTTAGAAAATGTATAGCAAAGAGTATAGGAGGATGGATGTTCAATGAGCTGTCGAGGGAGTGGCTGGTATTTCCTCCCCCAGCTGTGTGAAAACTGCTGGAGAACAGCTGGTGGGTCTTTATCAGAGGAGTGCTCTGAACACACTCAGCTGGAGATAATGCACACACGGATAACTGCTGTCATTTAGACAGAGGGTACAGAGCTGGATATGAGATGTGGGATTTTCGATGATTCAAAGTTAGTTGTGGTCTAAGTTTGATCAAATTATAAACAAACAACACCCAGCTGAAAAGAATATGCATGCTGTATGTTTATTTCTAGATCTATGCTAAACACATAGTCATAGTGTTGGTGTCTCACCAATTGCAGTAATGTTCATGGTCATTATTTTGCTGTTGATTGCCTAAACATGGCCTGCACAAGACCACAGCAGCCAACACTGCGGCATAGATGGGGAAGGGCTCAAAAGGCTCTGCTCCTAGCTGAGGAGCTACAGACAGTCTGTGGCTACTGAAAAGGAGAATATGTTTTCTTCAGGTCAAGCCGCCTAAGAAGTAGACTGCTCAAGACATAATGATTAGCCCTGTACTCATATGCACAAGAGCAACACCAACTGCATGTGTACATAAAAATATATATACATATACATTTATATTATGTATATATATATATTGAATGAGAAGAGTATATGTATTTAAGAGGCAGATATAGGTGGGAGGAGTTCTTCAATAACCATGTAGAGGTTTTTTTAAAGGCAAAGACTCTTCAGATGCTGTGACTAAAGTCACCAGAAAGCAGAAAAAGACACGAAAACTTGACTACTACCTACCAGAAAGAAACAATCAGTTTTTGAAAATCTGGCTCAAAAAGTACCCTTGGCTTGTATACGATGAGCTATTAAACATTATGTTCTGTGCCCTGTGTCGTAAGCATGGGGTGAAGTCGGAGGGAAGTCAAGTGAGTTTTTTCTACGGCACAGACAACTTCAGGGCTGAATTTCTCAGTGCCCACCACCTCAGTGAAGCCCATGCCAAGGCATCTCTGATGGAAGCGACAAGTGGTTCTCCAGTGAACAGAGCTGCCACTGAGATAGTGGTAAGGACCATGAGCAAAGTTACTCTTGGGAGAGTAGAGAACCTGTTTAGATCATGCCATGCCCTAGCGAAGACTGGACGTCCCCTCAAAGACTTTCTTTGGATGTGTAAGCTGGATGATATGAAGGGTGTCGACATAGGCCCAGTCTTCAGAACTAATAAATCAGCAAGAACATTCACACATTACATTGCTGAAGTCGAAAGAAAAAATCTAAGAGAAAAACTAGAAAAAAGTAAATTTTTCTCAGTCATCAGTGATAGAAGTATAGACAGTTTAACCAAAGAAGTCACAATGGTCTATGTTCAATTTGCACACGCAGGAAAAGTGCAATGTCAGATTGTTGGGGTACAGTCAGTAGAACAGAAGGACCCCTTGACAATAAAAACTGTTATTGAGAAAACTCTAGAGATGAATCTTAAACTTAGGCTGTCAAGCCATGACTGGGCAAAAAAGTTAGTTGGTTTTGGAAGCAGTGATTCCCCTGGAATGGAGGGAGAGAACCGAGTGGCCCTGCTTTTGAGAGAAATACAGCCATGTGTGCAAAGTGTGTATTGCTTTGCACATCACCTAGAAATGGCTTATAAAACAGTGTTCCAGAGTGTCCCTCTGTACCACGACCTCACGGGCCTCCTTACCAATATTTACCACTTCTTCCGCCACTCTCCACGTCTGAGGAATTCTCTCATAACTGCCTTCAGAGACCTCCACCTTCGACCTGTGATGCCTTCTCAAATCAGAGGCAGGCAGTGGCTTCATGAACTACAGGCTGCCCTACAGAACTTTCTAAAAGGATACCCAGCAATTGTTCAGCAACTGCATTCAGTAAGTAATTTTGAAATATGATTTTCTGGAACATCAAAAAGTAATCCTCCAGAATTCTTTGGAATAAGGTTTTTGAGATGGAGAAATATCTAGCATATCATTCCAAACTTGTATTACAGGCAGATGAAGGCAAAAATGATACTGACCAACAGAAAGCCAATGAACTTCTAGATCTTCTTCTCCAAGCTGATATCATCAAATTTGCTCACTTCTTGATGGACATCATTAGTGTCCTTAGCGTTCTGTCCCATGCCAGTCAGGACAGAAATTCTTCAATTGCAGATATATTTACTACCTTGGAGTCAACACTGAAAATGCTCCAGATCTATCAATCAAGGTGACAGGTTGAGACCATCTGAGGGTCTGTCAAGGAAGAAAGTTTGACAAGGGGAATTCTTTTCCTGGTGGGTATCCATTTAATTCTTTACTTGGGTGATCTTCTTCCAGACCAGGGCCAAAAGAACGCAGGGTGGATTCAGCCACACACTTTCATGGTAACTACCTCCAGGGGAAGGAAAACATCTCTACCGTGAGAAAGGTGGTTTTAACACATCTTATCAAGAGGCTGCAAGACTGTTTCAGAGATGCCAGCCTAGATGTGGTGAGAGCAACCATGATTGGAAGCTTTAAACTGTGGCCCGCAAAGATAAATCAAGGTAACTCATAGACACCAGTACTCTGAACTCACTGTTCTGTCGAATGCATGATGTTATTTTGGGTATGTGATATTTTTGTTTATCTGTATCGATTGCAGAATTTGGAGAAAAAGAGATATCCATTCTGATCTCACATTATGAACCAGTTCTAGAAGCTGCCAATGTGAAAACTGACGAAGTAGATACCGAGTGGAGCATGTTAAAATTAGAGATATATGCCAGGTGAATAGGAAGCAAACTGAAGAAAGTGACATGTATCAGTAGCTGAGTAAAGGCTAGGTCTCTCAATCTTTCCTGCCCTTTCTCTTGCCTCCTAGATTTCAGAACGTTCGGAAGCTGACCTGGGATTTTGTAAACTCCATTTACTCACATAAATATCCAAATATCCTCATGCTCGTTGACTTAATTCTGGCCCTCCCTGCAAGTTCAGCAGAACCAGAACGTGGATGTAGTCAAATAAAACGCTCTCACTCACACATGGATGAGAAAACCAAGGCTGAGAGCTTGACAGACATCCTCGTCATTCAGCTGAACTCTCCAGACATCAGCAGCTTTGACCCTAGGAAAGCTATCCATTTGTGGACTACAAGAACACAATCCTCAGCTGCTCATGTGGGACCTGATCTGGACAGCTCCTCAATCTCAGAAAGCCAAGATGAAAGAGATGAGTGATGCTGCTTACGTTGGCTTTGTTACTGATCACAACAAATCTAAAGAAATAACCTTTAAAAGTATTTAAAGTAAAGTAGCAGCCAGTCTTCACCTCAGAGGCAAAAGACACTCGGCATTTTCCAAATACACAAAGTGATACAAAGCAAAAGCAAAAAAAAAAAAAAAAAATCCCTTTTGTTTTGTTTCTATTCTGTGTTTGCATGGTTTGATTTCAATTCCTGGGGTGAAGGCTGGGACTCCTAAGCAGCGTTTCAACGTCACCTTTCTGAGCATTTTCTGGAAGGCTGAGTAGACTGATGCTCTTCGCTTGCTCAGCCTTGCCGGACAACTGACTCTGGTTCCTGGATACTTCTAAAGTCTAGTTGCCTTGAGTAACTCACCATGCCAAACTGATGGAATTCTTTTTAAATTTATCTCTGAACAAATGTTATCACTGAAACTGTTATCGACGGTGTCTGAAAGGATAGTATGCCTAAATGCCTTGGACAGCTGAGTAACAAGGTCAAATGTTAAGAAGGCTTTCACACTTTACACTAAGATGCCCATATGAACAAATCCTATGTGAACCGAAAATAGCAAATTTTGCAACATTTTGTTTCCTAATGTCGCCATGAGAACATATTATACAATGGCTAGAATTTTAAGCGCTTTGCTTCTCTTGGCAGTTTTAATAGATTTTATTTGTGGTTCCATCTTAAAGAACATGTTTGATTTATTTATAATATATGAAACTCAGCGTGGCATCATATAAACTTTTATTTCCAGGGAAACATTTTACCCTGGAAAATGTTCTCATGACTAATATTAGATGCTTCTGTGAAATCAAAATAATATAAAGTTCATCTCTGAATTACCTGTGGATGTTTAATTATACCAAAAGAATAAGAGTGAACTCCTGCTAATCATCGTATTGCCTTACAAGTCTTACAAAAATACATGTGGTTTGAAACATCGACATTTCAAAGGGATAACTGCATTTTCCTAGGGGTTGGAAGAAGCAGTGTGGTTCATGTGGACTCAGTGATATGATAAAAACTCAGACATAAAAGGAAACATTAGAATGCTATGTCTAATTCACCTTTGTTACTGCTGAAAAAACAATAGCTCTATACAGTGTATCTGACAAATACTTGGATGTATATAACTGGTCTCCCATAATTCTAGAAGGTACCTTGGCTCTGTGTGTTATCCAAATGTTTTTGTTGTTGTTTGCATTTATTTGTTTTGTTTCTCTATTTTTAATGCATGTGCATGCAACTTGGAGTAAGCTCTAAGAAGCTGTGTCTTGTAGATATACTAAAGTAGATTAGTGGACAGGAGCAAGGCAGTTGGATATTTAGTAGTATTTTAGAGTTAATTAGAACCTGTAATCTCATTGAACTCATTCAATAGCCATCCAAACCTTCCTGCAGTTAGAAAGCAAGCAATTGCTACCTGGAGGACAAACTGAGAAATGGGTGCTACCTTTGTTGTGCCATCTCGTTTGCATGCATTTGAAAAACGAACTCTTTTACCTCTGTGTTCTGCTGGAGATAGCAAAAGTTATCATGGCTCTTAAAAATTCGAGCCACTTGGACCAAAACATCAAGGAAGATTTTAGTCTAAGGATTATGCAATTTTAATGTTTTCTCAACCAGGAATGTTTGTTTGTTTTCCTGGAACACAGAGGAGAGATAACAAGTGCATCAGGATTTTTAAAAATGTTTTTAAAGTAGCCTCTTTCTAAAGTACAAGTTGCAGTGCTATAAATAATTAAGAAATTCAACAAATGTTTCCTTGTGTTGTAGGCATCATAGGAAATAAGGCGTTCACTGACATTCTGCTTGATTTGGTGACCCTGAACCTCGGAACGAATAACTTCCCGAGCAGCTGGATGCACCTCACCCAACCTGATGTAAGCATCTGCTTTGCTTAGGCTCTAAAAGCCTTTAGTGCTGGCTTCACTTGATCTGTCAGTAGTTCTAAACTAAGTAATACTAACCCAGTTGGTGGCACTAGCAAGAAGTCTATAAAATTTAAATGAGTGAAGGAACTTGAAAGTAAGACAGATTATTGATGACCAAACACGACACATTTCAGGAACTGAGAGAGTCAACCAAATTCCCATCAGCTTAGCTTGCAATTGTCTTAGCTAGAAGCAGTAGATGATTTTGAGAGTCCTTGTTTCCCACCGTAGTCTCATAGATGCCCTAGGAAATACAATAGTTACAGTGCACTGCCGTGTTTGTTTGTGATAGTCCCTGTCTTTAACCTTCCACTGGTGAAGACACAGGTTAACAGAAATCCCATAAGTGAATTGGATCAGTAATAGTAAACAAAAACCATAAATGTCAAGAGAGCAAAAATAAATAAAATCCTTTCTAGTTATTGACTGATGTGGATCAATTGTTAGAACAGAAAATGAAAGTAGAGCCAAGCCAGAAATGGCTCTGCCTGCCAATGCAAAATCCCTCTTCCCTTGGAACCAAGCTCTGAAAGCCTTAGTGGGAGGAGCTTCAAGTTATTCCCACAAACACTCCAGTGAGATATTCCTGTGTTCTTTCAGTTGCAGGAGATAACTTCTTTATTAACAGTAAACTCAGAGTTCGTGGACTGGAGGAAGTTCTTGATGGTCACAGCAATGCCATGGCCCATCCCCCTGGAGGAGGAGCTTTTGGAGACTCTGCAGAGGTTTAAGGCCCTGGACGAAGCACAGACAGGCACCATCACTTTCGAACAATATAAGCAGGTAGACCAGTAATGCCAGAACCCTTTGTCCTAACAAGGGCCCAGCTCACTGATGACACATCACATTTCAGGTTGCTGCTGTGTTCCTTAGAAGCTCATATGTAGCCAGCACAAACAGAGTCAAAGTTCTAGGCAGGAATTTGGCTTCTATCCTCAGGGAAAGCAACAGAAAAAGAAAAATAAAGCCAATATGTCCTGGGTAACTAAGGATCCTTAATATAGTAACAAAGCCTTCATTATCCTTCTTATGAGTTCTCAGCCAGTAGTTAGTTGCCCATAGGTGTATATCAAAACCACATGCAGGCCTTTAAAGTGTCCAACTGTCCAGTCCCCTAAACTCCAAGGAGTAGCAAGAGCAGTGATGGCTGAAGGGGGTTTTGTACTTTTCCTTTGGAATGAGAGGATTAGTGGATGATGGAACTTCTTTTGACAGAGGTTCCTCTGTTCCATTTAAAATGTCTATAGATAAACAAGCAGATGTATTCAGGTCAAGAGGCAGTTCTAAGTCACTGCCCTAGATGTGGAGGTTGAAAACTTGGATGGGTGAAATCGCCTAAAAAAAAGTGATGGGTGACCCAGAACACAATACCTGCTCACTCAAATTAGTGGGTGGAATGTAATGGTGGCTTGTTATAGAGCATTATTGCTAGAATTTTTAATACAGAAACCAAATTACAAATTATTGAAGAAAATAATTGGTCATTAGGATGATAAATGGAGATAGATAGATAGATAGATATCCTTCTAGCCATCAAGTCAGATATATGAACATCTACTCCAGTTTTTGAAAATTTGAATGTTGTGATTAGTGATGGAATTCTATAAATGACACAGGTGCCTGAACTACTTGCTTTGTCTCTACTAACTGAGTGTGACTTGTTCCTAGTCCATATCACTAGAGACAGCAAAGAAAGGAGTCATTTGTAAGGCCTTAACTTTAAACCAGGGTAATGATCTGTAGGGGTGGTCTTGTCTTGTTTAGATTAATAGGTGGCATCCTTTTCATTTGGGTAGTCTAGAGGTTCCTGCGCTCAGACACTGAACCAAATGATGAAACACTTGATCCCTAATGGCTGATCAAGATGCTAGTTTTGCTAATTGAGCTCTGATGTATGTACTTCTCAAACACCAAATTAGGAATGTCGCACCTGCTTGCAATTTGTTATGATGACTTTCTTTGCAAAATGAAAGCCGTGGAGCAAAACCTATACTGTGCCCAGAGAGCTTAAGAGTTTTAAGAATCAGACATTTGTGGAAACCTTAGTTGTTGATTGACACAGGTTATCAAATTGAACATCTTCCTTTTACAAATAAGGGAACAAATGTTGCTGGCAACATTTTCCAAAACACTGATTCAAACTAGAACCGTCTGTTGGCATGAATCCCTTTCCTTCTTACTCCCGGATAGCCCAGGACTCTGACTGTGCACTTGACTTCACTGCATGCCTTTTTCAGACTTCAAACATTAGCTGGCTCACAAGAAAAAAGAAAGAAAGAAAGAAAGAAAGAAAGAAAGAAAGAAAGAAAGAAAGAAAGAAAGAAAGAAAGCAAGCTCTTTCATGGGGGAAAAGTCAAAACCGTTTCTAGAGGAAATTTTTATGTCATCGATTGAATATGTCACATTAGAGCAGTAAAATAACATAACTGTGGTACTGAAATCAACTTTTCTAGGAAGAAAAAGCTGTCTGCTGTGATTTCTGTTTGTCTGCCTCTCTCCTTTGACTACTTGCAAATTCACCACAACAGCCATTAAAATTCATGCCAATTTCTGAAGCTTCTAAAATGGAAGTTGTTCAGACAATGTTCTGTGGCTGGGTAATGAACATAAAGTCTTATTTGTCTTTTGCTTCGGGTCCTGTTGTCACTATCACGAACTGTCCTATGTAGAGGTTTAATCCGACTATAGAATTATATAGTGTGGAAATGTACAAAATGTAGAATTATATACTTTTGAAGCATCAACTCATCTTTTTACCAGTGAGAACATATAATTGCCACGAGCTCAGTCATTCAGATGTTCTAGGACCAAATTAAACACAGTACAACTTCTCTAAGGAAACGCCAATAGTATAAATTCTTTAGTCAAGTGTTAGTATAACAGTGTCAAGAACATTTTCATATTTTAAAGAGAAATAGCATCTATTAATCCAGTAAAGCAGTACAGTTAACTGAATGTTGCTTCTCAGTTTAACCACATTCAGACTCAGTAGCTTAAAACTTAAAATTTCACACCACTAAAATTTTATGGTTGAGAATTTTGAGTTATTTTTGTATAGATTTTGTTGCTGTGTCTTTAAGTTCATTGATATTTTCGCCACAGAGTAACTTACTAATCATATAATCAAGTATATTTTCCTGTTAGGTACAGTATTTTTTATTTCTGTTAGTTGTAGAAGTATCTCCTTTTCAGCATAGAAAGAAACCCATGCTTCACATATACAGGAAACCCATGGTTACCATTAACTATTCCAGAAAGTGCAATCAATTCTTGGAAGAAAGAAAAGAAAGCTTGGAGTATAGACAACTTAGTAATTCTTGGTGCAAGTGTGCATGTGTGTGTGTGTGTGGGTGTGGGTGTGGGTGTGTGTGTGAAGAGTTTATTAGATATAAAATTCAAGTTTCTCAATATATACTCTAGCAACTCAACACTTGTTGTATGGTGTTAAGTGGCAGACATGAATGTCAAAGTGGAAGAAGGTTGAGGTATAGTCAGGTCAGGGTCATGCTTAAAGGAGATGGATTAGAGGATCTTCTCCGCGGTGGTGTGATCTAACCCTGGTCTAGAAAGAAGTATTGATTTTCATGAGTGAAAAGGAGGATAGAAGTCACCTTAGACACAAAGGGCAATCTGATCTAAAGACTAAGATCAGACACTGAAGCTGAGAAGAGACTGGCGTAGCAACATTGAAGGTCTGAGCAACTCAATGGGGTCACATAAAAAAAGGCTGAAACAAGTAAGAGGGAGACTGGAAACAAAACCAAAAAAGCTGAGTGGCTGCCACATGGCAGAGGTCATACGGCTATATAATAGTAGCAGTGAAACTGGAACAAAAGGAAAAATGGTGGAGGCATTCCCAAATGGGAATAGGAAGACAGTTTGAAGGTATGACCAGGATATGGGAAGTGAAGGCTACTGTTATCAACAAAAAGACCCCTCCAAAGTGTAGTCAGCAAGAACTTAAGATGAGGTCATAACTTCCAAGTGATTGTCACACTCCAAACACTAAAACATAGCTAGAACCCGTACTATGTTGACTTTTATTTGTGTAATATATGTTGGTATGATAGCACTAACAAATACTTTATCATATATGAAAATAAAAATGGCAAAAGGATGAAATTAAAATAAATGCAAATGCATTTATTGTTTTTCTCCAGACTCTCTGTGTCTTCTCTAGCCTATATTTTGGAGATCACTGGGTAGAGAGTAGAACAATACTGTTTCACATTTTGGCTTTAAGAGGAACGATTACATCTTTGCACAATATGTTAAGGATTTTCATTATATGTAAATATTTTTCTTTGTTTGTAGGCTGGATTGTGGTTTACAGGAGATGAAGATGTTAAAATTCCAGAAAATCCCCTTGAACCATTGCCCTTCAACAGGCAGGAACATCTTATAGAGGTAACCAGTAAGATTCTTTTTGTTGTTATTATTGATTTTTGAGATGATTATCATTCTGTAACTCAAATTCAGCCTTCCAAGCACAGGGCTTACAGATGGAAACCATCACACCGATGTTAATCTGTGGCGGACCTCTCGACCGGCAAGAAAGAATAACCACCACATCAGGATTCTACTCAGAATACGCTTTACTGGAGTGCCCTTGATTGATGGGGAGCAGGAAACGAGAGGGGCAGGAAGGGAAGGGCAGGAAGCGAAGGGGAGAGACAGCAGGAAGGGAAGGAGGGGAAAGCGAGAGAGAGCATAAAGCGAAGAGGAGGAGGGCACTTAGGCAGCCGCTTAAATAGGGAATTGGCACACGGGTCGCCCTGTGATTGGCTGCCACCAACAGCTGACACCAGACCGCATCGGGATAGGCTCAAGGTTCCTCATCCACCGCGCATGCAGGAAGCGGGGGACTCGCAGCTCTCAAAGGTATAGCCAAATATGGAGTTGTTTATTTCCAACAAGACAGGATGTCGGCGCCATCTTGTAATGGCGATCCTGTCCGGCTCATTACATTAATCAGATCATTTTTTTTTATGCAGTAGGTGAGTATGTGACAGTAGTCATTTTCTTCCTGTTCTTCTACCTGAGTTAAGGAATTTTCCCAATTCTGCCCTTGCTTCTTATATCCTTTTGTTGTTTCCCCAAAGCCAAAGCTTTGATACTGATTGAGAGAACCATTCCCTGTAGAGAAATTCAATGGGGCCAAAATTTTCTATTAGCCATGTGATTATCGAAAACTTTCCATGGACTTGCTTGGATTTCAGTTGTTTTTTTTGTTTTGTTTCCCAACTATCATAATAAGCCATTCTCCCAATTTTAAAACTCATAAGCATTCTTCCAATTCTAAAATTGAGGGAAAAGATTCTATCATTTCACAAGTATTTTCTTTATCCACTTTCTTTGATTATGTTAAACATGGCGAGATGTACAATGTTGCCTATATCCATAAGTAACTTGCTGCCCTCAGTATGACATCAATAATAGCACTAAAATTTACTGCAATTTCTGAGGCCGCATAGATGCAAAACCTCAAAATCTGAAGGCCACTCTGACTTCTATATAAATGATAAGTATTTACCTAAAAATAAATTCAAGGGTAGCCACATTCAGTAATATAGTAGAAAATCTGAATTGTAGACTTAGACATCACACCAAATTCATTATAATATATTGATGGTTCAATTTCTAGTTAGTCATAAGCTCAAAATTACAGTACAAAATTGGACATAACTCCTTTCTAACATTTAATTAAGCAATTCCCTTCAATTGGACTCAATTTTTAAATTTTTTTTTACTTTTGATATCATAATTATACCATTTTCCCTTTCCTCTTTCCAAACACTCCCATACACCTCTCCTTCATCTCTTTCAAATTCATAGCCTCTTTTTTCATTAATTGTTGTTATATATATGTATATATATATAAACAGTTTGCATAATATATGTTTTCAGGTTTTCAGGGCTGGCCATTTGGTTTTGAATAAGCAATTAGTGTACTCTTTCCTGGGGTAGACTATTTCTCCCACTCTCAGCATTCCTTAATTACCTGTAATTCAACTCTTTTTTTTTCCCTAAGCATTTCTGCTACATGATGATAGCAGGAGAGAAGTTGAAGGAGGAGCCATGTAGTTACTGACAAGGTCCAAGATATGTGCTTGACCATCAGGGTTAATAGTTGTTTGTTGATGCTTTTAATGTGAGACTGGAGGATTGAGATAAATTATCCTATGAATCGTTTCCTTTATGGGGACAAAGCTATTATTATGTGTAGACTAGCTGGCCTGGAACTTGCTGTGAACACAAGAGTGATTTTGAACTCACAGATATCTGCCTGCCTCTTCATCCTGAGTGCTAGGATTCAAGGCATGTGCCACACATTTGTCTCTCGTACAAAGCCCCGGGAAGGTGGTTTCCACATGCCTGTATGAACACGTCTCTCAGTGATATGAGCAGGCTCCTTGGTACTTGGGAGGGATGCTGCTGCTTGACCATCATGTCACATGAAAAATAGTTTTCGTGAAAGCTACAAGTTTTTAGACATATCAATCCCAGACAGTATTTGTAGTTTTTTATTCAGCACTTAGAAACATAGAACATGTTCCTATAACTTTAGGAACAAAGGAAGGTGTAACTCTAACATCCTGGTAGAAAATTCATGGAGGAAAAGAGACTGTGGAATCAGAAAGAGATATATATCCACATGGGCGAAGATGGCTAACAGCGTAGGTGAGTGAAGACATGTACACATGCTGTGTGGTGTCCACAAGACAGAAAAGATCATCTTGGTGCTGTTTTCACACACACACACACACACACACACACACACACACACACACACGCTAGCATCCTTGGGTATTCTCAGCACCACCCTTAACATCTCAATGTTCATAAAATGTAACTGGTCCTAAACTGTGAGGTCCCTACAATATTACTTTAATCCATACTATGGGCCTATTGTTTGTGTTTATGTAACATTTTACTCTTTGATAGTTTCATTTATATATATACATATATAACTGTAATGAATATTAGCCTTTGCATCCCTTACTACCTTATCACCTTTTCCTCTCTTCTCCCTACTGAATCCCTTTTCTTTTCCAATGAGTCAGCTTCTTACCTCCTATTTTGAAGTCTTTTTTGAATATACAACCCACTGAATTTAAATAAGCTTGTCTACATGAGCATGGGTGGAAGGGTATTTACTGGACCATGGACAATTTGCATAATTATACCACGGAAGGAACAGACATACTTCCCCTGTCACCGTCAACAGGTTAACTGTCAATAAGCCCTTCAGAGAAGGACTCATGAGGCCTTACTCCTCCCTTCTAGGGTGACATGTTGATGAGCCCACGCATGCATAGCTCTTGTGCAGGGAACCACAGATGCAGTGAGATCAGGAGTGCACCGTGTCATGTCCAGCAGACACTGTTCCATAGCAAAATTAGCTCCTCATGAGCTGGTATCTTACTGTTTTTAAAGACTTACAAAACCCATGCCTAGTTCCTTAAGGTACTCAATAAGCATTTGTTGAATGGCTGAAGCAACTAATTAGTGTTACTTTGCATCTTGTAGCAATCGTTACGGAGTTAGTGAGTGGCCTGATATAATATCCACTTGCCGTCACACACTTCAGTAAATCTAGCTCTGACTTACCGGGATTCTCTGTTCATCATTACCCCGTCTGCCTCTTCACTACCATACTCAATCTGTTTTCTCTCCAGTTAAAAACTGTGTCTGTGTAACAGTTCTTCTTTAGGCTGTTTGCTGACTGTGAGAAAGATCCACCCCAGCTTGACTACACTCAGATGTTGCTGTATTTTGCGTGCCATCCGGACACTATGGAAGGGGTCTACCGGGCCCTCAGTGTGGCTGTGGGAACTCACATCTTCCGGCAGGTTGAAACTCCTATGCTGATCGCAGACAAGGTAACTACATGGCACCAATATACTTGCTCTGGATTCTGGGTGGAAGCGAGGACACCAGAAGAATCAAAACGCATGATAATAGGAACTTGCTTCATTTCTTCATCATATTTTCCCAGGTCTCCTTGGTTTTACCCGTACCAAGTCTTCCAGTAAACCTTCCTCAATTGCATTAAAATTGGGAAACTCAAATTCCTCCATATACGTTTGTAGTGAAATTAGCATTCCCTTGGTGGGGTTGAAGTTTGCTCTAAAAGGAGCAGACTAGACTGTGTTTTGCCAGCAGTGTCAATAATAATAAACAAAAGGAAACACATTATTAACTTGACCCAAGTGTTTTAGAGTATGTATCTGAAGCAAATTCTGACTTCAGACATTATCCTCATCATTATGACTTTTGACACCATTTCAGCCTCAAAACCACAAACATTGGTATCATTTTCCTCAATTGGCACAGAAACTTTCTAGCTAGTTTGGAAGCCATCGTACATTCCCCTATGATTTCTGAGCGACGTGTATTCCCTGGGATTTTCAGACTGACAGGCCTCCCATCAGGTACAAGGTAACATGCTTCCTTGGTGCCCACTTGATCTTTTTCTGACTTTTGGTTGCCCATCTGTTCTCATAGGGGCAGAATTCTGATGGGATTTCTGCACGCTTTGTGAGCACAGTCGCAGAAGGCTGTTGTACAGACCCCTCAGAATTACAACCATGCCTATTTTCTTTAATAGATTTGTCGAAAAAGAGACAAACTAGAAGACCCTTAACAACTTTCACCTGTGGAAAGAGAAAGGCTCTATTACATTTGAAACCACAGTTTGAGAGTAAAAACCAAGCTAGGGCGAGGACAGACAGGTACCCAATAAGATAACAGGGGGATCTCCAAATGCATATGGAGCTAATGATTTAACAGTTACATGATAGCAAATGTACAAGCAAGGAGTATTGGTCTTTGCTAGAGTCGAAAACTTCAGAATTTTTCCACCTAAGTAACTTAGGTATGGTCATCTTTTCTGAGAATTGTGTTTGTTACTTTCACAGTGGTTTCTCTATATCTCTGTATAGATTTGTGCTTCCTTTAAACTAATACTGGATTTGTAACTAATCTTGAACTGCAGCCTTCTCTGAGGTTTCAGTGAAATGACTGTCCCAGGGACAGTGAATTTACCTGATCACAGATGGTGGCTGCCATTTGCTGTCCAACCTGTCCCCTCTGCTTTCCATCTTGCTCACATGGTAAGGTGATAATTTCTGTGAAGCCATCTTTCACTTAGACCCAGAGGACTGTATGGGGTTATGTTGGTGGGCAATGGGTACTTGCCTATTTGGGGATGTTTGTAGGTGGTGGGCACTTGTCTATGGTGGGATGTTGGAGGGTGGTGAGCATTTGTCTACATATATAGATGCAAGAGATATACAGAAGTCACATAAAAACATAAAACTCAAACCAAAATATATATGCAAAGGACCTGTAAAGTTGAAGAAAAAATAAAATCCCAGACAAAATATTATGTGGGACTAAAAATGCCTCCGAAGATACCATTAGGTTCGTTTTGTGTTGGTCATCTACTGGTGGGCATGGATGCACCTGGCCTTAAGTGTGTTTTTCTATGCACAGTGAGACCCCCTTGGGGAAAAACTAATTTTTCATTTGTGAGCTGTCATCTATTGGAGATGCTTCTGGGTTAGGGATGGGGACTTGTATACACTTCCATTCTCATCCTGGGACCCCAGAGGGCCCACACCTGTGCAGGCTCTGTGGCACCTCAGTCTCAAGAGGCAATTGTGCCTTCTCCCTGTCTCTTTGCCTTTGGTCTTGACTTTCTCTCTTCCAGATATCCTTTCATTATACTTCAGAGGGTCGGAAGCTTCTCCATTCTTCAAGATCTCAGGAACCTATTGTTAAGGTTTATATGCAGTCTTGCCCTGATCCTTGGTGCGGCACAATTATACCCTGAACTTCTCAGCAGGATGAGCCCAAATAGAATGCAGAAGTATCATTGTTTCTGCAAACGTTTAGTGAGCGGTTGTGTTTCCTGGGGGCCCCTGTACCCAGGTTATAGCAATGAATAAAAGCATTTTGGTAGGATGGTGATAGGTAATAACTAATAAGCAAAATACAGACCTGTCAGATGGTAACTTTAAACATAAAGACTAACAAAAACATGACAGTGCATGGGGGATGGTACAAGAGTTTGGATAAATACATTCTTCTTTGTGAAGTATTCTTACTATAATAAAACCAAAATCAACCAAACAAGAAAAAATAATATAAAATAAAATAAAAACACCAATAGCACCGTAGATAAGAAGTGGTTCATTTCAGCTTACAACTCTCAGTTCATAGTCCTTCACTGAGGAAAGTCAGGACAGGAACTCAGGACAGGAACCAAAGCAACGGTGATGGAGGAACGCTGCTTACTGGCTTGTTTCTCCTAGCTTCCTCAGTTTGCTTTTTTATACACTGGGATTCCTTCCCAGAAATAGCATCATCATTCACATGGGCTGGAGCCTTCCCACATCAATCAACAATAAAAATTTGAAAATTCCCTGTAGATTTTGTGGACAGATGATCTTACAGGGGCATTTCTCAATCGAGGTTTCTTCTTTCTAGATATATCTACAGTTGTGTCAAGTTGATAAAAAAAACCAACCGAGACACTTATAGGTGTGGAAGAAGAGAATCTGACAAGACCCTGAGATGGGGGCACTTAGGAGAAGACAACAGTAAATACAAATGCGTTAAGATGAAGATGGACCTTACAGGTTTAAAAAAAGCAGCTATACCAGCGATGATATTGGGTGATATTTGGGTGAAGTGGACATTGACCAAGATAGCTGGGTTTTCATAACAAAGAACTGAGCATGGACACCAAGTCATAGCAGAAAAAAATATTATCTATTAAGAAATAGTGCACTTTTAAAGAGAGGATATTGATTATAGAGGAGAGAAAGCTTGAAACTCAACAGTTTATTATACAAGAGGTTGGTCTTTTATTTTGCATAGCTTTGTGAACCATTTGTGTATCATGGGCTTTCTGCACATGCTCCAATTGCATGATGCTATGGTCACTGTTGTATTGCTATGAAAAGGCACCATGACCAAGGCAATTTTTATGAAAGATAACATTTAATTGGGAGCTTGCTTACAGTTTCAGAGGCTTGATCCTTTAACAGTATGGCGGGAAGGATGGTGACAAGCAGTCAGGAATTGTGCTGCAGATGTAACTGAGTTCCATATCTGAAATTTCAGGCAGCAGGAAAAGAAATGACATTGGTCCTGGTTAGGGCTTTTGAAACTTGAAAGCCCATGATTAGTGGTACACTTCCTCCAACAAGACCACACCTTCTAATTCGTCTCAAGTAGTGCCTCTCCCTGATGATCAAGCATTCAACTACATGAACCTGTGAAGGGCATTGTTATACAAACTGCCACACATGGAGTTTGTGAGGAGTCACATGTTACCTTTAGATACTCTGAGGCACCTTTGAACCTGTGCCAGTGTCTCCAGACGGTACCAGCTCACTTTAGCGGGAGAATTTCCTGCTTTTCTCTCTGCCACAAGGTTCTTCTCATAAGGTAATTTATTTCAGCCTTTGTCTTCCCCACTTTCATGGGTTAGCAGAACTGGATAGTAAGGACTGAGGGGAGAGCCTGGTCAGCTTCAGAGATGATGTCGTTGGAAGAGCACAGTCACCCATCTTAGATCATCTCACGGTCCCTCTGGCTGCTCTTTTGAGCACAGACTAAAAGAAAGAGTAGAAATGAGGGAAGAAAGGAGATGTAGTAATTCATGCAGAGCTTTTCCCATCCATTGATGCCTGTGGCCAGATTATCCCCGTTTGGTGTCTAATCACGTCAGTCTTGGTTTCTCCAAAGTAGCTGCACGTAGAAAATGGTCAGTATTTGTGAACATAGTTAGAAAAGAAGACAGGGAGTTTTTAAGAAATGGAGTCTCAGCTATAGGAGCAAAGAGACAAGGAGAGGGACAAATAATTCTGCTCAGAGTAAGAAAGACCAAAGAGTAAGAGGCTGTGCCAAAGCCATTACTATAGCAACATGTACCTGCTCTGATGGGTGGCACAAAGCCACCTACAATAAATGGCCTGGATTCCTGTTGTCCCTGACTCGCTCACTACCTCATGTTGGTGTTCCTGCCCAGGAAAGTAGCTTCATCTGAGAGTTCTCAAGAGCTCTCTTGACGCAAAAGGATATTGTTTAGGAACTAAACTATTATGCAGCAGAAACCAAAAATGACTGTGGAGGTTGCGACATTTCTCTCTTCGGCCTTCAGGGATTGATTGTTCCAGACATGGAATGAACTCTAAGCACTTCAGAAACATAAGAGTTGCCCACGCCACTCACTCCCACTCATTCCTGAATAGTGTTTTATCCCAATCATGTTATCCATTCATCCCGTCCATTCCTGAGACCTTTGCAAATGTATTCTAGCTTCCTGGGCAACCACCTCCCAAGAGTCTGCAAAGACGTCACTCAGAAATCAACTCCAATCAGCGTCTATGCACCCTCAAGACATTCTGTCAAATCTCTGCTCTTACCTTCTGCCTATACTATTATGACAACTGGAAATCCCCACACACACACACACACACATTTTATTCTTCTTTCTGTATCTTTACTGACATTCTGGCTTTATCCAATGAGGCCTAGACCCTCTGTGGAAAGCGATGGTTTCTTAGGTAATTTTTTAAAAAGTTCAAAAATGTACTAGTTTTGGTGAACTTAATCCTTAAGTGAGTGAATTTGGGGGAAAATGGCTAAGAATTCTGGAACCTCTGTGATGTTAGACTTAGCAAATTGTTAGTTGGCAGCTCCCACATGGTTGAGGTCTTGTTAACTGCCCTTGGCAGCACGTTTGAGACCCTGGAGTTGGAAGCACGGACACTCCTATTCTCTCTTTCACTTGGGCTTTAATTCTCAGAACCAACACTTTTTTTCTGTGTCAGATTAGACCTGAGCCGAGTGAGTAAGAGAAATTCATGGTCAGAAAGTTGCACGGGCATCATTTCAGGGGCATGCTTATCGAAAGGCTTTGAGGTCAGTATCTAAGAGTCAGAGCAGTAGAACACAGTGCTCAAAGGATGCCCGCATCCTCTGTTTAAACCTCATGGATCTCTCTGTTCTGATGCCACACATAAACATTCAAAAGCACTGGCTTTTCTTCTCACTACTAACACTGGTTTATCTCTCGGGTGTCTGTTGGCATGAATCCCTTCTCTTGAATATGCCTTTTAGACTTACACCTCTAAGAACACAGGCTGTTCCTTCCATCCTTTCCTCTCTTACCATTGGGCAATAATGTCTATTCCAAGTCTAAAGGACAAAAACAACAGGAATTAAAAACAAAAGAAGCCTCTGACGTTAGTAAGAGAAGGACTCTTTTTTCTAAAATGTTGGGCATTTAAATTATTACATTTTGGATTAAAGATTATCTATTCCATGATGCGTGTATTGAATCTTTAAAAAGGCAGTATGTCCTAACTATGCAAATGGTGACAAGGAGGCCAGATTTTCCTAACCTTTAAACTGCCTGCACATCGAACAAACTAGTGATTTGTTAACCCACAGTTAGTGTCTCTACCCTGTTGCCACGGTGCCTGTGCTAAATTTCACATAAATGCCTATTCATTAGGTACCTATTCAACAAGGAATTTTATGTCCAATCTATATTCATCTCACTCTAGCAAATGTTTTCCTGACCTAGAAACCTATTGATGAGTAACTGTAAAAGTAATCACCAAGGACCCAAAGCAAAGACACTAACACCTGTTTCCAGATTCAATTTCATGTTTTTTAATCGTTGTAAGTAGAAAAGAGGTAAAGAAATATATATTTTAACGAGTGTGGAAATATGTATTTAATCATCAAATATTCAACTGTGATAGCCTCTTTTTCAAAACTTAATTAAATTCTATATTTACAAAATACATAAACCCCCAGAAAAAGCAAGGTAATCTCTCCAACCTAAAACAACGGCAACCTCATTTTTTTTCTCTGGTAGCAGTCCCTCCAAAATCTGTATGGGGACACATAATTGCCCTTGTGCTGTTATGTGTGGCGTGTCACATTTATTTAGAAAGCTCTTAACTAACAAATAATGAATCACCTGAGTTGAGTATTTCAAGACATCGGCACTCCCTTAAATTATAAGTTCCCCATTTCTAATGGTAAAGGAAGATCAGAATCCATGTGTTCTCAGATATCTGGTCAACCAAAATTCAAAACTATATATTTCTCTATGCTGAATAAGTAAATACTAATTATTTTTTTCATGAGCAAAAATACTCATGTGACCCCATATTTACAAATTTACTGCAGAAATTCTGAAGAATAAGGAAATTACTGAATTTACCCCATTGTTGATACTGTAATATAATGTGTCCTTTATTTTATTGATAAGTACTCACATAACAAAATGATTCTATGTTTTCTGGGAACTTTATAACATATTCTGTGAATGCATTCTTGTTAGGGTAGGTATCCTTCCAAACCATAGTTTTTTACAACAGAACTGGGTCCTATCACAAAACTCTAATTTGTGTCACTTTTCCCCCACTTTGGGGATTATAAATTACCTATTTTTACTGAATTAACTTCTATATTCAAAACTTCTTTATCCACAAATATTCAGTATCATTCCTAATCTGTACCTATGAAATCAAGAGATACAATTACTTTTGTGACTTTCAGTATTTAAGATGTTGTTACAGAGGCAACATTGTCTTAGCTATACATGAAATGAGAGCATCTGAAGTCAGGTCTCTTGACTAAATTTTGGAAAGCATCAATAATAATCCCAACCTGACTTTGGAAATTAACTTGTCATAAACTCAATTGAAATCAATTTCAAACAGTAATTCTATCATCTATAGACATTTGGGAATCAGTTAAACTAATTTATTTCTTTGTACCTTTATGAGGAATGTTATGTACCTGGTCATGTAGAGTACCTGGTCATGAGGTTTGGTTAAGATGAAAGGGGCACATCACACACCAGACCTCTGGATACTATGAGCTAAAGTGCTCTAGGATTTTGATACTGGTTTTGACTGTAACAAGTACATTTTCTTCTACAGTTTGTTTAGTGGGTTTGTGATAAGCACTGGCCTTCCTGTATACAGTTCTCATGTAATGAACGGGTTGGTAAAATATTTCTATTGTTGGAAGCACTTCAGTCTGGCTTAATGTCATTTGATTTGACAGACCTCCATCTCCACTGTGAGTCCCAACGAGGAATTTCCCGAGGCCGAGGACGTGACAAGAGAGGAGCGGGAACTGAAAGAGGAGAAAGATGAGAGGGACCAGAAGGAAGAAGAAATCCCCGAAAATGGAAATCCTGAAAAGATTTCCATGGAAACACTGCTCAAAGTGTTTGGAGGAGGAAGTGAAGTCCTGGACGCTAATAGATTTGCCAGCTACCTGAAGATAGAGAACATCTATGCAGAGGTTGGTTAGATTGTTTGCATGGAATTCCTTCAGGAACACACTGTATTATGGAGCACTTATGCTAAATTATTTTATTATATGAATCTACTTTAAAATAACTTCAAGATTGCAAAGTAAACTAATTTCACTTTTGTTCTTTTTTTTTTTTTTTAAGAACTTCATAAAGACTTTTCAGGACCTGGGGGCCAAGAACCTGGAGCCAGTTGAAGTTAACCTTCTCTTGAAACATCCTTACATTCAGGACCTGATTGCAAATTACTTAGACTATAAAATTCCTGTGAGTACAAATCAAAATTGTCCTAATTTGGGTGGTCCCAGCTAAAAGCATGCTGTACATCCCTATCATGAACTATTAAAGAAGAAAAAGCTGGCCTTGCCCAGAGCAGTCAATCTCTAGTGCACAGTTGAGGCCATTCTCAGTATTATGCATCTACATACTTAGTACATGGTGCTACCTTGGCTATATAGTAGAGGGCTATTGGTGGGTTATAGTTAAAACCAAGTATACGAACTACTAGGAATATGAATGGTTTTGGCCAAACAATGATACTTGTCCTTATGCTGCATCCTTTAACACAGTTCTTCATGTTGTGCTGATCCCCCCCAACCATAAAATCATTTTCATTGCTACTTCATAGCTATAATTTTGCTTCTCTTATTAATTATAATGTAAATATCTGTGTTTTCCGGTGACCTTTTGGGGGGTTACAACCCACAGACTGAGAACCACTGGTGTAGAGACCAGGACTTCTGCTGCCCAAAAGGACTAACCAAGACTGTAGTCTTCAGCCAAGTGCGGGTATAATCACCATTTTCAAATCATGGCATATATTGTCAATATGCTAATATTCTCATGTTAGTGTATTAGTTTGCTTCCTGTTGCTGATAAGGCACCTTGACCAAAAGCAACTTAGCCAGGAAAGGGTTTATTTTCTTTAGCGATTACAGTCCATCATCAGAAGAAGCCATGATAGGAACTCAAGGTAGGAGCCTAGAGGCAGAAACTGAACAGAAAAAGTAGAGGAATGCTGCTTACTGCTTTGTTCTGTGTGGCTCACTCAGCTTGACTTCTTATACAACTCAGGATTGCCTGCTGCAGAGTGGTACCAGGTTGTCCTGTACAGAGATTGTGATTATTTCTGTGCAAAATGTTTTGGTAGAGATTAGCTGGCATCATGCGCAGAAAACATGTAAATTGCTGCTATGAATTTTGTTCACTATTGAGCTTCTATCTTTGAGTTCAATAGCAGAACCTCCCACGGGGAGGGGGGAATGAAATGAGTAACAAACACGACTTCTGCCCACACAGAAATTTCACTTATATTTACAATATAATTTTTAATTGTAAGAATTGTAAAAGGGTGACATCATGTAAACAAACCAAGTATGAAATTATAGTTGTTCAAACTGTGACTTGTGTGAACTAGAAGCATAGAAGTAACAGGCTACAAAGAAAGTAGAGACAAATAGGATTTTACAAGGGATAGGAAAAAAAAAGTCTGCATATCTTTTCCTATTGGGATGGGATGATGTGGGCGTCCTAGGTAGAAGGCAAGCTTGGATTAAAGAATAGAAGCAGGATTGGATGGAAGAGGAGGGTCTGACCCCTTGAAAGGCTGTCTGCAAAGGGTAGAGGGTGATTCCAATGATTTAGTAAGAATCATTAAAACTAAAAAAATGAAAGCAAATTTTAAATAGAATTTGGTGAAACAATTGAGGAATCAGTAGGCTTCTTCGTATGGGAGTGTGTTACTATTTCTTCATCTCTATACATTTCCGTATCACCTAACATGTTACCATTTCTCTCTTTTTTTCAAGTAGGGTGAGTTCAATATCTGATTGTTTAAACACCATCTCACCCTGTACAATCTGTTCCACATATCAGCGGAGATGTGTCATCTGATCTACTAAAATAATTACTAAATCTCTTAGAATAATGTATAATAGAATTCATTTTCTATTACCCAGACTATGTAAAAACATAAACTAACAGCCCAGTTATTTCCTCCCTTAATTGGAAAAAAACCACATACAAAACCTGGGTAGATCAATGGCCCTTTTCAGGGCCAGAGATGATTCTGACCAGGTTCCTGCCTGAAAGTAGAAGCCTTGAGATGACCAGCTTTGAGAGTCAACCTCTGAAGAGCTGCAAGATCCCCTGGAAAATCTAGAGGCTACACAATTCTTCTAAATGATATATTTCTCCCACTTTGAAAAGTGTTTATTTCCTAAGGTAGTGTCTAGTCATAGTAACACTATGAGATCTTTTGAACTGGAAGACAGAAGCTGGGTGACTCCCGCATAGTGAGGACTGCAGAGCAAGGAAGATTGATACTGCAGGTCTTAACACCAAAGTAGGACTTTCATAGCTCTTCCTTATACCAGAGTGTAGCAGGATGTCAAATATTCCAAGTAACCACCTACTGTATGCCAGGAAAATTTTGATACCTTGATCACCAAAACCCATTTCGTACAATCCCAACAACTTCTTAGGTATTCAATTCATGCTTTTTCTGGAACCCATCCTCCCAACCATAGTGCAGTTAAACAGGTGCCTATGCTCAGTATCACTTAACACAGTGAGAGCTAGTTCATTTCTCCATTAGCTAGTAAGCAATTAGTGAGTTAATTCAGTGGTAGAATGCTTCTTTATAAGTCTGAGTCAGATCCTTAAACTCTGTGCCTGACCCCAGTAATCAAAAGACAAGGTGAAAAACTGTGATTCTCACTGGTATAATTTTATCAATAAGAGTTGTGCCAATGATCTGGAAAGCCTAAAACAGGTATTTGAGATCAAAGGGAGGCCTTGTCCAGTATGGCATTCCATTCTTATTTTTGATAATCAAAACCGAAAAGAAGGAGGGAGGGAGGGAAGAAGGGAAGGAGGGAGAAAACAGAAAGAAGTAAACATTGCATACTTGGTGGGGGGAGCTCTCATACCTGTGCTGTTAGTGTTTGCTCCAGATATCCATGTACAAGTAAATAGATCACATTTTTAAATGAACCTTAACCACAGTGATGTTATTTGAAGATCGTTCAAGATAAGAAGAGCAAAACCTAGAATGTGGTTTTTCAAGGTTAAAAAGTTGTTTGCTATTATAAACAGTGGGAAGCTGGAGGCTGTTGCTTAACAGCTCTGTGTTTACAAGGTCCATGTTTACAAGCTACAACATTAAAACATATTTTAAAAAGTGGGTTATATGTAATGAGTAAAACACCTTAGTTTTGCTCCTGTTTTAAGGTATACTGGCTCTGTGCTTATGAGTGTGAATTATAGAATCTTGGAAATACGTGGTGCTGGGCATGTAATCTCACAGTATCCTGTGTTCCACAACTGTAACATTGAGATAACTACCAGTCTTTCCTCATGGGGCTCATTTATAGATGGAAGAAGTTGACACACACAAAGTGCTGAGCTCAGTTCCTGGCAGATGAATGCAGATACCACCACTGATACGGGATATAGAAGTATCAGTACCCAAAAAATCTTGCAATTGAAATGAAACATACAAAGTTATAGGTAGATAGACAAATGGATGTCTAGAAAAAAATTTTCCCTGGAAAAGATCCAAGGGACTAACCAAAGTCCCAGTGATAAACACAACTGTAACTTCCAGATTTGGGTGCTGGATTTTACAGATTTTCAATTTACATCATATATTTACTTCCCCTCCTCTAGACCTCATACAAAGAAAGTATCTTCAAAAGTATTCTTAAATTATGAAGAAAAATGTGTTGGCTAAATGTTACCAAATTAGTGAGAATACCACAACTCCAGTGCTGTGGAGAAATTTTTTGTTTCAAAAACATTGACAAACAGAACGGGATAAATTATTTTCCTCTAAGAACAACTTAACCCAAACCATTTCTTATAGTGAGCACATGCCAAATGACTGAGGTTTGTGTGCAAATCTCCCAAACAAAGCACGTCTCCAATGGGAAATAGAAACAATTCTTTTAGTGTTAAAATCAAAACCTGACAAAAAGAGTGTCTATAAACACAGACCCAACTTCAAGCAACTGTAATCATAACTAGAAAGTTATTTTCATCCCACTCTGTCTCCAAGGCATCTGATTTGAAAATTCTCTCCTATCTTACTTTTATCTTTATTACAACATCCGACACCTGCTTCTATGCTTTATTTGAAGAACATCTGTCTGTGCCCAGCATCTGACACCATCGGTCACCACTCCAGTCACTGCCACTGATGGTTATGGCCCCCTTTTTCATCTTGAATTTACCCAGTGCTGGCTGGCATGTACCTGGAGCACATCATGCCATTTTGCCCATGCTGTGAAGTGTCAATCTCTAAACTCATGCCTGGTCAGCCTGCCCTCTAGAATTGCCCCAAGTGGGACCTAGAAGTCAATAGGAACTGCTGATCTTTTCCGCTTAGCTTACTCAGGGTTGACCTCTGCCTTTAAGGAAATCAGTGTTTTGAAGGAACAAGATTCTTCAAGGGAATGGTTTAGTGTGCTTCTTGGCAGTGACTGACAGAATGACAGATATAGAAGCCAGGTTAGAGAGTAAACTAGCCTATGTCTTCATGGTTAAGATGACCACAAGCTGAAAGCTGTGGAACTCAGTCCTGGAAAAAAGAAACTTACATTCTTAAAGCACTTTCTTAAATTTTGAAAAAAAAAAAGTTAAAACTAGCCATCACTATGCAATTTTTGTGTTTTAGACATATGCTAATATTCATTCTACATGTGTAAGTTTACATTTGTTTTGGAAAAAAACTGTGTTTTAAGACATTAAAGTGCTAGAATATTGATATGTCTGATAGTAAGAAGAAAATGAAGAAGTAGAAAAGTCCAAGGAAAAAAACTACTGCTCAAACTTTCTATATTTAAATTTCTATGTAGATGTGATTATTTTGGCATTATAATATTTATTTAATAAAGTATGAATACTGTCTTATTCATTAATAGGAAAATGATCTTTTGGTTTACACACTATATGACAGAATTGAGTAATTGCTTTTATAATATTACTTAACATGACAACTCCATTATAAAACTACAAAGAAGAATTTCTAAAACCCTTAGATATCATTCCAGGGATATAACTACATGGTTTGAGAATAGCATTTACACTAAATAGTGAACATTTTTCTCAAGGAAACAAAAGAAAAGAGTAAATGACAAGCAACTAGCTGTTTAATCACTGCCAATACAAGATGTCCATCAGTTATAACTTCTTTATTTTCATTTGTAACGTCTCTTTGATTTTTCTCTCTTAGGATATTAAAATGATTCTTCAAAGGAGTGACCATGCCCAAGGCAGTGATGGAGAAAGGTCACCCTCAAGACTTACAGAGGAAAAGAAATGAAGGCTATGTTTTTTATAATGTAAAATAAAGCTTCATACTCAAATTGACCATGGTGTTTGTCATGTGTGTTATTGCAGCTGTAGGAATGAGTCCTTCTCAGTTGAGAATGAAACTTTCCCAAATCAGAAAACATTTTAATCTTAAACCTCAAAAAAGAGATAAAAATATAAAATATATAAAGATGAAAATTAAGTGATTCTGGAAATATAAATTATCAGAAACAATACACTCTAAGTAAATGCACTCACGAGCCATGAAGACTCCCTATGGGAAGTATTACATTAGCAGAATATATGGAAAATCCTTCCAAAACTCTGTATCAGAGCAGAGCTTTTCTTCATTCTCCAGTTCTTGCTTTATATATTATAAAACTAGAATGTTCATTCTAGTAGCCAAGAAGATTCATCATTGAGCTGCTAAACCAGTCACACTTTTAAGTATTTATGGTTATTTCTGCTAAAATACAAAATTCCCTTCATAGACAGCTGTTTACATGATTAACCAGAAATCAAATTTAATGATAGTCATCTCGAGAAAATATCATAGAAATGAGTAGCCCTGTTCTTGAGTGGCTAGCTTAATATGATGCCATCCCTGACTCCCTTGATTGGTTATAATCTTTGAGGATCTCTTGGTGGGTCCTCCTCCTCTTATATCCATACATATGAGAGAGTTAACATGAATAAGTTATCACAGCCAATCTCTAGATTGTCTTCTACCTCTATGAAATTATAGGTATGGCTCAAGCTAAAGTTCTTTTCATCTGGCTCTGTGTCCACTGACTTCCAGGACCCACCTCGTCCTCTTTAATACAATCACACCTCACCACAGCTGTCGAGGCAAACTTGCTAAGGAGATCATTATCATTATCTTTTCCAAATCATAGGTTAAAAGGAGGTGTCCTCTCCAACTGTTTGTAATAGTTGTTTCCAGGTCATTTACTTTGACACAACATGGACCTCGTCAGAATACATTGTCCTCTTTCTTTCCCTATGGCTGAAGTCTTCCCACCATCAAACTCATTCCAACGTCATCCCTTTCCTCAGCACCATCCATGTTTCTCAGCTTTATTTCTTGTCGGCACTTGACAATCACAGTAAGACACAAATGACCCCATTCCCATCTAGTCTTCCTGATGCTCAGTTCTTGCTTACATTCCTTCAGTAATACTCTCGTTGCATTACCCAGATGTTCTGGTTCACTTTTGAAAATTTTTCTAAAATGTTAGAAACTAATTTTTGTTTGCTTGCTTGCTTGCTTTATTTTTTCCCTTCCTTCCTTTATTCTTTTCTTTTCTTTTTTTACAATCAGCAAACAAAAGCAAAGAGGAGACTGGAAGGCCTCAGGCACCTGCTCTGAGCTATGGAGTGTGTGCAAGGTCCCATGATGCATCATTTCCACATTTCACCCATGATGTTGTGTGGGGTCAAGACTTATTTTAAAATAAGGATACCAAATTGCATATTAGTTCAATGGCAGAGATGTGGTTCACAAACAGTTTCTGAATCACATTAATGCCACCAGTGCTCTTCCCTCCACCCTGCACCTCCTCCCTCCCAGAGGAGGTCCTGGAACTGTGTGAGTACCACCAACCATAAACCTCTCACCTTCTTACCACTGCTCCTTGACAGTTGGCCTCAGAGCAATGCAGTTTTTGAATTCTACTTCTTCTTATGCTATAGATCCTGTTCCCATCTCAACCTCAATTCATTACTATTTTCTGATTTTGTTGTCTTTGTTTTGTCTTCATCCTTTGGTTACTTCTTCTCAGAATACATACAAGTTTAAGATTAAAGAACACTGGGAAAATTCTTCACTGCACTCTACTCTTCTTATTCTTATAGTATTTCTTCCTCTATCCTTTCTCCTTGTACTTCCAGATTGTTTTTACAGTGTGGTATGACCTTATTTCTCTTACTTTATGACATTAGGTTTTATTATAAAAATATTCAACTATGACAATGTTTTGTGCATCTAAAATGATCAAATAATATTGCCTCTTTAGTATCTGAATATGGGGAACTATATTGAATTCATTTTTGAGAGATGAAGTAGGTTTGCATTCTACAAATGTATTACATTTTGTATGGCATTAGATTTGAGTCCCTAACATTTTATTGAGGATTTTTTTAAATCTACATTTCAAACAGATGTTGGTCTGATGTGGGATTCCCCTAATTGCCATGAATACCACTGGTTAATAAAGAAGCTGTTTTGGTCCTGTAATAGGGTAGGGCAGAGCTAGGCGGGGAAAACTACACTGAAAGCTAGAAGAAAGGAGGCGGAGTCAGGGAGAAGCCATGGAGCCACCGCCAGAGACAGACATGGTGGAAACTTGCCGGTAGGCCACGAGCATCATGGTAAAATATAAAATAGTGGAAATGGATTAACACTAGATGTAAGAGCTAGGTAGCAATAGAGTTAAGTGATTGGCCAAGCAGTGATTTAAATAATATAGTTTCTGTGTGATTATTTCAGGAGTCTGGGTGGCCAGGAAAACAAACGATTTCCTACTACATTGGTCTGCAGTTTCATTGTCCTAAAATATTCAGTTCTCATATCAGATTAATTATAGCTTGTGCCATAAGTTGCTATGTAGTTCTTCTTTTATGAAAAAGCCTTTTAGACTTGGATTTTCTTCCTTAGACATTTTCTGTATCTTCTAGTAAAATCTGCTGATATAGTGTTATCTTCACTGAAAAAGTTATACTTGCAATTAATTTAGTAGCTATGACATCATTAAGTTTATCTTTTTCTACACTAGTGTCTTTCAAGGATTAGTTTAATTATGTCCTAGATTTAGATTAATTTTAAAAGCATTTTATAACACATTTTCTTTATTTGTGTGTATTCGGGTGCATGTGCATGTGTGTGGAGAGGAGAACTTCAGTGTTGTTTCTCCTAGACAGGGTCTCCAACTGGCCTGGAACTTGTCAATCAGGATGGATCCTGGTGAAACCAGAAATCTCTAGTGAACTCCAGGGATCTGTCCTTTGCCACTCAGGAATTACATGCATGCCCCAGAGAGGGTGGGGAGAGGAGATGTTTTAACATGTCCTCACATTAGCAGAGAAATCACTGAACCAATGGAGCTGTCTCCCCAGCCCCTCCTCTCTGTTTAGTATTGACAGCTTCTACAGTGGTGATTCTATATTTTATTCCTTATATTTGCCAATCATGTTTACGTTTTCTGGCTTAAAAGTTGCCAATTATTTCAAAGAAACAACTTTTTGTTGCTTGAGTTTTTCATTATTTCTTTGGTTTGCACTTGAATTTTAACTATTAACGTGGGTAGCCTTCCTGTGACATCAGTGAATAGAAAATAAATCTGTGGACATGTTTTGTTCATTTGTACTGTTAATCACTCCCTTAAGATCATCTTGTTTTGTTCCATGACAATGACACCTACTTTTACTTCTCTCATTATTATTTATCTAGTTCAGTTAATTTATGTTCCCTTCATCTTATACCATAGACAAGTCATTTTTTGGTTATTATAACCACATATTTGTCTTTAACTCTGATCTACATGTAAATGGAGCAAATAATTTTTTTTCATCTCTGACTTCCATAACCCTCAGCAATTCATACTCAATTGCCTGCCAACTTTAAGGTCACAATGTCCCTTAGTTAAACAGAGCTCCAGACCTGAAGCTGTGCCACTGCCGGTCTTTTCCTAGATATGGGGTATGTGGACATTAATCGGGTGAAATCATTCATGATATTGTTGGACACTGGATAGTTTTCATTTCAAACAAAATGAAAAGAATTTGCAAATACCAGAGTAAACATAGCAAAGATGTAATGTTCTTCTCATGAGTTAAGCATTAGTTACTATCTTTGTGCACTATAACTCTGTGGACTTACGTGGACACTCATGAGATAATGTTCATATATGTCTTATTCACAATTATGATCCAGCTCATCAAGGCAGACATTCAGAGAGTCATCACATTCACATACATTATAATTATTGTTGCCACTATGTTAGAAGAGATTTTAAGTAAATGATGTTTAATAAGAGAAAAAGATCCAGTGGTTTCCTGAAAAGTATGTTATACCTAACATGATAGGAATATTAAAAACTCACAACAATGACCAATATTAGCTAATACTACTGATGTTTAGTTATGAGCCAGGAGTGGACTAATAGCTCTTTTCTCATCAATTTGTGATGTAGGAATTCATTAGATTGCTAGTGGCAAACAGTCTATGTGCGTGTGGAGTGGATTATATAACCTTCCCGAAGTTGCAGAGCTGTGAATAACATATGTACGCTAGAAGCCAATTTCTCAACCCCATAGCCACCCACGCACATTGTTTTCTATGCTTGCATATGAAACACGGACCGCACAAGCACAGGATAGAGGAAGTATGGCTTAGAAGTGTTTAGAAATAAAAGTGGTTTTTATTCAAAACTAAATTGAAGCCACTATGCTCTGCTTTGTGACCCTTCACGAAACCAATATCCTCAGAATATTAGTGACAATGTGAGAGACAGAATATGTAATAAGCTAATTTTTCTGTGATCTACTGCGGCAAGATCTCAATTGCAAATGTAAAACCAGTTCATGACTATACAGTTTTATATATTTCTATGCTAGATACACAGATAAATGAAATATATTATATATATATTTATAGGTTATTATATGTAAGTCATATGTGTTACATGCATGTGTTTTGTGTATATACTATTTTATACTTTCATATTTTATGTCATGTATGCTTATAGACATCATATTATAACTATATATCATTATACTTACATGTTGTCTATACAAAAATAACCACAGTATATTTGTAAAGATACTCAAAAGTCCTTAGCTTTGAGAAGAGAAACCAGATTTAGAGATAACGTAAACAATAACCAAGTAGCGGCGCTAAGATTAGATGAGAATGAGGTTATGTGGGTCACGCTGGGATTGTCAACTGCCAACAAGACATAAAGACATTCACATCTGTTCAGAAGCAGCAACTTTTCCCTAAGGCTAAACCACCCTCCCTGATAGTAGCGTGCAATACAGCACGATGGGGTTCAGCATGAGCTTCCTCTTGCCAGATGCATAGATGCCCTCTGCTTGGGCAGGGTATCAGGTGTCAGGGATGCTTGTGAGGACAGAAACGCAGTACTCTACCATTGCCTTTCTTCTAAAATTTCATCTCTAGTGAGCCATTACCTCAACTCTCTCCTTAGTTACTCCCTCCATAGCAGGCCATTTTGACTCGGAACTCCTTGACCAGTAGTTGAACAACCCTTTCCTTTGAACTAAAGTAGCAGCCCTTAAGCTGTTTCTCTGCCTAGGACGAATGGCCTCTATGGGAAGATCAGAGTGAAGTTGAAGGGAGTGTGAGTGTTAGGTGCAGAACTTGCCTGGATGACCCCAGTTGTCTCTGAAGTTCTCCTGTCTTACTGTCCTGTGTTCATGGCAACGCCCAGGATTCTCTCCACTCTCCATTTTCTAAACCTCAGTGCTAACTCTGCCTTCCTCACACCTAAATCTTACTGATTATTCCTGTAAATTTCCCTCACAACAGTCACTCCTGTCTTCAAGTCTCTCAGAACCTCCTTCTAGAACCTGGCAATAGCCCTAAGTTTCCCCTGTTGTTCTTTTGACCTTCTTCCTACAGATTCAGTTTTTTCCCTAAGTCCAGCCTCTGAAGACATAGATCATTATTTTCCTAAAATTGTCTTAAAGCACCACATCTTTGTTTAAAAGTCTTTGCCTTACCCTTCAAGTTAACTCCCGAAGTTTTTGGAATACTATTCCAAATCTGATTTCTTTCTTAGTTATGCTTTTCTCACACCCAACACCTAAGCATCTTTGCCCAACATAGCGTCTGGCTTCTATACTTAATAAATGAACTTTTGTAGAAGACATCTCCCATCAACACAATTCTAGAAAATGGAAACTACCGCCCCAGAGAGGAGGTGTGTAATGGGTTTTTGCTTTCTAGAATGGTGTTGATTTTCGAAGACATCCCCCTAACCTTAGGCTCCATTTATACTAAATATACAAACAGAACCAAATTAGAGTATATTTACTAGAAAGCAAGGATGCATGAAAGCTAGTGAGACCCATAGTCTATTCCAAACAGCTCTTTTTGGGATCTTGAACCTGGCGTTATCCTAAACAGGCCAGCTTTGAAGCAGCCATCAGTCTCAGCATCTCTCTCCCCCTCTCTCTCCCTTTCTCTCCTCTCTTTTTCTTTCTCTCTCCCCTTTTCTCCTCTCTTTCTCTCTTTCTCTATATCTCTCTTCTCTCTCCTCTCTCTTCTATCTTCTCTCTCTCCTCTCTTTTTCTCTCTCCTCTGTTTTTCTCTCTCCTCTCCTCTCTCCTTTCGCTTTCTCCTCTCTTTCTCCTCCCCTCTATTTCTCTTGCACTCTCTCTCGCTCGCTCTCTCTCTCTCTTGTCTTCTTTCTAAATAAAGCGACTATGACACTTTCCCTGACATTGTAATTTATTCTACCTCCTTTCACATCGCACTGGATTTGACCTAATAAAAAATCATGTTGCCTGCAGGCACAGCTCCATCCATTTCCAAAGGCTTTCATCACAATTCCGTGACAGTCTCAATACACACAGGCATCTCTAAGCATGCTGTTGCGCCAGAGATAAGCAAGTCTACAAGCATATTTGCTCTCCGATTCTTAGCATAAGTACAAAGTCAATTTTGTTTTCAAGCTTGCTTCAAAACAAATCTCAAAAGAGATGCTGGCCCAGACTTGTGGCTGCAGTTCAAAGCCCCAAAGGGGACCAGGGGGCTCAAAGACGTGTCTTGAGCACTTCAGCTCAAACACTTGCTGTATCTTTGCTAACTTCAGACTAACCACAGGGAGACAGCTATGCTGCTCACCATCTCTGAAACTGCCTCACCTTGCTGTGCCCCCACAAACCAGGCAGAAACCACAACATCCTTCTTGTGTACGGCAGACTTCACCATGCGCTCTGAAGGCGGAGAACTTGCTCTTCTCCCCTCCACTTTCACTGTCTGAGCCCATTTTGAAGCAAAGTCCCTACAAATTAGTCTTTGCTGCCATGCTCCCATTATGGATTGGAAGCCACTGCTTAGCTTCCTGGTGTTGAAGCAACCCCTTACATTTTCCTCCAGAATTTCTGCCTTTAGGAGTTTGATTGCATCTGCCAGGAGCATGGCTTAGAAACTTCCTTTAAAATGAATACCAAGGCACCACCTGTAAGATTACACCACTGTTAAATTTTAAGCAGGTGAATTTCTCCAAGAGGATGAGCACAATTCACATATTACATTTCCTTAAAGAGGTGGAAGAAGTAGCTATTGCACAATAATTGTGTGTGTGTGTGTGTGTGTGTGTGTGTATTTTACAAGCAAATTCACTCACTTCTTATTAGCCTACAGACACTTGTAAGGTGTGCATTTGATTATCCCCAGGAAACAACAAAAGGAGGAAAGGTATGAACAATTAGCAAGAACTTGGGACTGTTATCTGGGAAGGAATTTGACCTCCACTGTCTGCTGAATTCATGCTGTTTCCCTGTTCTAGTACTCCGATCTTGAACTCCTAATGGCACACACAGTTCCAACTGTGAATCAAGAAAACATCTCCTTTGTAAATCACTTCACATAGTAGAACCAGGAGTCTTCGAGCATAGTGTCTAATTGCTGTGCCCTGATAAACACTTCAGACCGTATCAGAAGGGCTAGTTCTGAGACTATACTTCTCAAGGAATGCTCCCACCACAGAAGGGCCATAATAATTCGAGTTTCTTTTGTACATCTAAGTTTGACTTACGGGTCACGTGAAGGCACATGCAGTAGATAGAAATTCTCAGGTTTCTCTTATTGCATGATAATGAGACAATTTGGAACTAGGGCTGTGAATACAAATATTAGATTCCTGGGTAGCCTTCTTCAAAATATGCAGAAGCCCAGATATTTTTTTAAGTGATTTTCTCCATCCATAAAGTCTCACCAACATGACCTCCCACACGTAAGCTGAAGAGGGACTGACTACACAAGGGACGTGGCAAAGTGGAGAGGTTAAAGCCCAGGAGGTCTCAACCCTTTATGACGAACTACAGGCAGCTGCGGAAAGGTGGGAACAGCAGAGTTAATTAGTCTTCCCCAGGGATGAGCACACTAGCAGATTTACTACCAAATGGTCATCCAAGGAAACATACATACAAGTAACATTATATAAACTGCGCAGATTATATTCATGTCTGTACATATAGACACACAATATCAATTAGTGATGAAAGAGGTCATGAGTTTGCAGGAGAGATATATAGGAGGGTTTGGAGGGAAGAAAGAGAAAGGAGAAATGTTATAATTATATTATAACCACCTCCCAAATAATTTCTAAAATGATTTACTAGTTGACTTTTCTAATGTTCTTTTTTTTTTTTTTGAAGGAGCAGAGGATAAATTTCACTTTTCCCTTAAGTTCTTTTATATGAAAATGAAGGGCAAGCAATATGATAAACAGCGATTAACCTCATGCTGAGGGCTAGCTAGGGAGGTCACGGGGTATGACAAGGCATATGTCACACATTAATTGGCTACTACCAAACATTACCTGAAAATAAATTCAGAATATTTTGAAAGTCTCTTAAGATTTAAATATTAGCAAATAATTTAAATGTTTTATAGTGCTATGTGACTTTGTATAAGATAAACAAATACTATGTACGACACTTTTACATGGCCTGCAGATGATCATTTTCCCTCTGTCAGACTTTCCAAAGCACATCATTTTGAGAAAATTGAGAACTACTGATCTCAATAATGAGAATCTCAACATCCCCACCACTGTTAACTCCTTCGAGGTCCTGTGGCCCTTTACAAACCATCCCCTGGGAGATTGAATTACAAAAGATTATCTCAAAAAAAATAAAAATAAATAAAAAAAGATTATCTCTTCCTGCAGTGTACCAAGCACCATGGAAGATGCCCAGCTCAGCAGGTAGACTTGTAGACTTCAGCTCCTCTTCTCCTCTCAACTGGATGCATATGTGCAGTGTATGAAGTACCTCTCTAGGAATATCAGACTTGGTGTGTTGTATATAAGCATACAGCATATATGAAGAAAGAACACATTTAGCTTCTGTCTCCTCCAGATAATTGCAGCTGCCAGGCATTTGAATGTAGGAGGTCTCGGGGTACAGAGCTAGCTCAATGATAGAGCTAAAATCACTTTCTAATGCCTGCTTCCTTGTTGCCTGCACCCGCCACCCATTACTAGAACAGTAGAAGAGAGACACTGAACCTCTGCGTGGGATGAGGTTGAGTCTTGAAGAAACCTGGAAGTGGTAAATTAGGACAGGCTCTGAGAATAAGCACAGAAACAAATTTCACAATCTCTTGATGCATCATGCAATTGCCTGCGAGTTTGGTAGCAAAAGGAAGACGCTCAGCAGTGCACTTTTACCTAGCCATCACTTTTAACCGCAAGAATACATTGAAATGGAAAAGTCAGCTCAGTTTTTTGCAGCTACCCCTATCTCTCTGATGAGGGATAGAGGAAGGTGATTGAGGTGGCAATGAATAACTCTTTAGACATTGATTGCGATCCGACTGTTGGTCTAGAAACCACAGCCTGTGGACCTTTCCAAACAGGCTGCAGCCCCACACCATAAAGAATTCCCCTTCTCTTAAAGAAATTCTTAGAGAACAGAAAGCGTAGTCAAAAAGTGGGACTCCAATCCCATACCCAGCAAGTGTCTTGTTTTCTCACACTGTTAGATCCTTTTATTCCATGCAAAGTAAAATATGAATAAAATGTATATCCTGAACATCTTCATTAACATGCATGGTGGAACACGGATAAAAAGACTGCCCTTTGAGCTCCTTCCACCTGCCTGTCTGCAGACCATCTCCCAACCTAACCTCGAGCCTCCAACCCCCAACCTCTAGCCTCCAGCCTCCAGGCCCCAGTTTTCATTCCCCAGCTTCCAACCTCCAGCCTCACTGCCCCAGCCCTCAGTGTCCAGTCTCCAGCCTCCAGGTCCCAGACCCCAGTCTCCAGCCTCTAGCCTCCAGGCCTTAGTCTCCCAGCCTCCAGTCTCCAGCCTCCAACTACCAGCCTCCAGGTCCCAGCCCCCAGCCCTCAGCCCCCAGCCTCTAGCCCCCAGCCCCCAACTTCCAGCCTCCCACACCAAACAAGTATAGAACCAAGCTTCACATGGGCATTACTGAACCTGAAACTGAAGCTATTGCTTCTTCTTCCTCAATCTCCCTGTGACAATGACTGTTGCTTCTTCTCACTCCAGAGGGCTCTGCTTTCTGTTTTCAATTCCCAAGACAGCAGGAGGAAGTGGCCAAAGCAAAGCCTGTTCTGCCTTTGACTCTAGGCTTCTGTTCCTAGAACGTCCTTAAGAAATGAGCAAATGGTGTTAAATCAGTCATGAGGCCCACAAATGTTCCGGGATTCAGAGAAGTCTAGACAACAAGTTATGGTTTCTAGTTAACCTTGATTTTCCACCATAGATGGAACATAACCTCAGCACTACTCTGGAACTCAGAAACTCATAAACAGTAACAAAACATACTGCATAAGATGGAGCCTAAGAACAAAAGGAAGCAGACAGAGCCCAGCAGTCAGGTTCCATGGTAAAGTCACAGCAGGTTTGGTGTTCTGTTCAGATCTGTCTTCTATCACAACTGTCTTGTGCTCATGGTCCTAGGAAAGAGAATTTTTGTACAAAGAATTATTGGCAACTAAGAAATACGGAGAGGGGGACAGTCTGTCCCAGGAAGAGCACAACGATTGTTTATCCTGTAGCAAATGTTCATCCCTGAAAAAATTATATATGAGTAACATTATATAGACTGGACATGTTATACTTACAGAATTGTGAATATAGATGGGTATGCATATATGCATGTAAGAACAATTTATGAAGAAAAGGATATAAATTTTAAAGAGAGCAAGGAGGGTAAGAGGGAGGAAGAGGACAAGAAAAGTGATGTAATTACGTTATAATATCAAAAATACAAGAAAGAATCATTTAAAAAGGAGAAAACTTAAGTTCATTCTAAATGCCATTTCCCTAATATCTGGTGTTTGGTGCTTCTACAAAGAAAAAGAAGAGCGACTGAGCCCTCTCCTCCCACCATGAAGGATGCTATGTACTTCACCACCATCCCTATGTACATCCTAGCTGTTCTTAGAGACCAGTGCCTGATGGGAGGCAGATGGAGGGGGATTTTTTCCAGCAAGAATGAGAGTTCCCAGAAAAAAGGGGCAAATCTGATGAGAAGTAAGGTATGGCAGATTCTCTCATGACAACAAGACTTGCTCATGAATGCATGAGGCTAAACCTCTTACTCTAAAATACCCAGTAATACGTTTAGGTGGCTGTTGCCCCTGAGAAAGTGAGATGTAAGGCTCAGAGAAATGTAAAGATCTGCTTTAAAGATTAAATCCATTCATGCTTTTAAGGTACTTGGAACAGTCAGGTTTAAGAGTACTGAGAGATTTAAGTACAAGAGCCCACTTTGTTTTCTGTATATTTTTAACTAGGCTTTATGAAAGCTGAACAAAGAAGAACTCATATCTACAATGCATTCCTGGTGCAGAGAAGGGACTTCTTTAAGGTTTTATGTTAGTGTGTGTGTGTGTGTGTGTGTGTGTGTGTGTGTGTGTGTGTGTGTCTGCATATGAGTATCTGCACATGAATGCAAGTCACTGCAGAGGTCAAAAGAGGGCATCAGATTCACTGGAACTATAGTTGCAGACAGTTATGAGACCTGAGGTTAACTGTTGGGAGCTGATACTTAACTTCTGAGTCGCCTTTCCAGTTCCGGCAAAGGTTTCTTAACATAGGAAGACTTCTTCCAGGAACCAGCTTTGGGGTGAGGAGTCTCCATAGCCAACCTTAAATGGCAGAGAAGCTATCCTGTCCCTTTAACAAATTTAACTTTAGTCCCTACAGCTGAGGTGTCTCAAACCTGTCTGTCCATCTCTACATCTCAGTAAACTTGGCAACTTCTACTTTTCTAGAAGACCCAGTACTGCAAATCTAACAGTGGGTTGCAGGAGCGAGTGTCATAACTCAAACCATGGGACCATGTAGAAAAAGTTTCAAAGTTTCCCATGACTCTGACTTACCAAGGATTCCGTGTCAAATAAGCCCTCACTGACGTCACTACATTTTCATATCCTCAAAAGCTAAAATATGTGGCTTAGACATGTTTGCCTCAGCACCGCAGCTCTTTAACTGGGGTATGCAACAGCATTAGTAACAGTGTGTGTGTTGCTGCTTTTCCAGGAAGGCTGGAGGGTAAAAATAACTGTAAGGAGTTACTCTTGAAGTAGATAATGCACACACGGGAAGATTCCATTTTACACAAATATATAGTTAAAAAGTAAGTTTTTATTCTCAGCTTGTCTACCAGCTCTCATGTTTGCCACCAAAGAACCAAACCCTACGGCTGTGTTCTTGACCTGTTCTTTAGACATGGGCAGTAGATGACTAGAGCTCCAGTTTAACTGACGGCAAGTGATTGAAAACAGGAACGGCAGCTACTTAAGTGAACCTGAGTGACTGGGGATGATACTAAAGACAGGTTCCAATCACAGAGAAGTCAGTCTTCGTCCGCTTGTCTAGTCAATAGACAGCACTCAGAACACTATTAAGAGCATTGTGTTCACTCTCATGCATAATAAGAGATCTGGAGGGATGGTTCAGTAGTTAAAAATCTGCCCCGCGAACACTCCTCCATTACTGATGGGAGTGCAAACTTGTACAGTCACTTTGGAAGTCAGTATGGTGATTTTTCAGAAAATTGATAATCGATCTACCTCAAGACTCATCAATTCCTCTCAGCCGTAGGACAAAGGATACACATTCATACCACAAGGACATTTGCTCAACTACGGTCATAGCAACATTATTCATAATAGACAGAAACTGGAAACAATCTAGATGCTCCTCAACTGAAGAATGGATAAAGAAAATGTGATACATCTGCACAATGAAGTATTACCCCGTGGGGGGAGGGGGAGAAACAATGACATCTTCAAATTTAGAGGCAAATAGGTAGAACTATAAAAAGTCATCCTGAGTGAGGTCACCCAGACCCAGAGAGACAAACACAGTATGTAGTCACTCGTAATTGGCTACTATAGGTAAAGAAAGAGATAACAAGGCTACAGTCCACAACCCCTGAGAAGCTAGGTAACAAGAACCTTAACAGAGACATGCACAGATGTACCTGCAAAAGGGAAATACTAAGATCTCCTGAGTAAATTGAGAGTGTGGAGATGAGGCAGAAGGAAGGAGTAAAGGGGATAGGGAGGAGAACTTGAGGGAACAGGGTAGTGAGTTGGGGTAGGAACAGAGAGGGAGAACAAGAAAAGAGATATCTTGATAAAGGGGGCCATTATGGGGTTAGGGAGAAACCTGGAGCTAGGGAAATTCCCAGGAATTCACAAGGATGACCCCAAATAAGACTCCAAACAATAGTGAAGTGGGTGTCTGAAGTGGCCTTCCTTTGTGATCAGATTGATGACTACCCTATTTTTCATCATAGAACCTTCATCTGGTAACTGATGGAAGCAGATGCAGAGATCCACAGCTAAGCACTGAGCTGAGCTTCCAGAGTCCAGTTGAGGTAAGGAAGGAAAGGGGATTATATGAGCAATGAGGTCAAGAACATGATGGGGAAACCCACAGAGACAGCTGACCTGAGCTAGCAGGAGCTCACTTACTCATGACTGACAGCTGGGGAACCCACATTGACCAAACTAGGACTTCTGAATGTGGGTGACAGTTCTGTGGCTATGGCAATCTGTGGGGCCACTGGCAATGGGACCAAGATTTATATCTAGTGCATGAACTGGCTTTTCAGAGCCCATTCCCTATAGTGGGATACCTTGCTCAGCCTTGACGCAGCACGGAGGGGCTTGGTCTTCCTTCAACTTGATATGCCAGTCTTTGTAGACTCCCCATGGGAGGCCTTACTTTTTCTGAGGAGTGGATAGGGGGATTGGGTGGGGTAAAGGTGGTGAAGAGTGGAAAGAGAGGAGGAATGGGGAACTGTGGTTGGTATTTAAAATGAAAAAGAATTAAGTTAAAAAAAAAGACTTTGCTCTTGCACTGAACTGAAGTTCAGTTCCCAGCATCCACATCACAGAGCTCGAGGACCAGGGACTCCTCTGCCCTTCTTGGGCACCTGCACTCATGTGCACGTAACTACACACCACACACACACACAGGTACACAAATAAATCTATATCTAGGGAATATACACACTAAATAATTATCATAAATGGGAGGATCAAATTGAGAGTACAAATCACACAAAATAATGAAAAATTTATTCAAAAGTAACATTTACAGCTATATTGATGTAAAACTGTACACGAGCACATAGCCATGTTTGCACATATTGACTCTGGAAAATCATTTATCGACATCAAGAATGTTTCGTACAGGAACGTCGCAGAATCAACCAACCCAATCCCAACATGGATAAGGGAGGGACCTTCCAAGACCCTCACTCGCTGAGGCTTCACTGGCAATTGCTGACTCCTGGGGAAGAGAAAATCAGTTTCCTTCAGATGCAGCCCTGATAAGCTGTTCATGTTACATATGTAGCCCTATAGCATGAACAAGCTATCAACAGTAAATGAATTCAATAGATTTAAAAAAAAAAGAAACATGAAGTGTTGGGTGGGAAAGGTGATGAGAGGACTGGGGGCCATTTGAGGGGAAAAATAGTAAGAGTGGGTTTGATTGCAGCACATTATAGTCTTACATGAAATTTTCAAATACAAAAATTTAAAAGAACAAAATATGTACACTTGCTATGATAAAAACAGTGCTTTAGCCAGGCGGTGGTGGCACACGCCTTTAATCCCAGCACTCGGGAGGCAGAGGCAGGCGGATCTCTATGAGTTCGAGACCAGCCTGGTCTACAAGAGCTAGTTCCAGGACAGGCTCCAAAACCACAGAGAAACGCTGTCTCGAAAAAAACCAAAAAAAAAAAAACAGTGCTTTAATACTAGCAAAGCATGCTTTATCTGAAGTTATTAAAATAACATCAATATTACTTTTTTAAAGAGTTTTGCTTAGCTGATCAGCAACTACAGATCAGACTGATTGCTCTGCCAAATAATGCAATGGCCATGAAGACTGGAATCTTAATAACAGTTAAGGATGGTGTGACATTGGCCCACCACCCTCCAAATTAGGTTCTTTTAAAGGTGAGTGTCCTTGTAATTGTTGACTCTCCTTCATATCTTCCTCAAGCCCTACCACCTGATTCTGTGCCAAGTAGCACAGAAGCCTACCATCATCTGGTAGAACCTTCTTCAGTGTTTATTCTTGCCCTTCCCTCCCCACCCATTTCTGAAGAAACACACAACACCCTAACACTATCCATCCCACATTGTGGTGCAGAATGTGGGACAGATTACCAGAGTGCATGAGATGCAGACACTATTTGAAAGGTTGTTTTTTTTATCCTCAGAGTTAAGAAGTATTATTTCCTCCTCCTTTCTTACCCACATCTGAACACAATCAGACAGACACCTAAAATACTCATAAAGCAGATCAACTAGAAAAAAAATATATGGCCATACTTGCATTTTGTCTTGAAGGTTTTCTGATCATATCAAAGGTTGTTTCCAAACCACAGTCCTAGTTTTCAGTCCAGGGAAATTCTTTAACCACTTCAGGAATATAACTGAATGCAAGTTTCTCAGGTTTCCTGTGTGCTACATTAGGCACAGATTTTAGATAGGTTTCGTTGCAAAACTATTGAGTCAAAATAAATATGTTATTTCATTCTAAGGGTCTATTTCTTTGGGCAGTTGTGGACTAGAGTGATATCTAGACAGTCAAAGTGTCAGCTATGTATTTCTTCCTTTTCTTGGATTTTCTGCTTTTTGGTTTGTTGCTGTTGTTGTTCTGTTTTGGTTTTGAATTATTATTATTATTTTGTAAAAGAATGTCCTGGCCATGGGTTAGGACAAAGATAGTCTTCTGTCTCATTTTTCTTGCTACAATAGCATAGATAGAAAATTATTAATGGTTTGTTAAAGGGAGTCTTCACTTGTCAAAGAATTTCAAGTGCCAGTGAATATAAATACTTAATCTTCTTGGGCAAATATAATTGGATGACTTGTGAGTGTATCCCTCTGTCTATGGAAAATGTGTTTCACATACCCAGTAGACAAGACCAAAAGCCTACGTAGATGAAATAGTGATGGCCATCACTAAAAACCATCAACCTCTAATTTGCCACTTTTTCTTCCTGACAAATAAGAACCTACAACTAGGAAGCAGGTGTCCAGGTGGACACTTCCCTGGGAGGCATTAGTTTGGCTGGGAGTCATTGCTGTGATGCATCCTCACTTTGCTTTTTTTTTCCTTAGCATCTCAAGAATATTAATGTCACCTGAGAATTCTAGGTTCTAGACTTACTGATTCCTGAAAATGTACCCAATAATATTGGAAAAGGACACAGGGAGTAGATGTATTGGGAGAGCATTTTATAAGACAAAAATGCTCCACACACAACTAATGTGCAGTGTAATACAAGTGACCCTTGCTTCTAACTGCATGGTAAGTGTGATTTTAATGATTTGACATGGAGTATACTCTAAACTACAAAAACCATATCATTCATCAAGCACACATTCGTAAGGCTCTCACAACAAAGGATTTGCTGCTCAACACATTTTTCTTTAGGTATTATCTTTTTAAAATAGTTACAGATTAACATCCTTAAACTTGAATAAAAAAACAGTATTAAACATTTGGTGAATTTTGTAAGAACAGCACCAAATCCACACACAAATGCTATTCATGCTAAAGCAGGTAAAGTAAGCTGGTCTCTTAAGCCTGCCTTATCAGGTTGGTTGACTTATTTGATACTTTGTTTTTAAACTATGTCTTAATCCAGGAAGAATTTCTTTTATTGCTATCCCATAATTAAGCCTCCCTTGTGGTTAATTTACTTACTGAAATCTTGAAATCTTTGATATTTCAGTGACAGGGTTTCTGTTCTAGTCTGCTTTTGCAGTTAACACTGTCAGTTTCTGCACTACCTGGGAGCCTATCTGGTTGTCATGTAGTTCAATCCAGTTTGGGGATTAATGCATTGGAACACATAGTATAGAACCCTGGAGAGCAGAATGTGCAAGTCTAATTTCTTTCCTGTTTTTGTCAAATGTTACATGGATCTTCCATGCTAGAGCTGGACTCCTTAAACAAGTAGAGTTGTTCATAGCAGAACACTGTCTTGACCCAATTTGATGGGAATGCTTTGCACAATTGCAAATCATTCACCATACTGGCTAGGCTGACATATTTCCAATTCTAAAAAACATCCACAAATTACTTGTTGAGATGGAATATAAATTAAAAATTATGGAATTGCTTCTTCAATCAGACAGAAGTAAAATGACAGAAAAAAAAGCTGTTATGAAACATATTGTCTCCTCTTCAGACAAAGACATCTCCATGATCTTCTCCCTTTCCACTTGAGTGTCTCTAATCATGTATTATTCTTAAAAGCTACAATTCCAACCTCGAAGTAGGCATGATGGGTCACATCTGCAATCTCAGTTCTCAGAAACCCGAGGCCAAAGGACTGTCCCCCACTTGAGGCTATCCTGAAATATATAACAAGACCCTGTTTTAGAGACGCAAAAGAAAAACACAGCAAAAATAAAAAGGGCAGCAAAACTCTTTCTTTCATTAACTCTTATCTCCTAACAAATGGTGATTCGTATTTGAATGAACTGTTTTCATTCTCTGAATTAAAAATTTATTTGTAGGACTTGGTCACTAGCTAGTACAGTGTTGGAAGTCTCATGGAACTCATTTTCCAAATTTTGATGCTGACACCACTCCTCTAAGGCCTCTAATTAGTGCACATCTTGAAATGATGGAGCTTCGGGGAGGGTCTAAACATTTAAAAGTTTGAAAATTATCTCCCTACCAAAACCCATTGATTCTTTTTCTGTGATATAATTGCCAAAGCACTGATTACATGTATTTTGAATGTTGCCTAGTTGGGGGGGAAAAAAAAAGCTCTTAACACCTAGAAACCACAAGTGAAGTGGTATCAGAATAAACAAAGTTCTTTGTTCCCACATTTGTTCGTGAACAATTTGTTACCTGTAAGCAAAAGTTGAAATCAACACCGTTCTAAGACAACATGCTGACTTAAGACTGTGTGTTCTAAGACACTGGTCTAAGACAACACTCTGACTGAAGACTGTGTGTTGCCTCAAGGCTTGAAAGGTAACAGGGGAGTAGGAAGAAAGGGCCAAGCACAAACTAAAAGTTAGAAACCTATCAGAAGGACAAAGGAAAGCTTTCCGTTTCAGGTTTAAAACTTGCTGAAGGCTTTTCTGTGTTTTCAGTGCCTAAAAAGCAAGACTCTGCCCTCCTCCTTTGAAACCTCAGTTTTGCATTGTGCCTCTGTTTCAAAGCGGCTAAAGCCAAAGAAGCTTCTGGCGCATGACAAAGAACAAAGCCTGTGCATCAAGACAGAACTGTTGTCTAAACTGTGTAAACAGGAAAACCTCACCTCTGTGAGTTTCCTACCTGTGCACCTTGTCTTGGTGCTCAGCAAACATGTTAGTACATTGCTGGGGAAGGGCTAGAGACCACCTCAATTGGTTAAACTGCTGACCCTTTGACTTACTCACTGCAAGAGAGTCAAAGAGAGGATGGTTACAGGCGACCAGAGCTGAACAAATTATATGTGGTCTGCACTAAACAGAGAAAAAGGGAGAAAATATAGACAAAAAGGATTTCATATGATTAGTTTCACTGAAAATTAAATTAAGAATGTGAGGCAAAGATAATGAACACATTCTTGTTTTTAAACTCAAAACCCACTCTTCTCATTAAACTTGGAGTAACCTCTTTCCAGATTTGAAAGTTTTAAACATAACACTAGTTTATTCCTGAACATATTCCTTTGTCTTACTTGTTTCACTGAAATAACATTAACACATGTATTTGCCATTGTGGACGTTACAAGAGTTTATTTCTGATTGTAGAAAATGTGATGGGCCTCTCAAGGGAGTCCGGACTGGTAAAACATTTGCTGCCATTGCAAACCCTGCTGTGCAGTCTCAAGATACAGACATGTCAAAAAACTTGAGAAGCCATGAGAAAAGAAGGTAAGAGCTGGAGGATTGGACAGTAGTCAAAATCCATGTCCTGGGGGCATTTTTCTTGTAAGGGAAATATGTTTATAATCCCACAACTTCTGCATGAAAGTGGTACTCACCTGAAAAGCCATGAGTAGGAGTCCTGAGAGGGCTTTAGCTGTAACGAGGATAAGGATGGCGATGCCAGCAAGGCCAGCTACGAGACAACAGCCATAGAGAAGACCTCTACACATGTTTCTTCATGCAGGTCATTTAGGACTGACAACTTCAGGATTGTCAGAACTTATTCTCACAGGGAAGCAGTACACTGACTGCATTGCCTTTGGACGTGGATGCTTGCCCACAATAACCTGCTCAGTTCTCTCTTCTGCCTAGAGTTCTTTCACTCTGCATTCAATGCTTCCAGATTTTTCCTTTGAAAAATAACCATTTATTATTCTGGCAGTGGTGGTTCTGACTACTGCTGACATTTATTGTTAACTCTTATTCTGCATTCAAACCATTACCGCAGTGACTTTATAAGCAAACATTTCTTATTATCCAAAAATATCTACCTAGAAATTTGAGGGGAAAGGGTAATGACACTGGTTTCTTTTCGCAATGTTAATCAGAAAGACTGAAAGTGATACTTTGTGACTAAATGTTTGAAGACCTGAGACTCCTCAAGTTGATGGGGGACCGCGGATAACGTTAAATATGGATTCCCACATTCTTTTCTGTTGCTTCAACTCATTTCCCGAAGTTTAATTTTCCAAATGATAAAATTTTAATTCCCAATAACTGTAACTTTAAGCATGATGAAAAAATACATTTGGAATGCATATCCTATCCCAGTTCATTTACAAGTGTGAAAAGCAGTGGTGAATTATCATCCTGGTGACCAAAAAGGAGAATTAGATTCTGAGCAACAGTGGAACAAATTCAAAGGGGAAAAATAAAAACAGCATTGAAGTACTAGGAAGTTGACAATAAAAACATTCAAAATTTTTATTTTGTCAAAAACAAATAAAAACTCATATGAAAAGAAGAGATATATGTAAGGCATAGTCATCCTGTCCCTGACAAAGCACAGAACTAAATGCAGATACCGAGAAAGACATCTTGCTATCCATCAGCGAGATGAGTTTTCCCATCACTCCAGAGAGCTCTGCTCCCTGTTGCCAGGCTGTCATCTCTCCTAGGCCCATGCTGGTGTGGGCGATGTTGGTCACATATGGTATCCACCCAGCATCAGCTCAGGGAGATATAAGATGAATTCGGTGTGTTTGACCTCCAGGCTTTACTACTCTAATGGGTCTAGATTGAATCACTGATTTGTGGGTCTCCGTGTAAAAAGCCCCAGTTGGGATAAAACCAAAAGAGAGGGCCTTGATGGCAGAATCAACCTTTGCTTCAGACGAACACAAAGCAAACAGATCTGTTAGCTGAGGCAGCATACAGAGCCAACATTTGCAGAACACCTGCTGTACACAGGTCCTCCTAAATGGTATTACTACATACATTAAAACTACATTCTATATAATTGAATTTACAGAAAAAGTTTTTAAAAAGCTAATATGCTAAAAACAATGGAAACAAACTTAGAGAAATGGCTTACACATTCACATTCTTGATATCACCCTGTAACTACCCTCCAAATAGGTCTGTGGTCATTCAATAGCCACAATCTTTCACATATGGGATTATGGTTACTTGATTCAATGTTTTCATCTACTTATGTTACTTTAAAATGTATGTATTTTAGAAAGTCTTTTGATATCCTTCTAGCCCTTAGTTATTTTGTTTGGTGGTTTGTTTCTAACAAATGAGGGTTATAATTTGTGTAGAAGAGAATTTAAAGTTTTAATCTTTTTATTGTTCAATTTTTTACCTTAGAGATCTATGTGACTTTCAGTCTGACATTTGACTTATAAAATGGAAACCATGCAATCCTTAAAAATTATTTTGATGAAGCATCAATGAAACAACCAATTCCTGCACAAAATAAACAACAACAAAAGTAAGTGCTGTAGAAGCTTCTGACCTATCAAGAGCAGGGATTATCGGTTAACTAACAAACAGACCTAAACATTTATATTTGAAGTACATTAAATGCATTAATTTCTAATTTTAATGTTTAAGAATAATGAGCTTTTTCCCAGTCTGGTCATAAAGTCTCATGTGATAAATTCTTGTTTCTTTCTTTGAAATGGAATAACTAACCAATGATACCTGTGAAGCTGAATGCTAATACATTTAAATGTGCATACTGCCTTACTAACTATGGCAATTATGTCGCACCCACTCATTATGGTATTGCCATATAGTGGACTAATTGACTTTATTTTTAATTTAAACATATCTTAATAGAATCATAATTTTGTTTTGCATTGACAGTTCACTAGTTCACCCAATATTGAATGTGGTGATTTGCAATACAATTATACCTGACACAGACAAGGTTGTGGAGTACAATAATTTGTCTTCAGAAAGTTAGAATACAATGCCTTTAGTAGTCAAATACCTAAAGAGTTCAATTTATTTATAACTGTAAAAATCATATCAGAAGTTTCATGAACTCTACACTTTCTGACAAAAGCTCTTCAGAGTGAAATTTTCAAAGTAAAATTGAGGTAACTCAGACCCAGAAAGACAAATACAATGTGTACTCACTCATAAGTGGCTTTTAGACATAAAGCAACGCAAACCCAGCCTACAATGCACAACCCCAGAGAACCTAGACAACAAAGAGGATCCTAAGAGAGACATACATAGATCTACATAGGAAGGAGAAAAAGACAAGATCTCCTGAGTAAATTCAAAGTGTGGAGATCACAAGAGAGGTTAGAAGCAGGGAAGGAGAAAGGGAGGGGAGTTGGAAAAACGTATAGCTCAGTAAAAACAATTAAAAAAAAGAATTGTAAAATGCTAAAAGCAAAGAACAACTTAAAAGGGTTATGCTTTAGAAACCTGAGGGAAAGGAAGATGGCATCAACAAGTAGAAATTTGCACCGTAATTTTGCTGGATATTCCACAAAATCTAACTCAGCTACAGGTACACTAATCATTATGAATAGAATTTAGGCAATTAAGAAACAAACCAACAAGGCACCCAAACTGTAAAGGAAGCAGTTAGTGCAATTGCACTCTCTCTCAGTGTCTCTAGGGGCATTTTCCTGACGCCTAAAACTCTACGAAAACCGAAACACACTTTCTGAAGCTTTGTTTGTACCTTACAGCCATACAGTCAGTCTAAGATTAATCATGTTTCAGACACTGGCTCTCTCTGGCTCTTTCTATCTCCCTCTCCCTCCCCCCCACCGTGCTGACTTTATAGCAAATTTCTTTAGAATAGGTATCAGCACTGTCACTTATGAAAACATACAGTAAGGTAGCCCAAGCTCCATTTGCTCACAGATCTATATAGTATGACAGATGCCACATCACTTCTCTGTCCTTCTGCCTTCGGTCCCCTTCTCCATCTGTTTTCCAGCCACTCAAGATCTCCAAACCCATGCCAACATTTCCTCCATATATTCAGATCAGGACATCATTTCTTAAATAGGAGGAATGAAGCTAATTCTAAAGCCTGGTCACTTGCCACTACACATGGACAGAACCAGTTATCATTCATTCAGCTACATAGGAATCTTGTCCAAGTCCTGACGTCCAAAGAGAAAAATCTCAGTGTCCTCCTGGAGACACGCTTTCCATCACATGTGCAACCACCATGAAATGCAGTACAACTTCAAAGATGAATTATCTCTGTCTCATTTGCATAACAATGATGATATCACCATGTGACATATGAGATCCGGGACAACTTCATTGAAATCCCATGAGGCATGCGTAGCTCTTAAATCATATCATCTGAACTATGATTCATCTCTTCCTATAGTCGTGCTATGATTTTAGTCATTTATAATAGGGTGATAAAGTATGAGTTCATTGTCAGTAGTACTTTTCTCAATCAGATACCAGACCAAGACTTTACCAAAGTACTGTGCCCTCTTCTTCTCTTCTACCATAGTAGAAGTTTAAGCAAAATTTGTTATTTCTATTCATATTTATGTTTATTTGTATTATATTGTGAACAGACAATGAAAAGATCAAAACATTGACACATACTTTAATGAGACTAATCAATCAAAAAGACAAAGATCTACAGGCAAATAATGAGTATAAGAGAGAATTAGCCTCTCCAAGAGATGAGGCCCTAATGGGTTATCAGATACTAAGCGTCCAGACACAAGTCACACTAAATAGACTCAGCAGGATGCATTTATATATTGATATGTGTGTCTCTGTATGTGTGTGTGTATTAGACAATAATAACAAATATGGCCATCAATTTTAGAAGGAATAAGGGACAAGTACATGAAATTGGTTGGAAGGAGAAAAGGGAAGGAGGAAGTGATGCAAGTATACTTTTTAATTTACAATATTAATTATAAAAGGAGCAAAAATGTTCAAATCACTAAAATCAGTAATGGAAGAGGAAATGTTACTACTAACACTGCAACCCATAAACATACACTAGTTACATAATAAACTAATCATATGGAATACTGACACACTGTATACCAACAGATTTGTCCATTTAAATGTTAAAAATCAGGGAAAAAAACCAACTAACTCTAGAGGCAATCTATCTCAGTATCACTATCCTACTAAACAGATTAAGGTTATAATTTTTTTAAAAAAAATGTTCCCACAAAGAAAAGAGCAAATCTCACTTTGTTGGTGAGTTATATTAAATATTTCAGAAAGAATTGATGTCAATACTTAACAAATTCTTCCAGCAGATAGAAAAAAGTCAAAATACTATCAATCTTATTCTTTAATGCTAGAGCTCCTATCGCAAAACCAGATAAAGTTAGCACATGAAAAGTGGGTCAATTTTCTCTAGAAGAAAATTGATGTCCAAGTCCTACACCAAATGTAAAATCATATAATGACATACCACATTTTATAAGTTGACCAAAGTTAGCGGAACTTTAATTTGCAGGTAGGGGGCAAGTTTGGCATGTTTATTTGTGCTCTGATGTCAAGCCCATAGATATATTAGTTGGAAACAGTGATGGCTCCATGTGTGCTTCATGATGAATACATTCACATAGCTACTAAATGTGTAACTTTTACAGAGTGCTTGCTTTCCCATTATCTGTTCTCATCTTTCTTTCATTCATAGAATTCTAGTTTTAGCTGGGCACACACCTCTTTCAGACATTTCCCTTCTTCCTTTGAAACTAAAGTTATCATGGCAACTACTTTTCTAACCTATAAGTTTTAAGTAAGGAGTATCTTCCAGATCACATCTGGATTACAACAGCAGAGTGGTGGCAATCATCTGAAGTCTCTCAGCAAGTGTTTTGTAGACATGAGGACAAGAGATGGAGAAAAACTCATCAGGCACAAGTCTCTTATCCCAGACTCTTCCTCAAACCACTGTGGGGTGCTTTCTCTGTCAAGAACATCATCAGTAGCCTGAAAGGGAGACTGTCGTTGAAGGGATATCCATGCCTGCTTCTGATCCGTAAGGAGCACTGTAAGCAGCTTTTCCTGGAAGCATCTTGCTGCCCCTAAGAGTCAGCCCTCTTGGTAGCATTTTAATCAAAATTTGAGTTTAACCTGAAGTTAAAATATTCACTTGCTTGGAGAAATGTCCTTGGCAAGGAGGAAACTACCAGTACTCATATATTGTCTGTCACATCCAAAGATAGTCTGAAACCTTATGAAGGTATAACACTATGCCAAGAAAGAAAGAAAGAAAGAAAGAAAGAAAGAAAGAAAGAAAGAAAGAAAGAAAGAAAGAAAGACAGACCAAGGCAGATAGAACAAAACACAGGCCTGAATATATTAAGCAATGAGGAAAGAGACATGCAAGAAGAGACACAAAAAGAAAACTGTGCTCCTGGAAATGACACTTAAAGATACTGGGACTCCCCCTTTGGGACTGAGTCAGCACAGCTGACAAGATGCTAAGACAATTCTATTCGACTAAATGTAGAACACATGAATTCTTTCAACCACCCTCACCTTCTTGACACCTGTGAGTATTCTCATTTCATTGCTTCTATATCTTTTTTTTTTGTTTTTTGTTTTTTAAGACAGGGTTTCTCTGTGGCTTTGGAGCCTGTCCTGGAACTAGCTCTTGTAGACCAGGCTGGTCTCGAACTCACAGAGATCCGCCTGCCTCTGCCTCCCGAGTGCTGGGATTAAAGGCGTGCGCCACCACCGCCCGGCTCATTGCTTCTATATCTTAGATACAAAATCTGCTAATTAAGGAAGGTAAAAAGTGCAAGGCACAGTTAGTACAGATCATAGAGAATGTGTTTGAAACCATTTTTAAGTATTTCCCAAACATAAAATTTGGACCCAGGATGTTCTTGTTGTAACATTCTCTACCTGTTATTGTGGCTGCTTTTTCATTTTGTTGTCTTTCAATGTACAAGCTCAATGTAAGTGACTTCTGAATTGTCCTCATTTGGGGAAATCTTACCAAAAGTGTAAAGATTATTTAAAAGCCTTCAAGTAAACATTTTCAGAGAAGTTCTTTTTCATTGACAGATGAATGAATAAGGAATATGTGGAGTCTTTTTCAGCCATAATGAAAAAATAAAATTTTGTCATTTGGAGGAAGGTGAATGTAGTTGGAAAAGGATCAAAAAAATAAGTCAGACTTAGAAAGCAAAAGAAATCATAATTTTCCTCATTTATGGGATCTTAAATGTCTGTGTGTGTGTTTGTGTGTGTGTGTGTGTGTCTGTGTGTGTGGGTGAAGTTTGTAAATAGAGAAAAGACAATGGGGGAAGGAAAGAAAGTAATGAAAGGAAGAAAAAGGAAAAATAGTACTTCTTGTAGGCAGAACAAATTGTAAATCAAAGGGTTTGTGGCTGGGTTGCTGTCCAAGATGGCACAGAAATTGTGGGAGTGAGTAACTAATGACTGGCCCAGCTGGAGATCCATCCTCTGAGAGGGAGCTCACCCCTGAAGGCCAGGATACCCTGAAGACCTATGATAGAACCAAACCTGACTGGGGAACAAAGACAACGAAATGATTTCTAATGATATTCTTCTATACTCATAGATTGGTGCCTAGTCCAACTATTATCAGAGAGATTTCACCCAGCACCGGATGGAAACAGATGCAGACCTACAGCCAAACATTAGGCAATGCTCTGGTGAAGAGGGGTAGGAAGAATTGTAGGAACCAGTAGGGTCATGGGCACCACATAGAGGCTCTCAGAGACTAAACTAACAAGCAGAGAGCCTGAATGGGCCCTCTGCATATAAACTTCAATTGTGTAACCTGGTTTACTTGTAAGAATCCTAACAGTAAAAGCAGGGGCTACCTGTGATTCTGATTGCCTTAAGACCTATTTCTCCTACTGGATTGTCTCATATGGCCTTAATAGAAGGGGAGGTGCCTAGTCTCACTGCAACTTTATATTTCATGGCTAGCTGATAGCCATGGGACACCTGCCTGTATCTGAAGATAAAGAGAGGAGAAGGAGTGAATGTGGGGGTGGAAGGAAAGGAAGGAGAGAAACTTTGGTTGGGATATAAACACAAATAAACAAAAACAAAATGAAAAGCAATGTCTCATGTAGAATATATATCTCATATACATATATACATATGAATGAATGTCATGAAGGGGAACTACTGTGGGAAAGGAGAGGACATGATAATAAGAATATAAATAAAGTAATTAGGATGAGTACCACCATCATAAAATAATACACACAAAAATGTCATCACAAAACCCAGTCTTTTACATATTGTCTAAAAAAAAGTGATACTTCATTTTTGAAAGATGCCCAGCCTGAGCTGTTTGCAGCAGATGTTTTGGTTTTTTTTTTGTTGTTGTTTTTGTTTTGTTTTGTTTTGTTTTTGCCTCTCCTAAGTGGAAGAAATGAGCAATGTGGGTCTCCCTGGGTAGACTCTGAATCAGAGAACCAGTAGTATTTACTTGAAGAATTCGCACAGCCCTCCATCCAGCTCCATCATGTTGGCATCTGGAATCCCAGTGACAGTTCAAGTCTCTGAAACCTCGGTGCTTTTGCATGTATATGAAGTCAGAATTTATGACATAAAAATAAGAACCTTTCCTATATGCTTTGCCTGTTTTGTAGACACCCTGAACCATCTTACAAAAGCAGAGAAGATTCCAGATACTTGAAAAAGTGATACTAGAAATTCTATGAGTTGTTAAGACTCGACTTGTATAGGAGATATGATAAAATAGCTTCCCTTTTCAGTGATTCACCACATTGTAAGAACTCATGAGACCAAAGACATATAAATGAGGAGTAAGAAAAGGAGCTTGATGATCAGAGCAAACTGTCACACCTAAGAACCACCTGGGTCCTGAGTTCTCCGATATCCAGAGAGGTTTCCCTCAGCCTTCTTTCTGTCTGTGTTTTTCTTGCTAACAGCACAGACAAAGCAATGCAGTAAATGCCTGTCATGTGGAGGACACGGAGGACAGGTTACAAAAAAGGGAACTTCTTCGCCTTTTCTCAGCTTCAAAGGATCCACATAAAGAAAACAGAATCACCATTGCTCACCCATAATCTCTAGAAAGATTAGTGATGTTTCTCTCTTTTCTTTAAGCTCCCCACACGCTATTAGATTTCTGTCTGATGTCCTTTCAGCATCTCCAGCCCCACCCAAAAGGGGTTAAGCACACTGGTGGAAATCCCCCTGAGCAAACTAGCACATGCTGTACCAAAATATTATGTCTTGACTTTGTTCTTTTACATCTTCACGACTAAAGGAAAGAGATACAATCAAAATGATAGTCCACTTAAATGATAAACAAGAGAATTTAAAGAGACATGACCCAATTGCTCAACCATGGAGTTACAGTTCATAAGAAGCTTATGAGGTCTGGGTTGTTGGAGATGTGTACATATATTTCTCCTTAACTCTTTTTACATAGTTTTGAGAATTTATCATTGTAGATTTCTAGAAAGCATTTCAAGCTTAATGTGCAACACACTTTGTAAATAAAATGTTTTTGTAATGAAGCTTTCAAAACAAGATTAGAAACAAAAGCATAATTGACTACCATATTCCCCAAAACATCATCTTTTATTTTGGTTTGGAGAATTTTTTTAAATTTACAAAAGAAGCCCAGACACATAGCAGGGATACATTGAGCCACCTTAGTTGGATTCTTTTCCTGAAACTTCTCTATGGTGTATAGTAAAGCACATGACACTATAACAAAGGCAAATCACATCTGTCTCTGAGATCCTTTGATACCTGAGGAGGAGTTTCCAAAAAAAACAGAAAATAACCCACCTCCTCTTTCTTATTGTATTACATCATCTCAATAAGTCATGACAAGTGAAGCTAAGTCATTCAGCTTTCAAGAATTAATTGTATTCAAACTCTGGAGCTCCCAGGGGACTAATAATGTTCAGACTTGTGATCCATGTTTCATCTATGTTAATTTAGTCATTTTATAGGTCCATGTTAATGGTGGAGATATAACACAATTCCATAACTTCATACTCATTCAGATGTTCTAAACTCCTTCCTTTATGGTCAGTCTTTCTTCTCCTTTCCAGAAAACAAAACAAAAGAAAAGAAAACAACTGTGCCTTATGGACTAGGTCCAGGTTTCTAACTGAAATAAATCTCTATATATCTAGAAAAATCTAACTAACATAACTACAAGCTTGGCTATTATACATGATTATCTATAAGCTATATTTCTTAATTACACATTACATTTTGAATGAGCTGTATGAACATAATACCTTAAGAGCAGAAATATACATATAATTGATCTTAAATTTGTATCAATAAACCAAGATCCATACCAATACAAATCTCTATAGCATATCCCCCTTTAAATATAAATAAACATTTATAGACAATATTTGGGAATATGGGCATAATTCTGTCCAAACTGCTTCCTGCTGTTTATTGGGCAAAGCAATTTTTGAGGGGTGTTTAAGGCAACCTTTCAGGGGTTCTTGGTCCATCAAGCCACATTAGTCTGGAAGGATTCCGTAGGTTCTCATTCTATGTGGAAACAAAAGAAGAACCTCTTTTCCAAAGCAACATATCCTTAGTTCCATATTTTGAAAACAAGATACCTTTAAAGTGTATATGTTGATTTAGCTTAGCAATACCCAGAGTCAAATGTCCCTCTGCAGTCAAAAATGCAAAGAAAACACAATAATATACATAATCTAGACTCTCTGTGTACATTCCATCTGTATGTAGCTTATTTTACTTTTTTACAAGTTTAATATTTATTATCTTTTCTCCTTTAATCCATGATTGTCTGTATTCTTTTATATTACATTTACTATCTCTTTAGTCTTTTTCTTCTCTATCCCAAGCCTATGTACATTTTTTAAAACACTGGGTCTCATTTAGAGGTCTTTTATATCTGAATCTATTTTATTGTGCATCAGTAATTCTTTACTATACAGGAGTGCTTGTTAAAATGCTAAGCCCTTATTATGAACTTAAGGTGCAGTATTACTGGAGAAAACATGGCCTTGCCTGCTTGCTCCACTCATGTGCGACATGGTGGAAGAGGTCCATTCACCACCTCTGCAAACCATGCACATTGCTCCAGTTCCAAGTATGCAGCAGTTCTATGTTGAGCCATTAAGTAGTTGTAGCGCTCTACACTCAAAACCCATTTAAATGCTTGACAGCTGGACCTCATAAGAGTTCATGCTGGCAGCATGGCTCAGAAAGTCAGCATTTCAAAACTACCTTTTTTTCTGCTTTGGCTGAATCAGGAAAACTTCCCCTAAAGGAGTTGCAGCACACCATGAGCAAACAGCAAGAAGCTGTGTTAAACTCTGTATTTTTGTGTCTAGAATTCCTTTCCAAGCCCTCTCTGGTTTTTTTTTCCTTTTTTTCTTTTTTTTTTATTGAGAAAAAGGAAAAAAAAAGTTTCCCCCTCCTCCCATCCTTCTCCCCCTCCCCCCACTCCTCTCCCCCTCCCTCTCCAGTCCAAAGAGCATTCAGGGTTCCCTGCCCTGTGGAAAGTCCAAGGTCCTCCCCCCTCCGTCCATGTCTAGGAAGGTGAACATCCAAACTGGCTAGGCTCCCACACAGCCAGAACATGAAGTAGGATCAAAACCCCATGCCATTGTCCTTGGCTTCTCATCAGCCCTCATTGTTCACCATGTTCAGAGAGTCCGGTTTTATCCCATGCTTTTTCAGTCATAGTCCAGCTGGCCTTGGTGAGCTCCCAATAGGATTTTAGTCAACCACATTGGTGCCAATTTTTAGAAAGGAGGGCCACTTGTTTGTCCCAGCTGTCCAGACCCAAAATAATCACACAGAAACTGTCTTAATTAAATCACGGCTTGGCCCATTCATTCTAGCTTCTTATTTGATAACTCTTACATGCTATTTAACCCATTTCTATTAATCTGTTTATTGCCATGAGGCTATGGCTTACCAGCTAAAGTTCTGGGATCTGTCTCTAGCAGAGCTACATGCCTTCTCTCTTGACTCCTCCTTCTTTCTTCCAGCATTCAGTTTAGTTTCTCCAACCCCTCCCCCAACTAACTTCTGCCCTGCTATAGTTCCAAACCAGCTTCTTTATTCATTAATGGTAATCACAGCATACAGAGGGAAATACCACATCATGTTTTAAACATTTTGATAGAGAAATTATGTAGACATCATAAGAAGCTTTCTGAAGCCAGAAAGTTTTACTGTTTGTGTGTCACCCAATTCCCCCTTTGCCCACTCATCTCTGCTGTTGTTGCATGACACCAGCTGTAGACAATACACAAACAACTGGGTAACACTGAATTCTAACAATGAATTGCTTATGAAAAAGACAAAGGATCAGATTTTGTTGCATTTACTAATCCCTGCATGCTTGTGCTGAGTAGTTAAATACAGGTCTGTACTAGAGATACTCAGAGTACATAGTAGAAACGTTGCTGCTTTTATACACTGAAAGACTAAGTGTAAAATATTTTAAATGAACCTTTTGTATATTTGTTTGTTTTCAGAAAATGCATATTTGCGTATGATGTATTTGAACTATAACTACCCTCTGCTCTCTGCTACTTCCCCTACTCTTCTCCACAACTTCATATCCATTTTCTTAATAATGCAGAGCCTGATTCATGCTGTTTTGTGTTTATTACTATAGGTCTGTCCACTAGAGCTTGGGCAATCCACCACCGGGCACACTTTTAAAGGAAATGGATTCTTGTTCCCCTAGTATTTATCAAGTTGCCAGTAGGTTCTCAGCTAGGGATGGGACCTCATGAGTCCCTGCCCTATCCATGTTGGACAGTTGATTGACTTGTTATTGGGCCAGTCTTGTGTAGGTAACCACAGCTGCTATGAACTTATGAATGCAAAGGTCCTAACATTTCTAGAATAGATTATTTCACAGTATCTCTTTCTGTTCCCTGGCACCTGGCCCTTCCAATCTTCCCTCCTCTCTTCCATGATGTTTCTTGAAACTTTGAGAGGAGTGATCATGGATGGTGCTTTAAACCTGAACAAGAACCCTTGACTGGGGAGGTCATAGTCCGTAAGGTAAAATATACTAGTATTACATTGTTGAAAGTAAATAATATCAAACTGTTTTCTAGATATTGGTGTCTTTATACCCAAAGAATAGTGCAGCCTCACCCCTCATTGGAGAAGCAGTTTTTTCACTGCATGGCAGTTAATGAAGACTCCCAACTGTTCAGAGAGCCAAGAACTGAGAGTGACCTCTAGGGGTTAAGCCATAAGTGGGACAGTTATATCCTAGCAACATTTTTCTAAAAGAAAAGTCTACTCAAACAACCAAATGCTGAACATTGTGAGTTTGGATTTTTGCTGTGTGATCCTTTTAAAGTAGGCCTCGAGATCTCTTAAACCATCACTTGAAATCTAGCACCTTGCTCAAAAGTGAGCAGTTAAATTTGGGTGCCTCAAGGAATAGTTGTCATAAGTCACCTTTTGAGGTGACTTCTACTGCAAGCCTAATCAGGGTATGTTCGTACGTCCCAGGGTAGGGTTGTGAGGGTTAGAAATGTTAAGTAGGAGGAACAGGGTTAAGAAAGAAACACAGAGACACAGGATAGTAACAGGAGGGCAACTCAGTGAATACTGAATCCTGAGTTCACTCACATTTATTTTCCATATGCTTTTATACTCCACTAAAAAATGGGAGGCAAAGGCTGTGTCAGCATGACACGAAGGACAACCAGAAGAGTCACTTGCTTCAATACTTGAGACATCAAGTCATTGTTTCCTGAGTAAAGTATTTGATGTTCTAGGCAGGAATATGCAGGGAGCACACCCTAGACCAAATATTCTGTAGGCAGCCATTCCCTATGCCAAACCTCCTAATTCAAATGAAGGAGTACAGGAGTATGCTTGAATTCCTAGACCTTTGTTTCAGGGTGGAGTGGATCCACCTCTATGGGCCATCTTAGTGTCCAAAACACCAAGTAGCCACACCCTAAGTCAGGATCTGTTATTTTGTAGCCACACCTGTTGTCAACAACTTTGAAAGAGCAAAAATAAGCTCAAACTCTGACCTTCAGACAAGGTGGAACAGGCTCACATCTCTGTGTGTCCTGACAAATACTGATGCAGAAAAAAAATATCACATTCTACCTCTCTGTTTTCTCTATCTCTGCTTAAAGCAGCAATCCTTTTGCTCAGACTTCCTGTTTCTGGCACTTGCCTTCTGTAATGTGTTCATAGTTCCCCGTCTGTGGTTAAGTAGGCACAGAGCTGGTTTAGTCTCCCCCTCTCTCATTCATTTGCACACACAAGCGTGCTTCTTCTCTCTTCTCTCTCCCAGAATGATGGTTCTGGGTAAAACTTTCGCGACAGTTTTCTGTTTATTTCAAGCTGTTTCGGGAGAAAGTGGCAATGCACAGAATGGTGAGTCATTTCTAACTTCTTTCTTAAAGGATTTCAGATCGTCTTTAGCATATACGGACAGGTTCCTCAGTTCTAAACAGGCTGGAGCGGGACAGCAAGAACTTAACATGTGCTTGGTTATGTTGCATGTACTAATCACCAGGACAAAGGACCTTAGGACAATACTGCAGATGGCTTGTAACTCACAAGACTGTTGAGAAGTAATGCATTTCACTCAAACTCTGGCTCATAAATGTGGATAGAGGCTGGTGATCTCAGAAAAGAAGCCTCATATCAATTTTCTGATTGTACTTGTTGGAGAATCTCTTCCAGAATTGTACCTGCCAGAAAAAAAAAATCAAGCTATCTTTGTTTTGCTGAACTGCTTATGGAGTTCTAAATCCATAAATATTCACAATAAATGAATGATCAGAATCAATAGGTTTGTGCATTCACCAGAACTTTATTTCTGGTGCCTAGAACATGGGAATTACTTGATAATGTATTGGTTCTATATAACTTTAGCTTTGACAGATTCATGTTAGATTGCTAATGAATAATTCAGTACAGTGCTGAGTAAAGTCTTATTTGAAATACACAGGATTGCTTTTGTATTCAGCAAACCCATCATATGGCCGTTGTAATTCTCTTTGCAATGCATAAAACCCTTGGATCCAACTCCTCAAAACTAAGCATTCTAATTACAAGGCTATGCTCAAAAGTGTCTAAAAGTTACTGGAGCCACATTGAAGTTGAACCTCACATTTGTTTCCACAAATTAAGTTGTTTTTACACACACACACACACACACACACACAGAGTCTTTGCCTCCTGAGAGCTGGGATTAAAGGCATGTACCACCATGCCTGGCCTACATGTGCATTTGTTAATTGAATGTACCTGTTTGCACATACCTGCAACTCCTGAGCATGGGAGTCTGAGACAGGAAGATCATGAGTTTCAGGCCAGCCTAAGTTACAGAGTGAAAGCTTGTCTTAAAATATAGAGGTTTTCATTTCTTTATAGACAGTATCGGGGTATGCCAGCCTCTCATGACTCAGCTCAACTCTTTTCAGTTAAGTTCCCTTAGTCATGCTTTTCCTACGCCTTTGACATTTGTGTCCATTTGCCTAGCATATGTAAGGATGGAAATCCCTTGCTTTTTCTCGCTAAGAGAATTGTCAGAGGAGTGACATTTCTCAGTGTGACTGAGCATGAGTCACTTTGTGAGGAAGAGTCCCCGGTCTCATGTTAAATGTGTGCAAACACATGGCAGGAAGCACGAGAACTTTATTGCTGTTTGGTGCAATACTTCACCATGATTTCTTCCTGTTGACCATACTATTTGGAAAAGAAGTGAAAATCCACGTTGAAAACTGGATTTTTACTTCAACCTTTTAAATTTCAAAAATATATATATAAATATTCTATTAAAAATGTGGAGGCAATCACATAATCATATCAAAATACTTTCCGCTCTGTGCTTGAAGGAATTCACAAGTAATCTACTATTGTTGGTTGAAAGATAAAGTTAGTTTTCTAATAACTATGAGGATGATTGAAACAAACATAGGAAGCATCAAAGACCCCAACAGTTAACACCATTAACCAAGTAATCACCCTGTGGGAAGAAATCTTTTAAATAACACTGCATTGCTTATAAAATGTATTCCAAATGCTTTAAATTTCTATAGTTAAAATTTTTATTAAATGCTTAGCTATTTACTTGCCTACTAAGGATACTGACTAATGAATGCTTAAGACATTAACTCAATCCATGTAATGTCAAAATAGCAGAAATAGATGCAGTTGATAGATAATTTTTTCAAAAGAACTCCCAGTGTTGTGAGTTTATTTTCATAATTATAATTCACATCTTATCTTTTCATTCTGATTTCTCAAAGACTGATAAGAGAACTTTCACCCTCACGGAGGACTTACAGTGATCTAAGAGAAACCTTTGTATAGATCTATTCAATGACTCTTACAAAGTGCATATATGCATCAGAACCTGAGCTTTGGGAGTTCAAGTATACAGAAAGGGGACACAGCTACGAAGTTAGAACAGTGAGGATTCACGTGCACATCTGTCCCCAGATGACATCACTCAACCGCTGTGTACATGACTTCTTAGTAAAGAGGTCTTCACCTCACATCAAGTGAATATTCTCCCACAATAGCATGTGATTTAACTAGCATTTATAGGAATGATTTTTGGTTACAGAGCAACTGGGCCCCATTAACAACACCTCTTAAAGAGTCAATGAACTGTGTGTTCAAACATAGGTGCTTTGATTCCAGGAAAATTTGCATGATCAGGTACTTGCATATTGTGTGAAATAACTTGAGACATATTTTGTCAGACTGGCTGGTTGGAGTCTGCAGAAGTCCTCCCTATAGCTGGTTCTTGACATCTGCTGGAAGTGTGCTTTCTCTTGCTCATGCCAACTATGAGTAAACTGTGTAATAAATGTGACCCATGAGATGTCTAAATCCAAATAGTAATTCATAGCCATTACATAGAGTTGGTGAAACGCTCAAGTAAAAGCATACAAGACAGTATGAGAGCTGAGAGCTGCCATGTAGGGATGTACAAATTCACCCAGAGCCATTCCATCCCGAAAGGTGACAGCGCAGAGAGGCAGACGGCTAAGTCTAGAAAATTAAAAATGAACATGTTTCGAAATATGAACTCTTAAAATAGGGGCTGCTCCTTTGTTACTTAATCCTGTCAATGGGGAAAGCATACACAGAAAAGGTGCAAAGAAACTTGCTGATGCTCTGGTTGTGAAATGACTAGGTTCAGGGAAAGCTTAGAATGTTAAATGCTATCTAGGCAGTGGTGGTGCATGACCTTAATCCCAGCACTCAGGAGGCAGAGGCAAGCAGATGCCTGTGTGTTAGAAGCCAGCCTGGCCTACAAAGTGATTTCCAGGACAGGTTACAAAGCTACACAGAGGAACCCTGTCTCAAAAAGAGACAAAGAAAAAAGAAAAGTTAAATGCCTGTGGCTGTGAGCAGCGTCCACCACCCATGTCTAGATTTATTGCTTAGAATAGTCACTTACCTGGTTGGTCTGTTCGCAGCCAATTTTATTAACTTTTCCACAGACCTTTGGGGTTCTTTAAATTAAGAAAAAGCAATTGAAACTGCATATGGCTGCTAAGTGGCTCAAATGGGACCCGTTGTTAGTATTTTCTGAGAGCATATCAAACCCTGAGAAGCATGAAAATCTTTGCTTTGGGTGAGATTAAACACCTGGAAGCTGCCAGAGGCTCTCCATATTCCACCATTGTGATATAAACCTTTGATCACTCTAGATTTTCCTGGTCCTTATTGGAATGTATGTGCTGAAAGATTTTCTGACTTTATTCTGCTCTTAAATATGATATTATATCTATACACACAAATACCTATTTAATCGTAGGCTGTCCACTCAGATTAGGAAATCAAATAATATCTTTAATATGTTGCAGTTTACAAAAGTGACTACACAGACACAAAATTCCATTTCTTACTTTCTGGTACCTATAGAATACAGTAGAAAGGAAAACAAAAATCTAATCACATAGGCACAAACTTGGGCATCCTTGGGGTTTACTAATTTATAGTCAGAGCTGTCACGGTCAGTCATTTGAGACAAAAATCTTTCAATTCACACAATGGAGGCATCAATATCATTCTTAGTTGTGATCTTTTAGGGTGCAGTGAGAAATCTCATAATGTACCTATAACTGAAGTAGTTATTATCATATATTTCATTGGAAAATAGTACTTGGAAGGGAACGAAGGAAGACCAGTGATGAAAACTAACATTGGATTAGGGGGCATATGAATGAAATACAGGAGCTCTTCTTTGAAATATGTAAACATTTCAGGATGGAGAAAAGATAATTTCAACATTTTACATTCCCACAGAGTGCTTGGTCACCATCATTTAATACCCATCCTAGTTGCCAGGCTTTTGGCTTTCCTACATATGTTGGATCATGTGAAGTGGAGAATTTAGCCTTAATAGAAACCTTCTAAATACAGTTTTAAAATGTAGCAAAGAAATTCAGATATACTGATATAAACAGGGAAGAGGGATTTTTCATGCTTTTTCTAATTTTCTAAAATAGTAGTTCAATGGTAAAACAGTTTAAAATGCACCTGGAACCTATTCCTTAACTATGGTAAGTTTTTCAGTTAAAATGTTCTGTTCTCTGCACCTGCATTTTGGATTTTTGGGGTGTGTGCGTGTGTGTGTGTGTGTGTGTGTGTGTGTGTGTGCACGCGCACTCATGTATGTGTACTAAAACTTTGTCACTGCCTTTGTCCTTGGAATTGATTCTTTAGATAAACTATAAGCTCTCCTTCATGTCTGCCATGCCAGTGACATTTTGTTAAGGACTTTAACTGATGCCCTCATTTGCCTCCTTAACAGCTGTGTTCTGTTCTTCCCAGGAGATGTAGAAGATGCAGAAGGGGATGAATACTCCTTCTGGTGCTACAGCCAGTTGGAAGTGAATGGAAGCCAGCATTCTCTGACTTGTGCTTTTGATGACCCAGATATCAACAGCACCAACCTGGAACTAGAGATATGGTGAGGGTGGTGGTTTCTATGGTCCTCAGAAATCCATCTCCTGTCTCTCTTTATAGGTGTCCCTTCCGGCACTTTATGAAGGATGGAGTGTCTGTCCTAAGTATCAAATGCTAACAACTATTGGAGTCTCAAAACCTCCTAAAATACTGTGTCCATTGCCAAAAATTAAAGTGAAGCAACTCTCACTTCATTTGCTGGTTCCCAAGGAAAAACACCACAAATGGTGCTGTAGTTCTCAGAGATTCATCTGCCCATGGTCACAGTAGTTAAGAGATGACGTCTCCTAGAACGTTCCCTTAGGACAGTGGAATAGCTTCAGGTTCCATTATGTAGTGTAGTTGCCTGGAGTCCATTCTCGGTGCCTATGTTTAATAACTTTTTGATTTGCAGCAAGTTTTGTAACATATATTCTTCAAAATCTTCATCTAAAAATTTAGAGAATGGATCTCATGGGAAGGTTATAGTGTTAAACAATTTAATATGTATAAAGAGCTCAAATAAATGTCTAATGTTTAATTATTCATGGGAGAAGGACATTAAATGATAATTATATGTGTGTGTACATATATGTATGTATATATATATATATATATCATCCATTCTCTTCAAACAATTTAATTTCAGATGATACAGTCAATGGAAAATTACCAAACAGTTCATAAGACCAAGTTGATTCTTGGTTTTATGTAGCCTCAAAGGAAAGAAAATGCAAGCAAAATTTTTGGTCTGAACATTGGTAAAATAAAAACTAAATGAGTTTTATCTTTTCCCTCGCCCACTAGTCATCACTTGTTGCCAAGGGTTATTATCTCTGGTGACTTGAAAAAAATTCTCTAATATGAAATTCTGACTTGTGGCTATTTCCAAATTCATATCAGATGACCTCATTTTCTTGGTAAGTTTCCGGATGAGGAAAGTATGTCAAGATCTGCAGAACTAAAGGAAGGCTTAAATTCCGTGATCACTATGGCAGTCCTTTGCCACCTACAACCCAGACAAGCTATAGTTTCTGACTTTCCTGAGTTTATAGTAGTTTCTTGAGTCTATGCACAGCTTTTCCCTGTAGTCGCTGGATGAACAAGATCTTGGATTTGAATGCCACAGTGTGTCCTCAGTCTGTTTCTGTTATTGCACGTTTATAGCATGCTTTCTATGGAGAGCAGAAAAATTAAATATCCAGGATCTGGAGACAAGAAGCACCCAGTAAATTTCTTGCTATGCAAGCAAGAGGGCCTGAGTTAGGATTCCTGGAACCTTTGTAAAAGCTGAGTGTGGTATCTGGAATCCCACCCCTGCAGTGGGTTGGGAGTGAGAGAGCTGTGAAGATAGGTGGATCCTTATTGGCTAATCAAGTTGGTCCAGTCAATGAAATTCAGGTTCACTGAGAGAATCTGGATGATAAAGTATAGAGTGGAGAATGAAAGAGAAAGATCCCAGGTGTTAACCACTGCCCTACACATGTATGTAAATATAAAAACACCCACATACATATGCACCCACACAAAAATGTATATATACATACCCCACATTCAAACCAAAACAAAATACGGGTGTCCAGAATCAGTCTTCCAACTTGCTAAGTCAGTTAAATAACTCATCTAAACAATGTTCTCACTTTTGAATAGGAAAAAAGACCCCTCAACACAGAGGTTGGACTTCAGGTTTTCCAACTAGGTTTTCAGTGGGTTGTAGCAAACACTGTGGTTTCGCTTGAGCAAGCCATGATGACCTTTCTGCCCATTCTCTTTCACATTCCCCATTGTCACCAATTGTCCTTTACTGTCTTGAGTTTATCTGACAGAGCATGCATTTGTGTTTTCTAGTTGAACAGCTATCCTGTACCATATGTCTTAAGGTTTATTTAGTGGGAAACAGAATGCTGACTTCAAATAGATACAAGGAACTTCTAGAGAATTAGCATTTCCATAAGGTGTCTACACTTTGCGTAGGATATTCATGTACCTTCTTTGGTTGAGAAGATGGTAGCTAAAGAGTTCAGAATTTGTGTATTTCTTTTTGGAAAGCGAACTAGCTTTTGTAGAACCTATAAATATATTTGCCCTTCAGTCTGAACATCTGTTTATACAGAGAAGATAGATTCATCTATCATATTAAACTACACAAGACTAGATGTGTAAGAAGAAGGAAATGGATTAAGCTTTAGGTTAAATGATCCTTAGCAGTCATCGCTACTCTCATAACCCGATTTGTGAATGTGGATTAGCACTCATGCCCCAAGGCATCTCATGCAAGATCAAAATCATGACTCATGTATGTACTACTTGGATAGTAACTATGATCTTTCTCTTACCCTAGATACCCAGATACAGTTCTGCTCTGAACAAGTATAGTACAGTCTATAAATCTATGGGCACATAAGTAGTTTTGACTTTTCTTGAAGCAATGTTTAAAAAATATTTTTATATTTTCATTACATTTAGTAGTTGTGGTTGTGATACATGTGTATGCATGTGCGAGGGTAAACAGGTGCCACTGTGCGCATGTGGAGGCCAGAGACAACCTGCAAAAATCTTAGTTCTCTCTTGAAACTACGTGGGTTCTGTGGTTCAAACAAGAACCTTTACCCACTCAGCTGTCTCACCAGTCTTTTCTAGCTGTTCACCTTCCAAAACAGAAAAAAAATGAGATTAACTATAACATGTTTTTCATTTGATTTATTAAAAATTATTAATTCATGTATAATCAATAGCATGCTGAGACATCTTATGCTTGTTTTATAGAAGATGATCAAAATGTAGTGAACATTGTACATTTAGACCACATTGCAATTGAGACCAATCACATTTCATGTGTTTTACAAATGCATGTGGAAGAGAGGCTATTGTGTGAATAGTAGAGTCTAAAATGATCCCTAAGTCACACAGTGCACAGTTAGAAACCAAATACATTTTTACAAGCGCACCAAGATTTTTACCGCTGTTGGTGATAGATTTCTCCAGTTTTTTAAGGGAGGTCAATAGCACAAACCAACGCTGTTCATAGTAATCTGCTTTGTTTATTTTTGTCTCCTAGCATGGCTTCCTCTCCATAGGGTCAGTTCTTAGATATCGGAGCCACCCACAAGGGGCCCAGATTCATAAACAAATACATTGAATCTCTTATTACTCATCACTTGCTAATTTCATTGTCTGGGAAATGGGAGTGAACTGATACTATTTGTGATCTAGTTAAAATTTCTAAAATACCAGAAAGTTGCTATAGGTTCAGGACCCAATAACTGAATATTTCATTCATATGTTACTTATAAAGATACTTTAAGTTTTGGCATAAAAATCCATTGACTTTCTGTGAGTTTGAGACCAGCCTGGTCTACAGGGCTAGTTCCAGGACAGGCTCCAAAACCACAGAGAAACCCTGTCTCCAAAAACCAAAAAAAAAAAAAAAAAAAAATCCATTGACTTCTGTTTTCTCTATGTTGGCATGTGTAACTCCAGCTCAGAAGTTGCTATTTCCCCCAAAGCTTTCAGTTCTATTCTAATTCAGCAAATCACAGCAGTGCACCAATTAGAAGTCTATTAGTGAGGGCAGATCTCAACAGTGCATCAATTAGAAGTCTATCTCACTTCACACTTGCTCCCTTGTGTCTAGTTTACCTTGTTGCTTTTCAATTCTTACTCCATTCTGAGAGATAAATCTCTGTAAGGACACTGCATTCGAACACACACGTCGGTACCTAGAGATTCTGAGGTTGGCAGCGGGAGGTGAGGGCTGGATAATTCCATATTCTTACAGATAGTTCACAAAAACTATAATTTTGGCAGGGGGAATTTTAAAGAATGTTTTGTAAATAATAAATACATGTCAAGAAATAAACCTAACTTCTTTACCCATCACTAGTTTTAATAATTACATCTGGTTTTGACCCCATGTCTAGCTTTGCCAAAGCCATGCAGATGCCTTCTTTTTTCTAGACAGAGGCCAGGAATGGTCTTATAAAGATTGACATTTTGTATTATATTCATACAGTGACTGACTACTCTGTAACTATAAAGATGAGGCATAAGATAAGCATCATCTAGAATAAAACTCCTCAGCATGTGCCTGAGATAAAGAAATCAAGTTTGAAACATTAGTAATGTTATTGCATTGATGAGAACTACTACCGGCTGGCAAAACAGGAACAAGCATAGGACCAAACTTGTCCCTCTGAATGTGGGTGACAGTTTTATGGCTGGGGCAGACTGAAGGGCCACTTAGGATTAGAGGGGGGTGGGGTGGGAGGAGCGGAGGGAGTGGAAATTTGGATTGGTATTTTTTTTTAATCCAATAAAAAGAAAACTTGAAGTGAGAGCTCTGGTTTCCCCTTAGGTTTGGGATTAACTACCGCACATAAGCTGCGCAACCTTTCAATGCAAAAGAAATACCCTATACCTAGAACTTGACTGATAGCTGCATATCATACACATTTCAAAAAAATCAATTGAAGATTAGCACATTTTGCTAAGTGCAGTTCCCCCCCCCACACACACACACACAATGCACTGTCAACAAAGAAGAAAGCAAGCAATGAGGAAAACAAAGAATTTTTGTTTTTCTGGAATTATATATTTTCACTATAAAAAAAATTATGCAGAATAATTTCACATGCCTCAAGTTTAATTTAATTTCTTTCTTTTTGAGAAGTGTCCTCATGAGATTGTTTCTCAGTCAAGCTCTTCGCTCTTCAGGGTCAGCTTAGTCATTGTAAAGAGTGAAACCTGGGCTCAGTTGGAAGTAGAGGTCTTGGCAGAATGTAGAAGTTGATTACGCAAACCAGATACACGTGAGTGTGTAAGCGTGAGAGTGTGTGTTTGTGTGTCTGTGTATATGCGTGTGTGAAAGAGACTGTGTCTCTCTGTCTCAGTGTGTGTCTCTATGTGTGTCTGTGTGTGTGTGTGTGCATTTTCTCTCTCCGTACTTCTTTCTGATTCTGTGTGTGTGTGTGTGTGTGTGTGACAGAGAGAGAGAGAGAGAGAGAGAGAGAGAGAGAGAGAGAGAGAGAGAGAGAGAAACAGAGATTGTGTGTGTGCATTTTCTCTTTCTGTACTTCTTTCTGTTTCTCTGTGTGTGTGTGTGTGTGTGAGAGAGAGAGAGAGAGAGAGAGAGAGAGAGAGAGAGAGAGAGAGAGAGAGAGAGAAACAGAGATTGTGTGTGTGCATTTTCTCTCTCTGTACTTCTTTCTGTTTCTCTCTCTGTGTGTGTGTGTGTGTGTGTGCATTTTCTCTCTCTGTACTTTCTGTTTCTGTGTGTGTGTATGTGTGTGTGTGTGCATTTTCTCTCTCTGTACTTTCTGTTTCTCTGTGTGTGTGTGTGTGTGCATTTTCTCTCTCTGTACTTTCTGTTTCTGTGTGTGTGTATGTGTGTGTGTGTGCATTTTCTCTCTCTGTACTTTCTGTTTCTCTGTGTGTGTGTGTGTGTGTGTATGTGTGTGTGTGCATTTTCTCTCTCTGTACTTCTTTCTGTTTCTCTCTCTCTCTGTGTGTGTGTGTGTGTGCATTTTCTCTCTCTGTACTTCTTTCTGTTTCTCTCTGTGTGTGTGTGTGTGTGTGTGCATTTTCTCTGTACTTCTTTCTGTTTCTCTCTCTCTCTCTCTCTCTCTGTGTGTGTGTGTGTGTGAGAGAGAGAGAGAGAGAGAGAGAGAAACAGAGATTGTGTGTGTGCATTATCTCTCTCTGTACTTCTTTCCGTTTCTCTCTCTCTCTCTCTCTCTCTCTCTCTGTGTGTGTGTGTGTGTGTGTGTGTGTGTGTGTGTGTGTGTGTGTGTATGAAAAGGGGTATAAGTCCTGGAAACTAAGAAGGTTTGGTGATTTGTTTGGTGAATGACATGAGTGTGCTCTTTTTTTCTTTTTTTTTAATGTGTTTATGTCTCACATTTTTATGTTTATATTTCAAAGAGTAGATTTAGATTTAAAAAGTATAAAATTGCATAAGATTAGGGTTCCTAATTCTAATAAGGTTTACTGAGTCCTGCACATAAGAGTCATACACTTTATTCAGTGTTGTTTCATTAGTCTATAATTTAAAGTGTTGCTAAGGTTTTGATTAACAGTATATAAAACTGGGGAAAATCTAATGTATCAGTAGTTAATTTGCTTGCGCATGAACATAGCTCCCTTTTATTTAGATTTATTCAAATATCTCCCTTATACTCTTTGCAATTTCCAGTACAAAGGCATTGAATATCTTTTTATAAATTTTATTTCTGTCGTTTATCCTCCTGCCATCATCACAAAGGAACCATCATTTTTAAACTTCATTTTCTAATTTTTTGATGTTACTCATAAAAATACAGCTGTGCATTTTCTGATGGCCTTGATGAATTAAACTAGTTCCTATAATCATGCCAGGAATCTTTAAAAATGTCCATGTGAACAGATAGTTTTTCTCTGCCAAATAAATGTGGTTTTTTCTTTTTCTTTTCAAATCTGCACACACTTGTATTTGCTTCCCTTCTCTTGTGAACTGAGTAGAACATCCCGGACACCTCTGTGCAGGCATATGCAAGGAGAACTGTTTCCCTAGTCCTGGTCTTTTACCACCGTCTTTTATGTTAACTTTCTGTAAGAGCATTTTATTGATTTAAACAAGTGTCTTTATTTTACTTCTTGTTTGTTGGGATGGTTTTAATCATGAATAAATATGTGATTCTATCAAAAAAAACTTTGCTTCCATTAAAGATGCATAACTTTTTAGAGTTTTATTCTGTTAATGCGGTGAATTATGCCAATTGATCATTGAATACTGAACCTACTGAACCTATTGTAGTCCAGTAGTATTATGATTTTGAAGAACTTTGCACATACATTTTTAAGGACCTGTCTTATATATTCCATTCTTTTCTAATCCCACTAAATCCTTGTTTTGAGAGTTGGGAAATACAGGTATATTTCCATACACTGGGTTTATACAGGTCTTTCTTTGAGCAAACTAGGCAAACATTCTACCAAGGGAGCCACATCTCCAGACCTCCACACACATTTTAGGGATGGTTTTCTTTTTTATAATATATTTTGCTAGGTTGGGGGACCAAGTTTAAGCTTGCTTCAAAGAACTGTGTTTATCATCTCTATTTGGGGGAAAACTTCTGTAATATTGGCATTATCTCTTTCCTTTTTATTTATTTATTTTTAATATTTTAGAATTTTACATACTAATCCCAGTTCCCTTTCCCTCCTGTCCTCCCACTTCCTCCACCTTCTCTCCACCCCACCCCCATTCACCCCTCAGAGAGGGTGAGGCCTCCCATGGGGAGTCAACAGTCTGTCATATCACTGGAGGCAGGACCAAGGCCTTCTCCCCTGTACCTAGGCTGACCAAATTTTTTTTCTCCATAGGAAATGGGCTCGAGAGAGCCGGTTCATGCACTAGGGACATTGCCAGTGGCCTCACAGACTGCCCAAGCAGCACAACTGTCACCCACACGCAGAGGGCCTAGTTCAGTCCTATGCAGGTTCCCCGGCTGTCAGTCTGGAGTCAGTGAGCTCTCACATGCTCAGGTCAGCTGTTTCTGTGGGCTTCCCCATCATGGTCTCAGTCCCTTTGCATATAACATTTTGCTCCTCTCTCTATGACTGGATTCTAGGAGATCAACCCAGTGCTTAGCTGTAGATCTCTGCATCTGCTTCCATCAGTTACTGGATGAAGGTTCTATGATGACAATTAAGCAAGCTTTTACTATTGCAGATAATTTGCATATAATAAAAGTAATGGAGCAGGAAACTATCCTATTTTAATTCATCCCATTTTTCTCTGCAGTATTAGCTCACCTACTTATGTATTTGTAGACACGAAAGATGAATTCACACAACTAAATGTGTATAATATGTCATTTTATTGTATAACAGATACTCCTACCTGAATAAAGACTTCTGGCTTTTTGTTTTTACAGCGGGGCTCTTTTACAGAAGAAATGCCTAACTCTTAATAAGCTGAAAGATAAGTATTTCATAAAGACAAGCGAATTCCTACTGATTGGTGTGAGCAATATATGTGTGAAGCTTGGAAAAAGGAATTTAATTTGCAAAAATATGGAAATAGCCATGATAGGTAAGAATCTGTGTATTAAAGTATTGTCGCCATGATTTGGATAGCTGCAGACACGTCTTAATTTTCAGTATGTTAAAAATAGGCAGGTCATGCAAACTTTGTAATAGCCAACAGCAACTTTTCTAACTTCTCTCTAATAAATGAAAAATTTGACCCATGTCTTCCTACTGTGAAAAATATGCTGAGAAGATTGGAAGAGGGTGTTTGACATGACACGTACAGATTGGTGGAAACACACATCAGTATGAGGAATGTAACTGGAGCAGAGTCATCTATCATCTTCCCACGCAGCTTTTCTGTTTTGCATTTATTTATCATGAAGGCCTTGTAATTTTTCCTCCATTTCACATAATAGTCTAAATTTGCATAACTAAATTAACAAATCATTTAAAAAACAAATATACATTTTCCATATTTGTCAGAGTTACACAGGTGGGAGAGAACTTATGGGTGGTAGATAAATGGATGCATAGATAGATAGATAGATAGATAGATAGATAGATAGATAGATAGATAATAGAAGATAGATAAGGAGAGAGAGAGAGATGGGAGAGAGAGAGACAGAGAAAGAGAGAGATGAAAGGCAGATTAATTTTTAAACTGGGTATTGTGATTGAAGCAGTGATAAATTCAAAATCTTAATGATAAGCCAGAGGGTATAAATTTAGGGTAAGTGTGGATGTTGCAGACTTGAATCCAAATTCTCATGGCAAGAAACAAGAATATATTGCATTCTTGAATCAGACATGTTTCTAGAGAAAATTTCTACTTTTTATCTTTAAGGCCTTTTACAGATTTAACAATGCCTACTCTATGAAAGCTAATCTGTGTCATTCAAAATCTAGTGACTTAAATTTTAGTCATGTTTTTAAAATACCATTGGATTGACATTTAACTTAAAAAGTAAGGGCCATAGCCCAGCTATGATGAACTATAACATAATAAAATTTCCAAAGAGATGGAGAAGTGAAACATATACAAATTGATTTGACCGAGACTACATAATTATATTTGTTAAATGTAACTAGTAAAAGAAGCTATAATTTGAATTAAATTATAATTTGAGTTAGTGTCATGACATGTTAGCTATTTGTATTTTTTCTGTATCTGGAGATTCACAAGTGAATATGTATGGGAAAATGTCCAGAGTGATCATATAAATACAAGTTTTGCTGGTTTTAAAGGCTATGAACTGTTTTCCCCATTCTCAAAACTTCTTTCACTACTCTAAAAGTAAAGACAACAGAGCAGTTTTTGTTAGATATGAGAAAAAGTGAGAAAGTTGCCTCAGCTTTGTTTAACTATGATGACAAAGAATCAAAGTAGAAGTTCCCTGCCTGAACAATTATCTTAGCAGAAGAGTAGATGTCACAGAAAGGGAATATTGGACAAATGGCTGCCTTTACATGTTTGACCATGCAAGCTAGGGCAGCATGAGTGGCAGATGAGGCAGGGACAGTATCTGTGACTTTTGAGCATGAGTAAGCTGGTCTTTATTTATTTAGACGCGAGGCTCCTATAGATCAGTGCACAAAGGCATCCTATTTAAAGTCTCATCATTTATACTTCAAAGGTATGTCTCTTGGAGAATGAATAGAACAGGTAACAATTCTTGACCCTCTGAGAAAGTGCTACAACATTAATTGAAAATCTATTGTCATCCTTGCATGTGTCAACCCAAGCACACAAGCCTCTGCAGTCTTTTGGAGCACTCAGACCACTCCCACAGGATCTAGAGATACCTGCCCATCCATGGTTCTAGTTCTCAAATGCCTAATACTCATCAAGGACCATATTGCATCTCCCAACAGCAGATCACAAGACTAATTTTTTTATGTGAGCAGCAGTGAGGGGAGCCAGAGTTTTTATGCTGCTGGTAGGACAAGTCTGTATGAAAGGGATGGTGTGGGTCTCTGCCATGGCACTAGAAAGTACTTGCACTCCCAAGCAAGTAGGATGAAAAATGATAGGGTATTTTCCTTTTTTTATTATTTTATTTATTTATTTATTTAAGATTTCTGCCTCCTTCCCGCCACCGCCTCCCATTTCCCTCCCCCTCCCCCGATAGAGTCCCTCTCCCTTGTCAGTCCAAAGAGCAATCAGGGTTCCCTGCCCTGTGGGAAGTCCAAGGACCACCCACCTCCATCCAGGTCTAGTAAGGTGAGCATCCAAACTGCGTAGGCTCCCACAAAGCCAGTACATGCAGTAGAATCAAAAACCTACTGCCATTGTTCTTGAGTTCTCAGTAGTCCTCATTGTCCGCTATGTTCAGCGAGTCCAGTTTTATCGATAGGGTATTTTTCATAGGGTTATTTTCTCCTGGCTCCTTGGGAGGCATCTCAGTCACTGAATTATCATTTCCACAAATTTAAAGTAAATCCTGATTGAATTCTAAAACCAGAACCCTGGCCACCGACAACTTTCTCCTCTTCCCTTTCATCAAGTCCCCTGCAGTGGTTTAAAAGAAAACGGACCCCAAAGGGAGTGGCACTATTATAAGGTGTGACTTTGTTGGAGAAGGTGTGGTCTTGTTGGAGGAAGTGAGTCACTGTGGGGGTAGGCTCTGAGGTCTCTTACGCTCAAGCTACTCCCAGTGAGACAGACCATTTCCTGATGCCTTCTGATCAAGATATAGCCAGAACCATGTTGGCCTGTATACCACAGTGCTCCTCACCATGTTAATAATAGACTGAACCTCTAAACTGTAAGCTGCCCACTCAATGAAATGTTTTCTTTTATAAGAGTTGTTGTGGTCATGGTGTCTCTTCACAGCAAGAGAAACCTCAAGTAAGACATCCTCCTAGCCTCTAAGGCTGGAGATGCAGCTTCCTGCCTTCTTACTTTGTTTTAGGTATATTGATAAAATAAAATAAAATTGTTTCAGGTCAAAGGAGAATATCCAACATGATCCAGATCTTTTACTAGAAATTCAATACTTTAGGTCTGTGCTGCTTAGAGCTTTCTCCTTTGAGGCATGTATCTTATACGGCATATTGTTTCTGAGCAACAACTCTAGGAGGCAGGCAAACAACAGGCAGAGGATTATGGAACAATAGGCTAATTTGACTAAAACTGACCAAGGAGAAAGTCTGGAGGTCATTCTAGTATTTGTTAGCCAAAGCCAGGGGCATCTGCGATCAGGTCCAGAGGTCTCAGATGTAACCTTGCAATTCTCTTAATTTGGAGCTCATTAGCAGCATCTAGTATTATGATGGTAAGTGTGTGTGTGTGTGTGTGTGTGTGTGTGTGTGTGTGTGTATAAGATCATCACCGCCCACCAAAACAAGCAATTCATGAACATGTGGTCTGACACTCTAAGTTTGTTTCTCACACATACCATTGCTGCCTACGGTGTGACACAATCATCTTTACCAAAAGACTTGGTATATAAAAATGGACCAAGATGGGAATTACACAAGGGAGGATTTGGTTGCCAAGACTAGAACTGGTACAGTTCCAAGTATTCACAACACTCAGAAGACCACACCAGCCACAGGAAGGCTGGCAACGCTGTCTGGATGTGAATCAAGGAAAAAGAGATTTGGCTTTGTGAACTATCAGATCCTAACACAGAAAGCTCTAGGAGTGAGCTTTAGAGCAGAAAGACGTCTAAAAGTATAGTTATCAACTATTAATATAACAGAGGTCATGAATTAAACTAAACCTCCTTGAACTAAAGCAAGGGCACATGGAAGAGTTTAGAGAGAGGACAGGATAAAGAGAAATGATGTAAATACATTTTAATATGAAAAAATATAAGAAAATGCTTCAATGTACTTATGATGTTTTCAACTCACAACTTTCCCTTCTTTTTCTTTCCAGTTAAACCTGAAGCCCCTTTTGGCCTAGAAGTAGTTTATCGAAAAGAAGCAAGCGACTTTTTGGTGACCTTTAATACATCTCACTCAAACAAGATGTATGTAAAACAGTTAATGCATGACATGGTCTACCGCCCAGAAAAGGGTGAAAATAACTGGACGGTAATGTAGATCATGTTTATAAAATAAACACCATCATGTTTTGTCTTCAGAACTTCTTCTTTACTCAGAGAGGCTCCTGGGATGATATTCATTTAAGACCCCATAACTCCTGCATTTTTCTTGGCTCTTCATTATCTAACTGGCTCAACTGTATCTTTATGGTTAGAATTTAGATGATAACACAAGCTCAGACAAACCTGATCCTCATTATATAAAGTCTACAGTCCATTAGGTAATCAGGAAAAATTGTGACTCTGTCTGTCTCTTGTTTTTATTTTAATGTCTAAAGATTCTGCAGCAGAAGGAACAGTTTGTTATTTTCTCTTCATTTTCTGGATGTTTAGTCGGCTTCTTCATAGTCTGTTGAGGTTAAGATGATCTTGTTGCTCTTAGCATCCATTTAGGAGATGAGCTGGGAGAGATTCAGAGAATATTGGGTGGTTGGGTTTTGCTTAACCCTACCAGCTTAACCCCTGTCCTCCCTATGTCACATAGATATTTTTTTTCAAGAGATGGCTTCTCTTTCTCAAGAATAAAGAATGCTTCCTTATGCCCAATGCCCTGGTCATCGTCATTACTCTCAATGCCACTTACAAATGTGCATGCCTGTCCTTGCCATCTGCTGTCTCTCTCTACCTACTCCCCACACATACATAAACTGGGTGATCTTCATCCTACCTTCTCTCATTAATCATCTGAATTGATGATTCAGTGGAAAAGCAACATTAGTAGAAGGAAGAAGGATTATGAATAAATTGTTCCAAGACAATCAGCTGATTTTCTGCTTTTTAAAAAAAAGGAAATTAAATGTCTACCCTCTCCTGTAGGTTTATTTGTGTCAATAAACATAAACGCAATTGTAAGTCGCATCAAAATTAGTGTTTAGTTCCATATAACTGCTAATAGATGGTCTGTTGATACAAATGGTTACTGTTCACTACCTGTTGTTTTGCCTTGAAAGGAGACAGAAAGAGAGAGAAGATACTGGAATGGGAGAGGTAGCTGTGAGACTTAAGGTAGTCAGACACTTCAAAGCAGGAGATGATAATTCAGCTAATGACCCAACCAGCCAGTGTTTGACCTCTCTTGGCATCATTTTGAGTCTGTCCCTCATTCTGCTGCCAAATCTTTTGCATAGTTGAACTCCTTCACTTAAGAAATATGAAAGAACTTCAAGGGAGCGGCAACACGACTGAAAGAGTTTGTATTAAAGTGAGTCGAGAGATCTAGGCAACATGTCTTTTGACATCCAGCAATGTCCATTGTTTTTCACCCCAGCATGTCAATTTATTGAACACAAGAACAACAATCCTAGAGCGAAAGCTACGACCTAAAACCGTGTATGAAATCAAAGTCCGATCCATCCCCAACACCAGATACTTCAAAGGCTTCTGGAGTGACTGGAGTCCAAGTTCTACCTTCAAAATGCCAGAGCCTGGGAGTCCAGGTAAGCAACAGCTGTAGAATCTCTGTTCCCTCCACAAGGCTTCATATTCCAAAGTATAGCAAGGAGTGAGCAGGAGATTGATATAAATACCCACAGGTCAGGACATGGAGGGGGCCTCTTCCATTTTCTTTGCAGGATGTTCTGCCTGCCTTCTTTGCCACTTGTCTGGAATAAGAGCAATGGGAGCTGGGGCCATTGTACCTGATAATGGACATAAATTGCTTTGATGCCATTGTCTCAGAATCTCCTGAATCTACTAATGAAATATGTAAGAACTCCTTACTCACCACCATTTCTGTCTTTGTAGGGGATCATGTCTGATCTCTCTGTGACTCCTCTTTGCTTTGTAATATCTTTGTTAATAATAAGTGACCAGGCCAGAATGCCCATCTACTAAAATCCTTTCCCACTTTTACTGAAGATGTTATGGGGTATGGGAAATACCCGTTGCCAGAGAAACCAGAGAACATGTCTCAGGAAAGTGCACAAAGCACCTCACACAGAACTCCTTTGAGGGGGATGAAGTTTATTCCTGCTCTGTCCGCTTCACACTACCATTTTGGAACTTGCTGTAGCTTCAGGGTGAACGTTAATCTTTTCAACTCTTACTTAAACTTATTTTGTGGGTATTGGCAGTCAGATACAGGTTTATAGACCATCATGAAATGTCATCTTTACATTTCAAGTGACTGATGCTCTTGCCATGGTCACCCAGATCAGAGCCACTCTTCCTGTCTCCCAAAGAACTATTTTCAAGTGCGGCACACCGCGGCCCCAGTCGGCGCTCTATGTGCTAGACCCCAGTTCACGAGCTTAAGGCAAGGGGCTGGAGGTTGAGAATACAGACGCAGAGACAGACCGACACGCAGACCTTTTAACACTGAAACCAAAGCCCCAGGAATGCTCTCTTTATTGTGTTCAAGGGCAGATTATATAGAAAAAGCCACGCCCCAGCCAAACCCACCAGAAACCACTCTCCTGCCATCAGGAACTCCTGAAGGTCTCATGCTCAGAGCAGCTGTAGGCACTCAGATCCGGGGAAAACAAGTTGTTTACAAGAAATTCAGGATCTGGGATCTCACTGCTCCCAACATTCAAGAAACAATAAGACTGTGTCACTAAGTAAATTCAAACCATCCTAAGCATCTACCATATCTATCCCCACATTATTTGCTTACTGAATGCTAATCATGATCTCTCCTTGTATTCCAGGACGATGGGATCCTGTTTTGCCAAGTATCAGCATTCTGAGTTGTTTCTCTGTGGTTTTGTTGGTCATCTTAGCCTGTGTGCTATGGAAAAAGAGGTGATTTTCTTTGATAATCAAGAGGGAAATTGTGTGAAGCCAGAGAAAGGAGGACTCATGTCCCACTTATTTATCTAGAAAATTTTAAAGGGAAACGTGACATTTCAAGAATTACAATGTCAAATATATTTCATACCATTCTTAGATCCCAGTCAGTTTTATGTAGTTGATTTCAGAAGAAGCAAAAATATATAAACTAGATGTGTAAGGCAAACATTATTCCCCAAATATTCTCTCTCTCTTTCTCTCTCTCTCTCTCTCTCTCTCTCTCTCTCTCTCTCTCTCTCTCTCTCTCCCTCCCTCCCTCCCTCCCTCCCTCCCTCTGTGTGTGTGTCTTTATGTCTGTCGGTCTGTCTGTCTATTTATCTGTCTGTTTATGTGTTCATGTGTGTGCTGACCTATAGGCAGCCAAAACCCAACACTGATTTTTTTTTTAATCAGCAATTTTCCACTTTGTTTTTGGAGGCAGGCTTTTGCACTAAACCTGGAACTCAGTGACTTGGTCAGACTAACTTGTCAGTAAATCTGAGTGGCTGCCTGTCTCCCCCATGCCATATGTCATCATTGAGTATCTGAACTTGGGTCTTCATGCTTGGATTGCAAGCAGCTTATTTATTGAACCATCTCTATAGTCCCTTGCCTCCCAAATAAGAATTTCCAAATATTTTCCCCACATCCTCCTGAGGACAGATGAGGAATTACCCATTCTAACAAGGGGTATATTTGATGTCATGACTTCCTGCACACAAATTCACAAGATTTTTGTATTCTACTGTGGTAGAGTCATATGCTTTGAAATTACCCAGTGTTCTAGGAAGGTGCCCTCAGCATATTCTTAGGACAAATGGTGTCCTAAATGGAAAAATAATTACCATAAAATAAATGTCTTGAAAAGCTTAGAGCATAGTCCCTACTCCCACTAGAATTAAAGCAAAACAGCTACTTCCAGTAATGAGAATGGATAAGATATAGACATTGAATAGAAAAGATTAGGTTACAAGTTTTAGCTCCATGTCAACATTAATACTACCTCCCTGCAAACCTCACTCCCATAATCACAGTGTTATGGTCACAATATACCATAATCAAATGGGTGATACTGCCCACAGAAAACAAGACATCTGTCCGCAGTTACTACCTTATAGTGGCAGAGCCAGTACCAGAAAACTGTTCATACAATCTCCCTCAAACAAAGAGAACGATGTATTTGTGCACCTTCTCCCTCTGCCATTTGTTTAACTTATGAATATTCTCTGCTTTTAGGATTAAACCTATCGTATGGCCCAGTCTCCCTGATCATAAGAAAACTCTGGAACAACTATGTAAGAAACCAAAAAAGGTAAGTGCTTCTGCTGGAGAAACACCATACTGAAGATATCTTCGTCTAAGAATGTTCAAGACAAGGGAAAACTAAAACTCAACTTTTGGTCTTTTATGTATTGCATAGGTGAGGCTCTTTGTAAGATACTGGGGAACAAAGTTGAGATGCACGGGACGGGGAGTGGGAACACAATCAGGGTTCAATTCAAACCTGAAGTATCACAGCTCAGGCAGATGTGGAGCCAGCAGAAGAGCAAGCAGGCCATTTTCTAGCATTGCGTAGTACATTTGCATGAGAAAGTTTCTTAGATGTCTTTATTTTTCAGAACCAAATATCTAATAGCCCCTCTTTCCATTGCCACTAATGCTTCTGGATTTCTCTACAGAATTTGAATGTGAGTTTCAATCCTGAAAGTTTTCTGGACTGTCAGATTCATGAGGTGGATGGCATTCAATCCAGAGATGAAGTAGAAACATTTCTGCAAAGTGGCAATCCTCCACAGCCTGATTCTCCCCCTGAGGAGCTGGAGAAGCAGGGTCATGGCGCAGCTGTGCACAGCCCAAACCGGCTGTCGGAGATTTCAGTCAGCACACCAGAAACTTTCAGAAGAGAGTCACCCCTGAGACTCCTGGAGAGAAATCCGAGTACATGCAACACTCCTCCCTTCCTTTCCTCTCTGTCCCCTGACTACAGAGATGGTGACAGGAATGGGCCTCCTGTGTACCAAGACTTGCTGACAAGCCCTGGGAACACAAACGGCATCCTCCCTCAGGCATTTCCTCTCCAGTCAGGAATCCTGGTGCCAGTTTCTCAGAGACAGCCCATCCCCACTTCCTCAGTGCTGAATCAAGAAGAAGCATATGTCACCATGTCTAGTTTTTACCAAAATAAGTGAGTTATGAGAAACCGAAGACCCTTCCATCACAAACAGAATGATCACTGGGATGAAAAGCCTAACATGCCTGTCCCTCATAGTTCAAAGAAGATAAAGTCATCGTGACCTTGCTGCACAGCATCAGCATTCTGAGAAGTCATTTTGATCTCCTAGCTCAGGAGCATTTGCATAAAACAGGAAGAAGATGTTTCTGCCTTGTTGGTTAAGTACTAAGAGTTCAGGTTGCCCAATTAAAAAATAGGAACAAAACTCAAATGACGATTAAGGGGAAGATAGAAGGATGTAATGAATGCAGAAGAGAGAATAATATGGCAATGTGGATTCATCTTCATCCATTATAATTGATAAACTCTTTGCCATAGATGCTAAAGTTGATAGTAAATATTTTAAGTAATTTGTCTAAGCTTTCCTTTCTTCAGGAGGTGAGGTGTGTGTTCTAACTTCAGCCGTCCCTTGCCATGAACCTATGCTAGTCTTTCGTGCCAAACATCACCACTGAGTGGGTGATTATATAGTTATTATCCAAACTGCACCACTCTGGAAAAGGAAAGTCAGAGACAGTTAACAGCAAGCATAAACTGGGTCTGTCTCAGAAAGATGTGGATGTGTGGTCATTTTAATCAAAGTGGCTACGAAGAAGAAAGTGTAGGACAAAATGTACTTATAGGTATGAAGTGCCATGACCATGTGTCAAAGGAAGTCGGAAAAAAACCCCACCAAGCTCATTTGATTTTGTTTGTTTTTTAAAACCAACCATAGAAGTAATCAGTTAGAAGCCAAGAAATTCCAGAGTCAGTTGTCAAGACCATGATCCTCCTGCTGCTACCATCCACCTGCCTCCATATGGGAGCATATAAGGAGCTGATGAGAGTCTGCAAGAGTGTGACATTTAACCCATGAGCAGAGGAATAGCCCTCCTATGTGTGTAGATACCATGACAAATTACCCCAGGTTCTACACCCTTGGATGCTGCCCGAACTACAGGGAAGAGGGAATGTGAACACTTCAATGTGTGCTCCAGCTGAGACTATACACATGCAAACACAAAGAAGATAGGTAAGCTGCTCAAATTGAAATGTTAACTCATGATTGCAAGCCAAAACTCTGAATCCCTGGTATATATGGCCAATCTCCTGAAGAAAATAAGAAGTAATTGAAGGACACCATTGAGCTCCTTAGCACTAAAATCCTCTGTTCATTTGAATTTGGTGTGTCTGTCTGGTCATGTATCAAATCCATGTATTATATTCACATCACCACAACTGCTGCTAATGCTTAAATATGTATTCAGGAACAGTGTGTAATGCGACATTACGGATTGGTTCTGCCGGTTTCCCTCTTGCATTTCATACTGGAAAATCAAAACTTTTGGTCAGAGATAATATTCAAAACAGAGATGCCAACTGATACTTCCAAGTAATGTGAAATAAAAATGATAAAAAAATAATGAGAAACAGGCATCCAGTTTGATCAATCAGCTACACCTGAGTCCAGGGAATCTCCAATTAGTCAACTAATTTTCTACAAGCCTTTGCTTCTCTCTTCACTGAGGCATCCATGGGAATTTGTGCCTTCAAATCCAAGCATGGGCTATTTCAGATGTGCATGCTTGTGTTTTGGGGGGGCTTTTTTGTAGCTATGATTTGAAACTGTCAAAAATCTCAAGAATGTGTAGAAAGGAACCTGGAATTGATGCAACTCAGGTGACAGATTTTGTGAGCTCAGCAGTTTTTCTTTGGTGTTCTCTGAAACATCCATCATCCACTACAGTACAGTTGTCTGAGTTGACTCTGTTTCTCAAATGCATTATTAGTAACCTGTAGAGCTGCTACATAAAAAAAGTATGGTGTGTATTATCATTTTACGTTTCATTAAATGCTAAGGGACTCTATATGGCTGTACTGTCATCTGTGACTGTGGCATCTACTCATACATAGGTTCCTGAAGTTCCACACAGGTTTTGCTGGTTACTGAGAGCATTTATAAGTCATTAATGGGGTTAAGATTCCAGAAAGATATTTTTAACCAATTCAATAATTAATAGCAATTTGTTAAGAAACCATACTAAATTGCTTTAATACAATGCTAGCCACTAAACAATGGCTTAACAATGACACTCAGCAACTTCACATCACAGACTGCCAGAGTAAGCCAGAGCTGACAGCAGCAAGTTTGGGCCTTGTGTGAGCCACAGCAACAGATAAGAGAACAACTGGTGTTTAAATTTACAGTAAGAAGCAAGCTTTGCTACAAAGTTGGGGAATCCCCAACTTGCAATGACGATTCCGCTGGTAGGACAGAAGAAAAGCACAACAAAACCAGGAAAGAGGGTGGAGAAATGACTCAGCAGTTAAGAACACTGGCTGCTCTTCCTTTACAGAGGACCCAAGTTCAATTCTCAGTACTCATACGTGACTAAGAACTTCTGTAACTCCGTTTCCAGGGATCCAACACTCTACTCAACTCTGCCCCCCCCTCCCCCCGAGCACCAGGCATGCATGGAATGCAGACATACATACACACAAAACACCCACACATGTATAAAATATTAATTTTTAAGATATTACAAAACAAGTAGAGGCTAAATGGAAAAAAATACAAACAAGGACAAAATGAAGGTCATATTTCATATGGTAAAGCAAGACTCTGGAGTATGCCAGGTAACTGAGCCTGGAGATCACATGGGGATTTTTCTCAACTAAAGAAAAAGTATAGTGAGCCATAAAGTTGTGAGAAAAGCTTATACATTCAGAGGACTGTACAAGAATAGTTACTGATATAGTTATCACTGTCTCTGATGGCAGCAGTAATGCCTTAGCAGTTACTTCAGAAAGGTAAAGAAATTGCATTTTTATAAAAATAACATATTAATCTTGAATGTTTAATTTAAGCATGTCTGTATATTCTTTTGGACCTTGGTCCATTTAAGCCACTCGAACAAAAGACGATGGTTTGAGTAACTTAAAAACAATACAAACTGATTTCTTACAATTTTAGAAACTGGGAAGTGTGTCAGCATGGTAGGGTTTTGATGAAGGCTTCAGTAAAATAACACTGGATTCTCACTGTGCCTTACACTCAAGCACCCTTTGGACCTTTTAAAGAAGGCCCAGCATCTTAATTCCATTACAGTAGAAGTTAAGATTTCAACATGAATTGTGAAGACAGCAACACTCAGACTGTAACACATTACAAGGCCAGTGTCATTTCTTCCTAGGGTGTGGTCACAATTTCACCAATGAACTTATCAACAAACTACTCTTTTCAATACTTTTATTTCTTTGAAATGAGAAATAACTTCAAGATAACCAGAGTCCCATCTATTTTATTTTTTGAAATCCACCCTTAGAACGTCTGTCGTCATTCTGCCACTCTAATTTTTTGATAATATTCTTGCATTGTACAGCTATTAACCCCTCAGAATTTTCAAGGTAGTTCTTTCAGATCAAGAGCTGCCTTTCTTTGTATATTCAGAGTGCACTAGCTCCCTAAATATAATTATGACAAGTTCTACTACTACTGCTCTAGCCGTCTCGTGTGAGTTTTCGTGTTCCTTAGTAGGAGTAGTTGTACAGGGTGTACTCACAGCCAAGTCTTAACAGGAGTGCTACTGTGTTTAAAACGAGGTAGACAGTAATAATTCACTCAGTGAGTGGCTGAAACAACGGAGTTGATGGAGATGAAGGGTGCGATTTGCATGTGGTTATTTTTTCCTACAGGGACTGGGTGTGCTTGCAAAGACGGGTGGCCCAAGAACTTCATGTGGGGTTGGAGAGATGGCTCAGCATGTAAGAATGCTTTCTGTTCTTACAGAGATCTCAGTTCAGTTCTCAGCACCCACACAGCAGCCCAAACCTGCCTGCCACCCCAGGGCATTTTCTGCTTGAGGGTGCTCTCTCGCTCTCTCTCTCTCTCTCTCTCTCTGTGTGTGTGTGTGTGTGTGTGTGTGTGTGTGTGTGTGTGTGTGTGTTCATGGAGTGTAGATTTAACAGCCTGAAAGAAAGCTTTCCAAGAATTAAAACCTCTCTCTCTGTCTCTGTCTCTCTCTCTGTCTCTCTCTCTCATACACACACACACACACACACACACACACACACAAAGTAAATTTAAAAAAATTTATTTAAAACCCTTCATGTACAAGTGTGTGCTGGGTTTCATGGATGTAAGCCTGAAACCCTTTTGATGTTTCCTGTAATGTTTTCAGAGGTGTTATATTGAATGCTAGTTGATTAAATTAGCCCTTCCAGGTAAGATTATAGACTCTCATACTTTGGCCTATATAAAGTTATCTCCAATATTTCAAAAAATGACAGGGTTCCAAAGTACAAGGCACTTACTCTCTGTCCCTAAGAATCCTTTAAGTCTCTGTGTGGCCACTTCCTTATGATTCAGCCTGCCTTCATTTCTTCTGACCTTTCTGAGTCACATCTCAGATAAGATATTTTCTGGAAGGGCATGTTCTTATAGATCAGGATTTGACTGAATTGTTGATTCCTGCACACTTTACGCTTATTCCTGTTGGTACTACACCAACTTGGAAATACTTTGTTCTGTGGTTCCTCTATGGACTTTAGGTATTTTGGCATTGGGGACTATGATTACCAGAGTTTGTATCTCTTGCTAAACACAATAATACCAACTTGTTTCTTCATCACTGTTCTACATAAATAAAAAAAAAATGCCATGCTAAACTATTCAGAAAGAGCTCACCCCACATCCCTGAGAAATACACATCTGGGCAGCCACGTGCAAGGAGTCAGTTGCCTTTCCCATCTACATTTCCCTCCCCAGCTGTGCTCTTAACCACTGTGACCACAAAAGTGGGGAAATTACAGAGTGAAAAAGGGGCAAGAATTTCCCAAGCTTCATTTCTTGAAAATTATCTACATTTAATTTTGTTTATTGATAAAATTAGGTCATTTAAGATCTACAATAAAGTCAACAATACTTAACTTCTGAATTACAATGCTGTGTGCCTTTGTGTAGACTTATGTATGTTGCATGAAATAGCAGCTGTAAAAGCAAAAAGAGTGTTGTGCATAAGGCCTGGTGAGTCCAAGGAACATCCTGGCACTCCTCAAAACACTGACAACAAAATGTGAAGCAAACAACAAGCAAATCCCCTGAGGCTTGGAAAATAGCCTGAAAGTTCTTTCTCTTGAAACACTCGAGTTAATCTGGAACGCTCCTCAACTATCATTATAGTACCAATCTTTCTATATTCAAGACAAATATTTATCAACCTGAAATGCAGTAGATCTTGTAGGGTTGAAAAGGACTTCTGTTGCTGCCAACTTTGTTCCTACAACATGTTAGCTGTTAGGCACTGGATTACAAATTTTAGGATACTCCTAAGTATTTTAATGCTAAGGTTTACCTTCTGGTGGAGTAAATTATTACTTTTAGAAGCCAAGAGATCAATAATTTAATTATATGAAAGTTCAGTAAATTCTATAACACGACATTAACACACTGTAAATCTTACATCTGCATAATAATAAATTTTCATAAACTTAATAAGTTGCCAACACAGATTTTTAATAATGATTAGCATTTTACTTTTAAATAGTTAATAAAATTCTAATAAAATTTAAGCCAACTTTTATTCTCAGTTATGAGCTATTAAGATACACCAATAGACTTAAGGACAGAACAAAAATTCTACTACCATCACATTTAATATTAGTCTACAAATCCTAGATGATACAACTAGAGAAGGAAGTGAAGCAAGAAGAAATATTGAGTAGAGAGGTAGAAAATATGTTATCATTGAAACCTGAAAGAGCTTCATGCTTTGAAAATACCAAAGAGTAGAGTAATAAAGAATTGAAGCTTCATAAAGTATTTTACTCACAATGTTTCCACATGTTCATTTACTCCTTGAAATCATTATTGAGTGTTTAGTATTACAATAGCATAATATTTGGTTTTGCACCATATTCAGTGAGCATCAACCTCTATAATTTAACAAATAAAAACCCTCTAATCTCATTCTTAATAACTCTTCATGTTTAATAACAATTTCTTTAAATTTTATGTGTGTACTATTTACATCATTCCACAACTCCCTTCTACCATCCTTCCTTTGTACTCCCTCCACCCCACTTCACAAATACACGGCCTCTTTTCATTTTTTTCCTTTTTGGTGTGTGTGTGTGTGTGTATGTGTGTGTGTGTGTGTGTACAAATATATAAGTACAATGAACTGAGTCTAATTAGTGTTACTCATTTGTGTGTGTGTTTTTTGGGATCACCACTTGATATTTTGGTGACCAACTGAGGGATATATATATATATATTTTTTTTTTCTAAGCACCGTAAAGATAAAAAATATTCAATAGTAACCTATACAATTCTAGAGAAGAAAAGAATTTATAAAATACTAATTGTAGGAGCTGGAGAGAGGACTTATGTATTAAGATTAATGGTTGTCCTTCCAGATTACCCAGAGTAGATTTCCAAGCACCAATACGGTGGCTCATAAACAACTCTATCTATAGTTACAGGCAATTCAGTACCTTCTTCCAGCTTCTATGGGCACCAGGCAGGCATGCAAATGGTATATAGACATGGATGCTTGCAACACGTATACACACAGAAAATGGTTTTTAAATTTTTTAAATAATCAAAAAAACAATTATAGAAGTGGTTTTATAATTTGATTCATAGAAATTAATAATCTATGATATAGAACACATAATCTTTGAGTTGATGTCTAATCACAAAAATGCGACTTAGTCCCAAATTTTGAGACCTATTTATTTTTATTATATGCATATACATGTTTTTACCTGCATGTGTATGTTTCTGCACCAGGCATGTGCTGATGTCTATGGAGGCTAAAAGAGGGAATAGGGGATCCGATCTCCTGAACCACCATGTGCATTCTGGGAATCAAATCCTGGTTCTCAGTAACTGCTGAGTCATCTCTCATGCCCCATTTCACTTTTTGAAGAAAAAATAGATTATTTAATAGATGACTTTGGATTAATACATTGTACATTTGTGGGTGAAGAAGAAAATTATTTGACCTTGGAACTCTTGTTCTAAACCAAAACAGACAGAGTTTTGTTTTCTGAGCCAGAGGTGAAGACAGCAGACAAGATCGCAGTGGAGCTCTGTGAGCAATGATATATCGTGTCAGGGAAAGCAAAAATAGGATGATAAATATGAAAAAGAAAAAGAAACAAGTTACTCTTTCACGCACAAAGTCGACAGGCTTAGCAGTTGTTATGCGCAAACTTTTTCTGGGGAGACACAACACCTACTTCTAATCACCCCCAAATAGGGAACTCACTACATACCAAAGCACATAATTCCATTGAGAACTGCAAATGACCATCCCAGTGACCACTATGACTGACCAGAGCAGTGTGCACTGTAACTAACAATCACAGTGACCACTGTAACTGATCACCTCAATGACCACCACAGTGACCACAAGGATTGACCATCACAGTGAATACTATAACTGACCACATCAACGGCAACCACACTGATCACTATGACTGTGTCAGTGAACACTCTAACTGACCACCACAGTGACCACCACACTGACAACTATGACTGACTATCACATTGAATACTATCACTGGCTACTACAGTGGCCACCAAACTGTCCATTATGGTTGACTTTTAGAGTAAACACTATAACTGACCACTGCAGTGGCCACAGTGCTGACCACTATGATTGGCTATTTTACTGAGCACCATCACTAAACACCTCAGTGATAACTACAGTGACCGCTATGCCTGACTTTATAATGAACAGTACAACTGACGACTACAGCAAACACGATAGTGACCACCATGGCTGACCACGTCAATGGTCTGCACAGTGACCAATATTTGTCCTATGTTCTCATGGGTCTTCAGATGTACCATGTTTCTTTTGACCTTTAGTCTTCAGGCTGTCCTCTGGAGGTTATTCATATACTCAAGAGGACATCCAATGTCTACATCAGAAATTATCTTATTGTCCATGGATGCTGCCATTTTAATTCAGAAAGCTGACATTTGTGTTATGTTCCAAAGAGTGCCTGGAGAGCCGCTAGCTTCAAGTTGCCTTTTATTGAATTTGACTTTTGGTTTACACATACAAAACAAGTTCATAACAAGATGAGATTTTCTGGTAGGTACACTATCACAAAGATGACTGGATATATGGTTTTTAGGTGACAGAACTTCAACTCTAATACCCCTCCTCTCCTTAGAGGATAGGATGATGAAAGTCCAAAATTCCTACATAAATGATAGAATTCTCTGCTAATAAGTCATATTTAGAATCTAGGAAGGTTCACAGTCTGAACTATCTTATTGTCATTTAATAGATGCCCATTATTAAGTAAATACAAGGATTTTAGAAGCACTTTTTCATTAACCCATGACAAAGACTAAAACACTAAGCAGATTTACCATCCAGGCACATATAGCTGAAGCATAGGAGATAGCAATACACCATAGAAGATACCTCTGGAAACGAAAGTTAGAGGAAGAGTACATTGTGGATAACTTAGCTGCCAGCTGAGATGCCTGAATTTACCAGTGAGACAACACTTGCAAATTAGAAGTTGCAGTAGACAACTAACTAATGATTTAAGAAATGATGTGAATGAACTTTAGGCTTGAAAACTGTTGGGGATGGGCAGAAAGATGTAAGACTGTAGGTGGAGAAACTTTTTAGGATCTGTTCCAATATTTAAGATGAACTGAAAATAAAAAGTGAGAAGAGTCACAAAGCCGTAAAGAGTTGGCTCTTGTAAGTGACATCAAATAACAGCAAACACTTATGCAGAGCTTACATGGTTGTTAGACACAGCTGTAAGAGATGCATGCATGTGACCTGTTTAATCCTCATTTGGTAGTGTAGTCACTATTATCTCTGCTTAGAAGTGGAAAGTAAGGTTTTATTTATGCCACAATGGCTGCAATACTAGTGTGTATATGTATATGTGTGTATATATATATATATATATATATATATATATATATATATATATATATATATATATAATCTCTACAATCCAATTTGTTTTATTGTGACATTTTCATATGTGTATAAAATACTTTGAGTCCCTGGAGAAGACTTATTCTCCCTCTTTCAGCTACCATTAATGGCCTGGTGTTCTTTTTCTGGGGCTGGGTCTTGTGATATTCACACTGTCAATACTAGCATATCAACTAGTGTTGTCAGTGCACAGGTCTTATTTAGACCACTATATTGTCAAAATTGCATGAATGCTGCTCCTCTGTCCTATACAAAAGACATTTTCTCCCAGCAGATGTCCTGGTATTCTGACTCTTGTTTCTGACCCCCAACCCTGTGTTCCCTGTGCCTTAAATGAAGGAGTTGTGTTGAAGATTAATCAGTTAGGCTTCTCTGTATTTTGACTAGTCGTGGATTTCCTTTGTCATCCATCTGCTATATAAAGAAGCCCTTCATGGGGGATAAGAGCCATACTTTTCTGTGGATATAAGGATACATATTTAGCTTGCAATTAGAAACTGTTCTTATTTAGGAATGTGGCAGCTATCTTTTTTAAAAAAAATATGGATTCTGCTTTAAGAAAAAATGTGGCATTTGTCTTTCTGAGTCTGAATTGCATGGCTTAACATGGTGTTTTCAGTTCTAACTAGTTCTAGTTATCTACAGACTTTTTATGGCTAAATAATACTTTACCTTAAATGTATGTATGTGTATGCAGGTATGTATTTGTGTATTTATGTATACATATATGATACACATATACATCACATTTTCTTATTTACTCACCTATTGATGGGTACTTAGGCTAGTTTTAATTTTTGGTTGTGAATAATCCTGAACTAATCACAGATGTGTAGACGTATCCACTATGTGATGAATTGTAAGCTGCCATATGGATTTTAGAGCAACAAATGCTCTTTAGCACCGAGCCATCTCCCCAGGTCCTTTTTTTTTATTTCTTCTTCTTCTTCTTCTTCTTCTTCTTCTTCTTCTTCTTCTTCTTCTTCTTCTTCTTCTTCTTCTTCTTCTTCTTCTTCTTCTTCTTGACAGGGTTTCTCTATGTATCTCTAGCTGTTCTGGAACTTGCTTTGTAGGCCGGGCTGGCCTCAAACTCACAGAGATCCACCTGCCTCTACTTCCCTGAGTGCTGGGATTAAAGGCATGAGCTATCACTACCCAGCTCTGATTCATCTTCTTGATGATAATCATTTTCACCAGGATAAGATAGAATTTCGATATAGTTTTAACTATCATTTCCTTTATTGCTAAGGATTTTGAATATTTTTTCATGTATTCATTGAGAATTTCTGTTTCACTTGAGAATTTTCTGATCAAATCATTTGCCCATTTATTAGTGAATTGTTCTTCTACATATTTTATATATTTTCTTAATATCAATCCCTTCTCTCATGAGTATTCAGCAAAAGTTTTTTTCCCATTCTCCAGTATGTCTCCTCACTCAACTCCTTTCTTAACTGTGTAAAAGTCCTTAAATCTTAGTCTTACATATTCTTAATATATGTCCACTAATATTAGAGTTGTATTCAGAAAGTCTTCAGTTTTGCCTGGATCTTAAATTTTCCCTGTGATTTTTCTAACAACTTAAAAGTTTCAGGTCTTAAAGTGTTCCAATATTTTAAATGGATTTTTGTCAGGAAGATACATGGGGAACCTAACTTAATTGTTTTAGATTAGTATACAGTTTTCTCAGCACCATTTATAGTAAGGATTGTTTTTCCTCCAATGTGATGGAATCTGGCCAAGCTCAAAGGCCAATTACTTGATGGTGTCTTCTTGTAATTTTACATGGAGAATTCAGTGAACAAATGTCACTGAGCTAATCTTGTGGGACTAATTATATTAACAAGGGTTCTTCCTATGTGACTTAAAAATACTTCACTAATTACTCCTATCTCACAAAACCATGGCTGAGGAGGGTGGTTAAAGGAGCTCAGCATATAAAAAATAATAATAACATGATGTATATAAGATCCTTTACAGAAGCTGATCATCACTTGTCATCAAGGTTGATGTATCCCGAGTGATTTCATGACTATATATTAATGAAACCAAAGAAGCAGCCCCTCTACATGTAGATATTCAAAAGGAAAGTCAATGAACATCTTTACAGTTGTATTAAGAGATATGTGATGTAAGTATTATGATGTCCCTAGAAAGATGTCTGAAGAAAACAGTATATCACTCTTGTTTTAATATTCAAACCCCTAACTCTGATTCAAATGACTAAAAATCTCTCATGACTGCAATTAGTATTCAAATGATGGATTTGCCTCTAGAAAGAAAACTTTTCTCATTTACTAACATTAATAAATAGCTAGTTTATAGTATTATGATAAGGACATAATTTCAATTCCTTTCAGAAAGAAAGCCCCTAATTTACATACATTAGAAATGTCTCCCTGAACTCAATGGACACAGATAAATGAGTTTCTACTGTGTTATTTGTTGTAGTACAAATTTAAATATTGGAATGATACCAGTAGGTTTAGTATTTGCAAAACGTGAAATCGTTATCTTGCAAGGTTATATAAGTAGTTTTATATTTGCTAAAATTGTTAAGGACAGGGAGATCTTAGCTTTGTACTTCTTGATCCCGACTGACATCTGTACAGGACACTCCACATAAGATACTGATAAGATAAGATGTTCTCCTAAATAATTTGGAGGTGTTCATCCAAATTCCTAGGTAACTGAAAGATCCACCAACCGTCAAAAGCCTCATAATCTTGCAGGTTTTTCAAATTATATAAACCCACTCTCTCCTTTGTTTGCTGCTATTGTCTCAAGCCCTGCTTTAGGGAGATAGTCCTGCCTGGAAGAAAGTAACACTTGTTTAATTCTACCAGAAATGTGTGGTGGTATCTTTACTCTGGTCCAATAAGGAAATAAGAGGGTTGTGTTTGCCATAGTTGGTCGGTGGCCAAAACTCTCATTTTGGCACCAGCTGCTATTAAGCTAGGAATCTACATTATCAAGTCCTGAATTTTGAAAATTTCTTCAGTTAGAAGTTTGTTTCTCTCCTGTTCATGCCTATGTGATATTGTTTTCATAGTCACACAACTTTAAAGACTAGAAAAAGATAGGTGACCCAGCAGTCAAAATTTAGAAACTATGATGAGGAAGTAAAGGTGGGAAAATAGTCTGTAAAACACCAAAAAGACACCAGTTGGAATATTTTTACCCTTCTCTATCTTTCTTTGATGACCAGAGATACCAACGTCATAATGAAACTTGATAAATGGCTGAATCAGAAATAACATGGTAACAAAATTCCCAGGTGGCCATGTGCTCACTAAAGTATGAGAAGCACGAGTTCATGCTTCCATGCCTTTTCCCACTCATTTCTTCCGGTTCTCTGCCCTGGAGGTCCTATAGACATGAGCAGTGCTTGGCTAGCTCTGGCAATCAAGAAAGTTACCACCGAAAGGGAACGCAACCTCCAAACCTCTAATACAGAGCTTTGTGGAGTACCCGCAAGCCATGGCAATCTCAACAATATGTTTGTATAAACAAAACCTGTGTCACGACCACAACAGTCAATACGTCAATGTGTCAATGCGGGTGAGAACAACTTCACAAGGTCACACTCATAGATTAAGAATTACAGGAAATCAGCAGCTTCTGAGAGAAGGTGAATCTGTCTTCAGGGACAAGTGCCCCAGTAAATTATCCAATCCAATCGGCCATCCGTAAACACTAAATAAAATGGACCCAGTAGGTGTGTGTGTGTGTGTGTGTGTGTGTGTGTGTGTGTGTATGAGAGAGAGAGAGAGAGAGAGAGAGAGAGAGAGAGAGAGAGAGAGAGAGGAAAAAGGGAGGGAGGAAGGGAGGGAAAGATGAAGGGGGAGAAAGGGAGGGAGAGAGAGAGATCTTAATCTTAATAAGAGATCATGAATTTGAGAGACAGCCAAGGGCATCTGGGAGGATTTAGAGGCAGGTGGAGGAGGGATAGAAATAATGTAAATACTGTATTCTTATATAAAATTCTGGTAGGAAAAATATCCAAATGGTATGAAACCTATCTCTGTAGTGTAAGCTGAAACTCCAAAGCGCATCCACTTTGTAGCTGCCCCTCCCTGTTCCCTTTGCTGAGCTGATAAAGTGATCTCATTCCATGAAAACCCACTGCCCATCTTGGGGTATTACCCCAGCACACTTACCATTCTTCATATGTTTGTGTCTCTTTTATATTGCATGGGTGTAGTAATAAGAGCGGCGGGGCTGCGTCCCCAGCACCCCGGCCGCCTGCTCGGCTATCTTTTGCCCCGAAATAAGTACACACAAACTGTATTCATTTAAACACTGCTTGGCCAATTTCTATCTAGCCTCTTCTAGGCTAACTCTGGCAGCTGGACTAGCCCATTTCTTATCATCTGTGTAGCACCGGTCTTACAGGGAAGATTCTAGCCTATGTCCAACCTGGGTCGGAGCTTCATCGCGTGCATCTTCCCGGGAGCAGGGAGCATGGCGTCTCTCTGAGGCATCTGCTCCTGAGAGGAGAGCTGTGGAGTCTGAGCTCACTTCCTCTTCCTCCCAGCATTCTGTTCTGTTTACTCCTCCCACCTATCTTCTAACCAATGAGGGCCAAGCAGTTTTGTTTTATTTAACCAATGACCTTCCTCCATCACATGGGAGTTTGCTGAGTCTAATATCTTGCATAAAAATTTGGAAATAAATAAAATTCTACTTTTCAGAATAAAATATGTTTGGCTTTTCTTAAAAAAAACAGTAAAATAAGTAAGTTCATAAAATTTTACAGTTAGATGTTACTCCTGTCAAAACAAGAATAAACACAAGTGTGGAGAGCTCCATATTTATATCTAAAACAGAAATATCCAATAAAAGTGATTTATTTTTATACAAAAACCCTTTCAGAATAAAATATGTTTTGTTTCTCTTTCCAAGAAAAACAATAAAATAAGAAAATTCATGAAATTTTGCAGCGAGGTGTTACTCCCATCAAAACAAGGAAAAACACAAGTGTCAAGAGCATCTATATTTATATCTACAACAGAAATATCCAATACAAGTAATTTATTTTTATGCAAAAACCACTTTCCAATTTCAGTTAATGATTTCCTTCATTTGTTCATTCCTTCCTTTCATGCTGATTTAAAAATAATTTCCAAGCACTTGTGGCAATACATTCCAGTACTTAATAAGATGACTGAAGATTGATTGCAATGAAAATTCCAGATTTTCAAACATTTTACTTTGTATCTCTTAAAATATATTTAATTAAAACATAATTATGTCACGTCTCCCCTTCCCTTTCTTTCCCCAACCTCTTCCATATCACCTCCCTCCAACCCATTTCATGTCCTACCTCCTTCTAAAGTTGATGGATTCTTTTTCTTATATTATTGAGATAGATAGGTGTGTAAATAGATAGACAGACAGACAGATAGACAGATGATGGATAAATGCACAAATATGTGAATACGACTCTTTAAGCCCATTTTTTGCTGTTTAAGAGTATATGATTTCAGACCATTTTATAATGAATAAGTAATCAGAGGTCTCATAACTAGGAGGCAAGTTCTTCTCTTGGCAGTAATCAGTTGCCTTAGTTCTTTGTCTAGGGTTACTTGTGTCTTATTGAGATCCATCACATCAGACTCCCTATAGACTCATTCTGTTCTTGGAGCATTCTCAAGTTTTTCCAAGAGGATGGATAAACAAAATTCATAATCTCCATGAGTTTGTCATCATCAATACAAAGTAAGCATCCGTGTCGATAGAAGCACTAACACCTGCATAGTAATTCAGGAAGTCTTCTTTTGAAACCTGAGGAAGGAAAAAGGTGAGGGGGTGGGGAGAAACAGTGTCAAAATATGTGAGCCACAGAACACTGCATTTTTTTCCTGAGATGCTAACTACAGATGGGATCTGCAACAGGAAATAACGCAGCCTTGCCTGAGTTAAGAAGAACTTGCTTAGTATTCCCACCTGAAACTGGTTTCTGAAATGGGACATTTACAGTCGGCAGCCTAAGACTCACCTGCATCTCAGTCATCTAAGCCCCCTTCCCCAAGCCATCACTACTTATAGTAAAATGAGATCTAGAGGTCTCTACCGTGCCACCTCGTAAGGTAGCCACTGACCATATACAGCTGTTTACATTACCTCTAATTAAAATGGAGTCTAATAAGAAATCCCATGCCTTGGGATCACTAACCATACTCCCCCTGCACACCAGCTATGTGTGGCCAGCCACTGGCACACTGGAAAACACTGATGGAGAACAGCTCTGCCACCAGAGCAAGTTCTGTGAGACAATCCTGCTCTAGTCTTGACACTGTAAACTTGTCATCATTAATAATGCTGTCCACCCTCTGTGTCTGTGGATTCTTTATCCATTGATTTATTCATCTTTGATAAGGGAGAATTTAAAATAAATGAAATTTTGTACATGTCCGAGATGCATGTAGTTTATGAGCAAATGTCAGTTTATATAAAGGACCTGAGCGATTAAGAATTTTATTATCTGTGGCTAGTTCTGGAATAAGTACTCTCTGGGGAAAAAAAGAGATGAGTTTGATAAAGATTTTATGGCATAAATGAGTGGATAATAATTGCTTTAAGGAAGAAGAGTCTAGGGCAAACACATTTAGAGATAGAATTAGAGGAAGGAGCACCCTACAGGATTTTTAAGGTAGCACTCTGGAAAACAGGATGTGTATACTCAATGGCCAATAGCCGGCTGGGAGACAATTGTCATATAGTAGCTGCTGGAACCACCTTATCAGCCAGGCCAGAAGTGTGTTTCTCATAACTAGTTCAAAATGGACTTTCTATGCTGGGCAATGGCACTGAGAACAAAATACAGGAGTCAGATCATACCTTCCCTCCCCTCTCCCTCCCATGATCCCTCCCATCCTTCCCTCCCTCTGTCCTCTTGCCCTCTGCCTTGTACTAGTAATAAAGTTATCCTTTCCATCTTGGTCCTAGAAGACTGACTCAAGACTGCATGCTGAGAAATTGGCGAGCCTCCTAGGTGGACAAAATCTGACCCTGTGGGAAGAATAGAAATGAACAGCGACAGTAAATAGTAAATTGTGTGTCTCAATATCTCATTCTTGGCTGTCAAGGTAGTAATTTTATGAGTAATTATGTCATGCATCTTAAAAACACTCATCACTTTCAAAATTTAATGTCACCTGTAACCAAAACATCATACCATTAATATTTAAAAAGAGGTTTATAAAGAATATTTATAAACCAATATCTATAATATTATAAATAATATAAAAGCACAATCTCTGCTGTAATGAGTTCATCAATAAAAACATCACACAACTAGAATAAAGCAGCCACAAAAATGAACACTTGCCCAATCCCAAAGTCTATACATTTCAGTTAACTTTTATACAGTTCATTACAATAAAATGTTACATTTTTATCAAGAAACGAAAGCACAGTCAGAGAGCCTGGGTAAGTAACATGTTAGCTAATAAGAAAAAACATACTTTGGAAATAATTTTAACCTTAAACCAGACAGTTAAATGTTTCTTTCATTGAAACCATCTTCAAATCTTATTTTCAAAAAAACATTAAGTGATCATGGTATCTCCCCTGACAGGTAAGTTCTTACCCATTGGGAGAAGTGAATGAGGGGTAGATGGGGGTGGGGAGGAGTTAAGGGAGGGCAGGAGGAGGGTTGGGAGGAAAACTGTGGTTGGAACATAAAAAGAAATTTAAAAAAAATAAGTACAAATATATTAGGTGAACTTGTTAAAGGCAAATGACTGAAAATATGCCAAAATTATACGTTTTTTTTTTTTTATAAATTAAGTCATCTCTAAACTGGTAGCTCACAGAAATCATAATTTCTAGTTACTACAGATGATATCCCGGTTGTTTCCACTATGACAAGCTGATGTCTTCATATATGTGGAGCTTACCACTAGAAGCACACTTTATTTAAAATAAAATATTTAGCATTTATAGTATAAATAGCACAAAAGCTCTTATTTACCAATCAGAAGGTCATTTTGAAACCCATGTTTCCTCCATTTCTATTTAAATGCTGCCAAGAAAAGTTTTACATATGGGAACATCTCACTGTATAAAAAATGGTTTGAGTTACAGTTTTATAATAAAATGGCAATTTGTCATTGGCTTCAGACTGTTTTAGAAGCTATATGGAACCTTTTCACGACTAATATAATAATTATAGTTTTATACAAATAGATATCTCCCATAAACCTATGGTTATAGGTAGACACAGCCCTTGTATGCCTTGTTACATTACTAATGTTTACTTAACTTTGTTTTTGTTTTGAGTTTACATGAAATCAAAGTGATTTCTACTCAAATACTTTCTAAATGACTTCAATTAGTGGAGCCGAAATTCTCAGTGATTTGCTTCATGCACTTTGCAGCTTCAATGATGATCTTAAGTAAATGGATTTTGAACGATATTGCTAAATGACATTTGAAATGTGAATAAGTGTGAAACTTGTGGAATGGTACTTTATTTCTCTGTTGCCTTGGAAACGAAGGGAATGTCCTTCGCTAAGTAAGGCGATGTCTGCCGCCGGATAATACTCCGCATTTGTGAAGTACTTTAGCACACCACTGTAGAAGCGCCAAGACCCAAGAGAACCCTGGAAGAGGCAAGCCACGCTGTCACCCATCATTTTCCCTCAATTTGCGGCCCCCATTCTGTTCCGAGTCTCTCTCAGAAGGCTAATTGTCGGGAGTTACACACACAGCCTGAGCGTTTCCAAGATCCCAGCCCCTGAAACCTTCCAAGCTCTAGAGCAAGATGCTTCCAGATCAATACCAGTGTCTGAATGTCAAGGAGTAAGGTCATTGGAGACTGCTATAAAGAATCTGGAGAAGAACTGAATACAAGTGACAAAAAAATAATCATGACATTTTGAGGCTTTACTTCCGCAGTGCACTTGACCATACTGCCAGATGTTAAATCCATATCAGTAACAGCTGCTGCGGGGTGGCTAATATTCTCACTGAGCTTTACTTCCACTACGTTTCTCTGAGGGGAAGACAAAAGCTGGCTGTGACAAAGCAGGTGTGAGAATTAAACAAGAAGGCTGTGCTATTCTCAGAGAGGAAGGGCTGTTTCACCACAGTCTCTCACCGCATCACCCCAGACTGCCAGAAAGAACTCTTCTCACAACAGCGTTCTCAGAAGTTCCATCAATCATTTGCTTATATATCTTTCAACAGATTCCACCCGCCATCTATTTTAGAAGAAACCATTTGGGGCATTAACTTGGTGAGGTTTTCTGTTAGAACAAAAAGAACTTTGCTGGGTCCAACCTGAGCACACAGTTTTCATCTAAGCAACTTGGAGGAGTCAAACCCATGCCGAGAAAATCATTTGTCCAACAAATCAATTATATGTCAGACCCTTAGAGTTTTTGCTTTTACTTTGAGTCACAGCCTTTCTAAGAGTTAAAAAAAAAAACCCTATTGCTGTATTCAGGAAGCTCTTAATTTAAAAGCCCCTCAAAAATCTTTGTTTTCCCCTTGAGTCATGAGTATTTCTATGATTGAACTTTTCTCTGCTTCATCCAACAGATTTTTTAATTAAAATAATAACAGTATTTTCCAGGAATGTAAGCTTGTTGGCCAATTTGGAAAGTGGGAAGTTGTGTATTTTGTATTCTGTACTCAAAACAGATTTGTGTAAATCTAGAACATAAGTGAGTCACAAGATGTTAATGCAATTTTATCAAGCAGAAATAGAAAAGTACCAACACATCAGCTAACAATATATTGGTGAATTTAATCTCATTCCTTGATTAAATATCTGCATAATAGACTGTAGGTAGATTCATAAGGATGGGGTCAGTTCTGACCTGTACTCTCACGTTCCAATGAGGCAATCTACATTGGCCAAGACAACTGAAAAAATAGGAGAAAGTTATGCATGCATTGTCTTGATAGACTTTCAAGATTTCTAATTCCTTTACATAGTTCCATATGAGGGGTTACAGCTGTCTGTCTTGAAGGGCTGGATGAGGGAAGAAGGTGGAATTTTGGTACTAATGTATTTTCTTTCTGCCCTATCTCATCTATTAACAACTGTTGGCTGTTAGTTTGGTTTAAAAGCCACTGGTTGTATCCAACTTACTGTTCCACCCTTACTACATAGAAGGGCATGGAACTCAATAAATAATTATCAGTAAGATACTTTTACCTGCAAGCACATTACATGCTGAGTCAGTTGGTGCCCGCTCTGACTTCATCATTGATGTTGGAGTTTGAAATATAACTGAGTTTATGCGTATGAACAACACAGAGCAAACCAACTGCTATCTAGGGGTACGGAGATCCTGCCAAGGACAAGACAGTAGTGAAAAACTTGTCCTTCAGATTGACAGGAGGAATGCTTCTCCAGGCCATACATAATTCAGAACATCTTGCTTCTCATTTGCTCTGAGAATGGAATCCAAGTACATTGTGCACAGATCTTGATAGAAGTTCAGTTACTTCCTGATCTTACACAGGGTTTTATTCTGAAGGAGACAGTCCGGATTCAATAATAGTAATGTTGGCTTGGTCTGAAGATTCTAATTTGAAAATAAGGCATGAGTTAGTTTTATTTCATAAAATTCTGCTAACTGTACCCTCTCTTCTTTCCTAAATAGGATCCAAGTCCAATAGGAAAGTACTTCCTAGAAAGGCTTTGGGGGTTTTTTATTGTGTCTTGTCTTCTGAATCAAGTGGTTACTTTTAACATTACAAACAGAATAATGCTTAAAAATTTAGATGTTAAATAAATTGGAAGGGTGCTCAATACGTTGTTTGAAAATACTTTAAAACGGCTCTTCCATCTTCGTGCTTTAGCTACTAGACTGGGTGAATTAATGAGTTGGCCTTGATAGTGTGTGTAAGAAATCATAGAAGAGTACATAATCCTTAAAAACTTATTCTGAAACCATAAATTAGATAAAAATTAGTACAGTGTTCCTTAGCCATTAGATTCTTAAGAGACTTGTTTCTCAGGGGTGAGAAGGCCTTGGTGGAATCATGCTCCGAGTTCAGAACCTAAAACTCTGAAACTGAAGGAACTGGATTTGCACTGTGAGACGAGGGTCGCTGTAATGAGCCGTTTGCTGTCCTGCCAGCCAGCTCCCAAATAATGACCCAAAGACACTTCTTATTCATTACAAAATCTAGGTCTATAGTTTAGGCTTGCTCTTACAACTTACACAGCTTAAATTAACCCATTTACATTCATATACATTCTATCATGTGGCATTACTTCTCTTCCATCTTGGGCCTCCTGTTTCCTTTCCACATCTCCTGGCATCCCCTCCATACCAAAATTCCTCCTCTTCATTCCCTGGAAATCCTGCCTAACTTTTAGCCCTTCAGCTTTTTATTACACCAGTCACAGCAATACATCTTCACACAGAGTAAAATATCTCACAACAGCTATATGAAGTCAGATGAGTGTGTCCTGTACCCTTCTTAGACAGGAAACAACATGTCACTAGAAGAGATAGAGCTGAGAGCTGTAACCTAGGTTCTGCTCAGAATCACATGCTTGCTCTGTGGCCTGCATTAAGCAAGACATGAGTCCTACCCACAATCAAAGACACAGATCTATCTAGATCAGTAGGCTTGAGATTCACCATGTCTAGGACATAGGAGGCTTCCCCTCAGTCACAGCTTGCAGGGTACATGCTTTCAAATGGTCTTTTCCTGCCTATTTGTGCTTCCTGTGTGATTTGTACATATTTTTTTCATTACGTTTGGTATTGGTTGTCCTGCCCTTCTCTATAGAAGACTGGTTAGGAAATTCAATGAAGAGCATGTCTTGTATAATTAATGAGGGGAAAGATGGCTTCCTATGATATAAAGATGTGCCCAACCTCAAGATAAAGGCCTCTTCTCCAGCTAGTTCCTAAGATAAATAATTGGGCTTAACCAACAAGAAACAAAGCAAGGTGCCCCAATAAATAACTGATATAATTCTCATCCTGCAACACTTGTTTTCACAGCATTGAAATAGTATCTATCCTGATCTCAAGGAAGAGTGTAAGATAAATGGTAAAGAATGAGGATAAAAGTTAATATTACAAAGTATCTTCAGACCCACTTCATGGAGCCATTTCTATTCAGAAGATCTTGAAGACATCATCAACCTGATTCATGTCCCTAAACCAATGCACAGAGCCAGCCTGATATGGGGTCTGCAGAAAAGACTTCTGAGCAACAAAAGCAGCTAAGAATTCATCTCAGCGTCACAACCAGAGTCTATTCACTGTCTTGTCTGTGGCCCCAGGCACAAGTTGTGCAGAGTAGGAGCTGCAATTTCAGGCTCCGTTTCTCTTATTTCTGAGGCTTCCGTTATTTTTATTAGTCCCTCATACATTGATTATCCCATGTCAATAAGATACAAGCAGAGATGAGGGCTGGAAGGAGGATTTGAACCATGAAGTATCAAGTATCATGAAGAATCTGCTTTGGAAAGCTCTATGATTTTAGTCTGGGTCATGTCCATCCTCTTTGTATAAAGAAAACTGTCAGCATGTTTGGCTGACAACCAAGAAGAGTTAGACAAACTTTGTGCCAAAGGAAATTTTGCTAGTTACCGCAGTGAAGCTGTTCCACATAAAATAGTAGAGTCCAGTCCAGGCTCACAAGTCCAACCACAGGAAGGTATTGAACATCCATAGGTTTATCATTCAACAAAATGACCTCCACTCATATCAGTATTTAAAAAACAATAGAAACCAACAAACCTATAGTCATGTTCAATCTATTTGCCAAAAGGAGAAATAGACCCCAAGGAGAAAACTCCAGATTCGCTTGCAGAAATTATAAACCTAGTATATTCTTTCTTGTACCCAAATTGAGGCTAGGACCCTTAAAATTTTACAACTATACAAATAGAGATATTCGCCGGGCGGTGGTGGCGCACGCCTTTAATCCCAGCACTCGGGAGGCAGAGGCAGGCGGATCTCTGTGAGTTCGAGACCAGCCTGGTCTACAAGAGCTAGTTCCAGGACAGGCTCCAAAACCACAGAGAAACCCTGTCTTGAAAAAACAAAAAAAAAAAAACAAACAAACAACAAAAAAAAACAAATAGAGATATTCTCACACCTAGCTTAAAGGTGAAACTATCTTGACTTTCTGTGCAAATAAGGTCATAATTACAAGATTCAAAATTTCACTGATGACCAAGGGAGACATCATAAGTTGATTGACATAGCCACAGTGCTAGCAAATTTAGAGATGCAACTTTAATAATTCCTATTTTAGAAATAAGGAAATAGTTTCAAAGAACACAAGTTCATAGTTAATTACTTAGTGACTTTATTTCTGCCCTTATGTCAGCCCTAAAAAATACACTATGTTGGCAAAGAAGAAGATGTGCGATGAATATGAAATAAAATATCATTCTGAGTTTTTGAGGTGCATTTTGATCATTTAGAGTCACATGGCTGTCTCCATGGCCTGGATCCCAGGGTCAGGCATCTAGAGCTTCCAGGCAGTAGTCATCATGATGATGAAGTACACATCAGTGTCAATGGATGCACTCACGCCTGCATAATAGTTCATGAACTCCTCGGGGGTCACCTGTGAGAGAGGAGTTAGAAAGAGAAAGGACACTTTGCGTTGCTTTTCAGTGGAGGCCTCCCTTCCATCCCTGTAAAGAAAAGGGGTGTTACCACCAAGGATGTCTGTGTGTATGCTTACAGCTGAGGAACAGACCTAAAAGAAAAGAAAAACCAAGTTAAGGATAGTTGTGAAAATAGCTCGGGACAAAAGAAGTAAACCTTGAAAACATCAACCACCCTAAGTAAAGAGCAAGGCATAGGTTGTTATCTTTTCTTTAAAATCTGAGGCCTGTGGGTTCAAAAACAAAGACTAAACACAGAATTAGAAGTAGATATATTCGCGATTAATACTGTCTTTCTGGCACATATAAGAAATATTCCATATCCAGTATCAGGATAAGCAATGTCTCACCTTCCAAGAAATGCTTTGTCCTATGGGTAAAGAAAACAATTTCTAGTAAAGTGTATAATTTCTGTGAGTTTCTAAGGTATGAACTGTTCGTTCAAGGCTGAAAGTGAGCAAAAACATGACTTTCCCCTCTGCTTTTCCCACCCCTCCCCCTGCACTCCACTCTGTGTATATGACTGTCTTTGGAATATCAGCAGAAACATCTACTTCCATACTGAGGTTCAGAGGACTCTCCTTTTAGAAAAAAGGAAGGAAGTCTCATGAGTTAATAGGAGTTGGCCAACCTCAAAGTCAAAAGATTAAAAGCATCACAAGAAAGGAAACTCATAAATAACTGAAGAATTCTTTCTAGTTCCTAACAGCTTAATCTGTCTCACTAATGTTTAGGACCATTACTATCTCTTTTTTGTACTATAGGGGCTCATGAACAAAATGCCCTCTTTTTAATGAAACAAAAAAAAATGTAAGTTAACCAAAAAAATTCATGTGACCTACAATGTCTCTATATATTGTTTCATAAGCTTCCTCTCTCAAACCAGTGAAAGATGCCAGGAAGCATAACCCTGAACTCAGTGAATACTGAAGCTGGGATCATCCATCTGTAAATACAAATAAATTACATACATGCATAAATTTTTGTCTGTATGAAAGAGTTTGCCATAGGGGTTTTTTTTGTATTTACAGTTTCTTATGTTTTTAAGATGTCAGTAAAATTACAAAAGTTTCAAGGCCGGGGAAATATTCAGCATCATGAGTACTGGCTGTTCATTAAGAGCTCCTGGGGTTGATTCACAGAACCCACAAAAGGTTGAATCACTTTTATGAACATATTTATTTCATTTTGTCTATTGCATAAGATGACTATAAAGCCCTTAACACAATAGTCAGTTGATAAGTGTTTGATAAACATTGTTCACATTCATTGTCATAATATATAAGGCTGCATATATGTTTACTAATAAAAGTAAGGCTTTCTAAATATTCTAGATCTAAGGCTCTCAGATATGGAGTGTGTAAGCACCAATGAAGTATATATTAAATATACAAAGACTAAGGATACATCTCCCCATATGTCAGATATCATGGTTCATCAGTAATTTGAATTTTCAAGACACACACCTGATGATAATGAATAGCTAATAGTCAACATTATTACAGGTCTATGCTATTCAAGCAACATCACATACTGTAACTACAGAAAAACCCCCAATAACCTTTTGAGATTTTGAGAGATCAATGTGGCTGATTGAGATAAATTTGAGAAGGACCTGCAATAGAGACGTTAAGTCAGTTGAATCACACATGGCTACTTGGACTTGTTAGAGCCAAAAGCAGCTGACATTTCCCCTGGTGACAAGGAGGAACCACCTGCAGAAAGAATGAAAGACAACAGGGACTATGGAGAGTTGAGCTATTAGGGGAAATGGCAGTTGGCTATTTTCTCTGACATCTTGGTAGATCAAAGACAGCAACACTAGAGGAAACACACAGTTCTGTTATTTCTGTCCTAGACCTTCGGCTGCCCAACAGAAGCTGGAACTCTTTTGTATCTGCTGTTAACAATTCCTCAACCTACCAGACACCACTTCAACTACTTCTCCATCGCTGACTACAAAATGTCAGCAGGCAGGCAGGAAACTTCCCCCTTCCTACCTCCTGCCCCTTGATAATAAGACAAGTCAGCAGGTTTTATGGGAAAGGGAGGGGAAATTCCCTTCAGGGGGAGGAGGCTTGCTTCTTCTCATAAGCACCACCCCTTCCTAGTCTTACCTTTTCTGGTCTGGCCCCCAGGTTAAGAGGTGCGGCTGCTGCCCAGGCTGAGGGACTCCCCTCCTACATCACCATAACTCTCAGGTCCTCTAAAACAAAAACTGCCTCCAAGTGTTTAAACAGGTAGCTTGGAGCTCTTAGCCCATCTCTTCCAGTACACAGCATCTTGTATAGTTGAAGACAATGATTAATGAAAATGGAATGACTATTTTTGCCTTGAAGTTCACTGTAATTTAGATGTGCAAGCTGATCTCAAAATTTACCAAAGCATGAGTCAGGGTGAATTCTGCTCCCTGGGATTCCCTTTACCAGCAGCTGCTTTTTCACTCATGAAAGTGTGATAACAAACGATGCTTCTATGGACAAGGGTAAGAGAAACAAAAGGCCCTGAATAGCCCTGCTTATCTGTTCCAAAGCATATTGGTCCTCTATAAAACTAAGCACACTTTTATTGTAATTTAATTCATAAGAATATAGTTAGCTGTATGTGGGGAGAATAGTAATCTTCTATTTGTAACAGTTAGGGTATCAATATGTTGAGGTTTTTTTTAAGGCTTTGAACCTATTCGTTATTTACAATTTCACTGGGGGTAGACAAATTCCATCTGGATTCATCTTTTTCACTTACCAACCCATCTTTGTCATACGGTGAGTCAAAGTTGTCCAGAAACTTTCGGAAGACTTGCTCCTCCGTCCATTCCCCATTTTGGTACTTTGGATGGTGTTTAGCATTATAAACTTCGCGAAGGTCTTCAATGGTTATAACACCATCTCCGGTTTTGTCTAACTTCCTAAAAGCTTTCATAATTACCTCCTTTCTGGCTCTGGACATTGGGGGCTAGATAAATTAAAAAATAAAAATAAATACACACATGTGGATAAATACATATGCAAATGAACTTCTAAGCAGATGTGACTTGACACTCCCACCAGTGGTGTGAAATTACTTAGGTACCACTAAGTGAGATACTATAGAAAGTCCCTCATCTGGCTCAATCTTCTGCCCACACCCCCGAGAAATGTACTAGCAAGTTCTGAAAACAAAACTTTAAAGTAGTCAACCCAAACCATGTGAAAGTCAAACTCTTCCACAGAAAACACTGATTCATAGGGCAAAAGTTTGGGGAAAATATTTACCCTTAATGTGAGAAGGAACTCGTTGAAGTCTATGGTCCCATTTCCATTTCTATCAAATCTCCGGAAAAGTTCTTCTGCCTCTTCTTTCTCCATGACCACAGCGTAATCATTTAACCCTTTCAAAAATTCTTTGAAATCAAGGGTTCGGTTGTTATTGTCATCCATGATCCGAAACACTCTGAAGATAACAACATCGAAAAATAAGATAAAACAAAACAAATAAACACAAAGAACAACGTCTAAGCATAAAGATGGGAAAAGTGAGCCACCCCCATTTGCTTTCAGATACAACACATAAGTTTTAGACTTTTCTCCGCAGACTCACTGTTGAGCTCAGAGGCTCTGAGCATTTCCTACAGGAAAGCAAACTTTCAAACTCACATTGCTCATGGACACACATACACACACACACACACACACACACACACACATACACACATAGAAGGCTGCAGTTGTACTCTTTGACTCTAAGTCCATGACATGTACAACAGTTAGTTTTTCAGTCTCTCAAACATCTAGGTGTGACGGCTTGGCTGTCGGGTGCAGTAGTGCTGCTGGAGGTTGGTAGTGCTTGCTGAGACTGGTGCCTCCTGGATGGAAATCAGATAATTGAGTTGTGCCCTTGCGAAGGCTATTGCCCGGACCCTGCCTGCTTTCTTCTAGCCTCCCAGCCAACAAGAACAGGCAGCTGTACCCCTACTGTGTTCTCCTTGTGCTAAGGCAATGCTCTGGCACAGGCCACAGCAATGAAGTTCATTGATCATAAACTGAAACCTCTGACTGTGAGTCAAGAAGAACTTTTTCTCCATGCAGGTTTATTATCCCAGGTATCTTGTTAAAATAATGAAGAGTTGTAACCAGAGACTGCTTGTTTGTTTTCCGACCACATCAAAGAGTTACTAATATAGGTAACCTTTACAGGAACCCATGTTTGCTAATAAATCATATTTTCCTCATCTTCCACTTAAATGCCAAAAATGTAGACAAGCAATTGAAGCATCGTATTTTTATTTTTATTAAATCATATTAATCTTAGTAAAATTTCTAGAAACTATTATCAGACATAAATAAGGCTTCTAATTCTCCACTTATGTGCACTGACCACATAAAGTATACAGATGCTGTTTTGTCCAAAGGAGGCCTTTGCTTAAAAACACATATGTGATAGGCTAGGAGTCTATGTTCCAAATGCATGGTACCTACAACTTTTATGAAAGAAATGGTGTGTCGTCTCATTGATCTTGTGATGCTTAAGGCCTTTCTATAAATGCCATATCATGCTCTTATGATCTTACTCATTTCCTTTCCTCCACCATACACCACTCCCCATACTAAAGCCCTAAGAGTTATATTTTTGCTAGAATCATAACAGAATTATAATTTAGGATTTCAGAAAAGTGAACCTGAATTCTAGTTATGCAGTAACAACAGCTATATAAACTTGAGTATAACTGGGTCTCACTTTTCCACAAAAGTCTATGCTCTTGACCTATCATTTCTAATTAACACCAAAATAAATGCAATTGCTAAGTTACAGCTTACGATTTTCTTTTTGCTAGTACTATGTAAAGATGAGGGATTCAGATGCAAATGACATAAAGGTAGATGCCTCACTATGTGGAGGAAGTGACCAGCAAGAAGGAGTAAAGAAATAGGGCAATGAAGAAAGGATGAATAAGAATGGATATATATTTATGTATAATATTCCAGAACGGAGCCGTTTATGCTGACTGATTAGCAATGAAAAACTAAAAATAAATAAAATTTCAGACTCTTGTTAATTTATATTTCATATTTTCTTTTAAAAGCTAGAAAGAACACTTTGGATATTTATTAAGTAAATAAGTAGATTATGCAGACTTGGACATGGGCTATTTGGTGGCAGAGTCCATCTCTATGCTTTTTTATTGCTATAAATTCACTGTGTAGCAATCACTCTTTTAATATTCCCCAGCTAGATGAGTTAATGAATAAACTTTCCTACTACAAGAAATAGGCTGACAAGTTTCTGTCTTCAAAGATTAATTTGAAATAAACAATGTGTTGTTGATACATCTTGGATTGTTCAAAAAACTTCATCATCAGTTAGGCATCTTATAAGCTGCCAAACATTAGATTAAATATTGTAATTTGAAATACATAGTTGAATGAGACACAGACTCTATCCGTATGAAATTTATTCAGAGACAGGGAGATAGGAAAGGAGGAAGATCAGCTATTCTGAGTTCTGGCAAGGAGAAGCATTTTAGATCTCTAGTAGTTTGGGGGACATCCCATGTCTGTCTGTGGAAGCAAAAAGACAGCTACGAAGGCTTAAAAGAGATGGAAGAAGCATGGACAAGAGGATCGATAGAAAAATATAAAGAATTTTAATCTCCTTAAGTTCTAAGGTGCTTCAACCTTGTTACCTAATAAGACATGTAAACCTTGTTACATGATAAAACTTTGTTACATGATAAAGTAACTGCATAGTTTTCATGAGCAGAATATCATCAAGATAAATTCTTAGAGTCCTTAGAAAGAACTGGTTGAAAGAATTATTCAGAAACCTTGGCAGTGAAAGAGGCTGAGAGTCTGCCCATGAGCCACTCAGATGACAGCATGAGAAGAGACCTCAGAATTCTGTGAAATCAGATCATCACTGTGGTGGACTGATGAAGATAATTCTCAATATTCCAACTCAAGAAATGATGAGTGTAGATAGCTTCATTTGCAGAAAGAAAAAGAAAAGCAACTGCCAGAGATTTTTCACTAGCCTCCAATTAGTTAAAAACTTAGAGTTTCTTTTCTGCTATAAGTAGGAAGTGCATAAGGAAGAATATATACTATTGAAATTCTATAGACTTCTGTGTCAAAAATTAGAGGTGCCAAAATGATAACAGAATCAACTTGATGTTGAGCTTCAGAATAAATTCTTAAGACGAGATAGGAAGATGGTTCCACAAGCATACATTTCACAGAATAAGAACCCTGGAGTTTGTAGAGGGCAGACACTAACTAAAGAGGTGTCCTTCAAAATCAAGATCGGTGAGAATGCTTGCATTTGTGGGGTATATTTACTGGGGTCTGGACTTAGAATAAAGTTGAAATACCTGCTTTCCAATAGATCCAAAGACAAGGGTGGAGTGAGGGTTTCCCTCTACATGAATTGAAGACAAAGTGAGACCAAAGTCAACAATATAAGGTAGACAGAGGGCAGTTTAAGCAGAAAGCTCAGGGAGAGATGGTAGCAGCTCACAATGGAAGGGCTAGTTTAGATAAAGGTTGAGGGTAGCACAAGGTGGAAATGGTGTGGACAGCAGGAAGAATCCAATTGCATGATTGTTAGTGGAACACAAGTCAGGGTTCCTCAGAGGTCTGAACTGAAGACAAGGAAGTGAACCCAAGAGGACATAGAGGTTGGAACCCCACAACACTGAAGGGAAGTGGCCTATGAGAGCATGAGTAGCAGGATTCTTATATCTACACCCCTGAACTTTTAACAGAGCAGAGTTTATTTTAAGAAAGGTATGGAAGTGCCTTGGGTATTTGTTCTTTGGGAGTTTTTTAGAGGGGCTTCCCCAGGTGCCCAGTACCTGACTGCAAATAAAGTTTCTGCAGCCTCTGAGTGTGAGGTTGTGTTCTCCTTACACAGACATCCTGTAGTTCTTTATCAAACAGATTCTCATACCACTGAACAGCACATTTGTGTACTCTCTTAGTCTTGGTCCTTCATGGGACCTGCAGAAGCTTGTCCACGCATGACGGCCCCAAAATATGTACAAGGCCATGTTTATGATATATATTCACTATAATTTGTTAAAATATACAAAGTTCAATCTTAGAAGACTCAGTCTCCTTTCTCCTTGGAATTTTCAGTCCTCAAGTCTATACATACTATCAAGTATCAGGGAATATAAGCAGAATCGCTTGACCAATAGACTGCTACTGAGGTGAACACTAAGTCATCCCATGAGCAATTACGGTGGCAAGTGAGACATGCCAGCCTGGCTGGAAGCAAGCTCCAAATTCTCTTTTATACAAAATCCATGTAGCCAAGGCTGGTGGCCTCAACTCATTATGTAGCCAGAAATGGCATTGAGCTGCTGATCCTCTTGCTTCCACCTCGCCAGTGCTGGGATAACAGGAATATGCCACCATGCCTGTTTTTCTAAATTCTTTAATTATTGTTACACTTCCTTCTTTTACCCCAGCTTTGGGCGGGGCCTCTCTCCATGTCCTTCCGAGTATCTGTACTCCTAAGCATGCTTTCCTTGGCCTCCATGCCACAGGAGCTTCCCTTCTTTGGAACAGACACATGCTTTACTGAACTTGGAGTTAAGAACAAAACCTGTCATGAGGACTCAAAGATCCTCTCTCCAAAACAATGAATTTCGTAGATAAGAAACCGAGGCCTTAAGAGGAAATTATTTGCCCAATATCACAAAGTCAGTGTTAGGCTCACCTAGACAATTCTGATGTATTTCCTTTCACTGTATCCCCATTGTGGTGGTTTGTAGGCCAATGCCTCTTATAGGCTTATATGCTTGAATTTTTGGTACCCATCTGGTGGACCTCTTGATAAGATTAAGAGTTTTAGTCTTATTGGAGGAGAAGCATCACTGGGAGTGGGTTTTGAGGTTATATCTCTCTGCTTACCGTCAGATCAGGATGTAAACTCTCAGCTAGTACCTAGCGCCATGCCTGATTGCCTGCTGGTCACGGACTCTAACCATTTAGAACTGTTAAGCTCCCAATGAAATGGTTTCATCTACAAGTTTCCATAGTCATAGTGTTTTGCTACTGATTTAGAAAAATAACTAAGACACCATCCTACCTGCCAAGACCTTTGATGCCTGCAGAGCCCCTGGCCAGGCACTGCAATCGCAGTCTTTCAATGGGATCAGTTGCTGTGGAGAGCTTTTTCTTGGATTGGATTGCCATCTCACGGTCATGGCGTGCTGTCCCTGCCATCTGAAAGGAGAATCCACAGCCTGTTAGTGGAATTTAGACCCTACTGCCCGTATCTAGCTGGGGAGTTGGCGCAATGAAACATACAGCCTCCTGTCATTCTGCCCTCAGGAAATAGTCTCAAACTTCCTAAAATTTTACAATTTTTAACTATGCCAATTGTGTGCCTGGCATTTTTACAACCTACTTATCTAGTTTCGCAGACATGTGTTCTCATCACTCTGGAAAATAATGAAGAACACAGCCATTTCCCAATATGCTTTGATCTTTCTGAAGCCCTTCTCTGTCCACAGAAACACGTCCTTAATGGTGAAGGGAAAATGGAAAAAAAAGAAAGCATTCAGAAGCTGCTAAGGATGCTAAAGTTGAACAAAGTATGTATACGGAAAAGTGAGAGAAACCATGGAACATCTGTGGGAGTTGATAGTAAAATTCTCAGTACTTACTTGTTTGAACCAATTGTGATGTGGTGTGTGTTTGTGTGTGTATGCATATATAATTTATAAGGCCCTGTATCCATTTGATCGTACATTTAATGCTCTCCCCTTTGGTTTAAGTGTCAAGTTCTGTCCTCACTTTCTCTGTAAGAGTGTTAGTGATGCTTACCAGTCACTCATACACTCTCTTTAGTAGGTTAATGCCCTTCAAGCAAGGCTTTTAAGGAAGAATAAAATTGAAAAAACAGTCCTCTCTCTTTCTCTTTCACACACATGCGCGCTCGCGTGCACACACACACACACACACATACACACACACCTACCTTACTCCCTTTGTTGCTCTTTTCTGTAAGAAATATTCAGAAATAGTAGAAGGTGACCTGGCCAGTCCAGATTTGAATTCTCAGAACTCTTACATCAGTGGGAAGAGGGCAAGACCAAAAGTATAGGTGCCTAAATTTTGTGCTTATTTCTCCAAACCTATCCCTGGTGAATATAAGTTTGAGACAAACTCTGTTGTCTGTTGCATGTGACAGCAGCTATCTAGAGTAGACAGTGGACAGGAAAGATCAGAGAACACCAGGATCTTCTTAGCACCAAGTGAGGGGCTTCTTACTGCACCTTGCAGGGTATCAAATGCCATAACAGAACAAGTATGTCAGGCCTAAGCCCCCTTCTCTTTTGTTAAGGCCACACAGTAGCCATCATGGAGGCCCCACTCTGAGGCCTTCTTCTAACTTTAGTTATATCACAAAAGTTCTACTGGAAAGTGTCATAACATATAAACTTTGGAATTAAGTTTCTAATACATAAAGTTGGTAGGACACAGTAAAACCAGAGTAGGAAAACAAGCATGGATTAATAACATTACTTTCCTATAAGTCCCAATGAACAATAGACATTAGACTTTTTAATCTCACCAGATTCTTTCGGCCCCACCATATATAACAGTATGTAAGAAATTCAAAGTGTAATTTTCTGGCACTTGCTCATGAAAAATAAAAATAGACCTTGGGAAGACCAAAAGCAGGAATCTAGACTGCAACCACTTCTGCCTTCTGAGGCCAATTCTACCATGGGTGATGTAGGATGATGCTACTTGATATGACCTGATGAATTCAGAAAAACATTGCAATCAAATGTGGTACTTGAGATGCTCACGTCGACCATTGCTTTTCATCATTTAGTCGCTTAATTCATCAACAAGCAGCCAATTTTAACCACATCCTCTTTTCAATGTACTGTGTCAGAATAGAAGTTAGGAATCTGAGGGGTAACTCAGAGAATCAAGCTCTAGAAGGGAACAGAATCTTCACTTGAATTGTGCAGCCTCACATTAAAGCAGAACCGGAAAAATAAAGATTGCAAGACCTGGGGTTTGAGAGGAAGGTGGGTTAGAGCGGTATTTCCAATAAAGAAGGGCAAGATATACTCAAAGCTCTGAGGTTTGAATAATACATCCAGCTGCAGTCTCCGAATATGATGTCACGATGTTGCTGACATCACAGCCCCAATTAAAGAGTGTCTGACTCCAAAATACCCCTTTTGACTCTGGTCACAACAATACAATCTGTCAATATGAACTAGGCTTAGGAGGCAGTCCTTCCCAATGCATGGGGCCACAGCACCACCATGTGTTGGCTCAGTATATGTACAGTTAGCTTGCCAGAGGAAAGTTTGCTTCAGCAAACCTCTGTCTAGATTGATAGGTTTGGGGCAGCAACAGCAGGCACAAACAATATTCACAGCCTGGAATCTCACTTTATCCCAACTTCATCCCAAGAGAAAGATCACAGGTATCACAGCATTGGCCTGGGGACTTTCTAGACACCAAAGAGGAAATGATATTATTTTATCCATAAGAGAAGCTAAAAAAAAATATCTAGGCTAGGGCTGTGAGTGTTCAACAAGGATGGTTCCTGTATAATTGAGATGACTGGTGTACCACATGCTTTGGCCAAAGCAAAAAGTTAAATAGCCTAAGTAAAAAATTACACCCTTTTTATTTTTATTTCATTTGCATGTATGTTTCTATGTACATGTATGTCATATCTATGAGAGGTCACAGAAGATGGAACATGCAGCCAGAATGAGTTTATTGTGTCCAGTATACTGCCTCGACCCTGTGGACAGTGGTGAATCCGTTTAAAATCCACATGAAGAAGCTTGAGGTGTGAGATGGAGGGAGAACTAAGGCTGTATCCAGAGCTGCTGCTGCCTTGCCTCTCTTCACTCAAACCCACCCTCACCCATAGTGACAGAGGAAGGGATATTTAAGCATGTTTCTACCTCCGTTTAAGACATTTTGCATATTGATACAATTTTAGTATATATTTATCATATTGCATTATACATTTCTATTTCTGATCAAGACACTCATACATTGTTTACAATTTGAGGTCATTGTTCTCATTTTCTGCATAGTAGTTTAAAGATTCTTTAATATTCTAATATAAAGCCTTAGTCTTTAAGTTATGCAGGTATTAAGTATTATAGGTCAATAGTCATCCAGGTTGGTCATACTTATACTTTAGACTACTCAGGTCTTTTAGATACATAGAGATTGTATTCTGCATAGATAGGTAATCTTCAATCACTTTAAAAGGTTGTAGAATATGGCCTTTAAATAACGTAGGGTTCTGTTGATGTGAGACACAATTGCTCCTGGCAGCACCCATTTATTCCTGAGAGAATGTTGAGCACCGAAGACACTCATTTGGAGCTTGTTTTCTTCTCGGCAAAACTGGCCTTTGAGCAAGGAAATGCCCATGCCTCGACCACTGACAAAATGCACGATGTCTAGACTGGATAAGCAAAATACAAGGAAAAAGACTGCCAAGACAGGGTAAGAGAGTTTTGAAAATCTTCCTGCCTCTTAAAATGATCTGTCAGTTACTCTAGGCCTTAGCCAAAGTTGGTTGCTCTAATGTTGCAAATGAGACCTTGAGTGATTGCCCAGGTAGCCAGTTGTCTCTGTCATTTACTGCACATTTTTTGGAAGCTTTTTGATTGCACTCACTGCTTATTCAAGTAATATTATCTCCCTTCTCAGGTCTTTGATGGGGTTGAAAACTAGAAAGTCATAGTTAATTTTCTCTTATGACTTAGCCAAGCCCTCTCACTTCCTGCCTGCCACACCAGGATGTTCAATTCTGTTTCTGTTTCCTTTTTGTGATCTGTGAGTTCTCCTTTAATAAAGAACTCCTTACTATTAGGAGCTAGTATGGGATTCCTTTATCCCCACTCCCCATCCGACAGTGTTCTCCTTCAAGGTCCTGACTTACACTTCTGCTTCTGCACTTTTTTGAGATCTCTTTAGTGCTATCTGGTGGCAGAAAAATGAACTACACCTTGCTCCTTCCCCCTTCCCTTCCTTCCTTCATTCCTCCTTCCTGCCTTGCTTCTATATCTTCCTCCTTTCCTCCCTCCCTCCCTTCATCCCCCTCTCCCTCTATTCCTCCGTACTTCCATCCCTTTCTCACTCCCTCTTTCCATAACTACATAGACATCAACCTATAAACACAAAGGAAGACCAAATCTTCAAAGCATTCTCTAGCATATCCATCCATACATCCTAAAACATCAAATTCTTCCACATCCAGTTTATTAATAAGCCCAAAGAAATGTCTCACTAAATCCTCAAAACTGAAGCCTTCCTTGGATTTCCCTGACAAGTACTCAAGAGACCTGGAACACCTTTGACCTGCTCAAATAAAACTACATAAAAGGAGTCAATCTGTAGAGTGCCGAGGGGAGAGGGCAGAATCACATAATGGAAGTCAGAGCAAAGGATGTGCAGGGCTGGAGCAAGGAATATGTATCAAGGAAGAGGCCTCTTCTCCTGGCTGCCAGGGGTGTGCACCACAGTGACTGGCTAGGTCTCATTTGGTTTCTGCCAGTCATATTTTTTGGCCACTAGTGCTGAATTACAGGGAATGTGTGCTGCAAGAAAACCATCCTACTGGGTGGCAGTCACATAAGGCAGCCCCTAAGAACAGCAAGTGCCTGCTGAGCTGTACTGATTTCCCCAAGGTAGTTCCTTCCCCTTAATGTCAAGGCTATTTTCCAGACTGCTAAACTGAGCAGTAGTTCTTTGGGGTTAGTTTTTTAACTTCAAATGCCATTTATGGATTTCTGTTATTCAGTGTCTGTGCCATCGCATTAGATATTTCCAAAACAAAAAGAGGTACTGTTGCTGGAACAGTTCCTGCAGTTTTAAAACACTGTTCTCATGGAAAGGATAGAGCAGAGAAAGAATCTGCAGAGCAGGTGACAACTGGCTAAGGTAGGAGGGCTTGAAGCCATTTTGAGGAAGAAAGCATGCCCAACCTTCACTCCCATTCCCCCCTGCCTCCCTTACCTCAGACTTCATCCTAAGGACCATGTCTATGCCTTATGCTGCCTTCATAACCATTTTCAGTACAAACTTGTCTAGCTTTCTGATTCCAGAGCAGACTTCAGTCTCTCTGATGGGCTCTTAGGTAAAGCAATGCACCCAAATAGTCCACGCCGAGGCCAGAAACAATAAGGCATTTCTCTTTATGACTGACTAAGCCCAATGTTTCATCTAAATCCTTTCTCTTGGGTCCCTTTTATGCCACTGGTCTCTCTCACCCTTCTTTCCTCCTCTCCACCCCACTAACAAAGCACCACAGACTGGGTAATTTACAAAGGAACGAATTTTATTCTCTAGGGTCCTAGAGATGAAGTCCAAGACCAAGGCCCTGGAGTTTCATGACTACTGAGAACTTCTCTCTCTTTTCAATGTGGTGCTGTGGGCTCTATGTTATTTTAGCATAGAGAAGCCTGTTCTTGAATCTTTCTGTTAATACTGGGGTGAAAATTAAGTACTATTTCTCATGTTTGTGAATATTTGAAAAATACTTTCAAAGTATCCTTGTCTGAGTTGGGGTTTATATTACTGTGAGAAAACACTATGGCCAAACAGTGGGTGGAATTTTTGTTTCATGTTACAGTCCACTACAGTCCATCACTGAGGAAAGTCAAGACAAGAACTCAAACAGGGCAGAAGGCAGGAGGAGATACAGAGGCCATGGAAGAAGGCTGCTTCCTGCCTTGCTCAGCATACTTTGTTTTTACACCGAAGACAACCAGTCCAAAGTACTGTCCATAGTAATCAAAATTTTATAAGAAAATTCAGTAGGATAAAGCTTTAAAACACCATATTACAGGGATAAAAAATTATCAAACTGTCATGAGATCAACACCTTACTCCTCCCAAGCACCTTGTCATCAGCTCAGAATCTCTGGGAGAGGCTGGTCCTGAGCATGCCATACAGACACAGGCCAATTTTGCAGATCCTCGTTTCATTGCAAACTCTTCAGGGAGCAGCATCTCAACAATTATTCATCCTCATCTGTGATAAAAAACACTGACCAAGAGGTGCTGAGGAGAGAAGAGGACTTGTTGCAGTTTAGAGACTACACTCTGCCACTGACAAAACCAGCTCTGGGCATTCAAACAGGAACTCAAAGCGCATCTTCTTGGTCTTCCACAAAACTCTAAACAGAGACCTCACTCACAGCCAGGAGAAACAGCCTTGGTATCAGATGCTGTTTGCTGGCTGGGACACTTGGATTATACTTAGCTAGCTTTATCATTTAGCCCATGACCACCTGCCCAGGAAATGGTACCATAAACACTGATCTCTGCATCAGCTCCTGTCTCCAGGGCCCTGCCCTGTTTAAATTTCTGTCCTGACTATGATGTGGAAGTGCAGCCCAAATAAACCCTTTTCTCCCCAGCCTGCTTTGGACATGTGTTTTATCACAAAAATGCTAAGACAGACCAAGGGAACAAAAGCAAAGAACCAAACCAAGTTAGAGCTTGTAACTTCAGACATTTAATATATGACAAAGACACTAAAAGCATAATATTGGATGCAGCTTCAACAAATGGTGCTAGGAAAATTGAATGTCCACATGCAGAGTATTGAATTTAAAGCCACACCTATCATCTTGCACAAAAACTCTCCAAAAAGATGAAAGACCTAAGCATGAAACCTGAGACACTGAAACTGCTGGAAGAAAACATGGCTACAGGCTATTGGTGTCTGAAAGGACTTCCCGAGTAGGATTCCATTTGCTCAAGGCTAAGTCCAATTGGTAAGTTGGATTCATAAAGCTAAAATCTCCTCCACAGCTAAATCAACAACCAGGAAAATAGAACGCCTACAAAATGGGAAAGAATATTTGCTGGCTCTTTATCAGACAAATGACTAATATAAAGAATGTATATTTAAAATAAAACTTTTAAAAAGATCAAAGAGTCAAATAAAACCAAAAAACATGACCCAATCAAAACTTGGGCCTGGCTAAACAGAGGCGGCAAGAGGCACACGCCTTTAGTCCTAGGACTTGGGAGGCAGAGGCAGGTGGATTTCTGAGATCAAGGCCAGCCTAGTCTACAAGAGCTAGTCACAGAGAAACCCTGACTCGAAAAAAAAAATAATAAAATTTATTTAAATAAATAATGAAAATAAAAACCTGGCCCTGGATTCTGAACAGCAAGATCTTCAAAGAAGAAAAAAGTATAGCTTAAAAATTCCTCAAAAAAAAAATATTTCATCATCCCTAGAAACTAGGGAAATGCAAATCAAAATAACTATGACATTCCATCTTACCCTAGTCAGAATGGCAAAGCTCACCCCAAAGAACAACTACAGATTCTTCCCATCATCATTGACTTCCCGTGTCTTTGACATTTGTTCATGGCATGAAGAGCAGTGCCAACAGATGTCATGTGCTTCTTCCCCATAGAGATCACACTACTCCCTTTATTTTTCTGTTAAAGGAAGCGCCCCTGCTGTCCTGTCACACATCCGTCCACTCCCTTGTCCAGTGCCACCATAGAAACCATTACTCAACTGGCTTTGCCTTACCAGAACTGAAAGAAAAAGATGTTTCTGTTGTAGCTCTGGATCAGAGTCATAAAGTGTGTCTCTATCTTTAATCCCTTCAAAGGTTCATTAAATGCTTAAAATTCTGTACACACTCCTTAGCATTATGATCACGCAGGCTCTTTTGTATAATATTGTACATAAGATAGCATACTCAATGCTACCAAAATATTACTAGTGTTCATAAACAAAATATACATATATTGTTAAATTAAAAGCAACCACTTATTTAATAGGGCAAAAGTGGTGTATAGGGAGGTTGGAGTAGTGAAAGGAAAGGAGGAATGATACAATTAAATTATAATCTTTAGAAAGTGTTTAGATAAAAGAAGTAAGAAAAAGAGCAACAAGCACACATTGACTGATAAAAAAGAGGAAATCCTTCCCCGCCTGCAGGGAAAAGTCCCCTGATAGGTTATCCATACAAGGTGGTCAACCTTAAACACAAGTACTTACTGGCATCACTAAATGGGTTTAATTAGTGAGTCTGCGGGTGTCAAAGAGAGAAAGAAAGATGCATGTACATGCAACAATGATAAAGTAGAGGCCATTAATTTAAGATGGAGGGATGTTATATTTATACATAACATCTGTGTACAAAATTCTCAAATCACCAAAAAAAATTAAAACCCTAATTTTAATTCTTAATCTATCAACAGTCGACAAGGTATGGCATAATCAGTACAATTTACCTCACAAAAATATTGGAATATATTTGTTGGTTGATTTATGGTTTGGAAACAGAATTCTCCTAGGCTTAGTTTCATCAGGGGCACCAGGATCCTTAGCAAATCATGAAAACACTCCTCATTCAAGAACCGAGCACACAGACGCCTCTCAGAATGGGTTGTCTCCTTCGCCTTTGCTAAATGAAACTGAATTTTCTCTAAGCGTCTCTTCCAGGAGACTACCCCAGGGGCCAAGCTCTGTGCGCCGACAACCTAGGGGTGGCTTCTTTGGGACCCGATTCCTCATCAAGGCTAATTTTTTTTCTTTAGATCATAGCGCCTCATACTTAAAAATGAAGCAAAAGTGACAGAGGTAATAGAATAAATAAGAACATTAAGTTACCTGAAATGCTGATCTGTAGCAACAGGCTGCTTCAAGCGGAAACCATGGACACGGACTTCTTTCTGCCCCTGGGGACTCTAGTATTCTCCAATGGCCTATGTCTCCTCCCTCTTACCTGTCTTCCAAAGGTGTCCCTCCCCTTCAAAACTTTCAGTGCTAATTGGATGGCCTGAAAAACGCTGCTACAGACGCAGGATCTGATTAGCTAAGCTCGCTGTCATTCCTATGCTGGGCCTGCTTTTTGTCTCAAGTTTACACTCCTGTTTCCTAGGAAATCCCAGTACCTCTGAAAACCCAAGCTGTTTGCTCTGGAGGAGCTGACAGGCAGAAGTTCTGTTGGCAATTGATTGGTTTCTAACGCAGCTTCAAAACTGATCTCCCACGTTTAAAAAGGAAACGTTTGGTAAATTGTCTTATTTGATTCAGCTGCTCTTTCCTCACTCTGCAAGGCTGACTGCCTGAATGGCTTATTGCCAGGTGAGGCATGAAACCACACCCCTTAGAAGCAGGCAGAGGTGATTAAAGGTAATGCCCTTGGAGCTTTTCTACATTCATACACTGAGATGATACCTTTCCCACATTTTTGTTTTGTTTTGATGCTGGATTATGTATTTTAATTCTTTCTTCTGCATTCACTACACACTTGTTCTTAGCAATACATTTGGCAAAGCAAAAACCGGCCAATTAGTTGATGCTGTGGTGAATGTATCTAAGCCACAGTTCTTGCTCTGAGTATCTATAACATACATCTCCCTCCATACTCCCACACCAGGTTCCCTCCATCCTGTAATCATACAAAGAACTAGGAGAATAGCTTTCTAGAAAAACCTCCCTTTCATTTTCTGTTATGCGGTTTACCTGGTGTGTATTCTCAGAGTAGGGTGGTCACTGATTTTTAAGATCATTAATTTTTAAGGTTTTATTATAGACATCAAATGGAAAGACTCCTTTTTAAAAAAAATAATCAGCATTAGCTGAGGTGATTTCTGATGAAAAGAACCACCTGCTCAAAACCCTGCTTTTTATCCCTTCCTGAGTCAGACACACTTCAGGGGGTCCTTCAAGTGGAAGGTGGTACCTAGAAGTGAAGAGAGAGTGCAGACACAACAGCCATCCAGTGCTCTTCCCACTTCCGTACCAGAGTAGTCTGAGCCTCTTCGCATAGCACAGGACGTTCCACTTAAAGTACCTTGAGCTTGTCATGTTACTATTAGCAAGGGAAATTATGAGGCCAGCAAGGTTAATCTGTAAGTGCTGACCACTTAACCAACAAGCACCACCAATGGAAGACAAACCTTGCCTTTAAAAAAATACTTTGTTGTTTTTATTGAGCTATATATTTTTCTCTGCTCCTCTTCCTTCCTCCCCAGCCCCATTCTACCATCTCTAATGATCCGAAAGCTCCCAATTTGCTCAAGAGGCCTTGTTTTCTTCTACTTCCTATGTAGATTAGATCCATGTATGTCCCTCTTAAGGTCCTCTTTCTTGTCTAGGTTCTCTGGTTTTGTGAATTGATCCGTAAATTATGGAAGACAATGGGAGGAACTGGGAGCTCCCAGAGGTCCAGAAGGAGTCTTCTTCATCTCTGCATCTCCTAAAGTCCCTGTCACAGCACTCTGTACAACCCCGAAATTAATCAAGGTTGGTTAATCAAATTGTTGGACCAATAAAAAATATTTATATTCAAAACATTCAAAATGGAAATCAGTCTTCCACAAAGAGCTACTTCCTTACACTAAGCAGTTTTTTTAAAAAATTTATTTATTTATTAAGGATTTCTGCCTCCTCCCCGCCACCGCCTCCCATTTCCCTCCCCCTCCCCCGATCAAGTCACCCTCCCTCATCTGCTCGAAGAGCAATCAGGGTTCCCTGACCTGTGGGAAGCCCAAGGACCACCCACCTCCATCCAGGTCTAGTAAGGTGAGCATCCAAACTGCCTAGGCTCCTCCAAAGCCAGTGCGTGCAGTAGGATCAAAAACCCACTGCGATTGTTCTTGAGTTCCCATTCTTCCTCATTGTCCGCTATGTTCAGCTAGTCCAAATTTATCCCATGCTTTTTCAGACCCAGGCCAGCTGGCCTTGGTGAGTTCCCGATAGAACATCCCCATTGTCTCAGTGTGTGGGTGCACCCCTCGAGGTCCTGAGTTCCTTGCTCGGTTGTTAAAGAGCTAATTTAATTGATTTAAAACACTAAGCAGTTTTTTAAATCAAGTAAATTAGCTCTTTAACAACCTCCTACATGTACTTAGTGCAGTCTGATTACTCGAGCATCCCCTTATCTTCCTCCAGTTCCCTCTTCCCCTCAGTCATTTTCCCAGGTCCGTGGCCTCGGGTCCCCTCTTATGACTAATTCAGTTTAATGAGGGTTATCTGTGCAACCACTGGATTGGATATTGGGGACTGATGGGGTCACCACTGGACACAGAAGGCAATCACTCCCCTGTCCCGGGATGTATCATCAGCTGATAGTTCAGCATTGAGGAGTGGGGCTCCTCTAGTCCCTCCTCCATCTGTGCCTGGCTGTTATTGGGCATCACTCAGGTGTTTGTTCTCCTTAAGTTCTTTCTTCTTATTTTTGTTGTTTTGTTTCTTTGTGTTTCCTTTAATTTCCCTGAGTTTTGATGAACTTTATAATTTTCTTTTAAATTATGCATCCTGGGATTCATCCAGGTAATTCTCAGTGGCAAGCGCATCTATAGACCTGAAAGGTGTGGGCTGAGATGCTGCCTTGATCTTTTATCTATTGGTACTTTGTGATGTGATCCCATTAGGGTGACTGCTTTGCCAGTTCGGTGTCATATGTGAGCAGAGCAGGCTGGGCAGGAGAATGGTGGGGTCTGGAAGTCTGTATGGCCTGTGTGGAATGACATCAGCAGAATGAGGGGCAGGGCTGCTGCGCAGGAAACGAGTTCTTCAAATTCCACATTTTCAAGGAATCTTGGTTCCTTTTCATAGGAAATAGTATTTAGAGACTGGAAAATATTACCTAGGTCTACTCCTTCCTAGCCAAAGACTGTTGCTTCCTTTTTATAATTTTATTGGTAAGATCTAGGGAATAACAGGATAGCTGAGACTATAAAAATTTCATATCTATACCTCTGTGTTGTGTTCTTCTTATCTTTACAAGATAAACTATGAATTTTGGGTCACCTCTTAAGCTGAAATATAAGCCCATATGGTAACCTTGTGATTCTTCTCAAATATCCATTTTGGATTCTTCTTTAGGTGTCTGTGAAACCTCTCAATGTATCAAATTATTTATTTATACATTTTCTCAATTTAAGTGAAAATAATGCATTCTCAAATGATAATCTGCAAAACTGAAATACCAATAATAAATGGCAAGTTCCTTTACAATTATATTCCTCTATAATCTGATAATTTAATGATTAAAATTATACTTTCTCAACTGACATTGTATTAGATACTTTTTTCTTTTCATATTTATAAAATGCTGGTGAGAGTAAATACATTCATTTCTTTATATAATTAATTTTAAGATTTTAGCTATTTTTTATATTTTAACTTTTTGTTTTTTCTTTCTTTTATTGTTTATATTGTGTTATAAATTTTTCTCCACTCCCCTCCTTTTGTTCCTTCTGTCCTTCTACCCTTTTCTGTGACCCCCACACTCCCAATTTATCAGGATAACTTGCCTTTTTTTCCCCTTCCTTTGTAAATTCATGCATATCTCTCTAAGGGTACTCTTTGTTGTCTAGGTTTTCTGGGGTTTTGGACTGTAGGCTGGTTTTTCTTTATTTTATGTCTAAAAGCCACTTATGAGTGAGTATATATTATATTCATATTTATGGATCTGGGTTACGTCACTCAGTATGGATTTTTTCTAGATCCATCCATTTGCCTGCTAATTTCAAGAAGGCATTAGTTTTTACTGCTGAGTAGTGCTCCCTTGTGTAGGTGTACTACATTCTCTTTATCCATCTTTGGTGGAGAGACATGTAGGTTGTTTTCAGGTCCTGGCTATTACGAGTAATGCTACTGTGAACGTAGTAGAGCACATGTCCTTGTGGTATGATTGAGCATTCTTTGGGTACATACCCAACAGTGGTATTTGCTGGGTCTTGAGGTAGATTGTTTCTAATTTTCTGAGAAATCGACATACTAATTACCAATGTGGCTGTACAAATTTGCACTCCTAGCAGGAATGTAGGACTTTTCCCTTTACCCCAAATCGTCTCTAGCACAAGCTGTCATCAGTGATTTTTAATTGGCCATTGTGACAGGTATAAGGTAGAATCTTGAGTTAATGTATTTTGTATATAGAATGCTAGCTCAACTGCAAATCCCTGTGTGTAGTGTGAACTGTAACAGGGGCTCTTCATCCACACACTGCACATGATCCTTCACCTGATTTTCCCAAGTATATTTGTTTTGAGGATAATATTTTATGGAAGAAAGTTCACACAATATTGTTGTCCCTTAATTTCTACCATCTTGAAAAAATGAGACATTTTATATTTATCGTTTTACTTTGTATCTTCGTACTCAACAACACTGAAGTTCATTCTGTATCAATTTATAAATCTCGGGTTTATTCTATTTTAGATATAGCTGTTACTCCAATAATTGGACAGACTGTAGCTTTTTTCTTTCCTTATGTAAATTTCTCACACATGAGGAAATAAATCTTGCATACCATCATATCAAAAAATGATTTCTCACAACCCTTCAACTTCCTGTTAACTTTATTTGTTATTTTATTCATTATCCAGGAAAATGTATTTATTTCATTTGTGTGTTGTCATTTTCAGGCAAACTGGTTCTCATTACATCCTGGGAGTGGCTGATCCTCCCTAACAGGGTAACAGCACTCTAGGTATCTGAACTCTAAAGAGAAATTATAAAGCACAAAATAATAAAGGAGTAAATAGAATTTGTCAAGTGTGGGGTTTTTATCTCAAGTGATTGGAAAAGATTCAGAGACTAGAAGTCACAGAGATGATGAAACTCTCACAGCACTGTGAATGGCAGAAAGGACGGAAGAGGAGAAATGACCAGGAAAAGAAGGATTGTACTAAGCAAGGGGAGCCAGGGAATGAGGAGTCGCGAGTCTGTCAATGTACTGTATGAGGCTTGTGAAAAAGACAGAAAATAGTGAGGACAACTGGAGGTCCACCTGCAGGAAGAGGGAAAGAGGAAAACCCTGGGAGTTCCTTGTGCTAGATAACGGGGAAGCCTTTAAAGAGCCAGAGCTCCCAACATCCTCCCCAGGTCAAACTTAACTTTATGCCTTCTTTTCCTTCCTAGCCACACACAGGGGCCTGAGCAACAAGCCCAGCACTTTCTTCAACAGCCACAAGGTGGCCAGAGTGAGCCCCAGCAGGAACAACAGGACATCCAGCAGGTGCTGCACATGCCATGGCTGCTGAAAGCCATGGGGCTTGAGATGTGCGCCTCCCCCTGTTTGTAGGATGTGGTCAATCCAGCCCACCAGACGCTGGGAAGGTGTAAGGGGGTGGGAGCGCCTGATGGCCCTGGCAGTCATTGCTGCAGACTTGTACCTGAGGGCAGACACAGAGAGAATGTGTTACCAATGTGCTGTGCGAGTTCTTCAGACCTTATAACATAAACACACACACACACATTTTTTCTAGTCTATAGCCAGCTTCAAACAAAATTGTTGGCAGACACTTAACACTGTCTATCTGAGTCGCCATTAAAAGCACAACAAGAAGCAAAAAGATAAAACCTTAGAAGGATAATAATTAAACTTTGAAGGGAAATTTTTTTTTAAAAAAAAACTATGTTTATGAGGATTGCAGCTATGATACTGTAATAGTGTTCACATTAAATATATTTGAACATATCAACAGGATATATATTTGATTATATGAATAGAACATTGAAACATGAGTGTGCAGTCCTGGTTTTTAGGAAATTATTGTGAAGATGGGCAAGTGATATGTGGGTCAACTGTTCTTGTCTCTGCTCCTGTCTAATTTATTCTAGGTTTGTGAAAACTTCCTTTATAAGAGGCCTGCCCTTGGCTCTAGAAGCAGAGTGGAAACAGATAGTCAGTGATTCCTCGTGATGCCCATTTTCTATGTGCTAGTGTGGGGCAGACAGTAATGACACACGTGACTGAGATATTACAATCTATTAAAGGGTCAAAAGAGAGGAGTGTATGATGACTGAGCACAGTAACAGAAAAATAACAGCCAAGCACATGGTCTCCTAGGAGGACAACATTGGAGAGACTGTCCTGGGAGGTCAACACAAAGACCCCGAGGAGGGGAGATCACCGCAGTAAGGACAAGAGAAGGTCCTTGTCATGGTTTGAGTGAACAATGGCTCCCATAACCAGATATCTGAATGTTTGCTCCAGTTGGTGAACTGTTTAGTTAGGATTAAGAATTGTGACTTTTGCTGGAGGAGATTGTCTCTGGAGGTCTTTAAAAAGGCCCACATCGACCCAAGTATTGTTCTTTCGGCCTCCTGCCTGCATCAAGATGAAGGCTCTCAGCTACAGCCTCTGTGCCATGCCTGCATCCACATTTGCCAACATTATAGCCATGGACCAACCCCCTGATATGTAAGCAAGGCCCAATTAAATGCTTTATCTTATACATAAACTTGTGATGTGGGATTCCAAAGTGTGTGTAGTGAATATGATTGGTTAATGAAGAAAACTACTTAGGTCTATTGCAGCACAGGATAGGGCAAGATAGGAATTCCAAACAGAGAGAGAAGGAGAGAGTAGGCAGAGTCAGAGAAAAGTAATGTAGCCACCACAAAAGACAGATGCAGTATGCAGGACAGAAGTTTACTGATAGGCCATGAACAAATAGTGATGCCCAGATTAATAGAGATGGGTTGATTTAAGATAATAAGAGTTAGGAAGAAATATGCATAAGCTAATAGGCCAAGCCATGGTTTAATTACTATACTTTAGTGTGATTATTTCTGTTCTGAGCAGCCAGGAAAGAAACAAGTAGCCACTGCCAACAACCTTGGTCATGGCTCCTCCTCATGGCAATAGGAGAGTAACTAAAACAGTACTCTTCTGATTCAACTGGAATTCTATATGTATACGCTGAGTCAGGAGATCAGGCATCTTAAAAACATACAAAGTTTCTCTCCTGCCTCAACTGTAATTAGGTGACAGGTACCCAAAATATAAGAGGTCATAAAGATAATGTGTATGGAAGAAAACATCATATCACACCAAGTACAAGTGTATTCTCAGCATCTCAACTAAAATTAGGATTAAGAGCAAAGGGAAACCAGAACTTCAAGTATCACACATGTATTTTTCCACGTTCTACAAAATTCCAGTGTTATTGATAAACACACGGATCCTTTAGTGTCAGGTCTACATTCAATGTAAGCAACCCCAACCCCAGAGAGCTGCATACCTCTTGTCTTCTATGACTTCCTTCAGTGTAAGTGCAAATGTCTCTGCCTTGAGTGTGTCTACATGAACAGAAACACCAATTTTCTTGGCTTCTATAAGAACCATGTTTTCAGGCTGGTCTGCAAAGAATGGAATCCCCACCATGGGGACTCCATGCTGGATGGCCTCCATGATACTATTCATTCCACCATGGGTGACAAAAAGTCGAATATTAGGATGAGCTGTTGCAAAATACAAAAATGGTCCAATATTTCACTATGAAAGTTTCAGACACCAAGTAAAGCATCAGACCCAAGAAATACCAGTGTGTTGTAGAGAATGGTTTTACTGATGTTTTCCTTTGAAATTTTCAGTGTTTTAGGATATAAAATCTAGTCTTCCCTAGGCTGAGAGATGCCTACTTCAATCTAAAACTATCAGGGACCTAGACAAGGAAGAATATATGGAGAGTGGCAATCCAGGCCTGTTTCTCTGTTTTTTGTTCATCCTAACCTTCTCCATAGATACGTCTTCTTTACTTTTCTAACCTCAACCTTCTCTGGCTATCCACATCTGGTTTCTTATGAATCTTGTATTCTGTGTATTTCCCCTCTTTTTTAATAGAAGTTTACTAAAGAGGATGGTATAGCAAAAGATTCTGTGTTTACAGATATTGTCTGGTGCTCCGTATTAAGCAAACGAACATTTCTTATGATCATAAAGAAATTATCCAAAACAATACCTCACACAAAATCTACCCATGTTCTCTAGAAAACAAATGTTTTCCCTTTTGTATAGGCTGTGATTTCCCTGAACAGAGATATGTGCAATATTTCCCATCTCATTTTGAGTGACAAAATTTGAGTGCTTTATTTATAAAACTTTGACTGAGCCATTGAGTGTGGAAGTGATGGGTCTACAGAATGTCACCAAGAAACAAATGATTTTAAGGGAGATGACTAAGGGAATTTCCCTTTGCTCAAGAAATCAGTGTTTCCTTATCTTACTGTGAGGTTATCCTGGTTGGCTCTCAAATAGCCTCCACATCCTCAAAACCCCAATATTAATTTTGTAAGTGTCTGAGTTTTCAGCCCTTTCCAGACAACCAAGATGTATCTACATGCTTACATTCATATGTGTGTCTCCAAAAATGTGAAGCAGTTCACACATCATTATGAGAATAGTGGGAACAAAGAGTGGGAACTGGGCCAAGGAGCAGCTATAGTTCACATGGTTTTCCAGATTGTGTTGGAGGGATCAATCTTAAATACTGATAATTCAAGGCTACCTGTCTGTTTAGGGACTTGGAAGTAGGGAAGGATAAGGAAATTGCTGCTATCCGGTCGAGAGTACAGACTGATTCCCACAAGAGCTCTAGCTGCTTTTGCCTGCCTGCTGAAGATCTATCTTTACATATCAACAGACTTTACTTTGCAAGCCCAAGTTCTCAGGCATCGGTTATCTATGCAGTCCCAAACGCACATAAATGGTAACAGGTCTAGGGACACTTACCCAGAAGGTCAACCTGGGGAAGCCAATCCATGATTTTGACATTTGGGGCCATTCTGACATCTTCGGGCCATTGATCATCCTTACATGTCCACAGCACCCCTTGAGGGAGGCGAGCAAAGGCACTGTTCATCTCCTTAATAAGTTCCTTGGTCTGATACAAGGATGCTACAGAGCCCAGGGACACAAGGACAAAACCTGAGTCTCCAAATGTAGTGATAAAATCCTCCAAGTCCTAGAAAAAACATAAAGGAGAGAAGTCAAAAGAAGTGGTTTGTGAACGCCAAGGCAGTTATGACATGAAACCAGGTCGGGTGTTGAATAAGCCCATGCTTTAGTTGCTTGTGTTTTGTTTGATAGGATTCCTCTCATTGAGCCTGTAAAGCTGTGTTCTGACTGCATTGATTAGCAATCATCTCTTCACCATTGGACTGTTATGAATTTCTCTTCTAAGCCAATATATGAACAAGATTTTGTTTTGTTTTGTTTTGTTTTTAGAGACGGGTTTCTCTGTAGCTTTGGGGCCTGTCCCGCAACTAGCTCTTGTAGACCAGGCTGGCCTCAAACTCACAGAGATCTGTCTGCCTCTGCTTCCTGATTGCTGGGATTAAATGTGTGTGCCACCACTGCCAAGCATATAAACAAGATTTTATTTGAGTAAACTATTTCTATTGCTTAAAGTATAAGTTCAGGATAAACTGATTGTTCAGGGCATTTTCTTCGTTTAGTAACTTGAGGCCGCTCACAACTCCTTGGACACCATTTGTATTATTTTATAATCATGCTAGAAATATAGTATACAAAATTTCTTCATTTTCCATGTTACATAATGTCTTCTACTCTGGTGTTCTTTTGTAGCTTTGGCTACAGAGTAAGGATAGATTCACAGAATGGGTTGAGAAGTCGCCTTTCATGTGGAACTGCCACAAACACTTATAGAGGAACTGGCATTAATTCTTACATGTTTCGCTTAACTCACCAACTAATACATGTTATATCAGACATGCTTAATGAAAGATCTTTGTATTATTTTACTCTAACTTAATCCCATCAGTTTCAGATTCTCTGTTTTGAGTCAGTTGTGTTCACAGACATGCATAGGAATTTGTCAATTCATGTGGGATAACTCAATTGATGATACATCATGTTTGAATAATTTCTTCATAATCTTTATTGTTTTATGTAATAGCAGATAATTTTCAACTTTAAAATATAATTATTCTATTCTTCTCTGTTATTTGTTTTCTCAATGACTCCAATGATTTGTCACCCAGCTGCTCTTTTGATATTACTGATTCTAATTTTTCTGTTTATTGTTTCAGTCATCTACACTGTGATTCTTTCAAGCCTCTTCTTCCCATGAGCATCCTGTTTAGTCTTCCCTTTGTTACCTGTGCCTTATCTAGAAGTGTAGGTTATCAGCTACAAGCACCTTGTGTGTATTAACAAGGATAATAAAAGCTACAAGTTATATCTTAAGTCTTGTTTTTATTATTCTATATTTTTACATTGTGTTTTGTATCATTTTTCCTTGATATATAACTTTTCTAAATGTTCCTCTTGATTTTTCACTTAGTCTCAGTGGTCGTACTATCCTGTGCTGTCTCGTATTATGTACAGTTGATTTCTATCTCATCCCACTGTGATAAGAGATATTTGCATTAATTCATGACTTTGAAAGTTACTGAGGTTGCTTTTGTGTGTGTCATCCAAGGCATGAACCAAGGAATTTGTACTGTGCATTAGAGAACACATGCTCTGTTCTTGTTGGAAAGTTGGTTTAGCAGCTAAGAGAACTGGCTGTCCCTCCAGAGGACCAGAGTTCAGATCCCACACTTTGGTCACAACCACCTGCACTCTACCTCCAGGACATCCAAGTCTCTCTTCTGCCCTCTTCTGAGGCCAGACATGCCATGCAAGTAGCATATAAACTTACATGCATGCAAACTCTCAGGCACATAAAATGACCTAAAAAATAAATTTTAAAAATTCTCTATATACTTCTAATAGTTCTACATAACCTATGGTGTTATTAAGGTTATAATTTATATGAATATTCCTCTCATTAAAAACTGTTGTATAATTGCAGCCTTCAGTATAAATCTATTTCTTATTTAAATTCCAAATATTTTGTTCTTATTTTTATATCATACTTGTGCACATATGACATATTTCATTGTAAAAAACTGTTTCACAAATTTGAAATGATATTTGTTTGTGTTTAAGTTTGCCAAACAAAATTTCAAATACCTATATATAGGTTTTAATCCTCTGTGAATGTTTTGATATAGAGTCTTCTTTTCTTTATAATGAAAACCACCATAGTTTATTTTGTTTCTTTAGGAAACATGTGGTTGAATATTCCTCAGAGTAGATTCCAGACTGTTTTGTCAGGTATTACTTTAAAATATTTCTTCCCACTTTTCTCCTTATCAATTCTATCATCTCTCTGTGCCAATATCTGAGTCACCTGTCTAAAAGGTGAAGTCTCTTTCAGTCACATCTACATCCCACCAACTTGGGTTTTCTGGAGATTTTTTTACAAATCCCATATAAGAAATCTCCTTCTCCTTCTAGTAATAATATAAATATTCCTTACTGAACACTCCCCAAACACTTCTTCTCACCCACTGCAAGAAAGGGTAGGCAATCTGGTACCCATGGAAACCAGAAAACAATTCCATACCCTGTCTGCTTTGATCTGAAAGTAGGAAAAACATTACTTTCATTACCTCAGCATTTTGGCCCCCACTGCATAAAATCAAAGGAGTTCATTTCTCCAAGCATGGGACAGGGGACCCCACAGTGACAGGTAACAAACAATCAAACATCCTTAGCTCTCTGTATTTTTAAATTTTCAGCTGTAGTGACTCTGAGTCTGCACTGAACATGCAAATTACCTGCAGCTTTGATAGTTTGCAGTAGCTGGATGGGGTTAAAGGGCAAAACAAGCTAGGAAACTACATAGCAGGATCAGTTCTTCTTCCCAATACTGCTAAGTTCTGTCTAGGTATATGCTCTCTAAAAGTGTTATCTGTTTCATTATGAAGAGCCTGCCTTCTCAATAAATACTGTATTTATGGATATGCACTGCATTTTTAACATGTATAGCTCTAAATTCAATAGGAAATACCAATGCTAACTAAAGGACTTATTGCACCAAAGGCAGGAACACAGAGAGATAAAAACGAAACTCAAACATTTTACCCACACAGTCAAGTCTTCAACCATAGCATGGGATGTTCTAACACCATCCTTCACAACCCTAAAATGGACTCTCAGAGTGCCTACTTTGCTTTAGAGCACTTCCTTCCAGGACATGCCTGCCAAGTGACAATTTCCACCTATGACGATTAACAAGAAAATGTCCCCCATGGCAGTGGCACTATTAGGAGTTACAGCCCTGTTGGACTAAGTGTTGCCTTCTTGGAGGAAGTTTATCACTGTAGAGTGGACTTTGAAATCTTCTAAGCTAAAGCTATACCAATTGTCCCAGTTGACTTCCTGTTGCCTGTTGATCAAGATGTAGGACTCTCAGCGACTCCCTCAGCACCAGGCTGCATGTCACCATGTTTTGTGCCATGATGATAATAGACTACTGAAATCATAAAAGAACCAAATTAAATATTTTCTTTTATAAAGTTGTTGTGGTCATGGTATCTCCTCACAGCAACAGAAACCCTAACTAAGACACCACTTGAGCACTGTCAGCCTTTGAATTAAAGATATATTGAGGACTGAGATTTCACTCACTTGAGGTATTGGCCTGGCAGGTTTGTCCATTAAGCCTCCCACATAGACTGTGTTGGGAAGCAGGGGACGAGCAAATTCAAAGGCAAAGTCAGAGTTGACGAACCACAGCTCTGCTTTCAGCAGAAGGTCAGACAAAACTGGACTAGAGCCTTCTGCAAAATGTTCCTGTATGGTGGCATCATATTGAGAAAGTATTTGTCTTTGCTTCAGGGAGAAATCAAAGAACATCAGGAAGTTCTTCACTCGGCCCCAGAAGTCCATTTGGTCAGTTAGTCTTGAACCATACACTGGAACATAAGACAAGGGGCTAGGGAGTCCAAAGTCCAGAAGGCTAAATTGCACAGGAAGAAAGGCCACAAATGGTTTTTCAAGTTTCTCAGCAATCAAGAAAAAACAAGAATCTGCTGCATCCAAAAATACTAGGTCAAAATTCTTATACTTTAAGTAGTCCATGATGTCCTTTCTGCTTAATATGAGACTGCATACGTCTGCCAAGTATTTATGTATCTTTATAATAGTGTGATGATTGAACCTGCAAAAAATAATAGAAAATATTTTAGGGAGATAATCCATACAGTTTGGAAAAATGTTAAACTCAATTTCTGTAGGAATTCCTACAGCCAGAAGCCTGTAAGTTACCTGCCCATTATGTATAGCCCACCGATGCCTTCTCTTCCAGCTGTGGGATCAGTTGCTGTTCCCCTTGAAAGCACAGGACTATGATCTGTGAGTCCACACTGAATAGATGACCTTTCATTATATTCAATTCTTAGTGTGGGATTTCTTTTTAGCATCTGTAATCACTCAATGAAAGTGTTCCACAACTAGGCAAATATAAGGCTATACTCTAAAAGCTACTGATCATTTTTCTATTTTATGTGATACCTAAACCTAACTGTGCGTGTGTGTTTGCAATGTGTTGTGTGTGTGTGTGTGTGTGTGTGTGTGTGTGTGTGTGCATTTTCCTTTTTTGGTGATGAAATTAGAAAAGAGGCCATGAAAGCACTTAAAAATAAAAGGCTTCAGAAGAGATTAGGAGTCATGGAAGAGTGTGTTGAAGGAAGGGGGCAAATTAGAACAAAGTATAGTGACACATATTCTTTAAAATCCATAACAAGACCTATTTTATATGCTCATTTAAAATTCTAATGGAAAACAATGTATATTTGGAAGATTATTATCAGAATACATGACTCTTACTGACTCCAACTTACTGAAGGTTTTGCTAAACATGAGTAATCCTCTTTCACATCAATGCTTACCAGATAAGCAAACTGGTAAGATGCACAAGCGTGTGATGTCATCCTATGTAGTGGTCCTTTCTTTGTGTTTTAAAATTGAAGCTTGCCTGAATATCAGAGTGAAGAACTAAGCCACTAGAGGTCAGGCAGTGGTGGTAAACACCTTTAATCCTGGTATTTGGGAGTTACACATCTTTAATCTCAGCACTAGGAAGATGGAGACAGGAGTGATATGACTGGAAAGAGAGGAATATAAGGCAGGAGGACACAGACTGGAAGCAGTCTGAGGTTTGGTAGAGGTGGATGGAGTCAGGAGATGCAGTCTGACAACAGGATCGCCCCTTCGGTCTGAGTATTGATAGTGGTAAAAGAATCCTTGTGTCTGGCTGCACTATTTTCTGAACCTTCAGGATTCTCCCCCTAATAGCTGACTCAGGGATTTATTTATTAAGACCAATTAGAATTCGTGCTCCAAATCATACATCAAAAGATCCACAAGATGAGAGCCCAGTGGCACACTCCTATCTTTGCTCATTCTCGACTCAACTTCAAGTCACAACAACTGAGGTTTGCCTTTAAGGGTTCCTCTGTCAGAGAGATGTTGTTCAATGTTGTGGTATAGAGGTGATGGTACCTTTAAGGGAAGACCTTCGTATGAGATTATTAGAGGGCCTTTTCCTTTAGATGTTTGAAATGATCTGCAGTGGACTTTGAGTTAACTCCTGTGGGGGATGTAAACACACACACACACACACACACACACACACACACACGTATATATGCTTAAAGTTTAGTGTTTTGATGGGATTTCTGAGTGTACAAAAGTGTGGGTCTTTGATTCTTGTGCCTTCTCTTGGGCTCATTTCCTTTTTTTTCTTATCCAACTATAATATGATATTTTTGTTTTATGTTACTATATTTTTATATTTTGTCATTATTATCCCTTAGAAGCCTATTTCTTTTCTAATGAATGATATAAAGGGGGTAGATCTGGGTAGGTGCAGAGGGGGAAGATATTAGGAGGAGTAAAAGGAAGGCAAACAGTAATCAGGATATATTATGAAAGAAAAATTTGTTTTCAGTAAAAGGAAGGAAAAGGAAAGCTTTTAATCAAGTTTCACAGGAAAGGACCAAGGCATGACAGATGACATATGCACACGCAATGGAGTGTCCTCCATTAGGGATTGTATGTAGGAAGGTGACAAAGTTCATGGAAGAGGTGGCTCCTCTGTCCCTGACTAGAGAGGTTTCAGTGGCTGCACTGGCTTCATTGAGATGACATGAGCAGATGACAAGTAAGATGCAGAAAAGAAGGTCTAAAAGGCACGACTTCCACTTTCTAGAGAATATCCCATCATTGATCCAGCTGTCAGTCATCTACCATGCACCACTCAAACACAATCCATCCCTACACCAATTAATTCACACACTCATCTTTTCTCTTAAACTCACTCTAAGCATCGTGCAACTGTCATCTACCCATGTGTAAGACTGGATTAGTAATACTTTGGTTCCAAGAAATGAAACAAATTACCTGTCAATAAATAATTCTTCCGTAAGTAGTGAAAATCTATTATCAAATTCCTTTTCTTGATCTTCAGGTAGACTCCAGGTTATAATCTCATATGACATATTCTCCTTTTTTAAATCTAGGAAAACACCAATTGAGTAATATTTAAACATATCACAATATACCACACATTATTACAGTGATTAAAGAATTGACTCAGTTTCACATCTTTGTGGAAACTGTGTTTTGATCTTCAGTGGTTTGTTCTTCTTTTAATCATTCAGTTCTGAAATCAAATAATACTTATTAAGATTTTACAGTATTTTGAGAACTTCTATTTTTTGTTTTTTAGTGTTTGTTTTTCTAGACAAGGTATCTCTGCTGCTTTGCAGCCTGTCCTGTAACTCACTCTGTAGAGCAGGCTAAACTTGAACTCACAGAACTCACCTGTGTCTGCCCCATGATTGCTGGAATTAAAGGTGTGCATCACCAGCACCAAGGTCTAGAACTTTTATCCAGTCTGCAGTTATGAAAGTTTCCAGCAACAGATTTTATTTAAAGACACAGCTACTATTTTTCACATTACTCTTGGCAAAGCATAAAAAAATAGTCTGAAATGGTTCACTGACTTTGTCATTATAATGAGTCGGGCTTTGTAGTAAACTACAGGTCAGTTTGATTATAGAGTCCCTGCATTCCATAGGAAAATTAATATGAAACATGCACTGTGTCCATTTGCCTGTTTGCTTTTCATTGCTGTTCCTTTCATGTTTGTCCCTTGTTTTTTGTTTGTTTGTTTGTTTGTTTTGCTTTGCTTTTTTTGTGGCAGGGCCATATGTAATGACCTAATTGGTTTTCAACCCAAAATCTTGTTTCTTTTGGCTTACTAGCACTTAGATTATAAATATGTGCCAGTACAAAGATGCAGCACGAATTCTAATTGGTCTTAATAATAATAACCCAAAGTGAGATATTAGGAGCTGAAAGCTGAAGGATCAGAAAAGCAGAGCGGCAGTCACTGGAGCTCTTACCACTATCAACGCTCAGACTAAAGGGTGATCCTGTCCCTACGAATCCTCTGACTGCATCTCAGTCTGCATCTGCCTCTAGGAATCCTCACTCTGCCTGAATTCCTCTCTTCTCCTGCCTTATATTCCTCTCTCTGCTCAACCATATCAGTCCTGTATCCACCTCCCAAGTGCTGGGATCATCTTTGTGTGAACTCTGTTTTTTTTTAGACAGATTCAATCTCATGTAGTCCAAGGAGGACTTGAACTCACAAAGATCCATCTGTCTCCCAAGTGCTGGATTAAATGTGCGTGCAACCATTGCCTAACCTCAATGTCTCTCTCTGTCTGCACTCTGATTTTCAAGCAAACGTTTTGTTATAGCATAATAAAAATATCACCACACAAAGAGATTCAAAAGTTCTACCTCAAGTCAAAATGCTAAATCAAAGAAGAAAAAACAGAAGGTAGGAAGGATGGAAGGAAGGAAGGAAGGAAGGAAGGAAGGAAGGAAGGAAGGAAGGAAGGAAAAAAGGAAAGAGAAAGAAGGAAGGAAGGAAGGAAGGAAGGAAGGAAGGAAGGAAGGAAGGAAGGAAGGAAGGAAGGAAGGAAGGAAGAATCTACCATGCTTTCACTGGACATCTAAGCACTTATGTGTAATGAATAATCTGATTCCACTTTTCACATTTGACTCCTGAAATTTCGAGTTATATCTCTCATTTTACCAGAAAAAAAAAACTCAATCCATCCTCTCATATTCTTCATAAGAATTTCAAGTCAAGAGACCTGGGCCAAAAACAGAATCCTCACATGAACCGAACTGGAGAGTTTCAATAATTGTTATTTTTTGATGAGGGACTACAGGATCTGAACTTCCTTTTCATTGTTCCTACATCATGTGACACAGTACAAACCTACTCTCTTACATAGTTTTACTGATCCTGTTTTTCTGTAATCAGATGACATTCCTTGGATCACTGCTTTATCACTACATTTTTGTATAAAAGTACACAAAAACTGAAGTACAGAATTTTTTAAAACATTAGACTGTAGTCCACCTCATTCTTCTAGGTCTCAAAAGCACAGGTCTTACAGACTGATCTGAGTGTAAGGAAGCTTGTTATAGAATGGCAAAGAACTATAAACTTAAACCATTAAACCCTCCATGAAGACACTAAGAGAGACATACAGAGATCTAATCTACATGTGATGTAGAAAAAAGACAAAATCTCCTGGGTAAATTGGGAGCATGAGAACCTTGGGAGAAGGTTGAAGTGGAGTGAAATAGTAGAGAGGAAAGAATAGAAAAATGTAGAGCTCAATAAAAAATTAAACCCTCCTCCCTAGTACTATCAAATACTTTCAATTTATGTGATTCCTAGAAACCTTTACTTCTTCAAGATGTCTGTCATGCGGTTTATCAGGCTGAATAATCACAGAAGGAAAGTGATCTGGAGAAAAAATTAATGTTTAAATGTTTCAGTAAGACGTTTCAGTTTAAGGTTGGTAAATAAATGCCAGTAAGCACTTACGATATATTAACAGAGCAGCCCTTTCCCAGAATTTTCTCAGGATAGAGCAGTTTAAGAATGTACTGTAGATTATATCTGATAAAGCACAGAATCAAGACAGAGGACCACATCCCGATCAGGGCACACTGAGGACAGCACTAAGTTATCCTTTCAGCTCACTGTGTTCTATAGCTCTGTGCTGATATCCATCAAGAATAACCATGTCCTATTAAATGTTTATCACACGAGGCAGGAAATCATATCCAACCAAAATCCAGAGAACAAAATGCACTTGAGGTAAAGCCCCCTTGTCTCTCTCAAAGTTCCCCAAGGCATTTTTCACTATGCTTTATTCTTTTGGCCATATTTCAACACTAAATGTAAATCCATCTATTTCTTTATATCTATCTATCATCTATCTATCTATCTATCTATCCATCCACTTTTCTGTCTATTTGTCTTTGTGTCTGTCGATCCATCTATTAGGCTGTCTCTCTGTCATCTGTCTATTTATCTATCAACTATATATCTATCAGTCATCTATCTGTCTGTCTGTCTATCTATCTGTCTATCATCTAGAGAAAGGTTCTCATGTATTCCAAGCAGGTTTCAAAACTGCTTTATGGTAAATAATCATATTAATTTCTGTTCCTCCTTTCTCTACTTTCTGAGTTCTGGGATAATAATTGTGTGCCACATATTTTTTTATATGTGTGGTCCTTGTGATCAAATAAAGGACTTTGTATACACTAGGCAATTACTGCAACAACTGAACAACGTATCAATACCTGTCTAGCCCACATTTTACTAGGCAATTGTCTCAAGTTAGATGGTGTTTCTGTTTTTGTGGGACCAATTCGATAACATCAGGGATCCTCAGTAATTTGCTACAAAGAATCAGACCAGGACATGCTTATATACGTGTTCTGACTGACCAGACACTCTTTAAACTGTGTAGTAGGCCATTTCTTCTTTGTTGTGCTGGTTAGTTAAAAAAGCAGGCAGGGCAGATAGGATAAGGTCCCTAACTTAGATTTATATTTAATTAGTACCAAATGTACAACTTTTATCAAAAGTTAGTATTTACTACTTAAAGTAATTTAATATAAAGATTGATTTTAAAAGTACCTGGGATGGACATCTTTTCATAAAACAGACTGGTCACATTATGGCCATGGTCTTGAAGAATTAGTGACACACGGTTCATCAATCTATAATGGCTTACACCTAGAAAAAAACATAACTTCAATTTGTAAAGAATAATGAAAAGATTCCTGATTATCATAAATGACTGCCATGAAGAAATCCAAAAGTAAGTGCAAAGACACAAAAAGCCTTTGTGTTGTTTTGGTATCAGAGTAACTGTAGCTTCATAAAAGGAATTTGGCAATGACTCTTCTGTTTCTATATTTTGAAATACATTAAGGAGTATAGGTATTAGGTCTTTTTGGAAGTTCTGGTAGAATTCCGCATTGAAACCATCTGGTCCTGGGCTTTGTTTGGTAGGGAGGTTTTTGATAACAGCTTCTAATTCTTCGCGACTAACAGGTCTATTTAGATTGTTCACCTGATCCTGGTTTAACTTTGGTATATGGTATTTATAAAAAAAAGTGTCCATTTCTTTTACATTTTCCAGTTTTGTGGCATAAGGCTTTGTAGTAAGATCTAATGATTCTCTTAATTTCCTCTGTGTCTGGTTATGTCCCCCTTTTCATTTCTGATCTTATTAATTTGCCTATTCTCTCTCTGCCGTTTGATTAGTTTGGATAGGGGTTTATCGATCTTGTTGATTTTCTCCAGGAACCAGCTTTTTGTTTCATTGATTCTTTGGATTGTTTTCTGTGTTTCTATTTTGTTGATTTCAGCCCTCAGTTTCATTGTTTCCAGTCTTCTACTCCTCCTAGGTGAGTCTGCTTCTTTTTTTCTAGAGCTTTCAGGTGGGCTGTTAAGTCTCCAATGTGGGCTTTCTCTGTTTTCTTTAGGTGGGCACTTAGTGCTATGAACTTTCCTCTTAGGACTAGTTTCATAGTGTCCCATAAGTTTGAGTATGTGGGCTTAAAGTATACTCTTGTAAATATTACTAATATGTATTTCCCCTTATCCAAACGTTACTTTTATTGGTGATCATGTCCCTGAGTCCTACAAATTATCATGAGCCCCGTTACAATCAATAGAGCCAGAACATTTCTGCTGTTAAGAGTAGCATAACATTTCCTTGAATAATATGGTGGCCTGCTGGATGCAAACTTCAGTGACTGGGTGCATATACAGATGAAAGAGAACTTCTTTTGAAATCAAATATGTTAGCCTCCTTCCCCCCAATAAAAAGAATCTGGAAATTCTCACTTCTCCATGTTTTGGAAGAACAGACTGATCACTATGACTAATATGCCTCCCATCTACTCACAACCTAAGTCCCAGAAGAGAAGCCTTTTTTGTCTTCTTTACAATACACTGACCAATCTAATTCGGCTGTTTCTACATCAGATGCTATTTCAATGTAATATTTACCCCCACTCTTTTGTACAGTCCCTACTAAGCACCACATTGCACACTCCATATGACTCCCCTCAGATCTGATCTCAGCCTAACTATAAAATCTCATGCCTAGATGATCCACTACATGACGTTTTTATTAGACATGTCCTCCCCTCCCAAATATACTGGTCCTACAACTCTGCATTCCCTGCAGGCACTCACCCATTGCACCTATAGTCAGTATTTTCGCAGCCTCCAAGAAAAGAACCTTGGTGAGGAATAAGCTCACTAGAAGCCAACTCCGATGCTCAGCCATCTGTAGAACTCACAGAACACAGGTATAGTATCCAGACCTTGAGAATGTGCACCAGTAAGGAACCCTGGGAGCCTCTGTCACAAAGCAATAGCTTTGGCCCTGAAATGAGATTTTTTTTTTAAAAAAAAAAAAGGAGATCTTTTATTTATAGGTCTTCCAAATGCCCTCTTGCTCTTTACCTTGTCTCTGCAGCTCACTTTCTAGAACACTCTGTTTCACCCTCCTTAATCAGAGTTGACAGGTGAATAGAAGATGAGTTAATATTTAACTTGTCTTTTAACCCCAATCTCCTCTTTACTGCTCCAACACAACTCTCTAAACTGTGATTGAAGACATCCTGTCAATGAAAGCATTTACGATGAACATTTTACAAGCCCACTCACTAATTTATAAGACTCTGCCTCCTTTGTCATTTCTCTACTTGGATCCTATTGCCATATCTGATACTCATTAAGCCAGGTTTCAGTTCTAAAATCTCCAATAATGGCAATCATAAGCTAATTTCTTCAAGGCCTCTCACTAGTCACAAATTCATGAAAATGTGCTCATGACCTAAGTTCAGGACTTTACCTGAAGACAAAACAATTAAGATTGAACCCACAGTTCTGAATGAGCATCATAAAGCAGAATGGATGCGTTACACCATCCTCCCATGTGCAAGCACAAGACAGCTTCCAGTTCTGCCACTTGTAAATCCACCCAAGAGGAAGGAGCGCATTGTCCCATGTGGTCATCCTCACATCCTAGTTGAAAACTTAACAGCTTTAATGAAGTTTCCCAGTGCATCCTCAAGCAGAGGGAATCTGCTTCAGGACTTTCAAAGCATGCAGAGGAATACTGCCTGGAGTTCTGCTTTGCAGCATTGTGTCTTATGTCTGCGTCATTACCTACATCTTTATGTAAGCATTGCATTCTCATATACTCATGCTGGTTTCACAGTCACACAGATGAAAAGACAAAAAAGGAGAAATAATGTGAGAAAGGGGGCTGCACTATTCTTCACAGCAAATCTTCAGTCCATCTACTTTCCTGTTCTTTCAAATGTATTAATGTGATGATTGATTTCAATGTCAACTTTGCTATATTAAGGGATACTAGATAGGTGGGAAAGTCTTATTTCTGACCATGTGTGAGAATGCAACCAGATGGAAGTAGACTTTATGTCAGTAAAAAGTGTAAGGATATTGCACCCTCACCCAAAATATCTGAGTACTGTCACATCTGTTCAGTCCTTGAAGTGAAAAAATAAATTATAACAAAGATGCAGACTCTCTCTATTCCCTCTTTTGTAGCTGAGACACCCTTCTTCTCCTGGCTTCAAACATCAGACATCAGGACTGAGAGATGGTTAGGTGAATGAAGCACTTGTCAACCTAGGTACAGACACTCAATAGTCACCGAAAAAAAAATAAAGCCAGGCACCTATAATCCCATCAATAGCAAGGCAAAGATAGGTGGACCTGGGGCCTTTCTGTCCTCCCAGTCTGGATAAATTGGGAGGCTCCATGTTCAGAAAAAAAAAAACCCTGTCACAAAAAGTAGGGTAAGATGTAGTAAGGAGAATACCTAATGACACCTAGTGTTAACCTCTGGCTTCAACATGCTTACATGTGCATGTATGGTTAAACTGATATATATACACACTAACACATACGTGCCATACACATAGACCTCCGTCCCTCCCTCCCTCTCTCTCTCTCTCTCTCTCTCTCTCTCTCTCTCTCTCTCTCTCTCTCTCTCTCACACACACACACACACACACACACACACACAAACACACATATAGACACAGAAAACATACACATATAACCGCAAAGACTTGAATATGGGAGAGATACTTGTAAGAATAAGGGAAATAGATAAGGAGAGAGAGAGCATGAAGGAGTAAATGTGCCAGAAAACACTGAAAAGCATTCCTGTAAGCAGAGACTGTTTTTTCCTTCCCAGCCACCCAGACCCAATTAATCACACAGAAAGTATATTAATTATATGACTACTTGGCCAATAGTTTAGACATGTTCCTAGCTAGCTCTTACATCTTAAATGAACACATTTATATTATTCTGTGTATCACCATGAGGCTGTGGCTTACCAGGAATTGTTCTGGTGTTTTTCTCCTTCAGAGATTGATGGTGTCTTTCTCCTATGGCAGCTACATGGCATCTCCTACTTTTTCTATCTCTGTGCAGATTTTCTGCTAAGCTTTACTCTGCCAAATCACTGGTCAAAAACAGCTATATTCATTAACCAATAAAGTAACATATATTCAGGAGAATATTCCACATCACATTCCAGTGACCAATGCAGAGAAAATAAATTTTTGACAGAAATGAGTATCTATGTGTGAACATGTGTGTATATGTGGATGTGAATGTGTGTATAAAACATTTAGAACATGCTATTTTTTAATCAGGCAAAACACTAAGTAACCTCGACTCTATAAATAAAAAATTAAACAACTGTGACTACTGCACAATAAAATATGACTAAAAATACAGTGAATTACTCATAAACATTATGAATAAATATTTACATAATTTCTTATGCTTAAAACAACACAATAAAATAAATACTTTATAATCCCATTAATATGAAACCCAGAAGGTAAAAAGTAAAAGTAATATTATGTATTGACCACAAATGGTTATTCAAAAGTAAGATGTTGTAATAAGAGCGGCTGCATTCCGGCCGCCCCAGCTACCGCATGGCTAGCTAATGCCCGAAATAATTACACAGAAACTGTATTCTTTTAAACACTGCCTGGCCCATTAGTTCCAGCCTCTTATTGGCTAGCTCTTACATATTTATCTAACCCATTTCTAATAATCTGTGTAGCCCACGAGGTGGCTTACCAGGGAAGATCTTAACCTGCAGCTGTGTTGGGTGGGAGAATCATGGAGACTGCCTGACTCGGCTTCTTTCTCCCAGCATTCTGTTCTGTTTACTCTGCCTACATAATTTTCTGTCCTATCAGGCCAAGCAGTTTTCTTTATTAGTTAACCAATGAAAGCAACAGATAAGATACAAGACCCACCTCCATCAGTAAGATGGCCAAAAGCAGAAATAAATGAGTAGCTATAGAGGAGAAATCTTCTGTGATGACAAATCTTCAGTGTGCTCAGTGATATAATATAGAAAGTCATAGATATCCATATTGTATAATTATTTATTTTAATTACAATTAGTTTATAAATAATAACACAATACTACTTTCCAAAATGAAATGTGTACCAAAGTAAGTAAAAGGAAGATTTGTTTGGTGCTTTAAATGACTAAGAAAAAACTAGAAACACGACCAGGGAAAATATTATTTACAAGTTAAAGTACAAGACACTCTGTATAAATTGGACATAGTTTTCATAATTCAGATCATGGAGGGAATATTGAAATCTGGTCAATCATTCTCCATGAGTGAGAGGACTGAACTCAGAATTTAGGAAGGACAAGACATCTGCCTGGAATTTACAGAACGGAACAACGAGGACAGAGCGATGCATGATAGCACAGAGTACTATGTTAGAGGGGCAAAGTCTGCAGTTGGAGATTTCCTAGAAAAGATCAATCCAAACATTCCAATCCCTCCTCAGTTCAGCAGTTCTCCAAAAAGCAGTCAGTCAAGTAAGATGATATCCAGAGGGTCCACATGGCCCCTCTTGTCTTTATCCTTAATTCAACTGTTGATTTACAGAAGAGTTACTAGTAGGCTGAAGCACTTAACCTTGTGGTTCTGACTCCTGTGATTCTCTCTCTCTCTCTCTCTCTCTCTCTCTCTCTCTCTCTCTCTCTCTCTCTCTCTCACACACACACACACACACACACACACAATATACACACTCGTATATACACATATGCATCCATTCATTCATGAACCTAGTTTTCTTCCCCAATGATCTTTTCTGTAAAAAAATATTCAGAAACAGGAGAAGGTGACATGGGCAGTGCAGATTTTGGTTCTTAGAACTCTTACTTCAGTGGGAAGAACCCAAGACCAAAAGCCTAAAAAGCTGGGGTTTGATCTTACCTCTGCAATCCCATCCCAGGTCAATATGAGTTTGACCCAAAGCCTCCATGATCTACTGCCTGTGATAGTAGAGATGTAGAGTAGACAGTAGACAGGAGAGACCAGAGAACACACAGCACCAGGATCTGCTCAGTGAAGACCCTCTTTCCACATCAAGGAGGGCATCACACATCATAGCAGAACAAGTATGTCAAACCCAGATCCCTTTTTTTTGTTGTAAAATGGCTATGGGATGTCTTTCTGTATGGTGCAAACATGTGTTACTCTCATTGGTTGATAAATAAATCTACTTTGGCCTGTCTCTAAGCAGGATAGAGCCAGGCTGTAAATCCAAGCACAGATACAGGAGAAGAGGGCAGAATCTAGGGGACAACAACCAGCCACCAAAAAAAAGTAGGCCATGTTACAAAATAACGTAATAAAGTACAAACCAAGTGGCAAAATAAAGACAAAAATAAGGGTTAATTTAAATGTAAAAGCTAACTAATAATAAGTCTGAGCCATTGGAAAAACATTAATAATAAATATAAACCTCTGAGTGATTATTTGGAAGTAGCTGCACAAATGGGTCAAAGAGAAAATATTCTCCATCTACATTTGGCACTTAAACATGGTGCACTTACTTCCACATAAGACCCAAGAAATCTTGGAAAAGGTTCTGAATGCACAGAACTGGAGCCACATTGGACATTCTAGTCTCACAGTCTCATGACAGCAGCAGCACAGAAAAATATGTGTCCACTTAAGCCTGCCTGCTAGATGGAGCCGGACACCAGTTGCCATGAGCTAAGCGTTGTGATCAGGGAGTCTCACACAGGCCTCAATATAGGAGATAATCAGTCATACACTATGTATAGGATTTAGCATTAACGTATACAACAAAACACACTGAAAAATACGAAATAAAAAAGAGGACCAAACAGAAAACCTCCTAACCAGGTTCTAACTTGTTTACAGTGTGTATGGGCTTATGAAAAATTAAAAAGGACATCAAAAGTTATAGAAAGGAATAAATAGCATAAAAATAATATGATAAAGTCTTTAAAAACAGGAACAAAATTAGAAAAATAGTTTACATAGAAATGGAAAATAGACAGGAAGGTTTGATTCTGCCTAGCACTGTATTAATTTTGAATTTTTTAAATGCAGACAATCAAACAACAGTGGAGAAGGATGCTTTAAAAAAAAGTCTCACACTAGCTCAGAATTGAATATAATAAAGAGTTATTTATTTAGGGGTGGGCTCACAGATTACAGTCCTCTGCACAAACTGGAAAACAGCAGCTGAAAGAGAGAGGGAACTCACACTTTACATCGGGATTTATAGTATAAGAAGCCATGCCCAAGTGGGCTGGTAATTAAATGCTGCAGGCTAAAGGAGTTCCTACAGCACAACAGCTGCAGGGAGACATGAATCTGAAAGAGAGACTGATAAAATACACGAACCTAAATATTTTTAAAATGCTTTAACTCTAAAACAGAAGTACAAAATGCATTTGTATTGGTAACTTAAAGGATATATTACTTGGGTAAAATGTTTTTCCACAGGAAATAAGAGGCTATGGATTTTTTTCCAGGTTAACATGGACCAGATTTGATAAAGGAACTCCTCCTGAACTTTGACATCCTCCTTCAAAGGTTATAATTTATCTTCCCAGGATTTGGCTTTGATCTCAAATTTTCTCAGGGTCCCTATAAGATTAGCAGTGCCCAACAATCAGCAGGAAGTAGTCTAGAAAACTATGTCCAAATTCCCAAACTCTATTTTATAAAAGTTTATTTTCTTTAAAAAGGGCTTGGTTATGAATTATTATTGGTCATAGTCAATTTCTTTTAACAGAAGAAAGGGGATATGATATAGAAATGATGAAAAAAGAATCGATTATTGCATCTACTGTAATTTAAAAAATTTCTAATCTCCACAAATTTTACATTGGTATGATTTTAGTTTATTGATGCAAATTTAAAGTTAATTTTGTTTTGCTATATGTATTTCTATTCTTCTTTAAGATATTATGTATATGTAGCTAATTTGAAAATGTAATAAATAGCTAAAAATATAGATTAATAGTTAGTAATCTATAATATTCAAATTTATAGTCATATTAGTTAGTTTTTCTAGGTATATTTCTAGATGATCTATTTCAATTAGGTACATAATCTTCAAACACTTCAAAGGCCTACAGAATGTGGCATATAAAATATTGGAAAACTGCGACTTTTCTCAACAAATACATGTTGGCTTCTTGAGCCTTCAGTTGCCAGGCTTCTCGAGCCTCTACATTCCCCTAGTCATTGCTAGGCCTCCTTATTCCCCAGAGAAAGGTGAGTAAACTATTTGCCCAATTCACGGTCCCACAATGTAAGATTCTTGTTCTGCAGCCCCATGAGACAGGACAATCAGATGCAATAGGGAATCGAGTCAAGCAGGAACTCAGTTTATTACTGTGAGCATTACCTTATATAGGTTGAGTGACATGATGTGTTATGGGGATACCCCAGCCAATGAGAGGCAGCCAAACCCTCCCTCTGGCTAGAGTGTCATCTACCTGGTTTTTGATGTCTCATCTTCACTTAAACTCAAACCAGGCTTTTCTCTGTTCCACGGGCCCCAAAGTCTAAGCCCTGAACTCAAGCCATGATTTTTTCCATCCTATATGCATCGAGGTAGAGGCCCTGAGATAATTTTGGCCCAACAGATATATATCTGCCCCTAGCAGTGCTAATTATCTCAAGAGGATGATGGGCATTGAAGAAACTCCTTATGGAATTTGCTTTCAATGTGGCAAGGGTAACCATTTGGGCAAGAAGCTGCTTTTGCCTGACTGCTTGACAGTATACTGTATAAAGTGGACATGCAGGACCCACAGGAAAATGACCATTAAACTTTGGCAAAGCAAGGCAGGATGACTCTTCAAGTTCCTGTTTCACAGAAGAAACTGCTGATGGCAGGACACAGAAAAGTGACTCATGTACTTTACAAATATTGGTGGGATTTCCTGCTTCACTGAAAAGTCTGCCAGAGACTCTAGGCCTGTAGGCTGAAGATTGATAGCCCAACATTAAGTAAGAACTTTGGGTGAATGTCCACACAGTCAGATGTCTCTGTCAATTATAGAGTTTGGAAAGTGCTTGCAATGAACTTCTTGTTTACTCAGGAACTTTTCTACTTTTCTGGGAACTTTGATGGAGTTGAAGATCAGATAGTTATAATTATAGTTTTCATTATTATGATAAAAGGTAAATTAGATATGAAACTTCAGAATCATAAGATAGGATATATGATAGAGTATTTTTTTTAATTTGCCAAATCAAATAGACTAGATATTATAACTGCATTTTTATTTGATAACTGTTTTTATATGTAACTTTGCTATGTTAAAGTTAAAGAAGTTCTTTTTGATTATACAGAAAAGCAGAAATGCCATGGAACATCTTTTTTATGCTGTGAATAAGTGTTCCTCTATGTATTGATTAATAAATAAAGGTGATTTGGTTAGAGCAAAGCAGGATAGAGCCAGGTGGGAAATTCAAGCAGAGAAACAAGAGAAGAAGGGCAGAATCTGGAAGAATCCAGACTACCCTAAGGAAGAGAGACATGTAAATAAGGTAATAAACCACGAACCATGCAGCAAACTATAGACTAAAGAAAATGATTAATTTAAATGTAGGAGCTAGCTAATAATAAGCCTGAGAAATTGGACAAACATTTATAATTAATGTAAGTCTCTGAGTGATTATTTAGAAGTGATTATTTGGAGGCTGTGGTACCGGGCAAAAGAGAAAATCCTTCATCTATATCAGAAAGACTGAATCTTAGAGTTAACATGTTTTATACATGCAATGCTAATTATCTGAAAATCTCTGTGTGTATTATGAACTGTGACATGAGATCCTCATCCACACACTGCACATGATCCCTCACATAATTTTCCATGTATATTTGTTTTGAGGATAATATTTTATGGAAGAAACTTCACACGTTACTTGTTGTCCCTTAACTCCTACCTACTTGAAAACAATAAGACATTCTATATTTATTGCTTTTCTTTTAATCTACTTACTTAACAACACTGAGGTTCATTCTGTATCAACTTATAAATCTCAGAATTATTATTCTCTATTACATATATCTGTTACTCCAATAACTGGACAGGCTGTAGTTTCTTTTCTTTCCTTATGTAAATTTCTCACAAATGAGAAAATAAATCTTGCATATCAGTCCTAAGAAAAAATGCATTCTCCCAACCCTTCAATTTTGTGTTAACTTTATTTGTTATTTTATTCATTATCCAGGAAAATGTATTTACTTCATTTGTATGTTGTCATTTTCAGGCAAACTGGTTCTCATTACATCCTGGGAGTGGCTGATCCTCCCTAACAGGGTAACAGCACTCTAGGTATCTGAACTCTAAAGAGAGATTATAAATTACAAAATAAATAAAGGAGTAAGTAGAATTTGTCAAGTGTGGGGTTTTTATCTCAAGTGATTGGAGAAGTAAGATTCAGAGACTAGAAGTCACAGAGATGATGAAACTCTCACAGCACTGTGAATGGCAGAGAGGACGGAAGAGGAGAAATCACCAGGAAAAGAAGGATTGTACTAAGCAAGGGGAGCCAGGGAATGAGGAGTCACCAGTCATAATTCCATGAGCATTATGAACAATGTACTGTATGAGCATTATGAAAAAGACAGAAAATAGTAAGGACAACTGGAGGTCCACTTGCATGAAGAGGGAAAGAGGAAAACCCTGGGAGTTCCTTGTGCTAGTGAATGGGGAAGCCCTCAAAGAGACAGAGCTCCCAACATCCTCCCCAGGTCAAACTTAACTTTATGCCTTCTTTTCCTTCCTAGCCACACACAGGGGCCTGAGCAACAAGCCCAGCACTTTCTTCAACAGCCACAAGGTGGCCAGAGTGAGCCCCAGCAGGAACAACAGGACATCCAGCAGGTGCTGCACATGCCATGGCTGCTGAAAGCCATGGGGCTTGAGATGTGCGCCTCCCCCTGTTTGTAGGATGTGGTCAATCCAGCCCACCAGACGCTGGGAAGGTGTGAGGGGGTGGGAGCGCCTGATGGCCCTGGCAGTCATTGCTGCAGACTTGTACCTGAGGGCAGACACAGAGAGAATGTGTTACCAATGTGTTATGCCAGTTCTTCAGACCTTATAACATAAACACACACACACACATTTTTTCTAGTCTATAGCCAGCTTCAAACAAAATTGTTGGCAGACACTTAACACTGTCTACCTGAGTCCCCATTAAAAGCACAACAAGAAGAAAAAAGATAAAACCTTAGAAGGATAAAAATTAACCTTTGAAGGGAAATTTTAAAAAAATAACTATGTTTATGAGAATTGCAGCTATGATACTGTAATAGTGTTCACATTAAATGTATTTGAACATATCAACAGGATATATATTTGATTATATGAATAGGACATTGAAACTTGAGTGTGCAGTCCTGGTTTTTGTGAAATCGTTTCTAAGATGGGCAAGTGATATGTGGGTCAACTGTTCTTGTCTCTGTCCTGTCTAATTTATTCTAGGTTTGTGAAAACTTCCTTTATAACAGGCCTGCCCTTGGCTCTAGAAGCAGAGTGGAAACAGATAGTCAGTGCTTCCTCATGATGCCCATTTTCTATGTGCTAGTGTGGGGCAGACAGTAATGACACACGTGACTGAGATATTACAATCTATTAAAGGGTCAAAAGAGAGTAGTGTATGATGACTGAGCACAGTAACAGAAAAATAACAACCAAGTACATGGTCTCCTAGGAGGACAATATTGGAGAGACTGTCCTGGGAGGTCAACACAAAGACCCTGAGGAGGGAAGATCACCGCAGTAAGGACAAGAGAAGATCCTTGTCGTGGTTTGAGTGAACAATGGCCCCCATAACCAGATATCTGAATGTTTGCTCCACTTGGTGGACTGTTTAGTTAGGATTAAGAATTGTGATTTTTGCTGGAGGAGGTTTGTTGCTGCGGGTCTTTAAAAAGGCCCACATCAATCCATGTTTTGTTCTTTCTGCCTCCAGCCTGCATCAAGATGAAGGCTCTCAGCTACAGCCTCTGTGCCATGCCTGCATCCACATTTGCCAACATTATAGCCATGGACTAACCCCCGGATCTGTAAGCTAGGCCTAATTAAATGCTTTATCTTATACATAAACTTGTGTTGTGGGATTCCAAAGTGTATGCAGTGAATATGATTGGTTAATGAAGAAAACTACTTAGGTCTATTGCAGCACAGGATAGGGCAAGATGGGAATTCCAAAAAGAGAGAGAAGGAGAGAATAGGCGGAGTCAGAGAAAAGTCATGTAGCCACCACAAAAGACAGATGCAGTATGCAGGACAGAAGTTTACTGATAAGCCATAAACAAATAGTGATGCCCAGATTAATAGAGATGGGTTGATTTAAGATAATAAGAGTTAGGAAGAAATATGCATAAGCTAATAGGCCAAGGCGTTGTTTAATTAATATACTTTAGTGTGATTATTTCTGTTCTGAGCAGCCATGAAAGAAACAAGTAGCCACTGCCAACAACCTTGGTCATGGTTCCTCCTCATGGCAATAGGAGAGTAACTAAAACAGTACTCTTCTGATTCAACTGGAATTCTATATGTATACGCTGAGTCAGGAAATCAGGCATCTTAGAAACATACAAAGGTTCTCTCCTGCCTCAACTGGAATTAGGTGACAGGTACTCAAAATATAAGAGGTCATAAAGATAATGTGTGTGGAAGAAAACAACATACCACACCAGGTAGAAGTGTATTCTCAGCATCTCAACTAAAATTAGGATTAAGAGCAAAGGGAAACCAGAACTTCAAGTATCACACATGTATTTTTCCACGTTCTACAAAATTCCAGTGTTATTGATAAACAGACTACACGGATCCTTTAGTGTCAGGTCTGCATTTAATGTAAGCAACCCCAACCCCAGAGAGCTGCATACCTCTTGTCTTCTATGACTTCCTTCAGTGTAAGTGCAAATGTCTCTGCCTTGAGTGTGTCTACATGAACAGAAACACCAATTTTCTTGGCTTCTATAAGGACCATGTTTTCAGGCTGGTCTGCAAAGAAGGGAATCCCCACCATGGGGACTCCATGCTGGATGGCCTCCATGATGCTATTCATTCCACCGTGGGTGACAAAAAGTCGAATATTAGGATGAGCTGTTGCAAAATACAAAAATGGTTCACTATTTCACTCTGATAGTTTCAGATATCAGGTAAAGCCACAGACCCAAGAAATAGCAGTGTGTTGTAGAGAATGATTTTATTGATTTTTTTCATTGAGATTTTAAGTGCTTTAATATATAAAATCTAGTCTTTCCTAGGCAGAGAGATGCCTACTTCAATCTAAAACTATCAAGGACATAGACAAGGAAGAATATATGGAGAGTGGCAATCCAGGCCTGTTTCTCTGTCTTTCTGTTCATCCTCACCTTCTCCATAGATACGTCTTCTTTACTTTTCTAACCTCAACCTTCTCTGGCTATCCACATCTGGTTTCTTATGACTCTTGTATTCTGTGTATTTCCCCTCTTTTTTATTATTTTATTTTATTTTATTTATTTATTTATTTATTTATTTATTTGGTTTTTCGAGACAGGGTTTCTCTGTTGTTTTTGAGCCTGTCCTGGAACTAGCTCTTGTAGACCAGGTTGGTCTCGAACTCACAGAGGTCCACCTGCCTCTGCCTCCCGAGTGCTGGGATTAAAGGCATGGGCCACCACCGCCAGGCTCCTAACTTTTTTAATAGGAGTTTACTAAAGAGGATGGTATAGCAAAAGATTCTGTGTTTACAGATATTGTTTGGTGCTCCATATTAAGCACTGAACATTTACTACAATCATAAAGAAATCATCCCAAACTATACCTCACACAAAATCTACCCATGTTCTCTAGAAAACAAATGTTTTCCCTTTTGTATAGGCTGTAATTTCCCTGAACAGAGATATGTGCAATATTTCCCATCTTATTTTGAGTGACAAAATTTGAGTGTTATATTTATAAAACTTTGACTGAGCCATTGAGTGTGGAAGTGATGGGTCTACAGAATGTCACCAAGAAACAAATGATTTTAAGGGAGATGACTAAGGGAATTTCCCTTAGCTCAAGAAATCAGTGTTTCCTTATTTTACTGTGAGGTTACCCTGGTTGGCTCTCAAATAGCCTTCACATCCTCAAAACCCCAATATTAATTTTGTAAGTGTCTGAGTTTTTTCCCTTTCCAGACAACCAAGATGTATCTGCATGCTTACATTCATATGTGTGTCTCCAAAAATGTGAAGCAGTTCACACATCATTGTGAGAATAGTGGGGACAAAGAGTGGGAACTGGGCCAAGGAGCAGCTATAGTTCACATGGTTTTCAAGATTGTGTTGGAGGGATCAATCTTAAATACTGATAATTCAAGGCTACCTGTCTGTTTAGGGACTTGGAAGTAGGGAAGGATAAGGAACTTGCTGCTATCCAGTAGAGAGTACATACTGATTCCTGCAAGAGCTCTAGCTGCTTTTGCCTGCCTGCTGAAGATCTATCTTTACATATCAACAGACTTTACTTTGCAAGCCCAAGTTCTCAGGCATCGGTTATCTATGCAGTCCCAAACGCACATAAATGGTAACAGGTCTAGGGATGCTTACCCAGAAGGTCAACCTGGGGAAGCCAATCCATGATTTTGACATTTGGGGCCATTCTGACATCTTCGGGCCATTGATCATCCTTACATGTCCACAGCACCCCTTGAGAAAGGCGAGCAAAGGCACTGTTCATCTCCTTAATAAGTTCCTTGGTCTGATACAAGGATGCTACAGAGCCCAGGGACACAAGGACAAAACCTGAGTCTCCAAATGTAGTGATAAAATCCTCCAAGTCCTAGAAAAAACATAAAGGAGAGAAGTCAAAAGAAGTGGTTTGTGAACGCCAAGGCAGTTATGACATGAAACCAGGTCAGGTGTTGAATAAGCCCATGCTTTAGTTGCTTGTGTTTTGTTTGATAGGATTCCTCTCATTGAGCCTGTAAAGCTGTGTTCTGACTGCATTGATTAGCAATCATCTCTTCACCATTGGACTGTTATGAATTTCTCTTCTAAGCCAATATATGAACAAGATTTTTTTTGTTTTGTTTTGTTTTTCGAGACGAGTTTCTCTGTAGCTTTGGGGCCTGTCCCACAACTAGCTCTTGTAGACCAGGCTGGCCTCAAACTCACAGAGATCTGTCTGCCTCTGCTTCCTGAGTGCTGGGATTAAATGTGTATGCCACCACTGCCAAGCATATAAACAAGATTTTATTTGAGTAAACTATTTCTACTGCTTAAAGTATAAGTTCAGGATAAACTGATTGTTCAGGGCATTTTCTTTGTTTAGTAACTTGAGGCCCCTCACAACTCCTTGGATACCATTTGTATTATTTTATAATTATTCTAGAATTATAGTATACAAAATTTCTTCACTTTCCGTGTTACATAATGTCATCTACTCTAGTGTTCTTTTGTAGCTTTGGCTACAGAGTAAGGATAGATTCATAGAATGGGTTGAGAAGTTGCCTTTCCTATGGAACTGCCACAAACACTTATAGAGGAACTGGCATTAATTCTTACATGTTTCGCTTAACTCACCAATTAATCCATGTTATATCAGACATGCTTAATGAAAGATCTTTGTATTATTTTACTCTAATTTAATCCCATCAGTTTCAGATTCTCTGTTTTGAGTCAGTTGTGTTCACAGACATACATAGGAATTTGTCAATTCATGTAGGATAACTCAATTGATGATATGTTTGTATAATTTCTTCATTATCTTTATTGTTTTATATAATAGCAGATAATTTTCAACTTTAGAAAATAATTATTCTATTCTTCTCTGTTATTTGTTTTCTCAATGACTCCAATGATTTGTCACCCAGCTGCTCTTTTGATATTACTGATTCTAATTTTTCTGTTTATTGTTTCAGTCATCTACACTGTGATTCTTTCAAGCCTCTTCTTCCCACGAGCATCCTGTTTAGTCTTCCCTTTGTTACCTGTGCCTTATCAAGAAGTGTAGGTTATCAGCTACAAGCACCTTGTGTGTATTAACAAGGATAATAAAAGCTACAAATTATATCTTAAGTCTTGATTTTATTATTCTACATTTTTACATTGTGTTTTGTATCATTTTTCCTTGATATATAACTTTTCTAAATGTTCCTTTATTGATTTTTCACTTAGTTGATTTTTCACTAAGTTGATTTTTCACTTAGTCTCAGTGGTTGTACTGTCCTGTGTTGTCTCGTATTATGTACAGTTGATTTCTATCTCATCCCACTGTGATAAGAGATATTTGCATTAATTCATGACTTTGAAAGTTACTGAGGTTGCTTTTGTGTGTGTCATCCTAGGCATGAACCAAGGTATTTGTACTGTGCATTAGAAAACGCAGGCTCTGTTCTTGTTGGAAAGTTGGTTTAGCAGCTAAGAAAACTGGCTGTCCCTCCAGAGGACAACAGTTCAGTTCCCAACTGTATAGAAGGTGAGGTCTCTTGTCAGTCACGTCTACATCCCACCAACTTGGGATTTTGGAAATTTTTTTCCAAGCCCATATAAGAAATCTCCTTCTCCTTCTAGAAATAATATAAATATTCCTTACTGAACACTCCCCAAACACTTCTTCTCACCCACTCCAAGAAAGGGTCGGCAGTCTGGTAACCATGGAAACCAGAAAAAAAATCCATACCCTCTCTGCTTTGATCTGAAAATAGGAAAACATTACTTTCATCACCTCAGCATTTTGGCCTCCACTGCATAACATCAAAGGAGGTCTTTCCTCCAAGCATGGGACAGGGGACCCCACAGTGACAAGTAACAAACAATCAAACATCCTTAGCTCTCTGTACTTTTAAATTTTCAGCTGTAGTATCTCCGAGTCTGCACTGAACATGCAAATTACGTGCAGCTTTGATAGTTTGCAGTAGCTGGATGGGGTACAAAGGGCTCAACAAGGTAGGAAACTACATAGCAGGATCAGTTCTTCTTCCCAATACTGCTAAGTTCTGTCTAGGTATATGCTCTCTAAAAGTGTTATCTGTTTCATTATGAGGAGCCTGCCTTCTCAACAAATACTATATGTATGGATATGCACTGCATTTTTAACATGTATAGCTCTAAATTCAATAGGAAATACCAATGCTAACTAAAGGACTTATTGCACCAAAGGCAGGAACACAGAGAGATAAAAACGAAACTCAAACATTTTACCCACACAGTCAAGTCTTCAACCATAGCATGGGATGTTCTAACACCATCCTTCACAACCCTAAAATGGACTCTCAGAGTGCCTACTTTGCTTTAGAGCACTTCCTTCCAGGACATGCCTGCCAAGTGACAATTTCCACCTATGACGATTAACAAGAAAATGTCCCCCATGGCAGTGGCACTATTAGGAGTTAAAGCCCTGTTGGACTAAGTGTTGCCTACTTGGAGGACATGTGTCACTGTAGAGTGGACTTTGAAATCTTCTAAGCTGAAGCTATACCCATTGTCCCAGTTGACTTCCTGTTGCCTGTTGATCAAGATGTAGGACTCTCAGCTACTTCCTCAGCACCAGGCTGCATGTCATCACGTTTTCTGCCATGATGACAATAGACTACTGAAATCATAAGAGACCCAAATTAAATATTTTCCTTTATAAAGTTGTTGTGGTCATGGTATCTCCTCAAGCAACAGAAACCCTAAGACACCACTTGAGCACTGTCAGCCTTTGAATTAAAGATAAACTGAGGGCTGAGATTTCACTCACTTGAGGTATTGGCCTGGCAGGTTTGTCCATTAAGCCTCCCACATAGACTGTGTTGGGAAGCAGGGGACGAGCAAATTCAAAGGCAAAGTCAGAGTTGACGAACCACAGCTCTGCTTTCAGCAGAAGGTCAGACAAAACTGGACGAGAGCCTTCTGCAAAATGTTCCTGTATGGTGGCATCATATTGAGAAAGTATTTGTCTTTGCTTCAGGGAGAAATCAAAGAACATCAGGAAGTTCTTCACTCGGCCCCAGAAGTCCATTTGGTCAGTTAGTCTTGAACCATACACTGGAACATAAGACAAGGGGCTAGGGAGTCCAAAGTCCAGAAGGCTAAATTGCACAGGAAGAAAGGCCACAAATGGTTTTTCAAGTTTCTCAGCAATCAAGAAAAAAACAAGAATCTGCTGCATCCAAAAATACTAGGTCAAAATTCTTATACTTTAAGTAGTCCATGATGTCCTTTCTGCTTAATATGAGACTGCATACGTCTGCCAAGTATTTATGTATCTTTATAATAGTGTGATGATTGAACCTGCAAAAAATAATAGAAAATATTTTAGGGAGATAATCCATACAGTTTGGAAAAATGTTAAACTCAATTTCTGTAGGAATTCCTACAGCCAGAAGCCTGTAAGTTACCTGCCCATTATGTATAGCCCACCGATGCCTTCTCTTCCAGCTGTGGGATCAGTTGCTGTTCCCCTTGAAAGCACAGGACTATGATCTGTGAGTCCACACTGAATAGATGACCTTTCATTATATTCAATTCTTAGTGTGGGATTTCTTTTTAGCATCTGTAATCACTCAATGAAAGTGTTCCACAACTAGGCAAATATAAGGCTATACTCTAAAAGCTACTGATCATTTTTCTATTTTATGTGATACCTAAACTTAACTGTGCGTGTGTGTTTGCAATGTGTTGTGTGTGTGTGTGTGTGTGTGTGTGTGTGTGTGTGTGTGTGTGTGCATTTTCCTTTTTTGGTGATGAAATTAGAAAAGAGGCCATGAAAGCACTTAAAAATAAAAGGCTTCAGAAGAGATTAGGAGTCATGGAAGAGTGTGTTGAAGGAAGGGGGCAAATTAGAACAAAGTATAGTGAAACATATTCTTTAAAATCCATAACAAGACCTATTTTATATGCTCATTTAAAATTCTAATGGAAAACAATGTATATTTGGAAGATTATTATCAGAATACATGACTCTTACTGACTCCAACTTTCACTGAAGGTTTTGCTAAACATGAGTAATCCTCTTTCACATCAATGCTTACCAGATAAGCAAACTGGTAAGATGCACAAGCGTGTGATGTCATCCTATGTAGTGGTCCTTTCTTTGTGTTTTAAAATTGAAGCTTGCCTGAATATCAGAGTGAAGAACTAAGCCACTAGAGGTCAGGCAGTGGTGGTAAACACCTTTAATCCTGGTATTTGGGAGTTACACATCTTTAATCTCAGCACTAGGAAGATGGAGACAGGAGTGATATGACTGGGAAGAGAGGAATATAAGGCAGGAGGACACAGACTGGAAGCAGTCTGAGGTTTGGTAGAGGTGGATGGAGTCAGGAGATGCAGTCTGACAACAGGATCGCCCCTTCGGTCTGAGCATTGATAGTGGTAAAAGAATCCTTGTGTCTGGCTGCACTATTTTCTGAACCTTCAGGATTCTCCCCCTAATAGCTGACTCAGGGATTTATTTATTAAGACCAATTAGAATTCGTGCTCCAAATCATACATCAAAAGATCCACAAGATGAGAGCCCAGTGGCACACTCCTATCTTTGCTCATTCTCGACTCAACTTCAAGTCACAACAACTGAGGTTTGCCTTCAAGGGTTCCTCTGTCAGAGAGATGTTGTTCAATGTTGTGGTATAGAGGTGATGGTACCTTTAAGGGAAGACCTTCGTATGAGATTATTAGAGGTCCTTTTCCTTTAGATGTTTGAAATGATCTGCAGTGGACTTTGAGTTAACTCCTGTGGGGGATGTAAACACACACACACACACACACACACACGTATATATGCTTAAAGTTTAGTGTTTTGATGGGATTTCTGAGTGTACAAAAGTGTGGGTCTTTGATTCTTGTGCCTTCTCTTGGGCTCATTTCCTTTTTTTTCTTATCCAACTATAATATGATATTTTTGTTTTATGTTACTATATTTTTATATTTTGTCATTATTATCCCTTAGAAGACTATTTCTTTTCTAATGAATGATATAAAGGGGGTAGATCTGGGTAGGTGCAGAGGGGGAAGATATTAGGAGGAGTAAAAGGAAGGCAAACAGTAATCAGGATATATTATGAAAGAAAAATTTGTTTTCAGTAAAAGGAAGGAAAAGGAAAGCTTTTAATCAAGTTTCACAGGAAAGGACCAAGGCATGACAGATGACATATGCACACGCAATGGAGTGTCCTCCATTAGGGATTGTATGTAGGAAGGTGACAAAGTTCATGGAAGAGGTGGCTCCTCTGTCCCTGACTAGAGAGGTTTCAGTGGCTGCACTGGCTTCATTGAGATGACATGAGCAGATGACAAGTAAGATGCAGAAAAGAAGGTCTAAAAGGCACGTCTTCCACTTTCTAGAGAATATCCCATCATTGATCCAGCTGTCAGTCATCTACCATGCACCACTCAAACACAATCCATCCCTATACCAATTAATTCACCCATTCATCTTTTCTCTTAAACTCACTCAAAGCATCGTGCAACTGTCATCTACCCATGTGTAAGACTGGATTAGTAATACTTTGGTTCCAAAAATTGAAACAAATTACCTGTCAATAAATAATTCTTCCGTAAGTAGTGAAAATCTATTATCAAATTCCTTTTCTTGATCTTCAGGTAGACTCCAGGTTATAATCTCATATGACATATTCTCCTTTTTTAAATCTAGGAAAACACCAATTGAGTAATATTTAAACATATCACAATATACCACACATTATTACAGTGATTAAAGAATTGACTCAGTTTCACATCTTTGTGGAAACTGTGTTTTGATCTTCAGTGGTTTGTTCTTCTTTTAATCATTCAGTTCTGAAATCAAATAATACTTATTAAGATTTTACAGTATTTTGAGAACTTCTATTTTTTGTTTTTTAGTGTTTGTTTTTCTAGACAAGGTATCTCTGCTGCTTTGCAGCCTGTCCTGTAACTCACTCTGTAGAGCAGGCTAAACTTGAACTCACAGAACTCACCTGTGTCTGCCCCATGAGTGCTGGAATTAAAGGTGTGCACCACCAGCACCAAGGTCTAGAACTTTTATCCAGTCTGCAGTTATGAAAGTTTCCAGCAACAGATTTTATTTAAAGACACAGCTACTATTTTTCACATTACTCTTGGCAAAGCATAAAAAAATAGTCTGAAATGGTTCACTGACTTTGTCATTATAATGAGTCGGGCTTTGTAGTAAACTACAGGTCAGTTTGATTATAGAGTCCCTGCATTCCATAGGAAAATTAATATGAAACATGCACTGTGTCCATTTGCCTGTTTGCTTTTCATTGCTGTTCCTTTCATGTTTGTCCCTTGTTTTTTGTTTGTTTGTTTGTTTTCCTTTGCTTTTTTGTGGCAGGGCCATATGTAATGACCTAATTGGTTTTCAACCCAAAATCTTGTTTCTTTTGGCTTACTAGCACTTAGATTATAAATATGTGCCAGTACAAAGATGCAGCACGAATTCTAATTGGTCTTAATAATAAAAACCCAAAGTGAGATATTAGGAGCTGAAAGCTGAAGGATCAGAAAAGCAGAGCGGCAGTCACTGGAGCTCTTACCACTATCAACGCTCAGACTAAAGGGTGATCCTGTCCCTACGAATCCTCTGACTGCATCTCAGTCTGCATCCGCCTCTAGGAATCCTCACACTGCCTGAACTCCTCTCTTCTCCTGCCTTATATTCCTCTCTCTGCTCAACCATATCAGTCCTGTATCCACCTCCCAAGTGCTGGGATCATCTTTGTGTGAACTCTGTTTTTCTTTTAGACAGATTCAATCTCATGTAGTCCAAGGAGGACTTGAACTCACAAAGATCCATCTGTCTCCCAAGTGCTGGATTAAATGTGCGTGCAACCATTGCCTAACCTCAATGTCTCTCTCTGTCTGCACTCTGATTTTCAAGCAAACGTTTTGTTATAGCATAATAAAAATATCACCACACAAAGAGATTCAAAAGTTCTACCTCAAGTCAAAATGCTAAATCAAAGAAGAAAAAACAGAAGGTAGGAAGGATGGAAGGAAGGAAGGAAGGAAGGAAGGAAGGAAGGAAGGAAGGAAGGAAAAAAGGAAAGAGAAAGAAGGAAGGAAGGAAGGAAAGAAGGAAAGAAGGAAGGAAAGAAAGAAGGAAGGAAGGAAGGAAGGAAGGAAGGAAGGAAGGAAGGAAGGAAGGAAGGAAGGAAGAATCTACCATGCTTTCACTGGACATCTAAGCACTTATGTGTAATGAATAATCTGATTCCACTTTTCACATTTGACTCCTGAAATTTCGAGTTATATCTCTCATTTTACCAGAAAAAAAAAAAGCTCAATCCATCCTCTCATATTCTTCATAAGAATTTCAAGTCAAGAGACCTGGGCCAAAAACAGAATCCTCACATGAACCGAACTGGAGAGTTTCAATAATTGTTATTATTTGATGAGGGACTACAGGATCTGAACTTCTTTTTCATTGTTCCTACATCATGTGACACAGTACAAACCTACTCTCTTACATAGTTTTACTGATCCTGTTTTTCTGTAATCAGATGACATTCCTTGGATCACTGCTTTCATCACTACATTTTTGTATAAAAGTACACAAAAACTGAAGTACAGAATTTTTTAAAACATTAGACTGTAGTCCACCTCATTCTTCTAGGTCTCAAAAGCACAGGTCTTACAGACTGATCTGACTGTAAGGAAGCTTGTTATAGATTGGCAAAGAACTATAAACTTAAACCATTAAACCCTCCATGAAGACACTAAGAGAGACATACAGAGATCTAATCTACATGTGAAGTAAAAAAAGACAAAATCTCCTGGGAAAATTGGGAGCATGAAAACCTTGGGAGAAGGTTGAAGTGGAGTGAAATACTGGAGAGGAAAGAATAGAAAAATGTAGAGCTCAATAAAAAATTAAACCCTCCTCCCTAGTACTATCAAATACTTTCAATTTATGTGATTCCTAGAAACCTTTACTTCTTCAAGATGTCTGTCATGCGGTTTATCAGGCTGAATAATCACAGAAGGAAAGTGATCTGGAGAAAAAATTAATGTTTAAATGTTTCAGTAATATGTTTCAGTTTAAGGTTGGTAAATAAATGCCAGTAAGCTCTTACGATATATTAACAGAGCAGCCCTTTCCCAGAATTTTCTCAGGATAGAGCAGTTTAAGAATGTGCTGTAGATTATATCTGATAAAGCACAGAATCAAGACAGAGGACCATATCCTGATCAGGGCACACTGAGGACAGCACTAAGTTATCCTTTCAGCTCACTGTGTTCTATAGCTCTGTGCTGATATCCATCAAGAATAACCATGTCCTATTAAATGTTTATCACACGAGGCAGGAAATCATATCCAACCAAAATCCAGAGAACAAAATGCACTTGAGGTAAAGCCCCCTTGCCTCTCTCAAAGTTCCCCAAGGCATTTTTCACTATGCTTTATTCTTTTGGCCATATTTCAACACTAACTGTAAATCCATCTATTTCTTTATGTCTATCTATCATCTATCTATCATCTATCTATCTATCCATCCACTTTTCTGTCTATTTGTCTTTGTGTCTGTCAATCCATCTGTTAGGCTGTCTCTCTGTCATCTGTCTATTTATCTATCAACTATATATCTATCAGTCATCTATCTGTCTGTCTGTCTATCTATCTGTCTATCATCTAGAGAAAGGTTCTCATGTATTCCAAGCAGGTTTCAAAACTGCTTTATGGTAAATAATCATATTAATTTCTGTTCCTCCTTTCTCTACTTTCTGAGTTCTGGGATAATAAGTGTGTGCCACATATTTTTTTATATGTGTGGTCCTTGTGATCAAATAAAGGCCTTTGTATACACTCGGCAATTACTGCAACAACTGAACAACATATCAATACCTGTCTAGCCCACATTTTACTAGGCAATTGTCTCAAGTTAGATGGTGTTTCTGTTTTTGTGGGACCAATTCGACAACATCAGGGATCCTCGGTGATTTTCTACAAAGAATCAGACCAGGACATGCTTATATACGTGTTCTGACTGACCAGACACTCTTTAAACTGTTTAGTAGGCCATTTCTTCTTTGTTGTGCTGGTTAGTTAAAAAAGCAGGCAGGGCAGATAGGATAAGGTCCCTAACTTAGATTTATATTTAATTAGTACCAAATGTACAACTTTTATCAAAAGTTAGTATTTACTACTTAAAGTAATTTAATATAAAGATTGATTTTAAAAGTACCTGGGATGGACATCTTTTCATAAAACAGACTGGTCATATTATGGCCATGGTCTTGAAGAATTAGTGACACACGGTTCATCAATCTATAATGGCTTACACCTAGAAAAAAACATAACTTCAATTTGTAAAGAATAATGAAAAGATTCCTGATTATCATAAATGACTGCCATGAAGAAATCCAAAAGTAAGTGTAAAGACACAAAAAGCCTTTGTGTTGTTTTGGTATCAGAGTAACTGTAGCTTCATAAAAGGAATTTGGCAATGACTCTTCTGTTTCTATATTTTGAAATACATTAAGGAGTATAGGTATTAGGTCTTCTTGGAAGTTCTGGTAGAATTCCGCATTGAAACCATCTGGTCCTGGGCTTTGTTTGGTAGGGAGGTTTTTGATAACAGCTTCTAATTCTTCGCGACTAACAGGTCTATTTAGATTGTTCACCTGATCCTGGTTTAACTTTGGTATATGGTATTTATAAAAAAAAGTGTCCATTTCTTTTACATTTTCCAGTTTTGTGGCATAAGGCTTTGTAGTAAGATCTAATGATTCTCTGAATTTCCTCTGTGTCTGGTTATGTCCCCCTTTTCATTTCTGATCTTATTAATTTGCCTATTCTCTCTCTGCCGTTTGATTAGTTTGGATAGGGGTTTATCAATCTTGTTGATTTTCTCCAGGAACCAGCTTTTTGTTTCATTGATTCTTTGGATTGTTTTCTGTGTTTCTATTTTGTTGATTTCAGCCCTCAGTTTCATTGTTTCCAGTCTTCTACTCCTCCTAGGTGAGTCTGCTTTTTTTTTTCTAGAGCTTTCAGGTGGGCTGTTAAGTCTCCAATGTGGGCTTTCTCTGTTTTCTTTAGGTGGGCACTTAGTGCTATGAACTTTCCTCTTAGGACTACTTTCATAGTGTCCCATAAGTTTGAGTATGTGGGCTTAAAGTATACTGTTGTAAATATTACTAATATGTATTTCCCCTTATCCAAACGTTACTCTTATTGGTGATCATGTCCCTGAGTCCTACAAATTATCATTAGCCCCGTTACAATCAATAGAGCCAGAACATTTGTGCTATTAAGAGTAGCATAACACTTCCTTGAATAATATGGTGGCCTGCTGGATGCAAACTTCAGTGACTGGGTGCATATACAGATGAAAGAGAACTTCTTTTGAAATCAAATATGTTAGCCTCCTTCCCCCCCAATAAAAAGAATCTGGAAATTCTCACTTCTCCATGTTTTGGAAGAACAGACTGATCACTATGACTAATATGCCTCCCATCTACTCACAACCTAAGTCCCAGAAGAGAAGCCTTTTTTGTCTTCTTTACAATACACTGACCAATCTAATTCGGCTGTTTCTACATCAGATGCTATTTCAATGTAATATTTACCCCCACCCTTTTGTACAGTCCCTATTAAGCACCACATTGCACACTCCATATGATTTTCCTCAGATCTGATCTCAGCCTAGCTATAAAATCTCATGCATAGATGATCCACTACATGACGTTTTTATTAGACATGTCCTCCCCTCCCAAATATACTGGTCCTACAACTCTGCATTCCCTGCAGGCACTCACCCATTGCACCTATAGTCAGTATTTTTGCAGCCTCCAAGAAAAGAACCTTGGTGAGGAATAAGCTCACTATAAGCCAACTCCGATGCTCAGCCATCTGTAGAACTCACAGAACACAGGTATAGTATCCAGACCTTGAGAATGTGCACCAGTAAGGAACCCTGGGAGCCTCTGTCACAAAGCAATAGCTTTGGCCCTGAAATGAGATTTTTTTTTAAAAAAAAAAAAAGGAAATCTTTTATAGGTCTTCCAAATGCCCTCTTGCTCTTTACCTTGTCTCTGCAGCTCACTTTCTAGAACACTCTGTTTCACCCTCCTTAATCAGAGTTGACAGGTGAATAGAAGATGAGTTAATATTTAACTTGTCTTTTAACCCCAATCTCCTCTTTACTGCTCCAACACAACTCTCTAAACTGTGATTGAAGACATCCTGTCAATGAAAGCATTTACGATGAACATTTTACAAGCCCATTCACTAATTTATAAGACTCTGCCTCCTTTGTCATTTCTCTACTTGGATCCTATTGCCATATCTGATACTCATTAAGCCAGGTTTCAGTTCTAAAATCTCCAATAATGGCAATCATAAGCTAATATCTTCAAGGCCTCTCACTAGTCACAAATTCATGAAAATGTGCTCATGGCCTAAGTTCAGGACTTTACCTGAATACAAAACAATTAAGATTGAACCCACAGTTCTGAATGAGCATCATAAACAAAATGGAAGCACTACACCATCCTCCCAAGTGCAAGCATAAGACAGCTTCCAGTTCTGCCACTTGTAAATCCACCCAAGAGGAAGGAGCGCATTGTCCCACGTGGTCATCCTCACATCCTAGTTGAAAACTTAACAGCTTTAATGAAGTTTCCCAGTGCATCCTCAAGCAGAGGGAATCTGCTTCCGGACTTTCAAAGCATGCAGAGGAATACTGCCTGGAGTTCTGCTTTGCAGCATTGTGTCTTATGTCTGCGTCATTACCTACATCTGAATGTAAGCATTGCATTCTCATATACTCATGCTGGTTTCACAGTCACACAGATGAAAAGACAAAAAAGGAGAAATAATGTGAGAAAGGGGGCTGCACTATTCTTCACAGCAAATCTTCAGTCCATCTACTTTCCCGTTCTTTCAAATGTATTAATGTGATGATTGATTTCAATGTCAACTTTGCTATATTAAGGGATACTAGATAGGTGGGAAAGTCTTATTTCTGACCATGTGTGAGAATGCAACCAGATGGAAGTAGACTTTATGTCAGTAAAAAGTGTAAGGATATTGCACCCTCACCCAAAATATCTGAGTACTGTCACATCTGTTCAGTCCTTGAAGTGAAAAAAAAAATTATAACAAAGATGCAGACTCTCTCTATTCCCTCTTTTGTAGCTGAGACACCTTTCTTCTCCTGGCTTCAAACATCAGGCATCAGGACTGAGAGATGGTTAGGTGAATGAAGCACTTGTCAACCTAGGTACAGACACTCAATAGTCACCGAAAAAAAAATAAAGCCAGGCACCTATAATCCCATCAATAGCAAGGCAAAGATAGGTGGACCTGGGGCCTTTCTGTCCTCCCAGTCTGGATAAATTGGGAGGCTCCATGTTCAGAAAAAAAAAACCCTGTCACAAAAAGTAGGGTAAGATGTAGTAAGGAGAATACCTAATGACACCTAGTGTTAACCTCTGGCTTCAACATGCTTACATGTGCATGTATGGTTAAACTGATATATATACACACTAACACATACGTGCCATACACATAGACCTCCGTCCCTCCCTCCCTACCTCTCTCTCTCTCTCTCTCTCTCTCTCTCTCTCTCTCTCTCTTTTTCTCTCTCTCTCTCTCTCTCACACACACACACATACACACACACAAACACACATATAGACACAGAAAACATACACATATAACCGCAAAGACTTGAATATGGGAGAGATACTTGTAAGAATAAGGGAAATAGATAAGGAGAGAGAGAGCATGAAGGAGTGAATGTGCCAGAAAACACTGAAAAGCATTCCTGTAAGCAGAGACTGTTTTTTCCTTCCCAGCCACCCAGACCCAATTAATCACACAGAAAGTATATTAATTATATGACTACTTGGCCAATAGTTTAGACATGTTCCTAGCTAGCTCTTACATCTTAAATGAACACATTTATATTATTCTGTGTATCACCATGAGGCTGTGGCTTACCAGGAATTGTTCTGGTGTTTTTCTCCTTTAGAGATTGATGGTGTCTCTCTCCTATGGCAGCTACATGGCATCGCTTACTTTTTCTATCTCTGTGCAGATTTTCTGCTAAGCTTTACTCTGCCAAATCACTGGTCAAAAACAGCTATATTCATTAACCAATAAAGTAACATATATTCAGGAGAATATTCCACATCATATTCCAGTGACCAATGCAGAGAAAATAAATTTTTGACAGAAATGGGTATCTATGTGTGAACATGTGTGTATATGTGGATGTGAATGTGTGTATAAAACATTTAGAACATGCTATTTTTTAATCAGGCAAAACACTAAGTAACCTCGACTCTATAAATAAAAAATTAAATACTGTGATTACTGCACAATAAAATATGAATAAAATACAGTGAATTACTCATAAACATTATGAATAAATATTTACATAATTTCTTATGCTTAAAACAACACAATAAAAAAATATACTTTATAATTCCATTAATATGAAACCCAGAAGGTAAAAAGTAAAAGTAATATTATATATTGACCACAAATGGTTATTCAAAAGTAAGATGTTGTAATAAGAGCGGCTGCATTCCGGCCGCCCCAGCTACCGCATGGCTAGCTAATTCCCGAAATAATTACACAGAAACTGTATTCTTTTAAACACTGCCTGGCCCATTAGTTCCAACCTCTTATTGGCTAGCTCTTACATATTGATCTAACCCATTTCTAATAATCTGTGTAGCCCACGAGGTGGCTTACCAGGGAAGATCTTAACCTGCAGCTGTGTCGGGTGGGAGAATCATGGAGACTGCCTGACTCGGCTTCTTTCTCCCAGCATTCTGTTCTGTTTACTCTGCCTACATAATTTTCTGTCCTATCAGGCCAAGCAGTTTTCTTTATTAGTTAACCAATGAAAGCAACAGATAAGATACAAGACCCACCTCCATCAGTAAGATGGCCAAAAGCAGAAATAAATGAGTAGCTATAGAGGAGAAATCTTCTGTGATGACAAATCTTCAGTGTGCTCAGTGATATAATATAGAAAGTCATAGATATCCATATTGTATAATTATTTATTTTAATTAAATTAGTTTATAAATAATAACACAATAATACTTTCCAAAATGAAATGTGTACCAAAGTAAGTAAAAGGAAGATTTGTTTGGTGCTTTAAATGACTAAGAAAAAACTAGAAACACGACCAGGGAAAATATTATTTACAAGTTAAAGTACAAGACACTCTGTATAAATTGGACATAGTTTTCATAACTCAGATCCTGGAGGGAATATTGAAATCTGGTCAATCATTATCCATGAGTGAGAGGACTGAACTCAGAATTTAGGAAGGACAAGACATCTGCCTGGAATTTACAGAACGGAACAATGAGGACAGAGCGATGCATGATAGCACAGAGTACTATGTTAGAGGGGCAAAGTCTGCAGTTGGAGATTTCCTAGAAAAGATCAATCCAAACATTCCAATCCCTCCTCAGTTCAGCAGTTCTCCAAAAAGCAGTCAGTCAAGTAAGATGATATCCAGAGGGCACACATGGCCCCTCTTGTCTTTATCCTTAATTCAACTGTTGATTTACAGAAGAGTTACTAGTAGGCTGAAGCACTTAACCTTGTGGTTCTGACTCCTGTGATTCTCTCTCTCTCTCTCTCTCTCTCTCTCTCTCTCTCTCTCTCTCTCTCACACACACACACACACACACACACACACACACACAATATACACACTCGTATATACACATATGCATCCATTCATTCATGAACCTAGTTTTCTTCCCCAATGATCTTTTCTGTAAAAAAATATTCAGAAACAGGAGAAGGTGACATGGGCAGTGCAGATTTTGGTTCTTAGAACTCTTACTTCAGTGGGAAGAACCCAAGACCAAAAGCCTAAAAAGCTGGGGTTTGATCTTACCTCTGCAATCCCATCCCAGGTCAATATGAGTTTGACCCAAAGCCTCCATGATCTACTGCCTGTGATAGTAGAGATGTAGAGTAGACAGTAGACAGGAGAGACCAGAGAACACACAGCACCAGGATCTGCTCAGTGAAGACCCTCTTTCCACATCAAGGAGGGCATCACACATCATAGCAGAACAAGTATGTCAAACCCAGATCCCTTTTTTTTGTTGTAAAATGGCTATGGGATGTCTTTCTGTATGGTGCAAACATGTGTTACTCTCATTGGTTGATAAATAAATCTACTTTGGCCTGTCTCTAAGCAGGATAGAGCCAGGCTGTAAATCCAAGCACAGATACAGGAGAAGAGGGCAGAATCTAGGGGACAACAACCAGCCACCAAAAAAAAGTAGGCCATGTTACAAAATAACGTAATAAAGTACAAACCAAGTGGCAAAATAAAGACAAAAATAAGGGTTAATTTAAATGTAAAAGCTAACTAATAATAAGTCTGAGCCATTGGAAAAACATTAATAATAAATATAAACCTCTGAGTGATTATTTGGAAGTAGCTGCACAAATGGGTCAAACAGAAAATATTCTCCATCTACATTTGGCACTTAAACATGGTGCACTTACTTCCACATAAGACCCAAGAAATCTTGAAAAAGGTTCTGAATGCACAGAACTGGAGCCACATTGGACATTCTAGTCTCACAGTCTCATGACAGCAGCAGCACAGAAAAATATGTGTCCACTTAAGCCTGCCTGCTAGATGGAGCCGGACACCAGTTGCTATGAGCTAAGCGTTGTGATCAGGGAGTCTCACACAGGCCTCAATATAGGAGATGATCAGTCATACACTATGTATAGGATTTAGCATTAACGTATACAACAAAACACACTGAAAAATACGAAATAAAAAAGAGGACCAAACAGAAAACCTCCTAACCAGGTTCTAACTTGTTTACAGTGTGTATGGGCTTATGAAAAATTAAAAAGGACATCAAAAGTTATAGAAAGGAATAAATAGCGTAAAAATAATATGATAAAGTCTTTAAAAACAGGAACAAAATTAGAAAAATAGTTTACATAGAAATGGAAAATAGACAGGAAGGTTTGATTCTGCATAGCACTGTATTGATTTTGAATTTTTTAAATGAAGACAATCAAACAACAGTGGAGAAGGATGCTTTAAAAAAAAAGTCTCACACTAGCTCAGAATTGAATATAATAAAGAGTTATTTATTTAGGGGTGGGCTCACAGATTACAGTCCTCTGCACAAACTGGAAAACAGCAGCTGGAAGAGAGAGGGAACTCACACTTTACATTGGGATTTATAGTATAAGAAGCCATGCCCAAGTGGGCTGGTAATTAAATGCTGCAGGCTAAAGGAGTTCCTACAGCACAACAGCTGCAGGGAGACATGAATCTGAAAGAGAGACTGATAAAATACACGAACCTAAATATTTTTAAAATGCTTTAACTCTAAAACAGAAGTACAAAATGCATTTGTATTGGTAACTTAAAGGATATATTACTTGGGTAAAATGTTTTTCCACAGGAAATAAGAGGCTATGGATTTTTTTCCAGGTTAACATGGACCAGATTTGATAAAGGAACTCCTCCTGAACTTTGACATCCTCCTTCAAAGGTTATAACAGATCTTCCCAGGATTTGGCTTTGATCTCAAATTTTCTCAGGGTCCCTATAAGATTAGCAGTGCCCAACAATCAGCAGGAAGTAGTCTAGAAAACTATGTCCAAATTCCCAAACTCTATTTTATAAAAGTTTATTTTCTTTAAAAAGGGCTTGGTTATGAATTATTATTGGTCATAGTCAATTTCTTTTAAGAGAAGAAAGGGGATATGATATAGAAATGATGAAAAAAGAATCGATTATTGCATCTACTGTAATTTAAAAAATTTCTAATCTCCACAAATTTTACATTGGTATGATTTTAGTTTATTGATGCAATTTAAAGTTAATTTTGTTTTGCTATATGTATTTCTATTCTTCTTTAAGATATTATGTATATGTAGCTAATTTGAAAATGTAATAAATAGCTAAACATATAGATTAATAGTAATCTATAATATTCAAATTTATAGTCATATTAGTTAGTTTTTCTAGGTATATTTCTAGATGATCTATTTCAATTAGGTACATAATCTTCAAACACTTCAAAGGCCTACAGAATGTGGCATATAAAATATTGGAAAACTGCGACTTTTCTCAACAAATACATGTTGGCTTCTTGATCCTTCAGTTGCCAGGCTTCTCGAGCCTCTACATTCCCCTAGTCATTGCTAGGCCTCCTTATTCCCCAGAGAAAGGTGAGTAAACTATTTGCCCAATTCACGGTCCCACAATGTAAGATGCTTGTTCTGCAGCCCCATGAGACAGAACAATCAGATGCAATAGGGAATCGAGTCAAGCAGGAACTCAGTTTATTACTGTGAGCATTACCTTATATAGGTTGAGTGACATGATGTGTTATGGGGATACCCCAGCCAATGAGAGGCAGCCAAACCCTCCCTCTGGCTAGAGTGTCATCTACCTGGTTTTTGATGTCTCATCTTCACTTAAACTCAAACCAGGCTTTTCTCTGTTCCACGGGCCCCAAAGTCTAAGCCCTGAACTCAAGCCATGATTTTTTCCATCCTATATGCATCGAGGTAGAGGCCCTGAGATAATTTTGGCCCAACAGATATATATCTGCCCCTAGCAGTGCTAATTATCTCAAGAGGATGATGGGCATTGAAGAAACTCCTTATGGAATTTGCTTTCAATGTGGCAAGGGTAACCATTTGGGCAAGAAGCTGCTTTTGCCTGACTGCTTGACAGTATACTGTATAAAGTGGACATGCAGGACCCACAGGAAAATGACCATTAAACTTTGGCAAAGCAAGGCAGGATGATTCTTCAGGTTCCTGTTTCACAGAAGAAACTGCCGATGGCAGGACACAGAAAAGTGACTCATGTACTTTACAAATATTGGTGGGATTTCCTGCTTCACTGAAAAGTCTGCCAGAGACTCTAGGCCTGTAGGCTGAAGATTGATAGCCCAACATTAAGTAAGAACTTTGGGTGAATGTCCACACAGTCAGATGCCTCTGTCAATTATAGAGTTTGGAAAGTGCTTGCAATGAACTTCTTGTTTACTCAGGAACTTTTTCTACTTTTCTGGGAACTTTGATGGAGTTGAAGATCAGATAGTTATAATTATAGTTTTCATTATTATGATAAAAGGTAAATTAGATATGAAACTTCAGAATCACGAGATAGGATATATGATAGAGTATTTTTTTTAAATTTGCCAAATCAAATAGACTAGATATTATAACTACATTTTTATTTGATAACTGTTTTTATATGTAACTTTGCTATGTTAAAGTTAAAGAACTTCTTTTTGATTATACAGAAAAGCAGAAATGCCATGGAACATCTTTTTTATGCTGTGAATAAGTGTTCCTCTATGTATTGATTAATAAATAAAGGTGATTTGGTTAGAGCAAAGCAGGATAGAGCCAGGTGGGAAATTCAAGCAGAGAAACAAGAGAAGAAGGGCAGAATCTGGAAGAATCCAGACTACCCTAAGGAAGAGAGACATGTAAATAAGGTAATAAACCACGAACCATGCAGCAAACTATAGACTAAAGAAAATGATTAATTTAAATGTAGGAGCTAGCTAATAATAAGCCTGAGAAATTGGACAAACATTTATAATTAATGTAAGTCTCTGTGATGGGGGAGTGTCATATATCAATCTGTTGATTTCCTTGGTTAAGCAATAAAGAAACTGCTAGGCCCATTGGATAGGCCCACCCTTAGGTGGGTGGAGTAAACAGAACAGAATGCCGGGAGGAAGAGGAAGTGAGGTCAGACTCCACAGCTCCGCTCTCCGGAGCAGACGCAGGAGAGACGCCATGCTACCTGCTCCAGGGAAGACGCACACCATGCCCCAGCTCCGACCCAGGATGGACTTAGGCTAGAATCTTTCCGGTAAGCGCACCTAGGGGCGCTACATAGATTATTAGAAATGGGCCAGAGCAGTGTTTAAAAAAATACAGTGTCCGTGTAATTATTTGGGGCATAAGCTAGCCGGAGCCAGGCGGCTGGGGTATTGGGGACGCAGCCCAGCCGCCGCTCCCCATATTACTACAAATGACGCCCAGACGTGTGGCTAACTAAACCTACTTAAAAAACCTGAGAAGGCTTAAAAATAAGGGAGAGAGCATTTAACACAGATTTTTGCTGTTTGTTGGTGGTGTGCTGTAGAGAGATTTCCTGATTCAGCAACAGCAGCAGAAAAAAAGCTGCGTTATTTTAAAGTGTGGCTTCCCGGGGCTGTGCCGCCAGTGCAAACTCTGGCTTTATGTTTGTGTTCCCGCTTGGGATCGGAAGGAGAGTGCTCTGAGACGGTGCGATGACTCAGAGCTTCCCGCCTGCTCCTGGGCAGAAGGCAGAATCAGGCTTAGGCAGGCGGAAGAGCATGGCGGATTCCTGCCGCCATACAGAGACGTGTTTTTAGACTGCGCAGTGCTCTGCCTGTCAGATTTGGATGTTACTTGGATGAAAAGAATTTCTGTGCTGCACACTCAGTCTCAAAATTAAAGTGCTGAGTGCCGCTCCTACCTGGTAGCCCCAAGAGGCTTCCTGACTCAGCTTCAGCTGCAAAGCCTGCAGCTCATTAAGAGGTCCTGCCACAAAACACTTAAACAGTGTTGATGAAAAGCTGAACACATGCTTTTCGGTTTTCAGCAGTAGCAGGAAAAAAGCTGTGCCGTTTAAAAATGCCGGCTTTCTGGGCCATCCTGCCAGGGCAAACTCTGACTGTTTGAGGCAGGAGGGCCGGCTACCGAGAGAGATTTTGAGTGTTGTTTGTTGTAGCTTGCTGGCTGGCAGGGACCTTGAAATGCTATAAACATGGCTGCAGCCTGTATATCCGCCATGAGGCTGGAAAGCTAAGGAATGGACTGGATCTAGCTGGCAAAGCCACGCCTTTAGTCCTACTGATATTGCTTGGTAAATTAAAGCCTAATGTGGTCAGAAAAAGAGAGATATACAATAAAGAGAGATTCAAAGACAGAGAAAATTTCTAAATGGTTTACTGTATGTTAAAAATATATGCAAGCTAAAAGTTGAAGTTCTTAAAGCAAAAAAAAAAAAAAAAAAAAAAGGAAGAGAGTTGTTGTGTGTCCTAGTACACACCTTTAATCCCAACACTTGGGAGGCAGAGGGAGATAGACCTCTGTGACTTCAAGGTGTGGTAGCACACGCCTTTAATCCCAGTGCCTAGAAGGCAGAGACGAACAGATCTCTGCTGAGTTCAAGGTGTAGTAGCAAACACCTTTAATCCCAATGCCTGGGAGGCAGAAACAGGCGGATCTCTGAGAGTTCAAAGACAGCCTGGCCTACAGAGTTATTCCAGGTCAAAGATATACGCTCAAAAAGCAAAAAGTTAACCTAGAAATGTCACAGCTTAGATTCTTAAGCGCCTAGTGATTTAAAGGCGCAAATCAAAAGTGTTCCTGGATAGTAAAAAATTGCAGATTCACAATAGGACAGATTCAGACCACTAAATGAGTCACACTGTTGGAGTACGTTGGCTTGGGAGAGAGAAGAAAAAGAATATAGAGAATAAAGTTAATGGTTTAAAAAGAAAAAAGTAAAAGTAAAGTCTTTAAAGAGACAGAGTACAGATAGTTATAGATATAAATAAAAATAAGCCGCGTAAAGATGAAAAATTCACAGAGAGTCTGGATTCTTTGTATTATTGTGTTTTCTTTAAAATTTTTGACTGTGAAGGAGCTAAGTACAGAGAGACATTTCATTATATGGGCTGCCAAGTGGAACCAGAAAGGATATCATGAGGGTATGATTTCAGAATTTGGATCTAAGGATATGATACTTTGGAAAAGAGATTCTTCTTTTGTTTTCACAGAGGATGAGACCTTGTTCATTTCTTCTATTCCGATTTGGTATGATGGACCACGTCCTCCTGAAGGGTTGCTGTGAACATCTTCAGAAAATTGCTTTGCTCAACTGCCAACTGAGATAAACCTGGCACACAGGTTACACCCTAAATAATCTGATTAACGACGCCCCCATTCAGCAGGAAGCAGTTTGGAGAGAAAAAACTGCGCCCATGTTCCCAAATATTGTTTATAAATGTTCTTTTACATTTAAAGGGGGATATGATATAGATATGAATAATTTGCATTAGTATAGATTTTGCTTTATTGATAGAAATTTACGGTCAATTTTGTTATATGTATAAATGTTTCTGATGTAACTTTTACTTGATAACTGTTTTGTTATATGTAATTTTGCTATGTTAAGGTTAAAGCCTTCCTTTTTTTTGTTTAAACAGAAAAAGGGGAAGTGATGGGGGAGTGTCATATATCAATCTGTTGATTTCCTTGGTTAAGCAATAAAGAAACTGCTAGGCCCATTGGATAGGCCCACCCTTAGGTGGGTGGAGTAAACAGAACAGAATGCCGGGAGGAAGAGGAAGTGAGGTCAGACTCCACAGCTCCGCTCTCCGGAGCAGACGCAGGAGAGACGCCATGCTACCTGCTCCAGGGAAGACGCACACCATGCCCCAGCTCCGACCCAGGATGGACTTAGGCTAGAATCTTTCCGGTAAGCGCACCTAGGGGCGCTACATAGATTATTAGAAATGGGCCAGAGCAGTGTTTAAAAGAATACAGTGTCCGTGTAATTATTTGGGGCATAAGCTAGCCGGGCAGGGCAGGCGGCTGGGGTATTGGGGACGCAACCCTGCCGCCGCCCATATTACTACATCTCTGAGTGATTATTTAGAAGGGATTATTTGGAGGCTGTGGTACCGGGCAAAAGAGAAAATCCTTCATCTATATCAGAAAGACTGAATCTTAGAGTTAACATGTTTTATACATGCAATGCTAATTATCTGAAAATCACTGTGTGTATTATGAACTGTGACATGAGATCCTCATCCACACACTGCACATGATCCCTCACATAATTTTCCATGTATATTTGTTTTGAGGATAATATTTTATGGAAGAAAGTTCACACGTTACTTGTTGTCCCTTAACTCCTATTTACTTGAAAACAATAAGACATTCTATATTTATTGCTTTTCTTTTAATCTACTTACTTAACAACACTGAGGTTCATTCTGTATCAACTTATAAATCTCAGAATTATTATTCTCTATTACATATATCTGTTACTCCAATAACTGGACAGGCTGTAGTTTCTTTTCTTTCCTTATGTAAATTTCTCACAAATGAGAAAATAAATCTTGCATATCAGTCCTAAGAAAAAATGCATTCTCCCAACCCTTCAATTTTGTGTTAACTTTATTTGTTATTTTATTCATTATCCAGGAAAATGTATTTACTTCATTTGTATGTTGTCATTTTCAGGCAAACTGGTTCTCATTACATCCTGGGAGTGGCTGATCCTCCCTAACAGGGTAACAGCACTCTAGGTATCTGAACTCTAAAGAGAGATTATAAATTACAAAATAAATAAAGGAGTAAGTAGAATTTGTCAAGTGTGGGGTTTTTATCTCAAGTGATTGGAGAAGTAAGATTCAGAGACTAGAAGTCACAGAGATGATGAAACTCTCACAGCACTGTGAATGGTAGAAAGGACGGAAGAGGAGAAATGACCAGGAAAAGAAGGATTGTACTAAGCAAGGGGAGCCAGGGAATGAGGAGTCGCGAGTCTGTCAATGTACTGTATGAGGCTTGTGAAAAAGACAAAAAATAGTGAGGACAACTGGAGATCCACATTCAGGAAGAGGGAAAGAGGATAACCCTGGGAGTTCCTTGAGCTAGTGAATGGGGAAGCCCTCAAAGAGACAGAGCTCCCAACATCCTCCCCAGGTCAAACTTAACTTTATGCCTTCTTTTCCTTCCTAGCCACACACAGGGGCCTGAGCAACAAGCCCAGCACTTTCTTCAACAACCACAAGGTGGCCAGAGTGAGCCCCAGCAGGAACAACAGGACATCCAGCAGGTGCTGCACATGCCATGGCTGCTGAAAGCCATGGGGCTTGAGATGTGCGCCTCCCCCTGTTTGTAGGATGTGGTCAATCCAGCCCACCAGACGCTGGGAAGGTGTGAGGGGGTGGGAGCGCCTGATGGCCCTGGCAGTCATTGCTGCAGACTTGTACCTGAGGGCAGACACAGAGAGAATGTGTTACCAATGTGCTATGCCAGTTCTTCAGACCTTATAGCATAAACACACACACACATTTTTTCTAGTCTAAGGCCGGCTTCAAACAAAATTGTTGGCATACACTTAACACTGTCTACCTGAGTCCCCATTAAAAGCACAACAAGAAGCAAAACGATAAAACCTTAGAAGGATAAAAATTAACCTTTGAAGGGAAATTTTAAAAAAATAACCAAGTTTATAAGAATTGCAGCTATGATACTGAAATAGAGTTCACATTAAATGTATTTGAACATATCAACAGGATAATATTTGATTATATGAATAGGACATTGAAACTTGAGTGTGCAGTCCTGGTTTTGGTGAAATCGTTGTGAAGATGGGCAAGTGATATGTGGGTCAACTGTTCTTGTCTCCTTTCCTGTCTAATTTATTCTAGGTTTGTGAAAACTTCCTTTATAACAGGCCTGCCCTTGGCTCTAGAAGCAGAGTGGAAACTGATAGTCAGTGCTTCCTCGTGATGCCCATTTTCTATGTGCTAGTGTGGGGCAGACAGTAATGACACACGTGACTGAGATATTACAATCTATTAAAGGGTCAAAGAGAGAGTAGTGTATGATGACTGAGCACAGTAACAGAAAAATAACAACCAAGTACATGGTCTCCAAGGAGGACAACATTGGAGAGACTGTCCTGGGAGGTCAACACAAAGACCCTGAGGAGGGAAGATCACCGCAGTAAGGACAAGAGAAGATCCTTGTCGTGGTTTGAGTGAACAATGGCCCCCATAACCAGATATCTGAATGTTTGCTCCAGTTGGTGGACTGTTTAGTTAGGATTAAATATTGTGATTTTTGCTGGAGGAGGTTTGTTGCTGCGGGTCTTTAAAAAGGCCCACATCAATCCATGTTTTGTGCTTTCTGCCTCCGGCCTGCATCAAGATGAAGGCTCTCAGCTACAGCCTCTGTGCCATGCCTGCATCCACATTTGCCAACATTATAGCCATGGACTAACCCCCTGATATGTAAGCAAGGCCTAATTAAATGCTTTATCTTATACATAAACTTGTGATGTGGGATTCCAAAGTGTATGCAGTGAATATGATTGGTTAATGAAGAAAACTACTTAGGTCTATTGCAGCACAGGATAGGGCAAGATGGGAATTCCAAACAGAGAGAGAAGGAGAGAGTAGGCAGAGTCAGAGAAAAGTAATGTAGCCACCACAAAAGACAGATGCAGTATGCAGGACAGAAGTTTACTGATAAGCCATAAACAAATAGTGGTGCCCAGATTAATAGAGATGGGTTGATTTAAGATAATAAGAGTTAGGAAGAAATATGCATAAGCCCATAGGCCAAGCCATGGTTTAATTACTATACTTTAGTGTTATTATTTCAGTTCTGAGCAGCCAGGAAAGAAACAAGTAGCCACTGCCAACAACCATGGTCATGGCTCCTCCTCATGGCAATAGGAGAGTAACTAAAACAGTACTCTTCTGGTTCAACTGGAATTCTATATGTATACGCTGAGTCAGGAAATCAGGCATCTTAAGAACATACAAAGGTTCTCTCCTGCCTCAACTGGAATTAGGTGACAGGTACTCAAAATATAAGAGGTCATAAAGATAATGTGTGTGGAAGAAAACATCATACCACACCAGGTAGAAGTGTATTCTCAGCATCTCAACTAAAATTAGGATTAAGAGCAAAGGGAAACCAGAACTTCAAGTATCACACATGTATTTTTCCACGTTCTACAAAATTCCAGTGTTATTGATAAACAGACTACACGGATCCTTTAGTGTCAGGTCTGCATTCAATGTAAGCAACCCCAACCCCAGAGAGCTGCATACCTCTTGTCTTCTATGACTTCCTTCAGTGTAAGTGCAAATGTCTCTGCATTGAGTGTGTCTACATGAACAGAAACACCAATTTTCTTGGCTTCTATAAGGACCATGTTTTCAGGCTGGTCTGCAAAGAAGGGAATCCCTACCATGGGTACTCCATGCTGTATGGCCTCCATGATGCTATTCATTCCACCGTGGGTGACAAAAAGTCGAATATTAGGATGAGCTGTTGCAAAATACAAAAATGGTCCAATATTTCACTATGAAAGTTTCAGATATCAGGTAAAGCCACAGACCCAAGAAATAGCAGTGTGTTGTAGAGAATGATTTTACTGATTTTTTTCATTTGAGATTTTAAGTGCTTTAGTATATAAAATCTAGTCTTTCCTAGGCAGAGAGATGCCTACTTCAATCTAAAACTATCAAGAACATAGACAAGGAAGAATATGTGGAAAGAGGCAATCCAGGCCTGTTTCTCTGTCTTTCTGTTCATCCTCACCTTCTCCATAGATACGTCTTCTTTACTTTTCTAACCTCAACCTTCTCTGGCTATCCACATCTGCTTTCTTATGACTCTTGTATTCTGTGTATTTCCCCTCTTTTTTATAATTTTATTTTATTTATTTTATTTACTTATTTACTTATTTTGGTTTTTCGAGACAGGGTTTCTCTGTGGTTTTGGAGCCTGTCCTGGAACTAGCTCTTGTAGACCAGGTTGGTCTCGAACTCACAGAGGTCCACCTGCCTCTGCCTCCCAAGTGCTGGGATTAAAGGCATGGGCCACCACCGCCAGGCTCCCAACTTTTTTAATAGGAGTTTACTAAAGAGGATGGTATAGCAAAAGATTCTGTGTTTACAGATATTGTCTGGTGCTCCGTATTAAGCAAACGAACATTTCTTATGATCATAAAGAAATCATCCCAAACTATACCTCACACAAAATCTACCCATGTTCTCTAGAAAACAAATGTTTTCCCTTTTGTATAGGCTGTAATTTCCCTGAACAGAGATATGTGCAATATTTCCCATCTTATTTTGAGTGACAAAATTTGAGTGTTTTATTTATAAAACTTTGACTGAGCCATTGAGTGTGGAAGTGATGGGTCTACAGAATGTCACCAAGAAACAAATGATTTTAAGGGAGATGACTAAGGGAATTTCCCTTAGCTCAAGAAATCAGTGTTTCCTTGCTCGTGCTCCGTCTCCTTCTGCTCCTGATTTGGACCTTGAGATTTCTGTCCCGTGCTCCTCTGTCTCTGTCTCCTTGAGACCTGGATAGAGGTGGGCGGTCCTTGGGCTTTCCACAGGTCAGGGAACCCTGATTGCTCTTTGAGCAGATGAGGGAGGGGGACTTGATCGGGGGAGGGGGAGGGAAATGGGAGGCGGTTGCGGGGAGGAGGCAGAAATCCTTAATAAATAAATAAATTGAAAAAAAAAGAAAAAAAAAGCATTACTGGCTAAAAAAAAAAAAAAGAAATCAGTGTTTCCTTATTTTACTGTGAGGTTACCCTGGTTGGCTCTCAAATAGCCTCCACATCCTCAAAACCCCAATATTAATTTTGTAAGTGTCTGAGTTTTCTCCCTTTCCAGACAACCAAGATGTATCTGCATGCTTACATTCATATGTGTGTCTCCAAAAATGTGAAGCAGTTCACACATCATTGTGAGAATAGTGGGGACAAAGAGTGGGAACTGCCCCAAGGAGCAGCTATAGTTCACATGGTTTTCAGGATTGTGTTGGAGGGATCAATCGTAAATACTGATAATTCAAGGCTACCTGTCTGTTTAGGGACTTGGAAGTAGGGAAGGATAAGGAAATTGCTTCTATCCGGTCGAGAGTACATACTGATTCCTGCAAGAGCTCTAGCTGCTTTTGCCTGCCTGCTGAAGATCTATCTTTACATATCAACAGACTTTACTTTGCAAGCCCAAGTTCTCAGGCATCGGTTATCTATGCAGTCCCAAACGCACATAAATGGTAACAGGTCTAGGGACGCTTACCCAGAAGGTCAACCTGGGGAAGCCAATCCATGATTTTGACATTTGGGGCCATTCTGACATCTTCGGGCCATTGATCATCCTTACATGTCCACAGCACCCCTTGAGGGAGGCGAGCAAAGGCACTGTTCATCTCCTTAATAAGTTCCTTGGTCTGATACAAGGATGCTACAGAGCCCAGGGACACAAGGACAAACCCTGAGTCTCCAAATGTAGTGATAAAATCCTCCAAGTCCTAGAAAAAACATAAAGGAGAGAAGTCAAAAGAAGTGGTTTGTGAACGCCAAGGCAGTTATGACATGAAACCAGGTCAGGTGTTAAATAAGCCCATGCTTTAGTTGCTTGTGTTTTGTTTGATAGGATTCCTCTCCTTGAGCCTGTAAAGCTGTGTTCTGACTGCATTGATTAGCAATCATCTCTTCACCATTGGACTGTTATGAATTTCTCTTCTAAGCCAATATATGAACAAGATTTTGTTTTGTTTTGTTTTGTTTTTCGAGACAGGTTTCTCTGTAGCTTTGGGGCCTGTCCCGCAACTAGCTCTTGTAGACCAGGCTGGCCTCAAACTCACAGAGATCTGTCTGCCTCTGCTTCCTGAGTGCTGGGATTAAATGTGTATGCCACCACTGCCAAGCATATAAACAAGATTTTATTTGCGTAAACTATTTCTACTGCTTAAAGGATAAGTTCAGGATAAACTGATTGTTCAGGGCATTTTCTTCGTTTAGTAACTTGAGGGCCCTCACAACTCCTTGGATACCATTTGTATTATTTTATAATCATTCTAGAATTATAGTATACAAAATTTCTTCACTTTCCGTGTTACATAATGTCATCTACTCTGGTGTTCTTTTGTAGCTTTGGCTACAGAGTAAGGATAGATTCATAGAATGGGTTGAGAAGTCGCCTTTCCTATGGAACTGCCACAGACACTTATAAAGGAACTGGCATTAATTCTTACGTGTTTCGCTTAACTCACCAATTAATCCATGTTATATCAGACATGCTTAATGAAAGATCTTTGTATTATTTTACTCTAACTTAATCCCATCAGTTTCAGATTCTCTGTTTTGAGTCAGTTGTGTTCACAGACATACATAGGAATTTGTCAATTCATGTAGGATAACTCAATTGATGATATGTTTGTATAATTTCTTCATTATCTTTATTGTTTTATATAATAGCAGATAATTTTCAACTTTAGAAAATAATTATTCTATTCTTCTCTGTTATTTGTTTTTTCAATGACTCCAATGATTTGTCACCCAGCTGCTCTTTTGATATTACTGATTCTAATTTTTCTGTTTATTGTTTCAGTCATCTACACTGTGATTCTTTCAAGCCTCTTCTTCCCACGAGCATCCTGTTTAGTCTTCCCTTTGTTACCTGTGCCTTATCAAGAAGTGTAGGTTATCAGCTACAAGCACCTTGTGTGTATTAACAAGGATAATAAAAGCTACAAATTATATCTTAAGTCTTGTTTTTATTATTCTACATTTTTACATTGTGTTTTGTATCATTTTCCTTGATATATAACTTTTCTAAATGTTCCTCTTGATTTTTCACTTAGTCTCAGTGGTTGTACTATCCTGTGTTGTCTCGTATTGTGTACAGTTGATTTCTATCTCATCCCACTGTGATAAGAGATATTTGCATTACTTCATGACTTTGAAAGTTACTGAGGTTGCTTTTGTGTGTGTCATCCTAGGCATGAACCAAGGTATTTGTACTGTGCATTAGAGAACACATGCTCTGTTCTTGTTGGAAAGTTGGTTTAGCAGCTAAGAGAACTGGCTGTCCCTCCAGAGGACAACAGTTCAGTTCCCAACTGTATAGAAGGTGAGGTCTCTTGTCAGTCACGTCTACATCCCACCAACTTGGGATTTTTGGAGATTTTTTTCCAAGCCCATATAAGAAATCTCCTTCTCCTTCTAGAAATAATATAAATATTCCTTACTGAACACTCCCCAAACACTTCTTCTCACCCACTCCAAGAAAGGGTCGGCAGTCTGGTAACCATGGAAACCAGAAAAAAAAATCCATACCCTCTCTGCTTTGATCTGAAAATAGGAAAACATTACTTTCATCACCTCAGCATTTTGGCCTCCACTGCATAAAATCAAAGGAGGTCTTTCCTCCAAGCATGGGACAGGGGACCCCACAGTGACAAGTAACAAACAATCAAACATCCTTAGCTCTCTGTACTTTTAAATTTTCAGCTGTAGTGACTCTGAGTCTGCACTGAACATGCAAATTACCTGCAGCTTTGATAGTTTGCAGTAGCTGGATGGGGTACAAAGGGCTCAACAAGGTAGGAAACTACATAGCAGGATCAGTTCTTCTTCCCAATACTGCTAAGTTCTGTCTAGGTATATGCTCTCTAAAAGTGTTATCTGTTTCATTATGAGGAGCCTCCCTTCTCAACAAATACTATATGTATGGATATGCACTGCATTTTTAACATGTATAGCTCTAAATTCAATAGGAAATACCAATGCTAACTAAAGGACTTATTGCACCAAAGGCAGGAACACAGAGAGATAAAAACGAAACTCAAACATTTTACCCACACAGTCAAGTCTTCAACCATAGCATGGGATGTTCTAACACCATCCTTCACAACCCTAAAATGGACTCTCAGAATACCTACCTTGCTTTAGAGCACTTCCTTCCAGGACATGCCTGCCAAGTGACAATTTCCACCTATGACGATTAACAAGAAAATGTCCCCCATGGCAGTGGCACTATTAGGAGTTAAAGCCCTGTTGGACTAAGTGTTGCCTAATTGGAGGAAGTTTATCACTGTAGAGTGGACTTTGAAATCTTCTAAGCTAAAGCTATACCAATTGTCCCAGTTGACTTCCTGTTGCCTGTTGATCAAGATGTAGGACTCTCAGCGACTCCCTCAGCACCAGGCTGCATGTCACCATGTTTTCTGCCATGATGATAATAGACTACTGAAATCATAAGAGACCCAAATTAAATATTTTCCTTTATAAAGTTGTTGTGGTCATGGTATCTCCTCAAGCAACAGAAACCCTAAGACACCACTTGAGCACTGTCAGCCTTTGAATTAAAGATAAACTGAGGGCTGAGGTTTCACTCACTTGAGGTATTGGCCTGGCAGGTTTGTCCATTAAGCCTCCCACATAGACTGTGTTGGGAAGCAGGGGACGAGCAAATTCAAAGGCAAAGTCAGAGTTGACGAACCACAGCTCTGCTTTCAGCAGAAGGTCAGACAAAACTGGACGAGAGCCTTCTGCAAAATGTTCCTGTATGGTGGCATCATATTGAGAAAGTATTTGTCTTTGCTTCAGGGAGAAATCAAAGAACATCAGGAAGTTCTTCACTCGGCCCCAGAAGTCCATTTGGTCAGTTAGTCTTGAACCATACACTGGAACATAAGACAAGGGGCTAGGGAGTCCAAAGTCCAGAAAGCTAAATTGCACTGGAAGAAAGGCCACAAATGGTTTTTCAAGTTTCTCAGCAATCAAGAAAAAACAAGATTCTGCTGCATCCAAAAATACTAGGTCAAAGTTCTTATTCCTTAAGTAGTCCATGATGTCCTTTCTGCTTAATATGAGACTGCATACATCTGCAAAGTATTTATATAACTTTATAAGAGTGTGATGACTGAACCTGCAAGAAACAATAGAAAATATTTTAGGGAGATATTCCATACAGTTTGGAAAAATGTTAAACTCAATTGCTGTAGGAATTCCTGTAAGTTACCTGCCCATTATGTATAGCCCACCAACGCCTTCTCTTCCAGCTGTGGGATCAGTTGCTGTTTCCCGTTAAAGCACAGGACTATGATCTGTGAGTCCACACTGAATAGATGACCTTTCATTATATTCAATTCTTAGAGTGGGATTTCTTTTTAGCATCTGTAATCACTCAATGAAAGTGTTCCACAACTAGGCAAATATAAGGCTATACTCTAAAAGCTACTGATCATTTTTCTATTTTATGTGATACCTAAACTTAACTGTGCGTGTGTGTTTGCAATGTGTTGTGTGTGTGTGTGTGTGTGTGTGTGTGCATTTTCCTTTTTTGGTGATGAAATTAGAAAAGAGGCCATGAAAGCACTTAAAAATAAAAGGCTTCAGAAGAGATTAGGAGTCATGGAAGAGTGTGTTGAAGGAAGGGGGCAAATTAGAACAAAGTATAGTGACACATATTCTTTAAAATCCATAACAAGACCTATTTTATATGCTCATTTAAAATTCTAATGGAAAACAATGTATATTTGGAAGATTATTATCAGAATACATGACTCTTACTGACTCCAACTTCCACTGAAGGTTTTGCTAAACATGAGTAATCCTCTTTCACATCAATGCTTACCAGATAAGCAAACTGGTAAGATGCACAAGCGTGTGATGTCATCCTATGTAGTGGTCCTTTCTTTGTGTTTTAAAATTGAAGCTTGCCTGAATATCAGAGTGAAGAACTAAGCCACTAGAGGTCAGGCAGTGGTGGTAAACACCTTTAATCCTGGTATTTGGGAGTTACACATCTTTAATCTCAGCACTAGGAAGATGGAGACAGGAGTGATATGACTGGGAAGAGAGGAATATAAGGCAGGAGGACACAGACTGGAAGCAGTCTGAGGTTTGGTAGAGGTGGATGGAGTCAGGAGATGCAGTCTGACAACAGGATCGCCCCTTCGGTCTGAGCATTGATAGTGGTAAAAGAATCCTTGTGTCTGGCTGCACTATTTTCTGAACCTTCAGGATTCTCCCCCTAATAGCTGACTCAGGGATTTATTTATTAAGACCAATTAGAATTCGTGCTCCAAATCATACATCAAAAGATCCACAAGATGAGAGCCCAGTGGCACACTCCTATCTTTGCTCATTCTCGACTCAACTTCAAGTCACAACAACGGAGGTTTGCCTTTAAGGGTTCCTCTGTCAGAGAGATGTTGTTCAATGTGGCGGTATAGAGGTGGTGGTGCCTTTAAGGGAACACCTTCGTATGAGATTATTAGAGGCCCTTTTCCTTTAGATGTTTGAAATGATCTGCAGTGGACTTTAGTTACTCCTGTTCGGGATGTAAACCGGTTCTTTCCCTTCTCTTGACTCTTGCAATCACACATACTTTGGCAATTATGACACCATCTATCATGGTGTCTTCAATCAAGCTGACTACCATTGATACCATGAGCTTGTACTTTCACAATTGGGACTTAAATATGCTTCTTTTCATTATACATTGACCCGAATTCAGTTATTCTGTTATAATAATAGAAAGTAGATCCAGACAATGCATAATGCTCTACAATATATATATATATTGTGTGTGTATAAATATAAACTATTTTCTACAATATATATAATAATACACTGTTTGGGTAATCAAGAGCCTGAGACTAGATAACCCAAGGACCTAGGGGAAAAAAAACAAATACTACTGCCCTATAAAGTAAAGCAAAACAAAATTTATCAATAAAATGATTCTAAAGATATTTTGTTAAGCTAGTAGATCCCTAACTTACCCATTCACCACCAGTGGAGAACCAGGAAGAACAGACAGAAAAAAATAAAAGAGTCAAAGGAATGAACAACACCAAGAATACAAGGCACTATGAATCAACATGAGCAAAGCTCATATGAACTTGCAACACACACTGAGGCAGCACACACCACACACACACACACACACACACACACACACACACACACACGTATATATGCTTCCAGTTTAGTGTTTTGATGGGATTTCTGAGTGTACAAAAGTGTGGGTCTCTGATTCTTGTGCCTTCTCTTGGGCTCTTTTCCTTTTATTCTTATCCAACTATAATGTGATATTTTTGTTTTATGTTATTATATTTTTATATTTTGTCATTTTTATCCCTTAGAAGACTATTTCTTTTCTAATGAATGATATAAAGGGGGTAGATCTGGGGGGGGGCACGGGCAGAGAGGGGGAAGATATTAGGAGGAGTAAAAGGAAGGCAAACAGTAATCAGGATATATTATGAAAGAAAAATTTGTTTTCAGTAAAAGGAAGGAAAAGGAAAGCTTTTAATCAAGTTTCACAGGAAAGGACCAAGGCATGACAGATGACATATGCACACGCAATGGAGTGTCCTCCATTAGGGATTGTATGTAGGAAGGTGACAATGTTCATGGAAGAGGTGGCTCCTCTGTCCCTGACTAGAGAGGTTTCAGTGGCTGCACTGTCTTCATTGAGAGGACATGAGCAGATGACAAGTAAGATGCAGAAAAGAAGGTCTAAAAGGCACGTCTTCCACTTTCTAGAGAATATCCCATCATTGATCCAGCTGTCAGTCATCTACCATGCACCACTCAAACACAATCCATCCCTATACCAATTAATTCACACACTCATCTTTTCTCTTAAACTCACTCAAAGCATCGTGCAACTATCATCTACCCATGTGTAAGACTGGATTAGTAATACTTTGGTTCCAAGAAATGAAACAAATTACCTGTCAATAAATAATTCTTCCACAAGTAGTGAAAATCTATTATCAAATTCCTTTTCTTGATCTTTAGGTAGACTCCAGGTTATAATCTCATATGACATATTCTCCTTTTTTAAATCTAAAAAAACACCAATTGAGTAATATTTAAACATATCACAATATACCACACATTATTACAGTGATTAAAGAATTGACTCAGTTTCACATCTTTGTGGAAACTGTGTTTTGATCTTCAGTGGTTTGTTCTTCTTTTATTCATTCAGTTCTGTAATCAAATAATACTTATTAAGATTTTGCAGTACTTTGAGAACTTCTATTTTTTTGTTTTTTAGTGTTTGTTTTTCTAGACAAGGTATCTCTGCTGCCTGCATCCTGTCCTGTAACTCACTCTGTAGAGCAGGCTAAACTTAAACTCACAGAACTCACCTGTGTCTGCCCCATGATTGCTGGAATTAAAGGTGTGCACCACCAGCACCAAGGTCTAGAACTTTTATCCAGTCTGCAGTTATGAAAGTTTCCAGCAACAGATTTTATTTAAAGACACAGCTACTATTTTTCACATTACTCTTGGCAAAGCATAAAAAAATAGTCTGAAATGGTTCACTGACTTTGTCATTATAGTGAGTCGGGCTTTGTAGTAAACTACAGGTCAGTTTGATTATAGAGTCCCTGCATTCCATAGGAAAATTAATATGAAACATGCACTGTGTCCATTTGCCTGTTTGCTTTTCGTTGCTGTTCCTTTCATGTTTGTCCCTTGTTTTTTTTTGTTTGTTTGTTTGTTTTGCTTTGCTTTTTTTGTGGCAGGGCCATATGTAATGACCTAATTGGTTTCAACCCAAAATCTTATTCTTTAGGCTTTCTAGCACTTGGATTTTAAATATATGCCAGAACAAAGATGCAGCACGAATTCTAATTGGTCTTAATAATAATAACCCAAAGTGAGATATTAGGAGCTGAAAGCTGAAGGATCAGAAAAGCAGAGCGGCCGTCACTGGAGCTCTTACCACTATCAACGCTCAGACTAAAGGGTGATCCTGTCCCTACGAATCCTCTGACTGCATCTCAGTCTGCATCTGCCTCTAGGAATCCTCACTCTGCCTGAACTCCTCTCTCCTCCAGCCTTATATTCCTCTCTCTGCTCAACCATATCAGTCCTGTATCCACCTCCCTAGTGCTGAGATCATCTTCGTGTGAACTCTGTTTTTCTTTTAGACAGATTCAATCTCATGTAGTCCAAGGAGGACTTGAACTCACAAAGATCCATCTGCCTCTGTCTCCCAAGTGCTGGATTAAATGTGCGTGCAACCATTGCCTGACCTCAATGTCTAACTGGTAGCTTATCTCTGCACTCTGATTTTCAAGCAAACGTTATTGTTATAGCATAATAAAAATATCACCAAAAAAATATCACCACACAAAGAAATTCAAAAGTTCTACCTCAAGTCAAAATGCTAAATCAAAAAAGAAAAGCAGAAGGTAGGAAGGATGGAAGGAAGAAAGAAATGAAGGAAGGAAGGAAGGAAGGAAGGAAGGAAGGAAGGAAGGAAGGAAGGAAGGAAGGAAGGAAGGAAGGAAGGAAGAATCTACCATGCTTTCACTGGACATCTAAGCACTTATGTGTAATGAATAATCTGATTCCACTTTTCACATTTGACTCCTGAAATTTCGAGTTATATCTCTCATTTTACCAGAAAAAAAAAGCTCAATCCATCCTCTCATTTTCTTGATAAGAAATTCAAGTCAAGAGACGTAGGCCAAAAACAGAATCCTCACATGAACCTAACTGGAGAGTTTCAATAATTGTTATTTTTTTTTAACATTTTTTTATTGATAAAAGAAGAATAAAGAAAAAAAAACAAATTTCCACCTCCTCCCAGTCTCCCCTTTCCCTCCCCCTCCTCCCACTCTTCTCCATCTCCTCCCACTCTTCTCCCCTCCTCCCACCCCTCTCCCCTTCCCCCCACTCCTCTCCCCCTCTCTCTCCAGTCCAAAGAGCAGTCAGGGTTCCCTGCCCTGTGGTAAGTCCTAGGTCCTCCCCCCTCCGTCCATATCTAGGAAGGTGAACATTTTTTGATGAGGGACTACAGGATCTGAACTTCCTTTTCATTGTTCCTACATCATGTGACACAGTACAAACCTACTCTCTTACATAGCTTTTCTGATCCTGTTTTTCTGTACTCACATGATATTCCTTGGATCACTGCTTTCATCACTACATTTGTGTATAAAAGTACACAAAAACTGAAGTACAGAATTTTTTAAAACATTAGACTATAGTCCACCTCATTCTTTTAGGTCTCAAAAGCACAGGTCTTACAGACTGATCTGAGTGTAAGGAAGCTTGTTATAGAATGGCAAAGAACTATAAACTTAAAACATTAAACCCTCCATGAGGACACTAAGAGAGACATACAGAGATCTAATCTACATGTGAAGTAGAAAAAGACAAAATCTCCTGGGAAAATTGGGAGCATGAGAACCTTGGGAGAAGGTTGAAGTGGAGTGAAATACTAGAGAGGAAAGAATAGAAAAATGTAGAGCTCAATAAAAAATTAAACCTTCCTACCTAGTACTATCAAATACTTTCAATTTATGTGATTCCTAGAAACCTTTACTTCTTCAAGATGTCTGTCATGCGGTTTATCAGGCTGATTAATCACAGAAGGAAAGTGATCTAGAGAAAAAATTAATGTTTAAATGTTTCAGTAAGATGTTTCAGTTTAAGGTTGGTAAATAAATGCCAGTAAGCACTTACGATATATTAACAGAGCAGCCCTTTCCCAGAATTTTCTCAGGATAGAGCAGTTTAAGAATGTACTGTAGATTATATCTGATAAAGCACAGAATCAAGACAGAGGACCATATCCCGATCAGGGCACACTGAGGACAGCACTAAGTTATCCTTTCAGCTCACTGTGTTCTATAGCTCTGTGCTGATATCCATCAAGAATAACCATGTCCTATTAAATGTTTATCACACGAGGCAGGAAATCATATCCAACCAAAATCCAGAGAACAAAATGCAATTGAGGTAAAGCCCCCTTGCCTCTCTCAAAGTTCCCCAAGGCATTTTTCACTATGCTTTATTCTTTTGGCCATATTTCAACACTAAATGTAAATCCATCTATTTCTTTATATCTATCTATCATCTATCTATCTATCTATCTATCTATCTATCTATCTATCTATCTATCCATCCATCCACTTTTCTGTCTATTTGTCTTTCTGTCTGTCAATACATCTGTTAGGCTGTTTCTCTCTCATCTGTCTATTTATCTATCAACTATATATCTATCAGTCATCTATCTGTCTGCCTGTCTATCTATCTGTCTATCTATCATCTAGAGAAAGGTTCTCATGTATTCCAAGCAGGTTTCAAAACTGCTTTATGGTAAATAATCATATTGATTTCTGTTCCTCCTTTCTCTACTTTCTGAGTTCTGGGATAATAAGTGTGTGCCACATATTTTTTTGTATGTGTGGTCCTTGTGATCAAATATAGGACTTTGTATACACTCGGCAAGTACTGTAACAACTGAACAACATATCAATACATGTCTAGCCCACATTTTACTAGGCAATTGTCTCAAGTTAGATGGTGTTTCTGTTTTTGTGGGACCAATTCGATAACATCAGGGATCCTCAGTGATTTGCTACAAAGAATCAGACCAGGATATGCTTATATACGTGTTCTGACTGACCAGACACTCTTTAAACTGTGTAGTAGGCCATTTCTTCTTTGTTGTGCTGGTTAGTTAAAAAAGCAGGCAGGGCAGATAGGATAAGGTCCCTAACTCAGATTTATATTTAATTAGTACCAAATATACAACTTTTATCAAAAGTTAGTATTTACTACTTAAAGTGATTTAATGTTAAGTTTGATTTTAAAAGTACCTGGGATGGCCTGGCAGTTTGGCGCACGCCTTTAATCCTAGCACTTGGGAGGCAGACGCAGGCAGATCTCTGTGAGTTCGAGGCCAGCCTGGTCTACAAGAGCTAGTTCCAGGACAGGAACCAAAAGCTACGGAGTAAACCTGTCTCGAAAAATAAAAAAAAAAAAGTACCTGGGATGGATATCTTTTCATAAAGCAGACTGGTCACATTATGGCCATGGTCTTGAAGAAGTAATGACACACGGTTCATCAATCTATAATGGCTTACACCTAGAAATAAAACATAAATTCATTTTTGTAGAGAATGATGAAAAGATTTCTGATTAACATAAATGACTGCCATGAAGAAATCCAAAAGTAAGTGTAAAGACACAGAAAGCCTCACAATCCATAGAGAAACCAGCTCTTCCATGCATTCAGTTACAGTGTAGGAAATATCCAGAATGAGAACCCAGAGCTCTGGCCAATAGTAATCTCCCACCAAGATATGAAGATCATGTCTGAAGAGACGGCCAGCAAGTAAGACATTTGCTGCTGTCACAAAGGACTTGGGTTCAGTTCACAGCACACACATGATGGCTCACAACCATCTGAAACTCCCTTTTCAGGAAATCCAACACCCTCTTCTGGCCTCCACAAACATTTGATGCACATGTTACACTTACATGCTGTATGTGCAGCCAAAAGACTCATAAGCATTTTACAAATCTGAAGATTTGCATGCTTGATGTAATGAGCTACTCTGTGGAGGCCCAAAAATGTGAACCTTTTCCAAACTGTCTGAAGTTCAGAGAGTTTTAGATTTTTCCAAGTTGTTAACAAGTATGGCTACACACCCTAACCTAGGGTGTGGTTGCTTTGTGTTTTGGATGTTCAGGTGTCTCAGACAGGTAGATCCACTCCACCCTGTCCAAAGGTCAGGGCATTCAAATATACTCTGCCCCTACTTTAGAATTAAGAGATTTGACCTAGGGAGTGGCTGCCTTAAGGATATATGGTCTAGGGTGGGTTCACTGCCTAAACAACAGAATGTGTTTCTCAAGAATTAATGACTTAATGTCTCAAGTATTGAAGCAAGTAACTGTTCAAGTTGTCCTCTGTATCATGTTAAAGCAGCCTTTGTATTCTTACCCTTTTAGTATTGGCTATAAATGTGCATGGAAACTAAATACCAGTGAATTCAGCATTCAGTGTCTACTAAGTTGCCCTCTCATTACTATACAATGTCTTTGTGATTCTTATCTCTGCTCCTCCTACTTAACATTTTCTAATCCTCAAGCTTCTACCCTGAGAGGGAAAAGCCTGCCATGGCTAGGATCCTGGCAGAAGTTATGCCAAAATGTTGTCCCCAACACGACTCTGCTTGGACATTAGACACTCTTCATCCTATGTTGCATTTATATTTTCCACGGTGTCTTCCCACTACTACAGTCACTGAGTTTAAAAAAATTATGACAGTGAAGGAAAATATATAACCATATAAGGCTGATAATGTTTAAGTGACAGAAATTTTCATGGGAAAGAAGAGTATGGAGCTCTCACTTAACTTTCTCTTCTTAGACCAGAGTTGACATCCTTGGAAATAAAATCATTAAGGATCACCGTGAGGCCTCAACATATGGGATGGACGTGAAGAGCACCAGACACATGAGAAGCTGGAGCAAAATAAATTCTTCAATAATCCAGGGATCCTCAGGAAATGTATAGATACCGTTACAACACTAGCTTCTTAGAACATTAGTTTTGAGTCTAAAGTAGAAGCAGAAAAACATGAACTAAGAAAAGAAATGGAAATTGTATAACAAAGGCTGGGAAGGCAGAATGACTGGGAGAGCTAAAAGCACCATGATTAAATTAGGGCAGAGCAGGAAACGTCAGGGAAATGGAATGTATCTGTTGAGTGGGTCAATCTTCTCCTTCATATTTGTGTTGTCTGAAATAACATAGCATGGATAAAAGCCCACAACACCTCTGACTTCCTGCTCCTGTTCTCATGGATGAAGAACAAGGGTATCCAGTAAGACAGCCATTCTAATGAATATTCATTAAAAAGTGTTCTTCATGGGGAAAGCCTGAGGATTTCAAAATGGACAAACTAAATCAGTGAGACCAGGAACAAGTGTTGTATCAAGACTTGGGATCTTTACATTCATTACAAAAAAGAACCAGGACTAAAGGGGATAGATGAAGCAACATCTTCGGGGATCATTTCAGAATACAAGGCAAGATAATTAACCTCCAGAGGAACATAGAGTTTGCTGTGAGATTATGTCTTGTATGAATGTCAGTAGCTAAGCTCATAAAATCTCAGCAGCAGTAAGAACACCTAAATATGTGCTGAACAAGGACAACAGCGAACACATGGTAAAGTCAATGTGGTAAAGCCCAGGAGCCTTCAACCCTGCAGACACACACACACACAATGTACACATACACACATACAAACAGAGAGAGAGGAAAAAAGCAAAACACAAACAAAAACAGCTACAATAAAAATAGAGGCAACTAAGACATACTGAGAGTGGGGAGAAATAGGCTTCCCTGGGAAGACCACACTAATTGGTTATCCAATATAAAATGGTCATCTCTAAAATCATACCTACAAGTAACACTATAGAGACTGAGCAGGTTATATTTCATAGTACGTGTATATACACACAAACATGTATGCATGTTACAACAATTAATGAAAAATGAGGCCATGTGTTTGAAAGAAGTCATGGAGGTGTATATGGGAGGGTTGGGAGAAAGGAAAGAGAAGGAGAGCATAGTGTTATTAATAAATTAATTATCTCAGAAAATAAAAGAAATATTTTGAAAAGCAGGTAGAAAATGGGATCAGAATTTTTAAAAATAGTGGGCATGTTCCACTATGAAGATGATCATTAGAAAATGTGTGTGAATTACTTATGTGACATTAGAAAAGTGAGATATAGGCTTGAAAGAGGCTGCCCAGGCCTTGGACCCTTGTTTTCCTCTTTGGAGAATCGGGCAGAAGGTTCAAGCCCATGTCTACACTCTGTGTTTCGCTATAGCACTGAGGTCCTCAGGCTCCAACCTTGACAGTGATTTAAGGGTGGGACACAATTGTTTGAGAAAGGTTGAATACAATCATCCTTTCATATGAGCACACTTTCAAACTTGTGCATTCTATTATCCTAAGGAAATACAAAGTAAATTACATTTGAACCATAAGATACAAAATTATAATACACATCCATCTCCAAATGTTGAGAAAGTAGGTAAAACACAATAGGACCAACTAGAATTTTCCTGGGGATGCCAGTCATCGCTTCAGTTTTACCTTGGAAAAAGTATTCCTAATACTTATCTCTTAGAAATTTAGGGGAAATCTCTGAATGTCTTACCCATGACATTGAGAAAGGACTTGGACTCTAGGGCTTAATAGTGTTCATCTAAATCTCTGTCCCCTGTCCTGTGTGATGATTTCTTCCACCACAGTTAAAAGAAAACTTCTGCTTTCCATAAAACTATCTTCTTCCAGATGGTAATGGCGTAGGCCTTTAATCCCAGCACTTGGGAGGCAGAGGCAGTCTGATCTCTGTCAGTTCAATGCCAGTATGCTCTACAGAATGAATTCCAGGACAGGCAGGGCTACACAAAGAAACTCTATCTAAGAAAATGAACAAATAAACAAAACCCACAAAGGATGTGCCAGAGGTTGGAAAGATTGCTCTTGGTTAAAAATGCTGGCTATTCTCCTAGATTCCTCAGGTTCAATACCAAGGACCCCATGGAAGCTCATAGCCACCTATAATAAAGTTTTAGTAGATATGAAGCCTCCTTACAACCCCCACAGGGCCTGGGCACATGGGTGTCAAACAGACATACATGTGAATAAATATTCATACAATAAGAATAAATGATTTTTTTTAAATTATCGTCTTACTGAGATAGTTAGGAGTAGTGAACAGGACAAGATACAACAAACTTTCCATTCATTGTTAAATCCATAATGTCAACAGCTCTGCCATAAAACACTAGATTATGGACCAAGGTTGAAATGCTTACAGCATTCTCTTATGATTAGGACAGCTAACAGAGGTAGAGTTTCAGATAGATACACAAATGTATACACAAGGGGCTTAATGATAAAGTACCTTAATTTATATAAACTCCTTAGCAATTCTACAGAGTAAGCAAAGACATAACCAGTTTATAACAGCAGAAGCATACTCGCTTCAGAATGAAAAACTCTTCCTTACAAGTACTACAAAGTAATCTAAGTAAGCCATCCAGGTTCACTTGCTTTTCATTTACTTTTAAGAGTCATTAATTTTAGAGGTCATGGAACACAATAACACGTGAGTTGTTTCCTGACAACTTGGCATTGGGGAATAGCTGTTACAACTGTATTGTGGTCACAGATTGCAAATTAGTGGTCTATGTTCCTTTGTGGAGGTTGAAGTTTACTTTTGCTAAAGTCTTGACTCTTTACTGGCACCCATAGATGTCTAATTGAGATTTAAAATAGGAAAGCACATTCGTCAACTCTGCCTTCCTATTATGTCTGTGCCATTTCTTGCCCTAGTCTCTGGGTCACGCATATTCAACTATGAATGCAAACAAGTTGATCATTTGAAAAATATGTTTTCACAAAACCTATATGTGGGTTTAAAGTGGCCTGTTGTTTTTTAGTACTAATATATTCTCTTATCCAACCCTTACTTTTATTGGTGATCATGTATCCCTGAGTGCTACAAATTATCATGAGCCTCGTTACAAACAATAGAGCTAGGATATTTGGGATGTTAAGAGTAACATATAATTTCCTTGAATAATATGGTGGATTGCTGGTATGCTGATGGAGGAAGGTCATTGGCTAATAAAGGAACTGCCTTGGCCCATTTCATTGGTTAGAAGATAGGTGGGAGGAGTAAACAGAACAAAACGCTGGGAGGAAGAGGAAGTGAGCTCAGACTCGACAGCTCTCCTCTCTGGAGCAGACACCTCAGCAGAGACGCCATGCTCCCGGCTCCCGGGAAGACACATGCGATGAAGCTCTGACCCAGGATGGACTTAGGCTAGAATCTTCCCGGTAAGACCGGTGCTTACAGATTATTAGAGATGAGTTGATCGGGATATCAGAATTAGCCAGTAAGGGCTAGAGCAAAGGGCCAAGCAGTCTTTAAAAGAATACAGTGCCCGTGTAATTATTTCGGGGCATAAGCTAGCCAAGCAGGCGGCTGGGGTGTTGGGAACGCATCCCCGCCGCCCCTATTACTACAAATGACCCCCAGACGTGTGGCTAACTGAGTCCACAGAAAGCCTGAGAAAGCTTGGAAAAGAATAGAGTAAAGCATGTTTCTTATGGCAATTTCTTGGGTCTGCTCTGCTTGCTAGAGGCAAGCAAGCGCTCTCATCTAAGAGAAGCTTCCTGACTCAGCTTCAGCTGCAAAACCCTGCAGCTCTTAAGAGGTCCTGCCACGAAACACTTAAACAGTGTTGACAAAAAGCTGAACACATGCTTTTCGGTTTTCAGCCGTAGCAGGAAAAAAGCTGCGCCATTTAAAAATGCCGGCTTTCCCTTAGCAATCAGGGAAATGCAAATCAAAACAACTTTGAGATATCATCTTACACCTGTCAGAATGGCTAAAGTCAAAAACACCAAGGATAGCCTTTGCTGGAGAGGCTGTGGAGGAAGGGGTACCCTTATCCATTGCTGGTGGGAATGCAATCTTGTGCAACCACTGTGGAAGTCAGTGTTTCGGTTTCTCAGGAAATTCGGGATCAACCTACCCCTGGACCCAGCAATACCACTCTTGGGAATTTACCCAAGAGATGCTCTATCACATGTCAAAAGCATTTGTTCAACTATGTTCATAGCAGTATTATTTGTAATAGCCAGAACCTGGAAACAACCTAGATGCCCTTCAATGGAAGAATGGATGAAGAAAGTATGGAATATATACACACTAGAGTACTACGCTGCGGTAAAAAACAATGACTTCTCGAATTTTGCATGCAAATGGATGGAAATAGAAAACACTATCCTGAGTGAGGTATCCCAGACCCAAAAAGATGAACATGGGATGTACTCACTCATAATTGGTTTCTAGCCATAAATAGGGGTCACGGAGTCTACAATAGATGAATCTAAAGAAGCTAAGTAAGAAGGTGAACCCAAGGAAAAACATATAGTTATCCTCTTGGATAAGGGAAGTAGACAAAATTTCCGGGGAGAAAAGTGGGATGTTGGGGGTGGGGTGGGATGGGGGTAAGGGGAGATGGGGAGAGAAAAGGTAGAAGGGAAGGAGGGGGGACTTGGGGAAACAGGAGGATCGGGATAAAGGAAGGTTGGATAGGGGAGCACGGAACCACAATTCTTAGTTAAGGGACCCACTTTAGGGTGGGCAGGAGACTTGACCCTAGAGGGGCTCCCAGGTGCCCAAGCTGAGGTCCCCAGTTAGTTCCTTGGGCAACTGAGGATAGAGAACCTGAAATGACCCTACCCTAGAGCAATATTGACGAATATCTTGCATATCATCCTAGAACTTTCATCTGGCGATGGATGGAGATAGAGACAGAGACCCACATTGGAGCACTGGACTGAGCTCCCAAGGTCCCAATGAGGAGCAGAAGGAGGGAGAACATGAGCAAAGATGTCGGGACCACGAGGGGTGCACCCACCCACTGAGACAGTGGAGCTGATCTACTGGGAGCTCACCAAGGCCAGCTGGACTGTTACCAAAAAAGCATGGGATAAAACTGGACTCTCAGAACATGGCGAACAATGAGGGCTGATGAGACGCCAAGGACAATGGCAAGGGGTTTTGATCCTACTTAATGTGCTGGCTTGGTGGGAGCCTAGCCAGTCTGGATGTTCACCTTCCTAGATATGGACGGAGGGGGGAGGACCTAGGACTTACCACAGGGCAGGGAACCCTGACTGCTCTTTGGACTGAAGAGGGAGGGGAAGAGGAGTGGGGGGAAGGAGAGAGGGGTGGGAGGAGGGGGAGAAGAGTGGGAGGAGGGGGAGAAGAGTGGGAGGAGGGGGAGGGAAATGGGAGGCTGGGAGGAGGTGGAAATTTGTTTTTTTTTTCTTTTCTTTATTCTCCTTTTATCAATAAAAAAAAATTTAAAAAAAAATGCCGGCTTTCTGGGCCATCCTGCCAGGGCAAACTCTGACTATTTGAGGCAGGAGGGCCGGCTACCGAGAGAGGACTTGAGTGTTCTCTGTTGTAGCTCGCTGGCTGGCAGGGACCTTGAAATGCCAGTTATGGCTATAAACATGGCTACAGCCAGTACCTCAGCCATGAGGCTGGAAAGCTAAGGATCCAGCCGTCAAAGCCACGGCTTTAGTCCTACTGATATTGCTTGGTACATTAAAGACTCATGTGGTCAGAAAAACAGAGATACAGTAAAGAGAATGTCAAAGACAAAGAAAAATTTTAAATGATTTACAATGTTAAAATATATGCAGACTAAAAGTTAAAAATCTTAAAGTAAATCTCTGTGACTTCAAGGTGTGGTAGCACACGCCTTTAATCCCAGTGCCTAAAAGGCAGAGACGAACAGATCTCTGTGAGTTCAAGGTGTAGTAGCTTTAGCCTTTAATCCCAATGCCTGGGAGGCAGAGACAGGCGGATCTCTGAGAGTGCAAAGACAGCCTGGTCTACAGATATACGCTCAAAAAGCAAAAAGTTAACCTAGGAATGTCACAGCTTAGATTCTTAAGCGCCTAGTGATTTAAAGGCACAAATCAAAAGTGCTCCTGGATAGTAAAAAATTGCAGATTCACAATAGGACAGATTCAGACCACTAAATGAGTCACACTGTTGGATGAATGTACGTAGGCTTGGGAGAGAGAAGAAAAAGAATATAGAGAATAAAGTTAATGGTTTAAAAAAAAAGGCAAAGTCTTTAAAGAGACAGAATACAGATAGTTAAGAGATTAAAAGAAATAAAGAAAAATAAGCCACGTAAAAATGGAAAATTCACAGAGAGTCTGGATTATGTACATTGTGTTTTCTTTAAAATTTTTGACTGTAAAGGAGCTAAGTACAGACAGACATTTCATTATATGGACTGTCAAATGGAACAAGAACGGATATGATAAGGGTATTACGATTTCAAAATTTGGGTCTAAGGATATGATGCTTTGGAGAGGGTCTTCTTTTGTTTTCACAGAGGACCAGACCCTGTGGATTGCATTTATCCCGATTTGGTATGATGGACCACACCGTCCTGAAAGGTTGTTGTGAACATCTTTAGAAAATTGCTTCGCTCAACTGCCAACTGAGATGAAACTAGCACACAAGTTATATGATGAAAGACCTAATTAACGACGTCCCCATTCAGCAGGAAGCAGTTTGGAGAGAAAAAACTGTGCCCATGTTCCCAAAATATTGTTTATAAATGTTCTTTTACATTTAAAGGGGGATATGATATAGATATGAATAATTTGCATTAGTATAGATTTTGCTTTATTGATAGAGATTTAAGGTCAATTTTGTTATATCTATAAGTGTTTCTGATTTTGATTAAGGTATTGTGATTGTGTAGTTCATTTAAATATGTACTGTATAATTAAGAAATATAGGTTGTTAATGGATAATCATCGATAATAGTAAAGCTTGTAGTCATGTTAGTTAGATTTTCTAGATATATAGAGATATATTTTAGATAGACATTCTTCATGTCTTTCAAAGATTACAGAATAGGACATTTAATGTTTTAATAACTGAGGACTTTTCATGACAATGAGACACTCTGCTCCTGGCAGCACCAATCTACTTCAAGAAGAAGATGGGCATCGAAGAGGATCCTTATGGAGTTTGATAGCCATTTGGGCAAGAAACTGCTCTTGCCTGGACTATTGCATAACTGGAGACAGAGAACCCACAGAGAGAGGACTACTGAACTTGCCTAAGGTGAGATGATCTTTCGGGGTTCCTGATTCATGAAAGAGTCTGCGAGACATTCTGTAGGACACAACAGATAGTGACTGAACTGACTTTGAATTTTCCTGCTTTATGGAAATGTCTGCTGGATACTATGGGCCTGAAGGCTGAAGATGGATGCCCCAACGGTACAGAGGAACTTTGGGTGACTGTCCAGGCAGCAAGATGTCTCTGTCATTTCTAGAGTTTTAAAAGTTGCTTTTTTCTTGTTTGCTTATGTAGTATTGTATCTTTCTGGAGTCTTTGATGGAGTTAAGAATAGTTAGTTATAGTTATAGTTTTCCTTAGTTATGATAAAGATTATCGTAACTTTTACTTGATAACTGTTTTGTTATATGTAATTTTGCTATGTTAAAGTTTAAGCCTTTTTTTTTTGTTTAAACCGAAAAAGGGAAAATGATGGAGGAAGGTCATTGGCTAATAAAGGAACTGCCTTGGCCCATTTCATTGGTTAGAAGATAGGTGGGAGGAGTAAACAGAACAAAACGCTGGGAGGAAGAGGAAGTGAGCTCAGACTCGACAGCTCTCCTCTCTGGAGCAGACACCTCAGCAGAGACGCCATGCTCCCGGCTCCCGGGAAGACACATGCGATGAAGCTCTGACCCAGGATGGACTTAGGCTAGAATCTTCCCGGTAAGACCGGTGCTCACAGATTATTAGAGATGGGTTGATCGGGATATCAGAATTAGCCTGTAAGGACTAGAGCAAAGGGCCAAGCAGTCTTTAAAAGAATACAGTGTCCGTGTAATTATTTCGGGGCATAAGCTAGCCGAGCAGGCAGCTGAGGTGTTGGGAACGCATCCCCGCAGCCCCTATTACTACAGTATGCAAACTTCAGTGAGTGGGTGTTTATACAGATGGAGGAGAACTTCTTTTGAAATCAAATATGTTTATATATGATAGACTTCCTCATAAAAAAATCTGGAAATGCTCACTGATCCATTTTTTGGAGGAATAGAATGATAAATTTGACTAATATGCCTCCTGTCTACTCATAACTTAAAGTCCCAGTAGAGAAGCCTTTCTTGTCTTCTTTACAATACACCACTCAGTCTAATTATGTTGTTTGTACATCAGATGCTATTTCAATGTAATATTTACCCCCACCATTTGGTACAGTCCCTACTAAGCACCACATTGCACATTCCATATGACTCCCCTCAGATCTGATCTCAGCCTAGCTATAAAATCTCTTGCATAGATGATCCACTACATGCTGTTTTTATTAGACATGTCCTCCCCTCCCAAGTATCCTGGTCCTACAAGATTCTGCATTCCCAGCAGGCACTCACCCATTGCACCTATAGTCAGTATTTTTGCAGCCTCCAAGAAAAGAACCTTGGTGAGAAATAAGCTCACTAGAAGCCAACTCCGATGCTTAGCCATCTGTAGAACTCACAGAACACAGGTATAGTATCCAGACCTTGAGAATGTGCACCAGTAAGGAACCCTGGGAGCCTCTGTCACAAAGCAATAGCGTTGACCCTGAAATGAGATTTAAAAGAAAAAAAAAGAGGAGATCTTTTATAGGTCTTCCAAATGCCCCCTTGCTCTTTACCTTGTCTCTGCAGCTCACTTTCTAGGACACTCTGTTTCACCCTCCTTAATCAGAGTTGATAGATGAATAGAAGATGAGTTAATATTTAATTTGTACTTTAACCCCAATCTCCTCTTTACTGCTCCAACACAGCTCTTTAAACTGTGATTGAAGAAATCCTGTCAATGACAGCATTTACCATGAACATTTTACAGGCCCATTCACTAACTTATAGGACTCTGCCTCCTCTGTCATTTCTCTACTTGGATCCTATTGCCATACCTGTTACCCATTAAGCCAGGTTCCAGTTCTAAAATCTCCAATAATGGCAATCATAAGGAAAACACCTAAGATTTTTCTTCAAGGCCTCTCACTTGTCACAAATTCATGAAAATGTGCTCATGGCCTAAGTTCAGGACTTTACCTGAAGACAAAACAATTAAGATTGAACCCACAGTTCTGAATGAACATCATAAAGCAGAATGGATGCGTTACACCATCCTCCCATGTACAAGCACAAGACAGCTTCCAGTTCTGCCACTTGCAAATCCACCCAAGAGGAAGGAGCGCATTGTCCCACGTGGTCATCCTCACATCCTAGTTGAAAATTTAACAGCTTTAGTGAAGTTTCCCAGTGCATCTTCAAGCAGAGGGAATCTGCTTCAGGACTTTCAAAGCATGCAGAGGAATACTGCCTGGAGTTCTGCTTTGCAGCATTGTGTCTTATGTCTGAGTCATTATCTACATCTGAATGTAAGCATTGCATTCTCATATACTCATGCTGGTTTCACAGTCACACAGATGAAAAGACAAAAGAGGAGAAAAAATGTGAGAAAAGGAGGATGCATTGTTCTTCACAGCAAATCTTCAGTCTACCTTCAGTACCTTCAGTACTTTCATTAATTTCATTAATGCATTAATGTGATGGTTAATTTCAATATCAACTTCACTATAATAAGGGATACTCAGATACTTGGGAAGGTTTTATTGCTGACCATATGTGAGATTGCATCCGGATGGAAGTAGCCTTTGTAGCAGTGAAAAGTGTAAGGAAAATCACCCTTACCCAAAATATCTTAGCACTGTCACATCTGCTCAGGTCTAGAAGTACAAAAATTACGACAAAGATGCAGATTCTCTCTTTTGCCTCTTTTGGAGCTGAGACTCCCATCTTCTCCTGGCTTCAAACATCAGACGTCAGGACCAGGGAGATGATTAGGTGAATGAAGCAGTTGTCAACCTAAGTACTGATACCCAATACTCACAAAAAACCCCAGGCACCTGTAATCCCAGCACTAGGAAGGTAAAGATAGGTGAACCTGGGGCCTTTCTGGCCTGCCAGTCTAGATTAATCAGGAGGCTCCAGGTTCAGAAAAAAAAAATCACAAAAAGTAGGGTAAGATGTATTAAGGAGAATACGTAATGACACCTAGTGTTAACCTCTAGCTTCCGCATACATGTTTACATAAATACATGTGTATTTATGGTCACACTGATATATATACACACAAATTCATACATACCATGCTCATAGACCTCTCTTCTTTCTCTTTCTCTTACACACACACACACACACACACAGAGAGACACAGAATACACACACACAGAGAACCACAAAGACATGAATATGGGAGAGATACTTGTAAGAGGAAGGGAAGTAGATAAGGGAAGAGAGAACATGGAGGAGTAAGTGTGACCAGAACACACTAAAAAGCATTCCTGTAAGCAGAGACTGTTCCTTCCTTCCCAGCCACCCAGACCCAAATAATCACACAGAAACTATATTAATTATAACACTGCCTGCCTGGCCAAACAGTTTAGGCATATTCCTAGTTAGCTCTTACATCTTAAATGAACCCGTTTCTATTATTCTGTGTATCACCACGAGGCTGTGGCTTGCCAGGTAAGGTTCTGGTGTCTCCCTCCTTCAGCAGCTCCATGGCATCTGTCTGACTCCTCCTACTCTTTCTACCTCAGTTCAGATTTTCTGCCTGGCTTTATTCTGCCAAACCACTGGTCGAAAACAGCTATATCCATTAACTAATAAAAGCAACATATATTCAGGAGGATTTTCCACATTACATTCCAGTGACCAATGTAGAGAAAATAACTTTATGAAAGGTGTGTGTGTGTGTGTGTGTGTGTGTATGCAAATGTGTGTATAAAACATTTACAACAGGTTATTTTTTTAATCAGACAAAACAGTAAGCAACCTTAACTCTATGAATAAAAAAAACTAAACAACTGTGACAATGTGCACAATAGAATATGATTAAGAAATATAATGAATTACTCATAAAGATTATGAATAAATCTCTACATAATTTTTACGCTTAAAACAATACAATAAAAGAAAACAAACAAACAGGTATAGGTCACTAACAGGATATTTTTCTACTCAAAAAGCCACAACCAAAACCCACTGCTTTCTCCTACCTCAGCAGTCCCAATCTGGGTTTCCGGAGTCGAGCCCCCTTCTTTGCTCCCGGGTTGCCTGCACCCTGCTTCTACCCCCAGGACTTGAATTCCTAGCGCGTGGCCAGCAGGTTAAAACTGGCAGAAGCATCCCTGCCACTACTCAGCTCCCTTTGGGGTGGTGTGTGCCCTCGCGAGGGGGCGGGGAGTGAGTTGGGGGCGCAGGTAACTCAGTGTTGCTACCCAGCACCAAAGGAGACAGCCCAAGTTAGCTGCCATTGCGTCCCGTGTCTGATCCCTTTCCACCTCCCTGCTTTCTCTCTAGCTTTTCATTTTGACACAAACCACCTGCAACCCCAGTAACCCACACTCACGCTGCACCTGTTTTCAAGGGCTCATTTGAAGGTATATTTTAAAATACGCCCAGCTCAGTTGTAAAATCTGGGGTGCATGGTCAAGCACCTTGGCATATATTTAGCTTCTCCTAAGAGGGACATCAAGGTTTGGCTTTAAGCATGGGCACAGCCCGGGATGGAATTTCCTCAAGCCCGAGGGCTCTGTTTGCTGCCTAGCATTTCCCCAAGCTATAGGCGCCTGCAGTCAACTGCTCAGCTTGCACAGGCGGCTGCGAACGTGCAACACCCCTGGCCTCTTGCAGCCACGTCCAGCCTGGGTACTCACTTCCGCTGGGGAGAAAAGTCTGTCATACCAGGCGGTGCGCACTTCCTGCAATGGATGTGAGCTTTATTGCTGCAGGTGAAGCTGTTTCCTAAACCCTGGGTAAAATCCGGAAGGCAGGAGAGTAAGACAGAACAGGAAGGCTGGGAAAGCCCAGCCCAGAAGACCTGGCATCTGGGGATTTTAGCCTCTGCTCCTGCAGTCGCCAGCCGCTTGTCTCTGAGAAGAAGCTCAACTCGGTGCACTTGTTCACTCTTTCTTCACTAGAGGAGGAGTCAGTGTTGCAACATGCATGTTCCTTGCTGGAGGCAAAACAGATTTTCTCCAGCATGCAAAAGGCCCAGTGCCTGCCAATTCTACAAGGCGACGGAGGTAGTTGGGGGAGTCGGAATGCAGAGAAGTGGACAAGAAATTTTCTGATTTCCCCCGGATCCGTTATGCATGATCAAGGGTCTGTCTTCCACCAAGACTTGACAAAATGCCCTTTAAGTTGAGTGACCTCAGAGATGATAGTTCTCTCAGGAGCCAAGATGAGGCTTGGTGTCAAATGTCTTTCCTTATTTCCCAGCAAGCAACACTGAGAAGAGACTTGTCAATACTTGAGGGGGCCCCGGGGATTTGAAAAGATTTGAATCATAACCCTCCTCGAGAAAGAGGAGGAGTCAGAGAAAAGTGGTCAACAGAGAATAAGCAGCTACCCCAGAAGGCTTTGCTTTCTTTTTTAGCACAGCAAAACTTCCAGGGCTCTGCTTTGTGCTCAGCCGCATCACAGAAACACCCGAAGCCTCTCAGGAACCCATGATTAGTGTAGACTGTATCTCCTCAAAGAGGCTGCACGATCTGAATGTTATTTCATTCTGGTTCTGGTATTAACCAAATCATTACATGGTTAATATATATATTAACTGGCTATAGCTTTGTTGAAGAATTTGGATACGTTTTGCTGCTAAACTGAACTTATAGCTGACCTAGCCATCAATACAATCAGAGATCCCAGAAGGACAAATAAAGTACACCTGATTACAGACCAAGTAGTTTCCACATCTATTAAAAATGACAGTGACCAGAGTCCATACACAGTTAGCCATACCCAGGTCTCTATACATGGAAGGCAGAAGTATCCAGAACAGCAGTCTTAGCCAGGCCCATAAGGTGAATTTTTCTTTTCCCTGTGGAAGAGGGACATGAAAAAGGCTGACCTTATTTTGTCTAGGAAAAGGTGGTACAATCAGTTTGCCAATGTCCTGCTGTTGGTCCACAGTGTGGACTGGGTCCTGGCAGCAGGGGTTGCAGTGGGGCATCTTGCCCAGTGGGCAGCTTCCTCATAAAACAGATGGAGACATCATGGTATACCATAACATTCTTTGGAGACCATGGGTCACTGCTAGGATCTTGGAGTCTCTTTCTTATATAAGCTTTTTAATCATTATTTTAAATGCCATATTCTGCAGATCTCTGAAATATGAGGGCTGCCTAGATATATCTGATTAGACAAACCTTGTTTCTAGTTACTTGCTTCAAGTTTGACTTTGAAAACATATACAAAGAACTGAGTGAGGCTTATATCTGTAATTAATTATATCAGTACTTTAAGGATGACTGACTAACTTGTATTTTTAACAGTCTATAATAAGTTAGCAGTTTTCCTAAGACTAGAACTTCACACTCTGTAATGATTTTGAATTGAAGCTAATAAAAAACTGAATTAGTCATTCCAAGGCTAAAAACAGAACAAGTTTGCATCCAACTGTTAATGCTGTCTCCATTGACGGCAAGGAAAAGGTTACGGGGTAAAATGGGAACAGGAGGGAACCTTAGAAAACAACATTATTTCTATTGAAGTTACTGTTAGGATCAATACAAAATTTTATGACTCTCATTATCCAACAACTTAAACCCAAGAAACTTAGCAAAGACAAAGGAGCTAAACACACATTTTAAAGCTTGAATAGACCTTGAACTAGGAAATACATTTTTAAACCATTAGTTAATATTTTAATGCTTTGACTTTTTAACATAGTTTCCCATGTTATGGTGATCCCCCATTACAAAAATTTTCTCGTTGTTATTTTACAATTGCAGTTTTGCCTATGCTGTGAATCTCAATTCAAACATCTGACATACAGGTGATCCTAGACTATTCCTGTACAGCCCTCAAATGATAGAGACCCACACATAGGCTTGGGTGCTGTTCCAAGCACTCTATCAAACTGCCTAGGTCATTGTCTTCTGCATCACAAGAAATGAACATTTCGTTTTCTGGTTATTTTTTGGTGCTTATGGCTGTAACACGACTTTTTAGCCTTTTATTTTAAGTTCAAATATTAACAATAAGCATTCCATAAGCGCAGATGTCCCCCAGCCTTATAAATTTAAGTATTATAAAAACTTAATTTTTTAAAAAATTAAAATCTTTTAAATGCCTTCCTGCAATATCAGAAATAAAGTTCTTCTTTGGCTCCATCTTCAATAGCATATACATAGCCTGTCTTTTTCATCTCAGCTTACTCTCTTTCGCTATAGCTGGTACCTCTGCTGACTGTCACCTGGTACTGGCATTTCTAAAACTGTTAAAGTCCTATAATTGTAATAGGCAGTCTCTTAAATTTTGGGGGGATTTCCACAAATTAATGAGGCCTCTGCTCCTGTATCTACTAGAGCATTTGTTTGAGTAAACGAACCATTTTTCAAATATATATAAATATAGGAACATGAGGCCTAAAATCAGTTCTAGTTACTTCTCCAATTTGTGGACTGCTAGGAGCTTGGCCTTCATCCTATTTTAATTTAGCCAGACCATCTAGGCGATATAAAGGAGTCCGTGGCTCTGAAGGAGCTGTCACGAACAGATTCTAGTAGAAATCCTTATCCTTAACAGTCACCTTCTTTGCCTCCGTTGTCTCTTCTCCATACATTCCTTAGTAGAAATGCCATTCACTTTTTCCCAAGCTACACCTGCCTTAATTAATGCATCAAACTTTTCTTTCCAGGAAGCCTATTAGTATTAAATTTAGAGTCCTGATTTCGAGGTCTAGATTCTGACTTATTTTGGTCAACATTATCATCCCATTCTCCCGTATCTTTTAATTCTGCCACCTTTTCAAGTACCCTCTCAGTGGTTTCTGCCAAAAGCGAAGTCATCATTAAATGCTTCTAATCAGAGGAAGCAGTTGTAATGAGACATTCCTGCCTGACTCCATAGTTCAACACCTCCTTTTCTAACTTTCCAGTCTCTATTTTTACCTTGTCAAGCTGGTTACATACTTTCCTACAAGCAGACAATAGTATCCACCCTCTTTGACCCAGCCCCTGCAACTCATTCCCTTTTTAACAGGCACAGTCTTTAACACCTCAACCACCTGGGGAGGCCAAGCTTTTCCGAAGTTAACCACACCAGTTTTCACTCAACTGTATGCCCATTCTCTCGGGAGAGAAGAAAACTTGGAATCTTTCCCATCCAGAAATAACACAAGTCACACTAACAATTTCAGTTTTCTTTTTAAAGAGAGGCATTGTTTGGTTCTCTCACGGATCCTGCCGACTACACCAGTTTGTAATGGCAAATAATTTTGGCCACTTTGCTGTGCACAGACTTTTACTTTCATTTTGATCCGTGAGAAAGAACTTCCAGGAGCCACAAAATTAGCTAATAAGGAGAGATTTATTCTACAAGAAAGCTTAATTGAAATAAAGAAATAGAGCGGGAAGCCCCCAAGAGAGGGGACTTCACCCAGGAATTTACCTCTAGGTGTTCTTCATACCGCACCGGAACACAACATGGGAATAGGCATCACCAGCAATCACCACGGGCACAGTTTTTCCATTCGTCTGACCGCATGTCTCTTCCGGGTTGAAACAGCAGCAGCTAGAGGCGTTCTGAGGCAAACTTTTAAGCCTCATGAGCAAAGGTGGCTCATTGCCCAGTCATTGGCAATCATCCAAATATATTTTCCAGGATGCCAGGCCTCCTCAGCCTCAGTCCTCAGGGAAAGCTGAGTGCACTCTCTGCCCATTCCGCAGCCGCACAAGGCAGGATAATCAGACATGATGCCCTCCCTCTGGCTGGAGGGGCGTCTACCAAGATTTTGCTGTCTCATCCTCCCTACTTCCCCTTCCTGTCCTGGGAATTTGAGACTATTCTTCATTCTCCAGCCAGGCTTTTCTCTGTCCTACAAGCCTCAAGGTACAGGCCCTGAGATAATTTTGGCCTAACACATGTCCACTCCCAGACAGTGGCCAAATGTCACGGATGTGAAGCACATCAACAGGGCTCTATCTTAATTACAACAAAAATACTCCCTGTTCTCAATCCTGAGAGCTGACCAGGCTCTCAAAACAGAGAAGAGGGGTCATCTACAGTTCATGCCTTAGACTGTGCAGAGAGAGCCTTAACCCCAACCTCTCCATTTTAAAATTACTTTCCTAACAATCCTTGATTCAACTGTTTATTTACAGAAGGATTTCAGATGGGTTGAAACTCTTAAAATTGTGATTCTGACTGCTGTGATTCTCTCTGTCTCTCTCTCTCTCTCTCTCTCTCTCTCTCTCACACACACACACACACGCACACGCGCACACACGAGCACACACACACGCACACACGTACACATGCACGCACACACGTACACATGCACACACACGTACACACACGCACACACACACGCACACACATACATGCACACACACACACGCACACATACATATGCATGCACTCATGCATGCAACCACCTTTCTCCTCTAGTTGTCTTTTCTATAAGAAATGTTCAGAAATAAGAGAAGATAACATGGGCATTCCAGACTTGAGTACTCAGGCTCTTACTTCAGTGTAAAACACCCAAGAACAAAAGTCTTGAAACCTGGGATTTGGTCTTACCTCTTCAAACCCATCCCTGATGTATAATTTTGAACCAAAGCCTCCATGATCTACTGCCTGTGATAGTAGAGATATACAGTAGACAGTAGACAGGAGAGACCAGAGAACACACAGCATCAGGATCTGCTCAGCACCCAGTGAGGGGCTTTATACTACATTATGGAAGGCATCGCATGGCATAGCAGAACAAGCAGTCACAGGCCTCCTTTTTTGATAAAGTCATACTGTAGTTATCATTGACAATATTATATGTCATAACAGAACAAGAATTTTGGCCCCAGGCCCACTAAAGAATGTTAAATTATATCACAAGGACATTTGCTTATCTATGCTCATAGCAGCATTATTTGTAATAGCCAGAATCTGGAAACAACCTAGATGCTCATCAATGGAAGAATGGGTGAAGAAAATGTGGTACATTTACACAATGGAGTAGAACTCAGTGAGAAAAACAAAACAATGACATCTTGAAATTTACATGAAAATGGATGGAACTAGGAAAGACCATCCTGAGTGAGGTAACTCAGACCCAGAAAGATGAACATGGTATGTACTCACTCATAAGTGGATACTAACATTCTCCCTGAGTGAGAGGAATGAATTCAGATTTTGGGAAGGATAATACAACTACCTGGAATTTACAGACCAGAACAGAAAGGACCGAGTGATGCATGATAGCACAGAGTGCTATGCTAGAGGGTCAAAGTCTGGTGTTGGAGATTTCCTAGAAAAGGTCAATCCAAACATTCCAATCCCTCCTCAGTTCAGCGGTGATCTAAAAAACAGTCGGTCAAGTGAGATGATATCCAGAGGGCACACATGGCCCCTCTCTATGACCATATCCTTGGTTTACAGAAGAGTGTCAATTGACTTGAAGTACTTAACATTGTGATTCTGATTTCTGTGATTCTCTCTCTCTCTCTCTCTCTCTCTCTCTCTCTCTCTCTCTCTCCCTCACACACACACACACACACACACACACACACACACACACACACACACACACACTATACACATACACATATGGACCTAGTTTTCTCCCTAATGGTCTTTTCTGTAAGAAATGTTCAGAAACAGGAGAAGGTGACATGGTCAATGCAGATTTGGGTTCCGACTTCGGAACTCTTACTTCAGTTGGAAGAGCCCAAGACCAAAAGGCAAAACCTGAGATTTGATCTTACCTCTTCAATCCCACCCCTGGTGAATATAAGTTTGAACCAAAGCCTCCATGATCTACTGCCTGTGATAGCAGAGATGTAGAGTAGACAGGAGAGACCAGAGAACACACAGCACCAGGATCTGATCAGTAAAGGCATTTTTACTGCATCATGGAGAATATCACATGTCATAGCAGAACAAGCATGTCAGCCCCAGGACCCCTCCTTTTATTGTAAAACTGCTATGGGATGTCTTTCTGTATGGTGTGAACATATGTTACTCTCATTGGCTGATAAATAAATCTGCTTTGGCCTATGGCTAGGCAGGATAGAGCCAGGCTGGAAATCCAAGCAGAGATACAGAAGAAGTAGTACAGAGTCTGGGGAACAACAACCAGCCACCGAGGAAGAAGGACATGATAAAAAAAATAAACTACAAACCAAGTATAGACAAAAAAAAAGGGTTAATTTAAATATAATAGCTAGCTAATAATAAGCTTGAGCCATTGGGCAAACATTAATAATTAATATAAACCTCTGAGTGATTATTCAGAAGTGGCTGCAGGAATGAGTCGAACAGAGAAAAAAACCTTCATCTACCTTTGGCACTTCAACACTGTGCCCCTACTTCCGCCTAAGACCTGAGAAAGCTTGACAAAGGTTCTGAATGCACACCGGACTTTCTAGTCTCCCAGTCTCATGCCAGGCTACTGACAGAAGGAGTTCCTACAGCACAGCAGTGCCGAGAGACGTGGAACTGAAAGAGAGACTGATAAAATATGCAAACCTAAATATTTGTAAAATGCTTTCACTTTAAAACAGAAGTCAAAAATGTGTTTGTAAAAGGGAACTTAGATGATGCATTGCTTGGGTGAAACGGTTTTCCACAGGAAACAAGAGGCTATGACTTTTTTTTCAGGTTAACATGGACCAGATTTGATAAAGGGACTCCTCCTGAACTTTTTTTTATTAAATTTAAAATACATGTATTTCTCCTATAATATATTATGGTTACAGTTTCTCCTCCCTCACATCCTCCTATTTCTTCCCTACCTCCTTCCCCATTTGTAACCCTATCCCTGTCTATCTCTCAATAGAAGAGAAGACTTATAAGATGTAAAAATAAACTAAGATAAGACAAAAAAGAAACTAACACATCAGAATAAAGGAAAACAACAACAGCAAAAATAAAACATTTTAGGTTTCTATAAATATTTTTGTGGGAATGAATGTGTCTCCATCTATATCTGTTTCTTGCAACTTTTCTTTTTTTTATTGATTTTTATTGAGCTCTACATTTTTCTCTGCTCCCATCTCTGTCTCTCCCCTCCCCACTTCAATCCTCCCCAAGGTCCCCATGCTCCCAATTACTTTTTCTACTTTCTACTTCCCATGTAGATTAGATCTATGTAAGTCTCTCTTAGTGTCCTCATTGTTGTCTAAATTCTCTAGGATTGTGGTTTGTAGACTGATTTTCATTGCTTTATGCTTAAAAACCACCCATGAGTGAGTACATGTGATAATTGTCTTTCTGCATCTGGATTACCTCACTCAAAGTAATGTTTTATACCTCCACCCATTTTTCTGCAAAATTCAAGATATCATTATTTTTTCTGCTGTTTAGTACTGCTTTGGCTTCTGTGTTTGTTCCCATCTTAACCTGTCAATCATTAAAGTAACATCCATCAAAAAATCAGACTCGGCTTGCTTTCCCTCGTTGCTTTCCCAGGAACTTTTGTTCAGAAGTCACATTAGCACTTGAGTACAGGAACTTGAGTTCATAATAAACATGTAAATATCTATGTATTTGGAGCAGTGTGTTTTATTGAAATTCTACAGTTCTGAAGTTCCTTCCTCCCTACCTTTTTTCCTTCCTTCTTTTCTACTTTCTTTATTTCTTTTTCCTTTCTTCCTCTTTTTCTTTCTTTAACTTCTTCCCTTCCTACCTTCTCCCTTATCTCATTACTTTCCCTGTCTTTGGTCTCCATATCATAAGTGCTACAGTGTTATGCACACTAGCCACATATAATGCCACTGATTTATGTTCTTAAGACCTTCTTCTTGTTTCAAGAAAAATCACAGATAGTGATACCTCTGGATGTCCCTTTATTGTACAGGGTTGTTTTAGCTTTTCTAAGTTTTTTTGTTTTTTCCTATAACATAAAGCATTATCCTTTAAGTTTCTGTAAAGATTTGTAATTTTAATGGATGGGTTGCACTCAATATGTAGATTGCTTTTGGTAAGATGACCATTTTTACTATGTTAAGTCTACCAAACCATGAGGAGGGGAGATCTTTCCAACTCCTGATATTTTCTTCAATTTCTTTCTTCCAATACTTGAAGTTTTCATTACACAAGTGGTTCTGACCGGACCAAACTAATTTAGACCAGTTCAGACCGGATCAGACCGGTTCAGACTGGTTCAAACTGGTTTAGGCCAATTCAGAGCGGTTCAAACCTGTTCAGAAATGTTCAGACCGGTCTCGACTGGTTCTGACCAATTCAAACCGGTTGAGACTGGTTCAGGCTGGTTCATACTGGTTCAAACTGGATAAGACAGGTTTAGGCAGGTCTCAACTGGCTCAGACTAGTTCAAACTGGCTCAAACCGGTTTAGACCAAACCAGACTGGTCTCAGCCAGTTCTGACCGGTTCAAACCGGTTTAAACCGGTCTCAACTGGTTATGGCTGTTCCAGTTGAGACTGGTTCAGGCCGGTTCACACCAGTTTAAAATGGTTCAAACTGAATCAGACATATTTAGGCAGTCCTCAACCGGTTCAGACTGGTTCATAACAATTCAGACTGGTTAAGACCAGCTTATACTGGCTTAGACCAGTTCATATCGGTTCAGACTGGTTCATGCCGGTTTAGACCAGTCTCAACCGGTTTAGACCAGTTCAGGCTGGTTCAAACCAGTTCCAACCTGTTCTGACTGGTTCATGCCGGTTCAGACTGGGTCATACCTGATCGGACTGGTTCAAACTGGTTTAGGCCAGTTCCGACCAGTTTAGGCCAGTTTAGAACAGAGAGAATGATGGGGTCTGGAAGTCGGGTGTGGCTTTTGTGGAATGACATCAGGCAGACAGGGGATAGGGCTGCTGCGCAGGAAATGAGTTCTTCAAATTCCACATTTTCAACAAATCTTGGTTCCTTTTCATGGAAAATGGTATTTAGAGACTGGAAAATATTACCTAGGTCTACTCTTTGCTACCAAAATACTGCTGCTTCCTTTTTTTGTCTTTTTATTCATCAGATCTAGGAAATAACAGGTTAGCTGAGATTAAAAAATTTCACATCTATACCTCTCTGTTGCATTCTTATATTTACAAGATAAATTATGAATTTTGGGTCACCTCTTAAGCTGAACTATAAGCCCATATGGTAACCTTGTTATTCTTCTCAAATATCCATTTTGAATTCTCTTTTAAGTATCTGTGAAACCGCTAAATGCTATCAAATTATTTATTTATTCATTTTCTGAACCTATGTGAAGATAATGCACTCTCAAATGATAATTCACACAATTATGAAATACAAATAATAAACTGTAAGGTCATTTGCAATTATATTTCTCTAGAATCTGGCAATTTAATGATAAAATTATACTTTCTCAACTGGCATTGTATTGGTTTTTCTGTTTTTCATACTTATAAATATGCTAGAGAGAGTAAATACATTCGTTTCTGTATACAAGTAATTTTAAGGTTTTAACTATCTTTTTATATTTTAACTTGTTTTTTTTATTGTGTTATATATTTTTTCTCTACTCCCTCCCTTTCTCCCCTTTCGTCTTCTACCCTTTTCTGTGACCTCCACAGTCCCAATTTTTTCAGGATAGCTTGCCTTTATTTTTCCTATGTAGATCCATATATATCTCTCTAAGGGTACTCTTTGTTGTCTAGGTTTTGGGGGGGTTAGACTGTAGGCTGGTTTTTCTTTGTTCTATGTATAAAAGCCACTTATGTGTGAGTATATATTATATTCATATTTGTGGATCTGGGCTACATCACTCAGTATTTTTTTTTCTAGATCCATCCATTTGCCTGAAAATTTCAAGATGTCATTAGTTTTTACTGCTGAGTAGTACTCCATTGTATAAATGTACCTCATTTTCTTTAACCATTCTTAGGTTGAGAGGCTTTTAGATTGTTTCCAGGTTCGGGTTATTATGAATAATACTACTATTAACAGAGTTGAACAGAGGTAATTGTGGTATGATTGAGCATCCTTTGGGTACATACCCAACAGTGGTATCGCTGGGTCTTGAGGTAGATTGTTTCTAATTTTCTGAGAAATTGCCATACTAATTACCAATGTGGCTGTACAAATTTGAAGTCCTACCAGGAATGCAGGAGTTTTCCCTTTACCCCACATCCTCTCCAGCACAAACTGTCATCAGTGGTTTTTTCTTGGCCATTATACAATGCTACGTCACCTGCAAATCCCTGTGGGCAGTGGGAACTGTGACACGGGCTCGTCAGCCACACACTGCACATGACCCCTCACATGATTTTACTATGTATACTTGTTTTGAAAATATATTTTATGGAAGAAAGTTCACGTGTTATTTGTTGTCCCTTAAATCCTACCATCTTGAAAAGAATAAGACATTCTATATTTATCACTTCTCTGTGTATCTCCTTACTTAACAACACTGAGGCTAATTCTGTATCAATTTATAAATCTCGGGCTTATTCTATTTTACATATATCTGTTACTCCAATATTGGACAGACTGTAGTTTTTTTCTTTCCTTATTTAAATTTCGAACACATGAGGCATACCAGTCCTAAGAAAAAATGTATTCTCCCACCCCTTCAATCTTCTGTTAACTTAATTTGTTATTTTATTCATTATCCAGAAAAATGTATTTATGACATTTTTATATTGTCATTTCCAGGCAAACTGGTTTTTATTAAATCCTGAGAGTACCTGATCCTGCCTAACAGGGTAACAGAAGGAGTAGAACAGAACACTCTGGGCACCAGAACTCTAAAGAGATTATAAAGTACAAAAAAATAAAAGAGTAAGTAGAATTTGTTTACTGTGGGTTTTTATCTCAAATGACTGGAGAAATAAGAGTCAGAGACTAAAAGTGACAGAGAGATGAAACTCTCACAGCATGTGAGTGGCAAAAAGGACCGAAGAGGAGAAATGACAAGGAAAAGAAGGTTTGAACTAAGCAAGGGGAGCCAGGGAATGAGGAGTCACCAGTCATAATTCCATGAGCATTATGAACAATGTACTGTATGAGCATTATGAAAAAGACAGAAAATAGTAAGGACAACTGGAGGTCCACTTGCATGAAGAGGAAAAGAGGAAATTCCTGGGAGTTCCCTGTGCTAGGGAACGGGGAAGCCTTTAAAGAGCCAGAGCTCCCAACATCCTCCCCAGGTCAAACTTAACTTTATGCCTTCTTTTCCTTCCTAGCCACACACAGGGGCCTGAGCAACAAGCCCAGCACTTTCTTCAACAGCCACAAGGTGGCCAGAGTGAGCCCCAGCAGGAACAACAGGACATCCAGCAGGTGCTGCACATGCCATGGCTGCTGAAAGCCATGGGGCTTGAGATGTGCGCCTCCCCCTGTTTGTAGGATGTGGTCAATCCAGCCCACCAGACGCTGGGAAGGTGTGAGGGGGTGGGAGCGCCTGATGGCCCTGGCAGTCATTGCTGCAGACTTGTACCTGAGGGCAGACACAGAGAGAATGTGTTACCAATGTGCAATGCAAGTTCTTCAGACCTTATAACATAAACACACACACACATTTTTTCTAGTCTATAGCCAGCTTCAAACAAAATTGTTGGCATACACTTAACACTGTCTACCTGAGTCCCCATTAAAAGCACAACAAGAAGAAAAAAGATAAAACCTTAGAAGGATCATAATTAAACTTTGAAGGGAAATTTTAAAAAAATAACTATGTTTATAAGAATTGCAGCTATGATACTGTAATAGTGTTCACATTAAATGTATTTGAACATATCAACAGGATATATATTTGATTATATGAATAGGACATTGAAACATGAGTGTGCAGTCCTGGTTTTTGTGAAATCGTTTCTAAGATGGGCAAGTGATAGTGATATGTGGGTCAACTGTTCTAGTCTCTGTTCCTGTCTAATTTATTCTAGGTTTGTGAAAACTTCCTTTATAACAGGCCTGCCCTTGGCTCTAGAAGCAGAGTGGAAACATAGTCATTGCTTCCTCGTGATGCCCATTTTCTATGTGCTAGTGTGGGGCAGACAGTAATGACACACGTGACTGAGATATTACAATCTATTAAAGGGTCAAAGAGAGAGTAGTGTATGATGACTGAGCACAGTAACAGAAAAATAACAACCAAGTACATGGTCTCCTAGGAGGACAACATTGGAGAGACTGTCCTGGGAGGTCAACACAAAGACCCTGAAGAGGGGAGATCACCGCAGTAAGGACAAGAGAAGGTCCTTGTCATGGTTTGAACAACGGCTCCCATAACCGCATATATCTGAATGTTTGCTCCACTTGGTGGACTGTTTAGTTAGGATTAAGAATTGTGATTTTTGCTGGAGGAGATTGTCTCTGGAGGTCTTTAAAAAGGCCCACATCGAGCCCAGTCTTGTTCTTTCATCCTCCAGCCTGCATCAAGATGAAAGCTGTCAGCTACAGCCTCTGTACCATGCCTGCGGCCACACTTACCAACATTATAGCCATGGACTAACCCCCGGATCTGTAAGCAAGGCCCAATTAAATGCTTTATCTTATACATAAACTTGTGATGTGGGATTCCAAAGTGTTTGCTGTGAATATGATTGGTTAATGAAGAAAACTACTTAGGTCTATTGCAGCACAGGATAGGGCAAGATAGGAATTCCAAACAGAGAGAGAAGGAGAGAGTAGGCAGAGTCAGAGAAAAGTCATGTAGCCACCACAAAAGACAGATGCAGTATGCAGGACAGAAGTTTACTGATAAGCCATAAACAAATAGTGGTGCCCAGATTAATAGAGATGGGTTGATTTAAGATAATAAGAGTTAGGAAGAAATATGCATAAGCTAATAGGCCAAGCCATGGTTTAATTAATATACTTTAGTGTGATTATTTCTGTTCTGAGCAGCCAGGAAAGAAACAAGTAGGCACTGCCAACAACCTTGGTCATGGTTCCTTTTCATGGCAATAGGAGAGTAATTAAAACAGTACTCTTCTGATTCAACTGGAATTCTATATGTATATGCTGAGTCAGGAAATCAGGCATCTTAGAAACATACAAAGGTTCTCTCCTGCCTCAACTGGAATTCAGTGACAAGTACCCAAAATATAAGAGGTCATAAAGATAATGTGTTTGGAAGAAAACATCATACCACACCGGGTAGAAGTGTATTCTCAGCATCTCAACTAAAATTAGGATTAATAGCAAAGGGAAACCAGAACTTCAAGTATCACACATGTATTTTTCCACGTTCTACAAAATTCTAGTGTTATTGATAAACACACGGATCCTTTAGTGTCAGGTCTGCATTCAATGTAAGCAATCCCAACCCCAGAGAGCTGCATACCTCTTGTCTTCTATGACTTCCTTCAGTGTAAGTGCAAATGTCTCTGCCTTGAGTGTGTCTACATGAACAGAAACACCAATTTTCTTGGCTTCTATAAGGACCATGTTTTCAGGCTGGTCTGAAAAGAAGGGAATCCCCACCATGGGGACTCCATGCTGGATGGCCTCCATGATGCTATTCATTCCACCGTGGGTGACAAAAAGTCGAATATTAGGATGAGCTGTTGCAAAATACAAAAATGGTTCACTATTTCACTCTGATAGTTTCAGATATCAGGTAAAGCCACAGACCCAAGAAATAGCAGTGTGTTGTAGAGAATGGTTTTACTTATTTTTTTTTTCGTTTGAGATTTTAAGTGCTTTAGGATATAAAATCTAGTCTTTCCTAGACAAAGAGATGCCTACTTCAATCTAAAACTATCAGGGACCTATACAAGGAAGAATATATGGAGAGTGGCAATCCAGGCATGTTTCTCTGTTTTTCTGTTCATCCTCACCTTCTCCATGGATACGTCTTCTTTACTTTTCTAACCTCAACCTTCTCTGGCTATCCACATCTGGTTTCTTATGAATCTTGTATTCTGTGTTTTTTCCCCTCTATTTTAATAGAAGTTGACTAAAGAGGATGGTATAGCAAAAGATTATGTGTTTTACAGATATTGTCTGGTGCTCCATATTAAGCAACCAAACATTTCTTACGATCATAAAGAAATCATCCAAAACTATACCTCACACAAAATCTACCCATGTTCTCTAGAAAACAAATGTTTTCCCTTTTGTATAGGCTGTGATTTCCCTGTACAGAGATCTATGTGCAAAATTTCTCATCTTATTTTGAGTGATAAAATTTGAGTGTTTTATTTATAAAACTTTGACTGAGCCATTGAGTGTGGAAGTGATGGGTCTACAGAATGTCACCAAGAAACAAATGATTTTAGGGAGGTGGCTAACGGAATTTCCCTTAGCTCAAGAAATCAGTGTTTCCTTATCTTACTGTGAGGTTACCCTGGTTGGCTCTCAAACAGCTTCCACATCCTCACAACCGCAATATTAATTTTGTAAGTGTCTGAGTTTTCAGCACTTTCCAGACAACCAAGATGTATCTGCATGCTTACATTCATATGTGTGTCTCCAAAAATGTGAAGCAGTTCACACATCATTGTGAGAATAGTGGTAACAAAGAGTGGGAACTGCCCCAAGGAGCAGCTATAGTTCACATGGTTTTCCAGATTGTGTTGGAGGGATCAATCTTAAATACTGATAATTCAAGGCTGCCTGTCTGTTTAGGGACTTGTGACCTGTCTGAGTAGGGAAGGATAAGGAACTTGCTGCTATCCAGTAGAGAGTACAGACTGATTCCAGCAAGAGCTCTAGCTGCTTTTGCCTGCCTGCTGAAGATCTATCTTTACATATCAACAGACTTTACTTTGCAAGCCCAAGTTCTCAGGCATCGGTTATCTATGCAGTCCCAAACGCACATAAATGGTAACAGGTCTAGGGATGCTTACCCAGAAGGTCAACCTGGGGAAGCCAATCCATGATTTTGACATTTGGGGCCATTCTGACATCTTCGGGCCATTGATCATCCTTACATGTCCACAGCACCCCTTGAGGGAGGCGAGCAAAGGCACTGTTCATCTCCTTAATAAGTTCCTTGGTCTGATACAAGGATGCTACAGAGCCCAGGGACACAAGGACAAAACCTGAGTCTCCAAATGTAGTGATAAAATCCTCCAAGTCCTAGAAAAAACATAAAGGAGAGAAGTCAAAAGAAGTGGTTTGTGAACGCCAAGGCAGTTATGACATGAAACCAGGTCAGGTGTTGAATAAGCCCATGCTTTAGTTGCTTGTGTTTTGTTTGATAGGATTCCTCTCATTGAGCCTGTAAAGCTGTGTTCTGACTGCATTGATTAGCAATCATCTCTTCACCATTGGACTGTTATGAATTTCTCTTCCAAGCCAATATATGAACAAGATTTTGTTTTGTTTTGTTTTGTTTTTCGAGACGAGTTTCTCTGTAGCTTTGGGGCCTGTCCCGCAACTAGCTCTTGTAGACCAGGCTGGCCTATAACTCACAGAGATCTGCCTGCCTCTGCCTCCCGAAGTGCTGGGATTAAATGTGTGTGCCACCACTGCCCAGCTTATAAACAAGATTTTATTTGAGTAAACTATTTCTATTGCTTAAAGCATAAGTTCAGGATAAACTGATTGTTCAGGACATTTTCTTTGTTTAGTAAATTGAGGCCCTTCACAACTCCTTTGGACACCATTTGTATTCTTTTATAATCATGCTAGAAATATAGCATACAAAATTTCTTCACTCTCTGTGTTGCATAATGTCTTCTACTCTGACACTGTTTTCTAGCTTTGATTACAGAGTAATGATAGCTTCATAGAATGGGTTGAGAAGTCGCCTGTCCTGTTAAACTGCCACAAACATTTATAGAGGAACTGGAATTAATTCTTAAGTGTTTCACTCAATTCACCAGTTAATACACGTTATACCAGGCATTTTAAATGAAAGATTTTTGTATTATTTCAGTCTAAATTAATCCCATGAGTTTCAGATTCTCTGTTTTGAATCAGTTGTGTTAACAAACATGCATAGGAATTTGTCAATTCATGTAGGATAACTAAATTGATGATATATCATTTTTGTACAATTTCTTCGTAATCTTTATTGTTTTATGTAATAGCAGACAATTTTCCACTTTAGAACTTAATTATTCTATTCTTCTTTTTATTATTATTATATTTTATTATTTATTTTATTGTTATATTATTTATTTTATTATTATTCATTTTTATTTTCAATTTCATTTCAATGACTCCAATGATTTGTCAGACAACTGCTCTTTTGATTTTATAGCTTCTAATTTTTCTGTTTATTGTTTCTGTCAACTACACTGTGATTCTTTTAAGCCTCTTTTCTCCAATAGCACCCTGTTTAGTCCTCTCTTCATTACCTGTGCCTTATATAGAATTGTAGGTTTTCAATTACAAGTACCTTGTGTGTAATAATGAAGATAATAACATCTACAAATTATATCTTAAGTCTTTTTTATTATTCTACATTATCACATTGTGTTTTGTCTCATTTGTCCTTGATATCTAACATTTGTAAATGTTCCTCTTGATTTTTCTCTAGTCTTACTGGTTCTACTGCCCAGTGTTGGCTCATTTTACATACTGTTGGTTTCTATCTCATCCCACTGTGATAAGAGATATTTGCATTAATTCAAGATTTCAAAAGTTACTGAGGTTGCTTTTGTGTGTGTCATCCAAGGCATGAACCAAGGAATTTGTACTGTGCATTAGAGAACACATGCTCTGTTCTTGTTGGAAAGTTGGTTTAGCAGCTAAGAGAACTGACTGTCCCTCCAGAGGACCAGAGTTCAGTTCCCACACTTAGGTCACAACCACCTGCAACTCTACCTCCAGGGCATCTAGTGCTCTCTTCTGCCCTCTTTTGGGGCCAGACATACCATGCAAGTTGCATATAAACTTATATGCATGCAAACACTCAAGCACATAAAATGACCTAAAAAATAAATTTAAAAAATTCTCTATATATGTCTAATAGTTCTACATAAACTATGTCATTATTCAAGGTGATAACTTATATGAATATTCCTCCCATTATAAAACTGTAGAATTGCAGTCTTCAGTAAAAATTTATTTCTTATTTAAATTTCTAACTTATTGTTCTTAGTTTTATATCATATTTGTGCATATATGACATATTTCATTGGAAAAACTGTTTCACAAATTTGAAATAATATTTGCATAGCGTTTAAGTGTGCTATGTATAGGTTTTGATCCTTTGTGAATGTTTTGATACAGAGTCTGCTTTTCCTCATATTGAAAACCACAAGAGTTTATTTATCTTCTTCATGATTCTTTTTTTAAGATTTATTTATTTATTATGTATACAACTTTCCTCTCATGTATGCTTGAATGCCAGAAGAGGGTGCCAGATCTCATTATAGATGGTTGTGAGCCACCATATAGTTGTTGGAAATTGATCTCAGGACCTCTGGAAGAGCAGTCAGTGCTCTTAACCTCTGGGCCATCTCTCCGGCCCCTTTCCCATGGTTCTTTATGAAACATGTGGTTGAACATCCCACAGAGTAGATTCCAGTTGCTTTAGTCAAGTTTCCTTAAAAATATTTCTTTTCACTCTTCTTATCAATTCCATCATCTCTCTGTGCCAATATCTGAGTCATCTGTCTAGAAGGTGAGGTCTCTGTCAGTCACATCTACACACCACCTTGGGTTTTTTGGAGATTTTCCAAACCCCATATAAGAAATCTTTTCCTTCTAAAAATAATATAAATATATACCTTACTAATTATTCCCCAAACACTTCTTCTTACCCACTGCAAGGAAAGGTAGGCACTCTGGTACCCATAGGAACCAGAAAAAAATATCCATACCCTCTCTGCTTTGAGCTGAAAGTAGGAAAAACATTATTTTCATCACCTCAGCATTTTGGCCCCCACTGTATAAAATGAAAGGAGGTCGTTTCTCCCAGCATAAGATAGGTAACCCCACCGTGACAGGTAACAAACAATCAAACATCCTTAGCTCTCTGTACTTTTAAATTTTCAGCTGTAGTGACTCTGAGTCTGCATTGAACATGCAAATTACGTGCAGCTTTGATGGTTCACAAAGAATGGAGTACAAAAGGCTCAACAAGCTAGGAAACTCCAGATCAGTTCTTCCCAATACTGCTAAGATCTGTCTCGGTACATGCCTCGTGAAAGTGTTATCTGTTTCATTATGAAGAACCTATCTCCTTAACAAATACTATATGTATGGATATGCATTGCATATATAACATGTATAGCTCTAAATTCAATAGGAAATACCAATAGTATCTAAAAGAGTTATTACACCAAAGCCAGGAATACATAGGTACAAAAGAAACACAAACATTCTACCATATAGCTAAGTCGTCAACCTTAGCATGGGATATTCTAACAGCATCCTTTCACAACCCTAAAATGGACTCTCAGAGTGCCTACCTTGCATTAGAGCACTTCCTTCCAGGACATACCTGCCAACTGACAATTTCCACCTATGGCAATTAATAAGAAAATGGCCCCCATGGCAGTCACATTTTAGGAGTTACAGCCCTGTTGGACTAAGTGTTGCCTTCTTGGAGGACATGTATCACTGTAGAGTAGGCTTTGAAAACTCCTAAGCTAAAGCTATACCCATTGTCCCAGTTGACTTTTTGTTGCCTGTTGATCAAGATGTAGGACTCTCAGCTCCTTCTTCAGCACCAGCCTGCATGCCACCATATTTCCTGCCATGATGATAATAGCCTAAATTTCTAAAACTCTATGCCAACCTAATAATATGTTTTCCTTTATAAAGTTATTGTGTCTAAGACACCTCCTAAGCACTGTCAGCCATTGAATTAAAGATAAACTGAGGGCTGAGATTTTACTCACTTGAGGTATTGGCCTGGCAGGTTTGTCCATTAAGCCTCCCACATAAACTGTGTTGGGAAGCAGGGGACGAGCAAACTCAAAGGCAAAGTCAGAGTTGACAAACCATAGCTCTGCTTTCAGTCGAAGATCAGACAAATCTGGTCGAGAGCCTTCTGCAAAATGTTCCTGGATGGTTGCATCATATTGAGAAAGTATTTGTCTTCGCTTCAGGGAGAAATCAAAGAACATCAGGAAGTTCTTCACTCGGCCCCAGAAGTCCATTTGGTCAGTTAGTCTTGAACCATACACTGGAACATAAGACAAGGGGCTAGGGAGTCCAAAGTCCATAGAGCTAAATTGCGTGGGAAGAAAGGCCACAAATGGTTTTTCAAGTTTCTCAGCAATCAAGAAAAAACAAGGTTCTATTGCATCCAAATATAGGAGGTCAAAGTTCTTATTCCTTAAGGAGTCCATGATGTCCTTTCTGCTTAATAAGTGACTGCATACATCCGCAAAGTATTTATATACCTTTATAATAATGTGATAATTGAACCTGCAAAAAAGTAAAAGAAAATATTTGGGGAAGATATTATATACAATTTGAAATAATGTTAAATTCAATGAATGTATTCCACAACTAGACAAACATAGATTATAATCTAAAAACTACTGATTTTTTTCTATTTATGTGATACCTAAACATAGGTGTGTGGTTTTGATGTGTTGTGTGTTTGTGTGATCTTGTCGTTTTAGGTGATGAAATTAGAAAAGAGGCCATAAGAGCACTTAAAAATAAAAGTCATCAGAAGAGATTAGGAGTCGTGGAAGAGTGTGTTGAAGGAAGGGGGCAAATTAGAACAGAAAAGAGAGTGACACGTATTTTTTTTAAATCCATAACAAGACCTATTTTTATATACACATTTAAAATTCTAATGGAAAACAAAAGTATGATTGGAAGATTGTTATCAGAATACATGACTCCTACTGACTCCAACTTCCTCTGAAGATTGTGCTAAGCTTAAGCCATCCTATTGATAAATCTTTCACATCAATGCTTACGAGATAAGGAGCCTGTTAAAATGCAAAGTGTACTATGTCATTCTACGTAGTGGTATTTTGTTTGTGTTTTAAAATTGAAGCTCATACCCAACACTGTTTGGATAATCAAGAACCTGAAACTAAATAATTCAAGGACCTAGGGATAAAACAAATACTACTGCCCTGAAATGCAAAGCAAAACAAAATGCATCAATAAAATGACTTGTAAACATATTTTGCTAAGCTAGTAGATCAGTAACTTGCTCATTCACCACCAGAGAAGCTTCCTCCTGCAGCAGATGTCATGAAATATAGAGACCCTCAGGCAGGCACTATGCAGAGTACGAGACCTTGGAATATTCAACCTTGAATGGAATGTCTCCATCATATCTCTCACCTTGGAGATCAGGAAACCGAGAGGAAGAACAGACGGAAAGAATAAGTCAAAGGAATGGGCAACACCAAAAATACAAGATGCTATGAATCAACATAAGCAAAGCTCATATGAACTTGCAACACAAATTAAGGCAGCACACACACACATACACACACACGTATATATGTTGACAGTTTAGTATTTTTATGGGATTTCTGAGTGTACAAAAGTGTGGGTCTCTGATTCTTGTGCCTTCTCTTGAACTCTTTTCCTTTTATTCTTATCCAACTGTGATATGATATTTTCGTTTTCTGTTTTTATATTTTTATATTTTGTCATTATTGTCCCTGACAAGCCTATTTGTTTTCTAATGAATGACAAAAAGAGTGTAGATCTGGGTGGGAGGAGAGAGGAGAGATATTTGGAGGAGTAAAGGGGGAAAAAAACAGTAATCAGGATATATTATGTGATAACAAGATTGTTTTCAACAAAAAGGAAGGAAAGGAAAGCTTTTAAACAAGTTTAACAGGAAAGGACCAAGGCATGACAGATGACATATGCACAAGCAATGGAGTGTCCTCCATTAGGGATTGTATGTAGGAAGGTGACAAAGTTCATGGAAGAGGTGGCTCCTCTGTCCCTGACTAAAGAGGTTGCAGTGGCTGTACTGGCTTCCTTGAAATGACATAAGCAGATGACAAGTAAGATGCAGAAAAGAAGGTCTAAAAGGCACGTCTTCCACTTTCTAGAGAATATCCCATCATTGATCCAGCTGTCAGTCATCTACCATGCACCACTCAAACACAATCCATCCCTATACCAATTAATTCACCCACTCATCTTTTCTCTTAAACTCACTCTAAGCATCGTGCAACTATCATCTACCCATGTGTAAGACTGGATTAGTAATACTTTGGTTCCAAAAATTGAAACAAATTACCTGTCAATACATAATTCTTCCACAAGTAGAGAAAATCTATTATCAAATTCCATTTGTTCATTTTCAGGTAGACTCCAGGTTATAATCTCATATGACATATTCTCCTTTTTTAAATCTAGGAAAACAGCAATTGAGTAATATTTAAACATGTCACAATATACCACACATTATTACAGTGATTAAAGAATTGACTCAGTTTCACATCTTTGTGGAAACTGTGTTTTGATCTTCAGTGGTTTGTTGTACTTTTAATCATTCAGTTCTGCAATCAAATAATACTTATTAAGATTTTACAGTATTTTGAGAACTTCTATTGTTTTTGTTTATTGGTGTTTGTTTTTCTAGACAAGGTATCTCTGCTGCTTTGGAGCCTGTCCTATAACTCACTCTGTAGAGCAGGCTAAACTTGAACTCACAGAGATCCACCTGTGTCTGCCTCCTGATTGCTGGGATAAAAGTTGTGCACCACCAGCGCCCAGGTCAAGAACTTTTATACAGTCTTCAGTAATGAAAGTTTCCAGCAACAGATTTCATTTAAAGACACAGCTACAATTTTTCACTTTACCAGTGATGAAAAATAAAGGAAAATAGTCTGTAATGATTCACTGACTGTCGTCATAGTGAGTCAGGGTTTGCAGTAACCTACAAGTCAGTTTGATTATATTGTCCCTGCGTTTTATAGAAAAATTAAAATGAAATAGGGAATGTGTTGATTTTCTTGTTTGTTTTTTGTTGTTATTCCTTTCATGTTTGGTCCTTGTTTTATTTTTTCTTTCTTTTTGTGCCAGGGTCATATTTAATGACCCTAATTGGTTTCAACCCAAAATCTTATTCTTTAGGCTTTCTAGCACTTGGATTTTAAATATGTGCCAGTACAAAGATGCAGCACGAATTCTAATTGGTCTTAATAATAATAACCCAAAGTGAGATATTAGGAGCTGAAAGCTGAAGGATCAGAAAAGCAGAGCGGCCGTCACTGGAGCTCTTACCACTATCAACGCTCAGACTAAAGGGTGATCCTGTCCCTACGAATCCTCTGACTGCATCTCAGTCTGCATCTGCCTCTAGGAATCCTCACACTGCCTGAACTCCTCTCTCCTCCAGCCTTATATTCCACCCTCTGCTCAGCCTTATCACTCCTGTCTTCACCACCCTAGAGCTGGGAATGAAGGTATGTGATCCCAACTGCTGGGATCATCTTTATGTGAACTCTGTTTTTTTTTTTTTGACAGATTCAATCTTATGTAACCCAAGGTGGACTTGAACTCACAAAGATCCATCTGCCTCTGTCTCCCAAGTGCTAGATTAAAGGTGTGTGCAACCATTTCCTGGCCACTATGGCTAGCTAGTGGCTTAGCTCTGCACTCTGATTTTCAGGCAAACATTATTTGTTATAGCATAATCATAATATCACCACTCAAAGAGATTTTGCAGTATTTGTTTGATCAGATTTAAAGGTTCTACCTCTAGTCAAAATGCTAAGTCAAAAAAAAAGGAACAGAAGGTAGGAAGAAAGGATGAAAGGAAGGAAGGAAGGAGAAAAGAAGGGAGGTAGGAAGAAAAAATCCACCATGCTTCAACTGATCATCTAAGCACTCTTGTGTAATGAATAATGATTCCACTTTTGAAGTTTGACTCCTGAAATTTCAAGCAATATCTCTCATTTTACCAGAAAAAAAAGCTCAACCCTTCCTCTCATGTTCTTGATAAGAATTTCAAGCCAAGTGACCTAAGCCAAAAACACAATTCTCACATGAACTTAACTGGAGAGTTTCAATAATTGTTATTATTTGATGAGAGACTATAGGATTAGAACTTCCTTTTCATTGTTCCTACATCATGTGACACAGTCCAACCCTACATTGGATCTCAGACTCAGTCATGATTATAGATTCCTGGACAAAATATGGCTCATTCTCCTCAGCAGGACTCTCACCTGTATGTGTGCAAGTCGGTGAAGTCGGTGGTGCACATAGTAAAGTGTTGGTATGGATACCTCATACAAAATATATCCAGATGAATAGATCTAACTGAATGCTTATGCCCATACAACACTGATAGCGGTCACAGAAGATCCCAGAAAATGTTTTTTCTGTCCCTAGTGATTCCATGTCTATAGCTAAAAAATGCTAATAAAGGTGTTGCATGAAGAAGCAGCTACAGCATCATTGAAACACAAGCAATGTTCACTTCAAACTTGATTTTAGACTCGAACCTTTCAAAATTGACATTCTCTTTGATGATTCTGGTTAGGTCTCTCTGGAGGAAGTAGTTAATATGATAAGCTTAGAAAGATAAACATCATCACCAAGGGAATCAAGCAACAGTCAAAAGAAGGAATTGAGCTCCCAAGGTCCCAATGAGGAGCAGAAGGAGGGAGAACATGAGCAAAGAAGTCAGGACCACGAGGGGTGCACCCACCCACTGAGACAGTGGAGCTGATCTATTGGGAGCTCACCAAGGCCAGCTGGACTGTGACTGAAAAAGCATGGGATAAAACTGGACTCTCTGAACATGGCGAACAATGAGAGCTGATGAGACGCCAAGGACAATGGCAAGGGGTTTTGATCCTACGTAATGTGCTGGCTTTGTGGGAGCCTAGCCAGTTTGGATGTTCACCTTCCTAGATATGGACGGAGGGGGGAGGACCTAGGACTTACCACAGGGCAGGGAACCCTGACTGCTCTTTGGACTGGAGAGGGAGGGGGAAAGGAGTGGGGGGAGGGGGAGAAGGGTGGGAGGAGGGGGAGGGAAATGGGAGGCTGGGAGGAGGTGGAAACTTGTTTTTTTTCTCATTTTCTCAATAAAAAAAAAGAAAAAAAACTAAAGGCACACAATATTATTTAAAAAAAAGGAATTGAGTGTGGATCAAATGTTGTACAAGAACATACACAAAGATTTTTAGAGAAAACTGCAAAGGACCTTCATTACATTTTGTGTATGTAAATTTTCATTAATATCAGGGGAATTTGACTGGTAGAGTCATTAATGATTGCATTAAGGCAAAAGTTTCCAACATCAGAATATGTCACTGTATTTAAGTGCTACCATCTCTGCCTTTCCATGTCACAATAAATCTAGAAAAAATGAACGATCCATCTTCGGTGAGACTAAGTATTCATAATCTCACATATTAAACTACTTCCTACCACATTCCATGATGGGCTTGGTTGTGCATTTAGCAAATATTAAAGTTCTTATCACTTAGTCAGTAGACAAAAAAAGTGTTGTGGGTCCTCTCTAACATAGGATATTTAACAATGCCACCCAAAATGGAAGGAAACTGAGCCTTCATCGAATACAATCTATTTGAAAAGATGTTTAAACCAGAGAAGGTTAGCCCAACCTATCTCTATTTAAAAACTCAGTTTGAACTGTTCTTAAAGCTATAAAGAAAGGATTCCTGATGGACTTACAGCAACTGCTGGCATCAGTTCAGCAATGATCTAAGAAACAGTCAGTCAAGTGAAATAATATCCAAGGGGCACACATGGGCCCTCTCTATGCCCTTATTCTTGATTCAATTGTTGATTACCCCCTGTGATCTCTCTCTCTCTCTCTCTCTCTCTCTCTCTCTCTCTCTCTCTCTCTCTCTCTCTCTTTCTCTCTCTCTCTCCCTGACTGTCTGCCTGTCTCTCTGTCTGCCTGCTTGAGAATTCTGATATTTAAGGTAGAGGTATATTTTAATTTCTGTTGAATCAACTTCACCTTACATAGTGAATGAAATTGTTATACATTTTCTTCCTCTGATAATGTGAGCAATGCTGATAGAGATGGGTTCTAATCAAAAACTAAACTAGAAGTTAGGGACCTCATCATATCTGCTCTACCTGCTATTTTAACTAACCACCACAATAAAGAAGAAACAGCCTCCTACATGGTTTAAAGAGTGTTTGGTAGGTCAGAACATGTATACAAGCATGTCCTGGCCTGAATATTTGTAGCAAATCACGGAGGATCCCTGATGTTATCAAATTGGTCCCGCAAAAACAGAAACACCATCTAACTTGAGACATTTGCCTAGTAAAACGTGGGTTAGATGGGTATTGATATGTTGTTCAGTTGTTACAATACTTGCCGAGTGTATACAAAGTCCTACATTAGATCACAAGCACCACACCAAAAAAAAATGTGGCACACACTTATTATCCCAGAACTCAGAAAGTAGAGAAAGGAGGAACAGAAAATCAAGGTGATTATTTACCATAAAGCACTTTTGAAGCCTGCTTGGGATACATGAGAACCTTTCTCTAGATGTTAGATAAATAGATATATAGAGAGAAGGAGAGAGAGGGAGGGGGACTGATAGATATATAGATGATTGACAGATAAATAAATAGATGATAGAAAGACTAACAGATGGACAGACAGGCACAAAGACTGACAGAAAGAAAGAGAGATAGAGAGAGATAAAGAAATAGATGAATTTACAGTTAGTGTTGAAACATGGCCAAAGGAATGAAGCATAGTGAAAAAATGCCTTGGGGAACTGTGAGAGAACCAAAGGGGCTTTACCTCAAATGCATTTTGTCCCCCAGATTTTGGTTGGATATGATTTCCTGCCTCGTGTGATAAACATTTAATAGGACATGGTTATTCTTGATGGATATCAGCACAGAGCTATAGAACACAGTGAGCTGAAAGGATAACTTAGTGCTGTCCTCAGTGTGCCCTGATCAGGATATGGTCCTCTGTCTTGATTCTGTGCTTTATCAGATATAATCTACAGTACATTCTTAAACTGCTCTATCCTGAGAAAATTCTGGGAAAGGGCTGCTCTGTTAATATTTAGTAAGTGCTTACTGGCATTTATTTACGTGGTTTTCCTGTTTTTCTGAGTTAAACAACATTCTTTGGATCATTGCTTTCATTGTTACATTTTTGTATAAAATACACAAAAACTGAACTGAAGTTGTTTTTTACAACATTAGACTGTAGTCTACCTCATTCTTTAATGTCTTTGAATCCCAGGTCTTGAATACAGATAGATCTGGATAGGTCAAAAGTGAGTGTAAGGAAGCTTGCTATAGGATGGCAAAGAAGTATATGGTCAAAACATTAAACCCTCCTCCCTGATACTATCAAATACTTCCAACTTATGTGAATCCCAGAAACCTTTACATCTTCAAGATGTCTGTCATGCAGTTTATCAGGTTGAATAATCACAGAACAAAGTGATCTCTAGAGAAAAAATTAATATTTAAATGTTTCAGTAAGAAGTTTCGGTTTATGGTTGGTAAAAATATTCTAGTAACAGTACTTCTAAATTGATAAAAACCACTTAAAATTTTCCGGGGAAATAAAAATGAAAGACTAACCCATTATTGCATCTGAAATGTGCAATGCTTATGAATGGAGAAAGGTCCTCTGATTTGGGACTAGTGACTCATCGTATAATCCAAAATGTTGAGAAGATAAAATAAAAGCTTAAGTTTGAGAACAACCATGGTTACATGACTGAGTTCCACAATAGCATGGATCCGTCTCAGAAAAACTCAGAAAAAGAAAAATAAAGAAAAGAAGACAATGGGAGCCAATAGGAGGACATAGTAGCAAGGGCGAGAACAGAAGGAGGAAGTAAAAGACAAAAGAAATCTGAAATCAGCAACTTGATAAAGGATAAGAGAGTCTGTAGCTTTGAGTAATAGATCAATGGTTGTGGAATCAAGAAAACAGGGTGAGCATGAATTGCAGTTATGAAACCAGACTATTAAGACAATTAAATATATAAAAATATATCCAAACAAAGAAGTGAAGTTTTCTGGACCCCTGTGTCCTAATCTATCAGCAGTGACTGATGATGGTCTTCATTTGGTTATGATTCTCTGTAATTAATAAGCTAAGAACTTCTTGTATCACTATGCAGAGTTTTGGGGGAGCCACTGATTCGTCAAGAATCTGAGGTCTTCTCAATCACACATCCTAAAATTTGTGCATAAATATAATGGTCACTAGAAAATAGTTCTTAAATTGTAGTTCTCATTAAAAAAAATACATATGGATTTGTGTGACATCAAGTGTAGCAATTCTTAGATAAGTAAAGCCCTCAGTATGGCAGAACATGTCTTTCAACACTACAATCAGACACATTTGACATAAGAATTTCTCAAATGATCAATAATAATGTGTAGTGCTGACTGGGAGTGACAGTCAAGTAATTTAATCTATTTTGTTACCAATATTTGATATTACTTAACTTATATTTTTACTGAGATGGCTCTGCAATTAAAAGTGTATATTACTGAGGGCCCATGTTCAGTTCCCAGCAACCACATCAGTCAACTCACAATTGCCGGTTAACTCTAGGTCCACGTGACCCAACTGCCTGTTTTGGCTTCATTAGACACTTGGACATATATGCATAAATACACACAAGCACACACAAATACACATAATGAAAATAAAAATAAATCTAAAAAATATTTTAGCTCATAGATATAAAGATTGACAGTCCAAGACAGCATGGAGCTGTGTGAATAGCCTTCTATGGGAGCCATTTCACTGCACCTCAGTACAGAAGGTGCTGTGCATATTGCATGGTAGATACAAGAGCTCCAAGGCAAAGAAGAAAAAGGCCGAGAAGGAAAAAATCCTTCTTTTATAAACACCTACCCCACTGAGAAATAATCCGAGTGTAAACCTTCATTGGTCAATCAGCTTTTATTAGGCCTACTTCTTAGAGCTCAATAATGTTTAATACCCTTGATTCTAGCACATTAAGGTTTAGGGGACATACTGCAATCATTGTCAACTTATACCATGAAGTAACATACAAAAATGTGTCAAAGGAGGCAAAGAAAACAAAGTTTAATGTAGCAAACATAGTTTGCTACAAAACCTATACATACACACACACACAAACCATGATTTATCTCTAAATAAGACCAAATACACAACTTTTATCAAAGGTTAGCATTTATTAATTAAGTGATTTAATGTAAAGATTGATTTTAAAAGTACCTGGGATGGGAAGGTTTTTGTAAAGCAGATTGGTCACATCATGGCCATGGTCTTGAAGAATTTGTGACACCTGGTTCATCAATCTATAATGGCTTACACCTAGAAATAAAGCATAAGTTCTTTTTTGTAGAGAATGATGAAAAGATTTCTGATTACCATAAATGACTGCCATGAAGAAATCCAAAAGTAAGTGTAAAGACACAGAAAGCCTCACAATCCATAGAGAGAAACCAGCTCTTCCATGCATTCAATTCCAGTGTAGGAAATACCCAGAATGAGAACCCAGAGCTCTGGCCAATAGTAATCTCCCACCAAGATATGAAGATCATGTCTGAAGAGACGGCCAGCAAGTAAGACATTTGCTGCTGTCACAGAGGACTTGGGTTCAGTTCACAGCACACACATGATGGCTCACAACCATCTGAAACTCCCTTTTCAGGAAATCCAACACCCTCTTCTGGCCTCCTTGCACATGTTACACTTATATGCTATATGTGCAGCCAAAAGACTCATAAGCATAAAATAAAAACAAGCATTTTACAAATCTGAAGATTTGCATGCTTGATGTAATGAGCCATTCGGTGGAGACCCCAAAAATGTGAGCCTTTTCCAAACTGTCTGAAGTTCAGAGAGTTTTAGATTTTTCCAAGTTGTTAACAAGTGTGGCTACACACCCTAACTTAAAGTGTGGTTGCTTTGTGTTTTGGTCATTAAGATGCCTCAGACAGGTAGATCCACTGCACTCTGACCAAAGACCGCATTCAAGCATACTTCTGCTCCTTCTTTAGAATTAAGAGATTTGACCGAGGCAGTGCCTGCCTTCAGGATATATGGTTAGGATGGGCTCACTGCCTAAACAACAGAATGTGTTTCTCAAGAATTAATTCAAGTGTTGAAGCAAGTAACTATTCAAGTTGTCCTTTGTATCATGTTAAAGCAGTCTTTTGTCTCCTTACCTTTTTTGTACTGGGGTATAAAAGTATATGGAAACTAAACGTGGGTGAATTCAGCATTCAGTGTTGGCTGAGTTGCCCTCTCATTACTATCCTATGTCTTTGTGATTCTTTCTTAACTCTGTTTCTCCTACTTAACATTTTTAATCCTCATGCTTCTACCCTGAGACATAAAAGTCTGACATGGCTAGGATGTGGTGGAAGTCACAACATAAACGTTGCCCCCACACGATTAGTCTTGGACATTAGACTCTCTTCATCCTATGTTGCATTTGTACTTCCCACGGTGTCTTCCCACCACTACAGTCACTGAGTTAAAAAAAAAAACGACACTGAAGGAAAATATATAACAATATAAGGGCTGATAACTTTTAAGTGACAGAAATTTTCAGGGGAAAGAAAAGTATGAAGCTCTCACTTAACTTTCTCTTCTTAGACCTGAGTTGACATCCTTGGAAATAAAATCATTAAGGATCACCGTGAGGCCTCAACATATGGGATGGACGTGAAGAGCACCAGACACATGAGAAGCTGGAGCAAAATAAATTTTCCAACAATCGAAGGATCCTCAGGAAATGAATCGTTACAACACTAGCTTCTTTGAACATTAGTTTTGAGTCCAAAGTAGAAGCAGAGAAAGATGAACTAAGAAAAGAAATGGAAATTGTGTAACAAAGGCTGGGAAGGCAGAATGACTGGGAGAGCTAAAAGCACCATGATTAAATCAGGGCAAAGCAGGAAAAGTCAGGGAAATGGAATGTTGAGTGAATCACTGGTTTTTTTGTTGCTGTTGTTATTGATTTTATTGAGCTCTACATTTTTCTCTGCTCCCCTCCCTGCCTCCACATGCTCCCAGTTTACTCAGGAGATCTTGTCTTTTTCTACTTCCCATGTAGAACAGATCTATGTATGTCTCTCTTAGGGTCCTCATTGTTGTCTAGGTTCTCTGGGATTGTGATTTATGGGCTGGTTTTCTCTGCTTTATGTGTTTTGTTTTGTTTGGTTTGGTTTGGTTTTTCGAGGCAGGGTTTCTATGTGGTTTTGGAGCCTGTCCTGGAACTAGCTCCTGTAGACCAGGCTGGTCTCGAACTCACAGAGATCCGCCTGCCTCTGCCTCCCGAGTGCTGGGATTAAAGGTGTGCGCCACCATCGCCCGGCTCTCTGCTTTATGTTTAAAACCACTGTTCTCATTCACACTTGTGTTGTCTGAAATAACACAGCACGGATAAAAGCCCACTACTTTGGACTTCCTGCTCCTGTTCTCATAGATTAAGAACAAATGTGTCCAGTAAGACAGCCATTCTTCCTGAGGATTTCAAATTGGACAAATGTACAAAGCTTGGGATCTAGTCGGACGGTGATGGCACACACCTTTAATCCCAGCACTCGGGAGGTAGAGGATATTTGTGAGTTCGAGGCTAGCATCGAACAGACACCAAAAGCTACAGAGAAACCCTGTGCAGAAAAACAAAAAACAAACAAACAAACAAACAAAAATCTTGAATGTTTACATTCATTACATAAAAGAAACAGGGCAAAACAAGATAGATGAAGCAACTTTTTCAACTGAGGCTTAGGGATCATTTCAGAATATGAGGCAAGATGATTTACAGCCAAAAGAACATGGAGTTTGCTGAGATTATGTCTTTTAGGAATTTCAGAAAATAAACTCATAAAATCTCAACAGCAGGAACACCTAAACATGTGCTGAACAAGGACAACAGCATACACATAGTAAAGTCAATGTAGGAAAGCCCAGGAGCCTCAAACCTGCAAATACACACACACACACACACACACACACACACACACACACAGAGAGAGAGAGAGAGAGAGAGAGAAAGCCCAGGAGCCTCAACCCTGCAAACACCCACACACACACACACACACAAACAGAGAGAGAAAGCCCAGGAGCCTCAACCCTGCAAACACCCACACACACAAACAGAGAGAGAAAGCCCAGGAGCTTCAACCCTGCAAACACACACACACAAACAGAGAGAGAAAGCCCAGGAGCCTCAACCCTGCAAACACACACACACACAGAGAGAGAGAGAGAGAGAGAGAGAGAGAGAGAGAGAGAGAGAGAGAGAGAGAGAGAAAGCAAAATATAAACAAAAACAACTACAATAAAAACAGAGGCAACTAAGAAATACTGAGAGATGGAAACAGGCTTCCCTAGAAAAGACCACACTAATTGGCTATCCAATACAAAATGGTCATCTCTAAAATCATACCTACAAGTAACACTAAAGAGACTGAGCAGGTTATATTTAGTAGTACGTGTATATACACATACAGGTATGCATGTTACAACAACTAATGAAAAATGAGGCCATGTGTTTCAAAGATATCATGGAGGTGTGTATAGGAGAGTTTGGAGGGAAGAAAGGGAAAGGGAACATAGTTAATTATAATCTCAGAAAATAAAAGAAATATTTTGAAAAGCAGGTAGAAAATGGGATCAGAATTTTTAAAAATAGTGGGCATGTCACACTATGAAGATGATCATAAGGAAATGTATGTGAATTACTTTTGTGACATTAGAAAAATGAGATGTAGGCTTGAAAGAGGCTGCCCAGGCCTTGGATCCTTGCTTTCCTTTTTGGAGAAACGAGCAGAAGGTTCAAGCCCATGTCTACACTCTGTGTTTCGCTAATAGCACTGAGGTCCTCAGGCTCCAACCTTGACAGTGATTTAAGGGTGGGACACAATTGTTTGAGAAAGGTTGAATACAATCATCCTTTCATATAAGCACACTTTCAAACTTGTGCATTCTATTATCCTAAGGAAATACAAAGTAAATTACGTTGGAACCATATAATACAGAATTATAATACACATCCATCTCCAAAAATGTTGAGAAAGTAGGTAAAACACAATAGGACCAACTAGAATTTTCCTGGGGATGCCAGTCATCGCTTCACTTTTACCTTGGAAAAAGTATTCCTAATACTTATCTCTTAGAAATTTAGGGGAAATCTCTGAATGTCTTACCCATGACATTGAGAAAGGACTTGGACTCTAGGGCTTAATAGTGTTCATCTAAATCTCTGTCCCCTGTCCTGTGTGATGATTTCTTCCACCACAGTTAAAAGAAAACTTCTGCTTTCCATAAAACTATCTTCTTCCAGATGGTAATGGCATAGGCCTTTAATCCCAGCACTTGGGAGGCAGAGGCAGTCTGATCTCTGTGAGTTCAATGCCAGTATGCTCTACAGAATGAATTCCAGGACAGGCAGGGCTACACAAAGAAACTCTATCTAAGAAAATGAACAAACAAACAAAACCCACAAAGGAGGGGCAAAAGGTTGGAAAGATTTCTCTGTGGTTATGAATGCTGGCTGTTTTCTCAGAGGACTCAAGTTCAATACCAAGCACCCCATAGAAGCTCATAGCCACCTATGTTTTAGTAGATCTGAAGCCTCCTTACAACCCCCACCGGGGCTGGGCACATGGGTGTCAAACAGACATACATGTAGGTAAAATAATACAATAAGAATAAATATTTTTTTTAAATTATCATCTTACTGGGATAGTTAGGAGTAATGGAAAGGACCAGATACAACAAACTTTCTATTCATTGTTAAATCCATAAAACACTAGATTTGGACCAAGGTTGAAATGCTTACAGCATTTGGACTAGCTCTGCCATAAAACACTAGATTTGGACCAAGGTTGAAATGCTTACAGCATTCTGTTATGATTAGGACAGCTGAAGAAGGCAGAGTTACAGATAGATACACAAATGTATACAAGGGGCTTAGTGATAAAATACTTTAATTTACATAAACTCCTTAACAATTCTACAGAGTAATCAAAGAGATAACCAGTTTGTAGAAGCAGAATCATACTCGCTTCAGAATGAAAAACTCTTCCTTACAAGTACTACAAAATAGTCTTAAGTAAGCCATCCTGGTTCACTTGCTTTTAAGAATCATTAATTTTAGAGGTCATGGAACGCAATAACACGTGAGTTATTTCCTGACAACTTGGCATTGGGGAATAGCTGTTACAACTGTATTATGTTCACAGATTGCACATTAGTGGTCTATGTTCCTTTGTGGAGGTTGAAGTTTACTTTTGCTAAAGTCTTGACTTTTTACTGGCACCCATAGATGTCTAATTGAGATTTAAAATAGGAAAGCACATTCGTCAACTCTACCTTCCTATTATGTCTGTGCCATTTCTTGCCCTAGTCTCTGGATCACATGTATTCAACTATGAATGCAAACAAGTTGATCATTTGAAAAAAAAAATGTTTTCACAAAACCTATATGTGGGTTTAAAGTATACTGATGCACTTAGTACTAATATGTATTTCCCCTTTTCCAAACGTTACTTGTATTGGTGATCATGTCCCTGAGTCCTACAAATTATCATGAGCCACGTTACAAACAATAGAGCCAGAACATTTGTGCTATTAAGAGTAGCATAACACTTCCTTGAATAATATGGTGGCCTGCTGGTATGCAAACTTCAGTGACTGGGTGCTTATACAGATGAAAGAGAACTTCTTTTGAAATCAAATATGTTAGCCTCTCCCCCCAAAAAATAATCTGGAAATGCTCACTTCTCCATGTTTTGGAGGAACAGACTGATCACTATGACTAATATGCCTCCCATCTACTCACAACCTAAGTCCTAGTAGAGAAGCCTTTCTTGTCTTCTTTACAATACACCGCTGAATCTAATTCGGCTGTTTCTACATCGGATGCTATTTCAATGTAATATTTACCCCCACCCTTTTGTACAGTCCCTACTAAGCACCACATTGCACACTCCATATGACTTTCCTCAGATCTGATCTCAGCCTAGCTATAATAAAATCTCATGCATAGATGATCCACTACATGCCGTTTTTATTAGACATGTCCTCCCCTCCCAAGTATCCTGGTCCTACAAGATTCTGCATTCCCAGCAGGCACTCACCCATTGCACCTATAGTCAGTATTTTCGCAGCCTCCAAGAAAAGAACCTTGGTGAGAAATAAGCTCACTAGAAGCCAACTCCGATGCTCAGCCATCTGTAGAACTCACAGAACACAGGTATAGTATCCAGACCTTGAGAATGTGCACCAGTAAGGAACCCTGGGAGCCTCTGGCACAAAGCACTGGCTTGGGCCCTGAAATGAGATTTTTTTTTTAAAGGGAGATCTTTTTAGGTCTTCCAAATGCCCTCTTGCTCTTTGCCTTTTCTCTGCAGCTCACTTTCTAGAACACTCTGTTTCACCCTTCTTAATTAGAGTTAATAGATGAATAGAAGATGAGTCAATATTTAACTTGTCCTTTCTCCTCTATACTGCTCCAACACAGCTCTCTAAACTGTGATTGAAGAAATCCTGTCAATGACAGCATTTTTTTCTTTTTTTTAATTAATTTATTTATTTATTAAAGATTTCTGTCTCCTCCCCGCCACTGCCTCCCATTTCCCTCCCTCTCCTCCAATCAAATCCCTGTTGAAGGAACGCGGGCTGCTGTGTCCTGCCACCCAGCTAGATTTACCACTGAAATAATTACACGGAAACTGTATTCTTTTAAACCCTGCCTGGCCCATTAGTTTCAGCCTCTTAATAGCTAGCTCTTACATATTGACCTAACCCATTTCTAATAATCTGTGTAGCCCACGAGCTGGCTTACCTGGAATGATCTTAACCTGTGTCTGCCTGGAGTGGGAGAATCATGGCGACTCCTTGACTCAGCTTCTTTCTCCCGGCATTCTTTTCTGTTTACTCCACCTACCTAATTTTATGTCCTATTAAAGGGCCAAGGCAGTCTCTTTATTTAACCAAAGAAATTAACACAAAACAGAAGGCTCTCCCCCATTAACTCCCCCTCTCTCATTAGCCCTAAGAGCAGTCAGGGTTCCCTGCCCTGTGGGGAGTCCAAGGACCACCCACCTCCTTTCAGGTCTAGTAAGATGAACATCCAAACAGCCTAGGCTCCCACAAAGCGAGTACATACAGTAGGATCAAAACCCAGTGCCAATGTTCTTGACTTCTCAGCAGTCCTCATTGTCTGCTATGTTCAGCGAGTCAGGTTTTATCCCATGCTTTTTTGGACCCAGTCCAGCTGGCCTTGGTGAGTTCCTGATAGAACATCCCCATTGTCTCAGTGTGTGGGTGCACCCCTTGCGGTCCTGAGTTCCTTGCTCGTTCTCTCTCTCCTTCTGCTCCTGATTTGGACCTTGGGGTCAATGACAGCATTTACCATGAACATTTTACAAACCCATTCACTAATTTATAAGACTCTGCCTCCTCTGTCATTTCTCTACTTGGATCCTATTGCCATATCTGTTACTCATTAAGCCGGGTTTCAGTTCTAAAATCTCCAATAATGGCAATCATAAGCTAATTTCCCAGGAAAACACCTAAAACTTTTCCTCAAGGCCTCTCACTAGTCACAAATTCATGAAAATGTGCTCATGGCCTAAGTTCAGGACTTTACCTGAAGACAAAACAATTAAGATTGAACCCACAGTTCTGAATGAGCATCATAAAGCAAAATGGAAGCACTACACCATCCTCCCAAGTGCAAGCACAGGACAGCTTCCAGTTCTGCCACTTGTAAATCCACCCAAGATGAAGGAGTGCATTGTCCCACGTGGTCATCCTCACATCCTAGTTGAAAACTTAACAGCTTTAATGAAGTTTCCCAGTGCATCCTCAAGCAGAGGGAATCTGCTTCAGGATTTTCAAAGCATGCAGAGGAATACTGCCTGGAGTTCTGCTTTGCAGCATTGTGTCTTGTGTCCACGTCTTTACCTACATCTGAATGTAAGCATTGCATTCTCATATACTCATGCTGGTTTCACAGTCACACAGATGAAAAGACTAAAAAAAGAGAAATAATGTGAGAAAGGGGGCTGCACTATTCTTCACAGCAAATCTTCAGTCCATCTACTTTCCCGTTCTTTCAAATGTATTAATGTGATGATTGATTTCAATGTCAACTTTGCTATATTAAGGGATACTAGATAGGTGGGAAGATCTTATTTCTGACCATGTGTGAGACTGCAACCAGATAAAAGTAGCCTTTATATCAGTAAAACGTGTACGGATATTGCACCCTCACCCAAAATATCTGAGTACTGTCACATCTGCTCAGTCCTTGAAGTAAAAAAAAAATTATAACAAAGATGCAGATTCTCTCTGTTCCCTCTTTTGTAGCTGAGACACCCTTCTTCTCCTGGCTTCAAACATCAGACATCAGGACTGAGAGATGGTTAGGTGAATGAAGCACTTGTCAACCTAGGTACAGACACTCAATAGTCACCGGGAAAAAAAAGCCAGGCACCTATAATCCCATCAATAGCAAGGCAAAGATAGGTGGACCTGGGGCCTTTCTGTCCTCCCAGTCTGGATAAATTGGGAGGCTCCATGTTCAGAAAAAAAAAAACCCTGTCACAAAAAGTAGGGTAAGATGTAGTAAGGAGAATACCTAATGACACCTAGTGTTAACCTCTGGCTTCAACATGCTTACATGTGTATGTATGCTTAAACTGATATATATACACACTAACACATACGTGCCATACACATAGACCTCCGTCCCTCCCTCCCTACCTCTCTCTCTCTCTCTCTCTCTCTCTCTCTCTCACACACACACACACACACACACACACACACACACACAAACAAACATATAGACACAGAATACATACACATAACCACAAAGACATGAATATGGGAGAGATACTTATAAAAATAAGGGAAATAGATAAGGGGAGAGAGTGCATGGATGTAAGTGTGCCCAGAACACACTGAAAGCATTTCCGTAAGCAGAGACTGTTCCTTCCTTCCCAGCCACCTAGACCCAAATAATCACACAGTAAGTATATTAATTATATCAGTACTTGGCCAATAGCTTAGACATATTCCTAGCTAGCTCTTACATCTTAAATGAACACATTTCTATTATTCTGTGTATTTCCATGAGACTGTGGCTTACCAGGAAATGTTCTGGTGTTTTTCTCCTTCAGAGATACATGGTGTCTCTCTCCTATGGCAGCTCCATGGCATCTGCCTGACTCCTCCTACTTTTTCTATCTCTGTGCAGATTTTCTGCCAAGCTTTACTCTGATAAATCACTGGTCAAAAACCGCTATATTCATTAACCAATAAAAGTAACATATATTCAGGAGAATATTCCACATCACATTCCAGTAACCAATGCAGATAAAATAAATTTTTGACAGAAATGGGTATCTATGTGTGAATGTGTGTGTATATGTGGATGTAAATGTGTGTATAAAACATTTACATATGTTATTTTTTTAATCAGACAAAACAGTAAGTAACCTCTACTCATGAATAAAAAAACTAAACAACTGTGACAACTGCACAATAAAATATGACTAAAAATACAATGAATTACTCATAAACATTATGAATAAATCTTTACATAATTTCTTATGCTTAAAACAACACAATAAAAAATATAATTTATAATCCCATTAATATTAAACCCCAGAAGGTAAAAGGTAAAAGTACTATTATATATTGACACAAATGGCTATTCAAAAGTAAGATGGCCTAAAGCAGAAATAAATGAGTAGCTATAGAGGAGAAATCTTCTGTGATGACAAATCTTCAGTGTGCTCAGTGATATAATATAGAAAGTCATAGATATCCATATGTGTATAATTATTTATTTTAATTACAATGAGTTTATGAATGTTAACACAATAATACTTTCCAAAATGAAATGTGGACCAAAGTAAGTAAAAGGAAGATTTGTTTGGTGCTTTAAATGACTAAGAAAAAACTAGAAACACGACCAGGGAAAATATTATTTACAAGTTGCTTATTAGAAAGTACAAGACACTCAGTAATATATGGATATAGTTTTCATAATTCAGATCATGGAGAAAATATTCAAATCTTCTCAATCATTCTCCATGAGTGAGAGGACAGAACTCAGAATTTAGGAAGGACAAGACATCTGCCTGGAATTTACAGAACGGAACAGCAAGGACAGAGCAATGCATAATTGCACAGAGTACTATGTTAGAGGGCAAAGTCTGCAGTTGGAGATTTCCTAGAAAAGATCAATCCGAACATTCCAATCCCTCGACAGTTCAGCAATGATCTAAAAAACAGTCAGTCAAGTGAGATGATATCCAGAGGGCACACATGGCCCCTCTCTGTCTTTATCCTTGATTCAACTGTTGATTTTCAAAAGAGTTTCAAGTGGGCTGAAGCACTTAACCTTGTGATTCTGACTCCTGTGATTCTTTCTCTTTCTCTCTCTCTCTCTCTCTCTCTCTCTCTCTCTCTCTCTCTCTCTCTCTCTCACACACACACACACACACACACACACACAATATACTCACTCGTATATACACATATGCATCCATTTATTCATGAACCTAGTTTTCTTCCCCAATGTTCTTTTCTGTAAAAAAATATTCAGAAACAGGAGAAGGTGACATGGGCAGTGCAGATTTTGGTTCTTAGAACTCTTACTTCAGTGGGAAGAACCCAAGACCAAAAGCCTAAAAAGCTGGGGTTTGATCTTACCTCTGCAATCCCATCCCAGGTCAATATGAGTTTGACCCAAAGCCTCCATCATCTACTGCCTGTGATAGTAGAGATGTAGAGTAGACAGTAGACAGGAGAGACCAGAGAACACACAGCACCAGGATCTGCTCAGTGAAGACCCTCTTTCCACATCATGGAGGGCATCACACATCATAGCAGAACAAGTATGTCAAACCCAGATCCCTTTCTTTTTTGTAAAATGGCTATGGGATGTCTTTCTGTATGGTGCAAACATGTGTTACTCTCATTGGTTGATAAATAAATCTACTTTGGCCTGTCACTAAGCAGGATATAGGAGAAGAAGGGCAGAATCTAGGGGACAACAACCAGCCACCAAAAAAAGTAGGACATGTTACAAAATAAGGTAATAAAGTACAAACCAAGTAGCAAAATAAAGACAAAAATAAGGGTTAATTTAAATGTAAGAGCTAACTAATAATAAGTCTGAGCCATTGGAAAAACATTAATAATTAATATAAACCTCTGAGTGATTATTTGGGAGTGGCTGCACGAATGGGTCAAACAGAAAATATCCTCCATCTACATTTGGCACTTAAACATGGTGCACTTACTTCCACATAAGACCCAAGAAATCTTGAAAAAGGTTCTGAATGCACAGAACTGGAGCCACATTGGACTTTCTAGTCTCACAGTCTCATGCCAGCAGCAGTACAGAAAACTATGTGTCCACTTAAGCCTGCCTGCTAGATGGAGCCGGCCACCAGTTGCCATGAGCTAAGCTTTGTGAACAGTTTCCCTAGTCTCACACAGGCCTCAATATAGGAGGATAATCAATCATACACTATGTGTAGGATTTAGCATTAACTTATACAACAAAACTCACTGAAAAATACGAAATAAAAAAGAGGACCAAACAGAAAACCTCCTAACTAGGTTCTAACTTGTTCACAGTGTGTATAGGCTTAAGAAAAAAATTAAAAGGATATCAAAAGTTATAAAAAGGAATATATAGCTTAAAAATAATATGATAAAGTCTTTAAAAACAGAAATAAAATTAGAAAAATAGTTTACATAGAAATGGAAAATAGACAGGAAGGTTTGATTCTGCATAGCACTGTATTGATTTTGAATTTTTTAAATGCAGACAATCAAACAGCAGTGGAGAAGCATGCTAAAAAAAAGTCCTATACTAGCTCAGAATTGAATATAATAAAGAGTTATTTATTTAGGGGTGGGCTCACAGATTACAGTCCTCTGCACAAATGGAAAAACAGCAGCTGGAAGAGAGGGGGCGCACGCTTTACATTGGGATTTATAGTATAAGAGGCCATGCACAAGTAGGCTGGCAACTTAAATGCTGCAGGCTGAAGGAGTTTCTACGGCACAATGGGTAAAGAGAGACATGAATCTGAAAGAGAGACTGATAAAATACATGAACCTAAATATTTTTGAAATGCTTTAACTCTAAAACAGAAGTACAAAATGCATTTGTATTGGGAACTTAAAGGATATATTACTTGGGTAAAATGTTTTTCCACAGGAAACAAGAGGCTATGGATTTTTTCCAGGTTAACATGGACCAGATTTGATAAAGGAACTCCTCCTAAACTTTGATATCCTCCTTCAAAGGCTATAATTTATCTTCCCAGGATTTGGCTTTGATCTCAAATTTTCTCAGGGTCCCTATAAGATTAGCAGTGCCCAACAATCAGCAGGAAGTAGTCTAGAAAACTATGCCCAAATTCCCAAACTCTATTTTATAAAAGTTTATTTTCTTTAAAAAGGGCTTGGTTATGAATTGTTATTGGTCATAGTCAATTTCTTTTAACAGAAGAAAGGGGATATGATATAGAAATGATGAAAAAATAGATTATTGCATCTACTGTAATTTTAAAAAAAAATCTAATCTCCAAAAATTTTACATTGGTATGATTTTAGCTTATTGATGCAAATTTAATGTTAATTTTGTTTTACTGTATATGTATTTCTATTCTTCTTTAAGATATTATGTATATGTAGCTCATTAAAAATGTAAAAAATAACTAAAAATACAGATTAATAGCAATCTATAATATTCAAATTTATAGTCATATTAGTTAGTTTTTCTAGGTATACAATGATCTATTTCAATTAGGTAGGTAATCTTCAAACACTTCAAAGACCTACAGAATGTGGCATATAAAATATTTGAAAACTGTGAGTTTTCTCAACAGATACATGTTGGCTTCTTGAGCCTTCATTTGCCAGGCTTCTCGATCCTCTACATTCCCCTAGTCATTGCTAGGCTTCCTTTTTCTCCAGAGAAAGGTGAGTGTGCGATCTGCCCATTCCGCAGGCCCACAATGTAAGATGCTTGTTCCGCAGCCCCATGAGACAGGACAATCAGATGCAATAAGGAATCAAGTGAAGCAAGAACTCAGTTTATTACTGTGAGCATCACCTTTTATATAGGTTGAGTGTCATGATGTGTTATGGGGATATTCCAGCCAATGAGAGGCAGCCAAACCCACCCTCTTGCTGGGGGGTCATATACCTAATTATTGCTGTCTCATCTTCACTTAAACTTAAGCCAGACTTTTCTCTGATCTACAGGCTCCAAAGCCTAAGCCCTGAACTCAAGTCATGCTTTTTTCTATCGTATATGCCTTGAGGTTTGCAAGTGGATCCAGGTAATGAGGAGTTACTAGTCAGTCAATGTACTGTATGAGCATTATGAAAAAGACAGAAATAGTGAGGACAACTGGAGCTCTACCTGCATGAAGAGGGAAAGAGGAGAACCCTGGGAGTTCCCTGTGCTAGGGAAGGGGGAAGCCTTTAGAGAGCCAGAGTCCCCAACATCCTCCCCAGGTCAAACTTAACTTTATGCCTTCTTTTCCTTGCTAGCCACACACAGGGGCTTGAGCAACAAGCCCAGCACTTTCTTCAACAGCCACAAGGTGGCCAGAGTGAGCCCCAGCAGGAACAACAGGACATCCAGCAGGTGCTGCACATGCCATGGCTGCTGAAAGCCATGGGGCTTGAGATGTGCGCCTCCCCCTGTTTGTAGGATGTGGTCAATCCAGCCCACCAGACGCTGGGAAGGTGTGAGGGGGTGGGAGCGCCTGATGGCCCTGGCAGTCATTGCTGCAGACTTGTACCTGAGGGCAGACACAGAGAGAATGTGTTACCATTGTGCTGTGCCAGTTCTTCAGACCTTATAACATAAACACACACAATCACATATTTTCTAGTCTATACCTATCTTCAAAGAAAATTGTTGGCATACACTTAACACTGTCTACTTGAGTCCCCATTATAAGGACAAAAAAAAGCTGAATGTCAAACCTTATACAGAAGGATCAAAATTAACTTTTGATGGGAAATTTTTAAAAATTACTACATCTGTAAGGATTGTAGTTATGACACTGAAGTAGTGTTCATGTTAAATATATTTAAACATATGTGAATGTATATTTGATTACATGATTAGGACATTAAAACATTAGTATTTAGTGAAATCGTTGTGAAGATGGGCAAGTGATATGTGGGTCAACTGTTCTTGTCTCTGTTCCTGTCTACTTTACTTTACATTTGTGAAAACTTCCTTTATAACAGGCCTGCCCTTGGCTCTAGAAGCAGCGTGGAAACAGTCAGTGCTTCCTCGTGATGCCCATTTTCTATGTGCTAGCGTGGGGCAGACAGTAATGACACACGTGACTGAGATATTACAATTTATTAAAGGGTCAAAGAGAAAGTAGTGTATGATGACTGAGCACAGTAACATAAAAATAACAGCCAATCACATGGTCTCCTAGGAGGACAACATTGGAGAGACTGTCTTGGGATGTCTCACAAAGACCCTGAGGAGGGGAGATCACCAATGTAAAGATAAGAGAAGGTCCTTGTCATGGTTTGAGGGCACAGATATCTGAATTTTTGCTCTAGTTTGTGGACTGTTTAGGTAGGATTAAGAATTGTGATTTTTGCTGGAAGAGGTTTGTGGCTAGAGGTCTTTAAAAAGGCCCACATCAGGCCCTGTTCTTTCTGCCTCCAGCCTGCAGATCAAGATGAAAGCTCTCAGCTACAGCCTCTGTGCCATGCCTACTGCCACACTTGCTAACATGAGGGTCATGCACTAACTCCCTGAACTGCAAGCAAAGACCAATTGAATGCTTTATCTTATACATAACTTTGTATGTGGGATACCCCAGTGTATGCTGTGAATACCATTGGTTAATGAATAAAACTACTTTGGTCCTGTTGTCACACAGAAGAGGGTAAGGTGGGATTTCCAAGAAGACAGAGGAGGGAGAGAGTATGCTGAGTCAGAGAGAAGTAACGAAGCCACCACAAAAGACAGATCCTGAATGTAAGCTTACTGGTTGGCCACAAACTCGTGGTGATGCACAGATTAAGAGAGATGGGTTGATTTAAGATGTCAGAGTTAGCTAGCAATATGCATAAGCTAATAGACTAAGCAACAATTTTATTAACATAGTTTTGTGTGATTATTTCAGGACTGGGCAGGCGGGAAACAAACAAGGAGCCTCTGCAAGAATCTTGGTCATAGGTCCTCTTCACAGAAATAGAATAGTAACTAAAACAGTCCTCTTGTGATTCAATTTAAATTCTATATGTATATGATGAGTCGGGAGATCAGCCATCTTAAGAACATACAAATGTTCCCTGCTGCCTCATTTGGAATTCTATTACAGGTACCCAAAATAAAAGAGGTCATAAAGATAATGAATGTAGAAGAAATTATCACACCACAGCAGTTATAAGCGTATTTACAGCACCTCACGTGAAATTAGGATTAATACTAAAGGAAAAAGGGGACTTTCAAGTAACAAACATGTATTTTACCACACCCCAAAGAATTCTAGTTTTATTGCTAATCAAACTACACAACCCCTTAGTGTTAGGCCTGCATTCAATGTAAACAACACCAACCCCAGAGAGCTGCATACCTCTTGTTTTCAATGACTTCTTTCAGTGTAAGTGCAAATGTCTCTGCCTTGAGATTCTCTACCTGAACTGAAACACCAATTCTTTTGGCTTCTATAAGGACCACATTTTCAGGTTGGTCTACAAAGAAGGGAATCCCCACCATGGGGACTCCATGCTGGATGGCCTCCATGATGCTATTCATTCCACCATGGGTAACAAAAAGACGAATTCTAGGATGCGCTGTTGCAAAAGAGAAAGATGGTCCAATATTTCACTATGAAAGCTTCAGATACCAGGTAAAGAAACAGACCAAGAAATATCAGTGTGCTGTACAGAATGGTTTTACTGATTTTTCCTTTGAGATTTGCTTTGTTTTAGTATATAAAATCTAGGCTACCCTAGGCAGAGAGATGAACTTACTTCAATCTAAAACTATCAGGGACCTAGACAAGGAAGAAGAGAAAGAGTGGCAATCCAGGCCTGTTTTTCTGTCCTTCTGTTCATCCTCACCTTCTCCATGGATACGTCTTCTATAATTTTCTAACCTCAACCTTTTCTGGCTATCCACATCTGGTCTCTTATGAAGCTTGTATTCTGTGTGTTTCTCTCCTCTATTTTAATAGAAGTTTACTAAAGAGGATGGTAGAGCAAAAGATTCTTTATTTACAGATCTTGTCTGTTACTCCATATTAAGTAACCAAACATATCTTATGATCATAAAGAAATCATCCCAAACTATACCTCACACAAAATCTACCCATGTTCCAAGGAAAACAAATGTTTTCCCTATTGTGTAGCATGTGATTTTACCGAATATAGATCTATGTGAAAAATTTCCCGGCTTAATTTGAGTGACAAACTTATTTATAAAACTCTGACTGAGCCATTGAGTGTGGAAGTGATGGATCTACTGAATGTCACCAAGAAATAAATGATTTTAGGGGAGGTGGGCTAACAAAATTTCCCTTTGCTCAGGAAATCAGTATTTTCTTATCATATTGTAAGGTTACCCTAGCTGGCTCTCAAACACCTTCCACATCCTCAAAACCCCAACATTAATGTTGTGTCTAAGATTTCAGCCCTTTCCAGACAACCAAGATGTGTCTGCATGCTTACATTCATATGTGTGTCTCCAAAAATGTGAAGCAGTTCACACATCGTTGTGAGAATAGTGACAACTGCCCCAAGGAGCAGCTGTAGTTCACATGGTTTTCAAGATTGTGTTGGAGGGATCAATCTTGAATACTGATATTCAAGGCTACCTATCTGTTTAGGGATTTGGGACCTGTCTGAGTAGGGAAGGATAAGGAAATAGCTGCTATCATCAGTCTAGAGCAAGCCTGATCCCCCCCCCCCAAGAACTCTAGTTGCTTTTGCCTGCCTGCTCGAGACCTATCTTTACATATCAACAGATGTTTCTTCTACATGCCCAAGTGCTCAGACATTAGTTGTCTATTAAGTCCAAAAGAACATAAATGGAAATGAAGTAACAGGTCTAGGGATGCTTACCCAGAAGGTCAACCTGGGGAAGCCAGTCCATGATTTTGACATTTCGGGCCATTCTGACATCTTTGGGCCAATGTTCATCCTTAACTGTCCACAGCACCCCTTGAGGGAGGCGAGCAAAGGCACTGTTCATCTCCTTAATAAGTTCCTTGGTCTGATACGTGGTTGCTACGGAACCTAGTGCCACAAGGACAAAACCTGAGTCTCCAAAAGTAGTGATAAAATCCTCTAGGTCCTAGAAGAAACAAAAAGGAATGAAGGCAAAAGAAGTGATTTGTAAAAGCCAAAGCAGCTATGACATAAAACCAGGTCAGGTGTTGAATAAACCCATGCTTTAGTTGATTACGTTCCACGTGACAAAATACCTTTCTTTCCAAGCCCCTGTACAGCTGTGATCTGAGTACTGCCTGCATTGATCTGCAGCCCCTCTACTCACCGCTGGCCTCTCATGAATTTCTCTTCAAAGCAAATCCATGGACAAGATTTTATTTGAGTAAACTATTTCGACTGCTTAAAGTTTAGACTCAGCATAAACCTATTGTTCAGAGCATTTTCTTTGTTTAGTAACTTGAGGCCCCTCACAACTCCTTTGGACATCATTTGTATTCTTTTATAATCATGCTAGAAATATAGCATACAAAATTTCTTCACTCTCTGTGTTGCATAATGTCTTCTACTCTGACATTGTGTTCTAGCTTTGATTACAGAGTAATGATAGCTTCTTAGAATGGGTTGAGAAGTCGCCTGTCCTGTGAAACTGCCACAAACATTTATAGAGGAACTGGCATTAATTCTTAAGTGTTTCACTTAATTCACCAGTTAATCCATGTTATATCAAGCTTTTTAATGAAAGATCTTTGTATTATTTTACTCTAATTTAATCCCATCAGTTTCAGATTTTCTGTTTTGAGTCAGTTATGTTAACAAATATGCATAGGAATTTGTCAATTCATGGATGATAACTAAATTGATGATATATCATGTTTGTATAATTTCTTCATAATCTTTATTGTTTTATGTAATAGCAGACAATTTTCCACTTTAGAACATAATTATTCTATTCTTCTCTATTGTTTATTTTCTCAATGACTCCAATGATTTGTCACCAAACTGTTCTTTTGACTTTATTGATTCTAATTTTTCTTTTTATTGTTTCAATCATCTACACTATGATTCTTTTAAGCCTCTCCTTCCCACTAGTACCCTGTTTAGGCCTCTCTTCGTTACTGTGCCTTATATAGAATTGTTAGGTTATCAATTACAAGTACATTGTGTGTATTAATGAAGATAAGAACAGCTACAAATTATATCTTAAGTCTTGTTTTTATTATTCTCCATTATTATATCATTTTGTCTCATTTTCCTTGATATATAATATTTGTAAATGTTCCTTTTGACTTTTCCTTTACTTTTACTAGTTGTATTATACTGCATTGTCTATTTTTATATACTGTTAATTTCTATCTCATCCCACTGTGATATTTGCATTAATTCAAAATTTTGAAAGTTACTAGGGTTGCTTTTGTGTGTATCATCTAAGGCATGAACCAAGGAGTTTGTACCATGCTTAAGGAAAACAGACTCTGATCTTGTTGGAAAGACCACTTGGGTCTTGTGAGTTGGTTCATCAGCTAAGAGAACTGGCTGTCCCTCCAGAGGACCAGAGTTCAGTTCCCACGCTTAGGTCACAACCAGCTGCAACTCTATCTCCAGGACATCCATTGCTCTCTTTTGCCCTTTTCTGGGGCCAGACATGCCATGCACATGGTGCATAAAATTGTATGCATGCAAACACTCAGGCACATAAAATGACCTAAAAAATAAATTCTAAAAATTATCTATGTATTCCTAATTGTTCTACTTAACCTATGGTGTTTGTAGTTCCCCAGAGGAGCAACGCTCAGGGGCCTTCTGGGGAATAACAGTGTTATTCAAGGTGATAATTTATATGGATATTCCTCTCATTCTAAAACTGTAAACTTGCAGTTATCAGTCATTATCTATTTCTTCTTTAAATTTCTAAATTTGTTCTTATTTTTATGTCATATTTGTGCATATATGATATATTTCATTGTAAAAACTATTTCACAAATTTGAAATAATATTTGTATAGTGTTTAAGTTTGACAAAAATTTCAGATAGCTATATATAGGTTTTAGTCCTCTGTGAATGTTTTGATATAAAGTCTTCTTTTCCTTGTACTGAAAACCACCATAGTTTATTTTGCTTCCCCATGATTCTTTAGGAAACATGTGGTTGAACATCCCTCAGAGTAGATTCCAGACTGTTTTGTCGGGTATTACTTCAAAATATTTCTTCCCACTCTTCTCCTTATCAATCCCTTCATCTCTCTGTGCCAATATCTGAGTCATCTGTCTAGAAGGTGAGGTCTCTGTCAGTCACATCTACATACCACCTTGGGTTTTTTGGAGATTTTCCAAACCCCATATAAGAAATCTTTTCCTTCTAAAAATAATATAAATATATACCTTACTAATTATTCCCCAAACACTTCTTCTTACCCACTGCAAGGAAAGGTAGGCACTCTGGTACCCATAGGAACCAGAAAAAAATATTTATACCCTCTCTGCTTTGAGCTGAAAGTAGGAAAAGCATTATTTTCATCACCTCAGCATTTTGGCCCCCACTGTATAAAATGAAAGGAGGTCGTTCCTCCCAGCATAAGATAGGTAACCCCACAGTGACAGGTAACAAACAATCAAACATCCTTAGCTCTCTGTACTTTTAAATTTTCAGCTGTAGTGACCCTAAGTCTATACTGAACATGCAAATTACATGCAGCATTGATAGGTTGCAGTAGCTATATGGAGTACAAAGAATCCAATAGGCTAAGAAGACTAAATAACACAATCAGTACTTCTTGTCTCTATTGCTAAGTTCTGTCTAGGAACATGCCTTGTAAAAGTGTTATCTGTTTCATTAAGAGGAGCCTGCCTCCTTAGCGAATACTATATGTATGAATATTCACTATACTTATTACATATATAGCTCAAAATTCAATGGGAAATACCAATACTAACTAAAGGACTTATTGCACCAAAGCCAGAAATACATAGGCACAAAAAAAAAAAAACTCAAACATTCTACCATATAGCCAAGTCTTCAACCTTAGCTTGGGATGTTCTAACACCATTCTTTCACAACTCTAAAATGGACTCTCAGAATACCTACCTTGCTTTAGAGCACTTCCTTCCAGGACATGCCTGCCAAGTGACAATTTCCACCTATGGCGATTAGCAAGAAAATGTCCCCCATGGCAGTGGCACTATTAGGAGTTACAGCCCTGTTGGACTAAGTGTTGCCTTCTTGGAGGAAGTTTATCACTGTAGAGTGAACTTTGAAATCTCCTAAGCTAAAGCTATACCCATTGTCCCAGTTGACATTTTGTTGCCTGTTGATCAAGATGTAGGACTCTCGGCTCCTTCCTCAGCATCTGCCTGCATGTCACCATGTTTCCTGCCGTGATGATAATAGACTAAACTAAAATTGTAAGAGACCCAAATTAAATATTTTCCTTTAGGTAGTCACTTTGGTCATGGTGTCTCCTCACAGCAACAGAAACCCTAACTAAGACACCACTTAAGCACTGTCAGCCTTTGAATTAAAGATAAACTGAGGACAGAGGTTTCACTCACTTGAGGTATTGGTCTGGCAGGTTTGTCCAATAAGCCTCCCACATAGACTGTGTTGGGAAGCAGGGGACGAGCAAACTCAAAGGAAAAATCAGAGTTGACAAACCACAGCTCTGCTTTCAGTAGAAGATCAGACAAAACTGGATGAGAGCCTTCTGCAAAATGTTCCTGGATGGTTGCATCATATTGAGAAAATATTTGTCTTTGCTTCAAGGAGAAATCAAAGAACATCAGGAAGTTCTTCACTCGGCCCCAGAAGTCCATTTGGTCAGTTAGTCTTGAACCATACACTGGAACATAAGACAAGGGGCTAGGGAGTCCAAAGTCCATAGAGCTAAATTGCGTGGGAAGAAAAGCCACAAATTGTTTTTCAAGTTTCTCAGCAATTAAGAAAACACAAGGTTCTGCTGCATCCAAAAATACCAGGTCAAAGTTCTTATTCCTTAAGGAGTCCATGATGTCTTTTCTGCTTAATAAGTGACTGCATAAGTCCGCAAAGTATTTATATATCTTTACAAGTGTGTGATGATTGAACCTGCAAAAAAATTACAGCAAATATTTGGGGAAGATATTTCTTACTATTTGAAATAATGTTAAATTCAATAAAAGTATTCCACAACTAGGCAAACATAAGCCCATTATCTGATCTAGTGATTTTTTTTTCTATTTTGTGTGATACATAAATTTAACTCTGTGTGGGGTTGTGTGCATTTATGGATATTTCCTTTTTAGGTGATGAAATTAGAAAAGAGGTCATGAAAGCACTTAAAATTAAAGACATTAGAAGTGGTTAGGAGACATAGAAAGATGTGTTGGTGGTTGGGGCAAATTAGAGCAAAGGATAGTGAAAGTTATGAATTCTTTAAAATCCATGATAAAACCTAATTTTTCACATGCTCAAATTTCTAATGGTAAACATAAGTGTGATTGGAAGATTATTATCACAATTCTGAGTCAAATTTCCACTGAAGATTGTGCTAAATTTTATTGATGAATCTTTTACATCAATGCTTACCAGAAAAGCGAGCTGGTAAGATGCACAAGTGTGTGATGTCATTCTATGTAGTGATAGTTTGTTTGTGTTTTAAAATTGAAGATTTCCTGAAGATCAGAGTGCAGAACTAAGCCACTAGAGGCCAGGCAGTGGTGGCAAACACCTTTAATCCTGGTATTTGGGAGTTACACATCTTTAATCTCAGCACTAGGAAGGTGGAGACAGGAGTGATATGACTGGGAAGAGAGGAATATAAGGCAGGAGGACACAGACTGGAAGCAGTCTGAGGCATGGTGGAGACAGATGGAGTCTGAAGATACAATCTGACAACAGGATTTCCCCTTCAATCTGAACATTAGTAGTGGTAAAAGAATTCTAGTGTCTGGCTGCCCTGTTTTATGAACCCTCAGGATTTTCCCCCTAATATCTGACTCAGGGTTTTATTTATTAGAACCAATTAGAATTTGTGCTCCAATCATACATCAAAAGATCCACAAGATGAGAGCCCACTGGCACACTCCTATCTTTGCTCATTCTCCACTCAACTTCAAGTCACAACAACTGTGGTTTGCCTTCAAGTGTTCCTCTGTCAGAGAGATGTTGTTCAGTTGTGGCTGTAGGGAGGTAGTATCTTTAAGAGAACAACTTAGTATGAGATTATTAGAGGCCCTTTTCCTTTAGATGTTTGAAATGATCTGCAGTGGACTTTGAGTTAACTCCTGTGGGAGATGCAAACCTGTTCTTTCCCTTCTCTTGACTCTTCCAATCACACATACTTTAGTCATTTTGACACCATCTATCATGGTATCTTCAATCAAGCTGACTGCTGTTAGCCCCATAATCTTGAACTTCCACAATTGTGATTAAATATGCTTCTTTTCATTATATATTCACCCAAATTCTGTTAATCTGTTATAATAATAGAAATAGATTTATGCAAATCATAATCCTCTACATTTATCATCTACATTCCATTTTAAAATATATATTTAGGTAATAATTTCTAAATAGCTATAGTATGTGCAGGTTTGGTTTCTTGACAACAAAATGGTGATCTCTGTGAGGAAAATCAATTGCAAAAGTTCTCAAGAAGATGCTGGTCTCAGCAACTTGACTGTATTCTACCTGTAATTTGAGCTACTCCTCAAAAGTACAAACTTAGAAGGCGACACAATATACATGTTTTAAATGTGTATAAATATCTGTCCTCATAGACTAAGGTGCAATTTGACTTCTTTCAAACATATGACAAATGATATATGGTCTTAAAGTTACTGTGAGTGAGAAAGTTTTCCAAAAAGAATCTTGATGCTGTTAGCACAACCGTGACTGTTAAGTAGAATTTTCAACGACAGAGATGGGAGTGAGACCAATGGACTTAACTAAGGGACACATGTGAACTTGTCATCCATGTAGAAGACAAAGGAGGTTCTGAGCATCACAGTCAAGGGTTAAAAGCCTGAGGTTCATGTATATCACCTCGACATTAAGAAAATTATGAGGTTACCTGTGGCGATTAGCTGTTATGCCAATAATAACCAGCCTACAATCCATAGAACTGCAGAGTTTAGGTGTATAGTAAGGGAAATGTAGGAACAAGGAGATATTATTAAGAAAGGAAAATGTAGGGAGTTGTGGGTGGAAGTGAGAGTCTGGAATGAGAGGATGAAGTATGGAGTAGAGAAAGTGATGAGAGAGGGAATGCAGGCAGACACATTTAAAATTAATAGCAATTGAGGGGTAGTATAAAAACTTAAAACAATAGACATTTCATAAAATATATACATATATGAAGGTGTTCTAAGTAAAACTGACAAATAATGGAGGAGACAGGGCCCTAATTATCCATCTCCTGGCAGCAAATGAGCTTCCAGTACCATAATTGTGTCAAATATAATTGAATTGTTGGCCAAATGGAATACCCCAAACAACCCAGGTAGCCCTATCACAGTCTAAAGAAGATTCTTACTCATTAACCAATGAAAGCAACAGATATACAGAAGGACTTCCCACCCCATTTCCCCCTTTCTGTCTAAATTAAAAGGAAGATTTTAACATTAACATAGTAAAATTACATATAACAAAAAAGGTATCAAGCAAGAATTACAGTTACAATATTTATATCTACTTTATATTTTATCATAACTAAGGAAAACTATTACTATCTATTTTTAAAGTCCATCAAAGACTCCAGAAGGACATAATATTACCTAAGTAAACAGGAAGTGCATTGTAAGCAACTTCCAAATTCTAGAATTGACAGAGACATCTCATGGCCTGGACAGTCACTGAACATTCTTCTGTAATATTGGGGCTTCCATTCTTCATCCTACAAGCCCATAATATCTCGCAGACATTTCCATGATCAAGAAATTTCAAAGACAGTTCTGCCTATATTAGCAATTTGTCAGTCACCTTTTTCTGTGTCCTGCTGCATGTCTGGCAGATACTTTCATGAAGTAGGAACCCTGAAGGAGTGTCTCAGCTTTGGGCAAGGTCAGCAGTCATTTTTCAGTGGGTCCTGCATGTCTAGCTCATACAGTATAACATCAAGTAGTTCAGGCAAGAGCAGTTTCTTTCCCAAATGACTAAACAACTACATAAGGAGCCTTTTTGATGCCCATCAACCTCTTGGAGTAGATTGGTGCTGCCAGGAGCAGATGTGTTTCACTGTCAAGAAAAGTCCTAAGTTTTCAAGACATCTTGAATATCATATTCTGTAGGTCTTTGAAAGTTCTGAAGAATATCTATCCATCTGAAATATATCTTTGTATATCTAGAAAACATAACTAACATGGCTACAAGATTGACTATTAGAAATGACTATCTATTAACCTGTATTTTTATTATAGAACACATTTTTCAATGAGCTGCACAAACCCAATACTTTAATCAAGAGAAGAAATATACATATAACAAAATTGACTTTAAATTTTCATCAATAAACCAAGATTCATACCAAGGCAAAGTATCCATCTCTATATCAGATCCCACATTAAATGTAAACAAACACTTATAAACAATATTTGGGAATTTGGACCTAGTTCTCTCCAAACTGCTTCCTGATTTTTGTTGGGCAAACTAATTTTGGGGAGTGTTCATGGCGACTTTTGATGGTCTTGGTCCATCAAACCACATTAGTCTGGAAGGAAACACCACAGTTGTGCCTGTTGGCGCTACCCAGTCCAAATGGTGGAGACATGTTGGTAACCTCTGTGAGCCATGCTCCCAGTCCCATTTTTAGACACACAGTAGGTCTATGTTGCCATTAAGCAAGTTGTAACACTCTATTTACAAACCACATTTAAATGTTGTGTAGCCAGAAATCCCTAAAGAGTCAGAGCCATTTGTGCAGGTGAACGAGGAAGCCACTGTTTATTAAAGAAGCCATGCAGCTTTTACTGCACCTCCCTTGCAAGCAGAGCCTATCTGGAAAAAAAAATGCTGTTACCAGGAAATTGTGCTTGCCTCCTGTTTTTGTGCATCTAGAAGCCTTTTTTTTAAAAAAGCTTTCTTATACTTTATGTGAAAATTCTTGCCCAATACTGCTGTGCCAATTTGTTGCCAGAGGCTGCTTATTTGTTACATGACTGCCTTGATTCAAAATAACCATACAGAAATATGTATTAATTGTAATACTGTTTGGTCAATATCTTAATCGTATTTCTGGCTAACTCTTATATCTTAAATTAACCTATTTCTACTAATCTGGGTATCAGCACAAGGTCATGGCCTACTGACACAGTTTCAGCAGCTGTCAGTCATCTACCAGGCATCACTCAAAAACAATCCATCCCGACACTGAATAAACCATCCAGTCGTTGCTTCCCTTAAACTCACTCAAAGCATCATACGACTATGATATACTCATGCATAGGACTTAATCAACAATACTTTGGTTCCAAGAAATAAAGCAAATTACCTTTCATTAAATAATTCTTCCACGAGGAGATATAATCTATTATGAAATTCTTTTTCCTGCTCTTCAGGTGGACGCCAAGTTATAACCTCATATGATATTTTCTCCTTTTCAAAATCTGAGAAAACATCAATTGAATGATATTTAAATATATCACAATATACCACACATTATTACAGTGATAAAATAATTAACACAGCTTCACATTTTTGAGGAAATTTAGTTTTGATTTTCAGTGGTTTGTTCTTCTTTGAATCTATTCAATTCTGTAATATAATAACATTTATTGAGACTTTACAATAATTCAAGAATTTTTTGTTGTTTTTGTTATTTTTTCTTTCTGTTTTTGTTTCTTTGTTTGTTTGTTTGTTTTTTGTTTTTCAAGACAGGGTTTCTCTGTGGCTTTGGAGCCTGTCCTGGAACTAGCTCTGTAGACCAGACTGGTCTCGAACTCACAGAGATCCGCCTGCCTCTGCCTCCCAAGTGCTGGGATTAAAGGCGTGCGCCACTATCGCCCGGCTTTCTTTCTGTTTTTATAGACAGGGTTCTGTATCTTTGGAGCCTGTCTTGTAACTCACTCTGTAGACAAGGCTGACCTCAAACTCACAGAGATCTGCATGTCTCTACTTCCTGAGTGCTGGGGTTAAAGGTGTACAGCACCAGCACCCAGGTCAAAAAAAAAAGAAAAGAAAAGAACTGTATACAGTCTTCTGTAATGAAAATTTCCCTGCAACAGATTTCACTTAAAGAAACAGCTGCTATTTTTCACTTTACTGGTGACAAAGCATGAGGGAAAATAGTCTGAAATGATTTACTGACTTTATCATCACAGTGAGTTAGGGTTTGCAGTAAACTACAAGTCAGTTTAATTGTAGAGTCCCTGGTTTTCACAAAAAAAATAAAATAAAATAAAATTTGCAATGTGTTGATTTATTTGTCTGTTTTTTGTTGCTTTTTATTTCTTGTTTGGTGCTTGTTTGTTAGTGGCAGAGTCATATTTAGTGACCGCAATTGGCTTTCAACCCAAAATCTTGCTTCTTTAGGCTTACTAGCACTTAGATTATAAATATGTGCCAGTACAAAGATGCAGCACGAATTCTAATTGATCTTAATAATAAAAAGCCAGAGGGAGATATTAGGAGCTGAAAGCTGAAGGATCAGAAAAGCAGAGCGGCAGTCACTGGAGCTCTTACCACTATCAACGCTCAGACTAAAGGGTGATCCTGTCCCTACGAATCCTCTGACTGCATCTCAGTCTGCATCTGCCTCTAGGAATCCTCACACTGTCTGAACTCCTCTTTTCTCCTGCCTTATATTCCTCTCTCTGCTCAACCATATCAGTCCTGCATCCACCTCCCTAGAGCTGGGAATAAAGATATGTGAACTCTCTTTCTCTTTTAGACAAATTCAAGCTCACATAGCCCAAAGTGGACTTGAACTCATAAAGATCCATCTGCCTCTGTCTCCCAAGTGCTGGATTAAAGGTGTGTGCCACCATTGCCTGGGCTCTATGGCTAACTAGTGGCTTAGCTCTGCACTTGATCTTCAGGCGAGCGCTATTTGTTTTAGCGTAAACAAAATATCACCACACAAAGAGATTTTGCAGTTTGATTAGATTTAAAGGTTCTGCCTCTAGTCAAAAAAAGAAAAAAAAATGAAAGGTAGGAAGGAAGGATGGATGGAAAACAGGAAGGAAGAGAGGGAGGGAGAGAGGGAGGGAGGGAGGGAGGGAGGGAGGGAGGAAGGAAGAGACGGAGGGAGAGAGGGAGGGAGGGAGGAAGGAAGGAAGGAAGGAAGGAAGGAAGGAAGGAAGGAAGGAAGGAAGGAAGGAATGTTCTTGCATCATGTGACACAGACCAACCCTACATTAGATATCAGACAAGGTTATGATTATAGATTGCAGGACAAACTATGACTGACTCTCCTCGGTAGAAGAGAGTATGTGTGCAGGGCAGTGGTGCACACAGTAAAGTGTTGGGATGGATGCACAGTACAAAATAGATATATCCAGGTGAATAGATCTGACTGAATGCTTATGACCACACAACACTGATAGCAGTCACAGAGGATCTTGGAAAATGCCCTTTCTGTCCTTACTGATTCCGTTTCTACAGCTAACAAATGCTATAAAAGGTGTTGCATGAAGAAGCAGCCACAGCATCACTGAAACACAATCAATGGTTCACTTCAAACTTGATTTTAGACTTGGACCTTTCAAAATTGCCATTCTCTTTGATGATACTGGTTAGGTCTCTCTGGAAGAAGTATTTAATATGAGAAGCTTAGAAAGACAAACATCATCACCAAGGGAAGTCAAGCAACAATCAAAAGAAGAAATTGAGTGTGGATCAAGTGTTGTACAAGAACATACACAAAGATTTTTAGAAAAAACTGCAAAGGACTCATATTACATTTTGTGTATCTAAATTAGCATTAATATCAGGGGAATTTAACTGGTGGAAAATGTTATCACATGCATTAAACCACATTAGAGTAAAAGTTTTCAATATCAGAATATGTCACTACATTTCATTTGCACCATCTCTGCCTTTCAATGTGACCAAATATAAAACAGGAGGAAAAAAATTAGTGACTGATCTACAATGAAACTAAGTATTCGTAGTCCTACATCTAAACTACTTTCCTGCCACATCCCGTGATGGGCTTGGCTGTGCATTTAGCAAATTCTAAAGTTCTTAGAACTTAGTCAGTTGACAAAAAAGTAGTGCTATGGATCCTAACAGGGGATATTTAACAATGGTGCCCAAAATTGAAGGATGCTGGGCCTTCATTGAATACAATCTATTAGAAAAGATGTTTAAAGCAGAGATGGTTAGCTTACCCACCCTATCTCTATTTTAAAACACAGTTTGAACTATTGTTAAATCTATAAAGAAAAGATACCTGGTGGACTGTTACTGCATCATAATAATAAGGGCGTGGTATAGTCCATGCTATAAGAGCACATTTGTTGTTCATTCTGCCTAATGAATATGCATGTACTTTTTAAAAGATTGTCAATACATACACACTTTACCACTGTATGTGTAGTGGAGCCTGGTAGGATGTAGACGATGAATGAGGTGGAGTAGTCTCGTGCAATAGCCAATTCAGACATCAGACAATTTATACTCTGAGGGTTAAAAAGAGTCACCTGAGGAAAGTGGACATGGACAAAGTGCACATGGCAAAGCATGTTTTATCATAGAGGTTTATAAACAGATGCCAAGTGGCTGGAGCTACAGCTCAGCAGTCATGTGCCATATTCATAAGCACTCGGAATTCTTATGCAATCATGTCCTGACACCAGTGTTTCTGTTGTTGCTGTTGTTTTTCCAATTTTATCTTAAACCAAGATGTCATCCAAACTGGTGGTGAAGAAGGAATACAAAACTCGGTTGCTTGGGGCTTGAGAACCTTTCCCCTACTTCTATTATGTGTACAAAAAGTAGGGATAATGAAGGAAAACAAACCATCTAAGAGAAGATTCACATAATCAAAGGTACAAGACTAAATTTCAAATAGATGTGGTTACCTTTGTTCTTGTTCTCTATAAAATAAAAAACGCACTAAGGATATGAGGATAAAAAATCAGAAAAGGTGTATTTTGCTCTAACTCTGCAAATACCATCTCTCTGAATAAAAGCACACTGTAGAGATACCATGAACATGTATCAGACAGGATAGGCACATATGATTCTTTTCAACCAATGGCAGCCCTGCTCTGAGACTATTAAATCATCTTATTGGTAGGAGAATCTAAAGGCTGCAGAGAGACTGAAAAGTCAGAAAGCTCAAAAGCAGAAAAACTCCCAAGTGGCCACCAAGGAATTTTACATGAAAACTATTCCTTTCCAGGATCCAACATTCTCTGTTACCTTCACACAGGGAGGTATTCTGTGCTGTCTTTTTGGGTCCCCTGGTTAAGGGTTATATTATCTGGCTTCTGGTTTACAAGTGCTTTTCTGTTCTGTTGTTGTTGATTTTCTTTTCAGAATGACGCCTGTAGGGCCTCTGTTTTAAGATACCATTCTGTTCTGTTCTATCCAGATTGTTTCAGAGCTCACAATATTGTGACAGGTGACACAGCCTCCAATTTTTATAGTACCTTGAGGTGTGACCTAACAAATTGGTTCAGCCATATCTATGATTACATGAAAAACAAAATTAAGCCGTGTTCTTGTCAAAAAGTTTGGCCTCTTTTCCACTGAGTATCTTTCAAAGGATCTAGAAAATAAGAAAATTTTGTTCTTGTGTTAATGCACTTCCCTTCCATGCTTTCCCCCATTTTAAAGAAATGGATACAACAGAATAATGGGTGACTTTTGAAGACATTGTGCAGATTCAGATAGGTGGAACGGGACTGAAAATCTAGGGCAATGTACTCCAGGTTAATATATACATATTCCTGTCCATATCTGCAGATGGCAATATTTCCTGCACTACCACAACTCAGAATTCTAGGAACCAATGACTAGAAATAGGAGATAAGTAATTCACTAGTTACTTTAGGGATAGTCTAGCAAGGTTTCCATCCCTGACCTTGGAATGTTTGTAGACACTAGAAAGAGGCAACGGATGACTGGGAAGAAGAATCTGATGCCACTGGTAAGAGAAGGATGCATGAAAAAGGAAAATATAAAAAAATAGTGAGAACAACAATGTTTAAGTGGCAAAGATGACAGAAGGTTATCAAAAAGTTGGGGGAGGGACTAGCCAAAACGAAGGATTATACAGAAACCATATGGAAATTTGCTAATCTAAAAGCTAACATTAAAATTCTACTGGGAAATAGCAAAAAAAAAAAAAAAACTAACCCATTATCACATCAGAAATGTCAAGTGTTCATGGACAGAAAAAGGATCTCTGAGTTGGGAGTGGTGACTCATGTTTATAATGCAAGAAGTTGAGAAACTAAGATAAGAGAGCAATCATGTGAGTTTGACAACAACCATGACTACATGAGAGAGTTCTACAACAGCCTGGGCCTGATTAAGAAAAAAATCAGAAAAAGAAAAAGAAAAAAAAAAGAACACAAGAGGAGCAAATAGGAGGACATGGTGGCAGGGGAGAGAAGAGAGAGGGGAAATAAAAGACAAAAGAAATCTGAAATCAGCAACACTTGAATCTACAAAGAAAAGATTCCCACTGCTATGGAGAAAATTTGCATATCTTTTGTGCATACTTTGCTAAAGGAGGAGACAGTCTGTACCTTTGAGCAATAGATCAATGGTTGTGGGACTAAGAAAACAGGGTGAGCATGAATTGCAGTTATGAAACCAGAATATTAAGGACAATTAAATCTGTAAAAATATATCTGGTTAAAGAACTGAAGTTTCCTGGGCTCTGTGCCCTAAGCTATCAGCAGTGACTGATGATGGTTCAGTTTGAGTATGATTCTCTGTATTCAATAAACTAAGAGTTTTTGGGGAGCCACTGATTCTTCAAGAATCTGAGGTCTTCTCAATCACAGATTCTAAAATTTAAGCATAAATATAAAGTTCACTGAAAAATAATTCTTAAATTGTAGGTCTCATTAAAAAATACATAGAGGCTTGTGTGGCATCGAGTGTAGCAATTCTTAGATAATTAAAGCCCTCAGTATGGCAGAACATGTCTGTTCAACACTACAATCAGACACATTTGACGTAAGAATTTCTCAAATGATCAATAATAATGTGTAGTGCTGACTGGGAGTGACACTCAAGTAATTTAATCTATTTTGTTGTCATAATAAAATATTTGATATTAGTTAACTTATATTTGTAATATTTTACTGAGATGATTTTGCAGTTAAAAGTGTGCATTCCTGAGGGCCGATGTTCAGTTCCAAACAACCACATCCATCAGGCAGCTCACAACTGCCTGTTAACTCTAGTTCCACGTGACCTAACCGCTTCTTTTGACCTCATTGGACTCTTGGACATTTATGCATAAATACACACAATCACACACAAATATACAAAATAAAAATAAAAAATACTTTAGCTCATGGATCTAAAGATTGACCATCCAGGATTGCATGGAGCTGTGTGAATAGCCTTTGCTGGGTGCCATTTCATTGCATCTTAATACAGAAGGTTATGTGTGTAATGCGTGGTAGATACAAGAACCACATGACAAAAGAGAAGAAAGAGACCAGAGAAGGAAAGGATCTTTCTTTAAAAAAAAAAAAAACACCTACCCGACTGAGAAATAATCCACACCTGGAAGGACAATGTAATTTCTTTCCAAGTGTAAACCTTTATAGGCCAATCAGCTTTTACTAGGCCTACTTCTTAGAGCTCAATAATGTTCAATACCCTTGGTTCTTGCACATTAAAGTTTGGGGGACATACTGCAATCATTGTCAACTTATACCATGAAGTAACATACAGAAATATGTCATAGGAGGCAAAGAAACCATAGTCTAATGAGATCTATAAAACTTATACATGCACACACACCATGATTTTTCTTGAAATAAAACCAAATACACAACTTTCATCAAAAGCTAGTGTTTACTGCTTAAATTGATTTAATATAATTGATTTTAAAAGTACCTTGGAAGGGAACATTTTCGTGAAGTAGGTTGGTCACATTATAGCCATGGTCTTGAAGAATTTGTGACACCTGGTTCATCACTCTATAATGGCTTCCACCTAGAAATAAAACATAAGTTCATTTTTGTGGAGAAAAATGAAAAAAATTCTGATTACCATAAATAACTGACATGAAGAAATCCAAAAGTAAGTGTAAAGACACAAAAAGTGTCAAAACTCCATAGAGAGAAACCAGCTCTTCCATGTTCTCAATTACATTGTAGGTAATATCCAGGGTGAGAACCCAGAGCTCTGGCCAATAGTAATCTTCCACCAAAGAGCACTATTGCTGTTTCTACATTGGATGCTATTTCAATGTAATATTTACCCCCACCCTTGGTACAGTCCCTACTAAGCACCACATTACACACTCCATATGACTTCCCTCAGATTTTTCTCTCGGCCTAGCTATAAAATCTCGTGTATAGATGATCCAGTACGTGCTGTTTTTATGAGACATGTACTCCCCTCCCAAGTATCCTGGTCCTACAAGACTCTACATTCACAGAAGGCACTCACCCATTGTAGCTATAGTCAGGATTTTTGCAGCCTCCAAGAAAAGAACGTCAGTGAGAAATAAGCTCACTAGAAGCCAACTCCGATGCTGAGCCATCTGTAGAACTCACAGAACGCAGGTATAGGATCCACACCTGGAGAATGTGCACCAGTAAGGATCCCTGGGAGCCTCTGTCACAGTGTCCTCTTGCTCTTTACCTTGTCTCTGCAGGTCACTTTCCACTGGAGATTCTGTTTCACCTTTCATAAACAGAGCTGATAGATCAATAGATGGAGAGTTAATATTTAACTTGTCTTTTAGCCACAGTATCCTCTTTATTGCTTCAATATAACTCTCTAAACTGTGACTGAAAGGACCTTGAGAAATCCTTTCAATGACAGCATCTTGAAGTGACATGTACCGTGACCATTTTATAGGCCCATTCACTACCTTACAAGACTCTGTCTGCCTCCTCTGTCATTTCTTTACTTGGATCCTATTGCCATATCTGTTATCCTTTAAGCCAGGTTCCAGTTTTAAAATCTCCAATAGTGGCAATAATAAGCTAATTTCCCAGGAAAACACCTAAGATTTTTCCTCAAGACCTCTCACTAGTCACAAATTCACAAAAATGTGCTCGTGGCCCAAGTTCAGGACTTTACCTGAAGATAAAACAATTAAGATTGAACCCATGGCTCTGAATGAATATCATAAAGCAGAATGGAAGTATTCCACCATCCTCCCATGTGCAAGCACAAAAGAGCAACAACAAACTCTACATATTCCTGAAGGAAGGGAGAGGGGACTCATGCTATAAACCTCAAACATCTTAGATCACTAACATCATAGAGCTGTATAAACAATGTCACTACCTCCTGATGTAACACTGCTGCCGTGTGATTTCTATTGTTTGTCTAACCCATTTATGGTCAGCTCTTCTGATATTTGCACCTAAAGTGCTCTTTTTTGGCATAACTGGCAAATACTTGTTCCTGCAGTGACCTTATTAGAGTTGGTTCTAAATATTGACCTTGTTCTCTGGGAATCAATGTTATAGACTATGAGGATGAGCTAACTGCTGTCTCTAAGAATTAGGTAGCAGTTGAGAGTGGGGGAGTACTGCTCCATTATAAACTTCTTCCTTCATTAGAAATTACTTGTTATGTATCAGCCTCTTTGGCACTTCTGACTATGAGAGAGAAATCTGCTCAGCATGCCATTCAAGGACTCCTGTGTCTATCTTTATGCTGCATCTACAAAGATGAAGGTTGCATCAAACGCTTTATGGCACAAAATCTGCAGTTTAATATAAGCTTTATGGGGAAACAATTTACAAAAGATAAAAATAACAGCAATAGAGATCAAGTATGTGGTGGATTTTAGAGAAGGTTCAATGAGGTTTAATTAAGAAGGTATATTCTTTTGTCTTCGGGTGGAATTTTCTATAGATGTCTATTAAGCCCATTTGTGTCATGATATCTGTTAGTTCCATTATTTTTCTGTTTATTTTCTGTCCAGTAGCCATGTTTATTGGTGAGAGTGGGGTGTTGAAATCTCCCACTATTAGTGTGTGGGGTTTTGTGTGTGATTTAAGCTTTAGTAATGTTTCTTTTACAATGGGGGGGGGGCTTGTATTTCAGGCACAATTGTTCAGGACTGAAAATTTATCTTCATGAAATTTTGCTGTGATAAATATGAAATATCCTTCTTCATCTCTTCTGATTACCTTTAGTTTGAGGTCTATTTTGTTATATATTAGGATAGCTACACCAGCTTACTTCTTAGGTCCATTTGATTGGAAGTCCTTTCCCAAACCTTTATTCTGAGGCAATCTCTGTCTTTGAAGTTGAAGTGTGATTTTTGTATACAGCAGAAGGATGGATCTTGTTTTTGTAGCTATTGTGATACCCTGTATCTTTTAATAGGTGAGTTGAGTCCACTGATGTTAAGTGATATTAATGACCAGTGAGTGTTAATTCCTGTTATTTTTGGTGGTAATGTGTATGTGGTTCCCTTCTTTAGGATTTGCTGGTGTGGGATTATCTACTGTCTGTAGTTTCATGGGTGCAGCAAACTTCCTTGGGGTTGGAGTTTTCATTCTAGTGCTTTCTGTAGGGCTGGATTTGTAGATAGGTATTGTTTGAACTTATTTTTGTCATGGAATGTATTATTCCCCAGCTATGGTGATTTGAAAGTTTTATTGGATGTAGTTATCTGCACTGGCATTTTGATCTCTCTCTCTCTCTCTCTCTCTCTCTCTCTCTCTCTCTCTCTCTCACATCTGTGATCTCTCTCTCTGTCTCTCTCTCTCGCATCTGTGATCTCTCTGTCTCTGTCTCTCTCTGTCTCTCTCTCTGTCTCTCTCTCTCTCTCTCTCTCTCTCTCTCTCTCTCTCTCTCTCTCTCTCTCTCTCTCTCTCTCGTTTTTTTGAAACAGGGTTTCTCTGTGTAGCTATGGTGCCTGTCCTGGAACTTGCTCTGTAGATCAGGCAGGCCTCCAACTCACAGAGATTTGCCTGCTTCTGCCTCCCCAGGGTTGGGGTTAAAGGTTTGTGCTACTGCCACCCAGCTAATGTCTATCTAGGACCATCTGGCTTTCAGAGTCTCCATTTAGAAGTCAGGTGTAATTCTGATGGGTCTGCCTTCATATTTTACTTAGATTTTTCCCTTTGCAGCTTTTTAAATTCTTTCATTATTCTATATATTTTGTGTTTTGATTACTATGTAGTAAGGGGACTTTTTGGTGCAGTCTATTTGGTGTTCTGTAAGCCTCTTGGCTTTTCTTATTTAGGTTGGTAAATATTTCTCCTATGATTTTGTTGAATATGTTTTTGTGCCTTTAATCTGGAATTGTTTTCCTTCTTCTAACCCTAGTGTTTTTAATTTTGGTCCCAGATTTCCTGTACATTTTGTGTTATGACTTTAATGTTTTCTTTGACTGATGAATCTATTTCCTCTATTGTATCTTCAATACCTGAGATTCCCTCCTCCATCTCCTGCATTCTGTTGGTTATGTTTGAATCTATAGTTCCTGTTCATGTACCCAGGTTTTCCGTTTCGAGAAATCCCATGGTTTGTGTTTTCTTTGTTGCTTATATTTCAATTTTCAAGTCTTGAACTGTTTCCTTTACCTGTTTGTTTGTTCTTGGCTTTCTTTCAGAGATTTATTGATTTTTCCCTATCTTTTGTTTGTCTTTTCCTCAGTTTCTTTGAGGAAGCTTTTCATTTCCTCTTGAAGGGTCTCTAACATCTTCAAAAAGTTGTTTTTAAGGTCATTTTCTTTTGGTTCCTCTGCATTGGTTTGTTCAGGTCTTCCTGTTGTAGGACCACTAGGTTCTGCTAAGGTCACATCGCTCTTTAGAATGTTGAATATATTCTTGCATTAGCATCTATCCATCTCTTCCTCCAATTGGTGCAGACACTTCCTTTGCCTTCTCATCCAACCATGGCAGGCACTGTCTTTGTCTCAGGGGATGTTCCTGGTCCACTCTTTGCAGTTGGTATCTGTGTACAGGAAGCCACTTAGGTCTCAGGACAGAGGTGGATTTGGGAGCAGAGTGGGAATTGAAGATTACAGAGTCTGATAGGGGTGGAGTAGCCTGCCTGCAGTCTTGCCTGCTAGCTAGCGCAGCTGAAATGAGTTGGGGAAGGGCCCAGGATTTTGCTCCAGGACCTAGGATCTAGAGACTGGACTGTCCAGCTGGGAGGATGGTTACTCACCCCTTGGTCCACAACAGAATTTCTCTAAGTTCAGATTCATCAAGGGCATCAGGATACTAACAGCAAATCATCAAAACACTTTTTACCCAGGAACCCAGCATACATACACCACTCACAAAGTGTTGTCTCCTTCGCTTTTGCTAAATAATATTGGTTTTTGTCTAAGCATCTCTTCCAAAAACTAGCCCAGGGGTTGGGGGAGGGATCTGCGTGCTGATAGCCTAGGGATAGCATCACTGGAACATAATTTCTCAAAGCTTAACTTTTCTTTTTAGATTATAGATCCTATTGTTAAAAATGAAGAAGTGACAGAGGTAATGGAATAAATAAGAACATTAAGTTACCTAAAATGCTGATCTGTAGAACACATTGCTTCAAGCTGAAACCATGGACATTAGTTTATGCACCTGGGGACTCAGGTACCCTCCTATGGCCCTGTGTCTCCTTCTTCTCTGTCTTCCTAAAGTGTCCCTGCCCATCAAAGCTTTTAGTGCTAATTGGATGGCCTGGGAATGCTGCAGCAGACTCATGGTCTGAGTGGCTCAACTCACTGTTAATCCTATGTTGTTGGTCCTACCTTTTCTCAAGTTTACACTCTTGTTACCTAGTAAATCCCAGTGACTGTAAAAGCCCATGCTGTTTGTTGTGGGAAAGATGACAGGCAGAAGTTCTGTCGACAATTGTTTGGTTTCTAACACAGCTTCAACACTGATCTTCCACTTTTAAAAAGGAAATGTTTGGAAAATTGTCATAATTATTTCAGCAGCTTTCTCCTGACTCTACAACGCTGACTCCCTGAATGGCTTATTGCCAGGTGAGACATGAAGCCACACCCTTTAGGAGCAAGCAGAGGTAATTCACACACTGAGAAGTTACCTTTTCCACATTTGTTTTGTTTGGCTTCTTTATTTTGATTCTTTATTTTACGTTTGTTTTGTGATTATTCTTAGCAACTCCCCTGCCAGAACAAAAACAGGCTAGTTTGTTCTTGCTATGCCAGATAAATCTAAGTGACATTTCTTAAACTGAGTTACTTTGACATCCACCCTTCCTCCATACTTCCCCCCTCAGGCTCCCTCCATCCTGGAATCATAGAAGAACTGGACCAGAACATTCTAGAAAGGCCTCTATTACACTTTTCATTATGTATTTTACCTGTGTATTCTCAGCGTAGGGTGGTCATTGGTTTTTTTAAGATCATTAAAGTAAGCAGTATGATTTGAAGATCTAACACAGAAATTAAACAAGATTTATTTTAATCAACATTAGTTGAGGTGTGTTCTTGATGTGATGATCTTAGGAACAAGAAAACACCTGCTCAAAAAGAACTTTATCTATTTCTAAATCAGACGGTATTTCAGGAAGTACTTGCAGTAGTACACGCTGCTTAATAAGTTAAGAGAATGTGGAGATTCAGCAGGGATTCAGTGTACTTCCTCTCTCTTCCAACCTAGGATAGTCTGATTATCACACAAAGAGTAAATTACAAGGTCATTTGAAATTATATTTGTCTTTAATCAGAAAAAATTAATGAACAATTTAAGCTTTCTCAACTCATATTCTATTAGGTTCTTTCATGTTTTTCATCATTATAACAATGCCAATGAAAAGAGCTGCATTTGTTTCTGTGTATATTTTATTTTTTTATTTTATAAGCACACCTTATATTCTGGCTTCTGTGTGTAACATGAGCTGTGATATGTGTTCCTCATCCACGCTGCAGATGACCCCGCATGGGATTTTCCATGTACACTTGCTTTCAAGGATAAGGAATGTTTTATTAAGAATGGCCACGCATTCCTTGCTGTTGCTCAACTTTCACCATCTTAAAAATAGGACATTCAATATTTATCACTTCTCTTTGTATCTTCTTACTTAACAGCAGTGAAGTTCATTCTGTATCAATTTATAAATCTCTGGTTTATTCTGTTTTGCACATAGTTGTGACTTCAATAAGTGGATAGACTGTGGTTTCTTTTCTTTATTTTAATTACTCTGACATAAGAATATAAATCTATCATATCAGTCACATTAAACTTATGTCTCACAACACTTCAATTTTCTATGGACTTTAATTTTGATTTTACTAAGAAAAATAATTTACTTTATTCATATGTTGTCATTGTCAGTAAAATTTGTTCATATTGAATCTTGAAACTGGACAAATATTCTGAACTCTAAAGAGAGACTAAAAGAAAAGAAAAATATAGGAGTAAGTGAAATTTGTAAATATATGGGTTTTTTATGTAAAGCAATAGGAGAAGTAAGAGTCAGAGACTAGAAGTCACAGAGGATGAAACTCTCATAACTCTGTGAATGACAGAAAGGAGTAAAGAGAAACAGTGACTGGGAAAGGAAGGTTTGTACTAGATAGAGCAAGGAGAGCCAGGGAATGCTGAGTCTCCATCAGTCAATGTACTGTATGAGCATTATGAAAAAGACAGAAAATAGTGAGGACAACTGGAGGTCCACCTGCAGGAAGAGGGAAAGAGGAGAACCCTGGGAGTTCCCTGTGCTAGGGAAGGGGGAAGCCTTTAAAGAGCCAGAGCTCCCAACATCCTCCCCAGGTCAAACTTAACATTATGCCTTCTTTTCCTTGCTAGCCACACACAGGGGCCTGAGCAACAAGCCCAGCACTTTCTTCAACAGCCACAAGGTGGCCAGAGTGAGCCCCAGCAGGAACAACAGGACATCCAGCAGGTGCTGCACATGCCATGGCTGCTGAAAGCCATGGGGCTTGAGATGTGCGCCTCCCCCTGTTTGTAGGATGTGGTCAATCCAGCCCACCAGACGCTGGGAAGGTGTGAGGGGGTGGGAGCGCCTGATGGCCCTGGCAGTCATTGCTGCAGACTTGTACCTGAGGGCAGATACAGAGAGAATGTGTTACCAATGTGCTGTGCACATTTGAGACCTTATAACACACACACACAAACGTACACATACACACTTAAGTACATACACATCTATGTGTATGCACAGAGGTATATGCGCATACACACACACAAACACACACTTTTTTTTCTGATACAGACGCATAAGTTAGCTTCAAACAAAATTGTTGGCATACATTTCACATTGTCTACCTCGTCCTAAGGGTTCAATAAAAAACTAAAAAGGAAAACCTTTTTTTTAAAAAAAAAAGGATCAAAATTAACCATGGAAGAGAAATTTTTTTAAAAAAATGACTATGTCTGTAAAGAGTGCACTTATGGTACTGAAGATGTGCTCACATTAAATATATTTGAAATCATGTGATAGAATATATATCTGATAAAGTGATTAGGACATCGAAAACTGAGTACTTAGTCTACTTTGGTTGTGAAATCATTATGCTGGATGGGCAAAGATATGTTCTTGTCTCTGTTCCTGCCCCATTTGTGCTAGATTTGAGAATTCTTCCTTTATAGCAGGCCTGCTTTGGACATTAGAAGCAGAGCAAAAACTGACATGCAGTGCTCCCCCATGGTGCATGTTTTTTATGTACTAGTGTGGAAAGACAATAAAGACACACATGATGGAGCTATGACAAATCTTTCCAAGTGTCAAAGATAAACTAGTGAATGATGAGTGAGCTCAAGTACAGAAAAGATAATAGCCAAGTACATGGTCTCCTAAAAGTAAAATGTTGTAGAGATGATCCTGGGAGAAATAACACAAAGACCATAAGGAGGGGAGATCAGCTGTATAAAAGGCATGCAAAGGTCCTTGGCATAGCTTCCGTTAGAGTAGCTCCAATAGCCATGTATATTTGAATTCTTGTTTCTCAGTTGGTGGACTGTTTAGGAAGGATTAAGAACTGTGACTTTGTTGAACGAGGTTTGTCATTAGAGAGTATCAAAAGGCCCACACCAGGACCAGTCTTGACCTCTCTGCCTCCTGCCTGCAGGTCAAGATGTAAGCCCCCAGCTACTGCTCCAGTGGCATGCCTGCAGCCACACTTGTCAACATCATCACCCTGCACTAACCCTATGAAACTGTAAGCAAGGCCCAATGGAATGCCTTATCTTATACACAGCCTTGGTCACGGCATCTCCTACGACAGTCCTCTTCTAATTCAGTTGAAATTCTGTACATGTATGATGAGTCAGGGGATCAGCCACAACTGTTCTCTCCTGCTTCAATTGGAATTTTCTTATCGGTATGATGGAGGAAGGTCATTGGTTAATTAAATAAAGAAACTGTTTGCCCTGATAAGTTAGAACATAGGTGGGTGGAGTAAACAGAACAGAATGCTGGGAGGAAGAGGAAGTGAGCTCAGAGGCGCCAGGCTCCCCTCTCCCAGGCAGACGCACGCACGCACGCGATGAAGCAAGCCGCCAGGTCAGACATGCTGAATGTTTCCCAGTAAGACTGGTGCTACACAGTTTATTAGAAATGGGTTGATCGGGATATCAGAATTAGCCAGTAAGGGCTAGAGCTAATGGGCCAGGCAGTGTTTAAATGAATACAATTTGTGTGTTGTTGTTTTGGGGCATAAGCTAGCGAGGCGGCCAGGGTGCTGGGAACACAGCCCCGCCACTCCTATGACTACATCAGTACCTAAAATATAAGAGGCCATAAACATAATGTGTGTAGAAGAAATCATCACACCACATCAGGTAGAAGCATATTCTGAGCACCTAACCTAAAATTGAGAGTAATAGCAAAGGAAAAGCAGGACCTAAGCATTACACATGTATTTTGCTGTAGTGGGAGGGGGCTGCAACAAATTGGCATGACAACATGGTGAACCAAATCCATGTAAAACCTGAGAAAGCTTAAAAATTAATTCTAGACACAAAAGAACGGAGTTAAACATGATTTGCTAATGGCATATTCTTGAATAGGATCTGTTTGCTAGAAGCAAGCAGAGCCATGACTCCTTTAAGAGAGGTTTTCCTGGCTCAACAATAGCAAAAAAGCCTCGCAGTTTTGAAATGCTGGCTTTCTGGGCCTTGATGCCAGCATGACCTCTGGCTCTTTCGGGAGACAAGCATTTGGGTGGGGTTTGTGAGCAGCATGCTACGGCTTGCTTTATGGCAATTTGGACTGGCTGTGTGTCTGAAAGTGGGGCCATGTGCATGGCTCTCAGAGGCGCTAGCAGCTCTGCCATGCTGGACTGGGCAGGCAAGCCGGAAGTACCATATATACCATAGTAATGGTGCAACCTAAGTTTTAGGGAGTACTTAGCATTTTAAACAGCACTCCTAAGAAAGTAAAGAATTACAGATATGCAATAAAAACAAATCCAGATGAAAAAGACCTCTAAATAAGACATAGTGTGTTTTAAAAATGTATGTAGGCTTGGGAGAGAGAAGAAAAGGAGTATAGAGAGTTATTAAAAGAAGTAAATGTTTTTTTAAAAAAAAGGTAAAGTCTTTAAAGAGACAGAGTACAGACAGTCAGAGATTAAAGAAGTAAAGATAATAAAATAAATATTAAGAAGTAATAGAGTAAAAACAAGCTACATAAAGATGGAAAATTCACAGAGAGTCTAGATTATGTATATTATTCTGTTTTCTTTGCATTTTTGACTGTAAAGAAGCTAAGCATAGAGAGACATTTCATTGTATGGCCTGCTAAGCTAAGCCAACATATATATTTTAAAGGTATCTTGAATTCAAAATATAGTTTTAAGGATATATTGCTTTGGAAAAGAGGTTCTTCTCGTTTCCACAGAGGATGAGAACTTGTGGATTGCCTCCAGACTGGTATGGTTTGACGGAACAAGACCCCCCCAAAGGTCACCGTGAACACCCCAAAAAATTACTATGCCCAACAATCATCAGGAAGAAGTTTGGACAAAACTATGCCCATATTCCCAAATATTGTCTATAAATGTTTGTTTACATTTAAAGGGGGACATGCTATAGAGATGGATACTTTGCATTGGTATGGATCTTGGTTTATTGACACAAATTTAAGGTCAGTTCTCTTATATGTATATTTCTGCACTTGATTAAGGTGTTAGTGCTGCTCATTTAAAAATGCTATGTATAATTTAAAAATGTAGGTTAATAGATAATAATCTATAATAGTAAAGCTTGTGGTCATGTTAGTTAAATTTTCTAGATATATAGAGATATATTTCAGTTAGTTAGGTATTCTTTAAATCTCTCAGAGACCTTCAGAATATGGCATTTAAAATGTTTAAGAGCTTAACACTTTTCATGGCAGTGAGACACGTCTGCTCCTGACAACACCATTTATTTTGAGAGGAAGATGAGGCTCCTTATGGAGTTTGCTAGACATTGAGCAATAAACTGCTCTTGCCTGGACTATTTAACTGGACATGCAGGACCCACAGAGAAAAGACTGCTCAACTTGCCTAAAGGTTACATCATTTTTCGGAGTTCCTGCTATATGAAAGAGTCTGCTAGACATTCTGTAGGACACAGAAGAAAATGATGGACAAATTGCCAATATAGGCAGAACTGTCTTTGAAGTTTCCTGCTTCATGGAAAAGTCTGCTAAATACTATGGGCCTATAGGCTTAAGATGGATGCCCAAATGATACAAAAAAAAAAGCTTTGGATGACTGTCCAGGCAGTGAGATGTCTCTGTAAATTCTAGAGTTTTGGAAGTTGCTTACAATGTACTTCCTGTTTACTTAGGTGATATAAAATTGTTCTGGAGTCTTTGATGGAGTTGAAGAATAGATAAGAACAATATGGTTTTCCTTAGTTATGATAAAAGATAAAATATACACAACTGTAATTCTTGATTGATAACTGTTTTGTTGTATGTAATTTTACTATGTTAAAGATAAAGTGTTCTTTTTTATTTAAACAGAAAAGAGGAGGTGATGTGGGAGTCCCCTCTGTGTGTTGTGATTACCATTAATGACTAAAGAAACTGCTTAGGACCTATAGCAAGGCAGAACTTAGGTATTCAGGGAAAGCTAGGCTGAATGCTGGGAGAAACAAGGGCAGAGTTGGAGAGACACCATAGAGCTGCTGCCAGAGTCAGATTGCTGAAACTTTGCTAGTAAGCCACTGTCACATGGCAATACACAGATTAATAGAAATGGGTTAAATTAACATGTAAGAGTTATCAATAAGAACTTAGACCTAATGGGCCAAGCAGTATTAATTAATACAGTTTCTGTGTGATTATTTTGGGTCTAAGCTAACAGGGTAGCTGGGAATTACAAGCGACCTCCCTCCTCCTACATTTTACCACAACCCACAAAATTCTGGTTTCATTGATAAACAGACAACACAGACCCCTTAGTGTTAGGCCTTCATTCAACCTAAAGGAGCCCAACACTAGAAAACTGCATACCTCTTGTCTTCTATGACTTCTTTCAGTGTAAGTGCAAATGTCTCTGCCTTGATTGTCTCTAGCTGAACAGAAACACCAATTTTCTTAGCTTCTATTCGGACCAAGTTATCAGGTTGGTCTGAACAAAATGGAATCCCTACTATGGGTACTCCATGCTGTATGGCCTCCATGATGCTATTCATTCCACCATGGGTGACAAAAACTCGAATACTAGGATGGGCTGTTTCAAAAGAAAAAAAATAGAATTCAATATTTCACTCTGAAAGTTTCAGATACCAGGTAAAGCAGCAGACCCAAGAAATACCAATGTGCTGGACATAATGGATATACTGTTTTTTATTTTGAGATTTGCATTGTTCTAGGATATGATAGCCAGCCTTCCCTCCACAAAAGGATGCTTTACTTCAGTGTAAAACTATCAAGCACTTAGAACCCAGTGACAGCTATAAAGAGAGGAACAGGACAGGAATGTTCCTCTGTCTTTCTAATCACCCTCATCTTCACCATTGATGCTTTCTTTTTCACATTTCTTGCCTCTGCTTTCTCTTGCTTTCCACATTTGATCTCTTACTAAGCTTGTATTCTATGTATTATCTCCTCTATTTTAAGAGAAACTTACAAAAGTTAATGATATATCAGACACTTCTGTATTTACCAATCTTATCTGTCACTCCATATAGAAAGCAACCATACATTTCTTATGATCATAAAGAAATCATCCCAAATTATACCTCACACAAAATCTGCCCAAGTTCCCTGGAAAGCAAGTCTGTGTGTAGCCTGTAATTTACTGAATGTAGAACTAAGTGAAAATTTTCCCAGCTTATTTTTAGTCACAAATTTAGGTACAAAATTCTGATTCAGTCGTTGTGTGTGGAAGTGATGGGTTCTCAAAAAGTCACACAGAAACAATTTGAGGGGATGTGGCTTTAGGGAATTCTCTGTTGTACAAAAAAAATCATATCATACTCTGAGGTTACTTGAGTTGACACTCAAATAGCTTCCTATAGCCTCAATCCCCCAACATCAATGTAAGTTTCTTGAGTTTTCAGTCCTTTGCCAACTATCAAAATGTGTCTGCATTCTTACATTTATATTCGTGTTTTTAAAATGCTGAAAAGTTCTCACACCATTGTGAGAATAGTGTCAACTTCCCTAAGGAGTAGCTATAGTTCACATATTGTTCAAGATTCTCTTGGAGAGATCAGTGTTAAATATTGTTATGTCAAGGGTACATATCTATTTAGGACCTCGAGACCTGTCTGAGTTGGGAAGAATAAGGAAATTGTTGCTGTCACCTGTCTAGAGCACAGACTGATTGCTCTAAGAACTCTAGCTGCTTTTGCTTGCCTGCTGGAGATCTAACTTTACCTATCAACAGTCTTTTCTTCTGCCAGTCCAAATATTCAAATGTCCGTTATCTATTAAGTTCCAAAAGCACATAAACTGGAGTAAAGTAACAGGTTTAGGGATGCTTACCCAGAAGGTCATTCTGGGGAATCCAATCCATGATTTTGACATTTGGGGCCAATCTCACATCTTTGGGCCAATGAGCATCCTTAACTGTCCACAGCACCCCTTGAGGGAGGCGAGCAAAGGCACTGTTCATCTCTTTAATAAGTTCCTTGGTTTGATGCAGGGTTGCTATGGAGCCCAGGGCTACAAGGACAAAACCTGAGTCTCCAAACTTAGAGATAAAATCCTTGAGATCCTAGAGAAATCATGAAGGAAAGAAGGCAAAAGAAGTGGTTTGTAAAAGACAAGGTAGCTATGACACAAAATCAATTCTGAACTTAAATAAACCTTTATTTTATTTTCTTGTGTTCTGTATGATAAAACACCCTGATAGACCCAAGCTCTGCTCTGAGTATTGACTGCATAGATCGGCAGCCCTCTCTTCATCGTTGGGCTCTTATGAATTGCTCCTAAGCAAATACACATACAAGATTTTATTTGAGTAAAAGAATACTACTTCTAGAAGTGTAAGTTCAAGAATAAACTGGTTGTTAAGGGCAATTTTTTGTTTAATAACTTGAATCCCCTCCTAAATATTTTCAATATGATCTGTATTCTTTTTTAATTCCAAAAATATTATACACACAATTTCTTCACTTTCTGTGATGTATAATGTCTTCTCTTCTGGTGTTGTTTTCTAGCTTTGGTTACAGGGTAATGAAAGATTTATAGAATGGGTTGAGAAGTCTCCTTTCCTGTGGAACCACCACCAATATTTATAGAGGAAGCAGTTTGGAGAGAACTAAGCCCAAATTCCCTAAATGATTGCTTACATTAAAGGGGGATATGCTATAGAAAGATGAATACTTTGCATTGGTATGGATCTTGGTTTATTGATACAAATCTAAGATCAATTTTGTTATGTATATATATATTTCTGCTCTTGATTAAGGTATTGTTTTATGCAGTTCATTTAAAAATGTAATGTATAATTATGAAATATGGGTTAATAGAGTCATCTATAATAGTCAAGCTTATAGTCATGTTAGTTAGGTTTTCTAGATATGTAAAGATGTATTTTAGTTAGATAATCTTAAAACCTTTCAAAGACCTATGGAATATGGCATTTAACATTTTTAAGAACTTAAGAATTTTCATGACAGTGAGACACATCTGCTCCTGGCAGCACCAATCTACGTCAAGAGCATAATGGGCATTGAAGAGGCTCCTTATGGCATTGGTTAGCCATTTGGGCAAAAAGTTGCTCTTGTCTGGACTGCTTGTTGCTATGATGTATGAACTGGACACACAAGACCCACAGAGAAATGATTGCTGAACCTGCCTAAAGGCGAGACCATTCTTTGGGGTTCCTGCTTCATGAAAGAGTCTGCAAGACATTCTGCAGGACACAGAAAAATGTGACTGACAAACTGCCAATATAGGCAAAACTGCCTTTGAAATTTCTTGCTTCATGGAAAAGTCTGTTGGATACTATGGGCCTGTAGGCTGCAAACGGATGCCCCAACAGTACAGAAAAACTTTCAGTGACTGTCCAGGCAGCGAGACATCTCTGTCAATTCTAGAGTTTTGGAAGTTGCTTACAATGCACTTCCTATTAACTTAGGTAATATTATATCGTTCTGGAGTCTTTGATGGAGTTAAAAATAGTTATAATTATAGTTTTCCTTAATTATGATAAAAATAAAAGTAGATATAAATATTGTAACTATAATCCTTACTTGATAACTGTTTTGTTATATGAATTTTTCTGTGTTAAAGTTAAAAACTTCCTTTTTATTTAAATAGAAAAAGGGAAACGGTGTGGGAAGTCCTTCTATATATGTGTTGTTTTAATTGGTTAATGAATAAAGAAGCTACTTTTGGCCAATGACTTAACAGAATATAGCCAGGCTAGAAAAGATATAAACAGAGAGTAAGCAGAGTCAAGGAGATGCCATGGAGCCACCAGAGGAGAAAGCTGCAAGCTGCCAGCCGGAACCTTGTCAGTAAGCCATGAGCCTTGTAAAATATAAAATAATGGAAATGGGTTAATACTAGATGTAAAAGCTAGCTAGCAATACACTTAAGTGATTGGCCAAGCAGTAATTTAAATAATATAGTGTCTGAGTGATTATTTCAAGGATGAGCAGACAAGAACAAACAACCGGCCTCCTCCAACATTAATTCTTAAGTGTTTCACTTAATTCACCAGTTAACCCATGTTATGTTAGATTTCCTTGGAAATTTTATTATTGTTTCAGTCTAATTAAATGCCAAAAGTTTAATACTTTTATTTGTTCTTGAGTCAGTTGTGTTACCAAACATACATACACATTTTTCCATTCATGTAGGATAACTATTTTGATGATATACCATGTTTTTTAATTTCCTTATAATCTTTATTGTTTTAAGTAATAGTAGGTAATTTTTCACTTTATAACTTAATTATTTTATTACTCTTTCTATTTATTTTCTCAGTTATTCTACTGGTTTGTTAGCATACTACTCTTTTGTTTGTATTAATTCTAATTTTTTTTCTATTCATCATTTCAGTTACCTACACTGTGATTCTTTTAATACCCCTCTTTCTGTTAGCAGCCTGTTTAGTTTTCTCTTTATTATCTGTGCCTGATACTGAAGGGTTAGGTTATCAATTTCAAATACCTTGTCTGTACTAATGATGAAAATAACAGCTACAAATTTCACCTAAGTCTTGTTTTATCGTACTCCATTTTCCCCTTCTGTTTTGTCTCATTTCCTTGATATGTAATATTTGCAAATGTTCCTCTTGATTTTCCCTTAGCCTCACTGGCTGTTTTATAGTGTGCTGTCTGTTTTTACATACTGTTGGTTTCTATCTCATGCCACTGTGACAAGAGTTATTTGCATTAATTTAAGATTTTGAAAGTTACTGGGGTTCCTTTGTCTGTGTGCTGTCTAATGCATGAAGCAAGGCAAGGAATTTGCTTTGTGCACTAGAGACTATGTGCCCTGCTCTTATTGGACGGAACACTTGGGTCTTGTGAGTTGATTCAGCAGCTAAGAGAACTAGCTGTCCTTCCAGAGGACAACAGTTAAATTCCCACATAACAGGTCACAATCTTCTGCAACTCTAGCTCCCAGGAATCTAATACCCTTTTCTGATGTCCTCTGGGCCCAGGCACACACACATACACATTCAGAGCAAACACTCAAGCACAGAAAATGACTTAAAAATAAATTTAAAATGTACTCTATATATTCCTAATAGTTCCTGCTAATAAAGGGTGCTATTCAAATTGATAATTTGTATGGATATTCTTTTCATTCTAAAACTGTAGAATTGAAGTCTTAAGTTATTATTTATTTCTTCTTTAAATTCCTAAATTTTCTTCACAATTTTATTTCATATTTTGTGCACATATGACCAATTTCATTGTAAATTAACTGTTTAAAATATTTCAAATAATATTTTTAAAGTTTGGCAAACACAAAATTTCAAATAGTTATATATTGGCATTAACCTGCAGTGAATGTTTCGATATTGTCTGTTTTCCTCATGTTGACAACCACCATAGTCTATTTTGATTCTCCATGGTTTTTTATGAAATGTGACAAAACACTACACAGAGTAGATTTCAGACTCTTTAGTCAGGATTTACTTCAAAACATTTCTTCCCACTCTTTACTTTTAACCATACTCTATTTCATCTCTGTGTGCCAATATCTGAACTTCCTGTATAGAAGGTGAGGTCTCTGCCAATCGTATCTAAATTTGTGAATATAAATTAATCTTCTACTACTTCAGGATTCAATAAGGACACTCAGATGATGATTGTCTAACTTCCAAATCTATATACTGTACACCTATCCCACAAATTTGGGTTTTCAGGAAATTCTATCCAAATCCCATATCAGAAACCTCCTTCCAAGAAGAATATATATATGTATCACTCACAGATCATTTTCCGAAACATCCTTCTCACCCACTACAAGGAAGTGTAGGCAGTTTGGTACCAAAGGGAGCTAGAGGAATTCTGTATCTTCACTGCTTTGAATTGAAAGCAGAAGAAACATAACCTTCATCACCTCAATGTATAGGACAACACTGTACAAAACCAAAGGTGATCCTCCCAGCATGGGACAGAGAATCCCACAGTAACAGATAACAAGCAATCAAATATCCTTAGCTCTCTGCACTTTTAGATTTTCAGTGGTAGCGATTCTGAGCCTGCACTGAACACGCAAAGTACATACCAGTTTTGATGGTTTATGGTAGCTTGATGCAATACAAAAGCCTCAACAGTCTCAATAGAACAACAGAATCAATTCCTCTTGTCGCTGCTAATGTCTGCATACATGTCTTCTAAAAGTGTTTTCTGTTTCATTATGAAGAGCCTGTCTCCTTAACAAATACTAAATGTATGGACATTCACTGTATTTATTTTATATATAGCTCAAAATTAATATGGAAATATCAAGACTAGCTACTGAAGCTATTCCAGCAAACCCAGGCCTACAGAGATACAAAAGAAACTCAAACTTTGTACCAAGATTGTCAAACTTAGCATGTGGTATTCTAACACTCTACTTTTGCAACCCTAAAAATGTACTCTGAGAGTGCCCCTCTTGCCTTACAGGACATCTCTGCCAAGAAACAATTCCTACCTATAGTGGTTTGAAAGAAAACACTCCCCAAAGGTAGTGGCACTATTAGAAGGTATGACCTTATTGGAATGTGTGTAACCTTGTTGGAGGAAGTGTGTCACTATGGGAGTGAGCATTGGCATCTCCTATGCCCAAGCTATGCCCAGTGTCACAGTTCACTTCCTGTTGCCTGTGGATCAAGATGTAGAACTCCAGTTCCTTCTTCAGTTACATGCCTGCCTACATGCTACCATGTTTCCTGTTACTAGTATAATGGATTAAATCTTTGAAAATGTAGGTCACCCAAATTAAATGTTGTTGTTCTTTCTTAGAATTTCTGTGGTCATGGTGTCTCCTCACAGCTCTAACGTAGACACCTCCTAAGCATGGCAAGCTTCTGAGTGAAAGATAAACTGAGGGCTGAGGTTTCACTCACTTGAGGTATTGGCCTGGCAGGTTTGTCCATTAAGCCTCCCACATAGACTGTGTTGGGAAACAGGGGATGAGCAAATTCAAAGGCAAAGTCAGAGTTGACGAACCACAGCTCTGCTTTCAGTAGAAGGTCAGACAAAACAGGCCGAGAGTCTTCTGCAAAATGTTCCTGAATGGTGGCATCATATTGAGAAAGTATTTCTCTTTGCTTCAGGGAGAAATCAATGAACATCAGAAAGTTCTTCACTCGGCCCCAGAAGTCCATTTGGTCAGTTAGACTGGACCCATACACTGGAACATAAGACAAGGGGCTTGGTAGCATAAAGTTCATATAGCTAAATTGAATGGGAAGAAAGGTCACAAATTTTTTCTCAAGTTTCTCAGCAATCAAGTAAGAGCAAAAATCTAAATAATCAAAAAGTAGTAGATCAAAATTCTCATTCCTTAAGGAGTCCATGATGTCCTCTCTGCCTAAAAAGTGACTGCACAAATCCCCAAAGAATTTATATATCTTTACAAGGACATGATGTGTGTTCCTGTAATAAAAAAGAAGAAGACATAATTACAGGAGCTGTTTTATACATTTTGGAAGACTTTTATACTCAATAAAAGTATTTCATAACTAGACAAACACAAGTCTATAATCCAACACTCTGAAAATGGAGACAGGAAGATCAGAAATCCAAAACTAGTCTTAGACTTGAGACTTTTGAGGCCAGAAGACTAGATTAAATAAAAGCATGAGTCACTTAGAAAAAATGATTTTTAATATGTTTTATGGAAAGAGGTCATGTATCCTGAATTTTTCTTTTCTTCTGTATAAAGACATACAAATCATTATGTTATAGTGTTATTTATTATTTAAAGCATGTTTTTAATTAAGTAAGTTTTTTAATTAAAAACAAAACAGATCTATAGAAATTCATTTTCCCGTCCTGCATGGAGATATTTCTTTACTTCTTATACTTCTTAATCATCTTTGCTAGAGAGAGAGAGAGAGAGAGAGAGAGAGAGAGAGAGAGAGAGAGAGAGAATATATTTTAGACAATACTAAATCACTTTCCCACCTGAATTGCAGCTGTTGAACAAAACATTCAGCTTTACTTTCCAGTGTAGATATTTATTTGCTTCTCAAACTGTTCTTACTCCATCACATTTCCTCTAAGGATCTAATTCCCATTCATCATCAATGCAAGTTTGATTTCTTCTGTCTTGAAAGCTATCACTGATTATAGTCAATCTCAGACTATATGCATCTCCTTGAGTAGCTGTATAATGCTGCCTACCTCACATTACATAGTGAGTTTCGGGGTGATAATATTGTTCCTCTTCCAATCTGTGTAAGTGGCATGATTACAGCTTTTATAATCGTCAGTGGTAAAGCCAACTCTTTTAATCATGTTTTTCTTGGCTTAAATGTTTTGTCCCAGAAAGAACTTTCCAATGATAAGATTGGAACTAGGCTGATCATGTTTCAACTTTCTGCCTAAGAACCTGGGCAATTAAAAATAAAACAAAATATAAAACCTTCTGCTTTTTTCTTTCCTATGTGAAATCTAAACTTAAGTGTGTATGTGTCTGTTTGTGTGTGTGTGTGTGTGCATGCGTGTGTGTGTACATTTGTCCTTTTACATGATGGAGTTAGAGAGGACGGTATGAGAGCACATAAAAATAAAAGGCAGCAAAAGAGATACAGGTGTCATGGAACAGCGCTTTGGTGAAGAGGGCAAAGGATAGTGACATTGTGTTTTCTTGAAAATTCATAGCAAAACCTATTACTTTGTAGGCTAACCTAAGATTCTAATGGGAAAAAAAGAAGTGTGATTGGAAGCTTGCTATTAGAATTGACAACTCTAACTGACTCAAACTTCCGCTGAAGATTGTGCTAAACTTTAGTCATCCTACCGATGACTCTTGCCTACAGCACTTTTCTAGGGACCCTTTCACATCAATGCTTACTAGATAAGCATCCTGGTAAAAGTGCACAAGTGCAGCATGTCCTTCTACATCAAAAGATCCACAAGATGAGAGACCAGGGGCACTCCTATCTTTGCTCATTTTAGACCCAAGCTAAAATCAAACAGCTGTGGTTTGTCTACAAGGGTTCATCTGTCAGAGAGTTGGTGCTCAATGTAGCTGTATATAGGTAGAAGTATCTTTAAGAGAACACCTTAGTAGGAGATTATTAAAAGCCTTTATCCTATAGATTGATAAAACAGTCCTCCTTAGAGTGAGTTAAACCGAGTAGGAGTTGTAAACCTGTTCTTTCTCTTCTCTTGACTCATCCAGTCCCACATGCTTTAGTCATTACGATACCTTCTATCATGTTTTCAGTAAAGCTGACATGATTGCTGTTTGCACCATGTGTTGGGGACTGCAGACCCTCACACCCTGAATTTTCAATAACTGCTTGCCTGCCAGATAAACAATTTGTTTTCCTATGCTTGCATCTCCTCTGAGTACAAGACCCTCATGAGTTCCGGATGGCAGAGGAGTGGTTTCTGGTGGGCTTACAGCTAAAAAATCCTGAGAGCTGGGGCGTGGCCATTGGTCAGGGAGAGCCCTACATAAGCTGCCCTTTAACACAATAAAATTGGCATTCTTGTTTCCAAGAGTGACCATATCTTTGTGTGTTTTTCAATCTCCAGCCCCTTGCCTGACTCACAAACCGTCTGGTAGTGCAGGTGCTGCACCATGAACTTGAACTTACATAACTGAGACCTGAATAAGCTTATTTTCATTATAAAAATCACTCAAATTGAGTTATGCTGTTATAATAATCAAATGTAGATCAATACAAAGCATAAATTCTCTAAACTTATCACCTATATTCTGTTTTTAAAAACATTTTGTGTAACACTTGCCAAAAAATGTGAAAAATGCAAGATTGGTTTATTAACAAAAAGAATGGTAGTCCCTTTAAAGTAACTGAACTGTAAAATACTCAAGATGTTTCTTTTCTCACCATCTTGACTGTGTTTTCCTTGTAATTTTCACCACTCCTCAAGAATTCAAGCTTAGAAAAGATGCAATATATATGTTTTAACTGTTTATAAAAATCAGCCCTGTTAGACTGGGGTGCAATTTGACTTCTCTTTATATGTAACAAAAGCTTTGTAATCTTTAAGTGTCTATGAGTGAGAAATCTTTCCAAAAAGAATCTTGGTGCTGTGAGCACCACCTAGAGTGTTAAGTAGAATTTTTAAGGAAACAGATGAGATCGAGACCAATGGCATTAACTAGGTGACACATCTGTACTTGCCATCTGTGTGGAAGACAGAGGAGGTTCTGCACATCCCCACCAAGGACTAAAAGCCTCAGGCACATCTGCATCACCTGGTCATTGAAAATTATTAAAGTTTCCTGCTGTGATTAGCTGTTAAGTCAATTATAACCAAGCTACAATCTATGGAACCATAGAGATTAAGTATAAAGTAAGGGACTAGTGGGCACAGAAAGAAATCATTAAGAAAGGGAAATAGAATATTGAAGGGTAGAATTGAAGGTCTGTGTTGGGAGAATCAAGTGAGGAGGAGAGAGAGTGATAAGGGAGAAACTTCAGGGAGACAAAAAGCCATTTGAGGGGTAGTTAGTGTGGAAACCTAACACAGTAGACACTTCCTAAGATACAGACATTCATGAAGGTAATCGAAATAAATTTCCCAAATGATGCGGGAGACAGAGTCCCAGCTGTCCATCTCTTGCAACCAAATGAGCTTCCAGTACCATAATTGTGTCACATCTAATTGAGTTGTTGTCCAAAGGGGTCCCACAAGAATCCCCCAAACAACCCAGGCAGTTGCCAAAACTATAGGCTCCACTCTCTACAAACAGGCAACAAAGCTCTATTGCTAAAGATAACACCTATACAGAACACTGATCATGGGGAAACTGAGCTGTTGCCTATAAAGAGCCTAGGTTCTGGTGTCGTTGCTACAGAGACATACTCTGTACACTACCAAAGTGATGGAGGAAGGTCATTGGTTAAATAAAAAGAAAATGCTTGGTCCTCATTGGTTAGAAGATAGGTGGGAGGAGTAAACAGAACAGAACGCTGGGAGGAAGAGGAAGTGAGGTCAGACTCCACAGCTCTCCTCTCCAGAGCAGATGCCTCAGAGAGATGCCATGCCCCAGCTCCGACCCAGGATGGACTTAGGCTAGAATCTTCCCGGTAAGACCGGTGCTCACAGATTATTAGAGATGGGTTGATCGGGATATCAGAATTAGCCAGTAAGGGCTAGATAAAGGGCCAAGCAGTGATTAAAAGAATACAGTGTCCGTGTAATTATTTCGGGGCATAAGCTAGCCGAGCAGGCGGCTGGGGTGTTGGGGACGCAGCCCCACCGCCGCCCTTATTACTACACGAAAGGAGAAACATAGACACCAATTTAGGCACAAACCCATTGATCTACAGTGCTGTCCTGCCTGCAAGATATGCTAGAGCAATGGAGGGAAGGCCCACTTCAAGATGAAACCTACACCTAGCACTGATTGAGTAATTAAGAACCTGAGACTAGATACCCCAGGGGAGTAGAGGAAACCCAAATGCTATTGGTCTAAAACACAAAACAAAACATATCAATAAAATTACTTCTAAAGACATTTTGTTATACTAGCAGCTCAGTGCCTTACACGTTTCTTATATCATCAGAGAAGCTTCCTCCTACAGCAGAAGGGAATAAATATAGAGACCCTCAGTCAGACATTATGCAGAGAGTGAGAGACCTTGGAACACTCAACTAAATGGGTTGTCTTCATCAAATCTCTTGTGTTTGGGATCAGGGAACCCAGAGGAAGAGCAGATAGAAACACTAAAAGAGCCAGAGGGGATAGAATATATCAGGAAAACAAGACCCTCTAAACATGAACAAAGATCATGTGAATTCACAACAACTGTGGCACACACACACACACACACACACGTATGCTTCTAATTTAGTGTTTTATGCGATTTCTGAGTGTGCAAAAGAGTGGGTCTCTGATTCTTATGCCTTCTCTCAGGTTCTTTTACTTTTGTTTCTTTTTCTTGTCCAACTCTGATATAACATTTTTGGTTTTAGTGTATTCTATTTTGTTGATTTTATTATTATATGTATGTAATATATTATTATATATTATTAGAAGCCTGCTTGTTTTCTAATGAGTGACCGAAAGAGAGTGGATCTGGGTGGTATGAGACCTGGGGAGCTACTGGAAGGAATAGAGGGAAGACTGTAATCAGGATATATTATATGAGAAAAAATAATTTTCAGTAAAATGAAGGAAAAGGAAATCTTTTAAAGTAGCTTAATAGGGAAGGAGCAAAGCATGACATGACATATGCACATACAATGGAGTGTCCTCCATTAGGGAATTTATGTAGGAAGGTGACAAAGAACACAGAAGAAGGTGCCCCCTCTTTCCCTGATTAGAGAGGTTGCAGTGGCTGTACTAGCTTCATTGAGAGGACATGAGCAGATGACAAGTAAGATGCAGAAAAGTAGGTCTAAAAGGCACGTCTTCCACTTTCTAGAGAATATCCCATCATTGATCCAGCTGTCAGTCATCTACCATGCACCACTCAAACACAATCCATCCCTACACCAATTAATTCACCCAGAAACCACTTCTCTTAAACTCACTCAAAGCATCATGAGACCATCATTTTCCCATTTGAAAGACTTGATTAACAATACTTTGATTCCATAAATTACCTCTGATGAACTAATTCTTCTAAAAGGAGATTTAGTTTCTTACGGAATTCCTCTTGTTGATCTTCAGGTAGATCCAAGTTTATAACCTGGTATGATATTTCCTCTTCTTGAAATTCTAAGAAAACACCAATTGGGTAAAATTTAAATTTAATCACAATATATCACACATTATATAGAGATAAATAAATTAATTTAATTTCACATCTTTGTGGAATTTGAATTTGCTCTTCAATGGTTTAGTTCTTTTTATCTATCCAGTTCTTTAATGTGACAACATTTATTGAAACTTTACAACAATTCAATAACTTTTATACAGTCTACAGTAAAGACTTCTAGCAACTGCTTTCATTTAAACACACAGTTATTATTCTTTACTTTACAGATGAGAAAATTCAAAGGAAAACATTCTAAAATGATATCATAGTTAATTGGGAGTTAATAGTTATGTAAAAGTCAGCTTGATTGCAGAGTTCTTGCATTTCATAGAAAAATTAAAGTGAAATATGCAAAGTATTGGTTTGCTTGTTTGTCTTTTTGTTTCTGTTCATTTCATGTTTGCGATTTGCTTGTCTGCTTGCTTGCTTGTATGTTTTGTGCCAGAGTCATGCTTAATAGCCCCAATTGGCTTTAAACTCTTCTCATTGTGCTGTATCATGTGACTCAGCCCAAACCTGTCTTGGAGTCTCAGACTCCATCATGATTGTACATTCCACCACCAACTATAGCTGCCGCTCCTCAGTGGAAGGACTCTCACCTGTGTGTGTGCAAGGCAGTGGTATGCATAGTAAAGTGATGGGATGGAGACACCGTACAAAATATTACCCAGGCGAATAAAGCCAACTGATGCCTGTGCCCACACAACACAGATAGCAATCACACAGGATCTTGGGAAATGTCCTTTCAGTCCCACCTTATTTCATATCTATGGATTTAAAAGCACGCTATTAAAGGTATTGTATGACAATACATCCACAGCACCATTGCGACACAATCAAGAGTTCACTTCAAACTAGATTTTAGCCTCTCAAAATTGCCATTCTCTTTGATAATGCTGGTTAGATTATCCTGAGGGGAGTTGTAAGCATGTGAAACTTAGAAAGAAGTCACCATAACTGAGGAAAGTCAAGTGACAAAGAAAAGAAGGAATTGGATGCTGGTCAAGGGTTGTACAAGAATATATACAACGATTTTTAGAGAAAACTGCAAAGTGCTTTCATTACTTTATGTATCTCTAAATTAATATCATGGGAATTGTACCAGTAGGAACATTGATGTCATTAAGGCATATTAGAGCAAACATCACAAGATTTCAGTATATTTAATCAGTACCTTCTGTGCTCTTATAAAGTTGCCAAATGTAAAACAAATGAGTGACCCATCTTCAATGAGACTGAGCTGGTCTGTGGTAGGACCATTGAACCTGGCCTGTGACCTGCCCAGGCAGAGCGGGGAATGAGGGGCCAGCTGCCTGGTCCCAAGTACCCAGACAGGATGGCCAAGAGGCAGAGGGAGCATGACCTTCTCCCCACCACATAGCCTAGCTAGGAGCCTAGCCTGACCTGACAGCCAAGCTGCAAAAAAGTAGCCTCAGGGAACTGCAGCTTCAAGCCAGAGAAGTGTCCGTGAAAATGTAAATGAGCAAGTTAAGCCTGTCAGCTAGGCAGACTTACAACTTGGATTAGAAAGATAGCTTACAAACTTTTAATAAAACATCCAGTGGTAAAAACATTATTTAAAATATCCTATGGGAGACCTCGAGCCACCAAGTGAAAAATTTTTAGAGGAGACAGTAATCCAAATTCCAGGAGACAGATTACAGAAACTGCCAGAAAGATACTCTCCCAAATGGAGTATATAGAAACAACAAGTACACTATAATAATTATGGTCAGCCTTGGTAAGCATATATATTACCTACAGAACTTACTCCTACAGCAGTTTTATGGCAAAATGATCTGCTTTTATGATTGCACCTTCCCATTTTGCCAGTTAGGATATTAAACCCTTATTTTGAAGCAGTAACTTTCTTAGCACAGAACAGGATGGGATCTAGGAGTTATGTTGGCAGAGAGCTGGCTATGATCAATGTTCCTTATGCTAAACAACTAATTGATTGGTTATTTCAAAACAGTGATTCTTGGGCAATTGTGTTTGCTCAGTTTGAAGGCCATATTAATAATCTTTTCCCAGCTGCAATTTGCATAACTACAACCCTTTACTTTCCCTAGAGTTGTAGCAAAAGATCCTTTACAGGATGCTATGTTAATTTTTACAGATGGTTCTTCCAATGAGAGAGCTACATATATTGTTAATGGAGAAGGACATGTACAAACAGAATCAGCCTCAGCTCAAATAGTTGAGCTGTGAACTATTGCTATAATGTTTCAACATTTGTCAAATAAGGCATTTAATCTATATACTGACAGCCGATGTGTATTTAATGCTTTTCAAGACCTAGAAATCGTCCAATATATTGGGACTCTCAATAAGCATGTTAAGTGGAATGTTTTGGTCTAGGTGTGAGCGTGACTTGTTTTATTCTAGCAACAGAATGTTTAACTGTGGATGTAGCCCGCAACCTTCAATTGGTATGTTCGTTTTCTTGTATCATGTTAATGTTGCTTTTTGTCTTACACCTACCTTTTAGGGCCAGGGGTATTTAAAGCAATTGAAAATTAAACACGGGTGAATATCAGTACTCATTTGACATCCCTTCCGATATTATCCTATATATTTCTCTGTTTTATTATTTTCTTTCACCTATTCATATTCTTTATAAATATTTTCTAAATCCCATGGCCCTACCCTGGGAAGAGGTATTTTTGTAGAAGCTGGTCCCTGACAACTACTTGCTTTAGGGATATTCTAGCAAATTTCCATTCCTGACCTTGAAATATTTGTAGACACTAGAAAGGGGCAATGGATGGCTCAGAAAGGGGAATCCTGATGTTAGTGGTGAGAGTTGAACACATGAAAAATTAGAGTGTAGAAAAACAGTGAGAATAACAAGGTTTAAGTGATAAAGGGGACAGAAGTTTAGCAGAATGGCAAAGGAGATACTAATCAAAACTACAGATTATACAGAAACCGTGTGGAAATCTACTACTCTGAAAGCTAACTTTAAAAGAAGAAAAGAAAATCTAGGAGGGCCAGTGAGTTGGTTGAGCAGGTTAAGGTACTCACTACCAAGCCTGATTCCTAGGTCTCAGACTGGAAAGAGAGAATCAGCTCCTGCCGTTTGTCCTATGTTCAGCACGTGTCCACACTGGAGCTTGCATACACGCATACACAGAATAAGTAAACAAAGTTAATGACAAAACAAATGTAAAAAATTTTTAGATTGTTTAAAAAGTGATGCCATGCGTATTTAGATAATGCTGATCTCAGAAGCCAGGAATGATGAAGCAAAAAGTTGCAAGCCGGGGTAGGATAGCTTCCTATGAGCTGTTGGTTAGGAAGCCCCAGAAGCACTCACAACAAGATAGACTGTTGCCATTGTTTTCATTGCTTAACTAGATCACAAGACTGTACTGGTAAAGTCACCACAAAGTTTGGTTGTAATGCAGAGCAAAATCAAGCTGGAACTGAATTGGAACTTTCTTTCCTTCTCGATAGCGTTTATATTGTCGGAAGGTGCTACACAGACCACTAGTGGAAAAATTCATCAGTGGTTTTCTCTAGCGATGGACCTTCCCTGTCACAATACCAACATACAGAGAAAATGGACCCAGTGGTGTGATAGTGGCATAAACCCTATAGAGGTATTCACCAACTTATAGCTGAATTTACAGTTTGATGCACAGAGAAAGCAATAAAGGGACCTGGCTCTATAAACATCATCAAAATCCCATGGCTGTGGAGATCACAACCCTACAGAGGAAACTACTACTTCTGTTGCCCTAGATGTACAAGTTTTCAAACCACCTTCTTGATATTTATATTTATAGCCTGAAGAGAGAGAGACAAGTTTTCTTTTAGATGGTCTAAAGCGGCACAGGACAGAAAATACATATTAGATACAAAACACTTTTAGTGTCACTATGTCTTGCAGACTGTCAAATGAAGCTGCATACAAAGATGTATGATAATCCGTACCCAAACTAAAGAATTAAGAAACACCTGTGTTTGTATAAGCAGGGAACTCTGAGTCCCAGAAATCCTGACATTTATGACTGCTGATCACAGAATGTTTGATAAAAACGTTTATATACTCAAAAGTATAGCTTACAGTACATAATTTCCTAATTTTCTTAGATTCCTCAGCAGTTTAGGTTTATAACTCCTTTAAATCCTTTACAAGACTAGCTCTCCAGATAGACAATGAAATGACCAATTCTTAGCAGCTGCAAGTTACAGCCCACCTGTAAGGAGTTGCCTGAGGGGAAAAAAAAAAACCTTCTCTTTCCTTGCTCTGTTTAAGATTTATTGCATGTGCATTTTGGGAATAACCTGCTTTCATCATTTACTTAAGAAATCGAATGTGACAATCCAATGTAACTCCTATATTGCCTGAAAATTTTTTCTTGTGTATATAAACTGTGGTGAACAATGAAAGATGGAACATCATGAGAATATAAAGAAAATGATCAGAATAGCTGTGTCTTTTTTCCTAACACCACCCTCAGATAAAAAAGACTCCATTTCATTCTCTAGATTTCGCCATGTCTGATGTTATGTCCCCTTTTACATCTCTGAATTTGTTAATTTAGATGTTCTCGCTCTCTCTCTGCCTTTGTATTAGTTTGGATAAAGGTTTGCTTATCTTCTTGATTTTCTCAAAGAACCAGCTCTTTGTTTCACTGATTCTTTGTATTGTTTTTTGTTTCTATCTTAATTGATTTTAGCCCTCAATTTCATTATTTCCTGTCTACTCCTCCTGGGTGAGCCTGCTTCTCTTTGTTCTAGAGCTTTCCAGCGTGCTGTAAAGTCACTGGTGTGAGATTTCTCCACTTTCCTTATGTAGGTACTTAGTGCTATGAACTTTCCTCTTAGCACTGATTTCATAGTGTCCCATAGGTATGGATACATTGGGCCTTCATTTCCATTGAATTCTAGGAAGTCTTTAATTTCTTTCTTTATTTCTTCCTCGACCCAGAGGTGTTTCAATAGTTCACTGTTCAATTTCCATGAGTTTGTTGGCTTTCTGTTATTAGTGTTGTTGTTAAATTATAACTTTAAACAATGGTGATCCAATAAGATACATGAGGTTACTCCAATTTTTTTTTGTATCTGTTGAGGTTTGCTTTGTTACCAAGTATGTGGTCAATTTTAGAGAAGGTTACATGAGGTGCTGAGAAGAAGGTATGTTCTTTTGTGTTTGTGTGGAATGTTCTGTAGATATCTGTTAAGTCCATTTGATTCATAGCATCTGTTAGTTCTCTTATTTCTCAGTTAAGTTTCTGTCTGGTTGACCTCTCCATTAGGAAGAGTGAGGTGTTGAAGTCTTCTACTATTAGTGTGTGGGGTTTGATGTGTGATTTAAGCTTTAGTAATGCTTCTTTTACATATGTAGGTGCTCTTGTATTTGGGGCATAGATTTCCAGGATCGAGACTTAATTTTGATGGATTTTTCTTATAATGAGTATAAAGTATCCTTCTTCATCTCCTCTGATTGATTTTAGTTTGAAGTCTATTTTGTTAGATTTTAGGATAGCTATACCTGCTTGTTTCTTCGGTCCATTTAAATTGGAAAATCTTTTCCCAGTCCTTTACTCTGAGGTAATGTCTGTCATTGAGATTAAGATGTGTTTCAAAAATGAAAAGCCCAGGATAGCCAAAACAACCCTGTACAATAAAGAACTTCCAGAATCATCACCTCCCTGAAATGTGGCCAAAGTGGAGGAATAGATAGATCTGCTTATGTTTTAAATGAGTAAAAACAAAACTAGAAACACTATCTGGAGAAAAATCTGATTCACTCATTGTTCATTAGGAAGTACAGGACACTTGGCACTAATTGGACTTAGTTTTGAGAATTCACATCATGGGGGAAGTATTTAAATCTGGTCAAGTATTCTCCCTGAGTGAGAGGACTGAATTCAGATTTTAGGAAGGATAAGAAAACTGCCTGGAATTTGCAGAACAGAACAGCAAAGACAGAGTTGATGTGGGGGGGTCCTTCTGTCTATGTGTTGCTTTTATTGGTTAATGAATAAAAAAAACTGCCATGGCCTGTTGATAGGGCACAACTTAGGTAGGCAGGATAAACTAAACTGAATGCTGGGAGAAAGAAGGGCTGAGTCAGAGAGTATCAGTTTGTGCTACATTGTGGACTTTTCCTTTGAACCCTATGTTCAGCCTGGAAGCTGGTTTTTCTGGACTGTGATATACTGAACTACCAGCTGCCAATGTAGAGAAAGTAATTTTCACACAGAAATGTGTGTATGTGTATCTGAGGATCACTGATATTATTGAATTGATTCCGCCAAAACAAAGACGGCATTTAGTTTGAGATATATGCCTAGTGAAAAATGGGCTCAACAGGTAATGAATGATATGTTACTCAGTTGTTACAGTACCAGGCTAGTGTATATAAAATCCTACATTTGATCCCAAGTACCACACAGAAAAATGTGTGGCACACATTTATTATCCTAGAACTCAGAAGGTAGAGGAAGGAGGAACAGAAAATCAAGGTTATTATTTAATATAAAGCAATTTTATAACCATCCTAGGATACATGAGAATATTTCTGTAGATGATAGACAGACAGACAGACAGGTAGATAGGTAGGTAGGTAGGTAGGTAGGTAGGTAGGTAGGTAGGTAGGTAGGTAGACTTACAGTTGGTGTTGAAATGTGGCCAAAGAATGAAACCCTGTGAAAAATGCCTTGGGGAACTGTGAGAGAGGCAGAGGACCTTCACCTTAAGTGCATTTTGTTCCTTGGATTGTTGTTGGACATGATCTCATGCCTCCTGTGATAAACATTTAAATTCAATTTATAGGACATGGCTATTCACACTGGATGTCAGAGCATCTAGAAGACAATAAGCTGAAAGGATATGCTGAGTGCTCTCCTCAGTGTGTCCTGGTCAGGATACGGCCTTCTGAGCTCCTTTTGTGCTTTCCCAGATATAATCTATAGTATATATTTAAGCTGCTGTATCATTAGAAAATTCTGGGGAAAGGCTGCTCTGTTAATATTTAGTATGTGCTTACTGTCATTTATTTACATGGTTTTTCTGATCCTGTTTTTCTGAACACACACACACAAAAAAAACCTTCCTTGGATCATTGCTTTCATTGTTACATTTTTGTGTAAAAAAAAGTACACAGAAACTGCAATAAAGTTCCACACAACCTGGGCCCATCTCAGAAAAACTTAGAAAAAGAAAAATAAAGAAAAGGACACAAGACAGAGAGCAAATAGGAGGACAAGGTGGCAGGGGCGAGAGGAGAGGGGGGAAATACAGGACAAACGAAATCTGAAGACAGCAACGCTTGAATCTACAAAGAAAAGATATCCGTTCCACCTCTATGGGGGAATTTTACAGAACCTTTGTGCTTAGTTTGCTGAAGGATTAGAGTCTGAAGCTTTGAGCAGTAGATCAAAGGTTGTGGGACTAAGAAAACAGGGTGAGCATGAATTGCAGTTAGGAAACCAGACTATTAGGGACAATTAAATGTATAAAAATATATCCAAACAGAGAGTTGGAGTTTTCTGGGCTTCTGTGCCCTAGTCTATCAGCAGATACTGCTGGTCTTTAGTTTGGTTATGATTCTCTGGATGCACTAAACTAACTGAGAACTTCTGATAGCACTATGCAGAGCTTCGGCAGAGATCTCTGAATCAAGAATCTGAGATCTTCTCAATCACACATCCTAAAATTTGAGCATAAATGTAAAGGTCACTGGAAAATAGCTCTTAAATTATAAGTCTCATTTAAAAATAGAAATGGATTTGAGTGGCATTGAGTGTAGCGAACCTTGGATAATTAAAGTGCCAAAATTCTATATGGCAGAATATGTCTGTTCAACACTACTCTTAGACACACTTGACACAAGAATTTATTCACATAATCAACAATTATGTGTAGCGTTGACTGGGAGTGACACTCACGTGATGGGTTATTTAATCTATTTTTGTTGCCATAACAAAATAGCTGATATTAATTAACTTGTATTTTTAATATTTTACTGAGTTGGCTCTGCCGTTAAAAGTGTGTATTGCACTTGCCAAGGGCCTATGTTCCATTCCCAGCAACCACATCAGGCAGCTCACAACTGCCTGTTAACTCCAGGTCAAAGTAATCCAACCAATTCTTTTGGCATCATTGGCCACCTATACTTATATGCAGAAATATGCGCAATCACACGCAAGTATACACAAAGAAAAATAAACCTAAGAAACTCTTTAACTTATATTTCAAAGATTGACCATCCAAGATTACGTGGAGCTGTGTGAATAGCTTTTGATGGCTGTCTTTTCACCGCATCTTAATACAGGAGGTGGTGTGTATAATACATGGTGGATACAAGAGCCACATGATGGAAGAGAAAAAGAGGCCAGAGAAGGTAGAGTTCACTCTTTTATAAACACCTACCTCACTCTACTGAGAAATAATCCACACCTGGAAGGACAATACAATTACTTTCCAAGTCTATTCCATTATAGACCTACTTCTTAGAGCTAAATAATGTTCAAAACCATTGGTTCTAGAACATTAAGATTTGGGGGACATGCTGCAATCAGTGTCAACCTATACCAAGAAGTAACATACAAAAATATGTATTTTCTAATGAGATCTACAAGAAAACATTTTCTAATGAGATCTACAAAACCTTTACACACACACACACACACCACGATTTATCTCTAAATAAGGCCAAATACGGAACTTTTATCAAAAGCAATTATTTATTATTTAAACTTATCTAGTGTAATAATTGATTTGAAAAGTACCTGGGATGTATATAATTTTATTAAACAGCTTGGTCACATTATGGCCATTGTCTTGAAGGATTTGTGACAAACGGTTCATTAATAAATAATGGCTTCCACCTAGAAATAAAACATAAGTTCATTTTTGAGGAGACTAATAAAAAGGTTTCTGATTACAATAAACAGCTGACATAAAAAAATCCAAAAGTAAATGTGAAGACATAGAGACCCTCACAATGCATAGAGAGAAACCAGTTTTTCCCTGCCCTCGATTACATTGTAGGTAATATTCCGGACACGAACCCATAGCTCTGGTCAATAGAAATCCTCCACCAAAGATATGAAGACTATGCCTGAACAGATGGTTCAGTAATTGAGAGCATTTGCTGCTCTCCCAGAGCACTCTGGTTCAGTTCCCCACACTCACATGATGGCTCACAATAATCTCAAACTCCAGTTCCAGGAAATCTAACATACGAATTTATGCACATGACATATTTTATGCTATCTATGCAATGAAAATGCTCATAAGAATAAAAATAAATAAACCTTTACAAATCTGAGGGTTCCCATGCTTGATATAATGAGCTACTCTGTTGGACTTTAGATACTCTTCATCCTATGGTACATTTATATTTTCCACTGTATCTTCCCATTCCTACAGTCATTTGGTTCAAAACAACTTTCATAATGATGGAAAAAAATATCACAATATAATGACTGATACCTTTTCAGTCAAAGAAATTTTCATGGAGACAGAAGAGTATGGAGCTCTCAGTTAAGAAATATCTCTTCTTAGACCTGAGTTCATACCCTTTGAAATAAAGCCATTAAGGATCACCATGAGGCCTCAATAAATGAGATGGTCATGAGGAGCACCAGACACACAAGAAGGTGGGGCAAAGTAAATTCTCCAACACTCCTGGGATCCTCAGGAAATAGACAAGTATCATCACAATAATGGCTTCTTCACAGCCACAATTTCTTTAGAATATTAGTTTCGAGTTCAAAGCTAAAGCAGAAAGAGATACATTAAGAAAAGAAATGGAAGCTGTATAACAAAGGCTGGGAAGGCAGAATGACTGGGAGAGCTAAAAGCACCATCATTAAATTAGGGCAGAGCAGGATAAGTCAGGGAAATAGAATGTATCTGTTGAGTGAGTCACTATTCTCATTCACGTGTGTGTGGTCTGGAATAACACAGCACACATAAAAGCCCACCACACCTCGTACTGCTGCTCCTGTTCTTATAGACTGAGAAGAAGAACAACACCAGTGAGACAGCCATTCGAATGAACGCTCATGAGAAAAAGGTCATCCAGGAGAAAGTCTGAGAATTTCAAACTGGATAAATAAGTCAGTGAGGCCAGAAACAAGTGATATATCAAGAGTTGGGAGTCTTTACCTTCATAACATAAAAGAACCATGAAGAAAGGAGATACATGAAGCAACTTCTTCCCCCTGAGGCTCAGGGATCATTTCAGAGGAGGAGGTAAGATGATTAAGAGCCAAAGAAAGCTAAACTCATAAAATCTCACCAGCAGGACTATGTTAATGTGAGCTGAACAAGGACAACAACATAGACAAGCTAAAGTCAATGTGGGAAAAACCAGGAGCCTTCAATCCTGCATACACACACATGGAGAGAGAGAGAGAGAGAGAGAGAGAGAGAGAGAGAGAGAGAGAGAGAGAGAGAACAAACTAAAACAACTACAATAAAAACAGAGGCAACTAAGAGTGTCAAGAGTGGGAAAAATAGGCTTCCCTAGGGAAGACTACAATAATTCATTATCCAATAAAAACAATGGTCATCCCTCAAAACATACATACAAGTAACACTATACAGACTGAGCAGGTCATATTTAGTAGTGCATGTGTGTGTAAATATACATCTATGCATGTTACAACAATGAATGAACAATGAGGCCAAGTCTTTCAAAGAGATTATGCAAATGTATATTGGAGGGTTTGGAGGGTGGAAAGGTAAGGGGAACATATCATAATTCTAATCTCAAATAATAAAAGAAGGCCAGAGCCAGTAGGCAATAGGCCCATCTGCCAGTGCACAAACTCTGCCTAAGCCACCAAGCAAGGAAGGTCTGACCACACCCCATCTCCACAGTCACTGAGCAACATCCTTCATGAGCTGAACCATGGCACCAACTCCACCACGAGGAGCCGTCATCTGAGCCTAGGATCCAGGGGTACCTGGAGGACTGATCACCAGAGACACAACCCAACTACACCAATTGGAAGAAAGGATGGGAAGACAACAAGGTAAGAACACACTCAACAACACAAAGTAAAACATAGCACCACCAAAAACCAGTGGTTCTACAGCAGCAAGACTTGAACACCCCCACACAAATGAAGCAGAAGAAGACGACATAAAAAAATGACTTTAGGATCTTGAGTCCCTTAAAGAGGAAATGAAAAACTCCCTCAAAGAAGTAAAGGAAAAAACAAAACAATTGAAATAAATTAATAAATCCCTTAAAGAAAACAAAAAAAACCAATCAAAGAGATGAAAGCAATGATTCAAGACTTGAAAATTGCAATAGAGATAATAAAGAAAAAACAAACCGAGAGAATTCTGGAAATCGAAATTATGGGTAAATGATCAGGAACCACAATGCAAACATAAATATCAGAATGCAATAGATGGCAGAAAGAATCTCAGACATTGAAGATATGATAGAGGAAATCAACTCATCAGTCAAAGAAAATGTTAAATCTAACAAAAGCTTAGCACAAAATATCTAGGAGCTATGGGACACAAATTCAGCCCTATAAAAATTTGGGATAACTTGAACCCAAAGAAATCAGATACACCCACAAAAACACAGACAATAGATGATCTCACAGCAGCAAACCCCAAAGAAGGGAAACACACACAATAACATCACCTACATGAAAAACAAAATGACAGAAACTAGCAATTACTGGTCATTAATATCCCTTAATATAAATGGACCTAACTCACCTATAAAAAGACACAGGTTAACAGATTGGATACAAAATTAGAATCCATCCTTTTACTGCATACTAGAAACATACCTCAACCTCAAAGACAGACATCACCTCAGAGTAAAAGGTTGAAGAAAAAATTTCCAATCAAATGGAACTAAGAAACAAGTTGGTGTAGCTATACTAATATCTAATGAAATAGACTTCAAACTAAGATCAATCAAAAGAGACAAAGAAGCATATTTCATATTTATCACAGGAAAAATCCATCAAGAAGAAATCTCAATTCTTAACATCTATGCCCCAAATACAAGGCCACTTTTACATGAAAACAAACAAACAAAAAAATTGTTAAATTTTAAATCACACATTAATAGTGGGAGATTTCAACACTCCATTTTTACCATTGGACAGGTCTTCTAGACAGAAACTTAACAAAGAATTAAAGGAAGTAACAGATGTTATGACTCAAATAGACTTAACAGACATCTATAGAACGTTCAGGACAAACATAAAAGAATATACCTTTCTCTCAGAACCTCATGGAGCCTTCTCAAAACTTGACCACATACTTGGTCACATATCTGTTTATCAACAGATAAAAAAAATGGAATAACCCATGTATTGTATCAGATCACCATGATTTAAATTCATGGTTTAGAATTCAACACCAATACTAATTTCAGAAAGTCAACAAACACATGGAAATTGAACAATGCTTACATAAATCACCAATGGGTCAAGGAAGAAATAAAGAAATTAAAGACTTCATAAGATATATTAAAAATTACCATACTATATCCCAAACTTATGGAACACAATGAAAGCAGTGTTAAGAGGAAAGTTCATAGCACTAAATGCCTACATAAAGAAGCTGAAAACATCCCGCACTAGCAAGTTAACGGAATAACTGAAAGTTCTAGAACATAAAGAAGCAAACTCACCCAGGAGGACTAGACAACAGGAAATAATCAAATTAAGAGGTGAAATCAACAAAACCTCTCTACTATCAGGTTCAGTGTGGTTGGTTTTATGTTGAGGTCTTTGATCCATTTGCACTTGTATTTTGTGCATGTGATAGATATGGATCTATTTATATTCTTCTACATGTTGATATCCAGTTATGCCAGCACCATTTTTGAATATGCCTCACATTCAATACCCAGCACCCAATGGAGGCTCATAGCCACCTAGAACTCCAGTTCTACTAGCCCTGAAGCCTTCTTAGAACTCCTACCACAACTGGGCATATGGGTACCAAACAGACATACATGTAGGTAAAATATTCATACAATAAAAATAAATATTTTTTTTAAATTATCATCTTACTGAGATAGTTAGGAGAAGTGAACAGGATTGACACAGCAAATTTACTTTTCATTGATAAATCCATAAGGCTAATAGCTTTGCCATAACATGCTAGATCATAGGCCAAGGATGAAATGCTCATGGAATATCATCCCTTTATGAATAGGACAGCTAGATATACAAATGTAAACAAAAGTTTTAGTGACAGAATACCTTAATTTATATAAGCTCCTTAGTAATGCGGCAGAGTAAGCTGTGTCAGCACTTTGTAACGGCAGGATCATACTCCCTTCAGAATGAATAAAACATCTTACAATTACCACAAAAACTCTCAGTAAGCCATCCAGTTTCACTTGCTTTTAATTATCTGTTTAAAATCATTAATTTTAAATATGAAAGATGTGATAACATGTGAGTTATCCTGAAAACTTGGCATTGGGGAATAGCGATGATGAGGGGATTGTTAGCACAGTTTGCAAATTAATTGTCCATGTTGATTGTGGATGTCAAAGTTTACTTTGCTAAAATCTTGACTCTTTACTGGCACTCATGGGTGTTCAGTTGAGAAAACAGGATAACACATTCATCAACTCTGCTTTTCTATTATGTCTGGGTTCTTTTCTGCCCTAATCCTGGTAACATGTATTTAAATATGAATGCAAACAAATTGATCATTTGAAAAAATGTTTTCACAATGTCTATGAATGGGAAGCTATTTGTTGGTACTAATATGTATTTCCCCTAAATGACCCTGACTTTTATCAGAGATTCTTGTCCTGAGTCCTACAGCATTGTCATGAGCCCCATACCAAACAATGGGGGCAGAACACTTTTAGTGGTAAGAGTAACATAACAGTTTGTAGAATAAGACACTGGCTTGGTGTCATGCAGACTTCAGTGACTATGTGCTTAAAGAGAAGAAGAAGTTCCTTTTAAGCCAAAAATCTTTATAGATGGCAGCCTCTCCCAGAAAAATCTAGAAATACTCACTGCTCCCTTTTTTTAAGGAATAGACTGGAAATTTGACTCACATGCCTCAAAACTACTCACAATCTTAGGTCCCAGTAAAGAAGCCATTCTTGTCTACTTTGCAATACAACGCTCAGTCTCCTGGAGCTGTGTCCACATCAGATGCCATTTCCATCTACTATTTATGCCCATCCTTTGGTGGAGTCCCTTATAAGCACCACTTTGCACACTCCATACCTCCTCCCCCAGGTTAGATCCAAGCCTAGCTAGAAAATCTTGTGCACAGATGGTCCTCTACGTGCTGTTTTATGAGACACGTTATCCCATGTGTCCTGAGCTACAAGACTCTGCATTCCCAGCAGGCACTCACCCAGTGTAGCTATAGTCAGGATTTTCCCAGCCTCCAAAAGAAGAACCTCAGTGAGAAATATGCTCACTAGAAGCCAGCTCCAATGCTTAGCCATCTGTAGATCTCGTGGATCTCAGGCATAGGAATCACACCTTAAGAACTGAAGCCCACTAGAGGAACCCGTGAGCCTCAGTCACAAAGCACTGGCTATGGCCTTGAAATGACACAAGAAGGAGGAGATCTCTTTCTGACCTTCCAAGTGCCCTCCCGCTCTTTACCTTCTCTGATGATCATGTTCCATTGGACATTCTGTTTCACCCTCCTGAACCAGAGTCCATAGAGGAATGGGTGGATGGTTACTATTTAACTTGTTCTTTAGCTACAATATACTCTTAACTGCCCCAACACAAAGCTACAATATCCTTTTTACTGCCCCATCACAACTCTCAAAGTGTGATTGAAGGGATCTTGAGAAATCCTGCCAATGACAGCATCGTGAAGTGGCATGTACCGTGAACATTTTACAGGCCCATTCACTAATTTTCAGGACTCTGCCTCCTCTGTCATTCCTCTACTTGGATCCTATTGCCATATCTGTTACTCATTAAGCCAGGTTCCAGTTCTAAAATCTCCAATAGTGTCAATCATAAGCCAATTTTCCAAGAAAACATCTAAGAATACTGTAACTCTCACTAGTTACAAATTCATGAAAATGTGCTTGTAGTATAAGGTCAGGACTTTACCTGGAAAGCAAAGCAATTAAGATTGAACCCATGGTTCTGAATGCACATCATAAAGTAGAATGGAAGTATTACACCATCCTCCCACATGCAAGCAAAAGCTAGCTTCCAGTTCTGCCACTTGTAAATACACCCAAGAGGAAGGAGCACATTTCCCCAAATGGTCATCTCCACATTCTAGTTGAAAACTTAACAACTTTAGTAAAATTTCCCAGTGCATCCTCAAAGCAGAAGAGAATCTGCTTCAGGACTTTCAAAGCATGTAGAGGAATACTGCCTGGAGTTCTGCTTTGCAGCATTGTGTCTTGTGTCTACATCTTTACCTATGTCTGAATGTAAACATTACCTTCTCATATACTCATGCTGGTTTCACAGTCACACAGATGAAAACACAAAAAAGGAGAAAGAATGTGAGAAAGGGGGCTGCACTGTTCTTCACAGCAAATCTTCAGCCAATCAATTGTTCTCTAACTTCTCAAATGTATTAGTATGAGGTTATTTCATTGTCAGCTTGGATTAAGAGATACTCAGAGAGCTGGGAAGGCTTTATTTCTGGCCATGTATGAGATTGCTTCCCGGTGGAAGCAGCTTTTGAATCAGTGTAGTGATATGGAGCAGTGGGGCTGCATCCCCAACACCCCAGCCACCTGCTCGGCTAGCTTATGCCCGAAATAACAGCACACAAACTGTATTCATTTAATCACTGCTTGGCCCTTTAGCCCTAACCCTTACTGTCTAATTCTGATATCCAAATCAACCCATCTCTAACAATCTGTGAGCACCGGTCTTTCCAGGAAGATTCTAGTTCAGAGCTTCATCGCGTGTGTCTGCCCAGGAGCCGGGAGCATGTCGTCTCTCGTGAGGCGTCTGCTCCCGAGAGGAGAGCTGTCGAGTCTGAGCTCCCTTCCTCTTCCTCCCAGCGTTCTGTTCTGTTTACTCCTCCCACCTATCTCCTAACCAATGAGAGCCAAGCAGTTTCTTTTTATTTAACCAATGACCTTCCTCCATCATTTCCCCTTTTTCGGTTTAAACAAAAAAACAAACAAAAAAAAAGGCTTTAACTTTAACATAGCAAAATTACATATAACAAAACAGTTATCAAGTAAAAGTTACAATAATCTTTATCATAACTAAGGAAAACTATAACTATAACTAACTATTCTTAACTCCATCAAAGACTCCAGAAAGATACAATACTACCTAAGCAAACAAGAAAAAAGCAACTTTCAAAACTCTAGAAATGACAGAGACATCTCGCTGCCTGGACAGTCACCCAAAGTTCCTCTGTACCGTTGGGGCATCCATCTTCAGCCTTCAGGTCCATGGTATCCAGCAGACATTTTCATAAAGCAGGAAAATTCAAAGTCAGTTCAGTCACTATCTGTTGTGTCCTGCAGAATGTCTCGCAGACTCTTTCATGAATCAGGAACCCCAAAAGATCATCTCACCTTAGGCAAGTTCAGTAGTCCTCTCTCTGTGGGTTCTCTGTCTCCAGTTTATGCAATAGTCCAGGCAAGAGCAGTTTCTTGTCCAAATGGCTATCAAACTCCACAAGGATCCTCTTTGATGCCCATCTTCCTCTTGAAGTAGATTGGTGCTGCCAGGAGCAGAGTGTCTCATTGTCATGAAAAGTTCTAAGTTATTAAAACATTAAATGTCCTATTCTGTAATCTTTGAAAGACATGAAGAATGTCTATCTAAAATATATCTCTATATATCTAGAAAATCTAACTAACATGACTACAAACTTGACTATTATTTATGATTATCCATCAACAACCTATATTTCCTAATTATACATTTAATTTTAAAAATGAACTACACAATCACAATACCTTAATCAAGATCAGAAATACATATACATATAACAAAATTGACCTTAAATCTCTATCAATAAACCAAAATCTATACTAATTCAAATTATTCATACCTATATCATATCCCCCTTTAAATGTAAAAAAACATTTATAAACAATATTTTGGGGACATGAGCGCAGTTTTTTCTCTCCAAACTGCTTCCTGCTGAATGGGGGCATCGTTAATTAGGTCTTTCATGGTATAACCTGTGTGCCAGGGTCATCTCAGTTGGCAGTTGAGCGAAGTAATTTTTTGAGGGTGTTCACAGGAACTTTTCGGGAGGTTGTGGTCTATCATACCAAATCAGGATAGAAGAAATCCAAAGGGTCTGGTCCTCTGTGAAAACAAAAGAAGACCCTCTCCAAAGCATCATATCCTTAGACCCAAATTTTGAAATCGTAATACCCTTATCATATCCGTTCTGGTTCCATTTGGCAGTCCATATAATGAAATGTCTGTCTGTACTTAGCTCCTTAGTCAAAAATTTTAAAGAAAACACAATGTACATAATCCAGACTCTCTGTGAATTTTCCATTTTTACGTGGCTTATTTTTCTTTATATCTATAACTATCTGTACTCTGTCTCTTTAAAGACTTTACCCTTTTTTTTAAACCATTAACTTTATTCTCTATATTCTTTTTCTTCTCTCTCCCAAGCCTACGTACACTCATCCAACAGTGTGAATCATTTAGTGGTCTGAATCTGTTCTATTGTGAATCTGCAATTTTCTACTATCCAGGAGCACTTTTGATTTGCTCCTTTAAATCACTAGGCACTTACGAATCTAAGCTGTGACATTTCTAGGTTAACTTTTTGCTTTTTGAGCGCACATCTTTGACCTGGAATAACCCTGTAGACCAGGCTGTCTTTGAACTCTCAGAGATCCACCTGTCTCTGCCTCCCAGGCATTGGGATTAAAGGTGTTTGCTACTACACCTTGAACTCACAGAGATCTGTTTGTCTCTGCCTTTTAGGCACTGGATTAAAGGCGTGTGCTACCACACCCAACTACTCTCTTTCTTCCTTATTTTTGTTTTTACTTTAAGAACTTGAACTTTTAGTCTGCATATATTTTCAACACACTATAAACCATTTAGAAATTTTCATTGTCTTTGAATCTCTCTTTACTGTATATCTCTCTGTTTTTTGACCACATGAGTCTTTAATTTACCAAGCAATATCAGTAGGATTAAAGGCGTAGCTTTGCCAGCTAGATCCAGTCCATTCCTTAGCTTTCCAGCCTCATGGCTGAGGTACTGGCTGTAGCCATGTTTACTGCCACAACTCTATGGCGTTTCAAGGTCCCTGCCAGCCAGCGAGCTACAACAGACAACACTCAAGTCCTCTCTCTGTAGCCGGCCCTCCTGCCTCAAACAGTCAGAGTTTGCCCTGGCAGGATGGCCCAGAAAGCCGGCATTTTTAAACGGCACAGCTTTTTTCCTGCTATGGCTGAAAACCGAAAAGCATGTGTTCAGCTTTTCATCAACACCATTTAAGTGTTTCGTGGCAGGACCTCTTAATGAGCTGCAGGGTTTTGCAGCTAAAGCTGAGTCAGGAAGCCTCTCTTAGATGAGGCGCTTGCTTGCCTCTAGCAAGGAGAGCAGAACCGAGAAATTGCCATAAGAAACATGCTTTACTCTATTTTTTTCCAAGCTGTCTCAGGCTTTCTGTGGACTCAGTTAGCCACACGTCTGGGTGCCACTTGTAGTGATATGGAGCGGTGGGGCTGCGTCCCCAACACCCCAGCCGCCTGCTCGGCTAGCTTATGCCCGAAATAACAGCACACAAACTGTATTCATTTAATCACTGCTTGGCCCTTTAGCCCTAACCCTTACTGTCTAATTCTGATATCCAAATCAACCCATCTCTAACAATCTGTGAGCACCGGTCTTTCCAGGAAGATTCTAGTTCAGAGCTTCATCGCGTGTGTCTGCCCAGGAGCCGGGAGCATGACGTCTCTCGTGAGGCGTCTGCTCCCGAGAGGAGAGCTGTCGAGTCTGAGCTCCCTTCCTCTTCCTCCCAGCGTTCTGTTCTGTTTACTCCTCCCACCTATCTCCTAACCAATGAGAGCCAAGCAGTTTCTTTTTATTTAACCAATGACCTTCCTCCATCAAATCAGTAAAAATTGTAAGGAAATTCCAACTTCACACAAAGTGTCTGAGCACTGTCACAGCTGCTGAGGAATATATATCCTACTCTGGAGCTGAAACACCATCTTCTTCTGGCTTCAAACATCAGATCTCAGGTCTGGAGAGATGGGTAGATGACCTCAGTGCAGAGACCTAATACTCACATTAAAAATCCAGGCACCTATAATCACAGGACGAGGAAGGTTAAGGTAGGCGGACCTGGGGCCTTTCTGACCTGTCAGTCTAGATTAATTGGCAAGGTTCATGTCCAGTAAAAGACCCTGTCTCAAAAAAATAGGGTGAAACATATAAAGGAATACACCTAATGACACCTCCTGTCAACCCCTGGCTTCCACATGCATGTTCACATATGCATGTATGAGTTGTCACACTGATATATAAACACATATATACCACACACATACCTTCTCTCTTGCTCTTTCTCTCTATCCCTCATTCTCTCTCTCTCTCTCTTTCTCTCTCTCTCTCTCTTTCTCTCTCTCTCTCTCTCTCTCTCTCTCTCTCATCCTCTCTCTTTCTCACATACACACACACAAACACATACACAAAGACATGAATTGGGAAGTAAACTTGTAAGACAAAGGGAAGCAGATAAGGGTATAGAGAGCATGGAAGAATAAGTGTGACCAGAACACATTACACATGTGTATGAAATTATATATAAACATTAAGGCACTGCATTCCCAGCAACCAATGTAGAGATTATAATTTTTAGAAAGAAATATGAGTGTGCATAGGTGTGTGTAAGTGTGTACAAAACTTTTATAACAGGTTACTTTTTAAACAGACAAAACTATAAGTAACATAGACTGTATGAATAGAATACTAAACATGTTAACTGTGACAATGCACACAATAGAATATGAGTAAGAAATACAACTAATTATTCACAAGCATGAATGACTCTTTACATAATTACATAATAACTAACATTTAAAACAATACAATAAAAGAAAAATCTTATTTATCATCCCATTCATATAAAACCCAGAAGGTAAAAACTAGCATAGTAATATTATTTATTGATAACCAATGGTTATTGGAAAGATGACCAAAAGGCAAAAATTATGGATAGCTGTAGAAGAAAAAATTTCCATGATGATAAACCTTCATTGTGTTCAGTGAGGTAAATACATTAAAAATGCCATTTACAAGTTTCTTATTAGGAAGTACAAGACAGAGTACTCATTAGACTTAGTTTCAGAACTCACATCATGGAGGAAGTATTCAAATCTGGTCAAGCATTCTCCCTGAGTGAGAGGACTGAATTCAGATTTTAGGAAGAACAAGACAACTGCCTGGAATTTACAGAATCAACTGCAAAGACAGAGTGATGCATGAGAGAGCAGAGTGCTATGTGAGAGGGGCAAAGTCTGGTGTTGGAGATTTCCTAGAAAAGGTCAATCCGAACATTCCAATCCCTCCTCAGTTCAGCAGTGATCTAAGAAACAGTCAGTCAAGTGAGATAATACGCAGAGGGCATATCCTTGGTTTACAGAAGAGTGTCAATTGACTTGACGTATTTAACATTGTGATTCTGATTCCTGCAATTCTCTGTCTCTGTCTCTGTCTCTCTCTCTCACACACACACTCAAACATGCAAACATCTTGCAGTGCTCCCTTCTATCAAGGACCTGCTTTTCTGTACAATACAACAACCTTAGTATTAAATGCTGCTTGCTGGCTGGGTCACTCAAGATTTATGCTTGGCTAGCTTTTTTATACATCCCATAACCACCTGCCCAGGAAATGGTACCAAATACACTGGTCTCTGCCTCAGCTCCTGCCTCTAAGTCCCTGCCCTGTTTGAGTTCCTGTCCTGGGTCATGGCGTTTCATCATAGCAACAGAAATGCTCTCTAAATAAAACACCAACAGAACAAAAGCAAGGAACCAAACCAAACATGTCACTTCAGCCATTTAATATTTGACAAAGATACTAAAAACATAATCTTGGGGGGAATGTGATTTCAACAAATGGTGCTCCGAAAATTGAATGTTCACATGCAGAAGAATGAATTTAGAGCCTTATCTATCATCTTGCACAAAAACTCTCCAAAAGGATCAAAGACCTAAGCATGAAAGCTGAGACACTGAAACTGCTTGAAGAATACATAGCAGTGCTCCACAGGCTCTTGGTCTGAAAGGACTCCCTGAATAGAATTCTACTTGTTCAAAAGTAAGTCCAACATTGAGAAGTGGATTTTATGAACGGCAAGAGGAGACAGTAGTTTGGTTCCTTTAAATTATTTGATTTAAAAAAAAAACTTACTATGCCAGAGACTCCCAGATCTCTCCATTTACTTTGATGTTGGCTGTTGGCTTGCTGTATATTGCCTTTATTATGTTTAGGTATGTGATGGAGTGGTTTCTTAAAAAGCCATGAACAAAGGGTAATTAATAACTAGTGCCCCTGACCACAGGGATAATGGAGATAAGGCATACCAAGCCAGGGCAAAAGGATCAGCCCCCACAGCCAGAACATACTAGGCCATCCATCCAACACAACAGCTCAGGGACAAAGCCTATGCTTTGTCTAGGCCTAGCCAAAATTAGAATGGCTGTAGTCTGGACAGCCCCTGACTGGCCCTGACCAATTAGAATGTATCAATATGATTGCCACTTGCTTAAACCATATCTGAATGCCCTAACTGCCCTAGGAAAAGGAGGAGTAAACAGAACAAAACGCTGGGAGGAAGAGGAAGTGAGGTCAGACTCGACAGCTCTCCGCTGGGGAGCAGACGCTTCAGAGAGAGACGCCATGCCCCGCTCCCGGGCAGACACATGTGATGAAGCTCCGACCCAGGATGGACTTAGGCTAGAATCTTCCCGGTAAGACCGGTGCTATACAGATGATAAGAAATGGGCTAGTCCAGGTGCGAGAGTTAGCCTAGAAGAGGCTAGGTAGAAATGAGCCAAGCAGTGATTAAATGAATACAGTGTCTGTGTAATTATTTCGGGGCATAAGCTAGCCAGGCAGGCGGCTGGGGTGTTGGGGACGCAGCCCCGCCGCCACTCCATATTACTACACTGTGCTTCAAAGGAGACCACACATCTCTCTCAGAGTCTTTGCCATTTTGCTTGTGTGTGGGCTGGCAGGCCTCAGCATGCTGGAAAAATAAACATGCTTGCTGATTGCATAAGTGGATGGTGATCCTGTTGGGACTTTTCCAGTCACAAGCTGCTTCAAGCTAAAACTACGGACAGGACATGGACTTCTGAACCTGGGGATGCTAGTGTCCTCCTGTGGCTCTGTGTCTCCTCCCTCTTACCTGTCTTCTTAACGTATTCCCATCCTCCAAAAGTTTCAGTGCTAATTGGATGGTCTGGTACCACTGTAACAGACTCCTGTTTTGATTGGCTTAGCTTGCTGTCATTCCTATGCTGGTCCTGCCTTTTCTCAAATTTACATTCCTGTTACCTAGTAAACTCCAGAGATTGTGAAAATCCAAACTGTTTGTTCTGGAAAGAAACGACAGGCAGAAGTTCTATTGGCAAATATTTGGTTTCTAACACAGCATCAAAACGGGTGTCCCTAGTTTAAAAAGGTAATGTTTGGTAACTTGTCTGACCTTTTTCAGGTGGCTCCCTCCTGCCTCTGCAAGGCTGACCCCTGAATACCTTATGGCCAGGTGAGGAACAGAAGCACACCTTCTTTAGGAGCAAGCAGAGGTAATTGTAGAATTGCTCTCAGGGTTTTTCTACATTCACTCTCTGAGAAGGTATCTTTTCCACATTTCTGGGTTTAGTTTGTTTGTTTTGTCTTCTTTATTTGGGGCTTCTTTAATTCTTTATTCAGCATTCACTTCATGCTTGTCCTTATCAATACCTTTACCACACAAAAGCTGGCTTTCTAGTTATTTATTTGGGGCATGTACCTAAACCCCATTTCTTGTACTAAGTTTCTATGACATCCACCCTCTCTCCATCATCCCACCACCAGGCTCTCTGCATCCTTGATTCCTACAAAGAACAAGCATTAAAAGGTTCTAGAAAGGCCTCCTTTCCACCTTCTGTTGCACATTTTAACTGTGTATTCTCAAAATAGGGTCATCATTGATTTTTAAGATCATTAAAATAGTATAATTTCTAAGATTAGCACAGACATCAAACAAGAAGATTTGTTTTTAAAAAATCAATACTAATTGAGGTGATTTCTGATAGAATGATATGAGGAGCAGGAAAACAACCACCTGTAACCACCCAGAGGGTCAGTTAGTCTAGGGTTGTAACCCGCCTGGCCGATCAGTTACTCCAGGGTCCCGAAGAGGAGCTATCTGAAAAGACATGGGCGGGAAAGAGGAAGGAGGCCAAGCAAGATCTGTTGTCAAAGCCTCCGTTTATTAGCGTATGGTTGTGGCTTATATAGCCCCTGGATGAGGAATTTGGGTTGGGATAGGGGCAGGGGCATGGCAAGGGCAGGAAGGGATCTTGCAGCAATGGTCACGAGTCAGTCAGGATGTCACGAGTCCTCAGTCAGGAGGTCACGAGTCAACACACCTAGTTCTCTATGCAAGCGGATGATTCCAACCACAAACAGTTCTCTAGACAGTTGGAATGTGGGGTAGGTTCTGCTAACAGATAGCTCTCAAGATAGTTGGGTGTGTGCCTGGCGGTGGTGGCTCACCCCTTTAATCCCAGCACTCGAGAGGCAGAGGCAGGCGGATCTCTGTGAGTTCGAGGCCAGCCTGGTATACAAGAGCGAGTTCTGGGACAGGCACCAAAGCTACAGAGAAACCCTGTCTCGAAAAAACAAAACAAAACAAAACAAAAAAAACAAAAAAAAAGATAGTTGGGTGTGGGGTGGGCTCTGCCAACAAACAGTTCTCAATACAGTTGGGGTGTGGGGCTCTGTGCAAACATCCCCAGGACAATGGTCCCCACTATACTTTTTGGGAAAATGGCTCCTGACAACCACCTGCTCAAAAACTGCTTTTGTTGTCTCTTTCAGGGTCAGATGCTACTACAGGGGGGGTCCTTCCAGTAGAGCATGGTGCTTAACAAGTTAAGAGAAATTCAAGGGGGGCTGGAGAGATGGCTCAGAGGTTAAGAGCATTGCCTGCTCTTCCAAAGGTCCTGAGTTCAATTCTCAGCAACCACATGGTGGCTCACAACCATCTGTAATGGGGTCTGGTGCCCTCTTCTGGCCTGCAGGCATATAGACAGAATATTGTATACATAATAAATAAATATTTTTTTTTAATTTTTTTTATTGATAAAAGGAGAATAAAGAAAAGAAAAAAAAACAAATTTCCACCTCCTCCCAGCCTCCCATTTCCCTCCCCCTCCTCCCACTCTTCTCCCCCTCCTCCCACCCCTCTCCCCTTCCCCCCACTCCTCTCCCCCTCCCTCTCCAGTCCAAAGAGCAGTCAGGGTTCCCTGCCCTGTGGTAAGTCCTAGGTCCTCCCCCCTCCGCCCATATCTACGAAGGTGAACATCCAGACTGGCCAGGCTCCCACCAAGCCAGCACATTGCGTAGGATCAAAACCCCGTGCCATTGTCCTTGGCGTCTCATCAGCCCTCATTGTTCGCCATGTTCCGAGAGTCCAGTTTTATCCCATGACTTTTTGGTAACAGTCCAGCTGGCCTTGGTGAGCACCCAGTAGATCAGCTCCACTGTCTCAGTGGGTGGGTGCACCCCTCGTGGTCCCGACATCTTTGCTCTTGTTCTCCCTCCTTCTGCTCCTCATTGGGACCTTGGGAGCTCAGTCCAGTGCTCCAGTGTGGGTCTCTGTCTCTATCTCCATCCATCGCCAGATGAAAGTTCTAGGATGATATGCAAGATGTTCGTCATTATTGCTCTAGGGTAGGGTCATTTCAGGTTCCCTATCCTCAGCTGCCCAAGGAACTAACTGGGGACCTCAGTTTGGGCACCTGGGAGCCCCTCTAGGGTCAAGTCTCCTGCCCAACCTAAAGTGGGTCCCTTAACTAAGAATTGTGGTTCCGTGCTCCCCTATCCAACCTTCCTTTATCCCGATCCTCCTGTTTCCCCAAGTCCCCCCTCCTTCCCTTCTACCTTTTCTCTCCCCATCTCCCCTTACCCCCATCCCACCCCACCCCCAAGATCCCACTTTTCTCCCCGGCAATTTTGTCTACTTCCCTTATCCAAGAGGATAACTATACGTTTATCCATGGGTTCACCTTCTTACTTAGCTTCTTTAGATTCGCCTATTGTAGACTCCGTGACCCCTATTTATGGCTAGAAACTAATTATGAGTGAGTACATCCCATGTTCATCTTTTTGGGTCTGGGATACCTCACTCAGGATAGTGTTTTCTATTTCCATCCATTTGCATGCAAAATTCGAGAAGTCGTTGTTTTTTACCGCAGCGTAGTACTCTAGTGTGTATATATTCCACACTTTCTTCATCCATTCTTCCATTGAAGGGCATCTAGGTTGTTTCCAGGTTCTGGCTATTACAAATAATACTGCTATGAACATAGTTGAACAAATGCTTTTGACATGTGATAGAGCATCTCTTGGGTAAATTCCCAAGAGTGGTATTGCTGGGTCCAGGGGTAGGTTGATCCCGAATTTCCTGAGAAACCGAAACACTGACTTCCACAGTGGTTGCACAAGATTGCATTCCCACCAGCAATGGATGAGGGTACCCCTTCCTCCACAGCCTCTCCAGCAAAGGCTATCCTTGGTGTTTTGTTTTTTTGTTTTTTTTTTTTTTTGGTTTTTTGAGACAGGTTTTCTCTGTAGCTTTTGGTTCCTGTCCTGGAACTAGCTCTTGTAGACCAGGCTGGCCTCGAACTCACAGAGATCCGCCTGCCTCTGCCTCCCGAGTGCTGGGATTAAAGGCGTGCGCCACCACCGCCCGGCCTATCCTTGGTGTTTTTGACTTTAGCCATTCAAAAGGGGGACATAACCACAAACACAGAGGAAATTCAGAGAGTCATTAGATCTTACTACAAAAGCTTGTATGCCACTAAACTGGAAAATGTAAAAGAAATGGACACTTTTTTAGATAAATACTATTTACCAAAATTAAATCAGGACCAGGTGAACAATCTAAACAGACCTGTCAGTCGCGAAGAACTAGAAGCTGTTATCAAAAACCTCCCTACCAAAAAAAGCCCAGGGCCAGATGGTTTCAATGCGGAATTCTACCAGAACTTCCAAGAAGACCTAATACCTATACTCCTCAATGTATTCCACAATATAGAAACAGAAGGGTCATTACTAAATTCCTTTTATGAAGCTACAGTTACTCTGATACCAAAACCACACAAAGACTCAACCAGGAAAGAGAATTACAGGCCGATCTCACTCATGAATATCGACGCAAAAATCCTCAACAAAATACTGGCAAACCGAATCCAAGAACACATCCGAAAAATTATCCATTATGATCAAGTAGGCTTCATTCCTGAGATGCAGGGCTGGTTCAACATACGAAAATCTATCAATGTAATCCAGCATATAAATAAACTAAAAGAAAAAAACCATATGATCATTTCATTAGATGCTGAAAAAGCATTTGACAAAATTCAGCATCCATTTATGTTAAGTCTTGGAGAGATTAGGGATACAAGGGTCATACCTAAATATAATAAAAGCTATATACAGCAAGCCGACAGCTAACATCAAATTAAACGGAGAGAAACTCAAAGCCATCCCGCTTAACTCAGGAACATGACAAGGCTGTCCACTTTCGCCACACCTCTTCAATATAGTGCTGGAAGTTCTAGCAATAGCAATAAGACAGCATAATGGGATCAAGGGGATTCGAATTGGAAAGGAAGAAGTTAAACTTTCGTTATTCGCAGATGATATGATAGTGTACATAAGCGACCCCCAAAACTCCACCAAAGAACTTTTACAGCTGATAAACAGCTTTAGTAATGTGGCAGGATACAAGATCAACTCCAAAAAATCAGTCGCCCTCTTATACACAAAGGATATGGAAGCAGAGAGGGAAATCAGAGAAGCTTCTCCAATCACGATAGCCACAGACAGCATAAAATATCTTGGGGTAAATCTAACCAAGGAAGTGAAAGATCTATTTGACAAGAACTTTAAGACATTGAAGAAAGAAATTGAAGAGGATACCAAAAAATGGATGGACATCCCTTGCTCTTGGATTGGGAGGATCAACATAGTAAAAATGGCAATTCTACCAAAGGCAATTTATAGATTCAATGCAATCCCCATCAAGATCCCATCAAAATTCTTCACAGATCTGGAGAGGACAATAATCAACTTTATATGGAAAAAACAAAAAACCCAGGACAGCCAAAACAATCCTATACAATAAAGGATCTTCTGGAGGCATTACCATCCCTGACTTCAAACTCTATTACAGAGCTACAGTAATGAAAACAGGGTGGTACTGGCATAAAAACAGAGAAGTCGACCAATGGAATCGTATAGAAGACCCGGACTTTATCCCACAAACCTATGAACACCTCATTTTCGATAAAGGAGCTAAAAGTATACATTGGAATAAAGAAAGCATCTTCAACAAATGGTGCTGGCACAACTGGATGTCATCCTGTAGAAGAATGAAAATAGACCCATATCTATCACCGTGCACAAAACTCAAGTCCAAATGGATTAAAGACCTCAATATCAGCCCAAAAACACTGAATCTGATAGAAGAGAAAGTGGGAAATACCCTACAACAGATGGGCACAGGTGATCGCTTCTTAGGTATAACCCCAGAAGCACAGGCATTAAGGGCAACATTGAATAAATGGGACCTACTAAAACTGAGAAGCTTCTGTAAAGCAAAGGACACTGTCACTAAGACACAAAGGCAACCTACTGACTGGGAGAAGATCTTCACCAACCCCGCAACAGACAAAGGTCTGATCTCCAAAATATATAGAGAACTCAAGAAACTAGACTTTAAAATGCTAATTAACCCAATTAAAAAATGGGGCACTGAACTGAACAGAGAATTCTCAACAGAAGAAGTTCAAATGGCCAAAAGACACTTAAGGTTGTGCTCAACTTCCTTAGCAATCAGGGAAATGCAAATCAAAACAACTTTGAGATATCATCTCACACCTGTCAGAATGGCTAAAGTAAATAAATATTTTTTTAAAAAAGAGAGAAATTCAAGGCAGAGCAGGGATTCAGTGTGCTTCCCACTTCTATGGCAGGGCAATCTAAGAATTTTAACCCAGCACAAGGCATTCCTCTTAAAGTACCTTTGAGTCGGTTCATTTGACTTTCCCTGAGGGAAATTATGAGCCTAGCAGAGTTAATCTGTAAGTACTGACCACTTAAATAAAAAGCACCACCAAGGATAGATAAATCTTGCCTTTAATTGATCTGTAAATGATGGAAGACAGCTGGGAGCTGTCAGGGGTCCAGGAGGAGTGAGTCTTCTTCATCTCTGCATCTCCTGAAGTCCCCAGCACAGCACTCTGTACAACCTTGAAATTAATCAAGGTTGGTTAATCAAATTGTTGAACCAAATAAAAGGTATTCATATTCAGGACATTTAAAATGGAAATCAGTCTTCCACAAACAGCTACTGCCTTACACTGAGAAGATCTTTATCAATTAAATTAGCCCTTTAACAACCTCCTACATCTACTTAGTGCAGTCTGATTACTCAAGCATCCCCTTATCTCCCTCCAATTCCCTCCTCCCCTCAGTCATTTTCCCAGGTCTGTGGCCTCGGGTCCCCTTTTATGACTAATTCAGTTTAATGAGGGTTATCTGTAAAACCACTGGATTGGATATTGGGGACTGATGGGGTCACCACTGGACACAGAAGGCAATCACTCCCTTCTCCCGGGATGTATAGTTCAGTATTGAGGAGTGGGGTCCCTCTTGTCCCTCCTCCATCTGTGCCTGACTATTACTGGGCATCACTCAGATGTTTATTCTTCTTAAGTTATTTCTTCTTAATTTTGTTGTTTTGTTTTTTAGTGTTTTCTTTAAACTCCTTGTGTTTTGATGAAGTTTGTCATTTTCTTTAAATTATGCATCCTGGGATTCATCCAGGTAATTCTCAGTGACAAGCACATCTATAGACCTAATAGGTTTGGAGCACATTAAGCTTCTGTTTACTTCTGTTTTCATTGTAAACACATGACAGAACAGATACTAAGAGTATATCTGTTTAATTATCCATCTTTAAATGTTCTATAAAATTTGACAGTGAATTATAAGGAATAAAGAATATCTAGATTGTCTCAAAACAGTTTAATCTCAATGGAAGATGCATAAATAACCAGCAATTGTAGCTCACAGAAATGTAGTTTATTTCATGCAAAGCTATATAATATCCTATATTTTAATAATGAATCATATAAACACTTTGAAAAATTCATTACATCACAGTCAGTTACAATACTACAAAGGAATTGTGAGTCAATGAGTTTGTCAAAATCAAACTATGGAACATTATGCATAGATAAGGCCAAAGATGCTAACTTACTTACTAATAGCACTTTGTAGTTTTTTCCAAATATAGATTTGAAAATGTTGTGGGAATCTACAGAAAATAGTTTAATCTACAACCTACTGGCCAGGTAGGAAAACATCCATTCTTACACATCCAGTAATAAAAGCTGATTAAAGATAATCTTGGCATCATGCACCCCAAAAATGAAGTTACCATTTTGAAAATTGTGATTGGATACAATTTGAAAAGACTTATGTTCTATTTCATCTAGACAACTGAATTATATGAAGGCAAAATACCAAGCTCTTTATCAATGCAATGTAGAAATTAGGCTTATTGTATGCTTTTCCTGGGCACTGGTATATGTATACATACATACAAAGAAATGAAGGAAATGCAGGCATGTTTCAGATTCACATCAGAGTACTGTACTTCAGAATACTGTACTAAGGCAGTATGTTGGGTCAGAACTTATTTATGGATGACTTTAAAACTATTTAAAAGCAATACTACAATTACTTACAAAAACATTTATAAAAATTAAATACCAGGAAATAACATCAATAATTAGAGTTATTTGTCCTTTTTAATACTATAATTTATATATATATTAGGTTATAGTATTTAAAAGATAGATATACATATTCTCTATCTTCTAAAATGATAAAAATCCTTCAAGTTGTTCCCAAAATACAAAGAAAAACAAATCCATTGGATTGTTTAAAAAAATAAATAAATAACACAGTCTCTTCCCTACAACTTGGCATGCCAAACAGGGAAGAGGCTAGCCAGTATTCTTTTGCTAAAGACAGAAGACTTATGCCGTACTACCAACTCCAAAGCTCTGCACATTAGCGTGCTGTGCACTTGTTCCATGTATGTCTGCCACAGCCAGCTACTCTTCCTACTCATCTGCACCAAACACAGTCAAATTCTTTTACAAAATTATTTGTAATCAACATACCTGCAAAAGAAAAGGTTTTTGGGGAAGAAACCAAAACATCTTTTAGGATAGTGAATGCAGAATTATACCAAGTCTTACTTTATTAAGAAAAATTTAAATTATAGCAATACCTCACCTGATCTCAATGGATAAATCCTTTAAAAATGAAATTTTGTTGCTGTTGTTGTTGTTATGCTGGCTAATATGGAAGCAAATAAAGGTGAGAGCATGCCTCCATGGCAGTGGAAAGGAGGGTAGTGCCTGCACCACAGGGCTGGGATCCAGGAGCTAGAAATGGGGCTAAACCTGCCTCGTCTTCCAAATCTCTAGCTACAAAAAGCAACTGATTTGGAAGTACTTTACAAAAAAAAAAAATCACAAAGCCTCCTGCAAATCTTTGTTCCATTGTTAAACATGAACATTTTTATGAGTTCCTTTTTATGATGAATATACAAATTTTTACAGTGAAAATGACTTTTCCTGCAGTACCCTCCTTGTCCTCTAGAAGAAAGTGCACTGAACTAGTACACAGCACATGTCTATTCAGACACTGTCCACTGGTTCAGCAGCCTGTTTTACTCCTTAGGTACAATACTGCTATTTCAAGTAATGGGATTTTAAATCAGAAGTAGATCCTTTTGAGTGTACTGCTCATCAAAAATAACTGTACATAAAACAAACAAGAGAGGAAACTCTGTCAGCATACTGAAAATCAAATGATAAAAAGAGGTGGGAAAGGAGGGAGGATCAGAGAGTGGGAGGCTCAAGAGAAAGGCAAACCCTAAATACACTTCTTAGCTTTTAAAGTTAAATGCATAGTCCATTGCACTTTGAAAATTCAAGTGTGCTATGACTCCCAGGGACTTGTTTTGTCTCTTAGTAACAAATATACTTTCATCTTTGTGATTTTTCAGACATTCAAAATCTAAGACTAAATCTTACTTTTATAACCGGTACTGTAACTATTCGTTTTATTTCCCCCTTAATATGGTAATCAATATGCTATCAAAACCATTTCTTAAACCTATCAAAAATATAAAATGAGGTCTGTAAATAAACATAAATGAAATCTGTCCATTAGCATGCTAGAAAAACTTTAAAAAACAGAGGGACTTTCCTACCTACACTTAATTTGGACACACATTATGTTTAAATTTTAGATCAGATGATTTAAATGATAGAGGCCAGAAACATACCAAGCAGCAAGACTTCTCTTTAGATGTTTAGACAGATGAATTTGATCTGTTTTTATGATGGGAACTTTTCATACTTTAACTCTTACCATTTGAGTGAATTGAGACCCTCTTGTAGGATGAAATTATTCTAAAACTCTTGTATGAATGTGGCACAGTAGCAAATATTTATGATTAGATTTATATTTTAGCTCTTATTTAAAATAATTGTACAAAAATGTACAATTAATAAAATGACTATGAAGTTGTAAAAAGTAAATTAACTATACATATAAGTGATTATTGAAATTTATAGATTTTTTTCCCATAATATTTATTTTGAGTTATTAGTTTGTTAAATGTTCTTAACTAACAATTATTTAAAAATATTGATTTAAGTGCTGTGGCACATGTCTTTAATCTTAGAACTTGAGAGGTGGAAGAGAAAGATCAGAAATCCAAGGTCATCCTCAGTTATATAGACAGTTCAAGGCCAGCCTGGGCTACTTAAGACTTTGTCTCAAAAACAAAACAAAACAAAATTTTAGGTAAGTCTAATAAAATATTTCTTAACATGTAAGAAAGACATAAAAGTAACAGAAATAATTCTTTAAGAAAAAAATCTTGTACATAAAGCATATGAACTCTATAGTAATATTTTTGTGACTGTATCTTTACATGTTATAAGTGTCTCAAAAAAATAAAAATATTATACAAACTATCGGTGGTTTACAAAAAGTATCTTAATAAATATTAACTTAATTCCTCAGAAATAAACTCAGTCTTCCAGTATCAAATCATTACCTTCTAAACTCAAATTTTATAGCAAAGTAACTTTCCTATATAGTCACATACAAAATTCTGTAAGAGAAACCCTTTAAAAATGTGAACACACCAAATTGGAGCACCTGACTGAGCTCTTAAGGTCCAAATGAGGAGCTGAAGGAGGAAGAACATGAACAAGGAAGTCAGGACCACGAGGGGTGCACCCACCCACTGTGACAGTGGAGCTGATCTATTGGGAGCTCACCAAGGCCAGCGGGACTGGAACTGAATAAGCATGGGATGAAACCGGACTTTCTGAACGTGGAGGACAATGAAGGCTGATGAGAAGCCAAGAACAATGGCACTGGGTTTCGTTCCTAATACATGAACTGGCTTTGTGGGAGCCTAGCCTGTTTGCATGCTCACCTTCCTGGACCTGGATAGAAGTGGGAGGACCTTGGACTTCTCACAGGGCAGGGAATCTGGACTACTCTTCATTCTCGAGAGGGAGGGGGAATGGAGTGGGGGGAGGGGGAGAGGAGTAGGGGGGAGGAGGAGGGGCGATGTGTGGGAGGAGGGGGAGGGAAATGGGAAACGCGGAGGAGGCAGAAATTTTTTTCAACAACTAAAAAAAAAATAAACTAAATAAAAAAAAATGTGAACACACTCTGGATCACAGAAACAATAAAAATTCACTGTGGAAATAACTCAAAAGCCATAACGAAACCCAGTATTTGTGAAGCATATGTATACATATACATATCTGCATATGTATCTATACACATATGTTTCTATTACTGTAACTTTAAAGGAAAACACCTTCAACACATTCCTATCAATTTGTTTAGTGCATTAGCAAAGTCAGTTGTAAAGTTGGACATTTCTTCTCTTTTTATCCTTCTATTCCAACAACAGCATCTGAGTATTAAGAAAAAAATTAACAAAAAAATGTATTTAAAGAAAATTATTTTAAAGTAAATCCACAGAACAAATGATGAAACTATTTCAGCATCTTTAGACAAATTAGTTCATTTTGCTTTGGGGACTTCAAAGCTTCTCAAAGACCCCCTACTTACTGTGATAATCGTCCCTTTCACCCCCAAAAGACTACTCAAAGAAAAGTACAAACAAACAAAATAGACCAGGAGAAACCCCAGCACACAATCATCAACCTAACCCCCTCACAACAGTTTCGTGAGGTAGATCAGTAGGTAAGTAGCAAATGTCCTTCATTCTGAAAATGAAGAAACTGAGGCACTGAAAGGTTCCATGATCTGCCCAGGGTATTCCAGGAACCAATCATAAATTATAAATAGCATTACATTATCTGGTCAACTGCCCTCTGGCCTCATTTCACAGTAAAAGGTTATATGCATTATGTGTCCTTGAATTAAGCAGGCTATGCAACCTTCAATTCAGAGTAAATCTATCTACTGATAATTGTTTAAAGGGGGATCTATTTGAAAGGTTATCAAAAATGCAACCATTACAAAAGAAAAATAATGAGGATGATACGTCCTTCCTTTCAGTACCTACATAGAACTACATTCTGAACACATGGCAATATAACACTTGAACACTAGGAATAACTGCAAGGAAAATAGGTGCAAGACTGTCTGGAAAAGTTCAAGTCTGGTTATTCACATAGAATGGATTCTGTAAGAGACAAATATTTCAGGACCATAAAACAATACCTACAAACATGATGCACTCAACTATGTTCACGTTACAATAAAACACTGGCTCTTTAAAACATAATACCCAACTTTGGCTTAAATGCAAAGGTTGAAACAACCAATTTAAAATAATAACCATGTTTAGCAAAGAAATTATTATGACATATTTCTATTCTAATACATTTTTCTGATTTTCCTAAGCTATAATTTTAGTGTTAGCAATAATTACAAATGGATTATTTTCCTTTTTACCTCTGAATAGTCAGAATAGCCAAACATTTTCTTTTTAAAAAGTATTAACAGGTATCATTTGGGAATCTCTTTGGAAATAAATAATTTACCATTAATATTTATGATTTTTTTTGGCTGGAATGGTCAGTGTCACGTCATTATGCTAAATGCTAAAGGTGAATATTTTTCTCTGAAATAAAAATCTTTTACAAAGCAATAATATCAAAACCATAAAAAGATCCAGTTACCACAAAGAATGAAAAGAATACCACATCACCCAGTTAGAATACACGTGCTAAAGACACTAACACCATCAACTGAAGAATAATACTAATTTTACATGCAAAATTCCACTAATTTGTATACAGATCGGAAGAGCTGTTTACATTCAGTTGTGTGTAATAAGAAAGCCTTATCTTAAGACATGGGTTTTGTAAATACAGTAATTAGCTGAGGTCTCAGTTCACTTTCACTTCTTTGGGAAATGTAGGTTGAACAAATTTAAATTACATTTATAAAATTCTGGCTTCCTTGGACTTTGAAAGAACTCTCCTGGAAAAAAATCAACTTGAAACCAGCTGTGTTCTGTTTATCATGAATTAAACCCTTCCACTTAACTCACTTCTGAGGCAGACACTTCAGATGGTAAGCAATAAATCCTATCAGAAAAGATGACACTCTAGTCAACAAATACCCTAGTATTCTTAAGATGTGATCTGTTTTCAGTGCCATTTTTGTTATCCTTACTATTCACAGACAGTATAGAGGAATTGTAGGGCACAATCATGTTCATAAAGGCTGAGCCGATGCGATGACCTTGGTTACTTGAGCCATGAATTTCTTCAAACTTTAGATATCTTCAAATATTATGCTGGAAGACATGGAGAGATATCGTCCACCAGGTTGATACCTAAAGGTAAACATACAAAAATAATATAAAATATCAAAAAATAAGAGAAAAGAAATGTGAGAAAACACTAAATGTGATCATAAAATTTATAGTAACTGTAAAATTCATTCAATCACTAAAAGTAGATCCTATCTCCCAAAATTATAATCCAAAAGGACGTAAATGTAAATCAGCTAGCAACTGCTTTTAAGCCTGATTTTATATATATAGAATATATATCATAGAGTGAAGGACATAAACAAAGTGAGGGAAGTAAGACACATTTAGGAGACTGCATAAATAAACACATTAATTGTTAAATATAGAGTATTTCAAGGCTTTCACTATTTATAGGCACTAGTATACTAAGCACTTTTAGCATGTGAGATATTTTTATGTTTTTATTTTTGAAGTTATCACACAAAGTAATGGGTTTCCTTATGGCACGTGCACACACAGACACACACAACCATGTTTTACTCATACTCATTCCCTTCCTCGGTTATTCCCGACCCTGTTGTTCCCTGCTTCCTGGTCCCCTTCCTCTCTACAAGCAGTCTTCCCTTCAGCTTTCACATGTGGCCAAACCACTTAAGATCATTTCCTTTTCTCTCACAGTCCCCTTCTTACTTTTATTTCCTTTTATATCTGGCTTATTTCATTTAATGTGATTTTTAGTTACAAATATTTTCTTGCAAAGTCATGTTTACACTTTTCCTTATGGCTGAATAAAATCTCGTTGTATATATGGAATCACCTTTCTTTAACTTTTCATGTTGGTGGACATTTAGGCTGGCCCCATGTCTTAGCTACTACTAATAATTAACAATGGATATAGATGTGAATTGTGTTTGGTATGCCCATTTAAGCCTTCCGCGCATATAGGCAATGGCAGAGTTGGGTCATATAGCAGTTCTATTTTTATGCTTTTTGTTTTACTATTTTTCATAGCAAAACAACTGAATACAAAGGCTTTGTAGTCAAAGTCCTGGAGTTAAAATACCTGATTTCTTACTTATAAACTGTGACTCCAGGAAAATTGAGCCTTTGAGAACATTAATCCAGTAAGAATTTTTGCAGTAAAAGACAATTTTGTTAAAATGTTTATATTAGGTCTGACATCAAAACACATTAGCTATACAGACATGGCTAAAGATAATGAATTCCATAAATGGGACTGTTAAATAGAGATATAAATAAAATCACGGTTCTTTGTTCTTTGTCTCAATTCTTTCTTATTTCTAATGTCACTGCTATTACATAAAGATATCTATTTCAGTAAGTACTATAGAATGATATAATTTTTTTGTTTGGTCTTTGTTTTTCTTCAGCAGAGCTCACTGTATTTCTGATTGTGGCATGAAATTTACTATGTGTTCTAATGTGGCCTGAAACTCATTTTGCTCCTCATGTCTTAGTTGTTCAAATGCTAAGATTACAGGAGATGTCATCACACTTGGCAGAATGTCATAATTTTTAAAAATATGAACTAGATATTTAAAAATATAAACTTGATACCAAACAGGTATCAAGTGCTAACTAAGTACACAGCTTAGTTGGTAGATGCTGGCCTAGCATACACAACTCTTTGGGATTAACTCCCCAGTAATAGACAAACTGAGTGCGGTGGTGAATTCCTGTAGTAGGAGTTGAAAACAAGAGGATCAGATCAAAATCATCGTTGGCCACACAGCAAGCTAGAAGGCAACCTGGGCTGGATGAGACTTGTTCTCAGAAAGCAAAACAAAACAAAACAAAAAAGGGGATTAAATGCTATTTCAAATTTTTGAATTAACAGTGAAAAGGGAATTTCTTTTTCTTTGCTATACATCTAATTGGGGCCTTGTGCATACCACGCAAGAATACTCCCACCAAGCCCAATATTTTCCTCATGCTTAATCATCTTTATTTTCAATTTCAATGAAACTGAAATTTATGCCTGGCAATGCTTAAGCATGCATGGGCAGCCCATGTATGGCGGTTCTGTTGAACTTGTCCATTTTGAGTTTCATAGTTTAAGTTGAGAACAACTGACCAGGTCTCTCCCTCAAGAGAGCGTCAGATCTCATTATAGATAGTTGTGAGCCACCATGCTGATGCTGGGAATTGAACTCAGTACCTTTTGAAGAGCAGGCAGTGCTCTTAACGGCTGAGCGGTCTCTCCAGCCCTTTCAATCTCAATGCATCATTAAAATTTCAGAGGCACACTAGAGTCAAGTGACACAACCAGAACTTACCTTCCTGACTCAGGTTCCAGAGAATCATCAGTGAATGTCTCTGCATTAAAATCCAAAGGTTCTGCATCCTGGAGAAGTTCTATTCGGTCTCTTTCAGTCCTGTTATTAGCCCTGGTGTACTTGGATGCTATTCAAAAGAAGAAAACAATGGCTACTTCTCTATTATCTTTTACTTATGGATCATAGAAAAAAATCAAGGCTGCATCTAAAAGCTGGTTATAAAGACAAGAAACTTTGGTTGCTTGGTTCTTAGAAAATCAGATTCAAATATAACAGTATAAACAGTATAATACAAAATAGTGAAGACAGTTTCTTAAGCAATCTAGCTAGTGTAGTGGCATTTCATTTGTATTTTATAAGTTCATAGTAGGAAGTGTGAAGATTTAGAATCTAAAAATTAGAATTCACATTTAATTATGGTATCACCACTGATAAGGGATTTCCCTCTGTATGCTGTGATTACCATTGGTTAATAATGGAACTGCTTTGGGCCTATAGTAGAGCTATAAGGGAACAGTGCTAGGTGGAAAAAACTAAGCTGAATGCTGGGAGAAAGGAGGCAGAGTCAGAGAGAAGCCATGGAGTCTCCGCCAGAGACAGACTCTGAGAACTTTACACAGTAACCCACAGTCTCGTGGCGATACACAGATTAATAAAAATGGGTTAAATTAATATGAAAGAGTTAGCCAATAGTTCTTAAAGTAGAGCTAATTGGCCAAGCAGTGATTTAATAAATACAGTTTCTGTGTGATTATTTCAGGGCTGGGTGGCCAGGAACCAACAAGCGGCCTCAACCAACATTACCACCATGAAGTTATTCATCATTAAATCATACTTTATTTGGTTTCAAATTGAAACTTCATTTATTTTGGCTTGAAATTTGAGACATAATCACTTCAATTCTTAAAGATCTTTGAGGAAATAGAAAGTGGTAAGAATGTGATCAAAATATATTGCATGAATAATTAAAATAATAAAAAATAAAAATTAAAAAATGGTCATCCTTCTTTCCAAGTTGAAAATCTTACCTACAATATGAAATCCAGACTTTGGAGCTGACGGTATCTGTTTCTAAACTGTCTGGAAAGCCTCTTATGAACCTTCTCATGCTTAAACTCCAGTCATGAGAAAAATACAACATCCCAAACATTCTCTTACACTACTGTCTTACTCTTTTGCTAATGAAAACCCCCTTCTTCCTGGTGACTATCATTCATTTCTAAATACTGAGCTCAACTTTTTATTACAGAAATAATTAGTATAAAAATCCATCCCTAAGACAGAATCCTTTTTTACTCCCCCCAGGTATTTCCTTTAGCATCAGGTGTATAGTCATTGGTAACAACTCTCATGATACGTCTGCAACATCATTGGAGTCTGCTATCAAAATATCTCTAGTAGTTCCTATTAGCTCTTTTATATAGTTTCCAGCTGTCTGGTAAAAATCCCTTCATCTCTTTATGCACATTAACCAAACTATTCACTATATCTTTTAACATACTAATTTGTTATTTTCATCAATGAACTGGCTGATAATTCTAAAACTTTAGTTACTTTTTTAGACCTAGTATGTTTGCTTTTTCATATTTTGAAGATGGTTCATATTTTACTTTCTTCTATAACTCAGAACTTTTTGTTAAAGGCCAGACATTTCATTTAAAAGAATATAGAAGTTAAGTAACAGTTATGCTCAGAATGGGGCACATCTCTTTTAATTGGGTCATTGTTGTTGAGGGATGGAATTATCTAATGTGTATTTATTGTGAATTTAGACTCTTCCTTAGTTCTCTTAAGTCTACACATTTCAGATTTTTTTTGAATTTAGATGGCACTCAAGTACAAATACTTGTTATCCACTCTCAGACCATTAGAAGGCTATCTGTGCTTCTAGTCTTCCTCTAACAGCATATTCTTGCTGTGTAATTAATTGAACAGCTGGGTGGGAAAGGATGCTCAGATTTCCTGCTTCAGCTCATTCTCAAACACATCTCAATTCTTGACAATGTTGCTCCTTCAGCAATATTTCATCTTCACCAAAGACAAAACTTTGTCTCTGACATAGTGTGAAGTCCTGTGCAAAAACAGAGTTCCTGGCATCTTCCCAAGGGCAGAGGACTTGTTTCTTCCTTGTGTTTCTCGACACACACCATAGTAGAGAACTTAAACCTAACTTTAGTCCTTCCCTAAATTATGAACATTCTAGAAACACCCCCCCCCTCAAAAAAAAAAAACCAAAAAACTTTTCTCTCACTGTATATATGGGAAAGCATTTGAATATGAGTCAGCCAATACCTAAAAAAATAAATGAATAACTTACATCAATCAGAAGAAAGGCAAAGAAAAACAATAAGATAAATAGTAGAAATAAGTACCTCCCTAGAACATGCCTTGGAAATAATTTGGTTATTTAGATTCATATACTTAAAACTACTTATTTGATGTCCATTTCCCCTTTCTTAAACACACTAAGACATATTTGTGAATGCAGAGATGGGTAAAGTTTCAGTTTCTATATAACACAAACATTAGGAAAATAATCCCTAAGCACACTATAAAATAAGCTACTTACACCAATTGGTAGCAGTATCTGAGAAATTTGATTCTTTGGGGTCAGGATGAACATTTCTGTTCCTAGTGGAATCTTCTCTGTTGTGTCCATAACGTTCTTTCCATTCCTACAGAAGAAACCCATCAAATAGATAGTTACACTGTCAACATTATAGATGCAGAGTATTACAATTTTTCATCAGAAATCAACATAATTTTAATGATATCTTTAGAATCAATTTTTATAACTTTTAAACAAAACATTTACGATTATATTAGCACATTAATCTAAAACATCAAAAATATTACAACAATAGCAAGCTTACCTTGATCATGTAAAAGTTATGCTGTAATATACTTTTACTTGAGCAAGCTACAAATACTAGAGATCTGGTAAGTCATTTTTGATAACAAATTAAGGCTGTATACAAGTATAATAAAACTGACTCATATAGACAGGAGTTATCATGAAAGATAGCATGATCTCATTAAATGAAATTCTATACATTATACTTATTTAATTGGAATGGTCATTTGAAAGCCACCTATCCACTGTTTTGTACAAGCAGGGATACATTCATGGCAGACAATTTTGGCCCTTTGGATACATTATATTTTATGTATATGTAGTCAGTCTATTACAAATTGGTAAACTGAAAGTTAGAAATCCCAACATAGGGGTTCTCAGCCTTCCTAATGCTGGGACCCTTTATACAGTTGCTCATGTTGTGTTGACCCTAACCATAAAATGATTTCCATTGCTACTTTATAATTGTGTTTGCTACTGTTATAAATTGTAATGTAAATATCTGATAGGTGACACCCATGAAAGAATTGTTAATCTCCAGGGGTCGTGACCCACAGGTTGAGAACCACTGTCCTAGTAGAAGGTGAACTCTATTTCCAATAATGTCTACTATTTGGTTCTAATTATGAAATAAATAACAAATCTATCTTTTTAAAGTATTTATTTATTTTGAGACAGGTTCTCATTATGCCCTAGTGCTATGTAGTCCAGGCTGACTGAGCACTCAGAGAGCTGCCTCTGTCTGCCTCTGTGCTGGGATAAAGGCATGTACTACTATGCCCAATATACAATCGCTTTTGACATGGCATATACTAGAATATACAAAGACAATTATGACATCTTCTCTTAGCTACTTTCCAGGGTAATACATTAGTGTCAAAATACTGTAGAAATTGTGAATAGATTTTCTTCATTTTTACACCCTCTCAAAAAGATTTGCTTCAGCAAATGGAGGACTTACAAAGAACTAAAGAGGAAAATATAAATGCCACATTTTAAAAAGCATATTAATTGTAAAGCAACCCAATCTTCTTTATTATCAAGGCTTCATGAATTCATTAATTGAATAAACAGTGATTGTATGCAACAAAGTGATGGATGTTAGACTCAAATTAAGTTACTACTAATAACTTTTTAAAAGAACAAATCTGACAGGATAATGTGTGTATATAAAAGTATTAAAATTTTCCTTCTTTAAAAATACATCCAGGGATGGTGAGATGGCTTACTAGTTAAGAGTACTCATTGCTCTTCCAAGTGACTAGGATTCACTTCTTAGCCATCTGTAATTCCAGTTCTAGGTGAGAAATGCCCTTTTATGCACTCTGGGCACCAGGTATGCATATGGTACAAAGACATGCACTCAGGCAAAACACTCATACACAGTAAAGGGAAAAGAATCTTTTGCCATTTGCTTATTGTTTCTCATCTTTAATCATTTACTGCGAGAAAGATTCTTATGGTGTTTCCTAGACATTTCAGTTAAGAGCAATTTAATAAAATATTGTACTTACTCTTCTTCGATTTTCACCTTCCTCTTGCCTTTGTCTTTTTCTTTTTTCTAAAGATAAGAAAAATGGCCTCAAATTTGAATACTGTTTACTTAGATACAGAGTAACCGAAGCAAGGAGAACAGACTATGATCCCCACAACTTACTACAAAGTAAAAGCAACAGGTTACTTACTGTTAAAGAGGGCCTGAGAGTTCCCTCATGACAGAGATGATGTTTCCTGGTTTTGCTAGAGATGGCTTTGTAGCCTGTCTACCGTTAGCTCTCCCTCCTCAGGATGATCTGAAATTTGTTTTTCTGTAGCTTCTATTCTCATATTGAACTTTTTCTTCTACGCTAACTTTATACTTTCTGTATAATTCTGTTCTCATATAAGGTCTTCAGGTTATACATATAGTGTTGGGGCTCTATGCCCCTTAGGATAGTCTACAGTGGTGATTTTATCAGTTGTTCTCTCAGTGTCTCCCAACTTACCAGTCTTATCAGTACTAGGAAGGGAGTGCTATGCCAAATACAAATATCACATCAAATAGACACTACCTTCCTAGGAATGCATGTGAAAGCGAGATTCTGGAGACTACTAAACAATGTCCCCAAATTAAGGTTTTCCACCTATCCTACCATCACTTGAATAAAAGAAAACTTAATACATTCCACTTTGTGAGTGGGTTTTAGAAAAGCTCTAGGTATTTTAATAGTACTCAACATTCGCATACCAATGATCATTATATTCTAAGAGGGAAAAAAACCAGTTTGAATAATTTCCCACATAGCAGCAAACTAATAACTAAATTAATGAGCCTCATAGTTATATAGAACTTGGCGAATATGTTTCAGGACAAAGACACAACAACTCTACTATGGTTTGGATCTTGGATATTCCCTAAAGTCTTGATCACCAGGTTGTGCTTCTGTTGGTAGATGACAGAGCCTTCAAAGAGAGGATCTAATGGAAGGAAGTTAAGTCACTGGCAGAGACTGAAGAGACTACTGGGACCACAGCTCCTTCCTTTGTCTCTCATTGCATCTCTGTCGTAAACTGGCTCACTCTCTTCCATGATATATTACACTGGTTGAAGGGCAAGTGACCACAGATTGAAATCACTAAAACTGGGAATTAAAATAAACTGTCTTTCCTCCCTGCGAACTAAACTAAACCAGATATTTTTAACTCCAAGATCATAAGTGGTTATTATCTAGTTGCAGATAAACTAATAATTTACACTGCAGAATTCCTTCACAATAAATCTTACATTATATTTTCAAATATCTTTCTGGGAAAAAACATGTATATATATTTTAGGTTAAGCCACTATATTTCCTTTTTAATTAAAAAAGGTTTATGTATGTATTTTTTATTCTTCTCTTATATATTACATCCTAACTGCAGTTTCACCTCTCTCCTCTCCACGCCACCCCTCCCCCAACCTCCCACTCCCACAGATCTACTCCTCTTCCTTTCTCTTCAGACAAGGGCAGACCTACAAGGGATATCAACCAAACATGGCATATTAAGTTATTACAAGACTAGGTACATCCCCTCATATTAAGGCTGGATGAGGTCACCAAGTATTAGGAAAAAAGTATGCTGTGTTTCTTAAAGTAGATAAAAATTACACTCAAATTTTACAAACATTAATTCTGCATTTGAATCTTAGCACTTAAAATCTGCCCCTTTATTTTTTTTAAAAAAATGACAAATCTTACCTCGTCTGATTAATTCTTTTCCTTCATCAACTAGATCTGATGTCATATCATTATCTCCCATGAACTGCTGGAAACCAAGCAGATTCAAACAACGGGTTCCCAAACTAATGGAAGCAGATTTCAAAACAGTATTATTTCACCTCATAAATATTTTGATAAATTGTTCTTTATCATTGTCACCCACATAGAAATCATGATTATTAGTTATCAGGAAAAACTGCATAATAATGCAGTTAGTTATTCTTTACACGGTCCTTCTTTCTCTTTTTTTAAAAAAATGCTTATGTCTACCCTTGTGTGAAGTTTCATGTCTATAATAGCAATATTTGGTGGACTGAGGCAGAATGACTGTCATGAATTTAAAGCCAGCTGAGACTATAGTAAAACTTTATCTAAAAACAAAACAATACAAATTTTATGTTGTATATTTTACTCAGTAGACTTTTTATATTTATATAGAAGTAAACTAACCAAATTATCAGCACATCTTTAGAAAATAATTATACCAGAATGCTAAGTAATGAATATAATAAAATCAACTTGTTCTTTTTAAAATATTCAAAGAGAAGTTATAATACCAAAAAGTACAGATAAAAATCAGTATCTCTACATACAAAGATTTCTTGTTTAGAAAATCTTTTGGTTTCTGAGACATGGTTCCACTCTGAAGTTCTGGATGTCCTAGAACTCACTATTTGGAATAGGCAGGCCTCAAGCTCAGTCTCTCAAGTGCTGTGATTACAAGCTTAAGACACTCTGGCTTGGCTTAGAAAAACCTCAGTTATGCAAACTTTAATGTTATGCTTTGTTTTCCCTCAAGAATTAAAGTTTCTATTATATATTGTAAATGATCATTCTATCTTATCTAGAGGCTAATTACTTGAAATGTTATTTGTCATTTTATCATACAGGATAAGAACACTTTAAAAGCATGGTACACAAGGGAGGAAGCAAGAGATGGACAGGCAAAATTAATACTGCTAAAATCCTACTGTGGATCAGACAATTCACTCATATTTAATCCTTACATAACCCTAATAAATATTTATTTATTTATTTATTTCTCTATTTATTTATTTATTGGTTTTTCGAGACAGGGTTTCTCTGTGGCTTTGGAGCCTGTCCTGGAACTAGCTCTTGGAGACCAGGCTGATCTCGAACTCACAGAGATCCGCCTGCCTCTGCCTCCCGAGTGCTGGGATTAAAGGCATGCGCCACCACCGCCCGACAGATATTTATTTTTATATGTATAAAAACACATCTGAGGGACTGGAGAAATGCGTGTGTGAAGAAAGCAAAACAGCTGATAAAGTGAAAATCGCTGATTTATACTAAGAAATGTGTAAGTATCTGGCTAACTCAGAACACACGTAAGAAGAATGCATGCATGGCTTTGAGTAAAGTTCCTGTTTTCTTTGAGACAAACTCACATTATCATGTTAAGTTCACCACGCAGTTCAGGCTGCTCTCAAAAGGCAGGATCTTCCTGCTGCTCGCTTACAACTCACACCACCATTCCTAATTTAGAGAGAAACCTTTTCGTGTGTGTGTGTGTGAACGCTACTGGGGAATAAACCCAGGGTGCTGGGCATTCTAGGCAACACATCACTGAGCTACATTTCCAGCCCCATAATGATTATTTTTCAACAATCTTCATTCTGATTTCTTATATTAGGATTTTGTATTTGACAAAGCATTATCCTTATTTATATTATTTTGGGTCACAAAGCCATTTCATCTCAAAATGCTAACATTCCCAATATGACAATTAACAGGAAAAGAAGTACTTAAACGCATGAAGTTCTATTAATACTTTTATAAAACTTTTAAATAAGTAAACATATAATCAAAATAGCATTAAACATATAAAATCTGCTATTGTTTATTTCTACCCTAAAGGCAAAACAGGATCTTGCTGTAGTCCATGCTGATTTTGAACTTGAGATCCTCCTGTCTTAGCCTACAAAACCTTAGAATTGTAGACATATGCCACAATGCTCAGCTAAGTCATATTTTCAATTATAATCTTTTAGTTATTTTGTTTATCAAAAAGTAAAATTTTTTAACTTGGTAGAGAATTTAAACATGATTGCTTATTAACCTACTATTAGTATGTTAATATGCTATTTATAATATTTATGCACTAGCAACATAGGATTTAAGTACGTTAATAACACTTTCATTAGAAAGAAAATTAATCCATATCTATACTAATGAAGTGTTTTTATAAATTTGGACATATCTTGGGACATTGAAGCAGTAAGCAGGGGCAGAAATATAAAGGTGAGGAATAACATATGAGAAAGTAGAGAGAAAAGGTGCTAAGGCAAGAATACCTTTCCATTAACTCTTTTTTATTGAGAATTTTGTATATGTACACAATGAATATGATTATTTATAATCCCGACTTTACCCCTCTTAACTGTCTCCATTCTTCCTAATACCTCCCCACCTAACTTTATATCTTTTTCTAAAACAATAATCCACTAAGCCCAATGAGTGCTTCCCATATATGCATGGATGTAGGGCTAGCCACTGGAGCATGGGAAACCTACCTCAGCCTCAAAGAAGAATATCTCCCTGCCAGAGCACTTATCAACTGCCAAAGGATCCTCAGGAAGGGCGGGGCCTGGAGATTGATTCCCATCTCTGTAGGAACTATTACTGGCTTGATCTTGTATGAGTCTTGTATGGGTAACTGTGGCTCATATGAATTAATTACTGTAATAACTTTAACCTTTTTGAATCTTACCTTTACCAAGATTCTATAATTTTCTCTGAGCCCACAAGAAGAGTAGCCCATGCACCTTCTAGGCATAGAGAAGTATTTCTCTTTCAACTTTATACATATGACCTGATTATAAGTACTCCTCACCTGACCCTTTGTGTTGGCTATCATCTGCAGGATTTAGAAACCCAGCAACAATTATATGGAAAAAGCCCAAAGACTAAACTGTGTTACTATAAAGAAGCTAGATGTGAAGGGGTATTATATACCATGCTGGTTGTCAGTATCACAGTCCAGGACTTTAGAATTAACACCCTGCAATTAATCTTATCACTCTGTAGTCTATATAACTGTAACAGAATGATTCAAACACTCAAAAGAGGCCTTCAAACTATCCTAGTTCGCATAACCTTTCCAAACACAAATAACTAAAACCAAGCCAGTAAATATTCAATGGTGTTTTAGGGGAAGGGATATCCATATCCAACTAAGAGCATGAGAAAAAGAAATGTTAAGTTTCCTACCTAAAATACGTAGCAATGCAGAGAATTACCACCAACATAGGATAATATATATAGAATCCATCTGCAATAAAGGATAAAACTTTCATGGAACCCATGATCTGAAGAGCAAGAGAAGAGTTAAGTCAGCATAGTTCCATATTTTCATCCCTTTTCATCATTAGAAAATTTACTCACAGGAAAATATATCAACAAACTAGACCTCAAAATTTAGAAACAAAGTATGCATTTTTAAAACTTTTTCCTGTTAAGGCTTTCTTTTAAAGAAGTCTAGTATTTTAACTACTACAAAACCATGGGCATTAAGAACATGCATATAAATGCTAATGCTACTATGAGACAGGTTTTAATGCAGTGCATCTAAGTAATCTGTATGAAGGAAAAAATTTTTATAATTCTAAAATGAAAGTCACTTTAACCCCATCATTAGTAATCACAATCATAACCTTTAGGCAAAGGCTTTAGTGATAAAAGGAGTTTCATAATGCTACTGAGCCTGTCTACTGACAATAGAAGATGATTCATAACAACACCTGATACAGATAATGAACCTAAAGAGTCATACTTACAGATGTATATGCAGTTGGCTGGGTATTCTGATGAGAGATGGATGAATCCATGTGTGTCAATCCCAAGAAGTTAAGACATAAAGGGGGAGTCAAACGGCAAAATAACCTACAATAAATATTTTAAAGCACCAAAATATATATTTAAAATAAAACAAAACACATTTTACATTATAGTGAAAATATTAAAAACATTTCAGATCATTCTAACTATAATTTTTATCTATTTGCATATTATATATAGTTTAATTATCTATGTAAACTGTCCTTACTGGGGACACATTCTGAAATCCTATTAATCACATTTCCTTTAAGAACACAAATGCCTATATACTTAACTGCAGCCTCAGAGTGCCTTCTTTCATCATTCTGGCTAAAATCAAGTATAAAATGAGTATCTTACATTGCTAGAACTTGGGGCTGGGAGAATGGAAAGGTTCAAATATAAGGAGGTAATATTGACAAGAGTTCTTCTGTAGTGAGAGAAAGATCTGTGTAAGTGGTGATCACAAATGAAGGATGAAATGTAAGAACTAATTAAAGTCTACAGTGCTGCTAACAGTAATATGCAATGTAAATTTCCTAGTTTGGTATTGTACAGCAACTACAATGTCATCATGATGAAAAGCTTGAGGAAGGTGACACAGCGTATCTGTAACTTTCTAAAATTTCATGCCATAGCTTGAATATGAAACGAATGCCATAGGCTCATTTGTTGAAGGGTGTATCTTCACTGTGTGGCTCTATTTTATGGGGTGGTGTAGCATGAGGAGGTAGGGCCTACCTAGAAGAAGCAGGTTTTCTGGTGTTATGAATGGAAAGACATCATGTTTGGGGTCCTATTAGTCTGTCTTTGCTTCCTAAGTCCCATGAGCTGGATAGCACTGCTCCAATACACTCTCTTTGCCATTTGTAGCCTCACTTCAGGTCCAAAACAATCAATAACAAGTGACAGTAGACTAAAGTCTCTGAAACAATTAGATATAATAAATATTTCTTCCCCTAAGTTGTTTGTATCGTGTATTTTTTAACAGCCACAGATACTAACCCAGTGGCTTTCATTTTTTTTTGTAAGACAAAATTTTGACATTAGGGGAGCTGGAGAGATGGATCAGTGGTGAAGAGTACTGCTTGCTCTTCTAAAGGTCCTGAGTTCAATTCCTGACAACCACATGATGGCTCACAACCACCTGTAATGAGATGTGCTGCCCTCTTCTGGCCTGCAGGCACACATGCAGGCAGAATGCTGTACATAGAATAAATACATCTTTTAAAAAAAGAAAATTTTGACAATGACATTACTTTGAGTCTTAAAAATATCCTATATATCTGACTAATAATAGGCTAGATAGATTGCCTGCAGCTAAAGCCAGACCTCTAAATTTCTCTAGGAAAGAAATGTTTCTCTTAGTGTCCTTAGAAATTCAATTCAGTTTTAGGCCACTGACTTTCAGAACATTGTTTACATCTAACATAGCCTCTAAACTTTCAATTGTTCATATACTAAGTTTCAAATTGATAAATTCAGGCTATGTCTTTTTTCCTAACATAGCGCTCATAATTTAGCCATAAACTTCAAACAGGATTTAGTTAGTGATCACAAATACCCATTTCATAGTCAAAAAAAAGAAAAAAACCAATTAGTTCACAGAAATGTATGTTCATGCAACATTCATGAACAAGAAATAAAAGATCTATCATTAGCAATTAAAATGAAAACATTTCTTTATTCTAAGCTCAATTCTACTTACATGCCACTGAAAAGAAGGCTGTAAGCATCAGTCTGATGATGTGAAGCCAAGTAGTAGTAATTAAATACTCGAATCCTGAACACCGTAGAGTAAACACAGATACTTAGGAAGAAGATGGAAAGGAAGCAAGCAATCTGGAAAAAATAGTTAAGACTGATTTAAGACTTTATTATTTTACTTACTGCCACAAAAATTATCATTTGCCCCAGCTATATTTACTGATGTCCTAAAATATAAATATAAATACAACAATAGTGTCTTTTTTAATAGCAAAGATGAAATTTTGAAAATAAATCTACATTTCAACCAGTTCAACCTCCTAAATCCAAAATTTGACTCTGATCCCTGAAGGAAACTGTTTTACCTATTCTCTTGACAGCTCTACAGGAATACAGTAAGCTATGTAGTTTCACTGACAAAAGAGGATCAAAGTAACCTCATAAAATGCTTTATTACTATCCTATACTTTTTCAATTGATCTTCAACTACAGTTCCTAGTATTTACAATCTGGGTAAATTGATGAACATCAGTTTTGGAAGTCTGAATAATAGCACAGTGGGAAACTCCACCACTTTCATTTTTACTAGAAGAAACATAGGAAAAGATACGACAGTTAAAGTTTCTGCATGAACTGTTGTATTTATGGCCGATATGAAAAAACTGACCTCAATATAAATATAATTGTATGTTCTTTCTGCCAGCTGTATGAAGACTGCAAAGAGAGATAAGACAGGAGTCGTGCTAAAGAAGGTGCACTCTGACCACACAACAATCACCGAGAAGATGGACAAAACCACAGCAAGGATCCTGTGAAACCATGGACGCAACAGGCATTCCCAGTACCATTCTGGAAAAAACAAACAAACAAACAACAAAAAAAAAACCACAATTAGGAAAACTAAATCAGTAATAGAATATTTATAGTCTTCAAACTAGCAGCAATCAGCCAGCACAGGGAACGGTAGCAACTCCACACTGAAGAGACACGATCAACAGCAGTGTACAAACTCATAGCCCATGTGCTTCCTGCTCTGATGCACTGAGGAGAGCAGGACATTACCTTTGTGGTAGTCCTGTCAATGACACACGAGCTGTATCTAATCATGAGGACACGGCAAACTCCGATTTGGGGACAACCAGTACAGAACTAGCCTATTCTGTCCATCAACATCGATGTTATAAAATACAGAGTCCAGGCTCACTGTCTTCCTGACTATTTAAGCATCTGCACGGATGGTTCTTTTTCATTGCCTTCAGTCCTCTCCTCTCATGAGCTCAGCTTTTAATACTCCTCTTTAACCTGACTACTCATTCCAGTGGTCTTTCTTAACCAGTGATTGCTAACAACAGCAACCTTTCTATAGAGCCCAATTCCTTCCATCATCCTCATCCTCAAGAGGTACCTTCATCTGTATCCAACCATACTGACTGACAATCAGAACAAACAGAACGTTTATCCTTCCATCGTTATACTGTTATTGAAATTTTTAAAGTCCTTCCTTCCTTTTCCAGCTCAGATTCCAGTCTTTGAGGATAACTACTCTCCAGTCCCAATTCCTTTACCCTTTCCAGCTTCTCTGTACTTGTTTGGTTAAACCACACAGCTCGAGCCAACTCCTTGGTTATTCTGAGTCTGTGTACATGAGTCTGCAGAAGAAAGTCCCATCCTTACTGACTACTCTCACTTCAAACAGGCCCATAGCACACCAGGACAGTCTGCTGTCAGTCTCCATTGTCTTCCACACCATTTCCCACATGACTATTCTGTGCCTTCTTGAAAATTCCTTCTTTGTGTTTACTGGCAACACATTCCTAAGAGAGTATAAGCAGTCAGAAGACTGGCCAGCATTTTTACCATTGCATTTTCTCACTTACACTAAAGCTGTCTGTCTGTCTGACCTCCTAATGCAAGCAAGGCTATTCTGTTTACTGTTCACATTTCCTATCGCATCTCCGTTATCTATGAATATTGCTCCAGAGTTCTGCATGGCTTCAGTAATTTTCCTCTCAGTGATGTTATTCCTCAATTATAAGCTACATTTCAAGTTTTTAGTATGTATGTATTTATTTATTTTTGCTCTCTAAGCATATTTGGTCATGTACACAAATTTATTTTTAATTGTATTTTGTATATGTATTTAAAATCATAGGCATAAATATATTTGAAATTTCAAAAACATTTTTAAAATAATCATTGTGTTGAGAGGAATGCTACCAAATATTATAGAGACAATGTTTTAAATACCATTGGTGAATTTGTAGAAATTTCTGCTAATATTCAGAATGCTCAGTTTTCAAAGTATAGCTAATTAATAAGGTTTTATATTATCAATTGTCTAAGCCATGATACACATTTATACTGAGATTCATTCTTAGTGAGAACAGATATTTCCTACAGCTTCCATAAATTATATGTAATTATAACCTATTTTGTAATCAAATATTTATCTATAAATCTTTTTTTATATATATATACCACAGCTCCTATATCTATGGCTCAGGAACACCATGGGAGAGGAAGCAGAAAGACTGTAAAACCCAGAATACCAGGAAGTCTATGGTGAAACAGTCTCTCCTATAAATGGCTGTAGCAACAAAACTGGAACAATGGTAACATCAATAGACGTGTTAATTCAGAAGAGGGAAAGTGTCATAGGATCCCACCCTTAGACAAAGAACCAATTCAAGCAACCAATGACTTATAGAAAAAGGAGAATTAGAAGTAAAATAATTATAAGATTATCAGATACCTAATATTAACCCATGGAGCAAATTAATATACAAACAAAAGTCAGTATTAAATTGATGAAACATACATTTTCCTTGTAGAAAATTATTAACTTTGGAATTTATGTCAAATTACATACCAACTGTAGGATTATAAAAATATTGGATAAATCGATTTTCTGGCTCGGGTGACTGAAAGGTGTGAACAAATTGATGAGTTGCACTAGTTTCATTTTTTGCTACATCTTCTAGATAGAACGCCTGTTCCAAAAGAATTTGCCATTGCACTTGAGTTCGACGGTGCCTTTGAACTGAATAAATGACCTTAAAACAGAAGAGGGACAAGCCTGTCAGTATAACTGAACAGTAGGTCAACTTTTTGCTGAAGAATGGGAGGTTTTTGTCTTTGTCTTCATAAGGTAGTATTAATAGCACTTTCCAAATGTGGCCAAGGATGTTAATATTTTGAAATGACACAATACTTTCTCATAATAGAACAGGTATAACTCTTATATCCAACTGCCAATAGTACCCTTGTCCAGACATTCAAAGTTAAAACATTTCAACAATAATAAGAATAAAATCAATAGTTTGGGATATATATTTCATTTGCATATACACACATTTGGGGTCGGGGGTGCTTGCATGTATAATTTTGGGCATGAGGGAGGCAGAATCCAATATCAAGTGTCTTGCCCAATCATTCTCTACCTTAGTTTTTGACACAGGGTCTCTCACTGAACCTGGCTCTTGCAGATTAGGCTAACCTACCTGCTTAGTTCTGCTTAGCTCTGCCTCCCAAGCACTAAGAATAGGTACACACCACTATGCCTGGCTTTTCATATAGGTACTGGAGACTAAGTTCAGTTTCTCAGACTTGAGTTGCAAGCAGTTTAACTGCCAAGTCAACATGCACAGAGGCTTTCAACCTAGCAATAATTATAAATCTAATTCACATTCTCTAATTGTATGTAAAATAGCTACAATTATAATTAAGGTTACCTGTTTATGCAATTTTACCAAACTTTTTTCACTTGGGTAGGTATTACGCTTTTCATCAAAATCTTCATAATCATCCATATTTCTACCCATCTTTTCCTGATAATCTGTAGGGCACTAAAAGAAAATCATTTTATAAAATCTTAATACATCCTTAATAAAAATTTAATAGAGCTTAATAAAAGCTTTATTTTTATTAAAAATCTTTCATTCTGGAAATTTTTAATTTTCTCAAAAATATTTTCTTCTTTTATTGAAATCTCTAATTGTTAAGATCTTTCACTAGGTAACATTTTCAAAAGAAATATTTCAAAGGAATGTTGAGTTTCTTTTCACTTCTAATATTTATCTTTATGTTTAGATATACTACTCCCTGGAGACTGAGAAAGGCAAGGGAAGCATACCTATATGAAGTAACTACTATTGAGAAGATTATTCTAATAACAGGCACTTGGTGAAACCTTAATTATTTTCCCAAATAATAAAGAAGAATCATAAAAAATCTAACATGCTAAATCTCTGAGAAGCCACAGTATGCAGAAGTCCTGAGTTCAATTCCCAGCAACTTTATGGTGGCTCACGGCCATCTGTAATGACATCTGCAGGCGAAACACTGTATATATAATAAGTAAATCCTTAAATAAAATAACAAATGAGAGAAATGGTTAGAAAACTTATTCTTATGACTATGACTGTGGCTAAAGGAACAGAAGCTAATAATAACCAGTAGAAATATTTAGAATACAGGAAAAGAAAGAATTCAGTGGTAACTTGGGCACATAAAGGTAATTGTGGAACTTTTCAAATAATTATTTCAGGAGCATACAAATATACTCGCAATTCAATATGCCTCCATCAAAATCATAGCAATATGGTCTATCTATTAAATATCCATGTAATTTATTTCATAGCAATTATCATAAAATTACATGTGAGAAGCTGGTTGCTACATTACTGCTATCTTCACACTTCAAGGGAAAATGCTGTCAATTACCATCAAACTTACAGTAGTATAAGAAAAACTCTACATATAATTGGCTGTGTTTATGGTAAAGATTTATATAAAGTCCATCTGGAAAACTTCAATCATATGCTTTTTGTCATATTTTTCTATGAGAAATATTAATTTATAGTAGTATATAAGATATATGCACAAGAAATTGAGGGAATATATATAATGATTACCTTTTTAAGTATTGTATCAACACATTTTCTCAATGGGTGGTTGTACTTAATGCTTTCATTTACTTTACGAACCTCCTAAAAAACAGTGAGAAAAATAAAAATATTTAGATTTCTATTTTTAAATGATAATAGCACTAAATACTATTAAGTCTCAGATTTTTAAGTTCAACACAAATTATTTAGCATTAGAGAAAAGGATAACAGTTGAGAATCAGGGCTCTTCAAACTAAAGCGAATCCAGTAGTCTCCCACCTGTTCTCAGTCTGAGACACAAGCTTGCCCTCATTCATTTACATAGAGTCTACAGTTGCTTTCAGACCACAGTGACCAAGCAATCACAGGAGAGACCATCTGGCTCTTTCTATTTTAAAAAGGGTCATGGTTGCTGTTAAAGTGTGAACTAAAGTTATATCTCCTGCCTCCCCTTATTAGTTGTGTGTACATAAGGAAGTTATTTCAACTCTCAGGACTTCATTTTCTTCGTTTATAAAATGGGATTAAAAAGAAAATCTATTTTGTAACGTTGTGAGAATTAAAGTTGACACCTGAAAATGAATTTGAACCATGCAAGCCTACTTGCATGCATTATTTTTTTAAATCCCTGACAAGTTAATAAAACTCACAAAGGAACAGCACAACCTAGAAATGTTGAATAACTTTTCAAATTAAGTACTATCGATGAATAAAAGATATACATGGCACCATTTCTCGTCAAGAGAACAGTCGACAGATACAGAGTATTAAATCAGAACTGCTTTTAGAGGATTAAATTTGCTTACCTCCATTACATCCTCCAGGTTCTCTTCTGCATCTGCTTTCTCTGTCATCAGTTTGGCTGCCTTAAAGTAAGTCTTCATGAGTAGATAACCCCTTTTGGCTCCATTCCAGTATGACCGAGGAATCTCCACCAAGCCATACCCCAATAACAACACAAGAAGAAACAGACCCCATGTGTTGGCAGCAGCTATCCCTATAGTCTGAAGTTGGTTCCTAAAAAATAAAAAATATAAGCACATGTCTGATGTGTATATATATATATATATATATATATATATATATATATATATATATTTTCAAAAAACTGTCCAAAAGGATAAGTAGGATTTTGTATGAAGAAATTTTCAACTCTTTTAAGTCACAGCAAATAATCCAGGTATTTTAATGTAAAGACAGTGTGACTGTAGAAATAGACTTTAATATGGAAAAAACTGCTTCAGTTGTAGTAAAAATTAGAATATAGGATAATTCATAGTGTACATACACATGCACTCATGTGTGAGCGCGCGCGCGCGCACACACACAAACACACACACACACACACACACACACACATTTCCTCCAGAGAAAACATTTTTCACTAAGTGCTTCCTTGAAGGCGTAAATCACAAACAATCCCACACCAGTTTGGAATTATGATTAATAGAATGGTTATTTATTTAAGGGGGAAAAACCTTACGGATCACCAACCAGCTATTGGCTGAAGGAGCCGAAGGAACTCCCGCAACACTTCCTAAGGTAAGAAACCCTTTAAATAGCTAAATTAACTTGTGTTATGAGATCTATCTCTACTCTTCTATATATAAATTTGGAGATAATATACATAATTAGAAATCATATTCACAAAATGGATTTTAATTTATTGAAATATATTAACTTAAAATAACATTAAGGAAAACTATTCTGTCAAACTACAACAAGGCAAACAGAAGAAAGAAAAGTAAGTTTCTGTAGAGGGAAAATTTATTTTTTAAAATTCTATTAAAAATAGAACTGTTCTTTACCATATGGTTATTTGTCAAAACATTAATCTACCATCTACTAGTTATACTTAAACATGCCATTCTGCATTTTATTTCTTAGTAATATGCATTATTCAGATACTCCTTGAGGGGTATCTGTAAGACATATAATCTGGCATGTGTGTCTGTTTACTTATATGTAGCAAAGAAATTCATTGTAAACAGTACGAACATACACAGAACAGTGTTAAAAAGACTACTTTTCTTACCATTCTAAATGCAAACGTGGGTTTACAGCCACATAAATTAGAAATGCTCCAAATATCAGCAAGTAAGTGCCATAATAGATTGCATTCTCAATCAGGGCTGTTTTTATCTTTCCAGTAATGGAAAAGCCTCCAGATCTTGCATATGACTGCATAAAAGGTAGCAGAATCCTAGTCGGATGGAAAATACATGATTAAAAACTCAATTACGTATCTGTGTAATCTGAAAATACCCCCAAATACAAGAATCTCAATGTATCACTCTTATCCCTAATAAATTTTATTATGGGTAGTTACATGTTAATATTGAATGAACCAAGATAATTATTTAAATAATATTAAATTTTGGGAAAAACAAAGGTCCTAAAAGGGCTACAATGGCATGCAGAGCAGAATAACATGAGTGACTTCAGATTATCTAAAAGGCCTAAGACTAGGCCTCTGAGCCCTCGTGAAGAGGCCAGAGCCGGGGCACATAACTGTAATCTTAGCACTGGGAAGACTGAAGCAGGAAGACTGGTGATTTAAGAACAACTTGGGTTACATAGTCAGACCCTGCTTCAAAAACAAAGACATAAACAGCATCATTTCTACAGAACAACTTTGGACTACATCCAAAGAATGAAGAAACTTAAAAAAAAAAAAGCACAGGATTTCACGTGGGGTGGAGATCTGCTGGGGCCTGAGGGGTGTGGTGGTCGTCATTCCTTTGGACCTATGATGTGGGATTCCCCTCTGTATGCTGTGAATACCATTGGTTAATAAAGAAAGTGCTTTGAGCCTATAGCAGAGCAGGGCAGAACTTAGGTAGGTGGGGAAAACTAAATTGAATGCTGGGAGGGAGGAGGTGAAGCCACCGAGCTGCCGCCAGATACAGATGTGGAACCTTGCCAGTAAGCCACAACCATGTGGCGACACACAGATTAATGGAAATGGGTTAAATTAAGATGTAAGAAGTTAGAGCTAATAGGCAAAGCAGTGATTTAATTAATACAGCTTCTGTGTGGTTATTTCAGGAGTCTGGGTGGCCAGGAAACAAACAAGTGGCCTCCTACAAAAGACCTAGGACTGCAGGATCTCTACAACACAGGGCATAAAAAAAGACAGGTGGATAAATGGAATGGAATCAAAGACCCTAATATAAATCCACACACCTATGAACACTTGATTTTTGACAAAGAAGCCAAAATTATAGAATGGAAAAAAGAGAACATCTTTAACAAATGGTGTTGGCAAACAGGATATTAACATGTACAGGAATGCAAATAGATCTATATCTATCACCCTGCACAAAATTCGAGTCCAAGTGGATCAAAGACCTCAACACAAATCCAGTTACACTGAACCTGACAGAAGAGAAAGTGGGAAATAGCCTTGAACTCATTGGCACAGGAGAAAACTTTCTAAATAGAAGACCAGTAGCACAGACACTCAGATCAACAATAAATGCAACCTCATGAAACTGAAGAGGCAAAGGGTACCATCAGTAGGAAAAATGGGAGCCTACAAAATGGGAAAAGATCTTCAGCAGTCCCACATCTGAGAGAAGGCTGATGTCCAAAATATATAAAGAACTCAAGAAACTAGGCATCAAAAAACCAAACAATCTAATTTAAAAATGGGATACAGATCAAAACAGAAAATTCTCAATAAGAGAGCTTGAAATGGTCAAAATACACTTAAAGAAATGTTCAACATCCTTAGCCATCAGGGAAATGCAAATCAAAACAACTCTGAGATTCCTTTTTTCACCTGCCAGAATGGCCAAGAAAAACACAAGTGACAGCTCATGCTATAGAATATGTGGGACAAGGGGAACATTCCCCTACTTCTGGTGGAAGTGTAAATTTGTACAGCTGCTTTGGAAATTTATATGGTAGTTTCTCAGAAATATGGGAATCAATCTATCGCAAGACCCAGCTATACCACTCTTGGGAATAAACCCAAAGGAAGCTCAATCATAACACAAGGACACTTGCTTGACTATGTTCACAGCAGGATCGTTCATAATAGCCAGAAACTGGACATCTCTCAAGGAATAGATAAAGAAAATGTGGTGTTTATACACAGAAGTATTACTCAGCTTTTAAAAACAATGCCGTCATGAAATTCTCAGACAAATGGATGGAACTTGAAAAAACAAAATCATCCTGAGTGATGTAACCCAGACCCAGAAAGACAAACATGGTATATACTCACTCACTCAAAATTGGATATTAGGTGTAAAGAATAACCATGCTACAATTCACAGCCCCAGAAAGGCTAGGTAAAAAAGAGGGCCCAAAGTGGGACACCCAGATCTCCCTGGAAGAGGAAACAGAAGAGATTTTGTGGATGGACTGGAGGCAGGTGGGGATGGGTACATGGACTGGAGGCAGGTGGGGATGGGTACATGAGGGATCAGTTTCAGGGCGGAGGGTAAAAGAAGAGAGTACTGAAAGAAATGCCTCAAAAGGGGACGCATTTTAGGGTCAGACAGAAACCTGGTGCAAGGGAAACTGCCACAAATCTACAAGGATGAGCCCAGTTAAAAATCCTAGCCATAGTGGATACGTAGCCTAAACTGGCCATCTCCTATAATCAAATTGGTAATTACCCCAATTGTCATTAGAGAACCTTCATCCAGTAACTGACGGATGATGCAGAGTCCACAGCCAAGCACTAGGCTGAGCCCAGGGAATCCTATTGAAGAGATGGAGCAAGGATTGTACAAGCTGGGGGTGGGGGGTGGGGTAAGAGGTTAGAGTCTCTCACAGAAGCAACTGGCCTACTCATGGGAGTTTACAGACTATGGACTGAGAGTTAGAGATTCCGGATGGGACAGGTCTAGGCCCTCTGCGTATGTGTGATGCAGGGTTACTTGGTCTACTTGTGGGAATTCTGGCAGTGGAAGCAGGGCTTGTCCCTAATACTATGGCTGGTTTTTGGGAACCTGTTCCTAATGCTGCATTGCCTTGCCCAGTCTTAAAAGGAGAGGTGCTTAGTCCTACTTCAACTTGATATCCCATGCTTAGTAAGCACTTAGAAAGGCCTGCCCCTTTCTGAACAGAGGTGAAGGAAGGGTGGATTAGGGAGGTGGGTAGAAAAGAGGGAGGGAATGGGGGTGAGCTACAGTAGCATTGTAAAATAAATGAAAAAAAATTTAATTAATTTTAAAAAAGGATACCACAGATTAAGGAATAAAGTAACATTGAGCAAATGGAGACATCAAGTGGAGAAGGTTCTTTAAGGAGTCTAGCTGGATATCCTATTATAAACTACGGCATACACATAAAGTAGAATGTCTCACAGAAATTAGTAACAGTCACAAAATAACGGAATGTACAAAACTGTAGAAATGAATCTCCAAAGTATGTAAACAGAGGGAGAGAGAAATTCATGCTGTAGAAGTCTACATTTATAAATTTCTAAGCACAACAGATCAATCTATAGTGATGGAAGTAAAAAGTGTGGTTACTCTTAAGGATAAGGAATGTCTAGAGAAGAACATGGTCAGGCATATTGTGAATGGCCTATAGCACTGGGTGCTGGTATATGGATACATCCATTTTGAAAAATGAATTAAATACAATGAGTGTATTTTTGATAAGACTTCATACTTCAATTTTTTAAGTCTCCAAAAACATTTACTGTAATGATACTAGTGAGGTAGAGGATGGAAAAGATTTTAGATGAGAGAGACTTCAAAAAATTTACTTTTTTGTAGGTGAGAGAATTATTTATGTGCATGGAACACTATTTTAAAAGTTGAGGAAACACTGTCAAACCTGAAAGCTATAAGTAACACAAGCTAAATAGTTCATATTTTAGGAAGTGAGGTTACCATAATAAAAATGAACTTCCATCCCTGGAGGGCAAGGAGATGGTAAGTAGGTAGATGTGCTGATGAGATAGACAATGAGAGAATTGTCCTGTGATAACTTCTGTTATCATTCTAAGGCAAACAGCAATGCCATGTGCCAAGAGAAAAGGTCATATTTTAGAAGGAATAGAAAAGGACCACACAAAAGATCTCAAGTTTAGAAAGTGAAGAGGAAGCAGACAAATAAACAAAGGAAAACCTCGCAATTTTAAGGGTATGGTCGAGATTATTAAAGATAAACTTCCAGAGATACTATTCTACTTTGTTTTGTAAGTTTTCCTCTTGTAATGTTTGCTACACCCAGTTTAAGAACTTAGTGGTCTGCAGAATATCTAAGAAAGGAAGAACCAGAAGGTAGAAGATAACTGTGAGTCTAGAGCACAGAAGAAAGACAAACTACAAAGGGTAGAGAAATAAAGTTGGAGTACATTACTTGTTATTAACACCACAGCTGTAATTGATGCTATGTGTGAGCAGGCAGGCAAAATGACTAAAGACAAGGCTCAAGGGAAGACCAGCATTCAGGAACTGGGTCACAGAAGTAAGGGAAACACCCATGAAGGAAAGGAGAATGTGTGAATGAGCAGGCAGGGTTAGAGGCCCCTATTGCTAAAGTCATTGCACATTTAGGACAAAAGATTTGATTATTTGAGTTGGATCTAACATGTTTAATCTAGCCTCCTTGAGTAAACTATGCAAGCTGCCAAAAGAGGGAAGCAATTAAATAGTCCTATCCAACTGCAACATCTATGAACCAGAATAATAACCAGCATGGCAAGGTATCTATGATGGTATAGGAAATAGCACTCATATTTGTTGGTGGTGACCAACATCTGTCTAATTGGAGTCAAGGATCACTCAACAGGAAGGAAATCACGCCTGGTACTGAAAACCTACCCTGCTGCCTAAGGGTAGTGAGGACATGTACATTAGAGAACAATCTAGTACAGCCACTTAGCTAGACCAGCATAATTCCTTACTATATTCTAAATCCTATCCTTACACCCACAGATTGGTGTAGCTACTACTTCATCAAAGAAGCTTTTCTTTCCAGCAAATTGAGACAATAACAGAGAAACACAAGAGAACACAATGCAGATGATGACAGTGGGGAGCCCGGACCCAACCCAGTCTATACCACAGCTCTTGCATCTATGCCTCAGGGGTCACTGTGGAAGAGGAAAGATTTTTAAGGGACAGAATACCAGGAAATCTGTGGTGAAACAGTCTCTCCTAGAAATAGCTGCATAAATAAAACCAGAACAATGGCAATATTTATGAACATATTTATGTGGAAAGAGGAAAATTGTGAGCAGTGCTACCTCTAGACCAGTTGTTCTCAACCTTCCTAATGCTATGACGCCTTAACACAGTTCCTCATGTGGTGTCGCCCAAACATGGAACTATTTTCATTACTACTTCAAACTGTAATTTTGCTGTTATGAATCATAATGTAAATATCTGTGTTTTCTGATAGTCTTAGGTGACCTCTGTGAAAGGGTTGTTCAATCCCCAAAAGAGTCATGACCTATAGATTGAGAACCAATGCTCTAGACCAGAACTACAGACAACTAATGACTGCTGGGAGAGGGACAATTAGCCTCTACCAGGGAGGAGTCCCCTTTATGGTTGTCCAATGTAGAGTGCTCAGTCCTATAACCATATATACACAAACAAAAACTGATTTATCAGGTAGCATGTAAGAGTAATAATCAAAGAAATAGAGGCTATCCACTTGAAAGTTAGGGATGGAGGTGTGGGATAGGTGTGATGGGGTATTGGGATAGGCTAGAGGGAAGAAAGGGAGAGAGGAAGTTAGATAATTCTACTTCAATCAAAAATATGTAAGAAAGGAAACCAAGGGAAGGTAGTGACCTTAGTGAAAGCACTTTTATGTAATAACAGAGATAAAAGAGGACTGGACTGAAGGCCAAATGAGAAGTGACGTGGAAGGGAGGAGTCACAAGAAAACATTTCATTTCTGTTTTCTATTTTTGTCTCCTTTTTTCTCTTTACTTTCTTCTTCCTTTTTTTTAAAGATAGGAGAAATGAGTCAGAAAAACTGGGACATATGTGTGTGTATATACATACACATTTCAAAATATTAAGGTTCACTAAAAATTAATCACTTTACCCACAAATGCATCCTTCACTTCTACTTACCATGTTAAAAACTGTGATGTCCAGTAAACTACCCTCCAGAAAATTGGCATGATTCCATCTGGAATGTAACTCCATGGCTTGAAACATGGATGTTGCCTGTTGTAACAATTTAAAGTCAGTCAATCACAAATAATTATTTCTTTAAAAAAAGTTTATACAAATTTGTGAGTAGCAAAGTTCATTTGTATCAAATTAATAATTACTGATCAGATCCTAATATCTCAGAAAATTTAAAAACAAAGCTGTCAGAACAAAACTGTTTACTCTAAAAAGGAATGTCGTTTAAGTTTCCAATTTTCAGTGTATTTTTAGTTATTTAGTGAAAAGAAGCCCTACTATTTAATTAACTGACTGGTAGTGTAGAAATCTTTTATTTTTTAAATATTTATTTATTATGTATACAATATTCTGTCTGTGTATATACCCCTGCAGGCCAGAAGAGGGCACCAGACCCCATTACAGATGGTTGTGAGCCACCATGTGGTTGCTGGGAATTGAACTCAGGACCTTTGGTAGAGCAGGCAATGCTCATAACCTCTGAGCCATCTCTCCAGCCCCACATAGAAATCTTTAGAAAACAGACGTATAGAATCAAATACTCAATGATTACACTTAAAACATACTCATTCTATTTGTAAGGCTGGCTATATTTGCCCTTTATTGTTATATAGTAGTAGTGAAGGTTGAAATAGGAACTTGATAGGAATTCAATATAACAGAAATTTAGGTGATTAATTCCTGGATACAATACTAATTAAATTAGACACACTATCAGTTCCGCCTAGATAAGCACCCACATCTATACACAGTTCTGTCCATCTTTTCTGATTAAGAGTCTCTCACCATAAATTCTTTCACTTAAAGAGTTTTCTTGACAACGAGGCTATCTTTTTAGTTCAGGGACTTCTAACTCCTCAAACTATTACTTATTTCCAGCTAGTTTTACATGGAAATTTAACTTTGCTCAGGTTAGATGTTCTTGCATGTGCAGGTTCACATGTGTGAAAGTGCGTGTGTACAAGAAGGTCAGAGAGCACCCTTGGGCATCATCCTCAGGAGCACTAGCCCACTCCTTTAGACAGGGTTTCTAAGAAGGTCAGAGAGCACCCTTGGGCATCATCCTCAGGAGCACTAGCCCACTCCTTTGAGACAGGGTTTCTAATTGGTGTGGAGCTCATCAATCTGGCGATGCTGGTTCTTGTTCAGTGAGTCCAACAATGGGATTACAAGTGCACAACATTTTTATGTGGACTCTTGGGACCAAACTCAGGTCCTTATAATTGTGAGGCAAGTACTGTATTGACTAAGCTATCTCACTAGGTCCTATATTTTCTTTTAAAAGCTGCACAAATACACCGAAATACTTCATGTGAGATTATGTTTCCTTTATACATTATTTTCATCATGTATATAAGTTTCTGTGTGTGTGTGTGTGTGCGCGCGCGCACGCGGGTGCACATGAGGACAGGTACCTACAGAGGTCTGGTCAGTTGTGAACTGCCCATCATAGGTGTTGGGAATTGAATTTGGGTCCTCTGCAATAACAGGAAGTATTCTTTTTTTTTTTTTTTTTTTTTTTTGGTTTTTCAAGACAGGGTTTCTCTGTGGCTTTGGAGCCTGTCCTGGAACTAGCTCTGTAGACCAGGCTGGTCTCGAACTCACAGAGATCCGCCTGCCTCTGCCTCCCGAGTGCTGGGATTAAAGGCGTGTGCCACCATCGCCCGGCAACAGGAAGTATTCTTAACTGCTGAGTCAACCATCTAGCCCTATAATGTTTCTTAAGAATGCGTAATATGAAAGAAATCTCCTTTATTCACACAACCTTGTTTTAGCTTGTTTCTGTTTGCGGGTTTTAAAAACAAGGCCTCATGTAGTCTAGGCTAGTCTTGAACTGCCTAAATGAGGCTGGCCTTGAACTCTTGATGTACTGGGGTTACAGGCTTGCACCACCATGCCAAATTTACTTGTATTAACTCTTGTAAATTAGATGAAGTGGAAAGTGCTTCTCCTTTATAAATTTATTTATGGTGCTGAAACTTAATGTTTAAAATTTTAAATATAAGACAGACTGAGATGAAGAAGAGGTTTCAGATTTTAGTAAGGGGTGAAAACATACTAAAACTTGTGTCTTCTTTAAGTTTCTCAGTACCACATTGTATAGTGATATAGACTTGAAAAGTGTATTTAAATACCACGCAATATAATAAACACACTAGCAAGGATGAAAGTAGAGAAACAATATGGAATAAGGGAAACTTTATAAATACAAAATAGAGGTGGTAAAACTATGAACCACAATATTTATATTAAACAGGAAAGTAGAAGGAAAGAATACCTTGGAGCTGGGGTTACAGCTGCATACACTCCCGTAACATTGCTATTTTCAGGAGGGCTGGAATTTGCAGCAGCATGTCTGCATCGGTTATATATTGTCTAAAGCAATGAATACATAGTTTTACAATGAGAACCAAGAATTCACAAAGTACTTAAAGGATATTTCATAAATCCACCTACCTATTTTCCTGGCTGTACTATTTAATACCCAAACTCCTAAACAACATCAAAAGTCATAATATAAAGATAACCTCACATAGTTTTATCATTTTAATAAAGCACTATTCAAAGCATATTTCAAATTGTATGATTATAACTGACTTTTGTATCTCAATTTCCCTCTTACCGTACTAACATCCAGCGGCAGTATGAAGACAATAAGAAAGCAGAGATACCAAGCGAGCAGTGTTCCAATGATTACAAGCCTGTGCTGTTTCTTAAAGTCTCCATATCGATGAAGGAGGAACAGGGCCAGAAAGAAGACAAAAACAATCTCCAGTCCTAAAGCTGCTCCACTCATTATTGAATGCTCACAATCGCCAACTACAGTGATCCGTGCATAGCTCTGGACCGTATCTGTTCACTAGACGAGAAAAAAGAAAAGAAAGAAACACAGAACATTAACACAGTAAATGACAATTTGAGAATTTTTAAATTACTTTATTAATGTGTTGATAAACTCTTTGGAAAACATGTGGAACTCTATATTGGACTCTGAATAAGAGGAAATGATGAGTTTGTTATAACTTACTTTTTAAAGTACACTGATATGGGAGTGTCATATATCAATCTGTTGATTTCATTGGTTAAGTAATAAAGAAACTGCTTGGTCTCATAGGTTAAAACATAGGTGGGAGGAGTAAACAGAACAGAATGCTGGGAGGAAGAGGAATTGAGTGCAGAGACGCCATGCTCCTCTCTCCTGGGCAGACGCACACGATGAAGCAAGCCACCAGGTCAGACATGCTGAATCTTTCCCGGTAAGACCGGTGCTCACAGATTATTAGAGATGGGTTGATTGGGATATCAGAATTAGCCAGTAAGGGCTAGAGCTAAAGGGCCAAGCAGTGTTTAAATGAATACAGTTTGTGTGTTGTTATTTTGGAGCATAAGCTAGCCGAGCAGGCGGCTGGGGTGTTGGGGACACAGCCCCGCCGCTCTTATTACTACAGTACACCTTTAAAATTTCACAAGTAGGCTGGGAGTGCTAGCACATACCCTTAGCCTAGTACTTCAGGTGCTAGAGAGGAGGAGGAGGAGTTAGAGGCCAACCTGGAATATACAGCAAGACCCTGTCTCATATATACATATCTCATTTATATATAGTATATATTCAGTATTCTAAATATATATTTTAATGTTTCTCATTGCCATATTGTGTACTGATGTATATTTAAAATATATATGTATAAGCATATATATGATATGTTTCATTTCTTTAAGGAAAAATACTGTAATAAAAGTTATATTCATTCCTAAAAATGTTTTAAAAATTAAGAAATTCTTAATACTAAGATATAAAGTTTTAATATATTATTTGAATGTTTCTTAATGTTATAAATGATAGCCAAATATTTAAATTACTTTAACTTTTAAAACTTTTTAATACAATATATTTTGATCATACTGTTTCTCCTCCCCAACCCCTCATAGATCATTACCTCCCGATCTACCCAACTTCATGTTCTCTCTCTCAAAAGAAAATAAAACAAAGAACAAAACAAATAAGTAAACAATACCAGTAAGATAAAGACCACCAAAACACACATATACACACATACAAGACAAACAAACAAAAATAGAACAAAACAAACAAATAAAAGTATGGAGTCCATTTTGTTGGCCAACTACTATTGGACATGAGGTCTGACCTGATTGTACTGATATATCCCATGACACTCCATTGGAAAAAACTAATTTTCCCTTTGCTATCAGGTACCAACTGCAAATAGCTTCTTGGTTAGAGGTGGATCTTTGTTGCAGAATATTTTATATAAATAATCTATCATAGAAAATTAGATATTAAATCTATCTTAGGAAGTTAGACATTTAATAAAATTTCCTAAAATCATCCATAGCCAAGAACTTAAGATTTCCTGAAAAAAAGTCACCAACAAAAACATTCAAAACTAACTTCTTTGAAACATTATTCTCCTTTTGTGCTTTGTCAAACTCAACTTTCATGATTTAAAGTTTGTCAAAATCTACTTTATAGGTAAACGTTTTCCATTAATCTGTATAAATATCACTTCCTCTAAAGAAAGCTAATTTTCTATTTTACATACAAAGAAGCTATTTCTACAACTACTACTGTTGAAAAAATTATCTAGACTACATCTGTTGGCTGAAAATTCATGATGTAGTCTAGATTAGCTATCTATCTCCTACTGTAAATTACCTGAATGCTGGGATTGAAGGTATATGGCACCATAGCTGGTCTTACCAATAAAATCATTGATTGTTTTTGTTTTATTTTATTTCGTTTTATTTCCAAGTTTTTGAGACTTGCTATGGAGCCCAGGCTAGCCTATAACTTAGTATATAGACCAGACTGGCCTTGTACTGGTAAGTCTGCTACTTCTACTTCCTCGGTATTGAGACACCAATTCTGTTCTGTTTTGCTTGTCTGAAACATGTTCATGTATCTCAGGTTAGTTCTACAAAAAAAAACAAAAAAACAAACAAACAAAAAAAACAAAACCTCGAATACTTCTCACCTTCACTTTTTTTAAAAAAAACATTTATTTATTTATTCTGTATACAATATTCTGTCTACATGTATGCCTGCAGGCCAGAAGAGGGCACCAGACCTCATTGCAGATGGTTGTGAGTCACCACGTGGTTGCTGGGAATTGAACTAGGACCTTTGGAAGAGCAGGCAATGCTCTTAACCGCTGAGCCATCTCTCCAACCCCTCACCTTCACTTCTTAAGTGCTGGGGATTACAAGCATGTGCCATCACACCCAGCTAGAAATAAATTTTAATTTTAAATGTATAATACAAACATCAGCAAATGATTAGTAACTTCTAAAAACAAACAAACAAAAAAAACTAACTGAAGACAATATGTAATTTTTTTTCCCACCCTGACCCCAGAGCTTGGTAATTTGGCTAATGAGATAATAGTTTCAGAATTCTCCTGTCTCTGCCCCCTTGCCCATCAATAGGGCATGTGCCTCTCCACCCAGCTGTTTGTTGAGAATCTGAACTCTGGTCCTCATGATTGTGCATCAGCACTTTTCCACTGAACCATCTTCCCGGCACCGCATCAGGTATATCCCAACTGTAACACCTGTAGCTAGGCTCCCTGAAAGAGCTCTGAGGTGGTGTCTGGCACATGTGGAGTATCTGTTGAAATATAAGTGGATGATTACTGTGTTCGTCAGACTTACACTATTTTTCTATTATTGCTTAATTCAAAAGTAATTTGAAACTTGTTACAAAAAATATAAATTAAATTACTGTCTACTGCTCTGTACCTTATCGACTGCTACTGAATAATTTAAATATCACATTAGCCCTCAACCACTTTTAAGGCAAACGTTAAGTGATCAGGTGTCAGTGCGAGGTGGACTGTGCTGATGAACCTGGTGCCACCTCCAAGATCCAGCTTTTGTAAATGTCACTCAGGGAAAAGAAATCAGTTTTCTCTAATGGAGTGTCACAGGGACATCAATCATTCTCCAGGGCAGGCCACAAAAGCAACTCAAAGTTTATTGTTGTTGTTGGTTTGTTTTTATTGTTGTTATTATGTGTTTACTTTTTGTTATTTTTTAAATTTTTTGTTTCATTGGTATTTTGTTTGCTTTGATATTAGTTTCTGTAGGTTTTTGATTGCTTGTGGAAATATTTTTGGTTTTGTTTTAAGGGAGAGAGGGAGAGAAAGAACATAGAGTTGGGTGGGTGGAAATGTGGAAGGACCTGGGAGCTGGGGAGGAGAAAATGACCAGAATATATTGTATGAAAACACTTTTTAATTATGGAATAAAAATAAAAAAATGTAACTCAGTGTGAGTCTAAGTATGACATAATTATTACCATAAAATTTCTTTATACTTTTATTACCTGAAATTTTTCAGTGCAAGGAATATTAAATAGCACAAAAAGAGTGAATATAAATTACCCACAAATCTTAAATATTTATTAGTGCCAATGGTCAAATATTATCGAAGAAAAAGAAATAATGCTTAGGATTATTAATAACAAAAGGGCATGCCCACATAAACTGAAAAATTAGATACACATTTTATGTCCTATGCAGAAAAAATTAGACAATAATGAAATACTTTAAAACACCCTATGGGTGGTACTAACATGGGCAGAGATAAACAACAAAATCAGTTACTAACCTGCCATATTAATATTTTTACTATACTTCTCAATTTCTCAGTTTAAGTACTTTACCATGTTAGTTATGAAGCGTACTTGTGGGTCTTTCATCTCAGTACAGGAAAATTTGGCTCTATCCTCTCTTTGTGGTCGGGATACTATCCTGCCAGTGTGGTAATGAAGAACAACTATTTATCATCATTTCTGTGAATCAAAATTCCCAGCACAGAATAGCTCAACTGAGTTCTCTCAAGGCATCAGCAGGTTTACATTCCTCTCTGAAGAAGAATTTCAGAATTCACAGTGGACAAAATTTAGTTCCACTCATCAAGGCTAATGGCACATGTGGAGTGTATGCAGTAGATATTCTCATTTCACTTTCAGAGATCAAGGGATAGTTATTTTTATGTGTCCAGTATTCTGTTTACCACATCATTTATGTTGCTGGAAGCTCTTCTTCCCATGTGGTTTGGCAGTCTTTTTTTTTGAAAGAAGCAACTCTAAAAGGCTGTATTTCAACAAGACACATTCTGAAATATGAAATTACAGAGACAGTAACAAGATCAGTGGTCACCTGATCAGTACACAGCCCACACATGGACATGCATTAAATGTCACACGATTCCTCGGATATCTATGATTTCTGTCTTTCAAATAAGAATAGAAGTATATATATTTTAAAAGATCAGTGGTCACCAGAGGACAGAGGGAGTAGGAACAGGCAGAGACTTGTACCATAGTAGAATTAATTGCTTTGTGGGCTACTGCAGTGACGGACACCTGTCACTTTGCATCCACAGAATGTACTGCAGGAAGAACTCTAACATAAACCATTATTATATTTAACAATTACAAATTGTTCCTAAATTCTTTCCCAGTGGGAAACATAAACAGCATTCCCCTTTCTCCTAAGGTGCCAATGACACAATCCCATCAAAGTTCATTCTGGGAAACCAATGAGTTTATTGGGCTTCTTTACAGAGCAGAGGTGAGGGGGTGATTTAGAGGAGTGTGGCTGCTCCTCCCCCAACAGGCCACACCTGGAAATCCTTTACTCAGCAGGGATGAGGACTTCCCTATAGCTGCATGGATAAGCCCTTCTCCTAGCGTTTCCTCAGCCTGTATACGTTAGCCCCTCCCTGAAGCCATGTGCAATTAAGTGGCAGTAGTTTTTATTTTTATTTATTTATTTATTTATTTATTTTGGTTTTTCGAGACAGGGTTTCTCTGTAGCTTTAGAGACTGTCCTGGAACTCCCTCTGTAGACCAGGCTGGCCTCGAACTCACAGAGTCCCCCTGCCTCTGCCTCCCGAGTGCTGGGATTAAAGGCATGCGCCACCACCGCCCGGTGGCAGTAGTTTTTAAAATAACCACTCTAAGGCTTAATATTAATTACAAACCATTTGGCCTATCAGCTCAGGCTTATTATTAACTAGCTCTTACAACTAAATTAACCCATTTCTATTAATCTGTGTATTGCCACCATGGCTTACCAGTGGTGCTCTGGCATGTTGTTCCTTGAGCAGCTGGAGGGCATCTCCTCAGCCACCTTCTTTCTACATGTATCTATATCTGGATTTCCCACCTAACTATATTCTGCCCTGCCACAGACCAAAGCAGCTTCTTTATTAACCAATGGTAATAAAATATATTCACAGCATAGAGAGGGGCATCCCACATCACATTTTTTCTTTTTGTGTCATTATGTCACAGGTGAAGCCCAGTGAAACTGAAGATTCATTGGGTTTCCCTAACCTGAAAGAATATGAGTTTAAAGTCTGTATTGTTGATCTTGTTCCTAGATTCAAATGAGGAATTACCTTTTAAGTATACAATGATAGTACCTATTATGACTATCTGTGAATTCCTATAGCTTGTCTTGGTTGCTGCAACTGAATAACTCTGTTGAAAGGCAGGGTAAGTTATAGCAGCTTAACTTAGCTATTTATATATTATGGTTCATAAGAGTAATTGTCAAGTAAAAAGAATATGGTCCTATTAACAGTGGAATAGCAATTTGACAATACATATCAAAATCCTTTACTTAAAAACAAAACGTACTTCTGAGGCAGCAAATCCTTTTTTAATTACTCACTCTCAAGAAAAAAACAAAGCACAAAGCCGGTGTGGAGCACAGTCGTAATTCCAGTGCTAACAGGGAGGAGACAGGTGGATCCCTGGGGCTTGCTGGCTAGCCAGTTTTGCCTAATCAGCAACCTCTGGAAAGAGACACTTCTGGAAATAAGATAGCCAGTGTGGAGAAACAACATCCTGGGTGGTTCTCTGGCCTCGCGTTCACACACATGAACACTCTCATAAATATCTATATACACAAGCATGTGTATGCAAACACACACACACATACAAAAGAAATAGCAAAATGGGAATTAAGGATTTATCTACAGTGTTCATTTTCATTACCAGCATTATATATAAAAGCACAGAACAACTAAATGTTTGCAATAAGTAGTCCAGGATGTCCTCTGGACAAAGGTTTAATAAAACAAAAAGTGGTGATGATGGTGTATGAAAAAAAAAGGTTTCTACTTTCTTCTTTGTGCCTTTTTGAATATGTTTGTTTTTAATTTTTAGTAATAAATAACAGTATTTTGTAATTAAGAGTTATTTAAGGTCAATATCATATGTAGGATTAAATACACAAAGTTTGTGTTGGATGTTACAACTCTTTTAAAATACATGTTTTATTATACCTTGGAACACCTGAGTTTAAAACCATAAGTGCTTGATAACTATATAACTTTATGCAATGAAAGCTCTTAAATAACGATGTGCACCTCACCTGTGGCTATAAAGATCAAATATACGTAAAACACTAAGGAAGAGTTCCAGACACTAACTGCTTACCTCTGCTGTTTTCTAGAACATACCTACTTACCCTAATGGTCTCAAAGCATTGTTTTTAGCCTTCAGATTCTGCTTTCCTCAAACAAGTATGCATAAGAAAATAACTGACTCTTACGTCTTAATCTCTGAGCCTACCACAACTCCCAAAGTGCACTCTCATCCCTTTGTAAGAAATAAGCTTGGCTCATAAAGATTATTGCTCCCTTGCAACAAATTAGCATTGTTTCCTTCAGTTTGCAAGGTAGCTAAACAATTCTTCATGTTTCCTGACAAAAAACTAAACACAATTCAGAACATGTCAAGAAGTGCATGCAGCACACCAATACCAGACAAGACGATGTCATCCATATAGGCACACCTTCAGAGTGGGTTAATTATAACGGAACATTTGCTCAATTGTAACTGTGCAACCCATAAAAGATTCCAAGAGCCAAAGGAAAAATTTGCCTTTGACCACAACAAAGCTTGACTTACCATATTCTTCAAACATTAAAATTACAGGTTTGGGGAGAAAATGATGAGTAATATTTGGAAGTATGCTAGTTTGCATGGGTTGGTATTAACACCATAGTAGCAAAGTTGATTTATTCAAAACCAAAATGCCAATTGACTTAACTGATAAAATTTTAGCACCTCATGTATATTTAGATTGTACTGTTCAAAACACCAAATCAAAAAGCCTTAAATATTTAAAGCCCAACTCCATCATTATCCAGTGATCAAAATATTACTCATTATTATTTCCAAATACCTTTATAACCTTGCGAAAAATAATGGTTCAGGAGTACTGTCTTCTATGTAGATTGTGACTGATGATGCTTATACACGATAAACTCACTGTAAAAAGAAAATTAAAGGTTAAGATAATTTTGGAATTTGAAGAATCACAAATGTTCAAAAAGAGAGATGACAGGAGAGAGAGAAAACTCAAGCAAAAGGGAATAAAAAAAATTAAGAAGAAACCAAAGCAACTCGTGAGAATACAAACAAACAAACAAAAATAATTCATCAAACCCCAAATTCCTGAAATCAATTAAAAAAAAATCCCATCAAAACCTGAGGATTCATCAGAGTTACTTTTAACTTATTCTTTTTTCTCTGGCTTTGAGATGCTACACAAACTCTCCGCCTCTTAGCCACATCCCAGTTGCGGTAGTAATTTAAATAATTATTTTAACTCAGGTATGTGACATGATGAAGGCTAGATGCTAACTCATGATCAACAACAAAGACTTAAAAGGAGCAGACTAAGAAAGCAGTTTCCCACCACTAAGAAGAAATGCCTTAAGTATAACCATTGTGTTAAAGGTTTGCGGCTAGAGCTCCATTTAGAACAACAGCACAGGTGACTATTTCACTTTAAAAATGACAAAAAGCCAGAATGGTTTCGCTCTTGCGTTGGTCCATCTAAGGGAAGACTTGCCACACCAGGTGACAGGGATTCCAAAGCTTAGCAAGAGGCACCAGCAGATGACTCATCTTTGGCAGGGCTTGCAGGGCAGAAGCGAACCAGGTCAGTGGGTAAGGAGAACACTAACCCTCGAGGACTTCAGTGGAAGAAACAGAGTTACTTTGATATCTGGAGACTCCTTTTGTTTGTTTTTGTTCTGTTTTGTTTTTCGAGACTCCTTTATAACAAAGTAGTGTTTTTACAAAGCAACTCTAAGATTTAGTGTATGTTTAGGACATCACACTACTCATTATCGTTTTACTGAATTACTTCCCACAGTCTAGTAAGGAAGGACTGTTAGAACGTTGGTTATCTACAGACACGAGGGTAGATAAGTAGCTTATACAAGCTCTCACAGCCAGCATAAGGCAAAGCAGATCCAAAGTGAGGCATCCTGACCACAGAGGATGGATTTCAATTTCACATCTCACCTCCAATCCAGGCATCCTTTTAAAATGCAATTTGTTTCAAATAATTTCTATGGTTCCATTTTCATAAAAAATAAAAATATTCCCCTATTTTTCTTCCAGATATATCAAGACAGAGTCCTTAAAAAGTCATGTTTAATACAGAATTTAATATTTTACTTTGTGGGTAATTATTTCATTTAGACTATGGATTTTTTTTCTAATTTTCATGGGAGAAGTATAAGTAAAACAGAACAAATAAGAATCTTTTTGTTATTGAAATAACCTGCCCATTAGTGATCATTAAGTCAAAGAAAACTGAAGATAACTACAAAACCAATTTAAGAGAAAGGGAATGTGATAGGCAACTGAAAGCATTTTGCTATAACTGTCTCCAGTATTTTGTTCCCCTAGGCTAAAAAACATAAAGAGGGAAAAGGAATTTTTAAATTTCTATGATGCAGCATTGCCTTTATGCATAACTGTATGTCTCTGGCTATATTTGAGATCAAGTAGTACTGACGAGATGGCTACACAGACACAGTTCTACACATGTACGCAAATACGCATATGCCATAAACATGCACATATATATAATAGTCAGCTATGATGGCCAGTCTTTTCTAGCCTTTCCTGGGCCCAGAAAACATTGATTGCCTTGTAATTATGCTGTGTTTTTAGTTGCATAAAGAACACTGCTGGTGACTTTTCTAAACATCTCACGTTTCTCAATTTATATTATCACTTTGTGTTCTATATTAAGCTTCCAAAGAGCACAGGATATTATTCAACCTAATAATACTTTCAGTTATATAAAATGATTCTTCTTTTTCCTGGGCCCAGATTAATTCCAATGCTGGAAATATGTTTTAAGGCCTATTAAAATGAAATGCACTGTGTGTTGGGTAAGATTAAATGTGATTAATCAGGAAATAAAATATTTTGCATTAGCAGCAACCACAATATAGCCCTTTACGAGACTAGAGGGGAATCTCTACATACTTAATAATCTCAAATCTTCAATGGATACAATTCCTCTATCAAAAAGAATCATATGTGCCAATTTGAGCCTTAAAACTTTTACCCACTAAGGAAACAGCTGTGATTAGAAGATATGCAAAAAGAGAATAGTTCCATTACTGAGGCAAAGCTTTCCCACCTACATGATCTTTATTTGAGGTGCTTTTTACTAATTACTTTATATCTAAACACTGTTTATTATCAGGGTGTCAAACTCTTTTTGTTGTGTTTTCTTTCTTTAGTTTACAAGCTCTGCCTTGTTCACTCTCCTTAAAAAGTGGACTGCATATTTTTTTATTGTTTTTGTGAATGAGTTAGAATCATAACAGAAGGGACGGGGTTCAAGAGAAGGTAAATGAGCTTTCCAAAGTAAAAAAAAGTAACTATATATGAAACCTCGGAAGGTCTCATTTTTAACATGCTTTCTTACTGCAACGCTTAATGAATAAATGAATGAATGTATGAATGAATGTATGTATGAATGAATGAACTGTGAATACTCGTCATTGTTTGGGTGGTTGGTTGGTCGGTTTTGTTGTTTTGTTTTTCTCTGTGTAGCCCTGGACATCCTGGAACTTGCTCTGCAGACCAAGCTGATTTGAACTCACAGCTTCTGCCTGCCTCTGCCTCAGGAATAGCATTTGCTTCCTTTCAATTAAAATCACTTTGAGATCTCTCTCTCTCTCTCTCTCTCTCTCTCTCTCTCTCTCTCTCTCTCTCTCTCTCTCTCTCTCTCTCTCTCTGCCCTCCCTCTCTCTCCATGGTTTTCTGAAACAAGGTTTCTCTATGTAGCATCTCTGGCTATCCTGAAACTCACTCTGTAGACCAGGCTGGCCTCAAACTCACAGAGATCTGCCTGCTTCTGCCTTCCGCGTACTAAGATTAAAGCTGTGCACCACCAGATCAAGTCAGAGGTCAGATCTCTCTCTCTCTCTCTCTCTCTCTCTCTCTCTCTCTCTCTCTCTCTCTCTGTCATACACACACACCACTCTCACTTTCAAGAACTAAGGGTTTATAAATGCCTCTTCCTCTGTCAATAAGTAATTGATGCAAAGAAGATGTAGAAACACACCTGCGTGAGATTTAATTCCATTATAAAAAAGAATCTTGCTCCCCCACCACCAAAGAAACACAAAGGCATGTTATCTAACGCACAAACCAATATTAAGTTTTTTGTGGGGCTAGCCTGCCTTTTGCTCAACTTCATAAATCCTCTTCATTTTTATTGGACTTGAAATGCGCCCCCTACCCTCTCCCTTGCTGCCCGGGAGTCACATTTTTAGCGCAGTTTGCACACTCACATTTCGCACGGTCATCCTAATCTAATCGCCCCCGACCTCTTCAAAAAACCTAAATTAGCCTAGCTTCTTGGCTATGGGTTGAGTCAGAAGCACCGCAACAGCTTCCCAGGGTTTTCTCTCTGCAGGCACATCGTCGTCTTCTTGTTCCCTTGCCTGCATTTGAGAAACGCATCAAGGTACAAGACACTCGCGGGAAGCCCTGCTGGCCCCTGCTGCCCTAAAATTAAAGCACGGCTTCTCTTGGAATTGCGCTTTAGCTTAAAAAGCCCTGCACACGCAGGGTATCCGATCTGATTCCCAGTCCCGGCCCGTGGGGTGTGTGTGTGCGCCGTGCTATTTCACAGGTGAGGTGAGGATCGTGCCCACAGCCCCGGTCCTAAGGGCCGCCCACTGCCAGGTGGAGGAAGCAGCCGACTGGCGGGAGGGCAGACGTGCCACCCGCAGCCTCTCACCTGGCGGCCGGGCGACCGAGACCTGGGAGCAGGGCCTGGCGGTGGCGGTCGCTCGCAACGTCGAGCCCCCTCCCACCCCGTCCTTCTATGCCAGGCTGGGCCGGGACCCCAGACCCCGACGCGATGCACGCGCCCCCCCCCCCCCTAGGCTCACCGTCGGATCTCTCCAGACAGCGCCCGGAAGGGACTGAGAAGCTTCGCGTCCGCTGCAGTCTGCCGGCGTCGGAGACACACGGTCCGAGGCGACCGCAGCGATGGTCACCCGAAGGCCTGTGGGCGCGGGGAAAAAAAAACCCTCACCCAGTCAATAGGCTGACATTTCCCAGTCAGCCTGAGCTCCGCCCACTTCCGCTCGTCCGTCCTCCCCCCCCCCTCCCGTCCCGCCCTGCGCCGCGGGGGGTTGTGGGTATCTGGAGGGCTGGGCAAAAAGGAGGAGGGAATCTAGTCGGACAGCGAGCCACGCCCAGAACTACAATTCCCAGCAGGCGACGGGGCGTCAGAAGGCGGCTGCTGGAGAGCGGGATGCAGAACTCCGCGCGCGCGGTGGTGATGGAACGTTGCTAGTTCGCGGGTCCGGCTGTGGGGCCCCGTGGGGGGAATATCTCTGCGCCGCGCGCTGGAGCGGGAGTCTGGAAGCAGGCAAATCTTCAATTAATGCACGCATTCAAAACCCCTGAATCCGTGGACGCAATGCACAGGTAAACCGATTGCAAAAACGGGGCAAAGCATGAATGAATCGTTTGAATGCTTTTAGGCCGCAAATGTTGCTCCTTGCTCAAATAATCTTTTTTTGTGAATGGTTGCCTAGCCCCTTTTTTGAAGAAAGTGGATGGATGCATGCTTTAGTGAGAATATCTGTGCCTTTCAATTCGGCTCTCTAATTGGGTTTTCCTCCAACTCTTTTGAATCATGGTATGAATGCTGTCCCTCTTTTTCCCTCCACGGGAAGAAGTTATTGAGGCCTTCTGCGTGACCATCAGTCCCAAAGCCTTTCATAGTGGGGTGTGTATGGGTTTCCGATTTTCTCTTTCATTCTTGGAAGCTTGCTGCAGGCATGTTAAATTGCAGTACTGTTTCTTGGTGTGACTTTTCCACACTGCGTACTTGACGCTTCTTTCATTCCTGCATTGGAATTATTTAGGGGTGTGCTTTCAAAAGGATTGGGGAATGTGTGCCCTTCTGCAGGAAGCACCTTCAGGAGATTCCGGACCAGAGTAGCAACGTCACCACCAGCTTCACGTGGGGATGGGATTCCAACAAGACTTCTGAACTGCTCTCCGGCATGGGTGTCTCTGCCTTGGAGAAGGAGGAGGTGGACAGTGAGAACATTCCACATGAACTGCTCTCAAACCTCGGCCACCCTCAGAGCCCCCCAAGGAAACGGCTAAAGAGCAAAGGCAGCGAAAAAGACTTTGTGATCATCCGTCGGCCTAAGCTCAATCGAGAGAACTTTCCAGGTACCGTATGGCACTAAAATTCAAGTTGTGTAAGAAATGGATTGAAGTGTTCTGTTTGAACTAAGTTGATTGAACTATTTCCTTGGGGAATCTTTAGGATGGGTACCTAAAACCGCCTAGTTTTGAAGTGTTGCAGTGAAGTGGAAAGCAGTCTCTTTCGGAATCTTGGTAGGTCTTTATCTTCTGGTTCACAATTGACTTGAAACTTTTAACCCAGGAGACAGCATTCCTGCCCTTTTCCTTACAAGGGAATCTCCCCGCTCAAAGTCCAGCTCAGCACACTGATAAATGGGGATATAAGCAAGGGTCTCAGAGGATTGCTTTGGTCCTAATCCACTGCTCTGTACCAGAGTGAACTTTATATCTTAAGCATTTAGGTTATTTGTAGACTCATTAGGAAGGTAAATGTTAATCTAGGAGGAGGATGTTTACCTCCCTGCTCCTCTTGTAACAGACTCGTGGGGTGCTGAATTTCCATTACTGTGGCATTATAGTTACAGTCGTAGAGCCCTAAAACTTAGTCTGGTCCCCAGTGTCCCCCTATATCCAGCTAGCTAGTCATTATGGCTAAACCTCGTGTGTAACAAATGATCCAAACAATGGGTTTATAGTTTCAGCTTTTCTCTCAGTTCTATCTCCCGGATGTAAAATGGATTGATGAAAATGGGATTTACCTTAAATTAGTCCCTTACTAGTGACTCCCATTCCCTGATTCCCCAAGCATTTGCAAATCAGTGCCCCCAGGGTAGATCAAGACTCCAGCACTCAGCCACACAGTAAATAAAGTGTATTGACCTGAGGCATTGTCAGGGTTTTTGTGTTGCTTGTTTGGTGGGCTTTTTTGTTTTGTTTTCTTTTAGTCTTGTAAAAGAGTGATTCTGCAAGTATTTGCTGCAGAGATACACCGTGGGCTCCACAGTTTAATACTATGAATACAGCAGTGAACAAAGCATACACATTTTTAAAGAGCTTAGAGCGTCCTTTCCAGTGAGGGGATTATACTGTAAACACAGTGGACATGCCATTTTATGTGATGTGTTAGGTCCATGGCAGCTAAAAACAAAAATACATGAAGAGTGGGAGAATGGAAGTCCTGGAGTCAGAAGATAGAGGTCAAACTGGGTGTTGACGAAAACCCTTAATTGGGCAGCGACCTTTAAGCAAAGGCAAGGAGGGAGAGAGCAAGAGTAGGTCTGGAAAATGTCTCCTAAGGCAAAAGGAAGAGCCACTGTAAGATCCCAGAGAACAGGATGAGCCATAGAGTAAGGGTAGAATAGACGAGCCATAGAGTAAGGGTAGAATAGACGAGCCATAGAGTAAGGGTAGAATAGACGAGCCATAGAGTAAGGGTAGAATAGACGAGCCATAGAGTAAGGGTAGAATAGACGAGCCATAGAGTAAGGGTAGAATAGACGAGCCATAGAGTAAGGGTAGAATAGACAAGCCATAGAGTACGGGTAGAATAGGAAGGGAGAAAGATGGTTCCTGGTGGACTTGAGTGCTTAACGGTCTTGCCTCATTGAACACTCCCAGTCCTTTTTTGTTTTGTTTTTTTTAAATATTTATTTATTTATTATGTGTACAGCATTCTTTCCACGTGTGCCTGCATGCCAGAAAGGGGCACCAGGTCTCATTATAGATGGCTGTGAGCCACCATGTGGTTGCTGGGAATTGAACTCAGGACCTCTGGAAGAGCAGTCAGTGCTCTTAACCACTGAGCCAACTATCTCTCCAGCCCTTTTGTTTTGTTTTTGTTTTGTTGTTGTTGTTGTTGTTTTGAGACTGGGTTTCTCTGTATAAGTGACCCTGGCTGTCCTGGAACTCTAGACCAGGCTGGCCTCAAACTAACCCCTGCCCACTGAACCCTTGAAAGGGACACGTTGGTAAACAGACTGAACTGTAGCAGATAGAGGATAGAGGATACATGCTCTGAGACTTGTTACCGTATGGGGAGAGAGGAGCAGTGCTCAGAGTCTGGCCAGAGTTGAGACTGTCAGTGGAGGTGAGCAGAGTCGACAAGGAAACAGGATGTGTGGTGGATGGGTAAACAGACTGAGCAAAGCATAGCCGTGAAGCCCTGCAGAGCCAACGTAAATAAATACCCGCTTTGTAGTCTGGTGTGGTGGCCCATGCCTTTAATCCAGCACTCAGGAGGCCGAAGCAGGCGGATCTCCTGTTAGAGGCCAGCCTGGACCAAACAGTGAGCTCCAGCAGAGTATCTCAAAAAAAAAAAAAAAAAAAGAAAAAATCTGTTCTGGCTTCTCAAAACCTCTGTAAGAAAGGGAGCGAACCCACATCAATGCCAGGTATGGTGTCTGGTGGCCACATCTCTAGTCCCGGGGCTTAGGAGGCTGAGGTGGGAGGCTAGGGGATTCCCGGAAAGCATGAGCTTTGCGGTGAGGCTGCCTCAAAATTGGAAACCTAAGCAAATAAATAATAATATATGAGGTCAACTAGAGAGGTATGGGGGTAAGTTCAGACAAATCTGCACTTGAATCCTGATGTCGCCATTTATCTCTCTTGGGAAATTACATGAGCTGTCTGAGGAGGAGACTTTGAGTGTCCTGGGCTGGATGGGGGCGGGGTGGGGGGTGGGAGGAGCCCTTTGTGCAGCACTAACTCACCTCCAGTCCTGCTGGTTGAGTGAGGGCCTTCCTTCCCTCAGCCAAAGTGTAGAGGAGAGGACCTGAACTGGCGCCATCAATGAGTCTACACTTGGTTGTCTTTGTTTCTCTATTTATTATTATCTAAGACAGACCTTGCTGTGTAACCCTGGTCGATCTGGTATTCACTGTGTTGTTTTGAAATCTCAGCCTTCCTTTTGCTTCAGCCCGCCTCACAAGAAGGCAGCAGTGAGATACCGCACCCGGCTTCTGTTCGTTTATTTAATAGGCTCTCCTTGTCCAGGATGACCTTGAACTCGGGACGGTCGTGTCTCCGCTTCCCAAATGGTCGGAGTGTAGTCAGTCAACCCAGAAATGAGCCTAGACTTTAAGACTGACTTTTAAAACGTATGCCTGAAATGAGGGAGGAAAAATCTTGACTTTTAGGATTATTGTGACCTAGGAATAGGGAAGGCAATGGCATGCATTTCTGCATACATGGACTTACATGTGCATGCGTTGGTCAATTGCTGAGGCTAAGGAGTGAGCTCGTGCTGTAAGCTGAGAGAGACAGCTGCAGGAGAGGAGTCCCACCAAGCCCCCAGAAGCCAGCCTAGGCCTCCAGTGTGGCGGGGTTCTCACTGCACCGAATTTTGCTTGCAGTTGTCAGGACAGGTGGCTAATAACTCTGCCAGGATTAGGGCAGGACAGGCTCCACCTGCTGTACACAGCGATCTGGTGACTGGCCTGGGGCTTTTGTTGGTTCTTTGCTAAGCAAGCTTTCCCCACAGGCTGCATTCCAGCCTCACGTCTGGCAACCCCTCATCTGTGTATGTGGGATGATGAAAGCTGTGTGGCCGTCCTATAGCAGAGCAGGTCTAGCTAGCTGTCCCTTGGGGCCAGGGTACAGGAGGAATTGGGAGGAAGGAGTCCAGAAATGAAGCCAGCGGCGGAAAGAGGGCAGTCACGTTTTATTTATGGTCATTAAATGCCTGTTCCCTGCCTTTTAAATAGGTGAGGACCATGAAAATGTGGCTGAACTAATGTGTTGAGCAGCTCTTCCATGGCTGTTAAACCACTGCAAACTGCAGATCCTACAAAGGTTCTCTCTCAGACTGGAAACTTTAAAGTTCAGGGTATATCAGAATCCACAAGGGACCTTGTCTGAAGTAAAGAATTCCTGAGCTGCTGATCCAAGAATTTCCTGAGCCTGAGAATCTGTGTGTTACTATCCCAAGGCAAACATTTTTCCTCTCAGTGCTTTTTTAGCTAGTAAGAAATATATTTTATATTGTAATAGGGGGATTTGAAACAAGAGATTCATAGAACTATCATTTTCCTGTCCCTAAGATATTCTATTCTACATTATTCTTAAGATAATAATAATAATAGGGCTGGGAAGATAGCTCCACAAGTCAAGGCTTTTGCCTGCAATCCTGAGACCCTAAGTTCCCATCCCTTGAATCTACAAGGTGGAAGGAGAGAGCCAACTACCACAACCTCCACACCCCTACCCTTGCTTACACAAAATAAAATGTTTTGTCCAAAAAACAAAGTAATAATAATAAACCTACCAAATTGATTGCATGATCCATCAGTAACTTTAGCTGACAGTTCCCATTCCCAAATCTCTGTTCTATAGGAGTCATTTTGGGCACACTTTCGGTCATCTTTGTTTTATGGTTTCCTTGCATTCACTCAGCATTTTAATTTTTACTTATTTATTTATTCACTTTGAGACTAGGTATCCCTGTGTAACTGTGGCTGGAACTCACTGTTCAGATCTGGTTGGTTTCAACATCCCACACTCTTCCTGTCTCTTCCTCCAAAATGCTGGGACTATGGACATGTGCCACCAGCCCTGGCAAAGCAGATATCAATTAAATGCTGATCTAAGGATTGGGAATATAGTAGTAACAGTGAACAAATGGCCCCACTATCATAACTTGAGTGCCCTTGTTCTTTTGTTAATTCTCCCATCCCACAAGGGTGAGCAAGTCTTCCAGAGAAATATTTGGCCCACTGCACCCAGAATGCAAATATAATAATAGCTGGTACGACCTCGTGCCGTCTCTTTATTGTTTGTGGGACAATGAAGGAAAATTCAAATAGAGTAGCAGAAATCTGTGCAGTTAGTTCCCTGCAATATCAGGTGCCACCCAAATCAAGCCAGTAACAGTGATCAAGATGTGTGTCCCCTCCATAAAATCATTTATTTAAAAAAAATGTTAGTATCAGGGTCTTAGTACCTTCTCCTGAAATACAATTTGATTACAAAAGGCTAAATAGAGGAACAGTGTGTGTGTGTGTGTGTTGGTTTTGTGTGTGTACTGTCCTGCTTGTCTTTAAACCTCTGATTAGTGAAGTGCACTTTCTGCTCTTTAGAAGATCCGAACTGGAGTCCTATAAGCTGCTCACAACTTCCTGTAACTCCAGCTCCAGCAGATCCAACCCCTCTGGCCTCTGTGTGCACCTATTCCTATGCATACATATTCACAGACACATTCGTGCATATAATTTAGTTATTTTTTTTAATCACAAGCTAGGGAATCGTTTTGAATAGGCAGTTTGAATCTTGAGTATTGGTGATATTCAGCTAAATAAGGCAAGTCAGCTATACTATAGAGATTCTACACACCCCTCTTTCCCAAGGAGTTTGAAGGGCATGGAGAGCTGGCCACAGATAAGGAGGCTGGGCTTGCTTCTGAGGAGAAATTAGAAGCTGTGGTGGTTAGCTACCTCTGTATACCGCCGGGGCGAAGGTTGGTGGTGTCTGCAGAAGCACGTGGAGAAAAGACCTCTGAATAGTCCCTTCCTGTGCTTGCAAACAGACCAGGCAGCCATGTTGTCAAGAATCCAGGAAACAGATGGCTGATGTTTTGAGAATTAAATATGGCAAGTAAAATTAGATTAAGTGTATCACAGCCTGGATTTCAGCCACCGGTGCAGCCACTGCAGACAAATTTCGGTCCCATCTGCTGGGACAGCAGCAAATTCCAGGCTCATCTACCTCTACACAGGGCCCCCAGAAGTGGGGTTATTCTGTATAGTCAACTAAATGGAGCCCTAGGTACCTTGCTGCTAGCTAAAGTTCTATATACCCTGGACCTGCACCTCCCATTTGGTGGGAAACTCAGTGATACCTCTCAGCATCTTGACATGCTTTGTTGAGCTCTTTTATCTTCCATCCCCTCCATGGGCCAGCGGGATGCTGTGCGATCCTCTGGCAATTACACTCATGCCTGCAATGCCGTCTGCCACCAGGAACTTCATCAGACTTCCACCTCTGTGACCGTGTACCTTCGCTTTGGGGCGTGGGAATCTGAAACCCATGATTACCTCTTGGTTCTGTCACCTACCTAGTAATTGTCACCTTTGTAAAATTATTTGGCATCATTGAGATAAGTGTCCTCATAAATAAAAATGAGATTAATAGTAGGTATATAGGTGGCTGCAAAGATTAGCACCAGTGTAGTTTTTACAAATGGCAAGAGCTTTTAGGGCTTCTAGTAGATGACAGTTTTAATTGTTATGTATTTAATTAGCCCCATTTGCCACTGAGGCTTTTGGACATGAGCTGTGCCTCATACCCAGCTCTCAAAACTAGTTTATTAGTCAAAAAACACCCATGATGTTTGTTATAAGCCAATCAATTATTGTTCAAAGAAGAAATTGGTCCAATGAGGCCAACGGTTTCGCCCATATTTAAAATAAAACCAGCATTCTTCTCTGAAATATCGGTCAGGCAGTTTCTAATATTCAGTATCAGGTTCTGTTGCTAGCATTAGGCATGTGGTAATTAATTGGTTAAGAAAGGTTAGCCAGTCACACGAAGAATTAACAGAGGAATAAATGGTTCGATGCACTCAGCAAATATTTATCAAGTGTCATTCCCATGCTAGCCGGGGCACATTGCAGGATATGCAAACAAACCTGGGTGTGGGACTTTGGTGGTGACCTGGAAATGCTTCTCTGAGCAGATGTCTTTTAAGCTGAAATCTGGGATAAGCTGTACTACAAAGCCTCCCTTACGATGGACTGTTTTCTTGGAAGATTTTGTTGCCTGGGCCTGCTGGATTGCATCCAGCATTATGCTATTCCTCCTGCCATGTGACGGCTTCCTACTGTTCTACTTTTTTTTCTGCTTGCTTAGACGTTCCTAATAAAATAGCAAACACCAAACGTGATCAGATCCTGCCCTGCGTTTCTGGACAAGCTTCTCTAATTCCCCTCCCCATGTCATCTTTAATGGACATTGTAGTTGGCCAGCCCATAATCCCTTGCAACTCACCTTTTCCATAGTGCCCTAAACTCTCTCCTGAACACAGCAGCTGTGCTCCAGGGCTTTCTCTGGGCACGAATGCTGAGTAGTTAACATCGAGCCCAGAGCTAATGATCAGCTGCAGTTGGTGTACTCATACTCCAGCACCCTTACCCTTGGGTGGGACAGCTCAGAGCCAGGTTCCAGGTGGTCTTGGGGATTGCAGGGAACCTCTGGGGGTCTGAACCAGGTATAGCAACAAGCTATGTGCCGCAGCTGGCCTCCCTTCATTCCCTGTCTGTCTTCCCCACCTCTCCAGTGCTTCCTGTCATTATGTGCCAGATAAACTCCTAGAAGTCAGACCCTCAGGACCTGCTTCTGGAGATCATCAGCTCAGATAGAGGGAGGTAGGGGTTGGGTAAACCCCCTGCAGCGTTTGCAGGGGCCTTCCTCTGAACCTCAGGTTTTGCCGGTTCATGAATATCCAAAGCAGAATTGAAAAAAAGGAAAAGTGGGGGAAAAGTCAGAAGGAAAGTGGGCTGGTTTAGTGAGGAAAGAAGGGCTCTCTGGGCAGGAAAGATTGCCTCTCCAACTTCATAATTTAAAGTTTGCATCACCTCCTCTCCACAGTGAAGAGCTTTGCAAGGACATCTGTTTAGTCTCCTTCCTACAGACCTAGAGAGACTCAATACTCAGCCTCACAGACAGGGACCATTGTGGCTAGAATTCCAGTGAGAGCTGAGTTCTTAGTATAGTAATTCTCAGATACACTGGGGATGGGACAGGATGGTCCCCGTAAATCACAGGAAAATCTCAGCTTCCAGCGCTTGGGAGATAGAGAGAGGCAAGAGGATTGGGGATTCAATCAGCCTTCTTCAGCTGCACAGTAAGATCAACGCTAGTGGAGCACATAGCCTTGAGATCCTGACTCAAACACCGAAAATGGATAAAACACAACAAAGAAGAGGGACAGTGACAGGCCTTGATTGAGCAACGAGGAAACTTCCCTGAACACTCTTCTGCCCCAGGTGCTGCCTAGATTTCTAGGCCTTCCTATAGCTAAGTATGATCCTTGAAAGCATGATCCTTTGTCTGTCTCAAATTCTTAATAGAGTAAGGATTGGGACTGCAATTAGGTTCTCTTTGTATCCCTGGAACAAACCATGGGATTCGTGCTCAGTGAAAAAAAGATCAAATTTTTCTTTTTAGTATGCAAAAATCAGTTTTTTCTTTGCAAGATCTTGTGGACAAGTGGGGCCTGAACAGATGAGTGGATAATGAAATCATGTATATAAGTGACCGTCATTGATCATGAGGCTTCCCATAGGAGGGGCCCTTAGCAGCAATTTTATTTTAAATGAATAGCATCCAAATGCAACCCCGAATGACGAATCCTAAGAATTCCAGTAGGTTCTAGTGGCTGGAACACATTTCCAAATAAGCAGCGGATGAAAGAATGAGCTGAGGCCTCGCAGGAGAAGGTCGAGCCTTGCGCTCAGCAATGTGGACACAAGCTGAGTGTCTGGCTCTGTTGAAAGGGTGCAATTGAAAGACGACAGTCCAGGAAGACTGTCACATGCACCACCCTCCTCAGCGCCCTTCTCCCCTGAGGCCCTGTCCAGTGTTCACAGTGCCTGGTTGGTGGATATGCTCTATAAACTGCAGATCCCGTGAATACAGGTTTCTTTTCAGCTTTGGGGACAGGAAGATACCTGAATTAGATCAACTGGAGGTAGGATTGTAGAGGAACTGCTGATAAAAGTTGCGCTGACCTTTCTCCCACTCCAGTCTGTTGTCACACAGCCACGGTGATCTTTCCAGAACTTAAATGAACTTCTGGCAAGCCTGGGCTCACAATCATCTTGTAGTTCCTTGTTAAATCAAAGCCACGGTCTTCATAGCTCCCCGACCCCCTGCTCCTCATTATTTTCTATCTTTCACAATGTTCTTCAGCACAAACACGCCTGTTTCCGGGTCTGGAACAAAGGGACTGGGCCCACTCCCCACTTGGATCCATCCTGACTCAGTGATCACTGGCCCCAGGAACACCCTCCCCCGACACTGTGTTCAAACCTAATGGCTGTGCCTAAGTTTCACTACCTGGCTGAATTTTTCTGCGTAGCTGGAATCTTTTTCAATGTGTTACATAATGTACTTGTTTTGCATGTAATTGTCCTTTTCCCTCCATAATGCACTTGCTTCCTGAAGGTATTTTGTCTGCTGATCTTCCCTTAGCACCTGAAGTGATACTTGGCATCATAGGTAGCGGAGAATCTTGAAATATTTGTGAATTAAATAAGAACCGGATGGTATTGGCATACACCTTTAATCCCAGCACTCTAAGTTGAAGGCCAGCCTGGTGTACAGATCTAGTTCCTGGTCAATCATGGCTATACAAAGAAATCCTGTCTTCAAAAGAAAAAGAAAAGCATCTTTCCAAAATTGCCTTTTTTAGGTACATGAACTGGGATGTGCTTTCTGTTCTCCAAGAGGAAGGGTCTTTTGCCTTACATGTAAGTCCAGATCACAGGACCATCTCGTAGCTTCAAGCTTACAGTATGTTGGTTGGCTAGGGATCTGCTCTGTGCCAGGATTAATCAAGCTGTCCCTACAAGTGTTTGACTAACTAGTGCCCAGGGGAATACAAAGGGAAAAATATTCTTGTTTCTCGAGTCTGACTGCTGAGAAGGTGGGATGCTCATAGCAGGCTGTGTGTCTTTATTGTGTTTCTGTTTCTGTGATAAACACCATGACAACGTACAGAAGAAAGAGTTCATCTGGGCTTACGGTTCCAGAGAGCTAGAGTCCATGGTGCCAGAGAGTTGTGGCAGCAGAACAGGCGGGGAGCTCACACCTTGAATCACAAGCAGGAAGCTGAGAAAGCGAACTGGGAGTGGCATGAGACTTTGAAGCCCAAAGCCCACCCAAGTGACATACTACTTCCTCCAGGAAAGTCACACCTCCGAAACCTACCCAGACAGCAGCACCAACTGGGAATTTGGCAACACCTTTAATCCCAGCGCTCAGGGCAGGATCTCTGAGTTCAAGGCCAGCCTGGTTTACTGATCTAGTTCCTAGACAACCGTGCTTACTCGAAGAAACCTTGTCTCTCGAAAACACAAAAGACTGGGGGGGGGGGGCACGTCATTGAAACCACCACAGTGTGTAAGTCAGTGCATGGTATAGAACAATAAATATGAGGATGAAGAGTTTGGCTGAAATGCCCTTTAAAGCTAAGTGGCATGTGGCTGACAAATGCTTGGAGAGGCCCCGTGACTTGGACAAGGAAGAATTCAGTGGCAGAAACCCTGTTTTTTGCCTCCATGCAGGTGTTTCCTGGGACTCCCTTCCAGATGAGCTGCTTCTTGGGATCTTCTCCTGCCTGTGCCTCCCTGAGCTGCTGAGAGTCTCTGGAGTCTGCAAGAGGTGGTACCGCCTCTCGTGAGTATTTTTCACCCTTTGGGACATATATGCAGGGGAAGAGCATAGCTGCCCCAAGCCAACTAAACACCTTTTTATTATAGTTAGAAGTCTGTTTCCTCCTTTCGCAGTCAGAGGGAGGAGTCTCCTGTAAATCTATTGCTCCATTCCTGGCCTATGTTCAGCTCTGCCCTTGTTTGCAAAGTATACACCTGCTTGGGCCAGGTGGCGTGCTAAGATTGGGGGCGTTCTGGAGGGTGGCAAGATAGCCCAGTACAGGGGACCAGACTGGTAGCCCGGGGTAGGGGTACAGCCTCTGAGCTTGGGCAGAGTGTGAACCCAGCCTCATTTACATGTTCCACATGATCTGAACACATTTCTGGCTACCCTGCATGTAAGATGGTCACAGCTGCACCTTCATCATGGGATAGTCATAACGGATAAAATGAAAAGTGCCAGTATATTGCCTGACTCGGCACAAGTGCTATCTGTGGTAGTCTTAGGTGGCTCTTGGCTATATTTAAATTTGTGGTCAAGGGGAATGAACCAAGAAGGCAGTGACAGAGATGATATGCGGGCTGTTTGTTCTTTTTGTTGTTCTCTGGTGTGCTGGGATTATACCTACTGCCTCAGACGTGTGAGGCATGAGCTTTTATCTGAGCTACATACACCCCTCCAGGCCCAAGCCTAGGCAGTTTTCTTAGGGATGAAAAAGTTCACACGGTAGTGGCTACATTTCACCATCCCCACCAAAGGACTTTTTTTCCCCACCAGATATGCATTTGTTCATACCATGCAAACAAATCTATTAACCTTTATACAAACGTGTACATATTTAAGGTATGCAATCAATATGGATTGCTGTAGGTGTGGGTCCCTAAATAGCTACTGTCCTCAAGCCAATTACCATACCCGTCATCTTACGTAGTTCTTTTTCCACGGGTGTGGCTAAAGCACCTAAAATAACACTCTTTAGCAAAAGTTCCCAAGTCCAGGACAATATTACCAGTCCTCAGGTAGTACATTAGCTCCTAAGACTTGTTTATCTGTGTGTCTGCCCAGTGCCTTTGACCTCCATCTTCCCTTTGGTTCAGTAACCATCTCTGTTATGCTAGAATAATAACCGACATAGCAATTTAATCTTCCGCACGGGTTGAAATGACAATTTTGTTGTTGTTGTTGTTGTTGTTTGTTTGTTTTTTTGGTTTTGGTTTTTCAAGACAGGGTTTCTCTGTGGTTTTGGAGCCTGTCCTGGAACTAGCTCTTGTAGACCAGGCTGGTCTCGAACTCACAGAGATCTGCTTGCCTCTGCCTCCAAAGTGCTGGGATTAAAGGCATGCGCCACCACCGCCCGTGAAATGACAATTTTATATTACTCTAGTTTATGACTTGAAGAAACTTCAGGGTCAAGAACAGTACTTTGTGAAGTGAACTTTAAAATAAGACTTGTTAGCTCCCCAGCCTTCACCATTACCAGTTACATTTGGTTTAGGATTGGGATGGCTGCTGAGTTCATTTTCCCTTTCCACGTCAACGCTGTGTTATCTGGGGCAAGGTGAATGCTTCAAGATTTGTCCTGGGTTCTAGACTAAACCAGCTGTTGTTTACCTCTTTCAAAGGAGAGACATTGAGATCTGAGATGATCAAGAATGTTCTGCTCTCAGAGTGAACAAGAAAAAGATACAAAGCATGCCACCTTCTAAGGGTATCATATTTATAGTCTACTCTTTCTCCTCCGCATCCCCAGACAGGGTTTCTCTGTAGCTTTGGTTCCTGTCTTGGAACTAGCTCTTGTAGACCAGGCTGGCCTCGAACTCACAGAGATCCGCCTGCCTCTGTCCCCCTAGTGCTGGGATTAAAGGCGTGTGCCACCACTGCCCGGCTAGTCTGTCAAATCATATTACTAGCAAATTTTTTTGTAGCAAAATTCTTTTAGAACTGGCCAGTGGAGTGTTTATTTCCAGTATGTCTAAAAGAGAGTTCCAGTGCACTAAGGCTTTTAAAATAAAATGGTCTCTCATAGCCGGGCGGTGGTGGCGCATGCCTTTAATCCCAGCACTTGGGAGGCAGAGGCAGGCGGATCTCTGTGAGTTCGAGGCCAGCCTGGTATACGAAAGCTAGTTCCAGTACAGGTTCCAAAGCTACAGAGATACCCTGTCTCGAAAAACAAAATAAAACAGAATGGTGTCTCATTTGCTTGCACTTCATTCTTTCTCCAACTTTCTCAATTAAGTTCAGCTGTGGCTAGTAAAGCTCTTACTGTAGGGGCTAAAGAGATGGTTCGGTGGTTAAGAGGCCTTGTTGCCCCTCCCCCCCCCCAGTGGACCAGAGTTCATTGCTCAGCACCCACTTCTGGCAGTTCACAAATGCCGGTAGTTCCATCTGGCCTTGGAGGGCACCTACCTACCTACACACACACACACACACACACAGCATTTGCTTACACCGACATATACACATTAATAAAAATAAAATAAGACTTTAAGAAGAAACACTAAGTGGAGCTCAGTCCAGTTTTGGAACCTCCCTTTTATGTTAGAAACTACATCTAATGTGTTTACCTCTTTCCTTTAACGTTAATATAAATGTGTACAAGCACACTCATCCACATGAATATGGACCAGAGCCAATCTGTGACTTGTTCCTGCCTGTGTGATCGATGTGTCTCATAAAATAATTCCGACTTTTCTTCCTGCATTTATATTTTCATGGACCTTGGTAACCGTGGCAACCCATCAACACGTAACAGTGGAGAACAGGACTGTTTGGGAAGTTTGGAACTTACTGTACTATAATTCACATTTTTAGATGATTTTTTTTTTTGGTTTTTCGAGACAAGGTTTCTCTGTAGCTTTGGAGCCTGTCCTGGAACTCCCTTTGTAGACCAGGCTGGCCTCGAACTCCCAGAGATCCGCCTGCCTCTGACTCCCGAGTCCTGGGATTAAAGGCGTGTGCCACCACCACCCGGCTTTTAGATGATTTTTAAACGTTACACTTAATGATGGTATTTTGTTCGCCGGTTCTAGGTTCTTTGTCATTCTAGCATTTGATAATCTAGATTGAAAATACAGAAAGAGAAAATACAAAAAGGAAGCTTATTGATACTGTAATCAAGAAATGTTCAGTATTTCAATGTCAGCTTGGAAGCAAAAGCTCTTCAGATTTGCCTTAAGGAGATTCGGTGGCCATGCGTCTGTGTTCGTAGCGACTTTAATGGGTCCCCAGGGTCCCCAGAATTCACTGTGGCCAATTTACCAAATGAAGCACCTTCCCGTTTTAGGCTCGATGAGTCTCTCTGGCAATCCCTCGACCTCGCAGGTAAAAACCTTCACCCGGACGTGACTGTCCGCTTGCTTTCTCGAGGGGTGATCGCCTTCCGCTGCCCACGGTCGTTTATGGAACAACCATTGGGTGAAAGTTTCAGGTAAAAGAAATGACTGAATGTTGGGGTGAAAACAGCTCATGCACCTTTTTTTCTTGTTTGTGTCTTCAGCCTGTGAGGGGTTGTTTCTCGTGTGAGCTGCCAGTTACATATTGTGCCGTGTGGCCTCTAGCTTGAAGCATGGCACGGGTTTAAGAGCTACTGGTGGGCTTTCCCCAGGGTCAGAGATGTTTGTATAGGGACGTCTGAGCCTGTGGCTCAGTGTTAGAGTACTTGCCTAGCACATGAGACCCTGGGTTCATCCCATTTTCCCAAAGGAAAACAGTGCTCGTTAGCCATCCAGCATGAGCGCCCAGCAGGCAGGGCCTCTCTCCCAAGGGCCAGAGGTGTACCAGGGCCACATCAGAGAATGCAAACCTGCTACTTCCGTCCACACTGCCCATCCATAAGAAAGTGAGGGGGAGTATTTTCATGCTTGTGTCATGAGCTTTCTGTCCTATCATGGACAGGTTTGCACCCTGAAAAGAATGCCTTCTTTTTTGTTTTGTAGACTGTTTTGAAAAAATACTTCTCTGGTGCTGCAAATTATGGAATACTAAGGTTTCGTGCTATCTGATGCCCAAGAAGAATAGCTAGATACGGAAGAGAAAAGCAAGCTAAAGACAGTATAACATGTCTCCATTCTAGTACCTTCCCCTTCTTTCCATTGTCCAATTCCTCTCCCCACGACTTTTATTTATTTACCCCAACTGCTGTTCTTCCGTAGCCTGTTTTTGTGTTCCTGCCAGGGTTTGTCCGTCTTCTCCTCCACATGCTGTTCTCAGACAAGCCCACATTTATGCTCAGGATTCTCCAGCTCTTCTGTTCCTCTTCTCAGTCCTTAGTTCTCAGTACCTAAAAGCTTCCACCCCTGAACTTCTGACTACTTCAGTATTAGCATATCTAAGTGTAAACACGGCCTGCAATTAAAACTGGTTCTTCCTCTGTCCTCCCTGTCTTAGTAAACACTGTTGCTCACCCACTCAGCCCCTACCAGTGCCAGAAGTCATCATAGGCTCACCCCACTCCCTGGGCACGTCTACCCAGCTCATTCCTGTGACACCTGCCTATTAATTTTCTTACTGGGAGCATGTTGGCAGCAACATCTACACTTGGCAAATCTTGGATTATAAAAATAAGAATGAGGACGGGAATTAGCTAGAAGCAATTTGTTTTATGACCAGATCTTTATTTGGTATTTAAAGTGAGTGTTTAGTCTGATTTGTGATCTCTCATGCGGGGGCAGGAAGGGTCAGGTCGGAACTGACTGTACTCGTGTGAACCGCCTGACGGGGCCTCTTTTCTCTCCTTCATCTTCAGCTCTTTTCGTGTGCAGCACATGGACTTGTCGAACTCAGTCATAAATGTGTCAAACCTCCATGGGATTCTGTCTGAGTGCTCCAAGTTGCAGAATCTAAGCCTGGAAGGCTTGCAGCTTTCGGATCCCATTGTCAAGTAAGTGGCACCTGAAGTATGTCACAGATGGTTGCAGTGTTTCTTGTATGTGACTACAGTGTCCTTATACATACCTGTCCAGAAGGACATACCAAATATCCAGAACTGTCCAGAGTCTTCAAGACGACAGAAGTTTGAATACTGATCATATGCCAGACCCCATTCTAGGTGTGATAGACAAAGGCGGACAGCATGTGGTCTGGGAGACGGATAATTAGAGTGCAGAGTGTTCACTAAATGCACTGGTGGTTATGTGGCAACACACAGAAAGGCCCAGTTGAATTTAAGGAGGACAGCCTTCTCCGTCGGAGGAATGACTTGTAGGCTGGCGATTAAGACATTCCAGTAGGAGATCTCAGAAGTGATGGGACATCGGAAGCAGCCTTGGGAAAGCTGCTGCTGTTCTGACTCCTAAGTAGCTGGCTGTTGCCTGAGCACAGCAGTCCGGGAGAGGAGGAGAAGCGTGGAGACTTATAATGGCCTTCTGTGGAGACGGAGTTTGCAAAGAGGCCTTGAAGCAGAGTGCATCGTGTGTCTGAAAACAGAAGGGCTGTGTCAAACTGAAATGTATTTGATTAGTTTGCTAGGGACCACATGGGGTTAGTTGGACAGACAGGTTAGGTTGCTGGAACAGGTTAGGTCTATGGTCGCATGGAACAAGACTGGTAGCAAATATGTAGCAAAAATTTTATCTTAGTAGATATTAAGTTAAAAGTAATACTGAGAGCCAGCACCTGTGGTAAGCTCTTGCCCTCTTGCCCTTGCTCCTGCCTGTGAAAGCTGAGCCACAGAGAGGCTGGCTGGCTTGTCCACGTTCACAGTTATTCAGTACCAGGCCAAGACTTAACTCCAAAACAACTGGCTATTCATCCCCCAGGTTCCCTAATAGAGGGAAGGCAATAAAAGATACATTTATTGGTGTTCCTTGTGCATTTACACTGCAAACACTTTGCAAGTCCTTTGGTATATTATGTCATTCAACCCTTGCTTCCTTTTTTTTTTTCAAGACAGGGTTTCTCTGTAGCTTTGGAGCCTGTTCTGGAACTAGCTCTTGTAGGCCAAGCTGGCCTCAGACTCACAGAGATCCGCCTGCCTCTGCCTCCCGAGTGCTGGGATTAAAGGCCCAGCTCAACCCTGTTTCTAACCCTGCCAGTTTGCCACAGTTGCCAATTTGCATATGAATAATGGAAGCAGATCACTCTGCTGTGACAAGAGATGGTGAAATATAGATTTTTAAGCTCACTTCTGACTCACAAGCGTATGTGCTAAATTATTATATTCGCCCTCCTCCTCCCTACCACAGCACACACACACACACAAGGACTCACCACTGATGCTATTCATTCCTCTGGCATTTTCTCTTCCCTAGCACTCTTGCCCAGAATGAAAACCTGGTGCGGCTAAACCTCTGCGGGTGCTCTGGGTTTTCCGAATCTGCCGTGGCGACTCTGCTGAGCAGCTGCTGCAGGTAGGAACAGTCTGCCCTGTAGCAGATACAGTGACTCTTCGCATCTGGGTATCTGGATGTGCTTTTGAGGGCTGCCATGGTCTGGGCCTGGGCAATGTAGCATCTGGTGCGAAAATGTTAAGGCTGAACTCAAAGCGTGTTTGTCAAGGAAGGACGCTTGGGTAGTGATCCCTTCTTTGCTGCTGTTAAAGGGAAGTAGAGAGATGTGTTTATCACAGTGTGGTTGATTTATATCTGACCAAGCCATATTGAATATGGGTGATATGTACTGCTAAGTGAGAGGAGACGTGGCATAGAGAATACACAATGCCTATAATGTAGATGCTCCTTGTGTTATCTGTATGTCTCCTTAGTGTTCTCTCAAAGGGAAATGGCCCTGGATCAGAACATCGCGAGGCAGACAAAGCATGCTGCACTGCGTTCAGTCAGTCAGCATAGATGCAGGCAGAAGGAGGGAGCGTTGACTTGGAAGCTCGCTGGCTCTCCTCACAGGGAGAATCGGATGCAGTGGATTTGTGTAGCATCTCGGTCTTTTTCATTAGTAGTCAGTCCATGGGTTTTATAAAACATTTGAGTTGGTAGCTGCCGAGTGCTGTTTTGACAAGAATCTAGATGGTTCGAGAAAGACACATACAAGCTATATTTTTCAACCTGCATCCCCAGAAGGAGGCAGTGTTTGCTCTGGCCTCCCTGCTGCCGCTGGGTAAGTTGCAGGCACAGGTGTTTAGAGGAGAGAATGCAGTTGTCAATGAATGACATGGGGTGGTCTGTGCATGAGGCGTTACAGAACCTGGTTGTGTATTTTTGGCGTGTGCTGCTTCAGTCGCCCTCGTCCTCCTGATGGCTTCATACCTTCCCTGTCGCCCTTCCGTCATGCAGACTGGATGAACTGAATCTCTCCTGGTGCTTCGAGTTCACTGAAAAGCACGTGCAGGCCGCCGTGGCACATCTGTCGGCGACCATCACCCAGCTCAACCTCAGCGGCTACCGAAAGAACCTCCAGAAAACAGGTTAGAGCGTCGAGGCCGGGGCGCTGAGCTGCTTTATGGCTCGCCTGTGACATTTCTGCAGCCTCATTGTCTCCTTAATCCAGCGTGCGTGCTGTGTATGTCTTCAGCAGAGGGATTGTTCGTCGGAAGAGTTAGGTAGAGGGAAAATAGCTCCTGAGCTGGATTCAGGCTGTGAGTCCAGGATCTAGACAAAGATTCTTTTAAAGTAACGTGTGTGTGTGTGTGTGTGTGTGTGTGTGTGTGTGTGTGTGTGTACTTGGAGATCAGAGGTCAACACTGGGTGATTTCATCAGTACTTCTCTACCTTTAATAAAAAGTTACGTATTTTTCTATTTTATTTATATATAGGTGTTTGCCTGCATTCATCATGCCTGTACCCTGTTGTCAGTTTGTTTACTCTACTCTTAATAGGCTTTTCGGGGAGGGGGTGAGGGGCCCACCCCCCAGCTCCCAAATAAGTCACACACGGAGGCTTAGTCTTGGTTATGAGTACCCAGCCTTGGCCTGTTTCTTGCCAGCTTTTTTTGTTTTGTTTTGGTTTTTTTTCGAGACAGGGTTTCTCTATAGCTTTGGTGCCTGTCCTGGCACTAGCTCTTGTAGACCAGGCTGGCCTCGAACTCATAGAGATCCGCCTGCCTCTGCCTCCCGAGTGCTGGGATTAAAGATGTGCGCCACCACTACCTGGCTTGCCAGCTTTTCTTAAATTATCTCATCTATCTGTGGCCTTGGGGCTTTTGTCTTTCCCTATTCCTGTATGTCTTTTCTTTCCTTCTTTCCCTATGTCTGGCTCTGTAGCTGGGTGACCCCTGGAATCCTCCTCCTTTCTCAGGCCCCACCTTCTCATGTTTATTTGCTGCCTGCCAGCCCCGCCTGTTTCTCTCTCCTGCCTCACCATCAGGTGTTTCAGACAAGCAAAGTAACACAGCTTCACGGAGTTAAACACATGCAAAGTAAACAAAAGCAACACACCTTCAAATAGTACCCTAATAGTACCCCCACATGTATGCAGTGCCTGCAGAAGCCAGAAAGGGTGGCAGACCTCCTGGAACTGGAGTTACAGTTTAGTTGCCTTGTGGTTGCTGGGACCCAGACTCTGGTTCTTCCCAGTCTTCCTATTTTGCCATTTTAGGCAGCGTCTCTCGCTTATTTTGCTACTGACTGACAAACAAGCCCACAGGGTCCTCCTGTGACTTCTGTCCCATCCTGAGGTTACAAGTGAATGCTCTCCCACCCAGTGTTCACAAAAGTGCCACAGAGCAAACTCAAGCCCGTGGACTTACAGACAAGCGCTTACACCTCCCGAGTCCCAGAACTACTTTTAATAAACAAAATTACTCTGCAGAACCCTGATGTAAAAATAGGTAAACACAGTAGATTGAACCATTAATGGACCAAATATATTCAGGGAAAAAAATGCATCTGTATTGAACATGTAACTTCTGGGCACAAGGCACTCCTCAGTTCAGTGTAACAACTACACACTCATCAACCATATTGGTGCCAAAAGTAAGCTGAAAGGAGGAGATGCGGAGTGACTTCAGTGTCCTTGGATCTGAGCATCCACATGGGATCCTGGAGTCAAACCCCAGGGACACAAAAGGGTGACTTTGAAAAGTTGTTCAGCTAGGAACAGCTTCCCAAAGTCTGGAAGGCATTTCATCTCAGCGCATGGGGTTCTGCTGCCATCTAGCGGTTAGATGCCAGAATTGCTGCTGGAGAGCACAGAAAAATTAACTTGGGGGTCATCTGGCCCAAAATGTCAGCAGTTAAGATTGAAAATGCCTCAGTTAATAAATTTATATTTACATTTTCTACTTTTTTATTCAGTCTAAAAAACAATGTTGACGAAGACAAGCATTTGAAGTTGGGTGGGTAGCAGCCATGGTACTGACTTAGCTGAGCTTTGTATTGTGTGTGAGACACTGAGAGTTTTAATTTGCACATGTAAGTGGTCACAAGAGGAAATTTTTTTTAAAAAAAAATGGCTTTATAGCTCAGTCTCTGGCTAATATTCAATCCGGGCTGCACAAAGCCAAATTAGTTTAAGTGCTCCAATCAACCCTGTGTGGTGTCTCGTGGGTGTTGCTGGCACACCAGGTGTGGGTAATTTGCTACTGAAGTCTTTAGTATGCTTAAAGAGATGTGAGTCAGGTATCTTGGCTGCTTCATAGTATTTAAGTAGTATTTGGAAACTACTTCTCTGGGGCTTAATACGTAAGATCTGTCAGACCAATGGAAGTGGAAATGTTCATCCTGGGTGGCCAGGGAGGGGTTTAAGGCCGTCCCTGTGTAAGGACGCATATTCGAACAACCACCGTCACAAAGGACCGTCCTCAGATACAGAGACGGAGCCCAGAGCTGCAGCCATGGCTCGATTTCCTGTCACTCTCCCTATGCAGCTCCGGGCATATTTTCCCTTTAGACACTTTAAATTCTAAGTATAGAATTATACTGTTATTCTCGGAAATCAAGGTCATATAAAAATACACAGAGGCAAACAGATCCGTGGTGAGCAGACTTCCTAAATGGTATGAATGGAGTTGAAGATATGAGGAGGAATGGATCTGGGGGGGAGGGGAAGTCGGGGAGGGAAAACTGCAGTTGGGATGTCTTGCATAAGAGAAAAATAAATAAAATTTTAAAGAAGGAAAAATATAGCGGTGGATGGGTGGAATGTGGCAGGACTGGTCACAGAGAGGCCCTCTGATCCTGGGAGAGATAAACAGGAGTTTGTGGAAAAAATTCTAGAACTAGACGCAATGATCAAAGAGGGGATCTTTTATTTCGACAAGAGAGAAATACACACAGGTTTGTGGGAGAGCGTTCGGGAACGAAGGACCGCAAAGATAAAGGCCTTTGTATGGGAGCTGGTGGCAAAGGCGAGGTCGCCAACACAGAAGACACCAGTGATGTGCGGTGGAGCAGTGACATGGTCTGGCTTTACGGGATTCACTCTGGCGCCATGTTGAAAATAGGCTGGGGGGGGGATGCATGAAGCAGGGAGGACAGTTGGGACACTAGGGTGGTAGCTTTTACAGTGCTAAGAAAGGGCCGTATTTGGGTGCATTTAGGAAGCTGACCCAATAGGATTTGGTGACAGGCTGGATGTGGAAAGAGAGTAAAGCGATCAAGTGTGATTCCCGAGGTTTGCGCCTCAGTTGCTGTCCTTGGGGTTGTATGGTACTAGGGCAGGAAGGAGTGGAGGAAAGGGGGAGATTTAGGGCAGACACTGGCGGTTTTAAACATAGATTGGTGTGACTATCACATAGCCAAATCAGTATGTTGAGAAAGAAAGCATTTGAAACTACAAAACTAATATAGGGCGCAGCTGTGAAAGTAAGCATTCAGACATTAAGTGGAGTGTATCAGTTCTAAATAAGTAACATTTAAAATCGTTTTTCCTGCTGACAAAGTAGCTCGGTTCATGTCACTCTTACAAATTCTGCCAAGTGTACAATGTCAGTACTTGCTAGCAGCAATTAACACTCCGGAGTGTTTCCTTCAAGCTGGTTTCCTTTTCTCTATTTTTGTATGAGTTTGTGTGTGTGTGTGCTTTGACTAGATTAAGATTACAGTGCACTGTGTATCTGTGTGTATTTTGTTTTCTTTTTTATGCAAAACATTTCCCGGCGTTTATTTTCCACTTATTTATTTTGGAACGTGGAGGCTCTGGGGGAGTATACCACGGCAAATGTGTGGCGGTCAGAGAACTTGCTGGAGTTTCTTCTTCCACCATGTGGGCTCCAGGGATGATCAAACCTGGGTTGTCAGGCTTGCAGCGAGAGCTTCTCCTCCTCTGAGCCTCTCTCCAGCCCAAGAAGCTATTTACTTAAGTATTTCCTGCTCCATATCTGTTTCACAAATACATGCTTATGAGCTTAATTTATTGTTTATCGTTTTCTTGCATAAGACTATTATTAATCTGTATGACTTATGTTGAATACACACCATTTTCTGATATTTTTCTGAATGCTCTAAAGTGCAGAATTTTTTTTTATTTTTGGGGCAGGGTGTCACTATCTAGCCCTAGCTGGCCTAGAACTACTGTATAAACCAGAGTGGTCTACAGTTTGCACCAATTCTTCAGCCTCTGCCTTCTTAATACTGGGATTACAGGTGTGCCCAGCCATGTCTGGTATAAATACTAGAATTTTTAAAATTTATTTATTATACATACACTTGTCAGGAGAGGGCACCAGATCTCATTACAGATGGTTGTGAGCCACCATGTAGTTGCTGGGAATTGAACCCAGGAACTCTGGAAGAGCAGCCAGTGCTCTTAACCTCTGAGCCATCTCTCGAGGCCCATAAATAGTAGAATTTTAAGATGTATTTTGTAGATTATGTGGTTTTTCTTTGTTTATACACTCCTTACCTAACCCAAGGTTCTGCAAATTTCTTGAAAATAGCATTTAAAACTTAAACATATATGGAATTTACTGGGTTGTAATTTGAGCTAGAAGTTCATTTGTTAGTTTTGATACAACATTTTTTTTTTTTTGATTTTTCGAGACAGGGTTTCTCCGTAGCTTTTGGTTCCTGTCCTGGAACTAGCTCTTGTAGACCAGGCTGGCCTCGAACTCACAGAGATCCGCCTGCCTCTGCCTCCCGAGTGCTGGGATTAAAGGCGTGCGCCACCACCACCCGGCAACATTTTTTTTTTTAAATAAATAGTTCGTGATTCCCGCTCGGTAAGTTGAAGAGCCATTTGATAGAATATTATTTGACTCTATGTCCTGGCATTTGGTTTTGCTGTTGTTGTTGTTTCCCTGGCTATCATGGATTGGGATTTCCTTTTCTCTTTCCAGCCAGTTACCATTGCTACATAAATCGTTGTTATCCAGGGATTTCACACAGCTCCTCTAATGTTTGCAGTAGATTCCCAGGTGCTCACCTGGACTTTCCCGGCAGGAAACTCTTTTCTACATGAAGAGCTGCTCTGACCGCCTTGCAGCCAGCTTCCAGTGCGTTGTTGAAGAACAGCAGCTGAAGCAAACACCCTTTCCTCCTTCCTTCTTTAACCGTGACAGTGACCATCACGTTTGTTTTTCCTAGATCTTTGTACCTTAATCAAACGGTGCCCCAACCTCGTCCGCCTCGACTTAAGGTACTGTTATAAATCAAAATTTGGAATATGTGGGTTGTTTGGAGATGGGGCAGGGTCTAGTGCAGGCATCGAGTGGTGGTGTGCTCAGTCTCTGGGTGCAGACATTGAGTGGTGGTGTGCTCAGTCTCTGGGTGCAGACATCATCGAGTGGTGTGCTCAGTCCCTGGGTGCAGACATCATCGAGTGGTGTGCTCAGTCTCTGGGTGCAGACATCATCGAGTGGTGTGCTCAGTCCCTGGGTGCAGACATCGAGTGGTGGTGTGCTCAGTCTCTGGGTGCAGACATCATCGAGTGGTGGTGTGCTCAGTCTCTGGGTGCAGACATCATCGAGTGGTGGTGTGCTCAGTCCCTGGGTGCAGACATCATCGAGTGGTGTGCTCAGTCCCTGGGTGCAGACATCATCGAGTGGTGTGCTCAGTCTCTGGGTGCAGACATCATCGAGTGGTGTGCTCAGTCCCTGGGTGCAGACATCATCGAGTGGTGTGCTCAGTCCCTGGGTGCAGACATCATCGAGTGGTGGTGTGCTCAGTCCCTGGGTGCAGACATCATCGAGTGGTGGTGTGCTCAGTCCCTGGGTGCAGACATCATCGAGTGGTGTGCTCAGTCTCTGGGTGCAGACATCATCGAGTGGTGGTGTGCTCAGTCCCTGGGTGCAGACATCATCGAGTGGTGTGCTCAGTCCCTGGGTGCAGACATCATCGAGTGGTGTGCTCAGTCCCTGGGTGCAGACATCATCGAGTGGTGTGCTCAGTCCCTGGGTGCAGACATCATCGAGTGGTGTGCTCAGTCCCTGGGTGCAGACATCATCGAGTGGTGTGCTCAGTCCCTGGGTGCAGACATCATCGAGTGGTGGTGTGCTCAGTCCCTGGGTGCAGACATCATCGAGTGGTGGTGTGCTCAGTCCCTGGGTGCAGACATCATCGAGTGGTGTGCTCAGTCCCTGGGTGCAGACATCATCGAGTGGTGTGCTCAGTCCCTGGGTGCAGGCATCATCGAGTGGTGTGCTCAGTCCCTGGGTGCAGACATCATCGAGTGGTGGTGTGCTCAGTCTCTGGGTGCAGACATCATCGAGTGATGGTGTGCTCAGTCCCTGGGTGCAGGCATCATCGAGTGGTGTGCTCAGTCCCTGGGTGCAGACATCATCGAGTGGTGGTGTGCTCAGTCTCTGGGTGCAGGCATCATCGAGTGGTGTGCTCAGTCCCTGGGTGCAGACATCATCGAGTGGTGGTGTGCTCAGTCCCTGGGTGCAGACATCATCGAGTGGTGGTGTGCTCAGTCCCTGGGTGCAGACATCATCGAGTGGTGGTGTGCTCAGTCTCTGGGTGCAGACATCATCGAGTGGTGTGCTCAGTCCCTGGGTGCAGACATCATCGAATGGTGGTGTGCTCAGTCCCTGGGTGCAGGCATCATCGAGTGGTGGTGTGCTCAGTCCCTGGGTGCAGACATCATCGAGTGGTGGTGTGCTCAGTCCCTGGGTGCAGACATCATCGAGAGGTGGTGTGCTCAGTCCCTGGGTGCAGACATCATCGAGTGGTGTGCTCAGTCCCTGGGTGCAGACATCGAGTGGTGGTGTGCTCAGTCTCTGGGTGCAGACATCATCGAGTGGTGTGCTCAGTCTCTGGGTGCAGACATCATCGAGTGGTGGTGTGCTCAGTCTCTGGGTGCAGACATCATCGAGTGGTGGTGTGCTCAGTCCCTGGGTGCAGACATCATCGAGTGGTGTGCTCAGTCTCTGGGTGCAGACATCATCGAGTGGTGGTGTGCTCAGTCCCTGGGTGCAGACATCATCGAGTGGTGTGCTCAGTCTCTGGGTGCAGACATCATCGAATGGTGGTGTGCTCAGTCCCTGGGTGCAGACATCATCGAGTGGTGGTGTGCTCAGTCCCTGGGTGCAGACAACATCGAGTGGTGTGCTCAGTCCCTGGGTGCAGACATCATCGAGTGGTGTGCTCAGTCCCTGGGTGCAGACATCATCGAGTGGTGTGCTCAGTCCCTGGGTGCAGACATCATCGAGTGGTGGTGTGCTCAGTCCCTGGGTGCAGACATCATCGAGTGGTGGTGTGCTCAGTCCCTGGGTGCAGACATCATCGAGTGGTGTGCTCAGTCCCTGGGTGCAGACATCATCGAGTGGTGTGCTCAATCCCTGGGTGCAGACATCATCGAGTGATGGTGTGCTCAGTCTCTGGGTGCAGACATTGAGTGGTGGTGTGCTCAGTCTCTGGGTGGTTCTGAATCTGTCTCCTTCCTGTTGCAGTGACAGTATCATGCTAAAGAATGACTGCTTTCCAGAATTCTTTCAACTCAACTACCTCCAACACCTCTCGCTCAGCCGGTGCTATGATATAATTCCTGAGACCCTACTGTGAGTATGTTTTGTGTTCATGCTAGTAGAAGGCAGGGATGACACGTGGTAGTAAAACCCATCGTTACTAATGGATGTACACAAAGGGAACATTAGTATTAATATGCAATGTAATGTCTAGGAAGGAATATCAAAATAGTTCCTAGGGTGTTGGATTAAACTGTCCGGTAAAGTTGAACTGGTCTCATTAGCGTTTGTTATGTAACTGTCGGCATCACTGTGTTAGAATGCTGTCCTACTGTCTGTGAAGGACTTAGAAAAGGAAGCTTTTACCTCTAAGGAACTCACTGTGAGGCAGACCCAGTGGGAGTGGACTTGTTTGAGATGTTTCCCATTCGTTCTTAAAGCTGTGTCTGGGCTTACTGGAAAAGATCTATGATCTAGTGATGAGACTCCCAGAGAGCCAAGGACGGTGAAGAATTGGCACATGTGTAGGAGCGTCTGCTGCTATCTGAAGAGAGGATATGTTATGTGGATCCATGGAAATTCAGTCTCTTATCTCCAAGCATCGCTTCTTTCATTCCAAAGGCTGTAATAGTCTTATACCAAGTGAGAAGCACAGTGGTTTCATTGGAAACCATGGGAGGTCAGTATCTTGCACTTGGTCAGGTGCTCTTTTTACTGCAGCAGGGTCATATGGCTTGAGGAAGACTTTTCTACTATTTATCTTGCTAGCAGAATGTCAGCAGTAATTTTTCCTACCTAAAAATGGCGAGTTAAAAAAATATTTTTCATGAATTAGATTATACAATTTCAATAATAAATGATTTGTTCAGAGTTTAGTAAAGTTGGGAAGTCTGGTAATTATGTGGCTGGATTAATCATTTAACTAGTCTCCTGAGCCTTAGCTAGTAGCATGCTATTTGAAAAAGCACTACCTAAAAAAGATGCTGATTTTTCTTGAACGTCTCTCAAATGTTAAAACTCAAATTCGTGTGCATAGAACTCTGATACAAATCCCTGCGCTTATTTTCCAGCAACCAGAACTTCTGGAAGCTTTTTCTTTGTCATCCATTCTTGCCATCTGGGCTTCGCATCAGCCTGGACAGCTGGCTAGGAGGGGAAACTATTCTTTTCTCAAGCAAATCTGTGAGTTTGTTCCTTCGCTGTGAAAAGGAGCTGAGCAGGACTTAAATGCCCGCTTTCCCTCTATCAGAGGCGAGGGGAAGGCTTTGGTCTCTCACGTTTATTCAGTGGGATCATGGTTTCCCTGCATAATAATCTCCATCTGGATTGATGGGGAGGAGCGTGAGCCTTACGCCCTCGGTGCCTGTGTGAACCTTGACGTCATTGATCGTCAAAGTCTGATCTTTAATTAGAGCATCAAGGGCTTTAGCTTCCCGGCAGAGCAGCAGAGTAGAACGAGAACAAGATGATGTTGTCCTCGAACATCGGCATGTTTCTTTGAGCATCATGTAAATACTAGGGATTCTTTCAGATGAATTCGTGTGGGTCCTTTTCCTAAGATAAGTCACTCTGGCAACTGAGGCATTTGAAGTTCTTATTGGCAATCCCAGCATGTCTCAAGGATACCAGCTACACAGCAGCCATCTGCGATGCAGAAGAGTTCTTATCTCAGAAGAGAAAATGACATGCATCTTTGACAGAGTTTTAAAATGCTTCCAGAGCCTTGCAGTTCCCCATCCCTGCTAGAGTTCCTCTTTCCTTAATTGGTCTTACTTTCTACTGAATTTTCTTCTAAGAACTTTGTTTTTTGGGCCATGATGAACCAAACTTGGAGGGAAAACTGATTTGAAATTGAAAGAGTTGAAAGTTCTTAGGGTGAGGCATTTTGTATTTAAAGTGAAACAGGATTGTGTAGGTGAGGTAAGGAGAAAACCTCGGAGTTTCTAAGTGCCTAGTTTACTGTTTTTGAGACCATGTCTCAATATTTATCCCCAGGCTGGCCTATGATCTGCCTCAGCCTCTGCCTCTTGTGTGATGAGTGCCTATTATTAAACTCAAACAGCCTTACAAGATACTATCTTATTATCTTATAGCAAGTAAAGAACAGCTTCTAGATGGTTCCCTTTTCTCTTCTGCTGCGAAGTCAGAGATACTTGTGTCCTTGTTTCTGCAGTGTGGCCTTTGCACACAGGTGATTTTGTTGGGTCCTGTCCCGTCTTCTGCAGCTCCCTCCCACATGGAGCCATGTGTTGGCCTCCCCAACTTCCTCCCAGTGTGGCTGTACAAATGCTCCCTCCTCTGCCATCTGCCACTCTTCTCTTACTCCCCGCGTTTCTTCTTTTAGATATGCACTGCAGGTGACTCGCAGCTTTGCTGCCTGGATATCCCAGAAACTGAATTTTCCCAAGCACAACCCTGTTCTCAAATGCTGATTTCACATGGGAGTTGTGCCAAGGATTGCTGTCTTGGTGTTCATGTTATAATCTGGTCTGCAGTGCACACACAGCCTTTGCATTTGTTTCTATATTCCAGAAGTTAAAGATGCAGTGTGTTCCTCTTGACTTGCATTTTGATCTATGACCTCCTGACCTCACTGCCCCTTAGAAGCAGGCACGCTTATTTTTAGATAGAGTTTTTCTTTGCCATTCATCTTGGATTCCACAACACACACTAAATATTGTGGCACTCACCTGGACCATTGATAGAGAGGGGTAATGGGAAGACCCATGAAGCCTGTTTAGCATGGATGGTCCTTAGATCTAATAAACCATCTGATTTCTAGAACCATTCAGGAGGCATCAGGAGTTCTGGAGCAGGTGAGTGGCATGAACTGATTGAGTCTTCAGGAGGATGTCGTGGATGTGCATGGAAAATGTGCTGGGAGGCTGAGACATTGGCAGCCGAGTGACAGTACAAACTTGCTTTGTTTGAATAAGCATTGACTATGACAACATAAGGTCACTCCTGGGCACACTGATCTCCTGCGGGTTTTGCTGAATTCCCAAAATAAATGTCCCCCTTCCTGGGACTTTGCACTATGTCCCAACCTAAAGCAAACAGGGATCGGAGAGATGAAGCCGGGCAGACAGACCAATGTTAAAAAGAACCAGCACCAAAGCCACAAAGTGTTTTTTTTGGGTAAACAGGGTCAATTTTGTGTGACCCCAGATCACACTGTTTAACAAGAAGTACATACAAAAAGGTCTGACCTATCAGTAATAGGGTGAAAAAATCCTATGTAGAGAAGAGGTCCTTTCTGCTGTACACTGGTACTGAGGCCTATATAATTCCTATATACTGGCCTATAAGAAATACCTTAAGGAAGTCACCCGTGGGTTCTGCTGCAGTAAGGTTTTGTTAATGGTGCATCATTACTAAGAAGCCCTCGGTGCTGCTGGTATCGTTATTCAGAGAGCCTAGTTCAGTTAAAGGTCACGTCCAGATTCCTAAATTGCTTTCATCTTGGGGTAGTTCCGACTGAGACCGCAGTAGCACATTGACTCTCACCATTACTCGCTTACTAGTAGTGGTCACGCCACAGTAACCCTCGCAGGGCAGGGATCTGTGAAGACCAAGAATGGAGAAAGGAGGCAAATTCAGTTCAACTGAAATAGCCAGAAACTTCAGTTCCACAGGAGCCAAACGGAGTCACACACACATGGGTCAGGTTTCTGTGTTTCCCAGCTTTTATCTCCTTGTGGTTTCCTTAAATCATTTACTATAAATTATGGTTTTAGGCTGCACTCCTGTAGACTGATACACATTACAAACAATAGCTTATAATAACTAGTCTAACAATTGCCATACACCCTGACATTTCCTCTTCCTTTCCAGTGAACTTGGAGAGATCCCCACCCTAAAGACGCTACAAGTTTTTGGGATCGTGCCGGATGCTACCCTGCAGCTGTTGAGAGAAGCCCTTCCCCATCTGCAGATTAATTGTGCCTACTTCACCACCATTGCAAGGCCAACCATGGACAACAAAAAGAACCCGGAGATTTGGGGCATCAAGTGCCGACTGACCCTACAAAAGCCTGGTTGTGTATGAAGGGCTTACTGCGGGGCGATGTGGCCTCTTCCTCTCAAGTGAGGAACACAGGCAGCAAATCCAGTTGCTGGAGACCTTGGTTACCTTCCCTATTGGTTTTATCTTAGCGCTCACTGTGCATGTATGTTAGGGAACCATTTGTTAGGGAGAACTATGAAGTGTTGCGTTTTCGAGAATATAGAGACGATTGCGCCAGTGCTGTGCCCTCAGAGGCCAAGTGCTAGTTCTTTGGAAATCTTAGGTGAGCCTGTTATTTCAAAATAGCTTTTTAAAGCAGAATGTGAGCCAGCTCTTCCACGTGCCCTTCAGATTAAATCTATTTAGAATCAAGTTTTCAGAACTACCCCTGGCCCAGTTTTCATGGTGTTTGTCCTAACTTTTTATCTATTTAATTATTCAGTATTTTATAAAACTTGATTTTGAAGAACGATAAGCTATATGTACGGTGAGTTGAACAGAATCATAGGCTGGTAGCGTTTGAGGCAATCTCTCCTGGGAATTAGCATTGTGTGCAGGTGTGGAGTTAGTCTGATAGAAACACAGTCCTGCGTCATGTACCTTGAACTCTAGAGGAGGAACAGAAACGGAGAGACACAACCATGAGGACAGAACTGGTTTAGGATTTGAGGCCTCAGAAGGCCGAAGTCCTAAAATCAGCTTCCTATGAAGTAGCTGTTGGTGTTTTTAGGTACGATGCTGTGTTCCCAGAATCCTAAAGTAGATGAGGAAATCTAATCGTGCTTTTTTTTAACTTTATAATCCATGTATGTTATGTGGGCTGTTTAGCTTTTTAAATTACTTGCTTTGTTTTAGAAATATGGTGTTATTCTAATCAGCATTCTCGAGAAGTGGGATAGAGCTCTGAGCTGATCTTGTTTGCTGTCTCTTCCTTTGGCGCTGCAGTCATTTGTATTTTACTCTGAACTCAAGGACTTGAATACTTTTAAGTGGTCTTTCACAGCGATGGCTTGACCCTGCCCAGGAGGTTACTGGATCTAAAGTTCCTTAGGTAAAGCTGCTGCTTTCTCTCCGCCAGAAACGCTCGAGAAGCAGGTGTGCGCGCAGCTTCCGCGCACCTGGCACAACCTGCGCTTCACCTAAGTTTTTAAGACTCACTGGGCATTAAACCTTTTGATAACAGATGGACTTTTTAACGCCCGATACGCAGAAGTCAAAAGATCAAAGGGTGCTTCTTAGACAATGAAAAGAAAAAGAAATTAAGGCAGTTACCTCTTGAATACTACAGAGCCAAAATACATTTCTATTAACTTTTTCATCAAAGAATCGTACTGTTACAACAATAATATGAAGTGCCTTTATGTGCTCAGACCTAAAGAACATTTTCAAAAGTGTAACACAGGAATAATTGTGCATCAATTGCGGGGTAGTTAAAGTGCTAACTACTACTTGAAACTATTGTTTACAGATTAGTAGGCTGACAGTGGGCTCTGGCTGGACTCCGGCCTCCAGCTGCCCTCAGACATGCAGGACCTCTTCTTCCTTCCTCAAGTCCAGCTGGGAGCTATTTTGCCAACATGTCGCAGTAATCTGTATTTTTGTATGTGATTTCTACTTTTATAGACTCATTTTAAAATAAAGTACATTTTTATAAAAACGAGGACTTGAGCCAATTTGTGTCCCTTTTTTCTGCAGTCATGAAACTTAGAAAGCATCAGTTCAGGTTGCCGTTTGGGTCAGTTAAGATTTCAACCTCAACCCTGATCTACCTGCCTGCTTTGTGTGCTTGTTGTCAAAATGAGCTCATAATACATTCTGAAAAGTGCTAAATACCAGCTTGTCAACCTGAATGTGCTCTCAAGAATACTGATATTTATAAAATGTTTGCATTCAAGTGGCTAATGTCACATAACACTGTTAAGTACAGACTGGGTCGGTTTACATTGTGTATTTCCATAGTTTAGAAACAGTGTGAATAGCTTAACGCCAGAACTTGGAATAGTTCAGTCGCTTTGAACCTTTCCATTGAAATGCCAGGCTGGTGGTTCTAAATCACCCAGGTTTTCTGATTTTATTTTTATTTATTTGTTTTAGTTATACTACCATTTAGTAGTTCTAACTTTTGTTTTTAAATGATGGAGAATGTAAAATATAGAGCCTCATCATCCATTGTCAACCGTCTTTAGTTCCTGCCCATTCCCTCATATGAAGTAATTTTTTTAAAATATTTATTTATTTATTAAGCCTGCAGGCCAGAAGAGGGCACCAGATCTCATTACAGATGGTTGTGAGCCACCATGTGGTTGCTGGGAATTGAACTCAGGACCTTCAGAAGAGCAGGCAATGCTCTTAACCACTGAGCCATCTCGCCAGCCCCCATATGAAGTAATTTTGAAACAAAACTCAGACTTATAATTTTATAAACACCATAGTGTATATATATATATATATATGGTAGAGATGTGGCATTAACTGTAAGCACTGAATGAAAGGATGGCGTTGAAGAGCTGTCTCCCAGTTTTTTTTGTGTGTTTTTGAACAGTTTTGGTTTTGAAACAAGAGCTCACATCTCACACTAGCCTCAAGATGGCTGTTTGATCCAGCTGACTCATGTGCCCCCCAGTGATTACAGGCCTGTGCCACCACTCCCAGATTGTTCTCATCAGTCTCCTAACATGATTCTTTAAGAAATTTAAGCTCTAGGTTTTCTTTCATCCCTGGAAATTTATTTACTGAAGATAGGTCATGTGTTCTGTATTCCAGAGTCTGGGTTTTAACTAAATCATCCTTGAAAAGAAAAAAAAAAATGCTTAAGTTAAGCCTCCCAGCCACACTGTTCATCTTCCTAAGTTGCAGTTAGATCTAACACCAAAAAGTCAGGGGTGACTTCTGCACAATAGGAGACGGTATCAGACTCCATTTCCAGTGAGATCCATGTTAAATACTGTGTGTGTGCATACAGGGGCCTGTGGGGGCCAGAAAATCTGGAGGTGTAGGCTCTTGTGAACTGCCTGATGCGGGTGCTGGGAACCACACTTGGGTCTTCAAGAACCAAGCTCCTTATCCAATCAGTGATTTTCTTTAAAATACCTTGATTTTCTTTAAAGTACCTTCCTTAATGTACAAAAAAGCTTAGCATTGTGTGTGAGGATCTCTGTGCACACACGTACACGCACACACGTGTGTGGGGGTGCTGCAGGAGGATGTCTGGTGAGCAAGTCTGCTGACCTGCTTTGTCTTGTGAGGCAGTCTCACTGCACCCGGTCCTAGACTAGCAGCCTGCAAGCTCCAGCCACTTGTTCTCTGCCGCAACGCCTGCTATGGGCACAGGGCCACCACAGCCAGCCTTTTAGGTGGCTGCTGGGATATGAACTGAGGTCTTCCTGTTTGCGCAGCAAGAGCTCTTAAGTGCTGAGCCACTTTCAGCCCAAGTGGCTATTTTATAATTATTTGTGTTACTCTACTTCCCTAAAAATGAAATTGTTTTGTGCGTGAAAGCTTTCCATTCAAGAATATAAACTATGGAATTAAACTAAATCTATGAAAAATACATTTTTGAATTAAGCATTTTGATCTATGAATAAAGACTATCATTCTGCCAAGAAATGCCAATGAACCAAGTCTACACAGTGCACAGAGGACATGAATTTGGGGATAGACTTGAAACATGGTATTCAGAGGAAATTTAGTTTTTATGCAGTGACCTCATAAGAATTTAGAAAAGAAACAAAGTAAAAAAGAACAGACAATGGTTTAATTTTATTTTCATACAGTGGTCATTAAAGGTTAACCCATTCAAAAAGACATTTCTGACACTCCATGTATTAAATTTTTTTGCCATTTACCTATTACAAATAAATCCCTGCCTGCCATAGAGCAGAAGTTAGACTGCAAACAGCACAGTCAGTAATTTTAGTATCTTTCCAAGTGTAACTCATGAACAACCCCCACACGGCTGGTTACCAGCTAATGGGACAAATTGATGGATCTGTGGAAAAGCATGAACAACCAGATTTCCCAGATATAGTAAGGATATGAGTGGCTTTTTATTCCTTACAAGGTATTTTAAGCCTTTTAGGGGAATTTCTATAGTGTGGAATTTAACTTCCATTATAAACTGGTATCTTAAATATATCATTTAAAAAATTAAACTAGAAATTAAGATTTGGCTCAGCAAAATCACTAACGTATCTCCTGCTGCTGACAGCCTCAAGAAAACACATTCTGATGAACAGTAAAGCCTAGACGAACCTAGATTGCATTGCACATTGACATTCATTTTTTAACAACGAGCAGCATGTTGAGTTTGGCAAAGCTGAGAGCATATGATCTCTCTGATCACGTATCCTAGCTTTCAGGTATTCTAGGCTTGAGTTCCACCAACAGTCTATCTCAGTGTCTATCCAGCACTTCATTATACGACATATCATGACAGATGGCACAGAATGAGTCTTCAATAAAAACTTCGTCAATGAAAAAAACAAGTGAAACCTACTCCGCGCTGAGCTAGGGCACAGAAAACCATTTCATCAGTCAGCAGTGGGAGCTCTTTGTGGAAATTAATGACCTTTACAGAGACCAAGAATTATGTGAAAATTATTCCTTCAAAGATAAAGTGGTTTTCATAGTTGGGGGGGGGGGTGCTGACATTTTATCATCTAAAGCTATTGTTTAAATTTTGGAATACAGTAAATGAAAACCACAATACTAAAGTAAGGCAATTCCAAAACTATGTCTTATTCTCTTGCTGACATGCCTAAAACTAAAGGAAGGTTTGAACATTTTACCAAACTCCTAACAGAACATGCTCTCTGGTTATCCTTCTAATCCTTGAGTTCATACTAGAGATTCAAAAACAGGAGGGGGGCTACTGGAATCAAGTTATTTTTCAAAAAACAAAAAGTTTGACCAACAATTGCTATGGAAAAATTAATACATTTACAAGACATGATTTGTTCCAAAAGATGTATTTTATCTGTCATTGTTGACATTAACCAAAAGAAGTCAATTTACCTACAAATATTTTTAAATGATTTGATTTTTTTCAATTAATAGTGATTTCATCATTTCCTAGAATTAGAAAATTCTTAACATATATAAAAACACATGTACCAACTTCAGTTATGTCAACGTCATGATTATCAAAATTCTCCATCAAAATTCTTAAAAATCTTTACTTTTAGGAACTATAAAAATAATGCACTAATCAAATGACACACAGCCAATTCCACAAAGTTAGGAAGAAAAAACAAAACCAAAAAGGGTTGTAGAGTTAAATTTGAAATCCTAAATATTATTTATTTAACCTGCCTTTCTAAAGAATATCAATACTCTTGGTTACCAACTGTAAATAATACAGAAACTTAACCAACGTAATTCTAACCCATTTAGTCCATCATCTCTCCCAGGTGAACAGCTGTTGTCTATCAGAATGGAACAGAGAGCACATGGACCCCACTTTGTCCCCTCTGCCTAGTGGTAGCCAGTCTCAGTAAGAACCGAAATAAGGTAGGTTTATGGCTGGTCATCTGTATCTGCTGAAAAAAAATATGTTTCTAGTAATCAGATCTGTCTCTTGAGGAAATCCTTCACGGTTCTAGAATCACAGTTCGAAGCTCATCTTCTTTATTGATCATCATCGAAGCAATCGCTCCATCATTAAACTCAAAAGAAGTTCCTCCATCCACAACCATGCAGGCATCCCAACATCGAGAACGGACGCAAACTCTAGTGGAAAGAGATGTCTCATTAAATATCAAGCAGTCTTAACACTAAGGAAATTCTGACTTTTGTTGGCATAACCAAAAGCTTATTGGCCTTGATTTTAAGAATTTAGTCACTCTCTGATTTGACAATCAGTGACTGTACACAATATAGGTACATTATCAACATCTCAAGATTAAAATTCAAGGTAGAACCATTCACTTAATATTTATCAATAGAAAAAAGAAAAGAAAAGAAAATTAAAAGACTCAACGTAGTTGCCAGGTTACTTTCATGTAACTGAGGTATTTCCATTACAAAGATTTTAAGTACTGAGCAAGAGTGCATTCTCATGTAAAATTTTACTTGTGGATTATGTAAGGCAACCAGAGAAGAGGTAATTCACTAATGTACAGTTCATGAACACAGCAGCAACACCTTCTCCCAGCTTCTCTGCCTGCCCGCTCCTCCTCAAGTACACGCACTGTCTACTGTCTATCACTGTAGTGAAGTGTGCATTCCTAAACTTCATTTCAGCCATGCTAGTTTGGGGATAATAAGGTCAAGCATTTTTCTAAGATATTTATTGCCTTGGGGGAAGACCAAATATCACTGGCTTTTATTTTTTTAATGCAGTGGCTGCCTTTTACTGATTTGCTAGAATTTTTATATTTAGACTGAGTATCTCTTAACCAAATTTCTTAGAAACAAATCTTTTAGATAAGATTTTTTAAATGTTTAATATTTACATATATGCATGCCTATATGTATGAAGTAACTAGGGATGAAACCCAAGTCTAAACAAAATTCACATCTCATGTACACTATACATTCACTGTACCTACAAAGTAACTCAACACTTTGCAGTGCAATTCTGACCACACGAAGTAAAGCTCAGAATTCCATTTGTGGCACTGTGCCTATGCTCACAAAGTTTTGGCTACTGGAGCAGTGATTTCAGACACTGTTCTCAAATACCTTAAGATAGACCAGGTATCTTTTGCAAATATCTTTCTCTGAACTTTGCTGCTTTGCTTCCTTACTGGAATAGTCTCTGAAGTTCTTAATCCTGGTGTAGAGCAATTTATCAACATTGTTATTGAAGCATTTCATGTACGCTTACAGTATCTTTTCAACTCACCCATGAAGCCTTCTAATTAGTTATCATTCAAACTTAAGCCACTTAAATATAAGAAATACACACAAATGAGTTTAGATTTGTAAAAATAAATCTCAACTGAATTAAAAAAAAAAATGCTAAGATGTTCCCTGCTAAGTGTTATTCCTGGGGGGAGAAAAAGTACATTGGTCTCAATGTCTCAAAAAGAAAAGCATTTTTTTTATGCTTGTTTCTGTGTCTTTTTGTTTTGTTTTTCCTTTCTTAATGTTTTACTGGGATGAAAGAAGTGACTAGGGATGCTTACTTTGAGGAGAAACAACGCTGACGGCTACTTGAGAACACTCTGTTTGCTATTGGCTCTCGAATACTGAAAAGTATTTTTGGTTCTTCTGGACTGTAGAGCAATGATTCATTATATTCATTTGTTACTGTAAGGAAAAACAGTAGATTTAATAAAGGATGGTCACATCTGAGAAGCACATGACAAACAAACCACTTTCAATTTGAAGCATGTGTTCAAAGGCTACTTGGGAGCATATCTCTTGGTAACTCTATTACAGACTCTACCATAAAAAGCCTTAGAAACCAGTGACTATCAGGTTCAATTATTAACCCACAAAAGCATTCATCACTCACAACAGAGAAGAAATAGGCACAACTTGGGGGAGGGGACACAAATACAAAGCTAGGAATTACGGAGTTAGGACAAACTCAGAACTGAAACCCGAGTTCTCAAGTTCCTTCCAGTATCACATCAGAGTTAATAATAAGGAAAATGCAATCCTGAGCAACAAAAGGCGGTGAGTTTTCTCCAGTGAGGTTGCACATCTCAGGATATTTGAATACACTTTTAGGACGCATATTCTAACAAAGAAGCACCTGAGGCCTGGCAAGCAAAACAAATCGGTGAAAGACAGCAACACAAGCCAGGCGTGGCAGCACACGTCCGCAGTCCCAGCTACTCGGGAGGCAGGAGGATGGCTAAGTCCAAGAGCAAAGAAGAAATGAGAACAACTACACAAAGAGTTACAAATGGAAGTTTAGCTAAGTACCACATTAAAAAAAAACAGACTGTCTAATAATCCATATTATTTGTGGAACTACTGTTAGAATTTTACATGTGTGAATGTTATATCTCTATTTTGCATGCATGTGTATGTTCCTTAACTTGTAATGAGGTTATATCTCAATTTTACATGCGTGTGTTATGTTCCTTAACTTGTAATAAGGTATATTTCAATAAACCCATCCTAATTAGAAAATATTTTAAGTTGACAACGCACTTAGTGATCATAGCCTATTGAATATCACCGCAGCACAGAACACAGGAGGAGCTAGGGCCTATGTGCTGTTTGCCTTCTACCCTAGTGTCTGACTGGGCGCTACAGCCCCTGCCATGCCCAGGGACCCAGGAGTTACTTCATGGCACCATGAGTCTGGGAACTACTAAAAGTATCATCTCTTAGAAATCCTTATTAAGATTTTAAAAACCTATATTTGGTTCTGTAAGAAAAAATAATTAACTTACCACAAAAAGCGAAACAGAAAATGCACTAACTTTGAAAGAAACTTCAAGAGTGGTTTGAGGATACTGTGACAGTGACATCTACTGACCTTCTAGTTTCTGTAGATAGCTCAATCTTCAAAGAAGTGTTCACTCAGTAAAGCCTTTACACATCTTAATATCTATCCCTGTATTCTGGATGCAACTTCAATAGGAATTATACAAATTTCAGCTGCTTTATGATTACTGTGTTCAGGTTTGCATTTGACATAATGTCAATACATATTAATGCATAAGGCACAAAGTAATTGCTTGACTCATGTATGCACTGAGGAGTGATCAACTCAAGGTCCCTCTACCACCATGTATCTTTACTTAGTCCTCATGATGTGTACACTAAATTATAGAACTAGAAATTGCAGGTGTCAATTTTCCTTTCCTTGTTATCAATTTAGTGCTAATGCTAACTGTCAAGCCATGATTAAAATCTTTTAAGTCCCAAACTGAAAATGATCAGAATCTATTTGATAGTGTTAATACCATAAAAAGCAGGACCATGAATATGGAAAAACCTTCTTGGACAGCATGAATCTAGATATGCATTTTCTTACAGCACACAAATCTTCTATCACCCAGGATGTATTTATAATTGTAGCGTCTTGATATATGGGCTGTATTTCATGGTGACCATAAAACTCCAGCTTCAGGACAGGCAAGACAGCTCACATGTAAAGATGCTTGCCAACAAACCTAACGACATGAGTTCAAATCCCCAGGACTCACTTGGTGAAAAGAAGCAACTCCTCTAAGTTATGCTCTGACCCCCACAAGCGCCATACTTACACACACACATGCATGCACACACGTGCATGTGCACACACGCACACACATACTCACACAACATAAATTAATAAATAATATTGCAATTTAAAAAATTTTCTTGAAATCCCTGCTTTCAGTTACCTTTTTAAGCTACATTTAACAAGGCAGTGTTGTAACATCTAGTTAAGTAGATACACATAACACTGTTCTTTCTCAAAGCTGACATAAATAAGCTATCTGTAACTAATACTATGTGGTACTAACCTTTTTCTACCAATTCTTTGTTCAACGGGAGAGTCAGACTTCCTTGTCGTCTTGCTATTGACAGAGGAAAGGGGGAAATAGCTTCAGTTACTATTGTACATTGCACAATAGCAAACACTAAGCAGGTACATTACATAGTACACAATAGTTCTATAATACAGAATAGCTGTTTTAGTACTCACCAATATTTAATACATCTTCAACAGCCTGAGCTGCAACCCTGTTGATATTGAATGACCTAGAAAAAAGCAAGCAAATAATTCCTGTTTCCATCCTAAAAGCACACTAAAAATGGAAGATGCATGATGTACTTAGCAATAAAGACTTCTTAAAATTAAGACAACTACAAATTGGGGGTTAAAAACAAAAATTTATTGACATGGGTATGAGAGGGAAAGTATCCTTATACTTAATAGGTATACAGAACTTATAGCTGGAAAGCAATTAAACACTCAAAGATTTGGAATTAACCTATTACTCAACTCTACAAAGAATCTTAATATTGATAAGAAGTCAAGTTTATTGCCACACATTGTCTTAAGACACTAACTGCTGCCAGGTTATGGGGTACAAGCATGGACCACACTAACCAGGACTGATGAGAAGGGACAACTCACGTGCCGAGCACTACAATCCTGGTGTCCTGCTCCTGTGGCTCAATGTTTGATATGCAAAGAGCTTTCTTCCAACACTTTCCTGCCCACACACATGATTAGATCTCCACCTTTTAGCCCCTCACTGTGTAACCATGTGACTAGGTGCTAGAAGGGGGTCCCAGTGAATGCCTGCTGGCCAGCCTCCCATGAACAGTAAGTTCACAGTTTCTGATTCCACAGCTCAATGCAGTAACCTAAGTCACCATGGAAGGAAATAGCAGAGCCACAGAATGGCAGAAGCTGCCCCTTTCCCTACCCCATTCCCAGTCACTAAAGGAGAGCCACCTGTCCACTGGGACTGCCCACTGGACTTTATGAGAATAAGAAATAAGCTTTCTAATGTATTAAGCCACTGAGATTAGGGTTTTTCTGTTATAGCTACTGAGTCACACATCTCTACACATTTCATACTCAAAACAAAAACTTAGGTCAGTTAAACATTTTTTTCTCTATCAAGAATCATAAGACAGGATTAAGATACAGTATCCTAATCTTTCCCTTCCCATGGCACAGCTACTAACTGGTTTACTAAGCTCTGATTCCCTAGCCTATACTCCAGTTCTGCACTATGCCCGTTCTTAAGGAGAATGCTGTGGAAGAAACAAGAAAGATTCAAGGAACCATTCCTAATTCTCAGTTTCGATTTCAACAGATTTGCTCACCATTTTCAGTAGAAAAGGAGTTTCCACGACCAACAAAGGCTGCGCGTTGTTGCATCAATTTAACATATGAGATGGTTCAACATATCAGAGAATACACTGTTACAATTATTTATTGGGTTTGGGGGAGAAAGTGGGATGGGGAACAGGAAGTATGCACACACTGCCACCCACAGGGAAGCCAGAGACCAGCGTTGGGGAGTTATTTATCCTCTTCAACCATGCAAGTCCTGGAGAACAAGCTCAGGTTGTGATGTGCTTGGTGGCAAGTGCCTTGATCCACTGAGCCCTGCTGCCAGCCCAAATGATTAATTTTTAAAATGATCAGAAAATTTAGAAAGGGTCGTTTTGCTATTCCTCAAAATAATGACATGGTAAGCTATCTCTTAAAATAATATTTTTTTCCAAAATACTTTATTTAGCTGAGACTAACTTATTTTTTTAAATGTATGATTACTACTCATGAACAAAATGAAGTGATTTCTGAAAACTACTTCAGAATAGTTTGGAGGAAAGAGCTAAAATCAGTGTATATAACAAACAATGTAAGGCAAGGATTCATCACTAAAATCAGTGTATATAGCAAACAATGTAAGGCAAGGATTTATCACTGAATCGAGTTCATGCAGATTCATAACACTAGATTCTCTTTGTCTATGTTTTTTACACAAATTAAAATGTTCTGGAATAAAACGTTTCAAAAGCCATGCTGAAAAAGTACCAACAAACTCTACATTTACAAGCCCAACTTAAAATGGCATTTGATAAGGGAGATTTTAAATTTTTTGGGAGGCCAAATCTCACTATGTAGTACCCAAGGGCTCCAAACTACCCTCCTCTTGCCACAACTCTCAGGTGAGGTGCTGGGATTTTAGGTCTTCCATCACATATAGATGAAATCCAGATAAAATCAGTCTAACAAACACTGCTTGTGCTGGTTCTGAGAGCATGCATTCTTTCATTTAAAAAAGATCTGAATAAATATGTACTAGGCACTATAACCTACTACACACAGAAATTGAAACAAAATCCTAGCAGCCATTTCACACCCCTCCAAATGCCCCGTCAGACTAGTGACACATGGGAGCCATGAGAGCGCTGAGAGAAGCACCGGTGCCAGACAAAGGGGATCCAGTCCCTGTGCTGTGAAAGACACTGAGGCTAATGGCGACTTCCTCCAGAGAAAGGCATCTGAGGACTGGATGCTTTAACAGTGGATGGAAAGTGAACCGTATTCAGAAATTCAAAGCAGGAGGAAGCATTGAACAAAAACAAAAGGCTAAAGGAGAGCAAGGTGTGTGCTGGGAATTACAAGCAGTCTGTGGTGTCTGCAGAGGACTGATGGGCAGGGAAAGGCTATGACAGGGATAAAGAGGGCAGGATGGCGATGGCCACATTTCACCAGGCTGCTGCGTCAAACTCAGCAGTGTGTGCACAGTGCCAAGCAAAGTGGTAAAGCACAAAACGGGCATTCTCTACGCGTGTTTCCCAGTGGCACTCTGCTTTACACTGATTACTCTGTTGTAGGTTTAAGCGACAACAGGAGAAAAGGAGGTCAGGAACAAAGAATATCCATCTACCAAAAGAGATGGGGCCAGACCAAGGCAGCAGCAGAAGTGGAGGAAGTTGGCCAAGATTCAAGAAGTGCAAAGCACAGGCTTTTGAGACCAGTTTGTGCAGAGGGGAGGGCAAAGGATAGCAAGAAGGTAAGAGTGAGATTGTAGGAAGCAAAGTTTCTCCTCTAGCAATGGCGTCTGGGTAAACAATGACAGAGGTAAACAATGCATGGAACACAGAAGGGAAAAACTGAATGTGTCCTGCAACAGTGTGCTCGCCCTGCATATTAGAGAACTCGGAGGCATCCATGTGAGACAGAAAATCAATGTTTTAACTTAAAATAGTTCACACACCTTGACAGGCAACACCCTAACTTACTCACCAGGCCTTTGATCCTGTGCCAGTACACAGATTGAGGCCGGAACTCTTCTGCTTTTCCCATGGGCCATCATCAACTGAAATTTCATAATAGGAAGCCCTAGGAATTGAAAATAGAAAACTGTTTGCTGAGCTGTGTTAGGGTCCCAGTAAAAAATAAAATTTCAAAATTCCTGAAATCTAAGTAAATCACCTTGACCAAGTGCTATCTGACTTAGCAGACACATATATCATCATGCTAATTCCAATATTGATTAAGTAGAAAAAAAATCAGAAGGAAAAAAACCTAACTGCATGCCTAATCTAGACGCCACCTTCCTATCAATACATTAGTGTTTCAGACGAGGGTTCGCACATTTTCCTAACAGTGCTGCTTCTGCTCTGATGGAACCCAATACACACACAGCTTCCTTTCAGAATGCCAACAATTTCATCTTTAGCTGGTGTCACTCTTGGCACCTGGTCCCTCATATGACTCCATCTACACCTAATTCTTTGTGAGAACAGTAGCTGCCACTCAATTCTTATTAAGCCATTTTAAATGGGAGTAGGCTAACAAATAACACCATAAGGGAAATCCTCAACCAATTCTATATCAGCAGACAAAACTAAAAATAATATCACAATATAATTTGTTGAACAATTAATGTTTTAGGATATTTTACAAATACAAAATGAGTTTTTTGACACCAGCACATTACACTATTCTTTAAATACTGACTGGATAGCAGAAGTAGTTTCTGAAATATGTAAAAGCCTACTGCGTCAATTCTATCTTAAAATAATGGTGTCACTCATAAACATTAGATTGTTTCTTCAGCAAATTAAGAAGTTCAACTCTTAATAAAATATGGGTTTTCAAAATAAGTTATTAAACATACAAACACTATCACTATAGTAATTTATTTCTTATTCTAATTCCTTCAACTTCTCCAAGCCTCTAGTATGAGTTTTGCACAATATAACTTTTCATTGTTTCTTTCATTTCTGTTCTTTAGAAAAGATAACAACAGGTCTAATCTATTTCATGGGTCAAGTTATTTCTTACTCGAAAAATCACATTAGAAACCTATTATGTACAGACAAACCAGCAAAATCCCCAGCAATGTCTGCTACAGTGCTAGACCAAGCTGAAACAAGAGAGTGAGAGCGGAGAGACAGAAGAGAATGGGAGACAATTACAGCCAGCTGAGAGATGCTGAGTCCAAAATGGTGAGCCAATTTAGTGCCGTTCTGCATGCAGGTTTACTGGGATTAGTCAATTCACAGGATTTTTGTTTGAGGGAAATTATTTTTAAGGCAGCAATAAAACTCACAGTCCCTTTAGATTGGGTATACTTCTTCTTAAATTGTCCACTGCTACAGCCCAACAATAAGGCATTCTAGGTTAGAACAGACAGAAAAGAAAAAACATGGGCTTTTAAAATGTTCTTCAATCTAAGAACATTGAAAGTGAGGCAGGAAAAACATTGCTGCGTTTCATATTTTCCAAGCAAAGCATGTAAGGTTCTGGAGCACATTAAAGCCTCAACCCACGTCTGGGATCAGAAATAATGGGCTGAAATGATATTTTTGGTTCTAAATAAGTACATGACCTACACAACTTATGTGCCCTTCTGGATCTCACTGCACTCACTGCTAACTACAGCTTCCCTCCTCGCGGGGCTGCCAGGAGAGCGTGAAGCAACAGGACATAATTTACACAGCATGACGGACGACAGACCATGTGCTCATGCTCCCTTTGCCTGAGGGTCTAGTCACAGTCTTTAAAATTAGCCCTAAAGCCTCCAGAATAGTTAGACCACGTTCATCAGCCTCAAACTGAAGCACTGATCTTACTCGAGACCTAAGGAGAGACACCAAAGAACAAAAGAGCAGCAGACACCACCCTGTGAGACTTCACTGATTGCCAGTCTGCCATCCGGGTCCAATTTCCCTCCTCCTCTACACTCGCTCTTCAGTAAATACAAAGTGCGTAGCCATAAAGGCAGCAGCTTGCTTCAGCTAGCCACACCTCTATAAAACAGAGTAAAGTAAGCTAAAAACGACTCCTGTAGTTAAACACAGACTCACAACTCTTTTCAACTCAATGGATGCTCTCTGGACCATCTCCTCCTCTCCTCCTCTCCTCCTCTTCTATACATCAAAACCTACTATCATCTCCACATTGTGTGAAATATCGCATGCAACATGAGACAAAAATTTCTGGACAGATAGCTCATATGCCTTAATATGTTAAAATAAATACATTTTATACTTAAGTAATAAATTTCCTGTGAATATTTTATTTCTTGAAAGAATATTCTAGAATTTTAAAAACTTACATTTTTACCAACCTCACCTTTTTCATACACATCTTTGTATCCCCAGTGACTTATACATGGTATACAATATGCATAAAATATATCTTTATTGCATAAATATTATAAACAAAATAACTACAGTAATCCAAGAATTATTCAAACAATTCTGCCTTATTAGTCATCATTTTAATGTAAACTGTATCGATAATATAATAAATCTATTTATGCACTGTTACTTGAAATGTGGATGTCAATTCTAGTTATGATGGATAGAACTTGCAATAAAAGAGAACTGGCAGGGGTCCACACATTATACCCAGGAATTCAACGATACGCTCTCAGAGAGTCATATGACTGCTGTAGTAGAAAGGACAAGAACTCACCTCTAGTTTCTGCACCAAATTTACACAATCACCAAACAGGAAAACCAAGCATAGCATACTACAGGGAAACTGATTTATTTCCTGGTGGTCATTTCATGCGAGTAACCAGGTATTTTCAAGGTGGGAGGAAAATGTTGGTGAGTAATAAAGTATATCTGACATGTTTACATTAAATTAATTTTAGCTAACAATAGTGGTAACTGTGTGTATGTGTGTGTGTGTTTCACACATGCTGGGAAAGCACTCCGTCCCTGAGATGTATCTCCAGCCTTTAATAAAGACATTAACCTTGAACCATCAATATACTTGCCTTAGGGTTACATGAAACATCAACAACTAAGTAGCACGATCAAAAAACGCCTTATCCGAAGTTTACAAGCAAACGTAGTACAGACATAAAATTGGGGGCATCTTGAAACCAACCAGCTCAGACTGGTCAGACGTATTAGTATCACAAATGACAAAAATGAGGTGAGGCTAAGGAGTAATTTTTAATTTTATAAGCAGAAAGCCACAACAGCAAAGTGCTGTGTGTGATTCATAACTGGATCCTGTACAAAAGGAAGCAATAAGCAAATCAGCCTTAAAAACACTAATAAGTGAAGATATTTTTCCTCCATTGCATATGTGTGTATGTTTATGAGTATGAAAGAGAAGGGGGGAGAAATGTATATGTAGTAAGAGGATTTGTATGTGTGTGGGAACGTGTGAAAGAGACATATGTGTGAGAGAGAGACGTGTGTGTGTGTGTGTGTGTGTGTGTGTGTGTGTGTGTGTGTGTGTGAGAAAGCGTATGTGTGAGAGATGTATGTATATGAGACATGTATATGAGAGAGGAGCGGGGAGATGGAGGTGGGAGAGAGCTGGGACAGGAATGGGTTTTCCCTGGGCTGCCCAAGCCAGGACCTCAAGCTCCTGAGCCTTAACAAGACTGTTAGAGGCTGCTGAGCAGCTGGAACATAGGAATGTGCTACTCCACTCAGTCTAAAAAAGAGAAATCTTCATGCAGACTACCTAAGAAACACACCGCCTGAAATGTGCGCCCAGGACCTCCCTCTCCTGAGCCTCCAGCGTCAGCACGGAACAGTGAGGACCCTGAGGAGGTGCTGAACGTCAAGTTTCACAGACTAGTAACAACATGTGTGCCAGGTCTGGAAATTCTATTAAATAATTTCTCCTACTTATATTATTACTTCTACAAGCCAGGTTGTAGAAATTAAATGAAAACATCAGAAGAAGTACTTAAACACTGAATTCCACATTCAAGATCACAAGCTTCAAGGTACCTGGATGACAGACTCTCCCCAATGAAGACTTCATTGAGTGCTCGCACTGGCAAAAGCTGAGGTCCTGACGCCTCGGATCCTGCAGGAAAGGGTGAGAGAGCCCAGACAGTTCTGTGAGTTTCAGAACAATGAGAACAAACAGTTCATCAAACTCCAGAGTTTAAGGTACCACATTTTTAACACGACTCACAAAGAACCTTAAATTGTTTGTAAGATAAGGCCTAGTCACCTAACCTATACCAACAAATCAAACCTCTGTCTAACTGTAATTCAATTTTCCTCTCCATACCATGGGTTTTTTGGAGTTTATTCACTTGTGTTTGTTTGAGACAGGGATCTCTTTTATACAGCTCTAGGTCTCCTGGGATTCACTTTGTAGCCCATACTGGCCTCAAACTCAATCCAGAGAGATCCAACTGCTTCTGACTCCCACAGGCTGTGAGAAAGACATATACTATTCGGCTTCCATATAAAACCTGTGCTTATTGAATTTCATTTCAAATTTTTTGTCAAGTAAATTAAAATTTCTTTAATCATATGCTTTTGTTTTTCATGCTATGACTACCAACTCTTAAGCAATTAAAAATATCCACTTATAATTTGCTTCTACATAAAGATATATGTTTATATAAAGATATATAGTGTATAGATAGATAGATAGATAGATAGATAGATAGATAGATAGATAGATAGATACAAAAGTATGAACTGTGCATCAGTTAACAATTTTCTATAAAACACAACCAATTACAAAGTCATAACTGACAGAAACAGACAACTGGTAAACTAACGGCGGAGATGGCTATCGTGCGCAGTTCTCTGTCATCGTATTCCAGACTATTTCCAGGTCCACCTGCACTAGGCACAACCCTCTAACTGCAAGGTGGTTAGAAGTAATGGGAAGGGAGGACTGACTGACTTTTAAAGCTTCCTTACAATCCTCCATGTTCTCTGGATTCTCCCTACAAAATACAAGAGGTCAAGTGGAAAACTCAGAGTCTTTAAAATATGGCAGGAGCTCTTAGAATATAGGAGAACCCTCGCTGCCTGACCACTCCTCATACTGTGAGAGGGTAGATCTGATGCTGTTTATCGAACTAATTCATGGCCCCAAATTAACTAATTAGGCCTTGCAAATAGTAATTATTAACTGACACAATTAAAACTTAAAAAGGAAAAACAAATCAACTCACCTTCCTCTTTGAAGGTGTACGGGTTATATATATATATATATATATATATATATATATATATATATATATATATATCTTGTAATAAGAAACCTAGGCAAGGATGGGTCACACTATGTAAGGCAAAAATGTCATTGGTTCAAAGTTGCATAATTTCTTCAAATCCAGAGATATAACGGTGTTCTCACTAGTGCTGCTCTAAATTGAAAAGCTAAATTATCAAATATATTTGTAATCTCAAACCTATTCCTATATTTAAAAACCCAAATGCAAGCACTTGGGAGGCAGAGGCAGGCGGATCTCTGTGAGTTCGAGACCAGCCTGGTCTACAAGAGCTAGTTCCAGGACAGGCTCCAAAACCACAGAGAAACCCTGTCTCGAAAAACAAAATAAAACAAAAAAAAAACCCAAATGCAAGTTTTCTAGGCAGTGTTTCCTGCTAACACGAGAACTTAAGTTAGACATCAAACACACATTGAGATAGCTCTCAATTTTCTTAGAAATACATCTATTAAAAATAAATTCTAATAAAAACACCCTCTAAAACAGTCCCTTGACACAGTAAATACCATGCTGTTAATCCTAACAGTGGCAGTTATAGAATTATAGCGACATCAGTGTCCAATGCTGCTACTGACAAACCTGAAACCACCCTGTCCCAGATCCTCGACACAGCCCTCTCGGCGCTCCCTCCCCTCCTGCAAACCCCACTCACACTCTGCCTATGCACAGGGTTTGGGGACTTACTATCACTGCTTATGCAAAAGATTCTTGAGTTCTTTCAATTCAGATTACTGCCTAAAATTTTGGGACATTTTCTTTGATTACTTTACTTTTGCCATTTTTTTTGTTGCTTCCCCAGCCCTACCTGCATCTGTTAGATGTTCATCCAGGACAGTAAGCTCCAACTTACATAGTGCAGGTAACTCGTGTCTAGGTCTGATCTCTGCATGGCATTTACATCTCTCAGCAGATGTAACTACTGGTGAATAGACGTGAATCACCATCTTTTGAAGATACCAATGTTTCATGGTGTGGTGTGCTTGCAAGTGTGTGGGTAGCTGGGGTGTGTGTTGTGTGTGCAGGTGCATCTGTGACTATTCATGTGGAGGCTCCAAGTCTGGCAGCGCAGTGTCTCCCTTGGTCTCGCTCCACTTCACTGACTGAGTGAGACCTCTCAACTGAAGCTGGAGCTCACTGATCCCGATAGTCTTGCTAAGTAAGCTTGTGCTAGGAACCTTGCCTCTACCTCTGAGTGCTGGGATCCGAGGAGTGTCACCCAGGTTCTGGAGATCCAAACATCATTCCTCACACATGAATGTGAGTCCTTCATCCACAGGACCATCTCTCCAGCCCAACAGAAGCTTCTTTTAGTGAAGGATAAAATAAAATTTCTACCTATAATAACCAAATCTTACCTAATAATTACTAGTTTCAAAACTAGTAATAGGAATTTATGTATACATAATTCCTCAAAATTTATAAGAGCAATTTATTTTTTTTTGAGGGACAGAGAATCTTTCCAGCATGATATGAACTCAGACCTTAGAAACACTAAAATAACAAAGTTATCCATCACTGGGACCCAGCAGAAAGGGCGTGCAGTGGTTAGGTGGTGTGGTTAAGATGCTATTTCTGAAATGTACACAGGAATTTTTAAAAAGAAAAGAATTTTTTATAACAGTCTGTGAATATTTCTTTTGTGATTTTTTGTACCACATAAGTTTTAAACTTTCTGAAAACAATAAGAAAATATGACAAAATAAAAATCCACAAAGTAAGGCAAAACTGACTATTCACTTTAACCCCCATACAGAACAGCTGCAAATTACCATCTTCCAGGATTCTCCTGAATCTACTTTACAGAAATCTCACAGCTGGACGAAGAAAGGTTTTAATCAACTACAATAAAATAAGTTAAATACAGAGAGTAAGAGCGTTAAGTACACACATAACTACAGAAACATATTTATGTAATCTCCCATAAATCAGCTCTTCAGTCTCTCCTGCTTTCTTCTGACTTGTCAAAGGTCTTACCCTAAGTGTCAACTGTCCTGCCGGGCAATAAATAATTCATTTCTCATCAACTAGCTTTCAAACCTGTCCTAGAGACAGTTCATCTTGAAACATGTTCTACTTCTCTGGATTCTAATTAGGACAACAACAAAAGTGTAAGGCCGCAAAAAGGACTTTCTTAAGAGTTACTAGTCGCACTAAAGGCAAATTACATGTAAATTATTGCTTCAAAAGCCTCAGACGTTAAATAGCGACCCCAAGGCTAACATCCAGTCCACCTACTTTCATCTTCAGTTCTTTCAATGTTGAAGGCTCTGCTGTGCTGATTCAAACTCAGCTGCTGTTCATGAAGGTCCACGGGAGTGGGGTTTATGCCAGTCCCCTCCAGATATAACCGGATACGCTGCCTCCACAACCACCTGAAAGCGAAGAAAGGGAAGTCAGAGTAAAATCAACTACACTGAAGTGAGGATAAGACATTACAATACCTCAGCCTACTCAGTTTGTGCAAGAGCAGCTAATCATAGGTTGAGCATGCTGGCGTATATATGTCTTTAACATCAGCACTGGGGAGGCAGAGGCAGGCAGAACTCTTGCATTCCAGGCCAGCCTAGTCTACAAGGCTGTTTCAGAACAGCAAGACCTACATAGTCAGATGCCACCAAAAGGGGAGAGGGGTTTATTATTCCATGAATAGATTACAGCACAAACTTCTGAAGTCGACAGGTCCCACTGAAAGGTGTGTGTACATTTACTTCTCTTTCCAGATGTTGGTAATGTCTACTAGGCTTATATAAAACCTACAAGGTAATCTAAATTAAAATCTTAATAATAAACTATTAAATCCTTAAGAGCTGGACATAAGCATGTGTTTGCTCAGCAAAACCTCTAACAGAAGGCAAACAGAACCCCACTAAGGTGAAATGTATTAGATGAACATTCATTAAAATTTCAAAATGGTGATTTTTTTTTTTTGGTTTTTCGAGACAGGGTTTCTCTGTGTCCTGTCCTGGAACTAGCTCTGTAGACCAGGCTGGTCTCAAACTCACAGAGATCCGCCTGCCTCTGCCTCCTGAGTGCTGGGATTAAAGGCGTGCGCCACCATCGCCCGCGGTGATTTTTTTTTTGGTTGTTTTTTGCTTGTTTGTTTTTCAAGACAGAGTTTCTCTGTGTAGCCCTGGCTGTCCTGGAACTCACTCTGTAGACCAAGCTGGCCTCGAACTCACAGAGATCCACCCGCCTCTGCCTCCCAAATGCTGGAATTAAAGGTGTGCGCCACCACTACCAGGCAATAGTGATTGTTTTTAAACAATAATAAGAAATTATGAAATGGCAAATAGGAGCTGCTTACTACATCTACAGACATAAATGAGAATTTATGAATTTTTGAAATCAGTAAAAGTGATTTCAAAAAAGAAAAAATATTTCAAAATGTGGGTCTCCCAAGCACTCCCACCCACTGATCAGCTCTTCAGCTCTGAGAAGTATGTTTTTAAAAATTCCATCCCACTTCCTTAAAAACACACTTCATAGATAAGACAAAGCTACTAGGAAGTACAGCCTGGTTGGATTAAACATACAAGCATCCATTCATTACCAGGTAAAAGTACAAATAAAACTGAACCTTCAATTTTCCAAACAGCTTCTCTCTTTCTACCAAATGCTAAGAACATGTATTAGTAATAAGACTTTAAAAAGCAGGGGCAAGCTCACTCTGGCTGAAGGAGTATGATCTTCATTTGCAATTGCAGACAAGCAACATTTGTCACGGCTGCTCTCCTCTGTTCTAACTGGACTAGAAGCTGGGAGAGATCTGGGACTGACTCTTTGCAGTTTTTATAGCTAATTCTTTAATGATGAAGCACCCCAGTTTATCTGCTTGTCCTTTTCTGAGCAGCAGCAGCAGCAGCAACAATACATATTGACTAAAGAATCAAATATGAAGAGTAAGAACTTCCTACCTGAACTCACCACGAGAGAACTTCTGTAAGGCTTCAGGGAAGGAATGTGTGTATCGGACAGGCAGACATAAGTGACCTTCAGACCTGGGGCGTCAAGGAATGTTCAGGCGTTATAAAGGGCAGAGGAAAATGGGTAGAGGAGAAAATTCAGAGCATTACTGAACACAAAAATCAGAGGCCATTTTTCTACATGTCAACCTTGTACTTCCATTTCTGCCACAAACTCTCGGTACCTTCAACAGCAACAACGAAGACTAAACAAATCATAGTTCACAAGCAGCTTTAAGAAAGCACGCCTTGTATCCCAGCACTCAGGAGGCAGAGGCGCAGAGGCAGGTGGATCTCTGTGTGTTTGAGGCCAGCTTGGTCTATAGAGCAAGTGCTAGAACAGGCTCCAGAGCTACACAGAAAAACCCTGTCTTGAAAAACAAAAACAAAAAGGAAGGAAGGAAGGAAGGAAGGAAGGAAGGAAGGAAGGAAGGAAGGAAGGAAGGAAGGAAGGAAGGAAGGAAGGAAGGGGAACTACACCCATGTCCCCACATTATAATGAAACTAAAAAGAATAGCAAAGTTCTGCTACCAATCACCCTGTCATCTTACCAGTGGTAGAGTGGGATCCTTGCCTCTTACCTCTAAATTACTTAACTATTAACTTCAGATAAGTCACTCTAGGGTTGTTTATTTCTAAAATTGTGATGAGCACCAACCACACAAGGTTACTGTAAAGAATCAAACTGTGAATGTGTAAAATCAAAAGGTGAAAGCATTTAGAACCACTTAAGCTATTCTTAAGCAAAAGCATTGAGAAAGCTTATCCCAATATAACCTTTCACTTACTCCAAACATATTATAGATGAAGTTACAGGAATTCACAGGTTGACGTGGAAGACAAATTAAAATGGTTACTTGCAGAGCTGGAGAGATGGCCCTGTAGTCAAGAGCAAGCACTGCTCGTGAGGACAGCAGGGGTTCAGTTCCCAGCACCCACACCACATGGCTCACCACCATCTATATTCTAGTTCCAGGGGACCTGACACCCTTTTCTGATTCTGACTGCCATGAACTCACAGACTATATCCCACACAGACACACATGCATAATTAAAATAAAATAAAATGTATAAAACAAAAATAACTGAAAATTACAAGATAGTAAGATTCCTTTTAACTACTTATACAACAATGACAAGATATCCAGAAATTTTCATTATTATCATTCCTGTGGTGTGCTAGTCTTGAAGGAATGGCTGAGAGGAGACCTCACCAAAAATACGTCTTGATAATAAACTAATATATTGTAAAATGTAAATTAATGAGCAGAAAAAAAGTACAGTTAAACAATTTATCCTTCTACAGAGGTCAATAACAGACAGGACCTCATTTTTTTAAATTGTTTATTATTGCTTGCTTATTTTGGAGACAGAGTATCACAGAGTGCTTACAAGTCTAGGTGCTGAAACTTTAAGCCTGGACCAATGATGGAGGAAGGTCATTGGTTAAATAAAGAAACTGCCTTGGCCCTAATAGGTTAAAATTTAGATAGGCAGAGTAAACAGAACAGAATGCTGGGAGGAAGAGGAAGTGATCTCAGATGCCATGCTCCCCTCTCCCGGGCAGACTTGATGAAGCTCCGACCAAGGATGGACGTAGGCTAGAATCTTCCCAGTAAGCACACCTTGGGGTGCTACACACATTATTAGAAATGGGCTAGTCCAGGTGCGAGAGTTAGCCGAGAAGAGGCTAGATATAATGGGCCAAGCAGTGTTTAAATGAATACAATTTGTGTGTTGTTATTTCTGGTGTAAAGCTAGCTGTGCGGGAGCTGGGCGGGACGAAAAGAGGCCCGCAGCTCCTACAACAGACCACTTGAACCACATCTGTCCTCTAGGCTTTTAAAATTCTTATATCCACTAATACTTTACATAATGTTTACTATATAAAAGGAAATAGGGTCATTTGACAGAAAACAGCTCCCTAGGTCAAGCATAGTCCCACAGAAGGCTACACTTCCTCATGACGTCATATATCTGATATCAGCTTGAGCTCCAGGTATCTGAAGGCCTGGCTTAGGCTACTAAATCCATTTTCCAGATTGCTTAAGGCTGACAAGCTGGAGCCAGCTACAAGCAGGAGGTCTCGGTTCCTTGGATGAAGCCTTTCTTCATAGGGGTAACTAGGCTGACCTCAGTATCCTGGTAGCTGACCAGTTAATGAGCAGTTCAACACAGAAGCTGCAATGCATCACTTAGAACATGGCTTAGAACTGTCGATGTCATCCCTGCCAGTCCTGACTGAAATGGAGAGCGGGATGGAAGCCGAGAGGGTGGGAATATCGGGATACTAATGAAGGCTGACTACTAAGGCATTCAAAGGCTATTTACCAGGCGCAGCAGAGTGAGTGTGGAAGACAGAAGAGACCAACTGAATGAAATTTTTAATTCTGATTGAGTCCATGAGAACAAGCCATCTTAAAGCCGATATTCCGACCCAAATGAAACCCTCAATGCCTGTAGCCCTAGATGACTTTTGACCTCATGACAAGGTATTATTAATACAGCTTTCTCTTCTCTCTATTTTCTATTTAGAACAATAGAGTTTTAAGAGTTGTTTTGTCTTCTTGCCTTCACAGGCAAATCTAAGGTCTCAAAATCTGACAGGTTTATGACTTAAATCCAGCTTTTTAAACAAAATACAATCCAGCCACAAAATTGCTCAAGTTCACAACCTCTTAACTTAATGATATAAAAATAGGCTACTAAGAATTTCTAAATCCCATATCCATCAACACTGAAGAGAATCAAAGGTTAATTGCTAGACTAATGATCTTGCTTTCTGAATCTCAGAGAACGTTAATTCTGGAAGGCTGAAGTCCCAGGCTTGCTCCTAAGATCCTTTAATTACTCTCATGCTTCAGCAGTTTCCTCAATGTTGTGTACAAAACTGCTAATTTCAGAGAACTTAAGGTCCTATACTCAAAAGAATTAGCCATGCAACAGCAGAGACAGGCGGAAGAGAACAGGAAGAGGTTATGTGTTGTCTGTGCAGGGAGCTGGGAGGCCGCTGAGGCCGCTGAGGCCTGACTAAGAACCACAGCAGTACATTTTGACACTCCATCTTGAGGGAATGGCCACGGGTAAGCCTGGCATAAGCACACTCTTGGCAGAATGTAAAAAGCATAAAAATAGCACAGGCCTTCTGGAGAACACTCACTCCTTCGAATCCTCCACTATCTCATATGTCAACCAAGCCTCTGACCAGAGCCAAAGCTCGCCTGGGTGAGTCTCCAACCAAGGTGTGAACAGATGCTCGTGTGGTTAGCGCTCACACTGAGCCTTTTGGGAAGATTCTGGGCTGCTCCTAAAAGTTCAAAACCACACATGCCTTTTTTTTCAACTGAAGACGATGTAGAGCCTGTGAACAGACGATAGATGAAACTGGGAGAGCAGACAAGAAACAGATGGCCAAAGAGCACGTATGTTAGCTCAGGGATTTGCAATGGATCCTGAAGGTCACAGGGGAATTGTACAAGATTTTAATTAAGGACTAACTATAATTAGACTTGCACTTTAGAAAAAGACCATAAATTGTGTGTAAAATGTTCCCCACAGGCTTCTATGTTTGAACACTTGGTTACTGAAGTATCTTTGACAACAGCCTATGACAGTCTGAGCTATGTTTAGTGGCAGTGAAAATCGTAAGAGATGGACTCAAGAGGTTCTAAACAAGGCCTGCAAATGATCAAGTCAGTGTCTCTGGTCACGAGCCCTGGGTCTAACTCAAGAGCTATGGGGAGTCGATGGCTTCTGGGAAAAGCAGAGTTAGTTTTCTATTAGTATGTGGCTCCTGGTGGGTCAGTCCACTGTATTGTGGAATATTTAACTATGTAAAGATATGTTACATGTGTTAATGCTGCATTTGTCTAAATATGTAAATATGTGTTATATCTGTTTATGCTGCAGAATATCACTAGCTGTGTAAAGGTGTGTTATATCTGCTTATGCTGCAGAATATCACTAACTGTGTAAAGGTGTGTTATATTTGTTTATGCTGCAGAATATCACTAACTGTGTAAAGGTGTGTTACATTTGTTACTGTGCCATTTGTTTAATTATGTAAAGATGTGCTGCATTTGTTTCGCCTGTCTAAGGCACCTGATTGGACTAATAAAAAGCTTGGCAGCCAATAGCGAGGCAGAAAAGGGGTAGGTGGGGCTGGTGGGCAGAGAATAAATAGGAGGGGGAATCTAGAGAGAAGAAGAGAGAAGAGATTGAGGGAAAAAGAGAGGGAGATGCCCAGAGACAGAAGACAGGCAGCTGACAGACAGACACAAGAAGCAGTGAAAGTAGAACATACAGAAAGACAGGTAAAAAGCCTTGAGGCAAAATGTAGGTGAAGAGAAACTGGATAATTTAAGTTATAAAAGATAGCAAGAAACAAGCATAAGCTAAGGCCGAGCATTCATAACTAATAAGAAGTATCCCTGTCATAATTTCGGAGCTGGCTGGTGGATCCAAAGAGAAAGCCTGTTACACCAGTAGATAGCCCCATACCCGAAAGTTTATGGGCAGCACAAATTGAATCAAATGAGTCAAAAAAAGAAAAAGTGAAGTTGTTGAGGGGGTGGGGATAGAGGTGAAAGTGGATCTGGAAGGAGTTAAGGAGAATATGATAAAAATTCACAGTATAAAATTTCAAAGAATTCATTTAAAAGTTTTTTGACAAAGGCAGAATTCCTAGAATTTATCAGCAGTTTGATCAAAGGATAAGGAAGTAGTCACAACTCCATCACAGGTAATGGTTCCATTTATCAAGAGAAAAGCAATGACCATTTGTAGACAAGCTGCTTTTTTAGTACATCTGACAAAAAGCCAATTTGAAAGAACAGCATGAAAAAAAAAGAATAAAAATAACAGGAAATTAGGACAGAAAATAGGACCAGCAGATAATGAAGCCTTGCAGTTCAGTGAAGGTGACCATCTGTGGACCATTTCCTAAGGTAAAGTATCTAAGTGCTAAAACTTAAAAAGAAAAATCCCAAAGAAAGGAAGGGTGAGTTGGCCATGCTCATCACAGTTAAGAACTAGACTTCCTCGGCGGGATGGGTGTCACTGTAAGGCTCCGAGACAGTGTGAAGCATCACTAAGGATTAGGACAAGAGCAGAGGATGTTCTAGACAATGAAAGACAAAAGGACCCAAAATACAATCTGTGAAAACAGCATTATAGAACAGTGACCAAAACCAAGTTCCTTTAATAATCACAAAGAAGAAATCACAGTGGTAGAAAGACAAGAAACCTGCAAATGCTACACTTAAACCCCCAATTCAGAGAGACAGAACCTACAGCGTCTGCTGGGTTCAGGATGGCACTGGTCTCTTACACAGTATCAGCAAACTTGTTGAGGACAAACTCAGAAAAGCCTCAATGGTTTAGAACTGGGAAGGGAGGACACAACCTATGTTTGGGGCTCAAGAGAAGCAAAAGAGAAGGAAGCAATAATTGAGCTGCAGAGCTGCAGCAAAGCCTGCGTGAGGCTGCAGAGCTGCAGCAAAGGCACAGCCCTGGGGGAGGGTGGCGCTGCAGGCTGAGAAGGATCACAGAGAAAAGGGAACCTGTGACAGAACAAGATCTCCTACCTTCATCTCCTCTGTGAACATAGGGAGGGCTTACGCAAGGGAGAACAGGATACAGAAGCACCCAAAGCAAGCAGATCTTCCTGAGTGGTGGAGTGGGGAAGAGGGGAGAAGAGAAGGCTAAGTCTAGAGATCTCGGTGAGTGGTTACGACTCTACATCAGAAGTGCCAGCAAGTCTCATACTTCTATGATTTTTTTTTCTGGGTGATTTTTCAAATCTAATATAGGAATAAAAAGGATGGCATGTGGATCTAGAATTGACAGAAAGATAATTACTTAAAAATATTTATGGAGCCATCAAAATGAATAAACTGAAAATAGAGGGGACCTGAGCACTGAATACTGAAGGGCAGACCTGTAAGGGGACAAGACCGATGCAAAGGAGAGCGAGTGTGCTCCTAGAAATGAGACTGTAGAGGTGGGAAATTCCAGACTAATTTTATACAGTCCAGGTATGGCCATGACTCTAGGTGGTTAGGATAAAGAAAAGAGTAAATATCAGTAAAGCTGAAAAAGAAAAAACTAAAGTTTGCAGACAAATGAAGCCAACGCAGAAACTCCCATACAGGCCGGGCAGTGGTGGTGTACGCCTTTAATCCCAGCACTAGAGAAGAATATAAAACAGAAGGAGACAGCTCTCAAGCTCAGTCTCAGTCTGAGGATTCGTGGTGGCAGGATCGCCTATTTCGGTCTGAGGTAGAGGTAAAAGCCAGGGGATGCCCACTTTGCTTTTCTGATCTTAAGATTGAACCCGAATATCTGTCTCTGATTTTTATTATCCATGTTACAACCAGGAACAAATATGCTTGCACTTAAACATCATGCACTATAGTAAAATCTTTGAAGCAACAGAGTCCCACATCATGACTACACAGAGAAAATGAATAATAGATTCAAAAGTTTAAGATTCATCAAAAATAGGCAACACACAAAACAAAGCAGAAATGGCTCTATGCAGAATATTTAAAAATTAGTCCTACAAACCAGTCACAAAATAAACATGTTCTTGCTTACCGTTCTGGATCAGTGTTGACCCCAATGACAGGTTTAAGTCTGTCCAAAACTTTACTCGCTGCCAGGAGCATTGTGCCATCACCTAACACAGAGTGTGAGACACAACCAGACTTGTCTTATAAAGCAGTTTCAGCATCATTTTTAAAACTAACAGTTTTAACAACCATGCCCTCCTAGCTGACTGACAAGGCTCCCCTCCACCTATTTCATCTTTGTACTGTGCTGCACCTGTTGTACCGTGCTGGGTCTGCTGCGCTGTGCTCTGCCCCTTACATTATGCTACGCCTGTTGCACTGTGCTGGGCCTGTTGTACTGGGATGAACCTGCTGTACTGGGCTGAGCCTACTGTACTGTGCCTGTTGTATTGTGCTGAGCCTGTTGCACCACGCTATGCTTGTTGCACTGTGCTAGGCCTATTATACTGTGCTATGCCTGTTATACTGTGCTGTGCCTGTTATATTATGTTATGCCTATTGTATGCCTGTTGTATTGTGCTACGCCTGTTGTATTGTGCTACGTCTGTTGTATTATACTGAGTCTGTTGTATTATGTTGAGTCTGCTGTACTATGTCTGTTGTACTGTGTCTACTGTACTGTGCTATGTCTGTTGTATTGTGCTGAGCCTATTGCACTGTTATGCCTGTTATAGTGTGCTGAGCTTGCTGTATTGTGCTTTGCATGTTATATTGTGCTATGGCTGTTGTATTGAGTCTGTTGTACTGTGCTGAGCCTATTTTTCTGGGCTACAACTGTTTTACTGTGCTGACCCTGTTGTTCTGTGCTATGCCTGTTGTATTATGCTATGGTTGTTGTACTGTGCTGAGCCTGTTTTTCTGTGTTATGCCTGCTGTATTACGCTATACCTGTTGTACTGTGTTATGCCTGTTGCACTGTGCTGAGCCTGTTGTACAGGACTGAACCTGTTGTACTGTGCTATGCCTGCTGTACTGACCCTGCTGTACTGTACTGACCCTGCTGTACTGTACTGACCCTGCTGTACTGTACTGACCCTGCTGTACTGTACTGACCCTGCTGTACTGACCCTGCTGTACTGTACTGACCCTGCTGTACTGACCCTGCTGTACTGTACTGACCCTGCTGTACTGTACTGACCCTGCTGTACTGTACTGACCCTGCTGTACTGTACTGACCCTGCTGTACTGACCCTGCTGTACTGTGCTATGCCTGCTGTACTGACCCTGTTGTACTGTGCTATGTCTGTTATATTTTGCTGATCCTGTTGTACTGTGTTATACCTAGTGTACTCTGCCTGTTGTACTGTGCTATGCCTGCTGTACTGACCCTGCTGTACTGTGCTATGTCTGTTATATTTTGCTGATCCTGTTGTACTGTGTTATACCTAGTGTACTCTGCCTGATGTATGGTGCTATGCCTGTTGTACTTAATGTGTCGGGCTCGTTGCACTGAATTAGGATTTCAACTGTGCCAAGACTGGCAAAAACAGAATTTATGTTAGAAGACTGTCCTGCAGGCTATGCTGCACGTTAGGGAGGCTGGGCGATTTCTCAGCTCAACAACATACTAAATGACAATCATTCCACCCAACTGGACATCATTACTCTAATCCCAAATATCTCCTTCCCTGAAATTTATGGTATTTTAGTGAAAACATATCCAACCATGGCCAACTTTAATATATTCTCTCCAACTACTTGATTTAAAGTTGGATAAAATGGTCACTAATAACAAAAATCAAAATAAGTACATGTTGGTGTCCTGGGGCCAAATGATGAAAACATCAATAAAATATCACAACTGGCTCTTTATTAAGACTGCCATAATTAAACCAAAATACATTTAACAAATTATCTTTTGAATCTTAAGGTAAGACACAGAGAACTTCACAGCACCAAGAACTATAAATTAACTAATATTAAGAAAAAATGCAACAACAAAAACCAAACCAAACAGAAAAGTGTCTCGCAGGACTTGAAGGAATCAAAACAGCTAAACTCCAGGTATCTGTCGCAGGACTTAAAGGAATAAAGAAAGCTAAAGACCAGGTACCTGGCGATAACACTCATGGAAAATCCCACATCCCAGCCCCTGATCTCACAGAGCAGTTACCTCCGGCCGCTATGACCGCGTCTGCCCATCGCACAGTCTCTTCGCTGTACTCCCTCCGCTTCACCAGACGAACCTCAATCCCTTCACCCCTAGGACAAGAAGTTGCACACGTTTTCCACTGGTGACATATCTAAGACAAGGACATTTTCTAAAAGGTAGATTATTACAAAAAAAAAAAAGAGGCAAAAACAGTAAAATCGTTGTTGTGGAAACAAATTTAGGTGTAGTCTGCAAAGTCAGCTTATATAGCCAGTGAGAAAACAAATTTTAAAATCACTAACTATAATACTGGTTGATCAGAATTTTACTTTCCTCTGTTTCTGATGCTTAAATTTAATGTAAAAATGTATTATACTCATTATGTAAAACTTATACATTCATTATAAAACCAAATAGCTATTGCCTGAATTTAACACCTATTCATCGAGTGGCAGAGACTGAAGTACTTGGCATGTCCTTAGGTTCCTCTTTCATAGTCACGCAAACTCAGTTGCAAATAGAAGATTCTAGAATGGTCATTTTTAGACACAGGGAATACATTCACGAACACCCATATCTACATTCTGTTCCAAGAAATAAACTTGACACACAGTGGAAGCCCACTGTGAGCGGTGCTTGCTGCAGAAATGACACTTTACTAGAAGACAGAGTTACTGAAAATATCTGAATTGAGTAAAATAAAAATGTACTTAGACAATGATAAAGTTGGGTCTTTTAACCTATGATTTCCTGGAAATGTGACAAACTTTACTAAAATTCTAACAATTAGCTACTAGTACAAAATAAAATCATAAATCCTGTCTATAAAATCCCATCTTAGACCCCATCCCACAGACTTACCGTAAACTATCAATTATATGTTCTACATTTTTGGTATGAATATGATGTCGTTCAAGTAGCCCACTGTAGCTCGAACCTTTCAATGCAAGCTATGAAAACAAAAGAAATGCTATTTTACATCAAATATTACATACAATACGATGTCATTTAAAAGCTCTATGTAAAATAAGAATTTTAAAGGCACATTTTAATAACTGCCTATGAAATTTGAGTTCAACTAAAGGCCAGATTTCAGAACATCATAATTTGATTTTAGTATCAAATACAGCATCAGCCCAACACTTCCAAAAGGCACATTCTATATGTTTCTTAAATGTCTTTACCAAATTACATGTGGCTATCTGAAGGCCAAAGACAAACTCTCACTGTGACAGGCAGCTGACCTTTGGTCCACTTGGGTTTGCTGCTCCTGTGTTTACATTTGGGTCCTATTAGGAATCTGCCCTGCATCATCTAAACAAAGGGCTGGGTAGGTCTCTGAGAAAAGGTAACCTTCAGATATTCAGAGCTGTGACCTTCCAGCATTATTCTTCCTAGCTGATTTGAGTAATATTTTATATTTATCTTACCATTAATACTCTAAAGAGATAGTCTAAAATATAAAATGTAAAGTATGTGTCTAATATAAAATCATAAATATATTACTGGCATTACTTACTAAATTGCAGAGTAAAACTAACTTCTAAAACCTAATTTAGTATGTATTTTACTTTCGGGAATGGCTAAGTTGGGGTCTCGGTGTGTAGCAGAGGATGGCCTCAAAGTGACTCTTTCTTCAGCCTCCCAAGCATTTGTTGGCAGTGAGTACCACCATGCCTGGTTTGTGTTTTACTTTTCAAAACAGAATACTTATTTATTTATTTATTTATTTATTTATTTATTTATTTATTTATTTATTTATTTATTTATTTTTATTTATTTTTTTATTAATTTATTAAAGATTTCTGCCTCCTCCCTGCCACCGCCTCCCATTTCCCTCCCCCTCCCCCAATCAAATCCCCCTCCCTCATCAGCCCAAAGAGCAATCAGGGTTCCCTGCCCTGTGGGAAGTCCAAGGACCTCCCACCTCCATCCAGGTCTAGTAAGGTGAGCATCCAAACTGCCTAGGCTCCCCCAAAGCCAGTACGTGCAGTAGAATCAAAACCCATTGCCATTGTTCTTGAGTTCTCAGTAGTCCTCATTGTCCTCTATGTTCAGCCAGTCCGGTTTTATCCCCTGATTTTTCAGACCCAGGCCAGCTGGCCTTGGTGAGTTCCCGATAGAACATCCCCATTGTCTCAGTGTGTGGGTGCACCCCTCGCGGTCCTGAGTTCCTTGCTCGTGCTCTCTCTCCTTCTGCTCCTGATTTGGACCTTGAGATTTCAGTCCGGTGCTCCAATGTGGGTCTCTGTCTCTGTCTCCTTTCACCGCTTGATGAAGGTTAATATTCAGGAGGATGCCTATATGTTTTTCTTTGGGCTCACCTTCTTATTTAGCTTCTCTAGGATCACGAATTATAAGCTCAATGTCCTTTATTTATGGCTAGAAACCAAATATGAGTGTGTACATTCCATGTTCCTCTTTTTGGGTCTGGATTACCTCACTCAGGATAGTGTTTTCTATTTCTGTCCATTTGCATGCAAAATTCAAGAAGTCATTGTTTTTTATTGCTGAGTAGTACTCTAATATGTATATATTCTACACTTTCTTCATCCATTCTTCCATTGAAGGGCATCTAGGTTGTTTCCAGGTTCTGGCAATTACAAACAATGCTGCTATGAACATAGTTGAGCATATACTTTTGTTGTGTGATAGGGCATCTCTTGGGTATATTCCCAAGGGTGGTATTGCTGGGTCCAGGGGTAGGTTGATCCCAAATTTCCTGAGAAACCGCCACACTGCTTTCCAAAGTGGTTGCACAAGTTTGCATTCCCACCAGCAATGGATGAACTTATTTATTTTTGACAACTGCATTTTGCTTTTGCAAGATTACAAATATAACACTAATGTAGATAGCATTTTTTAATAAAATAAAACCAAAATTTTTATCTTATTTCTTAAGAATGATTACTGCTAATATTCCCAGTATTTTCTTTACAAATACCTTCCCAGTCTTTTCTTTACAAATACTGGGTTAAGAGTTCTTTAACATATTTTTTTCCACTTCTACCATTTAAAGAGAACTGTATGGGTCCCAAAAGAAAGAGTGAAGGAAAACATTTGGTTATTATGAAAATTAATAAATGGACTCTAGGCCGGGCGGTGGTGGCGCACGCCTTTAATCCCAGCACTCAGGAGGCAGAGGCAGGTGACTCTTTGGGAGTTCGAGGCCAGCCTGGTCTACAAGAGCTAGTTCCGGGACAGGCACCAAAGCTACAGAGAAACCCTGTCTCGAAAAAAAATAAAAAATAAAAATAAATGGACTCTAAATTACATTAGACAGCCGTACAGTGTGCAGTAGAATCATTGAATTTAGGCCAAATCGGCAGTGAGCACAGTGGTAACCGAAAACCCTTCATTCGTCTTAACCAAATGAACACAATAAATTTGTTTCTAAGGACAAGTAGAGCATGCCCCTTTAGATTTCTGCCCGTCATTACTCAGACCTGAAACCTCTTATCAAACAACTTTCAAGGGCAATGAGCCAAACCGCCTGTCTTCTCCAGGACGCCCTGCTCCGTGACTTTAAAAGAAATCTGCATATTGATGTTAAGGATTCCCAACTGCTATCCCAAGCTCTGGAGAGTCTGGACTCAGCAGAAATTAGGCCATCTTTCTTTAGATGGCTAATAGGCATCTTTTTGTTTGTTTGTTTTTGAGGGGTTTTGTTGTTGGTGGTGGTTTTTTTGTTGTTAGTGGTGTTTTTTTATGGTTTTTCGAGACAGGGTTTCTCTGTAGCTTTGGGGCCTGTTCTGGAACTAGCTCTTGTAGACAGGCTGGCCTCGAACTCAGAGATCCGCCTTCCTCTGCCTCTGCCTTCTGAGTGCTGGGATTAAAGGTGTACGCTGCCACCACCTGGCCAGGCATCTGTTAATATTCAATACCAAGCCCTGCGTTTTCTACTCTAAGGATTCCCCGCCTACAGCTTAAGTCAAGGCTAGTCACACTTGAAACCACCTCTTCCCTTATCCCTATATCCAATTACTAGACCATCAACACACATCTCTGCGCTCATCACTACCACAATTTGGACAACTGCACACGCTTCTCTCCAGCTCCTGAGCCTACAGTCTATGCCCCTCACAGACAATGATCAACTAACTATGAGTACCCTGACAGCCCTCCCGCAGTGCTCTTCTTTGCACGGCTGGAATTCTCTCCATTCTGCAGCCCAAGTCCGACTGTCCTCAGGCTTTAAGTACAAGGACGGCCTAACCACTAACACATCAAGGCTCTGAGCATGCTTATGGCTCACAGATGCCAAACCAATTAGTCTTTTGGAATGGAGCCAATCACTCTATCTCAAAGTCTGTTAGTTCCCTCCACTGAATTTGCTCACCTAAAATTGCCGTGAGTGTATTTTTACATCCCCTTACTAGAATATAATTTACACAAGAGCGGCGACCTTCTCTTGTTCACCAGTGTACCCTCAGGACCTGGTTACTGGGTAAGTTATCTGTTGAGTGAATTCATTCATTTGTCCTTTCAGGTTTCGGCTTGGGGTGGGGAAACTGCTGGGGATGCATGTCTCAGAAAAGCATCAAGAGTGCATAAGCAGGTGCCAAGGACGACAGATTGAGTGACAGCCCGCCTACAGTGCTGGCTGTGCAGGTAATCTCTACCTGGTCAGGACTGAGGAGCGGCCAAGACATGGAGGAAACATATGATTCTGTTATAGTAACGCCATACACCATTTCACTTTAGGAGTCAACACTTCATAAAGTTAGAAATAAAGATTTTTAAAATGTAATGTGTGCGAGCATTTGAGTACCTGGCTACTGTTTATTTAAATATTAGTTGAGCTCAATCAAATTTATTAAATGGAGACTACAAACAGCCCAGGGTGAAGAAAAGCATTTTGAATGTACAATAAATCTTTCAGAATTTTTTCATCAAATTTATCATTTCTCACTTGCCAAAAATAAAACTTAAGGGTAGTTGATTCCTAGACTTCAATAGCCTGCCCAAATACTGTATCTTCTCTTCCAACTTTTGGTTGGACTATATGAATATACATCCTGGAACAAGAGACATAAACAGGCTAAGAGACTTCTGTTCTTACTTCCTTGTTCTCATTAAGCTGCCGGAAATTAAGCTAAAGATTAGCAATGGAGCAGAAATGTCTTTATCTCAAATTTCTCCTTGTGTAAACACTCTCTCTATGTTAGGGTCAACATTCACCTAGACAATGCAATTGCTGTAGTTCTTTAACACACTAGCTGTTAAAGAACTAGCTGGTGGGGTAGCTGGTGGGGTAGTTGGTGGAGTAGCTGGTGGGGTAGCTGGTGGGTGCTGGTGGGGTAGCTGGTGGGGTAGCTGGTGGGGCAGCTGGTGTGTGCTAGTGGGGTAGCTGGTGGGGTCACTGGTGAAACAGCTGGGCTCACTAACAAGGCCTAAGCAGATAAGTGGCAAAACATTGCAGCAAACACTTCTGAAACATCAAATAAAATATTCTGAACTACCATGTAAATAGCACTCACACTATTGTAGAACACAAATTGTGGTAGAAGGGACAACTAGACGCCTGAAAATAATGTGGCTTCAGACACCTAAAACCTCACCTTCATCAGAATATCAAGTACAAATGTATTCCTGTAAAAGGGTTACAATTAAAGAGTTAGATATTTGGAATACATTCTCAACTTTGCAAAGTTCCACATTACATATTCAGAATCATTATTTTTCAAAAATGCATGCATTATTTCCATTAAAGAAATAAATAAAATGATTATTCAACTTGGAAAGAGTAGAAGAATCTAAAAATAAATAAATCTATAGACAGAATATCTCATTATAAGTGATACAGTTTCTCCTACAAAAAAATCACCAAAACACAACACCTCTTCTCCCTCCGCTGTGCCTTCAGCACACACAGGAATGAAAGAACTGAAGCTGAGAACAGCTCCGCCACATCACACACATGCTTCAACTATGACATTTTCCAAATGGCCTTCTGCATTTTTACATTATTACTGATTTTTTAGCGTGGCTTATATTAAAATCATTACAATTACAAATTTTTAAAACTTGTTTTACCAGATAAGGTTATTATTTTGGACTCTTTAATTTCCGTGAAAGGTCAATACAGTGTTCTAACATATAAAATACACAATCTTGTAAGATAATGAAAGTTTGCTAAGTAAACTCACTAGACACAATTCAATCATCCTTTTACACACTTAACTAGGTGACTTGCTATTACTCAAAGTTGCCTGCAAAGTGTGTGCACCTTTCAGCAGCTGTAATATCAACTGTTCGCCTCTCGGGCTCAGGCCACAAGCACCAACTCTGGAAGGCTTGTTTGGCTGGAACGGACCAATTATGGATTCAACTGACTTTATCTCCCAGGAGCTCCCTTCCCTTCATCCCAGCTGCCTTGGCCAGTATTCATTTTGTTCATTCTATTTGTGTCTTCCCTACGGTTGGTATTGTCAAGGCTCTAGCTTCAGCTCTCTCCTCAGCTCTCCCGACATTTCCTGAGTAACCGCCAACCCCGCCAACTGTTCTCAGTTTCTCCCAAGAATGCATCAGAGACTGAAACCTGTCCCATCAGCTCTATCTTCTCTTGACTCATAGACTTCACTTTTCAAACGTCCTTAGCACCCCACCCAGTCCCAGTTCTCACCCCAAGATGTCTAAGGCTGCACGGTCCCATTCTCATGTGTACTCTGGGAGTCATACACCATTAATAAAGGCATTATTTCTTCAGGTAACTGAACAAACCCAGCTGCCACCCTCGGGTCTCTCACACTCTATCTCCACACTAGCCAGCTTACACACCGCTGAGCACACTTTCCTCAGATCATGTCACTTCCACACTGCCGTCCTCGGGTCTCTCACACTCTATCTCCACACTAGCTCACACACCGCTGAGCACACTCTCCTCAGGTCTCTCACTCTATCTCCACACTAGCTCACACACCGCTGAGCACACTCTCCTCAGATCTCTCACACTCTATCTCCACACTAGCTCACACACCGCTGAGCACACTCTCCTCAGGTCTCTCACACTCTATCTCCACACTAGCTCACACACCGCTGAGCACACTCTCCTCAGATCTCACACTATCTCCACACTAGCTCACACACCGCTGAGCACACTCTCCTCAGGTCTCTCACTATCTCCACACTAGCTCACACACCGCTGAGCACACTCTCCTCAGATCTCTCACACTCTATCTCCACACTAGCTCACACACCGCTGAGCACACTCTCCTCAGATCTCACACTATCTCCACACTAGCTCACACACCGCTGAGCACACTCTCCTCAGATCTCTCACTCTATCTCCACACTAGCTCACACACCGCTGAGCACACTCTCCTCAGGTCTCTCACACTCTGTGTCCACACTAGCTCACACACCGCTGAGCACACTCTCCTCAGGTCTCACTCTATCTCCACACTAGCTCACACACCGCTGAGCACACTCTCCTCAGGTCTCTCACTCTATCTCCACACTAGCTCACACACCGCTGAGCACACTCTCCTCAGATCTCACACTATCTCCACACTAGCTCACACACCGCTGAGCACACTCTCCTCAGGTCTCACACACTATCTCCACACTAGCTCACACACCGCTGAGCACACTCTCCTCGGGTCTCTCTCACTATCTCCACACTAGCTCACACACCGCTGAGCACACTCTCCTCAGGTCTCTCACACTATCTCCACACTAGCTCACACACCGCTGAGCACACTCTCCTCGGGTCTCTCTCACTATCTCCACACTAGCTCACACACCTGAGCACACTCTCCTCAGGTCTCTCACACTCTATCTCCACACTAGCTCACACACCGCTGAGCACACTCTCCTCAGGTCTCTCACACTCTATCTCCACACTAGCTCACACACCGCTGAGCACACTCTCCTCAGGTCTCTCACACTATCTCCACACTAGCTCACACACCGCTGAGCACACTCTCCTCAGGTCTCTCACACTCTGTGTCCACACTAGCTCACACACCGCTGAGCACACTCTCCTCAGATCTCTCACACTCTATCTCCACACTAGCTCACACACCTGAGCACACTCTCCTCAGGTCTCTCACACTATCTCCACACTAGCTCACACACCGCTGAGCACACTCTCCTCAGGTCTCTCACACTCTATCTCCACACTAGCTCACACACCGCTGAGCACACTCTCCTCAGGTCTCTCACACTATCTCCACACTAGCTCACACACCGCTGAGCACACTCTCCTCGGGTCTCTCTCACTATCTCCACACTAGCTCACACACCTGAGCACACTCTCCTCAGATCTCTCACACTCTATCTCCACACTAGCTCACACACCTGAGCACACTCTCCTCAGGTCTCTCACACTATCTCCACACTAGCTCACACACCGCTGAGCACACTCTCCTCAGGTCTCTCACACTCTATCTCCACACTAGCTCACACACCGCTGAGCACACTCTCCTCAGGTCTCTCACACTATCTCCACACTAGCTCACACACCGCTGAGCACACTCTCCTCGGGTCTCTCTCACTATCTCCACACTAGCTCACACACCTGAGCACACTCTCCTCAGGTCTCTCACACTCTATCTCCACACTAGCTCACACACCGCTGAGCACACTCTCCTCAGGTCTCTCACACTCTATCTCCACACTAGCTCACACACCGCTGAGCACACTCTCCTCGGGTCTCTCACACTATCTCCACACTAGCTCACACACCGCTGAGCACACTCTCCTCAGGTCTCTCACACTATCTCCACACTAGCTCACACACCGCTGAGCACACTCTCCTCAGGTCTCTCACACTCTGTGTCCACACTAGCTCACACACCGCTGAGCACACTCTCCTCAGATCTCTCACACTCTATCTCCACACTAGCTCACACACCTGAGCACACTCTCCTCAGGTCTCTCACACTATCTCCACACTAGCTCACACACCGCTGAGCACACTCTCCTCAGGTCTCTCACACTCTATCTCCACACTAGCTCACACACCTGAGCACACTCTCCTCAGGTCTCTCACACTATCTCCACACTAGCTCACACACCTGAGCACACTCTCCTCAGGTCTCACTCTATCTCCACACTAGCTCACACACCGCTGAGCACACTCTCCTCAGGTCTCTCACACTCTGTGTCCACACTAGCTCACACACCGCTGAGCACACTCTCCTCAGGTCTCTCACTCTATCTCCACACTAGCTCACACACCGCTGAGCACACTCTCCTCAGGTCTCTCACACTCTGTGTCCACACTAGCTCACACACCGCTGAGCACACTCTCCTCAGATCTCTCACACTCTATCTCCACACTAGCTCACACACCTGAGCACACTCTCCTCAGGTCTCTCACACTCTGTGTCCACACTAGCTCACACACCGCTGAGCACACTCTCCTCAGGTCTCTCACACTCTGTGTCCACACTAGCTCACACACCGCTGAGCACACTCTCCTCAGGTCTCTCACTATCTCCACACTAGCTCACACACCGCTGAGCACACTCTCCTCAGGTCTCTCACACTATCTCCACACTAGCTCACACACCGCTGAGCACACTCTCCTCAGGTCTCTCACACTATCTCCACACTAGCTCACACACCGCTGAGCACACTCTCCTCAGGTCTCTCACTATCTCCACACTAGCTCACACACCGCTGAGCACACTCTCCTCGGGTCTCTCACACTCTATCTCCACACTAGCTCACACACCGCTGAGCACACTCTCCTCAGGTCTCTCACACTATCTCCACACTAGCTCACACACCGCTGAGCACACTCTCCTCAGGTCTCTCACTATCTCCACACTAGCTCACACACCGCTGAGCACACTCTCCTCAGGTCTCTCACACTCTGTGTCCACACTAGCTCACACACCGCTGAGCACACTCTCCTCGGGTCTCTCACACTCTATCTCCACACTAGCTCACACACCGCTGAGCACACTCTCCTCAGATCGTGTCACTTCCGCACTGCCGCCCTCAGGTCTGGACCACATCAACTCTGCCGTGCACAATGGAAAAACTTGCCTGTGGATTCTCTGAACTGATCCCTTAAAAGTTAGATAAACTCCCATCAGATCCTAATCATCAAGACCTGAGAGTCACCTTCATCCTAATCCCCAAACACAACCAAAACCTCATACCTCTGGCTCGCTCCATTCCTATGAAGACAGACTGGATTCTCAGCATTAGCAGAGGGTGCTAACTTAGAATACAGTTAACATCTGCCTGTCTCACCCAGGCTACCTGCATGACCTCAATACACCGATGGTTGAGCACTAACCATGCCCTACTAACATTAGAGGTGGAGAGAACAACCAGCATTTCAATTAAACAGAAAGTAAAATATTCTATCAAATTGGGTTACACTGTTTCCTGCAGCATTTTACTCCAATTAAAACAAGTCACAATGTCAAGTTTCTGACTGGATCACAAAGTTTCAGTTTTTGTTGGCTAAAAGATGAACTTCATTCTTTGTTCTCTTCGCCCATGCAAACTCTTCCATCCTTCAACATTTAGTAACATCCTAAAAGTATAAAGTACCATTTTACTCTTACCATACTGGTAAAAAACGTGAAAGCTTGTTAAGTGATGGTGGTAATTTGTAGATTGGGGAATTCATCCAATGCTTATGAAAAACTTACTTTTAGTTAGAATTGTCCTTAACAATATGAAAACTGGGGCTAGCAAGACAGTTAAACTAGCAAAGACACCTGCCACTCAAGCCTGGTTTTATCCCTGGAACACGTGAAAAGGTGGAGGGAGAGAACCAACTGTACAAAGTTGTCCTCTGACCCCCACCTATAAGCTGTGACATGTGCGCCCACACACAAACCATGTATGCACACACACATACACACAATGATATTTTTAAAGGTAAAATAGAACAGCTGCAAACAATCTGTGATAATCCCAAAAGAGGACTACTACAAAGCAAACACTACGTAGTGAATGCATTTGTATCAAGACAGATAACTTTTCAAAACAACAGTAAATAAATGCAAATTTGTAAAGACCAGGCACATGTTCTAAAGCCTGTATCATTGCTATAACTTTTTAAACATGCATAAAATTTTATATATTTTTGTAGAGAGTCATATAAATATAAAACCATCTGCATGATAATGTATATGCCTAACACCCTCACACAAGTAGAGATTACCCTTGGAATGGTGGGAGCAGAGAGACTAGCTAGATGAATAGGGCTATACTGTTAATAGTTACCATTCTTTTTTTTTAATTAATATTAAAAGTATTTAATATTAATAGTAATTTTGGCTTCGAGTATTCTATGTGTTTCTTTTAGTTTCCCTTCAGTTTTTTTTTTTGTTTTTTTTTTAAATTTATTTATTTATTAAGGATTTCTGCCTCCTCCCCGCAACCGCCTCCCATTTCCCTCCCCCTCCCCCGATCAAGTCCCCCTCCCTCATCAGCCCAAAGAGCAATCAGGGTTCCCTGACCTGTGGGAAGCCCAAGGACCGCCCACCTCTATCCAGGTCTAGTAAGGTGAACATCCAAACTGCCTAGGCTCCCCCAAAGCCAGTACGTGCAGTAGGATCAAAAACCCACTGCGATTGTTCTTGAGTTCTCAGTATTCCTCATTGTCCTCTATGTTCAGCTAGTCCGGATTTATTCCATGCTTTTTCAGACCCGGGCCAGCTGGCCTTGGTGAGTTCCCGATAGAACATCCCCATTGTCTCAGTGTGTGGGTGCACCCCTCGCGGTCCTGAGTTCCTTGCTCATGCTCCCTCTCCTTCTGCTCCTGATTTGGACCTTGAGATTTCAGTCCGGTGCTCCAATGTGGGTCTCTGTCTCTGTCTCCTTTCATCGCCTGATGAAGGTTAATATTCATGAGGATGCCTATGTGTTTTTCTTTGGATTCACCTTCTTATTTAGCTTCTCTAGGATCACGAATTATAAGCTCAATGTCCTTTATTTATGGCTAGAAACCAAATATGAGTGAGTACATCCCATGTTCCTCTTTTTGGGTCTGGCTTACCTCACTCAGGATAGTGTTTTTTATTTCTGTCCATTTGTATGCAAAATTCAAGAAGTCCTTGTTTTTTCCTGCTGAGTAATACTCTAATATGTATATATTCCATACTTTCTTCATCCATTCTTCTGTTGAAGGGCATCTAGGTTGTTTCCAGGTTCTGGCTATTACAAACAATGCTGCTATGAACATAGTTGAGCATATACTTTTGTTGTATGATAGGGCCTCTCTTGGGTATATTCCCAAGAGTGGTATTGCTGGATCCAGGGGTAGGTTGATCCCGAATTTCCTGAGAAACCAAAACACTGCTTTCCAGAGTGGTTATAAAATGGGGCACTGAGCTGAACAGAGAATTCTCAACAGAAGAACTTCAAATGGCCAAAAGACACTTAAGGTCATGCTCAACTTCCTTAGCGATCAGGGAAATGCAAATCAAGACAACTTTAAGATACCATCTTACACCAGTCAGAATGGCTAAAATAAAAAACACCAATGATAGCCTTTGCTGGAGAGGTTGTGGAGAAAGGGGTACACTCACCCATTGCTGGTGGGAATGCAAACTTGTGCAACTACTCTGGAAAATAGTTACCATTCTTACAAAAAAGCAAATCTAAAGAAGGGCAGGAAGAGCTCATTTGGGAAAGTACTTGCTACACTAACATGAGGACCTGACTCACTCCCAAGCACCTAAACAAAGAGTTGCTGGTCCTCACTTAGGAGCCCAGAGCTGGGAAGCAGAGACTGAGGACCCTGGAGCTTACCACGATCTAGTGTAGCCTAATGGCGAGCTCCAAGCCAATGAGAGACCTCCTCTGAGAGGGAGCTACAAAGTGTTTCCCGAGGTTAATTCCCAAGGTTATCTTCTGGCCTGACTCCTCATGTGTGCAGGAGATACATGAGAACATCCATTTAAAAGGTTCTGAAGCAAATATGCAAAAATGGTATCTGCTACGTCTAGGTAGTTAAATACATACGTATCTGTATTTTGCTACTGTGAAGTTTTCTATAGGCTTGAAATATTTCCTAACTGAAGATCACAACACTAAACACTTCACAAAAAAAAAATTATTTAAAGGTTGTAAAATAAAAAGAAAAGAACCCTCAAGGTTCTTTGCTCCCCTTTATCTCCATCCTTCCTAATAAGCCTCCTTTTCCATATGCTCATGGACTACAGAGTTAGAACACCATGAAATGGATTTTCTCCAGTCACTGGAAACTAGTTTTTGGTCCCTGGTTCAGTACATTGCTGGTAAACAGCTACTTAACAAAGTTAGTCGGGCTTGTGGGATGGCTCAGGGTGAAGGCAGCTGACTCTGCCTGACTGGCAACCTGAGGATGATACCCTGGACCCACATGATGGAAGGAGAGAACCACCTCTCTCAATTTCCACAGACCTCCAGACCTGCCATACCACTAAGTATAATAAATGCAGAAAATAAAAAAAACAGGTAATGAAAAAACAAATTAAGTCAACTAAAAAAACTTTCTGGGTGCTGATAACTCGTATTACACCTTTGCAAGGTTTTATTTAAACAATGGTTACACTTGTGTTTGCCGTGTGCCTGGATGTGGAGCTGGAGGACAATTTGAGAAGGTCCGTTCTCTTCTTTCATCTGTGTGTCCTGGGTATCGCACTCGGGTCCTCAGCCTTGCTCTACCCACTGAGCCATCTCGGGAGCCCTGGCAAGTGTTTATAATACTGACTTTGATGTTATATTCTCTATCACAAACAAGCTTCATGAAAGAGGAAGCACTTCAGAACCAGAGCTACCTCAAAGCAACTACGAGAAGAGAAGAGAAGAGAAGAGAAGAGAAGAGAAGAGAAGAGAAGAGAAGAGAAGGAACGAACCCCACTCCATGAAGCTGGGGAACGTAGATTAATGGCAGATCACTACCTAGCAGGCACAAGGCCCTGGGTTTGATGCCAGCAGTGTAAAATTAACTAATTACCACTTCACAGTATTAAAATAACACCTTTTAGTTCACCTCAGTGATCTTAAAAAAAGCAACGTGCAGGGGCTAGAGAGATGGCTCAGTGGTTAAGAGAACTGGCTGCTCTTCTACAGGACCTGAGTTCAACTCCTAGCACCCACATGGCAGCCCACAACTGTCTCTAACTCCAGCTCCAAGGGACCTGGCACCCTCACACAGACATACATGCAGGGAAAACACCGGTGCACACAAAATAATAAATTAATCTAAAAAGAAAAAAAAGAAGAAAAGTAACTGCTTTGGAATGACAAATCAATGTCACACCAAGCATAAAACTTTCAGTTGGGTGCCAATGCAAATGTGCTGTAGAAATTGGTCTAATTACCTGCACGATGAACATCTAGTGGGTGATCATAAGGGAAAAACATGGTATAATATCTCTAAAGCATGAAATAACTGTCACTGTGGCTGGTGTTTGAAATTACGTATTTCTGTTACATGTTAGAAAGAGTGAAATAAAGCCAACTTGAACTTCTCTGGTTACAACATCAGCATGCATCAGTGAACAAATACCTGCATCTATGCAAAACTTCTTTCCCACAATTAAGATCACAGGCAGAGCGATCATCAGGGTTTGGAAAGCAAAGCTACTGACACTCATAGGGTTGTCCACACACTCAAGCGAATGCCTCCCCAGGTAATACATACTGTATTACCAGCGAAACTAAAGAGCACGGCCACTTCAGCCGCTGCCACATGCGCTCTCTCTGTGAAGGCTCAGGGACAATCTTATTTCAGTTTAAAAGAAAACCCACAGGGCAGGCAAGCTGCAAATCCTGGCAGCTGCCCAGAGGACAAAGATGGAAAAAGAAAAGAGGAAAGTACACCGTTTGCTTGTCCGTCTTTTTTATTTCTCCAATGCAAGTATTTATAATATACTTTCGGCCTTTGGTTTCCAAATTACATTCCACAGAACTTAAAACCTTTTCTGCCAAAACAACAAAAATCATTCTTTGTTTAGTTTGTTTCTCAAAATTTGAAGCCTGAACCTACTTTTAAGAGCCCATGCTGGCAATCTCTGCCTTACCAACTAACTTGGAATACTGCCAGATGGTGATAAGGCCTGGGGTGGGAAAAAACTGGTACCAGCCTAGGGAAGAAGAGAACTGAATGTCACTCTGAAGAACATCAGAATGGCTTCCCCTAAACAGCTGCGTCTACAGAAGAAATCATCACAGACTGGTATTTTTCATGTCTTCATAATACTCAGCACAACCTTGGTACGGAGAAGCACAGAAAGTATCAAGGACTCTGAAAAGATTCTGTCTGAACTTGACATCAAAGGGTGAACAGAGAAGAACATTAAACAAACTGGGCTGCAAAGGTGAAGACCAACAGATAAAGATTAGTGAGGTTAGCAAAGAGGCAAACTTTGACAAACCACTTATAAAAAGGGAGATAAATGTTGTATGTGGTTCTTCTGGCTGTCATGACAAAAAACAAAAAGGTGACTTAAGTAAAAAAGGGATGGCTAATGTGGGTGGAGGTTGGCAGGGATGCGGTCACTCTGGCTGGATCGGCATGGTAGCCCGAGAATAAGTTCCTGCTCACATTGCTCACCATCGAGAAGCAGTAAGAGATGAACGCTGATGCTCGGCTCAGTTTCTACTTTTCCCTTTCTATTCAGTCTGCGATGTGAGGTCATGGCATGATGCTATCTACATTCCTCAGCTAAGCAACTCAGAACATCCTCACAGCCCTACTCAGAGGGGAGTATCCTCAGTGACTGCAATCACAGTCAGGATAACGAGGAAGGTTAACCGTCATCCGCACACACTCTGAGAAGAAACCTGAGAGACCTATTAGAATTTCATGCGCTTTTTGATTCGCTCTACTTTTGGGTATTTATACTAGAACTTCATTCTCATTTATATGAACACAGACATTAATGTAGTAGGTGTATTTGAAGCTAAAAAAAAACCCTACAGAATAATTTACATTATTATTAAGCAAAATGAGATAAAGTATAGAAAAAGTACCCCCCCGCCCCTGCCACCTGGGGTAGGTGAGGGAGCTGGCTCACCCCTCACCAGCTGCAGCACTCAGGAAAGTGGACCCTGTCGGCAGAGGAGAGGGTCATCCCTGAAGTGGTGAGCATGGGAGAGCTGTTCTGATCACTCATCTGTCATGTGGCAGCATGGGCGGAAAGAGACCCCCCCAACAAGGCCTGAGGCAGGTGGGAGAGCTGTCCCAGGACTCACCTGTCATGTGGTGGCATGGGCAGGAGAGCGATTCCCCACCCCCCCCACCCGTCAACACCTGAGGCAGGTGGAGAGCTGTCCCCATTGCTTATCTGTGGGTCATGTAGCAGCATGGAGTGCCTCAAGAGGGAATATAGGTGGGATCGAGATGCATGATGTGAAATACACAAAATAGTTTTCACAGAAGAAAAAACATTCCGCTATCCTTACTCATCATATACAGAGATTATTTCCAAAAGGAAACACACACACACACACACACACACACACAAACTGATACACGAGTCATTTGTGGGGCCAAAACTGAATAAAAGATGACGAGAAGGAAAGGCTGATTATACACCATTACTTTACATGGTCAACAGTTTTAATGTACTGCTGATCCATAAATAGTCCAAATTAAATCAGCACAGCCAATGAGGATTAAAATGGCTTAAGAATGCCACAATGTGAAGTTCTAGAAATAATGAGCAATGAAGTCAAAGAAAAAGCCAGGAGTCCCTGTCTACAAAGAGATTACTGAAACAGTGTTGCTCAAAGTATAATCTGGAGCCACCTGGGAAACACAGGAAACTGGCCTAAAAAAAAACTGTAGATCTCTGGGATTCATACATAGTAATTTCAGGCATATGGTTCAGAGAAGCAGAGTGTAGGAATTCTCTACCCTGAATCAGAACCATGAAAGGGAAGGTTCAGGAATCTGTACTCTGCTAAGCTCCCTGGGTGATGAAGCCTCTGCATACTGACAAGCAGAGAAGCCAAGCGGCCAGATGTTCACCCTTAGATAGATGGCTCTGGGGCCTGTGGCTGGAAGATCTCACAGCAACAAGGTTCAGTTAGAAGGCCCTGGCAGCACTCCAGATCACGTTCTTTAATGTGCTAACTACTTACGTGGCTGACTGCATAGATGTAGAAAAGAATTATCTGCCCAGTAGTTAACTACAACCTAAACCTCCCATCTTTATTTTTTCTTTTTTTTTTCAAACAAAAGGAAACAAAAGCAAGGCATTCTATCTCTACCTAAGAATCAGCTATGAAGACAATAAACAGAACAACTTAACCCAATAGACATGTCATTAAATAAACTTATTTTACCCTATTCAGTAGCTTCCTAAAAATGGAAGATGGTTCCTCTGAACCACAACGGAATGGGAGAAGCTAAGTGAAAGCTGCTCAGTTCTTATCTGATTTGTACAATCGAGTGTTTTAAATAAAGCCTTTTCGTTGGCTGACAAAGTATGTTCTGGGCAAGAAATCCTTCCCAAGTCTAAGTCTGTTTTGTTTCATCTGAAGTCTAAACCGTGACTGTCAAGGTTTCTGGTTGTTAAAGCTCCGCCTCTGCCACCAGCTTCAGGTCTTATGGCACAAACAGACTGTGACAGTTGTTTTATGCCTTTGCAATATCATGGGACTTGGAAGCTAAATCCTTAACTAAAAGGCTTCCGGTCTTCCATTCCCAAGCTAAGCCATTAATCAGCCAATGGGAAGAAAGGCAAGACTGAAATAAAGTAACACCACCAGGAAGAGCAACTGAAAGTCAAACCTTTGCCCCAAGCTGAAGGATATAGTCCTATTCTTGTACAGGCTTCACCAATTAAAAAGATTCTTCACATGATTCTTTGCCTTTCTACAAAGTCAGAAAACCAGAGGCTTCAGGACAGAAAGCTACAGGGACACTCTGGTCAACATCTACTATGTACATTTTAACAAGTACCCTAAATAGAGACCTATTTTTCACAAAAACAAATGAACAAAAAAACCCAACATAACAAAAGAGAATGCTTTCATACAAAATCATGTTACCATGATGTTACACAGTGGAATGGCATGAAACAAACACCTTGTCATTTTCTTTATAACCAATTCATGCGCTCTAGTTGGGTTTTACCCCAACAATATAACAAATGAGGTAAAATTCTTTCTGTTCCTACCCTCTACAGAATACCATGGTAGAACTTGACACAGCCTGGTGTTCCTTAGCTGCTCTTACCCAGGCTACACCTAATGCAATCTCACTCCAAATACGCCTGAACATCAATGCAAAGCCAACTCCTATCAGTAAGGGAGAAATCCAATAAAACTGCAGGGGAAAAAAAACCTATTCTGCCTCCTTCGCTTGGTGATCACAAGCCTCTGCTGTACAGCCCAGCAGTCATAATTTAAAGCGACCTTAATCTAACAGCATCACTGAGTGATGGACAAATACTAATTAGGAGATATCTCCGCTCAAAGAGGGAGTCTGAGCTTTTATAGACACCAATTACCCCTACATTTTAAGAGGCTTTATTAGTAGTGATTTAGTTCAGAAAAACAAGAGTTATTCTCAATTCAGATACTACCTGTTTTCCAGAGTCCTTGAAATCATTTCAAAATGCCAGCTCCTGCAGAAAGGGCTTGGGAGCTAGGTGAACGAACTTTTGAAAGCTAACATTGCAGTACAAATATTTCATTTCGCTCAGGAAAACAAAAAATGCAAAGGCAGTCAGTTACACAGAACCAGGGAGCATCTAGAGCTCCGGGCAATCCCACCTGTGCTGTGTAGACCTGAAGAGCACCAACTCATTTTGTTTCCTTGTTTCTTGAGTGTACCATTGTAAGCCCAGAGAGTCTTAGATGAAGTTGTGTGAGGCTAAGCATACGCGGTATTTCACAACTTCTAAAAGGTGAACCTTGCAAAGTTGGGCGGATAACCAAAAGGACACACCTCTTTTCCCAAAATAGAAACAGCACACTCCCATCTGGCCAGCAACCCCCCACCTCACACTGCCTTCATTTCACTCAACTACACCATCCACCCGGGCCAAACGGCAGATCTTCTCTACCACTGTGGATGTTTTCTATGAGCACTTCCAACACTTGGGCGAAGGGAAAAGACATTTGCACACTGACTTCTACCAAGTGACCCTCCAACTTGCCAATCAAACAAGACTGACAAGATGCCACAGCTAAGCAAAGACTTACAACGGGTTTCTCCTAGCTCCCCCAAAAATGACTATCACAAAGCATCACCAGGTTTTAAGAATAGGCAGCCTACCTATTCTTGTACGTAACTGGAAAGGGGTTCTATACAACTAATTCTATAGTCTTCAGGTGCTTGGAATCAACAATCACAGATGTTCAATAGGAGTTTTTCTAGAATCTAGAAAATTTACCTAGAATCTAGATAAACTGCTAACAGTCGATTTCCCTAAAGTTGCTGTGTAGCACAAAATTAAAATTTTCAAAACTGGGGAAGTTCAAACTCTGGGTTCAACCCCTCCCACACACATGCACACGCGTCTGGTTTTGCACAACTGGCAAGGCTCTTAGTAAATATACCACATATGTGTATCGCGGAGTCACTGTACTTCAGAGACACAGGCTCTAACTTTCACCCATTATCCATCCTGCTCACTTGTCCCTTATCTGACCTTCCTACATGAAAACACATCTCAGGTCAACTTTCCTGCCTCTCAGTCCCAGGCGCTGTTGAAACGGCCAGAGACCCTGGACCGGCGACCACATTCCAGCAGGATTTGCCCTCCTCAGGCCTTGGTCCCCGGGAGTCAAGGGGGTGTGTCCGTGGCACCGTGGCCCTCTCTCTGCCACCAGCAGCCGCGCACAGGAATGTTTTATCTAGGGGCGGCCTGGGGAGAGGTCCCAAAGCGAACAACCCTCAGGCCACCAGTACACTTTCCAGCGATCCGAGTCTGCAGAGTCTGAACTCCCGAGGCCGGGGCGAGGGCCCATGTGGCTTCTCAAGTCCCGGTACCAGGGTCCTCTCCAAGAAAGGCTCGGGACGCCAATCTCCCACGCTCGAGGGGGGTGGGGAGGCAGGCAATCGGAGGGAGGCCGTCGGGCTTTGCGGGTGTCCCGTGTCCCGTGGGGCTCAGCCGTATCCCCCACCCCCACCCCTCACTCCCCCGATACCGGCCGTCCCCCTCCAGGACCCACCAGCTGCTTCAGGTCCTCCTCCGAGAGCTCCGCGTAGCGGTACCGCTGCTGCTCGAACTCGTAGCGGGTGGTTTTCGCCACCACCACCACCCGCGAGGGGCGGAAGCCGCCGTCGGCGCGGCTACCGCGGCCCGCCAGCTCGCGCGGCTGCCCGTGCCCCAGGTGCCGCCGGCCGTCCACGCCCGAGCCCCGCAGAGCCGCCCGGCCACCCGCCACGCGCCGGCAGCTGCCCAGGAGGAAGCCCCGGTAGCAAGTCATGGTCCGCCGGGCTGCGGCTGCAGGCTCGCACTCCCCGCCGCCAGCACCACGCCGGGCGCGCAGAGGTTAAGTGCGGGGACGTGCGTGGAAAGCGCCACTAGCGGGGAGACGTGCCCAGACGCCGGCGCGGGCGGGGAGCCCCCGAGACAACCTGAGGGGGGCGGGGGAGGGGGGCGGGGAACGGGGCTGGCCTACGGGTGGTGGGTTTTATTTGTTTGTTTATCCGTTTCCTTCCTGCGCCTGCGCAATGGCCTCTCGGCCGGGCCCCACCTCCCTCTCCACCCTCGGAGTCCTCACTGTGCCCGCCCCCAGGCCGGCGCTATCAGCCAATCAGAGTTTGGGGAGGTTTGGGAGGCCGAGGGGCTGCAGGGATTGGCTGTGGCTGAGAGAGGGCAGGAATTCTATTTGGCGTTTGAGCTGCCTGAGGAAATCCAGCTGGAACCGGTCTAAGGCGGCCTAGGGGGAGCTGATGGAGTTTTGAGTGCCTGGCGGGAAAGCGAGGGCCTTGAGCATCTTCACCTCGGTGCTTTCGTTATGGCCTAGCTTTCTGGCCCCGCGCTTGGCTTGGGTGAATGTTAACCAGTGTCTGCTGGATAGCCGCGGTAAGCGATGAGGACACTGACCCTGCCCAAAGCGGCCAAGTTTGCCTGATGCCAAATGAAGCTGCCGAGCCCTTTATTAAAAAGGAATGACAGATAGCGAGAAGGATCATAGAGCATTAACACGAGCTCAGAGATCTAAGCTCCTCGTCCTCCTGATCGCCAAAAAGCACCAGTCTAGAGAGCCCGTGCTGTCAGTGAGAAACGTGGAAGATAATGAGGGAAGGAGTCTTGCCTAGTGGTGCGTGTCTCTGTAGACAAGAAGATAAAGGTTGGAAAAATTGGGTAGGGCCAGACTGAAGGTTTAAAATGTTCGCTCGCACTTTGCCCTTTATTCTTTGCCCACAGTGAAGCAAGCTCAAAACAGTGTTTGATGATTATTGATCTGGCTTTGGAATGTTGGGTAGTCTTGAAAGCCAGAGCAAGGGAGACTGTCAGTCTGTGGGGACAGTTACACAACCATAGAAATCTAGGCTAGTCTAAGAATATTGCGAATAGAAGGAAAAGTTTCTCTGAAGGAAAAGTTCTAAGACAGTGCACAGCCTAGTAATGTGGCACCTGCCTCTGAGGTCCTCCCTTCTTTGCAGCCCTGGCACCCCCAGGAAGTGGTTTCTGAATTCCAGGCACGCTCTTTCATATTTATGAGACTCAGGTGCCTCTGTAATGTCAGACCTATTACCTCTAACCAGAAAATTACAGTTTTGACTCCTACTTTCCAGCCAGAAACAACTCAATGGGATACCCTTGTCAAACCTTACTTTGGATGCTTTCTTCTGCCTCCCCCAAAGCATTGCTTCATTAAAACATCCTCTCAGAGGGATCAGAAGTATCTTGAATTCTCTCTCCCTAGTGGATATTCCACTCAAGTTCTTAAACATTGAAAACTTTGAAGAATGAAAGAACCTTCTAAGCCCCAGTTGTCTCCTGTCCCCCATCTCCCTTTTACATACAGATTCTGGACAGAATAACCTGTTCATCAGTCATCGACACATTCATGCTGCCAACCTTTTTTTTTTCTGAGGAACAGGGGTGGGGGGGGTGGAGAACACTTATTTTATGTTTCTAATCCATCCTTGTGGGAACCACCAACCTTTTCTCTTCTCCCTGTTTTCTTCACTACTCTTATTTCCAAAGTTACCAAATGACCAGATGGGAACCCCGAAGATACCATTTAATCCTTAAATCTTTTGTTTACGTGAAGCGCTAATAACACTTCTTGCTGGAGTATTTGGCTGTTGACTCTGAGCAAGCCAGCGACCTCTCAGTTCCCTCTCTTGGGTTCTTCCTAGACTCATCTCTGAGATGTAGCTCCTAACATTGACTCTTCTCTCCCTTGCTCCCCCGCTCCATTCTCCATGGTGAATTCATCCACTGTTGTGTAATAAAGAGTTTGGGCCTTCAAATACTGATTCAGATCCCAACTATAGTGTGTATTTGCTTTGTGGACCTTGAACTGATTGCTTAACCTTTCTGAGCCTATTTCTTCATTTATAAAACAGTAGCTGCCTTGTAAAGTCGTCCATAAATCAATAAACGCCTAATCCTACGTCCACTGTAAATTAAACCCTGCAAATATTAGCCTCCTTTGCCTTAAATGACTTCAGCTATTACCAGTGTCTTAAGCCCACATCATTCTCCTTAACTTCAGATCTTTATTTGTAGCTTACTATAGGATGTCTCTTCAGTTCAAATATACAACATCTATTAGTGGGCATTAAATTATATTTGAATAGAACATTCTTCCGGGTGCTGGAAATCAAATGATAAAGGGTCTATGTTCTTTGGGAGCCTAAAGTTGTACAATGGTAGAATTATACAGAGTGTTTCTAAGAAATCAGAAGAGCTGGTTTCAATTCAGCTTAAGAGTTAAGGAAGATATCCAGGAAATGTCTCGAACTAACACATTAAAACATTAGTGTCTGCCAGGCGGTGGTGGCGCACACCTTTAAACCCAGCACTCAGGAGGCAGAGGCAGGCGGATCTCTGTGAGTTCGAGGCCGGTCTGACCTACAAGAGCAAAGAAATCCTGTCTCAAAAAAAACAAAACAAAACATTAGTGTCATCAAGAATGAGAAAGGAGCAGGATAGTAGTGGTGCATGCCTTTAATCTCATCACTCAGGAAGCAGAGCGACAGATCTGTGTGAATTCGAGTTGCCCTGGTCTATAGGACAAGTTCCAGAATAGCACCCAAACTACAGAAAAGCCCTGTCTTGAACTCCCCCTGCAATGAGAAAGGAATTCTACACAAGAAATCGCATAAACAAATGTGTAGAGACCCAGTGAAGCAGCTACTCTGAATTTCCAGCGAATTGTGAGCAATAGGCCACACTGGGAGACAATACTACAGATGGGGACAGAGGAAAAAGCTACATCCATGCTAAGGGACTGGGCTTTATGCTATACATATTAGAAAACAGCAAAAGGACAGAATGGCATAATTAGCTTTGCAAAATCATTAAAATTTTCTCAAAAGAAACACTTGCAGTACGTAAACCCCTTGAGAGATGTTCAGCCATATTAAAAATCAGAAAGATACAAATTAAGATCAGAGTGGAATGCTTTTTATCCCCTAGACTGGAAGAAATTAAGTTCTAGGATGTTCTAGTTAGAAGACAATCAAGCTATCAAGACCTTATTAGGATAAACCATTCATCAATCATTTCCATGATTCTACCATTACTACAGTTCACAAATACTGTCTTAGAAGTTCTAATATGTTCTTACATTTCAGTTTGATAACTTCAAGTCTGATATTTTTTTTAAAAGCAATCAGTATAATAGATTATATAGAGAAGTTATGATCTGATACAAAACTCCTGGTATTCATGAAACAGGGTATCAGTTTCACATCTCTCAGACAAGAAAATTTTAAAGTTGCTGAATTGCAAACTCTAATCCCAGTGGTTTATTATGGCGAAGCTGGTGTGGTTTTTGTTCCATTCTTTTGTTTTGTTTTGGTTTGATTTTGGGTTCTCTGTATACAATCCTGGCTGTCCTGGAACTTGCTCTGTAGACCAGGCTGGCCGTAAACTCACAGAGATCTGCCTGCCTCCGCCTCCCAAGTACTGGGATTAAAGGTGTGTGCTCTCAGGCCCAGCTGTGGTTTTTTAATGAACGATCCAAGTAAGTACATGATAGCCACATCTTAAGCAAATATTACTGTTCCTAACATTTTATGAAAGTGTCGTGTGTCATTGATGTCTTCAGTTTGAAGATTTCCAGGTATATTAAAATGTACTCTTTCCAGTCTCTACAGCACTTACACACGTGTAACCCTCTTTATAATATCGATATATATAGTCCAGTACTTGAGGAGATAGTTTTCACTGGGAATGAAGGGTACCTTGCTTTGGTATTAATGGATTATGTGGTGGTTTAATTGATTAATGTCCCCAATAGGTTTGAGTATTTGAACACTTAGTCTCTGGTTGGTAAAATTTGGATAGATTAGAGAACCTTCAGGAAGTATGTCACTGGTGTTGGGCTTTGAGAGTGGATAGATAGCCTGGTCCCATTTCTGATTCACTCTGCTTTTTGCCGGTGGTTAGAGAAGTGATCTCTCAGCTTCCTGCTCTGGCTCCCTGTGGCAATGCTTCCGCACCATTGTGGACTCTCCTTCTGGAACTGTAGGCCCAAATAAGCTCTTCCTTCTGTAAGTCCCCTTGTTTTGGATGCTTTGTCACACCAACAAAAAGTAAGTCATAAAGGATGTAAAATAAGATTTGGTAACAGAAAACATTTTAATGATTCATAATTAAGCTAAACAATTGGAGTAAATACTATTGATAAAGAATGTTTAGATTATCCTAAAATATCTTAATTCAACATAAAATTAGAAGTTTTTGATAAAAATAACTTGTCTGAAAATCCAGAATGTAGGATTAGCAATCACCTTCTGAATAACTTAAGAAAATTGATATTATTATATAATTGGTTACCTCTTATTGAAAGGAGATAAAGTTTGTAGAAAAAAGAAAGAAAGGGGGGGCCGGGCGGTGGTGGCGCACGCCTTTAATCCCAGCACTCGGGAGGCAGAGGCAGGAGGATCTCTCTGAGTTCGAGGCCAGCCTGGTCTACAGAGCTAGTTCCAGGACAGGCTCCAAAGCCACAGAGAAACACTGTCTCAAAAAACCAAAAAAAAGGGGGGGGGGAGGAAGGCTAGATTTTTCTTTTAATCAAGATGAAGAAATCTTGCATGGTATCTCATGTTTCTGCTCTTTGTCACTGTTTCATGATCCAGAAGTTTTTACTGTCCCTGCTTGCTGTTTCTCCTTTGCTATCTGTACAGAAGACCAAAGAAAGTCAGAGTCGATTCAACTTATAGAAAAATAGTTGGCACACAGACAAAGTGTTGCTTCATTTCCATTCCAGTATAGGAACAAGGAGAAACATGCCAAGAGATAAAGGGGCCTCTGTTTTCTGCTTGCTTCAACAATTATCCTATAATTACAATGTTCCCAAAAAGCTAAGGTCTTATAGGTGAATCAGTGCATTCATATGGTCTTCAAGTGCCTCCCTGACTCTGTTATGTTCCTAGTAAGAATTATCCACTGAGGGGCTTCTGCACCAGAGTTACTTTTATAATCTTAATTATCTAAATTTACTCCTTTCCCTGGAGCTGTCCCTATCTCTTCGGTGTCCCTTTTCTCTTTTCTTCTGAACATATTAATAAAATCCTACTCTTAAAAGCTTATTCGGCTGCAGTATGCTAAACTGTAAGATTTGAGCTGAGGTTTGGTTGATAAATACGTACATGCAGATGATTTTGTTGTTAGGAAGGCAATTAAGCAATGTTAACTTTTAAAATATCTATTCAGATATATACTTGCAAAGAACTGTTTCTTCATTGTAGCAGTCTGTACAGTTATACCTCATTACAAGTATGTACGTGAGGGTTCAGATCACATTCAGAAATGTTCAGGATCCTGAATCTTTATCCTGGGATGGAACTGGTTAGGGCCACTAATAAAATAAAACATGGCCCTAAGTACTGAGACTGATTTTCATATTTGCTTCATAAAATATCTCTGAAATATCAAAAGGGCATAAAAACATCTTCTGAAAAATATTGAAATTAGTATACCATAATGGTAGAATTTGAGATAGTTATTTGACTATATATAATACATTAACAAATGTAAAAGGGTTTCTACATATCCACACACTACAAGACTATATTAATGACAATCACATAAATAAAGAACATTGATATTTGGCTTTTGTATTTTTTGACACATGGTAATATATTACATTTTGTTCCATTATTCACCAACAGTTGTGAACTGATTGTGAGTCACATACGTAAGATGCAATGGATACAAGTCCACGAGTGGACACTTTTGTAGAAGAATTTCTCCCTGAATTATGTATTAGAAAACTGAAAATGCAAACGAAAATATACATTTCTCAGAAGATAAACATGATTTAATAAAATGCCTTGCAGCTATAATATTTTTAAAGATATGACTGTAAATTTAGTATTATTTCTATAGTCAGACAATGTATGACTAAAATAAATACTTTAGTTAGATATTTATCAAAGCCAACAATTTATACTTTTAATTATTATATTCATCAACATGATGAGTTATCCAAATTAGTTATTAAATCCTGTTCTAGATTAAGATGAATTTTTATCTTCTGAAGTTCATTTCTTAAATTCTGTCCACAATATTCAAAATGTAAAACATGAAACTTTTAATTACAATAAATTGTGTTTCTTTAATTAAAAAAAAAAAACCTCTTCAAGGTATGTGCAGCATCTCCTCGGTTAGGATGGTCGCATTTCAGCAGAGTGATCAGTTTCTGTAGATGTATTGGTGACATGTGCTATGAGCAGACAACTGACTGTCTGTAGTTCCACCTTGAAGGGCCTGTGGCAAACGTAAAATGTTTCATTACATGATGTCATATTTAGACTTAATATCAAATGCAGATAAACAGGAGTGGCTTAATGATAAGAAAATGAAAGGTAAAAATATATGTTTAAATGATGTCAGAAAATATTGCTAATAATTTTCATTCCCACCTATATCAAGTGTGGTTGATTTTAGCTCATGTATACTCTTCTTTTGCAGCTTTTGAGTTTATCATCATCATCAGTATGTGTGTGTGTGTGTGTGTGTGTGAGAGAGAGAGAGAGAGAGAGAGAGAGAGAGAGCGAGAGCAGGAGAGAGGGAAGGAGGGAGGGAGAGAGGGAGGGAGGGAGAGAGATGGGGCGCACACGTGTGCTAAGGCGTGTGCATGCAGGCAGAGGATAACCCTGTGACGTTGGTTCTCTCCTTCCACCTCTATGTGGGCTCTGTGGCTCAAACTCAGGCTGTCAGGTTTGAGTGATACATGCTTTCCCTGCTGAGCTATCTTACCAACAATGTCACTAATAATTTTAAAGATGACATTTTCTAACAAATGTTATTTAATTCATGGGCAACGAAATCCAAACAGGCATTTTATAGCTAGCGTGACATTTTAGCATAGTTTGCAATAGCTCCTGAAGAAGGTGCTGTGTGAGGGGGAACAATAGGCAGGAGGAGGGTCCTGTGATTGACAGTTTCTTATATCATTTCCATTTATTTAACAGTCACATGGTTGCATATCAGCCCCTTCCTAAAGTAAAAGTTTCATACTGTGTCTCATTAGTTAAATTTTGCCATTTCATCTCTATTTCATGTTGACATTTTCTAGTAGAATTTGTTTTGTTGTGGACAATATAAACATTGTAATATGAAAGATAATGTACTTATTAATTTCATTTAATGTGGAGAATCATAAACCTTTTGTTCAATAGATTTGTTTAAAGTAGAAAATCATACTCATATACTGAATTTAACAACCTAATCTGAACACACGGTAGAATTTTCCTTTTAATTATAATTTTAATAATTAAGAAAAGTCTTTCATTCTGTTTTATATGTTCTTTGATCATTTTTTAAATTATGTAAAATTAGGAAAGCTTTAAGATTTTCGAATGATTGAAAGTTAAAAATGCTCATCACATGACCATTTTACATTGCCAAGTCCCTGTAGATGGAATTGTGCTGAATGAAGCTGGCACTGAAAATGACTAGGTGGTTGTTAGAACAGCTACGTCCACAGACACAGCAGTGCTTACTAGGTCTTTGGCAGTGCTCCCCACCAATAGTGGTATCAGGGTGCTACATTCAAATCCACACTTCAGGACAAACAAAATCTAAAAAACATCTTACTGCTGATTCTGTTCAGCCTCAGTTCGTTTGTGACTCCTGATCCAGTTTTAAGGAATAGTCATTTTTGCCCTAGTCAAAGGAGGACCTTGCAGATAATACTTAGGCCATTTAGGTGTTTCTCTAAGTAATCAAATTCTAAAAGAGGAATAGATACGATTTTCAGGACTTATAATTAGATTTACCTGCATCCCATAGCATACATTTCTGTTGCCTCTAGCTGTAGCCAATAATAGGCTGAACTGTGGGAAAATGAGCGTGAGTCATGGCTACTTTCAAGGTAGCAATGTCATACTTTAAATTGTGAGCCAAGTCTTTTTTGGAATTTATAGGCAAATGACCTGCAGGTGTCACAGGGAAGCCAACTTGAAGGCCCCTAGGAGAAGACAGATTTTTCCAACCTTCTCCTGGATACAAACAGCCAGGCCTCAACCACCACTCACTTAAAGCAACCCGAGACTGGACTATGCTCACCATGATGCTTTCAGGCTTCTGACCTAACAAGAGTTATTTACCTGATCCATTTTTAGTGACTTGTATGAAGTCCTCCTCGTCCTCGTCACAGCTGAACTGCTGGAGGACTGTGTCCGATTGGCTGTCAACCGGATCGCCGTCAGCGCGCTTCCTGAGGCTTCGGAGGGCAACAAGACGGTGATGTATCGCTGCATACAGATAGCCTATGTCTTTGGCGCTAGCCTTTGTGAGAAATGGATAATGTCTATGTTTACATCTCTTTTTATCTCTCGTTGTTTCTAAAGGACAGAACTGTATTACATAAATCTGGAAGGTAAAGAAATGCCCACAGCCCAACATGTTAAAAAGTAAAGCTGATCCATTTTTACACTAGTGAGCAGTGTTGTGAGATCTCAATCCATACATGTTAAGTGGAGCAAATGCAGTTTCGTAATTTAAGAATCCTCTTTGAATTGAGACCTTTAAGATGGTTCCTCTCTGCTCATGCTCAGAGGAAAAGGCCTTCTGCATCTTCTCATCACTCCACTTCCCCACCCTCCAACCCACACAGCTTTGTGGAGAAGGAGGTTCGGAGGAATGGTGACATTTTCAGACATAGTACTTCTCAGAACATCTCAGAGCTAAATTTTGGTTGTCATTAATATAAAGATGACGGCAGGAGTACTTAAAACTGGTATAGCATTAGCTATGAAACAAAACAACTAGCACAGACATACCGTCCCTCTTCCTGTTACAAAGGAGAAAACTGTTGCTGAGAAAAAAAAAGGACGTGTCTAGTTACAACGTTAAAACACTCATTCACACTAAGAAAAAGAAATGTGTCATCATTTCACTTTAATCTCAGCAGTTTTATAAAGTATATTATTTTGCCTTCATTTTGCATGTAAGTCAGTTTAATGAAAGCTAAGAAATTTGGAGATCATATAATTGTACAGTGTGCACATATAAATGGATATGTACACATTTAGTTTCTCCTGATTTTGTAATATCTTCAGATACATACTAAGATATTTTGTGGATGGAGCCCAAATCTAATCATAGAATTTATTTAGGGTTCATCTACACCTTGCACACACAGCCTATGGAAATTTTCTTCAATATATTAGTGTGCCCGTGTGTTGACTGGGACCTATCACACAAGATCTGCTGTGAAAATTTCCATGTTGAAGCTCAAAAACTGGAGTTGGGAGCATTTTGGGTTTCAAGTTTTTAAATCAGAGATGCTTAACCTATTAGTGTAAGACTTAAATGTTGATAGCGTTCACAACAGATGGTCTTTACTGTATTTCCTTTGTTTGTCTCTTGTGAATGTGCCATAGTTTAAAAACCAGCATGGCTCAAGGTCTGGTAATGGTGAAGAGAGGCAGCCTCAGTCTCTCCGCCATGCTCTACCCAATGAAAACCAGTGGGATGGGATATTACATCCTTAAATGATAAAGAGGACTTATCATCTTAGCATCTTACTCTTTTTTTGTTTGTTTTTTGTATTGCTGCTGATTGAACTTTTCCTAACACTTTACTACCTAGGTCACTTATACCTGATGAAGCACTTTAATTAATAAAATTTGGGGTTTTGTCACATACCATTTTTTCTTCTTTCCTTAGTGGAAGTCTATCCACTTATACTATTATCTACTTCCATATCATTTGGCTGCTCATATCTTTCAAATCTTCCAAGTCTCAGGCTACGGGGAAAACCCAGTTGGGGATAGAAGGTTGGGGGTGGCGGGAAGAAAGCTTTGTTCTTGGCAGCTCTCTTGGATCTGCGTCTTGTATTTGAGGGCAGGCATTCCTGCTGCAGGGAACAGCACTGTTTCCCTGTGTTACCCTGGAGATTGTCTCACGTCTGGCATTGGAATTTGCTGCTGGACTGGTTGTGACATGCTGGCCTTGTGCTTTTCCATTCCTCACTGGACATTTTGCTGTGACCACAAAGCCTCCTCTATCTGGGTAACCACGCCAGTGGCAGGTTAAGACTCTGCTGACCTCCTAGGAGCCACTGTGACCATGTAAACATTGGGAACTGATACGCTTATTGACATAATTTCAGTAGGAAAGGAAATGCTAGGTAGTAACATCCAAATGTTTTAGAATGAGGACCAACTGATTGATATTGGCTTTGGTGTCAATTTGAATAGTTGTTAGGCCATATTAAACTGTCAATAATCGTAATGGGTGACAGATTTCTTTGCCAACCATGCAGATTATTTTTTCACTGAAGGGCTTAGATGAACCATGCAGATTATTATACCATGATGCAAAAATGAATTAGGAATTGCAAGAGGCTAATTATTGTATTAATAGGATGATGCCCTCATAACTGAAATCAGTAACTTACCTGAATTAAGAATATTTTTATACCATCGTCTTCTAAATCGGTCGCAGTCATTCGCAGATTTCTGTGATTTGCTCTCTGAATCTTCATCTGGGTCCAGAGTCTGCTGTTGAGGACCAGCCTCAGGTTGCCTTGGTTGCGCATGACTATGACGAGAAAATGAACAAATCACATTAGAGTTCATAATGCCTTAACCTGGAAGAAAAATCTTTTAATGAAAAGCTAATCCTGTAGTTGTCTTTCGAGCTGTGTTTTCACTAGTGAGTGGTAATTTAGCTAGATTATAACTTGGTTTTAAAATTGGACCTTACATTAGAGAAAGTTTGTGTATTTACTTTAATTTCAGTGTTAGAGTTCTATTTTTGTAGAATTTTTAAATTATTAAATTTAAAAGGCTTATTTGAAGACCTGGTAACATGAAGATGATCTAAGAAATATTTACAATGAAAAAAATCAGAAGCAAAGTTTAAGTGTTCAAAATGTTGAATCAGATCCATTACAGCTCAGCCATTAAAGAGAATACTGAAAATCTGCTAACAGTACTGAAGAAAGTTTCTCATGTGGAAAGACAATCATGGAATACTGTGTAGAAAATGCCAGATCAGTATAGCACCATGAACCACAAACTGTGCAGTCTGCATAGAAGTGTACAGAGAACGACATCCACAGAATGCGGTCTGTTAACACACTGTATCTAGAGGATAGACCTTGACACTATTTTATCTATTCTTTGGTTGATTTATTTGCTGCTTTCTGTGGTGAGCCCACATTACCCACATAATAACAACAACAATAAAGGTGTTTGGAAATTTTGGTCTTAATTGTTTTCCTGGTGAGCAGCAGAAGTAAAGCAGAGTAGTGAACGATCAGTACTTCCTCGGTTGCATGATTTAGCAACCTGTTTACCTACAAAGTTGAAAACCCTGTTCTTGGTCTTTTGTTCTGAATTCTATTCCTTTCCAGTTTTTGAGCTTGACATTTGAAATTCAACAAATCCTCCTATGCCCTGGTCCAGATTCTTTGTGTACTTTTTTCCAAAACGTTGACTTCTCAGAACTGTCTGGCAAGATAATTCACCACACCAGCCCTCTACCCTTGCTCATATGCAGTTTGGGCCTCTGAACAAAGGCCAGTGTGCCCTTTTGGATGCCAAACATCTGAAACCTTCCCCCAGCTTCTGATCACCCATTTGCTATAGGATGCAACAGTTACACACTTGTTTCCTCAGAAGCTGACCCCTCATCCCAGCTCCACACTGTGTTTGGATGCCAAGGATACATGATGTGTCAGGTATTTCTTTCCCCCAAACTTTGAACATTACAAAGCTAGTTCCCTTTTGATGCTGATGATACCACTGTTCAGGTGTGGGCTTAGCCTTGACACAGCATCTCATCAGATTTTCACAGCTGCTCAAAAGACTTGCGTTATAGTATCTCAGTAAATTCTCACAAACACTGAAAAGCCCACGGACTACAGTTGTTCACAATTTGAATTCATATGGTCAAGCCATTTCTTTGGAGTTGCTAGTCGGTGGTGGAGGAAAAATTTGAACCCATGCTGTCTGGTAGGTGAGCTTCCGTGAAATGGGAAGATCCTAAAGTAAATTAGAAATCGTTTTCCATCATCAAATTTATTGGTGTGTTTGGTAATGCATCTGCAGAAAGCAGTGTGAATCTTCCTGAGCGATTTTACCCATTTTCCCTACAGCATTGTTTCTTACTTAGTCTTGACTGCAGTGTCCCACAGTCACCGCTGGCTATGTCATTCAGCCGCAAGATTCCTCGGCCTCTTTCAGTCCAGGATTGTGTTATTTTGGTGAATACAAAGATCTTGCAGTTGATCTAAATGACAATTGTTTAAAATGTCAGATATATTAAAATTTTTTAGATTAAATTATTTCTTGTGCCCTAATGCTTTTGTATCTGACTTGTCTTGTACTTATTTAATCTTTGTTGATGATAAATGAACTAGAACTTGAGATTTATTTAACTTTCAAGGATGTGCAACCTCTGAATAGTTCAAACTGGAAAAATGTAAAAATAATATCATGATGTGAAATGAAAAGGGTTCCCAGTCCTTGCTCTCCATCTTACACTCCTGTAACTCTTGTATTTCACATATCTTTCAGAGATGTTTGCAGGTATACATACCAACACAAATATGTTTTCATCTTTTTCTAAAACTATAGGTTACCATGTATACTTGCTGCTTTATTATATGTCTATATGCCAATTTCTGCATTAAATTTGATATTATTTTTGGCCACATAATGTTATTTGAAAGGAATAAATAATGGATTTGCATGCTAAAATATTTCAAACACAGCTCACGGACATGGAGAGCTATGACATGATAAGACAGGGACCCCTGTGGCAATTTAACTGTTGCCAGTTATCAAATACTCCCATTCATAAGACGTCATCTTGCATATCCAAATGAAAATGCAGTGTGCCAGAAACTGACTTCTAACAGTTACTTCAGTTAGGCCGGAATTAAACCCTGAGATGCACTTATTGGAGTAAAAGTACCCTTAGGTCATAGTGGAAATGCGGGGGAGTGGAGAGAGTGTGGGGATGAAGCGCGACAGTGGAGGACTAGTGCCTTGTAACAACAGTGACTCCACAGCCCCAATCAGATACAGCATCCATCTATGGAGTTCTTGATGTATGCAGAAGTCTACACTTAATAAACAACAATAACAAGAAAAGCTTTTATCTTAAACTCGAGTCAAGTCACCTTTCAGGATTAGTAGAGTTGATCATAGTAATGGCACTGGTTGTGAGAGGAGACATGAGAAGTAGAAAGTGAAGTCTGAAGTTATTTTAAGACAGAATCCTAGAACACCATGTATACAAGACCCAGAACTCAGGAAGCTAGAGCAAGAGGATCCTAAACTTAGGTTCATTGCCTCTTTCTTCTTCCAGAACAGAATGAGTGATTGTAAACCTTCTCTCTCTCTCTCTCTCTCTCTCTCTCTCTCTCTCTCTCTCTCTCTCTCTCTCTCTCTGTCACACACACACACACACACACACACACACACACACAGAATTTAAGATTAACAGTGCCTTAGTTTAACAATGAAATTTTTACAAGCCACAAATAGTTTTTATTCAAACAACTTAGTCTTTATGAAACTCTATTTTTAGCTATTTTTGAAGATGTCTATGCTGATGTTGGATTTAGTCTATATAATACTAGAAAAAGCAATACAAACCTTTAATACATTATGTTCCGTTTCTTCTCCTGTTATGACATCTATTTTCTCAAGCAAGCATTTTTGTGATGGTTTAGAAGAAAAGGCAGCAGCTGATTCAATTAGGGATAGATTTTTAATAGAGTCTGTTCCAAAGAGAAAGCAGGAGGAAAAATGTGTGAGACCCTGTTTCCTCTGTCATGAAGGTTGTGTTCTAACCTTGTTAGTACACATTCTTACCTTATGGTTTAAAGGCCAAACTGTTTGAATGGGTTAAAATCACCTAATTTACTCTCCCATAGTATTAAGTCGATAATTTTAAAGTTTATATTATAGCCTAATTATATGTTTTAACCCTTGCCAAAACGATTTTAAAAGTATTTAAAAGCTTTTAAAATTGTCTGGATATTAAGTAAATGTCATTAAAGTAAAAGGAGACAAAAGTCTGGAGAGCTAGCTCAGTGGTTAAGAGTGTTTCAGAGGACCCAACTTTGGTTCTCAGCACCTACAAGATGGTTGCTGTAACTCTATTCCCAGAGGATCTGATGTCCTCTTCTGGCCTTTTTGGGCAACAGGCACACATGTGGTGCCCTGACATACATGCATGCAAAACACCTATACACATAAAAACATCAGGAGACAGTGAAGTTAAATGCTTGACAAATGAAATGATTCTTACTTGGATCTGAAGTGGCGTTAGGAAATTTCAGAACAGATTTGAATGTTTTTTCCTTGGCGTATGAATGGTTTTGAAGTGAAGACTGGGTGAGCTTTTGAGTGCCCTAAGTGGGGGGAAATGTGCATCATTTAATCTTACGCCTAGGTATTTGTAAAAGCCAAAAAAAAACCCAAAATAAAAGATATTTGTTTTTCAACACAGCACACAAGAAATAACTCCTGTGATTTTGTTTCGGGCTCCCTCTGTACTTGACAAAGAACTGGGGTATAGTCAGGAAATGTTGGTTCTAACCTCAAAAGCCAGAACCCACTTATCCCAGCCCAGCCAGGTGAGTCTGGTTTTAAGGAAACAAGAAAAGCTTGAGTAGGAGGAAGCAGGTGGCTGTTGCTCTATGGCCACCAGGCTGACCTAGGGCCATTCTCTTCACTTTTTTCCAGTGGTCTCAGATATTCTCTATTGCTGTCTACTTCCCAGGAGAGAAAACTCCACTAGACATCTCAGAGAACAAAAAGAATCCTAACGTTTCCTTCAACATCAGTGTCTTTGCCAACAGTCATTGGGTGTGGTGTGTGTGTACACATGTGCATACCAACACACAAGTGTGAAGGTTACAGAACGGCTTGCTGGAATCAGTTTTCTTCTTCCACCAAGTGGGTCCCTCAGTTCAAAGTCAGGTCACCAGGCTCGTTGGCAAGTACCTGTAGCACTGAGTCATCTCTCTAGCCCACCAACAAGCACTTTCCAGGCTCAGCATATCTGATGTCATAAAAGACTGCATGACAAATATCAATGACTGTGCTACTCACAGCTGTGTGTGTACCCCCTTGCAGAACAGTGAAGGTAGAACACTGCCACTTATGAACACATTCAAATCTTGCCTTTCTGAACTCAAGATTCTTCTATGATACTTAATGGGAAATCAGTATCATCCCTAAAACTAAGTAACGACAAATTACGATCATTTTCAGTTTAAGAAAACAGAAATACCAGCTCAGAAAGATTTGTGACTCATTCTAAAAGCTAAAGTTGGGAATGCACTTTGACACCTGTATCACAAGGCCATGGATTCACAAGATTAATTAGAGGAAAAACACAAACCATCTGGATTGTTCCAGCATCCTTGGGACATCCTCCCTGAGAGGAATGGGAAGCTCCAGTCCTTTCATAAGCCTCATCCAAAACTGCCCGTGAGATGTAACAAGTGCTCTCTCATCCCAGAACCCTGTGGTCCCAGCTCTTGTTTGTTCTCATAGGTTTCTCTCTGTTCCCTTACCACACTGTAAGCCTCTCTAGAGTACTGTCTGCTTTAGCTTTGCATAACTACTTAGGTGGATCTCAAACTTAGCTGTACATTAGAATGACTTGATCCTTGACCTCACCCACAGCATTTCTGATCTAATGAGTCTGGGTGAGGCCCAGCTCTTAAGATCTCAGTCAAAGGCTCCCCAGATGGGGAGCCAGGAGATGGCTCGGTGGGTAATGGTGGTTATTGTACAGCTTGAGGGCACATGCTCAGGACACAAAGAAAGCTAAGTATGGCCACATGGACAAAGCACCCCAGCATGAGGAGGCAGAGGCAGGTGGAGACAAGAGACTAAGCCAGCCTAGTCCAGAAAGGTGCAGGATCAGCGAGACCCAGTCTCATGGAAATAAAATGGAGAGTAGTAAGAAATGTCCTGTGGTCTCCAAATAAACATGCATGGCATTTACATATACATGCATACACACCTGATACATAGAACACGCACACGCATGCAGTCACAGAAAAAAGACTTTCCTCTTAGCATAAGCATAGAAGATAATAGGACTCGCTATGGCATCTCCATACGTATATTGTGTTGTCTTTTGATCCTTTATTCTCCTTTACCCCTCCCCCTCTTCTCCTGCTGGTCCCCTTCCTCCTCCCAAATAGTGTTCCCTCTACTTTAATGTCATATTTTTAAAAAGCCTACATTCTGCAGACAATGTCCACTAACTGTGTATAAATCGAACCAAATTACCTAAAACTATTCTAAGTAACAAAGCGTGAAAACAATCATTTAAACTAAAGGATAAAGTATCTAAGTAACAAGGTCATCAGTATATGAACTGAGGACCTCATGTACCATAGGAACCTGGTACGTGCTTGGTAAAGTGAATGCTGAAGACCCTCTTGTCAATATGGAAAGCATCTTAATTGTGCTAGCATCCTACAAAGCCTATGGGTACTCAAGTGTCAAACTTAGGAAAAGAAAAAGAACTTGCCTCAATGTATTGCACAGGCTTTCGCCTGGAACTTCCTTGCTTCATTCAGCTTCTGATCCAAAGATGTGGAATAATATCTCCACTACTACCGGGGGAGTTGCCCATCATTTTGTTTGGTTTTGTCTTTTGACTGTCTGTTTGAGAGGGTCTCACTATTTAGTGCAAGTTGGCCTGAAACTGTCTGCCCTTCTACTTCAGCCCCTTTAGTGCTAGGATGAGAGGCATGGACCAGCACCTTCAGGTGGACCTGCCCTTTCTGGCAGTGACAGAAGGGAGTACTTAAAGCTAAAAAGCAACAGAACTACCCTTAGAATGAAGGACAGTCCTGAGTTATGTCTACAACAAACAAGATAAAAAAAACTGACTTTGAAGTCTGGAGAGCCCTAAAAATATTGAAATTAACTAGTTTTGAGAATTTTTTATTTTTATTAGCATATATCAATTGTACAAAATAATCAAAACAATGCATTTCGTTGTGGTATTTGTGTGTGTGTGTGTGTGTGTGTGTGAGAGAGAGAGAGAGAGAGAGAGAGAGAGAGAGAGAGAGAGAGAGAGAGAGAGGTACATGTGAGTGAGCAGGTATGTTCTTCCATGGGGAGCAGGCACGCAGAGGCAAGGGGAGGACGTCACTGGCATTTTCCTCTATGGCTCTCCACCTTATTCTCTGGAACCGAGGGGTTGAGGAGATGGCTCAGTGGGTACGAGCACTTGCTGCGCAAGTTCAAGAATCGGTTTGAATCTGCAGCGCCCATGTAAAACCAGCTTAGCTAAAATGGCACACTTATGGCTTACTTTACAGTTCATAGCGGCAACAAAGTTACAGTTATGAAGCACCAACAAAATAGTTGTATTGTTGGGATCAGCACAGGAGGAACTGTGGTAAAGGGCCGCAGCACTGGAAGGTTGAGATCCATTGCTCTATGGGCTTTACATCTATCATTCAAACAGCTGGGATGTGCTTCCCAGAAGCCTTTTATACTTAAAGAAAGAAATTGTGACTTTTAACTCAGAACTGAGAAATATTCTCGAACTGAACACTAGTTAATTTGCCTTGGGAAATGTGAACAACAGGTCCCTAAGATAATTTATCAAAATCTTACCAAAACTCTTTCTACCATGTTTTCTCCAAAAACAAAGTCAGAAGTGCAGCTTTGAAAAGAACGCTTATCTTCTGTTGGTTGGCATCTATTAAACAGAAATAAGCACTTAGTATTTTAAATTTGTGGAGTAATCCACTTTAAGCCTTAGCAGGCAAAATAAACAGGTGGTTCAAACATTCAAACATAAGCATTGTTCATATGAAATGAATGAGAAGGAAAGGGAAAACTTGAGCTGGAGACTTTTAGGGGTGATATTCAAAATATTGTTGCATGCTGTTACGACATTGGCATTGACCTGTGTGGATGACCTCATGCCACTCACAATGTGGGCTGCATGACCAGCTGGAGGGCTGCCCAGTCCTAACCGTGCTGCATCCCAGCAATCCCGAGCCATTATTCTTTATCTGGAGTGGCCAACGATGCTTTAGCAATCAAGATTTTCAGGGGTCTTATCAATTATACTCGGGTGTGCATTGTTTGAATTCTTCTACTCCAAGAAATTTGACTTTTATATTAAACTTGTTTTGCAAGATGAGAAAATCAAGCATGCAGCCCTCTGTCTGTAGACAAATGTACTAAGGGTCCTGAGCACATCCCCATGACCTCATAGTACTCCACCTGGACGGAGCCAGTGTTTGTCCACAGCCATTCCCAGTGTTCTCCCAGATAAAACCACTCCTTCATCACCACTACTGCTAAGTAACATTAACGTTTCATTTAGCAGGTGCATATTGCTTTCCTTTTACCTAAACAATTAATGCTAAGTAATCGTATAGAGCACCAAAATTGATTCAAAAAGGGGAAAAATATATTTTAAAAAAGAAGGAAGGAAGATTAATAGCAAGACAACTTGTACTTGAAGTTTAGTCATATCTTTTTAAAATATTCCGACCAAAATCCATGAGATAATGAAGGCGATCCAACATTATTGTGATAATAATGTGTAGCGGAGGTATTTTGAAGAGCTTTCTAAGCTGACATTTCTTATAAAATGTGCACTTTCAAATGAGAATCTTGTCAATTTATTCATACAATGTCAGCTAATTACAGTGTATGAATAGTTAAAATGGTCAAAGCAAACAAAACTGAAAAGAAAACATTTTGGTTTTCCCATTAGGTTGAATACCCTTAATTAGGAAATCTGAGGTACTAAATTTTCTCAGATCTGAAACATTTTGAGCACTGATATAATATTGTGTATTCCTGGCCTCACTATAATGAGTCAAAGTCAAAATCATTAAAAATATTGTATACAATTACATTCAGATTATATACTCAAGGTGTATGTAACGCTGTGTACATGTCTTTCATGTTTAGATTTTGATCTCATCCTGAAGATATTAATTACATTATCTGCATTCAAATATTAAAAAAAATCTAAGCAAACAAACAACTAAGCTGAAACACTTCTAGTCCCAAACACTTTGGAGAAGGAACGAGCTGTATGATTTTACCCCGAGGTTTCCTCTGAGACGTGTAGATCAGTAGACAGCTGGACTGAACTGGCATTTGGTAAATTTTCACTTTGCAAACCAGAGTTTGCATCAGATATCTGAAAAGGAGAGAAAATAAAGCCACCTGAAAGTCCATTAGAACTGCTGTGTCTAGAACCATCAGACAGACACCGGTTATAGCCACACATGTTAAAAGGTTCCAGTGTTCAGACACAGCCCCCAGCCCTTCCTGTGCCTCATCTCACATGCTCCTTCACAGCTCAATGCACTTTGTCCTTCTACTGCCCACAGCTGCCAGCTGAGCCAGCTGACGGAAAGAACTTGAGGTCCTCACCCAAGTCACACAAGCACATGGAAGTGATGTTAGGCACAGTTCTCTGATTCCAGAGACTGCGTATTTCATTATAATACTCACCAACTTGTTGCCTTTTGTTACTTCTCCCTACTTTATCCATTTGGGCTTATTGATTACTTCTGGATTAATGGGGGACTTTCCAAGGCTGTTCAGTCTCTGGAAATACTCTAAGAGCTTGGCTGTCACAGCCACCTGCCCGCTATAAGAGGAAATCCGCTCACCCCTTCATCTGACATTTCCCGTGGGTAACTGTGTCAATTTGAAACTGGTTTGAGCATGTATGTAATGTGCATGGCCTATAGTGATTCCATACATGCGAGAGTGAGGGATTTCAGGGCTGCAGTAGGTCCAGCGGTAAAGAACTCATCAGGGCCAATGTTTACCGTGTTTTCTGGACACCTCTTTTTCCCCATGGGGATTTGCAGATGTGTTCTAGGGGTAGTTCATGTTTTCAAAGTCATGTGGATTCTGTTTCCACTTGATTTTTTATACTTGTCAATAAAAACATTAATATTTCCTATTATACCAGGAATTTAAAAGCTGACAAATATCTACAAGAGATTATGTGCCATTAACCAAGGCCAAAGTATATCCCAGTGATCTTGTTACTCAGATAGTTTATCCTTCAGTGTAAATGAGAGCCCACTCTTTGTCACCTGAAATAGCTTTAGGTCTTCTGGTTTGATTTATGCACAGTAAGCAGACATTGTCTGCAGAATGTAGACTTTTTAAAATGTGTGAAAGCAGAGGGAGCGGGAGAAGAAAGGGGACCAGCTGGAGAGGAGGAGGGATGAAGGGCAAAGTGAGATGCTATGTCTGCATGGAGATGCCACAATGAGTCCCATTGTGTTGTATGCTAAGTCAGATGAATTTACTTTCTAGGAGCCAATGACCAAACCCAGGTCTGTGCGCTTGCTAGACAAGTGCTATACCACTGAGCAGAAGCCTCAACCTTGTAAAGGAAAATTTTTAAATATTTCTTTCACTTTTTAAGATTATAATTACCTTTCCTTTCTTCCTTCCAAATCCTCTCATATACTCCTCTCGGCTCTTTTCCAAATTCACCGCCTCTTTTTTCACTAATTGTTGTTATATACATTCTCGTATTTTTGTGTATGTATGTGTGTATATGTGTGTGTGTGTGTGTGTATGTGTATGTGTGTGTGTAGTGTATATGTGTATGTGTGTGTGTATGTGTATTCCTAAATACACAAATACGACCTGCTTAGTCAGTCTAATGTTGCTTGCTTGTGTATGTTTTCAGGACTGACTGCCTAAACATGAGCCTACCAAGAACAACAGACATGCTAAAGTGGGCCAGGGAAACTGAGGGGCAAGCCCATGAGGCTTCAACCCTAGACAAAGAAAACAGGCAACTAAGGAATGCTGAGAGCTGAAGAAGTAGTCTCCTCAGGGTTCATTAATACAAAAGGAACCCTTTTACAGACTGTAAGAAGCAGTGTTGCCAAAGCTTATATTTCCATTAAACTTCTACATTAAAATAGTACCCAATGTGGTTTATAGTTCTTTAATTATTTGTGACAGTGAATATTCTTACTAAAAAGTAGCAGTGTGGATGCCATTTTATCTAGTTTTGATATGTGTCAATAAAGAATATAAAATAATAATTCTATAAAATTCACTTAAGGATAATTTTCCCATTATTTACAAATTGTATTAATTTAGTCAAACTTAAGCCCCAGAATTTCATAGATCATTTGTCTATGGAACTTCAGAGTTCATTATGGAAGAGAAAACTCAGTAACAGGCATAACCAGTTGGGTTACTCTATAACTGGGAGAAATCTGTATTTATTAGACCTTTAAATTACGAAGAAATATTTGCAAACTATTTTATAATTGAGGCAGAAAATGAAAAAAAAGTGATAAGTAATGAGATGCAGTCACCAGGATCTGAGTTCAGTCCCCAGAAATTCAGGTGCAGTAGCAAACATTATAATCCCAGGGCTGGGCAGGCATAGAGGCAGCTCTCAGGATTGCTGGCCAGGAAGTCTGATTGTCAAACTCTGGGCCAATAAGAGATCCTGTGTCAAAAGCAAAGTGGAGGGTTCCTGGGGGATGCCACCCAAGGTTGCTCTCTGGCCTCCAAATGCACATACATGCACACACACACACACACACACACACACACACACACACACACACACACGATGATATTTATAAAAGTCCTGGCAATGAAGAAATATCACAACATTTTAGATGTCATAATATATAACAAAAATTTGGTCTATACTTACTATACACACCATTCCCAAAATTTAGTGAACTTTTCCTTACAAAATTTAAGACTGATTTAACACCATTCTTCCCAACATTCTTAAATAGATAAAAGTAATTACTAGATTGTATTTAATTAAAAATTTTAGTAATATATCAATTTAAAATTAAGACTGTTTTATCATATAAATCACTTATCATTTTCCATGCGTTAATAATTGATTAACTTATTATTAAAATTTAGTGGGTCCCTCAAAATCATATCTTATAAAGAAGAGGATTTGGAAGCATAACAATTTTGGAAAATGCTAACCAAGTTCACTTTCCTCTCTTCCCCAATAGGGAGAATATTGGGTGCCTGGTTTGGATAAGCACAGTAGTTACAATACAAGACTACTTCCATTCTGGTTGTTTTCCCTTAATCAAAATGGCTGTTAGATTTCACGTCCATGTGTTACTGTCATTGTGTTCATCAAAAACCAAACCAAACCAGTCGAACAACTTCAAGAGTCTGAAATCAAAGGGCTGATGGAATAACTCAAATTCCAGCTGCCTAAGTTGTGTCTCACTCCTCCAGAGTGTCACAGCTACAACTGCAGGCATAGGACATTCCAGAACCCCACGTCTGCATGCCCAAACAAAAGAGTATGCCTTTAGCAGAGCTTTACAGTGGGGGATTCAGACCCTTCAGTGTTTAGAAGAAAGAATTCTTATCTGTCCCTGGAGGCTGCCAAGCTCCCCTGTTCCATGCACTGTTATTCTGTGTGTGCAGTCTTGGCTGCTGTTATCTGTGAAGACGTCTGCCGTGACCTAAACTGGCAAAGCCTCACTATGACCTTGGACAGCTAAGGTTGCAAAATTCCCTACTTATTTGAGCACAGGTTCTGGCCCCTGCCTGTATCATTGCTTCCCTGAATTTTATACTGTCAGCATTCTGGAGTTTCTACTTGGGAGTGACAGCACCCACAAAATCTGGTTCAGGGAACACTCTCCAATTTAATAAGATCACCAAGAGTGTTTCAGTGTCTCTCTTTCCAAAGGGAACTCCTTACCTTGTGCTTGATATTTTCCTTAATTTTGCAGGATTTCAATTCACCGTGCCCAAATGTTTTGCTTATGTTTTTGCAGCTTTGAGTTTGAGGTGGCTGCAAAATAGCAGGTCTTAGAACATGCTCCGAAGGCCTCACAGAACCTTGAAAGAGCAGAAAGAAAAGATCAATACATTTTGATAAAATGCTCCTTTGTCCCTATTTTTAACATGATGCTTTTTTAAAAATATCACAATTAAGTTTTTAGAGACTAGTCAAAGTCAGTGCAGCCCATGAATTGCCCGCACTCAGTTCTTAACTAGCTTTTGCCAAATAAGTTTCTTTTGATTACATGGCTTATCTATTCAAGTATTTTTACCTCCATGTTTTGTCACTCTGTCCTACCTACATACACCCAACATACCACACACACACACACACACACTCGCACACACACAGTCACACACACACTCGCACACACACACTCACACACACTCACACTCACACACACAGTCACACACACACTCACATACACTCACACACAGACACACACACACTCGCACACACACACACTCGCACACACACACTCACACACACTCACACACACAGTCACACACACACTCACATACACTCACACACAGACACACACACACTCGCACACACACACACTCGCACACACACACTCACACACACTCACACACACACTCACACACACACTCACACACACTCACACACACATACACACAGACAGACAGACAGACAGAGATTAAAATATGCAAAATAAACGAAGCTTGTGGACTGCAGCCGATAGGGTCCTGAGTCTACCTACTGTTCTAAATAATTTAGAAAAGCTTACTGTTTTATTATCTCTTTCCATCTTTTTCTAAGCATTCCTCCCTTGACACTTGGGGCTTATGCCGATATTCTGAGCTTCTTCACTCCTTTGTTAAAGCTTCCCTCCTTGCCATGTGGTTGCTTGTCCACAACGTGTCTGACCTCTGTGTCAACCTCAATGGCATGGCTTTTATCCCCTCTATTCATCAGGCATCTAGTGGGGTTCTATAGCTTGCCTGCCCAATCTTTTCTCTAAACTCTAACACAATTTACCTTGTTTCTCAAATACATTAAAATTTAATATTAATAAAATTAATTTAATAATAAATATTAATTTATTAAATGAACAAATAAACAGACAGATAAAAGGTGAGAGAGAGAATTTTGGGGGTTTTGAAACTGAAGAGCCATACCTTGCTCTATGCTGCTCATGTCAATATTCCCTTGCACCAGACTTGATGTCATAAAAACATTGTTTTTCTTCACTATAAGAAAAAACAATTTAAAAACCTTTAAAGTCTGTGAACTATTTTACAGTTTTGTAGAAAAGTTCTGTTCTGAGATCACCAGTAGATGTCGCTGTTGGCAGTAATACTACTAAAGAGGGCTGGTCCTGTTAAAAATTGTGATTGCCAGGTAAATTTTGCTACCTACTTCTGCTTCTTTCTCAAAACCCTAAAATTAGACTTTTAAAGAAGAGGTAATCTTTTTTTATAATCATTAAATAGATTAGTGCCGTGAGAAATGTTGCAAATTGCAAACGCTGAAGTGATAATGAATCCTGTGTGCCTGGGTATAGCTCTCATAGGATGCTCTAACACTATCAGCACAATCTTTACATTCACTTTTAGGGGTACTTAGGAGAGATGAGGATGGCAGCTATGTCGATTAGGTTTGTTTTGTTTTTGTTTTTTGTCAACTCAACAAAAGCTAGAGCCACTTTGGAAGAGTGAATATCAATTGAAATATGTAGAGAAAGATAGGACTTTAGTAAGTCTGTGGGGACATTTTCTTGACAAATGACTAATGTGGGCGGGTTCAGCACACTATGGGCAGTGCCACCTCTGGGCAAGTTGAAGAAGCAAGCTGAGCATGCCAAAGAGAGTAAGCCAGGAAGCAGCCTTCCTCCATGGTCTCTGCTTGAGTTCCTGCCTCCAGGTTCTGCTTGCATTCCCGTCCTGACTTCCCTTTATGATAGATTATAAACTGTCAGGTGAAATAAACCTTTGCCTCTCCTAAGATGGCTTTTCTCAGTGTTTATCCACAGTAACAGAAACCAAACAGAAATGACAACAATAATGCCAGATTGTCTCCTTCAAGGTGTGTTGCTGGGTAGGATTGGTCACGGCTGCAAACATGGGATGTCTGTGCTTCTCAGAGGGAGGTACTGCCTTGATTCTGCAGGGGCTGGCATCTGACTAATTGACATGACAAGGGAATAAGAAGCATTTCTTTGAGGTGTTCTTCAGAGCATCATCTCATAAAGGCTGGAATCAAATTGCTGCTCTGACCTAAGCTGAATTTGGTAGTCTTTAGCATCTTTATTTCTTGAAACAGAACAAGTGGATCACATAAATTGTACTATTTTTTATCATTTCCAGCACCATTTATGATTCATAAAGTAGAAATGCTGCTTACTACCGATTAGGGTCCTCTGATTAGGGTCCTCTGATAAAAGGGTCATCCTTTATATGTCTGATTTTTAAAAATGAAGTAGTTATATAGATAAAGTAAAGCTATCCCTTGGCTTTACGCAAAAACAAGTGAAGCAGATTAGCTGGGATTAGCTGGGATTACTGGGATTAGCTTCCTCTGCATTTCTTTACACAATTTGCCATGTGGATCCAGAGAGTCTGTTGTTGCTCCTGTGACTGAAAAGTGTCTGATACACTGTTGCTCAGTCATGATTGTAATTACTGTTACTAATGTCCATTGATTGGTTTGAGGACTCTGCAGTTCTTGGATAGAGGACAATCAATCAAAAAGACAAAGCAAACTGTTTTCACCTTGTATTTTTTCCTTGCATAAAGTACTGCTTATGGCACAAAGGGTGTAAGCCCTACTATGAAGAGAATTCTTGAAGTAAGACTCTTTTTTTAAAAAAAATTAATTTGCCTTGGGATAATACTCTTGTACACTGTAAAGATGTGTCACTCATATTGGTTTAATAAAATGCAGATTTTCCAGTAGCCATGGAGGAAGTATAGGCAGGGCGACCAGACTAAGAGAATTCTGGAAAGATAAAAGACAGAGACACAGTCTTCAGCCAAATGCAGAGGAAGCAAGATGAGAATGCCTTACTGAGAAAAGATACCAAGCCATGTGGTTAAACAGAGATAAAAATTATGGGTTAATTTAAGTTGTAAGAGCTAGTTAATAATAAGCATGAGTTAATAGACTAAGCCATTTGTAATTAATATAAGCCTCTGTGTGTTTCTTTGGGACCAGATGGGACAGAAACTTCCATCTACAAAATTCCCAACTGACTCAGCATGCAGTGTATAACAGAATTCGTCTTTAAATATAGGTATCTGTTTATTTTATATATGAAGTCCTAAAACAGTCCAAGCTCAAACTTTTGGCCAAAAAAATGAATGACACGTTTCACTGTCTGGATCTGTGATGTTAATAATTTTCAGACAGCCCTCTTGTGTCTGTGGCTGTGACTTCTCTGTCTGGATCTGTGAGGTTAATAATCTTCAGACAGCCCTCTTGCATCTGTTCCTGTGACTTCTCTCTGATTTGTTGGTCACACTATTAGCATCTTTTTTTTTCTTTATGAAACTGGCTAGGTTCTAATTTTTTTTCTGAAAGACTTATTTATTATATACAGTGTTCTGTCTGCATGTATGCCTGCAGGCCAAAAGAGGGCACCATATCTCATTACAAATGGTTGTGTTGCTGGGACTTGAACTCAGGACCTCTGGAAGAACAGCCAGTGTGTGCTTAACCACTGAACCATTTCTCCAGTCCGACTATTAGCATCTTATGATGTCTGAAAAAGAAAACTCATCATTGATAAGAATGATTTTTGAGACATCAGAGTGTCAGGAGTGAGGCTCTAGGAGCCTGTCATTACCTGGTCCAGAGGGGGGGAAGGTTGGGGCATCAGTGAATGATGAGGACCTCAGGCGTGTCTGAGACGAAGCTGCCACTGAAAGAAGATTCAAATGCAGGCCATTAAGAAGTGTATCTTCTGTCTAGTTTGATGGGGATTCTGTTCTTTGGAGAAAGATTTAGATCTCCAATTCAAAGAAAATTATTTTTTATATTTTTATCAATTGAAACAAAGACTACCTCTGATGATCATAAATCAACTTTATTTTCACTCAACTCAGTAACTATTTCTTGAATGTATTAGACATTCTTTGAACTCATACTGAGTGGAGATATATGTATATAAATTGCTCCTTTACACGGTCCAAAGACAGTAAAGCCCATTAGGCACAGCAGCCTCAGGTATGTTAATGTGTGCATGGGCAAACTGTTCTCAACTGGCTCAGAATACAGTGTATGGTGAAGTTCTTCTCAAAGCGCTAGCATGTTCTTATTTTGTAGGTGCTTGCTTTTAAATGTCCAGTTGGAAATTTTTTTTTAGTAATTTCACATGCAGAATAATAGTCAAACTATACCTACCTCCCAGAGACTTGGAATCTGTACTATAAAGTGTGACAGATGAAGACCTTATGCGTTTTCTTGAGAAACCACTGAATTCTGAAAGAAATTCAACAAGAATTGTATTTAAAGTAACACACAGCACGAGAGTAGAATCAACCACTTTGTGTGGGTAGGTCATCATTTCACAACGTGCTGACTCGTGGAGACCGACATTAAATATGAGAGGTCTTAGATGATTATAAACCTACAGACACCATATTAGCATGGTTAGAAACGAATTTTGTGCAGAAAACTATATACAGCCTCAAGTTCAGCCTAGAATCACAGAGGCTATGCTCATGTCACTGTTCTCGGGTATCTGCCTGTCGTCTTTCAAACAATCCATTTGCACGCCTAAAAACAAAGAAAACCATTACGTTTTATAGAATCGGTGTCACAAGCCGCAAATGCTCGTGCTTTACTTATTTTCTTTGTATGAATATTGGGGTCTGGGGTTTCACAACACAGGACGTAATTCGTTACCATGTTCTGCCATTTCGTCCAGGCTGTCTTCTGCAGGTCTCTGGAAAGACACAAAAAAGCTGCAAATTTGCTGTTATTGCATTAATTCCCCACCCTGCCTCTGTATAGGAGAATTTCAGGAGCCAGGGCTCTTCAGCTCACGGGGACAAAGTGACACGCTACAGTTTCACCAAGAACATGGCAACAGAGAAGTCTACCCAGTGGTTATAGATTTCCGTGGTTGTAGAATCTTTTCTGAACACTCATTTAAAATGTAGGTTTTTGAGGCACCTGCTCTCAGGATTCTAAAGTGGTTGATCTGGAGTAAGAATCTGCTTTTTGAACAAAGGAGTAAATTTTGTGATCAGTTCATTAACAACTGCATGTAAGAATGAATTCTCACAACCACAATAAGGTAATGGGTGGGGACAACTAATCCTCCAACTCCTACGGTTCTAGGATGATGTTTCCACGTCAGATAGACTCTATAAGCCCTTTCAAACTAATGTTGCATGCTGGAGTTTTTATACCCAGCTTTAGGATCTTTCAGTAGCAAGGACCTAAGGAGCTATTTAACTTTCCTAATCTTTTTCTGTTTCTTTTTTTTTTTTTGAAAATCACCGTTTTAAAATGAAAAAGAAAAAAAAAGAATACAGAAACCAAGCCAAGCCAAAAAAAAAAAAAAATCACCGTTTTTAAAGCCATTCCAAATAAGCATATTATTTTAGGCAAACGACTTTACCACAACTTAGAGATTTCAACCAAACTGATGTCTCTGAGTCTCAACTCCAAGAGCATTCAGGTAGTGGAGAAGGTCAAAATAAAATCATGCAGCTACCATATCAACTACCTCCTTAAAGTATGACTTATCGAAACCAGAATAGTTTGATCTTACCTTGAAAGTGTGTTCTTTTTTCTCAAAAACAAATGTTGGTTGAGCAATGACATATTTTTCTGCAAAAGAAAGGAGTGTTCAAGAATTCAAAGCACAGTTACATCTCTAGTGCCACCTAAAAAATACTTGTATTTTTTTGAGGGTTGTTTGTTTTGATTTTGGGTTTTTGTTTTGTTTTGCATTTTCCTTGCTGTGGTGATTTCAATGATTATAGCCCCAATAGACTCATATATTTGAATATTTGGTCTCCAGTTGGTGGAAATGTTTAGGAAGGATTAGGAAGTATAACCTTGTGAGAGGAGGTGTGTCACAGGAAGTGGGCTTTGAGGTCTCTGCCTGCTACCTGCCAATCAGGATATTGCTACTGCTGCAGCATGATGCTTGCCTCCCTGCGACCATGCCCTCCACCATGATGACCATGTACGAACCCTCTGGAATTGAAAGCCAGTCCCTAACTAAATGCTGCCCTTTATAAGTCGCCTTAGTCATGTGTCTCTTCAGAGCAATAGTAACCCCAACTAAGACAGCAGACTTGGAGGTTCCAAGAGAATGGTGCCATCACTAGTCCTCTTACTCTTCCTCTCTCCCTCCGTTTGTCCCTCCCTCCGTTTGTCTCTCCCTCCGTTTGTCCCTCCATGTCTCTCACTGCCTTGTGGTTATGGATCAAGATGTGAGCTCTAAGGGACTCTAACCTGAAACCATTAGCCAGATTAAAGGCTTTATTTTTAATAAGTTGCCTTGGTCGAGGTGTTTTACCACAGCAGCAGAAGAGTATCCAACACTTACCTTAGATAAAATGCAGATAAAATCCAATGAATATAGTTAGTAACAGAAATAATACTCAGGGAAAGTGGTAGTATGTAAGCAAGGAGAAAGCTAATCTCTTTAAGGAACATGTGCTGGTTGTAGGTGCAACTCCTCATACAGTAAAACAACAACAACAAAACCACGCTGTAAGAGTTCAAAGAAAACTAAACAGAATCACTTGTCTTTAGAACTTCATCAGGACAGTGTTTAAGAAATCTTTAAGAATAAAATTTCAATAGGTAAGAAAACTCATCTGAGAATAGTTCTATTTGCATTGTATCTTAAGGTGCAAGCAGCTGGGCACAGTGAATTATGCCTATATCTCAGCTCTCAGGAGGTGAAGACAAGAGGATTATGAAATAATTACCAGTATATTGTCTTGGCATGCATTTAAGATGCATGGGTGCACTAATTGTATCCCTCAGCCTAATAAAACTCAATCTGAGGAATTTGGAGACTGGAGACCCTGTCTCAAAACAAATCACAACCTGCGTACAGAAGAGACAGACATGCACTATGTTCCATCCATGAAATAATCCCTCAGATTTATATTTTCTTCACTGGAGTTGTCATATACTAAACCATATTTTCAATATTTAGGTTAAAGACTAATCTTACACAAAATTACAAAGTACATAAAACTCTGCCAGCCTTATTCATCTTTCCTCTATTCTCTTCTCCCTCTCTCATTTCCTTCCTTAATTCTTTTTTCAGTGCTGGCAACTGAATCCAAGGTCTGGGCAAGCACTCTACCAGCACTGCGCTTACATTTTATTTTGAGACAGGCCTCAATAAGTTGCCTAGGATGGCCTTGAGTTGGCTTTTCCTTACTCCGCTTCCCAAGAAGTGGGAAACATGGTCCTGCAGGAACTGGCCTGGCTTCTTTTGATTTTTTTCATCTTAGGTAAGACAATGGAGAGAAATCCATTTGTTCTAAAATGTACATGAATGATTGATAACATTTTTAACTATCATCACTCTATAAATCTTAAGAAGTATTGTGTAGGAGTTAAAGCTTGGTCTCTGGTGTTAGGAATGTTGAGTACAACTTGGCTCCAGAATTAGGAACATAGCGCTAAATGATGACAATATGTTGTTAATGAGCCTGGGTCAAACACCAGTCCAAGCTGTCTCCTTTTAGCAGCCATTATCAACACCCTGTCAGTTCTCTGAGGAACTGATTTTCATCCCGAGCCTAATAAATAAAGCTCTGGTTGAAGAATGTTGAGAAACGATCACAAAATCACTGTGTACATATCCACAAGAACACATCCTGTAAGTTAGTGTCTAAAACTCTACCACAATAACTAGTTATTCCCCCAGGAACCAGTTGATCTAGAATAACTTCCTCTTCCATGCCACTGAGATACATTATTCGGTTCTTATACACGATCTTCCCGCTATCTTCCCTGAGAGCCAAATGACCTCCCACCATGTGGAGACTGCTTTGCAATTCTGGCATTCTTATAATATGGAACTTTGATTAATTCTTTGTTCTTTTATAAAATAAAAGAAACTGCATTAGATTTGAGCTATATGATTCCTTAGTCACTGAAAAGAAACAGTTCCAGAGAACGTACTATAGACATCCATTATGAATTAGAATGATAAATGGCACTCTTGTGAAATAGCCTTATGGCCACTATTAAAACAATGTAACTTCCTCTAGTCCTAGGTAAACAATACCTTGACTTCTCCTCTGTCAAAACATACAATTGAAAACAGGCAAAATAACCTTCAATGGTAGCATTAAGAAGTTTACCGCAAAGACTGCTTGTAGCTTGGAGGACGTATTGTAAAATACGTTGGCTATTTATCAGTTCAGCAAACATTGAGAATCATTTTTTTGTTAGGACTATGGTAGGTGCTAGAGATTTATAGGTTTATAAAGCTGTGTTGGTGTTGGCGCAGCCTCCTTTCTCTTCTTAACACTGCCTACCTAGCACATGGATTAAAACAGTCTTCACACTTTGTTCTAACTAGGTTTTTCTCAAATCTATGCAATTTTCTTTCTTTTTTTTTCAAGAAAAGACTTTAAGCAGTTATTAGCTCAATGGGCCTGTAGTAGGATGACCCAGAAGGAAAATTTAAAAATAAGAAAAAGCCCTTAAAATTATATTTTAAAAATATAGTGTTTTCCCTCTGATAACGTCATGAATGAGCACCTTTACTCTACAGAGATGTATTGTGAAGTGTCAAAGGCATGTTTAAGACTCTGGGTTTGTGGTGAAGCAGTGCATTGAGATGGGAATGGCAAAGCCTATTCCTTCATCTCTTGTTCTGGGGGGCAAAAGAAATAGAAATAATGTACCTGGAGGCCTAGCAACCCCATCAGGGCCAAGCCCCATCATCTAAGTCCATCCACTAGAACCTACTTATAAGGTTTTTACCACCTCCTACTCATGCTTCCTTAGGGACTAAGTTTCTAACCTATAGGCAATAGGAAATAACTGGGATCCAAACCATAGCATTGGTATAAAGCCAAGACAGGTCTGCCAGCACAAATTGTGCTCTAAATGGATACTATGTACCATCTAGCACCATGCCAAGGAAAATCTGTATAAATGACATCTTTTTCAAACTTTGTTGATTCATCATATGTACACATGCACTTCTACTCCAGTTGAAAATCAGAACACGCAGCAATAAAGAGTTTTAAGCAGTGGTGAGGTGGCATGAGACCACAGAGTCACAAAAACCAAAGAGAAATGAGAGCAGCAAGATTTTGGATCTGGAAACATAAAGATAGGTGGTACCCGATTTAGTAGGCCAGGAAAGCTGAACTGAAAGCTCAGGATAGCAGTGGGGATGCAGAACGGGACCCAGTACACCATGCCCCAGGAACACCCCAATTCAAATAGATAGAACCAAGAACTTCTAGAAGAAGAAATGAAATTGGGCTCAAGATAGGAAGATCTAGCATATATTGGCAGCAAAGTAACTTAATTGTCCTACTCCCAGCCTATCAGAAGTCCGAGATCTTCACCTTTATCCAGGACACCCATCTAATCCCCTGGCAAGAGCTCAGCTCAGTGTTGTCAGCGTATGCGATGGCTCTGCTCCTCAGGACCTTCCAGTGCTGTGGCAGTGTTTACAACAAATATGCAACTTTCCTGTGTTATAATACATACCACAATTTCCCCATCCCCAAAAATTAGGGTGAATTAGAAGTTTTTGCCTCTACTTTCTATTTCCATATGTTTAGTTGACACCCAATCTGTTGAATATACCTCCATCCACTATAAAAGTAGCTGGTGATTTTACTGATGAGTCATCCAGTGGACCACAAGGAGGGTCTTGAAGGTAGAGGACGCTAAGAGTGAAGCAGCTTTAGCCTGACTCTGAAAGCCTAGTGACCGTCAGGTTTCTGCTACTTGGTTCCCCAGCCTAGAGACAGTATTCTTCTCATAGCAGCTTGGTAGTTGAGGGGATGGAGAAACTAGTTTTGAGGTTTTATGGGATTTCTGTGTGTGTCAATATGTGTCTCTGCATTTATATGTGTTTCTTGAGCTTTTTCTTTGGCTTTTTCTTCTGTTTGTCCTCTTCTGGTTTGTTTCTTTTGTTTTATCTCATTTTATTTTATAGTTATTATTTTTTAAGTGCCTACTTGTATCCTAATGAGAGACAAAAGAAAGATTTTGGTGGGTGGGAAGGGTCTGGGAGGAACTGGGGGAAGGGAAACCATAATCATAATATATTGTATTTGGTACTAAAAATGTTTTCAATAAAAAATACAAAAGCAAAATAGCCAGCAGTGAATTAATGAAAAGAAAGGGTATCCTCATGTTTTTAAGTTTATTTCCTAGTGCTTTCTAAAAATATTTATTTTTATTAAATGAGTAAATTTGGTTTTTCATGAATTTTACAACAAACTGCATTGCATATTTCAACATCAAGAGACTATTCTTTGGATAAATGTCCTTTCTTCCTTCCCTCATCAGGGCAGTAGCAGACACATGAAATGCTTATGCAAGTCCTGACTTGTCTCCCCCTGTTCACCTTTTGGAATGTTTAACTGGATATGGCCCCAGCAAACACTGTGAACATTAGACCTGACTGAGTTCTCTAGCTTCTCCTTTTTGCACTGGCACAGTACAAAGACTTACAAGTTTGCATCTATTTTAGCTCTTGTAAACCATATTTAAATATAGTCCTATGTGACAAATGAGTAAATGATCACCGGGAGCCCGGGATCCAGTGTTGCATGTGTATTCCTGCACAGCAATTGTTACATGTTCATATTCTGACTCTCCAGACTTTGTTCTTTGTTCCAGAGTGCGTGCAGGTAAATAATAGTGACTCTAGCCACTCAATATGCTGAGCCTTGGCAAAACAGTAACAAAAGAAAATATTACCTTTTGCAAGAATATACCCATTTCTCCATAATTTGAAGGTGCTATTTTGTTATTAAGAAGACTGCTGTGTTATGTGCCTCTGTGAGAAGGGCTCCTGTAACCTTAAATGTGTTTATTAGAGCATCTGTGGGCCTCTGGAGTGATAGATAATTCTAGAGTGATCCGCTTGCTCTTTCTCTACACCATTGCCTCGTTTGGGCCTGAGGGCTAATAAAGATGCAGACTGTGTCCCTGGATGTGCTTGCTCAACCAGTACCATTTGGAAATACATATTTCATTTGACAGCATCTGTAATCACGTTTTCCCTGAGAATAGCTCCCAGTGTGAAAAGCTCCCATATGCTGTAATGGAGCTCACTTTGCTGAGGGAGAGAGGAGCAGAAATACAATCTACGTTTCGTGGGATATCGAAGATGTTTTCTGAGCAGACACATGGGTTCAAAGTGCCTTATTCTTAATGTTAATCTCAACTAATTGTCCAGCAGTGTTTATGTTAAAATTAAGCACATAATTTTGATGCAAAAATATCTTCTTCATAAGAATTAAACCACTATTCTAAAGGACTACTGATTGGTTACTATATATTCATGCATTGAACTCAGATAAACTACATCCTTCCCTCTCAGCAGACAGATAACACTGTTTTTAAATTCCTTCATGATTCACAAAACACAGTCATGATGAAGAGAATGAATGTGAGTTTCTCAGGTTCCTAAAGCTCATCCAACTCTGTCTTGAGTCTTTGAGCAAGCAGCATAGCACAGTGCTCTACTGAAGTCAGGCCCTTGCAGGTCTAGCCAGCAGAAAGGAAGCCAGCCTGCCACCATTTATGTGACCTGAAACTTTCTCAGGAAAGTTGAAAATAGCCCTTTAGGTGTAATATCTCATGATCATTGGATTCTCGAAATAAATCAGTCTTGGAGGATCAGAAAACATTATTCTAATTACGTGATGACATTTTAGTTATTCTAAGTGGTGAAGTACATAGAGCAGAGCATTTGTCACCTTAACATTCTAAGGGTGTAAAATGGCATTAACCGCACTCACGTCACTGCTAAGGATCGCCATAACCCTCTCCCCAGAGCTTCCTTCACATCCTTCACCCAAGACCTGGCTTCATTTAACAGTAAATGCCTCATTCCATAGCTTTTCCCTGGCCCTGAAAACTACCGTTTACTTTCTGGCTTTGACATTTCCACAAACTTCAGAGAAGTGGGGTATTCAATATTTGTATTTTAAATTTGTCAGTATTTGTATTTAAAATTGTGTGTGTGTCTGTGTGTGTAGCACAGTGTACTCATGGAGGAGTTGGTACTCTTTTTCCACCATGTGGGTCCCAGAATGGGAATTCAGGTCATCAGACTTGGTTGCAAGTGTCTATACCTGATAAGCCATCTCCCTGTATCTGTCTTTTATATCTAACTTATTTCACCTAGTATAATGTCTTCATTCATATAGTAACAAAGGCTGAATAATGCTCAATTACCTATCTGTCTGTCTATCTATATGTCTGTCTATCTATCTATCTGTCTGTCTGTCTATCCATCCATCCATCCATCCATCCATCCATCCATCCATCCATCCATCTACGTACGTACGTACCTACCTACCTGCCTACCTACCTACCTAGCTTTCTCTCTCAGGGGGTGATGAAATGCATAGAATATTTACAGCTTTATTTTAGGGGTATAAAGTGACATTAACTGCACTATACTATATAACATACTGCTTTTTTAACCTATTTGTTCATTGATGATATTTAAGTCAGCAATTCCCCGTTTTCTCCTTCCTTATTTATTTGATGCATTTGGCTCCATACATCTAACATTTATATGCCCTTACTAATCTCCCATCTTCTACTGTCATTTCTTCTTTATCCCCCTCCTCTTACACACTCATTGTGTTGTCTACATGTTTAATGTTAGAATTAGTATATGTCAGGTCTATTTTCTTCTATGTATGCAGCATTGGTGACTTAATCATGTGAGGCTTGTGTAACTACTGAGCTACACACTGGTTCCTAAATACTCTGCTATGTTCAAATGAAATTAATCTGCAGTTACCACATCTTAAATTCCCTATCCATATGAGGTGTCATCTCTTACATAGCTGTACACAGATGCAGTTCTTTGTCATAACCTCTGACCTTGAGCACAGTTTTCAGTTCTAGTTTAAGACTTGTGTATAATATTTGTGGGACTAAGTGATCTTTGAAACCTTGACACACAGCAATTTACGAATGCCAACCACTTGAATGAACTATTTAGAGAGTAGATCTTTTCTTTTACTAAGGGTGTGCTATGATCAAGGACAGTAGCAGTATTTTAAGCTTAAGGCTGAGAGTGGGAGACTCCAGAGGCAGAAGGAAGTTCACACGTCTATGATACATTTTAGACTTGTTTTCGTTCTTTTTCTGTGTCTTTAAATTTGTGGCTACACTTGTTTCCTAAAACTCCCTCCAGACTTTGCTGATATTGCTTCACAACCAAAATAGGCACTCTCTTTAGTTAAGTTTAGCTTAATTTCATTCTCAAAATGAAAAGCAGTGGAAAAATATCTTAACTCTACCCATATTTGAGACTGAAACACCTTATAAATGAAGTTATCTTATTAAGTAAAAAAAATTCATAGTCAGTAATGCTAGTATGTCTTGCCTGTGGTTTGCTTATTAACACACCTACGGAAATGCACATGAGCATGCACACATCTTTATATACAGCCCCATTCTCTGCAGATGACTAAGAATAACCCAGACAACCCCAGATCAAAATGGTCTACTTTTAATCTTCTCAGACTTTTTCCTTATTTTGCTCTTTCTCTTTAGATGGCAATGCCCTGCCCTCTTTAAAACTTGTGTGCTGTTCTGTTATCCATTCTGTGGATTTAACCATGGTCCTCATGCTGGCTAGGTAAGTGCTCTTCCACTTAGATGTGTTTGTAGTCCTCCTTTTCTTACTTTACTTTGAGACAAGATCTCGCCAAGTGGCCCAGGCTGCCTTTGACAGAACTCGCTCTTAGGCCAGCCAGACTTTGAGCTTGGTGACTCTTTTACTTCAGTCTCTGGAGCAGCTTGGATCATAAGCATGTGTCACCATACCTACTATATCCTAGCGTCTAGCAAACTGTATTGGAACAAGAGAAGATTTGATGCCAATTGCTTCAGGATGTCATTGCTCAAATCCCTCCAGATCATTGTCCCTGGCTGAAAGTCTAGATCATATTCCTATGTGCATTTAGCTGGCTATCACCATTCCTGGCAGGTGAGGTGTCTGGTCACTAGGTAGAAGGAATGCGATTTTAGAAAGAATAAAGTGTTTAGTACATTTTAAATCCTGACTTTTGGGTATTTTGCTAGATTTTCCCATCTACTTCATTAAAAAGCAACTCAGGTGTGAAATTTCCTTTGCCAAAATGTTGATTAAAATTTCAAGCCGAGTTAATGATTTAATAGAATAGCTGACCCAACATTTGAAATGTCGTCTCCTGTTTAAGTTAGAAAAGAAAGCTGGGCCTGGGACTGTAGCTCTGTAGCTGAGTACTTGCCTAGTATACACGAGACTGTCAAAAACAAAAGGTGAATTAATTACAATAGTGACCGTTATTCAGCCCCTTTTAAGTTTGTACATTTGAAGAATCAAAACCCAAACCATTTCTCTCAAGCCATTTTGGTCAAGTTAAAAAAAAATGGTGCATTACTTTGCTTAATACTTCATAAGATGTAAGACACGGGTTCTCAGCATTAAACAAAACTGCTAGCCTGGTCCGCAAGTTGCTGGCGTAGGGCCCATAGGTTTGCAATGACACAGTTATATTTTCTTACCAGTTTTGTTTAGACTAAAAATTACCCTTCTGATTTCAACTGGATGCGCTTCAAATCCATATAGAATTTAATTGGTGACTTAGTAGCGGCCTATTTGAAGCAACTAAACCACAGAATGAGTTCAAGGGCATGAGCCACCAGGGCAACTCTTTTGCAAATTTACCTGAGTGTGGAACAGGCAGTGAGCATGGCTCAGTCAACCCAGACTCAGGCCTGACTCAAGGTTATCTTAGCTACCTTTCGTAATGAAATAAATAAAGTGCTTAGTGGTATCTGGAATATAACTAATGTTCCATAAACACAATTTGTCTATAGGTGATATGTGAATGCTGTGGTATGGTCTAAGATACAAAGCTACTTTTCTGCTCTCAAAAAGGTTGTAAAACATTGCAGCATTAGTGCTTGTCTCCTCAAACCACAGGATCTTGTAAGTCCCTCACATAACACAGAACAGAAAATAAGGATTACGGTTAGATTAGTACTGTGTTCCCTTTCCCACTTGTGGCCGCACACGGGTACGTGGGCTGTAGGTATGCCGAGGCCTTACCCTTCATCCCATGGGGCCTCCAGACTCCACCTCTGAATGCTGTGCAGACTTTATCACTGTTGTATGTATGTCTGATAGCAGAACCCATGAGCCTGCACTATTCCCTATGACAGCTGCAACTGGCTTCAGAAGACATCAGCATAGGTTTATGATTTGCACTGAAGGCTAGCCAAAGTTCACTACCTTTGGTATCCGATGACACACTGGGGTATTTGTCCCCAAGGGGCTGTTTTCAACACCAAGCAATTCTCATTACTAGCGCCACACTTACCTATCTCAGTGTCAGAAAATGTGAGAGTTCCTGCAGCAAGTGTCAGAAATAAATTTGTATTGAAATCATTGACATTCAAGAACCTTGGATTATCTAAGCTATTTTAGCAGTAACTCCTAGTCTTGCACAAATGGGTGGAAGGATATGGCAAGGCACAGAGTCTGTATCCGGGTTCAGTGTCCAGTGTTTTTACTGCAAAGTCCAGTGTGCATTACTGAACAGAAGACTTCCTAGCTACTGACTAACTGCGCAGAACACTGTCTGTAGAATGCTGTTTTGTCTGAGCAAGCATAATAGAAAAAATGTAATTAGATTACTAAAAGCAAGGAAGTTTGGAGCATCATATCAACTATTTCATTCTTGTTTGCACATAAATGCTTGCTTGATAAGTGCCTGCCAGTCCAAAAGAGCTTGGCCAAAGACTTACTTTATTCTAACATGGCAATGCAATTGTCAGGGAATAAGTTTTTACCTCATCTCTAACTTTTCGGTGGTTACCTCTCCACAAAAATGCCAAGGCTGTAAATGACTAAAAGGTCCAAATTAGTATGTAGTCATCTCATTCAGAATCAAAACCAAAGACCTTATATAATAAGTGCCTTCCATCCCTTCTCTCAGCTCTTACTCTGTCCTTAACACCCACGTAAGCCAACTCGGGCCTCAAAGCACTGGTATCAAAGTGTGACCTGCAGCAGCTGCAAACAGCAGATGAGAACATGCTAGAAAGGAAAATTCTCAGCCCCACCATCCCCCTCCCCCAGACATTCTAGGTGGAAAGTTACCATGGGGAAACCTAGCAGCTTCCAGCAACTGTGCCATTTGATGGCTGGTTGGTTAGCTTTTGGGTCAAAGCCTTGCTTTGTAGCCCAGGCTAGCCTGGAATTTGCAATCCTACTGCTGGCTCTCAAGTACTAGGTGCAACCCCAAGTTTGTGAACCCCATCTGACACACCGTTATATAATAGCCCCCCAGTTATCTTCAGATATTGTTGTGAGTATTCTGTTTTGTTGTTATGGTCTTAACCCTGCTCTAGGCTCAATTTATCATAAGTGTGTAGATGGTCATCCCCATACATGCAGGCAGCGGAGTAGTGAGCTTGCGCTAAAGCCAGGTAACGAAGAACAAAAGTCTCATGCAGAGTCTAACTCATCAGCTTCCCTATCTGTACTTTTGCACCAAACTAAACCCAGAGGGCTGCGACCCCAGTGTTGCGCAGCTTTCTCCCTCACTTCCTGCAGGTCTCTGAACATTCCTCTTTCTTAGTGAGTCCTGCCTGGTTGTTTAACGAGCACCGCCACTAGGACACACTCTGTCCTTTCCATCCTCTTTCTCTGTTTGTAGAAGAACCACTTAAACCACATATCTTAATTCTTTCCTTACTGTCTGCTTTTTGGCCTGTTAGAAAGTGGTGTCAGTGCTCCCCTATCCAGCCTTCCTTTATCCCAATTCTCCTGTTTCCCCAAGTTCCCCCCATCCTCCCCTTCTCACTTTTCTCTCCCCGTCTCCCCTTACCCCCATTCCACCCCACCCCCAAGATCCCAATTTTCTCCCCAGCAATTTTGTCTACTTCCCATAGCCAAGAGGATAACTATATGTTTTTCCATGGGTTCCCCTTCTTACTTAGCTTCTTTAGGTTCACCAATTGTAGACTCCGTGACCCTTATTTATGGCTAGAAACCAATTATGAGTGAGTACATCCCATGTTCATCTAGGGTTGGCAAGAGACTTGACCCTAGAGGGGCTCCCAGGAGCCCAAGCCGAGGTCCCCAGTTAGTTCCTTGGGCAGCTGAGGATAGGGAACCTGAAATGACCCTAGCCTATAGCAATACTGACGAATATCTTGCATATCATCATAGAACCTTCATCTGGTGATGGATGGCGATAGAGACAGAGACCCATACTAGAGCACTGGACTGAGCTCCCAAGGTCCCAATGAGGAGCAGAAGGAGGGAGAACATGAGCAAAGAAGTCGGGACCACGAGGGGTGCACCCACCCACTGAGACAGTGGAGCTGATCTACTGGGAGCTCACCAAGGCCAGCTGGACTGTTACCGCAAAAGCATGGGATAAAACTGGACTCTCTGAACATGGCGAACAATGAGGGCTGATGAGACGCCAAGGACAATGGCACGGGGTTTTGATCCTACGTAATGTGCTGGCTTTGTGGGAGCCTAGCCAGTTTAGATGTTCACCTTCCTAGATATGGACAGAGGGGGAAGGACCTAGGACTTACCACAGGGCAGGGAACCCTGACTGCTCTTTGGACTGGAGAGGGAGGGGGAGAGGAGTGGGAGGAGGGGGAGAAGGGTGGGAGGAGGGGGAGAAGGGTGGGAGTAGGGGGAGGGAAATGGGAGGCTGGGAGGAGGTGGAAACTTGTTTTTTTTTTCTTCCTTTTCTCAATAAAAAAATAAATAAAAAGAAAGAAAGTGGTGTCAGGTGGGCAGGACGTTCTGCCTGCTTTGCCCTCTAGTACCTTAAGAGAGTACTTCATGCCAGAGGTTCAGAAAACATCTATTTAATAGAATGAGTGAGGTTCTTCATGAGTTTAAGCAAGAGGAAGAAGTTAATAGGGGGAAGAAAGTTCATGAAATGGTCCATTTTTGCTGTTTGCTACAAGAATATTAATGAGATACCATGGATTTAATGAAAAACCTGAATTTTGAAAAAACTTCAGAGGAGCCATTGACTCTAAATGATGTTCTATGCCAGACAGAGGCCGTAAAAAGCAAAACGCTAAGGTCTCTCCCTAGCTATTTGGGGTGGGGGGTTCGGGGGATCAAATTTAATGCTTTGTTCATGATTATCACATAGCCCACCACTAATCTCTACCACTAGCCCAAGCTGTGAGACAGTATTTTTTTTAAATCATATTTCAATTTATCTGTCTTAATCTCATTACTTTGCTAATTTTATGTTACTGTGCTATTAACATAGGAGTTCTCAGCTCAGGGATAATTTAAACAACAAAGTGGTACTAATTAGCAAGCTCATATAGAGTAATGGCTCACATTTCATACTGGAGGCTTGATAGTTCCTGAGCTGAGCTGTGGCCACACTGCCAATAGGGTATGTTCTTTCTTCTTCCACGAGTAATTGAAATTCACCAGGACACTCCAGTTCCTTCGTTATGCACTGAAGTTGCCAAGAGAGGCCTGGAGGCAACTTTAGAGAGCAGAGCCTTCCAGGCAGTCTCACATTTAAAAGCACGGAAGGACAAATCACATACAATAGAATGCATGGGTAAGTTGGACAACTGTATATCCTCAAGTAACCAAACCTCCATCCTGATGTAAGGCATGTTCGCTACCCAACAAGTTCCTTTATTTCCTGTTTGAGTATTTTCCCTACCTTGGGAACAACTGTTGTGATTTCCATCACCATGGCCTAGTTTTGTTTAAGAATTTCATGTAATTAGATATATGATTATATCTGTATGTAATTAATGTATGATATAATACGTCATAAACTTTTTGGTGTTTGGTTTATTTTGACTCAAAACAGTATTCCCCGGACTCACCTTCATGACTGATTATATCAGTGATCCAGTTTTCTCTACTAAATGGTATTCCATCTATGAATACACACAGTGTGTTTATCTACGCACAGCCATTTATAAATAAAAACTGCTTTGTGCATTCATTCATTTTATACTTCCCAATGGAAGTGATGGTTCATAGAGCTAACTTTAAAAACAAAACAAAATAATGAAATTAAACTACTAACTCAGTTTTCAAACCGATTAAACCACTTCACAACAGCGTACAAGTTCTCCACATCTTCTTTCAAACGTCATGTTATTAGTGGTTTAAATTTTAACACCAGGGTGGGGCGGTGGTGGTGCATGCCTTTAATCCCAGTACTCAGGAGGCAAAGGCAGGTGGATCTCTTTGAGTTCGAGGCCAGCCTCATTTACAAGAGCTAGTTCCAGGACAGGCTCAAAGCTACAGAGAAACCCAGTTTAGAAAAACCAATAAAAAAATTAACCACCATGTTTACATTAGTTATCTTTCATACTGTGGCAAAATAGCACCAGTTCTCCAGTTACCCGTTCAGAAAGAGGAGAAATGTATTCTGGCTCACAGGTGGAGAAGTTTTAGTTCATGGTCTTATCATTCGGGCCTGTGGTGGCACAGCAGTGTGGGAGAGTTTTGGGGAGTCTGTGGTTAGAAAGTTAAAGAAAAGAGAAAAAGGCAGAAGAGCCATTAACCCCAAAGGCATGTGTCTCACAACCTTGAGGCCTTCCAATGGACCTCATTGACTGAAGGCTCCAACACCTCCCAGGAGTACCACACCCGCTTATAGCATTTAACATGGGGACCCGTGGTGACGTCCCACAAACTACAGCACATACAGACACGTGGTGATGCCTTGTGGTGGTTAATTCTGCATTACTCTAAGAAAGAACAATGTTGGGCATTTTTAATGTACTTGTTGGCCATCTTGTTTTAAAAGTATGGTCAGACCGTTGGCCCACATTTTGAATCAAATTCTTTTTCTTGAGCTGCAGGTCATGTGTGTGTGTGTGACACACCATTTTCTCCCAGTCTCCCTTCTCCACAGCACCGTTTAAACAGTAGATATTTTCAATTCTGATAATCTAATTGATATACTTTTATAGCTTAGTGATTTTCATACCTGGCATGAAAAACTGTGCATTCCATTGGCAGGGATATTCTCTTACACTTTCACCAGAAATTTTGTACACTTAGCTGCTGTGTTCCAGTCGCACCCCATCTCAATCTGACTTTTATAGAAAAATGGGTTTTCAAGTTTGTTTTTAGAAATATGTTCTAATATTTGTTATAGAAATATTACAGAAAATACTACCTTTTCTCTTATTAGAGTTATTTTGTGGTCTTTGTATGGGATTTCCGAGATGGCACAGCAGGTAACGGCACTAGCTGCCAAGCTCGATGACTTGAGTTCCATTCGAAACCCTTGGTGGAAGGAGAGTACTGACATCCACCATTCATTCGTCCTCTGACCTCCACATGTGAGCCATCACACCTGTGAGCCATCACACATGTGAGCCGTCACACCTGTGAGCCGTCACACCTGTGAGCCATCACACATGTGAGCCATCACACCTGTGAGCCATCACACCTGTGAGCCATCACACCTGTGAGCCATCACACATGTGAGCCGTCACACATGTGAGCCGTCACACCTGTGAGCCGTCACACCTGTGAGCCGTCACACCTGTGAGCCGTCACACCTGTGAGCCGTCACACCTGTGAGCCGTCACACCTGTGAGCCGTCACACCTGTGAGCCGTCACACCTGTGAGCCATTACACCTGTGAGCCATCACACATGTGAGCCATCACACCTGTGAGCCATCACACATGTGAGCCATCACACATGTGAGCCGTCACACATGTGAGCCATCACACATGCATGCCCATACACCTGACACACACACTAAATGAAACCAACATATAACTTTAAAATATACTGATTTCTGGGTATCCAAATCTGTCCCAAGAATTGATTTTTTATCCTTAAACCAATATTACACCATCTAGAAATCCGGGATTAGAAATTGTCAACTTCAAGATGTATTAGCTATTCTAGATTCCTTAGATTTCCTTATGAATTTTAAACTAGCTTGTCAAGTTAAAAAGAAATTCAGATGGAATTACAATGATGAAGCCTTGATTCTACAGGTCAGTGTGGGAGAGGCTGGTTCCTTAATAATATGAACCCTCCAAATCATGAGTTCGGGCTCTCTAGCTCTCTTTCTCTCTCTTTTTTCTCTCTTTCCGTGTGTGTGTGTGTGTGTGTGTGTGTGTGTGTGTGTGTGTGTGAGAGAGAGAGAGAGAGAGAGAGAGAGAGAGAGAGAGAGAGAGAGAGAGGTGGGGGTGTACTTACTCCCTTGAAACAGGGTCACTGAACTGGGCTAATGGCCAGAAAGACCATCTCAGTACTAATGTTGCAGGTATACCTACCTATAAGATACACACACACACACACACACACACACACACACACACACACTTTTAATTTGACAAGTTTTAACTTGACAAGCTAGTTTAAAATTCATAAGGAAATCTAAGGAATCTAGAATAGTTAATGCATCTTGAAGTTGTATGTGGGTGCTAGGGTCTGAACTCAGTGCTCGTATTTTCTTCACAGCAAACACTCTTACCATTCAGCCATCTCTCCAGGTCCCAAGGATCAATATTTTCTTAGAATTCAGTGAGCTATTGCTTCTCTTGCCAGTGTTTAAGTGAACAGACTTTATACATATTTTGTTGACTTAATGTGCAAGTGTATATATTATAATATTTAAAACATATATATATATATATACTTTATGTATTTTAAAATTTAGTTTTTGTGTGTTTACTCAATATTCTTGATTCTCTTTGGGGTTTTTCTATTGGTCGTCCCTAAATAAAGGCACTTCAAATTCTTTCTAATATGTTAGCCTTTTATTTCTCCTAAAGAAACTTAGTACAGCCGGGCGGTGGTGGCACACGCCTTTAATCCCAGCATTCGGGAGGCAGAGGCAGGCGGATCTCTGTGAGTTCGAGACCAGCCTGGTCTACAAGAGCTAGTTCCAGGACAGGCTCCAAAACCACAGAGAAACCCTGTCTCGAAACCACCCCTCCCCCCAAAAAAAGAAAGAAACTTAGTACACTGGCTAGCACCTTCAACATAGTATTGGCTACAGGTGGTAATACTGAGTGCCTTCAGTTCTTGGGAAATCAAGTATCCAATGACATTAACTAGTACTTATCTTTTGAATGTCCTGCTATCATCAGGTTCAAAAATCTCAGTTCTGTTCTAAAGATTTTGATTTTCCCAATTAGTGTTAAATTTTGTTTTTTCACATTTTTTTTTTGCTTTTAAAAAATTACTAATGACACCCTCTCTAACACCCATGGTATTAGTAATAAGTTTTGTGGTTTTTCATTAGTTAGAATATTATTGATTTTATTGCTTTCAAATAAATAGCTTTTGAGAGCCAAGGATGTTCAGACTACTGCCTTAAGCTTTATTCTTAATATTAAAAAAACAAATGACATGTGTTTATTTGTTTTTCTTAAATATACATTCAAATATGTAATTAATATGGCCTTGGGAAACTGTGCCCTTTTTTTTAACATGTGGTAAGAATATATTTGCTTCAAAGTTTATCCTTAGGGCAAGCAGTAAGTTCAGAAGAATTAATGATATTGATTGTCAGCCCACCTCCAAAGTCTTTTTACCTTACAAAACAAAAATTGTATCATTAAGCCATCCGGTAGAACCACCATCCACCAGGGAAGTTTATTATGGTAAGGATTCCTACACTAGGTATAAGTTTGAACACAAGAAACAGTTTTCAGGCCTAAAGCTTCTCCCTTTCCAAACTCTTCTAAAGTAATCTGTACCTATCTCTACCAATCCTAGGTAAATGCAAGTGATACTGCAAAGCTAGAACAAAGGTCATCTGAGCCTCTGCAAGGCTCCCTTTTGGTTGCAGAAAAACAGAAGCAAGTGTAGGTATTCCACCTTTGGCCTGAATTCATTCTGGCTATCTGTTACTCATACGATGTCACACTGTGTGTGTAAAATCAATGCTTCAGAACCACAAAGGAAAGTACAAATCCATTTGGAGAACCATAACTGTATTTAGTGATAACCTTATCTAAAAGAAATTAACATTTATAACCATGCAGAACCTATTGAAGTCCCTCTTGGTGCACATAAGTTTCTTTAATTTAGTTAATAAGTTCCCTAAGTAATAAATTAAGGGCATTCAAAATAGCTACAGGAAACATTTGAAGAAAATAACACATTCACAATAATCCAATATAATGTGTATTTTGTGGTTTAGAGTCTACCCAAAGAGTTGAAAAATATTTGCTCAGTTCTTAATATTTAATTCCTCAGAAACCCTACATTCGAATGCAAACTTAGGATAAAAATATGTTTGCATTCTCAGTGTCTGGTACTCATCTACTCCGTGGTAGGTATTAATTAAAATGTATTGGTTATAAATTAAAAGCTGAGGGTGTTAGTCTGTATTTCTTTTTTTTTGTATAATTTTATTTTTCTGAAAATCGATTGTTTTTTATACAGTATATTCTCCTTGTTTTCCCCTCCCACAAATCCTCCTAGTTTCTCCACACCTCCCCTCCCATCAGAATCCCCACCCTTCTCTTTCTCATTAGAAAACAGGCATCTTAGGATGTCTTTCAATTCTTGACTTTTAGGAAACCGAATAAGGTATGTTGAGAATAAAGCACAACCAGAAAATTACCAAATATGAAAAAAATAAATATATGTGTTCTTGGCCCTGTCCCTTTCACAGAACTTCATGAGCTGTGAATTTCCTGAGTGATAGTGTGTGTCTCTTTATGTGACTGGGGTGGTTATAGTAGACCATTAGACAGTTTTAAGAGGAGGGCTGGCCACATCAAGAAGACTAAGCCCATGACCAGAGGTTCAACTACCCAAGAGATGTAGAGAAGGGCTGGTAACTGAGTTTGATCACATGATCACTGACATCATCAACCACACCTACATAATGAAACTCACATAAAGCCTTCAGACACTGATCAGTGGAGTCTTCTGGCTGATGAATATGTTTGCATATGGAAATAAGGCAGCTCTGACTGTCTAGAGGCCCAAATAGTCAAAGAATAAATAATGTTTATCTCTGCAGTCAACCAAAACAGTACACTTCCATGAGTGACTAGATAGAAAGACTCTTATACTAGAGTTAAAAAAAAATAAAATACATTCGCACACTGTAGAGAGGGCTCAATATATGAATGTATACTAAAGCTGGCCATGCTTCAGCAGAGTTACATGTTAGTAAATCAGTCTACATGGTAGAAATCAACCTGATTGAAGTGAGGCCAAAGGCATGAACTCAGGTAGCTGGAGTATCAATCTGTAGCCAGGCCTCATTCTAAGGCGGTGGGTCTGCCTCCTTGTTGAACTTTACATACTAGGAAGGAACAAACATAGTGTTTGGGAAAAACCATTGCAACCACACTGAATGAGTACCTCAAACCCCAAGACTGCAATAAATGGAAGCTTGCAGATTCTAGAAACTGGGCCAGCGTGGAACAGTGTCACTTGTCAGTTCAGACCTCTCGATGGCATTTCTGTGGCACGCAGGGACGAGTCTGGACTTCATTAGCGAGCCTCACGACTTTATGGATTATGGTTTTGTGGGCAGATATTTTGAGAGTTGGCCACAGAAGAATATGATTGCTTTCAAAACATTCCAAGCAAAGAGCTTCAGGCTGAGAAAACAGGAGTAGGCTGCTAGTCTTGGTATTTTGGGAAGTGTGTCATCATAATGATATTTCCAGGCTTCTCTGGATGAGGCCAGAGAAACCATCAAGGCAGCCTTCCTTAAATTAAAACAACAGTGGGGTATTATTTTCTACTTATAAAATTGGAAACAAATTTTAAAATTAATGCCCAGTATTACTGAGATCATACCCTTTCATTCATTATTGCAGAGTGGAAAAACCACATGGCCAGAAAGAAAAGTTTAAAAAGTGCAATAATCTTTTAAACATAGCATTCTCTAAGAATTTATCCAATGAAATAATCATCTGTGCACAGATATAGCTGTTAATTTCTACTCAACAGTGCTAATTTTAGTGAAAAATGTCTGACATTGACCACTGAAAATAATACTCTAGAGAGCATGTAATGACTTGAGAATTTGGTCATCATACACTGTTAATTAAAAGGCAGTTTACAGAGTACTGTGTGTCAAATAAGTCTCCTTTTTATTTCAAAAAACAAGCAAAATAATAATCCAAGTATAAACATTTTTTTTAAAGTTAGACTGCCTATTAAAATATCCCTAGTGCCTATCTTTAGGTGGTAGGTTACAGGGCACTTTCAACTGATTTCTATTATAAACATTACATCTAGATGAAGAGAGGTAAGGTCTTAAACATTTCAAGTAAAAAGAAGCAACAGATAAACATATGAACAAACCCATAATAAACTAAGGGTCTCTAGTAACACAGGAGCCATGTATAGTGGTGCCTAAAGCTATCGGTTCAAAGCAATTTATTTTAACCCGGATGGTGTAGCATGTTCTGAAATGACTACACTGTAGGATTTTGCAGGAATCCTCTCCTATTCATGCTATATTAAGCCCTGTGTGGTATGAGATCACTTGGCTCGGCTTAGGATTCTTGCAGTGAGGTGGCTTAGGACAGTCACCAAACACACATGCCACCTTGAAGGTTTTCACTTGAGGTTTCAGTTCATTAGCCGCTGCTCTCTCTGAGAGTGAAATCCAAAGCTGAGTCTAGAGGGAAACAAATGAGGAGCTCATGTGCCATGTCTAGATCCATCCCAGGCTGCCAAGAGGCTAACCTCCGGGGTGAGGTGCTGACGTCATCACCACACAGCCTTTCCCACAAGTTTCCTTAACAACAGACTGGGGATAGTTGGCCTATTCATGTCAATCATCATGGTTCCGTAGTCAATCTGAAATGCTTTTTAAAGATTATTCATGGAAAAACTATGAGGTGCGAAGTTTAGATGCCCGTCAAGTAAAATCCCACACTGTCTGTTTCAGCTCCTTTTGGACTATAAAAAACTGAGTGTCAAAAATATGTGTTTTCCACAAATGAATGAGTCAAAAGTCCATACAAAGCTAGATTTAAACAAAGCCCTTATAGCAGTAGGACATGGGGAATAGTGCCAGGCCAGCAAAACTGTTCTCTGCCAAATTCCTTCAGTAGCCAAGTCAGCCTTGCCCCAGTGGGGGTTTCCAGCTAAACGCACTCCATCCTGCTCTACACAACTGACAATGGCTGCAAGTTTCAGTGCACATTTCCAAGGAATGCGTATTCTGGATGCTTTTCTAACTACTGATAGCCCTTCAAATCAACAGTGAGAGACCCACTGGCAAGCCTCACTATTCTTCCTCTCCTCGGAGTTCAAAAAGCATTTTACAATCAGAACATCCCAGGAGCGACACCAGCCCACCCTTTCCCCAGACATGCAAATGACCAGAAAGTCAGAGAACACAGGACTTAGCTCACTAGACCCACCTGGCTGTTGCTGGTCCTCCTGCACCTTCAGCTGGCACGTGCACAGACTGGCAAACAGGTGGCTGTCGTCTTTCCTTTGTGTGGTAGACATGGTACCCACAATCTGTCTGTGCCTCGGGGATCACTAGGGCATTTTGTCTTAGCCAGTCATCTAAGACTGTCTCCAGAAGTCACTTGGAAAGAACACAGAGGCACATGCAGATCTCACCTCTCTTGTAAAACATTTACTCCTCGAACAAGCCGGAGTTTCTCCTGGTTAAGAATCCTGCAGTAAATATTTACCAGTGTTACATCTCCTGCCTACAAAGATGCCAACTTGTTTGGCTTGAAGTAAGACTTCATTCTTACTTTGTTTCAAAGTGTTCTGAAACTTTCTCCTTTATAGTGTAAAATCCTAAGAAGAAACTATCTCTCTCGGCCAGTTTTAGCCATTTTCGATTTCTTCTCTGATCTGGAGTCCAGACCCTCAAGCATAGAGAGGACTGCCAGAGAAAGTCCCAGGCAAAGGGGAGAGTACCGCAGGGTTAAACCCAAGTTTCTCTGCTTGGTCAGCTTTAGCCCGTGACAGCTGGATGTGTACAGTTCTTAAAGGAGGCTGCAGGGGGAGGAGCCGAGAGAACTAGCTAATTAACATAAAGAGGCAGGCAAGAAATGACCTTCTGATTGCTTTAACATAGTGACCAAAGCAGGGATTGTAAAGAAGCCCTGAGAGCCGGGTAATTAACCATCTGACTTCGGCTGCCTCAACATTAAGGCACAAGCCCGAAGCAGGGCGTTGGTGGCTTGAATAGTCTCGGGCACTCGTGAAATGGAAAAGGTACAGCTGGTGCTGGCTGCTCATGAGCTCATGGAAATGTACCGCTGCAACTCTTGGATTCTGTAAACAGCTCCGAGGCTCCAAGCGACGACAGTCACGGAGCCAAAGCAACTATTTAGAGTTCTGCAAGAAAAATAAACACACAAAACCCTACCCAGCGCCTTACCTTGACTTCCCAGTGCAGCCTCCATGGCTGCCTCTACATTCTAAGACAAGGCTGCTCGTGAGTTTCCTTGTGTGTGCCCGTTCATTACTGTTGGAAACCAAGCCCCAAACACCTTTGGTTCAACGAAACCACAACAAACACTGTAGGTCCTGGCCCGCAGTATTCTTGTAGAGTCAGAAAGGAAGTAACAAGCAGAAGTAAGGAAGCCAGGGTTGGACACTGAGACTTCCTACTTATCTTTGGAAACTAGTACTAAATACCCTAATAAGGTTACCTCCTCATGATAGCTGGGTGCTGGGGGATTGTGTCTCTTGCTGTTGTTGTATTTTTTCTCAATTTCTCAAATATATTTTGCTTTCTAAAAACTTGTGAAATGTAGGATTTCTCTTTTTAAAATCCCTATGACTAAAATGGAAACTTTGTACTATATTTTGGTTTTTATTTGATAAAACTTTCATAAAGATATAGACTTGGAAATGAAGAATCCTGGTCCCAACTGATCTGAGCTATAAGGTTAAATATGGAATCTACACACACATGTACACCTGTGTATGTACACACACACACACACACACACACACACACAATGTATGTATTTCTTAATTCTTCTGTTCCAGATAAAGAATTGAAACTTTCGTAAGCAGAGCTGGTTTTCACCTGCCTTGATTGGCTTACAACTTTCCTGCAGGCCTGTTTCTAGATCGACAATGTTAGAGAATAGGGCTGATGCTGAGGACCCTTAGGGTCTGCTTTGGGGACCAATGTGCAGTCCTGGGTAGTGGCCCTATGACTAATCATTACATCAAGGTGATACCTGAGATCTTGCCCTGAATGCTGTTACACTTCTGCTCTTGTGGGGTTGGGTTTTCTACTCCACTGGAGTGAACCCAGCATGGCTGAACTCTCCTCGTGCCTGGAGTGAATGAAGCATCAGAGGTGCAGAACGGGCGTTCCTGTCACCGCCACCTCTCTTACTTACTCTTTAGAAATACCCACCAACTTACTTCAGGACAGCCATGCTTTCCTGTGCTTTTTGCAGAACGGGCGTTCCTGTCACCGCCACCTCTCTTACTTACTCTTTAGAAATACCCACCAACTTACTTCAGGACAGCCATGCTTTCCTGTGCTTTTTGCTCATAAGGAAAAGCAAGACACTGGAATGGCAAAGTTGCTTAGGTCAAGAAACAGAATAATCATTGGTGTTTTTTATTTACAATTTGATTAAAATATGTTGTAATATCATAAAAGTCATTTTCCTTTTCTGTAACCCGCCCTCACTTCAAAGAATAACACTGGTGTGTGTGTGAGAGAGAGGGACAGAGAGAGAGACAGACAGAGAGAGAGAGAGAGAGAGACAGAGACAGAGACAGAGACAGAGACAGACAGAGAGAGACAGAGAGAGAGACAGAGAGAGAGAGACAGACAGACAGAGAGAGAGAGAGGGACAGAGAGAGAGAGACAGAGAGAGACAGAGACAGAGACAGAGACAGACAGAGAGAGACAGACAGAGAGACAGAGACAGACAGAGAGAGACAGACAGAGAGACAGAGACAGAGAGAGAGAGAGAGAGAGAGAGAGAGAGAGAGAGAGAGAGAGGAGAGAGAGGTGGTGTATATGGGGGTTTACCTGCCCATGCATGCACATGCGGAGGCCAGAGCTGACTTCAAGTCTCTTCTCTTGTTGCTATTCGCCTTATATCTTGAGACAGGGTCTCTCACCGAATCTTGGTGGTGGCAATGCTCTTGATAAAAATTGATTCTCCCTCTCCCAGCAGCCACTGGCGTTCTTCTTCTAGGAGTGGGACTTCATGTCAGCCTTGCCCTATCAGTGCTGAGGTTTGCTCTGGCCTGAGATTACTCTGCTGTGAGTCTGTATGTTCGCCTGCCCTGTGCTAACCAGAGGACACTGTTTGCTAGAATTCATTCACCGCCTCCGGCTCTCACAGCCTCTGGTGAAAGGTGTTACATGGCAAAAAGCAAGGGTATGGAATTTATCATTTTCATCCTCAAAGGATGAGATAAAAAAGACCCCTAAGAGATTACAAAGATGAAAGCTAGAGAACCTGGCCCGGCCTCAATATGACCTCCTAGCTCCAGGAATATTTAAAAGGCGATTGTAGTTGAGGAATGATGACGTACTGCTGAGACTTAGGCTTCCTATTGGTTCTGAGTAACAGAACTCTTGTTCCTTTATGTAAGCCAATAGACATTTTTCCTCAGATCATTCTTCCTTAATGCATTGACTACAGACATTGTGGGTGATAGTTCTGAGTTTCAGGACCTTCCAGTGGCATATGCCATATAATAAAAAGCCATGAAAGTGGCCTGTGTCTAGCTAGAGTCATGTTACTCTAAGTTACTCTAAGTTTTTAGCTCAGAGTTTTCTAAGTAATACAGTTGGCTGGTTTCCCAATGTTATCTGTGAAAACATGGCTTTACTGGACAAAGTTTTACTTTAATACCCATTATCCAGGAGCTCATAAGGCTTCAACTGGTACTGCTCCAAACTGCCAACTTATGAAAGGTGCTCACTGTTCAGAAATCCCCATGTTCAGTAGGACCACTGAGCTGGCTGTTCAAAGTGATGTCTGTTCTGTGGCTTGCTCTGGTTGCTGCAGGGCTCCCTCTGGAGGTCAGGAGAACGCAAGGTTGGAAAGCAAAACACCCCAACCTCAGGGTACCTGAGATCCAGGAAATGTTCACAGTCTGTATCTGCACTGGGGGAAAATCTCCCTAATCATCCTCCTATGGGTAAAAGTTGGTTGTTGTGTAGATGCCACACTTTGTCTATCTTGAGAACTTGTTTGGAGGTTGTAACAGGGGAGCTCAGCTTCTCGTACACAAAGACTGGTCCTCCTCTATGTGGGGAAGGTCATCCTCTTCTTAGACAGAGCACCCAGCTTCCCCAGCTTCGGGAGGGACACACAAGGAGCAGAGAGGGAGGAAGAGGACACCCGCCTAGCCAGCGAGGCATCAGAGGGCTTCTGAGCGGGAATGAAAACACCCACAGACTGGATGACATCTGCAGCTGGAGTTAGCAGAGAGCTTTCTAAAGCCGGGTGTTCCACTTTCTCCCACTCTCGGGCCTTCTGTGACCTTCAGTCAGCTTGCTTGCTCTTTTCCTTCAAATACGATATTCCATCCCTTGAAATCCAGCAAGACTTTGGAAGGGAGTTTTGAACTGGTTGGTCATTGAAATGAAAACATTAAATTTGACAACAGATGTATAAAATTAGACCAATGCTAATCAAAGTGTGCTTTAATTTCTCAGCTGGATAGCAAAAGTAGGACTTGTAGAAGAGAAACCATAGCAAAATAAAGATATGACCTTTTGTTCACCTTGAATTCTTCTGATGCACATCGCTTACTGATAACACCTCACTAGAAAATAGAGCACTTTGAGTCAGTTATGGACCAAGGGAGAAAGATGGAAGTTATTATTTTATTAGCTTGAAGTACTGATGTTTGATTTCTTTACAATCAAATTACCTCCCAGCTTTAAAATCCCGGTTTCTTTACCTCCGTACAGACTTAATCAATGTTTTAAAAGCTGCTCAGGTGATTCTAATGGCCATCCACGATTTTCACCCCTGGGGTAGGCATCTGGTTGGTCAGTTATTTGACAGTTTTGGGTCTGTGTTCTCATCTTTAGGAATATTTACCACTTGGTTCTACTGAGCAGGTCTTTGGCCTCAGGTGCTTTTCACAGCACTTTCTTTTCTGAGGAGTGTGTGACAGCCCCGTCAATGACCTGGGAAAAAGCCAATTAGTTGTGCTGTTTCCATTTTAATGAGGTAAATCAATTATTGGAGGAGGGCTAGACTGGAAAATTCCTGAGCCTGCCGGACCAGCATCCTTAGGTTATTATATGGTTAAACAAACAGATATTAGGCACTAATATGTTTTCAAATCTGGAAATAAAAATAATGAATATGAATACAATGCCAAGCTTCACACTTTTGAGATTGTTTTTGGTCATCCCAGAAAGTAATGATTTCTTAGCCATCTAGAGTTTACTAGTTCTTAGATTTTACATTTCAACTACTGTTTTGTAGGCTTTGAAATTTGATAGGCAAGTAATTATTTTAGTTAAGTGAGCTATCAGCTTTTAATTTTCAATTTAGACAACCAAATGAAAGTCTTTAAACACAAACAACCACACTAAACCTCACAGAAGAGAAAGTGGGAAGTACACTTGAACACATTGGCACAAGAGACCATTTCCTAAATATAACCCCAGTAGCACAGACACTGGGAGAAACAATTAATAAATGGGACCTCCTGAAACTCAAAAGCTTCTGTAAAGCAAAGGACATGGTCAACAAGACAAAACTGCAGCCTATAGAATGGGAAAAGATTTTCATCAACCACACATCAGGCAGAGGGCTAATCTCCAAAATATACAAAGAAGTCAAGAAATTCATCATCAAAGGAAAAAATAATTCAATAAAAAAATTAAGTACAGACCTAAACAGAGAACTCTCAACAGAGGAATCTAAAATGGCTGAAAGACACTTAAGGAAATGTTCAACATCCTTAGCCATCAGAGAAATGCAAATCAAAACAACTCTGAGATTCCATCTTACACCTGTAAGAATGGCCAAGATCAAAATCTCTGATGACAACTTATGCTGGAGAGGTTGTGGGATAAAGGGAACACTCCTGCATTGCTGGTGGGAGTGCAAACTGGTACAGCCCCTTTGGATATCAATATGGTGATTTCTCAGAAAATTAGGAAACAACCTTCCTCAAGATCCAGTAATACCACTTTTGGGTTTATACCCAAAGGATGCTCAATGGTGCCACAAGGACATGTGCTCAACTATGTTTATAGCATCTTTGTTTGCCATAGCCAGAACCAGGAAACAACCTAAATGCCCCTCGACTGAAGAATGAGAAAGGAAAATGTTGTACATTTACACAATGGAGAAAATTACACAGCAGAAAAAAAATAATGATATCTTGAAATTTTCAGGCAAATAGGTGAATCTATAAAACATCATATTAAGTGAAGTAACCCAGACCCAGAAAGACAAATATCATATGTACTCACTCATAAGTGGCTTTTAGACATAAAACAAAGAAAATTAGCCTACAACTCACAATTCCAGAGAAACTAGACAACAATGAGGACCCTCAGAGAGACATACATGGATCTAATCTACATGGGAAATAGAAAAAGACAAGATCTCCTGAGTAAATTGGGAGCATGGGGACCTTGGGAGAGGGTTGAAGGGGAGGGGAGAAGAAGGGTGGAGAGCAGAGAAAAATAGCTCAATAAAATTAATAAAAAAGGGAGCAAAAAACCTGATGAGACCAGTCTTATTCATGATGATTTTAAAATATTTAACAAAATTACAAATAGAAGTAAATCCCTCAGTTTTACAGAGGAAATGAATCTGCAGCCTATATCTACCTCATACTTAATGATGGAAGAACAAATTATTTCCCCCTAAGAAACGCACAAAGGGATATCTGTTTAACAGGCCAATTAAAAATGCACTGTATGAAATTCACAAAGAATAATAAAAATGCTGTTTTAAAATCCATGGGATGTTTTGGTCAGTGCAATAAAGCAAGAAAAAAATAAAATTACCCGGACTGAAAAAGTAGAACTATTTTTTTCAAGTGATGCAATCATCTTTGTAAAAATATGTGTAATCTCTACATTAATATGTGTGTTTTAAGATGGTGGAGTTTTAAATTGGTATGAAAATTACATTGTACTTCTATATACTAGTCACAAACATTACCAACAGAAGCAAGATAATGCCATTGGCAATAGCATCAATAAAGAAGAAATCTTTGAGGAAAAAAAATCTGACAAACTATGTGAATGATCCAGACATTGAAAATTATAAAGACTTTGATTAGAAAATGTGAAGACCTGGGTGGTAGAGAAATACATTGTGTTCACAAGAGAGAAGACACAACATCGTTCTAGTCTCAAGTCTATCTGAGTTTAATTTTAGGGAAAATGACTAAATTTTCAGAAGGAAATTAGTGGTTTCAACAAATATAATTGTACAGATTGACTAATATGTGGAAATCAGAAGGGCATAGAATAGCCAAATTTATTTTTGAGAGAGAACAAAACTAGAGAGTTAGTATCACTTGATGAAGATACATTATAGTTGTAGGAACTGAAACAGGGAAAGATCAACACCAACATGGGTAAATAAATCTGTGCATTCAAAAACACGTCCTGAAATAAACTAACACATATATACACAATTGATCTGGAAAAAATACAAAGGCAGAGCTCAGTGGAGAAAATAATAGCATCTTGGTCAGTTTGGCTGCTGCTGGCCAGAAGCAGGAAGTCTACAGATAAATGAAAATAAATAAGAATATTAAATTATAGTGATAAAGGAAAGTCGCTCAAGAATACTACTCAGCAAACTCATTTCATCTGTGAAGTTTTCTTATATACCTTCTCAAAGAAGCTTGAGAGACCCATTCCAGAGAGGCAATGCCAACATAATTACATAGTCTCTGAGGTCAAAGTGTTTGGATAAATCAGTGCTGTGTTTTATGAAGTTCACTTTTCAAATAAATATTATCACTTTGATGTTTACAATGACCAAATTCAGTTGTAAAGACATTCAAGCCAACCTGTTTTCTAGTTTTAACTTGCCTTGGGATAGGTTTTGATACAAAACTTGTTTATCAAATTGTGTTTATTCCTAAGATAAAGCTTACATTGCCGCGGTCTTCTTATATTTTTGCAGCTGTCTCTCTTAGAACTTACTGCCCGTAGCTGGGAATAACATCTTTGCTGGGTAGGGATCCTGGGCTGTTGCATTGGGTGTTTGCTTATGTAAGCTTGTATTCAAAATATATACTTGGAGGCTATTGGGAAATCTGAGGCTTCAGCAGTTAGACAAAGAAGAGTCTCTGCCCTTTGGAGGTTATAACAAATGATGAATTTGAGGCACAATTATGCACTTTGGAACATGGAAGCAAGGAAGTAGTATTTTTTCATTCAATTTGTGAGAGCCATGTGAGTCACTCTGAGCCTCTATAATAGATACACCATAGACTGGGTGAGTAGACCAACATCTATCTGTTATAGTTCCGGAGGCTGGTAGTTCAACATCAAGGTGCTAGCAGATCTAATGTTTACGGTGAGAGTGGCTGGTTTGCAGATAGCTATGTTCTCACTTAGTCTTCACACATCAGAGAGAAGATGTCATCTCTTTAATGCTCATTTTAACAGGGTAGGTCAGAGACCTAGCTTCATGATCTAAATATCACTCAAAGCCTCCATCCCCACATACCAGCACACTGGAGATTAGGCGTCCAAGTAAGAATCTTGAAGAGACACACACATTCATTTGGGAGCGGGGAAGGGGTTGTAAAGTGGAAGGACCTAGAAAGTAGAAGCATCATACTTGGATGTTGGATGTTGTTATCTCATGTTCAACAGTGTTTTTAACTGCAAGAGGTAGGCACCACTACATGTGTATTTTAACAAATAAAGACAGCCTGAAGATCTGAGAGTAAAACAGTCCCACTGGTCAGCCTTACAGACCAGGTTATAGTAACATACACCTTTAATTCTAGTTGCCATGGAAATCAGGTAGTGTATGCCTTTAATCCCAGTGGTGCATGCCTTTGATCCCAGCCCTAGAGAGGAATATAAAATGGGGTGAGACAGCTCTCAGACACAGTCTCCTGAGATTCCTGGAGGCAGGATTGCCATTTTCAGACTGAGGTTGAGGTAAGAGCCAGTGGCTGGCTGTTTTACTTTTCGGATCTTCAAGTTGAACCTCAATTTCTTTCTCTGAGTTTTTATTAATCATGCTTCATACATGCAATCTGGGCTCCTGATCTTACAAATAGATCTTAGGCAGACATTCTTTTCTTTTTTATTTTTGGATTTTTCTTTTTTGGATTTTTCGAGACAGGGTTTCTCTGTAGCTTTTTGGTTCCTGTCCTGGAACTAGCTCTTGTAGACCAGGCTGGCCTCGAACTCACAGAGATCCTCCTGCCTCTGCCTCCCGAGTGCTGGGATTAAAGGCATGCGCCACCACCGCCCAGCTTAGGCAGACATTCTTTTAAAGTGTGTTTCACCTTTTTTCCCTCTATACCAGTCCTTGCCTGTGAAAAACACAAGTAGAAAGGTGGCAGTTTCAAAAAATGTAGTATCAATCCAGGCTTGAAAAATTCCCAGGGATAAGGAAGTTGCTAGTTTTATAAGAACAATGTCTAATTTAGACTTGGCTTCTGTTTTGTGCTTCACTGATATTTCTCTTCTCTTTAAAATCTTATTCCACAAATACCCAGTAATCTTAATTGCAAAACAAAAATGGAATTGCATTCTTCCCAAGTCAATCTGCAGTAGAGCTGGTTGCTACAATGGTTGCCAGTAATAATGTGGGCAGTGGCACTGGAAGACTCTGGAGTTGTAGAAAGAACCCAGAGCTCAGTGAAGAAGTCTGATTTGTTTAGGTGAAGGCTTCAGATAGATTCCCATTCTGCAGCTATTACAGGAAGACAACAAGCATAAAATAGGAAGTAGGCAAACAGAAGAAAGAATAACTGATAGCAGGGTACTATGTCTTATTATACCTGTCTTTTCCCGGAAAGGTCCTTGACTATAGTAACTGGAGATCATATTTCAGTTGGATTAGACACCACATATTTTGTGTGTATGGGGAATAATTCAATAGACTGTTGAGATTTATTTGTAAACTCATTCTTTATAGCAAAGTATGACTGCCAAAGCAATGAAAACTAAATTGCTTGGATTTTCATTATATTTTAAAATGAATGATTAGGTTACGGATATTCTTTTTATTTGCAAGGGAGTCCTATTCAGAAAGACTTTATCGCTGTGACAGTTGACACAGAGACTTAACAACTAGTCAAAGAGACAATGCAAGTGACTGTGGAGTGGTCAGCCCCACCTGGGACATCTATATCAACCTTTGCAAGGCTCAGGGAATGTTCTAGAAGAGGCATCAAAAAGAATGTAAGAAATGCAGAATGAGGAGATGTTGGGAAACACTGTCTTCTGTACATTAAATGATGGTTGTCCTCAGGTTCACAGCAGCAGTGGGTACCTGCCTGAGACCAAACCAGCGAACAACCCCAGCATGGATCAGGGAGAGGACCATGAGCCCACCCTTCTACCTGAGTTATTGGCAGTTGTTGGTTGCTAGGAGAGAGAGAATCCAAGGGTGTGGCCTCTCATGACTACCCCTCACAACAGGTGAGTACACAAGCAGAGCCCGTTAAGGAGTGAACACAAGCTAGACAAAGAATATCCCATCACCAGCATTCAACTGGGGATCCTGAGGCCCCTGCCCTGACGCTGGGCTGTTAAGAACAGACAGCGAAGAGCCCTGAGAGCTTGGCCATCAGATAGAAGTATGGTGAATGAAGCCTGAGGGAGCTGTGAACTGTAAGTAAACAGATAGTGAGTAAAAATACTGATGCTGGATTTTCAAGTCCATGCTTGCAGGAGAGAATGTCTCCGTTAACAGATGCTGAAATATTCACAGTGCTGTCTTAGTTTACTAAATTGTCCTGATCCAGTTGCCCCACTGCTGGGTAAATACACCAGTTAGTCTAATGTACACACAGAGATGAATATACAGCATGAACCACACTTACCAGCACTGCTTGGTGGCTTTCTAATTCATACTTGCTAAAGGAAAAGTTCTATAATGAGTTTTTTAAACCCAGAATTATCTTTCAAAGAACCTCTTCAGTCATGGGAAGGGCTTGCAATGACTATGGATAAGAGAGGTTTAATGTGTTGATTAATTCTGCCTGGACTAGATTTAATCTATTGATTTTTGACTACCTTCAAATGAAAAGAAGGAACATGGAGATGGGAGAGGTTTTGAAGGACAGGAAGTGGAGTTGCCAGTGTTAGTTCTATCTAGGCACTGCTGGCTGCTTCTTTGAAGGGAAATTTGATAAAGGATGCACCGTACTGGGCATTTTATATTTTCAGGGACATACAATCTTTATATCTGCAGGGCCTGGCACATGGGTAGTGTTTAATAAATGGTAATTACTTCTGCTGTTATAGTTGTAATCTTTTACATCATAACTAGTTTGAAAATATCTGTAAAAGAGGCTCTATGGAGTCCAACTTGAATTCTTGGGAATTCGGTTAGGTAACAGGATGGCTCCAAGATTCTTTATTGTATGGAACATTGTCCTGGACATCTGAGTAGACACCCTGTGATTCTAACTCATGCTCTGTTCTTTAATGGTTGTAGTGGTTTGACTAGGCTCATAAGTTTGAATTCTTAGTCACAAGGGAGTGGCACTATTTGAAAGATTAAAAGATTAGGAGGTGTGGCTTTGTTGGAGAAAGTGTGTAACTGTGGACAGGCTTTGAGGTTTCAAAAGCTCATGCCAAACCCTCTCTCTCTCTCTCTCTCTCTCTCTCTCTCTCTCTCTCTCTCTCTCTCTCTCTCTGTGTGTGTGTGTGTGTGTGTGTGTAGTTCTCTCTCTCTCTCTCTCTGTGTGTGTGTGTGTGTGTGTGTGTGTGTAGTTCTCTCTCTCTCTCTCTGTGTGTGTGTGTGTGTAGTTCTCTCTCTCTCTCTCTCTCTGTGTGTGTGTGTGTGTAGTTCTCTCTCTCTCTCTCTCTCTCTGTGTGTGTGTGTGTGTGTGTGTGTGTAGTTCTCTCTCTCTCTCTCTCTCTCTCTCTCTCTCTCTCTGTGTGTGTGTGTGTGTGTGTGTGTGTGTGTGTAGTTCTCTCTCTCTCTCTCTCTCTCTCTCTCTCTCTCTCTCTCTCTCTGTGTGTGTGTGTGTGTGTGTGTGTGTGTGTGTGTGTGTAGATCAGGATGTAGCTCTCGGCTATTTCTCCAGCACTAAGCCTGCCTGCCTGTGCCATGCTTTCTGCCATGATAACGGACAAAGTCTCTGAAACTGTAAGCAACCTCAATCAAATGCTTTCTTTTGTAAGAGTTGATTGATCATGGTGTCTCTTCGTAGCAATAGAACAGTGATTAAGACAGGTGTATTACCTGCATTTCCCCCTTGGAAATTCCTAGTCAGTTCTTAGAACAAATGACTTATCTGAAGCATTTTTCACTCCATGAAGCCTCTTCTCTCTTCACTGCTTTTCTCTAGGAAAGAGAGACAAGTTAATGAGGCAGACGGTCTGTGCTGAGAAAACCATGAAACTAGACAGTAGCTAGCCAAGGCTATTGGGTATTTTGTGCCTGACTGAAATGAAGAGACCAAGCTGTTGAAACCATTTTATCAAGAGCACAGATGGGAAGAAGTTCAGGCTCCTGAATCTAAATTAGCTCTGCTTATGAGCCATAGATAAAATGGCTTTCAATAGTGGAAAGTTATGTCACCTGGCAGATGAAAAAATACACTAACAGCTGACAGTTATTGGACTCAGGTACATTCTCAGATGCTCCCAACAGCCTCCTGATATGAGAATTTCCCCAAATTTGAGGGGATTGAATAGCTTGCTCAAGCCTGCATAATATCTAAATGCATCTGAACTCAGTCCCATGAAGCTTCAGCCCTATTCAAAACTTTGTGCAAATTGTCTCAGTGATGCCCCTGCCCAAAGGAATAATAGACAGTGGTTGAACAGAGTTTTGTGCTGCCTCAAAGTGATGGAGGAAGGTTATTGGTTAAATAAAAAGAAGCTGCTTGGCTTTCATTGGTTAGGAGATAGGTGGGAGGAGTAAACAGAACAAAACGCTGGGAGGAAGAGGAAGTGAGGGCAGACTCAACAGCTCTCCTCTCCAGAGCAGACGCAGGAGAGACGCCATGCTACCTGCTCCAGGGAAGACGCACGCTATGAAGCTCTGACCCAGGATGGACTTAGGCTAGAATCTTCCCGGTAAGACCGGTGCTATACAGATGATAAGAAATGGGCTAGTCCAGGTGCGAGAGTTAGCCTAGAAGAGGCTACATAGAAATGAGCCAAGCGGTGTTTAAAAGAATACGGTTTCCATGTAATTATTTCGGGGCATAAGCTAGCCGAAGCCGATGGCTGGGTGTTGGGGACGCAGCCCCGCCGCGCTCATATTACTACAAATGGTGCCCAACGTGATGGACTAAACCCATTTAAAAAACCTGAGAAGGCTTAAAAATAATGGAGAGAGAGTTTAACACAGATTTTTGCTGTTTGTTCGTGGCGTGCCATAGAGAGATTTCCTGATTCAGCAACAGCAGCAGAAAAAAAGCTGCATTATTTTAAAGCGCAGCTTCCTGGGGCTGTGCCGCCAGTGCAAACTCTGGCTTTATGTTTGTGTTCCCGGGAGGCAGCTTCACATCCAACATTAAGAACTGTGAGCCACCAGAGGTAGCCAAATAAAGGTGGAGGGGTTAGCTGGTGTACAAGATGGTGTGATCTGGGCCTAGTGTGAGTCTGTGCTCTGTGCAGAACACTCATGCACTGAGAGGAGGGGCTGTGCTCTCTGCTCTGTGCTGAGCATTCATGATTTAGCTGAGAAGCTGGGCTTGTCAGGGATTTAGGCACTGCAAATCTACTCTTCTGTGACTTTAGATGACATGGTGCGGAAGGTCTCACAGGTGACTCCTATTCCTCAAATAAGACAGGTGCATCTCAGGAACACTCTCTCCCCACATAATCCCCATGCATTCTCCCTGGTTAAGCCTCCCCACCTGTACAGCTTCTCAAGGCGGACACCTGGTCGTTGCTCTATTAAGAATTCTCCCTTTTACAGCCCCTGCTAAACCCCCAGCTCCCTCCCTCTGCTTCACGTCCTCTTTCACACTCAGCATTCTACACTCAGCATCATTCTACAATATACACATCATTAATACCTTATTTATTACCTCTCCCTACTCTGATTTGACAGGATCAAGAATGTTTTTCTTCTGCAACCTAGTATCTGGAATATTGTAGGATCGATCAATAAATACTTATTAATGAGTTAGTAGAACAAGGCTGGGAATCTGCACCCAGGTGAATGACTTTGAAGGAAATATTCCATAGTTTTGGTTGTCTGCTTCTTCTCAAGTTCTCTATGTCTTTAAAAGAAAAGTCAAATAATTTTAAATAAACATGGATACGAAAGTAAAAAGAAAAGATGCCATCCGTTCCTTTGGCAGCACACTTCGTTCTTTATGCAGCTGTGTATGCGTGGGGGTGGGGCTTGTCCCACCAGATCCTTTGCTGTCCCAAGAGCTCTTCATTATTGGAAACACCATCAACAGACAAATCTAGCAGCCAGCATATGTTTGCACACTCCATCCATGAACCTTCATGCTGGGGATTTTCCACTGTGTGGTTACTGCCTAGGGGAAAATTTCAGAGCAGTAGGAGAAAGATTGATGGGTTGCTCCTGATAGTTTGTAAGCCGTGCTGATTGGCGTTCCCAACACAGCAGACACACAGAGCTAGTATGATTGTTTTATTTTTCTTCATCCACACACATTTTGAAAGTTTCATTATTTTTTAGTATACTTATATGGCTTCTCATGAGTATGTGGGAAGGATTTTATATGTATTATGGGAAAACACAGTCACTAAATAATCAGTTGTTTGATAATATGTAGTATATACTTATTTAGTGAAACAAATATATATACTTAACTAAAATAATATTTCTGAAGAATAAAAAGCCTCAAGAAACTATAAAAATAAGACTAAAATAACCCCAAGACAAACAGAAGGAAGAAAATAAGAGCATATCAGTAAAACTGAAAGCAGAAAAAGAAGAAAAAAGAGAAAGCAGCAAGATGACTCAGTGGGTTGAGGTTCTCAGCCACAAGCCTGAGGACAAGCATTCAGTCCCTGAGATCCACCTGGGGAGGAGGAAGACTGACTCCTGCTTGCTGTCCTCTGGATCCAATATGTAGAAATCATGGTTCTTGAATCCCACCCCCACACATACACAGAAAGGAATGCACACAGTCATGCACAAAATAAATAAATACAATGAAAATTTAAAAATAAAACAAAAACAATTAATCAAAGAGTTGATGTCATTATTCCCATTTGACCCTTTACACCACTGTAGTCTATCTCCCCTCTTGAAACTCTCCCATGGCCCCTTTCCTGACCTCTATAGTATTCCAAATGAAACACACATATCTTAAAATTCAAAGCTATCACCCACAAATGAGATGAAACATGCCAAATTTTCACTCATTTACTGTAGAATTTCATGATTTAATTTTTTTAGCTGAATAATACCCTATTGTATAAATTCATTATGGATATTTAGGTTGTTTCCATTTCCTAGCTATTGTGGATAGAGCAACAATGAACACAGATGAGCTACGACTCTGTAGGACAATACAGATTCCCTGGGATAAATGCTTAGGAGTGGAGTATCTGGATCCCAGGATATATCTATTTCGAGCCTTTTAAAGAACTCCCACACTGATTTTTATTGTGGTGACACCAATTTACATTCTACTCAGAGTAATAAGAGATCCCCCTTCACCACATCCTCACGGGATGTGTGCTCATTTGTTTTCCTAATTCCAGTCATCCTGATTGGGGTAAGATAAAATTTCAAACAATTTTAATTTGCATATGTCTGATTGCTGAGATATTGAACACTTAAAAATATTTCTTAAACGTTCATATTTCTTCTCTCGAGGATTTCACTGACTAGTTTTTATCAACTTTTTGACAAAAGTCATGTGGATGCCTACTATCATAGAAGCTTCATAAAATATATGCTTGTGCACACACATATAAAGAACACTATAAGGGGGCAGCAATGCCATGAAAGATAATATAAACTAGCCAATTAAAACCTTAGCATCAATCTTTTGGAGTTGTTGGCCAGTAAGGTCCCATATACCCCCAAACATTATAGGCCTTTGCCTGATTACCCACATGAACTTGACAGTAAGACCCTGTTTCAGAAGACACCACACGCTTGAGTCATATAGCATGTAGAAAACAAGCTGATACTTACCTGAAGTGTCATCCCTAATGATTGGCTCTCACAGTGCTAGGAGGGGCTATTCATGCTACCAGCAGAAGAAGTAACCATTAGTCTTACTGAGCTGTGAATACTGTAAGCTACAGTCATGACTGACATGAGAAGGCAAGCCCACTAGTACAATAACAGCATAGATGTAATGGGAGGAACCAACCACTTTCTGATTGTATTGAGGACCCACTCCACAAGATGGGCCTAATATCTGATAGATTTACATAGATATGTCGTAGGCTTCAGGGGAGAGTATACTACTACTATTCCATTAAATTGACATATTATAAAACTAACTCCTGACGTCTTTTTGTTATATCCATAAATTAATGCATCTCTCAGCCTTTATCAGAGAAACTTCTTGTTGCAGTAGATGGAGATTGATACTAAGACTCGCAACTGGGTAGGTGTAGAAAATAGGGGACTCTGGAAGACTCATTTATAAACGGAGTATCTGCATCGCATCCCTTCATCCCAAGGCTCATAGATTGTTGTGAAGGAAAGAGCTGGAAGATTAAAGACTATCTACCACCTCTGGAAATATATAATAATCTAAGGAAACAGTGTTTTCTATATATAGCAGGGCAGATACATATGTGAATGCATAAGCAGTTATGATACCAGGCACAAAACATGCAGGCTTAAGGTAGAAAAATTGCCAGCATCAAGTGGGGATGTGGACATGAAATTCTGGCCCCAAGCTAAGGAACTATTGATAACTGTCCGCTACTGGAAGAGGGAGGGTCAGCTTTTTTTAAGCGTGTGTCCCCTGGTAGGTCAACTATCTCTAGTTGAGGGCTACACATTCTAGAGTATATAAGCAGCACAATCTGTACTTGTTAGACTTTAAAAAGAGAACACATTATAATGTGGGTAGAAAAAAAGAGGGAAGAATCTGGATGGAGTTAGGAGAGGGGATATATATTGTCAAAATACATTGTACAAACTTCTCAAAGAACTAACAAAAATTGAGGGAAAATAGTTGGCGATCTGAAAAGACCAATAAAGCTGACAAACTCTAACAAGACTGACAAAAACAGAAAATAGAAATAGTCAGTGCTCAAAATATATAACTACAATATATACTACAATATAACTACAAACCCCATGTACATTGAAAGGATAACTGGGAAATACTACCCACAAATCTATACAGAAATTCTGACAGCTTAGATGAAATGATCAGTTCCTTGTAAAACAAAAGACAGCTCACTCAACATGGAAGATCTATTTTGAGAAGTCTTCACACTGTTACAGAAATTGAAATCATAATTTCAAAACTCATAAAGAAGAAATCCTCATTCCCAGAATTCCAACCAATTGTATCCTACATAACCTCTTCTAAAAAACAGAACAAGGCCCTTTATCTAATGTCCAGAGTTTGGTATATTACTAAATTGCCTAATATCTGGGTTATTTAAATAATAAAAATCCACCTTTCCTGAGAATCTGGTAATTTTTTTCTGCTTATCTATGCCTGGTAATCTTGTAAATATCTGTTGAGTAAATTTTCCCATCCAGGCATAATTGTTATGGTTTTTTTGCTGACTTACCCTGTCAGCTGGGTACCTGTCTTTTTAAGAGACAAGCTCCACCCGCTCCCAGTCTCTCTCTACCCAGTGAGGCAAGCCTACCTGGGCCCCCCTCTCTCCCTATTTCACTCTCTTTCTTGCTCTACCTCTCTCTTTCTCCCCATACCTTTCTACCCTTATACCCTCCCAATACCCATTAAATAAACTCTCTATACCCAAGCTCTCTCTGCATGGTATATCTGTCTGTTCCTTTCACCTGCCTTGGTCCCCCACACCAGCAGGGGGACCTGCTAGGGTCACTCATGCTGTAGATCATAACAATAATTACAGAACAAGAAGAAAAAAGTTCTCTTTCTGTACTACATTGAAATCATGGGTTCACCTGGTACACACCTATAATCCCAGCATTGAGAGGCTGGACAAGAAGATCCTGAAATTACCATTCCCTGGATACAGCCACTATGTGTGACACCAGCTGACTACTGATTTAAAAGGCCAGCTATGTGCCTTCCCAAAGCTCAGCACAGGAAGATGGCACAGGCGAAAATGAACAGGAGTACACATTTACATTCAAAAAGTGATGGAAGAGCAATACAGAGCGGTCCCTGGTCCATAGCAATTTCTAAATCTACTTGGACATATAGTATCTAATGCTACAGGATTGGTCTGTCTAGATTAGAGCCCAATTCTGCAACCCCATGTCTTGTTTTACTCTTTGGCTCATTTTTATATTGTTTTTGGTTATTCTTGTTTCTGCTTTCTTTTTTAAAAAAATATTTTTATTTCATGTGTATTGGTTCCGTGTGTGTGTGTGTGTGTGTGTGTGTGTGTGTGTGTGTGTGTATTTTGAATCTCCTAGAACTAGTGTTATTATTTATAAATAGGTGGTTCAGGGGCCTGGTCCCATGAGGGGCAGTGGCGGGTCCCCGAGGCCTTGGCAGGTCCCTTTGGCAGGTGGGAGAAGGTGGTGGGTGAGAGACAGACAGATATATCATGCAGAAAGAGTTTGAGTATAGAGTTTATTTAGTGGGTTATGAAGGGGAAAGGGAAGAGGGAAGGGGGTAAGGGAGAAAGGGGGAGAAGACAGAGAGAAGCTGTGAGGGGAGGAAGGAGGGAGGGAGGGAGAGGGGGGAGGTAGTAGTTACCTCTTCAGAAGAGAGATGGAAAAAGAGAGAGCAGGCTGAAGAGGAGGCAGGAGATCTGCTTGCCTTGGCAGGGTTTGTCTCTTAAAGGGACAGGGTACCCAGGTGGCTGACCAGGCTAGCAGATTGTTATAACAACTAAAGTTTCAGACAGTTGTGAGCTGTCATGGGGTACTGGAAATTGAACCTGGGTCCTCTGAAAGACAGCATGTGTTCTTACCTGCTGTGCTATCTCCCCTTGTTTCTACCCTCTTTTTCTTGTTCTTATGCTCACCCACCCATCACCAAAACATCCCTCACAAAGAAGACCCTCTTCCTCCCTCCTCTCACAAGGCCCACCTTTCTGCCTCTGTAGTGGAGTAGATTTTTCTGCCTGGTTGTTGCTTATGTAAAGCCTGGATCCCACAGGTTCTGTTTTATTTTGTTTTACTACACTATGTCTTGCTTACATACTTAAAAAGATTTATTTTTGTGCGTGTGTCTGCCTACTTTTCTGTATTGCACCACATGTGTGCCTGGTACCTGAGGAGGTCAGAAGAGGATGACAGACCCCCTGGAACTGGAGTTACACATGGGTGTGAGCCACCATGTGAGTATTGGAAACTGAATTTTGGCTCACTCCAAGAATGACAAATATTCTTAACCACTTTTCATTCCCCCATGCTATCTCTTTTAGTCCAGGGTGGTGGTGCTCTTGTTAAAACTTCTTTTTTGCATGTTTTTGAACATTAAATTCTTAATTCACTTCATCAAATGAAAGGCGCAGACATAAACTTCCTCAAAAAAGACTCCTGTCTTTTTAAAACTGCATGTCAGAGTGCTGTGGAGAAATGTTTTGAAGTTTTTGAACCTAACATTCTTAAGATCTGTGAGGTCTGTGTACCACAAACCAACGCTGATCTCTATTGGGGCCTCTGAATTTGACCTTTGCCTTGAGACCAGTCCATTTGCCTCCTTTCTATCTAGTGGATCCAGTGAATCCATGCGTTGAAACCTTTCCTCTTAATTCTGTCTTAACAGGAATAATTTTCTCCCATGGCTGGCTTCTGTCCCCCATCCTTTGGTCCCATGGCTGGCTTCTGTCCCCCATCCTTTAGCATGGGCCACTCAAAGAAGCCAAGTTTCACGTTCGGTGTTTTCACCAAACATTTCCTTAGCCAGATCTATACATGCATTAATAAGTTACCACAGCCATTAGTGTGGTCAAATAATTCGGCATTGCACAGTAGGCATTTTGTTTCCTTTGCCTTCTAATAGCAAGTCCTTCACTACTTTCTCCGTCTCCATGATGATCAGTCTCTGCCGCTCTCAGGTCCTCAGACAAACTTATCCAAAACCAACTGTACATGTTCTCTGCTTTCATTTTCTATATCAGTTATATTTGCTGTGTAACAAACATCTCTAAAGCTTATTGGCTTAAGTGAAAACTATGTTGTTTCTCACGATTCTGCAGTTGACTGGGTCTTCTACCAGTCTGCCTGAGTCAGTCATGAGTTTGCATTCTTCTAGAAACTGATCCAGGGCTGTTGGCAATGATGCCTTAGTTCTATCCCTCACAGCCAATGTGAGCTTCCTTCCACAGCGGTCTTAAGGCTGCATTTTAAAATGGCATAGCTTACACACACACACACACACACGTGCGCATCGCTCCTTAGGATGGCTGGAACAACCCTACGTATCATTTTCCCTGTGGTCACCACAGCAAGGCATCTGGACCACTTTATAAAGTGGCTGAATCCTATGAGGAACCAAAGACAAAAGATGCTCACGTCCTTAAAACCTAGGCCTATGACCTGCACATTGCAACTTTTACTGCATTTATTGGTCAAAGGACTCAAGGCCACCTAAATGCAAGGGGAAAGGAAAACTGATGCTATTATTTGATAAAGAAATGCCTAAAAGTGCTAAACTAAACAACATCACTGTTTCTCCTGATTATTAGTTCAAAGGGGATTTTACTATAAACGGGAGGTCTTATTTAGTAATAATCATAAATAGAATCTTTGCTTGGGAAGCAACTAGAATGAGTTGGGATGCTATTAAAAGATATTATGTATGTCCAGACACACACACACACACACACACACACACACACACACACACACACACGGACAGTGGTTGTGTTAGGTCACAGAAAAAGACTTAGTCCTAAAAAAGCTTGAAACACTAGGGTGTTGTGATAGCCCAGGACTCTTGGCTCTGTGGAATAGAACAAATGATCATGGAAATATTTTTCTTGGCATTTTAGTGGCTGGCCTGCATGAACAACTTTGAAGCTGTGATTACTTAATAAGAGGGGAGATCTGCCTTCCAGCATCACCAGGGTGTTTGGCTGTTTATGCAGAGCCTCTGACCATGTTGTAGAACTGAAGCTCACTAACTATCTTCTCCATTTACTCTCTCTCTCTCTCTCTCTCTCTCTCTCTCTCTCTCTCTCTCTCTCTCTCTCTCTCTCTCTCCAGCTCTCACATGCTGGTATCTTTATGACCATGGGGGACCAACTCCTTTCTCCTTGCTGGGATTTGGCTTAGCTTAGCTTTCACAGATCTTGTTCATGCTGTTGCAACCATTACAAAGTCATATCGGAGGAATTAAACGGCAACAGTGATAATAATAAAAAGCAGTGTAAAGAATGGTAGTGGAGGGTCAGAGTATAAATATGAGTTTTGCTGCCAGTTTTCCTCTAATGTATACACCTTTTCAAGGGCTGTGGCTTAGAAAAATACTTGCTAAGGCTGTAACATTTCAGTCCTAAATAGAACATGCAAATCTCATCCCTCTTTCAGGGATTATGCAGACGAGGACATAGAAAGTGTAAGAGCCAGGGGCAGTGGGTGGCTACAAGGGAACTGTGTCTTCTGGATACAACAGGGCATCCCATCCGCGGTCACACCTACGAAGAAAGGTGACTCTACTACCCACCCTCTGCCCTGAGTTGAGCACATCAACAGTATTATTCCTTTGGGTTAAGGCAGCTTGTCACCAGAGCAGGGCCAGGACAACGAATAAAGCAACTGAGCTCCTGCTGGGTGCTTCGGACTGATTGAATCTTGCCTGCATCAAATGAGGTCAGTGTAGTTCCTTTTGCCGAAGAGATGATGGCCTTAGCCAGAGTTGCCATCCATGGACAATGGTCAACTAGCTGCACATAGCAGGTTCATCCAGTGAGGCTCTGGATCTGCTTATTCCACAGACCCTCTAGAGCTGCCCCCCCGCCAGCCCTTCCTCAGCTAGGACACACTACCAGTAGGCAGCTCTCTGGTTAAATCATTGAAGATCTTTCTCAAACAGCTTGCAAGTGGCTGAGAAAGAGTGAAGTAGAATACAGGCTGAACTAGCTCAGTCTGCTGAGGACTGACTGTGTCTGGTCAGAGGTGACGCAAGGATGTCAACCAGAGAAAGGTAAAACACTCCAGCCCAGAAATTCCTAAGAAAACATTTCTTACTTTCCACTCCATTCCCGCCTCATTCCCCTGGCAGTTCACATGTTCTGAGCTCTAACCCTGTGCAAAACTGAGCATCCTTTGCATAATATATTGTTTCAGATCTTGCAGTCCTGCATGGGAGGCATTATCACATCTACTTTGTTGACAGAACTGAGACTCAGTGATGCCCAGCACTTCTTCGTTTCTCATAAGCTACTGTGGACTAGAGTTAGAATTCAGACCTCTGTTTTGATTCTAGTGACCAAACTCCAAATCATAATCCATGCCTAAAGCCATTCTGCTAGGAACTATTCAGAAAATGGTGGACTGGGCAGCCTTCTGGTCAGAAAGTCATGTAAGAGGTCTCGGCTTCCTGTTGGGAAATAACAGAAAATTTCCACCGTCTGTGTAGTTTTCCACCTGAGGAGGCTTCACATTTTACCTGGGCCAACGGCACTTCACTCACAGCCCGAGGAGATTCGAGAAACTAACGACTGGAGTTTGAGCTCAGCCCGTAATTATGTAAGCTCACTTCTGAGCATACCAGTAACCTTCCACTTCGGCCTACATAGGAAGTTTCCTCATCTCCTAGACATGATGTACATACATTTTACAGGGTCGGTCAGAGGATGCAAAAGGACAGGAAATTCAACAGAGCTTTTCCCTTTTCCCACATTAACCCCAAATACACCTTCATCTTTTAACCAAGATTTCCTGAAGAATTTAGAACTCAAAGACACTTGAACTGGAGGCATGCATTTATTTATTGTGTTTCTCCTTCATCTCATACAGCACCCAGAAAGTATTTGCTAGATGAATTAACTAATGGGTGTATTTATGGACAAATGAATGAAATGTGAACTTGAAATGAGAAGGAGCCAGTTGTTATATACAACAGACAGTGCAATTTATCTGCAGGGAGCCCCTCTACTTCAGGATATTGAGAGCCATTTAAAGGACTGCCCTCTTCCAAAGTATCTAAAAATTAAAATCACTTGGGTTTCTATGAACCTGGATAGAAGCCCAAGCAATCACAATAGCCAGCAATGGAACATTACAGGAATATCTTCTACACCTTTGGGTACTTCTAGCAGGTTAGTCTGGGAAATGCTGAGAACAAGACAACTTTTCACTCTAAGATTTTGCTTGCCACAAGGTAGAACTTTTAGAAAACCTGACTTTGGATGGGAAGAGGGAACTCCATTGAGCCCTGCAGTTTTAAGGGCACCCATAGCAGGTTGGAAGGTCATCCTGGAGAAGCCAGTGTTCCTTGCAGACTCAGGATTCCAGCTGTGTCCCAGTTGTATTTGTTTCTGCTGCTTCTTGTTTGCAATCTAACTTTAAAGCCCTAGCCACCCCTTAATGTCCAAAAACTTCCTGAAACAGCTCAGCTCTTCTATGTGGATGGATTTCTTCCTCACCTAGCCACTCAACACGCCTATGGCGCCATCACACTCCGCATGTCCTTGTCCTCTAGCTCTGCTGTAGACAGTTTCCTTTTCGTAAGACTGCAAACCATCAGTGGTCTTGGTTATTTATCTCTGAGGCTCTTTCCAGAGCTCAGCAGAGTATCAAATATAAAGTGAGACCTCAAGAAATAATTAAAAGAGAGGATCGATTATTTGGCATTATCTTCATCCTTAGTGCACCTGGGTGATTTGCCTGTTGGGGGAGAGAAGTGACAGAAAAAAACTTCTTTTAGTAAGCATCACAAACCCCACTAAACTGTCCATGTGACAGTGTAATGGTGGTTAAGGAGTCCATCATTGGGACTGGAGAGATGACTCATTGGTTAAGAACATTTGCTGTTTGGTTCCCAGCACTCATGTAACTTCAGCTCTAAGATATCTAGCACATTCTTTTGGTCTCTATGGACATTGCATACACACATACATACACATATACATCATATACATACACAAAATTTACACAGACACACACACATTAGAAAAAAATAAGAAAAAGAAATCAATCAATCAAGCCATTTTGGGCCTTTATAAAACCTGGGCTCAAATCCAAGAGCTGGACTTAAAATTCCTTGACTTCAAGGAAGCCATTGACCTCTCTAAACTCCATTTTCTCAAATGTGAAGCAAGACCAAAGACAATATTTTGTTCCTTACAAAGTACTCTAGCAGTTTTTATTGGGTTGGCTGTTGCTGTCACCTATATGGCTACAGAACCTTGATACTAACAGCCAAAATCAGGATCTCTTTGAATCAAAGTTCAGAGCACTCCTAACTCCCAGGCTGCTGTCTATCTGGAGGAAGGAAATTCAAAAGCCACTAGTGAAGCCATCGTGAGCTTTAGAGTCCCATCAGGTAAGCAGAGTGGATAATGACGAAAGTTCTGTCTATTCTCTTCACCGTTCAAAAATACTTTCTTTTCTTGGTTGTCACAGATACTAAGCATCAAGGGATACATGCTGTGGCTTGCTATTGGTACTATTGCACATTGGTGTTCTTGAAATAGAGTTTAAAAAATCCGTCCAGTTATCTCATTATACTCTCAATAGCAGGTAAGCTTAATTATTAGGAGAGGAAGTTTTCCAACACGAAGCAAGCACAGAGAGCACTCAGACACAGAAAGACGTGGAAAATTTACAGTTCCTAAGGCAAAATTTATAGGTAGACTGCAGTTACCACACAGCCTTGCTCAAGTTCAGGAAGCAGGGGGTTAACAAGTAGAAAGTGACTTCTGCCTGCTGGAAATTTCCACTGCTTGCTTTGTTGTGGAAGGGGTGTTTCAAAGGCTGCTACCAGGAGTGCTCTCTCTGTGAATGCAAGTGTGTGTGTGTGTGTGTGTGTGAGAGAGAGAGAGAGAGAGAGAGAGAGAGAGAGATGTTCCTTCATCATTCCTGTGTAATGCTGTGTCATGTTGTTTTCCTACAACTTCCTTATCTTCCAGGGTTCTCTGGAGCCCCCAGGAGGCCCTTCCTGGCTTGTTTATTATATAATCAGTGTCCTGCTGTGCATGGCCCCATTCCCTGTCTCTGACCTATTAATATCCCATCACAAAACCATTACTAATGATAATTGCTAAGGAAAGACCTATTTGGAAAAGTCTAACAAACATATTGACTTATGTAAGAAAAATAAATATTAATGCAGGCCTTGACTCAGGTTTTCAGCAGGAGGCTTCTCCAATGGCTTGGTACAATGATGTGTGTGTTACTGATACTATAGATGCTTTCTCTGCTTATGCCTGGTTCCAATAATACATCCCTCCAATGGTGTGCTTGTAGCACTAGCAAAAGAAGAAGTTATATCTTGTCTTTAACATAAAACTGAAGACATTTTCATTTTATATCTTCTAGAGACCATTTGTATTCCTTGTACTTGTGACTACTTAATTTAATGGTAATTACTTCATTTTCTAATTTATATTTTTGTACAAGAGAAAAATGTTAAAAACAACAATATACATAGACTTGAGATTGGGTCTAAAAAGGAAAAGTGGATTAAACAAAAGTGTTTTAAAAACATAAAAAAAATATTGATGCAGGTAAGTTGGCAATGCATGAAGAAAGATGTAAGTTCAAAGCCCTTAGGAACCCCAAAGCAGCACTTGCGCTAACCCCTCATTTTATTGTAGCAATGGACTTGAGCAGATGCAGAACTAGTTAGAAAACATGGCTTTAGTCCGACATCCTGTAGTCAGCCACATCAAGAATAGGCAAAGTCGTTATGTACTACGGTAATTTCCTCCAAAGTAATTAATTGAGGGACCCCTTCCTCAGCTGTCGTGATTAGGAAGGAAAAATACCTGTATAGCATTTTTAAGTTCTATCTGTGAACCAGCCTCCTGAAAACTAACATTGCAGATTTCTGTGCAAACATGGAAAATGAGTTGACATGCCTCAAGGCATGCCTACCTTTTCCCTAGGACACTGCGGATGCTGGGAGGGTCACCTCTGAACCACATCTGTGTCCTTACCACAGAGAAGAGGAGAATGGTTCATCTAGGAGCAACAAAAGTCTGTTCCAGGACTAATGGCAACACCAGTTTGAGGCAAAACTGTAGAAAGGAAATGTTTGAAAGGGAGGAGAATGGCTCAAGGTAGAATCCAGAAGGTGCCTGCTTGCTCAGCTGCCATCTTGCTTGCTCTCTGGAGATTTTGGGAAGTGTCAGACTTTTGACTATTCTCCTGCAGACAGCTGTGAATCAACTAGACCTCTTGGTGTTGCTTCACTAACGTGGCTCCCTGAAGTCGAAGAGGAGGCTAGAAGCCAGGGGTGGGAGGAGGTCGTCCCAGGGTCGTCCTTTAGCACATTCTGAGCAGTTCCAAGGTGGAAGCACATGGCAGCCAGTGTAATCTGTGTGGTCCCGAGCAAGCGGTCCAGATTCCGTCCGACGTCACCAGCAGCCTGCCCCCATAGCAGGTCAGGATGCTCAGCTGTGCTATAAGAAATGATTGCTGCTGTGGTTTGGCATCCTTTTAAATGTTCAAGTGTTGAAGATTTAGTCCTAGCTGTTGCTACTGTTGAGAAGTGACTGGATCGTGTGAACAATGTCCATTGCAAACACCTGGGGAGGGGGCAGTTTGTGCCTAGGAGCTGTGCTTAGTAATTTATATGATCCAGATGAAGGTTTCCATGCTCAAAATACATTATAGTCAAAGCTGAAGTCCCCGGCCTAAAAACCCGGCTCCGCAGCCAATATTCTTCCTCTTGAAGCCTCGTCCACCCTGCTACTCTTGATAGTGGCAGCAGCGTTCCTCTGAGCACGGACTTTGCGCATTACACTGTTTATCTCTCTCTGTCATAATATGCTTGAATTCTCCAACTCGATAGACTGGAAACCAGCCTAGATTTATATTAAATAGTTGTTCAGCAACAGTCTAGTGACAAAGCAATGCAGACTCTAGATATACGAAGAGTGACTTAAATATTAGACATAAAGTAGATCTTTTCTGGTGACTAGAATAGGGTAGTTAACACAACAGCCATGGCCTGGATTGGGCAATGGCCTTAACCACAGTCACCTGTGCATACCCTAGCCTGACAATTTCTCTAGATCTTAGCGTTTCTTCAGTGGTTTACTAACCTCAGAGATGTTGATATGTCGGGCAGAACAATTCTCTTGTATGGAGGCTGCCTTGGCTTTTGGTTGTTTGACTGTGTTCCTGGGTAGAGAGCTGCGGCCTATTCCACATTCTCTTCATGTATGACAACCAGAAAAGCCTCCACAGAGTGCCACATGTTTCCTGGGAAACCATCACACCTCCTGTCGAATGGTGAGGACCCCTAAGTCAGAGGGCCTCTGTGCCCGTCGAAACTCAGTTTGACTTTGCGTCTCAAAGACTGAAAATGAAACAAGGACTAGTAATAAAATTTTTTCCTGTCTCAAAATCACTACTGGTAAGGCAGCTAGTCTTTGCCAAGCTGTCAAGGTTCCAGACTTCTTTTGTTATATTGCCAGACACTGGGTATTGTCTTTTCTGCCGTGATATCCACATTTCAATGGGCAGATGTTAGAAAGGATATGGAGTGAGGAGGGCCACGCTGCTTTCTTACGGTCTGTGTGTTTCCTGTGTAATTACTCTCACCTCACTGGCCAGTGTTTAGTCACATGATCACAGGTAGCCAAAAGGAAACTAGGAATACAGTCTTTCCTATGGACTGCCATGGACTCAACCTAATTAATTTAACGTCTTTGGTCTAATTGTTGTAGTCTTTCTTTTTAAAATTCTCATTTGGTGGAGGATAGGCTTGAGGAATGTGTTCTTGGCTGACGTGGGGAGGTGGGAAGCATGATCTATGGCCATCTGTGTCCTTTCATTTTGTCGGGCCACCAGGGCCCTCAAAGTCCAGAGATCGGCGTCATAGAATTACACAGTCTTGCAGACTTGCTCCAAAAGTTAACAGGTCACTGAGTTCAGATTGAGAAAGAATTCTAAAGGTCAGACTCCTGTTGGCTTTGGACAGAAATATGTCATTGCTGAGGGCAAATCTTGAAGCTTTGACTAAAAAGGTTTGTGTGGTAAGAGATTTGGAGATCAAAGTAAGGCCCTCCAAATTGAAGAAATTCTACCCAAACTGGGTGACTTCTGAGACAATGGAGGCAGTGATCAGGGCAAGGGGAGAACCAAGATTTTTTTTACAGTCTTATTGTGACAAAACTGGCAAACCTCTGAACGTGTTCATTTATTAATTTACTTACAAATAATTTTATTAGTGGGTGGATTGTTGTGCCTTTTTCTCTTCAAGACTAGGATTATAATATGGCAGCCTGCTGTTCCTCTGTGAACTGATGATAGCCTGACAGAAAAACATAACCAGAACCTTACACTTCAAAGTACTTATTATAGCTGTTGTTAATTATTTACATGACTACCTAATTATGCAATGTGTAATTATTATCACACCACATAATTATATCATTATATAATTACACAGGTAGTGTCATTTTCCCCAGGTAAGATGTTCATTTTCAAAATGTGCTAAATTGAAATGTGTTTGCTTCTAGCCAATAATACCGAGAAGGATGGAATCGAGTTTTTCTGCTACACAACAAATGGTCATCAAACTTTCATGAATTTTAATGAGGCTATGGCTATGGTCATCACATGTTTAAAATATTTTACTGTGAAGTACCATGAAAACATAGAAAATACACAAATACATAAATGGCACATGCGAGTTACCACAACATGAACAATCAATCATCTGTGCATCTGTGGCAAAAACTGAATCCACCATTCCCACGGTCCTCCTCGCATCTACCCAGTCACCTTCCATTGTTTCTTAGAGCATCAGCACTGGGCTGGAAGAAGAGTTAGGTTCATCTCTTTTGATAAGTCACATCTTTTGATAGTCATATCTTTCCTCCCTTCCTTCCTTTGATTTTATGTGTATAGGTGTTGTGCCTTAATGCACGTTTATGCATCACATGTGTTCCGTGTCCATGGAATCCAGAAGATGTCAGATCTCTTGAGACTGGAATTATAGACACTGTGAGTCACTATGTGAGAACTGGATTTGAACCAGAGTGGTTCATTGAAAGAGCAGCCAGGGCTCTTAGCCTCTGAGCCATCTCTCCATCCCCACATCTTTTCTTAAGATAACTACTTTTAGTTTCATATCTTATCAAAATTTGCTATCTGGGTATTATTTTAGTCAATAAGAGAACTATCTAAAATAGGACCCACTTCCAAATTCAATCAATAAAGAACAATTCTAATCTGAGATGTTTTATTTTTAAGACAAAGAAGAGAAAAGGGAGAAATCAACCAACAGTTAGTAAATCTCCTTGGACCTGACACATGTCACTTTCTGATTTATTCCATTAGCAAAAGTAAGCTTTTATTAATGGCTACATTTGCTATTCAGCCTAAGTGTATGTGGAGGGGACCATTAGGAACAACAGTGAAGATTATTACAAACATCACTTTCAAATGAAGATCAATACAAGGTTATAATCTGAAAAGCAAGGGAAAAGGAAGTAACTCACTGTAGATATAATCAATATATTTTTGAAGAATCTTAGATAAAAGGAAATGCAATGAAAAATTAATCATTGTCTCAGACATGTTAGTTTCTCATGTAGTCCATATAAGACCAGTGACATCCATAGGAAACATCCACAATGCATAGGCTTTCCAATGAATTCTTTCATTTCCAGGAAAGCTTGAGGAATTATAAAGATACCATTCAGACAAAAGAACCATAGTCAAAACCCTGCTTTGCATCAAAAGCCTTTACTTACAACCTGTATTTTCAGCATCTCTTCTGGTCCATAATCCTGTCCTTCACGTGAGAAGATAAATTCTCCTCCACTCTCCCACACATGTTATCTGTGATGCGTTTTCAGAGATTTCATGGTGTCTGCCCTGTGTGGATGACTGAGAGACTGGAGCACAAGTTAATGTCTTCTGATGACTCTTGGCCATAACATTTTATTTGAGCTGCTGCTTCTTAACCTCTTGTAGATCTGTTTCCTTGAGCCACTTGTTTCTCTTTGGAGGCAATTCCACCTAATTTTCAGTGAATCCGACTTCTTGTTTTGTTTGTTTGTTTAGTTTTTGATACAGGGTTTCTCTGTGTAGCTTTGATGCTTGTCCTAGAACTAGCTCTTGTAGACCAGGTTGGCTTCAAACTCACAGAGATCTGCCAACCTGCCTCCACTACCCAAGTGCTGGGATTAAAGGCGTGCACCACACCGCCCAGCTTGTGACTCAGACTCCTTGAAACCGAGGCAAAATGCTTAAGTTTGGTTTAATTAAGAGAATTTGATTCTTCAGTAACACAAGCCTGGCACCTTAGGAAAAGTATATAACTATTATATTCTCCCAATGCTCCTTTGTTCAGTACTGAGGAAGCTAGATATCTGTTAAAAACAGTATAGAAGGTTCTGGTAACTACATTCTAAAAGGTTCCTGGACTGAGTAATATTCATATATAAATGACATTGTATGAAAAAAGTTTATAACCTTATTCCCAAAGGATGTTATGAAATTTCCAGCATTTTCTTTTATTATAAATATAGTCAACTAGTCATTGCAGTACTGATGATGCCAACAGTAGGGGTTAGAGATATTAAATCACATTATAGATATCAAATATCACATTTATACTTGTTTATATTTGTCAGTGCTTTGGAATTCTCAGAGAATTGCCACCACATCTTACTTAGTAAATAAACAAATCTATTAATATATCTTGTATTAGCTTTTTTGAATATCTCAATATTATGGATTTCCTTTAAAATTCAGTGTATATGATTTATGCTTTTAAAGGCTATCTGAAAAGATATTCATGATTTTCAACCAGACAGTAAAAAAGTTCACAGTACAGAGATTAAAATGTTTGTTCTAGCTGTGTTCTAGAAAGGATAGAAAGGAATCAAATAATACATAGAATAGCATTCTTTGGTGTAAATGTAGGTTTTTAGCTGTTATATATAAACTAAATTGCAAGACTATCTCAATTATTTTAATAAAAGAAGCATTTGGTTCATGTCATTGACTGATGGACAAAGCTCTTCTTTTGCTTCTCCTGAAAGTGAGTTGAGCAAGTGTCTCCGTCCTCCTTTACTCCCTCCTGCACGTCCCCCAACAGTGTGCACTCGGATCTCTAAAACTATCTTCTAGGCTGTCAACTTTGTCTTTAATGATTATCCCAAGTAGACATTTCTGAACTTTTGCAATGAAAATGAATGAGACTTTAGTGCAGCACGTTTCCTGTTGTTGGCTGAAATTCTGCTAGAGAAGGAGCCTCGCGAGTACAGAACTCCCTGCCTGAGCCCCATGGTGCTTGTGATCAAGGAAAGGGGCTCCTGCCCACCTCGGTGCAGGGGTGAAGCTATTCTAACAATAATGATGGAAGTGCTGGCTGAAAGTGTGTAACACACCCTGCAAGGACGGATGGGGTCATTCAGTCTCTTTGTGTTAATTCTAATTTTGAGGGAAAAATTGGGGTCTACCAATATTCTGCAGATGAATTCTTTATGTTTGCATGTCAGACAGCCAGGTTCACAGGTCAGGTGGGGGGTGTGACATGTGCTAAGTTCACAGAGCAGTAAGGTAGACAGCCACCTTCCCTCCACTTTGGGTGCCCGAGGCAGTCACTCTGTTGAATGACGTCAGAAATGGCCTAGAAGTACCTAGTTTAAATAAACTAACTCTCACAGAATGGAGTTCCATGTAAGACTGTGAGGTAAAGATACTATTTGCAATAATGCAATCTAATAAACATACAAAATGCAAGGGCAGGGACTCATTTACTCATAATGTATTTCTTTCAAAGATAATGCAAAGAAACACTTGCCACACCATGTGAGAAAGAAGTGTGCCCCCAAATTGAAATTATCAAGACAATTTAATATACAAATTTTAAAAACATTCATATTAATGTTTATCTTGCCAGTAACATATATCATGCCTTGAGAAATTAATTAATAATAGTTAGACATATATATATATGTATATACATACATATATATATATATATATATGAGTTTAAAATTTACAGTTTGGGAATCACCATTACAATTCTAAGAGCAAAGGTTTCAAAATAAAGCATGAAAGGGAAGGTCTATTATATGTTCGGAATCATTAGATAATGGAATACCATACAGGTCAAAATAAGCTTTATTGCCCAAAACAGACATCATAATATTGGGGAAGAAAAGAGAAGACATTCTTGGTTAGAATGGATGAGAAAGTGCTATGAATCACCAGATGTGCCAACCTCTGCCTGTTTCTACAGAAACACTGTGAGCAAGAACTTTATCTGTTAACTCTACAGCACGAGGTACTCTTCCCTGCCACTGACTCGAGGATCAAAAGATGCCCAAACAATTGCTGGGTTAGTGGATTCAAAGAAAAACTGGACTAAAGGGAATAGACTTGTAGCTTAATTTCTCCTCAAGCCTTAGCATTTTGCAGTGATGAATGTTGGGGAATATTACTGTCAGGTGTGTGACTTTTGTTTACTCTGCCTTTGTTTAACTCTGAAGCTGTGTTACTGTGCCCATCTTAAACACCTGATGGTCCTAATAAAGAGCTGAACTGCCGATAGCGAGGCAAGAGCAAGGATAGGAGGGCTGGCAGGCAGAGAGGATAAATACAGGGAGAAAAGAGGATAAGGAGAAGGAGCAAGAAAACAAGGAGAGGAGGACGTCAGGTGCCAGTCACCCAGCTACCCAGCCAGTCACGGAGAAAGAAGTAAAGAAAGGTATACAGAAAGAGAGAAAGATAAAAGTACAGGAGCAAAAGGATGATTAAACTTAAGAAAGGCTGGCCAAGCTAAGGCCAGGCATTCATAATGAAAAATAAGTCTTTTTGTGTGATTTATTTTGGAGCCAGGTGGCGGGCCCCTCAAAATGAGTCAAAAGAGCAAAAGTTTACAATGGATGAACAGCCATTCTGAGTTGGAAAAGTGTACAACGCAGTCCATAAAAAGTCAAATAACAGCATCAAGAGTTCAAATTCAGGGCTGGAGAGATGGCTCAGCGGTTAAGAGCACTGACTGCTCTTCCAGAGGTCCTGAGTTCAATTCCAGCAATTACGTGGTGGCTCACAACCACCTATAATGAGAACTGGTGCCCTCTTCTGGCCTACAAGCAGGATACTTGACTGATTGAATGAATACATAAATAAATAAATAAATCTTTTTAAAAAAAGAGTTCAAATTCATAGAAAGCATCATCTCCCAGGGACATCTGTGAGCGCCAGCCCTCGCTCCCTGTTCATCTCTGTGTAGACTCCCGCCTCTGGGTTGTCTGGTTGTCTCCACCTATTATTGTCTGAGGAGACACAGGTCTTAATCTTCCTTCTTTTCCTAAAGCCTAAAATGACACTCAACACAGATCAAAGAGGGAATAGAAAAATACACAAGCTACTATTCTGAGAAACAATGCTCCTTACGTCATAGAAAGCATACTTTAATTTCATCATGAGAACACGGGAGACCACGAGCAGCAGGCTGTTTATGCTATCACCTTGCAAAGTCCGTCACCAGCTGTAGGCTGAGAGCAATTTCTATCAAATGTAGCATGATCCTTCTTCCCTTTGTTTAGTAATCAGGATGGTACACCTTGCGCACCATCTTATCTTTCTGTCCATTACACTTGTCTTTTTTTTTCTTCAACAAGAAACAAAGATATGAATCTTCTCTGTATTTTACACCCTATTTATTTTAAAGCTCAGTCAATGGATGACCTTTCAGATGAGCTTGGCTGTGAGGAATATTCTATTCTAAACTTCGAGTTTGGGTGGGTGGAGAGCTTCGCTGATTTCAGGGGAGTGAATGGCTAGACCAACAGGCATTAGCAGAATCTAGTATTTTCTGTTCATTTGTAGCTGGGCCTAAGCTGGCTGGAGGCACTTTTGAAGATAAACCCATCAGATTTCACTTCAAACACTATATAGTGCTAGGTTCTTGGCATGAGCTGTCTGCTTGATCATCTCTAACCTACAAAGGGTGAGATACACCCCAGAGACACACGGTAAGTAAGGAATATAGTGTTTGCACAAAGGGTGAGATACACCCCAGAGACACAGGGTAAGTAAGGAATATAGTGTTTGCGGCTAGGCTTGATTGCAAGCCTAGACTCCATTACCCTATGTTATGTCATATAGTGTGAGAGCCACAAATTAGCACATAATTAACACAGTCCCTTTAACCCTGCCACCCCCATTCTCACAGACTCCTTTGAAGGTGCTAGGAATTCCTTCTGTGTAGCGCCACCTAGTGGATACTTATAAAGGAAGATAATCAGCCCTTGAGTCCTTCAGCCCAAAGATCTTGTTTGATTTGGAAGATTTTGTGGGTCAGAGGAGAAGTAGGACCTTAGCACTGGCCTGAGTCTATTTTGGAGCTGTGTTCGCAAGAGCAAGGTAATAGAAAGAAATTCCATTTCTAATCATTTAAAGAAATTGAGAGAGATCCCGTTGTTCTCACTGAGCTCCGTGCAGAGCCGCTTTCCTACTGCCCTTTCCCCTCAGACCTCTGCACTCAGTGGAGTGTAGCACAATTAATAAAAACCCAGAGACAGAAACTGGGGTTCAACCTGAAGGTCAGAAAAACAAAACAGCCAGCCACTGGCTCTTACCTCTACCTCAGTCAGCAATGGCGATCCTGCCTCCAGGAATCTCAGATTGAGACTGTGTGTGAGAGCTGTCTCCTCCCGTCTTATATTCTTCTCTAGGGCTGGGATTAAAGGTGTGCACCACTACCACCCAGTTTCTATGGCAAAGCAGTGTGGCTACTGGGATTAAAGGTGTGTGTCACCACACCACACTGGCTGACCAGTGGGGCTCTTTTACTCCCTGATCTTCAGGCAAGATTTATTTATTAAAAATACAAATGATGTGTCACTACAGTGGAGAGTTGGACAGCACGGGAAAGAATGACAAGACGGGGCTTAGAGGAAATCTTGACAGGATCTTTGGGCGCTCTGCCCTGAGCACCGGTGTGAGTCCCAACAGGGCATTTTCGGCTTCTCTCCACTTGCATCTTAACACCCAGGTGAGGTCCTCTCTGTCGCTCTCATTTCTTCCTCTCCGCCTCTGTGGTTTTGCATCTGTCTGAAGTAGACAAAAGCCATCAGAGAGGCCACGAAGAGAACAGAGGTTCATGAACACTTTATGCATTTCATCCAGACAGCGAGAACATATTTTATCCGTAACTATTCGGAGGAAACTCGGCAGGCTTCTTTTGTGGTGAACAGTTCCATCCTCTTCCCAGTAAGCAAAAAGAGCAGAGAGAGTAGCAGCCTGCGAGGAGAGGTCAGTGACAGACTCCCTCCTGGAAGAGCTCAGACTGAATTCTGAGACAAACCAAAAGATTTACATGTTATCTTCCTGTCAGCATCACTGGCCCTAGGTGAGAGACATTACTGTGAAAAGACAATGACAAGGGCTGAACGATGAGGGACTAAGATAAGAGAGGATGAGAGAAAATGTTGATTTTCCCAGCTTGTGTTCTTAAAGTGTCATGGCGTAAGTGTTAGACTAAGGGCAGATGACCACAAGGCAAGTCAGTGATTCTCCCCTCCAGACCCCTACCCACCTCCAACCCCGAGAAGAGAGTCTCTTGTTTACTCTTCTACAGCATTGTCCAAAGGCACAATTTACTTCTCAGAGCACTGGAGGTTTGTTCTCACAACTCTGGGCATTTCTACAGCCAGAATCCAGACTTCTAAGATGAGAAACTACTATGTAAAGTGCTTTATCTTAAAAAAGAATTGTATTGCATCACTATAAGACAGTTGATGTGCCGTTGAAAATGATGACCGCATTGGCTGGAGAGATGGCTCCATACTTTAGAGCCCTGGCTGCACAATCATGACGCCTGGACTTCAGAGTCTAGCCTGCATGTAACAAGCAAGATGCCTCACACTATCTGTAACGTCCTCTGCAGGGGATCCAGTGCCCTCTTCTGGTCTGTATCTATACACACATACATGCATGAACACACACATACATACATGCACAAACGTACACACGCATGCACAAATACATAACTGAAATATTTTTTAAAGTGTACGTCTACGTAGGAGACCGATTCATCCATAGCTTCTCCAGAACACACTTCTTGCACTGCAGAAGCATTCTGCAAAAATATCCATCAGACTCCAGCCGCTGAGTAACCCATCTGGGAAACAGCTCCGGAACCCCTTCCGACACCAGGCAGGGCAAGCGACAATCACTAAACCTCTGCCAACTCATTTGCGGCCAGTGTTTTTCACAGATGCTCCCTGGTGAGTGGCAATTTCCGGATATTTTTCAAATGGTTTTTATCCTGCCAGCTGGGCACACTACAGGAACTACAGCTTGGAGAACTCAGCCGGATGGGCCAATCAAAGGCCTGGCCTGGTTTGGATTAGGCTGGGTTGTTTGAGCCTTGATTGGAGGTTGGCAGCCTCTCTCCCTTTCTTTTCTCCTCTATGTATTTCCACTCTCCCTCTTTCCACGTCCCTAATCCTTTTTGCCCCTGTTCTGAGATCCCATCCTGTCTTCTGAGCCTCTCCCAACAGCTCCCACAACACTGCCACCACTCTGGTGTAGGCATCAGGATGAAAAGTGTAAATCTAAATCCGGTTCTGTTACTCAGCAGCTCCTTGGCCTTGGTCCAATGGTTCAACCTCTCTGGGTCGTAGATGGCAGAACACATCTCCAGTGTCAAGTAAGGAAGGCCTTTACCAAGTAGCCCAACTTACTCCCTTAATAAGAATGCATATGATGATAGTCACTTCACCCCCACCATGTTTTCTAAGATATTTTAGAACACGGAACATGAGGAAGAAAGCTATGTTGTTTCACGGACCTGTTTCACTGACAGACAAGACTGACATGAAGACTGGAAGAAAGACTCCATTGCGAATATTGCTGGACGTGAAGGGGACTCTAAAGGAGCAGAGCTGCTATCAAAAGCGGTGGCTGTGTTACTGTTTTACTTGTGGCTGGGACAAAATGCTTGACAAAGCTGACTTAAGAAACGAAGGGCTTCACCCCTTGCTCCCTATGGAAGGGGGGCAACCTGGCCCTGAGGTCATAAAAATGGGAGAATTGGCACTGTCCTCCCCAGCAGCAGCACTTGGGAGAGCAGGCCCTGCACCTCGCCTGGCCCTGCAGTGTGAGTGCAGGTGAGCTTGACCTGAGGATGTACAAACAGGAGCTAGCCCTGAAAACTAGCCCTGCTCCTTGTTGTCTGCCACAGTAGGTGAGCTAGCTGGGGGAGTGCTGGAGAGATTGCCTAGGTGGTGACAATGAAGGACAGCTGGCAGGCTGACCAATCAGGCGACCACCCAGGCCCAGAACCAGGACTATGAGGTAGCCCACCCCAACACCCACCTCATCTATGGACTGCTAGGGCTTGTGAAGGGATCTCCATGACACAGCAACAATAGGATATCCACGTGGAGTCCCAGTGAGGGCCCAGTATCAAGGGTGTAGCAGAAGCCAGAGGCCTCGAACCAGACCAATAACTCATTGCAAATGGCCCTTTCGCAAGGGTCTCCTGAGAGCATCGGAAAACACATAAATTTACATTACAGTTCCTAACAGTGGCAAAATTGCAGCTATGAAGTAGCAATGAAAGTAATTTTATGATCGGGGGGCACCACAATGTGAGCAACTGTATTAAAACATTATGTTAGGAAGGTTGAGAACTACTGGCTTAAGGTTTTTTTTAATCATTGCATTTCCATCCTGTCATAGAGGCTTCTTGCAAAGCATTTGACAATTGCTTAAAATACAAAATTTTCTTAAAATTTAAAAAGAGAAAGCTTATATTTCTATTATATTGGGCTATTAATGTTGCCTAGAGTACATTTTAGAGTCATTTGATATTGTCTTTGAATTTTATCATGTGTATGTGTGTGTTTGTGTGTGTGCGTGTGTGTGCGCGCATGCGTGCGTGCGCTCATATGCTTACATTTTCAGAGGTTAACATCATGGCGGGACATGGCAGCTTGTAAGCAGACATGGTGCTGGAGAATTAGCTACGAGTCCTACATCTAGATACAAAGGCAAGAGGAAGTGATCTGTTTCATTGGGTGTAGCTTGAGCATATGAGACCTCAAAGCCCACCCCCACAGTGACACACTTCCACCAATAAGGCCACACTTCCCACACCTTTCATTTGTGCCAATCCCATTGCGGGTCATTTTCTTTCAGACCAACACAATACAGTATTATGGTATCAGACACCAAAGGCTGTAAAAAGATGTAAGAGACTGGCACTATCATGAAATTGACATTTATATGTATGACATGTGTTCACATGGTATGTATTGTTGAGGATCCATTTTACAATATATAGATTAAAAACAAACCAGTGTGCTGCTCTTAACATTGAGATGGATTTCTTTACAATCTAAAGGGACTAGGTTGAAAATGAAGTGACCAGCCAAGTAAAAAAAGCATGTATTCTGCATTTGAATGAGTGTTACTTATGAATAATTAATATTTAGCTGAGTTAAAACACAAATGATACTTTTAGTTATAAAAGGGGGGCTTGAGAAACTGTTTGACCTGCTTATGGTCCAGAAGATGGGACCCCGCTATTAATACCGCTGGAGAGTGTCAGAGCGGAGGTAAAAGAAAGTGCAGCACCCAAAATATTAACAGTGGAATGGGGTTTGTGACCACTGTGTGAGTCGCACCTCCCAGGATTTTCCCTCCAGGGCCCAAGAATCCAGGGAAATAAATAATGACCCAAAACATGCTTTGTATGACTTTTAGGATGTTCAGAGGTCACAGCTTGATAATAAAAGAAATAAAATTCTATAAAATATAACCTCATTTCTATTACTATAAATGAGAAATAATGCTCCAGAACTTGACAATGATAAGCCATAAGAGTGCTACAACTTGCACTTATCAGACATATGCTTTGATTCAACTAAAAGCACCAGAACTCAAAGCATCAATGCATTATATATTTTTGAGTAATATTTTGTGATGTTTGCAAAATCTCACACACAACAACCTAAAATTGACATCTAAAAAAATTCCTTCCACTGACATAAAATTTAATGGTAAGAAACTAGAAGTTTTCCTGGAAAGTTTAGGAGGTAAGGTGTTTGCTCTTCCTATAGTTTTTCAATAAGTTTTCTCACTAATATAACAACAACAACAACAAAAAGAAACAAAAATTATACAGATCAAAGAAATAAGACTTTTTTCACAGATTACATGATTATCTCTGAATAAAATCTGAACCATTAAAATATATAAAACTAATAAGTGGTTATAATAAGGTTGCAAGATATAAAGCTAAAAACTCTTGTAGTCAAGACAGTGTGATATAAACAAAGCAATAAATAGAATAAAATATTCAGAGATAAACCCATGCAAAGACAGAAAACTGCCCTTTGACGAAGGAAAAATACAGTATAACAGCATGATGAAATCCTTTTCAACAAATGATTATGGAATAATTGGACACAGTCATGAAAGAGGCATTTAACTAAATGCATCCATATATAATTGAATACGAATACAAATTTCAAAACTGTAGAACTCTGATAACCCAGGGAAAACCTATGCTGTTTCAGATATAGTGATGTCATTTTAGACTATCAGAAGTCAGGACCATAAAGAAATAGTCGGAGCAGTGCAGGCGCTCTCCAGAGACATTCTAAAGACAATGAGCACAAACGTCAGTCCAGAAGAAAAAAATACAAAGGACACACAGATGAAGGACCAGCATCCCAAACATATAAAGAATTCTTAAAAACTCAACAAGAAATCAGGTAAAAGCGGGCAAAGATATGAATAAATAGCTATTATAAATGTTCTATATTATATATCATTTAGGAATTGCCAATTGAAACAACTGGATTCACGCTTCTTAGATACACCCACTAGAATGCAAGTTCACTGGCAAGAACGTGAGCACAGGAGCTTTGTGTCTTTACTAGCATAAACGCAAAACTCACAGTCACCAGGGAAGACAGTTTCCTCATGAAGCTAAATATACTCTTATCAGGCTACTCAGCAATCCTAGAATGCACCAAAAGAGTTAAAAAGTTATTTCTCCACAAAATTTTCATTAAAAATGCTTGTGCTAGCTTTTTTATAATTTCCGAACAATTTTAAGGTTTCAAGATGTCCTTCAGTAGGGGACTAAGTAAAAACCTAGACTGCAGATTGTTCCTGGTAACATAGGCCTGGAGTCTCATCCACTCAGGAGGCTAAGGTGGAGGAGCCTCAAGGCATGCCTAGTGCAACTTAACAAGGTTCTGTCTCAAAATAAAAGTCAGAAAGAGGGTTAGGGATACATCTGACGATACAGCATAGTAATATAACACTTGCCTACCCTATAAGAGGTTCAACCCCCCCCACCCAACACACATACATACAGAGAGAGACAGACATACACACACAAAGAGGCAAAGACAGAGAGGAGGGGATGAAAGGGGGGAGAAACATAAATGCGTATTTCAAAATGACAGAGGCCGATATGACAAGGTCACATGATAAATGTGTGCTTCCAACTACATGACATTTTGGAAAAGGCAAAACTGTGGAGACAGTAAAATGACTGGCGGTTTCAGGTGTGATGAAGGGGAGAGGCATGAACAGGTCAAGTTACAGACAGATTTAAGGCCCTGAAACTATACTACATGACATTATAATGCTTACATATCAATATACATTCAGTGTACGCGCACAGATACTAAAGTATACTCTGGACTAAGGAAACTGATGATCATGAATGGCGCACCCTTGGAAAAGGATATTGCTAGTGTTGGAAGGTGTGTATCGGGGGGAATCTTTGTACCTCTCATTCCTTTTCTCTCTAAATATAAAACGGAACTGAAATCCTATTTAAAAAACAAAAACACCTGGGCCTGGAGAGATGGCTCAATGGTTAAGTCCTCTTCCAGAGGACTCAGATTCAATCATACATATGGTAGATCAAAAGGTCTGTAACTCCAGTTCCAAGGGATCTGACACCTTCACACAGACACACATGCAGGCAAACACCAATGCACATAAAGAAATAAAAATTTAAAAAAAAATTTAAAAAAGTAGAATGATATTTTTAACATTCTTCATTCTTTTTCTTTTTAATCTTTGGCGATTCATTTTCCCACACACACGCAATGCATTGTGGGCATATCCCAATAGCCTCTCTTATCCTTCTCCCACTCCTGCTGTTTACAACTATTTAATGTCAAGGGTTTCTCGGATGTGTTCATGTAGAAAAGGTTCTCATAGTCTCACAAAAAATTTCCCCTTTCTTCCAGGAGGTGGCATGTGTGTACTGTGCTCAAAAAGTCCTCCCCTGATTTGCAAAGGTGAAAAAAAGGAAGGAAAGAAAGAAAAACTTTACCAGACAGTAAAACAACTCGTAAACCTGTCAGGAGTAATTCCAGCAGCTGTGGTAAGATGGAAGGCGGCTGCAGACACCTAGGCCTTCCCGTGGCAGGGTGAGCTTTTGCAAGATCACAGCCTTTACCTGTGAACACTGGGACCCATAACTCAATTTACAAGTACCTTAACACTGAAAGGCCATTTGCAGAGCTGACACTCTGGAATTTGTTAGAGTCACCGGGAGCTGCACAGCCTAAGAAAGGCCATGAGCTGTGGCTGGAATGGTGAACAGGAACAGAGTCCTCAGACTGCAGAACCTATAGCCAACTTAGCTTTGGCTTTGCAGGGCCGTGTGGTGAGAGCAACTTGAACTTGAGAGAGAAATCCTCTAATTAAAAGACAATTACACAGGACTTCTGCAAGGTAATTCCCTCTGAGCATGCTAAACCCACAGATTTCTGAGCTTTAGAGACCCAAGGACAAGAACATCATCGGGGCTTGGGAGTCTACATTTAAGAAATAGAATGAATAACTTCACAGGTGTCTAAATACAATGAAGGGCTAATGAAAGCAACACCATGGACAAACTTCAAAAATAGGATTCTAAGCAGACACAAGAGGACAGATGGTGCTTCTGAGTTTTTCAGGGTACCATCAGGATCAAGTTGCCTGGGTTCTGGACTTTCTGTGAAAAAAAATTAAAATTCAGAATGGTTAAGACTTTCCCAAAGTTACAGTTATTACCAGCAGATACCAAATGCCACTTCCTAATGGTCCCTGTTTTTCACTCAGATTCATAATGTCCAGGGTGGGGAAAGGACACAAAATAGTCCATCTTCCCTTACTTCTTGAGGCTTTACTGCGCTCTTGTTTGTGTGAAAGAACCAGACTAAAGCAAAATCTCAAAGAAACATTTGGTTAACAGAGCATTTTGTTTGCCTGTGTGTTCACTCATTCGGTAATCATGGCGCGCTTTCCAGTCAGAGTTCTAGGTCCAAAAGAATGCATTCGGAGGAAGGCAGGGGAGGTCCCTGCCATTGCGGTCCAGTCAACAATGGCAAAACAAGCAGATGCCTTCAGAGCAAGACGGTGTAAGTCTGTGCACCGGGCTTGAAGCAAACCAGGGTAACTGACAATGTAACTGAGAAAGCAAACGGTTTTGGTAGCTTGCTTCCCCAGGGTCAGCTGCTTGGAGGCAACCGGCAACCATGCCGATGCTAGAGACAGAGGGACTGAGCACTGTCTCAGACACTTCCAGTACAGCCATGTGGAAGAGGACAAGTACTTTGTCAGCCCCAAAGGTGAACCATCAACTACAGGAGGAGGAGACTGAGCTGAGCTAAACTTAGGGAAGAACTTCCCAGCCTAGCAGAGGGAAGTAATGTTCAATCATGGGCACACTGTGTCCTGTTTGGAGCATTTTAAGTCCTTCCAGATGCAATGTGAGGTAAAAGGAGCAATGCCCAAAGAAAAGAGAGATTTTTTTTTTCTGCTCCTAGTTTAGATGCATGATCAAGTGGAATAGTCACTTATTAGAAGGTCAGGAGGAGGAACTTTTTATTGAATGCTAGGGCAATCCCGACAGCTCTTCAGTCCCTACCTCTGCTGAGTAATTTATGCTCAGCAAAGGGGTACAGCTGTGTACGCAGCGGTTGGCTGTGCCGGCTGTGTGTGTAGACTACAGAACCCCAGGCTCTTCCAGTCTTGCTCTGGCTTAGTATAAAACACACGGAGGTGACCAATTTATGTTTCCTGAAATAAAATAGCTCCCTGGCTCAGGGAGAAATGAGTGAGTTAGAGACCCTTAATCTTGTGGTCTCCAGACACTGCCAGGAGCCCTAATTAAATCACAGAAAACATTGGAAAAGCAAATACGACATACTCCAGATTCCAGCCAGGTAATGGAAAATTACCGAAACTCTTGACTAACAATAGGGGTGTTTCCAGCTTGACTAAGTGTGAAGCATAAATTCTCAGGCAGGCCTTTCATTGACTCTTTTCCCCGAGGAATGCCACAAAATGGCACTGGAACACCTCTTTCGGTAAGAATTCAGACTGTAGCCCAAACCTGCTCTTCAGAACCTGCACGGATTGGAGCCAGGACGGCAGGGAACCATCCCATTATCTAGAAATGCTGCACAGGCCAACTTCCTTCTTCAAGAGGAACATTTCTTGATTCACCTCGGGAAAATAAGACCATATGTGAAGCAGCAGGAGCCTCCATGAGACGCCTCTGAACCCTGTGGATCTGCGGAGGTGCCAGGAAGTGGGGGGTGGGGGGAGCGGGCGCCGGGGAGAGATGAGCGAATCTTGGATTATTTGGGCACTGACCTTCCAGAAGTTTCCAGCAAAGAGTGGCCTTCCTCTCCTGTAACTTTCTAAAGTTTTGTGAAATTTATCCAGTGATTCCACTTGGCTTCACATGGACAACAATGCTCAGGCTACAGAACAAGCAGCAACAGGGTCCATGCACGGGACACACAATTCCCACAGGCCAGACACCCCATCACCTCGGGATAGCTGCTCCTCCCGCCACACCACATCCTCTGGCTTTCATTCGATCCTACGTTATTATCCAGTGAGACACAGAATACTTGAGGACACAGTTTCTAGCGCCTTTCTAGACAGTACTTACCAGACAGAGGGCTGTCTAGGCTGAAACCTCCAAAGAGTGTTAGTACTGGCTTGGGTTTAAAAGAGCATGGGGTGCCTGCTGGGAGCCCAAGGGGTCTGCTGGGAGTTCAAGGTGCCTGTAGGGAGCACGAGGTGTCTCTTGGGAACACGAGTGTCTCCCGGGAGCATGGGGTGTCTGCTGGGAGCACAGAATGTCTTCTGGGAGCACGGGGTGTCTGCTGGGAGCACGGGGTTCTGCTGGGAACACAGGGTGTATGCTGGGAACACAGGGTGTCTGCTGGGAGCACAAGGTGTCTGTTGGGAACACCAGTGTCTCCTGGAAGCATGGGGTGTCTGTTGGGAGCAAGGAATGTCTTCTGGGAGCATGGAGTGCCTGATGGGAACACGAAGGGTCTGCTAAGAGCACAGGGCGCCTGTTGGGAGCACAGGGTGTCTGCTGGGAGCACAGAGTGCCTGCTGGGAGCACAGGGCGTCTGCTGGGAGCACAGAGTGCCTGCTGGGAGCACAGGGTGTCTGCTGGGAGCACAGAGTGCCTGCTGGGAGCACAGGGTGTCTGCTGGGAGCACAGAGTGCCTGCTGGGAGCACAGAGTGCCTGCTGGGAGCACAGAGTGCCTGCTGGGAGCACAGGGTGTCTGCTGGGAGCACAGAGTGCCTGCTGGGAGCACAGGGTGTCTGCTGGGAGCACAGAGTGCCTGCTGGGAGCACAGAGTGCCTGCTGGGAGCACAGAGTGCCTGCTGGGAGCACAGGGTGCCTGCTGGGAGCACAGGGTGTCTGCTGGGAGCACAGAGTGCCTGCTGGGAGCACAGAGTGCCTGCTGGGAGCACAGAGTGCCTGCTGGGAGCACAGGGCGTCTGCTGGGAGCACAGAGCGCCTGCTGGGAGCACAGAGTGCCTGCTGGGAGCACAGAGTGCCTGCTGGGAGCACAGAGTGCCTGCTGGGAGTGCAGGGCGTCTGCTGGGAGCACAGAGTGCCTGCTGGGAGCACAGGGTGTCTGTTAAGAGGATGAGGTGTCTGCTCATAGCTGTCCACTCTGTAAAATCTGTTCTGTATCTAACCTGTTGGGCTGAAGAGATATTCAGAGGTTTCCATGTGAATCCTAAGATCCTAATTTATTTTTAAAACAGGTGAATATTACTGAGAGTGTACTCTGGACACTTGAGTCCATTGTCTCAGTTGATTACTAGGAGGACAAATACTCAGAATGACTTGTACTATTTCTTTAGCTCCTATTGCACAGGGACGAGGCTATCACAGGGCTGTGACTTCGTTAAAAGAGAAGAAGGATAAATGGAGATTTGATAGGTTATTTCTTTTTATCAAACATGACAGATACAGTGATCACTTGACAAGTGCATTATCCATCTTTAGCAGTCCAATGGGCCACACTGGATTGGTGTGACCTCTGAACTCTGTAGCTGTGTGAATACGCCTCACCTGGCTCTCCTCTTTGGCTTCAGTTCGAAGGTACTCCTGTGTTGTTCTTATCTAAGGTGTTCTATTTTCCAATAAAAACTTCAGGAGTCAGATATTGGGGTGAAAACTTCCTAGATCAGAGAAGTCAAGAAGCAATAAGCTGACCTTCCTTCTTGACTGGAGATCCAGCAAGAGAACATCTCTCCTAACAAACAACAAAAAAGACCTGCAAATCTCAAAGTCCCTCCCTACACCTTCTTGTGCAATTCTCTATCCATATTTATTCTGGGTCCTTCATACTCTCGATGGCTAATTCTTGTCAATTAGTCACTGGTCCCGCCCCCGATCCAAGGTTAATTTTATTAATTCAGCCTCGGAGTTTCACAGAGCGACCACAAAACTCCTGTGTACAATTGCAGGGAGCTGGTTGCTGTAGCACTTGGGGGCAGATGTCACCATTGTACCTTGTCCCCCGGGAGCACACATCTCAGTGCAAGGGCCTTGGAGAAAGGGAAAGGAGTAAGGTGCAGGAGACTCACCCCTAATTCACTGCCTGAGCAGATGACCCTGGGACACCTGTTCGGATGTATGAGGTAGGGTCACCAGGGCGGCAGCATGAATGTCCCTAAGTAACAGCCTCTTTACCTCTGTCCAATCACAGACAGTGACAGCTGTGTTGGCATGGCAGAAGCAAGCATGATCATGCCTGAAAGTTTGTCAACCTTTGTGACACATCAATTTTTACACAAAATCCAAATTTCAAGGTTTTCCAGGAAAAAAAAATAGAAAACCTAGACATAGCTGCATTTCTGCACAGAAAATCAGATCGAAGCTCAGAAATACTGTTTGCTTTAGGTTAAATTATTTTATTTTACATATATTGGATTCAATTCCATATTAGCACATAGACATCTGTGCTCTTTTAAAATTACTGTTTTATTGAGTCTTTTATACTTGTGTTTGGTAAAACATTCAAAAGATCTAAAAGGATGCAGAATTTCACCCCTCTTCAGCCACCCTCTGCCGTTTCTTGTGTGGTCTGCAGGTATTGCATGGGCACAGCGAATTTATTGTTTATTTATTTATTTATTTATTTATTTATTGGAGTATGAGTTCCAGATCTCCCTCTGCTAGGGCTGCTCACAGATGTGAACCTGTTCCACCTTGACTAAAGGTCAGAGAGTTTGAGTTTATTTTTGTTCTCTCCAAGTTCTTGACAACGGGTGTGGCTACAAAGAAGAGAAGCTGCCCTGGGGTGTGGTTAATTAGCATTTGGGGTATAGAGGTGGATCTGCTCCACCTGGACCAAGGGTCAGAGAATTCAAATCTATTCCTTACATCATGTTAATAAAGTCTGTTTCCTCCACACTTCCCTTTTGGAGTGAAGTACATCAGCATGTGGAAGATAAATACAGATAGATTCAGTAATCACTGAATTTCTCTTCTGGTGCTGTTCTGTGTTGCTGTATCCTACTTCTCTCCTGTCTCTGTTCCTTTTGCTTAATGATGCTAATTCTCACAATCCTACCTGGGAACAGAGAGTTTTGTTGAGGGTAGTCCTTAACAGTGCTCCCTGAGACTCAGTTTGTTGGTCTGTCCTACACTGTGATGGGTTTGGACTAGAATCTAGGTGTGGACTCTTAAGCTTTCAGACGCCTTTGAAACACACGTGATTTAACCTAAAACTTCAGTCCACACACGGAGACTCTGCGTCTCGTCCCTGACTTGATACCACGCTATCCAGTGCTCATCTTCATCTTCAATTTCACTGGCTTTCTTTTGTGTCGTGTTCATAGAGCATTTTGTATTAAACAGTATATAGTAACTATTTCTGAAACTCCATCATACTGAAGATAATAACAAACATCTTTGCAGAAGATATCCATGGCCCTGGCATGTGACCCATGTCCTTTGACATGAGTCAGAGACCGTCCACTCTGAAAGTATATCTGTTGCACACTGGCCAGCACCTATATAGCTGGGGCTCTGACCTTACTTTTATTTCTGTCCTGGATTTGCACAGAGAGCAAGTTCAGTGCATTCTGTGAGGGTGACTACAGTGACATCAGCTCCGCACCATGTCTAGAGGCAGGAGTGGCAGCTGTGTGGGCAGAGGCATCCTGTCCTCACGGATGGTGTCGGTTGTGCAGTCTTCAGTGGCTGGGCCCAGTGCCAAGAAGCGTGGTCTCTTCACAGGACCAATTCCCTGAAGCATTATGGGCATATGCCTGACTCATGCTCTGGACTGACCCCATGAGTCTGTGAATTGCCAGTATCCTTTAATTAATCCCTGTTTTGTTTAAATTATCTAGAGTTGATAATTACTGAGTAAAAAACAGGAAAAGAGCTGGGCGATGGCGCACGCCTTTAATCCCAGCACTTGGGAGGCAGAGGCAGGTGGATCTCTGTGAGTTCGAGACCAGCCTGGTCTACAGAGCTAGTTCCAGGATAGGCTCCAAAGCTACAGCGAAACCCTGTCTCAAAAAACAAAATAAAAAAAAAAAGCAAGCAAACAAACAAACCCAAAAAAACCCAGAAAAATAAAAAAGGAGAAGCAATACTGCTCCTAGGTATGGTGAAACAGAAGGTTTACTGGAGAGAAAAGGGAGAGCAGCATCAGAAGCAGGAACATCTAGAAGAGTCCAGAATGAACATGGCCCCGAGCCAGGTGAGGAGATTTGGGGATGGGGTTCAGACAGAGATGTGAGGAAGGTAAGGGGTAGATGAAAGGAGCCAAAAGGACCAGCGTAGCAAATTGGCTCAATCATAATGAGCAGCTGGGGAAGGGAAAGCCCAGTCCCTGGGCTGAAGAAGTCTAGGGTAGGGGACAGGGTATGACAGTCATACCCTGCAACAGGTAGGGACTGAGGGATGCTGGGAGAAGCCAGCAGCCAGGTTCACTTTGATGTGTTAAATAGGCACCTAAGCCATTTGTCCAGAGTTTGAGACCTAACAGTTACTTGCAATTGAAAAGCCACATAATATATAAACTTTTCTCTTGGTTGTTTTCCAACAAGAAACTTCCTGGCATCGGTTACAGCAGTTTGCTGAAGCAGGAGCAAAATGTCAAAATCACACAATGTTTGAAAAATAAACCAATACATCTTGATTGCATAAAATAATAGGTTTTATAAAACATTTTCAAATATACGAATCATGTACTTTGATCATATCCCCTGCCTCTGTGTCAGTGTGTGGGAGGGCACACGTGTATGTGCAGGTGCATGCATGTGTATGGAAGTGCGTGTACGTGTGAGTACCTGGATGCAGAGGACAATCTCAGGTGTCATTCACAGAAGCTGTCCACCTTGTTCTTTGAGACGGAGCCCTCATTGACCTGGGGCTTGTCAGTGGGGCAGACTGACTGGCCAGTAAGCCCCAAGGACTACCTGTTTCCAGCTCCCCCATACTGGGATTACAAACCCATGCTCCCATGCCGTTTTTTTTTTAATTATTATTATTATTTACATGGTGCTGGGGATTTAACTCAGGTCCTCATGGTTGCATAGCAACTATTTTAATGACTCTACTTCCTCTGCTTCCACTCGCCCCCCCTCCCCGCTTTTTCCTCTGACCTCTTTTTTTTTTTTAAACCACTGATGGCTGTCACCTGAAGGTGGTGCTCCCCTCTGGGAGAGGATCATCCCCTCTCGGTGAATCCTTCCAGAAAATATCCTCACAAACCCACCCAGAGGCATGTCTCTTAATTGATTCCAGATCAATTAATAACCAAAATCAACTGTGACAACCCAGGATTGGTAGAGCTAGTTCATATGCTTGGTCTATTTGTAATTGTTTTGAAGAAGCACCATCCTGATTTTCAAAGTGGCTGTACTAATTTAAATTCCCACCAGCAATATACACATAAATGTTTTTCTCGACAGTTTGCCACATTAGTTGTTTGTTATCTTAATTACAGCTATTATAACTGGATGAAGATGAAATCTGAGTATTGTTTTAGCCTGCATTTCCTTAGTGGCTGAGAATGTTGACCATTTTTATGTATTTATTAGCTGTATATGTTTATTTTAAGAATGGTCTATTCAATTAGTTTATCTATTTATTGATCAGGTTGATTGTGTATGTTTAAATTTTGGAGTTCTTTATAGACTCTACATACGAATCCTCTGTGAGAGATAGCTGACAGAGTTTTATTTTTAAGGCTGTTTTTTTTTCATTCTGGGAATTGTGCCACTGCACAGCATAATGTAATTTTGTATTGAATTTCCCCTTTGCACCCTAGAAAATTTGCAAAGTGACATTAACATAGTGTTAAATAATAAGAAACCTCTTGAGCTATCCAACTCATTATTCCATCCATATCTTTCAAATGATGAATTTACTTAAGGGATATTTGATAGCTAGAACTTGTCAGTAAAGAGATATTTATTGCCATATACATATTTCTAAGTGCCCATTGAGTCAGAATCTCTGCTAGATGGTAGAGCAAGCTTAACAAGAAAGAGCTAAATGTTGCCTCTGAAGCTTGCAAGAAGTTGAAGCACAACGTAATGAGTTTTTATGAGAATATCACATGAAGGAAACAAACTGAACCTGTTTCTCAAAGACGAAGCTCTATCGGTTAGGTTGAGCTGCTTTCAATAGACCAGTGTGTAAACAAGTTGTATCTCTGGATGTGAAGCTGCCAAGGAAATACATAGCAGAAACAGAATATTATCTTTATCAATGTAAAATAATTGTGCAATTTTCCCAGTACTCCTTATTCCAGTGGAACTGAAGAATTTCTTTCTTTTTAAAAAAGATTTATTTATGTATTTTATGTATATGCAAGTTTTGTCTACATGGGACTCTACACACCAGAAGATGAAATTGAAATAGTTTCCATTATATGCAGTTGTGAGTTACTCTGTGAGTGCTGGGAACTGAACTCAGGACCCCTTGGAGGAGCTGTCAATGCTCTTAACTGTTGAGTCATCTCTCCAGCCTCTGGAACTGAAGAATTTCTGTCCTGAGTGCACCAATTCTAAACTCAGTCAGACTTAGCTATTGTCTCCTCAATGAAGAACCGGCATGAGAGCCACAGTCTCAGTCAATACCCAAGGTGGGGAAACGGAGAGAAGAAGTACCATCCACAAGGAGTCTACTGCTCTTCCCAGTACAAGCAGCACCTCCCAATACTGCTTCATTCAGAAACTCAGCTTCTAGCACATGAACTCAGGGGAAGGCTACATTTGAACTACAGAGACTTTTAAAAATCCAACTTGTGTTTTGCAGTGTGTATCATTGCCCTGCACAGAACTTGGGTAGAAAATGGTGCTGGTTCAAGTCTGGAGGGCATAGGGTAGACTTCAGAAGTCTTCTGAAGACAAGATCTACTGTGAGAAGTCCTTGAGGGGCTGAGGGAGACTGTGCAGAAGAGGCACTTCCTTCACCATCCTGCTCCACCTCCAGCGCCAACTAAACTCAAAAGCGGCATTTTCATGCGCTGTCTGTAGTCCTGTTTGCGACCACGGTGTCAGAAGCTTTTCCTAGGGAACCAAGCAGACAGAACAGGTCTCTGGCTTCAATCTTCCTCTGCTACATTGCTTCAATTTTTAGGGAGCTCTTCTACTTACTGTGAAAAAAATAAATACCCACAAGGAAATGAGAGAAGCCTTGTGAACAAAACCGGAAGCGAGAAAGTTCCCCGCTGCGGAGAGTTTAAACGAAAACACAACCGTTATGGAAGCTCATTTTGACATCGGTGTTTGGAATGGAAAGCACATTTTTTTTCTCCGCCGTCTAGTTATGAATGGTGATTGGGTTCCCAGATGAGCCCACAAAGGACCGCTTAACTCACGCTCTTACTGTAAAATCCATCATGTTGTCGGGGGCCCTGTATAATATCTTCATACCCTCTGCAAATTTTCCACTATGCTCACTTTCTACAGTAACAAGATCACGAGAGAAAGCTTTAAAAACTGAGAAAAGTATAAAGAAAAGAAAAGAGATTCCCAAAGTGTTCACTTAGTTTCATTTTGAATAAAATTTACTCTAGTGATCTAAAATTTTTAAATAGCCTTATTGAGATATGAATAACATTATATTTTAAAAGTGAATTTGATACATTTGACACATACACAACTATCCAAGTGCCATATCACCACGGTCAAAATTCTCAAAACATCTACATACATCCAAAATCATGGCCTCGTTCCTCTTTGCCTGGAGCGGACAGAGGCAACGATTATTAGTCTGCCTTTTGCCAGAACAGATTAAACTTTTATAATTTAATAAATTTATAGAGTATGTACTTCTTTTAGTTTCACTTCTTTCATTAAGTACAATTATTTTGATAGCCTTTCACAGGTGTCTTATATCAATAAACTGATTTTATTGCTTAGCAATATTTTCTCAAATTGATATACATAAGTGTTCTTATCTATTCATAAGATAATTGGTATAAGATCTGGAAAGTGATAATCAAAAGTGAAGAGCTCAGGGGTAGCCTTAAAAAAAAAGTTTCCTGACCTTTTCCTGCCCTCCTGGTTCTCATCCTTCGTTGTCCCCCAAGGCCAGCCATAGAGAAGAAATTCTTCTCCCCTACAGCATATTGTAAAAGCCAGAATCCCTTTTCCCCAAAGGCAGCTATAAAACCTAAAAATATTACTTTAGCTTCATTCCATCTTTCTATGTAAGAACTGGCCATAAAGAAATGAAGACCTTCATTCCAGAGGTTTCGTTTCCCATACTCCAGAGGAAGAAATTCTACAGCTGAGGAGTCAAGGAGAAACTAAACACTCTGGCTGTGAGGGTTTTCTCTTCGGTTTATTACCATCGGTCACACCTTTTCGTCCAATCATATTTCTACATGGCTGTCCATGCATCATTAAACACAGGCATAAATATTAATAGTCCAGGGTCTAATGTTCTCATGCCTTAGGCATGTAATAAATTTCATGTGCTATTTATACTATAGAAGAAGTGAAGAGTCTGTCCTGGGTCTGTCTATAGGTCTTCTTTCTGAAGGCTTCTGCATCATTTAAAACTATGATCAATAAATTCGCTATGCATTCCTGTTAATCTATCCTTTGTTACATGAGCCTTAGAAACCTCTTTATTATGGTCAGGAAAGGGGCCGCCTTCCTTTTAGCCATGTATTGACTCCACAAACGATTCTCCGGGTTTCTGACACCAACTGTGTTCAATAATCCAGCAGTGATGCTGATACCTAGAGTTGGTCAAAGATTCAGCCTTGTAAGACTTCCTTCATTTCTGGCATGAGTTACAAATGAGCTCCTCAGGTAACTCCCACTTCTCCGGGGCCACCTAAAATTTTAGGGCTTCCCACATGGTTTAAAGGAAAATGGCCCCCAAAGGGAGTGGCACTATTAGCAAGTGAGGCTTTGTTAGAGTGAGTGTAGCTTTGTTGGAGGAAGTGTGTCACAGTGGTGGTGGGCTTTGAGGTCTTAGATATGTTCAAGCCATACCCAGTGTCTTAGACTACTTCCTATTGCCTATGGGTCAAGATGCAAATTCTCAGCTTCTACTTCAGCACCATGCCTTCCTGCATGCCACCATGCTCCCCATTGCCATGCTCCTCACCATGATGATGATGGACTAGAACTCGGAACTCTACTCAAGTCACTCCAATGAATTGTTTTCCTTTGTAAGAGTCGCTGCGATCAAGCTGTCTCTTCACAGCAATGGAAACCCTAACTAAAACACAATTCCCTTTTCTGATTCTACATGTTATTTTAAAAATTCACAGAATTCAGGAAAACACTTTTCCAATCACTGCTATTTTATTACAGGAGTACATCTGAGGAACAACTAAGCAGAAGAAATGTACAGGAGAAAGCAAGGTGGGACAAGCCACCCTGCCTGAATCTCACACTCCATCTTAGGTGCTCTCTGGTCCATTCTTTTACTAGTTAACTCTAGGTTGCTCTAATGAAATACCTGAGATAATCTCATTAAAAAAAGAAAAAAAAATCTTACTTCGGCTCACAGTTTGGGAGGATTATAGATCAAGAGCCGATGAACCACTGCTTTGCTTCTTTGGACATCTTGCTAGATGGCCATGGCAGAGAGAGTATGACAGCAAACTGCTCACCACATGGCCAGGAAAGAAAGGAGCAAGAAACCAGAATCCAACTATTCCTTTCATGGGCTACTCCCAATGTCTTATTTTATTCCATTAAGATGTATATACTTATCACATTATGCTGACCATTGTCACTATATAAAGTCCCCTTTAAAAGCCATTTTAGATGAGAATAAAGTAATGTACAAGTCACCTTGACCTAGGAGAGTGGCAGTTCTCCACATTTGTCCTTCTTTCTTGGTGTTGCTTAAGCTGCTGTCAGTCTTGCAGTGTTTGTACAATGACTTTAAGGATCTGCTTGTCAAATTCTATTCCACAATTTTGACAGATGTTGTGTTAAATCTGCAAATAAAATGTTGAAGTATTCAGGAAGTGGTGGCACACGCCTTTAATCCCAGCACTCAGGAGGTAGAGGCAGGCAGATCTCTGAGTTTGGTCTACAGAGCAAGTTCTAGAACAGGCTACAAAACTACACAGAGAAACCCTGACTAAAAAAACATAAGAGAAATATTGAGATAATATAATTTTAACAATATTCAATTTACTCACCATGAACATGGGATGCAGTTTTTATACTTTATAACTTCTATAGTATAAATTCTCAATTCGATTGCTAAATTTATCCCTAATTATTTTAGTTTTGTTTTTATTCAGCTATGCCAAGAAGTGGATTAAAACGTAGTTGGCTTTGTGAGTTATCTTGTATCCTATATACTGGTTGAACTTATTCATAAATTTATCGTTTTCTGAGTGTGAGATCATAGTATCTGAAAGTTCAAATACTTTACCTCTTCCTTTCTGGATGCTTTCCCTCTATGATCACAAGCAAGACAAGAATATCTGCTCTCATGGCTTATATGTTCTACCAGAAATCAATCCAGCAGAGAGAGAAATAAAATAAATGATAAGCAGATGGAAAAGTCTCTCCCTCGGTCACTTTCATTGCCCCACTGTGCATCACACACCTAACATCTTGACTTTATTCTATTTAGCCAGGCCTACAACGCCTGTGTCTATAATGAAAAACTCAAACTCTTTGTTTCTTGTCATTATCTCCTAAGCAGTAGAGTGCACCAACAATTTATATAGCATCAGCATTGCAAATAATGTAGAAACAATCTAATATGTAATATGATTTGGAGAAAATACAAATGATGTTAATGAAAGAATAAAATGAGAAAGTTTATGTTAGAATTGTCTTTTCAAATAAACAAGAATGCTGGAAAACTCAATAATCATTGTTGGGATAAATTATACTTAATATGTACAAAATTTAGTTCTTATAGTACATGACACAAAAGTATTTAAAGAAGGACAAAAGACTAAATGACAACTGCTTTAGTTACAAGAGAAGGCAGTAGAGCTAGATGTCCCTTTGTACCATAGGAGACTGGTCCTGGATCATCACCCCACACACCCAAATCCACAGATGCTTAAGTCCTTTCCATAAAATGGCATGAAAGTTAGATGTGTTTGTACGATTGAATATCTATTGTGAGATGTAAGAGAGTGGAACCTCAGTTTGTGATGTTTAGAAGTGAGAACTTTGTGAAGTGGTGAGGACCAGAGGTGAGCATGAGGGTGAAGACGCCACACTGGATTTTTAAGATGGGGGGAAGAATTGAAGACCCTAAGATGTGCATATTATCTTCATTTTTACCATGTGATGAAAATGGTACCCAACCCCTCCGTGACTCCCACAACAAGAAGGTTAATCACCCCTTGTCCTGCAATCAGAACCTGATCTAAATAAACCTATGTTCTTTGTAACATTAGCCTGCTTCATGTACTTCACTATAGCAGTGAGGAAGCTGAGGCAATCTCGTTTGCAAAACTGCTACAGCAGTTCTCAGCAGTACAGGCTCCAGACAACAAGCCGGTATGCTCCTCTCACAGCATCGAAAGACACAGGAACCAAACAGGTTTGTTCCTCTAGACCACACACACACATGCACACACACACACACATGCACACATATACACACACAAACATACACATACAAACACATACACGTTCACACACAGACACATACATACACACATACACACAAACACAAAAATACATACACATACAAACACATACACATAAACACATACATACCCACAAACACATATACATACACACACATGCATATATACATACAAACACACACACATACAAACACATACACATTCATATGACAGACACATATATACCCAAACACATAAGCACATACACACATATACATACACACAAACACACAAATACACACATATACATAAACACATACATACCCACAAACACATACACACTAAAAAATTATTTGTCAGTTCAGAGGCGTGTGAGGAATGGAAATGAATGAGGCAAGGAAGGAGGAGGCTAACGTTGAAGAAATTGGCATGCCAACAAAGGAAGGAGAACATTACTGAGAAAAAGGATGGGAGCTGGAGAGTCCCCAAGCACAGAGGCTAGGGAAATGAAGGGACAAACTCAGAAAGGAATGTTATTTAAAATGTGTGCCCATCTGAAGAGCAGCACAAAATGCTAAACAAGAGGGGGGAGCCTGGGAGCAGGAGTCGAGAGGGAGCTCTTTCAGAACAAGAGCAAATGGTATTAGGACTTCAGCAACACCCCAGGTGCCAAATCTGTTTGTCCTTCACATGAAATCACTGGTGTTCCAGAATTACATGACAAAGAACCTGCAGTTTCCACAAGGCAGGAAGAAGGCATGGGGAGGGATCAAACAATGCTGGGAGTTGGGACTAGGAGCAGCCCTGGCCAAAGCTACACAGACACCTCCATGAAGTGATGGGGGGCAGGGAAGGGCCTGAGTTGCCAAGCTCTGTGTCTGGGAGATCTGTTTACATTTTCATGCCCAGACTTTGAGGGACCCTTTTGGCAATGCTTCCTGCAGGCCAGACCTCATTCTCGGTGTCCCACTGTGCTCAGGCAGATAGTTTAGTCAGATGGTGTGTGGACTGAGGGGCTGTGAACTCCCTGGATTCTCTTTAAGCCCAGGTTCCCTTAATGGCTGTATTTGTTGAGGAACACTGACTCAATAACTGAGTTCACGAGCCAGGCGGTGGTGGCGCACACCTTTAATCCCAGCACTCGGGAGGCAAAGGCAGGGAGATCTCTGTGAGTTCAAGGCTAACCTGGTCTACAAAGTGAGTTTCAGGAAAGTCAGGGCTACACAGAGAAACCCTGTCTTGAAAAAAAAAATGAAAACTAAAAACTAACCGAGCTCAGGAAGAATAAACTCAACTCTTTCAGGAAGTGATGCTGTAAAAACCAGGATAATGACAGTTTGTTGGAATTAGCCTTAGAGAAATGTGGAATTTGCTCAGCAGAAATGCAATCACTTTAAAGTTATTTGAAGAAGTGGCTAGCATACACCCTCATGCATAAGAACTTAGGGGTCATCCTGCACAGAGAGATGGTGAGATGTTATGCCCTGGATGTAGCCCTCCTCCCATGCCCTAACTCACCAGGCACTGTTGGAACACAGCTATCATTCCGGCGCCTGGGAAGCTGAGGCCAGAGGATCATGAGGCTGAGAACCAGCAGGGCTATATCAGGAGACCCTGTATCACAAGACAAAACAGAAGAAAATGCTGGGCTAGAGTCCAATGTTTTTCTCCTGAAAACGGAAGCAAGAGTGAAGTAACCTGGGAGAGGACAGTCCACTAATGCATACAAGGTCAGCGATGCCTCTAAGGACACCTAAAGTCCCACATCATAGAATGACTCAGTCATGTGATCAGGTGGGGCCTTTCACTAAACCAATCAATCAACCAGCCAATCAAATCCAACTAGTGAGAAATTACAAAGACCTTGTTTTATGCTGGGTGCACATGAAGGTGGATAAAATCCATGAGTCGGGATTGGCTTTCCAATCTAATCCTGACACCAAACTGAAACCGAAAGGGAGTTTACAACTCATATTCATGATTTGATTGAAGCAGAAGTAGAGTCAGAAGTAAGGAGATCCTTTGAGGGCTGGAGGCTCTCCTGCCCGTAGAGAAGTGTGACCTGGCCAGGCAGGAAGATAAGTAAGAGAACAATGTTAGGGAACGTGCAGACAGAGACGAGACACCAGACATCGGTACAAAGCAAGCTGGTCCTGCTGGCAGGCAACTGGGAAATCCCTTGACCTGGTATCAAAAGAGAAAGGGGCTTTAGGCATCAATGATCTCCCTAACCCATGGCAGGAGAAACCCTCATCTCAGGGAAGGTGGCCGCATGCAAGATGAGGTGGGTTTTCTATGCAGGACTAAGTGGGAGAGCCTTTTGTGATTCATGACTCTGAATGACCCCAGACAGCGAGCCACCTCGGATCCCAAATATCCCTTCAGTGCATATGGGTGTATTTCTTCATCAGAACGGTATGTTACCCTGATGGAAAAGTCAGGAGAGATAATTTATAGCCAGAAAGGAATTCCTCACATGGACCCTGGCTTCTCCATAAATACCCCCTGAGTGCTTGTACGCCCGGCTCCTGGGACTCCTGTCTCTGCTAGAGCCTCTGCCCGTTGGTATTCAGCTTCTGCCTCAATGAGGAAATTGCCTATTCCAGTCTCACACAGGGAATTAAGGTCAGAACAATACAGTATTTTACAATCCAGTACAAGCTGCATTTATTCAGGGCTTTTCATGCGTGGCATCTTAAAGCTCCTTATGACCCTGTTTTTTTGTTTTTGTTTTTTTTTTAAAGGAAATATTTAGAAGGGGAAACCCAAAAACTCAAACCCCCACTGAACTAAATGAGCCATTGAGAGTGAATAGGAATGAACAGTGGCCTGCAGAATGGGAACAGAGGCCCCACTCCAACAAAACAAGAACAAGAGAATCAAAGGAAATCACAGCTCAGAGAGGGCAGCACGGGGCCTGAAATGGACCCTTGGCCCTACCCTCAGGGCTTCTCAAGGCTGCTGTGGGCGCAGTGGTCTTTGGATGAGAGTCAGGAAAAAGTTCCGACTCCACTTCCTCCATGATTCTGGGATGGCAGGCAAAACCCAAAGGCCGCTTTGTGGCCCCAAGGTTCAGATCCCAGCCTCACTGATAGTTCTGTCATCTCCTCATTGCACCAAGGCAGGAAGTGTCCCCTTGTGGTCTTTGGATTCCAACCCTGGCCATATATATATATATATATATATATATATATATATATATATATATATATATAGAGAGAGAGAGAGAGAGACCGTATATATATATACAGAGAGACCATACACACACACACACATATAGAGAGAGAGACCGTATATATAGAGAGAGACCATATATATATATACAGACAGACCATGTATATATATATACAGAGAGACCATATATATACACACACATGTATATATAGATAGAGATAGATAGATAGATAGAGAGAGAGAGAGAGAGAGAGAGAGAGAGAGAGAGAGAGAGAGAGAGAGAGAGAGAGAGGAAAGAGAGTTGTGAAGTGATGGTGTTTGAAATGTTTCTTGGTGTAAATATATGGTCTTGTCTTCTTTGTCTTCTTTGGTTGGGTGCTCTGTTATTTGGTTGGTGTTGTCTGCTTTGGATCTAGGCAGTTGTAGTGACTGTGGAGTCCCTAATAGAAAGTGTTTCTGTGGGTTGGTGGGTGACATAAACATTAGACATAGACTAGGAAAGAAGACTGAGAAGGACTGAAGAAAAACCCAGGGGAATCTCAGATTAACACTAAGAAGTGAAGTCCCCGGGGATGGGGATAGAGTGGGAGAAAATGGCATAGGCAGGCTGCAGGGGACTGAGAGGTAAGTCTGGAGAGCATACTAATGTTTTGTGAAAGATCACCAATCAACTACTCTGGAGCATAGAACAGCAATGTCTTTTAGCTTCTTGGCCCTTCACTTTTAAACATAAGCACTGTTTCCTCCATCTTACCAGTACTAAGATAAGATGCTGGGCTCTGGAACTAGAGACAAGAAAAGAAAACACACGTAACCAGATCCCGCTACCCAGAGACTAAAGCATGGTCTGCTGAGACCTGCATCCATAGTAGCTGTACAACTAACCCAGTGGTGGTAAGGCAATGGAAGCCACTTGTTCTCAGAGGCGTCAGTCTCAGGGATGTCTTATCCCTTGGAGCCCTCACAGCTAAAGGTAGAGGGGGCTGATGGTAGGAAAGATGTAGGAAGAGCAGAAATTGGGATAGGTGAAATGATGCTGCAGATACCGCAAACATCTACAACCGTGTCCTACCAACCTGACTTCCAGCTACCAACACTCACCCTTGGCTAAGGGGTGTTAGGGCCTTCAGAGCCCACTCTGCTCACAAATATGGCAGTCAATATTATTAATGACTCTAGAAACTGTCCTTCACCAAAGTCTACTGTGAACTCAAGGGTAAGCTCCCAACCGTCCTTCACCAAAGTCTACTGTGAACTCAAGGGTAAGCTCCCAACTGTCCTTCACCAAAGTCTACTGTGAACTCAAGGGTAAGCTCCCACGTCCTCCAGGCCTCGTGTTCTCTGATAGGGCAAAGCTAAAGTACTGATCCTCGTGGTTTCCACAACAATGGAGGAGACATTTGCTGCATTTGCAGCAGGCACAGGAACTTCCTGTTGGCTGTGGTTACTATCCTGTCCACTTCCCCATTTTCTTAGTAGAGTTTCCTAGAATCACTTCTCCAACTATTTCCCCTCAAATCTGTATTTTAAAGGTGACTGCATGGGGCGGGGGGGGGAGGCAAACGAAGATGAATAGTTCTGCTTCTACAGAGAAAGTTTTGTTCTAGAGTTACATAGGTGTTCAATCAGTAGCTCATTCAGTCATTCAACAAACACGCACTGGGATCCCACAGGAACAGGCACTGAGCTGTGCCTGGGAAGACTAAGTATACGCATGTGTTCCAGGAGCTTTTTACCTGTGAATGCCTCAAGGATGAGAGGAGCTGACTGTATGAGGCAAACAAAGCATTATGGGACCACTGCGGTGCCAACCTTTGTTAGGCATGGAGAGGTCCAGATGCGGTGGCTGAGAATCCAAAGATAAAAGAACTAGCTCTGAGAAGGCTCTTGTCTGACACCCACTATTTTCCCCAGCTCGGCAGCACAAAAGGCCCTTTATGACGAGAGGCATCAGAGGGGCAAATTCTGCTCAGGGAAATGAGAAGCTGAAATAAAGAACCAGGCTGCATCCTTTGTGTTTTTCCAGGTGTCTGTTCCCATCAGAGGCCCTTCCAGAGTCTGACCTGCTGTGGCGATGCACTTGGCCCTTTGAAGCCTGCAGCCCTTCTGGCCACTAATCCTGCCCAGTGGCCTAGGAAGGGATGTTGCTCCAAGAATGGGCCTCAGCATATTTCAGAGAGCAACATACCTCCAAGGGGCAAAGGGAAGCATGCAGACTGCACTGTGCAATCAGGGGTCGCAAGGAGAACCCACAAATTTTTAAATAAATAAAAATATAAATGACAGAACTGCAGAGTTGAACAATTGTACCCAAGCAGCTGAATAAACGGTGTCCCCAGAATCATCCAAGTGCCTCTCACTTTTCAGGAAGCCCCTGAGGTGGGAGAGATTCTTGTTCCATGTTGCATGGCAAGAGGGACCTCTGCTTCCTTTCCTGCCACCCCTGGATGCTGACCGAGGACCCATTTGCACCATTTGCAAGGAAATTTGCCAGTCTAATTCTAGAATTACTTTATTCTGACATAAACCAAAACACTATCCCCCAGAGTAAACTTCAATAGCTACTGATTACCAGGCCAATGATCTGAGTTAAACATTAATGACGTATTGCATTCAGATCAAATAATAAAGATGGGCATTTGACTCTAGTTGAACTTTTTGCTTGTTTGCTTGTTTGTTTTTTGTCTTTTGAGACAGGGTTTCTCTGTGTAACAGTGCTGGCTGTCCTGGAACTCACTTTGTAAACCAGACTGGCCTCACCAAGATCCACCTACCTCTGCGTCCCAAAGGCTGGGATTAAAGGCATGCGCCTCTACCACCTGGCTCTAATTAAACTTTTTTTTTTTTTTGATTTTCGAGACAGGGTTTCTCCATAGCTTTTGGTTCCTGTCTTGGAACTAGCTCTTGTAGATCAGGCTGGCCTTGAACTCACAGAGATCCGCCTGCCTCTGCCTCCCGAGTGCTGGGATTAAAGGTCTGCATCACCACTGCCGGGCTCTAATTAAACTTTTTTTTTTTGGTTTTTTGAGACAGGGTTTCTCTGTGGCTTTGGAGTCTGTCCTGGAACTAGCTCTGTAGACCAGGCTGGTCTCGAACTCACAGAGATCCGCCTGCCTCTGCCTCCCAAGTGCTGGGATTAAAGGCGTGCACCACCATCGCCTGGCTTCTAATTAAACTTTTTAAAGATGTTTTTATTTATTTATTTTTGGGGTCTGGGTATTTTGTCTGCACTTCTGCAGTAACTGCACGCAGCGCCTGTCAAGGACAGAAGGGTCATCAGATCCTCTGGAACTGGAGTCATCAGATCCTCTGGAACTGGAGTCATCAGATCCTCTGGAACTGGAGTCACCACCTGTGGGTTCAGGCACCTTATGGGTTCTGGGAATCAAACCCGGGTCCTCTGGAACAGTGATTTTAACTATTGAACCATGTCTCCCGCCCTTGATTGATTTTTTTCTCTGCTTTTGAGTGTACATTAAATCCAGGTCCAACATAATTCCTCATCTACTTTCATCTCTGTATCGACACATATGTGGCCTATAGCTAATTGTGAATTTAGATTCTGAATCTGATAGAAAATGTGGTATTTTTCCTCTAAGTTCAGCTTTTTTCTGTCATTGTTTAACATAGTGAACTCAGTTACAACCTTTTTCCTATATATGATATTTTATTTTTCTCTTTTAAAGTCAGCAGATAAAGTAGGGATTCAGTATGGCATTTTCTACATTTATGCCAGTATTCTTTGTTCTTATCTGTCTCCCTAAGGTCATCCCTCATCCCAAGGAGGGCCAGGTATGATCAAGATACACTGTACGTGTGGATGACATCTTTAGGAATTAGATAAAGTTTTAATTTCATAATTTTACACAAAACATAGTTTCCAAGCATCAATTTTGTGGGTTACAGAAATTTTTAAAAAATCTCTACAATGTGTACCATTTGGCCATATATGGGAATCATAATGATATATGGAGCAGGTAATATGATCTCTGTAAATTAATAGTTCTTGTTTCTAGTGAAGTATGTATCTCCTTAATCCCAAATGATGAAAAGTTTGCACAATTATTTATTTTACTATAATCAAGCCCAGTAAGGTCTGAGGTCTGGTGACAATGTTAATATGTGTGTTCTTTTAAGACACAGTATTTAGCTGTATCTTTGTCCCTTCCCTCCCCTGCTGCTCCTTCATGGTCATCTTGTGTCATAGGCAGGCCGAGGAGTAAGCATAAGCAAAGCTGCCTTCACGGTCTCCTATTTAAACACCAAGCTCCACGGGCCGGCGTTCAGCTTATCGCCCTCTCTTTTAGTCAGATAGATGATAAGCTTCTCAAAGAAAACTGGAAGGTAATTTCAGGCACATTAATTTTCAGCCTCGGGACTCAGGACAACGAGGCATGGCTCAATGAATTGGTATCAAATTTGTCTTTAATGACTCTTATCCGACATTCCTATCTTATTACCGGCAGCTGCAGAAGAACCCACAATCCCAAATGTGCCTTCAGGAGCACGGGAGGATTAAATAACGCACAAAAGATTTCTTGCTGGTCTGTCAAGCCTTGAATTTTGGAGCATGCCGAACATGACTCAGAGTCTCAGGAGTGGCAGGAGCAGTGAGCAACGTTGCAGACTTTCTGAATATAATTTTTTAACAGAAAATCCATTTCGGGCATAATAACTTTTACTTTCATTTTTACCATATTTTACATACTAAAGCTGCACTGCTCCAAACTGAAGCCACTGGCCACATACAGCTATTGAATCGAATCGTGAAAATGTGGCTGGTTTGCATCAAGACGTGCAGGATGTGTAAAAGAGTGCACCAGATTTTGAGGGCTTCATATGAAAGAAACAATGAAAATTGTTCATCGATATTTTTACTTATTTATTGTATATTGAGGTAATAATATTTTACATCTATGGAGGTGACAGAAAAAAATACATTATTGAGCTAAATTTCATCTGGTCTTTTGGCTTTTTAACTTAGCTACTGGCAAAGCTTAAAGTTTGTATGTACAGTTCAAATGTTGCTTACATGATTTACAGTATTTATTTCTTGTTAATGTTAAAGAGAATGTTTTCTTCTCAAGAACTGGAAGGGACTTTGAGAATCTACCCATGTGCATGCCAAGAAGTCACAGTTTCGTGGATGCTGGAAGACCAGGAGACTCCTGAGTCGCCGACTCAGGAAAGATGCAGGAGCATTCGTCACCCATGGTGACAGCAGTAGCCAGGGAACAGGATGTTCACACCAATTCACGAACCCCAGGAACCAGTAGGCTCTATGACCATGCGTGGTATGAGGTACCAACGGGAGAGGAACTCCAAACTTAGAGAAATCCATGCTTTACTAAGTGCGGTATGCACATTTCCCTACTTCCCTATCTCTATTGTCAACCACTGTTAAGTGCTAAGCATCCTTGAGAAGATGATCCGGGACACACAGGGTAGTCAGTGCAAAGCTTCCCCTGTGTGCAAGGATGTGAGACACCCTGCAGAACTGCTCACTGACTCTATAAGCCTTCTGGTCCATACATTTCTTTTCAACATGTATTTTTCTAAAGTCTTGCTCAGTATATCCTGCTCAGAAGTCAATATTCACCTTTAACTCACTGGCTCTAAAAGAACACATGGCTTCTTTGTTGAATTATATACCATAATGTCTCTTAAGCTTGCTTCCCTCCTGTTGAAAAGAGCATTTTTTTTCTGGGAATCACTACAGTCAAATTTTATTTTCTGTACCTTTGACACTGTTGAAGACAAGTAAGATGGTGATTAGAAAATGCAATTAAAATGGAGATTTCCCTGACATGAATGTTTATGAAATATTTAGAAGCCTTGGCCCTTTAAAAACATTGGCTTCACTGAATGGTGATTGTAGACCCACTTAAAGCCCTGACTCCAGGCTTCCAGTTCCCATGACAGCACAGAGGTCTAAACAGGCTCGGCCTTGCACCCTGGAATTTTATTCCTTCAAAGCATTTTATAAACATCAAGTAATTGATTTAACAAGAGAGTAGAGTGGTGAGCTTGATCATTAAGCACTATTATTTAAGTTTGACCAGCATAAATCACTGGCCTGAGGCCTCAGCGGTCAGTGTTAAAAGGGAGAGGTAGATTTCGAAAATCAGTCTTCCACCCTATATTAATATTCTTGGAGCAAGTCTATTTATGTGTTTAAACGTGTTTTGTTCTGTCATCTTAAATACACCCATTAAGATCTCTCCCTTTAATACTATATTCTTCTGTCCCGGTATTTATAGACAATTTGCTTTATTGTTTTAAAATCATCATTCCAGCTCCTCACCTATTCTTGAAGGGATTGATTCTATGACTTACACAATCACCAAAATCCACTGACAGGGAAAAGGTCTATATCTGTTCTGTGTGATCCAGTCATTCGCATTGGAATAGTTCTCATAGGATCCACACCTGGAGAACCCACTGCTGCAGAATTTATTGGTAATTATTTGCATTTATTTAGGTAGGTAACAGATGCATAGATGAAAGAAAAAAAAGAGAAGATAGATTCTCATAAAACAACACCAAAAACCCTATGTTCTACAATTCTCTGTCACACATCACTTAATTCTTGTATCTCCATAAACAAATCCTACACATACAAGCACGCCCCTTCAATTATGCACTTGGTATGCAAACTGTGCATATTGTTGTGCATCTTGCTCTCCTCATTTTCTAATCTTCATAGGTTATTCACATCAGTAGTGTCTCATTCCTTTAACTACTGTATATTATATTTAGTTTTGGAGGGCATGTAGGTTGTCTCCACTCCTGTCTATTTAGACAACACTTACCCATGATTACTTTGTGTCAGGCTTCCCAGGGGATCCTTATACTTATGGAAGTTCTTTGAATATGAAATGTTCCTCACAGGCTTATGTGTTAATAATTGGTCTTTATATGGCATTGCTATTTGGGGACATTGTAGAAACTTTAGGAGATCGTTTTAGTAGGAAGAAGTAGGCCACTGGGGACATAATTAAAGGTTATAGGTTATGCCCAGTTCTTGCTTTCTTTGCTCCATAACCACCATGAAGTGAGTTGCCTCTGCCACACGCTCCTCCACCAGTACCAATGAAGAACCAGTGGAACTGAGCCATCTGAAACCATGAACCAAAAGTTAAAATCTTCCCTTGCAGTTGTTCTCTTGGGAACTGATCAGGAGCAGCACTAGAATAATGTGTTCAAGCATTTTGAAAGCCAAAGAAGGATGAAAGACAGAGTCAATAAGCCAGGTATTCAGATCTTTCCAGAAGTGAGAATCTCTGGGATAAAGACTAACCAATCAGCTTTTAACTTCCAGTGGTGTCTAAAGTGGTTACAGCTGAAGGCTAGAGCGAGCCGATGGCCATCATGAGGTTACTCCTGAAGATCTGAAGTGAGGCAGTGTGCGCTGACCCTGAGGGTGTTGACCGACAAGTAAAAGAGGAGACCCAGCCGTAAACAGGCAGGGAAGTTAGGAGTCTCTTCAATGTTCTGACAGAGGCAGGGAGCTTCTGGGAAGGCATGCCTATGGTCCCTATGCCAACCTACCACAAAGTGATGACACCCCGGAACATGTCAGGGTAGTTCCACTGAGACTTCATTCCTGCCTGATGACCACATCCTTCTTTCATTCTTTTTGAGAATCACAGACAAACCATTCAGTGTCTGCCAGCTGTTGCATAATATTAAGCATCTGTTTTACTTATTATTAGTCATCAAATCCACATTGAAAATCCACTTTCTGATCAAAGACCCTGGGATATATCCAAACCAACCAACCAAACAAACAAACCAAAAAACCCTCAGGAATGAAACAAATTAAAACAAATTAAAGACCATCAATCTGACTATGGTTCCTAAGGGTAGAAAAAGCCTGCCGTGTGGGACAAGGACAGTGGGACAAGGAGTTACTCCACTTAGACACGGATTCAGTCAAGCTTCTTTGGCTCTCAGCACGCCCCTTGAGGTGCCTTAGACAGCAGAAATACACTCAGCCCTGAGAGACTAAAGAGTGATCAGACCATCCAGAGTGTGCTATCACACAAGATATCATCCTCATGAACAACTGACATTCTTAGAAGCAGTAATAACCCATGGAGAGAAGTCACAAATTCAATAACGTAACTCTAGTAAGCACTGTCATCAGAAATAACTACGATGGGGCTAGAGGTGTATACATCTCAGAGGTAGAGCTCAAGTTTAGCATGTATAAGGTCTTGTCTTCAACCAATCCCCAAAATAAAAAAACAAAACAAAATAAGCAACACTCTCTACTTATCACATAGCATGAATACTTCCAAAGAGTTAAATTGTATGGCTATACAGTGACATAAACTTGGAACCTGTCAAATCTCCCCCATCATTTTTATTTTAATCCAATTTAATAAATACAACAAAGACCTCCTTAGTAACTGTTATGGATAAGGGCCTGTAGTAGAGCTAGAAAAAAAAATGGCCAGACCTTTCTTCATCTATAAAAGTCTTACGGGAGAGGTGGAAGGTGATTGGCTTCCATGCTATAGAGAAGACAACTGTTTTATTTAGGATCCCGCCAGAAGCAGACTCTGAAGCAAAGTTTCAGGGGCAAGCAGCTGGCCATGAAGTAGACACTGATGGAGAAGTGAGACAAGGAAAGGTCAGAGCGAATGGGGTGTTCTCAAAGCAGGTGTCACTGTGGCCACCAAGCTCATTGCCACAGAGGAGTATGTTAAACATGCTCGGGACTGTCCCATCCGAAGGGCAAAGATAGACTTGTGCGCCTTGTTTGCACTGACTGAGAGCTGCTCCTGGCTGGTGTTAGCAGTCCCAAATGTTCCACTTCCTGTTTCAGAAAACGGAATAAACTCCCAGTAACTGTAAGTTGTGAACTGAAATAGGGGGAAGAGATCTGGGAGATACACAAGTCAGGTCTGACACTATTATAGTAACTCAGCAGAGATGCTAATAAAATATATTAGAGAAAGAGAAAAAAGAGGGCTTGACTCTTGTCACAGGTTTATAGATGATCTCCCAGTTCAGGGCTTTTGATCTAGACCCAACTGAAAAAAACATTTGTCAAGTTTATTTGGCATTTCTGATATGTGATATCCTTCTTGTTTACAGGGGCTTTGTAAGTCTGTGTGTCCTCGAGATGAAAGGCAAAACCTCTGCGCCCCATGTATGCTTACACCTGTGGAGTAGACAGTCAGCTCTGACCTCACAAAGCTTGACTTGATGGTAAATCAATCAGATATCTATTGGCTTAGCTTTGGGGAGATAACCACCAACTTCCAATACAGCAACAAGAAAGAGTCTAGTGCCTCCTAGTGTCAGAGATGGGAAGTGTCAGTTTGTATGCAGGAAGTAAGAGTGCAGTCTGATGTAGATCAGGACTGTGGAGTAGACTTCAATTTACGAAGGAGGAGGAGGAGGAGGAGGAGGAGGAGGAGGAGGAGGAGGAGGAGGAGGAGGAGGAGGAGGAGGAGGAGGAGGAGGAGGAGGAGGAGGAGGAGGAGGAGGAGGAGGAGGAGGAGGAGGAGGAGGAGGAGGAGGAGGAGGAGGAGGAGGAGGAGGAGGAGGAGGAGGAGGAGGAGGAGGAGGAGGAGGAGGAGGAGGAGGAGGAGGAGGAGGAGGAGGAGGAGGAGGAGGAGGAGGAGGAGGAGGAGGAGGAGGAGGAGGAGGAGGAGGAGGAGGAGGAGGAGGAGGAGGAGGAGGAGGAGGAGGAGGAGGAGGAGGAGGAGGAGGAGGAAGTGACTGTGTAATTCTCAATACCTTTTATAAATTACTTGTCTGCAAAAGTAGGTAAGTATAATTCTGGGTTTTTTGCTACAGGAAACCTTGGTATCATGGAGAAAAGGAGAAGAAAGCCAAGGGAAAGGAGATAGCTATAGTCGGACAATTACAACAAGGAATTCTTAGACCTGGAGTTAGCACAAAGATAGACAGGAAAAGATGGAAGATCCAGGGTGTTCTCAGGAATATTTGCTGATGGGTGTGGCTGAAATAGAAGGGGACTCGTGATTAAGTACTGGATTGTGCACTCAGGTCTCTGGTAGGGAGGAATACCATTAAACTGAAAACACACTTTGAGAAACTTGGGCTTGTGTCAGAGTTGGCTGCTAGTTGTGGCAAAGAAGAGAAAGTGGCAGGAGAGGGTCTTGCAGTTTCACCATGGGTGTGATCAACAAAGAATGACAAGCAGTACCATAGGCAGAAGAGTGAGGTAGAAGATAGAAGCTCAGAGTGATATCTCGTGAGTGGCTAGAGCTTCATTCAAGATCTCATCACATTTAAGACCTCAGTTGGAATCTGTGACCGTGGAATATCTGTGACCACTTGTGCATTAGTTATTTCTCTCACTGATGCAACAAAAACACCCGACAAAAGTGACTTAAGAAAGGTGGGGTTTATTTGCTGCTAATTGTAGAGAGTACAGCCTGCCATGACGGGGAGTCATGGCAGCAGAAACAGAGAGCAGCTGGCTGCACGGCATCTGCACTCAGGATTCAGACAGCAATGGATGCTTGTGCTCACCTCCTCTTCTTTTCATTCAGTTTAGGAATCCAGCCCATGGGACAGTAGCACTGACATTGGCGTGGGGACTACCTCAACCTAATTTAGATAATCTCTCACATATGTGCCCAGAGATTCGTTTCCACAGCAACTCAAAATCCAGTAAGCTGATAGTGAACATTAATGTGAATCTTATGCATTTTATTGAGCATTCTCCTTATCTTTGAAAATAGAATAACAGAACTTCCTTGTCCTGCTCTGATCTGCTTCAGGCAGCTGGGGACAAACCTAGGGTATACAGAGTATATTGACTGGTCATCACAAAGACCACATACCAGAAGACTATGTAGCTCACCCAATAAAAGAGAAGGTGGGCTTTTATGTTGTTTGGACAAAGAGTAAAAATAAGAAAATGTATGTAGAGTTATACTTGGATATACAAAAGTATTAAGTATGGATCACAAAGTGATCCTGGGTCTGCTCCTTGGTAGCAACAGTTAGGACAGATGTCAATGCTGAGTGCAGACACTTCCCTGAAGTGCGGCACCTGAGCTGGAAACCTGCCCCTTTCCTGTGGCAAAGTGACTCGGGTCCTCCAGACAGCAGTGCAAGGCTGTGTTCTTAACCAGTCTTGGTCCAGAAAAGTTTCTCAGTGAGTTGGGCAGTAGATACCACTCACAGAGGAAGCCGCCTTGACTCCCTAAAGTTGAAATGTGTCCTTAGGAGAAACAGTGTTTCTAGATAAAACCACAGTCAGTTCTGTCTGTGTCTTCACAGACAGATGAAAAGCCAGGACTTTTTTTTTTTTTACCCCACAGTTTGCTTTTGTCTACCAAGTCTGTTTTTTGATAAAAAAAAAAATAAGATCTGTCTACTGGATGTTATTTCATGAAGCTCAGATCGTCACCATTGCTCCAGTTCTACTGACTAGGTGTCTATCGGGAGAGATGGGTGAAATCCAGCCCTTTATATGTTCTCATGGTTGAGTTATTGAACACTTGATTTGATAAAGGTTTTGCAGTACCATGTAAGACTTTGCTAACCACATCTCTGAACAGTGTGACATATCAATAGGAAAAGAAATGGTTGCTCCAAGTACATAAAACACTTGACCTAGACATTGAGTCTATCATCACTATATAAATAGAGAGATAGATATAGACGTGTGTATGTGTAAATTGGCATCATCATCAATCACAATCAACCACTATGATAATATAAGTAATATGTTCTGGGAGGATTTTGCTCACATTTGAATATTTACCTTCAACTATAATTATTATGCATGCAAACTGGAATCGAATGTCTTTGTGTGCTTCACACTTTGAAATCATACTAGCAAGCTGGAGAGATAGATGGCAGGTAAGAGCACTTGCTAGGGAAGCCTAGGAACCTGAGTTCAAATATCAGCACCCATGAAAAAGTCAGGCGTGGTTGGGCTTGTTGGTCACCAATCCAGCTCCACTTTCAGGGAAAGACTCTGTCTCAAGAGACTAAGAGTAAGATCAGGACACTGTACATACTTCTTTGGCTTCTTCCCATGCCCATCTGAACACATGGGCATGCACAAGCACACACACACACACACAGAGAGAGAGAGAGAGAGAGAGAGAGAGAGAGAGAGAGAGAGAGAAATTCTACTAGCCATTGATGTTGAATGTGTGTTTATTTTTCCAAACACAAAACATATCGATAATACTGTGGTCGGGTATATACAATTACCAAAGCGTACACAGAGAATCAGTATTCTTTATTCTGTTTATTATGCCTCGATTTTAAGTTTTTTTTTCAAGACAAGGTTTTTCTGTAGCTTTGGTGCCTGTCCTGGAACTAGCTCTTGTAGGTCACGCTGACCTTGAACTTGTAGAGATCTGCCTGCCTCTGCTTCCAAAGTGTGTGCGCCACTACCACCTGGCTTCATCTTTTATTTTTAAGCTATATGATTCTGTAGTACATTTATCAGGCTTGCATATACTGTCAATCAGAACCACAGAATGCCTACTCTGTTTTTGAACAAACATTAAGATTTCCTGGAACTAGGGTTCCTTGGTAGTTTGGGTAATGCTATGGAAGGAGTCTTAAAACATTCAGCCTTAAAGACCAAGGCCTGGGTACAAAAGAAAGGACTATAAACTTGAATGAAGAATCAACCCCAGCCCATAGTATGAGTTGATTGGACCAACTTCAGTTGGCATGGGGCAGTTTCTCTATGTTTTCCCCAAACAGCATCTCACCAGCAGGCACCATCATTGCACACAAGTCTTTGTAATCAAAATAGCATTCCTGGATGTTTTAAAACAAGAGTAAAGGGATCAGATGATCATTTTCTGGACGATGGTGACCCTGAGAAAGAGAAAGGAATTTCTACTGGAATTCCTGGCAGATCCCTTTTTGGTTTTTTGTCTGTTTGTTTTGTTTTGTTTTGTTTGTTTGTTTGTTTCTTGGTTTGTTCATTTGTTTTTTCAAGACAGGGTTTCTCTCTACGTAACTCTGGCTGTCCTGAAATTCACTCTGTAGACCAGCCTGGCCTTGAACTCAGAGATCCACTTACCTGCTTGCCTCTGACTCCTAAGTGCTGGGATTAAAGACACGTGTCACCACCACCTGGGAAGGTCTCTATCCATTATCCATTGGAAAGAGTCCAGAGAAGTATATTCCAGTCATCGCTCTGCCTGATTTCAAGGCTGGATCTGCCATTCATTTATCCATTTGTTTATTTTTTAATTTTACCTGTTGGTTTATTTTTATGGACATGGATGTGTTGTCTGTCTGCATGTCTTGAGCACCACATGCATGCATGGTGCCTACATAAACTAGAAGAGAGAATTAAATCTTGATCTCCTGGAACTGGAGTTAAGGTTTTGAGCCATTATGTGGTGCGCATAATTCAAAACCAGGTACTCCAGAAGACTAACCAGTGGTCCTAACTGCTGAGTCATCTCTCCAGCCATTAATTCAGTTCCTTAAATATGTATTGAGACCCTGAGCTGTACCGGGGTTTGTTCTAGATGCTGAGGATCTGTAAGCTAACCAAATGGAATCTCTGCTCTCCTGGAGCTGACAGTCAAACGGGAAAGACAGACAATGACTGAAGTAAGCATATCCTGCACAGGAGTATATTGTTAATCTGGGCTAGGGAGCTTCCAAGGAACAACATTGTCAGAAAAGACTTCATGGAAAATGATGGAAAGACATGCAATGGGGAGCCCTGGGGAGGACTGAAGGGAAGCACTGTCAACAGAGGAAACCACAAAGGACATCTGACAAGGTTAGATGGCTCACAGGGAAGCTGGTGCTGGGAGAGAATTAGCTGGACAAGGCAGCAGAGTTGAAGGAAGAGAAGAAATAGGGACATGTGAGGCTCAAGGAAAAACAGGGCTCCCAGAGCCAAGGAAATGGTGTTCCAGCAGCTATGTAGGAATGGACTGACTGAAGGCAGCCCAGAGCAGGACCTGGGAAGCAACAACGCAAAAGCGTAAGAACCAGGAAAATACTAGAAATGATACATGAGAGCTATGATCTTCAAGATTCCATACTTCCCACAGATATCAAATAATAAACAAACTAACAAATGAAAACTATCTTTGGTGCCTCATCTTAATTGTTCCTCAGATTTTACAACAATGGGTATTACACTTTTCACATAGCTAAGAAACCTGAGTCACAAAAAGTCAAGGTTCTCACCCCATTCTGCAGTCAAGGACTGTTTCAGAGCTGAAAGTAATTCTGTAGAAGTTCAAGGGAACACTAAAGATAAGTGGTGACGGGTCTGCCAGGTTCATCCTCACTAATGTGGCAATAGGCAAGGGGGAGGGCGCTACATCTCACAATAAGGTATGGTGCAACCTAATGATGGAGAAGAGCAGCCAGAACTTCTGCACCACTGCCTGTCGACCACAATAATGACCAGCACAGCAAGACGTCCTCAACAGTGCAATAGTGGCTTCTGTCTAAGGGGTAACCAACAGCTATCTAATTGGACTTAAGCTCTGCTCAACAAGAGGGAAACCCAACCCACTACACATGGCTGGTGAGGCCATGGGATCCAGAAGAAAACCAACTACAGCCACTTCTCTCTGCCAATAGCATCTGTTCCTGTAGTTTAATTCCTGGTCTTTATGCTTTTATATCTTTACTCATTCTCTTTATGCTAAATACCATAGACTTTGTTTTTATTTACTCTAAATGCTTACCTTTATGGTGAGGGTAGCTCTTAACCTTCATCAAAGAAGCCTGCATTTTGCATCAAGTAGAGTTTTGTTTTCTTTAAAGAGATTCTGTAGTTTCCAAACTGACAACCAATTTGAAGAACTTTTAGAGCACAGGCCAAAACGAGGGTAATAAATTCTTGGAAAGGCGTTCTTTTGGGTACACATGAAACCCCTCATTAATTCTGCCCCTGGGATTCCAGGGTTAGACATCAGAAACTGTTTCACACACCACAAAAAACGACTGTCTGGAGACAGTCTTTCCAGCTCAACCCTAAGTTTACCCCAACCCTTGCTGTCACCGCCCAAATGTAGTGGGGTAGCCAACCGGTGGATACTGTTAAGCTGTATTTGAAGGAAAGATAATTTTCTCAAAAGCTACTCTCTTCAGAAATAAAAACACCCTGTGGTTTTTGAATACCGATTCTGCTCTAAGATGTCTACATGTACAAAGAACATGTCTTCAACTTTCAGAAACAGAAGAAAATCAATGTGAAAGGTTTTATGTGCCTAAAAAATGAAAACAAGTAGAAATAACAGTAAATGAATCCTAGAAGACAAAATCAAACTGGAACAAATTCACATAAAACTGTATCAAATTTGAAAAATAATAACGTGGAAGGAAGACTGATTCCAAGCAACTTCTGAGTACAGTGTTCTGTATGTGTATATATATATATATATATATATATATATATATATATATATATATATATATACACACACACACACAAGCAAAAATGGACATATTTAAAGACAAGAAAAATAGTAAATATAAATAGTAAACATCGCCCACTAAGGTCATTTATCAGTAATCAAATATTATTGTCACTTTGAGACTATTTTACATGCAATGAAGAAAACAAATAAAATCAACAATGTTATAACAAGAGAAAAAGATGCAGATACAAAATTGATGTAAGTGAAATCAAGTAATAAGAAAACACCAGAAATAATACCTTTTGCTTGTTTTGATCTCTGTCTACTGAAGGACATTGAAACAACACAACACAGAAGAGTGAGCATGCCCAGTGTCCATCCAGTTAGCATTTCCTACTGAGAGAAACAAGGTCCTCCAGAGAAACAGTTTCATGTCCGCATCATGTTGAGGCAAAAAAGATTTTGATTGTGATTAATCATGGATTAATGAAAGTATGACAGAATACACAGAAACATGACTGTCATGGGAAATCGGGGAAACTGGACAATAAAAGGAAAAGTATGGGTTAGGAAGGATTAAGCTCAGATGATAGAAGTCTTTCCCAACTTTCCCGAAGCACTAGCTTCAATCTCCCTACCACATAACAGCAAGCATGCTGAGACACACCTGTAATCTCAGCTCCTGGAAAACAGAGGCAGGAAGAGGTCAGGGTACCCTTGGCTACATACCAATTCAAGGTTAGCCTAGCATACATGAGTCCTTGTCTTAAACACACCAAAACACAATGAGGTATCACCTTATGCCAGCAAGAATGGTTATTATTTTAAAAAGAGAGAATAAAAGCACATGTTGACAATCACGCAGGGAAAGGGAAACTCTGGGGCCATGTTGGTAGGAACAGACATTAGTACAGCCTTTATGGAAAAACCATTGATGTTCCTCAAAAGATGAAAATATACAACTATATAATTAACATATGATCCAGAAATTCTCCTATCACACATTCATCACAACACTATATACAATAACTGAGAAATAGAGACCTCTAATTACCCACACACTGATTAATGTATTTTTCCAACGTCAACTAGACCCACACAGTGGCATAAAACCCAGTCATGGGAAGGAATGAATTTCTGTCATTTGCAACGGCCTAGACGGAACTGGATGGCATACCGTTAAGTGAAATAAATGAAACAAGGAAGGACAAGTAGCACACAAAGCCACTGAGGTGCAGCATCAAACGCTGATGCCATGAAAGCTTCAGGAGAACGGTAGCTCGAGGCCAAAGACAGCAGTGGGAAGAGAGATTGGAGAAAGGTCCACCAGCCAGCGGTGTGAAGTCACAGTGAGAGCAAGCGATTCCGCTACTGCACAGGAGAGATGACAACATGCAAAAATTTCAGAAAACAACAGTGAGCATGTCAGATCCCTTACGCTATGTGATTTATCATTTCTCTCAGGGAAAGAGCTTTGCTCAAAAATCCCCTGAATTACAGTTAAATCCCCAAGGATATATATTCATCTACTTCGATACAGACAAGACCCTCAGTCTGACACCTCGACCTCCCGCTGGGAAGGTAACTATAATTCTTCTCATTTGCTTCAGGTGCCTTATCAACTTGTAAATATCCCAGAAGCTGTCTTTACTGCTGCCTGGTGCCCAGTCATAGATTCCCACAGGCCTGGTCCACACCAGTCTCACTGTACTTGATTGATCCTTAGAAAAAAGCCAGAATGACCCCAGGAGCCTTGCTGAACTACAGTCAAATAAACGTTACTCTGGGAGGTTGCACAGAGATTGTGGGTGGAGCACGGGAGGCATGGTGAGCCAGAGGAAGCTCTTCAAGGAGGAAACACAGCACTCTCATCTCAGGCACCAGACCAGTTCTGAGAGCGCAGCTGTAGTCAGCACGCGTTCATCAACTAAGCCTGTGAGTGGTCAGATAGTGCCTATGTTGTCCAGATTAGAGAGCAAGGACAAGCAGGCAGATACAAAACCAAGATGTTTTTTTTTACACTGAACCAGCAGAAGATTTGAATTATAAGCCAGAAAACAAACAAAAACAAAACAAAAAAAACGGGCAGATATGGATATCTACCCATTTGTTTTGGGTAGGTTAAAGCAATTTTAAGTCAACATAATAAGCAGTAAGAATTTCGCCAATGTAAGTAAGAAACGAAAGCACGGTTTGAAACAAATTGTTCATTTGTGCAGAGAACCAAAGTATTCCATGACAAACAGCCAAGGCCCGGGACTCCTAAAACCACTGAATTACCTCTCTCTGAATTTCCAGTTTAGACGTACTGACCCTCAGTCCTTCTCTCAACCACAAGAGTCTTCATTTCACCCTGAAGAAGTATCACAAAATTCTTCCCTGACTTTTCAAAGCAAACCATCTTAATTTGCCACACTATTGGGGAAACAAGGTGGTAACGGAGAAGGGAATGCAGTGAAATCAAAGAAACCATGATAATTAAAAAAAGGGGGGGGTCAAACTTCTCCATTAGTCTGGACACATGATCATTCTGAAAATTTCATATCCTCCAAACCTAGAAATACACAACAGAAGCTAAAATTCTCTAGAATTGGTCATGGGGTGGGGGTGGATGCACGTGTCCCATCCTCAGGTTGCTTCTTCCAGTTTTGGGTTCTCCAAAGCCGAAGAGGCACAGCTCGCCGGATGAGAGAAGCCAAACTTCTTGGGGCTGGCACAGGGTAAACATTTTTGTCTTGCTCGAATTGTTTTAAGTAATTGAAAACATCACTCTGCTGGCCAGCTGCTCAAGTCACACGGCCATAAGGACAGGGAAACCAAGGCTTGGGACCTGGTCTTCCAGTGTGACCTAGATAGCTGCTCAAAAGATGGGAGTGGTAGTCGTTTTTGAACGTGAGAAATGAATTAATGATTCTAAGTCGGTCCTAAGCCATTCCACCCACCTCCCTTTGCCAAGCCATCAAGGGGACCCATCTATGGAGGGAGTTTGCATCCTCACAGGTATTAGTTCTATGACTGCCCTTACAGAATCACCTAGCTTCAATCTGACTGAAAATTGGATCATTGATATCCTCCACCCCCCCACCCCCGCCCCCAGAGCCTTTCCAAGCTTTTCCTGAACGCGAAACCCATTTGTGGCCTCTTATTAGAGTCGTGTTGGTGTAGCTCAAACTGTTCCAACCTCGGGGACTGGGATGATGTCCAGCTCTGAGTCAGGTACCGCGCTGGACAGTGTCTGCTCCTTTGTCAGCGTTGAACATTCGTACACATTTGTTCAATGTCACGGTTCTAAACCATAGGCCACGGGGAGAGCTCGCTTTGTGCTTTTCCCCTTTTTTGGAAATGCATTTTAATCTGCTTTAATGATTATGTCTTCATGTCCGATCCTGTAGGTGAAAGCCAACAAGACCCCAGAGTGGAAAGTAAGCAGTGGAGAGGAACACAGGCAGAAATCTGTTTAGAGTCACGTGTCACTTCCTAGGGTTTCCTAGCAACGAAACTCGGGATTACTGCTTGGGCAAATCACTGAGGCCTAAAGAAGTCATCCTTAGCTGGGCCAGGTAGAGCAGGACTGTAATCCCAGCTATTTAGGAGCTGAGGCAGGAGGATTGCAATTTACTATAGCCCTACTTGGACTATAGCAAAAGTTCAAGGCACTTGATGAGACTACCTCAAGATTTATAACAGCTCAAAAAGGGCTAGGGGTGTAGTGAAGTTGTAGAACTCTTGTCGAACATGCGTAATTTCTAGGACAAAGGGAACTCCTTGTGAAGAGCTGTCATTCAGGGTCCTTACTTCAGAGCCATCAGTTCAGTGGGCATGCCGTGAGACCAAGAGTCAGAGCAGGGAAGGGTGTGGGGGAGGGAAGGGAAGTGTAATTAAATTACAGTTTCAAATATTAAAAAAAAAATCTTAGCACCTACCAGAAACTTCAGATCATTTTTAAAAAGTAGACAGGAGGACAAAATCCAGAGCACTAAGAGCTAAACCCAGCTGGAGTAGGGCAGGGTCCTAGAGAACTGAGCAAATGTGGATGCTGTTGTGTGGCGTGCCTGGAGGGTGGGGCAAACAGCATGCAGGTGTCCAAGCTGTCATTTCTCTCTTGGTGTCTTAGTTAGGGTTTTATTGCTGTGAAGAATCACCATGACCTCGGCAACTCTTATAAAGGAAAACATTTAACTGGGGCTGGTTTACAGTTCAGAGTTTCCGTCCATTATCATCAGGGTGGGAAGCATGCAGGCAGACACGGTGCTGGAGAAGGAGCTGAGAGTTCTCCATCTGGATCAGCAGGCAACAGGAAGTGACAGCAACACACAGACCTTGACTGAGCTTCTGACCTCAAAGCCCACCCCCTGATGATGCTCTTCCTCCAACAAAGCCACACATACTCCAGAAAGCCCATACTCATAGTCCTACTGCCCGTGAACCTAGGGAAGGCATTTTTATTCAAACCACCACACTTGCTTTGCTGTTTACCACTTGGTCTCGGGCAAAGAAGGATTAAAAAGAAAACAAACTATGGCCAACAGCCGCCTGTAGCCCATTTCCCAGACTCTGCCTTTCTTACTTGCCACACTTCGGGACATTTTATGTCACCTGTAAGCACAGTCCAGCTTCTACCCTCAGGAACTAGCAACCAGAGTGGGGCAGAGGGCACCCACTTGCCTTTGGCCCCTGGCAGTGCCACTAGAGCGGCCTGTCAGTTTCTGACCTCTTGGCTCTAGGACAGAGATGCTCAGACTTTATCATTCACTGTCCTTCAAAAGAGTTTGTAAGGTAATCCCATCTACTTCTAAATTGACAACTGGCGTTTCACTGTGTGGGATTAAATGGCTACAGAGGGTATACTTCCAGGTATGGGGCACATTTTGCTATTTTTAAATTAAACTGTATTATGGCTCTTTTTACTTAAAAATGAAGAGACAAATAGAAAAATCAGGGAGTCTTTAATTGTAGAGAGGGGAGGCCAGGACAGAAGAAGAGGGAAGTAGGAGGGAAAAACAGCACTAAAGGTGCCTGGAAAAGTCATAAGAAATCATATTGTTCTGTATTTACTTAAAATTACATATAATACATTGTGTCACACATATACTATATATAGTATATATAATGTATATATATGTATATAGTGTATATACATATACATATATATATATAGAGAGAGAGAGTATGTGTTGTGGAATACTATTTTAAGATGTGTTACGTTCGTTTATGCTGTGGAATATTTGTTTAATGATGCAAAGATGTGTTGCATTCTTTTATGTTGCATTTGTTTTAACTCTGTGAAGCTGTGTTACTTTGCCTGCCTAAATACCTGATTGGTTGAATAAAGAGCTGATGGGCCAAATGCTAGGCAGGAGAGGGATAGGTGGGGCTGGCAGGCAGAGAGAATAAATAGAAGAGAGAAGAGGGAGGAGCAAAAGAAAGGAGAAGGAGAGGAGGATGCCCAGGGGCCAGTCACGCAGCCACTCATGGAGTAAGAAGGAAAGAGAGATATATAGAATCAAGTAAAAGCCCAGAGGCAAAAGGTAGACAGGATAATTTAAGTTAAGAAAGATGACTAGAAATAAGCCAAGTTAAGGTCAGGTATTCATAAGCAAGAATAAGCCTCTGTGTGTTTATTTGGGAGCTGGGTGGTGGGCTCCCAAAGAGTGAATATTTTAAAAAAGCAACAAATAAAAAACAAAACCCACAATATGTAGATATAGATATCTAGAGAGAATTTAACTGAATTAAGTCACACAAGGTGATAATGCTTTCCTCAACATCCACAGACTACTTAATAAAACCCCTAGGTCCAGAAATGAGACCTCCTTTCAAGTTGTTGGTCAGGGTTATCCAAGACATTTCCCAAACATTATAGGCACTGCCATTGCCGTTGGTTGCCCTACCTGGGCTGAAGGTAAGTCCTTATTGCTGCAAACACCATGTACGTCAGACATAGGACTCAGAGGATCTGAGCTGGACCTTACCTGAAAGGCCCTCCCTGAAGATGCACTCTCAACACATCATACAAGCTGACAAAGGAGAAAATCGATCAACAGTCCGAGCAGCCTGCAAAGCTTGTAACCACAAAAATGAAGATCACCCTACGGGTGCAGCGGTGCCGCTATGGTTTGTGGATAGTCAACAGCTGTCTACTTTGACTTAAGATCAACTCAGTGGGAGGAAAACCATACTTGGAAACCTAAACCGCTTACCCAGAGCTCTATTTATTGTCAACGTGATACAAACTGAGTCACTTGCGAAGAGGGAACCTTAATTAAGGAAATTCCTTGATCAGAATGACCTATACACATCTCTTTGGGTCACTGTCTAGTTGCTGGTTGATTTAGGAGGGACAGCCCACTGTGGGCGGTACCATCCCTAGGCAGGTGGGCCTGGGCTGTATAAAAAAGCTAGCTGAGCAAGAGCCAGGGAGCAAACAAGGGAGCGAGCGAGTCATTAAGTGTCTTTCCTTCATTGTTCCTGCCCTGGCTTTCCTCAGTGATGAACTGTGACCTGGGAAATGGAAGCTGAAATAAACCCCTTCCTCTTCTGAATTGGTCTTAGAGGTTGTTTTGTTTTTTTTAATCACAGCAACAGAAAGCAAACCAGACTATATATATATGGATAGTCACAGATGTTGTAGACAGACACGGAGAGGCACTTGTAGAATATACATCTATAGATATAGACAAATACAAATATATACTCATCTGCATATAGATACATATATTTATAGATAGCTGCATATTGGCTGACATTAATGTTTTTAACTTTAGTATGGCTTCTTTTAGTTCCTGTAACTAAAGGGGTCCAAAAGTTTGAAAATGTGTCCTGGATTTAGTTACTATAATTTTAGTGGAAATGAACAGATTATTATAAATCTTAAGACAGGAAAAGTATAATTTATTAGAAATGTAGCTTTAAACAGGTGTTCATCATTCTAGTTATTTCTACAGATAAATATTTTTTACTCTTGGAATGAATCAGAATTGGGCATAAATTGTAACAAAATTTTCCATGGAAAATGTCTCAGAAACCTTATTTGTGTGAATAAGGACACAAAAATGGGGGATTTTTGTGGTGGCAATGGATTCAGTCAATTCTTTGAACTCTTTCTGATCTAAGTTTAATAGCTTTTGAACTGGATAACTTGGCTAGATTCCTGCACTTCTGTAAAGCAGAAAATCAGTTACACAAAGTTTGTAATACAATCACAGCTACCCAGTTCTCACACCAGCTTCAGTAGTTCTGATGAGGACTGAATCCATGGGACCTTCAGCAATTTCTTTTCTTTTTTTCTTTTTTTTTTTTACATTCTAGTACCCACTTCCTTGATGGAGAAAAATCAACCTTGGAGGGACAAAAGCCATGTCTGACCCCTTTTAGATACAGAGCTCAGACATCCGTGAAGAGAGGAGGTAGGGCTGATAGGACATCTTCCGTTCCAAACCAGAGGTGAGCATTCACAGGGTGAGAGAAGGGAACGGCTGCCACCATGGGGATGCTCAAAGGCAGATTAATTTGAGACAATACTGCACATGATTTAAGACCCAGTAAACAAAGCAGGACGGGAAAAGTCCTTAGAAATGCTTTCATTTTAAATCAAACATTAATCACCATCAGCAACAGCGTCACTTTGATTGTGTTTTATGGAGGTTTTGAGCATCTGGTAGTCACGGCTCAGAAAATGTGAAGTGTTTCTGTATTGCATGAAAGACACTTATCCTCCAGGGAAACTTACCCGCAACTTTCAAGTACTTGTACTAGAATAGGTTCAAATAGTGAAAACAGTGAAGGCAAAAGGACATGGATGCACTAGAGAATCTGACTTCTGTCCAGTGAGCCAGGACCCCACACTCCTTATGTCCAATTTCTCTACCAATCCCAGAGACATTGCCCTCATGTGCAGGTCTTCCTCCCAACCCATGGAAAGACAGGAAAATGCTAAGACATACTCCGTATGGACTGAATATTCATGTGACTCCGCACTCAGATATAAAAACACCATCTCCCAGTGTGGTAGTGAAGCTTTTGGGGATTAATCCACATGGGGGGGATTATTGCCCTTGTAAGAAGACACCAGGGCTATCCCTCTCCTAGACATTTGCTCAAAGGACTCTAAGTCTTCCACAGAAATAGATATTTGTTTATTGCTGCACATTCACAAGACCTAAAGAATGAAACCAACCTAAATACCCACAAGCAGATAGATGCTCTTTCTTTAATGTGGTACAGGCAAGAGAGATGATTCCGTGAGGAAATGTGCTTGCCACCAAGCCTGATAACCTGAGTTCAAACCCCAGGATGTACACAGTAGAATGAGAGAACCAGACCCCATAAGGTGTCCTCTGACCTCCATTGGTGTGGTGGTGGAAATGCAGGCATCTTCTTAGTGCCTGGTCCCCAGTCACTGTTCTGACAGCTCATCCTGCCCCCAACTGTGTGCAGCCTGAGATCCTGCCTTACCTTCTGGCAGATCTCTGAGTTCAAGTTGAGATCCTGTCTCAAAATTTGTTTGCCATGGTCTTACCATTTTGATATTTTAAATAACAAAATATGGCATACTGGTAAGTTATAAAGAAAAGAGCCCAATTTGATTCACGGTACTGGTCAAGGAGCTAATTCTGGTGACAATCACATTGCCAGCAGAGTTCCAAGGTAACAGGGGGCATTATCTAGTGAGAGATCTCACCAAACTGACCCACTCTCAATATATCGAGCAATCCAATGAGGGGATTAACTCATGCATGATGGCAGAGTCTTAATTGCCTCTTGAATCCCCAGCTGATCTCACCTCCTAATAGCTCCTCATGGGCATTAAATGTCAATGTGAGTTTCACGGGTGGGCAAACTGGATTCAGACCGCAGCACCCCTCTGCCCCCGTGTCTGCTGCACCATTCCAGCGGGCCCCGTGCACAGCTGCTTTCTCACAGGTCACTTAAACAACATTTCAATTTGTGTTCAATTTCTATCCGACATATGACTTTCAATATTTTTCATGTTTCTGCATAGTCGGAAAGGAGAATTTTAGTGACTGCTTTAGAGATCCTTGCGCTGGTACCACAAAATTTATTAAATTGCCTTCTCAAGCCATCCTCTAAGGGTACGAAAAAAATTATTATTTTTCTTTTCAAATTCCCTGCTCTTGATTTTTGTTTGTTTGTTTTTTAAAAGACACCAGCATCTGTGGTCTTCATGAGAAAAGTCATGTAAGAATCACACGTCATCTCTCTGACTCTACGGTGTTGCTTGTTTTATTATCTATCTATTTTACACTGCTCTTTAGTAAGGATTAAGGGTTCTAGGTATCTGCTGACTGAGACACGTTCATTAGGTATATTAGAACTCTGCATATCTAGAGGTTTAAAACCATAAAATCGTAGGAATTCCCTCCTTCTCGCACCCCCCCCCCCACATTCTGTCCTCCTCTTTTTTTCCTTCTCTCTCCTCCCTCTGTCTTCCCTCAGCTTTCTTCACCTCCATTCACTCAGAAATCTCCCATGGAGTACATTTAGCACATAAGGAAAGGTAGTTCACACTCTTGCAAACCGCAGTCTGTGTTTGTACTCTGTGATGTCAGCCCATGTGAGTGTTAGGATCTGCCCAATTTCTCTCCCTTGCAAGGTCACTCCGTGTAGAACATCTCTGCTAGAAGGGCCATCCCTGTCACGTCCACACATAGTGACTGTCCCCCAGAGAGCATTCATTGTCAAAATCTATGAAAAATTTAGACGTCTATGGAATTTGATACTCTTGGGCATATTTGTGTCCACAGATGTCAGGTGTTTTTTTTTTTTAAATACAGCTCTTTATGTACTCGTCCATTTTTGTCCTCTATTATAGTGTGAGAAATATCTGTCCCAGCACCTACATCCTAAGGAAAAGGGCCACTGTATAAAAGCAGATTCTGTTTCCACCATCCCGGGTCATGTACTGGAAATAATGCTGCTTGGTACAAGATGGTTCTTGGTAGTTTTGTGTCAACATCATTTGGAAATTTTTCCCCTCGGGTACTTTAACTAAAAATTTAAACTCCCTGGAAATGATAGACTCAGACAGAAGGTATAATCTGCTTGGCACCATCCCCAACTATTGCTCCTCTTCTGTGTGCATATGAGGGTTTAGTTTGAAATGTGGCTAAAATAAAAGTATTCATATCAAACTATTTACATTATAATTTCAGTATGAGTAGTGACATCTGGCGGCACTGGTGACTCCTGCATGAGCAGTGCCCTGGAGCAGAGAAGTGACCAACCCCTTTCCACAAGATAAGCAATGATGGACGTTGCTGCCCGTAGCCATGTGAGATTGCAGTCCCTGACCTAAGGAAGAAGCCAGAGTGCTGCACAGTAGCATCAGAAGAGCTTGGGATAAATCCAAACCCACTCCATAACCAAAAAGACCTTAGACGCTGCACTGCTGGACCCCTTCCTTGAACATTCTTCCCTTCTTGTCACTCTGATGCCTGCTTACTATGCCTCAATTAAGTAAAACCTACTCTAAAGCCAGGCCCTGACTATTTTCTCTGCCAATTACTTTTGCCCAGGCAGTTATGAGGAGCAGTTCTTAGCTTTTCCCATGTCTTAACTATCACCCTCGGGCAAGAGTTTCCCGGCCATCTTGTCTAAAACAGCAACACTCACATCTCTAGCATCACATGGCTCTGTCTTTATAGCCCTTATCGCTTGCTAGCATTTCACTGTGCCTGTTTGCTGGTTGACTGTCCGCTCTACTTATTTCTGTTTTGTTGCTGTGCCCCAGCAGGAGCGTCAGAGTCCAGGACACAAGTATTTGAAAATCAGTAGATAAACTGTTGAGAGCCCGAGGTCTTGTGCTCACAGATAAGCACTAGGGAAACATAGGATTGTCTCTTCAAAGGACCTGTTTTCTGCCCATAAGGTTGAGAATGGATGTAGTGAGTAGCCCGGGGACCTGTGCTATCTGTAGGGCCAGGCCACACCTGAATCCCCCAAACTATGGTGATTACGCCAGACTCTTTCTCCCTAGACCTTTGTCTTGAGCGTTGTTTCTCAGCCAAGAGAACCCATCTTTAAGGAAGAGGTTTTATGTACTTTGAAAAGAGTTTCAATGTAACCATGTTTCTTAAGCTTTGTTGTTTGCCCCGGACTGAGGCAATTATCATCAGTGAACATTTTTCCAAAGTTGTGCTGTGCTTACGTATGTCTAAAATAAACTGCCTGGCATCAGACTTTAGAAGTTTGAACTAGTATCAGCCATTGAGTTGTGCTGAACCAGATTTCCTTCATGCCTCATGCGTGTCATTATTCTGCCAGCCCTGCTGTTTCCAGGGACTCCCCTCCCACCACATACACAAAGCATCAGGGGGGGGGAAATGTTTTATATCTTTGGTTCCCCAGTTTTCCTCTTCAGAGCAATTAAAGAATTTAATCTCATCAACTTTATCATTACTTTTAACTTTAAAATGCATGTCCTACAAAATTGGGAGCATGATGGGGGGAGTAGAGAGGGTGGAAGGGGAAGATGAGGGAGGAAGGGGAGGGGTGAGGAGAACTTGAGGGAACAGGATAGTCAAGATGGAGGAAGGACAGAGATGAGAGCAAGGAAAGAGATTTTGATTAAGGAAGTCATTATAGGGCTAGCAAGAAACCTGGCACTAGAGAAATTCCCAGGAATCCACAGGGATGACTCCAGCTAAGACCCTAAACAATAGAAGAGAGAGGACCTGAACTGACCTTGCCCTGTAGTCAGACTGATGAATATTTTAAATATCACCATAGAACCTTCATCAAGCAACTGAGGGAAACAGAGGCAGAGACCCACATTGGAGCATTGGACTGAGTTCCCAAAGTCCAGTTGGAGAGTGGGAGGAGTGAGAATATGTGCAAAGTGTTCAAGACCATGATGGGGACACCCACTGAAACAGTCTGCCTGAGCTAATGAGAACTCACCAACTCCAGCCGGGCAGGGAAGAAAACAGCATAGGTCCAAACTAGTCCCTCTGAATGTGGTTGACAGTTGTATGGCTAGAGCACCAGACAGTAGCACCAGGATTTATCCCTACTGCGTGTATGGGAACCTATTCTCTTTGGATGGATACCTTGCTCAGCCTAGATATAGTAGGGAGGGCCTTGGACCTTCCCCAAAGCAATGTGCCTTACTCTCTTTGAAGAGTGAAGGGGGGTGGGGCGGGGGGGTAGGTGGAGGCGATGGGAGGAGGGGAGGGAGTGGGAACTGGGATTAGTATGTAAAATGAAAAAAGATAGTTTGCTTTCTTTTTAAAAAATAGAAAGTGAAATTTGCCCTCCCCCAAATGTATGTCCTACAGCTTATGCTGGAGAGGATGTGGGGTAAGAGGAACACCCTTCCATTGCTGGTGGGAGTGCAAAGTTGTACAGCTACTTTGAAAATCAGTATGGTGATTTCTCAGAAAATTAGGAAACAGTCTACCTCAAGACCCAGAAATACCACTGTTGTGTATATGCCCAAAAGATGCTCAATCATACCACAAGGACATGTGCTCAACTATGTTCATAGCAGCATTATAGCCAGAACTTGAAAAGAACATATATGCCCCTCAACTGAAGAATAGATAAAGAAAATGTGGCATATTTACACAATGGAGTACTACACAGCAGTAAAAAAAATCTTAAAATTTGCAGGCAAATGGATGGACTTAGAAAAAAACATATTGAAGTGAGGTAACCGAGACTCAGAAAGACAAATATAATATGTATTCACTCATAAATGGCTTTTAGACATAAAGAAAAACTAGGCTACAAGCCATAACCCCAGAGAAACTAGACAACATAAAGGACCCTAAGAGAGATATACATGGATCTACATAGGAAGGTGAAAAAGACAAGATCTCCAGAGTAAATTTGGAGCATGGGGGTTACAGGAGAGGGTAGAAGGGAATAGGGGAGGGAGGGGAGTGGAGAAAAGTTCAAGTAACCAGGCTTGGAGGCAAGAACTTTTACCCACTGATCCAATTCTCCAGACTCAGAAACATTTTTCCTCTGAAGTTGGTTGAATATATGGATGTGAAACTCACAGATATAGTTGCTAACCTCCATGAGCTTCAGGGGAGTCTCTCAAGGGACTTGAGAATTAATCATGTGGTTTCTTCCTAGTAGGCCCAGGTACACGGCTGCACAGCTGATCAGGCTGCAGAGACTCTGCAGTCAGGCCAAAGTGAGCAGAGTCCACAAAGTGAGCAGAGGCCAAGGTTGGCTTGCGCAGGCGCGAGACCCTGATTTGTACTGTCTAGTAAGGTAGCCATTTCCCCTGACCTGCACATCTTTGGACTTGACTTGACTAAGGACATAGGAAATGAAAAAATGACAGACGCAGTAAGGGTAAGCTGGGATCTGGTGGGCCGTGTACCAAGAGGCGGCAGCAGCAATACAGGTTACCCCATCTCCATAAACGGTCTCTGTAGCCTCAAGCTGCCATCAGTCATCTGGGATGAGGAAGCTCTGACTGGTACTTTCTTCACATACTGGTTTTAGCGAAAAGTCAACCATTTTTCAACTTCTGTTTTTGGATCAGGAGAAGGCCCCGGCCATTCCTGTGAGTCTGAGGCATTAACTTGTTTGACCTAGCTGTCCTTACATCAACATTACACATTCATTCATTCAGGATGTATCCATTACACACAGTTGATAGCCTTTCATAGCTATGTGAGTAACTAAGTTTAAATGAACTCTAAAATACCGATTGATGCTTTATTAAATCTTTCCTAAAAGATTTGAATAAATTACTTAGAGTAGGTCTAAGTAAACGCAGCCAACAACCTGACTTCCTAGTTGCTTTTAACTTAGCTCCTTCCATTCTCCCACTTGACCCAAGAATTCCAAGTCTGAGAGACGAGGGCCATTAGTAAAACACTATATAAGGCACCAGCGAAGTCCTGAGAAGCAGCCCTGACTCTAGGCAGCTCCCTCATCTTGAAAGCGCTGCTCAGCTCTCAGACTCTCCTCCCTTGAGTCTCTTCCTCAGGACTGCCAGAGAGTCTAGAGAATGCTTGTGGCTTGGTGGCTGTGGTCCTGCTCTGGGGCAACCCTTCTCGCTCCTCACAGCTGCCCGGGCACAGTTCTCAGCTGGGTCCTGCAGAGCCTTACAAATCACCTTCTGTCTTTGGGGGAAAAAAAACAAAAGCTGGCTCCCTGGAGTTGCTCTAGTTCACTTTCTTGGTTGGAATTCACTGCTTCTTTTGATGTTTATCAATACATCACTAGTAGGTGTTCGTGCCAAGATCATGTCTTGGTTAAGGTGATATATCATCCACCCAAGGCATATTCCAAGCAACTCCACACCACTTGTAGGAGCCGAAAGATCCGTGATCAGCATAGATGGCAAGAGCCCAGCCAGCGAGGCCCCAGATCTCCTCTGGACATCTTACTCACCAACACAGGGCTGCCTTTGAGCAACTGTGTATGTCAGGGAATGCCTCCAAGAAGGTGTGTGACTCCAGAATAATTAGAGGCTGGTTAAGTGAGTTGGGAAAGCCTGGAAGTCACAACCACAGCCAACCCTAGACAAGGTGATGAAGTTGCAACATTTTGTGTTTGGCTGTTCTCCAAACTGTCCTGAGACTCGGTCTCACTCTCTTCTTTGTCTCCCAGTCTTCCTTCCCTCTGGCTGATCTGGGACTCTCTGTCTTGGCTTCTTACGCCTCAGGGACGCTCCTCTGAGGTTCTTTTTCTCCCATGGAAACTTTGGGTTTTTTTTCCCATTAGGCTCTGCTGGTTGAGATGGACTGGTTAACGGGATGAGCCAATTTACTGACAGGTGGAGTCCCTCAATCTGGTCAAAATGTGGAATCTAGAGGGCATTAGGAACTTAGGGTGGTATAACTGTGCATATTATCATTTGGGAGAAAATGCCTTCCATTTTATCATCATCTAAACTATGTCTGTGACCCCCACATTAAAGCAAATGAGACAAATAGTAGTGCTGAAATTAGGAAGAAGACTTCACCCTAACAGGGCCTCTGCTAACCACAGGATGACAGAGAACTAGATGCAATAAAGAGAGGAGTTTCAGCCCAGAGGTGAGGGGGGAGGAAAGACTATGAAGGCAGGAAGCAGGGTCTCACACTCATGTTGCCTTGGAGATCATACCCAGCACCCTCTCGTTCCTGACAAGGAGCAGCTCATCTTCTCAGGGGAAAGTGTTTTTCTGAGAACTTGAAACATCCCCACTACAAAACATAGGTGTTGTTAGGAAATCTCTAAGATATTTATCAGGCTTAGGATGCCACCATCTTTGGTACCACCAATAAAATCCAGGAGAGGCAGCAGTAGGTGTGGGGGAAGACTGGGGAGGCTGAGTTTGAATGCCAGCTCCACTCCTAATCTGAAGAGGAAACTTCTGAGAACAGCTTGGCATCTCTGGGCCCTAGTTCCCCGGTTCCCCCCAAATATCCCAGTCTTCTCCAGTTCTGACATCCTAAATAAACTGCCAAATATCTACTGAAAATAAAAATTTCTATACTGACTTTTTATTACTACTAAATTTGGCTTTCATATTTGAAAAGGAAAAAATTATCTTGCCAAACACTAAGCTGTTTTCTTCCTTTTGAATCTGTCAACATCTTGTCCCAAGGAGCAAAATCTTCTCTTGAAAGCCTCAGAACAGTTTGTGGTGGTTGCAGTTCTTGTCTCAGAAAGATTAATTGGAAATGAAATCTAAGGAAGAAAATTCAAAGCCCATTTCTATGCTTCCTGCTTTTTAGATCCTCTAACATGTAAATCGACCGTTACAAAGAGGATTAGTTATTAGAATGGTCTGCGTGCAGTCCAACGTTCAGCTCCCAGTTCATTCCTTGCCAGGGGATCCCAACTGACCTGCATCTTAATGGCCTTCTTTTCATCCTTCAGGGAGATGAACTGCATACTAACTCCAAGACCTGTGTTTTCCAACTTCAATTTAGCCATAACTTTAACAAACTGCAGACTCGCCCCCCAACTCACAAATCGTGCTTCAAACAAACCCGAAAACTGCTGGTAATAATAGTGACACGCATTTGCCTCCCCACACCACTTTTGGCCACTGTGTGATCGCAGCAGAAAACCTAAGACAACAGATGAGGGGTTCCTTATGGGAGCAGAAATGACTCAAAGACAGACACATCAGCAAAAGCCCACACCCCGTGGGTGACAGCTCATGAAAGCTGGGATACTGGAGCTCATGAGTGTCCTGAGGGCAGCTCAACAGGTTGGAGACTATTCCAGGTACCCCAGGTAGCCCGAGCCTCTTCCAGGCAGTTGTGATGGCCTGAGAGGATCTCAACAGCCCTTAGAGCTCATACTTGGAAAGGGAAGGGTCTAGTATATCTGGAAGCTTCAAGTAACTCCTGAAGTCACTGAGTTGTTTACTTCTGTAGGGGTCCAAGAATCGCTGAAGGAGGACCCCAGGTCAAATAGCATGCGAAGACAAAGAACATTTATTCTGTCAAAGCTTCCAGCATGTGGGATCTACCACCTGTACAAAATGGCAGCCTCGGACAAAGGTGCTCAGCTCCTTTTAAGCATAGCTAGGGGAATTCCAGGATTACCTATGTCATTTCTAGTGTGGTTGCTGAAACAAGCAGCAGTTACATTAATACATTTTTTAAAATTTTTTTTGTTTCTATATTTGAGCATACTTGGGCAAGTCCAGGCCTGTGTCAGGAGGTTACGGGAACTGACCTTTTTTCAGTCAATGTCTTGTAATACTGTGGGGCTGACTCAGGCCTTGGATGTGCTCTCTCTCCCATCTCTGCTGTCAGGGGTGTTGGTGATTAATAGCCCTTTGTTTAAGAAACTGAAACTTAGACCCTGCCTGTAAAATGGGGGAAGATTAGACCTCTTGCTTCCTGTGATTACCGAGCTTCTCTGCAGGATGGACTGTTTCACCTCCCCATGAGCATCCTGTTAGTCCACTTCCCTTTTAACATCCTACATATCTTAACGAGCTTTTTTCCAAGATGGAGTTTTATCTCAAGGGAACATGCTATGAAGCAGTAGAGTGAGAATCGAATGGGTGACCAACTGAACTTCAGGAAAAATCACCAGTGTCCAAGAGTGCTTTCCATTGCTGTGACAAACACCATGATCAAAGCAATCTGGGATGGGAAGGTTTATTGAGTTTAGGCATTGCATCCATAATCCATCGCTGAGTGAAACCAAGCAGCTCAGAAGAAAGGCTGGATTCCCAATCAATCACCTTTGCTGCTCAGAAGAAAGGCTGGATTCCCAATCAATCACCTTTGCTGCTCAGAAGAAAGGCTGCATTCCCATCACCTATTGCTATTCACACTTGATGTGAAGGAGATATGCAGATGACCCCTGACTCACGCCTTCTTCAAGGCCTACGCTCCCTCTTCTCCTGGACTGGAATATGGAAGCGACAGAGCAAAGACAACCAGTTATGGATTAAGGATGAGAGAGTAAGAAGAATCTAGTAGAGTAAGAAAAAATGCCAGGGTAAAGCCCCTGTACCACTGTGTGCTGCTAGTCTTTGGTCCATTTGTTTCTTGATAAATAACAGCTTGTCTTGTTGAAACAAAAGAACCCCAATTAATTATATGTTGACAATTAACCCCAATTAATATCCCAATTAATCATCTAATGATTAATAGTAGAGTTATGATTTCAAAAGGTTTGGCTATTATGCCCCAAATATCATGTTTCTTCTTTCCTTTGGCTTTGACTACCTGAACAAAAAAGAAAACATAGACTCAGAATCAAGCTGTTTCTGCTGGTTACTAATTGTTCTTCAGCCAAAAACAAAATGCAAATTAGGAAAGTTAATTCTAATTGAATATTTTGTGGGCAGATTGTTTAAGTGTATTGGACCAATTAACACAACAGTCCCATAAAGTAGACAGTATTATTACTTCATCTTATAGATGGAAATAAAACATAAGCTAAGATCAGGACAACAGGCATCTGGTTTGAGACCTGGGAGTCTGTAGTTTTAACTATTTTCTATCAGACCTAACTTTCTGCATTTGATAGTAAGTCAAGATCAAAACAAGCACCAAGATCATAGTCAATTCTTGCATACCAGGGATACTACTGAGTGAAGATGACCTTACTTCCAGACAGAAGGGTTATATAAGTCTAAACCCCAAGCCTCTGGTCTTCGTTTTTCACAGGGAAGTGGAAAAGAAGACATTAATACTGCAGATGCTAAAAGGGCACTCTAGAACTGAAGACCTATTTCTGCTTACAAGTCAGAAAACAATGAAGAGATATCCTTACTCTCAGTATCAGCAGGGATAAAGGACTAAGATCAGGAGGTGATACATGTGTGGAAATCCCATGGGAACTCCCCAGAATACTAGGACTGGGATCTTTACCTCGCTGGCCAAGGGAGAAACAATCTCTATCTCATAAGGCTAGAAAATGTATTGCTTTCACTTCATTGGCAAGGAACTTGAATCTTGAATATAATAAACCATCCAAGGTCATATCAGGATTTGCTGGACCTGAGATTTTAAGCCTTAGATTGCCTGTTACCACAACTCACTAATGAGTGGAATTCCCTTGACATGCCGTTATCAGTTTTCTTCTACTAACTAGTTATTGCTTAAGTGGTTTCCTTTCTTTTCCTATTTTCACTCAGTGTTTATTAAGTACCAACTATGCCCAATCTCAGCAAGCTCCTCCTTTCTTTACATTTACAAGCTAATGGAGAAGGCAAAGATGATCCATATAGGGGTTACAAAGAGTTATATAGCAGGTCTTTCTTTAGACCACCAGCTCCCAAATAATGACACGGAGACCTCTTACTAATTATGAAAGGTTGGTCTTAGCTTAGGCTTGTTCCCAACTAGGAGTTATAACTTAAATAAACCTGTTTATATATTAATCTACATTCTGCCACATGATTCATTTCTGTCCTCTGTCCAGTATGTCTAAATTCCTCTGAGTTTTGCTGGTAAATCCCTTGCTTCTCAGATTCTTCTGCCAAGTTTTTATCTCTGCCTGTAAGTCCTGCATAGCCTCTCCTGCCTAGCTGTTGCTCATTTAACTCTTTATTAAGCCAATCAGAAGGTAGCTTAGATGTTGGAGGCTGCTTGTTCATTCCCAGCTGCCCAGACCACAAAATAATCACTCAGAAACTATATTATTTAAATCACTGCTTGGCCTATTAGCTCTAGCTTCTTATTGACTAGCTCTTACGTCTTAAATTAACCTATTTCCATTAGTTTATATTTTTTCACGAGGCTTGTGGCCGACCAACAAGGTTCCAACGCATCTGTCCCTCGTGGCAGCTACATGGTTTTTCTCTGACTCTGCCTACTCTCTCTCTATATATCTCTTTCAGCCTGGCTTTACTCTGTAAAGCTATTGGCCAAAAGCAGCTTTGTTACTAACCAATGGCAGTAAAACATATTCACAGCATGCATCACCTCCCACATCACTTAGGCAGACAAGTAACCACAGAGACACATATTCACACAGTGATCAAATATCCCACAGCAGAGTTAAAATGTTAGGCAATATGACAAGAGATCTCACTGTGTACAACAGTAATAAAAAGAACCAGAAGCCACTGGTGTTTGCTATGTGTTAGGGACAATGATGACATTTTTGCCTGTTGTATTAGAGAAGAGAGATGAGGTGGGGAGAATTTAATAGACTGGGTGATCAAAAATTAACTGAAATTTGAGTTTTAACTTCACAAAAAGTGCTTTTTAGTTTTTGAGTATGTTTTGTACACTAAAGCAGTTTACCTGAAATTAAAATTTAACTGGTAGTGATGTGTTTTACCTAAATTATAGGTGATAGGAATAAAGGATGGGCAAAATATGTCTTCTGGAGTTAAGTCTTGAGTGGGGATATTTTCTCTTCAGACTTGCAACAAGAAAGAGGGAAGGAAAGGGTGAAATAAAGGGCTATTAAGTTATTACTCTATGAATCATTACCACGAGAAGCTAAAACTTTCCCAAGAAGTGGCAGAATTGCTTTTATAGGGACATGTTATTACACTGGGGGAAGTAAGTGTGAAATAAATTAACACATGTATTTCATCTGTTTGTGGATATAAGTCTCTTATTGAGTTAGGTTGATGTCACAGTATGCTAGGACAAAGCTCAGTGTTGCCTAGCAATGCTTAGGTTGTAGACTCCCAACCATGTATAACTCAGGTGAGAGGGAGATGGGGTGTCTCATTTTTAAGGGGTACATAATATGGCCTTAAAGAAGAGATTTGAGTTAGAGAAAGGAGTAGTGTCTTGGGAGTAACAGCTACTACATACTCCATATGGTTTGTCTTTTCCCTCTCTTGGTTCCAGACTTCCTGACTTCTGTAAATCACCATTATTCTTTCAGAATATATATATATATTGTTCTTTTTAGCTAGAGTTTGTTCCTACTATTTTCACCTGAAGAATCAAAGAACTCCAGATCACTGGGCAAAGGAGAGTGGAAGGGTTTCCAAGGTTTAATTTACCTGCTAAATCTGGAATTAAATGGAGTACTAGAGTCTCTATGGAAGGATTTTGTAGATCCTTTTTTTGATATATCCATATCTTAGGGACTCTCCACATGAGAATACAGTACTCGAAATTCCCAAGTCATCCTTATTATTGTTGTGTGCCTTAGAGGACTTAGGTTCCCTGGTTCCTGGGATTTCTCACTTTTATCTTTAAGTGTTCATATATGTAAACTTTGACCTAATAGTTAAGATTTTAGGTCTTAAGTGAAGATCTTAAAATTAAGTCTGTAATTTTAAGAGCTTAAGTGAAGAAATCGTGTCTTTTAGTTCTTCTTTGTCCCCACAAAGTGCTAGGCATGGACTGATTGTAGTAGTAAATCTAAACTGTACTTTGAGCTCTTTGCAAACCAGCCATTGTATAACCACACAGCGGTTTAATGTGATTAAAGCCACAATGGATTGCAGAAGGTTATTTGTTGAGGCCAAGAGAGCTGACCCATGTCACCTTGCCAAAAAGTAATTTTCATGATTGCTTTCGGCCTGACCAAGATTCCTGTGGTCCCACTGGTAAAGTGAACCTTTACTTCCTGACTTTGCTGCTGTCTGACTGCAGCTCCCTGCATTGCATCACAGAACTCTTGGAAGGGCTGTCAGCCCCTCAGGATGCTTGCTATTGGCCCAGCCAAATGTTGATTGCTCACAGGAGGCTCAAGAGCAGATCCATCAGCAGACTGTGGTTATCAGTGACGCAATTGCTGCCACTAAGGACATTCTACTTGGCCCAGTGCTTATGTCAAGTATGTGTTTAGTTCACAGAATGTTATATTGGTACATGAAAATTCCTGTAAGGTGTTCTCTATAAAGTTGAAACACTGGTCTGAAGCAAGAGTACATCCCTACTCATCACAGCCTCCTCTCAATACAGATATCAGGCACTCTTTGGTATAGTGTGTTTGAACTACAGAAACAATTTTACAAAATAGCACAGGTTCTGCCTACGGAGGGTTCATGTCTACAATCCCAGCACTCAAGAGGGTAAGACAGGATTTCTGCAAGTTTGAGGTTATTCTGGCCTATTTAGTGACTTCTAAGCCAGCCTAGTCTATTTAGTAAGTTCCAGGCAAGACTGATCTACTCAATGAGTTCTAGGCCAGCCTGAGCTACTCTCAAAATAAACCTGTGCAAGATAATATTCTTTATAGTGCGAGACACTATAAAGATTTATCACTTATATTAGTTTAATAAAATGTTGATTGGCGAGTAGCCATGAAAGAAGTATAGGCAGGATGATCAGACTAAGAGAATTCTGGGAAAAGGAAAGACAGAGATGCAGTTGTCATTTAGAAGCAGAGGAAGCAAGATGGAATGCCTTCCTGAGAAAAGGTACCAAGCCACATAACTAAACATAGATAAGAATTATGGGTTAATTTATGTTGCAAGGATTAGTTAATATTAATCTTAAGCTAATAGGACGAACAGTTTATAATTAATATAAGCCTCTGTGTGTTTCTTTGGAACTGAATGGGTGTAGAACTGGGCAGGTCAAAACTTTCATCTACACAAAACAAAAACATAGGTTACTGCATTTTTTATTGACTATGACCATTAATCACTTATAATCAACCCCTTTAAATAAAAACAAACATTTATGAACAATCATTTTGGGAATTTTGACATAGTTTTTTTCAAAACTCCATCATGATGTTTGTTGGGTGAAGTATTATTAGGGTTTATGGAGATCTTTTGGGAAGCCTTGCTCCATCAAACCACATTAGCCTGGAAGGAATCTGCAGGTTCTCATCTTCTGTTGAAACAAAAGCAGAACTTCTTTTCCAAAGCAACATATCCTTAACCCAAATTTTGAAGCCAAGATACCTTCAAAATATATATATTGGTTTAGCTTAGCAGCCCCTAAAATCAAATGTCTCTCTTCAGTTAATATAAATTAAAGACAGCACAATAATATACACAATCCAGTCTCTGTGTATATTCTATCTTTACATGGCTTATTTCTCTTTACTCCTCTAATCTATGACTGTCTGTACTCTTTTATATTACTTTTACTGTCTCTTTAAAGATTTAGTTTTATTTTTTAACTGTCAATGATCTTTTTCCTTTGTATTCCAAGCCTACATACATTTATCCAACACTGTGACCCATTCAGAGGTCTTTTTCATCTGAATTTGTCTTTATTATGTACCTGTAATCATTTTCTGATCAGGAGCACTTTATTTTTTAATGCTAAGCAGGTATGGCTAGGACTAAATCTGTGGCCCTACCTGTTTGCTCCACTCAGTCTAACATGTCAAAGGCATGTTTACCACTTCTGCAAGCCATGCTCACCACCCAGCTCCAGGGATGCAACAGGTCTGTGTCACTATTAAGCAACTAATAGCAATGCTCACAAATCCCATTTAAATACAGGACCTCTCGAAAGAGTCAGACCAGTTCTTACTACCAGCAAGAACCAGGAAGCTGGATCTCAAATAAACTGGATTTTTTTGATGCTAGCACTGAGTCAGGAAGACATCTCTTAAAGAAGCCATGCCTCTGCTTGCCGCCAGCAAACAAGGTCTATCTGAAAAAAATGCTGCTACCAAGAAGCTGTGCTTAACTCTGTTCTTTTGTGCCTAGAATTCCTTCCCAAGTTCTCTCAGTTTTTATGTGAATGTAGTTGCCCCATGTTGAGTGCCATTTGTAGACAGAGACTGTTCATTCGTTTTTCGGCCACCCAGACCTGAATATTCACACAGAAACTATATTAATTACAACACTTTTTGGCCAATGACTCTAGCATATTCCTAGCTAGCTCTTATATCTTAAATTTACCCATTTCTACCAGTCCGAGTATCATCACAAGGCTGTGGCCTACGAGTAAGGTTTCTAAGATTCCAACGTGTCTTTCTCCTTTGGCAACTACATGGTAACTCCTTGACTCCCCCCCCCCCCGGTCTATCTCTGTTCAGATTTCCCACCTGGCTTCACTCTGCTAAGCCATAGGCCAAAACAGTTTTATTCACTAGTTAATAAAAGAAACACATATACAAAAGGACCTCCCAAATCAACTAGCCAAATCCAGCCTATTTCCTTTAAAAAAAAAAAAATCTATGAACTAAAAGTCTCATCTTTTGAAAGAGTTGTAAAGAAAACAAAGATTAGAGCCCTCAAGGTCCAAAATATTTGCTGTCTGGCCCTTTAAAAAATAAATTTGTCATTTGTCACTTGTCTAGAACTTACCTGTGGGTTAGATGAGAAGACAGCTATTGGCCAATGAAATTGAGAGCACTGATTTAAAGTATTTCAAGACCACAACAACCTCACTTGCAATTGGATGGTCTTTGGGTAGTTCTCTAAGACATAATTGTTTTAGCCTGTGGAAAAATTACTCAATAGAGTTAAAAAAAAAGAAATGGAAAATAATCCACCTTCTACATTTTTTTACATATCAATTTTTATTTGATGTATCATCAGGTATTCTGTGATCTTTTGGTAGGAAAACTTGATAAGCATGAAGAACTATAGAAAAGAGTTTTCATGGTGAAACATGGGACTTTAATTACAAAAAAGGAAGAAAACAAGTAGTCAATGCCTACGATGTGCCAGGGACATACTAAAGCAGAGAGACATGTAGTCTAAGTCTCTGTCTTCCAGGTTTCACACTAGTTCTCTACAGCAAAGAGTGTTTTCCTGATGTGAAATAGTTGGTATGTTTATAACGAGTGCTTCTTTTTCTACAGTGAGCCCAGGATAATGAATCTGGGAGTATTCTAGATAGAGGGGCCCAGATCCAGAGTCCTAGCTGGAGCCCTTGTTCCTCCTCTGATCTATGAAGTATCAGATAAGAGGGTTGTAGGGCTCTTCCAGCCCTAGCTGTCTACAGTTATTTATGAGAAACGATGGAAATGAAACAGAAAAGGAATCTGGGGTATGCAGCTTAATGCATCTGGCTTGTCCAGCTTCCCTGAGATCTGAGGTCAGTGGAGAGAAAGAATGTGGTCAGATTCAATTAAGTGAGAACTGTATAATGACCAGGACACGGTGAAAAAAGGCTGCCAACGCCTCACTTAAAGCCCTCGTCTCAGCACATACAAATATGGGATACATGTTTAACAGCTTTAAAATACCTAGTCTGAAAAAGGGCTGAGATACCTCACAGATAATGGGAACAAAAAAAAAGGAAGAACCAAATCAGCAAGATGAGCTCTAAGTGACACGCCAGGGACCAGGGAAGAGTGTGGCCCAGTTGTGGGCTCCATAGTAAATTTAGTCTCCAGGGTGGACAGGCAGGAGCTGAGATCTCTATTTAGAACTTATACTCTCAAAACTCCTTCTAGGACTGAAAGAGGGAATGAGAACTTTGTTTACTGCTCAGAAATTAAGCAGTAATTTGTTTACTGCAAGAATTAAGTTGCCTTATGAAAACTCCAAGTGAAGTCTGGGTCTGGAGTATGAACTCAGCTGATCTACATTTGGCAAGAATCAGAAGCAAGAAATTAGCAGAATCACTGGTCCATGACTAGTGGAAACCATAGCAATCTGGAGAGAAATAGACACAGAGCAATGCAAGAAATTACAATTCAGGGTGCATGGTAAAACCAAGGTTATAATGAAAATCACTAAAGAAGAAAATGTCAAGATCTCAGAGCATTAGCCAACACCTATAAAGGTAAATAATTATTCTGAGGACTAGAAATAATAATAGCAAGAATAGTCGGAAATATACTTCAAAGTAAATATGATTGCTTCAAGGCAATAAAAGGTGTCTGACTCAAACAATAAAATGATAGAGCTTTTGCCAGGCGGTGGTGGCACACGCCTTTAATTCCAGCACTCCAGAGGCAGAGGCAGGCGGATCTCTGTGAGTTCAAGGCCAGCCTGGTCTACAAGAGCCTGTAGGACAGGCTACAAAGTTAAAGAGAAACTCTGTCTTGAAAAACCAAATATATATATACATATATATATATATATATATATATATATATATATATATATATATAGAGAGAGAGAGAGAGAGAGAGAGAGAGAGAGAGAGAGAGCTTTTAAAATGTAAACGAGGTGGAGCATACAAGATGCCCCTTGGAACCAAGCCTGAGGACCTGAGCTGGATCCCTAGTACCCACGTGGTAGGACAGAACCAATTCAACAAAGTAAGTCAAGTACAGAAAGACAGGTCAAGTTGATCTCGTGCACGTAGAATCTAAATAAGTTGTTGTCATAGAAGTAGGGGGAAAAAAAACCTGTCACCTGTCAGACCAGAAAGGGATGGAGAAAGAATAATAGGTGTAAAATAACAGCCAAGTGAGAGTGGTGACTTCAACGCTCTTTTGCACAGTAAGGCGGCATTAACAGTGACTTACTTTATACTTTAAAATAGCTAGAAGAGTGTGGTTTTAAAATAATCTTATAACAAAGAAATAAAAGGTTTTAAGGTGATAAGCTATATTTGACATCTAACAGTCTTTGGATGTCAAAATGTGAAATGGTACCAATTACTGTGTTAACCCTTTAAAAAAAAACTACATTCCCCTAGTCCCTGGTGAGACTGGGCGCCACCTGGTGGTGATAGTCTATCTACTATGGCTTGACTATGAACTCGGTTTCCGAGTCTGAAAACTGGTGGAACATCTTCTGTGTTCCTCAGTTGCCCGCCAGTTCACCTCTCCATAGAGGATAGGCACATTAACCCACCTACTCACTGAAGTCAGTAACGGTCAGACTACAGGAGACCATCACCAGTTGTATGAAAATAGCATTAATATTTTTGTCCAGGATTTGTTACATTAGAAAAGAATAAATGCTGGAATAGAATAAACAGTTAAAAGTAAACAGTTAAAATCCTAGATCACATAAAGTATAATAAAAGACAATGGTAATGTAATCGACAAACAATGGTAACCAACGACTCAAGATACCGGAAAAATAGTGGAGGATGTACACTCTCATCTGAGGATCAGAAGCTAAGAGCCTCAGGTGAGACAGAACATGCAGTATCTGCCTTTCTTTACACCACTCAAGATGATCTTTTCTAGTTCTATCCACATGCGTGCCAAGTTCGTGATTTAATTTTTCTTCACAGTTGAATAGTATTGTGTAGGGTACACACAGCACGTTTTCATTACCCGTTTCCAGCTGAAGGACACTGAAGTCGTTTCCATTCCTTAAATGTTGTAAACAGAGAAGCAATGAACGCTGCTGAGTAAGTATCTGTGAAGTAGGGTGATGAGTCCTTTGGGTACATGCTAAGGAATGGTCCCGGAGTAACGGCAAAAACCCGGAACGTCAAATGGGACTTCTGCCAGGGTAGGGGGTGAGAGATGGGAAAGCAATGGAGAAGGAAGCAGCAGAGGGCAAATGATTTGACCAGGTAAATGGAGAGAAATGGGGCTCTCGTTAGGGTGGGGAGGGGATCAATGCAGAAGAAAAGAGGACAGCAAAATAGCAGTAAGGATTTCTAAGAGTAACAAAGAATTGTACTATTAACTAACCAATCATATTATTAACCTGGAACCCTCAGTTGGCCTCTAGAAGAAGTTAAGTCCATGTTGTTGAAGACACCATACATTTCAGACACAGGACCCAGAGGCCCTTGAGCTAGAACTGACTTTAATGTTTCTTCCTGGGGGACTAATTTTCAAGGGACCAAAAGGTGCCATGCAAGCTTCCAAAAGAGGGAAGCAAACTACAGTCCTGCCCAGATATGATGCCACAGCAATGAGCAGCATGGCACGATAACCGTAAAGGAGCAGCAGTGGCTAACAGCTTTCTAACTGGAGTTTAAACCCGCTCAACATGAGGGACATTATGCTTGGTAGTGGAGACCTAGCCAACTACTCAGGGCTAGTGAAGTCAGTGATCTTGGAAATGAACCTACAACCACCACTGTATTAAATCACCATAACCCCTAAACTGCATTCTAAATATTTGTCCTTACACCCACAGATAAGTGTAGTCCTCACACCGCATCGAGGAAAATTCTATTTACAGCAGATGGAGACCATTACAGAAAACCACAACCTTTCAAATGCAGAGCTATGGAGCTTAGTGTCAACAGATATATATTCAATACAACTCCCACACCTAAGGCTCCGACCATGGTGGAAGAGGACTGGGAAGATTGTAAAAGCCCGACAATGTTTTTGCTGTGAGGTTTGCTGTGAGGTTTTGTCATCTAGTAAAGTCGAAAGCTACACACACAAAGTCTCACCAACATGACTACCTAAACATGAGAGGAACAAGGACAGCAGCAATCGGCATGCCAATGTGGAAAGTCCACAGAGCTACACCGAGAACTACGAGCAACTAAGAAAGGCTGACAGCTGGTGAAATAACCTTCTACAGGGAAGAGCACACCAATTAGTAATCCAAAGCTGATGATCAGCCCTGAAAACATACACACAAGTAACATTATACAGACTAGCCTGGTTGCATTTATGCAAAATTTCTTTATTTAGGCATGTACCCATATGCACCTACAACCCTCCTTTGCTCAAGTTCTAGGGGATCCGATACCCTCTTCTGGCCTTCTACGGCCCCAGGCACACCTGTGGCACACATATACGTCTGCAAGCAAAACACTATAAAATAAAAATAAATAAATAGTTTAAAACAGATATAAACTGTATATAAATGCTTATTTATTATGGGACAATTGGCTTCTAAGCAGTCTTATATTTGTTTTTCTGTGTCTTCCCCTACATTTGTATGCATACACAAAGACACCTTATCCTGGTTAGTCTTCTGTCAACTTGATGTAAGCTAGAGTCGTTTGGAAAGAATAAACTTCAATTGAGAAAATGCTCCCACCAGATTGGACTGTGGAACACTTTTCTGATTAACAATTTTATGTGGGAGGGTCCAGTCCATTTTGGACTGGTGGTTAAGGGATATATATGTATATACATACATACATATAAATATACATACATACACACATACAAATACACACACACATAAGCAGACTGACCATGTCACAGAAGTACAGCAACAAGAAGGCCTCCTCTGTGGCTTCTGTTTCAGTCCCTGACTCCTGTTCCTGTCTAGAGTTCATTTTCCTAAGTGACTATTATCTGGAAATGCAAGAAGAAATAAACCTTTTTTCCTATGGTTTCTTTTGGTCATGACATTTATGATAGCAATACATACCAAACAAGAACACATAAGATACAAATCATAGGACATGCATTGCTTGTGAATAAAGCAAGTCTTTAGTTTTCCTCCCCTACACAGCCACAAATGCTTTTATGGCTGTAATTTGCTGTATGTAGCAGGCTTTCTTGCCAGCACCTAAATTGTGACACAGAGACTTATTAATTATCTTATATACTTTTATTAGCTTGTTTTTGGCTAGTTCTTTTTACAAAACTTAAATTAGCCCATTTCTATTCATCTATGTGATCTCCTGAGGCTCATTTTCCTCATCTACTAACTATTCATCCTGCTTTCCTGCTTCCTCCATGTCAGGCTAGCTGGCCACCAGCAGTTGCCCCACTAACTGACTTCCCTTTTCTCTCTGCCCTCCAGCCCCATCTATCCCTCCTCTGCCCAGCTATTGGCCATTCAGCTTTTTATTAGACCAATCAGCTCCCTAAGGCAGGCAAGGTAAAAATAGCAACACATCTTTACATAGTTAAACAAATGCAACACATCTTTGCATAGTCAAACAAATATTCTATCCTACAACACTTGTGTCTTTTCTTCATGGTTTCAGTATTACAGCTATATTGTTGCTCATTATCTCATAGTTCAATCAAAAACCAGGAAGAAGAGACAAAGGACAACTTTAGGAATTCGGTTTGTGTTTCAAGCCAAATTGTATCACTTGGCTATCCCTGACTATCCCCCAAAGAGGAGGGGAACTTGAGGGAGGAATATTGGGGCAAGGACTGGATCAACAAAGTCTGTGTTATCTGCCATGCCATGTTCAGGGTTTAATCTGTGTTGTTAGTCTGCTTTCCACTATTATATCAAATGTACAATCACCTTAAAAAGAGAAAGGTTCATTGACACACAATTTGGGCTATGCTGTGGCTGGTTGGCCCTACTGCTGCTGAACCTCTGGTGAGTCTATGTATTACTGAAAAAAAAAATGTGTGACAAAGCAAAAGCACTCATGATGTGGCTAGGAAGCGAGGGGGAGGGGACTAAGATCCCACAGTCCCTTTGAAGACATATTCCAGGAACAAAATGACCTCTCACTCTCTTCCATCTCCTAAACCTTTAACATTTCTAAATAGTACCAAGCTAGAGATAAAGTCTTCGTCACATGCACCTTTGAGGAACTTTCAGATCCAGCCTATAGCAGTAACCCTTCTACACTTTCTTAACAGCCTACAATCCTATATAGATTATATAGACATACATATTCATATATTCACGGTGAGGATGGGTAAGGAAGTGCCAGGGCACACATGTAAACCCCATTATCTCTTGGATAAAAGCATCCCTGCCTCTTCATGCAAGCAAAGTTCCATGGTAACAGTGAGAACATACACAGCAGAACTTTAGCAATGTAACATTCATTAATCAATGTTCCCTGCAGTTGGCTGAACTCTGAAGCTGCTTTTGCCATAGGATGAGGTTGGCCAATAACTAGACACTGCAGAGATACAAAGAAAACTCTCGTGATGGCTGACTTTGAGTCAAGATTTCCCACAGGACTTCAGGCTTCCCTGGACATCATGATAATATGGACCCCTTCCACTAACTCTCTTTCCTCTTCATTCACTCAAGGTCAGACTTGTAACACGCAGTGAGCCCCCTCTCACAGCATCACGAATTTACCACAAATTATATTACACAGACTTCTGCTCCAATAGAAATCCATGATGTTTAACCTCATCTTGGTGATTGTCTCTTGGAAAACTCTGGCGAACGGTCCAATATCCCTGTTATACAGAGACTTTATTCTTGCTCATAGAAACTTGGACAGCTGCAGTTTACATGATCAGTGAAGACTGGGCTTGCTGTGTCTCTGGGTAAGAGTGGTTCCCCTTAGAGACCAAGACCACCAGACTTAGAGATCAGACTCAGAGACACATGAAATCTACCAATGAGGCCATTCCTAATTAGCCTCCTATATTCGCTATTTTCCTTCCTACAAGAGATATGGAGTCATACAGAGGCCCTTTCAGTTAAAATAAACATTATATACTGAATGACACCCCCTATCTTCGTAGAAAATCAGCTGTCTAAGGTTCCAGCCTCTGGATGACAAAGGATGGTGCAAAACCTAGGTCCATCATCCATGTTCCATCCTCATACTTTTTCCTGTATGGATTATATCCCCTGTCCAAATTCTAAGTTGTATGAAATTCCACACAAATCCTAAATTTTCTGGCTTACCTGTAGATCGGGTACTGCCTGATCTTCTAAGTAATAAAGGCTAAGTAACCTTCAGGTAGCAAAGGCGAATCTATTCCTAAAACAGATGTCAGTCATGACCAACTTCCAACAAGGCTCTGACAGATTCTCTGTTCCTTGAATCTCTTCTTGTCGAACCTCTTCTTAAAAACAGATCTGACATAAAAACTAGTAGGTCTTTACACAGACAGGCTATGTGACTTCTGAGACCACCACACCATGGCTTCCACTTTGCCTCCTCTGGGATTCCCAAGGAAGCCAGCCACTAGGTATTAAGTAAGATACTCAAGGAACATGATTGTGCCCACATAGTGAGAAACTGAGACCTTAGTCCAACAGCTGGGCTCTGACTACAACCTCATGCCGGCTCTTAATCAGACTTGCCCACCTCAACAACACAAGTGTCTGACCTAGAGAATTCACCCAACACAATAAAGGATTGCTTTGTTTTAAACAACTAGGCTTTGAGGTGATTTGTTATGCTGTCCTACATAAGTAAAATAATCCTGAACTCGTCATAAAGTTCTGGTGCATTGATACCCAACTGCCTCCCAAAGAAGTCATGTTATTGCCTTTTGTGCATGGAGGTAAAATCTTTCTAACTATGTGTCTCCTATTGAGCATTTGATTATTCTTCATGAAGCTTTCATCCATGTAGGAATTACAGAGTATAGTTCAGTGTCCTGAATTACGGAATGAAGAATATATGCCCTTCCATGCATTTTTCAAAATGTAGATGTATAAACAAACTGTAACCATAGAAAAGACACAAATCAGAGGAAGACCTGTTAGTTGCTTTCTTCCATTTTATATATTCTTTGAATAAACCTGAAATTGTGGACCCGTGAAAAACTTGAAAACACTGTTGTCCCAGAAGACTTCCACTAGTTAAAAAAATGTATTCAGGTGATATTAACAATGGAAACAACGTTAGAGCTTTAATATTACACAATAAAATGTGACAGAGTTTAGAAGATCAAGCATAACTCAATGAGCCAGTATCTCCCAGGTGACTAAGGCATACTGTCACAACGTTATTCGTGGGTAAACAACACTCCAAGAGCACAAGAAGCCAATTGATTTCAATGTGAAAAAGTATGAAAAGTTTCTTGAGATGGTTTCAGATTTGGCATTTTAATTAATCTTAAATTAATACTCTTTTCAAGTTCCAGATAGCGTTAAAGGAGAGTTCTAAAATGATCTATGACATTAGTTACAAAAGGTATTCTTTTTGTTCTGAGCATGTACCTGAATGATGCCAGATTCTCAGCATGGGCTTCTACCCAAACAACATATTGCAGCAGATGGAATGTAAGCTGCAGAGGTGAGACTAGATGTCTTCTATTGAAGCAGACCGTGAAAAGATCTGCAAAAATGTAAGATGATGTCACACCTTCTGCTGACGAGCATTTGTTTTGAAAACTATAGTAACTTTCACAAAAATATGTTCTTTGTATTAATGTGTAATTAGTTTATTGTCACATTTAAATACACAAGTTTAGTGTGCTTACTTTTAATTTCTCATAAGGTGTATATCGAAAGATTCAATCAACAAAAACAAAAATTCTTTCCAGGGGTGGGGAGGTCACCAGTTTTCAACAGTATAAAAGGGTTAGATGACCAAGGACTTCCAGAATTGCTGAGTTTCTACAAATGAAATGAAGTTAAAGCACTTGTCATTCTCATACAGATGAAGAACATAAAGTTCAGAGGCATCGAGTAGTTCTCCCAGGATGATGCAAAAAATGCAAGGAGCAGAGCCAGGATCTAGGGCTCCTAGCCCCTGGCTCTAAGCTCTTAATAGAGCTATACCACATACATAAATATAAGAGATCACACAGATAGTTGAAACCGTCTAAATACAGCTACCCCAAGGATTAGCACTGTTATCACCCTTAATTTTCCCACACTCAGCACTACAAGATCATTTCCTTACACAGATAGTTGAAACCGTCTAAATACAGCTTCCCCAAGGATTAGCACTGTTATCACCCTTAATTTTCCCACACTCAGCACTACAAGATCATTTCCTTACACAGATAGTTGAAACCGTCTAAATACAGCTTCCCCAAGGATTAGCACTGTTGTTGTCACCCTTAATTTTCCTGCACTCAGTACTACAAGATCATTTTGTTACTCATTAACAGAAGGGCAGAAGAGCCTTTCCCACAAAGGTCTTCAATGAGTAGAAGGTTGTAATTATCGAGGGTACTACCATGGTGGCTAGAAGAAAAGATGGGAACAACAGGAAACCCCTACCTGGTGGCCAGGCTTTTCTAGGTATATTCCAGATTTCCCCAATTCTTAGTTTTGGATCTTCTAGTAGAGGTGATTGAAAGTGCCTTGGTCTACAAGCAGGTGCTAAGATGCCTATTCCAACACATGGTTCATTGTTCTTATATCACCAGTAAGTGTAAATTCAAATTAGTTAAGATGAAATGAAATTTTCAGATTCTTAAAATTAATGTCACAGTTTAGATGCCCAAGGACCAAGCAACCTTCATGTTTCTTTCAAGTGGTGGGACTTTTAGGAACCTAGGTGCTCTGGTAAGGAACATACTTACATTGTACTGAGATGAACCTGGTACCAATGGATATTTCCCAGCCAGTTGTTACTTTGTTAGTGGTTCTAGATGCAGCAACAGTGGTAATAGTGGTACTGAGGGGGAAAACGCACTAAGGACCACGTTCTGCCCTTGAAATTGATAATAGCTGGGTTCTCACAACACAGAGCTTCCTGTGCACAGGATTCCCAGGTATTCTTAAGCCCTGATAAGAAAGAGCTTCTTAGCATAAGTACCAGGGACTCTACCTTCCTGTCGAAGTCCTTAAGAAATCCTTAAGTACCCCCAAAGTCAACGAGAACTGTGATGAATTAAAGATGTGACAACATATCAAATATTCATGCAAAAGCAGCACTTTCTGATTCTCCGGAAGGTCCCTATACATCTCCGTCACAGGCCTCCACACTAAGCTCTAGTCCTTGGTACTGTGACACTAGGGATCATAGCCTACAGATTGAAAGGCCTACAACAGGATTTCTAGAAAATAGTATATAGCATGTTCCCTCAGAGAAGTGTACTGGGGACTTATTAGAAACATGGACCATATCTCTGTGACTATGCTAAGTCAAACTTAGCACCAAGCTTCTTCTTGGATGAGCAGGACTGGCTTTCTCCCCTCAGCACTGAAATTTACGTTTTCTAGACCTTAAAGCATTCAAGTCTTTCTATGTGCTCTATAGAGGTACCAGATTGGGCCTCACTCCTAATCTGGGCTAATATCCAATAGCCTTGACTGAGATTTTTAAAGGTTCTAAGAATCTTCTCCTTCACATTTTTGTTGGTTTTCCTCACGAATTTTCTAGGGTGTAGCCACAAGTGGGTGTGACAGCAGCCAGGTGTGTGTTGTTTCTCCCTTAGAAACTCAGGAGGAGAGTGGAATGTGGTTTTGAAATATCTAAATCCATTCATCAAGAGGGTTGGGACAAGTAAAAAAAAATATTCAGCAGATGGCAATTTTAAAAGACCCACAGAAGTCTCCAAATTCCTCTTCAAAGCATGCAGTCGGATATTTTTGTTTCACGGGATCTTTGCTAGAACATGACTTCTCTTGGCACAAGGCAGAGTTACAGATCTCCTGCTGGGTCCTGCCAACAAAGCCCAGTAAATGTAACAGTTCTTCATGAGAATGTAATGCCACTTAGACTACGGGCCTAGTAATTAAGGAAATACCAAGGAGAGACATGTTGCAGGGTTCAAGCTGTAGACCAGGGAAGTCCAGAAGAAGAGAAGATGACCCCCATGGTCAAGTTCAGCCACTCTGACACTACTTAGGGAAATCACAGAGCCCACCTTCCTATGAGAATACATGCGATCATTCCAGATGGGGAGTTGGAATTCAACAAAATAATGCTGTCTCCGCCATAAAGACATTTGTGTTCAATTAGAGGTCAAAAAGGTGGCCGTGAGGGAAATACTAAGCAAATATGAAATTATTTATTCATATAATATAAACACATTAATGAGGTTGAGGCCTAAGAAAAAAGATGTTTAAAGACAAATAAAAAAATTTAATGGTGACTGTACTTGAAATGCAATGGCTAAGATGAAAAATCTAAAAATTAATTCTTGGCTAACTTGAGAGGTAGCCAAAAGGTTTGTGTATGTGTGTTGATGTACGTGTGTGTGTATGTGTGTATGTGTGTGTGTGTGTGTGTGTGTGTGTGTGTGTGTGTGTGTGTGTGTGTGTTTCTCCCCCTTAATCCTCTGGTTTGTTTCCATACAATAAATTTTCTTTCTCTCTTCCGTTTCCTGTACCATGCAGGATCCTGATGAAACTGAAACTGAATTTTTTCATCACCCTGCATTCCTCTTTTCATTTCATTCCCCTTACCCTGCCAACTGTCAAGCATACATCTTGCTGTCGGTGGTTAGAATTCTGTCTCCGTTTCAGTAAAGGAAATTCTGGTGCCAGCAGCCCCATGCCTTCTCTGGATCCGAAGAAGTTGGCAGCCAAAGAAATGCAGGCCAATGTAATCAAAGCATCTAGGGGACAGGCCACCGTTGGAGCACTCTATGTTCCCTGACTCCTCTTTTCTCTTCATAGAAGCAGCAAACACGCAGACCCCAAGAGCTAATCCCTCAACTTTTCCTCTCTAGACTTGTTGCTTTCCCAGATCCCTCTTGGCTGCCTCAATAGTGAGGTGTTTTCATGTAAAGAGTACAAGGCAAGACCCAGTGTGACCTAGTCTTAATCAGGATTGAAGAATCTACTTGGTCCTTGGTGAGTGTAAGCTTAGAGAGTCCCTGTTCGATGAATACTTCCCTATCGATTGTTTGTTGCAGACTGAAATGAAGAACCATGGGGAAAAGAAGTCCTCTTCTGCTAAAGCTTAGCTCCCTGGACCATTTGACAACTCGCAAAATGTCACTGGTTATTATGTCGTTGTGGCTATGGTCTGGGTATAAAGGGCTACTTGGCTGTACTTGCTGTTGCTAATGACGCCAAGGTTCGGTCCCCAAAAGACCATTGGCTTTTGCACAGAGGAAGATGTGCTGTGTGGCCCTGACTCACTTCCAGTCTTAAGCAGGGGCTGAGGAGTTTGGACTTGCTCTGCTTGGCAAACTCTTGTAGGTTGTGTTCATCCTGGGAAGCAGGGAGGCAGATGACTCCAGAGAAAACATCCTGCCACTATCCATACACAGTTGTAGCATAAAAGGAGGGGGAAGGAGGAATGGGAAAGGAAAATGACATTATCGTCACAGTATACTCCACTTCTCTCTCCCCGGCCCCTAACTCGCTGTTCACTCATATGAGATCCACATCAGTGTCCCCCAAACATCTTATTAATAATTCTCTTGTACACATTAGCTTTCATGGGGCCAGGGGTAAAGAACATCTCCCAGACATAAAACATGAGGATTGTCACAAGTTTGATGTTGCCCTGGGCTACACAGCAAGAACCAGGCAAACCAGGACTGAATCACAAGACTCTGTCTCAAAAAAACAAGCAAAACTAACTGCTGAAGCCTCTGGAAGGACCACAGAGAATGATGCATAAATCCTAAGACTTACCAGCCCCTCCCTCCATGCCTGAGCCTGACGCTCTCACTTGAACTTCATGGTGGCTGTTGAAAAAGGTGGACTGATCCTGGAGCAGGATCACCCTAAAATGTTCCAAGTCACAAGATAAGACAAAGAAGGCTAGACCCTAGGGAGACTGCATTTCTTGGGCTCCATCCCTTTAACCTATGAGGCAACATGTATGTGCCACTGCCAAAGGAAACCTTTCCTGCCCTGGCTCCGTGGGCATCTACCTGTTGCTCTAGGCAGCTGGGCAATTTGTTTTTCTGCCATCTATCCTCTCAGATCTCTCCCTGTAGACGTCTTGGGTTTCATCTCTATAGTCGCAACAGACCCATCATAGGGGATGGCAGACTCTTCGGCTGTGATACAGTCCATATATATATACATACATACATACATACACACACATACACACACACACACACACACACACACACACATATATATATATACTTCTTCAAATAAGGAGTCACCAATTATGAAACATAGAAGGATGTATAACTTTGCATCGTTATACATGAAACATCTGATGAGGCAAAGAGAGTTTGTTCTGTCTGTTTGTTGTTTTGTTTTCTTGTTTGCTTGCTTGTTTTTGGCTTATACTTCTGGAGGTTGAAGTCCAAGATGAGACAGCCCAGTTGTTTAGGAGTCTGGCAAGGGTGGTATATCAGGATGAAAGCCCACGTGTTGTAGCAAATACATCTGGAGACAGAAAGAAGGAGGAAGGGGAGGGGGGTGAGAGTATGTTGGAAGAGAGGGAGAGGCAAAGATAGGGGAGTTACAGTCCCTTTGGGGGAGCCACTCTAAAAGACCTAAGGATCTCCCCCTAATCTCACTTCTTACAGTCCACAGCACCTCCCAGCACCGTTACTATAGAAATGGGATCTACACACTGGCCTTTGGGAAACAATTGTCCAAATCAGAGTAAAAGAGCATAGAAATTTCCTTTATTAGCCTAGGCAGTTTGGATGCTCACCTTACTAGACCTGGATGGAGGTGGGTGGTCCTTGGACTTCCCACAGGGCAGGGAACCCTGATTGCTCTTTGGGCTGACAAGGGAGGGGAACTTGATTGGGGAAGGCGGGAAATGGGAGGCGGTGGCTGGGAAGAGACAGAAATCTTTAATAAATAAATAAATAATAATAAAGAAATTTCCTTTATTCCCCTAGATTATTGTTGGCACACAAGATTATGTTCTTTCTACTGTGGTGATGAAGAAACCACTGCCTCCTTTCCACCTCTCATTGGTGTCTCCCTGTAAGGAAACAGAGGGTTCATTTATGAATCTAGGGAAGCAGTTCTTATTGGATCTCTGTAATCAGATACTAGCATTTGCCAAACAGATAGCTCAGACTCCTGTTGTCCTAACTCCTGATAACTAAATTAGTTAGGGTTTCTATTGCTGCAAAGAAACACTAGGACCAAAAAGCAAGTTGGACAGGAAAGGGCTTATTTGGCTTACACTTCCATATCACTGTTCATCATTGAAGGAATTCAAGACAGGAACTTAAGTAGGGCAGGAACCTGGAGGCAGGAACTGATGCAGAAGCTCCTCCATGACTTATTCAGCCTGTTTTCTTATAGAACTCAGTACCACCAGTCAGCCCAGGGATAAAACCAACCACAATGGGCTGGGCCATTCCCCATCAATTGCTAATTAAACAAATGCCCTACAAATGGATCTTGTGGAGGCATTTTCTCAATTGAGTTTCTCTCCTTTCAGATAATTCTAGCTGTGTGCCAAATTGACTTAAGACTAGCCAGCACAGTGACCCTGAAGCTTGTCCTTTTAAGAACATGAAGCATAGATCACTATCCAGGAAAACTGGCTACAAGTGTAAGGGAACCAGTGAACGCATCATCTGTCCTTCAAAGATGAAAGGATAATCCTGCTCAGGCCTCTCACCCTTTGTGTGCTTCAGTCTCTCATTGGAAACCAAGATCAGCTGAAAGTGTGACCAGCATAGAGCCTGAGTCCCTGCGCACAGGAGCCTGGACCTTCCTAACGTCAGTGGACAGACTAGCCTGAGTCCCTGCGCACAGGAGTCTGGACCTTCCTGTCAGTGGACAGACTAGCCTGAGTCCCTGCGCACAGGAGCCTGGACCTTCCTAATGTCAGTGGACAGACTAGCCAACTGGCTGAATAGTTAGAGAGAATTTCTCTTGAGCCTGCTTCCCACCTTCTGTCTGAGAATTAATTTTTCATGGTCCCTGAGTAGTGATGAAGAAGTAAATGGAGGAGTTGTGCTTCATGAAAGATTTGCAGATTGGACGCACACAGGCGCGCACTCAGTTTCCCTCCCCAAACCTCACTAACGCATCTCTAGAGGGATTCTTTCCGAAGCCCTGAGTTGAAACAGCTGTTTGTCTATGAGGGGGCATTAGAAGCAACATTTTGGGAGGCAAGAATGTATGTAAATGTGCATGCGCTATGGTTTGGGAATTGTTTGAATGTGTCCCTCAAAGATTTACATTTGGGAAGTTTGGCCTCCAGCGTGGCAAGTACAGAAGAACCCTTACCTTAAAGCCTCCTGAAAGGTGACTGAGTTGCCGAGGACCCCACCCCAGAAGAAATGAACTAGCTCTCAGTTCGTTGTTTGCTGCTGCTTCTCCTCATCCCTCTCTCCTGCTCCCCCTCTCCCCTCCTCCCTGTCTTTCTTCTGCCCCTCCTCCTTCCCCTCCTGCTCCCCCTACGCTCCATCCCCCTTCTTTTCCCTCTCCTACCTTCCCCTCTTCCTTCTGCTCTCCCTCCTCCTTCCCCTCCTCCCTCTTTTTCTTCTGCTCCCACTCTTCCTTTTGTGTTGTTATTAGTGGAAGACTGAACCAGGGAGATGGTGAAAAGTACTTCCACACAACCCTTCCCATCTGTGTTTGATCCCTGGACCGCCTGTGAGAAAAGCTATGCACATGTCTAAGGCTTGCCTCGCCTCGCCTCGCCTCGCCTCGCCTTGCCTTGCTCTCCTAGAGTGAGATTACAGGCAAGGATAGGAGGATTGTCTGCATGCTCACAGGCCAGCTAACCTGGCAGGAACAAGGAGAGTCCCTGCCTCAATAAAGGAGCACTTTTAGGGAAAGGTTTTCTCTGTCTTTTCTCTGTATCTGGCTGCCTGGGGTCCAACATCACAAGCAAGCCCTGCCTCTGTAGGAGGGAGTCCCCTGGTGAGAAAAATGGAGTGTTACAGGGCATGTTGCTCAGTTGCTCAGCTTCAGATGAAAGTCCACCTAGGTGCTCCCTGTCTTCCTCTCCTCTGCTAGGCCACAGGCTCCTACTGGAGGTATTGATCTCAGGACTTCTGTCCCTCTAGGCAGCACAGCTGTCATCCATGTGTGTTCCCTATTGGTCCTAGAGAAGGCCTTATTCCATGTGCTGTTTCCCCAGTTCGTGGGCTCCATGCTAATCACTTTCACATCTCTGTGTCTGTCACAGAAGTGGACATTTTGCACAGAATGAGTATTTTCAGGGGAAATAAATCAACAGACTTCTTAACTACCCCTCAGATTTTCTTGGGCGAGCCAAACCTTCAGATGAGAGGTAGCCTAGTCCCATGAGTAGCTTGTGTCTCAGTCCATGCTACCTGTGGCACCCGGGAAATTTGCTCACATAATTTGAGCTTCTTTCTCCTAATAATAGGGGAATGTTTGCAGGGAAGGGAAGTTCTAGAAGAGGGAAGGAAGAAAGAAGGAATATGAACACAGGTGACTGATCCCACTGAGTGAACTAGCCAGTCCCAGTACTCCGTGCTCTTTGACCTTTGCAAGGTGCCATTGTCAAACCTGCTTCCCAGCAAGAGCATCCACCTCGCCCAGAGCGCCATCATCCTTCAGCATATTCCTTAGCCCTGTATCTCACAAGAGACAGTGAAGCTCCAAGTTTGTTTATAAAAATTATGGTAACCCCAGGCTCACTGGCAAGGCCAATGGCATTTCCAGCAAATAAAACACAAGGCTGCACCCACCAAAGGCCTCTAGAATGTGCCAGAGAGGGCTGTCAGTTCATCTGTTTCTCCATCCCTGAACAACCTTTTGATGATGAATTTCAAAGCATTTTAATCCTTTGATGGTCTCACAGTCCTGTCCTACGAGACTCTTAGAAAACATTCTCCTTGCCAGGAATCCCATTACAGTCTTGCCCCACAACCTCATTGGAAGAGCTTGAGGCTTTCGTTTTGATGGTCTCATTTTAATGGGATATGTGCATCAAATGTGATCTTTTTCGTCATGTATCTGTCTTCTTTCCTGTGTCTGTGTAGTTTGGACTGACATATGGACTCAAGTATGTGGAGTTTAGAGGGCAAGATGATGCTAAGAAAGATTATAGTAGAAGAAAACTAGCATGGGTATTTGAGTGAAAAATGGCCCCATAGGTCCACAGAGAGTGTCACTCTTGGAAGGGGTGGCCTTGATGGAGGAAGTGTGTCAATGGGAGGCAGGCTTTGAGGTTTCAGAAGTTCAAGCCAAGCCCAGGGTCTCTCTCCCTCTCTTTCTGCTGCCTGCAGATCCAGATGTCGAGTTCTCAGCTACTCTCCAATATTATGTCTGCCTGCATGCTGCCATGTTTCTCACCGTGATGACAATGGGCTAAACCTCTGAAACTCTAAGCCAGCCCCAATTAATGTTTCCCTTTATAAGAGTTGTTGTGCTCATAGTATCTCTATATAGCAACAGAAACCATAACAAAGACAGCTGGGAAGAAGGGAAAGAGAAGGCATTGAATAAGCCACAGACGCTCAAGCCAAATTTGCTTGTGAATAACCAAAGCTGAGACCACTTTAGAACCACGAAGCCACTAGGAATAGCTGCCCCTAAGTTATCAATCCTGAAAGGCAAAATTACCCAAGAATCTGTTCACCACCTCTCTGTGATCACTAGCTGAAGGAGCTGGCAGGGAAACTGGAATTCCTTTTCACATGCTTCTCATTTGCTGAAAGAAATCACTGGGCTGTGAAAACTGCCATGATGTGGGCTGCCCCTCTGTATGCTGTGAATATGTTTTATTACCATTGATTTATAAAGAAGCTGCTCTGGCCTATGGTAGGGCAGAATATAGCTAGGTGGAAAAGCCAAACTAAATACAGGGAGAAAGAAGGCAGAGGCGAGAGAGACGCCAGCAAGTAGGGGAGCAAGACGTGAGGCAACAAGCCATTGGCCTTGGAGTAAAATATAGGCTAGTAGAAATGGGTTAATTTAAGTTTTAAGAGCTAGTTAATAATAAGACTGAGTTAATAGGCCAAACCGTTTGTGATTAATATTAAGCCTCAGAGTGGTTATTTGGGACCTGGCAGGTGGGAAAGAAATCAACAATGTCAAGGACAACAAGGGATGGGGTAGATAAACAATAGAGCCCCCAGCTCCCATCCTCAGTCCTATGCCTAAGGTTGCAGGGTTCTACCCTTGGTCTCTGTATGTTTGGATTTCTCTGCCTGCTACAGAATGGCTGTTGGTGATATGTACACATTCCTGCCCTTTGCAACAGCTCTTTGCCCACTCATCATTGGTCACAGTTAGTGATAGAGATGGAGAGTTAGATCTTGATAGCTGTCCAGTACATGCTTCTGTTTTTCTCTCAAACTTCTTCAAATAGCTCCTGTAATTATCTTTTTTTTATTGAGTCCCTACTTTTCCAGGTTAAAATTAAATATTTTGAGATACCTTAGTAAATGGAATAGAGAAGCATCCCTCGATGTATATGCAATGCCTTACTGCTTGTGAGCCATGATACATAAAGTTGCTGCTGCTCTGATTCCTCCCACATCAATGATAGGGAAGAAGAGACCCTGGGCCAAGACCTCTGGAAGCTGAAAAGCAAACAAAAACAATAATAACAGCAACAACAAACAGCAGCAAGGAAATGCACCTTCTCCCAGAGCTTTCTAGAAGGACTCAGCACTGATTTAGTCCAGTGTGACTATGGACTTCTGATCTCCAGAACTCTAAAATAATTCAACTATATCATTTAAAACATAATTTGCATACCAGAGCTCATCTGTGAGGCTGAAGGGTTGTGATGATCTATTATAGAAACAACAAGAAAATCACATAGACCGGAGAAAATATAACCAGTTAAAAGTCAGAACACAGGTGGAGCTGTACTTTACTGTCAGGCAGGTAGGTTTAGGATAAAGAATATTGCCACGATCAGAAAGAGATATCGCATGATAAAGGGGTCACCGATTCAAGAGAATGGGACAGTTCTAAAAGGTAAATAGCTACCAAGAAAACTTGTTTAAAAAGGAAATTTTCTAAGTCCATAACTGATAATTACATTTTCAGGTTTCAATTTCTACCTCTCAAGAAATACATAGTTTGAGTTTTACCTGTGACTCCTAGTGCATAACTTCCTCTCTAAGACTGGTCAAAGAAACTGAAAGTTCTCTCTCCCAAAGCAAGTCATAGAAACTCTAATAACAATATATACACGCAGACAGACAGACAGACAGACACACAGACAGACACACACACACCTTTCTGTGTTGGAGCTAACCATAAAGAAAGTCTCTGTGGGGCTGGAGAAACGCTCACTGGTTAAAAGCACCGGCTACTTTTCTAAAGAACCTGACTCATGGTAACCCACAGCCATTCATAACAACAGTTTCAGGGAATCCAGTGACATTTTCTGGCCTCTGAAGGCACCAGGCATGCAAGTGGCACACAGAAATGTGTGGTCAAACCACAAATACATATAAGATAAAAAACATTTTAAAAAAAATGAACACAAAGTAATTTTTAAAAATGATCTCTAACCTACCCATGTCTGAGAATAAGTCTTAAGACTTCTTCAATCCACGGAGCACTCTGGAGGGAGCAAAGGTGCACAGAGACCAGAAACAGATGACTTTTGTGGCCTTCCCTATGGTCTCTCTCAGTATCACATACACAGTGAAATCTTCATGCTGAATTTCAAAGGGAAACTCGAATGGGTGCAGAGATCTGAATGGCTGGAGGCGGGGAGGTCCTGTTGGGTAGGATATATCCAGAGCTCATGGATGTTTCTCCCTCCATCTCTCTTCTCCTCTCCCAGATTTCATTCTATGCACTTCTTCCTCTGTAGTCCTCTGAATACTCTATAATAAACTAGCAAATGTATTTCTCTGAGTTCAGGACAGTTAATATAGGTCAATAATAGGTTAGAGGACCCCAATTTGTAGCTGGTGGGTGAGAAACTCAGACTTGAAACTGGCATCTGAAACAGGGCCAGTCCTGGAACCGAGCCCTCAACTGGTGGGATCTGACACTATCTCTAGGTTAAACGGTTCCAAGCCAGATAGGTTCTGAGCACACACAGTTTATGGAAACTCCAGCACCAGCTGCATACTTTCTAACAGAGACAAACACCGGCGCCTTCGGAGTCACAGAAGTAAGGGAGTGGAAGGGACAGGAATCATTTTTCCCCCTGACACACACCAGTAACAACTTCCATTAGAAAGTCCTCCAGTCATTGAATTCAGCTTTTATCTTAGGAAATTGAAGGAATATTAAACCACAGAAGTCAAGCAAAGCAGAAGAAATAGTAAATATCAAAACAAAGCCCAGCTAGCAGAAAAGTAGAAGAGAAAAATATGCGGAAACCAGAACTTCTGGCTAGAAAGAGTCAGCAAGACTGATAGCCCTCCAACCAGAAAAGCTTGAGGAAATAATGGAGACGACAGATAGATCATAAGTATCAGAAACATAAGATGTCTGTATTTCTAAATCTGCAACTCTACAGCAATGATTTCAGCAACTTACGTGGCCCAATTCTTTGAACGCAACAAACTAATCAAGCTCACCAGAAGAAGCCAGACCGAAGAAAGAAGGGGTACTGTGTGATTTTATTTCTATAAACTGCTAGAAAATAGAAGCTAAGATGAAGGGAAACTGGTGCCTGCTGCCTGGGGGCGTTAGGGGTGCATAGGCTGGGTCAGGAAAAGGGGACGCGATTGACTGCAAAGGAGCAAGAGGGAAACTCAGGGAGGAAGTGAAGAATATTTTCATTACGCAGTGATGATTTCACCACAATCAAGTGGTAAACGCATACATCAGAGCACATTAAATTGCACCCTTTAAGAATGTGCAGTTTATATTAATGTCAGTTATACTTCAACAAAACTGTGAGGTTTCCTTTCTAATTCAGGGGGCTGTTCTCTAAACTGTGACTCTGTGTTTAAAGTTTGAATCTGAGGAATGATCCAGCTTAATTAAAAGTGAAACCCACCCCTAAACAAGCTATTCGTATCCTGTCATATGCATTGCTACAAAGCCTTTATTTATTTATTAATTTTTTTCTGAGAGAAGTTAGTTTAGGGCAGAGATGGAGCACTAAGGGGAGGGGAGAGCATTTGACTGGAGCCACCCAAAAGTGCCAACGACACAGACCAACAGCTTCTTTCGCCCACTGTCTCCCCAAGCAATATGCAGACTACAGAGTGAAGAGTACCCATTTTCTTTGCTTCTGGTCTGAGGCATGAGGACTGAGTCCAGCCAGCTTGCCAGCTACTCTGTCCTGGCCAGGCCACACGCTCAGCAAATTCTATTCCAAGTCACTGTATACTAAGCCTTTAAGGACATTGTTTGGTGCCTTACTATAGGCAAGTCAAAGAGCTGCATTGCTTAGCAATGGCCTTCAGTGAGGAATTGGTTTGGGTGTCTAACGTTGGCAGTGAAATGTTTGATGCACGAAGGGAATCGAGCTGTTCTAACTCATTTGCAACTGAGCAAATTTTCCTCCCCACAAATTTCCCTCCAACCTAAACTTGGCTCAGATACGTCCGGCAAACCAGAACCCGGGGTGCTTACAAAACAAGGAGGTCTCATGGGCACTAGAAAAAAACCTGAGGCCTGGCCCTGGAGGAGTGTTGTAATTCCTCTAGGAGCCCTGCCTCCTGCCATTACCAAGCCTCCATCCGCTGGAACCCTTGGGGTTTCCTCCCACTGCTGGGGATGCCGCCACTCTCTCAGAAATGCCACCACGGTTGCCCTTGGCAATCCTTTCTTGTGCCATGTCCTTTCTCAGGAAGATGAATACAAGCTGTGCATAGCTGAATGTCAATCCCACCCTTGGCAACCAGCAGTCTCATTAAGCAAAGACTAAAAGGACTCTGAGGGGAAATAAATTTGACCAAATCTGGAGTTCAGGGAAGAACCAAGAAAGGGGAAGAGACATCTTGGCATATGGGGGCCGCTTTCAGGCAATCCTCCTTACTTCTGAAGCCCAGCATCTTTATTTTCTGGTGTGAAGACCATTTAAACTCTATCTCTCAGTTTATTTCATCAGCAAAACCTGTGATTTGGGATCAGGAGAAGAAAAAATTGGTAAAGACAAAGGTTTCTGTACCTCTCATAGAACTTGAGTCTGTCAAGGATGACCTGGGCTTTTCTTGTCTTGACCTGCCATCAATTCATAGTGAATCCTTAATATAAGTAAGTCTCTCTCACAGAGTCCATTTCTGGTCTCTGGGATTTAATCTTGAAATTTCTGTGCTGACAGATTTAGTAACACTATTCTCTGATTGCTCTGAAACTCTGGACTATCAGGAAATCAGTCAGAATCTGGCAGAAATAAACATTGTCCATGAAGTACAAGCCACACCACTTCAGTGATATGTCCTACCTCCTGCAACATGCCTGGGACAGTCTGGCCAGAGAGCCATCCAATCTGTGCTACAGAGAGCCACAACTGCAAGGGCATCAGAGATTATTAAATGAGATAATTTAGAAACATTGACTAAGAAAAGGTCCTGTTGGCCATGTTCCAAGAAAACTCTTTTCCATGTACTGTGATCAGGCTGCCTTTGAAATTTCAGAGTCTTAGCAGGGGGAAAAATCCAATTTTGAATGTTTTATACAGCACTCAGTACTTTGCCCTAAATAGATTATCGTAGCGTTCATCACAGCCCAACTTTATCTGGTATTAATTATTTGTAATAACAGAAGCCAAATATCATAAAGCAAGACATGGCTTATCCAGTGTCACAGAGGTCAATTCATCACCTTCTTAGCCTACACTGAAGAACCAACTCCAGCTTGGTTGGAATTGAGAAGGTCTTTCTTTTGTGTGTGTGGTGGGTGTGGCTGTGCTCACCCAGGCCTGCACCTGTGGAGGTCAGAGGTCAATGTCAGATGTCTTCCTTTATTACGCTCCATCTTATTTTTCAAAATAGGCTACTGACTGATTCTGGAGCTGTCTGTTGCCTCTAAATTAGCTGATCAGCGAGCCCCCAGGCTCCTCTTGTCCCCTTCCTCCCCTCCAGTGTTGGGGTTACAGACACTGCTGCGCCCAGCTTTTACATGGGTTCCGCAGATTGGAACACAGCTCCCCGAAACTGTGAAACAAAGCATTTTACGCAAAAAGCCACTTCCCAGCCTCGTGCAATGTCTTTTGTTGAGGACATCACTACATCACTGCCACCTGTGTTAAGTAAGCTCTGTGAGTGGCACACAAGCTAACCAAGTGCCAGCACCTTGGACATCTGTCATCTCAGAATTCTGTCTAAACTCTCCAGGTTCTGCATATTGGGATGGTGCTATCTTTAGAAGATTCTATCCTTTGTGTTACAAACACCTAACCTAATGCACCCAGCGTTCCTCACCATCTGTCATTTTCTAAAACAATCCAGCCATTTTTGTCTGTCTTCACTGAAGGAGTGAGCTTCCTAAGGATAAGGAGCTTGCATTGCTTGTTAGTGTTAGTGCTGTGTTCAAAGTGCTGACCTTAGCACATAGCAGGGACTCCATGAGTAAGCAAATGGACGAAAGAACTGGAAATGAGAGAAGTGTATTTTACTTTACGTTTTGCTGTTATAAAACACAGCAAAAGCAACTTAAGGATTTACTTTGGCTCACAGTTTTGGGTGCTGATGATTGTGGCAGAGAGACCATAGCAGCAGGAACATGAGGCAGCTGGTTACATTCATCCGCAATTAAAAAAAAAGCAAAGAACATTGAATTCTACTGGTTTGCTCTGGTCCCCAGTTCATAGAATTACACCACCCGCATTAATCTAATCTAAAGAATTCCTCACAGACACACCCAAAGGTTTGTTTCCATGGTAATTCTAAATGCCATGAAGTTGGCAATCAAGATTGTCACAAGAACCATCTGATACAAAATTAAAGCAGATACCCTTAAATACTTCATATAGATATTATTAAATTCTATTTTGTGGTGTAGAATTTAGAAACTGGCTAAGTTAAAATTCGGGTCATTGACTAAGGAATAATGTAATCTTCAACATTCACTAAGTCTCAATCTCCTTGTCAATCACATAACCATGCTAATACCATTTTACTAGGAATTTTTATTGATTTTTAATATTTGTGAAAGGTGCTTGGCATGGTGTCTTTCCATATTTACATGGTGTTTTACATAGATACCTATTTTTGTTACCAGTCCCCCTTTTACAGATTGGGAAAACTGAAGGACAAAAAATTCAAAAGACAACATTTTCCTGGAGGTAAAGTATGTTGCAAAAGAAACTGAAAACCCATGACTACAATGACTACCATCCCCTGTGACCTGCCACATGAGCCCTGTGTGGGATCTGTTGCGGGAAGATAGTGAACCATCATCCCCCCTTGCACAGCTGCCTAGCAGTGAAAGTTTCTCAACTACACTGCAAGATGACGTTTCCCAGCAAAGACCCACTGAACTGCCGCTGACCCATTCTGCCGGGGCTTCATGGTGCACCAGCTCCCTGCATCACAGTCACGGCCACACCTTAAAGCCAACCAGGTTATGCTCTGCAGTTAACTGGCTCCATTGAACACATTTCGCCCTGGGAGAAGTGCTTAGCACCTGGGTGACCATAAATACAAAATGGTGGCATTTTTACTCTTCATTTAACAAGTGAGTGTGGTTTAGAGAATGCATCTGAAAAACCTACAGCTTACCCCCAGATAAAACTATGACTACAGGACGGGTACTTTCCAAAGTACTGGGAAATATTGAAGCAAAGGACATTTTAACCATATGGTGCTTACAATCAAAGCAAACAGCTTAAACACCACCATTAAAGCTCAAGACTTTTCAGAACAAAGTGTCTATAAAATTTTGACCTGAAAATGAATGACACATTCTGCCTGGTCTTTGTATTGTGAGTAAAATAAAATGTTTGTGAATAATATAACTAAACGCAAGCAAGAGATTACATTTATTCAATGACATGATATAACAGAGACACACACCACCAAAAAATGTGGACAGAAGAGGTAATTTTATAAAAATATAATAATGAGACTTTATGAGTAGAATAGCATTCAATTAGAATAAGCAAAACAGTAAGCAGAGTGAGCTATGAAAATTAACAGGAAATAGCATTAGTAGAAATATATGAACTGTTTTCCTTTGACAAGAGAAATAATAAAACGTATAAGTTAGAATGAAGAGGGTCTTATATAATATGCAAAGCTGAATATCTATACTCACAAAGAGATATTATTTTTATTTCTTATAGAAACTCATCACTATTTTCTGAGGCTATCAAACATTTATAAAGACTGATGATTTATATTATGCAACAAAAAATTTATCATAAATTCTAACTGTTGATATCACAGAGGAAATATTCAAAACAAAACTATATAGCTAGCTTCCTGATTTATTTTATTAAGCTAGTAAAACCTAGTAGCAATCATTGACAAATATATCATAAATATACTTAAAATGTATATGTAAAATTCAAAAAATATAATATTAGAAATATAAGACTTAGGAGTATAGTGATGAACAACTAGCTTTATCCCTGGAATACAAGGCAGATATTAAACCAATTTCTCTTCATAACATAAATTGAAAATAGAAAACACTATTATCTGCTATTAGATGCTAAGAACTCATTTGATAATATTCAATAATAATTTTTATAAGCCAGAAGTGGAGAAAACTGTATGTTGCTAATAACCACAAAAACAAATGGTGGTATGCTTATAATGCAAAGATTTGCAGTATAGATTTTTGTCATTTAACACTCACAAATTATTATCTCAAATTTATAATGTGGAACAAAAGAACAGAGAGAGAGAGAGGTTAGACACCTATACCTGGGAAGTAGAATCCAAACACAAAATTATAGTCACTCTTCCCTTGTACACTCACACATGATTTCCTACATGATCTATAAGGACAAATGAATGTACACAATACACGCTATGTACTATGAGTACACAGTGTAGAGTAATGTAACTTCTAACAATAGCAATATAAAGACTGTGGGCATAAAACAGTGTTTCATTATGGTGCTGAAGTTAAGTTGTCACCAACTCATTAACTGGTACCAATCTGAGGTTCAAGAAGCAGTCACCACATTATTCATAAAAGAGTTTTTATTTAAAAAAATAAGGAAAAGAAATAAGGCAATCAAAACTTCTTTCCATAACAGTCAAGTAAACACAAAGGAAGATAGTAACAAAGGAAATGAAGGAGAAAAAAATGAAGATATAGAAAGAAAACTCAAAATAGCAGCTCTAAGCCTTTTCTAATCTATAGTTAGATTAAATGTAAATGGATGAAAACCTCTCAACAAAAGGGAGGGTTGACTACTGGGGTAAATCTCAGAGCATTTGCCTAGCACAGACACAGCACTGGTTCTATCTCAGAAGTGTAGGGGGGAAAGGGACAGAAAGGGGCAGAAACAAAATAGCATGATTCAACTATTTGCTGTCTGCAAGAGGCACACTTCAGATTGAGAGAGAGGGAGAGAGAGGTAGAGAGAGAGAGAGAGAGAGAGAGAGAGAGAGAGAGAGAGAGAGAGAGAATGGAAAGTAGTGCTCCATGAAAGCAATGCCACAAAGGAGCATCCATGAGTAAACCCTAGACACAGAAGCGGATTCTCTTGTAATTGTGTGTGCACTATAGAGGTACCTTGATAAAAGCATAAGGGCAAAGCAACATGAAATGGGAAATAATTTGTAGCATTAACAGGTATAGTTAACACAACACTTTTTCCATTAAATATCAAATAAGTAACCCAGGTGCAGAAAGAACTGAAATGCGTTTGTCTACTAGCGGTGTACAGAGTCCTATCTTGAGATAAAAGAAAAGATAACACGGAGGCAAAAGGAAAGAAATTAAGTGAATGGTGATAAGATAGTGCACTGCCTTTGAATGGCTGTGACAAAATAGGAGGAGAGGTTTACTTTGGCCCAAGGGTCAGAGATTTCAGTCTATGGTCACTTGGCTCTGTGACATTGTACATCACGTGTGTTCACATCCCGCAGTAACCAACGAGTTAGGGAATTGGAAAGGAGGCAGATTTTTAAAGAAATCCTTAATGCTTTCAAATTCTTGTCTTTTCATTAAGTGATGGAAAATCCCCAAGCAGTGTGAAACACATCCAAGCCCTTCTATTCCATTGCAAACTCAAAAGAAGCCGGCACAGGACCGTTTATGGCTGATCCGCAGCTTACACGTGAACTGAGAAACATTAGGAGCGGTTTGCATGTTCCTATCTTAGACATACCTCCTGGATTTGGGCAACACAGGGGAGCTCTTAGCTGACTGCAAACTTAAACCAATAATAACGAATGTGGTTAGTTATTTCTTCCTCAGTTTGCCCAAAAGGCAGACGTGGGGTATATTGTGCACACTCTTGTTTTTTATGTCCACAGCTCTGTGCCATCTTGGCTCCACGTTAATCCTCAATATAAGCCACAATAAAAAACTCAAGCCAAGAGATTCTCTCCAGTCTGCCCCCTGTATTTCATTTCCTCATTCTCCCTTCATTAAACCTGGAGCTCACCAAGGCCAGCTGGACCGAGACTGAAAAAGCAGGGGATAAAACCGGACTCTCTGAATACGGCGGACAATGAGGGCTGCTGAGAAGCCAAGGACAATGGCACTGGGTTTTGATCCTACTTCATGTTCTGGCTGTGTGGGAGCCTAGCCAGTTTGGATGTTCACCTTCCTAGACCAGGATGGAGGGGGGAGGACTTTGGACTTTCCACAGGGCAGGGAACCCTGACTGCTCTTCAGACTTGAGAGGGAGGGGGAGAGGAGTGGGGGGAGAAGAAGAGGAGTGGGGGGACGGGGAGAGGAGTGGGGGGGAGGAGTGGGAGACTGGGAGGAGGTGGAAATTGTTTTTTTTTTTCTCAATAAAACAAAAAGAAAGTTAAAAAAAGAAACTTCCTGGTTTGCTCAGCTTGCCCACCTTGGAAGGCACGCCGGCCTCTTGCTATCTTCAGACTTCATCTTAAAAATTCTTCACCTTTAACCCAATTAAAAAATGGGGCACTGAACTGAACAGAGAATTCTCAACAGAAGAAATTCAAATGGCCAAAAGACACTTAAGTTCATGCTCATCCTTCTTGGTGATCAGGGAAATGCAAATTAAAACAACTTTGAGATACCATCTTACACCTGTCAGAATGGCTAAAATCAAAAACACCAATGATAGTCTTTGCTGGAGAGGTTGTGGAGTAAGGGGTACCCTCATCCATTGCTGGTGGGAATGCAAACTTGTGCAACCACTTTGGAAATCAGTGTGGCGATTTCTCAGGAAATTCGGGATCAACCTACCCCAAGATCCAGTAATACCACTCTTGGGAATATACCCAAGAGATGCCCTATCATATGACAAAATCATTTGTTCAACTATGTTCATAGCAGCATTATTTGTAATAGTCAGAACCTGGAAACAACCTAGATGTCCTTCAATGGAAGAATGGATGAAGAAAGTGTGGAATATATACATATTAGAGTACTACTCAGCAGTAAAAAACAATGACTTCTTGAATTTTGCATACAAATGGATGGAAATAGAAAACACTATCCTGAGTGAGGTAAGCCAGACCCAAAAAGAGGAACATGGGATGTACTCACTCATAATTGGTTTCTAGCCATAAATAAAGGACATTGAGCATATAATTTGTGATCCTAGAGAAGCTAAATAAGAAGGTGAACCCAAAGAAAAACATAGTCATCCGCCTGGATATGGGAAGTAGACAAGATTGCAGGGCAAAACCTGGGAACTTGGGGGTGAGGTAGAATGGGGCTAAGGGGAAATGGGGTGAGAAACGTGAGAAGGGGAGAATGGGGGGAGCTTGGGGGAATGGGATGGTTGGGATAAAGGAAGGGTTGACACGGGAGCAGAGAAATATATATCCTAATTAAGGGAGACATCTTAGGGTTGGCAAGAGACTTGACTCTAGAGTGGCTTGCAGGTGTCCAGGGAGATGTCCCCAGCTAGTACCTTGAGCAACTGGGGAGAGGGAACCTGAAATGACCCTATCCTACAGCCATACTGATGAATATCTTGCATATCACCTTAGAACCTTCATCTGGCGATGGATCGAGATAGAGACAGAGACCCAAATTGGAGCACCGGACTTAGCTCTTAAGATCCAAATGAGGAGCAAAAGGAGGGAGAACATGAGCAAGGAAGTCAGGACCACGAGGGGTGCACCCACCCACTGAGACAGTGGAGCTGATCTATTGGGAGCTCACCAAGGCCAGTGGGACAGGGACTGAATAAGCATGGGATGAAACCTGACTTTCTGAACGTGGAGGACAATGAAGGCTGATGAGAAGCCAAGGACAATGGCACTAGGTTTCGATCTAATACATGATCTGGCTTGTGGGAGCCTAGCCTGTTTGGATGCTCACCTTCCTGGCCCTGGATAGAAGTGGGAGGACCTTGGACTTCCTGCAGGGCAGGGAATCTGGACTGCTCTTCATTCTCGAGAGGGATGGGGAATGGAGTGGGGGGGGAGGGGGAGAGGGGTAGGGGAGTGGGGGGAGAGGGCGATATGTGCGAGGAGGGGGAGGGAAATGTGAAACGGGGAGGAGGCAGAAATTTTTTATTTTTTTGCAACAACTAAAAAAATAAAATAAAATAAATCTTAACCTTTCTGCTGCTCTCTCTTTGGGGTCTGAGATGGAGAAGATATTCTGAGGGGGGAGGGGCATCTTGGGTCATATCCCCCAAACAACCAGGTATTTTTCTGGTTTTCTGCTAATAGAAATGTGTAATGAATGAGGCCTGTTCACTTTATGGTGGCCCCAGATCAAAAGGAGAGAGGCTGGTGTCCCAGGGTAACCTTCAAGGACATCCTTCCAATAGATACTTTCTCCTAAAGGCTCCACTGTCACCCATGGCTCCACAAGCTGAGGCTCAAACCATCCAGCAAATGGCCTTTCAGTGAACATTCAAGATCCAAACTGTAGCAATTATAGTCATAAAATAGGCATAGTTCAATTTAAATATAACTGTTGTCTTTGGGGGGGGGATATCCAAAAAATGAAGAAAACATAAAATCTACACGCTTAAAAAAGCATAACAACAAAATGTACACCAGGCAAAATTAATCCAACAGAATCAACTCATGACATAACCTGGGTAAATGACTAAACTGGAAAAAAGTAATCTGTCTTTGTATTATATATCCTACTAAAATGTATAATTAAAAATAAAGCATCCAGACAGAGGGGGAAACATCAAGTGGGTTGGACAGGCAGCTCGTCAAAGTGCCGGCCACAAAAGCGTGAGGGCGGGAGTTTGCCCCTACCACCACGTGAAGAGCAAGCAGGCAGCGTCTACAGGTTGGCAGCCTCCACATTGGCTGGTGGAGCCGGAGTGGAGAGGCAGCTCCCCGAGGCTCACTGACTGGATATGACTTCATAGGAGCAGAGGCAAGAGGATCCTGAAAGCGAGCAGGTATCCTGCTCAATGAGAGAAGAGAAACGAGAACAGCTGTTCAGTGGATTTAGAGATTTAGCTCTGTAAGGTGAGAAAGTTCTAGATAGCTTTTCAATAATGAGCACTCGATAAATTGTACTGTATCATCCATTTTAATTGTTGAGTTGATAAATGTTATTTGTGTCTCGTTACAATAAGAATCATCTGAAAATATGAGTCTGTTTCTCAACTCTCAATTCTATTTTTTAATTTAAAAAATAGACTTAATTCAATATATCTTTAGTTATCTTTGCCTTTACAGTGCTTAGGTATGTCTGAAACAGACACACAGCAACCACTGCGTTATCTGGGCAGGAGACGCTCCAAGACCTCAAAGTGAGACTTGAAACCAGGGGTAGCACTAAGCCCAATACTCCCAGGTGTTTTCCATGCTTAACATACCGAAGATAAAGGTTCCTTAATAAGTACAATATACAATAAACAACAATAATGGTAAATGAATAATCATAACTATATAGCTATAAAAATGATTTCATTACACTACTCAGGATGCCATACAAGTTAAAACGTATGAGTTGCTTGTTTCTGGAATTTTCCACTTCCTATTTTTGGACTCTGGTTGACCACAGATGACTGTGAGGCTGTGGAAGAGAGAGCCAGAGACGGGGTCAGGAGTCCGGGAGGGCTACTGTAAGGCTAAGGGAAATTGAAGCTCCCGCTGTACCTAGGGAAAAGTGGTCACAGTGAGATCCCTGAAAGAGTAGCTGATTGTCCGGAGGAACGAATGAAGGCTTCGCCGAGGAGGTGACTTTGACTTATACCTGGATGAATAGCGATTATGATTATGTTAAGGGAAGGTTTGCAGGAAGAGGGGAGGGCTTCATGGAAAGAACACACGGATGGTGTAAGACACGGGACACACGATTACCGCTAGGTGCTAAGCTCTGGTTCACTCGCAGGATCAGTGGGTTCAACTCAGTTCTGCCGAAGGGCACAGGACTCATTGGCAGCCTGTGCTCTTCAAGCCTGAAGTGATCGTTGATCCGTGAAAAGTGCAGATTATGGTTCAATGGGTCCTGGATAAGACTCTACCTTCAATGGAGCTCCTGCGAGGGGCCAATGAGGACACTTTGAGGAACAAAGTTGGAAGCCAGCGGGAGCCACGAAGAAGGTCAATGCATCTGTGATTCGACCTGCTTAAGAAGATCAGCCAGCTCTGAGTGCCAGGAAAACAAAGGGAAGGAATCTTAAAGGTAATATCAAACAGATAGCCTCAAGAGCTGAGAGAATTCTCCAGTAGCAATCAGTTGCAGAAATAAAGGGTGGACTTAGGCTTTGTCCGGTGCTAGCTGCCCTCCCCCCAAGGTATCCCAGCCAAGTGGCCTGAGGAGCATGTGCTGTGTGACTGCCAGCCCCTTCCCTTTCAGCAGCTCAGGGGCTCCGACTCTGCAGAACCACTCTCTGATTTAATCTACAAAGACAAGAGTGGCCAGGCATCTTCTCCTTCTACCCCTTTGAAACTGATAATAACCAGTAATCTAGAATTTCTGCTGAAGAGCTTCAGCTTGCAACACAACAGATAACAAGAGACGGGGAAAGTCAGAGTTTCGTAACATCCTTAGCATTTCCTGCTCTGCGCTGGCACACCTGCGCCTGCCTGTCTGGGAGGGTTATCTGTTCCTCTCGGCTGCCCTCACCCTGCAGCTTCTCCTTAGGGCAGAGATTCTCAACATGTGGGTCCTGACTACTCTGGGGTCCAATGGCCCTTTCACAGGGTCGCCTAAGACTATAGGAAAACAGACTTTTACATTACAATTCATGACAGCAACAAAATTACAATTATGAAATAGCAACGAAAATGTTTTATGGTTGGGGGTCAGCACAACATGAGGAACTGTATTAAAGGGTCACAGCACTGGGAAGGTTGAGAACCACTCAGTTGCCTTAGGGCCCCTCCAGAACTTGCATGTAAAGTGCCAGTAACCCTAAGTTACCATGCCATTTCTTTCTTTTTTTAATTTATTTTTATTTGATGTACATTGGTGTTTTGCTTTCATATATTTCTAGTCACAGTTGTGAGCTGTCATGTGCATGCTGGGAATTGAATCCAGGTCCTTTAGAAGAATATCCAGTGCTCTTAACTGCTGAACCATCTCTCTAGTCCCCTACCATGCAATATCTAAAATGATTTATTTTCCAAAAATTGTAAGATTCATGCTATATTGCTAAATATATATCAGAATATAATATTTAAGTAATTATATTAACTTAATCTAATATTATAATTATTCTAGTCTAATATATATCAGGAAATATAAGGCAAAGAAAGCAAAGTAATATTTCAACCTCCAATAATCAATACTGATGCTGACCAGTAGGCATCTTAACACACAATCGATGCTGATGCTGAACAGTGGACATCTTAACACACAGTTGATACTGATGCTGAACAGTGGACATCTTAACACACAGTTGATACTGATGCTGACCAGCAGGCATCTTAACACACAGTTGATACTGATGCTGACCAGCAGGCATCTTAACACTCTTCCTACTTTCTTTTTTCTTTCTTCTTTCTTACTCCTCCTCGCATAGTTGATTGTTGCTTCCTGCTTGTGCCCCTCAGTGATGTATATGCAGTGAATGTTTTCTCTTGACATTATTATTACTATCATTATTATTACTTTAAAAATCAATTTTATTGAGGGAGAGGTTCAGAGACTACTAAATCCTGGAAGTTCACTGGCCAGATAGCCTAGCCAAAATGGTGAACTTCTCTTGGGAAATGGGTGCAGAGCTAGAAGAGGACATCCTGCATCTTCCTTTGACTACCACATGCATGCACACACACAGACATGCAGGCACACACAGACATGCATGTGTGCACACATGCACGCACAAAGACATGCATGCACACACACAGAACAAATAGCTTTCCCTTTGAAAATCACTGGTTATGAAACTAAACGAGCTGCCAAATTCTTAGAATAATATGTAATATGTTCTCCTTCCTACATTTTTTCTACATTTCAAATCAAATAAAATGTCATGAAACTAGGTTTAGAAAAAATGGGCTTTGACTGTTACACAGTATTCTGTCACACTGATCCATCACAGTTAAATCAATTCATCTTTCTTAAGAAACCCATTCTCTTAAGCAATTTTTGCTGATGTGATTGACACTCTTCTAGCTTCAGCATCATGCATTGATGGAGATTCCTTCTCAGTGGTGTCACACATAAAGACACCATGGCCCGGTAAGGAATGGGGAATGGTTTCCACAGAAGCAAAGCTGTAAGGAAAGAACTCACGTGCCTGGTGAAGGCATGAGCCTCAGGGGTGAGAGGTCACAGATGGCTAGGGTGGATGAATGCTGCGGAAGAGAGGGTCACACAAGCCCCGAGGAAAGCATAGCAGCTGTGAAGAGAAAGAGCAAAGGCCCTGCGGTAGGGAGGAGCCTGGGGAGGAAGCCCCTGTGAACAAACAGAGAGAGCAGCGGAGAACATAGAGGCCACTTGGAGAGACTGTTATTCTAGGCACCACAGACCGTAGTAAGGAACTGGTGGTGACTGTTAGCATCATAGGAATCCATCCAGAAGGGACTCGATCACACTTACTGTGTATAGGGTAACTTCGCTCCTCGTCCTTAACAGCCCAGTCACGTGTCAAGGAAACCTGGGAAGTAGGTTTGTAATTGTAGACTATGGAAAACGTTTTTAAGAAGGGAAGACCCAGAAGTCATAAAGGAGACAATTTCTAACACCTGTTAATCACGTCAGTGGCTTGGTGCCTGCGTGGTAGCACATGCCTGCAATCCCTGCACTAAGGGTGGAGTCAGGAAGATCCGATGTTTTCAAATCTTCATTAACTATGGGATGGGTTTGAGACCAGCCTGGGATCCATGAAATTCTCTCTCAAGAAAAAAGAGAGCACAGAATGAAAGAAGGAAGGAGGGAATGGAGGAAAGGGGGAGGAAAAAAGAAGAAACAAAAAGGGGGAAACCTTACAAAAGAGGAAAAAGGCTAACGTGTACTATATGGACAGTTTTGCAGAGTACAGGTGGTGATTCTGCTTTTCTATGTATTTTCACTTAACTATAAAGATATCAGTGGCTTCTGAGCGGGAGGAAAAGGAAAAGAAAATACAGTCATGTACCACTTTTTGATAGGGCTCCATTCAGAGAATTGCATCATTGGGTAATTTTGTCCCCAAGCCAACATTATCCAGTGTACTTACACAAACCCAGGTAGTCCAGCATTCTACACCACTAAGCTATAGAGAGTAGCCAGTGGTCCTAGGCTATAAGCCTGTGTGGTGTGTTACAGTAGCAAACGCTAATGGAAAACTAAAATGCAATGCTAACAATAAAATATTTACACAGCCAAATATCTGACCTAGAGAAAATATAGTAAAAATAACAGGCAATATGAATGTTCCAGTCTCATTAGAATCATATGGGGCCACCACTATATATGTGGAGCACGGTTGACAGAAATACTGTCAGACATTACACAACAGTAAAGACAAAAACAGGAGGGAAATGAAAACAAAAGCCAGCAAACTGGAAAGAAAAACCATCAGCCCAAATCTAACGGATCTAGTTTTGCTGCCATATAGAGTTGCTATCAACCAACCTAAATGAAAAATTAAAAAAAGAAAATTACTACACAGATCATAGGAAAATAAAAATCAGTACCCCACAAACACAAATATGTTCAACCTCAATTATAATTCAAAAATACAAATATATTGACAAAAACTGTAAAATAATATGAAAAACTTGTAAAAGAATATGAATGCAGTTTTAGAGGAGTGGATTTTTCTGTTTGGAATTCCTATTGGTTTTCTTTTTCTTGTTTCTGGAGGGCCGCTTTTGTTTTGTCTTTGCCCTGGGGTCTCACGGTCTAGCTCAGACTGTCCTTAAGCTTGTGACCCTCCTTCTACCTCACAAGCTCTGGATTGTACAAATCTCCACGTCCTGCTGGCTTTCTTCACTGTCTTGTTTTCACACTCAATATAAACCAGACCTCAGAAAGATCACCTTTTGCCTGTTTTGTCTCTTTTAACCTGAAACTGTTTCCCAATCATTGAATGCATGGCTTTCTGGAATCTCATGGTATATAGTTAGTGCTTGGCATAAAATTGCCTATCATGTGTTATTTCTAAGTTTGACAACCTATCACCTTAGAACACTCATACACTCATAAGTAAAGAAACCCATATGTACACTCAAGCATCAAGTTCTAAGGACTCAGACACCGTGTGGCCTCAGGTAGTGTTCTTACCAGGAAAGCAGAAGCGAATGTGGGCAAGGTTCTTGGAGCACTGAACAAGAACTGGGAGACCCACACTCCTGCTGGCAAACCAGCTGCCACTCGTCGCCTGAATAAGACTCTCATGCTCCTCCAGGTTGTGTATCTCTGTCTCTCTTGTGAAATTCTTTAATAACTATGCCAAAATACGAACTGCAATTCTCGACATCTCTATCATTCTCAAGATCAATTTTTCCCTTGCTTTCCTTGCCCACTGTGCCCCTCTCTGCTCCTTCAACATTACAATATTGCATGCAGGAAGATCCTTGGGTCCCATGAAAGGGGATTCTTCTCCTCAAAGGGACCATCACCAGTTTGTCACTGATGAACACATGGCCCTTTGTCTTGTGAAGCAGAAGCAGAATGAGACATATAACTGCTAGCGATGTCGAAGAGAATAGTGGGTTTTCTAAAAGGCTCTGAAGCAATAAACTGGCATGCAGAAGAGGATTGTCGCTCGGTGGTCCAGAGCTGTGTGGAAATAAACTAGCATGGTAAGATTTCCAGACGCTGAGGTCCTCACTGCCAGTCCAGTCACTACGTTTAGCGTCCCACAGGGATGATCTCGAGCTCTGTGCAGTTAGAGGATGGTTTCCCGCTGTGCTCAGCACTCGGTGCCAATCTTACATCAGAACTGGAGTGCTTTCTCTTCTATCAAAGTTGTCTTTCCATAGCAGTACCTCACCTCGCTGTCTCCTGTTTACTCCTGCTCCATGCTGGAATAGGTATGAGATGACCACACTTGCTGAGCCGTGTCCCAAATCAGACTTCTAGAGTGTGTCCCATGGCTGTCCCTCGACATAGCCCTGGGAGGTCTAATGTCTGACGTTTCTTCCCTGGAAGGACTATGTAAGACTAACACATCACTCACCCATGAATCCATTCATTCATTTACTTGTTCATTTCTTTGTTTATTCAATGAGCAACTATTCTAAAACAATGGAACAGTGTTCCATTCGCTATGCCAGATATTCAGATATTGTAGAGTTTAAAACCAAATGTTGCACATGGCTGTTGTACACTGAGCTTCCAAAATGTCCTGACAGCATAAAATAGGAACTAGTTTACACTGATGAGCTCAGAGCTAACATTGCATAAAGAAAAGAAAACTGTACTTCAGAGATGAATTTTAGCCAGAAAACCATAGTAGTCCTGCTAAAGGCAAGAATCAGAAGCTCTCTGGGGGAGGAGCTGTCTCTGGCCAGGGAAGCCTGTTCTGCAAGGATGACCCTGGCTGTGCACAGCCTCCCTTCCTGAGGCCACAGTGAAACATCTGCCTCCTTCCCTCCCTGCTTCGCCTCATTGCTCCTCAGACTGAGGCTTCACAGGCTGTTTGGATGCTGGAGGAAGATAGGAGGACAGTAATTAGGGTATTTAAATTTCTACCATAATTGTTTGAGCCACACAGGAGGAAAAAGGTACTGGAACACAGGATTTCTCTTCTGTGAGGTTTAGGAATTGACCACTGGGTCTCACTTTCAAAAATGAAAGATAAATAATAAATAAATAATAATAAATAAATGCTGGGCTCAGTGGTAAATGCTTGCAGTTCCAGCTATTAGAGAGGTTGAGGCAAGAGGATTGTTTGAACCTAAGAGTTTGAGGCTAATAGGAGCAAGAGAAAGAAAGAAAGAAAGAAAGAAAGAAAGAAAGAAAGAAAGAAAGAAAGAAAGAAAGACAGACAGACAGACAGGAAGAAAGAGAGGAAGAAGGAAAGAGACAAGAAATTAAACAAGAGCATACAGAGTCCACATTGAGCAGTCTTGAGTTTGAGAAGACGCTACGATGTGTGTAAGTTTGCATGAGATAAATATTATGGTCACTGTTAGGAACAAGTCCATGAGTTAGTTTAGGAAACTCTGAACCTGCATTTTTTTTCTTCTTACAGTTGCAGATTTTATGCCAGCAAAGTAAAAAGCCACACTTTGCGCATCCAAACCACACTTTGCGCATCCCTGCGCCTCTCCAACCTCCCGCGTTGTATTTGTTTGTGAAAAGATTATACTCCACTGTATTCCCTGAAGAGCTCATGACAATAACCAGGGCAATGAGCTAAATTATTTTAGAATGAAAAAAAAAATCTGGAAAAACATTGAGCAAAAAAGCTGGAGGTTTCTTCTGTTCTGAAGTGAGAGGCATTTCAAAACATGGCCTCTCTGCTCCCTCGACAGGCCAGAGCTCAAGCTATCAGGTCCCAAACCAGCACCCCAGGAACAGTAACATGAGGTCACAGCACACCATGTGAATGGAATCTAGCCAAGAAAACTCTTTGAAGGTATCCCTTCTGGCGACTGCACAGATTGTCCCCCGCAGTTGAAGCAAACACAGATAAAAAGCTCTCGGGAAAAGCCACTGTACATGGAGCAGGAATGATAAACTCACTCGGGCTGTGGGCCATGTTTCCCTAACTCGTGCCTACAGTTACTCTAAACTCCAGACCCTCCAAAAATGAAGGGACTCATGGGTATCCAGTGAGGATGCGTATAATGAAAAGCATTCAAAAGCTTCTTCTTCTTGCTTTGTAAGGATCCAGAAACGGGAAATGTAAACATAATCAGACTCAGTGCCCTCCACCCAGCCAGAATATTCTTCCTACAAATGCACTTTAACCACCTACTGCCCAGAAGCCTACAGTGCCCCCCACATTAGAAAGAAGGGATTTTCCTGTTTTACCAAGCGCCTGAGGTATATATCACCTGTGCCTGAGTCCTGACGACCTGCCCTACTAAGTAGATCTGCTCACCTCTGCTTACACGACGGTGAGCTGGACCCTTACCTCCTCCATGGTGCCCTCTCTCCCTCACTTTTCGCTCAATTCTCCATGGATGTCGGCTTCAGAGAGCTGGAGAACTCAGAGTCCCCAGCAATATGATTTGTGATGCTAATGGCTTAGAGATGTTCCACCCTCCAGAGTAATAAGTGAAGGGCATTTACTGCCAACCTTCTCACGCGTGTCCAACCTCTTATCCTCTCCTTGACTATACGGGGCATGAGAATCTTTAAAGAGTACTTGGGCTACATAAGGGTCCCCCGCTGACTGCTAGAAGCAGGCTCTGTGCATTGTCTCCCATGATCAACCTCCCAGGCTCCTGTAGAGTCCTGTCCATTGATAAAATGCCTTCAATCTAGCCTTCCATAGGCTGTCTCCCTCACTTGTATCCACTTATGGAATCCTTCACGCTTCAAGTTTTGTTGTCATCTTCTGCTGTCCAGGTCACATCCTTGCCTTCTTTTCCTCCATTCCCGGGAATGTCTCCCCAGTGTAGCTCCTTTCTCCTCTTTCTCGTCCCTCAACCTGTCTCATTCTTCCTTCTGTTCAGAACTTAACAATTGTATCTAGTTGGTTGTGATACCTGTGTGGCTCTTGGCCCCTGGAAAGAAAAACCTGCCATAATATTTATTTCCTACTTTCCAGTCTTTTGCTGATCTCACTGTGGGTGCCCCATTAACATTGGGTGTTGAATGTGAGGGACATAGGGGTTCTTGGAGTTGACTCAGGCACTGCTCTGTCTCACATCTGGCCTTGACCAATCATTTTCTGACCTCTCTGTCCTATTTTATTGACTTACCTTCCATCTGATCTTGGTAACCAAGATCAGGGGAGTCTAAATATTAAATATTAAAATGTCTCTTGGGTGTGTCTCCTCCTGTAGATATCCATGGCCCCTAATTTCAGGTCCAAAGAATTTCCCACCTATTCTCCTTCAGTCCTGTCCTGCCAGATTCTCAGCTCACAGCTCATCGTCTGTACTGTCATTAATAAAGCTGTCCAAGACAGAACCCCCACCGTGCCACTTTAAGACTCCCATAGCTCCCTGTAATTCAGATTGAAGGCTGGAACCCTTTCAATGTCATTCAAACATTTTACAGTTTAACTCATCCTCACCTTTCAGTTTTGAGATTTTAAATGTATCTTCCAATGTAGAAAACTTCCTTGGGCCTTCCCAGTGCGAGCTCCCTCCACGTGATCTGCAACACTGTGTGAGCTCCCTGGTCTCAGCATGGTCATCTGCAAATACGTCTTTCCCACCAGACTGTGCACTCCTTGTTTAGTCAAACAAAACTTGTACACGAAGATTTTAACTGACAGTTTCCCACTACCTCCTCATCGAAGGAGACGGTGCAAGAGTGAAGCAGAAAGTGGAGGAAAGCAATGATAGGAATGGAACAGGAAGAAGAGGTTATCTAAGACATGGGGAGGGTAAGATTAACAGGCCCCTGTAGACAAAGGAGGAAGAGGAGATGGAGAAAGAAAAATACAATCCCCAGTGTATGTCTGACCACATGATCCTCAGAGGGACCAAGGAATTGAACCCTTAGATGAGTCATATTTTGGTACAGACAGCCTGTCTCCCCTTTGAGACTTTTGGTACACAATTGTCTGGACATGTTTTGCCTGGTGTGTATGTACTAATCCTAAAGAACAGAGATCTCATTGTGAATTGTCTTGACCCTGTACCAACAGGTGACTGCCATGAAAGAACTTTGGGGAACTGTTTTTAGGGTTCTTAATTCTTATTACTGAAATCGCCATAACCAGATTAACACTTCAAAACCAGAACATTGGCCAAAAACAGTAACTCTTGTCCAACTTGAACAGTTAAAATTCACCACAAGAGTTTGGTTCTTTGTATGCCTTATGCTACACAACTGTTCTTGGCACTCATCTCAACATCTAACCAAGGTCAAGTTGAATAAAAATGTGACCCATAGACAAGGGTAACTCTCACTCCTCATCAAAGAAGCATCTTTTTGTAGAAGCATCAGGAGACCATTACAGAAAGTCACAACTATTCCAAACACAGAAGCCAACTGACTGTGGGATGCCTATCCCCAAATGCTACACCTATAACACAGCTCCTGTGCCCTACAGCTCAGGGAACATGGCAGAAGAGAGAGTGTAAAGATTGTAATAGCCAGAGGACCAGAAAGTTCGCTGTGAGACTGTGCCTTCTAGCTATGACAAGGAAGCCACACCCATGAAATATCAACAACATGACTGTCTAAATAAGACCTGAACCATCCCAACAATAGTTGACATCCCAGTGTAGATGGGAGTAAGATCATGGGGTCCCACCCCCAGGTGAAGAGGTATAGGCAATTAACAATTATTTAAATGGAGATAGAATTGATTGTCCCAGGGATGAACCCCCTAATTGGTTATCAAATGCCAAGTGGTCAGCCTAAACATATACACATTGAGGCAACATTGAACAGACTCAGAAGATGGTATTTATAATTTCTTCATTTATATGCATATGAACAACAATGATTAAAGAAGAGGAGGCCAAGAATTTGGGAAGGAGTAGGGCACAGGGACATGGGAGGAATACGACAGAGGGGTAGAGGGGTGATGTAATTATATTTTAATTAAAAATTTTTAAATGTGACAACCTAAAATTCCGCCTTCTTAGGAATCAGTCTTGTACAAAAGAGATATATTTTATCTGCTTAGTAAGCCTATTATTCTTGACCAAACTTTCTGCCCTAAAAGCACTAATCTCTATCAAGAACATGATATAGTGTTGGGAGCAGTGAGACCCCAGATCCTGAATTTCTTGTAATGCCCTGATCTGAGTGCCTACAGCTGCTCTGAGCACGAGACCTTCAGGAGTTCCTGATGGCAGGAGAGTGGTTTCTGGTGGGTTTGGTTGAGGCGTGGCTATCTATATAATCTGCCCCTGAACACAATAAAGGGGGTATTGTTGGGGAATTCAAGGATGACCCATGTCGCTATCTCTCTGTCTGTGTGTGTCTGTGGTTTTTAACCTCCAGCCCCTTGCCCGAGGCTCGGTAACTGGGTGCCAGCGCACAGAGCGCAGACACGGGGGTGAGGTGCACAGCAATATAGATTATCGCTCTAACGATAACAGCAACAGAATATAATGTAGATTATCGTTTTAACAACACCAGCAACATGGCTACCTATAATAGTCATTATATCTGTTAGCAGTTTTGTGACTGACACATCCCTTTCTACCTATGTGTATAAAAACAAGAATGAATATTTTTGATATTAAAATTAAATATCAGTGCTCTCAATTCTTCTGTTATGAAAATGTATTGCCTCCTCTTTTAGGCCATCTTCTCATTCCATAATAATAGAGAAACAACCCAAAAGGCCGATTCTATCCCAAAAAACTACTCTTGCAGTGGAAGAAAGCTGCCATCTCCAAGGAACTCATCCACCGTGTGCTGCAGTTACAGATGACTTGAGGCATGTGGAGAACAGATCTGAGTGGGATTCAGTCCTCACTGTTGGAAGAACGCCTGCTCCAGACAATCCATCACTGAAAAGGAGGCTTCGTTACTATCTGCACTTATGGCCCTGGTCTGGCAGGAGTCTTTTAAACTAGAGTATTGGAAAGTAGAGAAAGGGGCTAAGTCAACCACATTCACTATATGATGTGACCTCATTTTCCAGGTCCCTGGCTCCTCTGGAAGCTCACACGCCAGTGTCTCACTAGAAGTGTATCCCCAGGGCCAAGAAGGTGTGTTGAGGCTGAATCTGCCGCCTCGGCCAGACACTATGCACTTGGTAACGTAGGGTTATCTGGTCTTGGCTCTTTTCTCACACAGGAAATTTGCCTCTTTGCCAGCTGACTTCTGAGTACAATCCAAAAGTTCAACAAATCCCCAAAAGGACAAATTCAAAGAAAACCCGACTCAACATGTCATAATCAAGCAGAATAAAACCAAAGATAAAAAGGAAATCTTGAAAAGAAAACAAAGCAAAAAACTTCAGATTGTTGAAAGTGAGATGATGCAAACGCTCTGAGACACCCGGCAGGAGTGACGTCAGTAGCGAGTTTACACAAACATGGAAATGCCAGGCACCAAAATAAGGCAAGGACAAAACTAAACAATAGAGTGACAGCTGATTAAAAGCGTAGTGGCACATGCCATTAATCCCAGCACTGGGAAGCAGAGGCAGAGACAGGCGAATCTCCTGGGCTAGAGGCCGACCTGGTCTGCAAAGTGAGTACCAGGACAGCCAGAGCTGATACACAGGGAAACCCTGTCTCGAAAAATGAAAATTATTTTAAAAAAATTCAATATAGCTACAAATAAGTCACTGATTTAAAATTTTAAAATCAGTTTTTAAACATTTAATATGTAATATCTCTATACTGGCAGCTAATGCTTTGCATCTTAAACCAACTTAATCAGGAATTGAATCAAAATGCATAAAATGTTCAGAAATATATTTAGCAAAGATGTCTAAAACCTCTACACTAATGTCTGCTAAATGCTGGATGAGTTAAAATCATATATCTGAATATGGAGGTACATATTATATCTGTGTCTTAAGAAGCCCAATATTGGGTGCTAAAAAAAAAATGGCTCCCTTGGTAAAGGGCCTACCACAAAGACATGAGAACAAGTTAGGCTCACCATCCCCCATGTGAGAGTTGTAACCCTGTAACTCTGGTACTGGGCAAACAGAGACAGGCAGATACGCAGAGTTCACTAGCCAGTCAGCCTAGCTATCCTATGAGCTCCAGTTTCAATGAGAGACCCTGCCTCAAAAACTAAGACAGAGGGTGGTAGAGGGCCCATCTTCTGGAGTCAACTTCTGGCCTTCACACACACACATAAACACTCATCTGCACCTGTCCACATGTCCACATGAACACGCATGTATATAATACATACATACACATACAAAGAAACTCAATAGGGTTAAATGTCAGTTTTCCTAAACCGTATCTACAGATTCGTAACAATTACAGTGATAATTCTTGCAGGTATTTTATTGATATTGATGGAATAATTCTATATTTGTGTTGAAAATTAACAAAAACAGTAATATAAAAGCATTTTTAAAGTTGTACAGTTCACAGTAGTTCACCTTATTATAATGTTGCAATTATCAAGACTATGATAATAGCATAAAGATAGGGCACTATCAGTAGAAAACGTGTCAGAAGCACACTTGTATAATTAATTAATCTCCAAGGTAAGTGTCACAGCTTCAAAATAAGAGCAAAAAAGAAAAAAACTTTTCTGCAAACATACTGAAACAACCAACAATACGCACAAAAGGGAAAACGATCTTCAATTTCTAACTCATCATTCTTGTAGCTTTACGGGTTTAACTTTTATTGATAATGATCCTCTTGATCTGAATATGAAGTTCTATAGTGGGTGATGCTAAAATAAATTGGTTTAAAACAATCATAAAAGCGGCTGTCTTTGAGTTTGTAACTAGGAAAGAAATCACCACAAGAGGTAGGAAGGAAACTTTGTATTTTCTCAAATATTTCTCACTAAAGAGTTTCACTATTGAAGCCCCAGCCAGCAGGGATTGCATGACACTGGTTTATCCACCTGAGGACATCAAGCTGTAGACTTAAGGTCCAGGTGAACCTGTGAACACAATAAATTCAAAGCTTGACCTTCACGGTGATAGAGCCCAGCAACTCTGAGGCTGATTCTATGTATTTAAGCATGGGCAGATTCGTGATTATATTGAGAGTGGAAGCCAGGCTTGTCACTATAGGAGAAATAAGTTATGGGAAGGGAAAGAGAATACTAGGAATTGGAAGCCTAGGTAGGCATAAATTTATGTTGCAAGCATAGGCATAAATTTGAGTTTGTAGCTGGGCAGTGGTGGCGCACGCCTTTAATCCCAGCACTTGGGAGGCAGAGGCAGGCTGATCTCTGTGAGTTCGAGACCAGCCTGGTCTACAAGAGCTAGTTCCAGGACAGGTTCCAAAACCACAGAGAAACCCTGTCTCGAAAAACCAAAAAAAAAAAAAAAAATAATAATAATAAAAATAAAAAAATAAATTTGAGTTTGTGTGTGTATACATATATTTACATACATATACAAAAAGAATTTGCACATGCTCTAAGCATAGGCATGAATTTGAATTTGTGTGTATATACATTTATTTATATACATACACATAGAGTGATTCTGCACGTGCTGTAAGCTTAGGTATAAATTTAAGTTTGTGTGTGTATATGTATATTTACATATATATGTATATATATATATATATATACATGAAGAGAGAATTTACAAATGTCCATGTATGTGTCCATGTTTGTACACATTAGCACTACTACTGAGAAGGTCTATAAGCAGTGATATATTTAAGAAAGCACATCTGTACCTAAATGTAGAGCTTTTTAATTTATTTTTATTTTTAAAATTTTTTGTCAATTTTCTACATGCATAAAGTTCAGTGCATTCGTATCCATCCCCTGTGGTCCCTTAGCCCTCTCTCACTCTGGAGCACCTCCTGTTTCTTCCCATATAGTCTCTCTCCTACTTTCAAGTGTGTGTGTGTGTGTGTGTGTGTGTGTGTGTGTGTGTGTGTGTGTGTGTGTACATGGAGGAAATCTAGATTTGTAAACACTATGAAGTCAAAGTTTCATGGGGAAAAGGCAAAAAGCTAATTCTTGGGTTGGAACAGAAAGAGTACATGATCCTATATCAAAGAACTTCAGGAGAGACAATCAAAAGGATAAAGAGTTAGTGTGAAGGAGTACTCACCAATCAAACTGAGAGCTAACGTAAAATAGAAATTTAATCGGTAGAAGTGTAATCTGTACTTATATAACTGTCAAGTAATCTTAATAAAATGTACTTTCTCCTGACAGGGGAAAGTCTGGGGAGTGCCATCTTCTTCCAATGATCTACGTCAGTAACACTGGAACCAGCTGCCATCCTGTGTTTCCAGATGTGAGATGCATCTGGAAGGACAGATTCATAGACTGTGGCCAAGTTAACAACCAGGTCACTAAACAACGAGGTTGTTCTCTCTTGAAATGTCAAGGTTAAGTAAGACAAAGAAAATCTGGGAAACAACCTCAATTCAAAGAGACCAAACAATCCTCTACATGCTAGGGATCAGATCCTGAGCTATGGAAAAAATGGCTCTATGCACATTATTAGGACAAGAGATAAAATTCAAATAAAGACTGTCAGCTATTTGAACTTACAAACTCAGAAAAAAAACTGTTAAAAACATTTTAACACATAAGATGTGGGGACTGAGGAGGTGACTCAGCAGATAAAGCAGTTTCTGTGCAAGGCTGGAACTGGAGTTCAGATCCCAGTACCCATGCAAATTCTGGGTGAGCTTGTTGGCCTCCTTGTAGGAGGGCACAGACAGAGGGTCCCTGAAGCAAGTTAGCCAATCTGTCTAGCCCACATCAACAAGTTCTGGGTTCAAATGAAGAAACCTACCTTAATGAATAAGGCGGGGAGTGACCAAGGAAAACACCTAATACCTGGTCCTAGACACACACACATGCCACACACCTGTACCTGCACACACCTGCACCTGCACACACCTGCACCTGTACCCAAACACATGCAAACCCATGCCCAAGCATCATACACACACACACACACACACACACACACACACACACACACGCACGCACTATTTAAAAATAAAATAACTTGGTGTAGGAGGTCCTTCTGTATTTGTGTTGATTTCATTGGTTGAATAAAGAAGCTGCCTAGGCCTTTTGATAGGGCAGCCCTTAGGTGGGCGGAGTAGACAGAACAGAATGCTGGGAAGAAGGGAAGTGTGGCAGACACCATGATTCTCCTGCCCAAGGCAGACGCTGGTTAGACTCATGCCAGTAAGGTACGGTTAAGTGGTGATTCACATTAATAGAAATGAGTTAATCAAGATATGAGAGTTAGCCAGTAAGATGCTAGATATAATGGGCCAGGCAGTGTTTACATGAACACAGTTTCTATGTAATTATTTCGGGGCTAAGCTAGCCAGGTGGAGGGGCACGGCCCATCTCCTCTCATACAATAACTTTTCCAAGCAAATATTGAAGTATCAGACTATCTCATAATCATGTTGTCAATTTTTTTAAGTTTTAAATGATTTCTTTACAATTAAAATAATGTGTAGGAATATATTAGTATAATTTTTGTTTGTTTGTTTGTTCTGTTTTTGGAGACAAGGTTTCTCTTCATAGCTGTGGCTATCCTGGTACTGCTTTGTAGACCAGGTTGGCCTCAAACTCATGGAGATCCACCTTTCTCTGCCTCCCAAGTGCTGGGACTAAAGGCATGCACCACCACTGCCTAGCATATTGCTTTAATTTTTAAACTTACATTATTTATATAAATATATAAATATCATAAAATATAAATTATCCCTGATATATGTGTGTACTGAATCACTTCCTTAGCTACATCAATTTGTAATATCACATCACCTACACTTTTTACTTTTTAATATTAAATTTTAAATTGCCCATAAAGTTTTCTGTAGCATTCTTTATGGTTGAATTTCTGATTAATAAGTTGAAATCCCTGACAGTTTTACTTGAATTGTATTTAATTTTGATCATATAAAAATACTGAAGAAACTGCTCTATTTATTGGTGCTGAGCACTCTATTGGTCAGCTAAATAGACACCGTCTTTAAGTTTTAACTTTTTAAATTGAGATCTGTAATATTTGAGACTGATGTGTAAAATTTTTCACATGTGATGTTTTGTCCTCTTTCGAAGTACATTCTCCAACAGTCATTTTGTTTGTATTCAGGGTCTTACTACCTACTCCCAGCAGGCCTAGAACTCACCAGGTCGATGACCTCAAACTTGGGACAATTCTCTACTTCTGGGAGCACCAGAATTGCAGCCTGACTGGCCTGGTGTCTGTTCACTGGTTGGTGCTAGGGATCAAACCCAGAGCCTTGAACATGTTAGACAGGGGAACAGTGGGTTTTTTTTGTTTTTTTTGTTTTTTTTTTAATGAAATGGGACTTCTTTTAAAAGGTGTTCTTGAACTGGGCTGTGGTGGTGCGCACATTTAATCCCAGCACCCTGTCAGTTGGAGGCCAGCCTGGTCTATAGAGCAAGTTCCAGGGCAGGTTCCAAAGCTACACAGAGAAACACTTGAAAAAACAAAACAAAAAAACAAAACAAAAGGTGTTCTTGCTATTACCCTTCTAAGCATTTAACCAAATGTAAACTTTGCAAATTGATAGACCTTCCCAATTTTAGCCTATTCCACATAGAGTATATACTTTTCAAATTAAAAGTAAACTTTTTTCCTACATGATGAATTAATTTGAGCTTCCATCAATAAAAGGGTGTGTTTCCTCCCTTGCTTTTATATGTATAAATATTAGTTTCCCTATGTTTACGGGCTTTGCTTTTAATTATTGCAACTTGCATGATGGAGGAAGGTCATTGGTTAAATAAAAAGAAACTGCTTGGCCCTCATTGGTTAGAAGATAGGTGGGAGGAGTAAACAGAACAGAACGCTGGGAGGAAGAGGAAGTGAGCTCAGACTCCACAGCTCTCCTCTCGGGAGCAGACGCCTCAGAGAGACACCATGCTCCCCGCTCCCGGGAAGACACACGCAATGAAGCTCCGACCCAGGATGGACGTAGGCTAGAATCTTCCCGGTAAGCGCACCTAGGGGCGCTACACAGATGATTAGAAATGGGCTAAATTAATATGTGAGAATTAGCCTAGAAGAGGCTAGATAGAAATGGGCCAAGCAGTGATTAAAAGAATACAGTGTCCGTGTAATTATTTCGGGGCATAAGCTGGCCGAGCAGGCGGCCGGGGTGCTAGGAACGCAGCACCGCCGCTCCTTATTACTACACTTGCAAGCCTTAAAAGTAAGAAAGTTGATGAGTTTGGCTGTTCCTTTCATTGTCTAATTTGACTAAACGTTTTCAATTGATTTTAAACAAATTGCAACCAAAACAAAAGAGACTTCTTGAAAACAGTTGACATTTAGTGGATTGCCAAGTAATTTAAAAAGTTCAAACATTTACAAGCTATAATTAACGATGCATAGCAAAAAAAATGGACCCTGTCAGGCTGAAATTTTTGTTTGTGGTTTAACATCAACTTTATTACCAAAAAACATCTAGTTACTCAAATACATACAAAAATATTTGTACCCAAAAGGCCTGAATCCAATCTCCATAACCACAAAGGAAATTACTGTGTGTGTGTGTGTGTGTGTGTGTGTGTGTGTGTGTGTGTGTGTGTGTGATTTAACCACTAAAACACTCTTATTTCAATAGGTAAACACAGCAGCAACTTAGAGACAATTATGTGTGGACCACAGTTAGTACCAGTACATGTATAGTCTACAGATGCCATGATAGAACATAATTCTTTGTGTGCATGTGTATGTGATTCATCTGTATGTGTGAGTGCACCTGTATGCATGTGTGCACATACCTGTGAAAGCCAGAGGGAAAATCTCAGATGTCTTTCCTTCCTATCACTCACTCTTTCTTCTCATTGGTCCAGATCTGGTTAAGTAGGCAATGCTGATTGGCCAGAATGCACCAGAGATTACCTATCTGACTGTAGAATTGTGCATTAGCCATCACACTTGGCTTTTTCCACAGGAGTTCTGGAGCTCAAAGCCAGCTCACCATGCTTGTAAGATAAACACTTTCTCAGCTGAGTTATCTCCCCAGCGTGGATCACGGTGCTATGTTCTATCAGAGTTTCTCTTCATAATGTTAGCGGACAGGCTCATGATTTCATTCCCATGTTGAGCTTTTAATTAAATTTACCGTGGTATTTACAGTTATATCAGATGTCTCTCCTTCAGCAAATAAACTTCGGAAGCTTAACTTGGGCTTTCATAAAGTGTCAGGTGGAACAAAGTTAAGCCATGAACTAGAATGAACTGGATTGACTTCCTAACTAAGGAATCAGATGACCCTAATGTAGAATTGGAATTAGTTAACTGTTCACAGACGTCTTCAATGGCTCATGGAAGATTATTTTTACTATGAGTCCTAAAAATGATTGAAATTGATGTAGGAAAATGGACATCTCCATGAAAAGTCACTTCAAAGTGTGATGTGTAAACAAACTCGCACAGCTGTGCATGTCATATTGTTTTCTTTGAGACAAATCCTCTTTTAAAAAAAAATAGCCTCAAGCTTTGAAGTAGGTGCTGGCGATCCTCCGGCATATGGATCTCTTCGTTTTTTATGTTAGTGACATAACTAAAATCCCCAGATGGATGGCAAATGTCAACAAACACTTGGTGCAAATCCTTAATTTGCCTTTGTCTTCGCCGCTTTCCATTGCGGTAACAAATAACGGAGATAAACAAATTCGCAAAGACAGAAAGGTTGGCTTTGGCTCACTTGGCAACTTTCACCCCGTCATTGATGGGTCTGATTGCCTCAGGCCAAGGGCAAGGCAGCAAGCACAACTTGGCTGGGAGCCTGTGGTAGAGAGAAGCAATTTTCTCATTGGCCCAGACCTGGTTAAGTAGGCAGAGCTGATTGGCCAGAGTGCACCAGAGCTTAACCTATCCAGCAATAGGATTGCAAGGGTCCGCCATCACAGTTGGCTTTTTTCACGGGAGTTCCGAGGATCAAACCCCTCTCACCATGCTTGTAAGGCAAACACTTTACCATAACTTGTAGCTGTTAATAGAGGAGAGATTAAGTATTGGGGTCCCACTGTTCCCTTTTAGGGAAGACGTCCAGTGACCTGAAGACCCCCACTCTGTTCCGTCTCCTAAAGATTCGAAGACCCTCTCCTGAGTGGCAAACTAATTATCAAACCACAGTACGTCAGCCTTTGAGAAAACAATCTAGATCCAAAATAGAACAATCACCAACTATCTTGAGAAACCACATCCTACACCCAATTTTTCACTTTTAGGTTGTTGGTTTGTTTTATTGTCATTATTTTTGGTTTGACTTTGCTCTTTATGTGGTTTATTGCTACTGAAATTATTCCAAAACCACGTAAAAATAATTATAGCAAGAAAATGTGTAGTCCTCTCTAAGTACATCTCTTTTCCTATAGTTAGGTTTTTGGGTCCAGCAGTTACTTCGCGGTCTAACACCTACCACGTTTCTCACTGGTGGATAATCTGAATCTTGAGGCTGGTATGCCTACCACACTCCATAAGTGACATAAAAGTGGCGAGAAAGAGAAAAGATAAAGAAAGCAGTGTTAAAGAGAAGAGTGAGCTGCAGGTGGCGCACGCCTTTCATCCTAGCACTTGGGAGGCAGAGGCAGGCGGATCTCTGTGAGTTTGAGGTCAGCCTGGTCTATAGAGCAAGTTCTAGGACAGACAGGGCTATGCAGAGAAACGTTGTCTTCAAAGGAGAGAGAGGAAGAAAGGGTGAGCTGCAATTATTTACTCAAGATGCATGCAGGAGGTTCTTAAACATGAATAGCTAGAATGTGTAGATTTAAGATCTTTCAATGATAAAATGGAAAGGGATATTACCATTGGTCCTTTTCCATACTTAACCATATCAGAGTAGAAATCCTGTCTACGCCGAATGTGCACTTTGCATGTGACAACAACAGACACAAGAAAAGGACACAGGCTGCTAGCTTAGTTTTCTGTACATGAAACACACTTCCTTCGTGTATTTAAAAAATAATAACCTTAAATCTGCTTGGGGTTTACAAGGACTGAAAGAATCGATGCCTATAAACATGGTTGATATGTACCAGGATCAAATATTACAGTAAACATTGCTGCTCTTTTTTTTTGGGGGGGGGGGTTGGCTACTGTAATACTTTGAACATGTTATCATTATTGAAATTGCCAGAAACCAGCATATCCTTCAACCCTCCTCTGTGATCAGTATTCTCAAAATATCCCATTTGCCACTGCCTGTGCCTTCACAGCTATGTTTCTGCAGATGATAATTGTATTGCTACACCTTCGGCAACTTACTCTTTGGGCAGCCATGTCTCCTACTTAAATCCCAAAGAAAAAGAGAAGAAAATCTTCATGTGTTTTGTGAGAACTGTTTCTTAGTCCACATCACATTCCCAAGTCAGTTGCGTTTCTAAAGGCACAGCCAGGCTTTCCCTTCAACCCCTTTTCACCTGATCTTATTAGCTTGATCCCGTAACTCTATTTTTAAGACATTTTATTAATCATTCAAATTATTAGCTTTGAACATCATAAATCTAATTCCATTTCATCCGTCAGACCTGTCAGATGGAAATCATAATAAATATTTCACACCACAGGGTCTTGAGATGGTTAAATGTTGTAGCTGGTATCTTTTCCAATCCATCATTATATAAATAAAATATCACTGTAAAATGTTTATTTAGGCATAATATTTACTATACACAACATAGCACTCAATATTAACACAACATGTCAAATATTGCTGTTTATAATAATTGAAAATGTTATGATCTTTGTTTGTCATGATGAAAATGATCTCTTGGCACTCCAATAAAGATCTCTTTTGCAGTGATAGGGTTATAGTTCAATTGGACAGAGTGTATATAACATGAATGAGGCCCAATACCCACAAAAAAAAAGAGAGGGAAAGGCTTCTTTCTAGGTAGGCATGTGACAGCTTCAACAGCCATAAACCTACATGCAATTAGCTTTAAAACTCCACCTGCGTGAATGAAATTCAATCATTAAAAGTCAGCACAATCTTACTTGACTGCTAACACCCAGATTTTTGGTGCGCATTACTTCTGTGCCTTAATCCCAGGTTATTATTCTTCAACCTCTTGTGTCTGCCTACATCAATGTGTCCACCTCAGAATTCAAACTCCTCAGCAGAAAGCATCTAGTCAACTGAGCACATTGAATAAACCCAAAGCACAGCATATGAGCCGCCAGTGGGGATCAGGGAGTATTTCCCGAAGACAGTCCTGGTAGTAAACGCTTTCCATGAAACACCTTCTAAGTGTGGGTGTTTAATGACTACAGCCAAGCTGCATTGAAGTTCGTACTGTGCCTGGCACTTCATGGCGTCAACGGTCTTCTCAAGGTATACGCCTATTTAACTCTATAACGATCCGTAGCTGACACCACTTCCATACTTATGAAGAGGAAACAGCCCGGGAATGGTATATATTAATAACCTGAGTGTCAGAGCTGGGTTATAAGCCCAGAGAGGGCAGCACTGCCATGTTCTCAGCTCTAGCCCTGCCTCTCAGCACGCAGAAGGGACTCGGGGCCATACATAACAGTTTCTTCTGGCCACGGCGCTACCCAAAGGGGCACTCTGGGACAGAACTCGCTGGTGGGTACCTATTCCAAGACAACAAACCCCAAGGGTTGTCTGAATCCTGCTCCATTTAAGAATGCCACCTATTTCAGAACAGCAGGCCAAGCAGCTTCCCACGTGACTCCCGCTGTCGTCACAGCCCTGCTCTTGGGTCCCACTTCTCTTGGGTAACCCCGTGTGTCAGTATGTGATGGCCTCTATTTTCTCTCTCAAAACCAAATTTCTCCTTCTCTGCATTGTTTTCAAAGCACTCCCCCCCCCACACACACACACAAAAAGTAGATTCCCCCTCCTCTGCCTGGGTGGACTTTGGCAGCCTCAGGACGCAGGGCGGTGTGGCGGGCTAAGCTGTCCTACACTTTATGATTGGATAGTGGACAAAAGGCAGCACTTAAACCATTTCTCCCTCACCCCACAAGCCAAAGCACCCACCCCAGATGTCCTATTCACAATTGTTCTGGAAAGCCAGCTTGGTTCATCTTTCCCTTTCTCTACTCTGTTTGTTTTTAAAGCTTTTTCATTGCACCTTTTCCCTCGGGAGCCTAAGGCAGAGGGACAAAGGTGAAGGAGTGAGGGTCTCGTCTTTACCACATCTCCAGCCTCCAGCTGCTGTGAACAGCCCTCTTCCTGCTGCCCCGGGACCAGGTGTAACTGTTGAGTGGTTAGCTAGCACTGCCCCCTCTATGCCTTTGATCCAGTTCCCTTTCCTAAGCATTTTCACCGCAATCAGGTACCATTCCAGAAGCGGCTGCTGGGCGGTATACCCTTCAGCTGAGAGTCACAATTCATCATGGCTGCCAGGCTCTTTCTCAAAAATCCTGCTCGGTGGTCAGTTCTTTAAGAGGTCAGCTCACATCTCTCCTCATCCAGAACAACAACCACTCTCTGGTGGTCACTAAACAACTCCATACACGTTGCTTCATCTACAGTCACTCAGGGAGAAATACATCATTCTTTCTTACAGTCTATAAGGCTACTATAAGATTACTAGCTGGAGAAAAGACAGCTTCCGCGTGGAGTGCTGGATACTCTCCAGGCCTGTATGCATCACCTCAAAGTAAATCCTCCGGGACTGCTTATGGGTGCCCCGAGTAGCAAGCACCTACCCTAGGACCGCAGACTTCAAAACTGTTACCCTTTCTGCCGCAGGACTCAGAATATGAATTCCTAGATCCTTTAAGAGATACCATTGCTTCCTCCTTTGATCATCCACAGAATGTGATGTCCAGGATTTCTAGCCCTTTGAGAATTTAAGATAAAAAGGGAAGAGTTTTTTTTTTTTAAAAAAAAAAAAGCCTTTCAAAATGTCCCTCTTTGTCCATGAACCCGGGACCATCAGAAAAGGATCGGCAAACCATTGCCCTCTACCAGATTCCTTATGGGAATTAGGAAAACTTTGAGCTGAGATGGATGAGAACACTTAAATTGCACCAACGTTTCCTTCTCTCCTCTCAGGAATTGCTTCCACCTGGAGTGTACCTTCGCCCAATAGATGCTCAGTTTTCTTATGAAGGACTTTCACTGCTAGGTTCTTCAATGGTGAAATGTTTACCCAATATCAATTTCTAAACTCAGGAAGTGATTTAAGCACATCATAGCATGACTGCACAATGACATAGGTTGTACAGACAGCTATTCAACAGCTTATTGAAATTATATTTTGATAATAAAATAATGAAATCAAAAGTATTAACTAGGATGTAATGAATATTTACCAGACCAACCACTATTTGGGGGGCTTTTCTCATCCTAATGAACATAGAAAAGGACATACTACCATGTTCTCTATTTTACACACGACTGCAGTGAGGCCAAGAGAAACTGAGAAACTCACCCCAGACAATATAAATAAAGAGGGAATAGGAATTCTGGGGGAAATGTTTATATTATAAAGTTAGGTTTCAAAAATAATTTATTAAGCAGTGTGTGATGGTACACACCTTTAATCCTAGCACTCAGAAGGTAGAGACAGGCAGATCTCTGTGAGTTTGAGGTCAACCTGGTCTACAAAGTGAGTTCCAGCACACAAAGAAACCCTGTCTCAAAAAACAAAACCAAAAGTCAGTTATTATCCCAATTATCTGTTCTACCTAAAGGCAATACCAATTTAAGAAATGTGTTCACAGATACTAGAAATAAGCAAAGCTTTAGTTTCCTAAGAATACACAACATTTTTCAAAATTCTAAGATGGATACATATTTCTCTTATTTTACTTGCTTTTTGTTATTTTATTCATTGAAAGACACAACTAAAACAACCTTTTCAACAAGAAGTGGTCTGTCTCACTGGGCATACCTTGAGCATTTATGAGACTTCAAAGCCTCCACGGTGTCATACTTCCTCCAAAAAGGCTATATCTACTCCTACAAAGCCACACCTCCTAATATCGCCACTCTGTGGGAACTCATAGAAGTGGCTCCTCTCCATCTTGACTTAGGGTTAGAGAATTCAAACAACAAGGTCAAACAACAAGATGTTTGTTGACTCCCATGGAAACCTGCCCCTTTCTGAATGAAGATGGAAGACAAGTGGATGGGGGATAGAAGGGAGGTGGGGAGAGAGAACAGTAACAGAGGAGGGAGGGGAAACTGTGGTCAGTATGTAAAGTAAATGAAAAAATGTAATAGTAATTTTTTAAAAAGAATAAATCCCTTAAACTGTAAGTCAAAATGAACTCTTTTTTCCTTAAATTTCCTCTTGTCTGGTGCTTCATTACAGCAATGAGAAAATAACTAAGACAAGAATTAAGTTCCCAACATGAGATTTGAAGCGATATTCAAGCCACATCAGGGAATACCTTAGAAAACTGCAAAGGAAAGTGAAGGAAACTTTACCATGAGCCCCCTCTAAGCCACCTCTCCAAGGCCTAGCACGGGTTCCACCTTTTCCAGTAAGGAATTTCGTACTTTTTGACCCAAAGTAAAAGAACCAGAACTGCTTGACTCACAGTACCAATGAGGAAAGTGCTAATCCCGACACCTCTCCAAGAATCTCTCCCAGAAAGCCTTGATTGGGAATTCTAAACCCTCCGTGCAGAGCTGTAAATTCCCTACAAAATGAAGAAACTTCCACCCAATCTCAGACCTCCAGACTCTGTGCTGGGGATTTCACATGATTGCACAGAGTTCTGTGGAAACGGCCAAGAAGGCCAGAGGTGAACGCAAGAGTTCCTTGCTCAGTTCCTTCTCCTGGACCACTCTGTCTGGGGTTTTCCCGGGATGATCTGAAGTAGGAGAAGTAGAAAATCAACACTTTGACGTGAATCGGGCTTCTACTTCATCCAGTTTGGCGCTGTCCACCATTCCATTCACTTGCTCATTGCTTACTTTCTTTAGAAATAGCCCCTACTTTCCACAACCATTTCCTCACAGGAGCATGCGCACATAAGCTCACAGTCACCCGCACATCCTCAGTCTACTTCCCATAGCCAGTTCCTCACAGGAGCATGCGCACATAGGCTCACAGTCACCTGCACACATTCACAGTGCAGGACATACCTAGAAACTCACAACACTTGCATCAGAAGGAAGGGAGTGGGCAGGCAAGCTTCTACAAGGCTATTTTCTTTCCCTTCTTTACTGGTTCCTCTCTCCCACCCGAACCCCACATAGGAACTCAGTCCTGTGCCTTATTTTTCCTCCAACTACTCCCCTGCCCATGGCGTTTGCCAGATAATAAGCTCAGGGGTCCCCAAATGTGCATTTCTAGCTCAGATTCTCCAACTAACTGTTACAAGTCAACAATGTTTGCAGGTAGCCCCTCCGTGGGATGCAAGATGAAGGCTATAAGTAACACAGAGAATTCAAAACCCACTTTATCTGGGGAAACAAAGCTCTTACCATCAAATCTTTTTAAATGAAAGATCCTTTTAAAGGGTGAAGAAATGAAAATGTTCTTTAAAATACTTTACAAAGAAGTTTAAGGAAGCTTAAATTCGCTTAGCAGAAATGGGATTATTTTTATCATGAATAAATGTAATAAAAATAAAATTGTATGTTTTGGTCCTCTCCTCTACTTATTTTTTTAACATTGGGGATGGGGAGCACATTCGACGTGTGGAGAGCAGAAGGCAACTCACATGACTTTGTTATCCCTTTCTACCTTGTGGCTTCCAGGGCTTGAGCTCAGGTTGTCAGGTTTGGGCATCCTGCTGACAAGTTTATTGTTTTTTTGAGTAAATTCAAACTTGCTTCCCTTCCCAATATTCCTAACAACCCCATATAGCAAGCAAAGGAAACATCTTTATTTCTTTATCCAGGTTAGTCCTGTGAAGAAACTAAAGCCCACGAAAAGGCTCAGCAAGTGTGTGTTGCAAGATATTTGATTACACTGTGTAAAAATATGTCACTGTGTTTGGTTTAATAAGAAGCTAAATGGCCAATAGTTAGGCAGGGGGTACAGCTGGGACTTATGGACAGAAAGAGTTCTGTGAGGAAGAAAGGCTAAGTCGCCAGTCAGAGGCAGAGGGAGCAAGACATGCAGGAGGAGGTACAGAAAGATTGTAAGGGACAAATGTTGGGGAGGACTGCGGCAAAGCAGTGTCTCCTGGGTACAAGAGGACCACTGCACTCATAACCTCAGAGCAGCTGCATTTGTCCGCACAAGACTAGTGTAAGATCAAGCCATCAACACTCTAACATGGAGTGGTGCTGTATCTCACATCCGGGCGACAACATCAGCTGGGTCCCACCCAGATGAAGGCTTATTCGTTTGTGCTTGGAGAGAAGTGTGAAGATTAAAAAATGAAAAGATAGAGACACAGGATGGAGTCAGGACAACCCAGTGAATAATGTTTCTCTAGGCTTTATATACCCCAGTTAAAAGAGGAAGGGGAAGACAAAAGACTTCTTTACCACCACCCGAGGAACAAAGTAATCACCTTCTTGATGCCCAAAGTATCAAGTAACCACACCCAGGTCAAAGCAGCCTGCTAGTCACCACACCCTGAGTCAAACCTCTTGTCACAACATTTAGGAGCAAGAATAGGCCTGAACTTTCCAACCGTTGGTCAAGGTGAAACAAATCCACATCCATGGGCTTCCACAGAGTGGGAAGGGCTTTATGATGATTCCCCAGCCCAAACTGAAGAGTTATTAACAGTTAATGGTTTCTGGCAGGAGAGTCAATTTTCTTTAAGGATGTGGGCCCAGTTGATTTGCCATGCTCCAGTAGGTAGCCCTACATCTTTAAGTTTATGAGCAGCACACATTAGTGTATTATTTTCTTTAAAATATGGGGGGGGATGATGAAGATGTGGAGGTGGAACTAGGAAGAATTGGGGGAGAAGAGGAAGACATGAAGATGATCAATATGCTTGGATATAACTTTCAAATAATAAAATAAAATATTTTAAACCTCATTGTATAACCAAACCGAGTTGCAAGGAAAGTTGGAAACCTGGTCTTTGTTCCAACTGGCCAATCCCGACCTAGGTTGTGCATTAATTACTTAGAATTAATTAAAGGCTGAACAGTTATATAAGAAAGCATTCGTGTGGATGCCAAAGAACAAGCACTGTATCATCATTCCTCAAAATTTCTCCGTCATCTATCTATCTATCTGTCTGTTTGTCTGTCTGTCTGTTTTTCTATCTAATATTTTTCAGACCAGGTTTCTCACTGATCTCAGTCTTGCCAAGTAAACTAGTCTAACTAGCCTGCATGTTCTGGGGATCTGCCTGTTTCTGCTTCACCAAAACAAGGTTACAAATACCTGTAACCATATCTGGCTTTTAAAATGTAGATTTTGAGGATCAAACACAGATCTTCAGACCTATAAGGTAAGCACTTAACCAACTGAGTTCTCTACCTATTTCTTCCATGCATACATCTGAATATTCCTTCTCCTTAGTGACTCCAAGTTCTTTGTCCCTCCACCTAATGCTTTCCCGTTGTCCTTGTATCCAGGGGAATCTGTTTTTATCACCTTCCAAAACGACACACATAGCAGTGACTGCTATCCTAAAACATGCTGGCAACAATAGCTAAGGCTGAATTGACTATGACCCATCCCACAGAACAAAAATTAGGAATTTTAGCTAAGCACATGACCAACTAAAGATAAGTTCCACCCTTCTAATATAGCTTTAATACCATTGTGTCTCAGTTCTAGCAAATAGGCTGTAACCAGAACAGGTATGTGTTACTCTTAGGTCCATTAAGAGAACCAAGCATGTCCTCCTCTGGTTGATTTCCTTTCTTGATATCTCAGGAGTGGTAAGGGCTGGAGAACTGCCTTGCTTTGAGAGGTGAAAGCCAGAGACTACATATGAAAGTCTGTGTGGCTCCAAACCTCTTGTATCTGCACAACACCATGGTACTTTCTAGTGGACTTTGAACACTCATTAATACAGCAGTTTAGTTATGCCTTAACTGAATATAGTAGCTGTTGTGCTTTCCTGTCACTTTAAGGGACAAGCCACGCCCACTCCCATTATCTCTGACCTGCCAGCAGCCATCTTGGGCCCTTCCTTTTCTGCTTCCTTGACATGCATTCTTTTTATTATAAGGAAGACCTGGGAGTGTTATGGTTTTGGTCCCTTTAAGAGACAAGCCACACCCATTCCCCTCCCCATCCGCTGAGGCAGGCTGATCTTCAGCTTCCAGCCTGAGCTCGCTCTCTTTTCCATCTTCCTCTCAGAGAGGCAGCTTCGCTTCTGCCTCTCTCCCCACTTCTCTGCTTCCCCCCTTCTCTGTCTCTTTCTCCTCTTCTCTCTCTCTCTCCCCCTCTCTCTCTGTACACCCCTTTACCCTTCCTCCTCCATAACCCCCTGAATAAACATTCAACCTCACCCTGCATGTCATGTCTATCCATGTTTCTGTCTTCTGCCCACCCGCCATGTGTCTCCCTGCCTGGAACCAGCCATTGCTTGGGGGACCAGCAGCCTACTCTGCCTGGGGCCCACTGCCTGCCGCCACATGGCCTGCCACCACTGTTCTGGGACCAGCAGCTGTCTCTGCCTGGGACTGGCTGCTTCCAGGACCCGCTGCCTGCCACCACATGGCCCGCTACCACCATTTGGGACCTACAGCATTTCTGCTGCCTATTGCCGCGGGGATCTTGTAGCATTTTTTAAAAAAAGAATAACAGTAGCCTTTATATTAAGGGTAACTATTGAATAGAGATTGCACATTGTATCATTCAATAATAGTAGACAGGAAGAAATAGACACAGATGGGCTTTGCAACTTGACCAAGGCCACAGAGCTAGTAAGTAAAGGAGTTAGACTGTGTCAAATGATTTAGAGATTTAAACTCTTAATGACTTCTGCCTCACTGTTTCCACAGCCAAAAGAGCTATATCATATTTAAGCTTGCAAAAAGTCTTCACAAACTCTGAGTTGTAAAATGCTTAATAACCACTTATAGAATGAGGGCTTGGTTGGTTTTGCATTAGAAAGGTTGTTTTGTGGGGTTCAAGTTCCTAACTACAGCATGATGCAATTGCCTGCCTTGACCAGCAGCACTGTTTCATACAGAACACTCCCCTAGTTGCCTAATAACTGACAAGCTTCTCATCCAAGAATGCCCTAGATGCAAGCTCTTCCTGTCTATGCTTCTACCCATCCTAAAACACACCCGGCCGAGTCTACATGCAGCAACTGGGGAACTATGGAACCTGTTGCGGTCATCTGTATTTATTTACACAGCTGCACTTTCCCTTGTTCAAGCAGAAGACTGGCCCAGAAACCAGAGATGGAAATAAAATTAGGGGGCTTTTTGATGACTGCTGTGTGGGATCCTGTAGCCTGGCTCTCAGCAGGGATGTGGGGTCCAGGGACTTTCAAAGTCTTCCTTTGTGTGAAGGGTACTGGTACAAAATGAATAGGGCTAAGGGCTCCAGTCTGTGGAGAGGTTATTATAAAGTACTGATGTCCTGCCGTGAGGGTTGAATGTGTTCTCGCCCTTGGGGCTCTTATCTGGAGCCCTAAGATAGAATGGGGAGAGAGCAGTCTGCCTGAACTGTTTTAGGGTTGCCTTTAGCCTTCCTCTGGGAAAACCTAGCTACAAACACAAATCAAGAGGAAGCTGAAGAATTATTTTGCTAAGGGTCGCCAAAGAGCCAGGCTTTCTTTTTTCAATGGAGCCAACTTTCTTTCCAATTAAGTTCCACGGACCTCCCCAACTACAACAGAGACGCGGTGATGAGCGTTAGCAGGCTCTTCAGTGGGGAGCACTTACTTGTACTCAGCGGCTGTTAGAGAATGACTTTTGAAACTGAAATTTTTAAAACCAAACCAAACACACAGAGAAAGACCATAAAAATGTGATGTAATTCTACAAAAAGTTATGCAATAAAGCATGATTCTTTTCTCATCCATAAAATCAAAATGAACCCATTCTTCTCATTCAACCCCATGCAAATACACAGTTAAGATCAATTCAAAAGTAAGTATTGTTTTGCCTCAGAACATAAATGAGGGGACAATGTCTACGTTTCAGGACTCCACAATAAGTTCTGTGGAGTTCTGTGGCTCAGAATAAGGTACAGAGGTAAAAGGATTGGCCACCCAGTTGCTATGAGATTCTGTGTTCTGGACAGGATATGGCTATTGGGATCCTGAGCACACAGCTGCTGTGACTATCTACAAAGAACCGCAGAAGACTGGGCCCTTCAACTTTCTGTCATGAATGGGGAGGGACTTGTGAAGCTCACCCCCCTCTCTAAGAAGCTAGTGGCAGCTAATGGTTGGGAGAAGAGCTTCCAGGACGTAGCCACTGCTCCAGAAAATAGATCTTCACTCATGCTCATATACCCAGCCATAATTAAACTCACTGACATATACAGGTGTGTGTATGTGTGTACACGTGTACATGCATGCACGCACGCGCATACACACAAACACACAAAAGTAGGGGAGGGGCTAGTCGCAGTGTCGGGTGTCTGAAGGAATGAAAGAGGGATACAGAGGGAAATGGAGGATGAATAGATCTCAACAGTATGTATGCATGAAATGTCAAAAATAATTTTTCAGCAAGATACAACACAAAATGGCTTCTAAAGCCAGCATAAAATGTTTAGTGTCCTTCCTCAAGAGGATAAGTAAATTAAACTTTAGGGGTTTTTTTTGGCTATTAAGTTTGCAAGACTAAAACTGCACAAAACAACTGACAAAGGAACCAGCAATATTAATATATTATTGTAAACATATATATCAATAGCTTCTATTTTGTATATGTGTATGATGTTTATGTTTTCTTTTTTGTATGCAAAATACTTGCACTAAAACACAAAAGAAACAAATGGCATCCATTGCACCCTGAGAAGGCAGTGAGGAGTGGGAGCTGGGCTTAGATATGTAGTGATATAGAAACATTTTAACATATAACAATGTGTCTTTGAATCGTGAATCATACTAATGTATTTATTTAACAAATACATAAATGAAATAAAGTCATTTATAAATAAAAATGACTCTATCATAGTGATGGTTGTACATGTCTATATATAAGTTAAGACTTACCAAATTGTATATGTTAACTATATATGAATAGAAGATGTAGTATATATATATATAATACAGTATACTATAAAGATGCTTAAAAAATAGGGTGAGATAAGAAATGATTGACTATTCAATCAATGGAATACTTTGCTGCCATTTTAGAAAAACAAACAGAAAGTCAATGTCTTACATTATAACAAATTCCAATTGGTTGGAAACAAGACCCTATTAAAATATTGGAAGGACCTGGACCAGTATCTAACACTCCACTTTGGAAACAGAGGCAGAAGCAGAAGTTACTTCAAGTGCCTTCAAAGTCAGTTCCAGACCAGCCAGGGCTATAAAAGAAACAACCTCTAAAAAAAAAAAAAAAAAAAAAAAAAGGCCAGTGTGGTGGCCATGCCTTTAATCCCAGCACTCAGGAGCGAGAGGAGCACGGATCTCTAACTTCAAGGCCAGACCGGTGTACAGAGTGATTTCCAGGACAGCCAGTGTTGTGCTTTCCTGTTGTTTTAAGGGACAAGCCACGCCCATTCCCATTACCTCTGACATGCCTGCCGCCATCTTGGGCCCTTCCTTTTCTGCTTCCTTGACATGCATGCTTTTTATTATAAGGAAGACCTGGAAATGTTATGGTTTTAGTCCCTTTAAGAGACAAGCCACACCCATTCCCCTCCCCATCCTCTGAGGCAAGCTGATCTTAAGCTTCCAGCCTGAGCTCGCTCTCTTTTCCATCTTCCTCTTGGAGAGGCAGCTTCCCTTCTGCCTCTCTCCCCACTTCTCTGCTTCCCCCCTTCTCTGTCTCTTTCTCCTCTCCTCTTCCTCTCTCTCTCTGTCTCTCTCTCTCCCTCCCTCTCTCTCTGTCCTCCCCTTCACCCTTCCTCCTCCATAACCCCCTGAATAAATATTCAACCTCACCCTGCATGTCGTGTCTATCCATGTTTCTGTCTTCTGCCCACCCGCCATGTATCTCCCTGCCTGGAACCAGCCATTGCTCAGGGACCAGCAGCCTACTCTGCCTGGGGCCCACTGCCTGCTGCCACATGGCCTGCCACCACTGCTCTGAGACCAGCAGCTGTCTCTGCCTGGGACTGGCTGCTCCCAGGGCCCGCTGTCTGCCGCCACATGGCCCGCTGCCACCGCTCAGGCCACCGCTCTGGGACCGGCAGCCATTTCTGCCTGGGACTGGCTGCTCCCAGAGCCCGCTGCCACTGCCTGCCACCACATGGCCCGCTACCACCATTTGGGACCTACAACATTTCTGCTGCCTACTGCCACGGGGATCTTGCAGCATTTTAAAAAAAAAAAAAAAAGAATAACAGCCAGGGTTACAAAGAGGACCCCTGTCTTGAAAACAGAGAAACAAACAAATAAATAAACAAAAAATTGAAATAAAATATTGGAGAGTACGGTATGCTTTTATAAAATATTGGAGAGTACTGTATGCTTTTATAGTTTGTGAATGGAGGAAGCCTTGCCAAGAAATATTCAAAACCCAGAAGCCATAAATAGACAAGGAAAAATAAGAGATTCCTCTTATGCCACATCAAGCTTCTGACAAGAAGGAGAAAAAAAAAAACCTCATAAATGATGTCCTTGATAGTACTAGTGCCACGTCAGGTGAGACACTTTGCGCAAGAAGCGCAAATGTGAAGAATGTAAATTCACAGGCAGCAGGGTCCTCTGCCTGTCTGCCTCATTGCCCCATCAGACCACAGTAAAATGCATATTAGCACAAAGTCAATTACAGAGGTACTCCAAATACAGACGTGTACTTTCTGCTTTATTTTAAGATTTATTTTTAATTACGTGTGTGTGGGTGTGCGCATGCGCGTGTGGGTACCCCAGAAAACCATAGGCACTGAATCTCCTGTAGCTAGAGTTAGAGTTTTGTGAAAAAACAACACGTGACAGGACCCACATGGAGGGGTTTCCTGATGGGGAAAGGAATTGGGAGAGATGGGGGAGGAAAGGGGAAGACCGGCCTCTGGGGACAGGAGTGGCAGAAAAGAAGAGGAGGACAGAAAAGAGAGAGAGAGATGGAAGGTGGGCAAGGCCCACCTTCTAAAAGCGAACATAGTGAATTTGTACAGGAGGTGCTCTTAAAGGCCACTGCTGAGGACATATCTTGTCAGGATCCCAAGGGCAGGCCAGTACAGATGCCTGAATACTACTAACACTGACTCTACCCATGAAGGAAGAAATAAGCTGGATTTTATTAAAAGGTTCACGAATAAATGTGCAATGCTTATCCTATCCAAGTTCACAGGCCCACAGGTTCTAGCCACACAGTTTGGAAGGTTTCTCTGATACTGGGTTCATTATTCCAGGGAAAGATCTTGATATAATATATAAGGACCAGGAATGGCAAATTACAAAATGCAAACTCCAATCAAGTTGTTATCAATCAAGTTGCTTAAAGTAAGATAAAGAAACAAAACCCCAGCAAGGTGGGGGTGGCGCACGCCTTAATCCTGCCACTTGGGAGGCATCTCTGTGAGTTTGAGGCCAGTCTGATCTACAAGAACTGGTTCCAGGAGAGACTCCAAAGCAACACAGAGAAACCCTGTCTCGCAAAACCAAAAAAAAAAAAAAAGAAAGAAAGAAAAGAAAAATAAAAAGAAACAAAGCCCTAAGCATTGACTCATGTGATCATACAGCCTTATCATTCAAACACGGGACAAAGAAACTCTAAAGAGTTTCTGAATGAGGCAATCCCTCAGAGTCCAACCTCACATCACATGATCAAAGACCCTAAATAATGGGCAACCCTGTAAGCGAATGCATGAACTCCAAGCATTGCCTGGGGAAAGCAACTTGGGAAAGATGGCTTGGAGGATACAATTGCATTTTCATCAGGTGTGTATCTCAACTACCGGGGAGATTTAAATTTAAATACAGGAATGGCAGAAGTCAGACCTACTACATTCTATAGATGTTCTGGGCTTAGGAAGCATGTGAGACTCTGTGGCATTTTAAGTTCTTTCATGGTCAAGATAATTGGCATTTTAGACACCTCTTAGCTCCTTCCTTCATGACTTCACAGTCCTCTTCCTCTGCCCCCAAATCTTCTTTGTAGACCCAAGTGAGGACTCAACCCCTGATTATTTCTTCTCTGGCTACAGTCAGTCAAGTCCCATTCAAGCGCTGTGGCTACGCTGATAAAAAACAAATCTAATCTCTAGCCATGCCTCTCCCCTGAATTCTTTCTTCTGTATCTACAGTCTGCCCAACTTCCCTGTTTGATTGCCTTGTTTGTGTTTCTGACCACACCCTGCCTATTCCCCAAATCAGTAAATTACAACTACATTCCTCTAGTTGCTCAGGCCAAAACTCCTTGATGTCACCCTTTTAGAGCCAATAAATGCTGAAGACAATTTGGCAACAATATGAAGCAGAATAACAGTGCCTGACAATTTATTATACCAGCTTTTGCAGTTTTCTAGTAAATTCGAAAGCACAGTGTTAAAATAGCTCCATTTCACTTCCCGTTTTTCCACCCCATCTATTTATGAATTGTCTCAAATGCCGGACATTCTCATGCTTTCTTGGCACATCTACTCAGAGCTTCAGATTCCTTGTGAGTGACAAGTCCCAAATGTGGAGTGCCAAGCCTCATCTCTCCAGAATGTCATGCCACCTGGACATCACCGTCTGGAGACTGGAGAGAGCCCACAACAGGGCTCTTCATGGCCTAAGCCTTCTGATTCTGTTCATGTCAGCTAAACCCAGGCCTAAAACCTCAGCTTTACCCTTCAAGATTGCCCTTTATATCCACTGTTCACCACAGAGGCAATGAATTCTGTACCAGAGTTCCAGGCCCTGAAGACTTAAGGATTTGTGGCAGATTTTGCTTTGTTTTCTCTTCCTACTGCCTAAATGAAATGCTACGGCAGCCCCAGAACAGCAGGATTGACTGGAGAGTCCTACTTTTGTAATTGTTTGTTTGGGGGTTTTGTTTATTTGTGGTTTTTGTTGTTGGTGTTGTCTTTTGCAGACCCGGTTGGTCTGAAACTTGTAAGAGGCCAGGCTAGCCTTGAACTGGTAATGATCCCCTTGTTTCTGTCTTTCAAGGGCTGGCATCACTGTGTTCCTCAGTAAATGGCTTCTTGGTGGAGGCAGTTCCAGAAGAACTGGGATTTGCCTGGAAAAAGACAAGCAACAGGAAGTTACCTTCTGCAAGCCTTTTTTCCACACACCATCCTGTACAAGTCAGCAAGAGCAGGCCCCAGGCTAGAATCTCATTGATATTGCATTTAATCTTTAAACTTCTCTAAAGAAGCTGGAGAAAGAGCCCTGGAGGAATCTGAAACCAGATAAAAGGAATAGCTCCAACTCCAGATTTTGGGAAAGATAGAAATCCAAGCAGCCTTTATCTAAAGGGCAGATGGTACTCACTGTATCTAGTTGTGAGGGGTAAATTCATTTTAAATCAAATACCACGACTAAAACCATTGCAGATAACAAAAACACTGCTCTAAGTAGCAAAGGCTCTTCGCGCAGTCTTTTCTGCCTGAGTCTCAAATGTTAGTGGTTGTTATTCCTTGGTAAGTCTATCAGTCTCATGAAGGGCTTCTTCTAATGGAACATAAAAAAAAAAACAAGGGTCTGACCAACACCTGGCTAGAAAGGGTGGGAGAAGGGGAGAGTGTCTGGTGGGCGCAGCTGAACAATCCCCATTTGCTGTCCATCACTGGTCTCTGCTCATCTGTGCCTGACGGAGCCTGGACAGCTCTTGGACCATTGCTGCACGTTATGGCAAATGCTGGGGAAAACCCAAGCTTTCTATAGTGTGCAGCGACACAAACCTGCCCTTGATCTTCTCAACGTTGTAATCGTCTACTGAAGCATTGGGGTATATTTGATATATTGGTTTCTTTCTTGTTACTTTCCGTGTGTACTCTCATAAATAGTATAGTGCTCTCCCACCCCCATACAGAGCACATTCTAGGCCATCTGCTGGGCCCTTCTCAACTCTATCTTTGCTCCTGACACTTTCCCCCTCATCAGAAATGTTTTTCCTTGGTGTTCCTAACTCTGAGAACTGGGGGAAAAACCTTCCACCTTTTGAGTTCCATCTGAAATGCCGTCTTTTCTATGAAACCTTTATTTCCTCTCCATGGCCTTTCTCCTCCTTGCCTGGGATATTTTAATTTAATAAACCACTCTATTAGTTACTTTATTAACTCATTTATGAAAATACAAATGTCGAATGTGCTCATTAGGAGTCATGCGATGTTTTTATAGAGTGAATAATGTTTAAATGGGTTCAATTATTTATTCCTCAGACATGGGTTGTTCATAGTGAAAACTTTCAAAACTCCTCTCTTCTGGGCTCGAGAAAAGTGCAGCCCTGTTGATATCACCTGTGCTGACCCTCCTGTGAATGTGCCCCGGGGGAATTTATCAGTCAAACACTCCAATCGGGGCTTCCTCTGTCTTTATCTCCTCCCCGTTTTCCTGCTCTGTGGTAAGACCCTTGAGGACTGCAAATACATCGGCCCCTCTACATCCCATCTTCCCTCCACTGCTGTGGAGGAACCCTGAGGGTGGTATTTCCACTGAGAATTTTATCTCAATGAAGTAAAACTGTAGGGCACCAAGGCGCCTGAGCCTTGAGAGGCGTGGTGGGTCCCGGCGCCACGGACGCTCAAGCAGCTTCTGGCCTTAGCTGTTGCTAATTCTAGGAATCCCCGTTCCTTCATTGATAAAATGGGAAAAATAGAGCCTCACTAACAAGAAGATTGTTGTAACAAGCAAACGAGGCAAACAGAAAGGACTGGGCCCAGTGCCCCGCATAGAAGAAACTTAATGAGTGGTCGATATTTTTACGGTTATTACAGTATTCTTAACATTAAACTTCTGTACAGAAGCCAAAATATTCTGAGCACTTGTTAATCTCTTTAAGTAAATTGGTCTGGAGAGGAAATTTTCGCTGGTCTTGCCAATTCCATCTTCCAACCCTGCTCTGAGGAGCAATCGTTTGTCGGCGTGCTGCTGACCAGAAGGAGAACATGAGTCTGGTGTGTAGCTTCAAATTTCTGTTGGTTCATTTAACAGGAGCCAAGGAACAGGTGCGATTAACTTCAGCATGTACCCGTTTTCAATGAGAGTCGTGTTCAAGATCATCCTGTCCCTACAGCGCCTCAAGGATCTTTTCCTGTCCTGTTTGGCAAGTTTGGTTCTCCATGGCTTTTTCCTACCATTGTCCAGTTTTACCTGGTGACCGGTACCCTCCTCAGGTTGGATGTCCACATGGACAGTTGGGCCGGTTCCCTTTCCTGCTGTTCTGTTTAAAGGTAAAGAACATCTTTCTTCCTGTAAACCTGGCCTGCGTGGCTAGTCTGCTGACCTTTACCATCCCCACGCAACCAGAGCTATGTTCTTTTGGAGGGGTATAGGTGGGACATTGTACTTCCGTCCCAAGTCTTTGCAAAGAGAACAAGACACCAGCTTCCAGCTATGAATGGGGTGCTGAAATGCCTTACAGAGCTCTTGCTTTGGCCAGGAGTTACCAGGGGATTGATTGACATTTCCTTTCTGCAGCCAGTTCAGAACATCCTTGGTAGCTGCTGCTCCAGCAATGGTTGTAAAAGGGAATGGTGACACTTTCTGTTTAATCCAGCACAATAAAATAGCACCATTATACTATAAAACCAACACAAATGGTTGTCCATGAGACATTGTGCATTTGGGAAGGACTGTGTTCACAACCCAATGTGTGCTTTACATACAAAGGGAGTATCTCAGTTATCAACTGAATTCAAATCCCAAGTGATGAGCAGTTATTGTGCTGAGCCCCATAACTTCATAGCATTACAAGCAAATCTCCTGCCTCATAAAGGAATCCTGTGGTCCCAGACATCTACACAAGGCAACTAGTATCACAGTATAATATGTTTTTCTGGAAACGCTTAGCACTCGGCCATCACACTTAGATCCTGTTCTTGGTGTTACCATTCACTTAGTTGACTTTGAGTAAACTAATGCTTCTGTTACATCTCTCACCTTCATCCTGGGATTTAATGGGGTCCCAAGGCCATAAAACATGTGATCGCCCTCTCAAACTGCTCTGTTTTAATACAACCTTTCCTGTTGTACAAGCAACTGGTCACCTGCCTTAATTTGACTTCTGCAATTTATGATTTTCCTTTGGTGGAGAGGCAGCTGGATGGGGCTCGCCTGTGAATCTTCAGTAACCCGGAAGTGAATTATTTCATGAGGGTAACATCTCCCTAATGTACTCAGCCCAGAATATGCTTTCTTCCCTAATCTTCCTTCCATCTAGACTCGGTGGAAGATGGGAGTTTTGCTCAGGAACACAACATGAATCTTAAATGTAAGTTTTAACACATAAACTAACTAACTTTATTCTAACCTTCCCTGCCCCACCCACTATCCCCACTGTTATAAAGCATCGGATGACGAAAACTCAGTTCAGCCACTGAGGTTGATTTGTGATCAAGACCCAGACAGTTTCTCCCATCCCCCCTGCTTTCTCAACTCAAAGCTGTATTTTCTGTTGCTTAAAAATTTGCATATTTTCTCAGTGCCTGTTTCTGATTCACAATAAACAATGCTCAGACCTCCTGCCAAAAAAATGTCCAAATGCGAAATAGTTGCTATAATAGTCGTTTTTGTGATGGCAACTTTGAGCTGTGTGCTTTTAAATTATAATTACTTTATTTTTCCTTACAAAAGATGTGTATGTGTCTTGATTGCTGTAATTATGATTCTATACCCGCAAACAGTTATAAAAGACTCATGTCATCACCCTGCCTCCTGAAACCCTTGTCTTTCAACAAGCTCTCGCTGCTGACTGTATTATGTTGTGTTCAATTTACAGGCGAGCAACCTAATAAAAAGCTATTAATTAATATAGAAAAATGAATGTCCTTAACTGGGCAATGGTAGTGCACGCCTTTAATCCCAGCACTCAGGAGACAGAGGCAGGCAGATCTTTGTGAGTTCGAGGCCAGCCTGGTCTACAGAGTGAGGTCCAGGACAGGCTCCAAAGCTACAAAGAAACCCTGTCTTGAAAACAACAAACAAACAGAAAAGTAACTAAACAGACCAAAGAAGGGATGGCAAGCCCATGGTTAGTATAATGCGATTTAAAATTGTAAAAGGGACTTGAGACAAAGAATCTAGTTGAATCTAACTTTATAGATGACACTCAAAATTAGAAGAGGGGACATGCAGCTTTGTGATGGAAAACACAGTGGGACCAAGAGTCAAGGGACTCGTATTCTAAACCTCAACTTGACACAAGAGTTATGGCAAAACTTGGCTTGACTTCCTTGTTCATCTGTTTCCAAACTGTGATGCACAGAATCAACCCAGAGACTCGAAAAAAAGAGAAGGAGCTAACGGAGGGAGGCTTGAAGGGAACACATCACTCATCAGTTAGAGCAGCCTGCCTGTGTGTATTTTCCTCTGCAATGATCAAGAGAGGAACACTTGGCCATTTTTCCTTCTTGAAGTTTGATGTTTACGGTTATGCTCTCCTCAGGGGTTAGAATTGCGAGCGGGCGAACAGAGTGGGAACGACTTTAGAAACATATGCCCAAGGGTCTAGAGAGCAGAGGGGAGGGGACAGCAAATCTGTTGGATTTGGGAAAGAGGTGGGGATGGGAGGGGCTTAGAGTTGACTTCCTGGAATAAATACAGATGAAGAACCTTCACTTTCTTTACTTTCTATCCTACCTGTCTTTAATAAAAACTACTAAAGACTTCTTTTGAACAAAGAGCGACATTGAAGTTCCAAGAACTTTTTAAGCAGAACCCCTCTTTCGCTATAATAATCCTGGGGAAACTGCTTAATCTCTACAAATCTCCATTTCAACATCTGGGCCCACAGGACCAGTATTAACAGAAAGTATCTCGAAAGTATTATCATGAAGATCAGATTGGATGGTGTCTTAGCTAGGGTTTTATTGCTGTGAAGAGACACCTTGACCACAGCATCTCTTATAAAGGAAACTATTTAATTGGGACTGACTCACAGGTTCAGAGGTCTAGTTCATTATCATTATGGTGGGATATGTGGCAGCACCCAAGCAGACATGGTGCCAGAGAAGTGGCTGAGAGTTCTATATCTCAATCAGCATGCATCAGGAAGAGAGAGAGAAACTAAGCATCTGAAACCTCAAAGCCCACCCACAGTGACACATTTCCTCCTAATAGTGCCACTTTCTATGAGCCTATGCGCCATTTTCATACACACAGACATGGTGTGTATAAAATACTAATAAAAGGACAGAAGGAATGGCTCAGTGGTTAAGAGCACTTGCTGTACCTTCAGAGGACCAGAGTTGGGTTCCCAGTCCTCACATTGGGTGACACACAACTGCCTGTAACTCTAACTCGAGGGGATCCAATGACCTCTGGCCCCCATGGCACCCATATATACATAAAACAAAATTAAAGAAACTCATTTTTCTTTTTAAACTACTAACAAATCTGGAAAACCCTACGGTTATCATTTGCTACTTTATTCTTTCACAGTAACTCAAGACTTCGGTACTATAGATGCTTAGCTTATGTTAAACAATGAGAAAATATACTTTACAATATAAGTAATAATAATAGCAATAATGGAATCTGTACTACAAAGTAGACCCCTTTCAGCTTTCCTATAATGGAAATCCATTGGGATTTCTTAAAGTCATGATTCAGTTCAATGCTTAACTAATTTTCAATAAAAATGATTGACAAAACTTGGGTATCTATCTGTTTAAGGGGCTCATATTTTTCATTTCCTCCCTTATATAGGGGTCCTCTGGACCTTTGCGCTGACATCTTCTTAAACCGCATAAAAGGTCAAACCATTAAATTATGCCAGAGACTCATGCTGGTAATAAAAAAGAGCGCAGTGGCCAGGCAAATGACCTGGAGAGAAAGTATCCTTAAGAAGCGGCCTTGACTCCTTATCACTGACACCTTTAAAGCCTTTGACATCGTGAGATCTCCATCCCTCAATAGGACAGAAGTTTTCATGCGTATGTGAACCTTCTTTTGTTTCCATTTCTCTTTTCCTAACTCAAGGGTTGCTCATATATCCTACCTAAAATTAAAATTACCCATGTGCTTATTCTTTATGGCCCCCACTACCTGAGAGTATAGTTCAAGGTCTTTTGAGAGAGTGGATTGAGACTAGGTCTTATTGTAAGGCCTAGACCAGCTTGGAACTTACCATATATACAGCCTGATCCTAAACTCTGGGCTATCACCCTGCCTCAGTCTCCCTAGTACCAGGGCACCTGGCTCAGTTTAAAGTCTTTAATGTGATGCTTTGGGCATCCTTGCCTCTTCTCCAGAAGGAATCCGCATCCTCCTCACAATGCTACACTTTATCTGCCAGTGCTGGTTCCATGATTTCACATCCTGCAGGAGTCCACATAGCTCCCACACTCACCTCCTTCTCAGTCTTATTAGCAAACTAACCGGCTCCCCGTGGTATTCCCATAATGCTCTCTGGTCTGCTGCATAATGTTTATGTATGTGTGGTTATGAAAGAAGCCAACATTTGGAGTACAGTGCTTGCTCCCTATTGGCTGGATGAATACACGAATGTATGCATGACAAACTAACTAACCTCTGCAGTTAGAATAGTGGCATTTTTCAGTCTTCATATGGTTTTTAAAATAGAATTTAGTCAGTTAAAGCTAACAGCCTGGAGTTCACCACAGATACTTCTGGGATGTACGTGACAAAATGGAAATCTACCTCCAGCCATGCATCTACTCCTGCTCGCTCAAGTTGATCTACAGTTACGTTCTGGGGGCCGGTCAGGTTCTTCTCATTGTCTTAACAGTCCTGATTTCCAAACTGTGAGAACAGACACTGCACAGGAGACAAAAATTCCTCCTGAAACTAAGTGATAGAGGAAGGAGATACTCAACAAAGCTCAAGTTTTCTTAATTAACTTCCTTCGAGGGGCGAGGGACAAAAACTGCAAACCATTTCACAGAGTTAAATGATGGGCTCCCACAGCCCCGTAGGTGTCAAGATCAGCACTTCTGGTCACCATCGCTCACGCTGCTAGCCAGGTACCGGGTGCTTCCTTACAGATGCTCGGCCGTCACATTATCCTATTTCTCCCAGGAGGAAGAATTCTCGTGAACCACAGGCGGCTGTCGCATGCTCACAAGAAAAATTGGACCAATTTTCTCAAAAGGAACAGGATTTGCTACCGTATATGTTAGCCTGAGGGTTTTACTTGCCTTAGTCTGGACCTCCAGTGCTAACGCTTCCTGGGCTCTGTGTCCAGTCTCTAAGTAGCTTCAAATGTAATACAACGGGCAGACGTTTGTCCATAATGTCTTATTCTTTCATCTATTTGATATGTCTGTGAAGGGAGGAAACCATTTTAAAGTTCAACAGTCCTGCTTCTAAAGCGGAGGGGCAGTGGAGAAATACGCAGACCAAATCCAGGTTGCCCCTGGGACATTATTGTTACAGAAGAAGTAGTTCCCAATATTTGGCCTGCATCCAAATCTTGCAGTTCATATGAACTCTGAATTGAGGTTCTTTGCATCTCATTTTCTCATTAGCTTTTATTACAACCAACAAAACTTTCAAGGGTGAATTAATTCCTTTCTCTATGGATGCCAGACTCCTGTACTGCTGGCACAAATCGGAATAATAAAATTGTTTTAGCCAAGCTTTAGAGATTTGGAAAGGATGAAAAAAGAAAAGAAAAGAAAAGAAAAGAAAAGAAAAGAGAAAAGAAAAGAAAAGAGAGAGAGAAAGCAAAAACCAGGCTGCTTCCTCTGAGTGGTTTTCCAGACCCTTTTCTTGCTGGCCTTGGGAGGTAGGCAGTGTGAACAGAAATGTTGTTAGGGATTTGAAACTCCACCTAAAATTGTCCCATTTCTCTTTAAAGTTCCCTTAAAATGCAAATCATGTACAGTTTTTTGTTGTTGTTGTTGTTGTTGTTTTTTAAGTGAGCATAGAAGTTCGAAACGCACGACCAGGGAGAAAATGATGGTCTCTGTTCTTCCGGCCTATATTATGCATCCAAGCTACCAACAGAAAAACAACCAACTTTGGTTTACCATAGAAAGTGGCAATTCAGTGATATAGTCTCTTAGATGATATCAGCCATTCATAAGACTTGCTCAATGTTCCCTGATCATCAGGCACAAGGCAGGTTCTTGCCCTCAAAGAACTTATCATTTGGTTGAGAAGCCCAGACTTGACTTGATCTGAAAGCGAAGGACACAGGTTAAGTGTTAAGCAACAGGTGCGGATATTAAGGCATCTGAGGGATAGGAGGAGAGGAAAGATCATCAAGGGCTAAGACTGACAAGAGGCTGTCTTTTCATTAAATTATTGAAGTGGTGTCAAATTAGGAAGTCCTTAAAAACCGCTGCTAATTTGTCGTATTGGGCACTCATACAGTTAGCTATGGCTTCCAACCGGTAGCCGTTCCAAAGCATACACATGAACGATTAAAGGCTAGCAAAGAACATTTTTTTCCCTAGCTCCCTGTATTTGCTAATGAGAAACAAAAATACATATTTTGGTGTTAGATGACATACACAAAAACTGAGCAGACTTTGCTTGAGGAATTTAGCAAAGAAGTCGATAGAAAGCGGCCGTGATTTTGGGTATGTATTTAGGTTTCTAATGAGCCTTTTTCTTCCACCAAAACCAGTTTTTAAGTTTAGGGGGGGAGGGGTAAGTCACTCTCAACAATTCATTTTCAATTAATAGGTTGTTTATTTGTGCAGTCCAGTTTTTCCTTTTGAGAAAAGTGGCCAAGCGAGGTGTTGTGACTCAGGCTTTTAATTCCAGTACCTAGGAGGCAGAGGCAGGTGGAGCTCTTAAATTTGAGGCCAGCCTGGTCTACTGAACAAGTTCCAGGACAGCCAGGGCTACACAGAGAAACTCAAAAAACAAAAACAAAAACAAAAACAAAAAAGCAAAAGAAGGAGGAGGAGGAGGAGGAAGAGAGAGAGAGAGAGAGAGAGAGAGAGAGAGAGAGAGAGAGAGAGCCAGGAAAGCAGCAGTAGTCTCAAAACCAGGAAAGATTGCTAACTTCTAAAAAACAGGGAAGTGGACATTGAGTATCCAAGAAGGAAGCAGCTGAACAGCAACTTTACCTTTGGAAATCGTGAATGCATTTGCATTCTTGCTCTTAAAACACCGTTTACTTTATAGTTAGGCAGTGATCCTGGAACTTCGGTGTTTCTTACCTTTCTGTCTGCAGAGCAGGCAGCCAGAGCTCAATTAGATTTGTCATATAGGAGCTTTAAACTACTAAAGCAGGGGCATGTCTCACCTTGTGTTTTGAGTAAGTTTTATACACGTTGAGAGGGCAGCCCTAAACATTCTCCTCTCTGTACTTAATTGTACTCAGGATCCTTCCAAGAAATGTCAATTATGTCCCCAATGCTAAAGGGGGTGGGGGGGGAGCACACAACAGTTGTATGAGCAGGCAAAAGAACACCCTTTGACGTCTCCCGAAGGGGAGGAAACCTGGAATAAACTGAGGTAATTCAATACGGCCCTGGAGAAGCCTTCCTAACGTTCTAATCGGGACTTCCACTGTCCAAGTGTGTGTGCGCTTTAGTTTTCGATTCTTCCAGGTTCTGATTTTACATTTCTAATAAAAAGTGAGCTGACAGAGAGTGAAAGAGTTCTAAGGAGCAAAACAAAGCGAGGGAGCGAACGAGCACGCTTCTGGTGTGCCAAGATTAATCAATATTCTGGAGAGCTCGGGCTCCCCCTCCTCCCCCTGCTGTTTTCATTTCCCCACTCCCCCTTTCCCCAGCCCCTGCTCCGCCCCTTTTCTTAAGTTGCCTGATAGTAAGTGGCGGTTTCCGAGCACATGCAAGTTGTCAGGGCTAGCCTGCCCCGCCGCTCGCCCGCTCAGCTATTACTTGGAGCTACCTGCCGGGAAACTCACCTTGACGTTGCCTGGGGTGTCTTCCACCCGTCGCAGAATCAGAAAAGGTAAGCGCAGCCTCCTGTGTTCTGCGGGGCTCAATTTCGTGTCCCATTTTTCTGTTCGCCGAGCGGCGGAGTAAAGCTAGCCATGTTGGTAGGTAAGGTCCTGCTAGGACCGAGTGCCTCCAGCGTGTGCTAATTAGCCGAGCCCAGTCCGCTCTTGATTGGAAATTCAGTCGTTCAAGGTGGACTCGGGGTAAAGGAGGTCCGAGATCTAGAAATAAAATCAAGATCGAGCTGGTGTACATCAGAACTCAGAGTTTAAAAAAAAAAATCTGGACTCTCCTCTCTCCATTTCTTCCCCACTCTCTAAGCTTTTAATCTAGTGTAAAGTCTTAAACACATTGCAGGTCTTACTATCAATGACCTCAACATGCAGTTTTATTTAAAAGTCAAACTGTTAAGTCTTTTTTTGCACTCTTGGATTTACCGAAAGCCTGCTAGCGTCTGGGTTGCAGCTGCCTCCCCCACGGGCGCACACGCTGGCTCTGGCTTTGCCAGATACACACGTCCACAGGCAAAACTGATCATCGCTAAAGACTAGGGATTAAGAGTCTTGCACAGCATCGGGAGGAAGCCCATGATTTCCAGCAAGGAAAATGGTTTAGCCGTTTGTATTTGAATAACCTAAGAGCACTTTAAAGAAACCAGAAACCACAGGCTGTAATGTTTGGAATGAAAACTGGATTCTCTCATCTGTTGCAGAAATCCTAAATTTCAAAATATGGAGACAGCAGTGATGGTCTCCTTGGAAGGCTCGTGTGACTTGCGGGTTTGCCATAAACACAGATGTGGCATTATGCTCTTACTTCTAATAATATGAAAATGAATTATGATTTCTGATAATATAGAGATGTGCTTAGGGCAGTGTGCTTATTTCGTGAAAAAAATTATCCTGAAAAACCTCAAAAGCATTTCTACTGTCCCACGGGCACTTGTGTTCCTTTTATGACCATATTTACAAGTTAATCTGTTCATGTTTCTTTCTTAGTGAAATTAATAAATAAAACCAAAGAGTCACTACGTATGTCGATGACCACATGTCAGTATCTCAAACATCTCGGTTCTTCTTACTGGCAGTTATGTCTTCACCCACATACAAGACGGGAATTATTGAGTAGAATTTTCTGTGTTCAGTTCAACTGGGCATTTATTGAGTGCGTGGATTGTGCAATGTGCTTGGCTAGGCTCTGAGGAACACAGTGGAAATGTGGGTGCTTGGTCACATCCAACTCTGAAGAACCCCTTACTCATTGAGGGGAAAGAGCAAACTGGAAATTGGAACACAATTCTTTGCTCATCTACTCTAACTGTATGTCCACCTTGTATACATAGTCCATTAAAATAAACACAATCTAGCCTGATAGTGTAGCTCTCCAGCCTTCAATTTCTAGTTCAATTTACCCAGTGCCCATCTCAGCATGAGCCAACATTGATTTCTCAGCCCAGAGGCTGTAACTCTTGTCTCCTTCTGTTCTGTTCTAGTTGTGTTCTCTGACACCGAAGAGGAGATCTCACTTTCTGGGGACAATTTCAAGACACTGCAGTACAAGGTCACGGTATTCCTCGAAAGATAAAACATGACCAAAAGCAACGGAGAAGAGCCCAGGATTGGGGGCAGGATGGAGAGATTCCAGCAAGGAGTCCGCAAGCGCACACTTTTGGCCAAGAAGAAAGTGCAGAACATCACGAAGGAGGATGTGAAAAGTTACCTGTTCAGGAACGCTTTTGTGCTGCTCACTGTCACCGCTGTCATTGTGGGTGAGTCATTCGACCAAAACCAAAATTACAAAAGCCTGTATCCTGTTTCTGCGGGACCTCTGAATGCCTGGGAGTGTTATCAGATAGACTGACTGTAGGTATTCAAATCGATACTTCAGGATCTCCTCTGCATTTGAAGAGGGTTTCCTGCCCTCCCTTCCCCCCACAAGAAAACACAGCAGTTGGTTGAGAGTCATATATGCTAATCAGAAAAAATTGTTGATAAGCGTTAAGTTCATCCATTGATTGTGTTATTGAATCATCAGGCAGGCACAAGTAGCTAAATACTAACAAAAACAAATCTAAGCACGTTAGACGTGGCCAAAGAAGTATAATTCTTATACAATGTCACTTTCTCTTAAAACTGATTTATACAATTAGTGTACCCAAGATGAATCGGGAACCTCTGGTAGTAATTATATCCTAGCTAGTGCCGACCTGAAGCTGAGTATCAGTGCTTAAAATTGAAAGTCAGGTCTGCCCTGTGTTTGCATGCTCTTGCTCAGTGACTTGGGAAGGTAAATTGGGAAAGTGTTAACACAGGTCTCATTCATTCATTGCCTCATAGAGCCTGCCATAGCTGGCTACATCACTTTTTAAATATTTCAGTCCCTTACTAATTTAGCATTGGTTGACGGCAATCTGTATTAATAAAACTTCAGTTTATTTGGTTTAAAGCTATTTGAAATTTTAGTTTATTACTTACAGACAACACAGTTCTTACCTTGAAATACAGACGAAAATAATAACTATCCGAAATTTTTGACAAAACCAGTTTAGGCATCCTTAGGCTGGAAACATAAACCAATATACTAAGTCCTCAAATAAATTTCTACCAATTTCCCACCAAAAGGCACTCATGTAAAATTTTAATTGTTGTTTTGTAATTAGCCAAGAAATCCATACATTTTAAAGAAGGAATGACTTCATAAAAATTAAGAAACTTGTATAACATATGTATATAACCTTGTCAAGAGAGTTGACTTTATGAGTGACAAAGAGAAATACTGCCCAAGAGAAAAGTTGGTCATAAACTTTAGATTTAGTCCATTTAGCACCTTTGGCTCTTTTCAGTGATTGCTAATTAGTGAGTTTCCGGTTCATTATAGAAATACTCCAGGTGGCATGAACTGGTTGAGCCAGAGAAATAATGGCTGTCCTCAGTAGGTTCCCAGCTGTGATTCCGGTCCAGGAAGAAGAGTTTTAACACACACTGTGCCCTGGTCCTGCGAGTCAAGGAAAACTGCAATGTTCTTGTCTCCCTCATTTTATGCTCTGAATCACAGCTGTTGTCCAGCCAAGAGACAGCCTAATACCCGGAGTGTTTACACGAACTAGTACAGATACCTTCTGGGAAGGTTGCGTGTGCTCTCGGCTCTCACTTGTGATGGCGGGTATGATACTACAGACATCCCCGGTTTAAGGATGCAAACTTGTCAGGGACCAGGCAGTTGTCCAAAGTCACTATGTTAGAGAAGAGAAATGAATCAGCCTAGTGCCCGACACCGGCCTCAGAAGTAAAGACCCATCTTACCTTTGCTCTGCTGACTACAGACTGGTATGGGAAATGTCACGTGATGTGGATGCCCGTGAGCAGTACTGTTGCTAAAGCTAATGCAGCATTAGCCCTCTACCGTTTGATTGGTTCCATTAAACTCAAGGGAAAAATGATCATTCTACAATTTAAGTCTCACCCCTCACACCTAATTAATAGATAACCACTTGTGTCGCATGCTGTAATATGTATGGAGCTCGGTGTGTTTGGAAAAAAGACAAAATGAGCTATTCAAAATGGCGTTCTCAACAACCAGAGTTCAGTCAGTGTGACGAAAACATTTCCATTAAAGAACAGAGGAATGGAAAGGAGCAGAACGTGAGCCTGGAAGTCGGAATAATAGAGAAGGAAGTTGCTAAACACAGAGAAATAGCCTCCCTCCTAACAAGAAAATGCCAGGAATTAAGGGTCTATTCTCTCTAGGGCTCTCGCTTCCTAGCCCGGTGGGGCCTTTCCTCAGATTTGTGAGAACTGCAGTCGGACTTGGCGGAGCTGGGGTAGATGAGTTGGCTGGATGCCCTCGTGGTTGGCTTTACTAGTGGAAACTGAGGGGTTAGAAGCAGTAAGGAGCACTAACAAAGAAACACAAAAAGAGCTCATTGATAGTCAGAGGGACCACCAAGTTCACACCAAAGGTCCTGAATAGCAAACAGACAACTTATAAGCAAACAGATTTAGGAGAAAAGGAAGAAGCCGTTGGTTATTTTTTTGGTTGGTCGTCCTCGGAGGGCCCAGTTGAAACAAGGCCTCCACTTGTCATGGGAGCCAGTGTCTATATTAGCCTTAAGCAAGATAATGGGGAAGGAATATGTCTGGACATCAGTTCTTGGGGGGGAAGGAGTCAAGACAGATGCTAGCGAGTGAAAAGGAAGAAGTCATTTTCCCAACATCTGACTGAGAACCATAGGATTTAGTTTCCAAATTCTTAGGCATTGTCAGCTTTCAGGAAAAGATGTTTAAAAAGTTTATCCATTTTGTTTCATCTTTTTTTTCTAATGAGTTGAATATGCATTTAATCTGAAATTGAAAACTAGACAGAAATATTGTGGACAATGGATAGAGTTGTGTGAATTCATGACTTGGGGATCAAGCAGGGAATTGTAGCTACTTTACCATCGTGTCCTCTGCAAGTCTGAGCATGTGCAATTGGGTGCCATCTCCAGGCAGGGGCAAGGGGTGAACCTGTTGTGCCATGACAAAGCCTCATAAAACCAGGGGGAATTGGCAGAAGACAGCAGCGAGCGCTGAGTCCCTTTGGAAGGGTTTGTGTGGAAAGCCTTGGACCACATGTATTTTCCCGGGCCACTGCAGACGTTTGTTTGACAAAAAGAACACACTAAGAAGGGTGGCTGTTTCCCTTCTTCTAGAAAGCACTTGGTCATTGCCCACTGTGGTTAATCATGTGACAGTATCCTCGCATCTTGCTAGAAGAAAGGGAAAGTTCTTTCTTATGGAAGACACCGAATGTGACCATGTCAAGGGAATGTGCTTTCACAATAAAATAACCATGAGATCCACTCCCTGCTGGTCTTGCTGTGGACACGTTCACACACACACACACACACACACACACACACACGCAGTAAGTTGGCATCAGCGCAGCCTTTACCTGAGTTTGAAAGAAAAGAAAATATATTGACTACATCTTTATAAATCATTTCCTCCCATTCTCTAACTTCTTTTGGCAATAAACTTAAGTAGACAAAAATTCAGTGTAATCCAATAACATCTCAAAACAGTGACCATTGTGGATGCCTCTTGGGACAGGTGCCTCTTGGAATGGGTGTCTGGAGAGTTAGATGAAAAGTATATTATTTTTCTCTGATTAAGTGTATAGTTTGAATTTTGTATCTCTCTCTCACGCACACACACATATATATGTATGCTATAGAAATATATATATACTACTGACTATTGCCTTCTCTCTATTAAAGTAATAAATTAAATTACTTATATAAAAATTCAATGTTATTCACCAATTCAACAGTCACTGAAGGTTGTATATTTGGTCCTGTGCCTTGCAGTGGGTTTCCCAGATCTTGGGTTATTTACGGAGAGAGATAGATGAAAAGCAAGATGAAAAACAAATACACAAGAGCCAGAGGTTGCAATAGAGGTTTATACTCTGAACCTTTAAAACAAGATAGCATGCACATTTTGTTAGATGGCCTCTTTGTCTGCTGGTACTCTGTAGGTTCCGTTTTTCTCATCACACCGCCCTTGGGAACCCTAAAGGTACCATATTAATAGTAACAGAGTTTGAGCTTTTGATAAGAAATGTATCTGGATTCCTACAGTAGTTGTATTAGTCTATACCTGTGCGACCCTAAACAAAGTATTTAATCTCTCCGAGGCTTGGTGTCCCCAGCTTTCATCACAGTCAGATTCAGCTCACAATGCCAGCCACCTCACATGCTGGTTGCCACACTTTCCTCTGGATTAATTTTGCTTAAACATCACACCAGGGAGAGAAGCACGTTTACCCTCTTGTTTTATAGATGAAGAAACTAAAGCAGACAGTGTGGATGCATACTGAGGATTCTAGGCAGACATAGTGGCATGCACCTGTGGTCACGGCATTGAAGATGCTGGGGCCAAAGGATCACTTGAATCCAATAATTGGAGAGCCCATCACACGCATGTGCGTACACACACAGTCTCTCTCTCTCTCCCCCACTCTGGCTCCAGCTTCATCCTGGTACTCACACTGTTTTGTGTGTCTGTGTGCCGGCCCCAGCTCTCAGGGATGGTTCATCCTTGTTTTGTTGTCAGTTAGCTAAAGACCTGCACTAAGTGAGAAATGAGAAGGAGAAGCTGAGATCTCAAGAAAGGTCGTTCACGAGACTTGATGACCAAATGAAAGAGGATGGTGGTGGCCTTATTCTTCTATGACCAAGTGATAGAATACGAGGGTTAGAAAACAGGAGAAAGGGCCAAGAATCAGTGTGTTGCAATAACAACTGGGCTTTCATTGAGTTGAAGGCAGAACGCACCTATGGGGACTCGGCCATGGAAGGGTTCACTTTTGGAGGACATTCCTATCACATTGTGGAGGATAGAGATGGCTTTGGGGGACAGACTAGTAATGAGTAGTGAGTGCATCAAGGCATCATCCCGTCTAAGCACAGTCCTTCGTGCCTGGAAATAAGTCACCTTCCAGAAAGGCTGCTATGTACTCTGCTCCTCAGACACCTGCACTGTTCAAGTTGGCTGGGTGAGCCAAATAGATGAAGCCACATGAATACAAGATGGTTTACTACCAGCTAGAGGGCTGGGGAGACTGCTAGTGAGACCACACTGGTGACCTGCTTGGAGTCATGGAATGGGCACAGTTTGATACCCACGCTGATGTCACTCTGCTTCTTGAAGCCCCTGACAGTAGGCATCTCCACACAGGTCGAACAACAAGAATCCAAAGAATAGTAAGCAGGTTTTAGGCTCCATGGTTTCTTCAACACTTCTGGAGAAAGCTGGGAGGAATGATAGCCCTGGGAAGCCCTCCCTTGGAATTAGCAGAGGCACCTGTGCTGCTGTTTATCAGGGGCTGTTGGGGCTGAGAACTGGGGGGAAGGAAGCCATGGAATTACAGTCCTTGCTCTAGAGAAGTAACACAGAGATTGGGAGGAAGGACTGAGTCTACACACACACACACACACTCAGAAGCAGAACTACAGAAAGATTATCGGAGTTAACAAGGCAACTATCTGGCACACATGCCAACTGCACCCAGAACCTGTCGCTGTTTCCCACATTCTCCCAAAGCATTCTAGGACACCAGCTTTGCACTGATGGTCCTTTGCAGAATATTGGCGATCAGAGCTCTGGCTTCTGGTGTCACACAATCTAGGTCTGTAGCCCAGTTTCTGGATCTGAGCCTCCATTTCTTCACATATCCAAACTCTGCCTGGTTCTCTGAGTTCAGCCTCGTGTAAGCCGTGAAACCGTAGATAATTTTGCCATGTGCTTGACCTAAGTGAATCCATAGGGAACAAAAAGCTTGTGTTCTGCTTGCTTGCTGCCGTGGCAAGGACCCATCTTATCCACCGATTTGGTGCTTCTCGTGGGTTAGCAAAGTCAGACCCAAGGATTTAGGAGAACGAACATGGGGATGAGAGGAGACACTTAACCTGGTTTAGGCTGAAGGGATGTGGTTCAGATTTCCTGGCTGGAGAAGAGAGACCAGAGAGCAGAAAGAGACTTGATATCTGTAAAGGGCTTTGAGAGGCAGAACTGAAAGCCAGTGAGTGATACAGTTATGATCTGACCTTTTCCACCATGGCGTCTTGAGGAGAACCAAGGAGAATCCCCATGTAGCCATTCTCAGAGCACAGATTACCCAATGGCGGGAGTAGCTGGCTGGAGGTGACTCTCAGGAGAGCAGTTGGGTTTTTAATTGAGTGGTGTTTTTAATAAATGTGTCATACACAACAGTTTTATTCATGCCATCTGAGGCCTATGGGAGGACGAGCTCACACACTCCCCGCTCTTTCTTTTCTCCAGTATTTTTGTCTCTTACTGCTCATCGGAGTTGGGGCTGGCAGGAGGAGCAGAGCTGGCAAGAGAAATGTTGCTGCTTCCCAAGAGAGTTGGTCAGGTTATTTTGAAGTAGAGGACGAAGACTTGATGTTCTTAGATTATCTCGGGGTTTTACTTTGCTATGTTTTTCTTGTTGTTAATTCAGATGTAGAGAAAACAGAGCAAGCAAATTCTAATTTTCCTTCTGAGTGGGGGATGATCCGATTGTTCAAGACAATTACCTACAATAATAATGCCCTCCGTTTCCAGCTGGTTACAGTTTGTAAAGTGTGATTCTCTGTAGTAGTGTAAGCCACAGCCAGCCCGCCCACCATCTGGTTCCTTTCGGCAGATCTCTAGGAGACAGCTGAGAAGTCCTGAGAACCTTGAGGTCCTGGTTACAATCAGTGCTCTCCACACACTTGCCTGATGATTGACTACCAAATCTCTTGGCCTCTTTTCTCAACACTTAAGTCTGAACCAACGCCTGCTTCCAACTCTTATGTTACAATATTTGAAGCATGCTTTACCTTTCTCTAAATTATTAGGATGTATGGAAAAGTACGTATTTTCATGCCAGCATTGACCATAGCAGAACCCTTTTCCAAAACCTGATGATCTATTCCCTTGAGCTAGTTTTTCCAATGAAACGAGCCTTATCTCCTCTTGACTCCTGGACAGCCATCATGTATCTGGCCACATGTCCCATGATAGATGCTTCCTATCCAGGGTTTAAGGATGGAGGGGAAGCATATTGCAAAAGCCACTGGTGCTCATCCATCAGGGATCAGCGATGGGACACAGGGAGTCTTTGTTTTTGGACTCATGTAAACAAGATTGTAAAGAGGTCACGTTGTGTAGGGGAGGCAACCAGAGTTTAAACACCATCTTTTCCAAGTGTGCATTCCAGGTGTGAGAGCACGCTGTATTTATAGAGCTCGGAGATGCTATCATCCATCAGGTATTTGGTCTGGCAACTGTGATGCTGTATTATTGCCAGGACATGAGGAAATACACGAAGCATTTCAGGGCACCAAGTTTAGCCATTATACTCATTAAGTATAAGAATTATGAGTTTTATGTCCAGGTTTAGGGCTATCAAAATTGCCCAGAACTTGTTTTCTAGGCCAAGAGTAGTCATATGTCTATGACCAATCAAATGGCATGCTCTTCAAACTGAATTGCTCAGGTCAAGGAAGTATATGGAGTCACTCAGTAGATTTATGCAGCAAAACCACTTTCCTGTCCTATATGTAAACCATTTCAGACCAGAAAGTCACATATGGTAAAAATTGAATTTAGTTCTAGCAGTTCTGAAAAAGTTAAATATCCTAAAGAACTATTCACGTACTAAGGAATAAAAGAGAGATACTCAAGAAGTTCTGAAATAAAAACAATAAATAAAAAGTGGATAAAAGCACCAAATAGGGAGGCTTAGATGAGAAAGAAAAACCAGAGATAGACTGGGCAGAGAGGGGAAGGCACTCCTTCTTTCCATTGTTTATCAAAGACCCAAAAGGAAAATTAGAAGCAGTAGACTGAGTGAGAAGCACAATCAAGTTTTGAATTTCAAGACTGAGTTCTTGTCTCCAGAGAAGCCATTCCTTTCTTTCTCTCCCCAAGAGACTTCTTGGGTTCTCCTTCTAAGGCCTCCAGGACAGGGAGGGTCCAACTAAGGACAGGGCTTTGTTAACGAGAGAACCTTGCAAGAGGAGGCGCAATTACCCCTAATGAGAGTAGAGATGAGTAGCTCTCACCCTTCTCACTCTGAAACGATGGTTCATTTTGTTCACGTTTTGCATCCCTTAAACCCGCCATTACAGCAAGAAGAACAAACTTCAGGGATCCTGGGTTTGACAAGCTTGCTTGTGTTTCCAGCTTACTGATGAATGTGAACGGAAAAGCATCAAGACTGTCTGTTTGGAGACAGCCTGCTACCAACGATGCCTTTGTTCTTGTTAATGAATGGGAAACTAAGGCATCAAGATAGAACATAAGTCTTTGAAGAGAGGCCTGTGGTCAAAGTTGCCATTTTTGTTTTGGTTTGTTTGTTTGTTTTTCTATTGTTGATTCATCTTTGCTTTCTTAGATTTTCATTTTAAGTTGAAGGAAATGAGACAATACTTCCAGAAAACTATGACTACCTTATTCAGTAAAACTCCTACCGTCTTGTCAGTTCCCCCCTGTAGTGCTTTTCACAAGGCCGCGGGTGGTGGTGGAGCGCCCACCACGGCTGCCTGAGGTATCGTCATCTAGGTGGGTGCGTGCGGTGCCTCTGTCAGCAAGGCTAAGTGGTTGAAGTAGCACAGGAGCCAACAGCAACTAAGATCGGAGTTGTTCTAGATTCAGTTCCTGATCTCTAGAAAACCAGAACTTGTTGGTCAGAGTGGTCCATTAACCAAGCACCAACTAGAGGCTTCTCTCTGCTGTTCAAAGTAAGGAAAGTCTTCACTGGCAAGTTACAGCAGAACTCAGGAGAAACCAACTCAGGATGAAAGAGCAGCTTCTTAGGAGAAATAAAGAGGTCATGTAGAAACAAATTCAGTAAGTGTTTTGATTTTTGGTTTTTGCGTTGTTTGTTTTGTTTTTCTGTTTTGAGACAAGGTTTCTCTGTGCAACAGTCCTAGCTGTACTGAAGCTAGCTCTTGTAGACCAGGCTGGCCTTGGACTCACAGAGATCCGCCTGCCTCTGCCTCCCAGATGCTGGGATTAAAGGCGTGCGCCACCACTGCCTGGCTTCACTAAGTGTTTTTAAAGATGAGAGTCTTTATAGTTTAGCCATTTCTCATCTGTATTTAGAGTAATTTAGTGAATATAAAAATAAAAATATACCTAATCTTTTTTATAATTCTAAGGTTTTTTTTCCTCTTATACACAAACAATAGCATGCTATAAAATGTTGCTTTCTGCCTTTCCATTTTCCCCTGTATCTTGGATGTTATTTCTAACTGACACATAGAAGTTCCTTATTCTCTCTGAGCTACAGCTAATGTACCATAATTTCTTTAAGCATCTCTAGTTGATGGGACACTTGGATCGTTTTAACCTTTATATATCATTGTAAAAGCAATGAGGTGGATAATATTGTATTGGATAAATATCATATTATTATTTCATGATGGTGAAATAGATCTGTGGACTGTATCCTTAGAAATAAACTTGCTGAGTCAGAAGGAGTTCTGATAAGTCTGTTGCATGAGGAGGGAGCGGGCCCCTTTTCTGTCCCAGCCACCTGGCTAGTTTATACCTGAAATAACCACACAGAAACCATATTCATTAAAATACTGTTTGGCCCATTAGTTCTAATTTCTTATTGGCTAATTCTTACATCTTAATTATAACCCATTTTTATTAATCTGTGTATCACAACGTGACTGTGGCTTACTGGCAAGATTCTAACCAGCGTTCCTCCCAGGCAGAAGATCCCTGGCGTCTCTCACTCTGCCATTCTTCCCAACATTCAGTTCTGTCTTCTCTGCCTACCTAAGTTCTGCCCTATCAGTCCCAAAGCAGTTTCTTTATTCATTTAACCAATGAAAACAACACATGAACAGAAGAACCTCCTACACCAGTCTGTATAATTTCTGTCCCATAAAGTTTATAGCAATCTGCTTCTCTGAACTGCAGGTTTGTTTTTATTTTGTTTTAATTTCCTTGCTGCTATCACTGAAAGATTTAAGAAAGGATGAGCTTTAGGATATGGGCCTGCTGGCCAGACAAATGAAGGAAACTAAAGAAACCTGTATAAAGACAATTTGGGTGCTACAATTAAGCAAATTTAGGTATTCTCTTTCCTTTCAAACCTTGGGTTTACCTTGAATGAAATGCCTAAAGTGCTTCAACTTATCCCAAACCACCTACAACCCTCACATCAAACCAAAATGCTTAAACCAAGACTTCAGTTTTTAATCTCTCTGCCTCAGATCTCTCCTTCAGTTTAGCAGAAGTTCAGACGGTGACTTGTTTACCAACAAGGGCTTGAGATGCTAAATGAACAAGAGCCTGGCTCTTAGAGGGGGCACATGAATAAACTCCCAGAATCCTTGGGCCAGTCGCCTGAGGATCTAAGATTTCTAAGATTCAGGACCCCTGATTGGCTGACATTTGTGTAGGGGTGTCCTGGTGAGTGTGTGCTGGCAGGTGATCCTATCTATAGCAGTTGGAACGTTAGGCATTTCCTTTGGATGGTCTGTTCTTGGGTGGTGTTCAGGTAATCTCAGTTTGTAGTCCTTCCTGCAACCAGGTATTGCTTCAGGGTAAACTACTAAGGCTCAGGCCTCCATTAAACTTATCGATGGCTGAGTCCTACTCTGGCAGGTGATAATGGTTGGAAGTAAAGAACTTCCTTTGGGTGGTCTGTTTCTATTTAGCTTATCATGGTTGGCTCCTACATTTTCTCCTTCCCAAGCACCGACAGGACCCAATCTTGGGTCCTGCTTGCCCATGGTTTTAAGGAGGTATTATTGGGACCTAAGAACAACTTAAGTTAACAAATCTATTTATTGACAACTCTGGCCTACTTTCCTGGTATATCAACGAGCATTATAGGTAGTTATCTTGTCGCCCATGCCAGGGAGTTCCCCCTTGTCTCAGCCTTTCAACCTATATTGGGCAGGAGCATGGGACAACATGTTCCTTCCCACAGCTACTTCAAGCAGACATTGGTGCATTGTTAAAGGCTAGCCAAAGGTAAGGAGGGAATTTAGGCAATGGGACACTCACTGGACTCCATTGAAGGGACAGGGAGCGTTCATGTCTGCTGGACTGGTCCACATCAGCTTTCAGGAAGTTCAGGGCTCACTGCCATTTAGAGCAGGTTATAGTCAGCAACTAATGCTTAGTTGTATCTGCCAGCCAAGTGGAAGCCTATTGAGATAAGTTTAAACTAGGAACAGAAGTTAAAATTTATGTACTTAAGGAAAAATAATACTTTCTTGAAATCCACATTGTAGAAAAACAGCAGATAACAGGTATCTGTAAACAGAAGAAATAGACTCATACCTTTGAGTCCTAGCAAAAACTACAGATTTTGCTTAGAAGCATGTTCAGAGAACCATGTATGGTTTGGGCAGAGATGCCTTTGGCCTGATGAGAAAAAACTTTTAGTTCATATTTAAATGGCAACTAAAATAAATATAAAATCCTGAGCTTGTGACCCAAACAGGAAGTAGTCATTGCTCTATCAGCTTATTAGAACTATACTATAGAGGGAGGGAGAAATTATCTGTGCTTGTGAAGGAGGAAATGTAGGAGCCAGGCGATGTAGGCGCCAGCCATGATAAGCTAAATAGAAACAGACCACCCAAAGGAAGTTCTTTACTTCCAACCATTATCACCTGCCAGAGTAGGACTCAGCCATCGATAAGTTTAATGGAGGCCTGAGCCTTAGTAGTTTACCCTGAAGCAATACCTGGTTGCAGGAAGGACTACAAACTGAGATTACCTGAACACCACCCAAGAACAGACCATCCAAAGGAAATGCCTAACGTTCCAACTGCTATAGATAGGATCACTTGCCAGCACACACTCACCAGGACACCCCTACACAAATGTCAGCCAATCAGGGGTCCTGAACCTTAACCTTTACTACTATAAAAACCAACTCTAACTGAGCTTAGGGCTCTCTGACTATTCCAATACGTTGGACATGCGGAGAGACCGAGTTTGCCAACTTGCATAAAACTTTTACATTTGGGTCTTGGTCTCCTTGTTGGTTTCTAGGAGACTTCACAGATCTGGGCATAACAGGTTCAGTTCCCAGCACTCACAAGGCAGTTCATAACTATCTGTACCCCCAGTTCCAGGAGACCTGAAGTTCTCTTCTGCCCTCCATGAGCACCCGACAGTCAAGTGGAACATATACACACAGGCAGGCAAAATACCTGTACATGTCAGATTAAAAAATAAAATACAGTATGGTAGTAAAATTGATGAAACCTATTTTTGCTTGCATGCACTATAAAAGAGCTTAGAATTCACTAGAAAAAATAAGTTGGGTTCAAGCAAAATATCTAACATTTATGTTTGGGTTTGCATGGTTCTTTTAAACTCAGAACGTTTAGCTGAGAATCTTAAAGAACAAAAGGATCTTAGGTACTACCTGTCCTAATAATCTAGCCACCCCTCTCCCATTTTGCACAGTTGAAAAAAAAAACTCTTGTGAGTTTGCGTGATTTGAAGATTTCCAAAGAAACAGTTTGGAAACATATTTTGCAACTTTGCTTACTATAACACAAATGGAATATTCTTCCACTTCCAATCTCCTCATCAAGGCAAAATGACAAACCCTGTAGATTTCATGGGGAGATTATCCTTAAAGGAAATACAGCCCTTAACTATCTGGGAACAGTGTATTAGGAGATAGAAGGTCACAGAGACTGTCAACAGCAGAAGGCACAATTTCCTCACTGTCACCAGTTGGAGCCTATAGAGTTCACCTAATTTTGGAGCACATCAACTCAGGTTAAACCCAAGATTCAGCCTTCAATGATCTTTTTGTACACTGTGAAGATGTGTCTTTGCCAAGGCACCTTCTGATTGGTTTAATAAAAGAGCTGACTGGCCAATAGCTGGGCAGGATAAGGTTGGGTGGGAATATCAGACTAGGGACACAGAGAAGAAAAAGGGCAGAGTTTGGGAGATGCCAGCAAGACACAGAGAGGAAGTTTCTAATGAGATAGCTAGAAGACTGTAGGTTTATAACCTAGGAAAGGGGAGAGCCTTAAATAAGAAAATACAATTTAAAATGTAAGAGTTAGCTAGTAACAAGCCTGAGCAATTGGCCGGGTATTTATAATTAATATTGAGTCTCCATGTTGGTTATTTGGAAACTGGTTTGTGGGAAAGAAAAGTCTGCCTACAAGTCAGCCTGAAGCAGAGTTGGAGTTCATTTAAAATTGAAAGAAAGTTGCCAGGGAAAGAACACAGCACACTATATCATGGGGCAAGTTTCTCAAAGAAGAGTTGCCACTTATTAAAGATATTTTAACATAGATTTGTAAACACATGTGAAAATGAGCTTCTTAAGGGAAAGTCACCATTGCACATGTTAATCCCAAAGATGGGATGAAAAAGACGACTGACCCAAATCATCATAGATTAATTAAAGCAAGTAATTAATTAATTGAAGCAAGCATTTTCATTTGTGTACTCGGGCTGCTTCCCCCTAAGATGGAGTTCGAGAGGTCATCACTGGATATGAGAAAGACAAGGCTGTTTTTATAGCTCAGAGGTAGGAAGTTTCCAGATGGGGGATTTGGTGTGCAAAATGGCCGGGTTACAGGAGCAGAACATAGGCATGCCAATGAAACAAAGACAAAGGTTGCAAGGTGGGCAAAACAAGGCAGTCATAGGTGGTTGCATAACCTTTTAAAACAAAGACAGGGTTGCAGGATGATTATAAACAACTTTTTGAAACAAAGACAGGATTGCCATTCCTGGAACAGGCAGTACAGAACCATTTGTAGTTAAGGTTGCAGGTGGGACATAGCCCAATCCTTGAGAAACAGAGGTTTAATCATAAAGTGGAATGAGCCTAGTTTGTCTTTACTAGAAGATGACTTTTAAGCCTAAAATGGAGGCAGGCTGGTTCGTTGCATGTTTTAGCATTAGCTACACATTCTGCTTTTGTGGCTTTCAAGTTATACCTCAAAGGGTTACTAAGAACCTCTTCCTTTTCTCTGTTGGATGGGTGGGATCGTAGGGTGGCTGCAGCGGTGTCTTGGGTGGGAATATAATCTGAGAAAGCCAGGTGCCCCTAGATTTGTACAAGGGGTTCAGGATATGTCTTTGTGAATTAAGTTTCTAGTGACATAATAGAAGACTGTAAGTTTATAACCTAGGAAAGGGGAAGGCCTTAAGTAAGAAAATACAAATTATGCTGGAATTCCTGATTCTTAGCTTGATTCCTGGAAGCTTCAGCCAAACTCCAGGATAAGGGAATCTTCACCCTTCCCCCAGTCCCATACTTTTCCTTCTTTCTAAACTTCTTCACAAAGAGCATACGGTGGGATTAATCCAAAGGGATGGGAGAGCAATGGGGGTCAAAGGTAGGAGCAGAATCAAGGGAAGGTGGAGTAGGAGGAAGCTTCCTGGTTCTCAGAGCCATCAATCAACAGGATCTGATGCCATCGGAGAGAGGTATCCGTGACAACCTACTTTAGATGTTAAAGGAGTCCCTTTGGACATCAAGTAGGCTAAGTAGAAGAAGGAAAACCAGTTGGGAGGCTGCTTATTACTGCAATCCAGGCAAAGAGGAGTGTTCATAGCTGAAGCCTTCATTTAGATAGATGATAGATAGATAGATAGATAGATAGATAGATAGATAGATAGATAGATAGATAGATAGATAGATGATAGATAGATAGATGATAGATAGATAGATACATAGATAGATGATTGGATGGATATAGATATGTATGTATGTTTATATGTATGTATGCATGCATGTTTGTGAGTGTTCACACATACACACACACATATTGTAATCAAAGCATAGGAGACTAAGGGCATGACCAGGGTCATAGAGGAAGGTAAAGCCAGGGCTGGGCCAGCCTCATCCCAGCATCACCACCATCAATAGAGCATCATCATCTGTGAAGGATCCTCAGTGAGTGCTCCTATACACGAGAAGCAGCGCAGGGAGGAGCCTCATCGACTTCTGCAGATTTGAGAGACCCTGACTTCCGTGTGCAACTGCCTGGGGCTTGAGACTTGTTTCTAAGCAACAGAACACAACAAAGCAGAGTTCCTTTGTGCCTTTGAGCTCCACCTGTTCTCTCTAGCTCCTCGCCTTGGAGCATATTGCATTGTGAGGAATGAGGGACACGAGAAGGCTTTAGTCTGCCAATGCATTCGATGCAAGAGTTTGTGGGTAAAAAAGAGCTTTAGCAAAATGTTTCCATTCCAAACACCGACATTCACCAAAAGCTACATACAATGATTTGACCCAAATCTCACTTCAACTGTGTCTCGTCCTCTCACTCTTATTTTTGCCATTTTCAAGTTTTCCATGATTTGGACAGTTGACCTATTAGCAAGTTTTTACCACTTTTAACGTGTTGTGCATACTGAGCCTTAGAAAACAAGCCCACCTTGTCTTGGTTTAGAAAGTGAGAGGGTGTCAGTCTTCTGAAGAAATGCTGTGTGCCCTCTGCAGGGAAACATCAAATGCCTGCTGGCATCTCTCCTTGAGCATTTCCTAAGTGAGAGCCCCCCTGTAGACAGAAATGCACCAGTCTTCCGAGGATCCAACCACACAGAATTTTCACCACCTTGAACATCTTAGTTAGGGAGCTCCCTAGATTCTGGGCTTCTTTTTAAATTACTTAAGCCAAGAATCCTGGAAGATTTTGGACTGAGCATGCACAGTGTGACATCCCTGTTCATATGTCATCAAGGTACAAATTTGGCTAAGTATGTTTTGGCTCTAACAGAATTATTCTGATTTTTGGGGTCATTTGCGCAACACAAATCTGTCTCTTTTTTTGCCTTGACATTCTAGTGGCCACCATAGGCTTTGTGTTGACTCTGGGCTCATCAGGCAGTGTCTAAAGTGTCCACTGATGGAGATCAGCTTCTCAGGGACTCCGCTGCTGGACCAAAGGGAAGCCAGCTTATTAGATAGAGCTCATCCAAAGACCTCACCTTGCTGCCCTTCACTGCTTGAAAAGGCAGAGCAATGAGGGCTCTCAGAAGTCTGCAGCACACTGGATTTCAGAGAAGGTTTTTTTGTGGGGTTGGTTTTTAGTTAGTTTGTTTGTTTGTTTTCATTGCTGGGGTAAAAGTAATGAGAAAATGAGAAAACAGAAAACCTTAACTGCTCAAAAAAAAAAATACAGTTTTCCCATTCAGAACATTTTCTGTTAATTTGGAGCTGATTGCTAGCCAACCTATCACTGGCTTAGGGCAGAAAACTGAAGAAAAATGTCTTTTGTTTACTCACTCAGCATCTGAGTGTAGCGTGAAAGTTTCCCTAGGTAAATCTGACAGCACTTTCCTCCCGCGTAAGCATCAGAATTAGTTAACCTAAACAGCCTGTTTACTTATAAGTTTTCTGCTTTGTTAGAGAACCCAAAAGGCAGGTCAAATATGATGCGATAACTTTGATTCCTTAAATCAGCGCTGTGACTTTGAGAGGCCAAGGGCAGTACAGACCGTGGGAGGGCGAAGTTGTGCCGGTCCCTGAGGGCCCTAGGCAGACTACTCCACCCTCCCTAATCGCACTGAAGCAACACAGTTTACCAGCTGTGTGGTGCTGGGACTTGGTCCGCCTTCTCTGGTGCTCTTGTCCTTTGAGATGTGTAGAATAATATAGTTCTGGCCTCAACAGGATTTGGGAAGTAACTTGTTTGTGAGGCCTCGTCACCTGCCATCACCCAGAGGTGATTTGCTTTTGTTAAGGCTGTGAATTCTGAACCACGTCAGAGCCAGAGCAACTGTGCGAGGCTCACAGGAGTTCACAGAGACTGAAGCAGCAGGCAGCAGGGCCTCTATGCATTTGCTATAGCTTTCAGCTTAGTGTTTTTATGGGGCTTCTGAGAGTCTAAATGAATGGGTCTTTGTTCTTGTACCTGCTTTTGGGGATCTTTTCCTTTTGGGTTGCCTTGTTTTATCTTATTATATTGTGTTATTTTGGTTGTATCTTAGAAACCCATTCCTTCCTTCCTTCCTTCCTTCCTTCCTTCCTTCCTTTCTTCTTTTTGGTTTTTGTTATTTTGAGACAGGGTTTCTCTGTGTAGTGCGGGCTATCCTGGAACTCATTCTGTAGACCAGTCTGGCCTTGAGCTCACAGAGATCCGCCTGCCTCTGCCTCCCAAGTGCTGGGATTAAAGGCGTGCACCATCACTGCCCAGCCACTTATCAGGCTTTTATGTTTGAGCAAGCTATCTGTCTTCTTAGATCAACGAATCAATTTTTTAAATGGACATGATAATATCATCCTAATAAAGTAAGGACGAGAGCGAAACACTGCCATTAGCACGTAATAAGGGCTCAATAAACATCCCCTTCCCCAATATAAGCTTCTCTTTCCCAAGAGTACAAATCACTCACTTGGCAAAGACGAGATAGTAAACACCCCAAAACATAATGCAGGACAAAACTGATTCCCGGTGTACCAGCCATCTGCTTCAATCCTACACTCCCTCGCTCTCCAAAGCGCTGGTCCTGAGCTAGCTACACCTCACGAATGAGTGCTGCTACATCTCTGCCGTTCCCGCCACAAAGGAGCTTGTAGACACAGGGTGCAGGGCTAGGGTTGCAGCCCACAGTGCATCCTGAAGCCCTAGTTCAGCCCGCAGCACTAGAGGAGGAGGGTTTTTAAAATGAGATTTTATTTTTTTTATTTTTTTATTTTTTTTGGTTTTTCGAGACAGGGTTTCTCTGTGGCTTTGGAGCCTGTCCTAGAACTAGCTCTGTAGACCAGGCTGGTCTCGAACTCACAGAGATCCGCCTGCCTCTGCCTCCCGAGTGCTGGGATTAAAGGCGCGCGCCACCATCACCCGGCTTTAAAATGAGATTTTAGAAAGACCTCATGTCATAGAGATGATGGTACATCTATACTTACTGCTAAACCAGTCACAATAGTCAGGAATTGGAACCAGCCTCAGTCTCCATCAACAACAGACAAATAAAGAAAATGCAATACAACGGGATTATATTCATTGGTAAAGAGAAATAAATCCATATTTTAAGGGGAAATGGAATGAGATGAAATTAAGTGCAATAAACCAGATTCAGAAAGACAAATTCCGGGGGCTGGAGAGATGGCTCAGAGGTTAAGAACATTGCCTGCTCTTCCAAAGGTCCTGAGTTCAATTCCCAGCAACCACATGGTGGCTCACAACCATCTGTAATGGGGTCTGGTGCCCTCTTCTGGCCTTCAGGCATACACACAGACAGAATATTGTGTACACAATAAATAAATAAATATTTTAAAAAAAAGAAAGACAAATTCCATGTTTTTCTTTTACATGTGAAACTGAGGTGTGTGTGTGTGTGTGTGTGTGTCTGTGTGTCTGTGTGTCTGTGTGTGTATGTCTGTGTGTGTGTGTTTACAGTGTGGCTCTATAGGTCATGAAACTAGAAAAATGATCCAAAGAGAGAAGGAAGAGATCGATTTCTTTGTTTGTTTTTTGTCTTCAAGACAGGATTTCCCTATTTAGATCTGGCTGTTCTAGAACTCGCTCTTGTAGGCCAGGATGGCCTCAAACTCACAGAGATCTGCCTGCCTCTCCCTCCCTAGTGCTGAGATTAAAGGGTGCACTATCATCACCCAACAAAGAGATAGCTCTTAAGAGAGGGGAGGGAGGAGGAGAGGACAAAGGAATACATATATAAGAAAGCAGGAGGTCGTGATACCTCTGGGAACCTGGAAACAGACCAGAGCAGGGTTAGTGGCACAGAGCAGGTAGTGAGGGAGATGATAATATGCGTGAGCGTGCCAAGCTGAACCAGTTGCTTTGTATGCTAACCCACAGAGAAACTGAGGCACACGCTAGAGGAGCAGGTGCCCAGCAGACCAGTGTGTTGACTAAAGATCACAGAATATTAGCACCCTCTGAAACGTTGCCTCCCTGATTGTCCTTCTTGTACACCATTCAGTATCAATTTGGCAGTTAGAATGAAGGGATTTTGACAGATGTACACTGCCCATGTATGAAATTATGTGCTGGAACATTCTAGAAATAAACTCACTATGAACCACTAACTCTTTGCCAGGAGAGGCGGGAAGGGTTGGAGATGGGGGAAAACATGAGGTCTGAGTAGAAACGGCATGGGCCTAAATCCTAGCTCTGCCACCAGAGTATATTTGACTTTGGACACATTTTACATTCATTGTGATCAGGTTTCCCCCACCACTAAGTTGCTGAAATAGCATCTTCATCCTGGGGTTGTTGTGAGGATTAAATTGCTAACAGGAGTAAAAGTTCTGACAATGCCTGGCTTGTAGTAAGAATTCAGGGAGCGTCAATGAGTTTCTTTTTATTTAAGCTGTAGTAAGAACTCAGGGATCATCAATGAGTTTCTTTTTATTTAAGCTGTAGTAAGAACTCAGGGATCATCAATGAGTTTCTTTTTATTTAAGCTGTAGTAAGCTCTGGGAGGCTCAATGACGTCCTTTTTATTTAAGTTGTAAAGCCAATGCAAGCGCTTTTGCTCCAAGATCTCTGCATTTTTAAATCGGTTTTTCTCGCTTGCCTGTTATTCCTACATTTCAGTAAACGGCTAAGTATTTTCCTGAAGTTCTGAGACCTGGGTCAACTGGATTTTCTAGTTGCATACACGGAGATGCTTTTTATCACAAGGTCACAGTCTCGAGTTGGAGAATGGGTAGTAGTGCTTGCTGAGACCCGAGAACTGAAATTGGAGTAGCAGTGGAGGGTGGAGTGAACTTTGTGTTCCATTTCATAAGAAAGTGGGGAAGTTTAGTTTCCGTAAGAACTTCTCGCGTTCCTAGGAAAACCTTGGGTTCACCCCTCCCCATTCCTATCCCTGACCCTGGCTTCCAGTTACCTCAATATTGGGTATTTTCTTTTCTTTATAATTTACTCGGTCTTTTTAAAATGTGAAATTGCAACTCAAGGCGGATATTTGAAAAGTGTTTACGATATTGGAATGACTAAATTTCCTTGGGCAAGGAAAGTCAGTTGGAGAAAGAGAAGATGGAGTAAAGGTGTTTGACAGTTGTATTAGCTTCTGAATGTCGGCAGGTGTCACGCATCATCTAGCTTATATATGCTTTTACTATTCTAAAAGAATATTCTACAATTTCAAGACCAGAAGGAAAGCTAAGGAGGAAGCTGCTGTTTTTTCTTTGTACCCACCTCTCACTGAGTTTTCAACAGGAAATCTTAGGGAAAGTTTTTTTTGTTGTTCGTTTTGAAAGTCTTCTCATGCCAGCAAATAGCAACTCAGTACAATATAGTTGCCAAGGCAATGTCAAGATCGTGTAGCGCGAGAGAAAATGTGGTGTGTGCAGACAGAGAGATGGGGAGAGAGCTTAACAATGAGAGCGCCAGGGTTTTCTCCAGTTGGAAAGTTTAATTGTTTTATATAAGTGGTTATGCTCGCAGCTGCACCATCTGTCCTGGTGGAGCTTTCTCGTGAAGCCTTTTCTTCCCATATCACCTTGCTCGGGACTGTTTGGCTTGTCCTCCAATTGTACCCTAGTCTTCATTCCTACACCAAGCCGTGTCATAACGGGTCCCACCGCATTTGAGTTAGACAATGACATTTTTCACTTGCTCGGTTCAGAAATGCTTTTTCTGCGAAAGCTACTTCAAGGCCTGGACTCAGCAAACCCCTCCACATAATGACTGTGAAGACAGATACGTCCCTTGCTCCCAACACTGTATAAATATTTGCTACTTAAATAAAATACTCTAGTCAGACTTGAGTAGCTGCCAGCTAGATATTTGCTCATTTTTTAGAGACTGTTGCCTTAGTTTTAAAAGACTCAATTTTCCTTTCTCTCTTTCTCTCTCTCTTCAGGTACAATCCTTGGATTTGCCCTCCGGCCATACAAAATGAGCTACAGGGAAGTCAAATACTTCTCGTTTCCTGGGGAGCTTCTGATGCGGATGTTACAGATGTTGGTCCTACCCCTCATCATCTCCAGTCTTGTCACAGGTACTTGGCATCTACACTTTTTGCTGTGTGGCTTTTTGTTTTGTTTTGTTTCTTTTAAGTATGTTTATTGCAAAAGAACGCTTAGAAAAGCCAACGCTTTAGGTTTCTGCTGGATGCATGCTCTGTTCTAGAGAAAAATAAAACAAGTCCCTTTGAAATGATGGAAAGGAGGGCTTTAGTAATAATGCATGAATGATTATGACTCTCGTATTTTCACCAATCACAAAAAGGAGATGGATTTAAACAGCCATGTAATCTGGTCTGCCTCCCCGTGACCGAGGTACCCTGCTAAACACCACACCACCCGCCTTCTCTGACCACAGTGATGTAGTTGACTAAAGCATACAACAGGTCTGTTTTCTCACCCTCTTATCCCACCCAGAGAACATCTGGTTGGACAGCCTATTAGCTATTGATGCAAGAATGCTTGTTCTCAGAGCCACCAGGACATGAGCGGGAGCCTTCCTGGAAGCCTCATCAAGAGGTAATGCCCACAGCACACTCACCAACTCTGCCGCCACCAACACTTATCTCTTCCTGGTGTGCCTGCATGGTTTCATTTCCTTCTCCCGTTTCCCCACCCACCCCCCATTACCTTTAATGCTGGCGGGAGAATGGGGAGGGGGTGGGAGATGTCCCCATTGGCTACGCTGTCCATGACACTTTGATTTTCAACCAGAGGAAGCTTGGAAGGATAGGATCTCTTTACTGTGACCGTTGAGGGTGCGGCTTTCTCCTGCATGGCTAGAGGTTGAAGAGTCATTAGTTATGTGGTTGACAAATATGGATGGGGCAAGAAGTTGCAGAAAGAAGGAACAATGACTGTACATTCCTTCCTGCCACTCTTCTCTTTCCCTACAGCCCATCTCTGACTTGGAGAAAGAATGTCCATAAACACTGCCCCAGCAGGATGGTGTCTGGGTTTATAGATAAAGCCCCAAACCTCAGGTACTATTGACCCTGGCCTCTTTTTCCACTTGGGGTCACTGTCCTTCTTGGGCAGGCCAGTTTGCCTCTGTGTGAGCTGTGTCTTTTCTGCTCTTCCCATGAGTTTTCAAAGAGAATTATATTCTTCCAAGCTGTCTGTGTAACAAGAACTTCATAGAGCAACTCAAAGGTCATGGGGCAGCATTCTGACTACTACGTGCCTTAGAGGGCTGGCCATTACATGCACAGAAACTATGTCAGATTACTCCTCCGTGCCTTGCAGATCTGTGCTGGCTACCACTTGTCCAGGGCCTTAAACAAGTAATTGCATGTGCATGAGCTCAGAGTGGAGGATAACCTGGCCACAAACCAGTCCTGTCACCCTTTAGGGCACCTGTTTGTGAAAATGGACTGGTCCGTTGTTAACTATGGGTAATTGTAGATATAGAAGATACAATTCCTATCACAGAAGCCATATTAAATGTTAGCCTGGGGCACATTTTCATTTTGTTAGCTATTTTTCTCAAAAAAAAAATCTTTGTAGAAATCACTTATAGGTCAGAGCCTATGTCCAACGTTTTATTGAGTGTGGCAGTGAATCCCCCTGCGTCATCCCTAGCAGCTAACTTCTAGGCTGAGAACCTGTAAGTCCTCTGGACACACGCTGATGTCTCCCAGACCCCTCTTACTGTCTCTTCTAGAGTGGAACCCATGTTTCTGCTTTCTCGCAATTAATTATGCGATTTTTATTTTGAGACACAGAAACCCCTTGTACAACACAGTTAGAAAAAGCATTGCTTCCTCTTAGAAACAATCCTCTCCCTGGAATTCCCTGGTGTTTGAAATACTAAATAATCAAGTTTATTATAGGAACAGGAGCTTTCGTTGAGTAAGTTTTCAGGAAAAAAAGATTTACTCTGATCTAATCCCTTTCAGTGCTTCGAAAGAAAAATTTGGTTAAACATTAGGTAAATTAGCAACCCTTATAATACGGCTGTTAAAAAAAAACATAACAGCAAATTGCAAACAACCAATATAAAATAAACTCATGATCTAGGTACAAGTTGAGAATGCTGTCACATAAAATCATTAATCTTATCCAGGGCTAGGCCAAGGAAAGGGGTCTGTGGCAGAGTTTAGCTAAAGAAAGATATTTTTACAGTGTTCTCTCCCAGGAGTAATCCCGAACTACACAGTAATCTAGATACTTGTGATCAATTAAAATGAATGATTGATTCAATGAGACTTTCCTTTGTGGTTTTAAATACAAAACATTCTAAAAGTGGGGATACAGAGGAGGAAATGTTTGCAAATTATCAGGACTCCCTAGAGGATCCCCTGGGCTTTATTGGACGATGTTACTGGCGAAATATGTTGCCCTGGGAGGTAACAAATCCAGGCTCCATTATTCAAGAATGAAAAAGCAATCTCGAAAGCTCGCAGCCGTCAAGAGGGTGACGTGTACATATGAAGATGCCCTTTCAGGCTACTTCTTGTTTTCCTGCTTTGATAGTCATGGATACAGAGAAATATTTTCTTCGGCAGGAGAAAGAGCAGGGCTAAGTGAGATGATTAAGTGGTGAGTGACCGCGCTGCAGAATAACGTGGACAAAAGCGGGGCACGGAGGCTGCTGAGACCCAGAAATATAAGACTAATCAGCTTCAACCAGCTGCTACTATATGTCCACAAGACCAAAATGGGACTTTTTTTCAAAGAGAATTTAGTTGCACAAGGGTTTAAGAGATCCTCCCAAGTTTTCGGGCTTGACACAGTTCACAAAACAGGAAAGTACGGTCAAGCAAAGCATATCAGCAGGGTCAGTCAACCTTACTGATATCAAAATTTGTGTTTGCGTGTCGGCGCTACTGCTTGAGAAACATCCCACTATTTCTGGACCTCTCTCCAGCTTTTACTGGCTTCCGTGTTACCTGACTCACCGTGGGTAATCCTAAAGTAAACAAAGCTTACCTCGTGTGGAATGAGCTCTGAAACACCATGCTCATTGCTGTGAGGAAACTGACCGGGAAGGCTCTCCTCTCTGTCTTCTGAGTAGGGACATATTGCGTCATAGCTGGTCTGCTTTGTGTCAGACAGGAGCATCCTAGAAAGAAATCAGAGCTCGCACTGCCTTACAAGAAGTCTTCCTGTGAGAAAATACTTCACAGCTTTTGTGTTCTCTCATTCAAAAGCCTTGGGTCTGTGCAGACGGTAACGAACCTGAATAGAATCATTATTGCATTAAGTTTCGGAAGGTTCTAGAGAATATACTCTAACAGTTAAAACCACTATAGCCACATTTTTATTTCTTAAAATTTCATTGTTTGTTTATTGTGGTGCCAGGAAACAAAGCTTGTGCCATGGTCATGCTAGGCAAGCCCTCTGCCACTCTGTTTACCACGAAGCTACATTCCCAGACCAACTTAAAGAGCTCGGCTACAGATTGCTGTACTTGAAACACTACTGTTTGTGGGCTGAGGCATTAAAGCTCCGTAAGCCACATTCTTGTCCTGGAGTTGAAATTCAGTCTTCCCAAACATCCCTGCTGTGGATTCGCATTCCAGAAGCTCCGGGGAGAAGCTGGGAGGAAGCCCAATGGCTACATTGGTACTCAAGTACCTTTTTCTTCCTTTCTTGAACAAGAAGACTATGCCTGTGCCAACACATCACACAATAAAACAAGGATTTGGTCTATTGATTTGGTCAGGATCAGCAGCCAAACTAGCTCTTTCATGCCAGAAATATGAGTTGGTTTGGCTGGCTCGACCTGATTTAATGCACAGGATAATAATTTAACGCCATGTCTGGTTATACCGAGTGGATGTAGATAGCCCTACTTCTGCATCTTATTCAAACACGGGGGCTCTCTTGTGTTTTCATTCTCGGTGTGCACTTTCCTGCACTCGCTAGCCACACAGGAAAACTTTGCTGTCGACCCCAGGTTTCTGGAAGGGAAAATCATTTGGCAGACGATCTCTTTGGAGTAGAGCATGTTGTAAGAGAAAGAGGTGAGAGAGGCGCTTTAGGTACCATTTTGAAAAGCAACAGTTTGAAGCCTATGTTGGGGCATACTGGACCTTAGATCACAAAATCGATGAAGTTCAACCATTCGTTCATTCCCTTGCAGCTGTGTTCTATGTCAGATATCAGGCTAGGCATTGCAGGTACCTAGATACAAAGTCAAAGTCTCTCAGTAGTGCATTGGGTAGGAAGAGAGGGGCTCTCCAAATTCCTCAACAGTCACAGTATTTGTGAGCAAATTCCTGTTCCAATTTTACGGCTTCTCTATATGCCAAAAAAGAAAGAGGCAGTTTAGTTGATTTTTTAAAATGTTTTTTGGTAATTTCATGTATGTATACAACATAATTAGATCATATCCACCCTCACCTTCCTCTTGGCTCACTTTCTAGACTTGATTCCAAACCTGATTTTCTACTGTTGTGGCATCTCCGACCTGACATCAGCTACCCTGGGGTTTACCAGCATAGATGTCATCCACATTCCCCCACAAATATTTCTTCAAGTTAACACAGTTTTTACACAGTTTCAAATCACTACTAATCATGGAAGCCTCCCATCCTTTGTCTTGTGAAGATGTAATGAATTATGGTGTTATGACATTCTGAACAAATACCATGGCCTGACTTAGACTCCAAGGGACCAAGTGTAATGATTAAATAAAAATGCTGTGAATCCCTGGTGGCTGCAGTGGCAGAAATGCTGCAGGTCCCCAAGCAGCGGCAGTGGGCAGCAGGTCCAAGAACAGCTAGTCCTAGGTAGGGACTGGTGCAGTTTCTCAAGTGGCTGCAGCAGGCCACATGGAGAGACAGACAGATGGGCATGCCATGCAGAGTAAAGTTGGATATTTATTTAGTGGGTTATGGAAGGGAAGGGGAGAAGGAGAAGAGCAGAAAGAGAGAGAGAAAAACAGAAGGGGAAAGGGGAGAAGTGGAGAGAAGCAGAAGCTGCCTCTTGAGACAGAAAAGGATGAAACTCAGGCTAGATAAAAGCTGAAAGTCAGCTTGCCTCAGCAAAGGGGAGTGGGGAAGTGGGCATGGCTTGTCTCTTAAAGAGACAGGACAGACCATTACACCAAGACCCTCACTGTCATATCCTAAGAAGAAAAAGAGAATGCCAGGAGGTGGTGCACACTTTTAATCCCAGCACTTGGGAGGCAGAGGCAGGGAGATCTCTGTGAGTTTGAGAGTAACCTGGTCTACAAGAGCAGGACAGCCATAGATACACAGAGAAATCCTGCCCCCCCCAAAAAAAACAGAAAAATAAAGGAAAAGAGAAACAATTAGCCAACATCTAGAGATGTTACATATACCTTATCTCTGAGGGCTTTTTCTTTCCTCTAACCCAAAGAATAGAAAGGTAATAAAAAAAAAAAGAACAGGTTTCTCATTTTCTGAGTGATTTCATATAAATGAAGAAATTGTTTCTCTCCCTCCAGAACTCTATATTTACCCCTGGTTGGGAAATACTGATGTTGTTCATCAGTGCCTACAGTTTCCTTTCCAAGTGACTGTCCAGCTTCTGCCCAGACATTTCCAGGAACATGAGATCCTTGGAACTCACATATTCTTGTAAAATGAAGGGTGCTTTTTCTACCCAAAACAAAACAAGCCAAAAAATTTAAAGAAACAGGAGAAAAAAAAATACCTGCTTGCCTGTAATTCCCTGTCCATGTGACAGGCTCTCTCGTGGCCAAATGTCACTTAGACATTTTCCTTTCAAATACATAGACCAGAGAATCCTTTGGGAGGTGAGACTTGATGATACACAAAGCCAACAACTAGGACTACCAGCAAAGGATTCTTCTATCTGAGAAAATAATGAAAATAAAAGCAGTAAATGTGTCTCAGAGTGTGGCCCTTTGGCTGCAGAAAAATGGCAGTTACAACAACAGCAAACTAAAATTTTGTCATTTAACCCAAGCGTGACCAAAAACAAAATCCTGAGCTAAACAATTTATAGTTCTTGGGCTTTTGAAGCAAATGTTAAGTGCTTGGAAAAATGAGAGCCGGGGTCAGCTGAGGGGAATTTAATATTCTGGACTATTAGTTGCCAAGTGTCTAATGTGTAGCTAAGGCCAAATTGAATACTCTGGGCACTTACGGGCAAGATCTTGAGGCAGGCTTCTCACTCCTATTAGTTAGAATAAAAGAAAGCTAGCTCTCCAAAGAGACGCACGTCTTTAGGCTTCCCTCGCATTTTCAGTGACATGGTGGGGGTCTGCTCTAGGCTTGGTGTCAGGGTTCAGTATTGCCCCTAGAATGTCCTCAACTGATGGTAGCTGTTGACAGTCAGCACAGCAAGAACTGTCCTCGCTGTGCGCACATGAAGACTCAACAGTGAGAACAGAGAACTTGAATTTGTTGGCTTGCCATTAAGGCTGCTGCCTCCACAAGTCTCCTTTGTCTCTGATCCTTGTGTGACCGTTTTCCTATTAAAGTAAATTAAAGAACCCATAAAGTTAATCCAGAAACAGCGTGAAGCCAAAGAGAATTCCTCCCTCACCACTAGAGGTGATTGGTTTCTGCCCTGCAGCGTGAGATTCGATTTCTTTGATCGCAACTGCCTAATTTTAAATTTTATCGTTGGTTATACAACTTCCCAGACAAACTCAGCCTGTGTAGGGCACCCTGGATTTCATTGGGAAGTGAACGCCACCTCTAGGAGCAGAGTGTTGGGCAAACTCTGCATCTACCATAACATCCATACCCAACTCATAAAGACCTGGAAGGAGTTCATTTGAAGCCACGGACTGTTCCTATGGTCAACTACTGGTCACAAATGTGGGAAAGAAGGCTGAGCAATGCCTACCTGGAAAAGGAAGACCTAGGATATAGTAAGAAAAGTCCATCTAAGGGGCAAGTCAAACTCCAGACTTTTTGCATCATGTATAAAAGAAATAAGGAAATGTTTATGTCCGTGAGTTTGGGTGGAAGTAAGGTATAGACAAAGTCATTGAAATCTGGCCATCACAGAAATGGCATTTTTTCCAGTATGACAACTTCACTTAACGAGCAGTTATTGAGGCTTCGTATATGCCGAGCATTGTAGTGCCAGGGCCTAAGGATTCTTAAATGAAGAAGATAAGGTCCCTGTCATCCAAAAATTTAGATGTCTGGTTTGTGGAGCTTAATCCACAGTTGGGATATGGAGGGTGATGGTGATGGTAGAATAACCCTGGTGGAGACATTGTGAGGAGGCATAGTGCTGCCTTCTCACTTTTCTCTCGAGCATTCGGACTTCCGCATGAGCCAATAACGCTGAGCAGGGGAAAGGTCTTGTTTGAGTGGTTACCTGAGTCATTCGCTATTAAATGCTATGTGAGCCAGGGGCGGGGCCCTGTGAGTCCTGGAAAACAAGGAGTTTGGAGCCCTACTGAAAGTCACCACAGGAAATGTGACCTCACAGATAGGAAGTCAGGGAGGGAGAAGGGGTGCCCGATGAGGTTTCAAAGACAGAAATTGTCCCTTTCATAGGGGAGATAGCAGATGGGAGCCCCTGAGCGAAAAAGGAAGCAGAGGCAATGTTGTGTTATCAGAGAGGCATTTCCAGCACCTTGGAAGGAAGTTACACCTGGCTGTCTAGTTGAAGCTTTCTTTTTCTTGTTCCTTTTTTTGTGCATGCGTGTGTGTGTGTGTGTGTGTGTGTGTGTGTGTGTGTGTGTGTGTGTGTGATTTTTTTCGAGACAGGGTTTCTCTGTAGCTTTGGTGCCCATCCTGGAACCAGCTCTGTAGACCAGACTGGCTTTGAACTCAGAGACGTCCACCTGTCTCTGCCTCCCAAGGACTGGGATTAAAGGTGTGCACCACCACCACCTGGCCCTGAAACTTGCTTTCTTCCAGCATTGCCTTGCTAGCCCTAATTGTGCCAAGTGAAGAGCGGAGAGGATAGGGTTCACATGTGTCTTTTGGATACCTGAGCCTGTGAAAGGTGTCCCAGTGCTTCTGACGGGCCTGCTCCCCAAGTCCTTCACCATCCTGACCACCTCCCACACCCAGCCATGTGACCAGGACTGACCCTGGAACTCCAGTTGCTGGGTGACAGGGTGGGGACAGTGATCTTGCCCAGCTACAACAGATCAGTCAGTCCCACAGAACAGGATGTTGTGGAAAGATTTTTATGATGAAAGCAAAACAGTTCATCACTAGAGGTCACAGGCTCACAGTTCAGGGTGGGATGCTGTGTAAGGCCAAGATTCTTATCTGTGAATTTCAGAAACTTCAAGTTAGCCTGTGCTTCAGGTCATTTCTGGCTTCGAAAACATTGTTAAAAATGTAAAAAGCCTCCTATTTTCCTCTAAGAAAAAGCAAATGTTTCTCAGCTTAATTATCAATGGGATGGTCTCCTCGAGACCTGCAACCCACACAGGTCTCCGGGTGCCTTGGGAATGGACGGCCCTGTGCACTTGATACCTACCATACAGTAAGATCAGGATGTAGCCTGTCATGGAGGTCTGTGCGGGGGTGGGTACCGCAGGCGCCTTAAGGGGGCAGGGTGGTCCTAAAATAAGACATCATGTGTCAGTCAGGATTCTGCAGCAGAAACACCACTAGAATGAATATGCATTAAAACAGGATTTATTAGATTGGCTTATACAATAGGATCCAAGTAGTCCAAAGATGGCCATCTCATACTTGAGAGGCCAAGAAGCCAGCAGCTGGCCAGATCATGAGGCTGGGTGTTTCAGTTGTCCCAGTCTGCATATTCCCGGAGAGCCAGTGGTCTTCAATGCATCCAAAAGTATGATGAAGCTGATTCCCATACCAGCAAAGGAATTGGGAGTATCGGTAATAGCATGATTAAACCTGAACTGGGCCACAAGAACGGAAGCCAAGCAAGGAAAAAGCAAAAGGCCTTTCTTCTGTGCCTTTTTATCTGGGCAGCCACCAAGATGCCACCCACATTTAGGGTGGGTCTTCTTGTAACAATTGTGGCAGTCAAGACAATCCCTACAGATGTGTCCACAAGACAACCTGACGTACACAGTCCCTTGTTGAGGCTCTCTTACCAGATAACAACTCCAGGTTACATCAAGTTGTTGATTTAAACTAACCATCATAACTGCCTTAGGTCCAGAGCTCACAGTCTGAGAAGAATCGCTGACCCGTTCAGACTCATCACACCATTTGGGGGCAGCATTGGGGCCTCAAATCACTCTAACCATAAGCGATCTTCAATTAACTGGTTCAAAATGGTGCCGGGAAATTGATGTCTCCTCAAGGTGGTTCCACTGTGGACTTAGGGTTGAGAGCTCCCATGTTAGAGTTTCTCTAGAATTGTCCTCTGGTTTCTAGTGCTAGGGTCCCCAGTGTTGCCATTTAGTTCAGCTGTTCCCTCTTCCAGGAAGCCATCCTGGCTTGCCCAGACCTCTGCTCTAGCAGAGTTCCTAGTTCTTAGAGGCATGGGTTTCTTTCTGTTTCGTAGTTACTGGAACACCATCTGTTCCCTCACTGAGACCTGGACAGAATGCTGTGTCTTTGCCTCATCTTTTCTTTGCATCGCCTGAAGAATGAGTTCTTGGCAAGGCAGCCAAGACCTTTGACAGAGTTCACGAGCCGCTGTGCCAGCTCTCTGCCCGCTGCTTCCCAGACACAGTTTCCTCTTTCGATGCTTTAGTACCCTCAGCACTTCATCCTTCCTGGTGTTTTGTCTCTTGACACAACTTCTTGCACAGCCCTCCTGAGGTTCTGTGACTCCTCCAAGAGCCGGCTTAGCCCTCAGACCTTGCAGAAAGTTGTTCTTGCCAGCTCCAACTGAAAGCCAGGATCTTCTCCCTGGAATAGCTACTAGGGACACATGCACATCACCAGCACACACTGTAGCCCTATCCCCCCAACTGCATTAAGGTCTCCCCTGGGACCGTGTCTTCTGTAATTTTGTGACTTGTTGCTCATCCTACTTGATAGCATATATTTTAATGGTTATCTTTAATGACAAAAGTCGTATGTAGAGAACATTAAAAATGACACCAATAAATATTGATGAGCAAAAAGGGAGGAGGGAAAAGCTAGCCACCCTGTAGAGGTGGACGCTGCACACAGTGCTCACGGTCATCCGGGAAGAAGTGTGTGCTGAGGGCAGAGTGAACGAAGAACCCAGTGTGAACTCTTCCCACTTCAGTGACCTTAGACAAACTACTTTGATCTCTCTGTGCCTCAGTTTCTTTAGCCACAAAATGGGAATGATGGATACCTTCTTTACTTACTATTGTGAGGATTCAAGCTAATACCCATGAAGCTTTTGGTAGTTACCTGATAATGGTGCCTACTTTTACACTCTTTTTGTTTGTTTTGTTTTGTTTTTTTGAGACAGGATCTCTGTGGCTTTGGAGCCTGTCCTGGAACTAGCTCTTGTAGACCAAGCTGGCCTCGAACTCACAGAGATCTGCCTGCCTCTTCCTCCCAAGTGCTGGGATTAAAGGCATGTGCTAGCACCGTCCAGGCAGAATTACTGGGCTTTATAATAATTTTCTTTTCTTTTTTTGTTTTTTTTTAATTGATATTTATTGAGCTCTACATTTTTCTCTGCTCCCCTCCCTGCTTCTCCCCTCCCTACTTCAATCCTCTCCCAAGGTCCCCATGCTCCCAATTTATTCAGAAGATCTTGTCTTTTTCTACTTTCTACTTTCCATGTAGATTATATCTATGTAAGTCTCTCTTAGTGTCTGCACTATTGTCTAAGTTCTTTGGGATTGTGGTTTGTAGGCTGGCTTTCTTTGCTTTATGTTTAAAAACCACCAGTGAGTGAGCACATGTGATAACTGTTTTTCTGTGTCTGGGTTACCCCACTCAAAATAACGTTTTCTAGCTCAATCCATTTTCCTGCAAAATTCAAGCTGTCGTTATTTTTTTCTGCTGTATAGTACTCCATTGTGTAAATGTACCACATTTTTCTCATTCATTTTTCGATCGAGGGGCATTTAGGTTGTTTCCAGGTTCTGGCTATGACAAACAAAGCTGCTATGAACATAGTTGAGCACATGTCCTTGTGGCACGATTGAGCATCCTTTGGATACCCAAAAGTGGTATTACTGGGTCTTGAGGAAGATTGTTTCCTAATTTTCTGAGAAATCACCACACTGACATCCAAAGGGGCTGTACCAGCTTGCATTCCCACCAGCAATGCAAAAGTATTCCCTTTTCCCCCACAACCTCTCCAGCATAAGTTGTCATCAGTGTTTCTGATCTTGGCCATTCTTTCAGGTATAAGATGGAATCTCAGAGTCGTTTTGATTTGCATTTCTCTGATGACTAAGGATGTTGAGCATTTCCTTAAGTATCTTTCAGCCATTTTAGATTCCTCTGTTGGGAGTTCTCTGTTTAGGTCTGTACTTCATTTTTTTTTTATTGGATTGTGTGATCTTTTGGTGTCCAATTTCTTGAGTTCTTTGTATACTTTGGAAATCAGACCTCTGTCTGATGTGGGCTTAGTGAAGATCTTTTCCCATTCTGTAGGCTGTTGCTTTGTCTTGTTGACCATGTCCTTTGCTTTACAGAAGCTTTTCAGTTTGAGGGGTCCAATTTATTAATTGCTTTTTTCAGTGTCTGTGCTGCTGGGGTTATATTTAGGAAGTGGTTCCCTGTGCCAATGTGTTCAAGTGTACTTCCCACTTTCTCTTCTATAAGGTTCAGTGTGGCTGGCTTTATGTTGAGGTCTTTGATCCATTTGGACTTGAGTTTTGTGCGTGGTGATAGATATGGATCAATTTTCATTCTTCTACATGTTGATATCCAGCTTTATGTTGAGGTCTTTGATCCATTTGGACTTGGAGTAATTTTCTTTTGCCTTTAAAAATTCAGCGTATTTTTTTTAATGACTGCACTATTTTATCCTCTAACAGTAGGACAGCTCTGTGTTTGTCACTTTTTTCCCAATACTTGCTGGGAACTGTCATTTTGTTGACACATGTATTTTTTTGTCAAAGCCAGTGCAAACCCTTATCTCTTCGTGACTTAATTTGGAGTATTCAGATGGTAATACTGAATATCTTTTCACGTGCCATTGTCCATTAGTTCTCCCTTGGAGGGATGGCTCTTTAGATCTTTTTTTTTAGCACTGAACTGTAACTGCTCCTTCTATATTAAAGCTATGCTTTAAAAACCCTCCATACACAGCAATGACTATGTGCATCATTTGCCATAAGATGGCCATGATTATTCTTGAGAAGGATTCTTTAGTTAATGCTGTAGGTGAGCACTCATAAATACTGAATACAAAACCTAATGCGAGGAAGAAAACACTAGTGAAAGTTCTGGACTAATAAGCACTTCTTGAATGAAACATATTTCTTCCTTTAGAAAAGCTAGTGCTGGTGACTTTGTCTAATACAGGGATATGGGATTTAAACTATGTCTTGTTCCTCTAATGCACAGGGAGACTCTTGCTTTCCTGTGTATTGTGTTTTAGCTAAAACCTAGACACCGCGGGACAGCAGTCTTGGTACATGTACTCTTGGCTGAATTCCTTTAAAGTATAGATTCTAAATTGGCCAATTGCACATTTTTTTATGCAGTAAAGAAGTATTAAAACTTTTTTAGTTACAGTTAATGAAAATGAAGTTTATTAAAGCATAGCAGTTTGAACACACTGACTCTACTGAGCTAGCTCTATGCTTTAAAACGCCTAAGGTGGATAATTGTGTTATATGACTTTATACAATTAAAATTGAAAAGCCCCAACCCCAGACAACTGTGGCCAACTAAGAAATGCTGAGAAAAGGAAAACAGCCTTCCCCAGGGAAAGGTCAGCCCCGAAATCCTACATATACAAGTAACATTACACAGACGGAGCAGTATGTGTTTATTTATCAAGAAGTGTGTGTGTGTGTGTGTGTGTGTGTGTGTGTGTGTGTGTGTGTGAACGAAGAAAAAGAAAACAAGGAGGTACATGGGAAGAGTTAGAGAGAGGAAAGAAAAAATGGTGTAATTATATTTTAATTTCAAAAATAAAAACTTTAAAGACTGATCTAATTTAACTATAAATTTCACTGGCATGTATTTATTGTACATGGTGGTGGGTTTCACAAGCACATTTTTATACAAATCTATCATGCTCTTTAACCATACCTCCCCACCCTCCCCTTACTCCCTCCTGGCTGTGCGCATTGCTTCCCAGACTTCCTCCTATCCCCATGTCATGTATACACGGCCCTTTCAAATCCTTACTGGAAAGTTGTCTGTTCAGATTCCATATCCATTTTTAGTCATATTGTCTTCCTATTATTGAACTCTCATCATTTCTATGTTAAAATTACTTTTTAAAAATGAAATACACACAACCACATAACAATTGCTATGTGTGCAGGTGTGTGTGTGCTATGCAGCTATAGGCAACCTAGGATCCACAAATGAGAAAAAAATGGTGTTTATCTTTCTGAGTGTGGCTTGTAATCTGTTTCAATTCTTTTTCATTTCCTTTTTCCTTTTTTCCTTTCCCTTCTTTCTTAATGACAAGGTCTCACTATGTCGTCCCAGGTGGCCTGGAACTCACTATGTGGATAAGACTAGCCTCACTACCCACAGACAACAGCCTGCTTCTTCCTCCCAAGTCCTGGGATTAAATGCATGCATCATCATACTTGGCAATTCTTATTTATTTATTTATTTATTTATTTATTTATTTATTTTGTGGCTGAGCAAAACTCCACGAACATTCTAACCGTTTAATATTAGCCTATCAATATAACCTACTACAGTTAACTCTGTTAACCAGTGTTTCTGGGTTCTGTTTAGTTTTCAGTTTTTCGAAAAAGCTTTCAAAGCTCAACACTTGATACTTTGCATCAGATAGCCTTTCCCCTGTCTGGTTTTACTTTGAGATGAGTCATCCAAATACTTGAGTTATTCAGAATAAGAAATATTGGGGGCAGTGGTCAGCTAGCTATCTCCTAGTTAAGACATTCTTCAGCTGCCCCTGTAATTGACTTCAGGTGGTGGTCAGAGAAGGTGTCGGGGAAGGCACAAACTTCAGCATAAAACTTACTAGGTTTTACAGGAGTTTCCACTAAGGAACTGTGAATGCCAAGACCATAATGCTGATACAAATCTCATTGGTATGAAGTGGATTTTACAGGGTGCCTGGTCTCCAGGACACCTTGATTTACAGAATGACTTTGCGGCTACAGGCTCTGTTTGGGTCCATCATAAGATGGTATAGTGTTTGCATGTAACCTACATAATTCTCCCTCTTGTAGATTACTTTTAATACCTGTGATGGACTCTCTATTTAAGTACTGTTAAGGCCTAAAGGTTTTTTTTTAAAAAAAAATGTGTATGTTCAGGAAAAATGAAAGCATTTCCCAAATATTTTCTATGTGTTTGGTTGATTCCACAGGTTTGACATTCATAGATATGGAAGCCTGACTGTAATGCATGTATAGATTATAGGTTATTCCATTATATTCATTCAAGAAAACACCCCCAGAAGAATCCCTAGTATAATCAAAATGTGAGCTACTAAATAATCTTTAAGGAATCAGAGCTATGCCAGTAAGGGGAAATGAAAGATGGTTGAGTCTGTCAAAGAAGACCACATTGTCACCCTTAAATACTCTGCTGGTGCAACTGTTGGAAACAGGATGGATGATTAGTCAGACCAAAGGCACACTGGAATGCTAAGCACACTACTGTATTTTGCATGCTGCCCTTGATGACAAGGGATGTCTGTTTTCCACTAACAATTGGTTTCCTCTGTTTATTTTGCTTCTGCAGATTATCTTTTCTGTGTTGAAATCTACACGGGGGCATAATAAAATACAAACCCTCAAAAAAAAAGTAAACAAACTATCCCAAACTTCTCAGAAATCTGAATGTTAGGCATTGTTTCACACTGTCCGCTTGCTGCGGTTGAACAAAACCACACTCTGGTATGTTGTATGGGCTTTATTCTTCCGTTTGGGGCTCTGCTTTTGGTGGCTCAGCACCAGTTTCCTCTCCAAGCGCTAGCTACATGGTGGCTCCGCTCTGGGCTTTACAGGCAGCCTGGCCCTGCCACTTGCACCCCTGACTGGGCACTCTGCAAGCCTGTGCAAAGGTTCATGAGGGTGCGTCACCAGCCTAGCGAAAAGTGGGAAATCCTTCACAGTTTCATAATGCGGTTTCTGCCGGAGGAAATTCCACGTTACCCCTAAGTCTTTCAATCTTTTTATTTCAACAGTGCCTAAAAGTAGTATTGAAAGGGATACTTCTGAGAGAAGGAATACCTTGAACCCTGCCTCAATGGAGGACAGTGTGGCTGGTGTGAGAAGCAGGGGGACTGACAAGAATTTAAAAGCACATTAAACTCGCCCGCATTAGTTGTGCTATTGGAGTACAAGGAGATAGATAGAACTGGTTTCATAGCATGTATCTGGTTAAAAAAAAATCTTCATTCCCAAACCTCATGTCACCAGTCAAGGGCCCTCTACCTATCTATTCTAATTAAATACAGGGGCTAGGGGACACTATCTATTGTGGAATATGGCTTCGTTTGTGTTTTTTTTTTAATTACTCTATTTGAAATGTGTTTCTCTCTTTCTCTTTCCTCTCATTTCAAATGAGTCAAATTTGATCATTTTCCTTTCGAAATACCCTCTGGGCCCGGCAAATTTTCAGCAAACACTCCCTGTTGACCAGTTCCCATTTTCAGCCACATACCACTCACAATGAAACCTATTAAGCTAAGTTAAACAAAATAAATTTCCTATTTTCTATTTACAAAGGGCAACATTATCTGCCATGAATTTCACTGGAACAAAGCATCCTTGATCCTTCCAAACAAATGTTTTCTCTTTTGACATTCCATCAAGATATGCTCAAATTCAGATGGACTGTTCACTAAGGGAGTATTTCCTTTGGCATTCAAAAATCACCCAAACATTGCCCTGGAGAAAGAAGGGGCAGCGAACAAATGCATCAGTGAAAGGAAAATCTTCCTTGGCAGCAATTTCTGCCTTTCTACCCTGTATACTTAGGACAGAGCCTGGTGTGATAGCTACGCCTATAGTGCCAGTACTTTGGGGAGGAAGACAAGAGGATCAGGAGTTCAAGGCCAGCTTGGACAACTTGAAACCATCTTTAAAACAAACAAGCAAATTATAAAACAAACAAAATGAAAAATAAAGGGCAGTGATCTTTCCAGTGATGGTGAATTGTGTTAGCTCCAGAAAAAAAAAAAAGGAGATTTATATTCAACAGAAGGATGTTTCCTTAATGAGAATCCAGCCTTCAGAGATTTGTTTTATTTTATAACTAAAATCAGTTTTTGAGAGAGGGAGCAGTTGCCACAATTATTATCATCGTTAGCATCTCAGTCTATCCAGTAACTCCATGGCTTTTTTGCTTCTAGTTTTTCTTTCATCCCAACCTTGATTTAGAAAGGGCTACAGAGCCCTGTTATTGGATCATCAATACTTCCCCACAGCCGTGGAGTTAGAATGCCCTGTGTGACCATTTCAATGTCTCATTTGATGAAGGTACCCACTGGCATTTATTGACCAATGAGAGCAGTACATATTCATATTGTACAAAATGTTTGTTCCACAGCACTTCGTGGTCTCCTAGGGGCTGGGAAAGGTTCAGTCGCGCTTGCATGGCGTGCACAGAGCCCTGGATTCTATCCCCACTATAAAGCCAGGCATGCGGGAGTATATGTTTACAACCCCAACACTGTGTGATAGAGGCATTGGGGACCAAAAAGAGGCATGGAGAGCTGGGCTGCGGCCTTTCTGTGATCTATTACCTGTTAAAAAGAAAGGTATGTCTGTCGTCTTCAGGAGCGTCATTTCAACAGGTCTGTTCTAAAACAACCTCTAACTATGCTGAAAGAGCAAGGTATAATCCGCTTCAAGAAAATGCCCTAAAGAAAAGTCCAGATCAGTGCATCTCGAGAATGTGCCAGTCTCAACAGGATAGAACAAAATCACCCTCTCCCTTCTTAGTAATGGATAATAATGTAGCCACTTATTTTGCTTTTACTGTTGGCATGGAAGAAGCAAAGGGAAATGTGCAAACTTAGCTTTGCGGAGACTTTGAAAGTTCCTCTCATATCCTGAGAATTCGCTCCCTCCTCTCAACACTTGAGGAAATCTGCCTTGGCAATTGGAGATCTCGGTGTTAGTTCCTTCGCAGATCACTGTGGTGCGCTCAGATGCAGGAGCATCCGTATTCTTCCTCGAGGGATATATTGCTGAGCGATTGTGAAAGCTGAGCTTGGAGATGTCTAATTTACAGTTGGAAAGTCAGAGGCGCCTTCATGTATAGACCTGTGAGGAAACAGAAAGCAAGGAGGGCAAGCGCGTGTGCACTGAGTCCGGGGAGGGGGCAGAAGCCTTCTCTTCTGAGCATAGGTACGGCCAGAGTCTGGTGGCAAGATCGCCTTCTACTGGAATTGTTTATCTGTCTCTAAAACTAGAAGATGGGTTTTTTTTTTTTCTTTTTTGATTTTCGAGACAGGGTTTCTCTGTAGCTTTGGAACCCGTCCTGGAACTAGCTCTTGTAGACCAGGCTGGCCTTAAACTCACAGAGATCCACCTGACCTCTGTGCCTCTGCCTCCAAAGAGCTGGGATTAAAGGCAGTGCTACCACCGCCCGGCTCCTAAATGTAATTATAATACCCATATTGTTCTTTAAAATTATCAAGACACCTTTATTATTATCAGCCAGTCCAGTTTCAAAAGTCTTCATCACTAGGCCTGGCACACAATGAAATACACTAAGAATCATCAGGAAGTGCTTGAGTTTGGGGCCAGCCTGATCTACATTGTGAATTTGAGGCTAGCTTGACCTATTTAGTGAAACCTCTAAAAACAAAAATATAAAAAGTAAGAACAAGATAACCCTCCATTTCCTTTTCTTTCTTTTTTTTAAAAAAAAAATGTTTGATTAAATAGGCTCAGTTTATAGTTCTGGTTGATCTGGAATTCACCATGTAGATCAGGCTGGCCTCGAACTCGCGGAGGTATGCATGTCTACCGCTGCCTCCTGAGTGCCTGGATTACAGGCGTGTGCCACCATACCCTCTCATATTCATTCTCTCTCTCTCTCACGTGTGTGTTGAGGGGGTGAAAAAGAACCTGAGTCTGGAGAAGTCACTTGTTTTAGATTTTGCAGGGAAAAAAGAGAGGATAGAGGTAATGCAGAAACTAAAGGTTGAGCCAGGAAGTAGGTCTATCCTTGGCTTGCTCCCCCAATCAGCCATGCTGGCTAATGGCCCCTCTTGCACCCTCTGAACAACACCATGTCAATCCTGGTGTGTGGTGAACTTCCTTGGGTCTCCCTGTTTTTTCTCCCAATCCCTCTCTCCAGGATCTGACTCTTCCTGCCGACTTTCTCTGTATTATGAAGCCAGGATGATCTTTCCCAGGCTCAACTCTGAGCTTTTTCCCACATGGCTGAATGAAGTCCCAACTTCTGAACACGTCTGGTGTGGGTCCTGTCTGTCTTTCCACCTCGGTTCTCATCCCATCCAGCCACTCCCTGCACTCCTGCCAACGTGTCTACCTGAACTCCTTCTCCCTCCTTCTTCACGCGATACCCCCCCTCACTCTCAGGTCTTACCCGGCAAGCCTTGCTCCAAGAATCTCTTCTACCTGTGCGTTATAGCCCCACTGTCCGTCTTCATGTCCTCCATCCCTCTGTGACCTGAAGGCAAGGACCGCTCTGTTCGACATTCCATCCCTAAGAACTGGCAGCTGTGGTTTTGACATTCCTGAGGGTCCTTAGTTATTTTATGGTGTTGCGAATGTCATCACTTTTACTTCTGAAAAATTCTATACAGAAGTTTACAGAAGTGCTTTTGGGAGGAATGATGTTCCAGGGTCTGCTTGGAACTGCTTCCTTCAGCAGTGTTGCATCTGGGGGAGGGGGGCAGAGAGAGAGAGAGAGAGAGAGAGAGAGAGAGAGAGAGAGAGAGAGAGAGAGAGATTGGCCTAAGAGATATTTTGTTTCCTGATGCCAATTTATGCAGTTGGATTTCCTTCCTTTCTTCCTTCCTTCCTTCTTTTCTTCCTTCCTTCCTTCCTCCTGCCTGCCTGCCTGCCTTCCCTTCTTTCTCCCTCCCCCCTTCTTTTCTCCCTCTCTCCCAGTCAGATGGCTTTGTCATGCTTTTCCTGGGAAGATTCACTGACTCAGTCTTTCAGTTACTATTGGTGGAATACCTGCTTAAAGCTGTGGCATGCAAGCACGCAATCCGCCCTAGGATACGTGACTGTGTCAGCCTGCCGTGACAGCAGTAAGCATGACATGGGAGTTTTCTGCTTGCCAGCTAAGTCCCTTCCCTGACAGGCATTTCTGGATGTGAACATCCTCAAAGTTCAGAAGTTACATTTACACTACAACGTAATAGCTGGCTCTCAGTGACTTTCGAGGGGAGAAAGGGCATCTCTCCCTCTCCCAGAGCTCAGTACAATCGCGTAAAAACAGAACAGCGTGTGATTAGTGTGCTCTTTTCATAGTCTGCATCAATAACAGGTGTACAGTTACTGACACAAAGCCCTAGATTCTCGTCTTCTGCCGGCCTCCGGAGAATTCCCATAGTTACCCACACAGCAAGAACTGGGCCTAAATGCCCAGTGAAAAATGGAAGTAACCCAACCTAGCTGCATGTTACCTACACTGCTGTATCACACGCGGCTTCTTCCAGAGTCACTGTAGGATGGAGATGCAAAATGCAAGCTTTTACCAGGAACAGCTCTTAGGAAATTGGTACACACACATGGTTTCTAGACCAAGAATAAAGTTAATACCTCCCAAAGTGGAACTGGGGAAATTAATAAGGTTGTCACAAATCCTGTGAAATGCTCTGGATTAAAGTGCAGAAAACCACGGTGCTTCTGCTGGAGAACACAGGCGCGGCTTCAAAAACCGTGTGAGAACTCAGATTGAAATCTCATTTGCTTCTTGATGCATTTTCTGAGATGGACTCCTGAAGGGTCCCACGTCTCCTAGAAACCTGTATCTTGACCGAACTCGCATGTCCGGGAGCGGTGTCCCCTAGCGTTCCCTCGCAGGTTTGCGGTAAGGAAGCAGCTTCTGTAGCAGCGCAATTCTCGGCAGCTGCGTTCCATTCCGGTGTTTTCCTCCCCAAGGAGATGGCTCATATTAGACGAGAACAGGTGCTGGGCATCATGAGAGATGCTAGCCCTCAGGAGTTGGGGTATTTTTTGTCTCCTATTTAGAATTTCAGCAGCCTTTAAGCTCTCCATGTGTTCCCATGTTCTCACGTTCACAAAAACATTCAATTGCCGGTTCCGTGTTTCTCCCCTCACCAGGTCTCGTAACTTCTTCATTGGTTCTGGCAGATCCCTGCTAAATCCTTGGCTTCTGGTGAGATGTGGTAAACATGTATGAACAGATCCAACTGGGCAGTTAAATCACTCCTTCTCTTGAGATGAGCTTCTCTAGCCGACAGCAGGAGGTGTTGCCAGAACACCAACGTCCGCATTATTAGTCCCCGTCCCCATTCTTCTGCAGCATGCGGACCCTTCTTTCTCAACTTCACATTCTGTGCGACAGATCTGATAAGACACTGTGCTCCCCTGGGCGGTCAGGCTTTGAGAGCACAGGCTATGCAGCATTTCTGCCTATTGCTCCTACAGTTAGCACAGTCAGTGCTCGATACGTGTATCCCGAATGAGATAGCCAAGGATGGTCAGACGAGAACATGGAAAATGTCAATGCCTTCTTCTTTGTCCACTTAAGCTCAGAAGACTCAGAATCAGTTTCAGGCGACTGTGAGGTCCCTCCAAGAGCTGCTGAGAAATACACCCCAGATTTCGAAGCACTGAAAAGGTAGTGGGTGTTGTTAAAGCCAGTGAAAATGTTCCTATGCTCCAAACTTCACTTCAAAACAGAACTTCCGGTTCATCTGCCTGTCTTACGTTCTGATTAATATCTGATTGATATTCTATTCATCTTTCTTTCTCTCACCTCCCAACTTAAAATACTTTGCACTTAACCTCTCTTTTGAAAGATGCTCCAGAGTATCCAGGAGGTGTTTTACAGAGACAGTTGATATTCATCTCGGAGGTATGGACCACAGCATTGTCTTCACTTTCCCGTCAAACCCTTTAAAGCTCTGGGCTGTCACTGCGTGTGCTGGGAACAGTCCCGATAGCAAGTGCCACCATGTTGCATTCCTTTTTCCAGTCCTAGTTGCATTTGTGCTCCGAGTTCTGTGCAGCAGCCTAGCTAAGGCTACTCATCCATCCAATACTGTACTCCTCGAGCCGCTAACCTTGGCCTCTAGTCCATCCATCTCTCTCGCTGCTGCAGCAAGATGTTTACATCTGGAAAGTTAAACTGGGGCCCAGCGAAAGGGACAGAGAATATCAAGCTACCGTGAGGCTTATTTCTGGTAATTCCTGCTTGGTTTTTAAGAAAATAAACTTAAGGGCTACCAGACTAGTTTCTATACTACACTCAGCCCTGACTGGTTGTGAAAGCCCTCCTTATATTTGGAGCTCATTTGTGCCGTGGAAATCGTAGTGGCAGTGAGAATAACAAAAAGACCCTTTGCACTGGGAGGTGGGCTCAGTAAGGAGCTTGGCTGTACACCATCTAACCTGAGTCTGGGCTAGCACCAGTCACAATCACTATTCTTAGATTCTGTTTTAGCATGAGCATGAACTTCAGAAGCCCTTTGCCTTCCTTGGTGGAGAGGGTCAGGCATGAGGTCTTACATGCAGGGGCAGCCTAGAGAGCAATATTTCTTTAGCCGTGGCCCAGGTCCTCCTGTTATCCCCACTGGCCATTGCTGGCCAGTTTCAGAGAGGACGATGAGTGTGTTTCTCCACACTTTCAGCTGACACGCCTCCTGAATCCTGCTCACTACTACTGTGGGTGTGGCTCCCTGGAAAACTAATTCTTGTAACACCCCCACCCCCGGGTGGGGAAAAAGAAAAGGAAAAAGAAAGAAAAAGGAGTTTGCCAAGAAAGCATGTGACTTTGCAAGACTGGGAAGGTTTCAGGTGTGTTAGTGTACTGGTTTCACATTCATGTTAAAGCAGGGCCTTGAGCAACTTGTGCTAGCAAAAGCTGTGACATTTTCATTCCGTCCTGGCTGCACCCGCGACAAACAGTGTCATTTTTGTACATCAGGGAGCCTTTTGGGGTCATTGGTACAGCTTGCCAAACAAGGAGAGCCTGGGCTCTAACTCAGCCTCAGGTTTCGAGGACTAATTTTGGCTTTCTGATGACAGACTTGGTTTCCAAGGGGGTTTGTGGATTCCCCGTGGATTGATGTTCTCTGTAACTCTGTTCCCCTTGCATGGGAATGAGGGCAGGGGTGGGAATGTGGCTCTAGGGGAGGTTTGCTGAGACTTCTCCTGGGCTCTGAGTTCAGCCCAGCAGCAAATAAGCAAGTAAGTAAATAAACAAATAAATGCATTTTAAGCAAATTAAAAGCCATACGGTATGGTTTACTTAAGCTGGAACCAGCCTGGACATTGGTAGCTCTCAGTGATTCTGTGATATGCAGCTTGCAGCTGAAGCTGTAAATGTTGAGCCCTGCGTTATTGTCACTTTGATCACTTAACTGTCCACCTTAATCTGGTTAAATTATTTTCTGATTGATGGGTAGCATTATTGAGTATGAATGGCATATCAGCTACTGAACGTAAATACTTAGCATATACACTGTGATACTTTTACAAAATTTATTTCCTAAAGTTACAAGCTCAGTCTTAACATTTTTTTTTCAGAAGATCTTGCAATAGCTCCATGTACTAAGGATTCTTTCTGTCTTTTAAAATGTGCTCCTTTGTCTCTTCCCCCACCTTTCTTCTGAAGAGGCAGCTCTGTTTCTCCTCCCTTGCTCTCCCTCTCTCTCTCTCTTCCCTCCCCTTTAATAAAACACCACACTCAAAAAAAATGCTCCTTTGCTATGACTTCTTGGTGTTAATTTTATGGTAACCTTGGTGATAAGATTTATTTCAGTTATTCTGGAACATGTAAACTCTCCCCCAATATCTTCATCAGTAAGAGGGCTTGATAGAAACACTGAAGCAGCCAGATGTGGTGGCACACACACGTAATCCCAGCACTCGGGAGATGGAGGCATCTTCAAGGCCCGCCTAGGCTACACAGTGAGTTCAGGACAGCCAGGGCTATACAGCGAGACCCTGCCTCCAACAACAAAGAAACAAACACAAAAGATGATGAGCAAGACTGTAATCAACTGAACATTTGTATCTCGAGTACTTAAGGTTCTATGTTAACCTGGGAAAACCCCTCGCAAAATACCCCGGTGTACTTTTCCCAGAAAAATCCATCCTGTTCTGTATTTTATCAACAACTCAAAGACATGGAAACCACTTACTGGTGTTTTCAGATGGTATAAGGCCCCTCTTGCACCCCCCTCCTACCATCACCACCAAAAAGAAAAAAAAGAAAGAAAGAAAAACAAAAGATGGCTTTCGCTGCAAATGCCTGCTCTCGCAATGAAAATGACTTCAACAGTGCTGGATGGAACCCAACAAGATGGAGTGGAGTAGGCAAGAGATGTACACTTCTACTTTTAGATTCAAAAGGCAGTTGCGCAACGACAGGATGGGAGCGACTGAGCTTGGCAGCAATTCCTGTGGCTGAAAGCTTAATATGAAGCCACAGTAGGAAGTGACGGCTAAAAGAGAATGAATGTAGCTGTGTGCTTCCACAGTAGAAATATTAATAGTTCACTTTACTCTGCAGTGGCCACACTGAGTTGGAAGTAACGCGCTGTGTTCCAAGCGCATTCAGGAGGGACTTTGACAAAGCAGAGTGGCCATTAAGAGGGTGTTGAATCCAGTCCAAGATACATTTATGAGGCTCCTGTTTCGAGCAGGCAGTGTGCAAACCAGTGCCGGCAATAAAGCTAGGAAGAGACATTGCTGGCCACTAGCGTCAAGGACTTGGCCATATAAACGGAGAGCCAGACAGGTAGGCACATGACCGTAAAACAAAGCAGACCCGGAAAGCAAGAGGCACAAAGAATGTGCTGTGGGAATTTGGGGGTTGGGCTGGCCGTAAGATTTGTACAGGAAATGAGGAAGACCTGAGAGCAAAGATGTGGAGACAGGAAAACTGCAGCGTGGCTGAGGGATACTGAGCAGTCCAGGCTGGCTGGAAGAGCAGGGTAGGTGGAGGAGTGGGAAACAGACCTGGAAAAAGCTTGGGGACAGAGCGTGAGGACAGTGGTTTGGGTGGAAAAGACACTGCAGTTAATGAACCTTGGGAAATGATGACACAGGACAACCCTTGGAGTAGGGTATTTAGTAAGAGGAAGGATGACCAAATTGACCTGGTGGTTGTGGGTCAGATTTGCTCTAGATACTTACTTCCAGAAGGGGAAAAAAAAGGTGTCTCAGAGGATAACCGATGTTCCTAAGCAGAGGTTTGATGCTGGTTTTATTTGTTGGTTTTGTTTTTGAAATCGAAACTGTACCACTTCCCCTCTTGTGAGTACCACCGCAGATAGACTCAGGCCTCTAGCATGAACATTGAGAAGAATCATCATCATGATTTAATCCACGAATGAATGAAAAAAAAATGTTTCAACAATAAATACCCTTTTAGGACAAGCAGGATATTGTTAAAACAACTTTGCCACTTCTCCAACTCTCTCGTTGTAATGGGCCAGCCACAGCCCTGAATCATTCATTTAAAATCCATTCTTGAATCTTGTTTCCCTCTACCTTGCCTCTCCTTAGCAACATCCCCCCCCATCCCTATTGGCTGCATCCCCATTGGTTGCCTCCCCATTGACTGCCTCCCTATTGGTTGTATCCCTATTGGCTGCATCCCCATTGACTGCATCCCCATTGGTTTCCTCCCCATTGGCTTCATCACCATCTACCCTATTCCTGAATTCTGAGTTAAATTTTTCTCTACCAACCAGCCCCATACATCATCACTCTCAGGTCAACCAAAGGTCACCTCTGGGTCTTTTTCTTCATGCTTTTGGATCTCTGGACTTTTGGTAATGTAGTTTATTGAGGAGCATTTAAGGCCAGCCTAGGCTACATAGTGAGCTCAGGACAGCCAGGGCTACAGAGCCATCCTAGACCACTCCCAGGATTCCTGGTCCATTGGCAATAAATGTAGTTTGATGTAAGAAACTGTCCAATTTTCTTCGGAGGATTTTTTTTTTTTTTTTGGTTTTTCGAGACAGGGTTTCTCCGTGGCTTTGGAGCCTGTCCTGGAACTAGCTCTGTAGACCAGGCTGGTCTCGAACTCACAGAGATCCGCCTGCCTCTGCCTCCCGAGTGCTGGGATTAAAGGCGTGCGCCACCATCGCCCTGCTCTTCGGAGAATTTTTAAAGGCGCACGCCTTTAATCCCAGCACTCGGGAGGCAGAGGCAGGCGGATCTCTGTGAGTTCGAGACCAGCCTGGTCTACAGAGCTAGTTCCAGGACAGGCTCCAAAGCCACGGAGAAACCCTGTCTCGAAAAACCAAAAATAAAAATAAAAATAAATAAAATAAAATAGGGGAGTGATGGCTTTGAAGTAGGAAAAGCCTTTAACTAAGCAAAAGGAACGAATGCCCTAGAGCACTGCAGAGCTCAAACAGCAGCCAGAGATCTAACTCTTCTCTGGAAAGCAGCAAGTAGGGACAGTGTTGCTTGTAAAACCTCTCAGGAAACATTCAATCCATTGTTGCCCCTTTGCCTGGGGCCACAACACAGCCTTTCCTGTTACAGGGGGGAAACAGGTCATACTGCGCAGAGGACGGGGATGGGAAAGGCGGACTGGCTCCAGACCTGAGGACCATTTCACACGGGGGCTGATATCGCTTTATTGTTTGGCTCAGGTAGCTGCAAAAATATAATCTCTGACGCCTTGGGTGTGTCTATTCCTTTATAGATTAGATAAGAACAATCGATGAGCTTTTAAATGCTGAGAAAGCTAATTATAGCCAAAAGGGAGTCACGGGCCACAGCCTAGAAATAGCAGCGAGATAAAGGCGCCAACTGTACTTTTCTCCTCCACGGTCCTTGTTCCTCTGCTTTTCGGTTTCCCGATCTCTGTTTTGTCTTTTCTTTCTTCCTGTCAGTCAATCAGTTCTCTTCTCTCTATACACCCTTCTTTCTTCATCCCAGCCTTAATTCCATCCCCAGCACTGGGATTAAAGGTGTGTGCCACCACCGCCCCGATGGAATGCTCTAACTGATCAGAAAGTGGACCTGAATTTGGCTTTTAAATATATTCTTTTAAAGAATAAATAAGATTTATATTTAATTTAGGATATAGATGAGTAAGGTTTATTCTGATTAATTTTTTTAAAAAAAAATCTTTTTTTAAAAATTCCTAATTTCAGGTTTGGGCCTTGAACTTGAACCTCAATCCCAATCCAAATTAGGTTCTGGTTCCAGGACAGTGGCATGCCAAGGAATGGGGGGGGGGGGGGGTGAATGAATATGGGTTTGCATGGACGCATGTGACTATTTTGACCCCAAGAGGATGTACACTGGGCCTGAGCCATTGTCCTGCCTCTGCTGTTCTTTTACGAAGCTGGGCCAGGTTTGAATTGGTTTTCAGCATCCATGCTGCTTTCTACTTCTAGGGGGCTTTCCTTGCAGTTCCTTCTCTTCTGTGCGGGAGCAAGCCTTGTGTGGGAAGAAAGAAAAAGCAACCACCACCACCACCCCACACACACACACACACAAACCTGACATGTTCTGCACTCAACTACAGACATCCTCTGGTTAACTTTGTACAAGTGGGGCCCAGTTGTAAGATCCGCTATGGCCATTCAGGATTCTGGCAGCTAGGAGACAAACTGTCGCGGGCATCTTCATTTTAAAAAGAGGTCTGCAGGAAGGTCTTCTCCACAGCAGGGAAACACAGCCTAACTGTAAAAACACTTGCTTTGGAAATCCCATACTACTCCTCCAGTGGTTGGTTGCTAGTTGTGATTTGGGAGTTGGGGGGGGGGACAGAGGGGGGGTCCCTCAGCTGGGGCTCTGGCCCTCAAAAGACTTCCTTCCCCTCATTAACCCAGAGCCATTGACCGCCTCCGCAGGCTCATTCCGCTAGCGAATTCACCCACTTTCCCACTATTAGGGCCCCTGGCGGTGCCGCTAGAGGCCTACCACGCAGAGGAAGGCATGTCTCCCCACTAGAAAGGGGAGTACTCTCAAAGTCCGCTAGTTCTACAGGTACGAAGGTGTGACCGAGCGTCTCTGATCACCCCGCTGTCCCCTCTACCCGGCTCACGCTTGTCTTTTTCCTGCTCCTTTCCGTGGTCCCAGGGTTTCTAAATCTTGGCAGGGAGACAGTGCTTCCTTTGTGCCGGACCTGTTACAATGAGGTAACCAAAGAAAGGGTCTTGGTCTGAGGCTGTCAGCTGTTACTAATCACTCTTCCCCTGCCTGTCGCGGGCCCGCTTGCCTCTCCCTCTTGCTCTGCTTAGCACACATAAAGAAGATGAATTACTCTCTGGTTCCTCTTCAAAAAAGCATATTGTGTGGCACATTCCAATACTGTGAGCAAAGGATGGGCCACTGTGAAGGGTAAATGGGTATCTAAACCACCTCACAGGAGGGCTTGCACCCGCAGCTGGGAGCCTCTGAGACAAGAATTTCAGAGTTGCCTTCTGCGACCATTTCCGGTGACCTCGCTGAGAGTGACAGGAAGTCCCTGGGGTAGGGTCCAGAGTAAACAGCACCACCAGAATTCCAGGGCTGGATTAGGACCAGAACTGACAGAGGGAAACTGACAGAGGGAAAGGCGGGCACTCGCGGATCTCATTGCCTGAATGGCTAAGAGAGGGCGAGGCCAAGCTAAGGTTAAGCCAACAGATACTTTGGCTCTGATATTAGAGGTAGCCATATGGGCCTCAGTTTCCCCTCGCTGCTTTTTCTATGTAAAGCCAAAAAAAAAAATCGCACCACAGCTACGGCCACAGAAAAAGAAAATAGACTGTCTGCTTAGCCCTTGCAATCTGAGGAGCAAAGTGGTTTATTTGGCTTTTTCTGCCACTAATAATATTGTCCGCTCCACTGACTCCCCCCACCTCCACTAGCCAATCTTTCAAAAAGGCATTCCTTGTTTACCTTTCTACGCTTTATTTTTCTAGGGAGCACTGTAACTCAAAGATGTGTTAACCAGTTTTAGAGGTCAAATTAAAAAATCAGTTTTCCCAACAAATCAAACGCCAGCCACAAGCAGCCGAGTGTTAGCGCCCCTGTTGTTTTCCCGTGCACACCCTTCCAAAGCGAAATGGCATTCCAGGATAACAAAACGACAGGTTCTTCGATGTGATCAGCCATCATTAGGACGGAAACTTTGGCTGCAGTGAAAACAAACAACAAAAACACGTGAAAGTATTTGTAACTGAACTGGCAGCGAATGCTGCGAAATCTCTGTCTGCCTTTGTGGAGATGATTTAACCCTCAGGATGGCCCACGCTTGCAATCTCAGGAGAGAGAAGCATTGTTGGGACTGCAGAGCCACATGGTGCTTTCTGGGTCAGCTATAGCTACATTGTGAGACCCTGTCACAAAAAGAAGAGAAAAGAAAACGCTGGGGAAATGACTTACTGAAAAGGTTTGAGGTGCAAGTAGGAGGCTGAGGACCCACATTTGGGCGCCCAGCACCCACTTAAAAAGCTGACTCTGGTGTCCGTTCTGTGTTGGTCAACTATGAGCATGGGGCCTCTCCTGGACTGTGGTTGATATACCTAGTGATACTCCACTTGATGAAACTGATTTTCCCTTGTCCCAGAGGTACCAATTGCAAAGGGCTCCTTGGATAAGCAAGGGGTTGTACGTGTACTTCCTTTTCCCAGTGCTGAGATTTCGTCTGGGTTGAACCTATTCAGGTCTAGGGCATGCTGTCACTGTCTCTGTAAGCTCATAGGTGCATCAGTCCTGTCCGGTCTGGAAGACATTGTTTCCTCGGGGTCATCTAGTTCCTCCTCTACTCTTCCGATCTTTCTGCCCTCTCTTTCACATCAGTCTCTGAGCCTCTGGAGGAGGCGCTGAGCACTCCAAAGACTCTCCCTCCCTGCACACCGTCCAGTTGTGGGTCTCTGTATGAATTACCATCCACTGCCAAAAGAAACTTCTGCTATGAGGGCTGAGAAAGGCACTGATTTATGACATATTCATTTATCCAAGTCATACAAAGGCACTGATTTACGGTTTAGCAGTGTGCCATTAGGACTCATTTTATTGCTATGCTCATCTAGCAGAATAATAGCAGTCGGGTTTCCCTACGCCCACAACCTATCGAGCCTCAGGATCTCTGCCACTTTAATGTTGGTGGGTATGGATTCATTCTCATTGGAATGGGCTTTAAATCCAATTGAAAAATGCCTAGTTGTTTTGTTGTGTTGTGTTATTGGTGTTGTGGGGGTTTTTGTTTTGTTTTTAGATAGTTGTTTGATTTTCAGGATTTTGCTTTTGCTGAGAAAGACAAAGTGAGAGACAGAAAGAATAAATGTGAAGTTGGGTGGGTAGAGAGGTGGTGGGAAGGATGTGGAGGAGTTGGGGAGGGGGAAGGAATAGGATCAAATATATTGTATGGAAATTAGATTTTTGAATTAAAAGAAAAAAGCTACTCTAGTTATATGTTCTTGTAATCTAAGTGCCATGAGGGACAAAGACAAGAGGAGATCTGGGGTTTGCTGGGATCAGCCTTGTCCAGAAAACCTGACAAGCTCTGGGTTCAGTGAGAGACCCTGACTCGAGGGACTAAGGCAGCAAAAGAGGGCACTTGGGCACCTCCTTTGACTCCGCACACTCAGGCGCCCCTGACTCACACACCCACACATCACACACAGAGGAAACTGCATTCTTGTAGACGACTCCATGAAGTGCAGCTTTTCCTTTATCGTAATGCCTGAAAGAGTTCTGTTCAGATGAACTGATCAGATATTGGAAATCAACACCCTTACTCTTTTGACCTGATCACAAAAAACGCTAGTTCTGAAGTCAGAGGAGGAGCCCAGAGTCATGGGTAATGATAGTGAAGAGAAGGGAAGATGGAGCCCCTGCTGTCAGCTGAGTGGGGGTAGAGCCAAGGTTTATAAAGCTGAACCCAAAATGACAAATGCATCTTTCAGTGTGGCCTGGCACATTCATATCTGCAGGTTGAAAGCTGAAAAACATCTCCACCAAACACTGCCCGTCTTTATTGCATGTGATAACTTCTGGTATTTTCCGTGCTGTCCTCTTCTGTTAGTTGATTTAAAGAAAACACAGTCATGACCCACTAAAGCACAACTTAAGAAAGTAAGCACAGTAAGCACTCACCTTTAGACCTCACCTCTCCTGTCTACTTTTCTCTTGTTGTCTGTTTGTTGGTTCACTCACTCTTCTGTCCAAGTCTGGAAAGACAGAACAACAGCAATTGCCCCTGTGTGCTCACCTGGAAGGATGGAGGAGACCGGCCAGCAGAGAAGCTAAGACAGGAGGGTGCGAATGCTCTACCGCAGAGCCACAGCCCCGGCTGCACCATTAGCAAGCCCAGGTTGACCCTGGACTTGCAATCCTGAGCTCCTGAGTAGCTAGAGTTGACAGGTCTATAGACCACCAGGCCCAATATGACGCATCATTCTTTACCAACAATTTGAAGCCTGACTTTTAAAGACTCACGCAAAGGCGAATAGAATCATAGAACTCTTGTTTTCATTACTGCCTAATCTATAAAGAGTCCAGAAGAAAATACTGCAATACAAAAAATGTTTGCAGGGTTTTAGTCAGGGATTTAAAATGACTTGCTGGGTGCTCATGCCCTAACTCCACTGCCCCTTCCTCTGTGACCTTTTGATGCTCTGATTCCAACACCTTTGTAGGTGACCATTTGCCCAATACTCAACAGCAGGCAGCTGCTCAAGATACCAGGACTCATTTCTCTATCTACTATACAGGCATGAAATAAACGGTATTTTTAGAGTTTAATTTTCCTGTCTTTAAAAACCACATCACCTCGTATTCCCGTAAATACGGTACAAATTCATCCTCGAGTTCCTTGCTGTAAGTTTGCCCATCTTGAAATTCTAGGAGGGCTGGGAATAGGCGGCTTTCATTAGATGCGAGCTTGGGAGTGCATTGTGAAGAAGGAACGCATCTAAAAAGAACCCCAAACCGAAGCAGAGCAATCTTCTTGAATCAGGAACTGCCACTGCCCTTTCTATCCCTCCTGGGCCTGGTCCAGGGGCCTTGGAAGAACAATAAAGTGTCATAAGGATATGTGGAAAGACAATTCAAAACAGAAGGCTGCTTTGGATTTCTCGTTCCAAAACCAGAGACAGGAATTGTGAGGGAAGCAGACTGAAACACGTTCGTTTGTAAGGCATAGATTTTTTAGCAGATGGGAGAGAGGAATCCATGAAAACGACAGGACCTCGGGAGCCTGGTGTTATTTATGTGCCCCTTTAAAACTTGGCTGAAGACATATTTCATTTATCCCAGTCATACAAAACATTGTATCAAAGGAAATTTAATTTACAATTCAGAGTTCCACATAGTATACAGGAAATATGCCTCTCTTCCCCCTCCAAAATATTCCTCCATGAATTTTTTTGGCGCATATTTGTTGTGCTAAACTGATTACCCAAGGACTTTTTTCATAGGTAAAAAAAATGTTATTCTATATTTGCTCCAAGAAGCTTGCTTCTTATGGCACCCAGGTATTTGTAGCAATTTGTTATCTTTAATAGTCTAGAAAGGACCCTGTTTAATCTCTTTTTAGTGCTTAACTCCTTTGCAGATTGAAGGTTTTCAGGAATGGTTACTCACTTACTGAGGAGCAGATTTTTCAGAAGCAAAACCTGCTCACAGTCAGAAAAACGAACGTCCCTCCTCCGTCCTTTCCCATATGCCAGCCTGCTCTGGACCACGTTGCCAGGACTGGAGGGAAGGTTAGCACTACCAGGTCAGCTCCTAGCTAGTCCTTCCTGTGACAGGGACTACTCAGCTTGGCCCTTGGGTAGATCTAAGACATGCAGAGGCTTTCTCCATAATTACATCCCTGCATTCCTCCTCAAACCAAGCAGCTTATCTCAACTCAACACAGAAAAGGTAGGGAAAAGTCAACAGGGGCAACAAGAAGTGTTATATGGGCCACTTCTGGAAGGAGGGAAACAGCAAGGTGGTCTTTCAGCAGTGTGGTTTGGATCCTGCCACCGCGGTAATTAGCTGTGATATCCTGGGCTCTTGTCTCTTTACCCACAAAACAGTACCAATGACATCTGCATTTTGCCATGCCCTGGAGTTACATGAATATACAGCATCAGGACTTGATGATCGAGCCTGCGGATGAACACAGCAGTTAATACAAAACATACAAACCATAAGGGCATATGGTCGTACCTGGAGAGCCAACGTGGTCCTTTACAAGAACACAATATAGGATTTCTTTCAGAGTCCAGGATGCTGGTAGCAGGCTTTGTTCTCATACAGATGTTGAGGTGAGCTGTCAAATGAGCAAACAGAGACCGGTGAGATCATTATCTTTATGCCTCACTCTGGAATGTGATCTCAGACATGTTAGATGACTACACGGCGGTCGTAACACACTCCCATACCCAAGTGACTTTGCATCTCCTGTCGCCTCAATGCCCTTTCCTCCCCTGTATTTTAACCTAAATGACAAGAATCTATGCAAACTTTCCCTCTCTAAACATTTGGGACGTTCCTGCCAAAGTTCCCTTTTCTACGAAAGTGATTTAGTACTCTAACCTTGCCCCAGACTCTCATTGCATGTGTGTTTAGTCTCTGCTGTAGAACTTGGTCTCTCATATTTCATCATGTGGGGGAGGGAGGATGGTTACAGAGTCCAGGTGTGGGAGAGGAAGAACAATGTCCTGCTTGCTTGCGGTTTGTCTTCCAAAATCCTCCGATCATTTCCCCGGCCCCACTAGTTGCGAGGCCATTGTGTGAGGAACAAATTGCACACATCCGCCATGCTGTTTCCCTGACAACGATATATGGCCTTGTTCTTAGTATTGTCTTTAGTTTTAGAAGCTGAAGTATTCCAGGAGCAGGAGGGAGCAAGTTGTCCTGTGCAGGACATCAGATTCCCTTTAGGAGAAGGACTCTCGTGGAGAACTGGTTAGTGACGGGATCCTCTTCAGCTGAAATAGCAGCGTATTTTCTCTCACAACTAAAGGGCCAATATGCAGAAGTGGGCAGGACCTCTTCTTTGACTAATCGTTTTCATTTGGGACTTATTGCTAAGAAAATGCCTTCTGGTGGTTGCCTTTGTTATTTCAGAATTAGTAAGTATGAAACGATACTTGGTTTTCATTCAAAGCATTTAAAAAAACAAAACAAAATCTATAAACCATTTCCTAAAGGTACTGTCCCTATAGCCATGGGTACTATGATCACATTCCCATGTCTCTGGACAGGGGGAGGGGGAGGAGCACAGAAGCCTCCTCCTCTATCGGCAACTTTGGACCCAGTGCTGTCTTGACCACCAGTGTTCTCTCTAACTAGCCTGTAGGTTGGCAGTCATGGGCAGGAGCATCAGAGAAGACGTCTGAGGACTGCAGGACAGGAGGCAGAGGAAAAGAAAGCCTCCTTTGAGGGGAAGAGAACGCTGCCACCTGGTCCCTCCTGGCAGAGATATCAGCCCTTGCAGTCACTCTCTAAGTAGACAGGGAAAGAGCCAGAAGGATGGGGTAGTAAAGTGGTGTCCAATCAGGCAGTCCTGCCAGAGGGTGGCCCCTTTGTGGAAATATAATTACAATGACAGCAAAGGAAAGCTATTTTGGCACATGAATCAGTCCTGTGAATGAACATGTCTACTGAGAACATACTAGCCCAGTTACAATGTAGCTGGAGCACTGAGTGGCACCATCTCAGTAAATGGACACTTAGCCCTGGGTTTCCAGGATAAGAGGTCAAGGTCATTCACTAAAGCCAGTCAGCCTCTTCCTCTCTAAGAGATGAGACTGATTGTCTCAGGGGCAATACATTCACACATTCACAAAACCTAGTCGCATAGGATCTAAGTTTGAGTTCTCAGTACATTCTACTTGCTATTTACTAGAACCTTAGTCTTTACATGATTATTAAGTAAATGCTTATGAAAATTATAAATGATACAATTCAAATATGATTGGAATTAAAATGGGAAGTTGAACTTCAATCCCTCCTTCAGTACCTTTGTGTCAATATTTTAAGGCAAATTTAACCAGATACTTAATAATAATGAAAACCTTTTTAAAGTGCTTACCCTAAATATGTTTGTATAACTGTGGACACTGACATATATCACTGAATTACACTAAAGGGTCTGGAGAGATGGCTTACAAGTTAGGAGCCATGGCTGCCCTTCCAAAGGACCCAGGTTCAATTCCCAGCACCCACATGACAGCTCACAACTGTATAACTCCAGCTCTGGGGGATTCAACACCCTCACACAGACACACAAATATAATATAAATAAATAAAATGCACGTGAAATAAAAGTAAAGAAATAATTAGAAGAAAAAGAAATACACTAGTATTATTTTTTAATACATCTATGAAAACACAAATTAAATAGTAATAATGGGACTGGACAGATGGATCAGCAGGTAACAGTACTTTCCAATTTTCCAGAAGACCTGAGTTCAGTTCCTGCACTGGGCAACTTACAACTGCCTGTAACTCTATCTCCTGGGGATCTGATGCCCTCTTCCAGCCTCTGTGAGCATTCACATATTCTCTCTCTCTCTCTCTCTCTCTCTCTCTCTCTCTCTCTCTCTCTCTCTCTCTGTTTCACACACACACACACACACACACAAATCTTTAAAAAAAACAGTAAAGTATTCTGATAAACTATGATTAGATTACACAATAATTAGATTTCAGTATTGTGATAGGGTTGGAAAGGATGAAGAAAGGAAGTGGAGAGAGTGCTAAGGAAACCAGAGTCTAGGTAAATAGATAGATAGATAGATAGATAGATAGATAGATAGATAGATAGATAGATAGATGATAGACAGACAGACAGATAGATAACTATATATGTTAGTATAGCTAAGTTAGTCTTTGGAGGATTTATTTTCCCATTGTTTTCCAGCCCAGCACATCCTGGAATAAGTCCCATTAGTTTGCACCACAGGGAGCCCTTGAAAGCCATACATCTCTTTTCACCTGGACTAACACTGGACCTCCCCTTCAGTAAACATTGAGTATGTCTTGAAAAGGAGGAGAAGGGGCATTTTTAACATGTCATGAGGTGTCCTGTGGGGCAAGGAAGAGGGAGACAGGGTACAAGAACAAGGCGAATTCCACAAAATCAACTTCATTAAATGAGATGACATAAAGCAGCAGAGACGTGATGTGAGAACTTGAGCTTTTAGAACCCAGTGTTTGCCTGAAGTACAAACTGTCGATTGGCAAGTGCTTGTAATAGAAACAAGTGTTACATAGCAGACACCCGAAAGACTCCATAACACGCATCTAAAATAATAGCTTCAAAAAGAATTCAGTGGCAGCGTGTATACGTGACTCAACATGGCGCTTGGACTTTAGTAAATGCATGCTACCCTGGTGGAAATCTCAAGTAATTCTATACACATCCTCACATACGCAAACACACGCTACTGACACGTGTCAGTTTCCCAACTAATAATAACCCAAGCAAGAAATGAATTGCACTTCGAGCCTTTAGGAAGCTGGTGTTCCTTGGCCCTCATAACATCAATCTGGGGTAGAGCATGGGTGATCATATGTTCACTGGCAAATTCTCATAGATATCTCTGGGAGGGATGAGGGAAAGCGGGTATAGAGGGAAATGCTATTCCCCTTGTCTTCCACTGGAGAATCCCTTGGATTGACTTCCTGAAAACCTTCTGTTTGCCCTCCCCAGGAATGGCGGCCCTAGATAGTAAGGCGTCAGGGAAGATGGGCATGCGAGCTGTAGTCTATTACATGACTACCACCATCATTGCTGTGGTGATTGGCATAATTATTGTCATCATCATCCATCCCGGAAAGGGCACAAAGGAAAACATGTACAGAGAAGGTAAAATCGTCCAAGTGACTGCTGCCGATGCCTTCCTGGATCTAATCAGGTATGTCCTTATAACCTTTCTCTGGGGTATACACTGACCACCCAAACCCTCGTATTTTGGGAAGCCAACCAAACTCTCAAAGAGGTATCTGACAGAACCAGACCTGTCAGGCTTGACATGGAAGTCACATACTCTCCTTTTCTCTAACGGAAGTTGATATTGAGGGTCTAGCTTCCGATCTCACATAGCAGATGTGAGATGAACAAGAAGTTGATGAGCCCTGCTGGAAGTTCCGAAAATCTCGTCCCTAAGCTGTCTCCACTGTGCAGTTCACCCTGGACTAACTGGGTGATTATTCATGCGCTTTTCCCAAGTCTTGCTCTGTAAAATAGTTTTTAGCAGCATATGACATGGTGCTTAGATTTCTGATTTAAAATGAGTAGTCTGCATCATTGTCCATGGTAAACAACAGATGGCTCAGCCAGGACTTCCATGTTCCTCTGACCATTCCTGACTAGAGATCCTTCTTCTATACTATTTGCAAAGAAAGGATTTGACAGACGAGTAATAAAAAGTTGGAGGATGCTCTTTGGCCATATTTTATAAACCAGCTGGACCGCTGATTACAATTGAGTCTTCTCAGTTGAAGTGAAGTGGATGATCATCAAAGCAAGCCAAAGTTTGAGCCTTCTTTCTCTCTACACACTACATATTCCAAAGGACCTCTGAAAGTCAGCCCTGGGTGACTTTGGCAGGAGAATCAGGAGGTCAAGGCCTGCCTCACCTGAGCTGCAGAGCAAGATCCTGGCTCTTAACAGGTTCCAGGAGGCCCCAAGGTATAATGAGATAAGATATTTTGTCACCACCCTTGACTGTAAGGGGACACAGAAAGGGAACTGTTAGCAGAGCTCAGAAAGAATTGCCCCTGTAGGAAACAGGCCTCAGAGTAGGAACACTAATAGAAGGAGATGGAGGAAGCTTCAATCAAACTGGAAAAGGCAATGGGCTGATGGGATATGTACACGGACCTTTTTTCTCTTATTACCCCATAAGCTGTCAGCAAACACCACTAATCAAAACCAAGAGGAGTCAGAAAAGAAGCAAATCCATACCCTAATCCATACAGGTTCGGTCCTACAGCTCAGCACAGAATACAGGATGGATCCTCAGGACAAATGGAGGATGTCCTAACCCAGGCCTCTCTAGATTCCTGTCTGCTTTGCTTTCTCCCACTGTGTGGTACCAATCTTCCTGGTCAAAGCCTAACTTTTTTTCCCCCTCTTTCCATCTTACCTGCAAAGAACCAAAGTTTCCTGTGCTAGACAGCCACTCCCAAGGGTTCCTTGTTGCTCGTCTGAAAGAAGCTTCCCCCAAGTTACTGATTCCAAACGTCATTTCACGAGCGAGTCAAGAGACGTTTGGAGAAGAGGGTCTTCTTTATGGCAGCTCTCCATTCTCTCCAGGGACAAACTTGTGTCACCCAGATGTTAGCCTCACCCAAACACAATGAGACCTTTTCTTGAAAGCCTCATCATAGAGTAGATGCCAGGGCACTAGGGGTAACAGCTGTCTAATATTTCCTGCCCAGTGAGAGCAATAAGGAAGGTACATGTGCAGGGGGGAGTTAGAGAGAGGAAGGGGAAGGGCGAAATGATAGAACTATATTATAATTTCAAAAAATAAAAAAGTTATGATGAAGATCCCCGCAGATTAGTAACTGATAGCTATGCTTTTATTAAGTTCATTGAACTATTAAAGCGTTTACTATGTTAAACTTGGGTTAGGAATATTATGTTGTCCATCTTTGTAATTTTTACCTTTGAAAGCTGACATCTTGTTCCCAGCCTGGTTGGCCCATCAGAGCACTGTAAGTTTCTATCTTTTGCCCCAGGAAAGAGTGTGTGGCAGTCCTGCCCCTCCCTTAGCTTGGGCGTTTATCTTAGAAGCTCTTTGAATGTACACTTGCATCGTAGGGGGAACATATACCCCACAGAGCACAGATTGGAAGAAAAAGAAAACAGGAGGGTCCAGATAGCAGCAAAAAGAAACAAGCAAATATACCCTTAAAGTATGAGCTCAACGGCATACAATCTCCAGAATCTCAAGTTCATGAGTCATGTCTCTTTCTCCCAGTCTTCCATCCTAGCATCCCACTGACAATTTAATCCACTCCCCTTCTTAAAAGATGAATCAACTGAGACATCAGTGGTTGGCCATTGACTTGGCCATTGTCACATTCCTGAGCAAGACTGTTTCCTCCTCCTCAACCACCACCCTGACACTTGGAGGAAGTGACAAACCTTGCCACAGAGGCCTCAAGTTCAAATATTGGGTCAAGCTCATCACTGACTCCCAAAGAGCCTCAGACTTTAGGATGCTATCTCTAACTCCCTGAAAGCCTGCAGAGAAAAATATGCCACGATGCTGCTAATCCTGTCTTTTGATTCAGATCTTTTGATCCCTAGACCCATAGCACAATAGCAACATAACCACTTTTGGGTACGTCCAGAGGCAGCCACCCTGCTGATGGGAAAAGCGTCTCTGTTCTCACTGATTCTTCCAAGCAGTGAGGTTTTAATAATTTACTGACTGGAGAATCTCGTGAGCTGAGAAGAGGATGTGTGCGCTGAATTTGGGGCTTCTCTGAAAGATGTGGATTGCATGGGCCATACCTGGAGCAACCATGTATCCAGTTTCAAGTCACAGTGTCTCTGTTTCTTCTTTTGCTACTTGATTCAATGCAGTCTTTACCTTAGACACAGTGAAGCAGTTTTTAAGGAACAGAGTTACTATTGGGGAAGTTTTGCAATGACTGCTGTTTTCTTCGCAGGAACATGTTCCCTCCCAACCTGGTGGAAGCCTGCTTTAAACAGGTAAATGCTCTCCAGCTACCAAGTCGCCTTTTAAATTCTTCTTGGGGGACTGGAAAGATGGCTCAGTGGTTATGAGCACTGACTGCTCTTCCAGGGGAGCTAAATTTTGTTCCCAGCACCTATGTCCAGTAGCTCACAACCACCAGTAACTTCAACTCCAGTGGATCCAACATTTCTCCAGGCACCTGAATTCACATGCACACACCTACACTCAGACACACACACACATAATTAAAAATAATAAAACTTAAATTCCTTTTGGACATATCAAGCCAGTAGGACCCCCTTCTCTTGCCTTTCCATTCTCTAAAGTAAGAAATCCTTCTCTGGCTAACCATATGGAAGGCACCAGGATTAAGGGAAACTTAGGTGACAACGGTCCTTCACTTGTATTAAAGGTAGTTGCCAGGCTCACACATACTGCACACAAACAGCACATTTAGTCTGTGTTAATTAAGAGAACTAATTTGGGGGGGGGGGATGCCTCTCTTTTCTTCCCCTTCCTTGGGCTGCCATGCAAAAACTCAGCAAAGCAAGTAAATTCAATTATAAATAAATGCACTAACAACTTGCATTAATGTTAGACAGATTATTCTAGTTTCTGGGCTTGATTTAAAAGTCTCTGGCCTACTTATTATGAAGAGCCTTAGGTAGTCTAAAGAAAGGAACCATATCGAAAAGGAATGGCCTCATCGCTTATGGAATGCCTGCTGTGTGCCAAGCACCGGTGTTATACTTAGTCTTCACATGAACATGACGAGTAGCTCTGTCTTCACTTCACCCATGAGGCCGCTCATTTATGAGGATGGGGATTATGTAATAAGCACAAGCTCTCGCAAGTCGTAAATGGCAGACCCAGAATTCGGAGCCATGTCATCTCTCCTTTTCCTACTGCTCCGTGTTGCTTCCTAGAAAGCAACCCAGAGATTCCACCTGGAGGCCAAGGTGAGGTCCAGCCCTCTCTGCCTCTTAGCTTAGCAGTTCTTGGCTCTCTACTTGGTAGATACAAATAACTCCCAATATTGGGAAATGCTAACCTCACTTGATTAGAAACGCCAAGCTATGCAAGGGGACATAGACGGTAGGTTAAATGCTGCTTCCCAAACACTCCTCTGTGTGGTGTCAGTTCCTAACCTTTCCGCTTGGGACGTACAAAATAAAACCAAACTCTTACCTCCTAGAGAACTGGGTTTGCATATGTAAGACACCATCTTTCCCCCTTTCTTAATGCAAGCAGATTGCAAGATCAAAACACACTCCCTTCAAAAAAAAAAAAAAGAAAAGAAAAAGAAAGAAAACAGTGGAACGCAGGAGGACCACAAACCCAAGGCTAGCCTAGGCTCCAGAGTGAGTTCAAGCCAACCTTGTATGATTTAATGAGGCATTGTCTCAAAGTATAAAGCAAAGGGCAGGCCAGATGGCTTAGCTGGGGAAGGCATTGACACCAGGTCTGATAACTTGAAGCCAATCCCTGGGAGGCACGTGTTGGAAGGAGAGAAATGACTCTCCCAGATTGTTCTCTGACCTCCATATGTGCACCATGGCGTGTGTCCCTAACCCCACTAGATAAATAAATGCAACCAAATTTTAATTGAACATATATGTACATGTATATTACAAAAAGAAGGATGTGGATACAGTCTAGGTGTGGAGAGTTTATAGAGCACATTCAAGACCCTGAGTTTAGTTCCCAGGACCACAAAAGTAAAAAAATGCTCAGGCGGCCAAAATTCTTTATTCAAGAACTACAGTAACAATAAAGAATAAATCCCTTTCAATCCAACAAATCCACCCGGCATCGTGAGTCTGTTCACGAGCTGGCAGTGGATGACACCAAAAATGCTGATTTCTAGATCCGTTAGATGGGAAAAGTGCTGACCTTTACAGACTGGCTTTTAGTACGGGTGCATTTGCAGGACTGTGAGGGGGAGAAAATGTGTCGCCCTAAGGCCTATTTGCCTTAGACCAGAATGCAAATAGTTTCTGAGGAGGCTCTAACTGTGCCCAAAGGTGGAGGGTGTAGAAGGCTTAAGAGAGGATGACCAGGCTGAAAATGTACCCTGGAGAAGCCACAGAATTCACAAATGCCAGAAGGAAGAGACTGAGCATTGTCTGTAAAAGGATTGTATGTGTTTTGAAAGTGACCAGCAATCCCCAGCATTGACAGCTGACCATGTCCTTGTTTGGAGATAGTGGTTTTCCAATAGACTAAAAAGTCCCCTGCTCATTCTTGATACAAAAGCATCCAAGCACTTCACATGCGGCCATGCCTTCCTTCCTGGATTCTAAACCCAGACACCACTCACACACTGTTGCTTTACTACCAACGCTATCAAGGCTAGGGCAGCAATTTCACTTTTCTGGAGATCACAGGGGGATAGGCTTCACTGTGGACATCCACAGCAATGTTCTCAGCACTTGCTGACTGGAACTTCTCTGCAGGAGCTACAGGGAAAGAGCATGGCTTGGCTTAGGAGAGATGAAACAAGAAGGTTATCATCTCCAATTTCTAAGCAAGGAGCTCTTAAGAATAGGGACTTATAGTGCCAGGAAAGTCTTGAAGACCAGGTGTTTAAGGACGTTCCTTTCCCGTTCTCTGAACTTTCTAACCCTGAAGGGCATTGCCACTGGACAGATTTAGTCCACATTAATGTTGGACGTTATGTTTGCAAAATGGTGTCCCTTGTGGTGGTTAATTTGGTCGTTGCCACAAACCTGTGAGGTGAAAAATCAGTGGTTATCTTGTTTCACAGCTGCGGTATATGAAATGAAGGGTAAGTTATTTGTGCATGGTCGAAAGAAAGAAAGAAAGAAAGAAAGAAAGAAAGAAAGAAAGGAAGGAAGGAAGGAAGGAAGGAAGGAAGAAGGACTTACGAATATTTGAGTCTGTGACTCTTTAAAATTCTTAGTCATTTTACTAAGATTTCGAAGAAAGCAAAGGTCCATGTGTATGTCGATTCTGACATCTTCAGTGTGTGTTATGATTCATATGTGTTTCAGTGTGCTTGTCTGTGTTGAGAAACAGCGATCTGCCACAAATGAAACAGGTGATACATAGGCAGGTACATATAACACAGTCCTGTGAATACAAATTAACATAAATCATGATAGGAAACTTGGACAGCAGGGGAGTATAAAAAGACAAATAAAAATCAGTTGATTTCTGCTGTGCTTCTTATTTTAAGTTTAAAACCAGCTATGAGAAGAGGAGCTTTAAAGTGCCCCTCCAGGCCAATGAAACACTCTTGGGCGCCGTGATCAGCAACGTGTCGGAGGCCATGGAGACCCTGACCCGGATTCGGGAGGAGATGGTGCCCGTTCCCGGGTCTGTGAACGGAGTCAACGCCCTGGGCCTCGTTGTCTTCTCCATGTGTTTCGGTTTCGTGATTGGAAACATGAAGGAGCAGGGGCAAGCGCTGAGGGACTTCTTTGATTCTCTGAACGAAGCCATCATGAGACTGGTGGCCGTGATAATGTGGTAGGTATTCCTGTGTGCCCCCTAGCTGTGTCCGAGATGCTTATTGAGATGGCGGCGTCTTCTGTTCCGAGGAAGATGCCACCGAGCCAGACGGCTGGTTGCAGGGATCTTTTTCTGGAAACCACAAGAGAGTTGGTGTTTTCCTGGCACTGCAGAGGCCCTGCACTTCCTTGTTTTGAAAATGTTCGGCTTCCTTACCCCATCCACCACTTTATTCGTGCTTAGTTACTGAGTTTGGACCCTACGATAAGAAGAGAGGACCGAGCATACTAGCCGCAGCAACAGAGAGCAGACGAGGGTACACTGCATGGATCTCACACACTTCTTTTGGTTTTTCAAAATAGGGTTTCCCAGTACCTATAGAGCTAGTCCTGGAACTCACTCTGTAGACCAGGCTGGGCTCAAACTCAACAGAGATCTGCCTGCCTCCCCAGTGCAGGGATTAAAGGTGCACACCACTACCGGCCGGCTAGCATGTCAGACACTTTTAAGGAAGACAAACAATGATCAAGCACATAAATATCATATTCCTGAGTCATAGGTGTGGTGAAAGAAGCAAAGGGGGAGGAGGCGTGTCATTTGCTTTGGGTGGTATGGAAAGGCCCGGGGTGGCTTTTTTGCTCAGATTAGAATGACTAGGCACGTCCAGTTGTACAAAAAGAGCATTCCCAGAGGGGGGGGGCGATGAGTTTCCCCTTTTATTTAAACCCTAAGAAAGAAATGTATGTGTCAGAGCTGTAGCAGCGTATCACAAATAATGACACCCAGAGAGATATATTCTCATTCAGGCTACATAGCAGCCTACAGAAGAGCTCACAGGAAGTATTATGAGCTGCTAAGCCACAATTTATACAGAACTACCTTTAATAAAATTCAGAGCAGAAGACAAAAGAAAGGCTAAGTCCAAAGGGGAGAGCATTGACTTTGGAAAGTAAACTGTCCCAGCAGGGACAGAGCCCCTTGCTGGCCTAGGCCTTGCGTGGGAGTTGGTTTTCATTCATCCTTTATTTTTAATAACTAGGGTCCTTCTTGGCACCTGGGGCAGGAAGGCATCCATCGCTACGAAAAGCATTCACTCACCAACATGATTAAAAATATCCTTTGTCTCCAATGACCCCGAAGCCCATAGAAACCCACTTCTTAGGAGTTTGCACAAGATGAATATGAACTCGGCACAAAGACAGGTCAGAATGTGGTCCCCACAGGAGCCTTCACTTGGAAGGCCCCTTTGAAATCCTGGCCGGGCTGAAAGTGGACATTTATCTTCATATTATTAAAATGCCTCCACCTTTCACCCCTTCCATGAAAGGAGCCCATTCAGGGCCACTGAACGAACCTCACATGGAGCCTTTCTAGCTCCACGCTCGCCTCCACACCCCGCACTGAATTATTGCGTTTCTGAGAACAGGTACTTCTGTGATTTCCTGGCCTTTGAAAGGAGCGTTGTATTTCTTGGGCTGCAGCAACTCCTCCACAGTTCCCAGCAGACCCTTCTCCTTCAGGGTGATTGGCTTCTGTCTCTAGCAGTGTGTTTCATTTTAGCTTAGTGCATACATCACACAAAGGGAGTCGAAAGTAGACCTTTGAACAAGTAGGGTTAGTCCAGCATATAGGCGTCGCTGTCGGGTCATTTGCCCATCCTTGCAAGGGACTGTGAGTAACAGCCTGTGGATAATGACTTAATTCGAATGCCTATAACCTGACTGCAGTCCGTACATCCACACACTTTATTAATTTTAATAGCTCTGGCTTTATTTTATGGTCTTCTATTTATGGTAAAGTGGTACTAGAATTTAGTTTGCATAGTAACATAAAATTTCCTGAGGAAGGAAATTGACTTAAGTATAAAAGGTGACTTGAAGAAAATCCACTAAGTAATATCTTAAGTGGGACGTAACTACAGAAGAAAGCAATAAAATGGCCCTAGAGCAGTGGTTCTCAACCTTCCTCACACTGTGACCCTTTAATACAGTTCTTCATGGTGTGGCGACCTCCCACCAGAAAATTCTTTCATTGCGACTTCATACCTCTATTTTGCTATTGTTATGAATCGTCATGTGAATATCTGTGTTTTTTGATGGTGTTAGGTGACCTCTGTGAAGGGTTGTTCCACCCCCTAAGGGTGTCGTGAGCCACAGATTGAGAAACATCACCCTAGAGTAAGAGAGCTGACCACATGACCACTGGCACGGCATAGCACAGCACAGCTTAGCGTACCTCCTGTTTTAGCTTAGGAAGCAGGCTGTGGTATGGAAAGTGTTATGAAAAGTATGGGCATTTGCATAGTGGTTTGTTTCAGGTGCCTGGCAGGAGTCAAGAGGGAGAGGGAATCACAGGCATCTGAAGATCCAAGCAGGGACCCAACTGTGTCTAGGAAAATGGAGATGAGGACCAAAAATTCTTCTCCCTCCTTGGGTCTAAGGCCGGTGGGTATAGGGTGGGGTGTCCTAGAGCGATTCAGAGTGATTTAGAAATCAGAGGAATTCTGTGTTATAAACAGAAAAGAATGACAGCTGTAGTCTCTGCAGGGCTCAGTTTGAAAATTCCCCGTCTTTCCCTCTTTGGTTTTTTTTTTTTCTCCCCAACTGATCCTGTGCTACTTCCCACAGGTATGCGCCTCTGGGCATCCTCTTCCTGATCGCAGGGAAAATTGTTGAGATGGAGGACATGGGTGTGATTGGCGGGCAGCTGGCCATGTACACAGTGACCGTCATTATTGGCCTCCTCATTCACGCCGTCATCGTCCTGCCCCTCCTCTACTTCCTGGTAACCCGGAAGAACCCCTGGGTTTTCATTGGAGGGCTGCTGCAAGCGCTCATCACAGCTCTGGGGACCTCCTCAAGGTATGTGTGTGTGTGTGGCTTGCTCCTCTAAGAAAGAGTGTCTAGTCCGTCAGTGGTGGTGCACACGTTTAATCCCAGCACTTGGGAGGCAGAGGCAGGTAGATCTCTGTGAGTTCAAGGCCAGCTTGATCTACAAGAGCTAGTTCTAGGACAGGTTCCAAAGCTACAGAGAAACCCTGTCTCAATAAACAGAAAACAAAAAACAAGCAAACAAACAAAAAAATCAGGAACATTGAATTGACTTTTTTCACCTCTGATACCTTCTTGGGATCCAAGGAAGGGCTATATGTAAATCCTTTGTGGGGTGAAAGGGAAGGAAGAGCCCTTTTCTATCCACTATCTTCCTGTCTTCTGTTGACATCTGCCCGAGAGAAAAGGTAGAAAATGATGTGGCCCAGGCATCCATGGTATAGGAATAATCACGAGTAACTCCTCAGAGGAATCCAGGCACAGAAGAGTAGCCAAGTAACCCTAGGACGATGCCACACTGCTCCTAACCCCCTAGTGAGACAAGTGCTGACTTAGTCAGGACACAAGAGAGGAAGGAACTGTCTGTGCGAAAGACCAAAGTCGGGAACACGCAGCTGACATGTCCTGTTTCGCTGTCCTCAGCTCTGCCACCCTCCCCATCACTTTCAAATGTCTCGAAGAGAACAACGGAGTGGACAAACGCATCACCAGGTTTGTGCTCCCCGTGGGAGCCACCATCAACATGGACGGGACTGCCCTCTATGAGGCTTTGGCTGCCATTTTCATCGCTCAAGTTAACAACTTTGACCTGAACTTTGGACAGATTATTACAATAAGGTACAAGGGGAGATTTCTCTCCAACATTCTCTTTAGAATGCTTTTAACAGATGAGAGAATGAGCAAGGTTGGGCAAAGAAACGGGGAGGGACTCAGGCATGAACAGGAGATTGCTGCTGGAAGGAGCAGTCTTGGGTTTAGATGAATGTATTTTTCAGCTTTTTAACTTCAGATGAGAATATTCATTCAAATAATACAGAAGTATATCACATGCAAAGTATAACTTACCTGTTACCATATTAAATCTTTCTGTTAGATACCCATTGTCCATGACTGATTCCCAAAGACCTCTTCCAATGCAAGGACACATACACACTTCTTTTCAGTAATTAATTATACCATATATATCATGTACTCCTTGATGGGTTTGTTTGTCAATATAGAATTTACAGGTATACCTCGCTCATTTACTTATTTATTTTTATTTATTTTGTAGTCAGTGTTCTGCCTGCATGCATGCCTGCACACCAGAAGAGGGCATCAGATCTCATTATAGATGGTTGTGGGCCACCATGTAGTTACTGGGAATTTTTCTAATATCTATAAGATATATAGTATGAATAATTATGTTTTAAAAATATTAAGTTAGTCTCCAACTTTAAAACATCAAACTATGCCTGTAGGCGATGTTGAAAAATGAAAACACACTTGAAACAGCCCGTGTGTCCCTGCAGATTTAACCCTTTGCCCTTTCTTGCCTGGCGGAGTCAGAAAGACTAAGGGCAGCAGGAGGCTTTAAGACTCCAAGTTCAGATCAACTTGCTGTGAGCTTGAATTTAGCTAATAGTAACAGTGTTAGAAATCGGACTTTGGTCTTCACAGTTTCTTATTAGTAAAGTTCCCTACATAGAGAGTAGTTAAAACAGAACTACAGTGTCCTCTGCCTAGACCTACAAATTAACACTTTGTGGTGTCTGTGCTCTCTCCCCCGCTCTCCCTGTCTTCTCCCTTCTATATTCCTGTCATGATACATCACTCCTACATCACTCAGCATTCATCGCCTAAGAATTCTACATACCCACAATAATATAGTCTCAAAAGTTCTTCCAAAATACCATCCTATCTTGATTTCCCCAGATGCCCTCCCAAAATGTCCTTTGCAAGTTTTTTCTCCTTTCAGATCAAATCTCGATTTTATGCCTTAAAATATGTTTTGGGTCTCTTTTAGTCTCTATCACTCACCCCACAGTTTTCTTATGTGTATCTAGAAGTAGGTTATAGTCTGTACGTGTGTGTATGTAGTTAGGAAGGGGTAATAGCTGTGGCATACGTTCAAGTGAAATGATAAGGTGAGGTTTCTATGATCCGGGATCATAGGCTGACCAGGGATCAGGAGGTTCAGTCTAACCACACCGGAGGCTGGAGGTCAGTGTCTCGCTGCACTATAACCTCTTCCCAGACACACCTTGGCATATTGACTGAAGAGCCCTGAGCTAAGACAAAGGTTCAGCTGCGTGTGAATTAATAATGAAAATGGTACCAGTGACCCAAACAAAATGCAAACACAGTTCTCTGTAAGGTTTGCCCCACCAAGCCTTCAAGGCTGGGCAGTGTTCCACAACGGGAGGAATGAAAGCTGCAGTTCCAGTTTCGAGGTGACGCCCCCCACCCAGGTGCTCCATTACGACTCCTCACCGTCTACCAGTTTTTGCCAGTGAGAAGAAGGAGAGTCAAAGGTTAGCCAGTCACTTCCATCTGTGTTTCGTGAGTTAGAATTTAGGAGGCTTGCAAGTGTCAATGTCATTATAGGTGGCGTTACCACCTAGGCATTCTAGTGCCACAGCAGGGAAGGAGATGGGGGAAATCATGAGCAGTTTAGATCTTGGCAACACTGTATTGACAGTTACACGCCCTATCAAGTAAATCTTAGACACTTGACACACGTGCAACTGGGTCCATACTGACCACACCACACACACACACACACACACACACACACACACACGCATGCATGTATGCACACATGCACGTTCACATTCACCTATGAGTATCTTGGCAGTGCTGGGCTAAATCCAGGGCCTCACGCGTGCTAGGCAAATGCTCTACCAAATCACCTTCTTCTGCGACCTTTCAGACCTTACAGAATGATTGGAAGAACATAGAAAAGGATCCATCCACCAGTTTCTTTACTTAACAAAGCCCACTTCACAAGGGTCGCTGTGACGATCGAATGAGGCAAACCATGCTCATTTTATCAGCTGACACATAATAAAAAGTGCATGATTGATTTTAGTTAGTATGACTCTGTTCGGTGAATTGCTTTTACTTATTTATTTCCATTTTTATAAAGCAGGTCCTCCACTCAAGCAGACCCGAGTTTTGCGAAGTACTCCTTGGTAAACCTTTCTGTTTGGGTTCTTTTGTCAACAGCATCACAGCCACGGCGGCAAGCATTGGGGCAGCTGGGATTCCTCAGGCCGGTCTGGTCACCATGGTCATCGTGCTCACATCTGTGGGCCTGCCCACGGATGACATCACACTCATCATCGCAGTGGACTGGTTTCTGTGAGTATTCAGGGACCGTGTTTCGACTCACGCCATAGCTCCCACCCATAAGCCCATAAGCCCATCCCCTGTTTGCACCCCACAATTCTAGAATAGCAAACAGTCTAACGGGCTCGCAGAACAGAGCAAAAGACACACCGGGTTGTAATTGAATCTTCCTCATCACCTGGTCCCCAGTCCTCACGGAGTCCCAGCCTCACACGCCATGCGGAGTCCCTCCTCTCGCAGCCTGTAGGGCGCATCTGCTCGCTCTCCCTCCCACTCCATAAAGCCACGCAGAGTTGGGAAACCTAGTGTCTGCAGAGCTGACACAAGCCAGCCAGTCTCTCTCTGGGTTGCACAACACATCCCTCAGCAGCTGGAGCTACAGACCCCAAATGCCAGCTCAGGCCCTTCCTCCTTGTGCTTCCCAGTACAGAGGGCTAATACAGGGCAGATGTTGTGTCTGAGACCCATGAGTTGAGGGATAGCCGTGCAGACAGAGCTCATGCCATCAAGCAAAATCGATCTGACGGTTTGAGAAAAATCGCGAGAAATGTACCCATACATCCTTAGACCCCACCACGTAGGGCCTGTCTTCATGCCTTCTTCCCTTCCAGGGACATTCTCTGTTCCTAGTCTCTCATAAAGTCCATCTACTGGGGAAAATTGTTTAAGGGTGCCCGAAGAGAACAAACACTAGGAGAACACATTGGATGCTGGAGTCCAGTGGGATGAATTCACTAGAGCTAGGAAGAGTCCAACAGTGTGCACCAAGGCCAGGGGACATAACATGAGTTCCCGGGTTACTTGGGTCATCATCTCAGGCCCGGTGACAGTGTCAGCCTATCTGACCACCATAGCTTCCACTAGAAGTGTAGATACCCACACCCTCTGCCTCCTGTTCACACTCTAGGTCTGAAATTCAGTGACAGGTAAGAAAGAATTCAGCGCATGGTCTGGCTCTGAGGCATCTATTAACACCAGCGCTTTAGGGCTGAGCTGGAGCTGGAGCTTGGCTGGTAGAGGGTTTTCCTAATGGGCATGAGGCTCTGTGTTCATTGCTAGTCCCCCGTACTCCGGGAGGGAGGGGAGGGCGATTGTGCAAACCTGTCATCTCAGCGTGTGCTAAATGAAGTCAAGAGGATCAAAAGTTAGACTGTCCTCCGAGGCCACATGACTTCAAGGGCAGCCTGGGCCAAGTGAAAACTTGTACAACTAAGGCCAAGAGGACTTTGATAGAATACAAGCTTCCACTCTGAAGATTTTTTTTTCTTTTTGTCTTCATGCATAAAACTGATTGAACTGGGCAGCATACGAAAGCTATATAGTTTACACCCATTACCATAGCATTCAAAACTCACATGTGTTTTCATTGCTCTTAGAAGTTAGAATAAGAATTCATTACGTGTTGACGTAAATAACATTTTTTTTCTGTGAAAAATAGCCACCTCTAGACAAAACGTTTATTGAAAAGAATGGCACAGAGTTAGGTTTTGTAAGTCCCCTTAACATCCTGCTTTATGTCAGACAGCTGCAACTCTCCCGACTGTCTCTGCATCCAGTGTGCTATGAGGTTACACATTGTGTAGTCTATGCAAAATTTACCACAAATTCCTGGGAAAATAAGAGTAAAGGGAACAAACGAGAACATAGTATTGCTAAAGAAAAAAAAAAGGTTTTATCCTAGCACACCTCCCCAAGGAGTCTCTGTACCTTGCTTTAGGAACCATTAGTACAATGGTGGGCGAAGAGAGGAAAGAGAAAATGTTAAATAAAAAGAAAAGGGGACTGGGGAAATGGCTAAGTTGGAACAAGAGCTTGCTGTGTAGACATGAAGGCCTGAGTTCCATCCTCCCACGGTACCCGTTAAAAAGGAGCAGGGCATAATGGCACCGCTAACACCAGCACTGGCGCTGCAATGGCAGAGACAGGAGGACATTGGGAAGGGCTGGTGAGCCGACCTTGCTAAATCGGTGAGCTCCAGCTTCAACAAGAAACCCCATCTCAGAAAATAAGGTGGAAAATAATGAAAGAGCACACTCTGAGCCTCCACACATACGTGTACACAGATGAGCTCCCCCCCCCTCTCTCTCACACACACACACACACATATGTGGGGGGATGGTCAGCTCTCACAGTTCACCTTCTGTTTATAGCCAGACTAATTACTGAAAACTAATCACCTACTTGCCCTTGTAGCTTTTGACAGCGACTGTGCTAGGTTGTGTCAAGGATGAAATCATCCCATTGGAGGGGTACCCACTACAGAGTTAAAAGATGTTTCCAAAGCCTCCTCCAGCCAGCTCCCAATAGAAGCTGGGGTCTGCTGGTGCTCACAGGACCCTCTCTTTCCTCTCTTCCTGCCCCACCTGCAGGGACCGCCTCCGAACCACCACCAATGTGCTGGGTGACTCCCTCGGAGCAGGGATCGTTGAGCACTTGTCTCGACACGAACTGAAGAACCGAGACGTTGAAATGGGGAACTCCGTGATTGAGGAGAATGAAATGAAGAAGCCCTATCAGCTGATTGCCCAGGACAATGAGCCTGAGAAACCCGTGGCTGACAGTGAAACCAAGATGTAGGCTAAGCCGGAGAGCTTCTCTCGAGCACCCGGTGTTGGAAGGCTCTTCTGCAGTCCATCTCACTGAGCTCGCGCACACAGCGAGCCCCTTCTCTTTTTCCTCCCTACTCTGATAGGATTGGAGAATGTCCAAAAACAAGGGAGGGCTTGGCAGCAGCCAAAACATATAGGTTTCAGACCACATTTGAAGTTTTTTTCATTCATTTCATGTTATTCTTACCAAGTAAGTTACTGGAACCAAACATAGTTTTGATATCACCAATTTAGATGGCGAACAATCCTGGGTGATTGTTTTATAAGGAAAAGTAAGTGATAGGTTAAAAACACTTCTATAAATCAACTCTCCAAATCCAAAAGTCCTTCAGAACACCATTGAGTTTTAGTCTGAAGAACATAACATCTTGATGAGCAATTAGGTCACCTTTGCGAAAGCAGAGATGGTCCCTCATTTCTTCTGACTTCTGTCCTGACTTTATCAGTTCCAGGGCAATGCCCACATGCACACAGCACAGCTGTGGGGAGGAGGAGCAGAAAGCGTGGTCTCGAGTGAGACTCATCTCATGCCTTGGCCTCCGTGTTCTCATCCTGATAACGAGAAACTCTAGATACTCTGGGCCTCCCTAGCCGAGATTTCTGTGACATCAGGAAAGACCCTGCCCTGTATCACATGGAGATCTCAAAAAGAACACTTCATAGGGATGGGTGTTTTTCTCTAGGGGCAGGCTGTGTGTGGCTCACTAGATCCTGGGTCCAAAATGTTGGTTATAGAAGTAGAAATGTGGACAGCCATTCCAGGAGTGGGATTATTTGTGGGGCCCCTTTGCCTGCTTTTTTGTTTTTGTTTGTTTTGTTTTGTTTACCAACACTAGAAGCACTCCCATCTTGGGTATTCTTCCCGAACCCAAGGGATGGCCCTAAGAAAGCCTCCCACCATCAACTGACAAGTAGATGTTCAGGAAAATCAACAGAAAACTAGCAACTAGCTCATGGTCTTACTATGAACCGCTACAGAGCAGAGAAAGAAGAGGGTATGGCCAACAAAAAGAGTGTTCTTTAGGAAGAGCAAGAATAGATGGTCTTCTTTAAAGATAAGCAAAAGGGGGAGCTACATCTCAGCCCTTTCTGTTAACCTGAACACTTTGTCTTCTGTTCCCAATCAGTCCCCCAAGAAATGACACACAATGCCACTTCTTTTGTACTTCCAAGTCAAGCAAATGAAATTTCTGGGACAGATCTATGTGCTAGGTGGATGATCTCATCTCGGAAAATGTTTTTGTTTTTGTTTTTTTTTTTTTGGTTTTTGTTTTTTTTTTTTTTGTTTTGTTTAGCAATTTAAACAGAAGTTCTTAGAATGAAAGAAACAAGATACTCCTTTGTACAGAAATGCCACTTGGCAAATCATTCAAAATTCTCATCTCGAGTGGGGTTTGCTTTAGTTCTGTTTGTGGCTCTACAAAAAAAAAGAAAGAAAGAAAAATGGTAGATGAGTCAACATGAAAATATGAGGGTGGAAGAAAAGACAGCAGGGGCATTGCTTTCAGGCAAGGCAGCTCCCAGGTTTAAAAAAGATTAATTATTTTTACCCCCTTAGGAATATTCAGTCAAAGGCACTCGATGGGAGCCATCAGATAGTACCAGCTGTGTTAGTTTCTGACCGAAAATGACGAACGCTCACAATGACGCTAACAAACTGAGTATCTAGAAATGTGTCTCCCAATCTACAATTAGAGATATTCTATAGAGATCTTGAGCATGGCACGCATATAAAGGTTAACACTAGGCTATGATGCAATAATCGTTTAATGGCAAGCTGTATTTGGGAAGCACACTACTGAAGTTAATGTATGTGGCAGTCATTTTATAACACTAGCAGAACAAAACTTAACCACGTCAAATTAATGCTGTTACCCAGTGTGAGATTTTTTTTTTTGTACTAACCATTTCTTATGAAATCAGGTCCTCTAAGGTGGTCCCTTTGCCAGTCCATCAGAGGCCCTGCATATGTGTGTACCCACTGTGTACTGGAAAACATTACTTTGTAGATGTATTTTCAATAAAGAAAAATAGTTTTACATTAATGTATTTGCATGTTGTTATTATTGTTTTCCCCACTGATGGAGATACTGTATTGAACTCAAGGAGTGCTAAAGAAAGATGCCGCTCTGGACAGTAAAGTCTTGGCAGAGCCAGCAGGCGGGGAGTTAGCCATGATGTAAAATGGGAGCCTGCACAGAGGAAGATGTGGGCTGCGTGGTGCTGGGACAGCTTTCGCTTAGTTTCCCAGGTCGGATTCCGATTTCTCAGATTAAGGAAGTCATTTCGGTGTGGGAATCTGAAAAGCAAACGCTACCGTGGGATGCTTTCAAACCGTGATTTCCTGTCTGACCTTCAAATTAAGTAGATTTATCTCTGTGATTAGCTCTGCCATTTAGGAAAAGAGCAGAGTTAGATCCCAAAAGGTATTTCAAAAGCAGCTCTAGTTACTAATAACCATTTATGGAGGGCTATTTTCCCTCTAGCTTCTTAATAAAGAATTGGTGGACCGACAACATCATGAAATCTCTAGCCTGAAGTTCTAACGGCAGGTCCTTTAATCTCTCCGGCTACCAGCAGGGGGCAGTCACCTGCAAAAAGAAAAGTTTACTACACAGAGAGCCCAGGAGCCTAGGCCATCTTGGGAAGGCTTTAGTATGATAACACCTCTTGCAAAGTTTTGCCTATTTGCAATTTTTTAAATTTGCACCGGTTTCTCTATAGGATATTAGGGTGTGTTTTTTTTTGTTTTGTTTTTTGTTGTTTTTTTTTTTCTCAAAACCACTGTATTTGAACCTCTTTTCCAAGGCATAGATGATGGCCACTTAGTCCATTTGGGAATAGGAAGGAGATTGTTTACATCCAAGAGAACAAAACCTGGTCTCCCCGAGAGATTATCTGCAAACCTGTGGAATAGTCTGGACACTGGATTGCGTTCTGGGAAGCACCACTGCAAATCAACACACTGCTAGAAAGAACTCCCCCTTTAACCAACTTCTCTTCGCTCTTCAGCCTCAGGTGGAGTCTGTGCCGCCACACAGAGCCGTCTTAAGCTCATCTCGGCGGTGAGACTGTGGAGGGGGCATTGAGGCCGAGAATAGGGCACCTCCGTCCAGTTTAACCAGAATGAGAAGGAAAGACCCCCACGTGGGAGGTCATAAGTCTGCTCACAAACAGAACTATGAAAAAAAATCAGGCTAGGTTTTTTGGTTGTTTCTAAGTAAATATATTTAGTGTTTTGTATGTTTGGTTCCCCACCCCCCAACATTTTTTTTTTAATTTCTAGGTCTTTAGAAGATAGGGTCCATCTCTTGCTTTTCCTGTATTCAACCCGTCATTCCCACTGCCCAAAGCAACAGGACTCCTTCCTTCTAAGGGGTTGGGGGTGGGATTGGAGGATTCGGCACAGCTGTTAGAGTGAGTCTGAAGGGAGCTTGGAGGAAGGGTTTGTTTCCCGCTGGAGGGGAGCTTTGTGGGCAAGACCCCGCTGGGGTCCGGAACACAGGGCCTCTTTCCGGGCAGCCCGCTGGGCACTTGACCCGAAGCTGCTGTCAGTCATCAGGCCTCTGTGTTAGTGGGTTGTGTCTCCTCTGCTCGCACCCGGGTGGTCCCAGATTTCGGTCAACAATGCCTAGCTCTGTGTGGCCGCCTCTCCGGGCCAGGGCAGCTGAGAGACGTCAAGACTAGGGCACATTCTGAATAAATGAGCCGGGAGGGCGGGGGGTAGGAAGAGAAATCCGGGGAACATCCACTAGCTATCACAGAAGCCCATCCAGGACCACCACGGAGGAGGCTCTGGCCTGCTGCCCGAGAAGTCACCTGAGTAACAGACGCCTAATTGGAAAGTCTGCAGTAACAAGCAGATTTTAATTTGCAAAAAGCCATCGAGTGCCGCAAAATTCCTGAAGGTCTCCATTTCTCGGTTCCCTCTGCCACCCTACCTATGCAAAATCTCTCCAAGGGACCCCATCTTCCTAAGCATCCTTGAATTTTCCTTGAGTGACTTCTCAGGCGCCGCTACATCAGTGGTTCTCAACCTGTGGGTTGCGATCCTTCCACGGGGTTGCCTAAGGCCATCAGAAATTCAAGATATTTACATTACGATGCATAACAGTAGCAAAATTACAGTTATGAAGTAGCAAAGAAACAATCTTATGGTTGGGCTCAGCACAACATGAGAAACTGTACTAATGGACCTCAGCATTAGGAAGTTTGAGAAGCCCTGCTCTAGAGTCGAGAGGACTCTCATTCTGCCATGCTTTCCTTTCTCAGCCAGACCAGCACACTCTGAAGGCAGCCTGGCATCTCCCACCACAGGGCAGTCATCCTGCCCGCAACACTGCTTTGAGTTTTAAGATATTCGTATTTCACTAAATTCTGCCTGTGTAAGTAGAGTTGTCAGATAAAACACAGCACACCCCATTCAACTTGAACTTCAGATAAGCGACCAATATTGTTTAGTGGAAGTATTAAATAATATATGGAGTAAGCAAAATAGGGCACCGGATAGTCCGTATTATTTGATAACTTGGGAGACCCACGTACAAGTGAAATGGAAATTAGAGAATAATTTCTGTTTGCCTCAGCACATGAAAGAGTCTGTGCTGGGGGAGGTGTCTTCAGTGTCCCCTTTGCAATTTTCAATTGCTCGTTGAGAGGAAAAACCCTCTTTAAAACTTCCTCTTCTAGAATTCCCTACCGTTTGTTTCTCTTGGCAACATTAGCACTGATTATGTCTTGTAAATCTTTGTGGCCGCCATTTAAAAGCCTGATGGACGGCCTTTGGGGCTCTGCACGGCTGTTTGAAATAGCTTATCCATGCTCGAAGTCGTTGAAGGATCACGTTTGCTTTGTGTTGCTTCCCTCTCATTTTTCTCTCTCCCTTCTCCCCCTCATCCGTCTCTGTCCTGACTCCATTAAAATACAGAAATGTCACTAACATTGCTTTCAAGAGATGGGCATTTTTCTTTTTATTTGGGAGTGGCTTTTTGAGAAGTACCTGTGTGCCTGCCATATTGTCCTATTCTAACCTATTTTCCAGTGGTCATAGAGAGGGAAATGGGTGAAATCTTCTTCCAGTCTATGGGAATGGCAGTTACACCGTAAAATCCCTACATAGTCCAGGCCTGGTGGCCAGGACAAGCGCGGATCACCTGGGACTGCAGAAGGAACAAGTAGAATCACATTCTCCCCAGTGATGGCAGGCACGCGGCTTTCAAGACGGCAGTAAACATCAGGTGGCAACCTAGGAGTCCTTTTCTCTAACTCTGTAGGTTCAGGAAATCATAAAAAATATCCCAAAAGTGCCCAGTCAGGAGTTCTGAGACACAGCCACTGGAAGAGAACATAAAGATCATCTAGGAATCAGCTCAGCTCAATGTGAGCCTATCAGATGGCCTGTGTTGGGGAGAATGTGGGCAGCCAAGATTTGACACCAATACTTAACTGAAAAATTGTCACCCAGATCCACTGCATTGAAATACAGGAGCCCAAAGAGCCAGTCTTGCCTTTAAACCCTGAAGAACTATGAACCAAACAAATAGAAAACAGCTATCCCAAGGAAAATGTCATGCCAAGCATGTTAGCTTATGCCTTCTGTAACCTCAGTTCTTGGGAGAATGACGCCAAAACATCACAAGATGGAGGCCGGTCTGGACTACTCAATGCGAGACCATGTTTCAACCAGAGAGAAAACGGGATGGAGAGAAAAAAGAAGAAAACTTCATGTCTCCTAAAATTTAAAGGCCTTCAGCTTCAGAGAGGTTGTTTAAGCCCAAATCTGCACACAACGATGGGTTAATCTCCACCATAATACCTGAATTCTCAATTGGCAATGGGCTGGTCAAAAGCCCTGGACCTCAGTGATCTCATCCGTACTTGTGGAAGGTGGGGGTGGGGGGGTGTCAGATAAAGGCCACCATCTCCAAATCAGTTTCACACAGGTAACCATACGTTGGAAGGGATGTTCATAACCTTAGTTATGAGCCTTAGTTAAATGGTTACCTAAGATAGGCACATTATAGTTCAATGTCCCGCTTCTTCATCTTAAATGAATATAATCATTCCTTTTGCAGGTGTGGCAAGGAAAAATAAATGGAATACATGAACATCGTTTATATGCTTGTGTGTGTTTAAGAAATTCTCAGCTTAGTTCTTGGTGCTCACGGCAATTCTTAAAATGTTTATAACAAAATGGACCAGTAAAGGCAGAAGAGGCCTCTGGGTGACACGGAAGGCAGGCGGGGGTTGGGATTTGTAGGGGGTGGGGCGCTGTAGCGGTGTTAGGCTCCATCTGAGTCCACTGTGGGCTGGAAGGAACTTAAGGGGAAGGCTATAAACTGGTGTCTTCTGGGAGGGAGGCTATGGGAGGAGTCCTGTCACCCCTGGAAACCATCATCTCCAGAATTTGCCAGTGCTCTTCAAGAGGGGCCCAGGCGCTGCACCGGGGGGCAGACCAACAGTCCCTGCCAGGGTCTGCGAAGCTTTTTGTCAGATCTGGTTCTCCCAGCAGCCTGGCGCTGCATGGTGGTTTTGTGAAGCGCTCAATTCGGCACTCTGAAGAGACCACCCAGCTTCCTGTCCCAGAGTCCCAGAGAACAAAACTGTCCCTCTGTGTGCCGGTGACCTCTCTCGCTGCCGGCCCCTCCCACTGTTGTCCTGGCCTCACAGCCAAGTGGAAATGGAAAAGCCAGTCAAGCCTCCCCTTGGTGGGAACCAGGGGGAAGCGACGCTAAAACTGCCAGGAGAGGAAAGCCACTCTGAGCCTGGAACACTGCTGCCACCACGTGGCAAGGGCCTCCCGGCCCAGAGCAGCTCACCCTGTATACAAAGACCGAAGGTTCTCTAGAAACCTTTATGGGTGGGCTCAAGGAGGGCTGTGAGTTGAGAAATAGCTCAGAAGTCCGAATAAAAACTGAACTTGAAGAGGTCTGTGCCTGCAGCGTGATTCTCAAAGTGTATGGATATTAACATCCCTGGGGAACTTACTGGAAATGCTCATTCTCAGGCGCCATCATGGGCCTGATGGAACCCAGCAGTCCGCTTTCCCAAGAACTGTTGCACACCAAGGCTTTAAAAATCACTGATCCTGAATCTGAGAAGATCCTGTGAAACTGAGTGTCGTATATGCTTGAAAAAAGGATCTCGTAAGGGGCTTACTACACTAAACTAGCAAACTTGCTCACGAGAGAAAGAAAATTCAGGTCCTTTATTCATTCATTTATTTATTTATTTAAAATAATTTATTTTTATTTAATGTCAATTGGTTTTTGCCTGCGTGCACATCTGAAGCCCTGGAACTGGAGTTACTGACAGGTACGGACTGACATGTAGGTGCTAGGAATTGAACCTGGGTCCTCTGGAAGGCACGGGCTTTGGACTCAGAGGGAAGAGAAAGCTGGCAGCCACGCACCTTGGGTGTGCAGTGTGGGCTGCCTAGGAAGCAGAGTGGCTGGATGAGGGGGTGGAGTCAGACAAGGACCAAGGCTCCATCTGGGAGGGTCTTACAAACCACAGGGAGGAGGAGGACTTTAGTCTACACAGGATGGGACGCCTCTGGGAGTGAAGGGCTGAGACCCTTTACTTAGATGTGAATGTGATGCCTCCAAACTTCACCAATAGCATGGGACAGCACGCCTTGGGCCTTGAAGATGTGAGTAGGACAAGGGTGCTTCTCCTTCATGGATGGTGACTAGGGTAATAAAGGCCCTTATAAAAGGGGGTTCCTACAGCCTTGCTCGCATTATAAAAGGAGGTTCCTACAGCCTTGCTCACATTATAAAAGGGGTTCCTACAGCCTTGCTCGCATTATAAAAGGAGGTTCCTATAGCCTTGCTCACATTATAAAAGGGGGTTCCTACAGCCTTGCTCGCATTATAAAAGGGGGTTCCTACAGCCTTGCTCGCATTATAAAAGGGGGTTCCTACAGCCTTGCTCGCATTATAAAAGGGGGTTCCTATAGCCTTGCTCGCATTATAAAAGGGGGTTCCTATAGCCTTGCTCGCATTATAAAAGGGGGTTCCTACAGCCTTGCTCGCATTATAAAAGGGGGTTCCTACAGCCTTGCTCGCATTATAAAAGGGGGTTCCTACAGCCTTGCTCGCATTATAAAAGGGGGCTCCTACAGCCTTGCTCGCATTAAAAAGGGGGTTCCTACAGCCTTGCTCGCATTATAAAAGGGGGTTCCTACAGCCTTGCTCGCATTATAAAAGGGGGCTCCTACAGCCTTGCTCGCATTAAAAAAGGGGGTTCCTACAGCCTTGCTCGCATTAAAAAAGGGGGTTCCTACAGCCTTGCTCGCATTAAAAAAGGGGGTTCCTACAGCCTTGCTCACATTGCTCTGCATAAATTCCCCAGTGCTTTTTGCCCAAATCTTCGGTGTTAGTCAGCCACTTTCTTTTCTTTTCTTTTCTTCTCTCTCTCTCTTTTTTTTTTTTTACAAATTTTCAAGACAGGGTTTCTCTGTATAACACTCCTAACTGTCCTAACTGTCCTTGAACGTGCTCTGTAGACCAGGCTGGCCTTGAACTCACAGAGATCCTCCTTCCTCTGCCTCCCGAGGGCTGGGATTAAAGGCCTGCACCACCACAGCCCAGCATCCAGCCACTTTCTTTTGAGATGGCTGACATCCTTCACCACCGCCTCCTGTTTTTCCTGTTCCCTCTTCTCTTCATTCTCCAATCATCCCTGGCTGGCCTATCAAGACAGCACCCCATGGGACCCCCTGTTTCTCAGCCTGTCACCCCCATTTCATAGGTATTAGAAAACCTCAGGTATGGGAGTCACCCCTGTTGACCAGGACACAAAACACAGCATCCTCCTCAGAAACCTCCCGTGTGGAATCCTTATTTTCCCAGCCGTACCCACAGCTGAAGGGGCTGGCTTTGCATTGCCTGCTCCTCCTCTGGCATAAGAGCCCTGCGGTCTGGCTCGTGATGAGGAAGGTGGGAAATGAGGGAATTTAGCAAATGGGATCCTTCCCTAATACCTGCTCTCAAGCCTGTTGCCTTGAAACAAGATCATATTTCCAGAACCGAAAGCTCAGTCCTGTCGATTTCCCTCAACTGAAAGTGTATTCTGAGAAGTAAAAGAGAAAATTACATCAACTCTTCCTCAAATATTATGTCATTGCTATGGAGGCGGGGAAAAGGCCTGGCAGAAGAGAATTCTACTTCTCTTCCTGCCTTTTTATATAAGTTTTTCAAACCCTCATCTCCTGCCTCCTAGGTCTCCCTTGGAGATTTATTCACTTCTGAAACTCAAACCAGTTGGGCCTTTTATGTCAGGCTGAGTTTTTCCTCTGTAATTTATTCCACACATCCCTCCCTTGAAATTGCAGGTCGCTTCAGGTCAGGCCACCAGGTCACATTGGACTTCCTGTACTTTGGAGGTCCCATGAGATAAAGGACTAAGAGCCCTCCCCTGAAGAAGGAGATGGCGTGACCTGAATTGGCGTCAGATGCTGAAGGAACTTGGCCCCAACTTCTTGGCCTGGCACACATTGTGTCTGAATCCTCTCTGGGTCTTTCCTTAGAAAAGAGCCCTAGTAAGGAGAGGTAGCTTCACATAAAGTTAACAGGCATCTTCTCAAAGCCTTCCCAAAAAAGGTTGGAGGAAAACTTCAATATAGAAAAGAAGCCAACAGCCACTGGCTTCTTGTCCCGGCAGGAAACAGCGATGGGACAGCTGCGGCAGCTCCTCTCCAACCCAATTACCATTGTGCAGAAGGAAATCAAGGGCCCATCTTATCGGAATAAATAAACTCCCTCCTCCATTGTCTTCTCTCATGTTGTCCTGCTCCACCCAGCGCTCGCTCTGAGCTCCTGAGACTGGGAGTCACTCCTGGTTAAGTCTGTGTACTGGCTTTGTAGCCTGAAGTTCCAGGAAACATCAGAACCTTTATCATCATCATCATTATTATTATTATTTGTTTGTTTGGTGTGGAGGTCAGAGGACAACTTGTGAGAGTCAATTCTCTCCTCCCACTGTTAGCTTGCAGGGTTTCAACTCAAGTCATCAGGCTTGTCAGCAAATATTTTAACCCACGGAGCCAGCATCTCTCCAGCCCCAGCCTCCTCTTCTGACACAGTCCACTGCCTGAACTAGTAACTTCACATCTCTGTACCCAGTACCACCTCCCCCTCTGGGGAAGCAACATTAGCATCAAAGAAGTTTATGGAGATTGAATCAAGAACTCTTGGCTCATGTCCAGCACCTACAGTACTCAAAAAATTGTATCTTTATTCTGGCTGAAACTAAGCAGAACATCAGGGCACCACTCTGGCTTCAAGGGCTCTGTGTGGTAACACCACTTCTAAAAAAATCAGCAGCAGCCCCCCACACACACACACTGTTGACAATACCACAAAGTGCTGCTTTTCTGTGTCTAGCCTCCTGTGACTGAGTCCGCATAGGGAACAATGCTGCCACAGGAGGGCAGCAAATCGCCACCATTGTGCTTCCCAGCGCTAAAGTCTGTTAGTCGCTGAAGTGAGTTATTTAGCCGGAATAAGACAGATGCAGGGATGAGTGCTCCAGTGAGGAGGGCTATGTATCAACACATCACAAGGAAACAGTAACACAGATTAAGGCTCAGAGGAGCTAGAGTACAACAAATCCCTTGCTTCCTTGGGGAACTATAAAATACAGAAACTCCTATAAAACAAATTCTAGGTTCCTAGGTCCCTAGTGTTAGTCCTTCCAGATCTTCCTCACCACCCAAGCCTTTCTCAGTAGGATCCTCTGAGAAAGACATCTGGTCTACCTGTTCCAGGCTCATGATAATGATGCATTAATTCATTTATTTGTGAGGTGCCTACTATTTTCTAGATGTAGTGGTATTTCATTTGTATTTTTAATAAATAAAGCTTACCTGAAGATCAGAGAGTAAAACAGCCTCATTAGTCAGCCCCATTGATTAGGCAATGGTAACACACACCTTTAATCCCAGTTACCACACTAGTTGCCATAGAAATTGGGTAGTGCTTGCCTTTAATCTCAGTGATGCACGTCTTTAATCCCAGCCCTAGAGAGGATTATAAAATGGGAGGAGACAGCTCTCAGACACAGTCTCATTCTGGGATTCCTGGAAGCAGGGTCACCATTTTGGACTGAGGTAGAGGTAAGGGCCAGTGGCTGGCTGCTTTGCTTTTCTGACCTTCAGGTTGAACCCCAATTTCTCTGAGTTTCATTAATCATGCATCAGCTAGACAAGCACAGACCCTACCATGGAAAACAGACTAGCAATGGTATTCATGCAATGAGAACAAGAAGAGGGTGAGACAGGGCGTCCCAGGGAACAACCCTACAAACCAGGTCCATCTTCCAAATCTCGATGGGGGTAGTTAGCCAGGTGTTTGGTCCCAAGCACCATGACACATGGACCACAGGGGGCGAGTCCATACCTACCAGGCTCTGGTTTAAGTAGTCAATCTCCCTCGCACATCAGAAATGCTCCTATTTCATTTACAGTGACTCTTGTGATGTATAGTATAAAAATCTTCACATACAGAAGTGGGAAGCATGTGCTGAAAGCCTGCTACATGTCAACACCTCACAACAACTCTGTAAATAGGCCTTAATTTATTTACTTGACTATAAGAAAGTGGAAGCTCTGAGGTTGTGTATTTTATTCAATGTAAAGTTGCAACTTAAATCATGTCTACATCCAAAGCAGGTATTCCCCTGCCGTTGTCTGCTCTAACCCGGGAAGTTAACTCCAGGTAAGCACTGAACATCCAGGACTTCATCTAAAACATTCTGTAGGTTTTGAGGTTAGTGGCCCCAGATATCATTTCTAAATGAAAAGAATATAGTCATACATGCGAAAGCCCTGTTTTGAGAAATTTTCAGTTACTCATGTGTATAGACTTTTATTCTTGTATATTTCATGCATCACAAGCTTAAAACTTTAGTTCTAAGCTTTTTCTGATCAATAACTAGTAGCTGATCAATAATATTTCATGTTATGAACTACGAGAGTTTGAGGACCTTTTAGTTTCCAGAACTCACAGCTTTCAAAGGTTCGTCTCTTAGAGACAGGTTCTACTTTAGGGAGTAATGTTGCAGCTTTTAAAAAGGCAAATGCTTTCCTACCACACATTTTGCAAATTCACTTTTGAGTTCTGTTGGTGTGGTCCTCTGTGAGAAGAAAACTCTCAGCTCAGGAGCCCCTAAGGCCAAGTTCTCAGACCAAGTTCTTAGACCAAGTTCTCGGCACAAAGGAGATTTTTTTGCCCCAGAAGGACAGAGGGCAAGGAATAAGATACAAAGACAAGAGACAGAAGAAGAGAAAGAAGGGGAAGGGATCAAGGGAAAGGGGACAGGGGTATTTGTCCCAGAGGACAAAGGACTGTAGGGAGACAATGGCAGATAGGCAAATGGCAGTTTATAAAGGTACAAGGGGAAAACCCGAGTTAGGATGAGATGTTTAATTTTAACTCGGTACGTCATTAGGTGAGTCAAAGGGGACTTTTGATTGCTGGACTTCAACACTTTGGTAGCTGGACCTTGTTAGTCAGCTCCAGGAGGAGGGATTGGGAAAATAAGGGAATCAGTCTTGGTGGATAGCTTCAGAAATGTAATCTAACAGGTTTTAGCAAGGCAGAGGAACTGGGGAGAAGGACAAAGGCTGCCAGAGCCACATGCTCGAGTGGGCGAGTCTCCCTTCACTCTGGTCCACCTCCCTGAGAGCATCCCACAGCCCAGTAAATTATAAGACAGTCACCAGCAGGAGGTTTGCGTTATCTGCTCAAGGAAGACCCCAGAACACTCTGGAACTAACTCTTAAGGCAGAACCCGAGAGCAACCCTTCGTCAGCACTGACATCCGGTGACTGTGGAGAAGCCAGCATGTCAATGCCCGGCACAGCAGGGAAAAGGTACCAACCCCAACCCCAGCAGAATTTCTCTTCTCCTTTTCCACCTTGCTTCTCCATGCAACTGAAATCCACAGGTCAGTTAGAGTCATACAGGGTCAGGGTCACTTCCTGTCATGTGTTTCTGAGTAAGCTGCTCAAACTGAGTCCCTGTGACATCATAAGAAGAGAGTCATCTACAGTGAGAATCAGTATCTTATTATATTTACCTCCAATAGCCCCTTCAATGCCAAGCTCCATATGCCTTTCAACCCTCCTAGAGGACTTACTAAGCGTTGGGCTCTTCGCATGTATTTTCCCGTGTAATCTTTATGAAGCCCTTGGAGATGCGCCTCTCATCTACAGGTGAGAAAGCTGAAGCTAACTGGTTTGCTGTCTCCACTGAAGAGTAAACAGATGGTAAACTTGGAACTCCAACCAGAAAAGTCTGATGTTACGGTCTTTGGCCTTCGCTAGTCTTGTCCCCGAGCCTTTCCTGTGATTTCAGCTTCCCGGTTGTGATGAGGAAAACTGAGCACTCTGTCCACAGAACGTCCTTCCTCAGCTGGCAGTTGGTGACATTGGCTGTGATCAGGCCAGCCTGGCAAGGGAGGCCCACCAGACCTTATGAACACACCATAACCCCACATTAAAGAGTAATAAACAAAGAAGAGCCTTGTCCCGGGTGACTCTCAGCTTATTTCCTGCCCAGTAGGTAAACATGGCGACAATACTGATTTTAGAAAAGTTCTAAGTGCTGCGGCATTGTCACTGACACAGGCTTCTGTCACCATTGACTTAAGCCTACATTGGTTTCTCTCCGCTCCAGATAAAGCCCACATTCTTATAGAGTTTTGTGGCCTTCATTCTGGACCCGTCCCTCTTCATCCTTATCTTCAACCTTTGCCCTTGACAACAAGATGAACTTAGTATCCTATCCCAGCGGTACTGGGCTCTCTGAATCCCAGGCCCCTGTGTCTGACCCATGCTTGCATCACTCCATTTAACCCTCCCACTCCCAAACACTACCCACCCTCTCCCTGATCTTCCATTCAACAGGAACAGCAGGTCCCTCAAAGGCTTTCGGAATTGTTCCTTTTCATGCCTTGACCTCCAAGACTACTACTATTGTAGTAAAATATTGTAGTCCTCACTCCCAGCTGAGAGTTTTCTTTGGGGGCCAGAAAGTATTTCATTTCATATTGTACTCTAATGAACAGAATAAAATTTAGATAGATGGGTAGATAGATGATAGAAAGATAGAGATGATAGGTAGATAGATAGATAGATAGATAGATAGATAGATAGATAGATAGATAGATAGATAGATAGATAGATAATACACACATACATGCAACAAATGGCCAGTGTTAGTACCTATTTTGGTAAGCTCTTCTTCCAGTGAGGCATAGATAATATTGGAATTTGGGATGATGTAACTCATTGGAATTTTGAGTGAAGCTGTCCTTCTGAGAAGAAAATTTTTTGCCCCCAGGTCAAGAACTATGATAGCTAAATGCTGGCTCCAGTTCTGATAGAATTTACTTTCTTTTGAGTCAGGCACACTCAAGGTGTTTTGTTTTGTGTTTTGAATACCTTCTCTCTAACACTATTGCTTTCTCAGTCACGCCTCATCTGGAGCCTCTCTTGGTGTCATTGAGCTTGACATACAGCCATAGCCTTGTCATGAAAAGGCTGTGCAGCACAGGGACAGGGTGGGATCATAGGGGAACTCTACACAGGCACGTTGGGCAGATTGCCAGAGCAGGGAGGACGCACCCTGTCCCTCCTAACCAACGCTGTGAAAACAGCAACAATCTTTTTCTAAGATTTTCCATTCTCCACTGTGAACATTAGACACGCAAGCTATAAACATCAGGTTTGGGTTGGGAGTAAGGGGCCAGCCTGAAGCGCTGCTTATATGCTGGGATTTGATAGCTTAGAAGTTAGGAGAAATATTCAACATTACTGATACACAGTCATGGTGAGAAAGTAAAAGGCCTTGACTTGTGGTTGGTCCCAGCATCCTTCTTTGCAAATGGAGGCTTTTATTTAATACCTGTTTTCCAACTGAGTCGAAGAAATTTCTGTAATGAGCGTATCATTCAGCTTCCCACTTTGAAGAACAACCTTTACGTATGCAAGGCCTTGTGTCGCCTTTATCCATGTCAACATACGAAAGGGTTAACTGTCAAAGAAAAGATATAAAATTCTGTCTTTAGGTCATGTATACTCACAGGCACTGGTCACTTTGAATATAAACACATCCATCACTTAGAAGAATTAGCTTCGGCAACCCACGTATAAGCAGAACATTATGTTGTAAATGTGTTCACTTTCTTCTCCACTATGCATGCAAGATAATAGAGACGAGAAAAGTAGGTAGAAGATGGCTCTAAGTAATTTCGAAGCATTATTACCCAGTGAGGCTGCCGAGGTTTTTGTCTTTTTGACAAATTGAGGGAAGGCAGCAGAACAAATCTTGTTTCTGGAGATCGCTTTCACTTAGCTGCCCTCTAACTGGAGACACATCACTCCCAGAAAGAAAAATCAAAGTTCTCCAACCACCGGAGATAAAAATGACAAATTTGGCTTCCAGCAATACATTCTTGACAGCTACTACAGTTTCAGAAAAAGAAAATGAGAAAATTAAATTTGACAGAAGTGAAGGGAAAGAAGAAGAGAAGGAATTTTTTCCAGTTAGCATCTCAATGTCTTTGGAGAGATTTTAGGGCAATTCGGTAATAGCCCACTTCAGGGTCTCCCCACATTCCCTTATGGATGTGAATGTCATTTTAATTTTAATAGCGCTGCCAACCTATGGGCAAGAGACAGTGCTTACGTGTTGGTCCCCAGATTTATTGAATGATGTCTTGCTCCAAACAATTTGAGAGAAAGCCCTGAACCACTACTCGCCTAGAAATGAATTGCGCACCTTTCCACCAGACACAGTTCATATAAACTCAACAATGCGCTTCTGTGGGATTGCCACAGGCATCTGGCTTCATACTGGAAGACTAGCGTGTTCCCTGTTGAGATAACTGAACTGTCCAATAGACAGCAATTATTTGAACAATTGATGTTATTTCAAAGAAAATTAAAGTTGATTCTTTTTATCCTTTTCTTTATTCCCCCCTTAGAAAAGAGCAAGAGAGAAAGATCCCAGGCTGACCTTGAACTCCCTGAACAACCGAGGATGGTCTTAAGTGCTGAAATCATAGAGATACACCACTATTCCCAGCTTACCACTTCTGGTTTAGGCAACACGAAGAAGCAAACCCAAAACTTCATGCATGGTGAACAAGCACTTTATCACTTTATGAACTATATCCCCAGTATTCTTCTTCTTCCTTTCTTTTTTCCTTTTTTTTTTTAGAGACAGGGTTCCTCTGGGTAACAGTCCTGGCTGTCCTGAAACTCACTCTGTAGACCAGGTTGGCCTTGAACTCATAGAGATTCACCTGCCTCTTGAGTGCTGGGATTAAAGGCGTGCGCCACCACCTCCCAGCCATCCCAGTCTTCTCGAATCAGATTCTTAATTCTGAATCAATCCCCAACATAAAAACAGCAAGTCCACTCTTCAATTGCCCACACATGGCCAGTGGCTACAACGCTGGAGAAGGCAAATACTATCAAGGATGCAGCCATGGTGTCAGAAAGTCTTATTTGTCGAGTTCCCGCTGAACGTGTGGATGGAGGAGAGCTGGGATTTGGTGGTGAAGTGCTACAAAAGCAATACGGCTGGAGAAGAGAAGTTGCAGCGGATGGTGGACATTACAGAGCAGCCAGAAGGGAACTCAGGTGGAGAAATCCCTGCAGATAATCTGCTCCGTGAACACTGGACCAAACTTCAGGGAAAGAAAGATGAAGATAAAGTTAGAATACGATGGAAGAAACAGAGACTCTCTTTACAAACCAGAAACACACATGACCCTTGACTACGCATGCCAGAGGGAGAAATGACCTATCAGGAGAAAGCTATGGAAGAGTTCATGGCATTACTAATGAAAACTAAAGAGGTAGTAGCTGAAGGTTGGGAGGAGAAGATCAGTGGTTAGAATGAGCCCCAGGAGAGACACGGCAGGGATTGGAGGAATCTGAGAATAGAAATACTGACAATGTGGGGCCCAATAGGGAGCAAGGTGGGCAAGGGCATAGAGTTTCAAGACCACTGCTGCTTTAATTATTTCCTAGTACTATGCTGTGTTGGGGGCAGTGAGACCCCAGATCCTGAATTTCTTGTAATGCCCTGATCTGAGTGCCTACAGCTGCTCTGAGCACAAGACCTTCAGGAGTTCCTGATGGCAGGAGAGTGGTTTCTGGTGGGTTTGACTGGGGCGTGGCTATCTCTATATAATCTGCCCCTGAACACAATAAAGGGGGCATTCTTGGGGAATTCAAGGATGACCCGTGTCGCTGTCTCTCTGTCTGTGTGTGTCTGTGTATTTTAACCTCCAGCTCCCTTGCCCAAATATCGGTAACTGGGTTCAAGCGCAGAGAGCACAGACATAAAGGCGCGGTGCGAGGCATTTGGAGGTCTCCACTGAGATATCGGGAATTGGCAATGCTGTGAAATGCATTTATCTTTATTCCCTAAAATTATGAAACTTGACAAATTTCGGAGTCAGGATTGGGGTGAGTCCTAGCTCCATTGTCATGCAGCAGCTGTACGTCTGGCCTAACTTCCCTAAGCGTGCAAGTTCCTCCTCAGCCACAGGTCCTCAGGATGGAATAGCTGCTTTGGAGTCCTGACGTGAAGACCGAGTGATGTGATTTTAACTGTGCCTGGTGGGTGGGGGGGGGGGATAGATACTCCACAGGTGTTGGGTCTCTCCCTTCCCCATAGGCAGTGGAGCCGTCTGCTCGGTTTAGCTCCCATTCAGCTCCGACTGTTGCATGCATATGTTGGGTTCTCCAGTGAGAGAGGAGTGTGGATGTGTCACAGCTCGCGCTGAGCATAGCAGTGTTGCAGCTGGAGTGAAAACCACAATCATTTGGGAGGCCGCCATTCCCACTTCTTAGGCTGAGGATAAACATTTGCCAGTTGATTTTACAGTAACGGTTTGGAAACGGCAGGCAGTAACCACTCAGGACCCTGCCTGGGGGAGTAATGGCGGATCTTTTCTGTTTACACTCGCTGGTCAGCTGTGTAAACCGCATCCATAAGAGGCCTCGCTTCCTGCACTTGATACTTTTACAATTTAATCACATATGTGTTAGGTTTATGGAGTTATCTTCCTATCACACATCATCTGTTGCCTTTTCATTCATCTTAGCTCCCCAGCCAATGTATCATTTTCTTGAAAGCAAGAGGTGGGTAAGTGTCTATATACTCACACGGTATTAAGAAAAGTCTTATACGCTAGTTGCAAGAGGAGGAAAGAATTTGTTTCTGTGTATCGGAAATCTAAAGTTTACCCAAAAAAATGGACAGATCAGGCAAGACGCAAAGTCCCTTACAGTCTACTGTTCGGTGTCAGATGGTGACGTTACAACATTTAGTGCCACTGTAGAAGAGACTGGCCTTCCTTTGCATCCATCTCAAGACTGCACCCTGGGGCTGGGGAGAAGGCTCAGTTGGTACCACGCTTGCCTTGCAAGCACAGAATCTGAGTTTGCTCCCCAGAACCAACATAAAGCACTGGGCACGAAGGTGCATACATGCTAGGCTAGTGGTGGGGAAGTGGAGGCAGGTTGATCCCTAGTACTTACAGCCTAGTTATATTTTATTATGGGCTATCATTAGCCCCCTAAGTGGCATTCCTTGCCCACCTGTGTTTCAGACTGAACACCTGTGACTAACGGATAAAAAGCTTTTGTAGCATATTAATTTAACCAAACCTTAGTTTCTACCTACTGGAAGGCCAAGAGTCATCAGATAGCATCTGAGAGAGACCCATAACTGAAATTTCTCTGCCTTGCTATAACTGCCAATATACCTGAAAATATTTTTTTCAAGATTTTAACAAGATTGTTTTGTTAGTGTAAAAATTCCATGAAACTGCTTCCAAACTGGAGCAAGGTATTATGGGTAACCTAAATCTGGTCCATGGTCACTCATATTTGACTCCAGATTAAACTTTCTCAGACCCATCTAAGTTGGAGGTTGTGGTTTTGCATCAACACAACAAATGACATTACAGGTTCTAAGGTTTAAAACTTGGTGTCCTAGAGAACTATAATTCAGCTCACTGCAGCAAGTTTCAAAATACACTGAAGTTTTTCATTTTACAATTCTCTCTCTCTCTCTCTCTCTCTCTCTCTCTCTCTCTCTCTCTCACACACACACACACACACACACACACACACACACACACACACAAACAGAAGTGCTGGCCACACCTTATTTATGGTGACAAAACTAAGTGGGAAAAATTCTGACAATTCTGTTCTCTAAAAGCCCCTGAAAGCTTTTCTCCAAGAGACTTTCTCTGCTTCCCTTTAAGGTCATCTTGGAAGATGTGGGATGCTCTCAGGTATATGAACTGGCTGGTTAAATCCTGTGCCTTAAGATACTGCTTCTCATTTTCCCATGGGCAAGGGTCACCTGAGTCCCAGTCTGCCTGCCCGTTCTGTCCTGTTGCATCAGGGATTCCAACCTCCTTAGCAGGGCAACTGACGAAAGCCTCACAAGGGCTGATGCAAGGTCAGGCTCCCGGGGCTTCCGTGCCTGAGCAAGTTGCCTCCGTGTCCCTGTGTGACAACTGGGCTGCCTGACTGGAACATTCACCAGTCCCCAGAGCCCTGGCTTTGCATGCAGCCGTCAGAGCTTTCTTTACCAGTGAAGCAGAGCTCTGGAGAATCCTATGTACAAAGCGCAGGGAAAAACCAAGGTGAGAGGCAGACCAGGAGGGAGGAAAAGACGCCATTCCCAAACTTTGTTGGTGGCGTCTTCTCCAGATTCAGTTGTCTCCAACCACAGGCTGGATCTGCCAAACACAGCCTAGAGGGTCTCCTCTGGGGAATTCAGAGCAGAGCCGTAGTAGTTTTGCTTTCTCGGGTGATCGGGCATTGAAAAGGATGACTAATATCAAACCTACCGGGAGAAGGGGAGTTCACAGCTCAGCGCCTCCTCGCCTCCCGCGCTCTTACTCACCGGTATCTGTTTTACTGCAGGGAAGGAATGGGCTACATTTCAATGTGAAACAACTGCTTCCAGAACCTTCATTTGCCACCAGCAATTGTCACTCAAGAACAGAAAATTCAAAACAATACTGAAACATAACCCCAATTCCCGGTAGCCTGCTACTTTTAATTTTCCCAGTGGCCAGCATCCTGTTTACCAATATATTTTAAGTCAAACTTGAAAACATTAAGAAGACCAATAATTTTATTATTTGCAGTGCTGACAAAAGGCATAAGGGGGCTATTAAACACCAAGCCAGACTGGTCTCATTACACAAATCAGGCCATACTCCAGGAAGGCTGACGGAGTCAGGGTGTCCACCAAGAACCTGGCAAGTAGAACTGGCTTGATAAATAGTAGCTGGTGCTCTTGTTAGCCCAAGAGCGGGGCCCACATAGAAACTCCATGCAGAATTAGGAAAAGGAAGATAAGAAGCAGACATGCACAGCAAGTGGGGGAAGAGAGGTGGCAGAAAAGAGACCAACGGGGTGGGGGGTGGGGTTGCCCAAGCTTCCCCAGTATACACGAACACCCAGGACACACCATCCAGAATATGCACTTTTATCTGACTTTTAGATGCCACCAATCGAGGTCAAAATAGTCATATTCATGTCAGAAAACATAGTCTCTGGCTGGAAATGCAATTAGCCCTGTTTATTCTCTTCTCTTAATAAAAATGAAAGCCCCACGTGGCAATTTTCTTTCACCTATTCGCCCCTGAGATTCAGTCCTGGTGCTGTGGTTTCGTGGGTCATTTACCTATCTGTAATATTTGGAAAGTGAGGTTGATCAGGTAAAGCTTCTCCCTTCTCACCAGGCAACCAAGGGCCTCTTGATCTCCATACTGAAATGGGTGACATTTAAGACAACCCCCCTCTGGCCTGTTGGTGTGCTGGAGTGAGATAAGTAGCTGGTGTTCGTGTCCCCTTCTTCTCTGGGGGTGGGGCTGGGTATTAACCATTGATGTCCTAGAACTCATTATGGCGTGTGTGGGTCCAGGAGGATTTGAAGAGTTTCTCAGCAAAAGTATATACCCTATTATAATAGCATGTAGGTTGTGATAAAGAACTACAACATATAAAAATAGAAAGTCAAGACTGAAGAAAACCCATGCACTGCAAGTGTGCTTCAATCTAAGTAGAGAAAGATGTTTCTAGACAGCCAGCATGCCAGTCTAGGAACTGAACCCAAGAGATTCACCTCAGCCCGGAAAGCAACGGCCACCAGCATTGCCAGAACATAGCAAGTATGCCCACACACCAGGACCAGGATGGAAGGCCTGGAATCTGCATCAGGATGACCAGTGTGGCGTAGGGCTAGTCTACTCCTGTCCTTGCAGAATAACCCACCCTTCCTCCTCCTGCCATGTGGCTCCAGACACATATTGGGGACTAATCCGTAACAATTTAGTGTGTGGATAGAGATGCTGGTGGAGGGTGGGCCCAGATGCTTTTGACATCAGGTGAGCAAAAGAATAAAATGAACCATTGTAGGCGACTGGTGGGCAAAGCCAGGGATTTCCTGGAGAAGCACTCAGCTTCTGACAGGTCAGCAATGAAGGGTGAACTTCCTGGCGTCCTTATCAGGGGTCATAACTCTAACACTCCTGCCACAGAAAATGCTTAATCATGTGTTCCCAGTCATGCATCAAGGTAAAGAGCAAAACCAAAAAGTCTCAGAAATGCCCAGGGAACCTGTCTGGGTGGATTAGCTGTGCAACAGTGCCCAGGGGAGCTAGGTGAGTTAGCCTGCGGCAGAGAGCAGCCAGCTGTGGAGTAAGGAATTTGCGAGGACAGCTGCCGAAACTGCTAACGAAAACTGTCATTTTCAAACGGTTAACCTACGTGTGGTGGTGCAAAGCTGTTATCCTAGTACTGGGGGCTGGGGCAGATGGAAGAGAGAGTTCAAGGCCAGCCTGGGTGACGTGTTGAAACCTTACCTGCACTGGAGGTGTTAATACTAAATGGCTCATGTTTTTGTTTTGCTTTTTTTTTAAGTGTGGAAAAGGGATCCCCAGTGTCTGTTCCCCATACCCTTGTTCCTTATCTCCTCACAGTAAATAAAACAGTGTCATAGCCTAGTCCCCGGAACCTAAAAATACACTAGACTAAGTGGTGAAGAGAAATTCTTGGGCTGTTTGGATCAATTAAACCAAAATCCCTGACCATACAGCTCAGGCCTGAGTGTTTTGAAGCCTGCCGGAGGATTCCAAGGATGGTCATTCTGACTGCGAGAATCACGTGGTTAGAGTGTGTCCATGAGGGTAATTTTCCCATCGCAACGTCTGGATGAAGAACTCTATTCCACTTCAACCTTAATCCACTTTGCCACGTGACATCATAGAGCACGTACCTTAGTCACTGATCTAGAGCTGTGGAGAGACACCATGACCGAGGCAACTCTTAGAAAAGAAAACATTTAACCGGGGCTGGCTTACAGTTTCAGAGGTCTAGTCCATTTTCATGACGGAGGGGAGAAGGCAGCAGGCATGGTGCCGGAGCAGGAGCTGAGAGCCACATCCTGATCTGAGCGAGAACTGGGCCTAATGTGGACTTTTGAGACCTCACAGCCCACCCTCAGTGACACACTTCCAAAGTGTTCCACTCCTTGGTGACTAAGCATTCAATATATGAGCCTATGGGGCCGTTCTCATTCAAACCACCACAGACTCCCATAAACTTTTACTGAAGTGATAAGCCCTTCCATTTTTATGATTAAAACAATATTCTAGATCATGGACCAAGAGCACACAAGATTTTGTTCACCCAATCCTGCTATCAGTACAGTGGGCAGGTCTGTTGTCCTATGATAGATCTTAAGTTTTCTCCATCTGTGACCTCTGCTCACCCAAGAAACCCTTGCATGTATATCAGCCTGAAAAGTAGATGTACAAGTCAAACACCTATGAACAATAAATCCTAAAGAAAAAAATTTATTTTGAAAACAATTCTTTGATGTACAAACAGCTTATTAAAGATAAAGGCAAACTTGACCACCAGTGAGTGGGTGTGCTGTGTTTTTATGTAGAAATCATGGCTTAATATTTTATTCTGAACTATGCAGAACATATTCAGTTTTTGTTTCTTCAGAGTTAGTTGATATTTTTATTTCCTGATCATCTCTCACCACTCTAGACTTACAATGAATCCTGGGAGATGGGGACCAATGAAAGAGGCAGCCTAAAGCCCTGTGCAGTAGCCAGCTTTATTCAGAGCAATAGACAGGTCATACTCGGAGGGTTAAGAAGAATCACATGAGTAAAGTATACAATCACAGGGACTAGCTGAACATGGCAAAAACGTGCTTTTTCATAGAGGCAAATAAAGGATAGTTTAAACATTTAATTGAGTAGTGTCAGCAAGCGATAATAAAAAATCTGAAGTAAACTCAGCCCTATTTGCTACACCTGGGAGAAGCACGAAACACATTGCAAAAACAATTCCGCATTTTGACGAAACAGAGGTCACAAGACTCTTGTCTGTTTTCATGGAGTTTTCATACAAGCTCTCAGAATTCTCCTCACACAACGCCGTTCTTGGACCATGTTCTGACAAACATCAAGGCTGAGAACAATGCTTTGCAGAAATATAGTATAAAATGGAAGAGGTATGGCTAGGACTATTTCAAAAATTGTTGAAAAAAAATCTGTCCCATTCCCAAGCCAAACTTCAATTGATGATTTGTTATGAAACTCCAGCCAGCCACTCAAACAACAAATGTTAAAGTCAAACTCTCAAACACAATATATCACACAAGCAGTGGGATAGTTTTTGTTTGTTTGCTTTTCATAATCTAACCATTATGTCTTTCCAAGTACAGAAAAGTCTGTTAAGTACAGTTAAAATCGCTGCGGTTCATAGCGTGTGACATCTCTGACCGCAGTGCTGCAGGCATATTCTTTGGCATCCTGTGTCTCGACAGTGTGCACAGTGCAAAGTGCTCATGCTGTACGCTCAGAACCAAGGCTACCATGAAGGCACATAAGCACCGCGGGCCGAGGACTGCCAGAAACGGCTAGAAATGCACGCTTGGTTTTGAATTGGTATTTGTTATGGTAAGTACAGCAACGTTTTACTATTGCCCATTTGCTTGCAACTCCTCCTTCAGCTCCAGTGTCCCTCAACCTTCCTAATGATGCGACCCTTCAATACAGGTCCTCATGTTGTGGTGACCCCGAGCCGTAAAATTATTTTTGTTGCTACTTCATAACTGTAATTTTGCTACTGTTATGAATTGATAATTATTTTGCCCTGGCCTACCAGGCACTGCCAGTGTTCCATGCTTTCACACCAACCTAATCAATGTTTCCTTCATACCAAACTGCGTCAGAAAACAAAAACCAAATTTGGAGTTCTAATTTCTTTAGTCTGTGCCCCCAACCGTCAAGGTACAAAGCGGAGCATAATCATGGCTCCACTGAAGAGGACACTAGCCATTCTAGTGAGTTTGAGAGGGAAGGGATTTGCTAGAGGACATTAAAAAGCTCACTTAGCAACTGGAAGAGCCGAGTAAATGCACTAAGGTCGAGAGTCCAAAAATAGCTCACACAGCTACACGGTAAAAGTGGGTCATCAAGGGAGGTCTAAGCTCTCCCAAGACTAGGAATCTACCACCTCTTAAGCCACAGCCTCGCTGTCAACGTCAGAAAGTCACACAGAGTGGAAGCTCTCATGGACAGGAAGTTGGCTTCACACCAGGCCATGCATGCTTTTATCCTCACAGGCAAAACGTGAGTTCTGTGGCCTGCCTCTTGACATCCATAATGCAAACACCTCTATGACTGATTTTTTTTTAAGTAAAAGAATATTAGAAGCAGCAAAAGTTTGGCCTACTGCAGTCTGTCGCAGCCTTGTACCCATTCATCATCATGGTTAGACTTCCACCTAAATCCAGAACCCCTGAGGGCAAGGAGTCTGGAAACTGTGGCTAGTATGACTACTCCGAGCTCTTCGGTGCAGAGAGGCATGCTGGACGGTAGGTGAGATGGACATTGGGGGAAGATCTACAGAACTCATCACTAATCCCAAATACTGGCTTCTTACCTGGCGCAATGACAAAAGCTCCAATGTAAGGTGGCAATTGGCAAACCATTCTTTACACTCCCCACCTGTCTAGCGTGATCCTTTGACAGCTGTGGGTCAGGGAAAGGTAATGGTTTGTTTCTGCTTGCTTGATGTCATTGAGAAATGTCTCCTTCACTCTGCTGTAACACAGAACACTTTCTGTTTATCTTCAGATTCCCCAAGGAGCTTCTAAACCAGTCAGGTACCAGTAAGGGATATTTGGTAGCATTGTCGTTTGAAACACATTGTACAAATTTACTCATTTCTGAAAACTGATACAGGGAGCCGAAACACCCCTTTTCCCATTCACTTCCAAAAACAGAGAGTTTACTGTCTTGAAGAAAAGCACTTTCATGGCCTCTTGCCTTGAAGTCAATAACATGCCCTACAGAAGAGTCCCGGCGGGGATGACCAGTCTACCTTTTTCAAGATATCCTCTTTCTTATCTTCCATTCAGTTGTCTTGAAACTCCCAAGGTCTCTGGAGTAATCCCTCTGCCTGAAACAGAGAAGATCTTTGTGAGTGTCTCTCAAAGGAACAGCAGTCCCCTCCTTCAAAGTCTACGCTCAACACCAAGACCTATTTGGAGTATAGACATATTCATTTTACACAGGGCACCAAGTGTTGGGCAGAACCTTCCCATTGCATCACCCAGTCACCTGTCCACTTAGAATATGGAAGGTGGGGTCATCCTATTCGTCTCTCTACCTTCAGTCGAGACTGTAAAACCACTCTTCATTGTGCAGAAACTGATGGTGAGTTGCAATGACACGAGACACTAAATAGCCATTTTCTTTTCAAATCAGTCCCACCCCTGCTGCCTACCAAGACACTGGTTGAAAGGGAAAGGCAGCCAAGAAGGGTAAAAGGATCGGATTCAGGAGCACCATCTCACCAAGGTCTATACAGACCCAGAAAAATATTTACTCAAAAAGTTCTCTCTCTGTCTCTGTCTGTCTCTCTCTCTCCCCCTCTCCCCTCCTTCCCTTCCCTCCTCTCTCTTTCTCTGAAAAAGGAAAGAAAATGGAGATAATTATCCCAGTAATTCAATAGTTCCCTCTCCACCTGAGTTACTGGAATAATTGCCTCTCGCTGGTGGAGACTGGATTACAGGTTTAGTGGCTGTTCTGGGCTTGGATCCTAAGAGTCATCGCAGTACAGTTAACTTCTCTTTCAACGTTCCTGCTGTGAACTCCGTGCTTCCCCCACAGTATGTGTAGACCCCCCCTCCTCCTTATGTCTTTAAATGCACTCTGATCCCAGCTTCCCTGTCTAATCCTAAACCCGCTACTTGTCTATCAAATAGAGGCAGGCCCCAGCTGGTACTAGCTGGTGTGACTCCAAAAAAAGGTATTGAATGTGAAAAGAAAAAAAAAGATCAGACCATTGATAATTATATGCCGTTCCTACTGCTTTTTAAGAAGTCAAGGAAGGAATAAGAGAACCCACACACAATGTGCGTGTGCATGCATGCGTGCATGCAAGCGCGCGCGCGCGCACACACACACACACACCAGGGATTTCTTGCTGGAATGCTGCCTAGTTTGCTGCTTAAGGGCATCTTTCAACTCCCTCCCCCAAATCTCTCCAGTGGAGGATTTCGAGCATTCTTGCCTTTCTGACCTAATTTCTGACTTGTATTCTCCTTCTTAACATTCTCTCTCTCTCTCTCTCTCTCTCTCTCTCTCTCTCTCTCTCTCTCACACACACACACACACACACACACACACACACACTCACGCATACACTCACACTGCATTTCTTGCATGACCCAGCAGTCATAATTCACAGCAGTTCAGTTCTAAGGCTCCGTTCCTATGTGGCTTCCAGTCATAGCGTCATCTGTGAACTAACAGCAAGGCAAGTTCTAGCCCCCAGCTAGTTAATCTGTAAAATGAGAAGAGTAGAACACTTACAGCAGATCACTGTTTTGAAGGGTTAAAGGCTAGTGAAGCGCTTAGAAAAGAATGTCTGAAGTGAAGTGTGGTCATCTACATCAGCTCTTACTGTTCTGGACATGCCTCCGGGTGGGGCCTCATGTTATTACATCTTAATACTAAGTGCTAGCCTTGTTCATGTCCAGTGTGGGTCACTCTTCATCACTACCACAAGCCATCAAGAGGAAACACATGGGAGGAAGGATTACTTCTGGCTCATAGGCTCAGAGTGTTTTCAGTCCATGGCCAGTCAGTCAACACCTGTGCTTTTAGGGCCATGTCAAGGCAGAAAGGTCACAGCCCAAAGACGTGGCAAAGGAACACTGCTTTCCTCATAGCAGCTAAGGAGCAAAGAGAGATAGAGAAAGTTAGAGGGTAGGCATAGGGCACACCCTTGAAAGACTTGCCCTCAATGACCTACTTCTTCCAACCAGGCCTCACCTAATAATCCATTCAGCTATGAAATCACTGATAGCTTAATTCATTGGTGACATAGAGCCCTCATGGGCCAATCACCTTTGAAAAGCCCACTGCCCTGTAACCAAGCCTTTTGGGGACAATTTTGGATTCAAATCATAACGCACCTCTTCCAAAGAAGAGAGATCCTTTCTTTATTAAAAGATCATAGCTGAGCCAGGAAGATGGTTCTGTGGGGAAAGCAGAGGACCTGAATTTGCATCCCAAGAATCTACATGACAAACTGAATGAGGTAGCTCATGCTGGTCATCCTAGCACTTCTGTGGTTAGAGAAACTGTGGGGACAGCAAAGTCCCCAGAGCTCACGGGCCAGTCCTCCTGGTGTGTGCAGCAGGGAACAAGAGGCTTTTCTCAAACAACGTATAAGGTAAAGAGCAACACCCGAGTTTGTCCACTGATGTGTGTACATGCACACCATGGCACACATTGTGCCCCCCCACACACACACACAAGACCCATGACCGAGTCAGTTAGATGGTCCTTTTCTTGAATGTCCCTTAGTTGTAACTAGAGATAGCCTAGAGTCATCTGAGGAGAGTCACTACCATCAAGGAATTGACTAGATCGAAATGGCCCATAGAGATCGTGGGGAATTGTCTTGATGACTGGCTGATACAGAAGGGCCCAGTCCATTGTAAACAGTACCATCCCCGGGGAGGTGGTTCTGAGCTGTATAAGAAAGCCACTGTGTAAGTAGCTGGGTACGTACCTTCTAGTGAGCCCAAAGCAAGGCAGCAAACAGCATTCGTCTGTGGTTCCTGCTTCCAGGTTCCTGCCCTGAGTTCCCTCACTGATGGATCATGACTTGGAAGCAGAAGCCAATAAACCCTTTCCTTTTTACATTGTTTTCGGCCATCATATTTGCCACAGGTAAAGAAGGAAGCTAGAACATTCATTGCACCAACGATGAGTACCCTAGACAAAGGCAGATGCATCTAAGGAAGCTTGGAACGTGAATGTTGCCAAGGAAACAGCATGCTTGAGATACTACCCAGTTAAAGAGGGTGAGAGAGACCTGCTTGGAAGAATGGATCACTAATGAGGCTAATGTATTCTGATTGGCAATAGCCCGCAGTTACCCATGAAGTCGGGAAACAGAGGATCTATGGATAGCATGGACATTAAGATGAGTTCCCTCATTTCTTTCCTTCTGGCAGAGTTTTCTCTTAAAGTTAATCTCCTAAACAGTGATTTACAAACTTTAGCAATTATAGGAACCTGAGAAATTGTTAAAATGCAGCGTTTCCTCCTTAGAGATTCTTAGTTAGAAGGGGGTGAACCTTCATTCATTGCATTTTTTTTTTTTACTACAATGTGGATGTTTCTTGATGTCGTATAATGTACAAGCTGCCTACCTGGATATGGCACCATGGGGAAGTCTCACGTAGATGGCTCCAGATTCATAGGGAAGTTAAATTGGGTAGCTTGCCATCTGAGAAGGAATCCAGCTAGCAGTCCCCTCCTGAACGGTTCCACCTAGCCACTGCTTACAGCATTGTCTACTGCAGGCAGAGGCTGCGCTAGAGAGGGGGAAAGTTAGGCAGAGAAAAATCCCAGAACATTTGTGTTTCATTATATACAGAAAGCTTTAATAACAGGCTGGATGCTTAGTCTAAATATATGTCCCTTCCGAGTGCTACTGGCTGTGAAGCGATCCAAATGCAACCGAATACAAAGAGTGCAGAATGATTTGCTGATGGAAAAGTTACAGCTCCCCAAGGCACTGGCATTGTCTCCCAGCTCCCTGACCCTCGTTAAAAATGCTACCTTCCCAGCTCCATTAATTGGGAGGTCTCAATATAGTTAGAGAGTTGAGGAAGACTCCACAGGCCTCTGAAAGCAACAGTGCCTGTAGAGAAAGGATTTATCATCCTCCAGCCAAGCTCAATTCAACAAGTTTTCGCAGAGCACAGTTAAGTACAAAAGGGGCAAAAAGGAAGTAGAAGATACCATCAAAAGCGGCCAAGGAGGCTGGTGTCTGTCGTGGCCAAAGGAGGCACAATCAGGATGTAGACAGGGAAGGGGGGGGCATCAGGGGCGACATTGCTGATGCTGAGCGTGCAATCAGAGCGCAGAAACTCACACAGAAGCAATCGAGGGACAGCTTGGGGCCACTTTTGCAGAAAGATTCGAAAGGAGAAGCACATGCCTTTTTCCCTGCCCACTGAGTCTTTTGTCATCTTCAAAAATCTCCAAACCTGGCATGGTACTCCATTTTTCCCAGAGGGCATTTCATTGCCAGAGATGAGGAGGGTTTTGGAGATAATTGGTAGGTTGAATCCATTAGTAAATTCTATTTTTTAATAGACTATTAGGAGGTGGTGAAACTATAGAAGGCAGGGCCTGGCTGAAAGCAGTAAATCTCTGGGAACTATATCCTACCCTGGCCTCTTCCTGTTAGTTCTCTGCTCTGCATCCTGCCCACCGTGATGTGGGCTTCTTTGCTATCTCCTCCCAACCATAGCACACTGAAACCATGAACTGGAATCTATCTTCCTCCCTGAAGTTGCTTCTGTCAGTTACCAAGTCACAGCAGCAATGAAATGAACACACTAATGCTCTCCCCAATCCTTATCGAATTCCTGGAGGCAGGCACCTCTCCCCAGTGGTTTGGTTTTTTTGCTTTGTTTCAGGTTTTCAGGATTTCACCTAAAATCCAGTGACTTGCAGCAATGAATTAGCATTTTAATCTCTCTGAGTTGAGAGATACAGTTGGCCCCTTCACAAGAATGAAAATCCACATCATTAAAAAATGTGTACCCCATGTATTCCTGTGTGTTACATCCAGAAGCTTAAAGTCAGACTCAGTTTGGTTCTAAAAAAAAACACAAGATAAAGCCCTCTGACTGGCACTCAGCATAGAATATGAGCCAGGTCATTATATCCCTAGTTCTTTGCTAGCATATTTTAGGTACATAGGAGTTATTGTCCAACTTACCTAGAACTTCTGTGAGACATAATTCCATTTTATTCTAAGTGCCTACCATAAGCAAACTATAGTCATCTACACAATACACGTCTATACCACCTATATTGGGCTCCTCTTGTACCTTTAACACAACTCACAAGTGACCTCTCACAGAAATACTAATGATCCGCGAACATTTGTTAAAGCCACTGTACTGGCAGGTTTTATATCTTCTTGTCACAAGCTAAAGCTTTTAGGAGGAGGGAGCCTCAGTTGAGAAAATGCCTTCATAAGATCCGATTGTAGAGCACTTTCTTAATTAGTGATTGAGAGGGAAGGGCTCAGCCCATTGTGGGCGGTGCTGTGGTGCCCTGGGCTGGTGGTCCTAAGAAAGCAGGCTGAGCAAGCCAGTAAGCAGCATCCCTTCATGGCTTTTGCATCAGGTTCCTGTCCTGACTTCCTTTGTAGATGAACTATGATGTGGAAGGGTAAGCTGAATAAACCCTTTCCTCCCCTACTTACTCTTTAGGTCATAGTGTTTTATTGTAACAATAGAAACCTGAATTCAGCCACACAACAGCATAATGCCAGGTTTGGTGGCACATGCTTGAAATCTCAGATCTAGGGATGCAGAGACAGGCGGATCCTTGGCTAGGCTGTCTAGATTCATTGGTGAGCCTCAGGACAATGAGGAATTCTTTGTCAAAAGATGGGTTCCTGAGGATGAGACTCAAGGTTGTTCTCTCTCTCTCTCTCTCTCTCTCTCTCTCTCTCTCTCTCTCTCTCTCTCTCTCTCTCTAACACACACACACTTGTACCAGTATATACGACGTGGATGTGCACCCGCACCCCACATGAACATACCTATATACACAAGCGCACACACATGCATAACAAAAATCATTTTTGAGTGAGAGACCGACCCCCTTGTGCTCCTGAAGTATCCTCACTCTCAGCTCTCTGAGCTGTCACTCTTTATCTTGCTCCAGGCCCCTGCTGTTTCCTGTCACCATTCTCTCTGCATTTGCTGTTTTTCTGTTTATTGACTTATCAGCTGACTCTAGTAGTTTGTTGCTGATTTAAAGTCCAATGCAGAAATTGAAAGTTTAGGTATTCATTCTTGAGCTACTTTCTATGTTCTCTGTGAGCAAATTACATCTCAATATCTGCTCTCCCCCTGTGTTTCCAATCATGGTAAAGAAGGAACCAGAAGCGTTAAGTCCTCAGAGAGAAAACATGTCGTTCTCACTGATTCATTTGTATTTTTTTGAGGCAGACTGCATTGCTTCTATAGAAGAAAGAGTAATTACTTTAGTCTCTGTAATTAAAACTTTTAACTGTGACGGAACAATGAAGTTAGGACTCCCCGTGTGGTATTTCTTAAAATGCCACCCTTCAACTGGCTGCATCAATAGCATGGAATGACTGGGGAGAATTCTTGAGTTCCAGCCTAGATTATTGGATCAGAACCTGGTTTTGTTTGTGCATGTGTCTTCTTTGCTTTCTAGAAATGATGGTTAACCACAAGAGTCTCATTGCAATGAAACTGGAGCCTACTAGGTCAACAGAGACCTGGGTAACTTTAAGATTTCAAACATTCTTTAATCATTTCTCTTATTTTTTGAGATTATACTATAATTTCATCATTGTTTAAGGGCAATATATCATTGAAAATTTACATTAGAAATACTAAAATCACTGTTTTGAGACTAATAAGGTAAACAGCAAACCAAGACTTACTTACTTCCTCTGCAAAACAATTCTTCTCAAATACACTGAAGTCTGAAAACCCAGCAGGTCAGGAGAGACTCTTCTCTTAGGATGTAGAAAACTTACAAAATCATATTCTCAGGCTGAGAATAAGTTGATCTTAATTCCCACATACATAGTCATTGGCCAAGTTTAAAAAAAAAAGAAAAATCATGATTTGCCAGAATGAAAATTAGCTCCCCTGAGTCACTGTATTTGAGTGTATAAATGCTGTTAATAAAAGTACCTGTCAATACATTAGGTCCTGGGAGGCATGTCATGTCTTAAACCACTTCCTGAATTTGTGCAAATCTGCCTGCCAAGAAAGGTTTGTTCTCAGACATAGTGCCTTTGACCGCAAATAAAGTCTCTACCATCTGCTTTCACACCAGGAAAATGCCATTTGGATTCAGTGATGAAATAAAAAAATCTTCTTCACATAAATCCTGGTCTTGTTCTCTTACCCTGAGACATCTCCCGCTGAAGCCACAAGAAAAAAGAACTTCATTAATTAAGATGATGAAGTGTGAACATATGTTGTTCAAGAATATTGATACCTCCACCTACATCTCCAAACTATTAATACTCACATAGCATTGGTTTTTATGTGTTTATTGGCAATGGAAGTGTCTTATAATCAGGGCTTCAATGCCCTGTTTCTTCAGGCACTGACGTTCCTGGGAGCTTGGGGGAAAGGCGCCTTTATTTTGATAGCACCTAGCAGCTCTTCAACAGTATTCCCTGGCATTTAATTCCTCTTATGAAAATGAGAAAATGTGGACGATCAGAATACTGACAAACTAGACAAAGGAATTGAGGTCCGAATAGACAAAACACACTTTATAATCGTGGTGGATACAGGTGAGTTCTGAATCTCTAAATTCTACCCCACTGATGACTTCTGCTTTGAATACAGACGAGGACATTGCTCAATGGACAATCCATAGTCTTCAACAGACACCTGGGTTTTAGTCTCAGGCTCCTAGCTCTCCTCTGAGGAGCTGAGTTCTGAGACCCCTTTCCCCTTAGACTCAGATCTAGAGGGAAAACTGGTGGGGTGCCCTGTTCATTGGTTCACTTCTCAGCTCCCACCATCCCCCTAAGGCCAGTCTTACCATTCTCCACCCCACAGAGGGAAATATGAGCATATCCTCCCCCTAAACCACTTCTTTCTACTTCTTTTTGCTGACTCCACCCATCAAGACTTTAAGGGCATTAGGGGATTCTAAGGTCCCTTGGACTTAGACCCTCTGGGTCAGGCTTTCCACCACCTTCTCATTGCAACACAGGCCCTGAAGAAAGCTACCTGGAGAAGATGAAGGACATAGGACAGGTCTCCAGCTTCTTCTTGCCTTCTCCGAGCAAGAGCCCCTCCCTTGAAAGGCAGAACATTTGACACTAAAGAAGCCTTTGTCTCCGCATCTTTGAAATTTTCTCAGCCCAATACCTCAAGGGCATACACACACATTAGGGGTACTTTTCTGTCATCCCCGCTTCTGGCAATCGCGCCACCGTTCTTTCAGGGTGAACATTCCAGGGTCTCATATCAGGTCAAATAGACGCTTCCCATCATTTCTAACAGCCAGGTCTCTCCTGACAACTGTTCTGATGTTTACACGCGAGGATTCTACGAGACTCTGTTGCTCCATCTTTATTTCCAGACGACTCCAGGTAAGCATCACTTTCCTCATGTCCTGCTTCTTTACCAACTTTCCACACCCTCGGTACAGGGAAGACTTACAAGTGCAGATTCTGAATCCACCACTTAATAACTCTACTACTTTAGGCAAGTCCCTGAACCCACCTGTGCCTCTGTAATCTCATCCTAGAATCAGATATTATAGTATACACCCTACCAAACTGATCTGAGGATTAAGCAGGTTAATACAGACCCATCGGGCACTTACTGGGTGTGAGGTAAGCAATGGCTCTTATTGCTGTTGTTACTGAATGTGGTCCAAACATCTAAGCCAACATCCAACAGTGTGTAACCCAGAACGGCACCTTCGATACTGGAGATGCTATCCCGGGGCTCTCTAACAGCTTCTGAAACTAATTAGAGCCACACTTAACAGTGGTAAGCACGGTGGCCAATGAGTCATTTGCTCTAACAGAAAGAAGATTTAATTTGAGACACGAGCCTAGCAGAAATACAGAAAGCTGAGGGGAAAGGTAGCGTTCGCCCCTCGGCTGCTCCCTGGGACATGCGCTATGCTCTAAGAAGCCAGAAGGGGAGATTTGAACTGATTATAATCTAATGAGGCTGCCAAATCGGTTTTATTTTCCAAATACAACATAATGACCGGTGAGTGTTAATGGGCCCCGAGCCAAAATTATTTGAACTGGTAGTGTTATGTGTGTGGGTCGGGTCAGCCACTGTGGCACTAAGGGAACAATCATCTTTCAAGCCTGAGTGGAAGCCTCCCTTGGTACTGAAAAAGACAGTGATGTACAGGGTGTGGGGAGGATAGACCTGATTACTGTCATCGCAGAGGACGACAGAATGGAAACCGTGAAAGGGGAGAAGAGAAGAAAGAAGGGCAAAGGAGCAGGAAAATAGTGCTGGCGCTGAGAAGGATTAAGACGAAGGTGGAAGACGGCTTTTCTAGGAGCAATAAGAATGGAAGTGAAAGTGGCTGCCAGCGACAGAGGCAGCTAGGGCTGGCAGCCAAGCGTCGGGGCAAGACTCAAAGACACTAAACAAATAAGATTTTAAAGTAAAACCACGAGAACAACCTGTCAACTCCCAGCAATACAATTTGTAAACATTTGCTAAAGCGCTTAGTGAAGGACGGAGAACGGACGGAGCTGGCGGATAAGAAGCGTGAGCACCATCCAGACAGGTTTCAGAAACTCTGGAGTCCTGAGTCTTCAACCACAGCAGGTGGCTGGGGATCAGAGTTCCTTGGGACTTCCCCAGTCTTCTAGTTCTTTCTGCTTCTTGGGAACAAGAAAGGTTCAGTGTGCGTGGTAGCCTTAGACAAACATCTCTTGGTTCCCGGGGAAAGTCGGGCTCTTCACCGATTGGCTGGTTCTGAAGTTAGCAGAGGGGAGGAGCCTCCAGGAAAGTCTACTCTTCGTGTGACTAGAGAAAGCTTTAGGGGCATCTGATACACTTTACAGCAATGACACTCCAAAAATTACCAAGCTTCCGGAAAGTAGTCACACTGTAAAACAAGTGACCACTCTCGGCCCCAGTACAATGCAGAGATAGGGAAAGAACTTCTGTTTCTGGGCTATATTTTACTCTTATGTAGAAAATGCACATGGAAATGGCTTCTCCTCACCCAGGTACGGGGTCACAGGTCCGATAACTGCGTTGGTTTCACACATACACCAAAATAGTCATAAGGGAAATATCAGAGCGAGCAGTTGTTTTAGGCAATAGTTTGCAAAAGCTGAGAAAAAAAAAAACCCTCAAGTAATTGAGACTTTTAAATAGTTGTGGACTTAAAACGTATGTGTGGATTTTAAAATAAAGATGAATTTAACATGAATGGATGGCATTACCTAGATGCATTTGTTGAAACAGGAGGGCAGATCTTTAGAACAAAAGACACCACTCACTTTTCTTTGTTCCTCCAAAAGCTTTTGCATTAGTTGCTTTTGGGGTTGTGGTTGCTGACAATGAACGCTTGGGTTTGGTGGCTTGTTTGTTTAAAGTTGATAAATACCTGACAAGCGGCATCTCAAATAAGGAGAGATTTATTTTGGCTCGCAGTCTGAGGAAACGGTCTATCACCGAGGAGAAGGCACGCTCAGAATTTTTAGTGGTGGAAATATGTGTCTGGATCTCCTCGGATCTCCATGGATTAGGAAGCAGAGAAGACCAGCGCTCATACAGCTTTCATGCCTTCCTCTTTTATAGCCTGGCTCCCAAGCCCATGGAATGCTGCATCTCCCATGCAAGGTGATGCTTGGTGGATCACCTCTAGAAGAGTCCTCATTCACTCCGCGGCCAGAGGCATGTCTGCCAGGTGATTCTAGATCCAGTCAAGACGACAGTGAAGATTGACAGTCACCATTTCACAGGATGGGGGCTCTCACCATGAGGCTACAGAACCATCTGTTCTGCACAGTTCCCTAGGGTAGGAAACTAATTGTGGGATAGGTTTTTTTTAGAGAGTTTGAGCAGTAACAGAGACCTTACACAAACATCAGTGTAGCGGGTGTTCACACCACCCGTGACCTTGGCTATTTGGGGCAACAGGCTCTCGTGGTTTCGCATATTTCCACCTACGCACCAGTCTCTCTCCTACCTCCTCGCTCCCCATTGCCACGAACCCTGGATAGAAGGCTGCTGACACCTGCCTGAATTCGAGTGTTGGTTCACTTTCCATAGGCCTTCTCAGACTTTCTGCCTTGGCTCCCCTCTGCTGAACCCACAGAATTTGCATTTTGCTGTTTTCCATCAGTCCTACCGGAGAACCTGGCTCCAGATGTGGAGGCTGCAAATGCAGAAACGTCTGCACGTAGAAAACCACAAAAATTTCAACAGGCTCCGTCCAGACACAAGGTGCCTCCTAGGGTTCTGTGGTCTCTTCTGGGAAGAAGACCTAAGTTACAAAACCATTGTCCACCTCCATTATTTGGGATTATTTAATGACTCTTTTTAATGAAGAAAAACCCTCACTAAAACCTCTTTATATATATATATATATATATATATATATATATATATTTGGTTTTTCGAGACAGGGTTTCTCTGTGGCTTTGGAGCCTGTCCTGGAACTAGCTCTGTAGACCAGGCTGGTCTCGAACTCACAGAGATCCGCCTGCCTCTACCTCCCGAGTGCTGGGATTAAAGGCGTGCGCCACCAACGCCCGGCCTCACTGAATGTATTTCAAATTGCCATTAGATGAAGCTGCATTTCTCAGATTCTTTGCTGCTTTCATCCACTCACCTCCATAAAGGATAACATGAGCTGCCTCTACACACCAGGTTTTAGGAATGCCCACACATATTCCAGCCTCAGATTAGAGATGCCTTCCCCTAAACCACACAGCTGGGAAGGAAAACAGGCAGAGATACATGCCTGACTCTGACTCCAAACCTGACTCTTCCTCCACTTAAACCAGGAACCGTATCTCATGCACTGAAGGCCAAAACCTAAACCCAGAGGGATTTGTGGATGGCCGGAGGAAAAAGGAAGGCAGTCTTCCGGACTCCTTCCCAACAGTGTCTATGTGATCAAAGGAGTCCATTCGGTCTCTCTAATAAACACAGATTACTCTTGTGTTGGGCCCAGCTATAAGCACTGTGTATCAGAAGACAAAAAGGAAAAAAACAACCTTTTATCTTCAGAACCGACAATAAGGGATGCAGGAAGAAAAGAGGAACAGGAGGAGGCAATTAATATAACTTTCAAAACAATATTAAGCAGTAACAACCACTATAAGTGGGGGAGGGAGGATATGACATGATGGTAATATAAGGGCCAAATGTAGACTCTCTGGATAGGTGACTTTTGAGCCAACTTGAAGGAACAGGCTTGATCTTTTATCAGATTATGTCTTGAGGAAGAGTGGTCCACCTGGGAAGAAGAGCTGGCTCAAAGTCCCTGCGGTACTCCAAGGTACAGTACTGAGCCTAGCGTCAGCAGAAACGACAGTGGTCAGAAGTGTTAGCAGACAGTTGCTATAACAAGAAGGCCAGACATTAGGGGCTGTGATGTGTGTGTGTGTGTGTGTGTGTGTGTGTGTGTGTGTGTGTGTGTTTTGAAGGATCAGTTCTATGGTGAACTACCCAGCACCTGCTAGAACCTCAAAGACTTTCATCCACTGTTTTTAGGACTCAAAAGAAAAAAACAAAGGTAAGGTAATCAATGTGACATTTTATCAAGCAATCTCATGTCCACCACAAGACCTGCACCCAGCTCCGTTTTTCAAGAAAGCGGCGATTAGGAACAAGAAAAGTCTCGTGCCAGCTGCAGCTGCAGCATCTGCATGCTTCTTTCTCCGCAGAACTGTGCCTCTTGTCTTTTCCTGTCTATTCCAGGAAGCATCAAGCCCAGATGTCTCAGATGCTGACCTTCAGGGAGTTCTTAGGGCTTCTGTACGATGACTAAGACCCATCTTCTCCATGTGGCCCTGTCTGGGTATTTTTATTCCTTGCATCTGAACTTCGTCTATTGTCCGGGTACCCAGATACTCTAGGAATTAGATGCTGCCTTGATGTTGTTCAGCGGTACCCTAAACCCCTTGCCACATTCCTTGAGAGCCAGAGTGACCTGTCCACCTGGACTGGGATTCCCTCTCAAGGCATGGAGAATCTTCCAAACTGTTGTTCCTGGTTTGCTGGACTGGCTGTTCTTCTACAGTATAGCTTAACTAGTCCACATCCGCTTATACGCAGTGAATTTCTATCCGTGATGCTTTCCCCTGGAAACCTACGGCACAGGAGAGATATGAAGAGCAGCAGGCGAGGAGGTGCTTGTCCACACTGATGCTGTCTAGAGTCTACCTGAGAATAGGAGGGCCGTGGCCCAAGGTGGATCTGGGCCACGTGGCTGGACTAGGGAGTCCTGGTGCGTTGGTAAATAGACCTGAAAGGCAATATATTATCTCTACTCCTGACAGAGAATGCTTCAAATATCCTTACAGAAGCTAATACATAGTTTTCTTTTTTATACCAAATTCATGCATGCTTATTATTTGTACAATTCAAATAATTCTGAGTCTTATAAGTAGGAGATAGACCTCCCTCACTTTTCTTTTCTCCTGACCCACCCTTTCCTCCTGCCCAGCCACCTGGACAGCAGGTCACCCACTCTTACAGTCTGCTAGATACAGCTTTTCTCTCTTTTTCCTTTTTGAGATCGTAGTACAGTTACAACATTCTCCCTTCCCTTTCCTCCCTCCAAACCCTCCCAGAAACTCCTTCCCACTCCTTCACATTCTTGGTCTGCTCCCTCACTAATTGTATTGTTATGAATAAATGTATATGTATATGCATTTATAGTATTCCTAAATATAATCCCTTCAGTTCATAGCTATTTTCCCTATGAATATACAAATTCATTTAATGTCTACTATGTACGCTGCTCTGCAACTTGTTTTCGGTTTTGAAATTGAACAGTGCAACACAGCCCCACATTATGGGAACACCGACACCTACAACCATCTCACTGCTTCTCGACAACTGATTTGATTGCATGAACAGGTTCTGTTTCTAATCAATTTAATCACAATCCTATTGTTGAGTAAGTATTAGACAGGGTCATCTCATTTTTAAGCTATTACAATCATGTGATTAATGCTCAGATACATGCATCTTTGAACATAAATATAACCAAACAGAACAAATTCTAGGATGCGAGCTTTCAGGATAGCCACTGTGGAAATGCCCTCACAAGCTTCCATTTACCGGTCAATTAAGAGGTTCATTTTGTGAATCTTTTCACAAATTATGTTGTCCGAGAGAAGGAGACAGAGTCGCCACTAGGAGTTAATGTCATTAATCAATTCACAGCCGAAGCAGATCAAGTCTTGAGCAGGTAATGAGTGAATTTGTGGCTAACTCAAGGTGGAGAGTGATCCCAGACGACACACAAGCCTTCATTGCTTCTAGTGACTTTAGGAAAACCCCTCTTTAGGAATGCTGGTTTAGGTGGGGAAAGGGAGACCTTCTGGTGCAGAAGAGCTGTGTCAGGCTATGTAGCATGGCTGTGTAAATCTCAGTGGCCTGAGTACATGCTACCAGTATCCTCTGTATCATTCACCCTTTGCAGCAAGCTGTAGTGGTGACATAGCCACATGTCGTGGGTCCTGTTTGTTTAGACAGACACTGACTTCATTGCTACACTCCCATGTGAGAATGTAGCTAATATGTGGAACACTCACACAGCCATGGTCAGTTTCTCTAAGAGCTGAACATTTATGTAAAAATCAACTCTTTCTCGTAATTTTATACTTTTATAATTTTATTTCATGTGGGACAAAGATAGGATTCCATCTTATCGAGAAAAGCTGGGCGGTGGTGGTTCATGCCTTTAATTCCAGTACTCAGGAGGCAGAGGCAGGCAGTTTGTGAGTTTAAGGCCCACTTGGTCTACAAAGTGAGTTCCAGGACAGCTAGGGCTGTTACACAGAGAAACCCTGTTTCAAAATACAAAAAGCAACAACAACAAAAATATCTTAGTAAGAAGTGAAAGAAAGATCTTGGATAAGTTAATTTTTTTTTTCTTTAATTCCACTTGGATTTTGTAACAAGTGACTAGAAGTTGTCATTCCAGAATATACCACCAGAGGGCAGTGATGCAAAGTTCAATTGTCTCACAATGCAACTGACTTTTTAAAACTTATTGAAATGCTCCTCATTGATAAATGTCTTCCCTTCTGTTACTTGAGCAAAACTTTGAACACAAACATGTCACATTAGAATTAACTAGAAGCATAAAGTATGTTACATACAATCATGATATAGATGCTTATATTCTTATTAGAGCGTGTAAATATTTTCTTCTTAAAAATAGCCATGTATAAGTCAGACCTTGTGGTACAAACCACTAAAAACAGCACGCAGAAGACTCCAGCAGGCAGATCTCTGTGAGTTCAAGACCTTCCTGGCCTAGCTAGCAAGTTTCAGAACAGTCAAGGCTAAGAGACCCTGTCTCAAATATATATATATATATATATGGAAATATATAAATATATTATTTAGAAATATATTTTATATAATATATGTAATATATACTACACAAGGAGAAATATATATGAAAATAGAAAGGAACCCAGAGTATTTGCAGAATTACATGCCTTAATCTCTTCAACTCATTTCTCTGGATTTTCTAGTTCCCACCGTTTTTATCACCCCTCTGGGTCTGACTTTTAACAAACTTCAGCTAGGCTATACTGTAAACAGGGTGTCTGGACAAGATCTGGCTTCCAACCTCAGCTTCTTTTTTCTGTAACTTTCTTTTTATTTATCCTCTGTGTTCTTTGCAGCACGCATCTTAATCCCGTTCATTTCCTATTCCTCTGTACCTGCCCTCTGCCGTTGCAGCTCTCCACCCCCAGGGAAAACTTAAGAGAAAAACAAAAACGGTGTGTGGGGGGGGGCTCTTCATGGAAGCTGAAGTGCCACACAATGAGCCAACGAGTCACACAGAAAACCCTTTAGTGTATCTTTACCTGCAAGTGTTCATTGCAGAGTCTTGATTTCTGCTACACTATCGATGCTGGGCCCTCACTAGGACTCCTCTTGGATATCCTACTGCTGCCCTGTGTTGTGGAGATCCCGCAGCTTTGAGTCTGCAGGACCGGTCACTTCCCATGCTCCAGCAGATCACAGATGGAGGGGATATTGGGATGGGCCGATATAACCCTGGTTCTAGGCCTGGGTGCTTTCCCTTGTCCTCACCACCAGGGTGCGCTCTCCTGAATCGTCTTGGCTTCTTCAGACTTCCAACAGGGACTGCGGACTTGTGAACCTCCAGAAATTATCCAGGCCTTCAGGAGCAGATTAGGACTGTCGAGACACCCATTTTTGTGAACTGAAGAACCCCCTGAGTCTCAGTTTCTCCAGGGAGAAGCCAGCAGTGTATTCAGCAAGCCCTCCTAATCAACCTCCAGCTAGAGAGCCTTCTCCTGTTGGATCTGCTCCTCTAGAGCAGCGAGCTGCATGGCAGAACTGAGGACTGCGCAGGCAAAGCAGTTTCTGGGGGGAAATGAAATGCAGTTTGCTTTGAGAGATCAAAAGAATCTTACAAAGCAAAGAATTGTCACCATCGTTATTACTGTCAACCCCACTATGATTAGATGCAGCGGAGGTTTGCCAGGTTGCACAGTAGTGATACAAGCAGACTGTAATTCAGTCTACAGGAAAGAAAGACAGAAATAAAGAAGACAGAAAGAAAGAAAGAAAGAAAGAAAGAAAGAAAGAAAGAAAGAAAGAAAGAAAGAAAGAAAGAAAGAAAGAAAGAAAAAAGAAAAAAGATAAACAAACAGGAAAAAAAAGTAGCCAAGTTGAGGAGCAGGCACTCCAGAGAGTCAGAGCTGGAACAAGGACTGATAAAGGAGGCTGAAACACATTCGCAGGTGTGCTGGCCCCAGACTCAGAGGAGGCCACAGTGCAGCAGGAACAGACTCTGCTACCAACCTAATATTTCAGAAGGGAGACACCTAGCCCAGAAAGCACCCCTGGGAAATGTGAAGCCCAAGCGGTGTTAGCCCTGGAACCAAAGAGAAAGAGGGTTTCTGTTTGCTTCCGATCTCGACGCCATCCCTGTGCTGGCCCCATCACAGCTCCCTGTACTCAGAGACTGTCTGTGTATTTCCAAGACCGGTAGCCCGCGCAGTAACGCTCCACAGCCTGACGAGAAAGCTCCCCCTGCCTCCCTCCACTAGCACAGGAAGGGGCCTTGCCAGCAACTGTCCTAAAGCATCAATGTCAAATGCTCCAGGCGGGCGGCAGCAGCCCCGGAGCCCTGGGCTGGGTGTTTGCTCGTTGCACGGGCAGTGGGAAGCAGAGGCCTACTGCTGCTCCAGCAGGCCAGACAGAAGCTAATTACAGCAACCTGAACCTGCCGTGACTAACATGCTTATTTAATTTCAAATGTTTGTTTGTTGACCTACAGAAATCAAATATAGCGGCCTCAAGGGCCAGGCCTCTACTGGGGCCCAGGGAGCGATGTCTGTGTGCAGAGCAATTACCCAGGCCTGAGTGTAGGCCGAGGTTGGGTTGCGTGGCAATACCTGGAACGGAATCCCCTTGGAAAGATGTCAGTTCTGTGGGGAATGTGGTTCAGCTTGGGCATGACATGAAAGGAAGGAAGCAGGCCACGGGAAGGCCATGGCCAGCGACGTCTCTCCAGCGTGGTTAATTTGCGGTAATAATCTTCACGTCCTCCACCAAGAGCCCACTCTGTTTCAAGTCCACTCTGTACATTATCACATCCACCTGGCTTTGCAGACAAGGGAGCTTGGTTTTGTTTCCAATTTCAGGTTAAAAATAAAAACGCAAGCCTGTAAACATTTAAATAACAGGCTCATGGCCGTGATGTAATAATAACACAGGTTCAGTGTCTCTGCCTCAAAAACCCAAGATCTGAAAAGCACCCAAACTTGAAACTTTTTTGAGCCCTGACATGTTACTACAGCTGGAAAATTCCACACCTGATTTCACGCGATCACTGTAAAAATGCAGGCACATTAAAAGTGTTCTGCAAAACATCCGAGCTATGCAGACAATGTTTATAGAAAACATAACGGAATTTTATATTTAGACTTCAGTCTCGTCCCCAGGATATTTCATCATGCGTGTGAAAATACCCCCAGCCACCAATTTTTAATATGAAATAATTTGATCTCATGTATTTTGAGTGAAGAACACTCAATCTGCATTTGTGGAAAACCCTTCAGTGTACATCCCATAGCTTCTAACTGAGCTCTTACTACAGAGTCATTTGGATTTATGTCGGTTCATGCTAACTGTGAGGTAAGGGTTGTCATTAACCCCATTTCTAGATGAGGGGACTGAAGCTCGGGGATACTAAGTCATCTATCTAAGGATGGGAGATTCCTGCAGCCGAGCCTGGAATCACTGTGTAAAGCTGACTCTGTGGACGAGGATCATACAGTGTCAAATGAAGATGCAAACGTAGCCAGTCTGGCTTCAAATCTGGTACTCCTCTCCAGCTCAAAGTTACTCACTTCTCCAAATGCTCCTGTTGTCGGAGAGGCAGGAAGAGCTTTGGAGGCCACAGCACATAGGAGGAAGCTGCTCTAATCCAAGTGCCATCCCGAGCAAACTTAGAGCAGAGCTAAAAGGAAGCAGGCATGAGAGAGGCTAACATCACTGCCACCACCCAAGCATCCTGGTGCCCCAGTGAGAGTCAAACCAAGCCCAGGAGCCTGGAGCAGCCTTCAGTTATTAAGAATGATATTAATGACCACTGGTGTTTACAGTTTGGCACAAGACACTGTTCAAAGCCCCAACCCGTCTTCTCTGTCTTATGTTCCCACTCTATGTACAAGACAACTGGGGCTCAGAGAACACCTAGAAGCCCCGACAAAGAAGAAGGAGCTCCTCGAAGAAGAAGGAGCAGCATCTGACACTGGAGCAGATCTCACCCTAGAGCCCCAAGCCAGACACTGTCTGCCCCTAAACAACATGCCAGGGTGAAGAGAGCGCACCTAAAGCCCAGTTCATTAGGCTTATCTATCTGCCTGCTCAATGAGCACACTCATTCTTTTTCCTTACAATAGGGGTGAAATGTAATGAGAGAGTTCCTGTTTATAAAGGTTAAAGAGATGGGGCTGGAGAGGTGGCTCAGAGGTTAAGAGGACTGACTGTTCTTTCAGAGGTCCCGGGTTCAATTCCCAGCACCCACAACTGTCCATAACTCCAGTTCCAGGGGATCTAATGCTCTCACAGAGACATAACATGCAGGCAAAACACCAAATGCACATAAAAAACAATAAAGACTAAAGAGCCAGAAAAGGTGACACATGTTTTTGATCCCAGCACTTGGGAGGCAGAGGCAGGAGGATTTCTGAGAATCTGTGAGCTTGAGACCAGCCTGGTCTACATATAGACCCTGTCTTTAAAAGAAAAAAGGTGTATAAAGTTTTCTAAGCTGTTAACTAAATAAATAGCAAAACTTTTTTTAAAATACACATTTTTTGCTGTTTATTATAATCAGTTTAACCCACAAAATGTAAAATGGAAATACGATTTTTACACACACACACACACGAATATACGCATGCACACTCCTTCACCCACCGATCATTAAAAGAAGGTTCTCTCTGGGAGGAAGTGTGCAGGTGTGTTTCCTGAACGGATGAAATTCCAAGGCACACATCACACATTCTGACGCTGCCGCTCTCTGCAACCCTCCTTTGCCCCCCCCCCCCCAATATTGTGGAACTCCTAAAAGAATCCCCACAGACTTCACAGTACCGGAAACAGATCTCAACAACTCACCAGGTGTTTTCTCGGCACTAATCACGAGTCACAGGGCGATTTAGAAGTGGTACCGGGGGTCTTCATTACCAGAGAGAAATGGGTCTTGATCCTGTCAGCAGCCTCAAGTCCAATAGGAAAAAAAAAATTCACATGGCCCTAACAGCTTTGAACAAACCACATTTAATCCACATTTGTTTAGATCAGAGTTAGTTTGAAGAGAAAATAAGTGCTAGGAATATTTCTCCACAAACAGCCACTTCAGAATGTGTCTGCGTAGCTAGCTTCTTGTTATGGAGAAAATGGATGTGGACTAAAGTGCATATATTTAGCCATTTCGTGTGATGGGTTTATTACTCCATACACTGCTAAGCCTCCAGAGACTGGCATTTAATTAAATGCAGAGAAGTATTCATGGATAGATTTCCAATTTACCGTTTCTATGCCAAGAGTCTCCGAGGTCTCATTTCCGTTTAGAAAATTCTACTGCCACAAAAAGAGGGATTAATGAAATTAAATGGCTTCTATCTTCCTTAGGACTGCAACCTACTCCTACATGAACTCTGGGTTTGGGGCACAGGTCAAAAGTGCACCCTGTCTACAGGGAAAGCCTCTTCCTCTGCGGCCCTGAACACACACACACACACACACACACACACACACACACTTTAATTTGAAAATTCCATAAAGAGTCAACAGCAGCGCTCCAGCCTCTTTGGACCACACGTCTCCGTCCTCTCTGCACAGAGTCCTCTACTGATAGACAAGGCCCACGTTCAGATCTGGAAAAAGCACCCAGTCCCACCACGGAGGACTATGACAGCGTTGTCAGCTCCAGGAGACGGTTTCAACTTCTGGTCCTCTTGCGAACTTCTTTTTTTTTTTCCTAAAAAGATCAAAAAGAGTGTCTAGGTTCAGGGACGCAGTGTTAAACAACTTAAAACAGAGCAGAGACCAGGGCCCCATCTTGCCACATCCGTCCTGGTCCCAACACAGCCTCTGTCTTAGTCTGAGAGACTAAAGTCTTAGGTTTTTTTGTTTGTTTGTTTGTGAGGCGTTTTTGTTTTATTTTGAGACAGGGTCTCACTATGTATCCCCTGGCTGGCCTGGAACTTCCTAAGTAGACCAGACTGGTCTCAGACTCATAGAGATCCTCCTTCCTCGGCCTCCTGAGCGTGAACATACTGTTCTGAAAGGCACCTGAAATCCAACACATTTGTCCATTCATCATTTTGTCAATCAGAGTGCTTTATGTCACCAGCCAGCCTGCCTGAAAACACCTAGTTATTTCAGATGATCATCTTGGGGTCTTCTGATCCTGTTGCCTCACCAAGTGGCCTCAATATCACGTGACTCCTGTTTTTTAGGGTCATCCCACCTGTACCCCATCCCTGCTTCCCACTGTTTTTCCTCAGACAAAGACTTTATCACTTCTTGCCCGGTCTGCCATCATCTCCCCAGAACAATGTTCTCCCCGACACAAAGAGAGATTTGCACGCTTCCATGAGGCTCACCCTGAAGGACAGATTCTTCCACTCAGAAGACTGCAGAAACCCGTGACTGCCCTGAATACCCCTTGATGGGCCATAGAATCCCAAGCCCCAACTGGTGACCGCCATCTGCTTCTCCAAAGTCATCCTCCAGTGCACTCAAGCACCTCCCTGTGCTTTCCGACATCCCAGGCCCGAGTGCGGAGGTGCCAAACCACCTCGCTAACTCGGCCTGTCAGACTCCTGCTCCCATCTGTTCAAACGCTGCCTCCTTCCTGAAGGTGATTCTGACCCCAGCCTGACCATAGCTCCCAACAAACATACCCCCGTAGGCATGAGCCGACGTTTCTCATGTCCACATTGCCCTTGACATCTTCCACAAGATGCCACACTTCTTGCCTGGCCGTGAACTAGCTATGAATTTGCCCTGAGTACAAGCATCTTCCAGGATCACATTCAAATGCATATTCTTATAACATTTAGGACAGCCCTCTAGCTGCCATCTCGCGTCCCCACGTATGTGTGCCTTATCTCAGCTGGTCCACCTGAGACCCCCTGAGGGCGAACCCTAGTCCCCTGCGCGGGCTCCATTTCCACTCCAACAAGATGAAAGAAACGATCATGAACCAGGAAAAACTGGCCAAGCTGCAGGCACAAGTGCGCATTGGTGGGAAAGGAACTGCTCACAGAAAGAAGAAGGTGGTTCACAGAACAGCCACAGCAGATGATAAAAAACTGCAGTTCTCCTTAAAGAAGTTAGGGGTGAACAATATCTCTGGTATTGAAGAGGTGACATGTTTACAAACCAAGGAACAGTGATCCATTTTAACAACCCTCAAGTTCAGGTGTCTCTGGCAGCAAACACCTTCACCATTACAGGCTACGCCAAGACAAAACAACTGACAGAAATGCTTCCCAGCATTCTAAACCAGCTTGGGGCAGACAGTCTGACTAGTTTAAGGAGACCGGCTGAAGCTCTGCCCAAACAATCTGTGGATGGAAAAGCACCCCTTGCTACTGGAGAGGATGATGATGATGAAGTCCCAGACCTGGTAGAGAATTTTGATGAGGCTTCTAAGAACGAGGCAAACTGAACGGAGGGGACTTCTGAAGAAGTGATTCTTGCAGAAGTTACAGGAGCTGCTATTTTATATCATGGCTGCTTTTTAAAGGTCTTTTGTTTATGGATCTGATCAAATCTAGATCGCTAATATTTTTAAGCCCAAGCCCCTTGGACACTGCAGCTCTTTTCAGTTTTTGCTTAAACACAATTCATTCTTTGCAGCAAATTAAGCTGAAGAAGCCTGGGAATAAAGTTTGGAAAAAGGTTAATAAAATTCCTTGCCTAGTAAAAAAAAAACAAACAAACATTTAGGACAATGTCCTGAGCATTCATATATGAGTGTGGCCACATGGGTAAACAAAAACTACATTTGTTCTGCTTTTGGTAAGATTTGGAAGGTTTTTAAATTTTCGTATTTGTTAAGAAAAGTTTAAGACAAAGCAGTATGCTAAATGGTTAATAATACCTGATAACATCCCAAATAAAATCCTTAATCAGCTGAGCCATCTTGTTCATAAATGAGCCAGAATCAGTAGATTTGACATTTGTAATGTATAGCATTGTCAGCGGGGGTGTCGGCATATAGTATGGAGCACCCCTCTGAAGCCAGGTTTGGAGTCTCCATCCTCAATCCTTTGTCCTTCTCCTCTGTGATGTTTCTTTATGGGCCTTCTCTTTTCCCTTCTAAATGCAAGTTGGTACTGAATTTTTGGCACTTACAAATCCATCACTTTAAAAAGAGAGGACAAAAGTAATAAGCAGGTCCAGATTTGTGTTTGGTACCCCCAAAATATGCAGTTTCTCCATTTTAAGCTGATCCAGCCAAATGGCCAGTCCAATGCGCAACATATGTCCGGCCAACTGGTTGGAGTCCATGCATTTAGTTCCTTCTGTAGATTAATGAGATTATGGCATTGTTAAAAAGAAGCAGAAAAATGCTAATTTGACATCTACTATGATATACTTTACAGTTTGGGGGCTTTCTGCATTTTAAGACATTTTTAATTACTTTGTTATGCTGTGCCAATGAGGACCATATGCCCATTCTTGTCCCTCTACGGCTGTCTTCGCAGTCACCTGCGCATTCCCAGACTATGCAGATGACGGAGACCTTGCTTACTGCAGCCTCCGTTAGAAGAAGGAAGCAGCCTTCTCCTCTCTCTGTGCAGGAGCCCTCTGGCTGGAGTTGTTTCTGAAGCAAAAAACCTTATGTGTTGGAAGCTAAAAGATGAACTGACCACGAAAAGACTACTTTAAAATAGCCACCGTTTGACTGCTTCTAAAAAGAAATCCACACCGCAATACTCAGCACCAGGACCTTCCCCTGTGACTTGGGACAAACTGGAATGTTACCCACGCAGTGTGCGCTATGCGCATTTAAAATATTCTCAGTGGTTCTGCAGTTTGTGCGGAGCTGTGTGCTGCTGCTCTGCCCTGAAGGGTGTTGGGATGACTGGTGTGACATGTGCTAACACGCAGGATGTTATTCTGTCCTCTGCGAACGCGCTGAGCAACCCCTAAACTTAGCGCGGCGGCGGCGGCAAAGCTGTGCCTTCCCGCTTTGATCCTGCAGAGAGCCTTGTCTCATTGTGGTCTGTTTTGGTGGCGATGGGTTTAACGCTGCTCGGGATAAAGGGCAGCATACCTTATCCGTCCCAAGCTTTTCCTGAGCATCTATCTGGAACCTACAGCTAGACTCTCAAAAAGGAAAAATAAGCTGGGGCCCCGGCTCAGTGGGTGAAGAGCTGGCCCAGTGAGTATGAGGTCCTGAGTTTGGATCTCCAGCACTTGTGTGGAAGCCATTGCATCTGTGATCCTAGCATGAGGAGCAGAGACAGGCTGTGTGCCCCGAAGCTCATTGGCCAATCGATCTAGACCAATCGATGAGTTCCACTGTCAGTGAGCAACCCTGTCTCAAAAACTAAGGTGGAGAGCAGTTGAGGAAGGACACCGGATGTCGACCTCTGACCTCCACAGACTTGCTCATACAGTTCAGTACTGTACAAACCCACAGAAAGGATGGAAAGGGAGGAAGGGAGGGACGGAGGGAGGGAGGGAAAGGGAGGGGGAAGGAAGGAAGGAAGGAAGGAAGGAAGGAAGGAAGGAAGGAAGGAAGGAAAGAAGGAAGGAAGGAAGGTCACTCATGCTAATTGAAAAATGGCGGTAGCGTGACTTTTATGAGGCACCTGCTAAAAGCCAGCCATCATTCTAAGTACATTGCCAAATGAATTAATTAACCCCTCCTCTGCGAGACCAGTACTATTACTGGCAACTCTTTCTTACAGAGAAGAACGTGGAGGTACAGGAATGCCAAGCAGCCTGCCCCAGGTCACCCAGCTGGACACTGTCAGAACTACCCTTTGAACTGAGAGAGTCTGAGACAGATGGTGCCCTTCTCTGCTATACAGTGTGAAAAGAAAACTATGGGTAAAAGCAGCCATTTCCACTGAAAAATATAAAGAGAATAAGTTCTATCACGACTTCTTTTGAGCGATTGTTGAAGACATTTGTTTACTACAAAGACATTTGAGCATTTTTAAGGTTCCAAAATATAAAGTAATGGAGCATTCATTTAGTTATGTATTGGTGTTGTTAGCAACCGTTCAGCAAGGTGGTATACAGGAAAACAGGGTAGAACAAACCCATGCATATGCACCCCACACCACCCAGCAAGGGAGCCAGGTAGTGTTGATGCTGGCCTTTAAACCCAGCACTCAGGAGGCAGAGGCAGGCAGATCTCTGTGGGTTCAAGGCTAGCCTGGTCTACAAGAGCTAGTTCCAGGTCGGGTTCCAAAGCTACAGATAGACCCTATCTTGAAAAACCAAAAATAAATATAATAATAAGAAGAAGAAGAAGAAAAGAAGAAGAAGAAGAAGAAGAAGAAGAAGAAGAAGAAGAAGAAGAAGAAGAAGAAGAAGGAAGAAGGAGGAGGAGGAGAAGGAGGAGGAGGAGGAGGAGGAAGAAGAAGAAGAAGAAGAAGAAGAAGAAGAAGAAGAAGAAGAAGAAGAAGAAGAAGAAGAAGAAGAAGACAATGACAACACAGGGAAGATAATTTCCCATGCAGGAAGCTTCTGCTTTTGCCTGCCTGTTTTCTGGAAGACAAAGAAGGCTCCCATGTGTCATGGAGCAGGCAGTCCCTGCACATCGCAGGCCTGGCATGGACTTAAAAGAGACGATGTCAACCCCAGGAGAAAAAGGAGCAATGACCCTAGGACTGGAGAGCTGCTGCAGGTTGGCTCTGGAGGACAAGCATCTCCCCATCCCAGGCAAGGGGAAGAAGAAGGATCAGGCCTTCTTCCTCCCTGGCCCTGCTGCAGCCCCAGGAGATCCTAAAAGGCAAAGTTCCAAGGAGGTAAGGGAAGAACCATCACTTTTCTTCTTGCTCACAGGATGTTTCCTGATGTGGTGGGCGCTGGACGCAGGTGAGCCTCGGTGTTGGACTGGACATAGCCACAAATTCCATTTCTCCTCTGTCACTCATGGATCAGACACTACACCTGCTTTGGCTTATTCACGCCAGTTTCCTTGGTCTTTCCCAGCTACCTCAACCCCGGATTTGAGTTCTGTATGATAACCCATAGGACCTACCCCGTTGCCTTCCCCTCCTCCTTTCTCCTTCAAAATCTCTGTTCCAGACAGAGCTAATTCTTAAGGAGTATATCAGTTCTCACTTCCAGCCCTTTGTGCTTCCTGTTCCCTCTGTCAGGAATCCCTTCTGATTTAACCTATTGCTCCCCTACTCAACCTTTGGGATCCAGGTAACATCACTTGCTGTGAAGAGCACTGATTATTTCCAGTGTGCTCCCAGGAACCGTGTGTTACTCTCAGGGAGCAATTATAACCTTACATCTTACCGTAGCACTGAGAACCAACCCTGGCGCCGTGTGTGTTTGTTCCTCAGTACATCACTATGCAGCAAGCGTCTCCTGGGCATGGCTGTATTTTCCAACGAGCCCTGGCAGTAGCCTGTTACATCTTCCTTGCCTCTTGTGTTTCGCATTCCAGCTAGATGGTCAGCCTCACGAGGGCAAAATTTCTGTGCCTTGTGGTCCCTGTGCCCCAGCCTAGTGTCTAACAGATACAATGAACTGAATAAACATGGATAAGCATCTCTGCACCTCAGTTTCCCCTTCTACAAAATGAGGGGACAATATTCATATCAAGGAGTGTGTGTGTGTGCACGCACGTGTGTGCACATGTACCATTATAATGAAATAGCATCACAGAACACCTGACATGAGAGAAAAATCAATGAACAGATCTGCACTGTGAGATCAACCTGTACTTTTGACCATCTTATAAATTCTAAGGAAGACTTGTGCTCTTCGGGCTGCCTACCCCTCATTGTAGAAGTACCACTGCCTCCCTCCTTACAGTGTTCCAGGAGAGTATGTGTTCCCAGATCTGTACTAGCCAATCAGTAAATAACTGCATTAATCATTAATCATAGGCTAGACATTCAAATACACTATTCACACACCTCTTGATATCCAAAATAATGAAATCTAGCTGTGTGTAGCGGCACATACCTGCCACTCCTGTATTTGTGAGGCAGAGAAGTACGAGGATTGTCCCAGGTGTGAGACCAGTCTGGTCTTTTTCTGAACCAGCCGGGGCTTCAGGGTGAAACCCTTTCTCAAAAATGAATAAATAAAATCTCATATACAATCATAGCCATTTTCAATGGTAGTTTATTCACTGTTCTCTCTCTCCTCCCCCCTCTCTTTCAGAGAGAGAGAAGAAGGAGGAGGAGGAGGAGGAGGAGGAGGAGGAGGAGGAGGAGGAGGAGGAGGAGGAGGAGAAGGGGAGGGGGGGAGGGGAGGGGGAGGGGGAGGAGGAGGAGGAGGAGGGAGAAAGTGGGGGATAGAGGGGAGGGAGAGAGTCAGAGAGTCTCTGGGAAACACTGAAACATTTTTAAAGGACAAAGCGTTAGTCAGCTGATCTATTCAGCCACTGAGGATACCCGGTGCCAGCTAGAAGCTGAATCAGAGACAAAGACAGATGAGACACAAGACCTGTCTTTGGGGGAGTCCCCATCTATTGATAGGACTGGGCACAAGAACAATCATTCCTCAAGTGGAGATAAAAACTTGGGGTAGTACCACAGCCTCCCAGAAGAGGGAGTTAGAGAACAAGCTAGTCAGAAATGGCTTTTGTCGGTAAGGTAAGCTCTTTCCAAGGCATCAGTTTCCCGGCTCTCACTTTGTCCTCCGAGGAGATGGGGGATCAGTTCATCAACGTCCTTGTCGCAATCACTGCCTTACTACATCATAAAGGCCAGCTCTACTGAACAAAGAAGTCTCTGAGGGCATGGTTCTCATCTGAATATCTTGCTGTCACCAAAGTCTGCAGGGCAGGGCTTGGAAACTGTCCAGCTTTGCTGACGGGATTCCTAAGCACTGGTCTTTCTATTCCGCTCTCGTGGGTGGCCCTGTGACTGCGTCACTGCCTTTTTTCCTCCACAGGCTACTTTAAGTGCTGACTTGGCCTTGGCCTCTCATACTTTGTTTTGTATCCTGAAAAACAAGACCCAGATGAGATTCGGAGTGGTCACTAAGCTCGAAGAGAAGCACAAGTTAATTAAGAGCAACAAAGTGTCCAGTCGGAAGCAGCCGTCTCTTTCTGTTCCAAGCATGGCTTCAGAGGAATCCACGTGGAGCAATCTCCTGCCAGAGCCTTAGGAACAGGTGGCATGGAAGCCAACGAACAGCTGTAAGCCTCGTGTTCAAAAGGCCTCTCCGACCAACACCTTCTCCCACAGGCCAGCTCTGGACTCCACGGTCTCCCAGGATAAAGAACACTATTCTTCTATTCACCGAAAACAAGATGTCTGAAAACTATTAAAGACAACCCAGGCCATTCTAGACACTCAGGGCCACAGACCTGGTGAAATATAAGTCTTGGAACAAGTGAGCCCAAGGCACTGCTCCCTGGAGAAGCACGTTGATTTTCCAGGGCCACCACAACAAAGTACCACAAACGGAGTGGCTTCGGCAACCGAATTTTTCTCATCACCCTGGAGTCTAAGTTTCATACAGATGTTCCTCTGTGTGTATCTTTGTCCTAATCCCTTCCGACAAGAACGCGAGGCATAGTGGATCGGGGTTCACCTCATTTGACCTCTAGTTACTTCCACAGAGACCCTATTTCTAAGTACAGCTATATTCTAAGGCAGTGTGGGATAAGATTTCAACAGTCAAATTGGGGAAGGACAGAGTTCAGCTGGGAAAAAGGAATGGGAGGAAGCGTGAAGTGAGGAACGGAGGGGCTCCATCAGGAATGCACCCTTGTAGGCAATAAAGCGCACTTGTTCATAAAAGGATGAAAATGGTGGTGAAGGACTGTAGCCACCACAGCCTGCTGATGGCTTTCCGTCCTAACTACGCAGCGTGACCTTCCCCTCACATTCCACTTCCCCATTCCCAGTAGCCTGCTGGACACATGCCACCTGGACAACCTGCCAACACCGTGCACAAACAGGAAGATACAAGCTGGGCTCATGTCTTATTTCTATTATTGCTATCACCAACCTTCCAGAAATTTGAAATCCTCCCCCCTCCCCATGATCTAAAATATCACCAAGGCACTTTGCCCTTAATTTCTCATGTGTCCATTATCCATTCCCCCTTTCTCACCATCACCTCCCCATCAGCCATTATTCTGGGGACCACTGGAGATATCCCACAATGGAGTTCCTGCCCCCTTTTCTGTTCGTTTCATCTTCCTAAGCATCGCTCTTATGAACCTCCTACCTCTGCTCTAAAACTTTCCAGGGCTCCCCACTATGATAGGAAAATGCCTGGACTCTGCAGCCTCGCATCTGAAGCCTTCCACAGTCAGGCCCCCGTGTCTGACACCCCACTCTTCCCCAAACATCCCGAGGAAACGTGGACACAAATGAATGGATGCCCTGGCCAAACTCTCTGTCCCACGAGATGACACATAAGTCAGCCTATTTCTTGCCACCTTGTCGGCATAACAAGGATGCTCTGGTGTCTAACATCTCCTTTTCCACCTCTCTAGATCTGGCCTACCTACCCCACTGCCCAGCCATTCCTGACATTGCCTGTTTGTTGGGAATATCTTATATCTACTAAACCAGTTAGCAACTAAGTGTAGCATACTTTTTATATTTTCACTGTTTATTCCTATATGTTATCTTATTTTACATGCACATGTGTGAGTACGTCTTCCTCGGCAAACTCCATGAGAGCAGACACCCCATAATCCTCGTGGTACATAATAACAGCCCCAAACTTATGAGAGCTTGTCACATGCCAGGCACTGTGCTACTTTCCAGCACATTATTATTTTATTTAATTAAAACAGCAATCTGATAAGGTAGGTACTATCATTATCCTCCCTTCACAGGTGGCCATTGCAGGTTAAAATGGTTAAATAACTTGCCTGAATTAACCTAACTAGTAAGTGGCAGAGCTGGGGGACCCACAATTCTCTGCTAGAAATACCTTCACAGAGGAAACACTAAGCGTGTGCTTCTGAATTAAGGCTGTGCATGCTATCCAAATGAACAGAATGTGTGGCCTCATAGATTTCCATATCCTAATCCTAGGAACCTGTAGATACGTTAGATTAAATTGCAAAGAGGCGTTAGGGATGCAAATGACTCTAGGTTTGCTAATCAGGGCATCTTAAAATAGGGAAACGATCCTAAGCTATCTGGATGGGCCCAATGTGATCCTATGGGTCCTTAAAAGAGGATTGGGGGAGGGAGGGACAACAGAAATAGCTCTCAGGATGATGCAATGTACGAATTTGAGATGTCATTGCTGATTCTCAAGAAGGAAGAAGGTGTCTGAACTGGAAACCCTAGAAGACTAAGAAATGGGTTTGCCTCTGCAGCCTCACCCAATAAGATGGACGGTGTCAGATTTCTAAGCTACGCAAGTGTAAGATTCGATTATTTTAAGCCACCAAACTTGTGGTCTTTTATGACAGCAGCTAACTCAGGGTACAGATCCCCAGCCTGGTCAAAACTAGCCCAAGAACCGGCATTGACTGCCTTGGTGAAACCCAAGCACAATGTTCTCTTTGGAATCTCAACACCTGCCCCTACCTCACAACAGCAGAGATTATGTCATGTCCTGTATAACCTGTTTCCTGGGCTGTGCCTTTCCCACCCTGCCCCTATGACTATTCAGAATGATACGAAACTCTGAGAGTCACACATTAACAACAAATTTCCTCAGGTAAGATTATTAGGACAATCAAAGCGTGTATGGTATCCTTTAAAATTTCATTCCTAGTGCTTTACTCCAGAGCATTGCCCGTGTATTATCCCAGGTGCCTGCCCTTAAGTGTGCGTAAGTTTCAAGTGCACACCATGGTGTTTGAATTGCAGCTTTTGAGTCGATTCCAAGGATTTTATTCCTAAACTGCCCAAATAGTACCACAGGGGTGGGAGAATGCATTTTTCTGAAATGGAGGAAACCTGCTAGGTCAGTATTGTAGTCAGTGATATGGAGCAGGTGGCTGACAGCTCTCAGCTCCACGCCCTACGTGCTGAGCCAATACCGACCCAGTGGCTTTGCCTAAGTAACTTTCAGTGTATTTAAGTATGTTAGGCTGTAAAAGATCAGCGAGGTTGATGCTGGCATTCACAGCCTATTTCCTATTGCTTATCTAACTGCCGTCGCTGGACGTAGCAAATCACCAAGACCTCTCTGTCCCTTCATTCTTCAATGAATAAAGGACACATTGCTCTCAGCTAGTGTCGGTTTATGTTCCTATAGTCACGAAAACAAGAACAGCTGCCACCCTGCTATTTTTAGTACGTCACATTTGCATAATCATTTACATACAGGTTACAGCTGTGGTTAAAACATGACCTTTGTAATTCTTTCTTACCCTGACTTCACCCCTTGACCTCAGGTGTGTATATATATATTAACATTAACATTTCTAGGACCTGGTTTGCTCGTAGGTGATATGGCTTTTGCTGGCCTCAGTGCAGCTAAGGATGGCCTTGAATTCTTGACCTCCCACTGCGATTACTGGGGTGACACCAAGAATCATACCTTAAGCATAGCTAGGGATGCAGTCTACCCAACTGAATTACATGCCCAGCCCCTGGTTACTTCTTTATAGGCTACAGTGATGTTTGTGTTCAGACAAGTCCTGGTAATAGAGTCAATAGCGCACACAAGCACCGCCTCTTGTGAAGTTACACGCGAGGCCAATGGAGTCTTTTGGGGGGAGGGGAGGAACAACTTTGCCCAAGGTCACATATTTGATGAAGGGCAGCGAGTTTGGAGCCAGCTCATTTGTATCTGGAAGGCCGTGTTGTCCTTTCCACCCTTCCGCGCTATCTCGCGTTCATGCCCGATTCCTTCGGAGCCACCTGTTCCCATCCTCAACCCACCCACGTGAAGATAAAACAGGACCAAGACTCCCCAGAACTCCAGAAGAAAAAAAGAGAGAGAAAACAGAAAAGAAAAAAAAAAGCGCACGCTCCCTGGCTCCCCGCCCCCTTCCACGGGAGTCGGGGGAGCCAATGCTCGGATGCACTTCCTCGGCTCCGCTGCACCCGAGCGCCGTCAGGAGCGGGTCCGAAGTGCGCTGCCAGCCGCCGGCAGGTGCGCTCAGCCCCGCAGGACGCGTGCGCAGAGCCCCGCGGGACGCGCCCGCAGCCCCGCCCTCCGCTGCGGGGTGGAATCCCTCCCAGCTGGGCAGGAAGGCAGTTGTTTGCTTCCTGGTGGAACGTTCCACTTGAAACGGTTCCACGAGGGCTGTTCTCGCCTCCGACTCCGGGAAGAACTGTAATTAACACAGCAACAAACGCCCACGACGCTAACTGGCAACGAGAGTGTAACACGAGCCCGCTGCTCCAACCGAATTGGGCCAATTGCTTTCCCTTCTCTGCCTCCCCAGTTGGTCTGTTTTGGTTCCGCACTCATCCAACTGGAGCGTTTCTTAAAACATGTCAGTGGCTGGTGTTTGTGTTTTGAGCTGAACAGTTTCACACCCGTCGCTGGAGATGGGGCTCGGCGGGATGCTGGGCTGGGGACTCGCTTTCTGCGAGCCTCGTGAGCGTCAGGTAGAAAAGTTCCGAGGGAGGCTAGAAAGATGCCAGGGAGGAGACAGCGGGGCCTCACCGCCTCCAATTGTTTGTAGTTGCTCTGCCGTCTCCTTTTCCGACGAAGACAAGCAGAACCGGTTTGTCCGCTCTCCAACCGGAGGGTGGGGCGTCGCAGCGCACCTGGCAGCAACTCTGGGCCTCTGCGAAGTCGCAATGGGGCGGCTGAAGAAGGGATCCCGGAGGGCTCTCGAGGGAAGGGGGTTCTGCAAACAGCACTCAGGTCTGTAGGCGTGCCCTGCAGGGTTTGCGGTGGCCAGATTCAGGGACTGTTCGGACTCTTTGATCTGTGTGTAAGGGTCTGGGTTGTGACGCTTTGATTATAGTTAAACTCGCATCTGCCAAGTATGCTCCACTGCCCAGAAGCTTCTTGAGAACTGGTTTGGGACAGAATCCCCAGGCTGGTTATAGACCTCTTTTCCTGGCTTCAGACTCTTTCCTTTAACAAGGTTCTTTGATCAGCGACCTCTTCTGTCAGCTTACTTGCTTCAACGATCGCCAAAAAGCATCTGGAGGTGGGTGCAGTTCATAGAGTGCCTAGCATGCATGAAGCCTAGAGTTTGACGTTTAAACCGGTGAGGTATTTTAGGTAATCCCAGCACACCAGATGGAGTTGGCGCTGGAAGATCCGAAATTCAAGGTCTCTGACCACACAGTGAGTTTGAAACCAGCCCAGTCTGCTTAAGACCCTGTCCCCCATCTAAATAAATAAATAAATAAATAAATAAATAAATAAATAAATAAATAAATAATAAATAAATAAATAAATAAATAAATGAAATGAAATGAAATGAAATGAAATGAAACTGTACGATAGGCGGTTGCTTTTAGAGATACTGCAGCCTTGATAAGTGCCCGCTTCTGTGTGATGCTCAGAAGTAGCTCTCTGCTATGCTCTGCTAATTCTAGGGGACAATTGAGAAAGAAAAAGAAAAGTATTTGCTATACATTTCAGCCTAGAAGCGTTCAGAGGCTAGATAGATGTGGAGTCAAAACCCAAACAGGAAGATTAAATAATCATGAAGTAATAATACAAAAGTCACCCAACGCAGAAATGATCTGACGAGCCGCTTAAAGAGCATTGCTACATATTAAATACATCACTGTTGTGAGCAGCTTCTACCAAGTGTCTGCATGTCTGTAAGGTCATACGTGCCTGTATATACACATAGCAACAGGAGCAGAGAATAAAGAGTGCCTCACACGTAGTAGGGGACTACTGTGTATTGAGTCAACAGCAGGATCCTCATATTCTCCTAGGGAGAAAAAAAAACCCCAAACCAAAAACTCAGACAAAGTCACATGTATCTGTTCCAAATGTAAAGATTTACCAATAACCAAGAGACCATTTTATCTGTCGTTTAAACTATTAATTGTGTACGTTAGTCGTCATAGGTATATGCCCCCATCTGAACATGATGAATATTGGGCTCAGAGGCCACCATAGCGACTTCAGGAATTCTGCTGGTTATTCCTCTGGGCCAGAGTAACCCATGAGCCTATTAAGGCCCCTAGGACTCTCACAGATCACAGACTGTAACTTTTATAAAGCCGTTTTGTTCTCGTCAGTTATTGATCTGTAAGCCAGGTATTTTCAAGCCAGGCTTCACTTGGTGGGCCGTAATAGCTTCACTTTATTCTGTCAAGCGCTCAGAGTTCCTTAACTAGGCGCTTAGTCATGTGGATTGTGCGGGCTGAGTACCAGAGAGCAGTGAGGTGGAGAGCCCTCATCACTTGGTGATCAAGAAGAGTATTATGATTTTTAAAATGCATTTGTTTTCCATCTACTCTCTCCCACCTATTCATTTATATTTTTTTCCATTTACTCTGATGGTGAATGTCACCAGAACAGAGGGTTTTTTCCCCTCGCTGCTTTGCAACTGCACCTCAAGTGCTTAGGATAGACCCTGGGAAACAGCAAGTGCTCAGTAAGTATTTTTACTCAATCTGAATTGGATTGGATTGGATTGAGTTGGTGCTTACCTCATCAAAGATTGTCACTGTGTATCCAACATGGACACACATACCTGCATATGTCTGATGACAATCATCTTTAACAGGCAATCTGTGTATGCTTTATCCTTACTATTAAAGTCCGTACTGTCGGGATGATGCGGTCAGAGCAAACCATGACAGTGCGGAGAGGAGTTGAGAGCTGGGAAGGTGTCCGTCCAGTAGCAGATGATGAAGGCGTGAGGAAGACTAGCCTGCAGGCAAGTACCGAGAGGACCCAGCCTCGTTAGTTGTTAGCTATAAATTAAAAGTTTCTAAGTGGCAAGAAGCTCCAGTTCTCCATCACTACGGTAACCACGGCTTACGCTCGCTGGGTGCATGCTAGAAGCCGGGCACTAGTCCAGTTGTTTATGGTGACCTGATTTTCACACCGACTTCAAGGGAGGCTCTAGTGTTGTCTCCATCACACAGATGAAAACCCGTGGCCCACAGAGCTCGCAGTTAGAGCACCAGGACTCAGAGAGTGGGGGCAGAACAGAAGGGAAAATTAAAAAAGAGAGAGAGAGACTCAACATGTGAATTTGAAAGCAAAAAAGATCTAACAGAGGAGCCTGCCAAGATCTCCTTTGTTCTGTTGGACATGCGATCGGTTCACAGCTAGGTCCCATCAGCTTGGCCTGTGGGTCACTAGTAGGTAATACTCATCAGTAGCCAGCTGAGTGTCTGCACAAGGAAGCCAGGAGCTAGTGCCCAAGCCCTGAGTCAGTGGAGGATGCCAGCATTGTCTCTGCTGCTTCCCATGCACAGCCACCTCTGTGGGGACTTCTGACTGCACCTGTGGTAACCCTTCCCTGACACACTGTTAGCTCTGCTTTCCCCTTTGCCTCATTTATCTCTTTTCTGAAATCACCTTCTAAATAATCGTCTTGTCTCAGGGTCTGGTTTTTTTTTTTTTAAACCCAGATCAAATATGGTGTAGCCAGGATTTAGCAACAAGGCACCCAGGCTCATGTTAGAGACCTACAAACTAAGGAGAGCTGAATACAACCAGAGGTGAGCAAGTTTGCAGTGTTTATTTAGGGCCTAAAGCATTTCTGCACACACAACACACACACACCACTCCAGTCTTCCTTTCTTCCCCTTTCCCCATCCATATTAGCAAACAATAGGAGGGAGGGGAGAATTGGAAGAAGTGGCTGAAATTCGAGTCCCTTCTACAGCTTCCCCTTCCCTTCCCATGGGAGCTTTCTCTAACCACGACAAGCGAAACTGCACTGGAGCAGGACATTCCAATCATACTGTGTCTACTCTGTGGGTCCAAAAACAAGCGCATTCTCTCCCCAGCCCACAAAGAGAGGTCTCTGGATACTGGCCACACACTGGTCTCCAGTTCCAACAGAACGTCATCGTCACATGCCCGGCTTCCCACATAAAGTGTCCTCCCCTCTCTCCAACATCACCATCAGGAGAACTGGGCAGAGATGGCGCGGGACTCAGAGTCTGCCATCCTGTGGGTCAAAGGGAGAGGTATGCTAAATCACGTGAGAATTGAAAGTTTGAGCAGCACTGGATTATTTTTTACTGTTTTGTCTCTTAGTTTGAATACAAGTCTGTGGGCTCTTCTTGAGATACAGGTAGATACAGGAATGGAAGAGACTACACAGTACAGCAGCAGCTGGAGACAGGAAAACAGTAACATTTAGATACAACCAAACTGAAGTTTTCAGTTTTATAAGTTATTCTTGTTTAAAAGAGGATTTCAATGGAGCCAATCTGGACACATTATCTAGCATATAAGATACATTGTCAAGTGCTAATGAAAATCGTTAGGGGGAAGCTTCCTTTTCTGGCTATAGACAGATAAAAGGCAAATCCAAACTTTCTTTCTTCTCAGATCTTCAAGAAGAGCTGAACAGCAAACACCCAAACTGGAGAAGGAGTCAATTCCCAATGTAATCCACATAACGACTTTATCTGGTACATTTATTCAGCATCAAACATCTTTATATTGAAAGAAGTCAAGATCTATTTCAAATGAGAGCTCAGAAAACCAAGATCTGAGGAAATTCCCCTGGGTAAATTGTTGGTAAATTTTACAAATATTATTATTGGTTTTCAAAAGATACCAGCCTGCTGTCATGGTTCTGGCAGAGCCAGGTCCTCTACGCAGGCAAAGAAGGAAAGAGAAACTGTTCATTGTCAGGGATGTTGAGAACTGTAAAACTGCTGATTAGCTCTGTATCAAAAGTCAGCAGCAGTTGAAACCACGGCAATGCAATAACTAATCTGGAACTGGTTAAAATTCTGGCATAGCCTTGGAACCAATGGCTATCTTTGGCTGATAGAAAGTACGGAATAAAAGACCGGCAAGCTACAATGGAGATAGATAATAATAAAGTAATCTCTTGTTCTTCCTTACTGGCCTTTCTGATAATTTTTCCAATAATATAATGAAAAGATTTGAATGCTACATTAAATGGAAATACCCTATAAAAAAATGTATAGGGGAAATATGAGTAAATTCATTAAAGAACATCAATTGATAATGGACCTCTTTCTACTTCAAGCAGAATTTAATTTTCCCATGCAGAAATAAAATACACTTTTAACACTAAACATGTTAAATGTTTACCCCAAGAAAATCAAATTCATAAATTTCCAGATTCCAGTTCTCTTAACGTCATGGTTGAGCGCTCACCATTCCTTTAGGTCTCCTAGTGTCTCAGCCTCTTTCCAAGGCTGGAGGAACATTATCTGCCAGGCCCACCTCTCATCACTAAGCAGACAGTGCGAAGCCCGGGACTTCTCGCCATGGATAGACTCACACATCCAAGCAGTCTCCATTCATCAGATGCACCTTGGAGATGGGTGGTGCTGGTGGTAACAATGCCGGCAGCTGGTGCATTGAGGCCAGGTTCTCAGCAGTGCCAACTGCAGCATCTGATGTCCAGAGTTAGCATCTTTGCAGCACGCTGTGGGCATTGGTCTCAGCTTGGAGTTTCTTCCATGGGTTTGTGAGTGTCCAATATCTTACAAATAAGTTTTTCAGCTTCTAAAATTCTCTAGGTTTCTTTGAATGGTATAATTACTACTCAGGATATATTAAGAACTGCAAAATGAATTTCAGCAATTATATCCATTATAATGAAATGAAAATGAAAAGTTTTATCAAATCCCCTTTGGGATGAGCATGCGTGAGAGGCAGTCCATTTGCCACCAAGAAAATTAAGAGATGTACCAGGAGTCTACAGCCTGTATTTTCTGCTAATCGAGTTATGGGAAATAGAAGTGACAACTTCCACTTATAAGCACTTACTCATGCTCCATAACATTTAAAAAAAGCTTCTTAATATTTTGTATTTAATTATTTTGCAATTGGTGGAAAAATATTGGAGAGATAGAGGACTCTAAATCCTTCCCAGAGGGTAGAACTTGTTTAAAAAATATTTTATTTATGCCTCTGTGTGTATGCAGAAGAGAATGCTAGATCTCCTGTAGCTAGAGTTACAGGTTGTTGTGAGCCATCTGAGATGGGTGCTGGGAACCAAACTTGGGTCCTCTAGAAGAGCAGCAAATACTCTGAGCCACTAAACCGTCTGAAGATAGTATTTCAAGCAGAATATATGAGAGGGTCAAGTGGAAACTTCAGGAAGGTGTGCAGGACAGTATGAAATAAGCAAAGGTCAATTTCATTGGATCTGTTTTTACTTAATATATTACACTGTAATTCAGAAGATTCCTATAGGAAAAATTACCAAAATTCTGTCTGGAAACAGTTTTGAAGTAAAGCAGCTTTCCTCATCATCTTCATCATCATCACCATGACCATCATCATCTTCATCATCATCACCATGACCATGACCATCATCATCACCACCATCATCATCATCATCACCATGACCACCATCATCACCATCTTCATCATCATCACCATGACCATCATCATCACCACCATCATCATCACCATGACCATCATCATCTTCATCATCATCACCACCATCATCATCCAACCAAACGCAGCACGTAACCAGTGAGTTATAGGGCAAGACAGTAGCTAAAACAGGAAGTGCAGCAGGAGAAACACTGCACTGGAGGCCCAAGGTTCCCAGCACACATTACCTAAGTAAGTTTTCAACAGTAGTGGCAAATTGTGGCTTAGCATTTTGTAGCCACACTCAATGCTTTTATAGTGCTTTGTCAACAACAGTCAGAAGTCCTTCTCATCAACTATGTGGACCAGTATCACCCCATTTTAAAGAAAACACAGCAGTGAATAGAGATGCAGAGTGAAGGCCACTAATATAAGCCTCTTCGACACCACTTCCCATTTCCCTAATAACATATTCAAAATACAAATTTTTAAAAGTAAATTGCCTCATTTTGCCATCCCTCAAAAACAAAACAAAATAAAAACAAAAAGAAATAAAAAAACAAAACAGCACAGTCGCTTCTTCCTGAGATTACACACACACACACACACTAGCACACATAACAGAAGTAGTTGCCTGTTTTGTCTTCTTGGATGTCCTACCTCAACCATGGATTCACAGTCCAAAAATAATAAATCATAGTTATGGGGCGGAAGATCAGGAGCTAACGTGGGGGTCATACAAGTGTGAGGACAAGTATTTAACCCCCCCATCACCCACATAAATGCCAGAGGGAGCAGCCCCCCTGCCACACCTACAAACACGGCTACAAACCCTGGCGTTTGAAAGGAAGACACAGAGGGGCAAGATGGCTAGCTGGACTAGCTGAACTGGTAAGCTGTGAGCTCTCCCAGAGACCCTACTTCAGTAAGTGAGGTGGAGAACAATCAAGAAAGACACCAGACTCAAGTTCTGGCCCCACAAAGCACATACACATGCATCCCAAACACACACATGCCCTCACACATATATACATGCAAAGCTACAACAGGCCACCCCTAGAACAAAGGTCCCCATGAGTGCCACACAGTATAGTGAATTTCTCAAAAGCCATTCTAAGCATGAAAGGTTCTGCTCTTATTTTCTTAGTAACAAACCCATGGACCGTCAATCCACTCATATAGCTATGGAGATCACATAAGAACAAACTACCAGATCCCCTGATGACTGTAGGAGACCCAGTCTCCTTGAAAATAATATGGGCCGATGGGCCTTTGAGGCGGACAGTTCAAAACCAGGCGACCACTTGAAGCAACTTTGACCAAAACGGAATCAACTTAAACCCATTTACAAAGGTTTTCATCATACAGGGTATTACTTCACAGAAAATGAAAAAACTAACTGTACAAGTATGTCTTTTTTATTCCCTGTAATTATACTAGACCTTATATTTTCTTTTTATGAGAAAAATGTCAACAACTGCGTATTTTATTTGTAATTTAATTGAATCATTAGGTAAATGTTAGCAATTATAGGATAATGTGAATAAGAAAAAAGAAAAAGTTGTCAGATCATACTCTGACCTCCTTTTCTTCCTTGCTGCATGAATTTTTGACTATATCAAAGCAAAAATAAATTGGAATTAGTAGCGTGTTATTTTCCATTCATCTAACTTACAATTAAAGTGAAGAAAATTTGGCCTTGAAGTGTATAAAACTATTCAACATGGAAAAAATAAAAAAGAGCTCAAGCTACTCAGTGTATCTTTAGCCGGTAATTTACAAATAATGGTTTATTACTTTGGAAAAGCTGCTTTAGGAACCTTACATTTGAATATACACTGTTTTTCAAAACCTGTCCTCTCATTGCGAGCATGTTACAGTAACTGATGAAACGCTTGTTTTCGTTAGTTATATCTTAGTGTAGTTTTCATTTGAGGAAAGCACCAGTTGGGGAAGCCAAACATGAACAAAATTCTGCAAGAAAAAAAAATCAACCAAACCAAACAAAACAAAAACAGCAGCAACGAAACAACCTAAAGGCTAACACTGCAGCAAAGACATCCAAAATCCAACCCATTTACTTTCTATGAACTCTTGTCTGACTTCAGAATCAAAGCCAGCGCCTTCCACGATTCCATTCTAAAGTGATTTTATTGCTGACTGAAAGACTTCAGTTTTTGAGCAGGTCGGTAAAACAGGAGATCCCTCTCTTTGCAGGAGTTCTGAGAGCAAAGTCCTTCTGTCTCTATGAGCTTGCCTTCTGTGGGCAACCCTGCATAGGGGGCACCATTTGTGGAGACCATGAGAGATCTCGTGACTGGTGCAAGCCCCAGGAGTCGTGAACAGTAAAGTCAACAGCCTGCGCACTAGGACCATGGAGGGCAGCCACCTCTGCCTTTCTCCTCGGCAGCACCCAGAGTGCTACACGGGCGCCAGTTACTCACACCCTTAGTCTTGTCTCCCTTCTCATTACGCTCTGCAAACCAAGACTGCTAGAAGTAGCAGTTAAGTCAAGGGTGAAGGTTCAGCTACCTGCTCCAGGGGTTGATGAGGACTCGCTGTGACCTGAGACACTGGGTAGGGGACCAAGGGCTACTGGAAGCTTGGCACCACTACCACTGTCTTAACATCCATGGTTATTTTCTCTGCACCAGTCTGGCAATAATAATGACAACTAACAGTTGATTAGATAGCATACACAGAGCCATTTAAATTTCAGTACTCATAACAACACCTTCAAGTAGACATTATGCCACTGTTCACAGGCCATAAAACTGAGGCATGAAGAAGGGAAACCTTATTTCTCTGACCTCGGAGCCTATTCATTTAACTGTAACTTAATTAAATCTGCACAGTGTCTTAACCGAGGTTCATCGGAAAGTGGAGCCCAGGGCAGACCGTGATACTCTTTAATTAGGAAGTGTAACCCCGGGAAATAGCAGTGATGGGATGGGACAGGGAGGTGAAGGGGATGGGACAGGGAAGCTAGGAGAACAGACACAGACACAGTACTACAGGAACCACTGCTGACTTCTACTGAGGTCACTTCAACCACATCCTCTCTTTGGGGTGGAAGCAGCAGGGTTGATTGGAGGTTCCTGCCCTCTGGCATCCAGGTGTAGAGGGCAGGAAGAAGAGGGGTGAGCAGTTGGGAACTTGACTTTTTGATACCCAAAGTTCTGCCCCAACCTGGTCCAGACTCTCAAAGGCCATTGGCTGAAAGAGGTTCTCCATCACCTCCCCCTTTTGTCTAAATAAGAGAGTTCCAACCCAATACAAAACAATATACAATAAGAATAGATATCAAGTATAAAAATTAGAATTATAATCAGCATAAATAATATTAAGCAAGGAACATATGCTAAATGTTTCAATAGTCATTCTATCCTAAGGAGTTTAAGTCTTGTATTAAAAATGGCTTGGCTATTTGTGCAAGAAACTGATCTTTCCTGGACTACTTGATGAACTTGACCCACAGAGAAATGACTGCTGAACTTGCCTGAACATGAGACGATCCTTTGGGGTTCCTGCTACATGAAAGAGTCTGCCAGACATTCTGCAGGACACAGAAAAAGTGACTGACAAACTGCTAATATAGGCAGAACCATCTTTGAAATTTCTTGTTTCGTGGAAAAATCTGCTGAATATTATGGGCCTGTAGGCTGAAGATGGATGCCCCAATGGTACAGAAGAACTTTGGGTGACTGTCCAGGCAGTGAGATGTCTCTGTCAATTCTAAAGTTTTGGAAGTTGCTTACAATGCACTTGCTGTTTACTTAGGCAATATTACATCCTTCTGGAGTTTTTGATGGAGTTGAAAAATAGATGGTTATAATTATAGTTTTCCTTAGTTATGATAAAATATAAAGTAGATATAAATATTGTAATTGTAATTCCTACTTGATACCTGTTTTGTTATATGTAATTTTACTATGCTAAAGTTAAAAACTTTTATTTAAACCGAAAAGGGGAGGTGATGTGGGATTCCCCTCTGTATGCTGTGATTACCATTAATGAATAAAGAAACTGTTTTGGACCTATAGCAGGGCAGAACTCAGGCAGGGAAAACTAAACTGAATGCTGGGAGAAAGAAGGCAGAGTGATGAGAAGCCATGGAGCCTCCACTAGAGACAGATGCCTGACGGAACTTTACCAGGTAAGCCACAAACACGTAGTGATACACATTAATAGAAATGGGTTAAACTAATATGTAAGAGTTATACAATAAGAAGCTAGAGCTAATAAGCCAAGCAGTGATTTAATTAAAAATGGCTTGACTAAATCATAAGAGGAAAGTAACTACTACTATCTAATCTTCAGCCCCATCAAAGGCCTGAGAGGGGGATAATATTACTTGAGTAGGCAGGAAGTGCAATCAAGCAGCTTTCAAAATGTGCAGTAGATGACAGAGACAACCGGCTACCTGGGCCAAAGTCTCATTTGCAATGTTGAAGCAATCAACTTTGACTAAGGCCTAGAGTAACTGACAGACCATTTTCAGAGGCAGGAAAATTTTCAAAACTCTCTTACCCTGTCTAGGCAAGATAAGGCAGTCTTTTTTTCTTATATCCTGATTGTCCAGTCCAGACACCGTGCACTTTGTCAGTGATCAAGGCATGGGTAATTCCTTGCCCAAAGGTCAGTTTTGCCAAGAAAACAAGCTCAAAGTGAAGCATCTTCAGTGCTCAACATTTTCTCTGGAAAGAATCAGTGCTACCAGGAGCAATCGTGTCTCACATCAACAGAACCCTAAGTTATTTAAATGCCATGTTCTGCAGTTCTTTGAAATGGTTAAAGATTACCTATCTATGCAGAATATAATCTCTATGTATCTAAAGAACCTGATTAGTCTAACTATAAGTATGACAAACGTGAATGACTATTGACCTATAATACTTAATACCTAGATAACTTAAAGATTAAGACTTTACATTAGAATATTAAGCAATCTTTAAACAACTATGCAGCAAATGATGACAATGACCTCAAAATGTAAACAATATATAAATATCTTGGTCAGAGGTAGAAATGTATAAAGCAATATGATAAATATGTCCTAAAATTGTATCAATATACAAAATGTCTTAAACAAAGATAGAAACATGCATGCATACACTCTGACAAAATAACTTTGCATAGGTGTACAAATATTGCAAACAGAAATAGGAGCATATTAAATATAACAAATATAATTTAAATTTGTATCAATATATAAGAATCTATAAATCTAAATCAATGTAAATTGCCTATAAATAATAGCTCACAAGCATTCACTCTTTTAATCACTATTATTATTATTAGTGTAAGATCACACTAATCTTCCTTTTATCCAGTTCTATTTTTCCTTTTTTTTTTAAATAGATCTCTAAGCCTACATAATTTTCACCCCAACCCCAACCCTATACCTGTTATAATCAACCCCTAAATGATGTCCTTAACCCTGAGGTCAAACTTTTTTGGGAGAGGGTCGCCTTCTAGAATTGTTTCCAGCTGTCATGAGGTGCAGGGAGCCGGACAGAATCGCCATTACAAGATGACGCTGACATCCTGTCCCGCTGGAAATAAACAACTCCATATATGGCTATGCCTTTGGGAGCTGTGTGTCCCCTGCTTCCCGCATGCACGGTGGATAAGGGCCCTTGGGCCTATCCCGATGCAGTCTGGTGTCAGCTGATGGTGGCAACCAATCACAGGGCGACCCGTGTGCCTGCTTTTGTGCTCTGGGGGGGGGGGGGGGGCTCTCACTTCCTGCTCTCCCTCAACCAAGAGGCACTCCAATAAAGCGTGATCTAAAAAGAATCCTCGTGTGATGGTTGTTCTTCCTCGCTGGTCGAGAAGTTCACCACAATGAGGGTAATGTTCTTTCTATAGGATAATGTAAAACTAAGATGATGGTTAAGTTTCAAGAATATTGTCTGGTATAATTGCAAATGGTCTCTGAATAGTCAATAGGGTTTTTCTGAAGTTCTTATTTGGGGTTCTGGCCAGAATATTGTAAGAAGGTTCACCATTTCAGCTAATCAAGTTGGAACCATCTTGAGCAGCCAGTATCCAAAACCAGTCTATAGTAGCATTATCAGCATCATGATATCATATCAACCAGATGGAGTCATTGTTGAAGGGCCCCATCTTCTTCCTGGAAACTGTGGGAAGTCCTTCTGTATATGTGTTGCCTTTATTGGTTAATGAGTAAAGAAGCTTCTTTGGCCTGTAATAATATGGTAGAGTAGAGCTAGGCTGGAAAACTAAACTGAATGCTGGGAGAAAGAAGGCAGAGTCAGTGAGATGATGTGTAGCTGCCAAAGAAGAAAGACGCAAGCTGTCACCTGGAATTTTACTAGTAGGCCATGAGCCTTGTGGTAAAATATAAAATAATAGAAATGGGATGATTTAAGATGTAAGAGCTAGCTAGAAATATGCTTAAGTCAAACAGTATTGCAATTAATACAGATTTCTTTGTGTTTATTTCAGGAATCTGGGCAGTCAGGTAATGAACAAGTAGCTTCTGACTACAGTTCATTTCCCACAACTGCCCTAACAAAGTACCATAAACTTGAATGGCTTGAAATAAGAAAACTTTCTCAGCTTCTTCTGTTACAGTAAAAGCCTAAAATCAAAGTATCTGCACAATTGATTCTTTCTGAGGGCATTGATGGGGAATCTGCCTACGACTCTCTCCTGGCTTCTGGAACTGGCCAACAATCTTCATAGTCCCATGACTTGTAGATATGTCACTCTGATCTCTGCTGCCATCATCTGTGGCACTTTCTCTGTGACCCTCTGTGCCACACAAAGGTAACAGTCATGCTGTCGGAGACAACCACTTGACTCCAGCACAACCTCCTCCTAACTAATTGTATCTGCAAAAACCCTATTTCCAAATCATAGCACATTCTAAGTACAGAACAACATATCTGGGGCAGGGGGCTGTCACTCAACCCATGACATCTCTTAAGGTGATAGAGCAAGGAGACATCTGTGCAAGGTAAGGGATTAGTCTAGAGCCCAAACAACATCACAGAGTCATTCCCTATTAAAGGTAGGAATGAGCAAATTTCCACAGCCATTGAATGGACCAGCCAATGGTTTCAGGTTGTCCCTGAAAGGAAGACGTATCCTCCCAAGGGTCTACCTTAGACCTTAGAGACACAGATGGCTGGACTCTACTTCGAAGTGTCTGACTCAGAAATCTACAGCAGCACCCAAGAATCTGCATTTACAGCAGCTTCCTAGGAGGTTTGAATGTGAAGTACCTGACAGACTCCTGCACGTGAACTTGGTCCCCAGTTGGTGGAGCCATGTTGGAAGTTTGTGGAGACTTAGGAGACAGAGCCCTGCTGAGTCACTGCTAGAAGGCTTTAAGGTTTGACAGCGAGGCTCAGCCTCCTGTTTCCTCTCTGCTTCCTGAATGAGGATACATTGTGATGATCCACCTCATGTTCCTGCCACCTCATGCCTCCCCGCTGTGGTGAATTATACTCCTAAGGACACGCCAAAATAAGCTCTTCCGTCCTTAAGTTGCTTCTTGGCACAGATTTGGTGAGAGCAGCAAGGAAAGTCCAGGTGATGCCCTACTCAGGCCCAGGGACCAGCATGCAAGAAAAGTCTCAGAAGGGCATAGTTATATCAGTGGCCGACACAGAGCGGTAGAGACGTGAAGGGAATCTAGACAGGGTAGTGACTACACCTAACTGCACCACCCTTCTTTATAAACCCAAGCAACAGGGCAAGGAGTCCTTCAGGAGGAAGCCAGAGTTTTGTTGCAGCAAAGAAGGAGAGAATCCACTCAGAAAACATAAAAAGGTCGTGTAAGGAGAAACAGTAACGACTAGGTCTTTTGGGTAAAAAAGGAGCTTCCATTTTTTTCAACCACCAGTGCACAAGTGGCGCACGCAAGGAATAATGAGGGTGGTTTTAAAGCTACAGGATCATGCTGGAGCCCCTCAGCAGACCTTATGACCAAACTGGGTACTACTATCGCGTCACTCTTTGTAAAGCCCCTCTGCGGTCACTGAGCAACGACAGTCAAATGCATCTCAATACCAACCACTGTCACCCTGAGGTCTGAATAAGGGCATCTAGTATGCTACAGTCTGCTTCTGTAACTGATGAAGACGTTTACGGCATCTTCAGCTGTGAGTTCAACTCTATGGCTTTTCTAGTCTACTTTCGGAGAGAGTATAAAATTGCAGCAGTTTTACTGAGCCTGAGAAATGTCCTGTAGTTAGAAAAATTATCTCAAAGGCATGACGTGGAAGACAAATTAAAATAGGTAGTTCAAAGAAAGGGAGTGCCACCTAAGGGAAAGGAAGGCAGAAAGGATTAGCCTCCGTGTTCACACAGGCTGCCAGAAGCAGAATCTGAAATAGTATGTGTTAATTTAAGAACATCAGACTGACGGTGAACACAATGTTTAGAGACCAGAAGAACACCTGAAGGCTAAAAGCAAAGACAAGGAAGAGTTACTAAGAACCAAATGGAAAGTAGAGAAATCCATGTGGAGCAGAAGGAAGCTTCTGTTCAGAAAAGCGTGCCCATACGGGATCCACAGATTTTTAGGTTGAGACACACATTTTTACCTCCATCACTTTGAGATGAATGGCCTAAAACGCTGGAATTGAGAGATATAACTCCACATTAAGAGGGAGAATGTGTGTGTGTGTGTGTGTGTGTGTGCGCGCGCGCGTGCGTGTGTGTGTGTGTGTGTGTGGTGTGTGTGTGTATACACACATATTCATTGTAGACAGGGCATCCCTTAACCCAGGCTAGCTAAGAACTTGGTATGTGACAAAGTATAACCTTGAACTTACTGTCTCCACCTCCAGAGTATTGAAATTACTGGTGTGTGTCACCATACTTGATTTTATACAGTGTGGGACTGAACTCAGGGCTTTGTATATTGTAGGCATGCACTCTACTGACTGAATTAAAACCCCAGCCCACTTTTTTTCTTTTTATTTATTCTTCTCTAATACGATTCATCCCAACCATAACCTCTCCTCCCTCAGTCCCTTCCAGTTCACCCCCACCTCCCCTCTCCTTCAGATCCACTGCTCCTCCGTTACTCTTCAGAAAAGAGCAGGCCTCCCAGGGATATCAACCAAACATGGCATAGCAAGATGTACTTTTAAAAATAAAATAAGGGCTGGAGAGATGGCTCAGCAGTTAAGAACACCTGACTGCTCTTATAGAGGCCCTGAGTTCAATTCCCAGCAACCGCAGAGTGGGTCATAACCATAGTCTGTAATGGGATCAGATTCTTTCTTCTGGTGTGCATGAAGGCAGAGCACTTATATACATAAAATACATGAATAAATGAATCTTTAAAAGAATAAAATAAAAATAAAGTAAAATGCATCTCACTGTATAAATGTGAGAAAATTCTGAATATTTTTATTTCTGAAGTATGGACTAGTTGTCCTAAGACTTCTAAAAATATGAAGAAGAAATGACTATATTCACCGCCTCACCATGGAAACAAAGGGGCAGAATATATTATTTTCTTCATTATAGCTATCATATTTTTTATCACCTGCATCCCAATTTCCCACCCAACATCAGATCATAAACTTCTCCAGTAGCATATGGATCTTTCTGATTTATAGAAGACAGCTTAGTTTATGCTCTTGATGCCTTATGCTACTAAACACAAAGTTATCAAGAAATTCCAGGGTTTTCACACGGACGTCAATAGCCAGCGACAACGCCTGCTGTTACCACGTGACAGCAGTGCCCGAGGGAACAAGGGCGAGAAAGCACTATCTCCGTCTTGGCCAATGTTTCACAATAATCTGCTTGTGTCTCTTTTTGTTTTATGCTTTATTTTACTTTTTCAGACTGGGTCTCATGTATCTCAGGCTGTCCTCAAAGTTGGCTCTGTACTGAGGGACAGTCTTCAACCGCTGGTCATCCTGCCTTCACCTCCGCGGTGCTGAGATTGTACCTGCATGGTCTATGGGCCCAGCCTTCCTGACTTAGGGGACATTTTTAAAGAGCAATATGAACCCCACCAGCGATTTCGCATGTCTCTCCACTCAGTGAGACGAGAGTTACGGCTCTGCCATCCTCTCAGCTGGACTTTGTTCATAAGCATCTACGGAGGAAGCTAATGATTAGACCGTCCTGCACTCTGGTCTATAAGCACACTGACTACTTTATCTTGCATCTCAGCTGACAACACACTACTGCCTTTCAGTGTTCTCCAGGGCAGTGCATGTTTTGCTTATTGCTTTTTGAGACAAGGTCTTGAGTAGCCCAGGCTAGCCTCCAACTCACTATGTAGCTGGAGATGACCCTGAACTCTTCATCATCCTGCCTCCTCTCTTCACCCCTAGTTCTATGGTTCATTCTTTAGTGGTTGTCTGGAATTAATTCCTTGATATTTAAATTTTGCATTACATTCTGATATCTAAGATGGCATTTGACTGTGTATTTTTGTTTCTTGGTGATACTGTAATAAATTACCACAAATTTGGTGGCTTAAAACCACAGGACATTCATTTTTTTTCACAGTTCTTGAAACTGTAAGCCCAAAAACAGTTTCACTGGAAGAGAGCAAGGTGTCAGTAGGACTTTAATCCCTTCAGAAATTGCTACTGACTCTTTTAGTTTCTGGGAGCAACCAACATTTCTTAACTGGTGGTTGCTTCACTTTAGTTTATAGCTCCATGGCTACATTGGTTTCTCTTCCTTTTGCTCTGTCAAGTCTCCCCATACTATCTTCTTGTAAGAACACTTGTGACTGAGTTCATGGTCTATACAGATGGTCTCCCTACCTCAAGAGCCTTAACTCAACAACTTGTGTGAAGTTCCTTTTGTCAAGCAATGCTCTAGAACTAGAATAGGAAGAGATTTGGTGCCATTATTCAGCCTTTCAACATTAAAACTGAGGCGGGGAGAGAAGACTCAGATATGAAGCCAAACTGTGACTTACTTTGGGTCCCATGAATTCAACTAGGCTATGCTCCTAGGAACAGCCTGATGTCTTTGCTGCTCAATGGGCTTCTAGAATCTGCTTTGAACACACCAGGTGGATCTTCAATTACAATATTTTCCAAGCTTTAGTTAACAAAGAAAGTTCCAGTTCCCCATCCTTTCCATGTGTTGTTTTCAGTAAATACACATTTGGTCTTACGTGAATGAAGAAGATTTCTCCAGCCCTTTTCAGAATCTATATATCCCATCCCATTTGTCTGAGTGCACCAGCCCCACCCCCCCTCGCTAGTTTTTCAAATGCTTTAGGGAGCACAGCTTTTGCTAAGATATGGGATTTCTGAATTTTCTAATAAGATTGAAGTTAGCCAGTCTAAACCGGTTTTCCTGGTGCTGCTGATGAAGGGGAACACCCTTCTTCAAAAGACAAGAATTGTGTCTCCAGACACTGTCAAACTGTCTCAAAAGGAAAAGGAAAATTTGGAAAACAAACTCCCGTGCATGTAATAATCAGAGCCCCCTTTTCAGTTGGTTTGTTTCCCCCTAAATTAGTAGAACTGGATGTTTGAAGACTGGTGTAAATAAATAAGTGCTAACGCATTTGGAGGATAATATCCAGATCACACATGCAGAAAAGACTAGAGATTGCTAAGACACCCAGGCTAACACAGATGGTTCTAACGAGGAAAGTGCAAGTTCTAGACTCCTTCGTAATGAGAATGAATAATAATGGAAGCTGGGCGGTGGTGGCGCACGCCTTTAATCCCAGCACTCGGGAGGCAGAGGCAGGCGGATCTCTGTGAGTTCGAGGCCAGTCTGGTCTACAAGAGCTAGTTCCAGGACAGGAACCAAAAGCTACGGAGAAACCCTGTCTCGAAAAATCAAAAAAAAAAAAAAAGAAAGAAAGAAAGAAAGAAAGAAAGAAAGAAAAAAAACAATAATGAACGGTATACAGACCTTGACATTTTTTCCCTTTGAGCACAGGCTGCCCTCAAACTGGCTCTGGAGTTGACCTTGAAGTCCTGATCCTCCTGCACCCATCTTTTTTTTTTAAACCATCACACTCAGACTGAGACACTGTGAAGTTTCTGATTGTGCATGGACTGTGAGAACGTGTTGCTTTAGAAGCAGACAGATGATCAACTGCATGTCGATAAAGGAAAAATGATGGTTGAACACGTTCAGCCTGTCTTTCCGGGGAAGCCCAGTACAGCAAAGGCAATAACTAGTCTGGTCAGAAGTGGAGGGTTCTTGGGGAACAAGGCTGAGAAATGACGGGCTCTAGCTGAGTTTTCCCACCATCAAGTTCTGCTGCTTCACAGTTGCGTGGAAATAATCTAGGAGCATTCCAACGAATGTGAGCTTCACTGTGGCTCAAGGAGGAAAATTCCAGAACCACACAACTTCAAATGACTATGGAGAACTATTTACATCAAATTCTCTACCCTTCCCATCTCAGAAATAGAAAGAAGTCTACTGGTAAACAATGGTGGCATATTTTAAGCAGCTTCTCACCTCCCTTTGCAAAGTATGCATAGCTTAAGTTAGATCAGAATGATTCTTCATTTGACATCTGAAAATCTCTCCTTACGTTGAAAGAATAGGCAATCACCTATTCCTAGCTGTTTAGTTATGGACGGTTACACAACAAGCCACATAACGAACCAAAACAACGACTTTCTTGTTTTGCATGGTTCTGGGGATTGATTAGGAGTCCATTTCACTCTATGGGGCATCATCCAGAGGACTAGGAGAACTAGGAAGATGCACATCACCACTCAGGGAGCTGGCGGGTATTGGCCGATAGCTGGGAACTCAGCTGTGGCTGTCAGTTAGGAATTTACTTCTCTGTGTGGTCCTCTATACATGACCGTAGGGTTGCAAACAAAATCAGAGGCTGCGCATCGCTCTTTTTCTCCATACAATATATTTTGATCATGGTTTCCCTTCCCTCCACTGCTTCAAGATTCTCCCCACCTCCCTACCCACCCAACCCTATGTTCTTTCTGTCTCTTGAAGGGGGGAGAGGCAGGATGAAAGGAAGGAAGGAAGGAAAGAAGGAAGGAAGGAAAGACAAAAAGAATCCAAGAAACAACTCCTCCCATAAAACCAAAACCACAAAATGAAGAACCAAAACAAATAGGCAAAAGACCAATAAGACAAAAAAAAAAAAGCTCAAATAAAGCAAAACAAAACAAAAGCTCCACAAAAATCCCATTAAGTTTGTTCTTCCTGACCAATATTCCTGGGCACAGGCCCTGCCCTGGAGTGTGGCTGTTACACCTGTGAGACTCTATTGGAGAAAACTGGTTTCCCCTCTGCCAACAAGTATCAGAAACTGACCGTCTAAGACCCAGTCTCTGCGGTGTCCATGTGGCCTCCACCATGTTCCTCTTATCCAAACAAGGCCCTGGGCAGCTCAAATTCCAGGGAGTGGGGGAAATCCGTGTTTCTTGATGGGAAAATACCCAAAGCTGACGAAGTGCGGGCACTGGAAATCCCCAGCGTAGAAACAGCATGGCTGCAGAAAGATGTCAAACTGTTTTCAAGCCGAGAACTAGTTTCCTCCAGACTTTCCAGTAGGCAAGAGTACCAGACACTGCCATCGCTGAAGATGCTGCTACAAGCATGGTCCATCACTGACAACAGCTTTAACCTAAGTAATAACACTGCCACATTCGGAGCTGGGGAGACGGCTGAGTGGTCAAGAGCAATCACTGTTCTTGCAGGGGATCTGGGTTTGGTTCCTAGCACTTGCATGATGGCTCACAGCTGTCTGTGACTCCAGGTCTAAGGGACCTGCATCCTCTTCTGGTCTCCATGGGTACAGACATACATGCAGACAAAAGGCTCATACACACAACAATTGTCTCTTTCACCACAGAGAGGCCCTGCTAAGACAACTTACTTCATAGACAAGAACACAAAGAAGCTTTTTATTATAACTATTTATTTGTGTGTGTATATACACACACATTCCTGTGTGTGTGTTCCAGCATGTAAACCAACTATACCAGTACTCAGACTGCTTAGTGTAGTGTAGTTTGCTCTCTCTCTCTCTCTCTCTCTCTCTCTCTCTCTCTCTCTCTCTCTCTCTTTCTCTCACTCCCATGGGTGTGTGTGTGTGTGTGTGTGTGTGTGTGTGTGTGTGTGTGCGCACGCACGCGTGCGCATGCTCATGGAGATGCCTGTGCAGGTCAGAGGTCAACATCAGGTGTTGTTTCTCAGGAGCAATCCACTTTACTTTTTGAGACAAGGTCTTTCTCTGGGACATAGGACTCAGGGCTAGGTTGGCTGGCAAGAAAGGCCCAGGAATCCTCCTGTCTCTGCCTCCCCTCCCAGCACTGGAACTACAGGCATATGCTATCCTGATCAGCTACTTATGTGGATGCCTCCTGGAATCAAGCTCATAATTGCAGGGCAAGCACTTTATTGAGTGAATATTGAGTGAACCATCTCCCAGGGGAGGGGGTGAATAGAAAGAGAGAGAGAGATGGAACATTTCCTGAACAAATATGAAGGAATGAAGGAGTCCTTCTGACATGTGGCCAGTTTCTTGTGTGAACATCTTACAAAGTCAGCATATTTGGCATCCAATATGTTAGCTGCTTTTCTTGTTTTATATTATCTCTATTTCTTTTAATTTCCCATACAATATGTTTTGAAACAATTTGTTTCTTCTCTTTTCTCCTAACTTCTTCCAAATCCAACATCAAAGTGGTTTCCATTTGGATTGAGAGATGAGGGATCTGTCGAAGGCAGGCATTCATGGGCAGGTGTCTCACACAGACTGATTGTACCTAACCGCGTAATTTATCTTAGTGTCAATCTACAGTGAGATAAGGTTACACCAGGATAGGAAACAACACATTGCTTCCTTCTTCTAGAAATCTTCACACACACACACACACACACACACACGCACACACGCACACACACGCACACACACGGACGGGGATGGGAGAGAGAGGAGAGAGAGAGAGAGAGAGAGAGAGAGAGAGAGAGAGAGAGAGAGAGAGAGAGAGAGAGAAACTAAAAAAGTAAACTAAACTCCACGAAGCAGTCTGAATACTGATCTATTTGATTCACGTCAACTCGAACAAGTTTCTTATCTACTCTTTGATAACTGATAACAGTTATCTGTAGCTATCCCTCAGGCCACACAGGCTAACAGGTTACACCAGACAAGCTACAAGATAACTTAGTCAAGAAATCCCAAAAGCTTTACTCTGGATTTCACTCCTCTGACTCAGGAAGGGGCTTCTTTGTATCTAATTGAGCTGGCTACTAAGTTTTGGTTCCTTGGAAGCCTTCCTTAGCAACACTGTTGCAGTGTGTTTTCAGGTATGAGTGCTTGCATTTTTTTAAAGTGTGTATCTGTTTAACTCTTACATTAATTTGAAATTTGCTCCCAAATGAGAAAGTGGTAACTCTCTAACTAAAAGAAGATTCCAAGTAAAGCCATTTTCTCTCCTGGGCCACTTGCAATTAGATTATTCAAATAAACCCAATAAATTTCAGTTTTCTCCAAGATATCAAGTAATAATTGTTGATAAATATCTAAGGTATTCTCAGAAAATGCATGCTATTAGGAATAAAAACTCCAAGAGAGGAAAGAGCAAAGGGGAGCTTTAGTTCACAATGGCTATCGTAACAAAGAACTGGACAGTATGGACAACAGAAATGTATTTTGTCACAAATCTGGAAGCTAGATCAAGGAATCAAGGACAGTTCTTTTCCCTACACATTAAAGTGTCATGTTTTTAATACCTCTTGAATAAATTCAGGACAGATCCTTGATTTTGCTGCTGATAAGAACCTTTGATTTTGGTTAGGTTTTACATCATATTAATGAAATGAACATGAGTTTATAAAACAAATCACACTTGTAATGTTATTACCGCTGTCTGTCTTTCCAGGCTTGAGAAAACTCTTGCATCCTACTAAAAGTTGGAGAAATGTTTCATCAGGAAAATTCTTTTCATATTTTACTTCGTGTTTGTATACAGTAGCTCCAGAGAATTATTCCACATGCTCACCACTGCACCTTCTACAGTATAAGCCCAGCCACTTTTAGCACAAAGTTGTACATCAAGAGCATCATCTAACTCCAGACTATGTTCACCCCACAAAAGAAACCGCAGACCCCTACACCCCTCTCCTTTCTCTCCACCAATCTTCACTACCAGGAATCTACTTTCTCTCTCTGGATTCTCCTGTTCTGGACACTCACACACATACAATCTGTGTGGTCTACACTCTGTCACTTATTGCCATTACAAGCTTCATCTGTGTTGCCACAGGTATCAGAATCATCCCTTCTGATATGTGGGTAACATTTTATTGCACGATTCTTGCTTTGATTTTTAAGATTCTCTCTCTCTCTCTCTCTCTCTCTCTCTCTCTCTGTGTGTGTGTGTGTGTGTGTGTGTGTGTGTGTGTGTGTGTGTGTGTGTGTTCTCTAGTTCCTATAGAGGCAACAAAAATCATCTCGAAATTCTGCTTTGAGATTGATGGCATCTTTATAATATTCGGTTGTGCTACCTACGAAATGAAATGCTTTCCCCTATATCTTGTGCTGCCCCAGCTTCTAAAAGGTTGTTATTGTTTGGGTGATAAATGCCCCCCAAAGACCCATTTGTGAAAGGTTTGGTTGTCAGCCTCGGGTAATTACTGGCCGATAAGGGAGTCTTTAAGCAATGTTACAGGCTCAGCTGTGCTCCTTGTGAGCCATGGTCACTCATAATTAGCTCAACAAGAAAACATCTTGTTGCCTTTGAGGTGAGAGTTGTTTTCCATCAGCACTTTGAACAGAAAATTAGTCCTTCCCTCTTCCTCTTGTTTCCTTGCATCCCTGAAGTGAAAGGTTGCTCCGCCATGATCTCCTCCACCATGTTCTCCTGTCGCCGTGTGCTCCCCTGCCATGTGCTCTTTCTGCCGCGTGCTCCTGCCACCGTGTATCCCCACTTCACCACATTAAGCTACCACAGGCCCAAAGCAACATGGTCAAGTGACCATGGGGTGAAACTCCAGGAATCAAGAGCTGGAGCAAACCTTTGCTTCTCGTAGTTTCTTCCTCTCAAAAAAATTATCACGGTGATGGAAAGCAAAGGTCTCCACTGAGCCCCAGGACTATTTCCTCTGAGAAAAGACAGAGTGCAGACATGCACAGCAAATTTATCTAAACTGAATATATTTGCTTGAAAGATGTAGAATCTTTTGAATGTTCTTTTGTTTTTCAATCCCTTTCAAAGGGATCAAAATTTATAGATAGAGAAGATTGTAAACGACAAAGCTTGGCAACAAACAAAAAAATCCAGGGTAGCTGTGGAAAAAATCCAGTTCTTAAAAATAAATAAATAAATAATCCAATTCTAAAAAAATCCAGCTCTTAAAAAAAAATTATACTTTGAAAGATAAGTACTCACATCACCTCCTTATACTTCTGAAATGAAAAAAGAAGATAGTGTTTTCAGTATCCCATTAAAAACCTTGGTTTTTAATGAAGGAGGAGCTTGGTCATGCAAGCACGCACACAGTTAACGTGTGCCACTTGTATTTCTAAACACATCTGGCTCAAAAACAGAAGAGTCCCGTAGTCAGAGCCACCTGCCAGCTCCCTAGTCCACTTACAAACATCAAGCCACACCCATTGCACTCAAAAACAAATTCATTTTAGCATCTGCTCTAACAGAGTTTGGTAAGAACTGCCTGCCCTTTGGATTCTCTGTACAGAGTGCCTCTTTCATTAATTCACAGAGGACTCTGAGGGTGGGCGCCGAGAACACAGACGTCAGAATTATTAACCCATCACTGTATAATTTATAGTGGGGGAATACAGATGAAGAGCAGCTGGATAAGAAGTAAACAAACACAGAACATCTGTGAATATATAAATGAAAAAAAAAAGGGCTTGAAAGACTATTCCACAAACGGCCAACAACAGGGGGATGCTTTTGTGGGACATAGATGGGCAGATAAATTCAGTGTAGTTTCTGGGCATCCAGAACAATGGAACATGCTAGACTATCTCCCATCAAGGATGTTGCTCTTTGCCCCTCTTCCCAACTAAACAGAGAGACAAAGCACAATGCATCTCCTGGGATTTAGCAACATTTGTATTATTCAGTTCCTGCCCTTTACTTGAGTGACCCTCGTTGTAGCAGACTTTGAACTTGCTCTTCTTAGTTTGAGAGTGTTGGGCCAGTAAAGTCTGAAATATCTATGGATGATCTGAAAAAAAAAAAGAGAGACATTCAAATCACAGCACCGGATCTCAGCACTTCATTAGACCATATTTGCCTTGAAAAATATTTCGTTATCTTCAGAGAAATAACATTTGTGTTAGTAATGAGCCCTGGAAGAGCTTTGCTGCCTTCCTGTATTGGTGATTCCAATAACAAATCACCATGGCCATAGTAGGCAGAAGAACGACCACCCCGAAATATCAAGTTCTAAAGACTAAGCTGCAAAGGTAAGTTATAAAGAGAGGGTTCTTTGCAAATGTAATTAAGTCCAAAATCTTAAGGTTATTGTTTTGGCTTGTTTGGGTTTTTTTTCTATATTAGCTAGGTGGTCCTTAAACGGGAAATTTATGAGAAGTAGATGGCAACTTGATAAAAGAGCAAAAGATGTATAAAACAAATAAGATAAACCTGAAGATCAAGGTAGAGATTGAAGTGACATTGTCATAAGCTTAAGGAAGGACAGCGGGCAGCAGAAGCTGCAATAGTTGAGGAGCAGACTATCCTTCCTTGTCTACAACCAAGTTTCAGGCTGGTCACATTGATTTTAATGCTCTGGTCTCCATAGATCTCTGCAGCCTAACCCTGTGCATCTGCAGCCACTTGCTACACCAGCCCAGCAAATGGATACAATGTTGTAAAACAAGGCAGGGCCACTCCCTTTCTATTCTAGAAGCCAGAAATCTGAAACTAGCCTTCCTGAGCTAAAGCCAAAGTGTTGGAAGACTTTGTGTCTTCCAAAGTGTCTGGAAGCTTTGAAGGCAGTCAGCCTTTCTCGGGTTTTTAGTGACTATCCTCTGGCTTCTGGGATCATTCTTTTTCTTTCAAAATGTATCATTCTAGTTTCTCTCCCTGTCATTAGATTGTTTATCCTCGTGTGCTTATCATGTGTGTTGCTGTTAACTGGGTCTGTCCGAAGATTCCAGGGTACTTTCCCATCTCAAAGTACTTAACTTCATCACAGGAGCAAAGGCCATACAATGTGACATCTACGGGTCTGGTGGTTCAGGATGGGTATGTTTGAGAGCCATTGTTCAACCTACCATATATTCTACAGTCATTAGACTCTGGGTCTATGTGACCCAGAGCTAATGTGCTACCCAAACACCCTAAAGTTATTTACAGCCGAACTCCATCCTCAGAGAAAGCGCTAATACTCAAATCACTGAGGAGACACTGGGATTTTTCATAAACGTGTGGTTTAGCACTCTGCAATAGTCAGCTTTAGTTGCTTGACACAGCCTTTAGTCACCTGAGAAGGAACCTTGCCTGAAGAATTGTTTAAATCAGATTGGCCTGTGGCCATGTCTGAGGGAGATTTTCTTAACTGCATATTGAAGTAGGAGGCCCAGCCCACTGTGGGCGTTGCGATCCTTAGGTGGGCCTAGGCTTTATAGGATCAGAAACTGAGTGTGAGGTGAGGGCAAGCCCATAAGCATCATTCTTCCGGGGTTTTTCTGCAAGCTCCTGCCTCTAGGTTCCTTCCTTGAGTTCCTACGCTGGCTTCCCTGAATGATGAACTATAACCTGTGAGCTGAAATAAACTCTCCAAGTTGCTTTTGGCCATGGTGTTTATCACAGCACTAGAGAGCCAAAGCAGAATACACTCTCTGTGCTTTACTCCTGAGACATTGCCATATAGTTCTCATCCCACAAACACTCACCTCACAGCTAAATGGCCCCTTCTGTAAATAGACTGATCAAAGTTCTGCTCACTGAATTTACATGTCTCATTGTTCTTCATAGCATTAAAATTAGGGTTGTTATACTTCGATAGAAAAATAGCACATACAAATGACATTGCAATATTGATCTGTTTTTGGAAATAAAAATGCCTAGAAGTCTGCATGAACTTCAGCCCACAGGCAAGGCTAATGATCTGGCCAGATAATCAAGAATTTGGAAGAAATAAGATGGAAAAATTAATAAAAACTGGGGGTACCACCTGCAGAGTGGCGAGATAGGTTTCTATTTTCCAGAGATGGCCCTGCCAACATACCCTTTACAATGTGGCATTGACAATCTTCATTTCTCTCCTCCAGTCTGTGTAATGCCATAATCATGGAGAAATAAGGTCATGAGAGTTCTAAGCTATGAAGGGTAATATAGCTTCCTTCTGGTACCCACAGAACACCCGCCTGTGGTGTCTAATAACCAGGCTGCAAGGAAACCAAGTAATATGAAAGATCTAGCCTCAGTCCCAACGGAAGACTTGGCATTTATAAGTACACGAGTAAACAAGCCTTCAGAATAACCAGCTCTCAGTTTTAACTTATCCCAAGTGGCAGTGGAGATACACTGACCCTGAGTGGCCTGCTCATGTAGAAAATTCATTACTGAAATAAATGCCTTCTCAAACCATTACATTTGGGGCACGTCTTCATACAGCACTAGAAAATAGATAATAAAAACTCTCAAAATTGTCTCAAAGGGTAAAGTTATTTGTTCCCATTATAGGTGCTAATCAGAGGCCAATCACTGCAGAGAGGCTATTAGAAATATGCTAAATTAGGAAAACTGTTGAGGGGCTCTCCATCAGATCCTTTCTGCAGTCACCCTGTATCTATTCAGTGGGCCTTTGAGCAGACTGTTGTGGAGGGAGGGCAGACTTCCTTCAGCTAGGCAGATCTGGCTGCTTCCGTGGATGAGTATCCCAACAGCAGAAACCAGCCATGCGTCTCCACTGCAATCATATAAGCTGGTATTTGGTAGCTGCTTGACTACATCAAAAGCCTTCCATCTCAGAGAGACAGATTGTCCTAATGAAACAGCATAAACTCTGGGTATAGGCTACTTTTTCCAACACTCATTCTTATCCTATTTCTGCCAGCACTGCCATCCATAGACTTGTTGAATGCCTTGTTTGCTCAACTCTCTGACCAAAGAGCCGAAAGTACAGAAAAATCACCATGTGATGAATTGATGCCTGTGATAGTGGCTGACGTGACCGTGTATCTTATCAGCTAGAAGCAGTCAGCCTTCTAAGCGGGGGAATGGCATATTGAAAACTCAGGAAATAGTACTGTATTCAGTTTGAATGCTTTCCCGCAGGATGAAACAGGCAGGATTTAAAACAGCAACAACAAGAGGCCAAGATGGAGCAATAAGGACCAGATTTATCCTCCCAGCTGTAACAACAACAGCAAAGACACAAGTGGTCCCCTGAGAACAGGAAGCAAATGAGGCAAACCCTGTGACACCCCCAGCCTGCTACGCTGAGAATTTCCAGGCTGCAGTACAGGGAGCAGAAACCCAGGAAGAGCTTCCTGACTCCCTGAATAAATGAGGTAGAACCCAGGGTCCAGGAGACCAAAGTGACAGAATCCATGCGACAGTGTTTGGGAAAGAAGAGCTTCCCATAGAAAACACCCACAGACTTACAGAGGTTCCTTAAGTCGTCTTATGTGTGCGAGGAAAATCTTAGGTGAAGGAGACAACTAGAAAGACACAGTGCACAGACACAGGGGAGAACATGTGGATGACTCTTCCTTCAGTAGTGGGTTCCTTCAGTAGTAGCTTCACAGTGAGTTCAATTTAACAGACACCCAAAGCAAACCCCCAAAGGACCAAACTGCCCTGCACAGCGTTGAAGAACATTTCCCTGCTTCTCTCATGATATAAGTCCTAAAGGCAAAGTTCAACTGTTTTATTTTGGTTTTCTGCCAACCAAACACATTTTATGTGATCTGAAAGGAGGAAGCAAAGCAGAAGAGCTTTCCTGGTGTTCTGCATGATGCTGAAGATGAAAAAGACTTTATTCTTCAGGTACTTTCCTGTCCTGAGAGAGGAACGTTACGGCATTGCAGCAATAAGATAGTGGCAGAGTCATCCTATTTCACCTAGCAAAGCCTACTGAAAGTTAAGGAGGAAGTCTCATTGTTTTTCTCCATCCTAAGAGCAGCAGGCGTTGCTGCTGAATGTGGTCTTAGTATTCTGAAAATGTGACCTAAATACCATTCTCCACCTTGACAACTCCTTACATCTCTTTCACATGAAAACACTTGCAGTTATTTCAACTTCTTGAGAGAATTCTCGAGGAATTTGTATTAGTTAGTTAATGGCTGTGTAACAAACTACCCTCTCTGAACTTGGTGTTTTAAAACAATACTTACTGTCGCACAGTTTAGTCTAGGCCAGGAACCTGGGAGCAAATTAGCTTGATTAGCAGATCAGAATTTCTTTCATGGTTCCAATTAAGCTATCAATCAGCTAGAGCTAGAATCACGTGAAGGTTTTGCTGGGCCTGGAGCTTCCATTTCCAAGAATGCTCACCGACAAGGCCATTAAGAGAGTGCCGCAGCTCCTCAGTTACTATTGGCAATAAGTCTGTGTCTCACATTGCTTGACTGTCCTACAGGATAGTAGCTGGAGTCTCCCAGAACAGGCAACCCAAAGAAGAGAATGGAGAAGAAGCTGCAGTACTTTGTATGACTTCTATTTCATCTCTGCTTCACTGCACCCATTAGAAGCCAACTCCCAAAGAGAAGTAAATTGGGCTCAGCTTTTTTGAAGGGGGTTATATTAAAGAAGTTGTGGACATGCTTTAAGCCACCACACAATTCTCAATGGATGAAGCATATTACTTTGGATGGTTTCAGTGCAGTTTGCCTGTAATATCTAAATGCCTCCCCACCATTAGGAGCAATTTGAAAGCCTCAAATTGGGTTATATCTACTCTCTTGGAAACTGATTAGGGTTTTTAAATCTTTCTTCTATCATCTTAATTTTTCTTCTTCAATGACAACGTTTCATGAAGGTTAATTTGCCTTTCTTAACACCAGCATAAAGATGAAATTTGTTTCCATGTTCCCAACAAATGCTGTGATTTTTGTGCTGGATACATATCAAAACTATAGACCAGGGACTGGAAGAGATGACTCAGTAGTTAAGAACACTGGTTGCTCTTCCAGAAGACCCAGGCTCAATTTCCAGCAACCGTATGGCAGCTCTCAACTGTCTATAAACTCTAGTCCCAGGGCATCCAACACCCTCTTCTGGTCTCCACAGGCAGCAGTACACAGAGATACATGCAGGCAAAACACCCACTTAAATATAAATAACTTTAAAAACAAAACAAAAAAGATAGTAGGCAAAACTCATATTCATAATATGAAAAAAATCATTTTAAAAAGTTTAGTCCAGTATCTTCAAATCTTCGAGTTATCTGGAATTCTGGCGGAACATGAAGTTATAAACACAACTTCCTTGCTCTAAACTTGACAAATAATTCATCTTGTTCACTGAATTGGAGTACAGTAGTTACATGTTCAGATGCTGATGGGCTCAGTTTGGTGAAGTTATTGGAGACAGGCAGATCTCTATGAGTTTGAGGATGGTCTGGTCAACATAGCAAATTTCAGGACACCTAGGGTTGCATATCTCAAACAAAATCAAAAACAAATAAATAAAATGCTGTCATTGTTTAATGGAACAAAACCCACAAAGCGGTTGAAATGTAAATAGGTTATTTTTAAAGTGTCAGGATAAGGGAATCGAAGAGTTTTGGTTACCTTGCTGAATTCATTGAAGGAGAAAATGAGAGCACATCAAATTCCTTTCAATGCATTCTGGACTTGATGCAGAGTGATGCATTTATTTTGAGGAGTTCCCACTGTAAAATGCATCAGCCGCCCTTCTTGTCACCCCTGACAAACCCCGAAGCAATCTAAAGAAGGATTTATTTGGTTCACAGTTTCTGAGAATATCAGTCCACCATGGCAGAAAACCTCAACCCGTGGCCGCAGGAGCTGGCAGCTGCTTGTATATATGCTGGTGGGCAGGATGGAGACAGCTGCCCCCGTGACAGGAAGCAGCTGACACCTTTAAAGACCTGTCTCTCGTGACCTACTTCAGCCATCTAGACCTCACCCGCTAAAAGCTCCCGCAGCCTTCAAAATAGTGTCAGAAGTTGGAACTGAGTGTTCAAAACATGAGCCCGGAGTAGGGGATATCTCAAATTCCAGTCAGAGCAAAACGAGACCATCCTCGTAGGGCAGTAAAATTTATCAAAAGTATTTCAGATAATTCAAAATATTTCAGACCATTGTGACCATACAGTAAAGCCACCTAACGAAACCAGAGCTATATTATGAACATGGGGAGAATATAGTAACCTTATAGCCACCAACAGCTGCTGGCATAAAATGAAACTCCTTGTATTAACTAATAGAATAATACAGCTGATGAGAGGGAGATTTTTCTCACTTGAACAAGAGAGCTATCAGCCTGACCAGCAGTCATTTCAAAGTTAATCTAAACCTTCATTTTCTTAGAACTAACTAACTTTGTTCTGTGCCCTTAGATATAAGAGCCCATAACAACTTTCAGGACCAGTATGCAAGGTATGATCAACTCAGCCCAGCACCTGTCTCCCTAATGAAACGGAAAATAGTGGAACCTAAAGGCAGAAGTGAAGCAACCAGGGGAGCTGGATTCTAGCTATGTACTCCCAGTTCAAAGCATCAGACACGCTATTCTCTTTCAGGTACTCTGCTGGTCTGTGCCAAGCCGGCTTCCTATTTGCTTAATCAGCTCTTCTTTACTTCAAATGGACTTCCACGTTTTCCGTTTTACAACCTGTCCGTGTCGCAGGTGACATGGCTGAGTGGGTAAAAGCATTTGCTGTACACCAGGTGGCCTGCGTTTGATCCCCAGAACCCACCCCAACACACATAACAACAATAAATTGAAACTTTTAAACCTGGAGACAAATGATGCTATCATGAAAAGAACCACACAAAAAATGAATATATTTGATATGGACTAGGAGGCTAGAGAGATCGCAGGAGATCTGTGGTAATAACAGGTGATATTCACTATGAAGAGTAAGAAAAGATGCAAAGTCAGGAAAATACATGTGACTTTAGCATCTACATACCTTGCACTGTTATGTGACCCCGAGGGTGATCAATAATTCCGCTTTTTCTGAGAGTTGGTTCATTAAAATACAATATCTGGGCATACCATCTCTGTTCATTTTAGAGACTCAATTCCTTTGACTTCCAAAAGCCACCCCATTCAACCAAAAACACGGGGGACACCCAAGAGAATGTGAGTCATGAGTTCTCCCTGACTGCACAGCTGTGGTGTTATCAGTCAAGGATATGGCTTAGCATGCATTCCCTATTTCTTTTTTTTAAAGGAGGGATCTATTTATTTATTTATTGCCTTGTCTTGTTTCTGTGTTTTGACATGAAGGATGATAGCCCAGGGCCAGTGAGGCAGCTAAGTCATGAACATACACATGGCAATACTAATGAATGAATAAACAAATAATATAACTATCCCAGGAATCTTTAGTAATTGTATTACAAATACTAGCACTACCTGGAAAAGAGGTGCCATCCATATCCACAATCCATCCTCCAAACGGCTCCTAGAAGCTAACTACCCAGAAGGATATAACAAAATGCTACCTGAGGGACCAAGTGTTAGGAAGCTTAGAAACGTTCCAGCCTATAACAACAGTGGCGGCTATAGGTTCTCTGAGGGAGCTAAGTAATGACTCGTAAAGTCTTCTGTCTGAAAATGAGTAATGAAAATGAAAAATACGATTTCCGATTCGGCCAGATCAGTGACACTCAGCTGAGGTATATGCACAGCTCTTACATTAAAGACGCATGCCGTTTCTTCAGCTAATATCTGTATACTTGAATATACCAGTGACGGCTCCGGGGATGGGAGTAGAAGAGAGGGTAAAGAGAAGAGTGCCGTATGTTCCTCCAGAGGAACTGACATATCATCGCGGGGGTAGCCGGGGAGGAGGAAAACACCGGAAAGGACGCTGTTCAAGCCATCCTCTCCTGCCACTTTCATTTACAGACTTAAACTCACTCTAAATTCGCACATATGCTTCTTTGAATAAGTGACTGTAAGAGTTGGTCTGCCCATCTACTTTCCTTCGGCAGACACAACTGCGTCCTTATTTTATAAGGGTCAAAGAGGAGGCAGCCCAGGTGTCTAACTTGAGAGTAGAGTGGAAAAAGATGTTCTATTTATAGAATCTCCTAAATGGGAGGACTTGCTTGGGAATCACCATGCAGTCTAAATTTCACTGAGAGGAGAGAGAAAGAAACCCACTAACAAATATAACTTCAAGCAACAGACTCTTTTTGTTTTCTTATTTGTCCCCTTCCCCCAAACATGATCTGGAAGGCACTTACAACCAAATATTCAGGAAACCACCACGTATACAATACAAAAGGAGCTCAAAGGCGTGACTATACTTCCCACATGGAACTGTCATTGCTCCTGATTCTTCCAACTCACCTAAAATATCTGAATTTATCTAGTTGTAAATTGTAAACCATTGCTGTAAATGTGATACTTATTTTTAATGTTTCATTTGATCGTGTGTCTTTTGCTAGCAATGAAAGTATTAATCAACTGAAATGGCTAAGCAGGAAAAGGTGTCCGCTGCCACGCACGCCCGTCAAGCTTGATCTTCCAGACTCACACAGTGGGAGGACAGAATCAACTCCTGCAACTCATCCTCTGGCCTCCACACACGCACCCCTGCGCTTCATCCTCTGGCCTCCACACACGCACCCCTGCAACTCATCCTCTGGCCTCCACACACGCACCCCTGCGATTCATCCTCTGGCCTCCACACACACACCCCTGCGGTTCATCCTCTGGCCTCCACACACGCACCCCTGCGATTCATCCTCTGGCCTCCACACACGCACCCCTGCTCCCTGGCCCTGGCTTGGTTATTGCTGCTGTGGTGAAACACCTTAACCAAACACCTTGAGAAGGAAAGGATGTCTTTGACTTTTCCATCCCCGAAGGAAGTCCTTAATTAGAAAAAAACAAAAAACAGCAGAGAGATTATAAAAAAAAAATGTACCCCCAGACCTCCTGCTGTAGAAAGTGCTACTTTTAGTATTTTTATTCCACTATAAATGTAGCCAATAAACTATGCCAGTTTATTTATTGCCACGTATAAGGCAATATTTGCTTCATCTGTGAGTGCGTCACCAAAAGAAGCATGACACTTTCATTTGGTGTCATAATTAAAGCAACAACATCAAATACCACTCATATTTCCTACTGCTTTAAAAGTATGGCTTTTACTGGGCCCACCACTAAGTATTGTTGATATATTATAAAGAAACATGTATGGATTTCTATATCACAAATTTAAGTATTTTATAACTGACTTTAATATACATGTAACTCTTTGTAACTCTGCATTTACTTAAACCTTCTATTTAAAACTATTTCCTAGACTGTTCTATAGATTTAACTAGACTGCCAAGGGTAAAAGAAAAATTCCACCCCCTATAATCTGATCCCCATAAAGCCCACTGCCTACTCAAACGTATAACAGACATAAAATAAAGGCTCTAGAACTGAAGCCTTATTCATTTTATAATAAACTGATCACTAGGGGCAGCTGAAATACCAAGGAGTAGAATAGAAGTGTTGATAACATCAGAGCAACAGGATGGGGCCCTGACATCATCGGGAAGCTACTTTTCCCAGTCCCTATCAATTACAGTAACCCAGAATTTAACACACTCTTCTTTAGGCTCCTAATGCGAGGCAGAACTGAGCAGAGTTACACCTTCACCGGGGCTGGCCTTCAGAACCTCTAACCTATATGTAGACAGCCAAGGAAACTATGTTTCATTTTATTAATAAAGACAATGAAAAAGTGCCCTGAAATTGTTTTAAACATCATCATAAAAGAAAATGAAGAGTCACCAAACTACAGTAAGCCTGTAGCTCCACTCCTAACTCCTTGACATCTTTAGATCAGGGCAACCTGCATTAAGAGATGTTTTTCTTAATACTTTAATGATCTGTTTTCCTGCCTTTCCTTTCAAATGAAGAGTCAGACCTGAATTCACACCTTGCCCAAACTTGTTTGATAATTGCTTTTGAAGTCTGAACTCTAGCCATTCTTGCCTTTGCTCAAAAAGCAATGCACACACCAACTGATTCTGTGTTTGTGCTTTGAGCCTCACTCAGGTTTCCTGTGGGTAAGATTTCAGATTATGTAGCTCACCCATCAAAGTGCTAATTCATGAGAAATAAATGTCATTTTGGGGAAGTCACCCATAAGCAATGTGCAGCAGGTTTTTTGTTTTGTTTTGCTTTTGTTTTTTAATGTCAACTTGACAGAGGCTAGAGGAGGTTGCCCCAACTGAGAAAATATCTCCATAAGACCTGCCTGTACACAAGCCTGTGGGACATTTTCTGAATTAGTGATGTGGGAGGGCCCAGCCCATTGTGGGTGGTGCCACCCCTGGCTGGTGGTCCCCGGTTCTATATGAAAGCAGGCTGATCAAGCCATGGGGAGCAAGCTATGAAGCAGCACTCCTCTATGGCCTCTGCATCAGCTCCTGCCTCCAGGTCCCTGCCCTGTTTGAGTTCCTGTTCTGACTTCTTTCAGTGATGATCTCTCAGTTATTCTTTCATCACAGCAGGGATAACCCTAACTGGGACATAATGGTTGGTCAAACATAAGTTCACTTTACTTTTTTGTTTTGGTTTGTTTTGTTTTTCCTCACTATGTAGTTCTGGCTGATCCTAGAACTTACCAACCAGACCAGGCTGGCCTCAAATTCACAGAGATTCACCTATCTCTGTCTCCTAAGCACTGGGATTAAAGGCATGTGCCACCACACCCAGCCAAATTTACTTTTTAATTTAAAAAAAAACAGTATTAATTCTCTAACTTCCCAAATGGATTCCCTTTACTCGACAGCTGTCAAGGGAGTCAGCTCAAATCTTTTCAGCCCGACAAGATTGACTGGCCTGAGAAGGAAGACCCCCCCCCCCCCCCGCAAAAGTAGAGCATGAGAAGACACAGTCCTTCTGTCTGAGCTAATGTCCCTGCTGCACCTCCCTGCTCGTCCCTGTCTGTCTGTCAGAACATCTTTGCCCTTTCACCCACAGTGTTCCCTCATAGAAAGAACCTGGTGCTCTGTCTTACTCATATGGCTCCACAGTACTTGAATTATGACATTGCATAATGCTGTCTATCCTCCATTTGCGATCCCTTATATAGAGTATGAACTCTTGATTAGCATCGGAAATACAGGAGCAATGTGGGTACAAAAGCAAAGACAGAAACTAGGGGCAATGTCTCCCTCCTCCTCTTTCTCTTCCTCTTCTTTCTCTCTCTCCTCCTCCTTCTACTTCTTATTCCTCTTACTCCTCCTTTCCCTCTTTTTCTTTGTTTTTTTTTTAATTTTTTTTTCTTTCAAAACAGGGTTTCTATGTGTAGCCCTGACTTTCCTGGAACTCACTCTATAGACCAAGCTGGCCTCTAACTGAAGAGATCCACCTCTTTCTGTGTCCCCAGTGCTGGGATTAAAGGTGTGTGCCACCATGTTTGGCTGAAAGAATTTTATTGACTATAGTGACATAATTTTCTTATAAGGAAATCAAGGTAAAACTTTAATTTTTTTTCTTGAAGTTAACATACATAGAAATGAGTTTCATTGTGACATTTTGTTTTTAAAATTCTGATTTTATTATTTTTAATTGTGCATAGAAGGTAAATACAGGTACCTGAGGAGGCCAGAGACATCAGATTCCCGGAAACTGGAGTTATAGGTAGCTGTGAGTCATCTGACATGAGCACTGGGAACCAAATCTGAGTCTTCTGCAAGAGCAGTATGCTCTTAGCTTCTAAGCCATCTTCTAAGCCCCATTATGACTCTGTTAAACACAGATGCTATTCTGCTTTGTTCTAATTCACAGGTTAAGGTTCATTTCAAATGTGCCCTTAGCCTAACCTCACCCATTACACATATATAATCAACACAATAACTCAATAAAAGTGAAAACGAGGTTCCATTTTCCCTTTTTGAGCTATTGTCTTCCACTCCTACTTTACTCGGCCCCACACTTGTTCTGTGTCCTCTTTGTCTACCCCATATCCGTTGTCATTTATCCACTAAGACACCAGACTTTTTCTTTTGAGAGTCATTGAGAGAGCATCTATGTTCATTTTCAGTCTTCAGCATGCAGCTCAGAAATTCCAGACCCTAGCAATCTGAAGGAAAGTGGAAGAGGAGGTTCCTATTCTAGAAAAGGAAAGGCAAAGATGGATGGCTTCACAGGCAACATGGTGTCTCACCAAGACGGCTTCACGAGCTTCCTAGTCTCATCGTGTGGTGTGTACCATACACTCACCAAGCAGGCATTCAGGTGGGCAAGTCAGTGCTGTGGTTACTCATATAAAGGCTTAAAGAACAGGAAATGCATTAGGCCACCAGTAGAGTTTTCCCTTAAATCGACAGGAGGTATATTTGAGTATTTATTTCAGAAGTGAAGATAATAAAAACGAAAGAATGGAAGAAAGAGAGACAGAGACAGACAGAGAGACAGAGAGAATGCAAAGAAGACACAAGGACATAGACCATATAGAGAAACTGTTGTGTCAGTACCTTAGGGGAATTGGAGTTCAATCCTTTTAGACAGAAACCACTGGACATAATATAATGCAAAACATCTAAAAATGTCCTAGCTGTGACATGAAGGGCTTGGGGTATTTATGCATGAAGTGTAAAACTTATAAACATTTATACAACATTTATACTATCACAGCAAGGAAGTAGAAAGTCAATTCCTCTTTGCGTGTTGAGTCAGATAATTGAAATACATGGTTCTCCACAGTTTTAGCTGAGAAGCAGCAGGCAGATCCTTGGGAAGACATCCAGATACTGGTGACTGCAAGTCTAGAGGCTGAAAGCTCCATGGACTTGGGTGGGACACTCCAAGTATATATCAAACTGTACTTGGCCCACCTTTAAAATTTTAAGTTTTTACATTGTCTATTTCTGAGGGAAGCCTGGAGAAGGTATATTCTTGGATAAGAAGTGGGAAGGAGAGTTTGCTTTGTGCAGGTTAAACTAATGACCTCTTTTCCATAAACACATAACTATTTTGTGTCGGCTATTGCATAGATGATGAAGAAGAAACTACAGCATTTGGCCTACAGTCTATTAACCTGGTCCCCAAGAGTGGAGGAGTCAGAGCCGAACCAAAAGTTATTATCTAACTAACAAATTCCAGGGCTTCAGGGAATTTACTGAACCAGGATTTGGCTAACATCTGCTCTACAGGAGCAGGTACAGGGGCGCAACTGCTGAGCAAGTGGGCCAGAGCCAGAGACCTCTGTGGGTCCGGGAGTGAATCTGGGACCTTCGAGAGAGTAGACCTGAGTCAGGTCCTCTGCAGGTTCGGGCACACCCAAATCTGGGACCTCTGAAGAAGTAGATTGGGGCCAGAGACCTTTGCAGTGCTAACCCCAAGCCAGGGACCTCCACAGGAGCAGATCCAGACCAGGGACATTTACAGAAACAGGTCTGAGTCGGCAACCTAAGCCAGAGCAGGCCTGAGACAGTGAACTCCATGGGAGCAGAGCAAACCCCTGGAGCACTGAGCAACCTCCAGGAACATAAAGTGTCCAACGGGGTAACTGGAACCATGGCACTGACTGCACCACAAGGAGCAACCATCTGAGGCCTGGATCCACTGGCACCTGGAAGATTAATCACCAGAGTCACAGACAGCCCCAACCACACCAATTAGAGGAAAAGCTGAGTAGACAAGGTAAGAACACATTCAACACCACAAAGAGCAACACGACACCAGTAAAATCTAGTGACCCTACAACAGCAAGATTTGAACAACCAAATATAGATGAAACAGAAGAAAATGACCTAAAAAAAAAATAACTTTAGGAGAATGTTTGAGACTCTTAAAGAGGAAATGAGAAATTCCCTCAAAGAACTGGAGGAAAAGACAAACAAAAAAAAATGGAAGACATCAACAAATCCCTTAAAGAAAACCAAGAAAAAGCAATCAAACATATGAAAGAAACTATTCAAGACTTGAAAACTGAAATAGAAACAATAAAGAAAACACAAGCGGAGGGAATTATAGAAACAGAAATCATGAGAAAAAGATTCATGGAGCTGATATTTTTTGCCGTTTGTTCTTAAGCAAGGGTTAAGATAAAATAGGACACATGGCTTATTAAGTTATACTTTTGTGCCGCCTTACTGAAACAACAGTGAGCCTTAAAGGATGACTTGAGGGCGTATGTTCAGACATCACTCTTCTTTCTATTTGCTGCTGAAGACCTTGATGAGTGTAGGTGGCATTATTTCTTTCTGTTGATGACTTCTTATGAGCTATCATGCTGAAACATTAAGGCACTGATAAAAACACGGACCTGGAGATCTGGAGAGAGCTGTAACTCAGCAATACGACCTGTAGTGAAAATCCTGCAGAATGTCTCTTGTTACTTTTGGCACTTGGACTCCAAAAGCATCTGGAGGAAGCAAAGAACAGAGGTAAGGCCACTTGGTAAAGAGAGTGATAAGCTAGCAGGCACAGTGGGCACTGAGAAATCCAGATACTTTACACCTCTAATAGGAGAGCAGACAGTGAATTCAGAAATGGAAATGCAAGGCTTTGTCCTACAGGGAAAGCCAATCTCCCAGTCTAGAGAAGAAAACTAGAATCTGCTCACTAGTCTGTTGTTTAGGAAATAAACAAAGCCAAGGTTTGTCAAAAACCCATGTTCAAATTGGTGAGACTGGCAGTCAAATGATGTAACTGTGAGACAAATTGATATTAGGAAAAGCTGGGTATTAAATGCTGAGGGCTAAAAGATAGGAATAGGTAGCAGAAGTACAGAGAGCTGGAATATGAACAGACAGAATGCACAAGAACAGGGAGAAGACCGGGATGAGGGACAAGACAGACTTCCTTACCTGTTTGGCCTCCTCAAAGTTCAAGAGGCTTGGTGTTGGGATGCACAGGAGTATGGCAGGAACCAGGGAAGACATGGTTGCAACAGGTCAAGGACAGCTATAGATGCCAGACAGCCAGCAAGAGAAATAAATCTCAGTTGACCAGAAGGGCTGCAGAGTCCAGGAGCTGCTACAAAGGCTCAAGTACCTCTAGCTGCAAGAAGAACCAAGTCCCAAAATACAGAATGCCCCAGGGACACAGAGCAATAAAAATAAAAATGCTCATTAGATAGAATTTAGAAGACAGAGCCTGACAATAATCAATGCAAACCAATAAATGTTAGTGTATCCCCTGCTATTTGAGACAGGGTCTCAAATCAATGAGATTATACAGTTTTAAAAAACTGAGCTTTAAAATAAAATGTCTGTTATTTTTGAAAATGTCTTGTATTAAATTTAAATGTGTTATCCAAACATTCAATAGAAAGTTAAATTAGTTTGTCAGAATTAGATTCCACAAAAATTGCTTCTATAAAATGATCTTTTCTGGAAAAGCATGAGTGTGTGCTAAGGACAGAGAAACAAGCCTGGAAATCTGGGTGAGCCCTGACCCAGATGATCACTGCTGTTCTGGTATCACGCAGGGGCCCAGGGGGTAACATTCTGCATTTCACCTTGAATATTCCACCATGTCATCATAGCAGCCAACCCTGTTTAACACACGAATAATTAAATGTCATTATTATCATCTAATATTTAGAGAAGGGAGAAATTCTTGTGCTTTCTCACATGGGCTACACGGTCTTAAGGTCAATACCAGCTTAGATTATATAGGGAAAGCTAAAATTATGTAGTGGAACTTTAAAATGCATGATTTTGTGTAACTAAATAGTTTGTTAAGACACATGTTGCTCCTGACAATGAGTGGGTTTGTGTAATCAGCTCAAACCCCACATAGTACTCAAATACTGTGTACAGAATTTTTCTCCTTTAACAGGGAGCCACATCACAGGCCAGTGAGGTGCTCAGTGAGAGAAAGCACTTGGCACCAACCATGACCACTTGAGCTTGACCTCCAGGACCTAATAGGTCAGAGCAAACCAACTTCCAGAAGTTGTCCTCCCACGGCCACATGTGGGCAGTGGCACATGGGCCTCCCCACCCCCCAAAATCAAGCAAAATATATAATAACAATGTAAAGGAACAACTTCAGGACAAATTCCAGAAACATAGGTGGGAATCACCAATATCTTTCCAGACCTGGAAACCAAACTTGCTTCTGTCAACACATTTCACGTGTCCATCCTAACTTTTCTCTCCATTAGGTCACATTAAAACAGCAAAACAGAATCCAGTCTCTCACCAAATATGGATAATTAATCAGCACATGAGAATTGAGAATCTTCTGGACTGAGAACAAATGGTTGCAAACTACCTAATCACAGGACAGACCCAAATACACACACACACACACACACACACACACACACACCAGTGTTGTGGATGATAATCTATTAGGTGCTCTGAGTGAGTTTGCAAAGTTAAATAAATAAATAGATTTTTATTTGAGACTGGAATAAAATAAATTTAATTCTGTCAAAAAAGAAAATTGCAAAGTTGCTTCCAGGGAAAGCCCTTGTTTACTATTTTTTTTTTCCTGACCTGATTTTTAAACACCCCGGTGAGATGACCTTCCTGGAAGCTGAAGACATGCACTGATTGTAGATGTGTTTAAAAAGTAATTTTAGCACTATGGTCACCGCTGTTCCGCTTTGAATATTACAATTACGTTATTTTAAAATGAGCTTCGGGGAACACCAACGTGATTAGCCAGCTACGGAGAGCAAAGGCTGTAGAAGTCCAACTATATTTAACTTCGAAAGAGTTTCGCCTGGGTCTTGAATGGCTCTTGATAAACACAGGGTTGTTCAAGCAAGCAGGAAGTCAAAGATATACTAGAATATCATCTCTTATCCGTGAACTTTCGTTTGTGTTGTTCATCTTGGAAGCGACTCCACAGAACTCTCGTCACCCAGTTACAGGTTAAATGTGCTTAAGGGCAGTTCAAAGTCAGAGGGAGAGAGACAGAGACCAGAAACAGAGAGAGATGCATACGTTCGGTATTCTAATCAAGATTCAAAAACATAGGTGTCCACCTAGTTAGCCTCAGTGGCGGGACATTTACAGATGCCATTCAAAGAGTTCTGTGAGATTTGAGGGAGGAATAGCAAGCTTTGTGTGAACCTAAAACTGAGATGTGGACTAAAACCAGGGCTCCCTTTTCTTTAAACCGCAACCTGGTCCTTGAGTCTCTCTCTCTCTCTCTCTCTCTCTCTCTCTCTCTCTCTCTCTCTCTCTCTCTCTCTCCCCACGGGACTCCTCTGCTCACCAACATTCTGGCCTTCTCTGGCCTCCCAGCTCCACTGACCATCATTAGCTGACACCTTCCTCTGTGAGCCTCAGCTCAACTCTCTGAATGGGGTTGACTGTGCATGAGTCAGCAATGCGACCTCCCTTTGGGTTCGCAGGCATGGTCAATCAGATCAGAGAAGACAGATCATAGACGGGACCGTGTGGCCCTCACGAACAAGACAGGAAAAGGCAGGCATGTGCGGGTTGACATCTGTGAATGATTAACCAACTGCTACTACTTGAATGGCAAATTATAGCATAGCTTCATGGTATATTATTTTAAGGGTTGCTTTATTTTGTCAGAATTTTTTGTTTAGTTTATGTGTCTATACATGTGCCGGAGTGAGTTTATATATGCCACATGTCCACAGGTGCCTAAGGAGGGCAAAGGTCATCAGATCCCCAGGAACTGGAGTTGCAGGCTCTTGTCATCTGCCTGATGTAGCTACTGGGGAATGGACTGGCTCCTTTTGCCAGAACAGTAAGTGCTCCTGACTGCTGAGTGGGGTCTCCAGCCTCTGGCTGTACGATACTATGTTTCTAAATGTACTCTTTCCTCCGTCACATTTCAAGCAAAAAACATTGTTTCTTTATAGCAAAGGGACTCTAATACAAAGGACGGATGCACAGGGGATGGAAAAGCTGGAAGTTAGATAACCAGTGTTTGCCTGCAATGAGCTGCTGGCACCGTGCCTTGGAAGGATAAAAAGAAGATATCTACCCTGTAGACATTAAAGCCATGGCCTGTTTGGAGGCATCAAAGAGACATACCTGCTACTGGAGATGCTGCCGAGGCAGTCAGAAGGGGACAGATACTCCAATTCCATCCTTTTTCTGTCCCAATCTCCTTGTACCCGCTATTAGCCTGACATAGGAAACCAGTGTATGTTTACGCTGCTATAACAGAAAACCACCGCCTGCACAGCTTAAACAATGGACTCTACTTCTTGAAGTTCCAGGGCTGTGAGTTGAATGTCAAGGTGCCAGCATGGGCAATCCCAGTGAAGGCTCTTTATAGCTTGTAGACAGCTGTCTTCTTGCAGTACCTTTTGTGTCTTCAAAAGAGATATATACACATCTTCACGCTCTTACAGCCACAGTCTCAAGATGCTTGAAACTGCTCTGCCTTCCCCGGCAAACTCTGAGTCCAAACAAATCCCTCCGTGAGTTATTTCTTGTCAAGTATTCGTTCACAGCAGTAACCGAAGTTGCTGATGCAAACCCTACTTTTCTGTCCCCATTTATCTTCCGATACTGTCATAATGGATGTAAGAATTTCAACACATGGATTGGGTGGATAGGACACAAGTCAGTTGATAGCATCACAGAGAAATGAGACTCCTCCCCTGACCATCTACCCCACCTCGACACTACCAACACACACTTTCTACTATGAAACAGAGAGGGCAATAAATAGATCTGAGGGCAAACGGTAAATATCCTCTTCAGAACCAATTTGTCCAGAGCCACAGTGCCACACCAGGTCCTAATCCAGGTCTTCTAAATCCAGATTCAGCTGACGGCGACGTCCATTGAGACCACACTATACGTATCAGCTCTCCCGGACTCATCTTATTCCATGTCATTTTTATTCTTTATCTTGTGATTCATTAATGAATGATCTCTTGATTTATTTCTTTCTTGTGAGCAACATTCCATCATTCTATGCCTGTCCAAGTGCACCAATGTATTAAGATCAAGAATCACGGAGATTTCAAGTGACAGCCATCTCATTGTTTATACATACAGTACATGACCACTTTAATTGAAGGATTCCTCCCCCCAGATTATCAACTGTTGTAAAGAATAGTTCCACCTGAACAAGGATGACACCAATAGACTTGCTAACATGGAAGGGAGAAAACTCAAAGGGCCTCAATCCTAAACAAAAAACTACAGACAACTCAGGAATGCCGAAGGCATGAGAAATAGTCTTCCCCAGCAAAGAGCAACTAACTGGCTAGCCAATACCAGTTACCAATAACACACACACACACACACATACACACACACACACACACATATATATATATATATATAATGAATGTGTGAGAGAATGACGGGGGAGTGTACATGGTGTGGCTGGAGAAAAGAAAAGAAGAAGGAAAATGTTGCAGCTATACTTAATTTTTAAATATTTTAAAGCCAGAAAGTGGTGGTACATGCTTTTAATCCCAACACTCAGGAGGCAGAAATAGGCAGATCTCTGTGAGTTCGAGGCCAGCCTGGTCTACAGAGCAAGCTCCAGGACAGGCTCCAAAGCTATAGAGAAATCCTGTCTCAAAAAACAAAACAACAACAACAACAAAAACCAACAAACAATATTTTAAAAGAAGTTTCATTTTTTAAATAAAACTATTCATCAGTTTTCCAAAATGCCATATTCTTCTAACTGTCTAGAAATTTTTTCTGTGACTCCAGGAAATTACCCATGTAAATATTGTTTATTATTATTTTGGGTGTCCTCTCAAAGAGCAATCTAGTCATATGAGTCAGGAATGTTAGCTCCCCTTCGGTTCCCTTCTGTACTGATTTATCTATCAGGGTTATCTCTGATCCTGGCCATTTCTCATCCTTATTGGGAAACTGCTGTCCTCGTTTCTCGTGTCCGTCCTGAAAATATCTGGTTTGGTTCTATTGATTAGCAATTTATCACCCATTCTTATTTACAAGGTAACATTGCAGAAAAATCAAAAAGAATTCCTTTGCAGAAATCTCCCAGAGGTGAAATGATAAACACCTCTCCTTTCTGTCACCACCTGTGTTATGAAATATGACCTGTATTTTGCAATCACTCAGAATATTATTAGCGCAATGAGTTAGAAACCCAAGCCAAACGTTACTACTTGTATGAGAATGTTTAGAATGTACTGCCTTTGACTAAACCCCAACGTGGCTGCCATTCTGAGCGCTGCTATGACAGACAGTCCCATCTTCAAGAATCCCATAAGGTCACACAAGCATCCTTATGCCATCGTCTGTGAGCGCAGCAAAAGCTCTTCAGCCCCTGTGACGTCATCAGCGAAGCGATCCACCACTTCTCTGGCCACTCACTACCCCAGCCACATTCCTCCTGGCTTTGCTGCCCTCTGTGCCCAGAGTTTCTCCTTCTGCATCCTCATTCAAGCTAAAGAACATTTCTGGAAGAAATAACATTATCAGGCTCAAGGATTTCTGTGGCTTTTTTTTTTTATAATGGAGAGGGGCTGTTTTGTCATTTGTTTTCTGTTGTTGTTTATTAAGATTTTTTTGGGGGGGGGGGTGTAACCAAAAAGGACAGAGGAAGGCGCTGGATCCCCTGTAGTAAGCAAAGAGTATTTTATTTTCCTCTAAATTTTAGGAGAAATTAATGGTTCCTGTCAGACCTTGACTGACTTTATTTGTTTTTAAGTTTTTACACACTTACAGTTTAAAACTTCAAGTAACCTGAAAGAGTATCAAGTATAAAACAGGTCTCCCTGCAATCCCTGATACTCAGTCTTGGATGTCCTCCCAAGGAGCAACCCTAGTGATACTCAGTCCTGGATGTCCTCCCAAGGAGCAACCCTAGTGATACTCAGTCCTGGATGTCCTCCCAAGGAGCAACCCTAGTGATACTCAGTCCTGGATGTCCTCCCAAGGAGCAACCCTAGTGATACTCAGTCCTGGATGTCCTCCCAAGAAGCAACCTTAGTGTTTTACTTTTGCTGTTGTTGTCATTGTTTTAGATTTATTTATTTTTTATTTTGTGTTTATGAGTGTTTTGCCTTCATGTATGTATGTGCATCACATGGGTGCCTGGTGCCTGCAGTGTTCAAAAGATGTCATCAGATCCCCAGGGACTGGAGTTACAGACAGAAATAGTGATTCATGGAAATGAACCTGGGTCCTCTGCAAGAACACCAAATGCTCTTAACTGCTGAGCCATCTCACTAACCAATTTGTTTGTTTGTTTGTTTTAATCTCTTCTATGAAGCTGATTATCCAAGATCTCTTACCCAGAGGGACTCACATTGAGCTTGGACTAATCACAGATGTACTTAACAAAGGTTCATTTTCCGTGAGGCTAGGAACAAGAGAGCTACATAGCAGAAAAAGCCAGTAATCTCTACCACACATGCGCAACTTTGTTACTTTACATAAATGGTGCATACCAACACAGTCTCTCCACTTTGATTTTCATTTTGCATTGTCTGTGATAGTTCCTTATGTACGACCGAGTATATAATTCACTTATTTAGAACTTTACTGTAGGATATTTGGGTTATTTCTAGGGGTTTTTGTTTTGTTTTTGCTTTTTGTTGTTGTTATTGTTATTTTTCAAGACAGAGAGTTTCTCTGTAGCTTTGGAGCCTGTCCTGGAACTTGCTCTGTAAACCAGGCTGGCCTCAAACTCATAGAAGTCCTCCTGTCTCCACCTCCTGAGTGCTGGGTTTAAAGGCATGCACCACCACTTCTTGGCTATTCCTAGCTTTTCTTTCTTTCTTTCTTTCTTTCTTTCTTTCTTTCTTTCTTTCTTTCTTTCTTTTTTTAATTATTGCTTGTTACAAACAATAGCTGCCGTAAATATTCTTGTAAGACTAATACAAATCATTACCATGTATTCAGATGCATTCAGACCTTACTGTGTGCAAAATGCTTTTTAAATCACAGTACATGTATTTATTTGGACTCACCTAATACTCTTGGCAGGGGACAGAACTTACGGGTTCCTTATTTACAGTGACCTTGAACCTGGGCAGTTTGCCTCAGGGCCTGTCCCAGTCACCTAGATCTTTGCACAGTATTACACGTGTACTCCAGAAGGCTCACTCCCCAACCAGAACTCATAGTTCTATTTGAGATCCGCTGCCTTTATTTCGGTTGCCTTCTAGATAGGACCACACGTAAGAGTCTCAATCTATTCCAAATGGAACCTGAGTCCTGCACCCGTCACCTCCCACCTTTCCCGCGTCTGCAGAAGCTGTAACTTCTCCTTCAAGCAGGCGTCCCGGCTGAAAATTCAAGTGTGAGCCTTGATAATGTTCTTCCTCCCTACCCCACTCTCCCATCTCTGCCCCTCTCTGTCACGCACAACCCAGTCAAGCCCTGTGTGTCTCTTATTCCTCTGCATGCCCAAACTCCTGGCAGAAACACCTTAAGAGAGGCAGAATTGATTTTGCTCATAAAATTTGTTCCATCATGGCAAGGAGGGGGTAGCAAAGCAGAACAATTTACATTACGAGAGCCAGAGAGCAGGAAGGGAGGGGGTTTCTTCTTTCCCCCTTTCGATTCCTGCTATGCTCCCAGCCTATGGGATGATGCCAGCCGCAGTCAGAGCACCTTAGTTCTCTCTGGAAAAGCTCTCACAGCACAGTGAGGAGATTCTCTAATCTCCTAGGGACTTCGCAGTCTAATCCCATCGACACCGAGCTCAGGCACCACACGCCTCTTTCAAACTCCACCTTGACTCCATCCGCTCTTTTCCATCCCCACTTCTTTCTGAACGAAGCTTTTCATTAGCTCCGAGCTGAATTATTAAAAGACCTTCTTCACAAGCCGCTGTGTCGTTCAGAGTTATTTTCTAGGCGGAGACACTTGAAACATAGATCATATCACACTCTCCCCCGCCTCAAGCCTTTGCTTTGAAAATCAAATTAGAACTTCTGAGAGGGCTCGCTCAGGTCTGTGTGATACGGCTCCAGATTGCCTCACCAAATGCGCACATTTCATGTCAGCCTCCGCCTCCATTTTGGCTCCGTCAAATGTGTCCAACTTCAAGGTCTTCGTTCTTGCTGGCCCTCTTCTGAAAGGTCTCTCATCCTCCAGTATCACTTCCTCGGTCGGGCTTTCATTGTCATCTAAACGTAAGTAGGTCTTACCAGTTATTTTCGGTCATATTTCCTTCAAAGCAACAGTCGCAATTGGCCATTTTTATATGCATTTTCTTTCCTCACAAACTGTAAGCTCCAAACATTTCTGTGTTGTTGGGAAATCTATTCCCAGTGTCTTAAGCGGCATTTATCTTAAGGAAGGTGGTGGAGTAGAAGGCAAGGACTCAGACATTTGAGTGATATGACAGATACAGGAATGGCTTCCTATTTAAAAATAAAAAAAAAAAAAAAACCCTAGAATATGAAGCCACATCTGTCTGGTTCCAAAGCTCATGTTTGTTGTTGTTGTTTTGTTTGGTTTTCTGTGTCATACTGACCTCTCATACACTTTACACCCATGATACTCAGCCAATTGCTCTTTTTAAACTTGGGGGGGAGGGGTTCAAGACAGGGTTTCTCTGTGTAACAGTCCTAGCTGTCCTGGAACTCTCTCTGCAGACAAGGCTGGCCTTGAACTCACAGAGCTCTGCCTGCCTCTGCCTCCTGAGAACTAGGATTAAAGGCATGCACCACCACCACCCGTCCTTTCAACATATTTTAACACATATTAATTCTACAAAATAATGACACTCATTGGGAAATTTTCATGTGTACAGATAATGTAATTTGATGACATCATCCCCATCTCATTTTTCTTTTTCCCTGCCCCCAGTCTTACTTCTCAACTCTAACAGTCCTTCTATCTTTAAGGCCCTCTCCATGAGTCCACATATTAAATAAAATGTGGTAGTTACTTTTCTAAATCTTGTGGAACATTTGTTTATACTGTAAAGATGTGTCTCTGCCTAAGGTACCTTCTGATTGGTTTAATAAAGAGTGAAGTGGCCAATAGCTAGGCAGGAGACAATAGGCAGGACTTCCGAGGGAGAGAGAACCCTGGGAAGATGAAAGCCTGAATCGCCAGCGGGATGCATTGGGAGCAGCATAAGCAGTATGGAAATGAAGTAACAAGTCAGTGACAGGATGTAAATTTAAAAATGTGGGTTAATTTAAGTTCTAGGAGCTAGTTGGGAACAAGCCTAAGCTAAAGGCCAGGCTTCCATAATTACAAGTTTCCATGTCTTTCTTCATTTGTGGGCCAGCAGAGAAGAAAGCACTGCTACAAATGTCTCTTTTTTGTTTGTTTTTGGGAGGGTTGTTTCCTTTCTGAGACAGGGTTTCTCTGAGCAGCCCTGGCTCTCCTGGCACCCACTCTGTAGACCAGGTTGGCTTCGAACTCAGAGATCCACCTGCCTCTGACTCCCAAGTGCTGGGATTAAAGGTGTACACCACCACGTGGCTGGTTAATTTTTCTCAATGTGATGATCTCCAGTCCTATCTACTTTCCTATAAATGATATGCGCTATGACTTTGTCCTTATTAATGGCCGAGTAATACTCCACTGTGTGGTACCTAGCGCTTGGTTGTTGTGTTTTTGGACTTGCTTTACTATGGACAAGAGCAGCCACAAGCCTCCTGGTAAGTCTTATATGAAAACTGAATTTGGTGCTAAGCCCTTGTTTGGATTTCACACAAGAATGAAAGTGCAGCTTAGAAAGCACTGGTAAAAATCCATCCGTGTGTTGAATTAATTCACTGCGACACTTTTTCCCCATCTGGAACTCGGATTTCTGGTTTGTGCTATCCTGTGAATAAAGCGATATAAAAAAAAAAAAACCACTCGAGATTCCGAGCTCACCAGCGTTCACACTAGAACTGAGAAACTGTCAGCAAGCTCCTTTGCTGTTGCAAATCCCATCCAAGTCATGGACACTTGGTTGCCAGAAGATACCGAGCAGAAAAATCATCTGGAAGAATATGGTGTCTGAGGACGGCAATTCTCCAAAAATTTCTTCGCAATCCCAAACGCTTCCAATGAAACAAACAGAAAAGTTTGTCTCATTATGTGTAATAATTTGAGATGATCAAGGTAGATTTTTACTAATACTTCTGTTTGGATGAACCAGTGATTTGGTGGATTGGAGAAATGACTCACTGATTAAGAGTACTGGATGCGTTTCCAAAGGACTGAAGTTTGATTCCCAGCATCAAAACCAACTGTAACTCCAGTTCCGGGAACTTTGGCGCCCTCTTCTAACCCCCACAATGTCCAGGAAAGTGTAGAAACATATGCAGGCCAAACACTCACACACAATAATTAAAATAGTAACTTTTTAAGTAGTGACTTAGAGCTAGAGAAATGGTTCATGAGGGAAAATGCTTGCAAGTTGAGCATGCAGAACTGGTTCTGATCCACAGAGTCCATGTGGATCAGACATGACAGCCTACCCCAGTCCTGGAGAGAGGAGACCAGCAGGTCTCTGGAGCTCATTAGCCAGCCATAGCCAAATTAATGAGCTCCAGGTTCATCGAGTGACCGTAAAGTGGAGAGCAACAGCTTCCGGCCCTCACCTGTGCATGCAAGGCAAGTACACTCATATACACGTGCATGCACACACACCACACATAATGATTTACACTCTCGTAGAATAAATAAAACAAGACTCTTTATTTTCAGTTTGCATAACTGACTTCATGTATTGCCATCTACGTCTACCATGTTATTGAAAACTGTGTTTCTTCTGATCAACTGAGTGGCGTAATGCTATACGGTCTTGATGTATTGTAGGGAAAATTACACAGCAGGTTTCTGGGTAAACTAAAGGACCCAGCCGAGTTTCTTCAACTTTGTTCCATGGATCATTGAATTCAGAGTCACAAAGAATGCTTGTCACGAAGTCAAGTTCCTGGCAGTTTCCCAGACTTTCTCCTACATCACTGAGGACTGGGGCACAGAACCTGCTTGTTAGCTCTCTGGGTGATTGATTCTTATATGAGCTAAAATTATATACCCACATATAATGTGTTTCTGCCCTTGCTTGGCTCAGCCCTGAGGTTTGCCTCTAGAGTATGAACAATCCCCCAAACCACCTAAAGCAAGACTCCATAGCTGATACCCGAGCAGAGGTCTGTCAAGATAGCAGCCCTGTTAATTCTGGGACTCCGGATGTTGCCTAAAGGTAAGATGATCCTGCTGGGTTCCTTCATGAAAGAGTCTGCCAGACATTCTGCAGGACACAAAAGACAGTGACTGACAAATTATCAATATAGATGGAACTGACTTTGAAATTTCCTGTTTCATGGAAAATTCTGCTGTATACTATGGGCCTGTAGACTGAAGATGGATGCCCCAATGTTACATAAGAACTTTGGCTGTTCAGGCAGAGAGATGTATCTGTCAATTCTAGAGTTTAAGAAGTTGCTTACAATGTACTTCCTATTTATTTAGGTAATGTTATATCCTTCTGGGATCTTTGATGGAGTTGAAGAATAGATAGCTATAATTTCCCTTTGTTATAATAAAATATAAAGTAGATAAAAATATTATAAATATAATACTTGCTTGATAACTGTTTTGTTATATGTCATTTTACTATATTAAAGTTAAAGTCTTCCTTTTCATTTAGACAGAAAAGTGGGGTATGATGTGGGATTCTCCTCTGTCTGTTGTGAATACCATTGGTTAATAAAGAAACTGCTTTGGGCCTATCGCAGTGCAGAATAGGGCAAGATGGAAATTCCAAACAGATAGAGGAGAGAGAGTAGGTGAAGTCAACGAGAAGCCATGTACCCACCACAGGAGACAGACACTGGACACTGGACAAAATCTTACTGGTAGGCCACAACCACATAAATAGAAATGGGTTAATTTAAGATATAAGAGCTAGCTAGAAATATGTATAAGTTAATAGGCCAAGCAGTGTTTTAATTAATACAGTTTCTGAGTGGTTATTTCAGGTCTGGGTGTCCAGGAATGAATGACAACAAACAACCAAGCTGAAAAATGGACAAAAGGCTTAAACATTCCAGCAAAAGACAGATATAAATAAGACAGTCTGTAAAGACACTAGCATATTCACCATTTTTAGCCATTAATTTCAAGTCAATGCTATAATGAAATATGACTTCACATTCAGTAGGATGGCTATTATTTATAAAATGGGAAATACTAAGATTGGCAAGGATACGGAGAAACAGGAAGTTTTGTGCTTTGCTGGGGGAGGTAAAATGGTGTGGCTAATGCAAAAAGAAATAGTATAACACTTCTTCAAAACATTAAACACAAAATTTATCATAGGATCCAACAATTCCATTTCCCCAAGAAACTAAAAAAAAAAAGATACTGTAAACTGATGTTCGTTATTACATTATTTACAATAGCTGAGAGGTTAAAAAAACAAAAAAAAAAAACAAAAAAAAACAAAGAAAACCCTAGTATTCACAAACAGGTGAATGGAGAAATAGAATGTTGACTATACACCAAGGAATCTGCCTTTAAATGCTGATATTACGACATGGGAGAACCTAGTAGGTATGTTACAAAGCCATAACATACCTAGTAAGTATGAAATAAGCCAGGTACAAAAAGAAAAACATTATCTGCTTATACTTATATGAGCTATCTAAGGCAGGCGAATCCATAGAGACAGAGACTAATATAGAGGTTTCCAGGTGTTAGTAACAGGAGGAAATGGAAAGCTGTTTTAACTCTGGATACAGAGTTTCTGTTTGGGGTAATGATAAGCTGTGGAAATTGATAATTGTGCAACATTGTGCCTGTGAACAGTCTCTGAATTGTACATTTTAAACAGGATAAATGGTGATGTCTATGGCATATACACTTTCATACAATTAAAAACATACAAAGTAAACACAAATGAACAAGTATTTCTGTAGCAGGTTATCAAGTCGTTGGGTATATACCAATGAATGGTATAACTGGGTTATATGGTAACATACGTTTAGCTTTTTAAGGATGCTCCTCACTGATTTCCATAGTGGCTGGAACAATTTGTAGCCCCACCAACAGTCAATGAGAATTCTGCTTTCCCCACATCACTGTCAAGATATGTTGTCAGTCATTTCCTTGATCTTAGTCATTCTGACTAGGGTATGATGAAACCTCAAAATAGTTTTAATTTGAATTTCCCTAATTACTAAGGTTGTAGAATACTTTGAGAGAAATCTTATTTCTTCTTTGGAGAACTCCTTGTAGATGAATGCAATAAAGTAATCCCACACTAGCTAATGGAGCTATAAGAAATGGTTCTTTATTTAGGGACAGACTCACAGATCAACAGTCCTCTGCACGAGCAGAGAACAGGAACTGAATCTAGCAGCCGAAAGAGAGAGAGGGAGAGCAAGTCACTGTGAAAGTTTTACTTCTGCATTTATAGTACAAAAGACAATGCCCAAGTGTGTTGGTATCTTAAAGGCTATTGGCAAAAGGAGTTCCCACAGCAAGTCCATGTTCAGACTGGTAGCTCAGTTTTAAATTGGTACATTTGTTTGCTTTTTTAAAATTTAAACATTTTTTTTATTTTACATACTAGCCCCAGTTCCCCCCTCCCCTTCTCCCAACTCTCCACCTCCTTCCATCTTACCCCCATCCACTCCTCAGAGGGGGTAAGACCTCCCTTGGGGAGTCAACAAAATCTGGTATACCAAATTGAGGTAGGACCAAGCCCCTCCCCACTGTATCAAGGCTAAGAAAGGTATCCCACCATTGGGAATGAGCTCCAAGAAGTCAGTTCATGTACCCAGGATAAATTTCACTGCCAAGCCCCCCTCCAACAGACCAAGTCACATAACTGTCATTCAAAGGGCTTAATTTGGTTTTATACAGGCTCCATAGCTACCAATCCAGAGTTTGTGAGCTCCCACTAGCTCAGGTCAGCTGTCTCTGGTTTTCCCCATCATGATCCTAACCACCCCTTGCTCATATGATCTCTCCTCCCTCTCTTCAACTAAGTTCCAGGAGCTCAGCCACTGCAGTGCATGGCTGTGGAGCTCTGCATCTGCTTCCATCAGTTACTGGATGTAGGTTCTATGATGACATTCAGGGTAGTCACTAATCCAGTTATAGGGGAAGGTCAGTTCAGTCACCCTCTCCACTAGGAGTCTTAACTGGACTGGAGTCATCCTTGTGGATTCTGGAGTATTATTCAGTGGTTAAAAAAATGACATCTTGAATTTGCAGGCAAATGAAGTAAAACAAAAACCTCCTGAGTGAGGTAACCCAGACCCAGAAAGACAAACATGACATTTACTCATTCATAAGTGGATATTAAACATAAAACAAAAGATAACCAGGACGCAATCCACAGCACCCAAGAAGCTAAGTAACAAGGAGAACCCTAGAGGGACACAGGTGGAGGGCCCCAGGAAAGGGTACAGTCATGATCTCCTGGGTAAACTGGGAAGGGAACTAGAAGGAAGGGGAGGGAGGATAGGAACATGAGGGCTGGAGATGGTGGAGTTGGGGGAGGGACACAGAGTGGAAGCAATGAAAGAGCTGTCTTTATAGAGGGAGCCATTATGGGGTTAGGGAGAAACCTAGTGCATTTGTTTCCTTGATTCTTTGTTTTATAAGTTCTATCTTCTAGATCTTAATCTTTAATTGGATAAATAGGTGACAAAGATTCTCTCCCGTTCTCTGGGAGCTTTCCCTTCACTAGGTTGTTTCCTTGCAATACAAAGGTCCCATTTGTTGGCCGTAATTCCTGAGAAGTGAAATCCTGTTCAGAAAGCACCTTTCCTGCACCTCTGTCCTATAGGGCACTGCCTGTTTTCATACAGCTTTCAGTTTCATGTTTCACTTGGAGGTCTTGAGTCAGTGCAGTTGATTTTTGTGCAGCATCATAGAAAATGGTCAAATTTCATTCTTCCATATGTGGACATTCAGTTTTCCTAGCACCATTTGTTGGAGATGCTGCTTTTCCTCCAGAGCGAGTTTGTGTTGCCTTTGTTGAATATCAGGTTGTAGCACGATTAATAAAAACCCAGAGACAGGGCTGGAGAGATGGCTCAGAGGTTAAGAGCACTGGCTGCTCTTCCAGAGGTCCTGAGTTCAATTCCCAGCAACCACATGGTGGCTCACAACCATCTGTAATGAGATCTGGTGCCCTCCTCTGGCGTGCGGGCATACATCGAGGCAGAATGTTGTATACATAATAAATAAATAAATAAAAGAGAATAAGCCTAGGCTTATTTTTTTAAAAAAAAAAAGAAAATTCATTAAAAAAACACAGAGACAGAAATTGGGGTTCAACCTGAAGCTCAGAAAAGCAAAACAGCCAGCCATTGGCTCTTACCTCTACCTCAGTCAGCAATGGCGATCCTGCCTCCAGGAATTTTTAGAATGAGACTGTGAGTGAGAGCTGTCTCCTCCCATCTTATATTCCTCTCTAGTGCTGGGGTTAAATGTGTGCACCACAACCACCCAGTTTCTATGGCAAACTAATGTGGCTACTAGGATTAAAGGTGTGTGTCGCCACTACCTGATCTGTAAGGCAGATCAGTGCAGCTGTGTTTCTCTCTGAATTTCAGGCAAGCTTTATTTATTAAAATACAAATGAGAATATTGTATCAGGTGGCTCTAATTTAATGCACTTAAGACTGGCTCTGCCGTTTTGTTCCATTGATCTATGTATCTGTTTTTGTGCCAGTGTCATGTTTTTTATAGCAGAACCATATATTATAACTTGAAATATATACATATAGATAGATTTCTATATATGAAACCTATAACTATATGATAATATAACTTGAAATCTGGTATGATAATCCTGCCAACATTTTCTTTTTGCTCAGAATTGTTTTGATTATTCAGGGTCATTTGTGGTCCCATAGGAATTTTAGAATTTTTTTAAAAAAATATTTTTATTGAGAATGTGAGGATTTTAATCGGAATTGCACTGGTTCTCTGATTTTCACAATATTTCACAATATTCCGTCACATGGAATTGCTTTTCATCTTCTAGTGGTTTCTGCCATTTATTTCTTCTGAGATTTGAAGTTTTTGGTGTAGCAGTTCATTGCTGCTCTGTTCACGATATCTGGGAAACAGAAGTCGCCAAGATGTCCATTAACTAATGAACAGTCAATGGGAGTGTAGTATACTCATACACAATGAAATTCTATTCAAATGCAAAAACATGAAATCATGAAATACACAGGTAAGACAAATGCCACGTTTGTTCTCTCTAATTTGTGGGTTCTCAATCCCAATCTTTAGGTCTGAGATATAAGCTGGAGTAGCTAGGGAAGCCAGGAAATGAAAAAAGAGGAAGTGAGGAGGATCTCCACAAAGGAGACTGGCAGGGCCGTGCTATAAAGGGAAAAGGGAATATGAAAAAACTCAATTGGGAAGGGAAGATAATACAGAAGGAAAAGGAAGTAGGAAGTGAGAGAAAACTAACATTAAGGATAATTAAAAGCACATAGGAATTCTATAATCTTATGAGTTTACTTAAAATATACACACATATGCTTGTTCATGCACATGCCTGTGCGTGCAGATACACACACACGCGCGCACACACACACACACACACACACATGAATAAATATGAGGTCATTAGTCTCAGTGGTCAGCAGGTACAGGAGGAGCTACAGGAGGAGAAAGAGTAGCAATGACGCAAATATAGTGTACAACTCAGTTTCAAAGAAGATACACATCTTAATAATTTCTTATATGAATCACAATCTGAAATGGTTACATTGTGCATATATTATTAAATAAAATCCATCAATATTAGTTTTGCTTATTTCCTTGAATTTTTAAACTACAGTTTTAAATTAATATGTAGGTGTGAAGATGTCATAGTGATACCATTATTTTATACATTCATTAAAATGTTTAAAAATCATTCAAAATATAAGATACAAAATATACAAACATTTTAAGATAATGCTTCTTTATTTCTGTTATAATTTCATTACTATTTGTTTAATTTAGATTAGCTTAGTTTTTGAGACAGTCTCACACTGTACCACAGGCAGCCTCGAACTCACAGTAGTGTTCTTGGTACAGCCTCCTTCAAGTGCTGAGATCATAAGCTCGAGACATGAAGTCTGAGAAAGTAATGCCTGCCTACGGTGAAACATACTATGCTAATGCTTTATCCAGTTGTCAAAAGCACACAATTAGACAGTAAGTTAAACAGAACAAAAAGAAATATCAAAAGCCTCCCATTTTCTTCAATTTCTGAGTAATATAGCCTTCTAGAACATATTAATCTAGAATAAATTAATTTACCTTGTTTTATCAGATTTTGTGAACACATTCCATGCTATTGAAATATGGAGTAACATAACTAAGTTGGAGAGAGATGGTAATGTTATTCACAGAATCAGTGTGCATTTTATTACTTATGAAGTCACTTGTGGAAATTATATATGCCAAATCAATACATATTTTGTCAGTGTTTTACCTCTTAGGAGATAGATGACTTACCAAGACATTTCTGAATAGTTTGTTCCCATTATGCATGTACTACAGTATCTGTTAGTATAAATGTATATTTATATTTCCTGGAAATCCCCTCATTCATTGATGAAAATGTTGAAGATTTGTTATTTTTATTTTTCATTACTCCGTAGAAAATTTCAAAGATAAAACTGTCATGTATCCTATAATAATTGAAGATATCAAAAGGCATTCATAAATTGGCATATAAGACCAGTAACTAGATAAACTGAAAGAACTGATAAACAATAGAAATTAATGTCTCTATTATCTAACTGGAATAGTCAGTGACATAATTATTACTTCTGTACTGAATGAAAAGTTATTGTTTCTGTATTAAGTCAAAACTACTATTATAAGCCAGGCGGTGATGGCACACACCTTTAATCCCAGCACTGGGGAGGCAGAAGCAGGTGAATCTCTGTGAGTTCGAGGCCAGCCTGGTCTACAAAAGCTAGTGCCAGGACAGGTCCCAAAGCTGCAGAGAAACTCTTTCTCAAAAAAAGCCACAAAAAAGCTCTACTATTATACAATCTGCAGTACTGATTATTATTTCCCCTGGGATCACATGAAGCATTTTAATATAGCAATACAGTTAATGTTTCACAAAGTTAATTTCTATTTCTTACAAAAGTATAACTCAAATCAATCTTTTTAGAATGCTGCTTTGTCTTAATATTCTGAACAAACCAGTTTTACTGTAAAATTACTGCCAGACTTCATTTTTATGTAATTACTCTACTTTTGATTTTATGTTTGCTTTTTTTTTTCTTTACACAAAATACAGAGTGTCTTAGGGTTTCTATTGCTCTGAAGAGACACCACGACCACAGCAACCTCTTTTAAAGGAAAAATATTTCACTGGGGTGGCTTACTTAGTTCAGGGGCTTAGACATTATCATCATGGTGGGACATGGTGCATGCAGGCAGCCATGGCGCTCTAAAAGAAACTGATAGTTCTACATCTTGATCTGTAGGCAACAGCAGGTGAACCGAGATGCTGAGCATATTCTTGAGCATAGGAAACTTCAAAGTCCACCCCCACAGTGGCACGCTTCCTCCAACAAGGCCATACCTACTTCAACAAGCCACACCTCACAATAGTGCCACTCCCTACGAGCCAATTACATTCAAACTATCACAGAGTATAAAGCCAGTTTTCAAACTGATTCTCTGAACAACAGTTTGCAAATAAAATACTGACTGATGGCTACAAGAAATTGGGAATATTTAAAGCTGAACCTAGGACTTCTCCTACATTTGAAATTTATGTTAATAAAGAGTTAGTTCTTTATCCCCAGATCTATTGGTGCAATTTGTACTGGCTGTTCTATTACACTTTCGATTGAAGAAGTCAAAATGCTTCAAGCTGCTTAGAAATTTAGTTGTAGAGTGTCATCCTTAAATTGCATCTGCATGGAGCAGCTGAAGCTGCGAAGCTGCAGAAAGCCCTATACTCACAGTGCTCCGCAATGACTTACGTGCCATGCACACACTGATGAAATGCAAAATCAGTGCAAACGAGACTGTAAAGTACAGGGAAGAAGAGTGCAAAGCTTCAACAAATACCAAATCAGGAGCAGAATCTTGGCTCCACCAAACCCTCAATGAACTAGTTCATAAGATACAAACTCTAGTATTTAAAATACACTGCCTACTATTTGCATTATTTTTTACCCACTCTTTGAATTAACTAACCAATAACAGTAATGATTTTAGCAGTGTTTACTGTCCTAATTACCATCTAGAAGGGCTTGTCTAAGGGTGCATTAATAGTCCAATACATGTCATAAAACTTTTAATAATACAAGATTTATGTTATTTGGTACATAAAATACATGGTAGTTTGTCTAAGTGTAGAGTAACAATTCCTGATATCTTAAAATGTTGCATTTAAAGTAATGTTAGCCTAATTTAATAGAGATGGTTAGATAAATCACTGATTCTTATCACTTAGCTTTTAAATGGTAAAGCAGAATGAATTAATGTTTTTCTCTTTTAAAAGCTTTATTTTTAGCTGTGTGCACATGTGTGTATCAGTGTGAAAGTGTGTGCACATGAAATACAGGCCCCAGGAGGTCAGAGGAGGATGTAGGATCCCCTGGAGTGGGATTACAGGCAGTTGTGAGCAATCTGTATGGTGCTCTAAACGCTGGTCCTCTGCAAGAGAAATTCATGCTTTTAACTACTGAGACATCTCTCCAGCCCCTGGTTTTATTTTCTTGTGTTTTGTTCTAGTTGCAGGGCAATGCTGTTAATGTTTTTTTAAAAAAAAAAAAACAATATGGAGGAGGTGAAGGAGAAGAAGGATAGAAATGCAATATCGTTTTTCAGGCATTCCAGTAGTTAGAGTAGAAATTCTGGAAAAGGAACCTTTTAAAGGCACATTCCACAGCTTTCCGGAGGTACAATTGGCACATAATAAACAGCGTCTTTCAGGAATTTTAAAGTAAAATTATCTTTTCAATTTTACATTGTAGCAAGCTGCGTGGAGCCACATCTGATAATCAGCTCCTAATTATGGCTAAGACCTGACCTATGTTGTGATCATGCAATGATTGTCAGCTGCTTGCATATGCGTGGACCTATGGGCAGTGCCCACCTGGCAATCCAGGGTTGGCGGCCCATGCCTTTTTAAGGGCTGGGAGAGGTTTGCGGGGGGCGGGGGGAGTGAGGAGAGAGAGAAAGTGAATAAACTGCAGTGAGAAGAGCTCCGGTGTGTCCCGCGTCATCCTTGCTGGACAAGGTGGGGTGTGACATTACATCACGATCATTTAAGCGGGAAAGTATTTAAAGTGTACAGCCTTATAAGACCTGAGAAGTCATCAAGAAACTGCTGGTGCTTGGGAAACAGACAGGAGAGCATGAGTTTGGGGCCAGCCTGGGCTACAGAGTGAGTGCCAGGCAAGCCTTGGATATATAGCAGCACTCCATCTTAACAGTAAAACAACAAAACCAAGCTTCCCAAGTGGTTGTACGTTTTATCCCCATCCTCACAGCGCCAGCCGCTCTACTTTCTTGCTAGCGGGTGGTCCAGGCTGCCTCTTCAAACTTTAAACTGCCTAATAACTAACGGTGTCAGAGTCTTCCCATGTGTGAGTTTATTAGCAGTTCCTGGCGAAAGCTCTTCAGATCCTTTAGGCTCTTTTCATTGATTTATTAGTGTTTCTATTCCTAGTTAAACATTCTTTCTTGGACATATATTTGGAAAATAATTTTCACCAGACTACGGCTTGCGTTTTGAACTTTATAACAGGAATGGGTTTCAACATTTTATAGTTTTTATTTTATTCTTTAATATTTGTTCTTTCTTTATTTTGAGGAAGCATTTTTCAAATCTAATATTATTAAGATTGTATGTTATGTTCACTCCCAAAACATTTATAGCTTTAATGCGTAAGTTTAAGATGGTACTGTATTTAAAGTAGTTTGTGCATATGCATGAGTGCGGTAAGAAGCAGCTGATTTTGTTTTTGTATTTTTTTTCACCATTTTTCTGTCTATTTGTTCTGTCATCATTTGTTGACAATTCTATCTGGAGGGGGAGATGCTAACAAGGGTAGCAGATATGATCAAAGTACATTATATTCATCTACAGAAATCTTATAACTAAGCAAGTTTTACCCATTTTTTTTGTTTGTTTGTTTTTGTTTTTCAAGACAAAATTTCTCTGTGTAGCTGTGGCTATGCTAGAACTCACTCTGTAGATTAGGCTGGCCTCGAACTCACAAAGATATGCCTGTCTCTATCTCCCTGAGTGTTAGAATTAAAGGCGTGGGTCACCAGCGCCCAGCTTTGTACAATTATTATCTGTTACCATAAACCCTAAAACAATTGTCCTTCCCTTATGGATTTGTCTTGGCATCTTTATTAAGACTGACTCTTTGCATATGTCATAGTCAATGTCTAAACTCTTTTCTCATGTTCACTGATCCTCTCTGATGTTTCCTCAAGCAATTCATTAGTAAGTTTGGTACTATTAATCAAAAATTAAGTTCTCTGTTGTAGTAAATTTCATTGTTTAATTCACAAAATTCAAATGCCACTGTCCTGAACCCCTGAACCTCTGTATGTGGCCTCATTTGAAGCTAAAGTGTTTACAATGGTGGCTAAATCGTTAGTGTAGATCCTAATTTAAAATGGATGGCATCCTTTTATTTTTTTTTTTAATTTGTCATTTGTCAGGGGGGTGTTACTGTTGTTTTATGGTTTTGTTTTCAAGACAAGGTTTCTCTTTGTCACCCTGACTGTCCTGGAACTCACTTTGTAGGCCAAGCTGTCCTCAAACGCAGAGATCTGCCTGCCTCTGCCTTCAAGAGTGCAGGGATTAAAGGCGTGGGCCACCATGCCCAGCAAGATGGATGGTATCATTTTAAAAAGAAGAAATGTGGAGACACACACAGCGGCACACAAACAGAAAGAACACTACATGAGGTGGAAGACTCCGCCACACATACACACACATGCACACAAGGCACAGAGAAAGACCTGCCATGGCAAAGGATTCCAACTCTGACCCTTCCCAACACTTCTGGGCTTCTCCGGAGCTGAGACAATAGATTCCTATCTCTTAAGTTACTTATTTGTGTTTCTCTACCAAAACTGTGCTAGAAAACTAATGCATTGATTCACAACTTTGGAAATATATCACAATGTGGCAAATTTGTGGAAATGGGACTAGAATTATTTCTGACTGAACTTAGATTTTTTTTAAGGTTTTCTCATAAATGTCAATTTCATTTGCAAAATCAATGATGGGTTTTAACCACTCCCATAGTCTTCCCACATTATATTGTCACTCATGCCATTTCTTTGGAGACTCTTTCTGGAATCCCACACTATTGTGCCTCTTGTCTCTCCCATAAAGCAGATTTATCGTAGCAAACAGTAAAGTATGCCCAGACACCAGTGAGGCACTAAAGTAACCATGGTGGCACCTAGGACTGAAAATATTCTGAAAAGCAGCTTAGAGTAAGCCGCATGCTTTTACAAGGACAGAAAGTTGCAGACTCCAAAGAAGAGTGATTCCTGCAGTTGCTGATTTTTCATTATTGAATGGACTTGTAAGTTTCGATGACATAGAATTCTTCTGGACAAAAAGGACTGGTGTCACATGGCCATATTAGGAACCTTTTATCGCACTGGCCTCTAGAACTTTAAAAAATTATGGGTTTAAACGGCCGAGCGGTGGTGGCGCACGTCTTTAATCCCAGCACTCGGGAGGCAGAGGCAGGCGGATCTCTGTGAGTTCGAGGCCAGCCTGATCTACAAGAGCTAGTTCCAGGACAGGCTCCAAAACCACAGAGAAACCCTGTCTCGAAAAAAAAAAAAATTATGGGTTTGCGGGGTACTGAGTTTTACAATGCCCAGCAAGCCTCACCTCTAGCAATTTCCCGCTTCCTCTCTGTGCCGCTGATTAAAAGTTAATCGGGCACTAACTTTCAGAGTTATTAATCTTTCTCTCCATGTATCCTGTCTTTCTAAGTAGATTATGAGTCCCTCGAGGGCAGAGGCTTCTCTGTAGCCTTTTTTTGTAACTCTGTTTTATGGTACTTTATAGTGGTTATGATGATAAAGATAAAAAGAAAAAATGAATTAAAAATTAAGTACGGTCATAGCACTTTTTCTTCAGTGTGATTAGATATTCAGAGTGTAAATTAGACATGGCCCTCAATCTTGAGTATCAGAGCAAGCGAACACACTCTGAAGTATGTAGTATTCAAGCGGATTTAAATTTAAAAGACTCTCACCACAGCCTTCTTATTACATCATCCTCAGTACCTAGCATAACACCGAATATCATTTGCTCGTAGCTAAATTGCTTTGATAAATGATTGATAGTCACAGATACACATTTTCTCAAAGACACGAGGATGGTTAGTTAGTGGTTCCCAAATCTTGGCTATCACAGACTTACAAAATCCCATAGACACTTTTGGGCCTGACACAAACTTGTCAGTCTCTCAACTGGTAAGAACAGATGTTAAGAAATGTGGTTACTATTATGGTTATAATAAGAAGGTGTTTTAATACCAAATTAATATAAAGAATATATTAAAGACAAGAAACAGTCCTTTACAGAATACATATAACTTCATTTAGTAAAAACCATACTCCATGCTAATGAGACATCTTTGAGTGGAAATATTACCTTACCTCTGACTTTAAGCAAGGATTACACGAGTGTAAGTGTTGTTTCCGTGGACCAAAACAGAGCAGTAGTAAGCAGGTTCTGGGCTTTCGTACTGGGCATGAGCACTGAGCACCAGGAATTCAAGGGGCACAAATGACCTCAAAGAATTCAAAGTGCTTTCCTAGCTGTTACAGCTTAGATATGACATGTCCCCAGACAGGCTCAGTGTATACTCTGTTTCAAGTTAATGGGACTATGTCAGGAGGTGGTGGATCAGGAGGTGGGGCCTCGCGAGAGTAAAGAGTTCCCTGGAGACACAACTTTGAAGGTTCACAATCCATTCTTGGCTTTCTGTTTCTCGGGTCAGGATACAGACTGCTTGCTCTGCTGTACCCTGGCTGCCATAATGACTGAATGCACTGAAACCCTATAGCCAAATAAACCCTTCCTGACTCAATTTGTTTATGTCAGATATTGTGTCGGAGTAATGCAGAAGCAGCACAGGAGCCAGACTCACGTCATGAAGCACAGAACTTCAGGATGGAAGCCACAGCCATAGGAACCAGAGCCACAAATCCAGTGACCAGCCTAAGGGGCCTCTCGGAGACAATGTGTTTTACTTGCTCCCAGGAGAGCCAATCTGCCAATATAAAACTGTGTTCTAAATTAGAATGCTCAGAGTGGGGAAGAGATGTTACCAGCTCCAAAGCTGTTGGAAAAGATTGGCTCAAAGAAACAGGGAAAGGAAATTTTCCAATGAATATGAACCTGTAAGAAGAAGAAGTCAACATGTAACAGTAACTGTTACCATAGCAGAACAGACCTGTTCTCAAGCAATAGAAGGTTTGCTCCCAAAGAAATGGAAAGCACAGCAATCGGGAAAGTGCTTGGAAACAAGTCTGTCTTATGCCTTCAAAGGTAATGAAAGATAACCAATAAAAAATTATGAAAAATGGGAAGAAGTTAAACAAGAACAGATGGACTTTTAAATAAAAACAATCAGCAATTTTAGAAATAATTTTAAAAAGCAGCAATCAATCTTTGTTGTGTTTAATGGTACATACCAGTATACTCATCTCTGGGGAAGGTAAGACAAGCGAATTGGAAGTTCAAGGCCAGCCTGAGCTACATGGCCCTTGACTCAAGACATATAGTCACTTAAATGTATTTTACACAGGGCAACAATGCTTTAGAACCAACCCTTAACACAGCATAGGAAAATATATGCAAAGTTAAGCTATGTACTAAATAGACTGAGAGTTTACTTCATGCAGTAATACAAACTCTAGAAACAAAGTTTAGAAAAAGTGACTAGAACTTTTTAGAACTTAAATGCATAAATCGAAAATATCTTTATCTTGTGCTATATATTATTTTACTTTGTGCTGTGTGTGTGTGTGTGTAAGAGGGAGAGAGAGAGAGAGAGAGAGAGAGAGAGAGAGAGAGAGAGAGAGAGAGAGAGAGAACGAGAACGAACATAGAGAGGTCAGAGGACAACTTGCAGGAATTTCTTCTCTCCTTCCATTAGATGAGTCTTGGGATCAAACTCACATCATCTGACTTTTACCTACTGAACTGTTTCTCCAGCCTCTTACATTGTATTTTTTTTCACTTTTTAAATGAAAGCACACATTGAATCACTGTGTTTATTTAATCATTTTGCCAGTTGTGTAGCCTAAAACCAGTAACTTGCTTCTGATTGGATCTAAGAGTTATTCATATTAAGTACTCCCCAAACTGGGATATGATCATTATAACAGCAACTATGTACCTTCATGAGACCAGTTTAAACTTTTTTAATGGCTAATAATTTTTGTTGTCCTATAGCTCTTTGAAAAGCCAACAAGTTTGGTCCCTGCCCTTGAGACTGTTTACACCTTTACAACTTGGTAGAAAGAGTATTACATGACTTCCAAGACGAGGTCATAAATGGCAATCATTTACTCCTGAATTCTTCCTTAAGACCTTCGCCCTTAGACACAGAGCTCGTGTGAGCTAGCCATGAGAGGTCAGAAGAGGAACCTAGTCCTCCAGACTGCAGCCCTATCTAAGTAAGCAGCTGACAGTCAGCACCAACTAGCCAGCTGCAGCAAAGAACCACATTGGATTCAGTTCCCGCGTTGCTCAGTTAAACCACCCAGTGTATCACATATGGAGCAGAAACTCATTCCCCTAACCAAGCTCTGAACAAATCACATGCTTGTGGTCAAATAGTTATTGTTGTGTCAAGCCACTAGGTGTTTCTCAAGCTATTATCCAACACCAGAAAACTGAACCACTTGTATCAGCACTGAGAGGTTACTACTCACCGGCCTTTATGGAAACAGAAAAAAAAAATACTATTTAAATCACATGTTGAAAAAAGAGAAAAACCAGTCAACAAGAAGTATTGTTACAGGTAGAAATGGTGTGCAAAGAAGTTCACGTAGTTATTGGCAAATCTAAGTAACTGTTTAATTGAGTTATTTTAAGTCGCCTATTAATTTGAGGAAGCAAATGTAATGCTAGAATGGATGCAATGCAAAAGACAGGTTTGTAGATAGAATGCTAAGCTTATTTTATCAGATGTCTTATAATGTGGGATTCCCCTCTCTATGCTATGAATGTGTTTTATTGCCATTGGTTAATAAAGAAGCTGTTTTTGGCCAATGGCTTAACAGAATATAGCCAGGCTAAAAAAGATATATAGAGAGAGTAGGCATAATCTGTGAGAAGCCATGTAGCCACCACCAGAGACAGACCCGCCAGAACCTTGCTGGTAAGCCACAGCCATGTGGCAATACACAGATTAATAGAAATGGGTTACTTTAAGATATGAGTTAGCCAGAAATATGCTTAAGCTATTGGCCAAACAGTATTGCAATTAATACAAATTTCTGTGTGATTCTTTCAGTTCTGGGAAGCCAGGAATGAATGAACAGCCTCCACCAACAATCTTAGGTATTTCTAGAAAGTAAAAAGTTAAGCATATGGAATAATGTGTGAATTAATAAAATGTCTTTTTTTATGACTGATATGATCACTTAAAAACAATTTGGCACTAATGTATTTTTTAAAATGTAAAATTACTTTTGAAAACAATTTAATATACTCTTATAGAGTTGGTCATACTTGTCTTACATAACAACATTTCTGCTCCTGAACATATCAGCAAACTTTTTCTCTCTCTGCTGGAGAAGAGATTAGAACTTCCAGAACAACAGCAAACAATGGCAGCAACTCAGAGGCCCCCGGATTAACAGAACAGTGTTTACATTCATAGGGTAAAGACAAATGACCCTTTACTCTCTGTGTAACATGGTCTTAATATTGTTAACTAATGTTGGATGGAAAAGAGCAAGCCCTTTTCAAAACCTCCTGTGGATTCATTTGTTCTTTTTCATGATTTCCTTTCAACATAGCACCCTTTCTGTAAGGTTCAACAATACCCAGAGCTAAACATCCAATTACACATGTTTGCAATAAAATTATTTGTAATGTATAATAATAAAATATGCATTTAGGGGCTGGAGAGATGGCTCAGTTGTTAAGAACATTTGCAGAGGACCTAGGTTTGGTTCCCAGCTCCCACATGGCAGCTCATCCAGGAGTAACACAGTTCCAGGGGTCCAAAAGTACCTTTTGTGGCCTCCACAGGTACCAGAAACTCATGTGGTACACATACTAACATGCAAGCAAGCACTCTTTCATATAAATCAATGATTAAAAAGATGATTTTATATCTTCAGAAAGCAAAGGAATGGTAAGTGCAGACGTTAGGGCAGTGATTTTCTTCTTTTTTGGTTTTTTTTTTTTTTTTGGTTTTTCGAGACAGGGTTTCTCTGTGGCTTTGGAGCCTGTCCTGGAACTAGCTCTGTAGACCAGGCTGGTCTCGAACTCACAGAGATCCACCTGCCTCTTCCTCCCGAGTGCTGGGATTAAAGGTGTGCACCACCACCGCCTGGCAGGGCAGTGATTTTCTAAGGGACATTGTGGAAAGGGAGGGCACTCGAGGACTAAGGACAGATGAATAAGGTAAATATTAGCTATTAATTTAAAAAAAATCTTGGTTTGGGTGTGTATTCATAATAAGTTTTAAAGGAAGAGTATGTAAAATTAAAATTTAAAAATAAAATAGAAACCAGGACTGTGGATATAACTCAAGAGCAGAGAGCTTGCCTAGTATGTTCAAAGCCCTGTGTTCAAACCCAAATAAAATAAAATACAAAACTAACAGAAAGAAAACAATTAAAGACCATTCATGAGCCAAGAAAGACAATGTGTTATGGTTAATTCAGTTTCTTTGCCTGTGATTCAAATGAACCATAGTGTGTCGATTTAAAATCAATGAGAAAAACCTGAAAGACTACCAAGGGGGAGGAGAAAAGATGAACAGGGACAATATCGGGCCCACCCCACATGTGACATTCCTTTACTTTGTGTGTGTGCTTCCAGCGTTCATTACAGATGATAGCAAATTCCCTTATGCCCTGGTTCCTGGAGACCAAGTACCTAGACCAAGATCATCTCTCCTCTAGCTCCCAGATGGGTGAGACTCTCATGACTCAATTTCACATACTTTCTTGGGAATTGAGGATAAAAGGGTTTGCATCGGCTTTCTTTGAATTTGTATTCTTAAAATGCAGAAGCCAGTGACCATAGGTATTCATGCAACTGCCCCTCAGAAACACAAGATTCCAGACTCAATGGTAGCTATCACTCAGCCAAGCACTCCCAGAAGCTTAGCCCTGAATTGGCCTTATTTGCACCATCTGCTCATCGGTCTCACTTGCAGAAAAGTATTCTCATCAGATATTAACAAGTTAAAGATAAACCAGATCACCCACACCAGTTTGTCTGCCTCTTACCGCGGAGGTAAATCGTCGCATTAAAGAGCCGAGTACAGCAGTTTCATCCCTCACTTCACTCTGCTCTTCTGTGCAGCCCCTGGGGCATGTGTGGTGCGTCCAGAAACTCTTTCCTCCGTAGACCTGTCACCCTCAAATCGCTTAGTCAAACATCAGGAGAAACCCTCCCTCAGTGGCTTAGTGGCTGTATTCAAAGAAATCTTATTTCTCCCCATCACCCCACACTGTTACCAACCTGATTACACTAACTATCGGATGTAAAATAGTTCATACAAATACACAGAAATTATAACTTTACGCTGGATGATAACTAGAAGTAAGAATCACTCCTAGGGTTTACAAACTCATTTCCTGATAGCCTTGGTACAATGGAAGGCTAATGATAAAAGTACTTACTCTGTAGATTTCCTATCTGAAATAGCTACTTTAGTATTATGAGTTGTCTTGGTCACTTTTCTATTGCTGTGAAGAGACACCATGGCCAAAGAATCTCTTATAAAGAAAGCATTAATTGGGGCTTACTTACAGTTTCAGAGGCTTAGTTCATTATCAGAGCAGGGAGCAAGGTGGTATGCAGGCAGGTATAGTGCTGAAGAAGGAGCTGAGAGTTACATCTTTATCCACAGGAAGGCAGAGGAAGAAAAACTGGGCCTAATATGGGCTTTTGAACTCTCCAAGCCCACCCCAATGACATGTTTTCTCCAATTAGGCCACACCCTAGAAAGAAGTTGCTGTCACACCCAGTCCCACAGCCATTCAGTCCCAAATAAATACACAGAAGCTTATATCAAGCCTGTTAGCTCAGGCTTATTATTAACTAGTTCTTGGAACTTAATTTAACCTATAATTCTTGTCTATGTTTAGCCATGTGGCTTAGTACCTTTTCTCAGTAAGTCATTCTCATCTTGCTTCCTCTGCTTCTGAGTGATAACAGCATGTCTGCCTTTCCTCTTCCCAGAATTCTCCTAGTCTGGTCACTTCGTCTATACTTCCTACTGGTTCTGGCCAATCAGCATTTTATTAAACCAGTATGAGTACACAAGACCATTATCCCACAGCACCACACCTCTTAATACTTCTAATCCTTTAGTTTCATTCCCTGATGACTAAGCATTCAAATATATGGGGGGGGGTATGTTCTTATTCAAACCAACATATGAGTTTAATCATGATTTATTTCAAATAAATTTATATTGTGATTCATTTTTGCAACACTTATTTCAAAATCTTATTTAATGTTTAGAAGTTTAAATTAAAGTTTTACTTCTTTGAATCTATATATACATATATTTTACATGGAAAAATGTGGCAAAAATGCTAATTTGCCAAGGTGATAATTCTTACAAGGCAAACATAACACTTATTAGGTATGAGACTATTATTATCATCTTTGTTTTTAACCATCTTGGTTATTGTTGTAATTGTTTATATTATATCAAGTTAATAATAATTATTGAAAAAAATTAAATGACAATAAAATATGTAACAATAAAAATATAACTATTCTCAGGGTTATTGCCTTCTACTAGGGAAGAGCAAAGAATAATTTACACAGATGTACGTTTAAGTTTGTTCTCTTTTTTCATGAGAAAGCATGTAACCCTGCATAAGGATGCACATAGACACCACTTAGAATTTTGACCATACTCTTGCATCCATCATAGCAGCAAAATATAGCACTTTTGTAGACTGATAAAAATGAGGGATTTAGCATAATCATTTCAGTCTTTTGTTCCCAGCCTATAAACTATATTAATTATACTTCCCTCCTCAGTTATTGTACTAATTATAGGAAATACAAATAAAAGACTTGGCATGTACTCAATAAAGAGCAGCTATGAGTATCGTAAAAACAAGTATTGAAAGTATGTAGATATGTTGAGCCTGTTTCAGGTTTCCTTGATTCTTGTTTCCATAGCTAACAGCTTTAGCTCAACTTTCCATAAATATTTACTAAAAACATCCCACATTATTAGAACTTCAAGACAAAAAGTGAATTAATTGTTTTGCACATAGTAAATGTGTAAATAATTCAAACCAACTGCATTCACATTGAAGCCACATTATTCTTATTCTTGAACATTGTGGAAGCTGGAGAGATGATTCAGTGGTTTGAGCACTGTTGATCTTTCAGAGGACCCAGGTTTAATTTCCAGCACCCACATGGGGCCCAGGACCATCAGAAACTCCAGTTCCTGGGGATCTGACATGCTTTCTGGTCTCAATGAGCACAAGACACACTCATTCTGCACATACAGACAGACAAAACACTGATACACATGATAGATAGATAGATAGATAGATAGATAGATAGATAGATAGATAGATAGATATTCACAAACGTATATTAATCCCTTCCTAATATGCAAAGAATTTCTTGTTTGAGCTAATCATATAGTACATTTTATCTCATGTTTAAAATTTTTGAGTAAAGCTTCATATACCAAAGAAAACCAGTATTTGGTTATATTTACTTAATCATTTTGTGTGTGTGCTTGTCCGTATGTATAAGTCTCTCTCTCTCTCTCTCTCTCTCTCTCTGTTTCTGTCTCTGTCTCTGTCTCTGTCTCTGTCTCTCTCTCTCTCTCTCTCTCTGTGTGTGTGTGTGTGTGTGTGTGTGTGTGTGTGTGTAAGACAGTGCATCTGTGTAGGTCAGAAGATAACTAGCAGAAGCTGATTTTCTCTTTCTGCTATGTGAGTCCTGGGATTGAACTCAGGTTGTCAGTCTTGGTGGTAAGGCCTAAACCATCTTGTTGACCCTGAAAATAAATATTTTAAATATACATCTTTTTAGAGTCTGAAAGTTAAATAAAATAGCTAATTCAGGGATATACTAGGGAGCATAAGAGAACCAGGAGAGACACATTTGTTATATCTCATGGCAAAAAAAAAATGGAATCTCTGGTTCACTTGTACACCCTGAGACCTATGACAGTAAACTTAAGTCATTGCTAGTTTGAACGCACCCCTTCAAAGTTTAGGTGTCAAAAACCTGATTCCCAAATTCATGTGCTATTGATGTTTGAGCATGAGGTTTTCAGAAGGCAATTAGGACTAGATGAGGTCATGAAGTTGGGACTCCCATGGAGGAATGAGTGACTTTGTAAGTGGGAGAAGAGATGCCAGAAGACAAGCTGTGTCTTGCTGCATGACAGTCTCTCCTGTGGTGCCCTGCAGTATAGAAAGCCCTCACTGGGTGCTCAGCAGGTGCTGCTCCATTCCAAGTCTCTAAAAGAGTAAGCCAAATGAGCCCTTTTACATAAAAAAATAAATGTCAAAAATAGATACATATGTAAAATATAAAATAAATTTAATTCTGAAATGGAAAATGTTTATTTGTTATTTATTGAGGAAACCTAATATCTATTACAGATTAATCTCAATTTCATCTGTTTGGTATTCCTGCTAAAATGCTTAATGTAAATCTAATTATGATAAAAAAAAGCACAGCATTAACTAACACACACACACAGTATCTTAACAATACAATGACTGAGAGCCCTTCCTTCTTTCTCCTTGCGTCTTTCATCACCTTTTATCCTTGCCCTTTCATCTCCTGGTTATTTGTTGGCTAAATTGGTCTGTCCTTGTTCTGATTCTGGCATGATGCAAAAATCATTGGCAAGTAACTCCATTGAAGCCATTAGTACATTCTCTTTCATAAGAAGGCATTCATTTTCAAGTGCATACGATTTTTTTCAAATTCAGACCATCTGCATCCATACTTCTTTTGTTCTTTGGCTACTCAAACTAGACTTTGCATGTTTTTCTAATCAAAATTAAAATTTTATAAAGCTCATGGAGAAAAGCTTTATTAAAGATGAAGTTTCTGTTTCTCAATCGTCTACCTGTCAGTTAAGGAAACATTATCTGCCTCTCAGGATTGCCAGGAGGATCAAAGGAACAAACTCTAGGGAAATGCTGAGCTCATAATAATAATACCATTTATTAGCATTCAAGCATCTCATAACAATGATTATTACCTAAACTTTAATTTAAAGACTTTTTCTCTGCAAGCAAAATAGTGAGACACTATGCATAAGAATTCAAAAGGAATCTCAGAGCTATTGTTTCTGTGACCAAAACTGTGGAAAGCGTCATAAAGAGCAAAATGACCTCCATAACAGACATCACCTAGTCAATAAAAAGCAAGTATTATGGAAATTTACAGATAGTATTAAGATACTGTAATTCATTATGCTATAATCTTCAACTCTAAGTATTTCTTATAGAATTTCTCTTCTGGTCTATGGGGATAGTATACAATGATCTTTTTTCTCTTTTCCATATTTTCAGCTCTCCCATAATTGTAAATAATAGATAATCAATAAATGTTTCCAAATTAAAGATTAGAGAAAAGTATAGAATGTGTGTTAGTGGGAATGATCGTAGAGAGAGGGAAAATTTTGATAATGTATCTTAGTCCATTATGCATGCTCTAATAGAACACTTGAGACTAAGAAACTTCTAATAAAGAGAATTTATAGGCTCACCATTCTAGAGGCTAGGAAGTTCAGTATCAATGTCCAGTCATCTGTCAAGGGCCTTCTTTCTGTTATCCCATGATATGAGGGGGCAAATGAGGTCTAAATTCACCGTTTTATAACAACATCAATCCTACCCATCCAGGCACAGGCCTCATGACCTAATGATTCCGTCTCTCGATGTTGTTACAATGGCAATTAAATGTGAACATGAGTTTTAGAGGGAACAAATGTCTAGACTATAACAGTAGGGAAGAAGGGGAAAGCTCACCAGAAATTTGCAAGGAAATTTACAAGGATGAGATAGGGTTTTAGGAGGAACCCAGACAACACACTTAAAAATAATGCTTCCCTTGAGTAAGAAGCTGGCATCTGAGAAGGGAAAAGCAGGTGTGACGTGGTCACCTGAAAGAGCAGGAGACTGTAGAGCAATTCTCAGAACCACCGAGTGTCCTCCTGGGGCTAACTGCTCTCAAGGGAGAAGAGCAAATGCATTGCTTCAGCTCTGTGTGGCAGACAACAGGTGAAATAACCAGGGTTTTGATTTTTGCCATGTTAATCTTACGAGGTAAGAAAGGTAAGAGGATTTTATAACAAATTAAAGTGAGCGATTATAGCACCTGACTATGGAATTTTAAATAGGTAAGGAAGGGAAAGTGATCAACAGGAGCAGGCATGACAGCTACAAAGTAATAGGGTCAATGGACTAGTTTTCAGTCTAAAGCTTGTTGGTCATGACGGAGAAGAGCCAGCTGGAGAAGTAGCTGTCAGGGAACAGTATGCAGAAAAACTGATATAATGGAACTATTGCAATTGTTCGAATAAGAAGGTATGGAATATAATTTTAGGATGAAGAGTTTTCAGAATATTATAGATTTGATGGGAATCAAATCTCAAGATTACTGAGGTAAATAAAGATTATTGGAGGATGCTGGGTGGTAGTGGTGCACACCTTTAATCCCAACACTCTGGAGGCAAGAGGATCTTTGTGAGTTCGAGGCCAGCCTGGTCTGCAGAGTGAGTTCCAGGATAGGCACCAAAGCTACACAGAAAAACCCTGTCTCAATAAAACAAAGCAAACTAACTAACTAAAAAGATTATTGAAGGAAATATGTTCAAGGAACTAAGTGTCCAGGATATTGGAAGTATCATCCACATATTTACTAATATCACCAAAAATTAAGACAGGAGTAATGTATGGTAAGTCAGGAGATGAAAATCAGGAAATGAGGATCAGTGTTGGAGAAATGAGGACATAAGACATAAATTTGAAGTTATAAAATGAGTGACAGGAACTGAGAGCACACATACTCACAACCCCAGGGCCCCTGAGGGCAGGAAATAGCATCCCACTACTTGAGAGCATCATATTAGACTTGGAAGAGAGGCAGGCTCATCTCAGTAAGAGCAGGCAGCTGAGAGGAATCTGAGAGAAAGCTGAAGATACAGACGGTTCCTTGAGAACGATCATAGTTCCAAAGCACGCCATGTTAAATAAAATGAGGGTAGGCGCAAACAGTTTTATCAAGCAGATACTGGAGGCAAGGCTGAAAGCAGTGGGAGATAAGCTGATTTCTGAGCTTTGTCTTAAGTAAGAATATCTAAATATCTAAGAGAGCTCATTCTTCTTTCGTAAGTACAAGAAGTGTCCTCTAGATCTCCAAACGGAAATTAAACTGTGTTCTTGACCACTCTTGACCCTGCCCGTGGAGGCCAGTCTTTCTTCACTACAGCTATCTTGTTGAGCCCCTGTTGGTGAGGAGGACTTACCAAGGGAAGAAAGGCCTTCATCCAACTCCAGCACCTCTCCACCGAAGGCCAAGAAAACAAGAAATCCGTTTCTGCCTGGGCAAACCTGAAGCCAGTCCAGGACTTGGAAATTTGGGGACAGGTAGACAGCCCTTTATTTTATCATTTGGATTTATCCGAGGGCAGGAAAGAAGACTTTGTGATCCACAGTCCCTTTCATGAAGAAATGAAATATTTATGCCTGTTTTATTTACCCATGACTGCACTCTGTCAGGAGTCTAAGAAGCAAGTTGTCTGTCAGGTTTTCTCTCATCTGGAAAGGTGCGCTCTTTATCTTGGTTCCTCATCTTAGGCTAAATTCCTGGGCTTGGAAGCAGGCACTTAAAGAGACTGTTGAGAACTCCAGGACAGGGTATTCCAGATACCCCAAGAAGTCAAGCCAGGCGCTCTGGGTGCCCCGGGGGTGGGGGGTCAGGCCAGGGTGCCCTAGGTGCTTTGAGAGGTCAGGTCAGTGATCCAGGTGCTTTGGCGGGGTTTTCCTTGCACCCTGGAAATAACTTTCTGTATTGCTCAGTTCTCCTCCATGGCCCTAACCTCCTTCCAGCCCCCATCCCTTTCTCCGTTCTACCACATTAATCCAGCTCACCTAATGTAAAAGAAATACTAATTCACACATCTATTTTTATCATCACTGTTGTCCCCCAAAACCAGGTGAAACAGTGCAATTAAGGCTGTTGGCAAAATCCAGAAGTCGTATGGATTTTGTCATAAGACTGATTTGATTCCAATACTAGACTCTGCACATAATCAATATTTGTCTTGTAAGCAATTTAATTGTTTCAAATATTATTAGATAAAATAATAAGTTATTACTACCGGCATTCTTGGCAAAACCATCTTCAGCGATCCCTTCCTATTTTCCAGCACTTGGAAGGTTGAGGCAGGATAATTGTAACATTTAATGAGAATAAATGGTAGTTGAAAGCAGAAACTTTATAAATAGTTGTGTAGATTTAAATTTTGAAATAATAAACTTGGTAGCGCTAACAGTCTATCAGATAGTGTTAAATTCACTCTTCATCATTTTGCTTTATGCCAGTAAGTACCGACTATTCATCTCACTCAGGCATTAGGCTGACATTTCTATTTAGTCCACGTTGTGGGCATTCTCTGAATGTACTTGTGTGGTCTCCAGGGTTGACGCTAGAGCCCCATGCTGCGGTGTTGTCCGCTGTAGTCTTTCACGGGAGTGGGCTGTAAAGGTGAGTCATGCTTTTTCGGTTCTGCAGAAAGTGGTCAGTTCCCAGATTACTGCAATAAGCCCCACCCAACGGTCACTCCCGTAGAGACAGTGTTACTGTCACTTTCATTTTGTCGTTTCCTGTTCCAGTGCCAGCTTTACACGTTTCAGTTTCTCACCAGGGTGTCCTCAGCTCAAGCACACTTGATCAAAAGATCCAAAAACAAAGTTCTTCCGGGTCTTTCCCCACATGCCCACACCCACATTGTCCCTACAGACTGTTCTGATCATAGCTTTCTGTCTTGCTCTGTCAGCGACCAGCCTCGACAAAGGCACCTCTTGCTAGGGTAGGGGTGTTGGGATTTTGAAATATAGTAAAGAATACGAAGACACGTTTAAAATTAATAAAACAGAAAAACATATAATAGTATTGGGAAGGAGTTCCAATGAATACTGAAATTGCTCGCATTTAATTTCCAATGGCTTAAAACATCCCTGACCCCAAAAGGTGGGAGTAAGACAAAAAACAAAAACAAAAACCCAGCATTAATATGATACAAGGAAATGAACAGACCAGCTGAAGATTGCAGGCTACATCCAGAGTTAAACATTCTGTTGCTAGATCAAAATAAGTCATACTCTCACCCTAGACCAAAACATTCTGTAGGCAAACCACTCCATTGGTGGAATCCATTGTTATCTCCTTAAGGGAACTGGAACCTTAGTTGGATCCTTAGACTTTTGTTTGAGGTAGAGACGCATCTACTTCTCTATTCCTGAAATACAAGGTCTATAGCCACACCTGTTGACGATAACCTTGCGAGAGCAGAACTCTCTGGTCTGAATATAGGTGAGATCTTTGTTTGAGGTAGAAACGAAGTAAGAAGGAATGGAGGTAAGTTCCAACTCTCCGACCTTTGCTCAACGTGGAAATAGGCTCACATTCTGCATTCAAAAGAGCCCAAAAGTTCTTCCTAAAACTGGTGGCCACTTTGGTTGACTTGCACTTGGGACTTAACCAGTATCCAAACCATTTAACTAGCTTTCCACTACTGTTTTACCTCATCTTAATCATCAGAAAAACCCAAGAACTAAGAAGTAAATAAGAGATTCCTGGCCCTAGAAGCTGAGAGAAGACCAAGGACAGAGAGTTACACTGTGTTATAGAGGTTTACAAAGCTCCAATGTCCAGATAAGAGCAGACATATATACTATATAGAATAAATAGGCCATGGGGAATTAACTGTATCCCAATAGAAAATGTTTAGCCTTTCTGAAGGCCACCTTAGCCACAAGGTACAACAGAAGGAGAGCTCTCAGCATGAGTCAGTGTATGATTTTTATACGAAACTGGAGAGTTGGAAGTTTGCATCAAAGAAAGTACCCAATTTCAAAGCAAAAGAATTTTTAGCACCCCGTGAGCCAACCAGACATAGCTTCAATGTCAGATTCAGCCTGTGAGAATACACTTGCAGTTCGTCCTCAAAAGTAAAATAGAAAAGTTAAAAAGCTGTTGGGGAGGAGAGGGTGAGGGGACCTCAGAAATCCACCCCTGTGCTTCTCTCTGCCTCTATCTTCCTGAGCACATGGCATTGTCCCCAGTCTACTCGAAACAATGAATCAAGCATTGACTTGTGGCAAAGATTATTAATTTTTTTCACTAAAAACTAAAGAGAAAGACCAAGATAGTATTTCCTTTCTCATATTCAGAAATGGTTTTCTTCTGCGTCCTCTGGCAGCAAGAAGTAAATAGCCAGGAGTAGATGTAATAACTAGACAAGTCTTTCATTTCAAACAGCTGGTTCCCACATGTAGCTTTAAATATGCTGTGGAGAATTCAGGATCTTCTTCCGTTCTTTCCTAGAAAATGGAATTCACTTCTAATGCCGAGAAGTCTAAATAATCACTGAGTGCCACACCAAATATGTAACATCAGGACGGTGTTAGATAGAAAACAGGGTTGAGAGAGGAGAAGGAAGCATCCCTTTCTGGAATCAGCAATTCAGGAGTTACAGGTTTGAAAATGTCAAGAATCAGGAAGTCTTAGCAGAGCCAGGGACAAGGTACTAACATAGTACTTTTGCTCAACAGAGCAAAAGCAGGTTGAATCTCTTGCTCTCAAAAGTCAACGGAAATAATATCTGGAACTACATGGTTGTCTCTGCCCACTTGTGTTTAGTCTGAGTGAGGCAGGTTTGTAAATATAAAACAAACATTAGAATTTGAAGACATTATAGAATAGTGCAAAAACCTCATCAAAGTTTTTTAATCATATGTTGAGATAACATTTTAGATATTAATTTTCTGGTTAGCTTTTGTCATCTTGGCACAAACTGGAGTCGCCAGAGCAGAGGGAACCTCCATTGAGGAATTACCTCCATCAGACTGGTCTGTGAGCACATTCATGTGTGCATTGTCTTGGTTAATGATTGGTGTGAAAGGGTTCAGCCAGACATGGGTGATGCCACTCCCAGGCAGGCGGTCCTGGGCTGTGCAAGCAAGCAAGCTTAGCCAGCCATGGGGAGCAAGCCACTAAACAGTGTTCCCAAACAGAAGCTTCCCAACACTCATCTTTGATGTCTTTTCGTGATTGGTACTTTCTTTTTTGTTGTTGTTGTTGTTAATTAATTAATTTATTTATTATGTGTACAACATTCTGCTTCCCACACACCAAAAGAGGGCGCCAGATCTCATAGATGGTTGTGAGCCATCATGTGGTTGCTGGGAATTGAACTCAGGACCTCTGGAAGAGCAGTCAGTGCTCTTAACCTCTGAGCCATCTCTCCAGCCCCCCGTGATTGGTACTTTCTTTAGAGAGACTTTCTCCAATCATTCTTTGTGATACTGCTCCCATCCTCCACCCCACATCAATTTCTTGTTGCTTTACTTTATTGCCTTCCTAACCATTATCACTGTAAAAGTCCCTAATTCTTTCCTTGCCTATTAGTATTCTCGTGTTCTTTTTCTAGTACAAACCACATGAGTAGGAACCTATTTACTATCATATCTTTATTGCAGGATCATCAGAGACAGTAGTGTATTATGTGCTGCACCATTTCATTATAGTCTACATGCAAACATATATGGTGCTTTGCTCTCTGGGCACCTGCATATATGGTGCTCAATAAACATCCAACGAATAAATACATGTGTCTTGTTATGTCATGAGAAACATCATCTCTTCATATAGTGTCCGTCCCCATAGATCCATATACTCACTATTATCAAATTAACTTGTATACTTATTACTGTTATCATTTACTTGGGAATGTCTTAATGAGCTGCCAAATGACGTTTCTCCCACTTTTATAGTTATCACTAGCTACTACTTAAATTTACATTAATTTTCACAATATATCAATATTCTTCCTTATATCACAGAGGCAGACTGTGTCTTTTAATTCTGTAGGCAACTAGTAAACTGTCCTTATATCTTCAGTCCTCAATATAAAGATGCTCAGTTGAGATGGTCAGTTTTATTAAAAAGCTGAGGTTCCAATTTAAAAAAAAAAAAATCCTTAGAAAGGACCAGACTCCCTTTCTCAACTTATGTCTATATGTATACACCCTCCTGCTAACATTACTTTTATTTAGAGGTTATTGTATTGAGGAGGGATTATTTTTTTAATTACTACTCTTTTTGGAAAATTACTAATTTTCCTTATTGAAATTTTATTAGAATTTTCCCCAAATAATGGAAGTCCCCCTGTGCTTCTGTCAAAAAACAGCAAATCAATATTTAAATTTGCTATAGCTAGATTTTGAAAACAAGTCCTGTTGAGAACTCAGAGGGCTCTATGCTCAAGGTCCGGGTTTCTCCCATCTTGCCCCCAAGGAAGTGCTTGAGCTTGCCAGAGAGAAAAGAAATCGTTAGAGATTTCCTCAAGTCCAGAGCCATGAGCTACATTCTGGATCCAAGTACAAGCAGAGAAAAGTAGGGAAATCTGAAGTTGTCCATGAGGAATCAATGTTATACCATCTACTTTGTTTTCTCTTATTTGACTTATGTTCCTGAGCATTTCCTACAGGCCTGGCACTTTGAGACTGTTGATCTCATTTTTCATACCAATGATTGTTTTTCATAATTCCACCCATTAGCGCTGTATTTACATCCCTTCCATTCTTCCCGCTTCCCCTTCTTCTTCTTCCTGTGCAGCCCACCCACGTTCTCACTTTAGTCCAGGCATTTGTGGCCCAAGGAGGTAGGACTCTAACTGGTATTCAGAAGGGCAAATAATTTTCTCAGAAATGTAAACCATCCTCCTTGGAAAAGATGCTGGAAACTTACCTGTGTCTAGTTGGGTTCAAATTTGTTTTTGTTTTGTTTTGTTTTGTGTTTTAAATTTAAGATTTATGTAAGTGAATGTCTTGTGTGCATGTAGGTATGTGTGCCACGTGTACAACTGGTACCCAAAGAGGCCAGGAGAAGGCAGGCATCAGAATCCCTGGAGCTGGAGTTACAGAAGGCTGTGAGCGACTATGGTAGTGCTAGGAACCAAATCGAGGTCTTCTGCACAGGACTACTGAACCACCTCAGCAGCCTCACGTATGAAACCAGATGTCTAGTTACTGTTCTGCTTCCATGAGGAGGCAATGTGACCAGGCTACTGACAGAAGGAAGCATTTAATTGGGGCTTTCATACTGTTTCAGAGGGTTAGGATTTTGGTTTTTGGCTTTGTTTTTTTGTTTTGTTTTTCCGAGACAGGGTTTCTCTGTAGCTTTGGTGCCTGTCCCGGAACTAGGTCTGTAGACCAGGCTGGCCTCGAACTCTCAGAGATCTGCCTGGCTCTGCCTCCCGAGTGCTGGGATTAAAGGCGTGCGCCACCACCGCCCGGCCAGAGGGTTAGTTGTGACCATCATGGGGAGAAGTTGGTAGCGGGCAAGCAGACATGGTGTTGGAGCAGTAGCTAAGAGCTTACATCTGATCTACAGGCATGAGAAAAAGAACTGGGAACTAGGTGGGATTGACATGGCTTTTAAATTCTCAAAACCCACTCCCAGTGCACAGATCCTCCAACAAGGCCTCACCTCATCTTTCTCAGTTACACCAAGAAGTCAAATATGTGAGCTTCAGGGGGCTGTTCTCATTCAAATCACACCACTCATTACATTGTTTCCTACAAATCTCTTCATATACGAGCAAGCAAGGAGATATATTTTAGGGTTCATGATCTCCTGGCCTTGCTCAATGATCATATTTCTGATACTTGTCCCAACCTGTGGTGTGGATGGGGTAATGAGAAACACACCAATTTGGAAACTTTTGTCTCTCCGGGGATAACACAGTGATACAAACTGACCAAGAGACCAATGAGCATAGTAAGGTATTGCAAGTAAATTTTCAGTTCTATTTCTTTCTAGTTTGATGATTCTTCAACCTGATATTTAATGTTTCTGAGGCTTAATTTTGTTTTCTTCATAGTAAAGAAAACAATAGCAATTATAGGTTTTTAAATTTTTTTTCTGTTGGTTTTGTTCTGTTTAGGTTTTTGGTTTGGTTTGGTTTTTCGAGACAGGGTCCTGGCTGTCCTGGAACTCGCTTTGTAGACCAGGCTGGCCTTGAACTCACTGAGATCCGCCTGCTTCTGCGTCCCACATGCTGGGATTAGAGGCATGCACCACCACTACCAGGTTATATTTTATAGTTTTAATGATTGAGTGAGCCAGTGTATATAAAGCATTTAGTTCAGAACATGACATCTTAAATATTAAAGTTATAGTTGCTGTTATCACATAGATTTCAAATTATGTTCAGTCCCTCGCTGTTTTTTCTTTCTGGTGAGGTGCAGTCTGTTCAATTGCTGTGCTGTTGGCTGAGATTGGCTAAGGCTGAATGTCACTGCCTCTCCAGCCCTGGTTCCAGCTTAGATATGTGAGGGGAAGAGCATGTTACCCTGTTGGCCTCGGTGTGTGTGTTTGTGTGCGTGTTTGCACACACACGTGCATACACATGTTTATGTGTGTTTTCACTGCACATAGTTATGGATTTCATAAAGATATCTTCACACTCACACAAGCATATCATATACTTTAATCATAAGTACCCTTTGCCTTTGTTCAGATATTTACTGCTGTGATAAACATGACAAAAAGCAACCTGGCGAGGAAAGGATTTATTTCAGTTTACAGTTCCCCATCTCAGTCCATCGCTGAAGGGAGCAGGACAGGGACTCAAGCCGGGTAGAAACCTGGAGGCGGGAACTGAAGTAGAGGTGACATTGTTCCATCATCCTCATCGGTAAGTAGTCTCTCTACAAGCTGCCACACAGTTTCCAGAGCTCCAGAGCACGTGAGCTATGGAACTGGTTTCTGGTCACTCTTTAAGGGGTCTCTTCTGTCACTCACGCCCACAGCTTTCATCATTTCTGCCGGCTCTAGCTCCTGTGTCTCTGCAATTATACCGTTTCCTTTTCCCCTTCAATCTTCTCTTCTTCTGTTTTCTGGGCTGTTACACGTCTTGCCTTGCTGTGGATTTAGGAAACAAAAGCTATCAAAATGGCTTTTATGGATTATATTATGTAATCAAGCCTCTTCCACCCGAGATGTTCAAGCTTGGGTTTGACATGGTTCTCCACAAGGTTTGTTTTAACTATGAGTTCAGAGTTGTTCTTGAACTAATTTAGAAATCCAGATATAAAGATGTATGCTGGATAGGCAAAACTGCGCACCAGCACCCCATCTCACTGAGGATAAATCCAAACGCACGAAAGCCTCCTGGCTAACTGTCCCGGGCGAGGCATCGAACTTAATCTGCCGCCAGCGTCCCCCATGCTCGCTACTCCCGAGTCTCTCTGCTTGTCTCTCAGCTTCTCTAGGCCTTTGCACTCCCTGTCTGGCTATGACACTGAATTAGCACACATTCTCTCTCCTCCAGACCCACCCCTTCCACAGCCTCTCTTGCCACCAGGCGCATCTCTATGTGATGGTTTATCCTTTTGTGGGTCTGTGTCCACGTAGCACAATGAAAGCTCCAGGAGAACAGGAGTTGGTTCTTCATTCTTCTGGAAGCAAACTGCCTTCTTGCTGATTCCTGCAGCATGTAAAGCTCCTCCTTAACCTAAGAGTTTATCCCGTTTTCTTTCTGCGTAGAAAGCTGCTCCCTGGATGTCACATGACTCAGCCCTTATACACTAGCACCCCTCCTCTAGTGCCCCCCCACACACACAGGCAGGATTTGCCCTGACACTCTGCTGTCTTTCTCCACCTCCCAGGCTTTTACTGCACTTACCACACTGGGATACTAAGCCCTTATGTTCTTATTTATTTATTCATTCCCTCACTAGGCTATAAACTCCCCAGCGGCGATCACTGCATCCTAAGCCTTTCAAGTGGTTCATCAACAAATATTAGTTAGGTGTTTCATACATTTTTTTGTCAAATAAATAAATTCACCAACATAAGAAATAGTTTAAAATTTTTGTTAGTCTCAAAGATTCTAGAGATGAAAGTTTTACTTTACTTTGATCTGCTAAACAGAATAGACATCTACTTGCTTACAAAGTAACTCAAATGTAAAATAATAAAAGTATCTCATAATTATACAGAAAAATAACGCTGATCCTATCATCTTCCTCCCAGGCTAATCCAAGGAACTAACAAGTGGGAGGAGTTTGTCTTCTGTCTCCTCTCTAAGAATCTGTCCTGCCTTCTGCTCTCTCTTCTCGCAGGTCTCTGCTAAAGTACTAACATGGGTAAGCTTGTTACAAGTTTTGTTACTACTTTGTGGCGATTTCGGATGGCTGAGTAGAAAACTTGGCTTTGCTGTTCCTTCTCCTCACATACGATCATTGAATTACTTTTACTGGAAATGCATGGGCTCGTTAAAAGTTGCATTTTTAAATGTAATTCCTAAGGAAAAATGTATAGCTGCAGCCTACTAGAGCACAGTACTGGTAAACCAACACCACCAAAATAAAGGAGAAGACAGGCAGCTTTTCACACTAGAAGTGTTTTACCGTGAAACCAAGTTTTAGGACCCCTCATTTATAGGAGACATTAGCCATGTTTGCCTATCATTTTTCTTAAAGTGTTGTCTGGATTGTTGCCATTTTGTACTATCACGTGTTGATTTCACATATTAATAGTACACAGTGTATTTTAACCCATGCAAACACAAACTGACCTACTCAGGACAGTTAACATTTCCTTCTCTTATCTTTTTTGTTGGTTTATTTAGATAGAGCACTGCTTTTATTATTTTATTTTATTTAGATAGGGCACTGCTTTTCTAACTTTTCATTACACAGAACAGTTTACTAAAAACTGTGGACATCCGTCTCCCCTGCAGAACCCCAGAGCTGATTCGGTCTACCTGGGTCTTGGTATCTGTTAGCCAACTTACTTTAAAGCCTTTCTCTGCCCACCTACATCAAAATACAAAATATTTAAAGATATGCCTAAAGGATGATGATCTATTGGGGTCAAATTTGTGCAAAAAAACTTTTTAGGCAAGAGAAATATAGTACTAAGTGACTAGAGATAACAGATTTACCAACTAAGAGAATGCCAGCACCGAGAGCAGTGCCCTCACAGGAATACTGAGGAAATGTCAGATTGTTAAAGCTCTAAAAAGCAGTGTTAAAGATTGAAGACTTACCTAAGTGGTTTTACGCTTGTATTCTTAAAAGATCATTCTAGCAGAAGCGTGAAAACTAATATAATACAGGCCCAGTTCTAAATTTGATCATATAAGTGAAAGTCACTGTCAAGATGAAAGGGGTGTGAATCTGAGAATTATGATATAAAGCTATGCTTGGGATTTTTATTTTTCTGCTCAAAATGGACATTTCCTTCATCTTACAAGAATGAGATTATTCTAGTTCTCCAAATTTAAAAACACATCTCTAAAATAAAAAGAAACTTTTATCATCATTAATTTTCTTTCTTGTAACCTCTCTAGAAACCAAATCTTATAATTTTTTATGATTCAAAATACACAGAAAACTGCAACTTGAGATGAAACAAATTCAAACAAATATATCTTTATACGTTTTAAGGTAACAAAATACAGCCTTAGTTACTTTTCCTAGTGCTGTGACAAAATGCCCTGAGGCAAGCAACTTCCGGGAGAGAAAGGACTTATTCTTGACTCTGATCGGAACATAGTGCAGCCTGGCAGGGCAGCCCTGGCGGCAAGTCTTGAAGCGGCTGTCCCAAGTCACATCGCATCTGCCATCGGTAAGCAGGAAGTGACGAATGCTGGCACTAGGTTCACTTCTTTTCACGTAGGTCCCAGGACCCAAGTCCGGAGAATAGTGCGGTGCACTTGGGTGGCTCCACCCATCTCTGCTGATCTAATCTAGATAATTCCTCACAAGCACGTACAGAGGCTTGTCTGTGGTCACGAATCCTGTCAAGCCGATAACCACTTACAACAATTACAAAGTCCAAAGTGATAAAACTGAAACAGGTTGGAGGCACAGTATTACTGGCATTCGCCGTTTGGAGAACAACACGGTACGAAGCCACAGAAGTTACGTAACTATTCTTCACTCCAATAATACCACTTGTGAAAAAATCTTCAAAATCAACTCTAGACTGGGATTAAAGTGCAGTTGTTTTCTAGCTAGAATACTGTTAGATTGTAACTTGAAGGAAGTTTAGTAGGTAGACTTTTATCAACTATGTTTCAGGAGGGCAGATGATAAGATCAAATTACCTACCAAGGATGTACCTCTGACGCAGACAGAGCTGACAGTTTGGGAAAGAGCACTGTCTCAGGCAGCATCTCTACGGCTATGAAGACACCACGGCCACAGCAACTCTTAGAAAGGAAAACATTTCACAGGGGTGGCAGCTCACAGTTTCAGAGGTGTCGTCCATTATCATCATGGCAAGGAGTGCGGCAGTGTGCAGGCAGACATGGTGTTGGAGAAGGAGCTGCCACATGTTGCTATTCAGGCAAAAGGAAGTAGGCTAGATTGAGTGTCACACTGAGAGAAGCTTAAGCAAAGGAGACGTCATAGCCTGCCCCACAGTGGCACACTTCCTCCAACAAGGCTACACCTACTTCAACAAAACACTTAACAAAACCCTGCCTCCGAATAGTGCTAGTCCCTTTAGAGGCCATTTTCTTTCAAACCACCACAGGCATCTATTTTTATCATTCACTGTATTCATTTTTGAGGTGATGGTTGTTTGTGTCTTTGAGACAAGGTCTCACCATGTAGCCCTAATGGCTTGGAACTTGCTATGTAGACCAGATTGGTCTCAGACGCATAGAGATCTGCCTGCCTCTGTCCTCTAAATTCTGAGACAAAAAGTGTGCACCACTGTGCCTGGCTATTCACTGTATTCCTACATTAAAAAATGTAATTCTTGGGCTGGCAAGATGGTTTAGTGGATCAAGGCACTTACTACCAAGCTTGGTGATCTGAGTTCAATCCTTGGGATCCACGCGGTGGAAGGAGAGAACGGATTGCTGCAAGCTATCTTCTCATCTCCACCCGTATGACATGGAACTCAGGCCTTTGCATGCTCCTCAATCCATAAATAAACATAATTCTACAATTAAATAGTAAGGCCTATAAAAATAAAAACATTTGATGATTTTAAATAGGTAACTAAGGGGGCTGGAGAGATGGCTCAGTGGTTAAGAGCATTGCCTGCTCTTCCAAAGGTCCTGAGTTCAATTCCCAGCAACCACATAGTGGCTCACAACCATATGTAATGAGGTCTGGTGCCCTCTTCTGGCCTACAGACATACACACAGACAGAATATTGTATACATAATAAACAAATAAATATTTTTTTAAAAATAAATAGGTAACTAAAATAGTCAATAAAAGATGAAGTAGAAATAAATTGAAAGAGATACTTATATTTACAACTATAAATAAAAATGCAATATAACCCAAAATGTAATATTCACAATATAGAGTTCTCAAAATTTTAAGGCAGCAGTCTGACACAATAAAAATATGTTAGTGACATAAACAATGTCAGAAGATAAACTGGAAATGGACAAAAAAAATGGACAAAAAAGATTTTTAACTTAATAGTAAAGGAAAAGAAAGAAAAGGAGGGAAGTAGGGAGGGAAAGAAGGAATGGAGGAAGGGAAGAAGGGAGAGAAGAAGGGAGGGAAAAAAGCAAGGGAGGGAGGGAGGGAAGAAAAGGAGGGAAAGTAAGGAGGAAATCCGTTTGACTTATCAAAAATGAAAAGGACTTGCTGTAGTGGTGTGTGTTAAGAATGAACCTTCAGGGAGAACCAGCTGAGAGTTTAAGGGAACTGGCTGCTCTTCCAGAGGACCCTGGTTTAGTGCCCAGCATCCACATGGAGGCTTACAGCCATGTGTAAGTCCAGTCCCCGGTATCCAACACTTTCTTCTTGCCTCTGCTGGCACCACACACATAAGTTACAGACTTACATTCAGGCTTTGTGGAACTGTAAATTTCTGAAGGGAAAAGTTTAAAAATAGGAACCGATTTAAAAGTAGATACATACTTTTGATCTAGCAATTTCTCTTCTAGGGTAGTAGTTTTAGTCTGTAACTACAAAAAGCTCTGAAAGATGGATACATGGGCTATGCTCTATGGTATTACTTTCTGCTGGTGAGAGCTTTGGAAACCATCTGTCCCTTAACAATAACTGATTTAATAATTTATTGCTCATTTAGAGTGCACATCACATAAAAAGAACAGATCTCTCTTTAAAGACATTAGAGGTTTACAATATGTTGTTTCTCTAAAACTTGCTGTATAAAACAGTGTGCATCTGACTTGATACAGTCATCCAAACCGTGTGTGTGTGTGTGATAAGATAGCTAGAACAAATTTTTGTGTGGTTTTACTTTCTCTTTCATACCTTTGTGAATTGATTTTATTTTAAAAGCAATGACTATGTGCTATAAATTAAAATTGGGGAAAAAGTGAAAAATGTACTTCCCATATTATTTGTTGTTTTGAGATATTTTATGTAAAATATATGGCAGCATGTTGTACTGACTGGTTCTGTATATCAACTTGATACAAACTAGAGTCATCAGAGAGGAAAGAGCCTCAGTTGAGGCAATTCCTTCATGAGATCCAGCGGTAAAGCATTTTCTCAATTAGTAATCAATGAGGGAGGACGCAGACCATTGTTGGGGGTGCCATCCCTGGGCTGGTGGTCCTGGGTTCTAAAAGAAAGCAAGCTGAGCAAGCCATGGAAGCACATAGCCCTTTTCCACGGCCTGTGCATCAGCTCCTGCCTCCAAGTTCCTTCCCTGCTTGAGTTCCTGTCCTGACTTCCTTTGGTTAGGAGGAGCAATGTGGAAGTGTAATCTGAATGAACCCTTTCCTCTCCAACTTGCTTTTGATCATGGTGTTCTGTTGCAACAATAGAAACCCTAATAAGACAACGTTATGTATATGCATCTTCAGTCCTGCTGGAATGAGAGTTCTCCCACTGTTTACTTTTAACCATCCTTTCTTTATACTTAATGCTTCATAATGAGAAAAACATTCTTGAAAAACCTTCAGAATTTATGTCATCAATATGTAAAATGTAAAAATAGAAGTGGTTAGTTGGAATCTGAGTATAACAATTTCTGAAATTTTTTTCATTAATTACATTTAAGAAATTTCTATTAAGGCGACTCAATTTTTACACGAGAGATTTGTCTTTTGTTTTACTCTAGTTTGACACCCCATGTTCTCCTTGCCACAATACAGGGAGTTGGTCTGGAACTGCAGCAACTGACCCTGTACTGTTTCATCCCCATTTCACTCTACCCCCAACATTGCTGAACTGTTCCATTTTCCCATAAAGGAAGGTTATTCTTAGAAATCTAACTTCTTTAGTCCCCTATTGTAATGGGGACTATTCCTTTCCTTTCCTGTTCCTTTAGGAGACAAGCCCTGCCCACTCCCCTCCCCTTCCACTGAGACAAGTGGATCTTCCTTCGGTTCCAGCCTGTGTGAGCTCTCTCTTTTCCATCCCTCTTTGGAAGAAGCTGCAGCTGCCTGCCATGGCCCCTCTCCCCCCCTCCTTTCTCTCTCTCCCTCTCTCTCTTTCTCTCCCTCTCTGCCTCTCTCTCCTCATCCCCCTTCTCCCTCCCTCTCTCCTTTCCCCTTCCCTTCCATAACCCACTAAATAAATATCCAACCTCACTCTGCATGGCCTGCCTATCCATCTCTGTCTCTCACCCACTGCAGCTCCTCGTTGGGACTGGCTGACCCTCCAAGGTCTCTCAATCACTGAGTGGCTCCCTGCCTGGGACCCACTGCCCCTCATGGCCTGATGCCTGCTGCCTGCTGCCACCACTTGGGGACTAGAGCCGTTTTATTTTTACCATTACACCTATCTAGCAAAGACACTTCATGTTCACCAATGTAACCATCTGGACAACCTACAGTAAGCAAAGACATGCAATAATATAAGTGAATCTGAGCTTAAATTTTAAGTTGGTACCCTTTCCTTGCTCCAGCCAGAACTCAGTGCGAAGAACCCTTTGATCGCAGGTTCATGTATGAGGCAGCATAACTTACCTCATGCTTAAAAACTTAGGTAACTCTCTGATGTTACTAAGTCCCTATCAGTGTTTCCTTCCATATCTACCTGCACTCATTCTGTCTCTGTCTTCATGAATTTTCTAACTACAATTAATAGACCCTTCTGTTTGGGAGCTTGTCCCTGCTCAGGGGTTCAGAAGGTCAGGGCTGGGTGGGCTGCAACACTATAAATAGGATATTCAAGCTTCAAATTCCAGGAGTTGTGGACAATAGAAAAGGAAAATCTATACCCCCTGGCATTTACTCTGGCAGACCATTTGTTTCAAAGGAACAATATCACTGTCTTTCATATACTGACAAAGATTTCACCAGGTTCCCAGTAAGAATTAGGAGTTGCGTTACATACTCTATATTATTTATACTTTATCTAGAGACACACTTATTCACTTTTATGATAGTTTATTATATAGTTCTGCCATGTTCAACTAAATCAATATATTGCAAAAGCAGAATTTATAAAAAAAAATCCCTCATAGGCATACAGACACAGGGTAAACCTAAAGACTGGTACACCTAGGAAGAGCCACCTCACCCAGACAACGTATGGAACTATCTTTGTATAAATATTATAAATAACATAATTTTGTCTTATAAATGACTTTTGTTCAAAATGAAGAGAAAACACACAGAGAGGGGGAAAAGAAAGGGGGAGGTGGGGAGAAAAAGGAAAGCTTTTGATTAATATAATTGAAATCAAATCCAAAAAGAAAACTCTGTTGGATTCTTACAAAAAGAAAAGAAAAAGAAATGTAGTTTAATGGGAAAAATGAATTCTCTACAACTTCCTACGTGCTTGGACTTCACATGTTTTATTTCACTTGCTTTTCACTGAAAAGTCCAATTAAATTTTATTTCAAGAAATTTTCTCAAAGATAAAGAACTAGAAGTTACAGAGTAAGGATGTGGGCATAAATGTTATTCTTAAATTAGTGCCTTTTTTCATAGGCTTTCTCTTCATAACGGACATCAGAAGTTCCCCTCTTGTCTCACTTTCAATTTAAACCAATTAGCCATGAAGACTGATTTTAAAGTGGTCAGGTGATTAGTGGCAGGATGGAAATGGAAATGCAAACATTGGGATTCAGACTATTTTCTTACTCTAGAGAGAAAATCATTTTGTCTTCTGCTCTTTAGGGTTGGAGATGTGAAAAATATTTGTAACTGCTTCATTTAAGCTAAGTCTTAATATCAGTAACTTTTCTAGAACAAATAGAGACGGTTGCAGGGTGCATATGTGTCTCTGATCATTTGAATACAAGTAGCTACATACAGCCTGACAATTTCGTGTGATGATGATTTATTAAGACTCAGCCAGCCTATTTATTCCTTTCTTATAAAGTCTTTGTGACTTGGGCCAATCATTTGCAGCTTATTCATCACTGAAAGGGACACAGTTGTATAACACTTTAGTCATGGCATATTAATTTCTTAGTAAAGTCAAGGCAGTTTCTTGGTTTCTAATTTTGGTAAAATGGAAGTTTCAGAAAAATCTGTGTAAGGTTGACTGGTAAAATTTTTTTTAATAAGAAGAGAAACACAAAAAATTTGGGTATTATTTAAGGACTTACAAATATTCTTTTTAAGACATTTACATCAATCTATAAGAAAATTATATATTTGAAATGTTTCAAAATTAAAACTTTCCAATAATACCACACACTTATTTAGAGTTGATTATATGCTAGGCATTACACTAAAATCTTACAATTATAGAATCCTCTCCTTTTGCCCTAGCCATATACATTAGCCACAATTATAATTTCTCATTTCAGATGAGAAAAAATGGGGCTGAGAAAATGACATGACTCGCTTGGAATAGCCAGACTTGCACCCAGCATCGGAACTGCAATGTGCATTGCTAATCAAGAGGACGAAATGGGACAGCAAACTTTCAGCTCTTCCGTTCAGCACTTGTCTGTTATTACCCGTGACATAATCCCTAATAAAGATGAATGTCTAATCCAGTGGCGTTGGTTTGGGAGTAGGCCACGTGTAAATAGGGAAGACCCGTGTGAGATGGCTCTTCCTCTGTATCACAATCATCAGACTTACCCTGGATCTGTATGCCTGTGGGCTTAGTTTTTGTTTAACTTCTGCTTTTGCAATATATTGATTTAGTTGAACATGACTGAACTATATAATAAACTATTATAAAAGCAAATATGTGTGTCTACAGATAAGCAAAATACAAGTAATGTAGGGTATGATTATTGTGCTACGCCTAGTTCTTACTAGGAACCTGGTGACAGTTTGTCAGTATTTGAAAGACAGTGATACAATTCCTTTGAATCGTATCACTTCCATGGTCTGTTAATTTGTCTGTGTATATGTGGGTAAAGTTCCCTGTTGGTCTATATATCACTTCAGCTTTGCGTGCATGAGTGCGTGTGCGTGTGTGTGTGTGTGTGTCTTGGTGTCACAATGCGGTCTAGACGTGCCTGCATAGCACAGGCTGTGCTAGCACTTGAAATGTTCCTACTGCAGCCTCCTGAGTGATGAGATTTTAGGCGTGTGTCACTGTGCCCAGCACTGTCCATATCGGTCTGTTGTGTCAGGGTAGTCATCAGAAGGACACTTACTTCTTGATGTGGGAGTGTCATATATCAATCTGTTGATTTCATTGGTTAAGCAATAAAGAAACTGTTTGGCCCTGTGGGTGGAGTAAACAGAACAGAATGCCGGGAGGAAGAGGAAGTGAGGTCAGACTCCACAGCTCTCCTCTCGGGAGCAGACGTCCGCCATGCTCCCGGCTCCTGGGCAGACACACGCGATGAAGCTCTGAAGCTCCGACCCAGGATGGACTTAGGCTAGAATCTTCCCGGTAAGACCGGTGCTACACAGATGATAAGAAATGGGCTAGTCCAGGTGGGAGAGTTAGCCTAGAAGATGCTAGGTAGAAATGAGCCAAAGCAGTGTTTAAAAGAATATAGTGTCCGTGTAATTATTTCGGGGCATAAGCTAGCCGGGCAGGCGGCTGGGGTTTTGGGGACATAGCCCTGCCGCCCCCCTATTACTACAACTTCTATTTGGGAGACATTATAAGAAGGAGCATCAGAGTGCAGAAGAGAATATGAATGTTTCACTCTTGAGGGGCCACACTGAACTGTGGTAAGAAGAGTTGGGTCATGTTTGTTAAAACACGAGAACATAGCTCAGACTCAGTAGGTGGGCAGCCTTGAGCTGACCCCTCTACCTTTTGAGTGCTGACATTACAAGTGTTTCTCACCATGCCTGGCTTCGAAGAAATTGTTTGAAATCTATACTTATTGTGTAGGCTACAGTTACTTACGTTTAGTGTGTATGCATTTATAAACTAGTGTGTGTGAGCGGTGTATGGATGTGTGGTGCGTGACGAGTGTGCAAGGAATAGAACACTACCTGTCTTCCTCTGTCACTCTCCATTTTATTGTCTTGAGAGAGGATCTCACACTGAACCAGAAGCTCACTGCTTCAGCTAGGCTGGCCAAAGGAGTTCTTGGGACAGGCTTCTTTCCACCCCTCCCCCAGACGCTGGGGGTCACAGGTCTGTACATATGTGCCTAACTCTTTACATGGGTGCAGATGATTCCAACGGAGGCTTCATGCTCGTTCAGCAAGTGCTTATATGCCATGTATAACTGTGTCTTTGTGGGTAAAATCCAACACAAACCACCAAGGAGAGGAGCTAGCAGCCACATAACATAAACATCTACTTAGCTTGTATCTCTAAAGCTAATTTAGAATTTAGATTATATTTGATCTTTAGTCCCAGAAATGTTGGATTCCTTGAATGCTAATTTTTAATTTCTAACTCAGTTCATCCTCATTTTATATAAAAAAAATCTTATGGTTTAAAAACTTCCAGCTTCTTATTCATTCACATATTTGGCACAAATTTCTCATGTTCCAGGTCTGAACTATTCAGTTTTTAACTATAATTTTTTATATGAGTTACACCAAAGAGATTTTGCCAAATGTCCACACAATTTTTACTGCAACATTTATTGGAAAACCTTTCATTCTTCTTCCCAAGACATTCCACTCATGATAGATCATTTGTATCTTCAGACTTAACTAATTATCTAATAGGTTAATGGAATTACATCTTTTTATTTATTTATTTATTATTATTATCATTGGTTTTTCGAGACAGGGTTTCTCTGTGGCTTTGGAGCCTGTCCTGGAACTAGCTCTGTAGACCAGGCTGGTCTCGAACTCACAGAGATCCGCCTGCCTCTGCCTCCCGAGTGCTGGGAATGGAATCACATCTTTGCAGTGCTCTTGGAAACATAATTATTTTGGCAGATTCTTTAGGTTACTATTCAATTAAGATTTTAAGCTGGGCGGTGGTGGCGCACGCCTTTAATCCTAACACTTGGGAGACAGAGACAGGCGGATATTTGTGATTTCAAGGACAGCCTGGTCTACAAGAGCTAGTTCAGGAGATGCTCCAAAACTGCAGAGAAACCCTGTCTCAAAAAAAAGAAAAAAAAAGCCTTAAGAGGTGTTAGCAGAAGTACTGAACAAATGGCTCAGTGAAGAAAAGAGCTTGTTCTGGAAGCAAACATGAGTACCCCTGCACCATTTTTCTTTTTCTTTTTCAATCTAGGAGTGATCCTCCATGGGTCTGTAGCCCCAAAGTTGTGAGGGAGAACAGGAGGATCACTGGGGCTGGCTAGCTTCCAACCTAAAGCAGGATGAGAGACCCTGTCTCAAAGGAATAAGTGGGGGAATAAGAGAGCAGGACACTTAGCATTCTCTCCTGGCTGCCCCAGATGTGTGCACACCTGTCCACATTGCCACATACATGTGTGCATACACTGCACACATGCAATGAATAATTTGAGGGTTATAGTTTAGCTTTGAACTTTTATTGTTCTAATAAAATGAATCAGATAATTTTGAACTACTTTTAAATTCTCAAACTATAAAACATGGACAATTTTCCATTTTATAAAAGTTTGATGATCTGGTAGGACTCAGTGTAATGGTCTGTCCTGTTCTGTCCCCACCAAGACTAGCCCCACCTACACCCTCCCCATCCACCACAAAGGCAGGCAGATCTTCCTTTTGCTTGCAGCCTGAGCCAAGTCTCTTCCTTTCCATCTCTCTCCCAAAAAGGTAGCTGCTGCCGTGGCTCCTCTCCTCCCCCACCCTTTTCCTCTCTGTGCTCCTTTCACTTCTCTCCTTCCCCTCTTCCCTTTCCCCTCCTTAACTCACTAAATAAATACCCACTTTCTCTGTATGGTATACCTATCCATCTGTCTCTATTCCACTGGGGCTGTAGCTCCTCATGGGACTGGCTGCCCTGTCTCAGTCTCTCACTCACCATGAGGCTCCCTGTCTGGGACCTATTGGCCCTCCTTGCCCACAGGCCACCGTGTGGCTACCTGCCTGGGACTTGCTGCCCCTCTTGGCTCTTGGGCCACTCAAGGGCTCCCTCCTTGGGAGCCACTGGCTGCCTTCATGGCCCCCTGTGGTCTGGGAACCTGATGGCGCTGCCACCGCTTGGGAACCGTAGCATTTTATTTTTACTCTTACACTCAGAAATATCTCAGAATAATTTTTTAGTAATTATAAAAACCTTTTGGTTGGTTACTCTTGGTCATTTACAAAGGTTATATAGAAAGTATGGTGAAGAAAATGACCCTGAGCCCAACAGATAACATTTTCTGGTTCTGACCAACCTTTAAATGATAAAATTGTCATTATGGATATATTTTTCTAATTTTACACTTTATTACATTATTAGTCTCCTATAACAGTAACTTGAAGATATGACACATTCCTTAACAATTCAGTTGATAAGACATTTATTTGTTTGATATTATAAGTAGTACTTATCAATTTTCTTAATGCATTTTTATTTAAAAAGTCATTTCTTATGACTTATATGGCTCAACATGTAAGATCACTTGCCACCAAGCCTGAAGACAGGAGTTCAAACCCAGGACCCACAGGGTAGAAGGAGAGAACAGACTCTTGCAAATTGTGAGCTGTGGCACGTATACCTATATTCATATAAACATATACAGTACTAATAAAGCTAAAAATAAAATAATCATATCTGAAGTTCTGTTAATTTGCCCAAGATAATACAGTTTTAAGTGAGTTGTTTGGTATTCCACTTTAAAACTCCAAACTTTCTAATTTAAATGTAATGTAGTAATTTGGATTTCTTATAGTCTTTAATTGTAGTAGTTCCGTATTATCAGACACAGTCTGTCAGGTGCTGGGAAACCATGCATGGCCCCTGTTAGCAGAACTTACAGTGCAGAGCATATAGACCGATATAAAATAGCACACCACACCATCTGAATACAAACTGAGGTAAGTGGTCTAAAGGAAGGGAACTGTGAGTACATTGGCATGACGGAATATAATGTTGTTCTAAGTACTGGAGAGAGGGCTCTGGCAGCCGCAATGAAGACCATAGGTAGAGATGGGTGTGAGACACGGCTGCAGGGGCAGTTAAAGACACACCATGAGAGCCTCGAGACTTAGTAGAGGATTTTATCTCTATTTTTTTTAAAATATTTATTTATTATGTATACAATATTCTGTCTGTGTGTATGTCTGCAGGCCAGAAGAGGGCACCAGACCTCATTACAGATGGTTGTGAGCCACCATGTGGTTGCCGGGAATTGAACTCAGGACCTTTGGAAGAGCAGGTAATGCTCTTAACCACTGAGCCATCTCTCCAGCCCCCGATTTTATCTCTATTTTTAAAGTAACGTGAGCCATTTAGTTTGAAGCAGCAAAAATACAGTGTCAAATTTATGTTTTGAAAAGATCATTGTGACAACAGGAGAAAGTGGGGGCAAGGGGAATATCTTTATGGATGCCAGAAGCCCAGTACACAAGCTATAACAGGAATGGTAGGTGAGATTGATGGTAGCCATTTTGTTCATATCCGCAGTTCCGTTATCTACCCAAATCTATAATAGTAAATAATTCAGTGTTTTCACATTTAAAAATTTAGGACTTCCACTGTATTTATCTACGGAGTAATTTTAACTACATATGACTAAATTGGAGTTTCTGGAAACAAAGATAAATACACAATATCAACAGATGCTTGGAAGATAAAATGAAGAGCTAAGACCGTAGCTCAGCGGAGGGCACTGGTTTAACACGCAGGAGGCCTGCGCTCAATTCCCAGTAAACACCTCCACCCTCTGTCACACACACCCACAAATGGTAGTATGAGGGAAGATGGAGATTTTAAAGTTTCTGGCTATTTACCAACATCACATATTAAATATTCTATCTCTCCTTTTGCCACATATAATGAAGTATCTTCTAATTGTCTGTAAATCTCTAAGGCAATCATATTGCAAGTTATTTTAGTTTTACAATGTTAATATTAAAAAAGAAATTCTCACCATTTACAATACTTCTTTTAAAAGGTATCTTTATTTTCTATGATTTAAAATTTTAGTCATTTTTCACTTTCTATGGGGGAGCTGTAAATTAATCTGAGAAGAGTTCTTCCAGGTTTTCAAAAGTTTTTTTCTGTAGAGTCCACAGGCTTCTTGTAGCAATTATTCTGTTTCTAATATTGGTCTTGTGTTAGTTTTAATGCATTAGTTACCTCATTTCATTGCAGTTAGGCAGGTAGATTGTGAGATCTGGCTGAACAGTTGCACTGAGGATACCTACTTCAGATCTAAAACCTTCAGTCAGCAAATAACCAACCGTACTTCTTGTTTTCGGTTGAAACAATCTCATATAGTTCCTCCTGACCTTGAATTTGCTATGTAGGGGAGGCAGGCTTTGCACTCCCGAGTTTAAGGCTCTGAGAACATGAATGTCTGCTAATATACCGGCTAAGTTTTTGTTGTTTCCCGGCAGAGGATGAACCCAGTGCTTTATGCCCATTACACAAACACTAAGCTATGTCCCTACCCCTCTTTTCACATTTTATTGGGAGACAATGTCTCATTAAATTTCCAAGGCTGCTCTTGAATTTTTTCTATACCACAGACAGGTCTAGAACTTGATCACAAGACCCTCCTGCCTCAACCATCATAGGAGATGGGGTTACAAGCCTGCACTAAGAACTCCTAAGAAGCAAAACTTCATTTGAACCCAAGTACCTAATGTGATTATTTTCTGTTGTGTCGGGGACCAGCCTCAACAAAAATACCTCTTGCCGGGGTATGGGCATTGAAATTTAGAAATATAGTGAAGAATATAAGACATGTTTAAAAATAATAAAACACAAACATATAGAATAGTACCAGGAGGGAGTTCCAGTGAACACTGAAATCACCTGCATTTAATTTCCAATGGCTTAAAATACCCCTGACCCCAAAAGGTAGGAGTAAGGCAAAACAAAAAAAAAACCTGCATTAACGTGGTACAGGGAAATGTATAGCTGAGTTGAAGGTCACGGGCTACTTCCTTAGTTAAACACCTGTTCCTATGTCGAAACAAGTCGTACTCACACCCTAGACCAAAACATTCTGTAGGCAAACCACTCCACAGGTGGAATCCATTGTTATCTCCTTAGGGGAACTGGACCTTAGTTGGATCCTTAGACTTTTGTTCGAGGTAGAGGCGCATCTACTTCTCTATTCCTGAAATACAAGGTCTGGCTATTAGCCACACCTGTTGACAATAACCTTGAGAGAGAAGAACTCTCTGGTCTGAATCTAGGTGGGACCTTTGTTTGAGCTGGAAAAACAATAACCTTGAAGGAATAGAGGTGAGTTCCAACTCTCTGACCTTTGGTCGCGCGTTTGGGTCTCCACACCGTTGGATGTGGCAAGAGAGGTATTGACATTTACTGAACCTGAGCCTGCAGAGAAAAAGAATTAAAGAGCTGATGGATTTGTGAAGGAACTGGATATTAATAGTCAGATCAGAACACAGGGGATGGGGACACGCTGCTTGGCATGTGCATTCTTATCCCATTCCAGAGCTGTGCTTTGTGAAACAGGGTCACAGGATGGAAAGAACCACTGAGCCATTAGAAATAAAATCTGAATTTCAAAATAAATTGAAAATTTTTCATTAGCTTTTTTTTTTTTTTTTTTTTTTTAGGATTTTGCTCTAAGTTTCTGCAGCTGACTTTGGTGTTTGAGTTTTCTAAGCATCTGCTTTGTCAACCTGGTTCTACTTCAAGAAAACTGACTGAATTGAAAACAAACAATGCTCAACAAGAACGTATCATGTTTCTGAGATTTTGAAGATGAGTACATACAATACATATGGCTCTGTGGCTATTATCTTGCATTCTCCACCTCCTCCAAACATGTTCATATTCTCTTTGCTGAACTGTGAAAGTCAAATCCAAGCGTCACTTTAAGAATGTAAATCTGGATCGACTGGGATTCAGATAGGCTCTGTGTGTATGAAGTCTTTGTTTTTAACCACTTTTATTGAGATAGAATTAATACACACTGTACAACTCAACCTTTAAAGGGTAAAAATCAGTTTTTTCATATTCACACAGATTTGTGTAACCATCAACACAGTCAATTTTAGAACATTTTCATAATCTCCAAAAGAACACTGTAGCCTACCTTGTGTCTACCCATTTTACCACTTACTAATATACCTCCTCTGTAGAGAACGCTCTGTTCTGTCCACACAGGTCTCTCCTGCCAGTCCATGTGAATGAATCATACAGCATATGAAATCTTGTGTTTAGCTCCTTGTTTCCAGTATTCTGTTTGGATCCAAACATGTTGCAGCATGGACTGGTACTTGATTCCTTTCTATGGACAAATAATATGCTATGGTATAGATAGGCCACATCTGGTCATTGTGAATAATGCTGCCTACTATTTTTTGGACACAAATTTCTATGTTGATGCATAGAAATCCTGGCTGACTGGAAAGTTGGGAAAATGTAGCTAAATTGTCTAGATCTAGATTCAAAGTATCCTTTAATGTTAATAGTTAGCTACTTCGGAGTAGAGTTAACTTCTTGCTGGCTTAGGAAATCAATCCACTTGTTTCTCCTGATCTTCAAAATGTAAAAAACACAGTAATTGAGTAACTCCCAGGATTAGGTGATGTAAGACTAGTACTAGTATCTGGAATATTGGGATGAATACAATAAAAAGTTTTTCTAGGATGTCTTATCAGGAAACTCATGGGTTATTAAACAATAGCAAGTATCCCTTATAATTCTTGGTTATTTTTTTAAAATAAATTTTCTGTGTTCGACTTTGTAGCTTCAATTAGCACATGTATGAAGATGACTTCTACCTCTGTATCTAATTCCATTTCCTGGATATCTATATGTATTTCCAACTACCTAGCCAGACAGCCTGAGTCAACAGCCACCTTGGTTGTAACTTTTCTAACACCAAACTTATTCTCTGGGCTTGAAGCCTACACTTGGTCCTGCACCCGTCTCAAGTACAACAGTGACCATCTAGAGCACTAAGCCAACAGGATCAGGAACACTCAATTCCCTCATCCTTTCCCTTATTATGATTACATTAATTTCTTATTGAGTCTCCTTCCTTCATCTTCTTTCACCTTTTATTTTTCATTTCATCACCCAAGCACTTTTTGCTTGCTTGGTTTGGTTTGCTTTAATTGAAGTTATAAGAACAATATAGTCGTAACAAAAGTTCAGGTAAAAAAGCAGTATGTCAAAGAGCAGCTACTTTAAACAACTAGATTCATATTTTGTAATTGTATGTCATTTCCAGGTCTGCTACTTTTCCTTTTTTGGGTAATGTGGGTAGCAGTTCTAATGTTACTGTGCAACTATTTGAAAATGCAAAGCTTTCGTATTTACCTGTGAGACTAAAAGCCACTCTTCTGGCCTAGAGTACATCTCAGCCTCTTTATCTGTTGCATCCAAACTTGTTTTCAGATTATAAAACCTTCTAATGCACGTTTTTATATGCTCTGCCTCCTCATCAGAATAACTGATTTAGTTCCTGTATTTCCCTGTCGGCTATTTGGAAATTACTTCAACGACATTCAAAATCCACCATGCTGCAAAGCTTTATTAAAACCCTCATGAGCCTCAGTAATTTCACAGTGCTTCTGATGCAACTTACTAGATAGATAGTAATCTATGTCATTAGCTATATGAGGAAAGAAACAATTACTCACTTCCCATCTACTGTTTCCTGGACGTAGATGGTCCACGTGCTCAGTGATTGAAAGGTCTATAGGTTTATAACATTGTTTTATCACATCCTTCTTTGTTGCTGCTATTTGTTGAGACAGGGTCTTACTACGTAGCTCAGGTTGGCCTTGAACTCATGATTCTTCTGCCTCAAGTGCTATGATTACAGATGTCACCTCTACACCAGTCTTGTTCATTCTAAAGATCAGCCATCCTCCAAGTTTTGATCCACAAATCCACATATTTTCATGATATTCTTTTCATTAATTTAATAATCCTCCAAACTAGTTTTCTAGTGAGCACTCCTTAAAGAGATAGCATTCATAATTATAAGGTTCTTATAGCAATACTATAGCTAGATTTAATGTAAATACAAACTAAACATGAGACTTTATCTGAATTCCTTGCTGCCATCACATTCAAAGCTCTAAAGTAAGCCAGTAAATTTTTAAAAATTTATTTTACATACCAACCAGTTTCTCCTTCCTCCTCTCCTCCCTTTTCTTCCCCTCACCTCCTTTCTACCCCTCCTCCACCCACTCCTTGGAAAGGGTAAGGCCTCCCATGGGGAATCAACAAAGCCTGGCCTATCAAGTTGAGGTAGGAACAAGTTCATCTCCCCTGCATCAAGGCTAAGCAAGAAACTCCACCATAAGGAATAAGTTCCAATAAGATAGATCCTGGTCCCACCGCTAAGGACACCACAAAAAGACTAAGCTACACAACTGTCACCCACATACAGAGGGCCTAGGTCGGTCCCATGCAGGAAAGCCAGGAAATTTTTAAAAAATATTTTTGCAATGCTTTGTTTATATACCCTGCAGAAATATGTCTTAAATTATCTTTGCATATGTAAAATACTGTCAAATACTACTAGAGGTCTTCTGGTTTAATACTGATTTTTCTCCTTACATAAGGAAACATTTTGAATACTATGTGAATGTACAGGAAAAATCTAATTAAAGCTCATCTCAGGATTAAATACAAGGTAAAGCAGAAACTACATCGTGGACAGATGGTTTTAGAAGTAGTGAAGGAAGAGAGAAGCTGCTACATCAGAAACATGACTATTAAAAACAATTTACATCTTTGTACTGGTTTGTTTATGTTTATGCTGATACACATATACAGGGATATTCATACATGTGTAGGCCAGAAACCCACCACCTTAGAAGTCACTTGTTTTTTGAGACAGGGTTCCTTACTGGCCTGGAATACACCAAACAGGCTAGGCCGGTTGTCCAACGATCCACGGGAAACTACCTATCTGCCTCCCTGAGACGACAAGGGATGTGCCATCATGTCCATCTTTTCTCATGCGGGTTCTTGGTGTTGATCACAGGTTCACTCTACCAAGTCAACTATTCAGCCCGAGGTCTTAGGAAAACGTTTAAAAGATCTGAGGAGCAATACTAAAAACAGCATTTCCACTGAGTGCACATTTCCCATTAAACTTTTATATCTGATTTTTTAGGGAAAAGTAAATTTTATACTGATTTGTCCTGCTTTTGCTCACTGGGAGTCACCATATTGATATCCTTAATGTCGCCTTTAGTTCTTCCAGAATAAGACAAGGTATGAGCTATTTTCTTTCCTTTTTTTTATTATAAGTTATAGTTTGCATTAAGTAAAAACTAGATAAAACTTGTATATACTATGCATTCTGAAATGATGATCGAAGTGACAAGAATTATCCCATTAGATTTTGATATGCATTAAGCTGGCAATAAGGAAATGGTTCATAATAGTTATTGCCACTTTATTAATGTGATTACTAAAAAACTATTCCAGCGATTTTTCCATATGCAGAAGCATTATAAAAATTTAAAATATGACTTTAAAGGGTTAGATTGTTCACACAATTTTTCAGCTCATACCCATCACAACCTGTATTTTGGTTATTTATTTTGGCGCCAAATTCCTGTAGGAAGGACATGCAATGAGTTTTGTTTCAAACTCATTTCATAATTAAAACAGACATACATAACAGACATAATAACAGAGCATTACAAGAGAACTGACTTCGAAATCCTTCATTAATACTATTTCTAGCCCCATTGCTAAATGATCTCCTCCGAAGGACCATTTCCTCAGAACTGGTGGCACACATTTAATTTGTACAAATGTCCAAATTTTCAGTGGCATTTTCACTGAATTTAAGGCTTTGTCTAGTTTATAATGAAGGTTTTTACATGATATGGAAGTAGTGAAGATCTCAAGAAACATTTTTAAATGAATAAATGAGTTAACATACATTTGACTAAAAGTTGACTGGATCCATCGTCTGAAACAGTTCTGACAGCATTGCTGCAACCTTATATTAGGTAAGATGTAGGCTACCACAATTCAGTTCATTGTTTAGCTTCACAGCGTGAGTCTTTAAATTTATTTTGATGCAGTCAATTAAAACCCAGGTCTTAAAAAGTTCTACTTGAAATAACAAATAGATCCTATCTATTAATTTAACATGTGTCTAGGCATTTTGAGGCTTATGAGACATTAAAAGTTGACACACCACTCAGTCACAGCTCCAAATAAATCTTACAAAGACACTATTGCACTATTTGTTGTGTTTATGGGGGAAAATGAAAATAATTCTATTCTCAGTGTTTAAAGTGAAAAATCACTTCATAGTAAAAATATTCTAGCAAAATGTATCACTTAGCTGAAGTGTATACTTAAAAACCAAAATTTTGTTCTACTTATTTGTATTTTAAAAATGTGTCTATTTAGAACAGAATTTCAACTTTAAATACAAAGTACTAAGAAATGCTGACTCTGACATCTGCAGAGCAATTTGCCATGGCTCTAAGTCACTTTTTTCTGTTTGTCCACCCTAGACTACAGCACAGTGACGTCCCCACTTCTGTTTCTATTTACATTTCTCTCCTTCATGTTTGGTGCTCTCTGCTTTGCTCCGATTCACCTTTCACCACCCAGAGTAAAATGAGAATTAGTACTCTGCAGTTTGCATATTTTACTTCTTAGTTTTTAACATCTGGTTTTTAAGAGTTTTTTTTTCATTATTCTTTCTTGAGCTGTTCCTAATTTAACCAGGAGTGTAAGACTGTTTAACATAAAAATGTTAGGATCTTCAAGTTTACCCCCAATTTGCTCCCTCTAAGGTAATTTTGGTGGTTAAACATGTCACCATCCCCACATCTGACACTAGTAGCCTTTGTCCCTTTCTGATTGCTTTTGCCACACCAGACTAAAGCAGAACAGCTGCTGCAACAGTTAAATGCAAAACAGGAAGTCATGTGGCCTCGCTAACGCTTACCTTTCAAGGCGACTCACTCCCCCTGCTGGTTAGTGGAGAACACAGTTTCCAGAGCACTAATCAGTGTGTTGCTAAGCACACAGGATCTGGTTCAGCTGGAGTTATTTCCCTGGTAAAATTTATGCTTAGCCACTTTTTAAAAAATGTAGGGTTTAATGTACCTGTTACTTAAAGGAATCCAGCACCAGAGGCAGAAGCAGCGGCAGGTGGATCTCTGAGTATGAGGCTATCCTTGTCTACAAAGTGAGTTCTCGGCTAGATCTACACAGTGAGACCCTGCCTCAAAAAGACAAAAACAAAAGACAAACACACAAAAACAAACCTGAAATGAGGCTAAAGAGATGGCTTAGTGGCTAAGGGTGCCTCCTTTTCTTCCAGAGGCTTGCTTGGTTCCTAGCACCATGGCACCAGCCCCAGAGGTGCACAAGAACTTGTAGTCCAACTTGAGGGCTACAGCTCCCTCTTCTGACTTCTGAGGATATCCCCACCAAACACATAAATAAAAATCTTTTAACAAACCCACAAAAGCTAAAATAGTAATATATTTATGTTAAGTCATCTGACAGTTTTAAGTTCTACCCTCAAAATCAGCATCTTTAACTCTTCACCAAAGTCTAAATCAATCTATAGGTAATTTACGTATGCTAAATATGAAGTAATTTTGAGTCTATTACAAAATAATCCACAAGACATACACAGTTTGTTTTTATCTGCTGTTCTCTCCCTCTTAGAAATGTGTTCCTATTATATATATATATATAGTTTATTGTCAGATATAAATAGTGACAAGATCATTTTTTTAAAATCTTTTATTCTTATTACTTTAAGGCAAATTCCAACCATCTTGAAGATAAATATTCACTAAAATATAAATTAATCAGCTTTGCCAATTTTATGGCAATAACATCACAGTTAAAAAAAAAGTCCATCTAAAATACTGTATATCTTTGTAATCCACAGATCAAAAATACAAATGGGAATAGACATGAACATTCCCAGCAAATGAGTCAGGAAATTCCCTCCTTGATACAAGGTGCAAAAAATCAACTGGCTTAAGAGATATGTTAAAAATCTAGAAGCAAAACATACTAGCAGTGTTGAGGAAGACAGGTGTTGAGCAAACAAGGAGAAAACAACATCACCAGCAGAGTAACTCAGACTATGAAAGAGCTCAGTTTGAAGTCGTTGTGTAGGGGTGGGTACCATTCATCTCAGCGTGGGCAAGCTGAGACAGGAGGATGAAGAATCAAGGCCAGCCTGCACTACATAGTGAGTGCCTGACTCAAAACAACAAAGATCTTAAATTTAGGAAAGCAAAATACTAATTGATTCCACGAGGAAATACTCTTAAGTGCTAAAATTATTTAATTCTGGGATAGGAAAAACCTTCAAAGAAAGTGAGCCCTTGTCTGCTTTCATTCACTATTTTATATGAGGTGTCTAGAAAAGAGCTAATTAGCACCTAATAAATCTTCAATATGTTTGAGGGAATAAATTAAAGTTATTAATTTTGGGTGTGGGGAGATTGCTCAGTTGGTAAAATAGAAACCCGAAGACCTGATTTGGGTCCCTGCATGCTGGACATGGTGGTGCACACATGTCTGCTAAGACAGGTGGATCCCTGGGACTTTCAAATAGCTAGTTTACCTAATCAGATTCCCAAATCCCAGGAGAAACCTTCTCTTAAAAAAAAGTTGGCAGCTTCTGGGGAATGACACCTTAATTCACCTCTGGCTTCCACACATATACACCCTCACAAATTAACATGCACACACCAAATTATGCTTTTTAAATTTAAGTTTGGATTAAATGCTGCAACCATGCCAAGACTTCGTACTAAACAGCCTATCAACTGTCTTTACTGAGGCATGCAAAATTAATAGCTCACCAGTAACATTCAAGAAAGTATACAGGAAGATAATTGTGCTTCCATAAGGAAAACGAACTTTGAAACTGAGTGAAAAGTATTCTAAGCCATTTGTAAGTTACTTAAATCTGTTCTCAAAATTAATATCAAGCAGACTGTTGACTGTAACTAAATAATATTTAATAATTTAAGCTGATGGGTGTAAAATAGTTATTAAAACTGTATTCTTGTCCAAGAAATCTGTAAATGAAATAAAGAAATTTAAAATATAACTAAAGCCTTTTCTATACAGCTCCACTTTACTGCTATAGTGAAGTTATAAGACCTACTTTTCCTGCCACTAGGAAATCAAATTTCCTACCTTTATAGTTTTCAAAATCATTTTCAATTAGTATCTCAAGTGCTACAATAAGGTAAGCAAAGGTAAATCAACACCAACCTCAGCGGTGAATAAAAACCGAAACGAAGCTTGCCCTCATCTCTCACAGAATCTTTAGCAAACTTACAAGTCAACTCCTCTGCTTTTGCTTTTCTTGACAGCAGCATAATAAAGAGTCCCAAAGCAGCCATATGTGGTCCTTTGTGCAGGGCCTGGCAGCCTTTGAAACATACACCTTTTGAATCACAGTGCCGCACATTGTGTGACCAATAAATACTTGCTCAATGAGCTTTCCTAGTAGTGCTGTGTTTTAGCTGAGCCCACCAAATTCTTAGACTTTGGTTTAGTCACAACGGCGTGTATTTTGCAAGGAGGGCAGACAGGATTAAGAATGAAGTTTTGTGACTCACGAGAGCACAGTGAATCAGCTCACTATGGAAAAGGTCATTTGATCAACAAGTGCATTGGCCTCTGTCATATCATCTAGAGAAACTTAAAAGCAATCATCACCTTTATGAGCTTTCGAATGTCCAGAAGAGATCTTTTCCTGACCTCTAATAAACTTACCTCCGTTCGGTCTACATTTTTTTCTTGTTTTCACCATCTGCTCTTTTAGGTATATATAAGCTCGTATTAAAGGGTAGAGTTCAGAAATAAGGGAGGAGGGTGCCAAAGGCATCCACAGAGCGATGCACACATAACACCAGCGAAGGAAAGCTAAACTTCATCTCCTCAAGCTGCTGGGCTACTGGGCAAAGAGTAAGGCAAGACTGAAAGCCCGGATGACAGAATGAGAAGGAAGCCGCCAACCTGGAAGGTAAACAGGAGCGGTGGAGGCACCAGGTGGCACCCGAGCAAAACCCTGAAGACGGAGACAACTTCAACGGACGCTCTGGGGAAAGACAGCAGCAGCATGGCGAGACAGTTTTATTTGCAAGGATGCCAATCGGGTTCCTTTCTTCCCCGGTCCTTGCTTGACTCGTTAGCCCCTGACTTACTCCACAGGGTCAGGAGGGCAGTAAAGACAAAATCTTAATACCTCGCCCCCAGCGACTTCTAAAAAACAGAAAAACCTGTAGGTGAGCTGCCCCACATCCTTCTAGCACATCTGTACACATACGAATAAAACTTGAAGTTGACAACTTAATTCATTTAAAAAAAATAGTATGTTTCCTCCTGAGTAGAATCCGCTTACCTACTGGTACTTTTTACCTGAAGAACAGCCCCCTTTTACAAAAAGAAAAAATAGAGAAAGCTGTGTAGCGATGGAATTCCCTCTTGTCTTACAATAAGACACTACAGACAGGCCCGGTACTGTATGTCTATTCACATTTTGTACTCCAGCCTTGGCCAGTGCCTGAGTTTCAAACTAAAGAGGAAAACGTCGTCTGAAGTGCGCCGGTCCCCGGGTTCCGGTGCCCCGCGTCCGGACGGCCCCGGCTCCACCCACACCGAGACCGCCGCGCCGGAGCGCCCGGCTCCTCGCTCGCACAGCGTCGCCTACAGGCCTTAGCCCGACTATCAGGGATGAATCAAACCACCGTCAAAAAAGAGAGAGAAAAAAAAGCAAATCCATCAGCGCCCGTGTATTTCCAGAAATTAATGCATCACGATCACGATTCCAAACTCAGCCAGGCTGGGAGCCTTCCCCTCCGAGCACTGAGTCCTCCGCAGAAATAACACAGACGGATAGAGTCCGGCCGCTCCAAGGACGGGAGGCGTGCGATCCATCCATCACGGCTGCGGGGACACCGTTTACAAGGCGCACCGTCGGCATCCACCGGCCGGCCGGCCGCCCGAGCTCGGCTTTCCCGGGGCTGATGGCCGCCGAGGCAGGGTGCGCAGGGCGACCTCCGCTAGCCGCCGTCCGCGGCCTGTGAGGCCCGGAGCGCTCGAGACGAGCGAGCGCGCCCCGGCTGCTCGGCCACCGCACCGGCCCAGCGCCCGGCTGCTGTCGCCTCCAGGAGCGCTCAAGCCGGGGAGAGCCGGGCCCCCGGGCTACGCCGCCCGGCAGGAGCGACACCACAGGCGGCGGCGCCCGCGGCGGTCGTCCAGGGCGGGACAAGGACGCCGAGAAGAAACGCCGCCGTCACCGTCGCCGCCACCGAGGCCCCGGGTCCGCGGGAACCGATTCCTCTGAGGCCGAGCTGCGAGCCCGACTGGCGGCGACGGCGGCTGCGGCGGCGGCGGCGGTGGCGGAAGTGGAGTGGGGAAGAGGGGGTGGTTGTTAGTGTTTGGCGCCGGCGGAGGGAGTCATTCCTGCAGCTGCACTTCCGGTCGGCATTTTGTTCTGAGAGGGAGAGACGGAACGAGAGAGAGAGACACACACACAGGGCTCCTTCCCCCCCGCCTGCCCTCCCCCCCCTCCCTCCGTCGGTACCGACTCACCCGACACCAGCCAGCCGCAGGGAGGGACGCCCCCGCCGACAGGAGGATTGGTTCCCGGGCCCGCGGCGATGCCCCCCCGGTAGCTCGGGCCCCTGCTCGGGTGTTTGTGAGTGTTTCTATGTGGGAGAAGGAGGAGGAGGAAGAAGAAGCAGCGATTTGTCTTCTCGGCTGGTCTCCCCCCGGCTCTACATGTTCCCTGCACTGAGGAGACGGAAGAGGAGCCGTAGCCACCCCCCCTCCCGGCCCGGATTATAGTCTCACGCCACAGCGGCCTCGGCCTCCGCTCGGATTCAGACGCCGATTCGCCCAGGTAAATTCCTGCTCTTTATTTCGGCGGCGGCTCCGGCGGCAGTGGCGGCGGCGGCGGAGGCGCCGGCGCCAGGTCCTCAGCGTTTCTCCTCCTCTCTTCCCCTCCCCGCCGTTTCCTCAGCGGCCCCAGGTCTCTTCCACGGGGCGAGTCGAGAGTTCGCTCCTTCTCCCGGCGGCGGGCACCCTGGGTGGCGGCGGGTTGGTTCCCCCCTCTCGCCCGGCCGGCTTGGGTGACGGGGAAACGGGGGCTCCTGCCGGGCGGCCGGGGAGGCGTAGGCCCGGCGGAGAGTGCAGGCCGCGGGCCAGCGGAATCTACTTGAGCTCGGGGATTAGGAGAGCTCCGGGCTGAGCGGAGCGACGGCTGGTCGGTGACAGGCCTCGCCCGGGAGAGGAGCCGGAGCTAGTGAGGAGGCGGAAACAATACAACTATCGGCCAATGTGCCCCGATCGTCCCCATATTTACAACTTTCCCGGTCCTGGAGTGGGGAACGTCCCAGTGAAACAAACAACCCCCCTTCTTCCCCCTGTGACCCCATGAAGGGAGGAAGTAGTTTCAGTTAGTGAAACAAACGTAAATACTCAGACCCGGCTCCGGTGGGAATGCTCTGCCAAACTTGTTTGGAGGTTGGAAAGTTAATAAAGCCTCGTTTTCTTTGTAGAAGGCTCAAACCGTCCGCATGTATATTTAATATAGAAAAAGCCATAGCGTAGTAGACGCGGCACCTCCTCGCCCGGGAGCTTTTCTGTTGTTTGACAGTGTGTGTTGCACATGGACTTTATATTCAGAGCTAAGTGTAAAGTACTTGACAGGTATACTCTGCCACTTTGGATTTGTGTGTGTTATGTAAGGATAATTTTACATGACTGTACATGAAACCCCCAGGTACTTCCTAGCCTAAGCGTGTGCAGGCTTACAAAGAATTGGAAACGTTCTGAGCTTAGGCCGAGATAAGGATGAAACCTATTTCCTTTCAAAGGATAGAAGTTAAGTTACTCTTCAGTTCTTTAGGAGGTTTTAAAACACACACATACACAAGTAGAAGGGGCCATCCTTTCTTGTCAGGGCAGATCTTCGTGAGGTCCCAGGATTGTCATTGGCTGTTTGTACCATGATGTTTGACTGTGTAATGAGCGAGGTGTCATTTTAATAGGTCAAATGTATCTGTAAATGCTGGAGACAAATACCAGTTCTGTACCTTAACAAGCTCTAGTTCACGAGGAAGGCAAATGTTGGGCGCTTGTTTGTGGCAGCTTCGGTAATGGAAGTTGGCGTGAGATGGAAATACCTTTTTTTTTTTTAATCGTCAGGCTTTACAGATTGCACAGAAAAAGAAATGTCCCGTTTGCTATTTTGTTTCTTACTCGCTGAAGGAAAACTCATTCGTTAAAAGGAAGCAGCACTTCGGTAACATCCCTTGTTGTAATAGTAATGGTTAAATTTTGTTTTAAGTGTTTTGTGTCTTAAGTTTTTATCTCTGTTGATGGAATAAGTAACTTTTCTGCTGGTTACTTTTGAGTTTAACATTCTGCTTTAAAAAATTGTTCCCCACTTCCTGCAAACGTATGGATACATGTTAAAAAGAGTGAAGTTAATATAGCTGTCACGTACTAGGCATGTTTTTAATGCTATAAATCCGTGTAGTAGTCAGTAGCGTGTCCGTGATTTGTATTGGTCGGGGAGCAGTTTGAATTTTAAAAAGCCTGAAGCTCCTGCTGAGCCCCAATCCCGGCCTCCCTCCCTCCCACTAATCTCCCATTCCTGTCTTTGTGCTGCCTGCTCCTGTTCGACTCTGTTTGCTACGGGGCCTCTGGCCTACGGGGGTGAGGGGGGTGCTGGTAGGGGGTGTGCCAGGAGGGAATGCCTAAATGAGGAAGACTTCCCGGCTTGAGAAAGCAGAGGGCTTGGTGTTTGGGGGCGGGGGCATGTAAAGGGTTGGGCAAAGGCGTCATTAAAAATTTTTTGAAAGGCCCTGTGATTATCTTTTCACCTTTTGATTAAAAAGGAACGGTGTGTCAAGAAATGAACCTATTTCATGAAAGATAATGGGGAAAAGAGTACTTCTTGCTTAGTTTTCATAAACAGGGGCAACTTTATTTAGTTTTATAAGTTCCAAGGAGCCTTATGCAGATGTTTGAATCAGTCTAGTAGATATCAGTGTGATTGACATATTTTTTTCTTAAGTCTTTGCAGTTAGATTACAGCTAGTCCCTTCTTCTCATCTTATTATTCCAGTTCTACATCTTTTGTAATTTGTAAGTAATGTTCAGTTAGTGATGCTTTCATTAGAGCTTGTAAACACTTCTTTAAAGTTACTTGGAAATACTTTTGTTTGGCTCAGATATAGATTGTTTTTAAGGGAGAAAATTTAATTCTTGAACTTTCTTTTCTGGGTAATTTAGTTGGAGATAACAATTTACGTTTCATGAAGGATTATGGGTAATCTATTGGAAGTCACCTGCATTGGTTAAGATGTTCACCAATGACAAATCTCTTGCTCCTTTTCTCTGTTTAATTCAGTGAAAAGATAACAACCACCAAACATTCCAGTAATTTTATCATTCTGGTTACAGTATTTGGAGAAATATTCTTATTGAACAGGCGTGTTCCTAATATCCTAACATCAACTCCATGGCTTTCCATTTTTGAGTATGCAGTTACCAATATAACTTGGAAAGAAAAACAACTTTAATGTAAATAATGAAAATCTAGTAAACCAAAGTTGAAATTAAATACGTAATTACTCTCAGCATTTTAAGAAGTATGTTTGGGGTGCTTTGTAAGGTCACTCATCCCATTTGTTTACTGAAGATATTTGAATGTACTTTTGAACCTGTGCTAAAAATTATTTTACTGATGCCTATATTTTAGAAAAAAAAAGAGTGGTGTATTTGAAGAAAGATTAAGGCTTTCAGTAGGGATGAAAATGAAGATTTTTACTATGGTAGTAAACAGTTTTGGTTCTGCATAGTGATTGTTACTAAGATTTTAAAACATGAGCAGAGCTATACCAATTGATGTGCGAAAGCTTTTTTATTTCAGCCATACTACTGAACTCAAAAGTGTACTTTTAAGGCTTTCTAAATGAATTTCTTATTTAATTTTTATACTGATCTGTCATCAGACTGTCATAGAAACATATGACATGTCTGTATTAGATTTTGACACAGCCTATTATACTTTTACTTTCTCAGAATAAGACATAACAAAATTAAGTAAAGACTAACTTTGAGTTTTTTATAGTGTTCTTTATCTCTCTTGCTTATTAAGAAAAGCATAATTTGAAAATACTTCTAAAATTTTAGACTAATATTTCACTTTTCTGTTGAGTTATTGGGAGATCTGGAGGTAAATTCCTTTGAGAGAAATGTAGTTTCTGTTCATCAAGGTACTAACTAGGTTCTTTTAAAGAAGCCTAATTAATTATTAAGCTTGAAAATGCTTATTTTAATATTCTAAGCATACTAAGTTTGTTTTGATGGTGATTTATGCTCTTAAAAACTTTAGAGATAGTTTTAAAATATACTATTTCCAATAGTTATCTTTTGTAATAATATTTTGTGTTTTTAGAATTTTTCAATCTGACCTGAATTCATTTATAGATATTCTTATGTTCATCTGAGAAAAATGACTGGTGTGATTATTTTTTAATAGAAAACTTCACATGGAGACCAAGTGATTTATACACACACAATGAATGAGTTAAAGGAATTTCCTATTAATATCTTTTATTAGATTATGTTTCTCTAAAACATGTCTGCACTCTGGTCTTCAAGTCACATATTTCATAGTGGTAATACTACATCATTTTTTTACTTTTTTGAATTATCCATGTTCAAGATAATCCCTCCCCCCTTTTAATTTTAAAAGAGATGGTATCTGTTTTTCCTGCTGGTTGTATTTTTTTGGTGTGAACATACTACTTTGCCATACATTAGTATGTATGTTTAAACTGCTGGTTTTATTTTCTTATGCACCTACTATGGATTTTAAACGATATGTAACATTTCCTGAGTTGTTTGCGTTTTATTTTTAAACACGACTATAGTGGAGTTTTAGTGTTTACTTGATTTTCGCACTTTAAAAACCCATTTCTTTCTTCTTAAAGCCATCATTCCCATTTTAAAGCATATTTTGTATGATTAGAATTTTTTCTCTAAGGAAATTAATTAATAAAAGTGATTTTAGATATTTGTAATATGTGTAATTTTGTTTGGGTAAAAACCTAGGGTTAATTTTAATGAGTTGAGTTTTATGAGATTGCATTATCCTTTTTAGGCCCAAAGTGATATTTAGAAAGGTTATTTAATAACAAGAGTATTGTCAACTAAGAATTTTTCTATAAGATTTTTGATTGCCTATTATTTGTCAGGAATTGTGTTAAGTGTGTCCCCCATAATATTGTTTAATTCTAAAAAATATGTAAAGAAGAAGCAGTTATTCACAACTTAAAGAAACTGAAGTTAGGAACCTGTACGAGATTGCCATAGCTATATAGTTTACAAATAATTGCCTTGACATACATTTGTTTTCTGAAGTTTAAGCTTCTACATCTTTAGTTTGTAAAAATCTTGTATTTCTTTGATTTCTCAGTTGACTTAACATTCACAAGCTATATAGTTGAAGATAGATGGAATGGAATTTGTGTCCTGTACACATGCTACTTTTGAAATCGGGCTTTAACTAGCTTTTTAATTTTGTTAAGTGGTCTGTGTATTTTTTACTTAAGTTTTTTTTATATTGGATTGGAATTGTCATAGTATCTATTTTCAGAAAGGGAAAAAATAGCATTAGAGTTACTTCATTCTTAAGAATGTAAATGACCAACTAACTGTAGTATAGAAGATAAATCTATACATTAATATGACTAACTTTTTTTTAAAAAAACAGCATTTATGTGGTTGTCAATGTCGATCCTTTCAAAATCGCCCACTTGATTGTGTACTTGTTCCAAAGCTGTTGTCATTACCTAAGTTTGTGGGAATTTTGCCTTGTTTGTCTTGCTTGGTTGTAAGCATAGTCTTATTAGGAAGCTCTCAAAGGCCGGGCGATGGTGGCGCACGCCTTTAATCCCAGCACTCGGGAGGCAGAGGCAGGCGGATCTCTGAGTTTGAGACCAGCCTGGTCTACAGAGCTAGTTCCAGGACAGGCTCCAAAGCCACAGAGAAACCCTGTCTCGAAAAACCAAAAAAAAAAAAAGGAAGCTCTCAAAGATCCACCTGCCTCTATCTTTGAGTACTGGGGTTAAGGTGTGCACCACTATAGCCATGGGGAACCCTTTTTCTACTACTCAGCAAAGCATTTGAAACACCAAATTCTCCTTTTTATGTTCCCCCATTTTTAGTCCTTTTTTTTTTCACTTTCCTGTCAAGACAATGTTTTCACTATATAATCTGCCTGGGATTCCCTGTATAGACCAAGCTGATTTTCCTGCTTCTGCCTCTCCAGTTCTAGAATAAAGGCGTGTACCACCACACCCAGCACTGAAGTAGGCTATTAAAAAAAATCATTATGATGACTTTTTATTTTCAGGAGGTGGATTTGAGTTAAATACAGGAAGGAAATAAAATTAATCTTTTTCAGTCAGGTGTTATACCTTTTGATTTGTGGTACTTGGTTTTGTTCTGTTTTTTTGTTGTTGTTGTTGGTGGTGGTGGTGGTGTGTGTGTGAGAGAAAGACAGACAGACAGAGAGACAGACAGAGGAAGAGAAGAGGAGGCAGGGTCTCACTGTGTACGGCTGGACTAGAATGTACTGTGTACACCAGACTGGCTTGGATCCTCTTGCCTCTTCCCACAAGTGCTGAGATCATAGGTTTGCTCTACCACACCTGGTAGAAATATTGAATGGTTTTCATGTACCAGAAAACTCCTCTGGAATCTTTACATTGTCTCAGTTCCCTGAAGTTGACATATTATAAAACTAACTTCTAGGATGACTAAGTGCCTAGCTCAAGGTCACAGGATAAAGTGTGAAAAGTAGAAAAAGGATTCCTGATACTGTGTATCATTTTAAAACTATCCAGTTATTTAGTGAAGCTGTAGTATTCTTGTTTTACAAACATGGAAACAAACTTATCATGTTTAAAAAACTTGTTCTAGTGGCAAGCGTTAAGGAGATTCCAAGCCAAATATTTTTAATTCTAGAACACTTCTATTCCTTGCATTCTTCCATCTTGCTTCTTCAAAGTTTACAGTTGTTTATGTGTATGGATGCTTTGTCTGCATGCATGTCTATGCATCATGTGCATTTATGGTTTCCATAGAAGAAGGTATTGCATCCCCTGAAATAGAAGTTTCAGCCTGTTGCAGGCTGTTAGTTACATGGGTGCTGGGACTTGAACCTGGGTTTGGTGGAAGAGCTAAGTAGTGCTCTTAACCGCTGAGCCGTCTCTCGAGCCTGAAAATAGTTTTTAATGAAAAGAGAGTGGGCTTGGTTATAAAGAAAGCATTTTTTTTCTTGTATAGCTTATAAAGAAAGCCTCAAAATAATTTGTGTGTGTACTGTTTGGGTTCTGATCCAGGGCCCTGTCATACTCAGCATGTGCTCTTATCACTGAACTATATCCCTAGCCTCCTCAAAAGAGAAGAGTTAAGTTTTGATAAGCTATAGCTTACTTGTTACTAGATAATAGTCTTTAAAATACTTTTTTACTATCCACTATGCATACCTGTATATATACATATGTATTTAAATAGGGTATTGATTTTTAAATATGTAAACCATATAATTAAAATATATGTGTAGACTAGCTCTTGAAAATGTCAGCTATTTTATTTTCATGACTTTGTTGCAGTTTTTAATTACTCTAGGAAAATAATAAGTATCAATTTTTCCAAGAATGTTTTGCTAACTTGTATCAAGCATCATTTAACATGGATACATTAAACTTTAAAGTTACCTTTTTATTTATATTTGCCTTTTATCAGAAAGGAAGCACTTGAAATATGCAGAAATTAATCTATTAAAAATGTATCTGTTTTTACTTCTTTTGAGAAATACCAAAACTGTGAGAAAATTTGAAATCCTGATTTCCTTTTTGATACTGTTATATTTAGGTTATTTATTTTCTCCATTCCAAAGAATCATGTTGTCTTAAACAGGTGAAATACATACTTGTTTGTATGTGACTGTTACTTTAAAAAAAAATTGTATTCTTCCAGATACTTTAAATGTAACTATTTCTAAAGCGGTACTAAAAGTCAGGACGTGGTTTATCTTAAAAATGTTTATGGTATTTGTTATTTTCAAAACAAAAAATGCCCTTAAATTATTCATACCAAGGGAATATATCACAAAGTTACCCCACACTGCTGCTTTAAACCCTTTAAGAATTTTAAAGCTGGGCTTCTTAAACTTTTTCTACAAGACATTATTATGTAACCCTGGGATATATAAGCATGTAAATCAAATATTTACTGATAATAAATTGTAAACATTGGGGCTGGAGAGATGGCTCAGCAGTTCAGAAGTACACTGGCTGCTCTTCTAGAGGTCTTGGATTCGATTCCCAGCACCTATATATGGCAGCCAACAACCGTCTGTAACTCTAGTCCCAGGTGGTCTAACACCCTCTTTTGGCCTGTGTGGGCACTGCAAGCATGTGGTGCACAGACATAAATGCAGGCAAATGCCTACACACAGAAAATAAGTAACTTTAAAAATAACAACAAAACAAAATGAAATTTATTTTTAAACAATTCTTTGGGATATATACTATTTTCCCACCCATTAAAGACTAAAGCAAATTTGCATGCTAAAGTGATGTATATCATTCTTGTTTTTTTTACAGAAGTGATTAAATCTTCCTTGAATATTTGATATACAGGATCTAATGTCTTCAGACTTGTATTTTTTGTTTTGTTTTTATTCCAAAGACAAAGTCTTGCTATGTATTTCTGGCTGAGCTGGGATTTATTATGTAGACCGGGCTGGCCTAAAACTCAATGAGCTCTGCCTGTCTCTGTCTGCCTCTGCCTCCTGAGTGCTGTTATTAAAGCAGTATATCACCACACACAAATCTCTTCAGCTTTTTAAAGAGTTGATCAATATTTTGATAACCATATACACCAAGAGCACCACCTTACGTAAATAATTAGTACAGAATGGTAAAAGTATGGATAGGGTCAGTTGTTGGAAATTTGTCCCTTTTTCAATGACAAAAATTTTATAATGACTGGTTACAAAATTCAAGGCAGCAACTCAAATAGTAATTTTTAAGATATAATCCAAAATAAAACTAATTTGATACATACAATCTGAGAAATATGGTTTGAAAGTATTAGAAGTCTTGTTTTTTATGGTCAAACCATTATTTTTCTATACTTAATATGTACTCAAAACACTGCAGCTTTTAGAACATGTTATTCTGGAACAATGTGGTGTGATGACTGCACAGTGCAAACAGTGTGTGCTGCAATGAGTCAATGACACAGGTGAGCACTGCAGGAAAACCCTCGCTGTCATCCGCATGTGGCTTTGAATTCAATTTTGGTTGCTGTGTAGACAGAAACCTTTTTTGTTGCTAAATTCTTCACAGCACTGTATTTAGTTCACTGACTTCTTATGGAGCTGCAAGGAGCTACTGAAAACATTTTTTTTTTTTTTTAATTTTCGAGACAGGGTTTCTCCGTAGCTTTTTTGGTTCCGGTCCTGGAACTAGCTCTTGTAGACCAGGCTGGCCTCGAACTCACAGAGATCCGCCTGCCTCTGCCTCCCAAGTGCTGGGATTAAAAGCGTGTGCCACCACCGCCCGGCTTGAAAACATTTTTGACTTGCCCTTTATCTGATAGTATTATGGTTTGCCAGTTTCAACTAAAGAAATTGATCGTCTAGGTATAGGCTTTGTATATGGAGTTCAGCTTTTCTGTAGTAATCTGAGCGGCGGGGCTGCGTCCCCAGCACCCCAGCCGCCTGCTAGCTTATGCCTCGAAATAATTACACAGACACTGTATTCTTTTAAACACTGCTTGGCCCATTATATCTAGCCTCTTCTCGGCTAACTCTCACACCTGGACTAGCCCATTTCTAATAAAGTGTGTAGCACCAAGGTGCGCTTACCGGGAAGATTCTAGCCTACGTCCATCCTGGGCCGGAGCTTGATCTTGTCTGCCTCAGAGAGCAGAGCTATCGCATCTGTCCGGGAGAGGGGAGCATGGCGTCTCTGCTCCAGAGCGCAGAGCTGTTGAGTCTGAGCTCACTTCCTCTTCCTCCCAGCATTCTGTTCTGTTTACTCCACCCACCTATGTTCTAACCAATAAAATGGGCCAAGGCAGTTTCTTTATTAGCCAATGACCTTTCTCCATCACTTTTCCTTGTTAATGGCCAAATTGAAATTTTACATGGGTTAAATTAGGCATAGCTCGTTATAAGTAGTAGTTCTGTTCTTTTAAAAATATGATACAAAGAACATTTTTTCCAGGGCTTTTCTTATGCTTTAGAATTTGAGAATGAAAGTTGAAATGTAATGAGCCTGAAAGCTGCTGTTGTTTCTCCTTCTTGAGGAGAGATCTGGAGATGCAGCATCCCACAGCCTCTGCTCAGGTTATCCTGAAAGCCATATACGACCTTTTATTCTCTGCCTGAGTGAAATGTCTGCATAGCATGTGGAGTATAGGTGGTAGAGTCAGCGCATTATCCATGGAAATGTTTGTCTGTGTTCCCACTTGTCTATATATGCTTTGCTTTTCAAAATGTTAAGTCAGTGAGTGCTCTTTTGTGAAAAGTAAAGCATTTCTTGAAAACATTCCCTTGATCATTTATTCCGTCTCACAGCATTTGTACAGCTTATAACATACCTGTAGAGGAAATAATTTGTTTCTGTGTCCCTTCACCATATGGTGGTATCCTTCCTGCTTAGGCATTTGGTAAAGTTTTGTTGAATTGTTTAGCTGAAATTGAGCTGCATCTTTTATTCCATGCCCTCTCCACTTTCTTTTTCACTTCCTCTTCCTTTCCTTTCCCCTTTCCTTTAAGCACTAAAGTACTGAGATACAGCTCTTGCCATGTATAGTTCTTAAAGATCTGTTTCTAAATCTGTGAGTAGCAATGGCAAGTTTTTTTAGTCAGTTTCAAAATACTGTTTTCTTGACTGCGGGTATGTACTTGAGCCTTCTTGCCTCTGGGATAAGAACTTTTTATTTACATGCATCCCTAGTACTACATGAATAATATAACTTGCATAATAAAAATGATAGAATTCCTTTCTCAGCTCTCAGGACTGTATAGTATAAGAAACACCCCCCCCCTTTGGTTCTAGTCCTTTGGACTACATAGTGGAAGTACTTTAGTAGGTTTTATTTTAAGAGAGTAGTTATCTCATTACTTTGTTTTAATCTTAACATACTTTTAAAGTTTTCTTTGCTAACTCAGATATTATATGTAATGATATTAGGTTGTGGTGAGAAATGCATTACTGCATATAAAAATGCTTCTCAACTGAAATGGTTATTTGATAGCTGCATTAAAAAATTAAGGTAGATTTACTGAGATAATTTATGCCATAAAAGTCATTGTTGGGTCCAGTTCAGTTAAGTGAGTTTTGGTGGAACATTAATTAAATCTTGTCACCTACTACTACCATGGGCAAAGTATTTTTATTCTCTTAAAAGTATCTGTGTGTCCCTTTGTGTATAGTTTCCTAACTCTATCCCAGTCCTTAGCAGTATGTCTGATTTTGTTCTTATAGCTTTGACCTTTTCTAGAATACCATATAAATGGAATCATATGGTACATAAAACATTACATGTCTTGTTTCTTTCACTTAGCAAAAGGCTTTTGGGATTCATTCATGTTTCTGTGTATCAATAGTTTATTGGTGAGTGAATTTTGAAGTTAGGTTTAATGTACTCTTTGATGGCTTTCTTATGAAAGTATTATCAAAAACTAATACTTGAAACAGTGTGCGTAGTTTTCTCAGAGCTTAGTGGCTTTATTATTAAATGTTATACTTTTGCGGTTTTTACCCATTACCTCCTCGAATCTAGTATAATTGGCATTATTATTAAATGGCATATATTAGTACATGCTGTTAGATCAAATACTTTACCAAGTTAGGTGAAGTAGACATTACTCTTTCTCATCATAGGGGAAATAATTAACGTTATGTATTTGAAACTTTTAGCAGGTGGATTTTAGAACAAGAAATTAGGGATGATGTAGTAATTAACTAAAACTGAATTTACTGTTTTGTTTGTTTTTAAAAGACATATTTATATATTTATTTTGTAAGTGTTTGCTTGCATGTATGTGTACTGGGTGCATGCCTGGTGCAAGTAGAGTCCCGAAGAGGACACTGGATATCCTGTAACTGAAGTGACGTGAAGTTGTGAGCTGCCATGTGGCTACTGGGAATCAAACCCTGGTGCTCTTAACCCCTGAGCCATCTCTTTGTTTAGCCATCAAAACAAATTGGTTTGTTTTGAGACAGGGTTGTTAGTTAACTGTGTGTTAGTTAACTGTGATGTTCTGGCTGACTTGGACTTCAGTATGTAACCCATGCTGACCTCAAACTGAAGCAATCCTCCTGCCTCACTTCCCAAGGCACTTACAGGCACTACCCACCACACTGATAGTTTACATTTTATTTAAGTTTAAATGCATGATAAAAATAAAGCATATATGACAGTGAGGAAAATCTGTAGTCTTCCTGTAAAGACTAAAGTTGGAGAAATGGTGTTGTTTACTGAAAAGTGGAGGCAGATAATGAAAAAAGTTATTCAAGTTGTTCTTTGCTTATTTTATTTGACCTCCCCATCCCAACTCTAGTTTTGAAATAGGTTCCTTTTGGGGGGTTAGGAATCCTTTGTGTGTGTGTGTGTGTGTGTGTGTGTGTGTGTGTGTGTGTGTCTTTCTCCTCCATTTAAAGAAAAAAAAAGATTTCTGTTTATGTGTATTTGTGGACATATACATGTGTGTGCAGGTTTCACAGAGGCCAGAAGAGGAGCTGGAGTTATAGGCAGTTGTGAGTCTTCAAATGTGAGTGCTGGGAACCAAACTCAGATCCTCTACAAAAACAGCACGTGCTCTTAGCTGCTGAGCCATGTCTCTAGCTTCTGCCCTCCCAATTTTAGACATGTGTGTGTATGAGAGACAGAGACAGATACAGACAGACAGACAGAGGCTGACTGACTGTGTAGTTCAGGCTGATCTTGAACTCAGATCCACCTGTTCCAGGCTCCCTGGTTGATAAAATTGTAGGTTTATGCCTCTACTCCACACACTTTTGGAATCTGTGGCTAAAGAGTTCTTGGGACTGAGAAGATGGCTCATTCAGTAAAGTGCTTGTCGTTCAAGCTTGAGAACCTTGACCAATCACATTTGTCTGTAATTTCAGCACTGGGAAGGCTGGAACTCACTGGCTAGCCAGCTCAGTAAACTCAGGGAGTTCAAGGTTAGTGAGAGACCCTATCTCAAATGTAAAGTGGAAAGCTACTGAAGAAGATACTATCATCTTCGAACTCTGGCTTCATTGTGCATGTCTATGCACATGTATACACACATACATAAGCAGGTACACGGATACACACACAGACACGCGCGCACGCGAGTTTGTCCTCTGCCTACCTCTTTAAATATTGTTATTCCCAAGATAATCCTTCAACCTTGGTTCACAAGATTTATTGTACACTACCTATATATTGATGACTCACAAATTTATTTCTTGATTCTGGCCATTCTGACTGGGGTGAGATGTAACCTTAAAGTAAGTTTTAGCTTAATTTCTCTAATGTTATACAACACTTTAAAGTGTTTATTAGCAATTTATATTTTTTTGTGAATTCTCTATTTAGGTATATATCCCATTTTTTATTGGTTTATTCCAATATGCATTTTTAAAAGACAAATTGATAGGCTTCAGCCTAAATGATCTACATAATCCATCTGTGCATATTAGGAACTGGAAGGTATTGGTAGTTAAAGGAAGTATTTCTTATAGCTTTAAATTTTACCTAATTATTCATGGTTCCTAGTGTTTGTCAGTGTTCCTTGTACTGCCCTCTGTCTTCAGATGTAGTAGTCCCAAAACTGGAATTTCAAATGGCTCAATTCTAATAAACTTCTCTAGGGTGAACTTCAGTGCCTGGATCTCTACTATGCTAACTGATTGTGTTCTTACCTATAGTAATCATATGCTTTAAATGAACTTGATATTTTTAATCTAAAGGTATTTTCATGTTTTTAATAAAATATTTGTAGTAGTTCAGCCGGGCAGTGGTGGCACACGCCTTTAATCCCAGCACTCGGGAGGCAGAGGCAGGCGGATCTTGTGAGTTCGAGACCAGCCTGGTCTACAAGAGCTAGTTCCAGGATAGGCTCCAAAACCACAGAGAAACCCTGTCTCGAAAAAAAAAAAAAAAAGAAAAGAAAAAAATATTTGTAGTAGTTCAGAAACTCTCCCTTCCCCGAGTTTTCTTACAAGCCAGGACTGTGTATAGTGTTCTGGTATGTCAGATGAGGCTCAATTATAAGTTTGCTGCTGAATTGTAACTTTTTCAAAAATATTAACGTTGACAATTTCTCAAGGTGTTTGGCTTTTCATTTTAGAAGAAATTTGAGAATTCCTTATGCTATTTTGAAAAAAAGGGAACTTTAGAGATTAAAATTTTATTTTCCTAGTAAATTATTTTAATAATAGGACATGTAACATATATTTGTGTAGTATAAAGATACATACATACATTGCTTTTTAAGAACATATCTTTCTTAGTTTTTATGTTTTATTCATACATAGTATTTCAGATGTTGCCTATTAATTTGTTATAAGTAAGCCATAACTTTTCATTCTACTATTGGATATTTTATTTGCTTTTACTTTTTTCTTTATAAATGTTGAGGCAGAGAGCATCTTTATCTGTACAATTTGGGATTGGGGTGAGTCCCATTTTCAGGCTTTTTTCTTCATTATAGGGTAGAATCCAGTGAACCCAAAGTTAAGAGGTTTGAACATTTTATGGCTCTTTATATGTAGTTCCAATAAATAGTTTGCCCTGCCATAATCTATTTTCTTTGTTGTCTTGATTTATTAAGAAAATTAGTTTTATTGTTCATGAAGAATGCTCTGATTCTATTAAGATTATTTTTAGGTCACTTAAACTTTTATCTCCCCCCAATATTGTGTCTGTTTTCAGTATTAAATTTTTTGATTGTAAAATTTGTGGCTTTTCAAACCATATGCATCATTTGGAGATATGCAGTGAAATTTGTGTAAGATCTATTCTAGTTACTGGCCGAGCAGCACATGTGCCAGTTACTAACCCAAGCTCATGTCTTCTGAAAGTTGTCACAGGCCTGAGGAGTCAGTGGACTAGTAAAGCAAGACAAATTGAAAGAGTTAGATTCAAAAATAAAAGTGCTAATTGGTAAGAATGTAGTTGATTTTTAAGGGATAATCTTTTATTTGCCTAAATTCAGAATTGTAATATAATGGACACAAAAATCAATTTCTACATAAGAACTATTACTTAGTATTTTTATTTTTAATTTCAAAATTATACCTTTATTTAGTGCATACATGGACATGTATGTGTTTGGGAACATGTACTATGGCGTGTATGTGTGACCAACTCGTAGGAGTTCATTCTCTGAGTCTGTGGGTCCCAGATCTTTAATTTAGGTGGCCAGACTTGGTGATCTTACCAAGCCATGTTACTTCATCTTAATTTTTGAAGTACAGAACCTTTAGTGTGATATGTGCATGACTCTGATCTAGTTTTTATTCTTCTGGTCATCAAATATTAGGTGTGTTTTCTTTTATCAACTCAGAAACTGCAGGCATTGGAAATGGTGAGCCAAAGGCCTTCACCCTACCCTCCAAGATCTTAGAGTCTAATAAAGCTTATAGATAGATGGGCAATGATCTTTGTGTAGCTGCTGTGGCGCCGTGATAAAGATGAACAGAGAAAGTACAGTAGGAACATGGGGCGGGGGAGGGAGGGAGAGACTGTTAATGTCATAGGAAGTCAGTCAGGAGAGCCTTTCTAGGAGAGATGGCATGTAATCCGTAGGCTTTAGTCACACTTGTGGGCCGGGAGCAATAGTTAGGTTTTGGAAACGATGGATGACACAGGCTTGGAAAAGTGGTGACAGAAAGATGTAAAGCCACCAAAGGGGCAGGACGCAGATTGTGGAGAACCGTGTATGACCTGGGTAAAGTGCTTACTGCTAAGTTCACATTCTCCACATAGACTTTAAAGTTAGTAACAATGGTGTGCACCTATTACCTCATCACTGAGGGTAGGAACAGGTGGATCCTGACCCTGGCAGCTCACTGACCAACCGGTTTAGCTGAATCAACAAGCTCCAGGTTTAATGAGAAACCTGCCTCAAAAAAAGGTGGAGCCTGATAGAGGAACCTTAGCCCCCCACTTGTGTCTGCCTGGGTGAGGCGCTCCCCACACATGTACACATGTATTGCTATGAATAGTGTGTTTTGCATTTAAGGTAACAGGGATTGGGAAGTTATTAGGTCACCAGTTACAGTTTTTATTCTTTAAATCTTGATTAGTAGTGAGAAGAAAGGATGTCATGGAGGCTAATGAGAATGATGAGTGTCCAGTTAAGATTCTGAGAATGTAGAGAAGAAAGCTCTTAACAGGTATGAAATCATTCAGTGATCATGTGTAGGAAGAGTGGGTAATGGAGAATAAAGGCAGTTAATATGCCTTCTTAATTTCCAAGTTTCATACATGTGGACCTTGGAGTTTGAGATGTAAGTTCAATCAGTTTTGACTGTCTGTGAATAAAAAATGTAGTTTATCAAAGTATGTATCACTTTACATATTCTGGAGGGAATGTATTTTGAAAAAATTAATGGCTTGGCCAAATGTGGATATGAATGACTATTTGAAAATTAATTTTTATGCTGACCTGGAAGATCTTTCCAGTCTTCATATAATGTAAAAAGCATATGGTAGGCTGTACTTGCATTTCTATTTTTTTATCCAGTATGGTTTAAATTATAAAAAGATAATAGTATCATATATTCCTAATGCTTAATTTTCCAGTGTATTGACTGTATTGCCATGCACTTAGCATGGTAGCACACTTTTAGGGCATCCCTGGTATATTTGCTTACTTAGCATAATCTCAAAACTGGCCGTTCAATTTTCACTAAATCATACATATAATGAGATACTATAGTGAAAACTGCTACTTTTCATAAGGGGTGTCTTAATCACTTTTCTATTTCTGTGAAGATACACCATAAGACAGCAGCTGTTACAAAAGAAAGCATTTAATTGGAGACTTGCCTACAGTTTCAGAGACTTAGTTCACTACCATCATAGTGGGGAGCATGGCAGCAAGCAGATGCTGGAGCAGTAGCTGAGAGCTACATCCTGATTTGTAGGCAGAGAGAGACAGGGCCTGACATGGGCTTTTGAAACCTCAAGTGACCCTCTTCCTCCAGCACGGGCACATCTACTCCAACAAGGCCACACATTATAATCCTTCTCAAATAGCGCCACTTCCTAATGACTAAGCAAGCATTCAAATATAGGAGCCTTTGAAGGCCATTCTTATTCAAACCACTACAAGGGAATTATCTTTATAATTATAATTAAAATGCCAGTAGGTTTTCAAAAGTGTTAAATACAGGAATAATTATAAAACAATCAAACTGATTCATTGGAAATAATTGAGTTGATTTTAACCTGGTTTTAACATGGCTCCTTTAATGTTTTTAAATGCATTTTTATTTATATGTATGTGCATGTACCTGCTTGTCTGAATATGGACCATATGTGTACAGGTGCCTGCAGAGGCCATAAGAGAGTGTCAGATCCCTGGAACTGTTGTGTGCCATCTAATATAGGTGCTGGGAACTGAACATAGGACCTCTGCAGAGCTGCAAGTGTTCCTAACAATTGAGCCATCTCTCCAGCCTCACGTGGCACCTTATTTGATTTTATAAAACTCACCTGAGAAGTATGAAAGGGAAAGGAATCATGTGAGAAGCTAGTGATAGAAGGGAGAGGTGTGTTTATTTTTGAAAAATGGAGAGGGAATTGCTTGATAGACTTAGGTCATATGATTGAGGGAGGAATTAGGGTAGCAGGAATAAGCGCAATTGGGGGGAAACTTGTGAAGAAAAATAACAGAATGTTAAAACAAGCAGGTGTGTGCAGAATAGAATTTTAAGAACTGGAACTGATTGATATGTTCTTAAAGTATCTTATATTTTAAAAGGATATTCTAAATATTCAGGTATATCTCATAATAGGTATACTCTGTGCAAAAGTACCCTGAGTGCATAGAAGCATGCCTTATACATGGACTAATTTCTTAGCAAGTATTTGTTCTTTTGTTCAGTTGGCAGCAAACTTTCTGAATGTTACTTTAAAACAAATTTGCTAATTCATGACACTTTAATGGATTATTAGAAACGTATTTGATGAGAATTGATTAAGTTTTCCCTGCACAATGCCATGTGCTTTAATCCCTGTACTCTGGAGACAGAGGCAGGCAGATCTTTTGAGAGTTCAAGACCATCCTAGTCAATAAAGTGAGTTCTAGGCCAACTGAGGCTAAACAGTGAGGCTCTATCTTAAAACAAAACTAAGTAAGTAAATCAACCTGAGTTACTCTAGTAATGTGTAAATACTCTTTACAACACAGCTTAGCTATTATAGATGGAGTATTCCCAAGTAACAACTACTTCTATAAGGTTTAATTTTTAACTCGTGTCTAATACAACTGTGTCTCCCAAGGTGGTTCTATATTCTCACATATGTATTTTCAGTAATCCAGAAATGTACTATACTTGATAATTCATTTTTTAAGTTTGTGCCTTACGATTTTTAATTAAAACATTTACATCCTGTTTTTCCCATTTACCCAAGTCCTTCCTTCTTCCTATCCTGACTTTATGGGTTTATTTATTCATTATTAGGAAAGGTGACATATCATAGTCATCTACTCCCCTCCCCTCCACCAACACAATACTTTCTCCTTTTCCTTCTTTCCCAACTCATGTGATCTTTTTGTCCCCTAATTAAATAAACTGTGTGTTGACTTCTCACTTTTGGTTGACAGTGGTGTATGGATGTGTGTGTACATGTGAAGGCAAGAGATTGACGTTGGGTATCTTCTATTTCTTTCCACCTTATTTTTTGAGTCAGGGTCTTAAGTCAGTGTCTCTAATCAAACCTAGACACACACCCATTTTGGCTAGATTGGCTAGCCAAGCTTTTGGGATCCACCCATTTCTGCCTCTCCATCTCAGTTTTGGGCTACGTTGTAACATCTATCACAACTGGTTTTTACATGGATTTTGGGAGTTGAACTCAGGTCCTCATGCTTATACTGCATGCATGTTTCCCAACCAGTCTCATTTTTTTTAAGAAAAAATTATACATCAAGGTAAGATTAATTTTATATCATTGTCATCTTATTTGTCTTGCCTTCTCAGTATAGTGTATGAGGGATGTAGTTCTTGGTAAAAGCGTTTTATCTGAATCAGACTCCTGGCAAGTGTGTGTACTTCAAGAACCCCAGTCTAAAACCATAGATAGTACTGAATTCTATAGCCCATATGTGATAATGCTCAGTTTCTAAATGAAGCACGATAAACCATTATAACCACCTGTGATAAAGGTTATGCAAATGTGGTCTCTTTCAAAATATTATTCTATTTCACTCTTGTGATGATAAAGTTTTCTTTTTTTTCTTCCTGAAAGCTAGGATTAAAGGTGTGCACCGCCACACCTACCTAAGAGCTCTCTCTCTCTTCCTTCCTTCCTCTTTTTGGGGTGTGTGTGTGTGGTTTTTGTTTTGTTTTGAGGGGGTTGGTGAGTTTGTTTGTTTTGTTTTTCAAGACAGGGTTTCTCTGTCCAGCCCTGGCTGTCCTGGAACTCTGGAACTCACTCTCTACACCAGGCTGGCCTCAGAATGTCTGCCTCTGCCTCCCAAGTGCTGGGATTTAAGGTGTCTACCAGCACCACCTGTCATAAGAGCTGTTTGTTAAAAGAAGCTCTAATATGGTGTCTTTTTTTGTGTGCCTAAATTGTTAGCATCTTTAGTCTTGTGTTTTGAGGCCATTGTTGAGTAAAATGTTAATTTGAACACAAACAAACTGAGTTATCTCACAGTTGATCTGATAACTAAGACAGCTTCTAAGTAACTAATGTTGTCATTTAGAATGTAGTGTATACAGCGTGGATACATGGGACAGAAGAACGGCTTATATTCCTGGTGGGATAGTAAGACAGAGTAGGATGGTACACCTAGAATAATAACACAGAATTTAAAGCATATGAATTATTGTACACTTGTCCATTTAATCATTTCAATTGACCACGTGTTACCAAAACTGAGGGAAATGAAACCACAGATTAGAGAGAAGAATGTATTCACAAGCAGGGCACCCATCATGATTCTAGTTCCAGAGCATTTTCAGCACCCCCAAAGAAATTGCATGTCCATTAGCAGTCATCCTGATTTCCCCTTGTCCCAATCCTTGGCAACCCCCAAATCTACCTCTGTTGTTCATAATTGGAAGTACAAGTGGCCTTTCAGTCTGGCTTCTTTGATTTTAATCATCTGTATTACAGAATGTCAGGGCTGCATTCCTCTTTATTTGTATGATTGTGTATATGTATATGACTGTGGGTCTGGGTGCCTATGCCCTTACTCTCATGCATAGGCCAGAGAAGAATATTGAGCGTCCCGCTCCATCACTCTGACATATTCTCTTGAGACAGGATTTCTCACGGAACTTGGAGCTAGTTTGGCTTGTAGTCAGCAGTCCTCCGGCTTTTGTCCCTGATAGAACCCAGATTTTCACATGAGTGCCATGGATTTGAACTCCAGTTCATGCTTGCAAGTACTCTTCCCACTGAGCCATCTCTCCTGCCTCAAGGTTTCATTCCTTTTTGTGACTTAATAGTATTGTATAGTATAGATATGCCACATTTTACTTAGAGATTGTACTTAGACAAAATGAACATTTGTTTCATTTTTTGCTTTCTGGATAATATAAATAATTTGGTATGAAATTCATGTACACATTTATGAATATATTTGTATATGTACACCTCAGTTTTCCTGGGTACATATATAGAAGTAAAGTTTTTAGATTGTACAATAACAATAAAAAGAGTTTAGTGCTTTGAGAAACTATCAGGCTGTTTTTCAGTATTGTACCATTTTAAAAACATTTCTGTTAGGATTCTAATTTCCTTACATTTTTGCTGGCATTTAAATTTTTTTTTCTTTTTTTACATTTAGTCATTTTGTGTGTGATAGAGGGAGGCAGTGCCATAGAAAACAGCTTGCAGGAGCTAATCCTGTCTTTTTATCATGTGGGTTCCAGGAATCAAACTCAGGTCATCAATCAGGCTTGACTGCAATTGCCTTTACCTACTGAGCCATCTCACCAGCCTTCCTGGTACTTCTTGTTATCTGACTTTGCCCATTTTTAAATTGGCTTATCAGTGTTTTTAGTATTACAGGGTTAAAAAAAATTCAGGACAAGTCTCCTCACATGTGAAGTGTTTCTCACATTCTTTTTGCTTTTATTGCCCCCCCCCCCTTGATTGCTTGTGTTTTGGATGTCATATCTAAGAAAGCGCTGGATAATCCTAGACATTGTCACCCCTGTTCTGGCTCTTACATTTAAGTCTCTGATTCATTTTATTTTATTTTATTTTATTTTCAGATAGTATGAAATAGACCTAACTTCACCCTTCTACATGTACTTTGGTCCATCATGATTTGTGAAAAGATTCTTTGTATCTACTAAATGACAGTTTTTGCACCCTTGTCCAGAATATTTCAAAGTGAAGCTTGCTTTAATCTTTAATTCCAATACTTTAGAATCTGAGATAGAAGAACTGCAGTTTCAGGCCATACTGAGCCACGTGATGAGACCTTATTTTATAAAAACATAACAAAAATAAGTAAGTGCCAGTGCAACAAGTGGCTTTGGGAGTAAGTTGCCTGACACCATGCCTAATAACCTGAGTTCTATCCCCAAGACCCACATAGTGGAAAGAGCAAGCTAACTCCTACAAGTTCTTTTCTGACCTACAGACATATGTTATGACACACATATGCCCAAACACAAATACAATAAATAAAAGTGCAATTGACTTTTTAAGAAATTCATAAAACACTATCAAGGTTGGGGCATGGCTTATTGGTGGAGTAGTTTTCTAACATTCCTGAGGGCCCAGTTGAAAATATATCTAAGAATTTATTTCGAATTTAGTTTTATTACTTTGATTTATCCTTATGGATTGTGTCTATCCTTATGGGATGTTTTTTATATTTATAGGAATTTTAAGGTCAAATCAATTTTTATGAAATATGCAGCTGTGATTTGGTTATAGCCTTGTTATTGGATCTGTCTGGAGGAAGCGTGCCATCATTACTATGGGAGTCTCCCATCTGTGAGAAGGGGGGTGGGAGTGGCTTTCCTTCTTTTAAGCCTGAATTTCTTTCAGCTTTTTTTGCGGTTAGAAATGTGTTGTACTTCTCTGCCTGCCAGCAGTAGTTATGAGACAGTCTTCTTGTTTGCCCAGTTCTATTCCTTTGGAACCTGAACAGACTTACGTAAATGAAGAGTGGAAAAAATCGTAGCCACTCAGTTAGGTCAACATGTTCGTTTGCTGTTAACTTCAATATAACACAGAACTCCACTATTTAAAAACAGTCTTTGTTGTCTGTAATAAGCTACCTCAAGTGTTTGTTGCAGGAATAAGTAAGTAACTAAATGACATACACATCCAAAAAAAGATGTCCAGCTGACTAGCAGTTAGGGAAATAAAAAGTAAAACTCTGGCTAGCCTATAATATGTTCTGTTGATCAAGGATTAAATAAAATGAAAAATTCTTACTTTAAGTCTGAGAGCAAGTTTTTGCTTCCATTCTCCATGGTATTGTTCCTCTTATCACTGACCTTTACTTTTGCAATAGAGAAAGCAGCTGGTGGGTAATTCATGCCTTTTCTATTTGTCCACTGTATTTTACATGTTATTCCTTCTCATATTTAATACTCTTAAAAAACTCAGGAATACAATTTTTACTTTAATGATGAAGAAATGGGAGCCTAGGATATTAGCAATTTGCTAAAGGTATGGCTTAAAGCAAGTGGAGGAATTTGAAGCTAATTTTTTCAGATTCTAAAATCTAGTCTTGAACTTGTTAGTTGCTATACTATTACTGCTTCTCTATTACCTTTAAGGAGTTTATGTCAAAGTTGGTTATATTAAACATCGTATTGTTTGGATTTCTAAGCCACGTTAAATAAAATTTAGTGCAGAATTTAAAATTGAAGTTTGCTTTTATTTAGAAAACTCATTGTTGTATTTCAAACTTTAGATAAAGGATTTGCCCATTGCTTTAGTACTGTTGAATTAGTCAGAATTTCAAGTGTTTTTAATTTTCTCTGAGAATTGAACACTTGAAACTCGAAGTCAAGATTTGAGAAGTCAACTTGGCAAAGAAGTTCTAGGAGAGCCCTGTTATGGCTTTAAGGAATTAAGAAAGGAATATGTAAAAGTTAAAAGAGTTAGCTCAAATTGTTTTCTCTGTGTTGAACATTTCTGTCTACTTTAAATCTTTCTTGCATAAAAATATAATATAGCAGGGCAGTGGTGGCACACACACCTTTAATCCCAGCACTTAAGAGGCAGTAGAAACAGAGGCAGGCTCTATCTTGAAAAACCAAAAAATTAAAAACTAATAATATATTTTTCTTAAATGTCCTTAAAGATGAATAACTGTTGTGGGTTTTTTTGTTTGTTTTTATTTTTGTCTTTTGAGACAGGGTTTCTCTGTTTAGCCCTGGCTGTCCTGGAACTCACTTTGTAGACCAGTCTGGCCTTGAACTCAGATCCGCCTGTCTCTGCCTCCCTAGTGCTGGGATTAAAGGTGTGCACAACTACTGCCCTGTTCTGGTTTTTTAATTGCATCTTGTTGGAAGTTTCATATTTTGCTTTATCTGTACCTTTCATTGGTAATCTCCGATTTGGTAGAAACCATTCTTACTTACTGTTTTGGTTTGTTTAATGTTTGAATGCTTTGAACTTTCTAGAAGAAAATTTAGCTTAAAGAAGGTCCCAAGACTTTGGGTGTTATGGTCCAATTAAAATAAATTTTTAGGGGGCCAACAAGGTGGGCGGCTAAGCATGTAGTTGAGTTTTCTGTGCAGGCCTACTGGCCTGGAACCATTTAAAGGTGGATAAGAACTAACTCCCAGTGGTTTTCATCTGAACTGCACATGATATGCATGTTCCTGCCTGTATGTATGTATATATGTATGTATGTATAATACATATACATTTATATACATAATACATACATAATAATGATGATAAATAACTCAGTGAAATTTATTAAAAATGAATTTTCAGTGGGTTTAAAATAATTGATAATTAACTTCTCCAAAGCATTGTTTTCTAAATCTTATGAAAGAGGCTCCCCTGATTTTTTTTTCAGTTTTAAACGTCAGTCATCCTTTCTGTGATTATGTATTTAATCATTTCAGGCAACCTGTTTTTCCTTTCTTTTTTCATAAACAACTACATATTTCATTCTTGATCATGTTTGAAATACCTCCACTGTAAATTACCTTCTTAGTTACTGTCTTTGTATTTTAGATCCAGAATGAATTAAGTCTTTTCCTCTGTTACCAAATATTTCTTATTTTTAAAAATGTATAGATTACTACCCCCCCCCTCTCTCTCTCTCTGTGTGTGTGTGTGTGTGTGTGTGTGTGTGTGCCTGGTACCTGGTACCCTTAGAGATCAGAAGAGGGTGTCAGATCCCCTGGAACAGGAATTACAGATGGTTGTGAGCTATCATGTGTGTACTGGAAACTGAACTTGGGTCCTCTGCAAAAGTCACAAGTGTTCTAACCCCAAACCACATCTCCAGCCCTGTTATGAATATACTGCCATATATGCGGAGTTGAAAAACCTGCCAGTATTCAGATAACATCATCCTAGATTATATCATCAGGTAAATGGATCAGAACTGTTTTCAGTACTCTTTTCCTTTTTAAATAACATGATAGAGTGGAGGGTTCTTGATTCCTTAGTTGATAATTATATTAGTAATACTTTTTTTGTTTATAGAATGTATAACGATATAAACAGAAGTCTGTTTCTTTATAATTTAGAAAATAGAAAATATATTTACTAAAATTTTTAATTTCTTTTTTAATAGTGATGGTGGTACATGCTAGCTCCACCTTGTCGCTAGATACAGGTCCTTGGTGGTAGCTGGCTTAGGCTGGAATAAATGCACAGTGCTCTGCTGTGGAAGGGAGCCATAACCAGTACAGTGGTAGGAGTCAGACTGACCATTGCTGCTAAGGAGTTTGCAGGCTCAGAGATTCAAGTAAAACTAGTTTTTCAAAATCTGCCTTCAGTTGTAGATTTGAACCCAAAATGACAAAACGGGAGGCAACATCAGTGTTAGCTGTAAGCCTACTGCTAATAAAAGAAAGGTTATAAGTGCTCACTGACAAGTCTTGTTCTTAAACCACATGGACATTGGAGGCTCACCGTATAGAGCAGCTAGAATCGGTGAAACTATGTACTTTCTAGGTAAGACTAAGAAATGAAAATGTCTGATAAATTTCAAGTCTATTAGTCTACGTATGAGTGAATGCCTGTTTTTTTAATAAAATGCCTTAGAACTACAAAAAAGATAATAGTCATAGCAATAATGGTAATTTTTAATCAAGTTTCATTACAATTCTTTGAGTTATAGATTTAAGATAACCTCTGCTTTACATATCAGAAACTACTGATTACAAAGAATGTGACTCTCACAAGAAAAAAGTTTCACAAGCAGTTCAGAATCACTGTAATTAACAACGAATAGCGCACGTTCATACGTTCTGTAAGACTGAAGCTCCCTGAGGCTAGGAGTGTAATATTTCTGCATTGTTACTATTACTTAGCACAGTGTCAGCCATAGTACATGCTAATTGTGTGTAATTGTGTTTTGTGATCAAAATTCTAAGAAATAGATTAGCCTTAGCTGTCTTTTGACACAAGAATTTTTGTTTGTATTTCAGCATCCCCCCCCCCACACACACACACTTTGCTTTGGAATACTGATTTTTCTCTCTTTGGCAGAACATTTAACATTTCTATTAGTCTTTTAAATTCCAAGATAATTGCATCTTTTTTATAAAGCCTTCTTTATCTTTTTTAAATGGGACTTGTCATTCTCTTTTTCACCCCCCCCCCATTCTTTCTCTCTTCCTTTCATTATAATGTCTATTATGTCATGTTATAGTTTCCGTCTTTCCTTAGCCTAGAGATCCTTGAAAGAACAGGAAAGGTGCAGTGGTGGCTTTCTTTCTCATCTTAATCAGCATCAAGGATAGCTTCTGGCACTTAGTAGCTGCTCAGTAAATACTTGAGGTGGATAATTCATAAAGACAAGCTAAAAATAGACTTCAGTTGAATGGTGAAGCATTTACTTAAATATTGTCTTTAAATTACCCTAACTTGGTTTTTGGTTTTCTGCTATTCCTTCCTTTATGACAGTTAGTCATAAAGCTGCTGTTTTTCAACAGTGAATATTTGAGGAGATACTGTAACATCGCAGTATTGCTATTAGCATTTTATTTTTGACAGTTTCTTTGTATGCAGTGTATTGTGTTCTTATTCCCTTTTCCCAGTACTTTTTCTTATTACCGTTCCCACACCTACACACACACACACACACACACACACACACACACACACACACACACACACACACAGTGTGTGCATATTCATGCGGGTACGGGTGTTGTGGCCAGAGAACAGCCTTGAATGTTGTTCCATGTCAATGAAGCCCTATCATTGAAGATAGGGCTTCATTGACATGGAACTCTCCACTATGGTTAGGCTAGCTGCTCAGCAAGCCCCAGAGAGCCCTGTTTCCCCCACTCTGAGATTACATGCTCTCTGGGGCTAATATTACCTTTACAGTAAGAAATTAAAAAAAAAAAACCTTAATCTTCTCAAAAATGCTTCCAAGGAACAGATGTTGAAGACAGTATGTAAACTAAATAAAATCTTGAGAATATATCTGAAAATCATAACAGTTTCAGTAAAAACATGGATACTGTAGTAGTTTAAATGAGAAAGACCCTATAAGTTCATGTGCTTGAATGCTTGGTCTGGAGTTAATACAGCTATCTGGGAAGGATTAGGAGGTGTATCACTGGAGGTGGATCCTGAGGTTATAAAAGCCCTTGCCTTTCCTAGTTAGTCCTTTCTCCTGTCTCTCTGCCCCCTCAACTGTAAGCGATCCCCCAAAAACTCTTTGTTCTGTAAGTTGTGTTGGTCATGGTGTCTCTTTTCATAGCAGTAAAAAAGCAACTAAGACATACGGTTACTTGCAAAAAAAATATTTTAAGAAATAGAAAGATATTAAAAATAACTTTTCATGGTGACTGAAGGACTTTAGTTAGGCACTGAAAGATAATCTGTAAGCCCCAATTCAGTTTCCTTCATGTAAATCGTATCCAAAATAGTGTGTCTAGACTGTTATGTGGCTTAATGTGCCATTCAGTATGGCATTTGGGACCCTCAGATACTGAATACCACACATCTTCAAGGTTCTCTTGAGGTTGCTGGTTGAGAACCACCTTCTTCTATTGGGAATTGGTTTGTTATCTTAGAAAAATGATGGCTAGTGCATGCTTGCTCTGCTGCCCCACCCTTGCCTGCTAGGTGAATTTCATGTCATATGCCAGTGCATTAGCAAAACAAATGTCAGGACTTTGCTGCCTGCCACTGCCCTATTTGAGAAATTAGAAATTCAGAAAAGTATGAGATTCAATTTTCTTGGAAGATAATTTTGTCTTCTACTTTTAGTCAAAATTTGAAATAAGCATTTCTCATGAACTTTAATAATTTAGCCTTAAGAAAACTTGAGGGGCATCAAAATTTATTTGTTTGAATGTTCATTTACAGTATTATTGTGGGTAAAATATTGGCTAAGATAAATACAAATTTAAAAGAAAACTAGTTAACCAACAACAAAAATATTCCACCTACTATAAAGTTGTTCATAGAGAAATAGTTAAATACTATATGCTGATTGAAAACTAATTGTTTTAGTAGTTTGTACCTCTTCACTCTAAAAAGAAATAATTTTAGTTTTTTAGTGCTAGTCGTCAAACTCTGGCCTACTACACAAGCAAAATCTTTAGCACTGAACTGTATCAGAATCATCTGTGTGTCTGTGTTTGTGCACATGTACACACATTGCACAACCTTGGGTTTTGGTCCTGGCCTTCTACCTTGTTTAAGAGTGCCTCTTGTTTGCCACTACACAAGCCAGGCTAGCTGTCCTACAAGTTTCAGGGATTCAGGCCTTCTCCTCCCATCCCACAATAGGAATGCTGGAACTACTCCTGCTGCACCTAGCTTTATATACGTTCTAGAGATTCAAACTTAGGTTCTCCTGTTTACATTTCAAACAGCCCCAGAGCCATCTCCCCAGCACTAGTCCTTGTTTAGTAGTGAGGAAAGCAAGTAAAGGAAAAGGGAGGTATGGGAGCTGATATTACTACACTTAGGTACTGGTAATCTGTCTTGAAATACAGTCGTTATTATATAGGCTAGGACACTGAACTAACTCTTGAGGAAGAGAGAATATTAAACTACAGAATAAGTTGAAGCCAAAACTTAAATATATTTATGCTAGAAGCCTACATGGTAAAATTTGAGATTGAGAATTCTATGTCTCTTTTTCTAATATCTTTAAGTATTGACTTATTTATTTGCTATTTTCCTCTGTGTGTCATGTGCAAGTGTGGATGTTTGTACCCATCTGTACATATTTTGTATAAAAGTTTGAGGTTGATAGCATGCACCTCCTCAGTTCTCCACCCTTATTTTTTGAGACAGTCTCTCATTGACTGTGGAACTTGTTGATTTGACTAGACTAATCAGTTAGTCAACAAGCTTGAGGGATCCACCTTTGCCTCTTCCTCCCCTGTGCTGGGATTACAGGTGATCTTACTGTGCCTGGCTTTTTCTAAAGTGTGCTTTCTGAGGGACAGAAGTCAGATCCTTAAGGGCAAGCACTTGCTAACTTAGCCATCTCTTTGAATGTTTCTTCACTGTTGCTGTGATAAAAATTCTCAAGCAAAAACAAATTAGGAGAGATGGAGCTCATTTTGGCTCACGGTTCCAGGGTATAGTCTATCACAGCAGGAAAACTCGAATTAGGAGCTTAGAAAAGCTGGCATAATGAACTTACAATCAGGAAGCAGAGAGTGATGAATGCATTCTGTTGCTTATCTCCTTTTCTCCAGTTACATAGTCCAAGACCCCAACCAAATACTTTGCATCATCCATAGTGGGAAAGGATTCACACCTCAACCCAAGACATTGAAGATAATCCCTGACATGCATGCCCAGATGCCCATCTAGCACTGCCTTCTATTTTCTCTTTGAGAAATTCTTGACTCAACTAACAAGGAAAAATTACTATATTCACATGTCTAGAAGCATTCTATAAAGACTACAGAACCTAGAAACTAGTTAGTAAATATCCCATTTGGAAGACATTGTAGAGAGGACATAGCACCTGGAGAACTTTGTCCAAAAGGATATTCATTAGATTCTGAGTTTGTATCCACTTAATACCTTTCATCCTTTCAGTTTCTGTTTTAATAAAGGTGTACTTAATGAAGATTTCTTATGTGTAGGAACAAAAACTAATTTAGTGCGGTTGGCATAAATTGAGTTGGGAGCAAGAATGATTACTTCCTGCACAGTTATACAAGTTAGGGTGTCTATTGCTGTGAAGAGATCGTATCCATACACACAATGGGTAACTGGGTAAATTACCCTTTATTTCTTCCAACTCTCTGGACCACTTCTTCCTAGAACATCTCTTTCCTACTTTTATTTACTTAGAGTTTTTGTTGTTGTTTTGTTTGATGACCTACTGAGCTTAATTACTTTCTTGAGCATCAATGTAGGGAGGGTTATTTACTGTAGCTCAGGCAACTTACCAGTGGCTGTCTAACTGAAGAAAGATGATTTTCCTCCAGCAGCCACCAACTGCCAGTAGTTCTTCAGAGAGGAGTGGAGCCTCCTGAGCCCCTCCCCAAGCTATACTCGAATGTGGGTGGCTCCATCTTGTGCAGGAAACTGCAGCTTCCGTGAGGTCATGAGTGCAATAGCTATGTCATGTTCAGAAGACAGTCTTTCACAACATCTCTTCCCATCCTCGGGCTCTTACATTCTTTCTATTTTTTTTTTCAAAGTTCCCTGAGCCTTGAGGATTTGGGATGTACCAGGGCTGAACATTTCACAGTCACTTTGTTTCAGAACTTTAGCTAGTTGTTTGTCTCTGAATTAACCACTACTCACAGCAAAAAGAATCTTCTCTGACCAGGGCTGAGAGCAGCACTGATGTAAATATTTGACCATGTGTGTGATTAGCAAAACTACAGTAGTAAGTACCTCCTAGGGCTTATGATCTCCCCAGACATGAATTCCTTCCTATAATATGGCCTCAAAAACAATCTGAAAGCAGTTGGTAACCTTCAAAGGTCTGACACTATTGTATTAGTGGGCACATTTTCCTGGAAGATCACTATTATCATACACAGACTACTACTGGGTAAAACCATGGATAATTTTTCTCTCACAGTGGCCTTACACCAAAAGCTAGCCAGCAAGGAGGAAGCTTCTAGCTCAGTTCCAACTTCATTTTTCTATATTCTACACTCAAAGTATATGGCATCTTTAGCAAAAGAATCTTACCATCTAGTTTGGCAATGCTTGTGTTGTTTTTAGGGCCTCTGAGTCCTTATTGACCATAACAGCTCATGAAGAGGTATCCTTGCCCTGGACTTGGGATTTTGTTAACAAATGGCTTCTGGGAGCAGTTTTATCTGTCTACTCTTGTAGAGTGAATTTATAAAGACCCCTTTAGAAATTTTGTCTGGTGTCCTTCTAACCTTTCACATTTGTAAATAATTTTTTTCATCTGACCTTACCTAGATCTTTTTATGACTCTTGTACTTTTTTACCTTGTTATGAAATTACATGTGACTAATTTTTTAAATAAAGCTTATATTCTAAGCTTTTGTACGGTACATAACTTATTTTGTGTCTTTCATGATACTAATACAATACCTTCTACATAGTGTAGAGGCTCATTAAATATTTTCTGATCAAATTATTTTGAGATTTACATGGGAAAAGGTTAGTGAACTTCAAATGTAATTATTCTCCCCATGAGATATTTTTTCCTGACCAAAAATAAACAGAAGCCATAAAGGTAATATCTAATGACTGAAGTTAGGAAAACTGTACTGAAGACAGCATTAACACTTGTCAGCTAGTTAGTGGAGATGTAGATAGGAAATGCAGTTTGACTTCATCCTGTGCTTGAAGGGTATTTTAGGAGGAAATCATTTGATCAAACTTGTTTTTAGATAAGTTACACAGTGAAGAAACTAGCTATTGATGATAAAACTAAAAGTCAGGAACCCAGCTAGGCAATTGAAAAAGAAGAGATTCTAAGTTCCTAGAACAAAGACAGTATAGTAGTTTAGAAGAGAATATCTTTAAGAAACAGGTAAAAAATTAACAGACTTCTTGGTATCTTACTTCATGGTGGGGTGAAGCAGAGACAAGTTTCTTAACTGTGTTTTGCAGACTAGATGAAGTGTTGACATTTGAGTAAGAGAATCAGCAGTAATGTCCGTAGCTAAAGTGGGTTTTGAACATAATGAGCTTCAATTGTGTGTAAAACAGTCAAAGATGTCTGATAGTCAACTGTATTTCTCTGAAGGCTTAGAGTCATCAGCATGTGGGTTCAAAGTAGGAGTAGCTAGTAATTGAGGTAAGAGAGCATGAAAAGTAGTTTTAAATCAATTAGCCAGTCTCCCACCATCCTCTCCTCCCCCTCTTTTGTCCCCACTGGCCTAGAAGATGATTTACTTATAGTTCTTTTTCTTCTAATTATCTACATACATTTTCTTTCAACCTAAGTCATGAGAAGGAAAAAAAAATCAAAGCAGTATAAAATTGATGAACACCATAAACTAAATGATACTAAGGTTTCACCAATGTCAGCATCTTGAAAGATTAAAGATAAGGGTTGAAAAAATTTCCAGATTCAAGGAGACTAAAAGACACATAACAAATAATGCAACTGGATCCTTGATTGGTTGATCTTGAGTTATCCTTCTAGACTACAGTATTGGGACAGATGGGAAAATTCGAATGTGAGCCGTATATTGGGAAAAAATGTCAGTTAAATTTAGTGTATATAGCGATACTTTATTTATGTTTTATAATTAAAGCTTGCCTGAAAATCATAAGGTAAAACAAGTCACTAGAGGCCAGGCAATGATGTTACAAACCTTTAATCCCAGGATTTGGGAGACAGGCAGATGGGTCTCTGAGTTCAAGGCCACCCACACTTGGACTACATACAATCAATGCAGAAACATCTAGGTGGTGACGGCAGGCTTGCTTTTAATCTCAGGACTAAGAATTCACATGCCTTTAATCTCAGCACTAGAGAAGAATATAAGACGGGATAAGACAGGAACTCGTTCTCTTTCAGTCTGAGGATTTCTTAGAGGTAAGAGCTCTCTAGTGGCTTGGCTGCTTTGCCTTTCTGATCTTCGGATTGAATCCCAGTATCTGTCACTGAGTCTTTATTAGTCATGCTACAAGTGTGATCATTTATTGTTACATAGGAGAGAATGACCGCTTTCTTAGGATAGAGTGCCATGATAGAATCACTCGAGGGTATATTTATTTCTATATTGTCCAGGCTAGGCTGAAACCTCTGTACTCAAGTGATTCTGTTATGTCAAGTTTCCAAGAGCTGGAACTACAGGCACCTGGCATTGCATCCAGCCGAATTTTCTTAATAAATATAATTGAGTATTAGAAATTAAATAGGATTCTATTTACCATATGTTGGACTCTTCTGAATTGACTACAGACGGTCAGACCATGCAACATTCACTGTAAAAGCAGTGTCATATCATGGGGTTCTTGTCTCTTCAGATAAACCTACTAGGTGTATGGGCCAGAATTATTGTTATTTAGTATTGATGAACCCTGTTTTAGTCAGACTACTCTAAGTTAACCCTACAATGTCAGAGGGTGAAAATTTTTTAGTCATCAGTTGGCTGAGGAATAGATGAGCTTCACTTAGTATCTCAAAAAAGCCACACTTATGGAGTTTCTGACAATTTGTCCAACTGGGCATCTGGAGCATTAGGATGTACGGGGAAATAAACAGTTCGTGGGTCCGCCTTTAACTTTTAAATATTTTAGCCTCGGAAAGACAGATCACTTCCACCCACAACCCATCAACCAAAATATGTTACATGCCTGTACTGATAGGATTCTAAGTCATATTGGAAATTACACATGACTATTTGATAACAATAAATATCTCTGTTATCTCTTTAACTCATTTCAAGAAGTTGCATAGATTCTTTAAATCTCTACCTTCATTTAGGTAAAGGAGATTAGTGTATCGAAAATGTCAGATTCTGTAGTTCTTAAAGCTCTTTAATGAAATGAAAATGCTTCCTTTCCAAAGTGAATGTGGATAACACAGAATTGATTAGTACTTTAAAACTTCAGTTTTAATTTGATACGTAATTCTTTAATAAAGTAAAACAAGTGACTAGTCATTTATTTTTCAAGAAACTTTTTCTTAATATGGTCCTTAAAATATTGCCAGTTTCTGTGGCTGCCCATATTCCCATTAATCTTTTAATGTGCTTGGATTTTAAACTCGTGTGTGTGTGTGTGTGTGTGTGTGTGTGTGTGTGAGAGAGAGAGAGAGAGAGAGAGAGAGAGAGAGAGAGAGAGAGAGAGAGAGAGAGAGAGAGAGGTGCATGCTCACTTTATGTGTGCATGTACGTGTGGATACCTGAAGTCAGTGTCAAGTTCTTCCTTCTATAATTTTCCACCTACTCCTTTTGAGATCCCTTCGTTTTGTTGGTGGTGGTGGTGGTAGTTTTTTGAGGGTTTTGTTGTTGTTTTCTTGGGGGTTTTGTGGACCCTCAAGCTACAAGAATCCTGTCTCTGGCCGGGCAGTGGTGGCGCACACCTTTAATCCCAGCACTCGGGAGGCAGAGGCAGGTGGATCTCTGGGAGTTCGAGGCCAGCCTGGTCTACAAGAGCTAGTTCCAGGACAGGCACCAAAGCTACAGAGAAACCCTACCTCAAACCCCCCCCCCAAAAAAAACCAAAAAAAAAAGAATCCTGTCTCTGCCTCCTCATATATAGGGCTACAAGTGTATATACAACCTTGTTTGACCTTTAACCGTTGTATTGGGGATTCGGACCCAGGCCGTTATGTGTGGCAGGCACTTTATCAACTGAACCATTCCCCAGCCTTGAATTTTTGACTCATTTTTAAATTTGGATTTTCATTGATTTCTTTACTCTTGTCACCTGTTATAAAAAAAAATCTTGCTATTCATAGTATAGATAAGATTCATCAGAAATGAACCAATTTAGGAATATATTCCTAAAAGTAATGTTTGATCCATAAGAGCTGTGTATAAAACTAAACAGGTTGTTTTGTTTGGCTGTCACCACATATTGTACTTCTGATCTATGATACAAACATCAGCCACAGTAGATGACTACCTTCTGTGGTGTCACTGTCATTGTGACCAGTAGTTAGCATTACTGCAACACTTAGGTTCTAGCTTTTTTTCAGCTTTATCATTTTTTGAAATTAGGCAAGTAACAGTTTCTTTGAGGTTCACTCATTTTATTCATGTATCACCTTATTTAACAAATAGAGTTATTATATTAAGATTTAATGTACTGTAGCAATTTTGTTAATACCAGTAAATACCAAATACAAACCCCTGTAAAATTGATTACCTTTCTTTATCTCGCTTCTGGTAATGGGAATTTTAAACTAGGACTAATAATGAGACAGTACATTTGTAGAAGATTTGAATTACTATTTTCACCTATCTTTAAGTCCTCTAGGTACTTTCCGACAATATCTATAGACAAAGTTAAAGGGAAGTACATTTTAAGTATAAGATTTGTTGTAATCAATTTTTAAACTCACTTCTTATGAGACAAGGTTTTTACTTTTTAAATTTTTCATGACTAACTTGCACACATTTATTGATCATTATTTCTAGTAACTAGAATAATCTTTGAATGTTGTATAATGTTAACAATTTTTAGCAAGACTTTTTTTTTAATGAAAATTGCCCTGCTTCTTACTCTTTCCTTCATTTTCCTCTCTGTAACCTGAAAATAGATGAAATTTACTTATATTGCTTTGTATTTTAGGGTGTTCTGATAAATACTCCTAAAATTCTACAAACAGAAGAGCTTTTATTGCAGCTGTTGAAGTTAATTTTTTTAATCATCGATAAGGGGGATTGGATATGATGTGCTTGCCACAATGCACATGTAGATGTTGGGGACAGTTTTGTGGAGTTGATTCTCTCCTTCTACCTTCCAGGTTGCCAGGCTTGCACAACAAGCATCTTTACCTACTGAACTACCTCAGTGGCCTTAAAAGTCAGTTTTTATTTATTTGACTTTCTGTGTAGGGTCCGTATTCTTAAACATCAACTGATAAACTTGAATAAGTTTCTTAAGGGTATTATGTATTAATAAATCGTAAGACCTACTTAACCCTGCCAGACTAGGTTTACTTTTGTAGGAAGTCCATATATATTGTTGTATATATACTGCAAATCAAGTCCTGGAAAGTTTTAGCCTTACAATGGGGTAGGACAAGATCCAGTTTGAATGTTTTACTGGTAATTAATTTTTATTCTGAAATAATTCCTAATAAAGGTGGTTAAGAATTGTTTACAAGTTTCGAAGTTTTCTGAATTGTCCTGTAGGTGGCACCATTATAATTTGCCCACTCGTGTATTTTGCTTTGTACAAAGATCTACTCTTGTTCCATCTTTAGATTTTTTTTTGTTGTTAGTGATTGCTTATGTATGGTCTCATCACTCTCAACACTTATTGTTGCCTGGTAATGATTGTTCAAGTGATGAATTAAACTAGATCAGGTAGTAGAGAACTGTGTAAGTGTTGCTGATAATTTGGGGAAACAACCACTTTTCATTCCGTTTTTTAGCGCTCAGGAATTATGAAATTTTTATTTTTAAATATTGTTTCGAAGCACTGAGAATAGTAAAGAATGTAGGTCTAGAGTAACATTTGAGTTTATATGTCTCCTCTTAACTGTATGACTTTGAGAAAATTACTTAACCTTTTGAAAAGACTTCCATCTTGCAGCAACTTGCAAGTTGAGAAGGTCAGGGAAACCATATTGTCTTGGGTATTAGTAGGTACTCAGTAAGTTTTTTTTTCTAAATGAATATATGTTTTTACATGAATGCCATGAAAATTACGAGTGTAAAAGAGTTAATAATATACATCAGAGGTGTTAGCTGCTGTTCCTACCAACAATAATAGAAAATTCTGTTCTTCTAGTACATGAATTTTCTGTATGCTCATATCCCCCACATTTTACAGTGCTATTAAACAATTAGTTTGCCTACTTACTGAGGCATTTCATAAATGTGTGGAGGTTAATTTCTGGCTAGCAAGAATGTAGTGAAGATTAGCATTTATATAATACAATTAACAGAATGTCTTCCATATAGAATTACTGAAGAGATGCTGCTTATTAGTTGTAGTTGTATTAATAATAATTTTAAGCAGCTTTTTCTTTCATATCACATTTATCTCACAACTGTTAATATTTATTTAGAATCTTTCTCTTATATTAATTTCATGTTCATTGCCTAATATTTAAAAATATATGTGCTCAATACTATCATCCTCACTTTATATTTGAAGGCACCATCAAAGAAACGAATAGCTTAAAGTTGTTCAACTATCAGTGACTAAATTATATATATATATATATATTGGTTTTTCGAGACAGGGTTTCTCTGTGGTTTTGGAGTCTGTCCTTGAACTAGCTCTTGTAGACCAGGCTGGTCATGAACTCACAGAGATCTGCCTGCCTCTGCCTCCCAAGTGCTAGGATTAAAGGCGTGCGCCACCACCGCCCGGCACTAAATTATATTTTTAAAGCTTATATTTTTGCTTTTCAGTGTAGAATAATTACTTCTTGAGTCTGAATTAAGAGAAAATATACACAACTGTTGTATCCTTGTCTGTTTATTTTTCTTATTCGTTACATTTTTGTTTTTCTCTTTTTCTTCTGTCCAAACAGAATTTTATGTCCCACATTTCTATATCATAGATAGATTTTAATCTCCTGCTCTGCTGATGCTGCTACCAAAATTATGAATATTTTCTTCTACCTATGCCAACGTCTAATTTATTAATGACTCAGTTGTTTCCCCATCCCCAGCAAATATTAAAAACAGCTCTATTTCCTGACTTAATTTTTAAACTCACTTCATATACCCCTTAATATTTAACACTTGTTAAATGTATCTTCAAAAACTGTGTGCTGTCAATGTCTGTTGCCATATAACAAACTAACCTTAGAACTTAGAGTGACTAAAAATAGTAACCATTTTCTTATGTATCATAATTCTATTGATCAGGAATTGAGTTGGTTCTTAGCTCTGGTGATATGCTTTTGATGGTGATTGCTTGAAGTTGTTGGCTGGCTGAGTTAGTGAGTCCAAGCTAGTTTCAGACAGATAAACCCTGATGGAGATATGCAGAAGTCTGGGTATCTCAGCTGCTACACCTTTTAACAGAATTAGCTCTGTGTCTGTTTCATGGTCATCTAACGTTTCTTAGGACCCAGCCTTTGGAATTCCAGAAGCTGTTTGTTTGCACTGTATTTTATTTGTCATGCAAATCACAAAGGTCAACCCAGATTCAAGAGGGAAATTAGATTTCAATAAGGACTAGCAAAAAATGTGTAACTGAGCTGGGCAGTTGTGGTACCTGTCTTTTATCCCAGCACTTGGGAGGCAGAGACTGATCTCCATGAGTTCCAGGCCAGCCTGGTCTACAAAGTGAGTTCCAAGACAGTCTCCAAAGCTACAGAGAAACCCTGTCTTGAAACCCCTTCCCCTCCCCGCCAAAAAAAGTGTAGCTGTTTTTAATCTGCCACCATGAAATCACACCAGTTTTAGATTGTGTAAATCCAAGTGAAAACTGAATTGGTTATAAAAAGTACAAATGATTTCATGTTTTTCTCTGCTACTGACAAATTTAAGCACTTACTTGTTAGAATCAGAACAGCTATAACTGGAGTTAATTTTCTCCTGTAGCTCAACCAAAGCATTTATTGATTTGATTTGAAAGATGAAGTTGGTTTTGTTATCATTAAAACTATGAATCCTTTTTCTTCTAAATATATAAAGTCTCCCTTTAATAACCTGATTCTTGGTTAATACTGTAATACTATATACTTTCATCTCATGTCCTGAGCTTACAAATTTATAGGTATGGGGACCTAGGGAGATGTCAAGCAAAGAGGACCTGAGTTCAGATCCTAGCACCCATGTTTGGCTCGAGGGGATCCAGTGTAATGGTTTAAGTAAAAAGCTTCAAGTCCCAGAGTGACGGCAGTGGGCAGCAGGCCATGAGACTACGCCACAGCTCCCCGAGCAGCAGCAAGCAGTGTGCATGAGGTCCTGAGACCACGACAGGCCACGAAGGCAGCCCGGTCCCAGGCAGAAAGCCATGTGGCGGGTGAGAGACCTAGGGATAGGCAGGCCACACAGAGTGAAGTTGAATATTTATTTAGTGGGGTTATGGAAGGGAAGGGGAGAAGGGGGTGAAGAGCAGAGAGAGAGAGAGAGAGAGAGAGAGAGAGAGAGAGAGAGAAATGGGGGAAGGGGAGAAGTGGGGAGAAGGGAGAGACAAAGCTGCCTCAGAGAGATGGAAAGGAAAGGACTCAGGCTGGGAGCTGAAGATCAGCTTGCCTTGGTGGGCAGGGGAGGGAGGGTGTGTCTTGTCTCTTAAGGGGACAGGACAGTCCATTACATCCAGTGCTACTTTCTGACCTTCCTGGAGCCACCTACACTCTCACTCATGCAACTTAAAAAAAAAAATCACTTTAAAATTAACCAAAATAATTTGTAGAGATGAGATTCAATGAAAGACAAGAATCTTCTATTTTTAATTTTTGATTTATGTCTCTTCTCACTCATCAAGTTGTGTAACTTTTGTATGTTACAAATAATATTTCTATGAATTAATAATAAAGACTTGTATTTTATTGAGGGGAAATATCAAGGTATATTTTTAGTTAAGAAATGTCAAAATTTATATGCGAGCTTATAGATATTAAAGATTGTGCCTTTTTCTGAATGAAAAAGAAAGTACTTAAAAGGTTTTTGAACAGAAAAAAGCAACAGTATATTTGAATAAAATCGCTGACTACTGTGTAAAACTACCTAGGAGTACCAAGGATAGAAAAGATCAACCAAGGAGCTGCATTAGACACAATCAAGTGCAGTACCTACATAAAAAGATCAATTGAGAAAGGGTAGTGGCTAAAAAACAGTCACCTTCTATGTGGATTTGAAGACAGGGGCTTCTTGTTTTATACCCATTCTTATTTTTGTTTGTTTTGAGTGATTTCATCATCACAGTCAGTCCTTAAGTTAGCAACCCTTTCCTTAATATTAGTATATGTGTATTTAAGTGTGCAGATTTATATGTCAAGCATTATAAACTTTAAATGTAGATAACTCAAGAAAAATAGTTTTTTATCAGATAATCCTGCTAAGTGTGTTTTTGTGTGTTTTATATATGTGTACATGATTATGTGCATATGTATGTAGAGACCAGAGGTTAGTTTTGGGTTTCTCTCTCTCAGCCTTTTATTTCTCTGTATCATTTTGTAAGACAGGATCCCTGGAGCTCATTAATTCAGCAAGATGAGCTGGCCTGTGAGTTCCGGGGATCCTCTTGTCTCTGACTCACCCTGGCTAGGATTGCAGGCATGTGCCACCACACCTGCCTTTTTCTGACATGGGTGCTGGGGATTTGAACCTAGGTCTTCATGCTTGCACAGCAGGTACTTTGCAGAGTGTGATGTCTCTTTAGTCCTCTCTTTTGGTGGGAAATTAGAAAGTGACTTTCTCAAAAACCAGTTTGTTTCGTAGAATACATATATGTGTGGAAAGAATTTTGATGGTCAACAATTTAGTGTTACTTTTCTTTATAGTTTAAAACGAAATGGCATTGTAGTAAGCAATGAATATATTAAAATAAGGAATTAAATGGTTATTATTAAGTTATATAAATCTAATGTGAAACACATACTTTTTATAAATAATTATATATCTTAGATACAGAGGAAGCATGAGATTGCCTAAAACTAGGGTTTCTGAAAAGTACAATGGTTTTAATGCTGCAATAGAGCAAGAGACCTAATCAATTTAGAGACTACTGTTAGGATTGAAGTTGCCTGTGAAGATGTGTATAGAAATGTGTGGTAAGTAACTACAGATATGGTAATAGTCCAGGTAAAAATTATCTGAAATGACTAACATTCTTTTGTTAGCAATGCTGTTTCCTGTTGTACAGGCAGAAATTATATTGTTCTGGCAAGTGGTTAAGCCATCTAGGGAGAGGCAGTCGGAAAATGGTTTTGGCTTGAAAATCTTTCTCAGTGAGTGCTGACTTTCCCTTCCTCCCTTTCATGAGATGTGGTTGGCTATATAGTTTTCTGTGTCCACAACTACATGGAATTTTCTGGATGAAATTATTGTAGCTCCAAGTGTTACTACAGTTACTAAGTCATTTGCAGTTTCTAGTCTTCCTTTATGTGCCAGTCTCAACCAATCCCTGGTTTTTCCAGCATCTCTTTTTTTCTGTTTCACATTTTCAAATTCATCAGAAAGGTGAACTTTGGAAATTTCTTCAAGAGCAAAATTAGATTTCCTTCTATTTAACTTAAGTTTCTCACATTTTTAAGATTTTTTAAATTAAATATGTCTGCCTGAATGTGTGTATGCCACTTGCATGCCAATAACTGAAGTTTACTGTCCATCAGTTATGTGCTGACAGCTGAATTGGATCCTCTGCAAGAACAGCTAGGGCTCTTAATTTTCAAGTCTCTCACATTATTTTTTTAAAACCAAGTTACTTGGGAGCCAGCAAGACGGCTTAGCTGGTAAAGCACTTTCTGCATAAGCCTGTCATCCCAAGTTTTACCCTGGGAGCCCACAGAAAGGGGGAAGGCAAGAACCTATTCTACAAAGTGATTCTCTGACTTGGACATGCGTGGTGTGGTGCACGTACATGAGAGTAACAGACACACACACAACTATGGTAGCAAAATACATTTTAAAAATATAGGCTAACTTATTTTCCTAACGTGTTGTAAGAGAGCAAGCCCAAATTTTAACATCCAGAAAAACTTGGAGAGAGCAAAAGCTAAATTCAGGAAGAAAGCAGGATTTTACTTTACCTTGCAATGAACTTCATATTGGTTAATAGATAAATCCAAACCCGAATACTTCTAAGCTAGATAAAACTTCTAATGAAGTTATAGACTTACTGAGTTCTAATGATACATACAGTACAAACTGATTACTGCTTCCCTGGTTTCATACTAATCAACAACTGTATTGTGTGTTTTATTTTGCTCATAAAGAAAAAGTGTCACTTTCTTGGAAGTATCATAATCTACCCCCTCTCATATTAAAAAGCAGATTTTTCCTGGGATCAATGGCTCATGCCTTCAGTCCTATCGCTCAGGAGGCAGAAACTAGCAGGTCAGATCTCTGGGAGTTTGAGGCTAGTCTGGTCTCCAAGGATACAAAGGATATATAGGGAGACCCTGACTTCCAAAAGGGATGGAGCAGGGCCAGATTTTAGTGTTGTAGTATTGTGAAAATATCTTTTTTCTTCTGCTTAAGGTTTTTTTTCCCCTAAACAATATAAACTTTTGTTAGAAAACTATTATATCAGAAACTGGTTCAAGATTTTAAAGATTATTTCTGATTCAAAGAGCCTAGAAACACAAGATAATAAGAAATAGCAGAATTTAAATTATGTATGTGTGTGTGCCTTTATCCACTAAAGCATCTTACCAGTCAAGGAAAGGTGTTTAAAACTAAGATGGATTACTCTCTAGATAAAAAGGGTTTTTCTTTTGCAAATTATTGATGTGTAATTTACATAATAGAAAGTTTACGTATTGTACATCAATAATTTCATAGTTTCCTGTCTTAGAATTTTACATGGTTCTGTAAATTTCTTTTTCAAAATTCAGTGTCATTCACAACAGCAGTGCTTAGTTCCACTTATTTTACTTTAACTATCTCTTTTCTTCTCTGTTTCAGACTTCATTTGCTCTTTTACTAGTTTCTTAAAGTTTGGAAGCTTTAGATAATTATGATTTGTGACTTTTCTAATACATGTTGGTGGGTGAGGATGTAGCTCAGTGGTAGGGTGATCGCCCAACATGTGCCAGGCCATGAGCTGGATCCCCCACACCAAAAAGAAAAACCAACAAACTAAAGTCACATTAACTGTCCTTAATCTAAAATGTTACAAAATCTGAAACTTTTAAATAGGTTGCATTTTGGATTTTTAAATTTGGGATGCTCAACTAGTAAAGCCTATGCAAATTTACTAAAATCTGGAAACACCTCAAATCTGAATAAGTCTGGTCTTGAACATTCCAAGAGATGCATCATCTGTTTAGGCATTTAAAGCTATAAATTTCTTTATAAACATTGCTTTAGCATCCCATGAAGTCTATGTTGTAGTTTTACTTAGTTCAAAATATTTAATGTCTATTGTAATTTCTTCTTTGACTGGTGGGTTTTCCTAGATTTTCTTTCTTTTTTTTAATGAATTTTGAGTTCATTCTTTTGTCTTTTTAAAAATGTCTCAGTTATAAATGTTTTGAGATTTATTTAAGTCAAGTGGGTTGATAGTGTTGGTGAACTCATTTATATCTGTGTTGATTCTATTTCATTCTTTTTCATCATTTATGTTTATCGTTTTGTTTTTGCTTGTGTTTTTGGTAGTTTTATTTTTAATCTATTTATGAATGTTGTCTTCCTGATGTATTGATTCTTTTATTATTATAAAATATCCCTTCTGTCTTTAAATTCTTTAAAGTCCATTTTGTATGCTATTAATATATCCACTCCAGCTTTCATATTGTTACTATATGTATGGCATAACTTTTAACTTATTTGTATCTTTGAATGTAAGATATGTCTTTTGTAGAAGTGTGTGCATGTCTTGTTTCATGTGGCAGTATCTCTGCTTTATGAATGGTATGTTTATTCTATTCCTATTTAGTATAATCATTGATACTTTATTATATTTGCTCTTTCCATTTTTTTTTCACTGCCATCTTTTGTGTTAAGTATTCTTTTAGGGTACCAAGTTCCTATGTAGATTTTTTTAAAAACTACTTTGAGTTTACTTAGAGGGTTCCATCCTAATTTATCACAACTATCTTCATATTTGAATTTATTGGGGGAAATAGTTCCTTTAATGAAATTTTAAGTAGATTATCTAGAATGAGAGCTAATTTTTCAAAAATATTTTCTCTAAACAATCACAAAGATTTTACTTATACCTTGATAATGATGGCAGAGATTTAGTCCATGGCAGGAAGCAAGGCAGAATGTAGTCAGGTGCTGAAGGAGCTGAGAGTTCTTACATCTTGACCCACAGGCAGCATGAAGTCGTCTAAGACACTGAGCATGGTTTGAACATATATGTGACCTCCTGATCACCTCTGCACTTCCTCCAGCAAGGCCATACTTACTCCTAAAAAGCCACACCTCCTAATATTTCCACTCCCTTTGGGGGCTGTTTTTTTTTTCCCAAACCACAACAGAAGGAAAAGAGTTTACATTTCAACTCACTGAACCCAAAAAATTTATAGTCAGAGTACTACTTCTTTCAAAAATCCTGGAATTAATTTTTTCTTCATGGTAGTAATTGATAATATATCAATTGTTGCTGTTTGTGTTTGGTTGTAGAATTTGCTTTTTCTCTATTAATAATAGTGATCTTGGAATATGTTTAATATGTATAGTTCAAAAAGTCAATTTTCTTTTAAAGGCTACATTTGAGTCTCATTAACTTTTTTTTTTCAGTTTCCATCATAAATTTTATTTACGATGCGGGACAGATTCTTTCAGTCCCCCCCCCCCCAAGTGTATCACATGTTGCCCTGAAAAGGCCTAGGAGGCTCTCCTGGCTCCAGAGAAGGGAGAGGGAGGGAGGGACCAGGAACATTTCAGTTCCCAGCTTTACCCTCCCTCGCCAACAGAGGGCAGTTGCTCCCGACTAGTATCACTTTCATCCATTCAATTAAAAAAAAAATCGTTAACAAAACAAAACACACCTGAAGGACTGGGCAGGGTGTCCTTGTCCTTTGTTGGAAAAGTTATGGTCACCAATGGGAAAGGGAGGGAGGGGACGGGGACGAGGGCATCACTGTTTCTGCTGAAGGGCTTCCTTCCTGGCTGCATCCTGCAGCAGCTGTGTGTCCACCTCTTCTGCTGGCAGCTGCACATAGCGGACCACTGAGTTACTTATAGAGACCTATCTCATTAGTTTCAGGTTTTTTTTTTTAAATCAAGCAATTACCTATCTATATTCTTAATTCACCTTCATGGAAGAAAGAAAAACACTCTGTATACTTTGTAACATGTTGCTTTTTTTTTTTTTTTTTTTGCTTAATATATTTCAGAAATTATCCCACATTGCTTAGAGGTCTGTTTAGGGTGTGTATATATAAGAGAGATTTTTTATAATATTTCATAGTGCCTTTTTCAGCTTCTTATGCATGTTTCCCTAGGTTGGATATGGTACCACACACCTTTGTAATCCCAACATTCTAGAGACTGAGACTACATAATAACACTATCTTTAAAAAAAAAAAAACACTTAAGGAGGGAAAGGGGTAGGCGATGAAAATATGCTGTCAAGTTGTGCTCAAACGCATAACCTGTCTGTTTGGTCCTCCTGTAGCAGTGATACAAGCATGATCATATGCCTGCCTCGCTTATATGTATAATTTGTTCAATATTGCTAAAGTCAGCTCCATTTTGCTTTCTAACTAGTACCGAGAGTACCTATTTGTCAATCTTAACAAGAGCTGTTTGCCACTTGCATGGTGGGCAAGATTTATAACTTTGCTGTCTCAGTGTAGTTTTAGTTTGTATGACAAATATTAAATGTAAGATTATCTTCTTTATTGTAAAAGCTGTTTCAGTTGCTTTTCTGATTTTAGTGGTGAGTGTTAGTTCTAAATTGGTTTCACACATTTAAAATGAGGGTGAAACTAACTTGTTGAGCTATTGTAAACAGTAAATGGAAGTTATCTAGGTAGCTATCAAAATACATAACTCACTGTAGATAAGATTCTTTCTCCTCATGTATACCTCAGAATATAGGTTTTGTATTGCCTTTAGTTAGGTAGCCTGGTAAGTTTGTTATATATAATATTCTTTTCTACAAAGGTCAATTTTCAGGATATTGAACAATAGGAACAGTTTTGAAATATTGCCTAATATAAGGTGTTCATCAGCTTTTTAGCTTTCAATTCTTCAAAATTATATATGTTACATACAGCATTTATCTGTAGTTAGTAGCCCTGGTTTTATAGTTTGTGACCATAGTCCACTCATCTATGTATGCAATATCAGTCTTATTGAAAATATTCTCTCTTATCTGAGGCATCTGTATAGAAATAGAATGTTTGGGGAATTAGCTTTTTTTCCCTTCTTTCTATTTTGTTTTGTTGATCTGCTGTGGTCTTATATAGGTGAGGCTGACTTCAAACTCACTGTATAGCCACAGATGATCTTTGAACTCTTGTTCATCCTGCCTCTACCTCCCAGTTACCCAGATGTTAGGATTACAGGTATGTGCTACCACAGCTGGGTTGGGTTCTTACAGAGGCTGGAAAGAATGTTCAGAGTTATGAATACATGTGACCCTTGCTTAGGACCCGGCTTCAGTTCTCAGCACCTACATGAAGCCTCACAACCTTTCTAACTTGAGTCCCCAGGTGGTCTGACACTCATTCTGTCCTCGACAGGCTCCTGCACACGCATCATACATATAAACTCACAGAAGCATGCCATTTTAATGTGATTGATTAACCATATATATAGGGCAGTCTTTTGCCCCAAAGAATACCAAATGTTTTCAAGTGTTACCCGTCTAAATTTTTCAGAAGCACAATTTTAAGAAAAGATGTCTCTAGAGCACTGATTGGCTAGTGTTCTATCCATTTCTGTGAATACTTTACATTTTAATCTTAGATAAATCATATCATTAGACGTATTAAATATGTGCATTATATTATTTGGTCTCTTTATAGCTTCACACATGTTTTAGGATATGATTTTTTGTTGTTTTTTTAAGAGAAAGAACAGGACAATTTATACAAAGCAGATCTTTGTGGGGAGGGCTTTAGGGGTGCTATATCAAGGCCTTTCCCATGATATCTTTCATCTATTCCCAGTTATTTTTTATACAATAGACTTTTTAATTAATTAAATTTTTATGTATATTTGCATTTTGTGTGCATGTTCGTCTGTGTACTCTATACATGCAGTACCCATAGAGGCTAAAAGAAGTTGTTAGACCTCTACAGCTGGAGTTACAGACAGTTGTGGACTACTATGTAGGTGCCGGGAACTGAACACTGAGCCATCATTCCATCCCCGAGTCCCAGTTCTTTATGAGAACTTACTAGGGAATATAACAGGATATTTTTTTATCTTGCTAAGTAATACATGTAACTACTATGACACTTGAAACAGAGTTATTGTAAGAACTACGTCCTTGTGCTCTGTAGCAAGCTTTTTTGTCGGACTATCTTTGGGTCACCAGCCTAAAAATAATGACTTGGAGACTTATTAATTATGAAAGCTTGACCTCAGTTTAGGCTTTTCCCCTACTAGCTCTTATAACTTAATTAACTCTTTTTTTTTTAAAAAAAAATCTATATTCTACCACTTGGCTTCTTTAACTCTTCTTAGTATGGCACATCTGACCTGCTCCAAGTCTCTGGCAAAATCTTTTTTTTTTAATTGAAAAAAAAAATTTCCGCCTCCTCCCAGCCTCCCATTTCCCTCCGCTTCCTCCCACTCCTCTTTCCTCCCCCCACTCCTCTCCCCCTCCCTCTCCAGTCTGAAGAGCAGCCAGGGGTTCCCTACCCTGTGGAAAATCCAAAGTCCTCCCCCCTCCATCCTGGTCTAGGAAGGTGAACATCCAAACTGGCTAGGCTCCCACAAAGCCAGAACATGAAGTAGGATCAAAACCCAGTGCCATTGTCCTTGGCTTCTCATCAGCCCTCATTGTCCGCCATATTCAGAGAGTCCGGTTTTATCCCATGACTTTTTCAGTCACAGTCCAGCTGGCCTTGGTGAGCTCCCAATAGATCAGCCCCACTGTTTCCGTGGGTGGGTGCACCCCTTGTGGTCCTGACTTCTTTGCTCATGTTCTCCCTCCTTCTGCTCCTCATTGGGACCTTGGGAGCTCAGTCCGGTGCTCCAGTGTGGGTCTCTGTCTCTATCTCCATCCATCGCCAGATGAAGGTTCTATGGTGATATGCAAGATATTCATCAGTATGGCTATAGGATAGGGTAATTTCAGGTTCCCTATCCTCAGCTGCCCCAGGAACTAACTGGGGACATTGCCCTGGGCACCTGGGAGCCCCTCTAGAGTCAAGTCTCTTGCCAACCCTAAGATGGTTCCCTTAACTAAATTGTGCTTCCCTGCTCCCCTATCCAACCTTCCTTTATCCCAATCATCCTGTTTCCCCAAGTTCCCTCCACCCTCCCCTTCTCACTTTTCTCTCCCCATCTCCCCTTGCCCCCCTCCCACCCCATCCCCAAGATCCCATTTTTTTTTTGCCCAGCAATCTTGTCTACTTCCCATAACCAGGAGGATAGCTATATGTTTTTCTTTGGGTTTATCTCTGGCAAAATCTTGCACCTAGATTCCTCCTCCCAGTTTTTCTCTCTTTGCCCCGAAGACCTGCCTATTCTTTCCTGCCTAGCTATTGGCCATTTAGGGCTTTACTAAGCCAATCAGAAGGCATCTTATGTGGAGACACTTATTTACAGGGTAAACAAATAATCTGAAATAGTGCTCTTCCGTAGCTCTTCATCACTAATCCCCAGCACCTGCTTCCTGTCTCATTATTACAGTGTTTCTCACATTACATAAATGGAATCATATAGTATATAGCCTTTAGAATAGCATTTTTCCACTCGGCATAATCTTGAGATTTCCAAGTTGCTGTATGTGCCTATAATTTCTTGCTTTCTATTCTCGAGTAACATCATTCATTCCTTATTATGGATCCACCATAGTTTAACTGCAGTGCAGGATGTTTGGTGTTTCTATTTTTGGGATATCACAGCTAAAGTTTCTATGAGTGTTTGTGTCTAGGTTTCATTTCATAAATGAAAAAGGATATACACTTGCCTTTTATTTAACATTTAGCTCTGTCCTTTAAAGTTTATTCTGAGGCAGTTGAGGATGATAATTTTTCTTTTCAAAGGCTTGAAGCACTTTCTAATCTGATAGGCATATATAATAATTCAAATTAATTTATTTCTAAGACAAGATCTCATTAAATAGTATAGACTGACCTTTAACTCATGATCTTAATGCCTCAGTTTCCTGAGTGCTAGGATTACAAGTATATATATATACCTGGCTTTAAGATAAAAGTCCAAGTACCTTCTGAGACTCAAGGTAATCTCTTAACTGTAACCCCCTGTAAAATCAAAAAGCAATTATATGCTTCCAGAATACGATGACACAGAATATATATTACCATTTCAAAAAGGAGTAGGGGCACAGTGAGGAAATACTGGCCCAAAGCAATACTGAAATTGGGCAAACTCCCAAATTCTATAGCTTCATATTTGATGTCAACGGACTTAAATGGCCCTATCCTCCCAGCTTTACTGCCTGCACCACACTTCTCTCTCTCTTGTGCTGTTTTCACATCCTGCATGCAGCTCTTTTTGGCAGATAATCCCACCGCTCTGGCATCTCTAACATCCTGGGGTCTCCAGCGCAACCCGGGCTTCACTTTCACAGCTGTATGCAATGCCCCCAGCAGCTCTCTTTAACTCTGGAAGTTTTCAAAATTTTTTTGACGATTGTATCCTTCAAAAGCCAGACCACATGGACAACACCGCCAAGTTTGACTGCCTGCTTGGGATGGAGCCTGGCCTCTTTGAACTACATTCACAGCAACCTTCCTTTGTTGCCTTTTTGGAGCATAAAAAAAAAATGTTTGTCTTTTCTTTTTACAAGTTGGAAGCTCTGGTGTGTCCAAAATATGTGGTGTTTTAGCAGTGATCTTACCTTCAATTTATGGGCAGCAACCAGGGGCAATGATTGTCTGGGGAGTCTCTTGGACTCCTGACCAACAATTCAAAAGGAAATTTCCCATGCCTGACCTGGGGGGTTTTGTTAGATAGTGTATGTCTTTTGGGAGGGCATCGTCAACCCACATGATATAACTTCATTTTATATATACATATATGTATATCCCATCCTTCTCCAGGATCTAGCTGGGTGAGTATAGTTCTCATCCCTCATTAAGGATACTTCTCTTTGCAAGAGATGGAGACCATTATAGAAAACCACAACTGATCAAAATGCAGAGTTATATGTCTACAACACAACTCTTGCACCTAAAGTTCATGGATCATTGTGAAAGAAGGAGTGGAAAGACTGTAAAGGGCCATAGGAACAGAGATTTTTGCTGTGATATTTGTCTCCTAGAAATGTCAGAATCTATATCCATGTAGTGTGTATAGCTGCCTAAACTTGATGACCAATAGACAATATAATGTGAAAGGAAAAAAGCTCACATGCCTCAACCCAAGACAAAGAACTAAAGGCAACAAAGAATGCTAAGTGAGAGAAACAGTCTTTCCCACAATAATTGGTTATCCAATATCAAATGGTTAGCTCTGAAAACATATATACAAGTAAAATATAGACTGAGCAGATTGTTTTTAGGCACACATGTATATGTTTAACAATTAAAGAAAAAGAGGCTATAAATTTGAAAGAGATCAAGGAGGGATATATGGGATGGTTTGGATAAAGGAAATGGAAGAAGAAAATGTAATTATAATCTCAATTTCAAAAATATATGTTTGTATTATATACATATATATTAATGTGTATTTGTGTGTGTGATTCTAACTAAACATATCCCAATGGCTTTTCCAAACATCCTTGTTGTTATTCCCAACCTTTTTCCCCTTCCCAGTCTTTCTTTCTCATTTCCCCTGTTTGCACCTGTGTCCACCCAGTCCTACCTCTACAGCTACCCCTTCCCTCCGCCGGCCCCAATTGTGGTCCCTTTTTTTCTTACTCCTATCTGTGTTTACTCTGGGCTATCTACTCATATATGAGAATTCAGAGCTAGGATCCACAAATAAGAAAAAAAATTTGACTAAGTGTAATGGCACACATCTTTAACATCAGCTTTCAGGAAGCAGAGGTAGGTGGATCTCTGTGAGCTCAGTAAGGAGTTCCAGGCTAGCCAGTACTAACTATAGGTAGGACCCAACCAGGGACTGGGAGTTGAGGCAGCTAGGACAGAGGGATGGAGAAAAGGAGAGAGAACATATCCAAACAAGTATCTGTGGAATAGAATGTCAAGTCCTTCAGGCATCTACTGAGGAGTGGTATAATTGTTCATATCGTAGATCTATTTTTAACTTTTCAAGAATCTTCAAGGGCTGGAGAGATGGCTCATTGGTTAAGAGCACTGGCTGCTCTTCCAGAGGTCCTGAGTTCAATTCCCAGCACCCACATGGTGGCTCACAGTCATCTATAATGAGATCCGGTGCCCTCTTCTGGCATAGAGGTGTACATGCAGATAACTCACCATATATATGAAATAAACAAATCAAAAAAAAAAAAAAGAATCTTCAAAACTTACTTCCAGGGATTCTCCACCAATTTTCAGTTCCACCAACAGTGAATAATTGGTCCTTGCCAGCATTTGTTTCCAGCTGTTGTCTTGATCTTAGCCATTCTGAGTGAGATAAGGTGAAATCTGAAAGTACTTTGAATTTGCATTTCCCTAATTGCTAAGAATGTCCAATACTTTAAAAGTTGTTTTTTTTTTTTTAGCTATTTTTATTCTTTCAAGAACTCTGTTCAGATCCATAACCCACTTTTTAATCTGGTTGCTTCTTTGCTTTTTGGGTTTTCTTTGTTTAGTTGATTGGTTGGTTTGTTTTTTTGAGACAGGTCTCAACTATATAGCTCTGGTTGTCAGGAACTCACCTTGTAGACCACGTTGGCCTGTCCTGTGTCCACCAGGATAAAGATCTGCCTGACTGTGCTGGGATTAAAGGTGTGTGCCACCATGCCCTGCTTTCTTATTTTCTTGACTCTATTTTGAGTTCTTTGTGTGTTCTGAATATTAATCCTTAATCAGATGCATAGCTGGCAAAAAAAATTGTCTCCCACTCTGTGGACTTCCTCCTTACTTGATTGTTTCCTTTGCTCACAGAAGCTGTTTAGTTTTATGAGGTCCTATTTGTCTATTGTAGGGCTTAATTCCTAGGCAAATGGAGCCCTAGTCAGAAAGTACTTGTCTACACATCTGTTTTCTCTATGATTTATCATTGGCTGTGTCCTTGCTGGCAGCTTGCTTACTTTTCCAGGTGCTCTGAGAGTCAGTTCTCAGCCACTGCTGTCTTCTAGCAGTTTCAGTGTTTCACCTTTCACACTGAGGTCTTTGATCATTTGTAGTTGATTTTTTGCAGGTCAGAGATAGAGGTCTAATTTCATTCCTTTACATGTGGGCCTTTAGTTTTCCCATAGGTACTGACATTTCAAACTCAGAAAATTAACAGAAAGAAGGAAACTTGTAAGTTAATTTTCCTTAAGTATATTGTGTTGAGTCCAGATAATTTAGTATTATAATTTAAATGAAAGTGTTTTGTACACTTTTCTGTTTTTGTTTAAAACTAATTGTGCTAAAACATAATTTGAATGCTAGGTGGTGAACTCCTGTAATTCCAGCACTGAGGGGAACTAAGGCAGGAAGATCAGGAGAGTCTTCTTCAAAAACCACCATAATTCAGAACTACATAGATGGCTCATGGTTAAGCACATGTACTGTTTACTTACTACTCTTGCAGAAGATCCACATTTGCTTCCCAGCAACCACATAGCAACTCAGAACCACCTGTAACTCTAGTTCCTAGAGATCCACATAAAGATGTAAAATAAAAGAAATATTTTGAGAAGTCTCTTTGCATACCTCATTTCTGTACTCCTAATTTTTGCTTATTTTCTTCACAACAGAAATCCCCTATGTTGCTACAAGGTTTCCTTTCTTCCATCATTTCACCATCCAAAAAACAAACAAACAAAAAACAATCTGGATAAAGGAAATTGCTAACAACCCAAGAACATAGAACAAAAAAATAAATACTCAAGTCATGAGGCGAGAGCAATTTAAAAAAAAAAGATGAAAATTAGTCAAGAGATACATGCATTGTAGATCATAAGACTCTATCATTAACATGTCACTACTGTTCAAATTAGTAGGTATACAAATTTGTATACTTACCATAATACCAGTAAAGTTTTAGAAATTGTCAAAATGATTGTAATCTATCACTGTAAAAACTCTAGAACCATAGTGATTTTTTTCTAAATACAAAATAAAACCTTTTTATTGATTTTTATTGAGCTCTACATTTTTCTCTGCTCCCCTCCCTGCCTCTTCCCTCTTCCCTTCAACCCTTCCCCAAAGTCCCCATGCTCCCAATTTACTCAGGAGATCTTGTCTTTTTCTACTTACTACCCATGTAGATTAGATCTATGTATGTCTCTCTTAGGGTCTTCATTGTTGTTTAGGTTCTCTGGGATTGTGATTTGTGGGCTGGTTTTCTATGTTTCATGTTTAAAAACCACTTATGATTAAGTACATGCGATAATTATCTATCTGGATCTGGGTTACCTCACTCAAAATGATGTTTTCTAGCTCCATCCATTTGCCTGCAAAATTTAAGATGTTGTTATTCTTTTCTGCTGTGTAGTACTTCATTGTGTAAGTGTACCACATTTTCCTTATCCATTCTTCGGTCGAGGGGAATTTAGGTTGTTTCCAGGTTCTGGCTATGACAAACAATGCTGCTATGAGCATAGTTGAGCACATGTCCATGTGGCACGATTGAGCATCCTTTGGATATATACCCAAAAATGGTATTACTGGGTCTTGAGGAAGGTTGTTTCCTAATTTTCTGAGAAATTGCCACACTGACATCCAAAGGAGCTGTACCAGCTTGGGAAAGATCATCACTAACCCCACATCAGACAGAGGTCTGATCTCTAAAATATACAAAGAACTCAAGAAATTGGACACTAAAAGATCCATAATCCAATTTAAAAAAAATGGGATACAAACCTAAACAGAACTTTCAACAGAGGAATCTAAAATGGCTGAAAGACACTTAAGGAAATGCTCAACATCTTTAGTCATCAGAGAAATGCAAATCAAAACAACTCTGAGATTCCATCTTACACCTCTAAGAATGGCCAAGATCAAAAATACTGATAACAACTTATGCTGGAGAGGTTGCTGGGTAAAGGGAACACTTCTGCATTGCTGGTGGGAGTACAAGCTGGTAGCATAGTGATTTTTAAAGAAAAGAACAAACAATAGGGACTAACATTACCAATTGAAAAACTCACCACACAATGATAGTGATCAAGGCTAGGTGATATTTAAAGGAGAGAGTCAAGAAATAGAACCCTCTCAACATTTAAAAACTGAGGGTTTTAAAATAGCATAAAGATTGGTCAGTCTAGAAAGAAGGACATTTTTTTATCAAATGTTGATGTGACAACAGACAAAAAGAAATTAACTGAAATTAATTCCATACTTACCACATTACATAAAACTGCTAAAGAAAAATGGGGAAAATCACTATCTGTTTGTATTAAGTAGAAAGTTCCTATAACACCAAAAAGAATAATTTATAAAACAGTAACTTGGTATATCAGATTTCATCACTAAATTAATATTCAGTTCTTCAAAGACTAATGTTGAGATAGTGAAAAGCCGAAGAAAACAAAATATTGCAAATTTATATCTGAAAGGATTTATGCAAACATTCTCCAGGTCAGTACTGTGCCAGCCTCTGCTCCACATTTGCACCTAACAGAAACAGAAGGCAGAAATTGTTCTGGGCAGTTGGGGTGAGCAGAGAGCAGAGCTGGAGGTACTAACTGGAGTTACCGGCATGGAGGTGCTGATTTTTGTTTTTCTTGTTTTTTAAAATGGAAACTGAAGGCGGTGTGTAGCAGAGTGAAGACAGGAAGATGCAAAGGGGAGATTCAGGAAGAGGAGCACAGTCTGAGAAGTTTATATTGTTGTTTGGAAGATAAGGGAAGAATTACTCTGTAAAAAGAGTAGTCAGTTGTATTGGACAAATTATGTGGGTCCTGAGACTTGCTTGTTCATTTAATTTAACATTGTCATTGTGATTACTGACTTTGGTGAGGCATTTGGAGAAAGGATGTGAGTGAATATATAATAGTGTGGGTTCAAGAAAAATTCTGAAATGAGGATAGATAGCTGAAGACTTTGTGAAAGTAAACAGAACTACCAAGCAGTCGTTGGAGGAGAATCTTGTCAAGATCAGGTTTTTGTTTTGTTTCATTGGGAACAGGGATCATTAACCAAGCAGGTATTTCATACTGATTAAAATGATTTGGCAATAAAAAAAATCATTACAAAGGATTGCTTGAATGGTATCTTTAGAGAGAGAGAGAGAGAGATTGAGATGCAGATTACGCACAGGTAATCTGATTTTTTTTATAGTCTGTATCCTTTTGAAGTTGTTTTTTTTTTCAGATAATTTTCTCAATGATCTTAAGTGTATATGGTGGTTTTGCCTACGTGTATGTCTGTGCACCTTGTATGTGCCCAGTGTCCATAGAAGCCAGAAGAGGGCATTAGGTCCCCGGAACGAGAGTTCCCGATGGTTGTAAGCATCCCTATAAATAAATGTTGGGGTCTTCTGGAAGGTGCTCTTACCTAAGGCTTCTCTCTAGCCTCTTATTTCACCTCTTTAACTAGAAGAGTTTAGTAAAATATCAGACTCGCATCCCATTTGTAATCACCCTGAGTTATATTAATTAATGGATTGCTCACAAATCTGTGTCATATTAGGATAAAAAAAATCAATGTTGCCATAGTTTCTTGGAAAGGTTTGTAGGTCAGAGATGGGCATGAAAGTGCACACTTGAGCTAAAGGCTAGCCTGAGTTGTATATTGAGAACCTGTCTCAAAAAACAAGAAAAAAGAAAGGAGTGGAGAGGAGGAGAAAAGAGGGACAATTCTAAGGCGGCCAAACGTCAACACAGATATCAAGACTAAGGTTATTTGTAATTTAATATTAATATAGGAGTTTCTGTATAGCCAAGTTTTTCTAAAAGATTGCATGCATTGAAAAAAAGACTTCACTATGCGAGCACTTTACACATCACACACTCATCATTTCTTGCTTTCTAATAATGTTGAGTCATCAGTTTGGAAAAGTTTGGCAAACTTTCCTTACAGTAGTTTATTAAATCTGATTTTTTTTAACTATTCCACTTAACAGTAATTGAAAGTCTGCCCTCTTGTGGAGTTCTTGGATTACAGTTAAAATTTCATATTGTCCAAACATATTTTGTTCCAAGCCTGAGAGCCAACTCTTAATACATTTAAAACAAAACCTAATTTAGAAAGAAATAAAAAAGTGGCTTTATTTTACCCTTCTAATACCATCCATCTCTGTTTTAGAAACAACCTTTTTAAGATAGTCTCAATTTGGTGACGCAGATCTTAGAGACAGGCTATTTTATTTGCAGCATTAAAAAATATTTTTATGTTGGGGGAGGATAGACTAGCAAACCAAAACACAGTAGCACTTTTCTTCTATAAAATCTTTTTAATTTTACTTATTTATTTACTTACTTGAGGCAGGGTCTCTTATAGCCCTGTATAGCAGAGGACTTCCTTATCCTAAGTGCTGGTTTACTAGCATGTATTACTACACCCTGTTTGTGAAGTGCTAGGGATGAACGCTGGAATTCCTTCGTGTTTGGCATTCACCCTGGCAACTGAGACATACCCCAGACTCCACTCTATAAATTTAATGTTATCATTCTGGGATTTAGTGCTAATTTTTTTCTGATGCAGTTTGTATATTTATATACTAATATTGTCTTACTTTGTCTAAGTACTCAGTCCTCACTATATACAACTGCCACTAATTAAGTTCATGTAAAATTGGGAAAGAAAACAAATATCAAGGCAAATTCTTACACTTTTGTTTCTCAGCAAGCAGAACTTCATTTTATAAACTGCTTTTGAGCCGGGCAGTGGTGGCGCACGCCTTTAATCCCAGCACTCGGGAGGCAGAGGCAGGAGGATCTATGTGAGTTCGAGACCAGCCTGGTATACAAGAGCTAGTTCCAGGACAGGCTCTAAAACCACAGAGAAACCCTGTCTCGAAAAACCAAAAATAAATAAACAAACAAACAAACAAACAAACAAACTGCTTTTGAAGAATGCAAATCCCAAACTGATTTTCTTAGTGGTTAATTTTTCCTTATATAATAAACTCAGTGATATAAGTATACCCTTCTATGTTATGTTTGTACACTTCACTGTACATATTATGATAGAGCTACATGATTTAGGCATGTATACACAAACATTTTTAGTATTCCCTGAATGATTCAAGGGAACTTCTAAAATTGAAGCCAATACCCCATAGTAGCTTTGTTTTATTTTATATTTTTCTTACTTAATGGTGGTAATTTGGAATCTTATAGAGGCAGAAATGTTTTAAAGGAAGTAAATTTTCACAGTAGACAGGGGTTGCCAATTGATAACTTTGTTTTTGAGCTAGGATTTGAGGAAAATCCACTCATCCATGTATGAATATGATGTGGAAAAAAATATTCCTAAATAGCAGATGGGGAAACAGATTCTGAAGGTAGTTTAACTAAAGTGAAATGATTAAGTAGTGCAACATAAGACTTATTTACTTAACTCTGTAGCTTTTGAAGATTTATATTCCACACATTTCCCAAATGGATTTGAAGCCATTATATAATTCAATATAATATTAACTAAAGTAATAAAATATACGTGTGTGTGTGCGCGTGCGCGCCCATGTAGGATGTGTATGAAGTCCAGAGGTTGATATGGAGATGTATCATTCAATCACTTCTCCTCTCTTTTTGAAACAGGGTCTTTCAACCTTTGAGCTTGCTGTTTCGATTCTGCTTGGCTCACCAGCTGGCTTTTCCCCAGGATCTACGCATCTATACCTAACCCAGTGCTAGGTTCACAGGCAGGCAAGCACCATACTCACTGAGCCATCTCCCTAGCTCTAAGATATGCTAGTTTTGAACCTTGTCTACCCCTAACAAAAAAAAAATTTACATTAACAAAGAAGGAAAAGCATCAGTTAAAATAGTCCATATTTATGAAATTTGAGTCAAAGATGAAAATAATCTTATAATCACCTGGTATAAAGATTTTTGAATTACAGCATATCAGACATTTGTATTCTATTTTTGGGCTAGGATCTAATTATTTTTCTCTGAGAGCTTAGACAAATGCTTAGCTTTTAAAAGAACTTTTATTCTTTGTACCTTTATTGGCTTTTTTATTTTTATTTTTGGACATAACAATGTAGATGGATCCTTGTATCTGTAAACAGAGATTGTGCTTTTGTTTCCCAGCCACCCAGACCTGAATAATCACATAGAAACTTTATTAATTACAACACTGCTTGACTGATGACTCAGGTATATTTCTTGCTAGCTCTTATGTCTTAAATTAACCATTCCTATTAGTCTATGTATTGCCACATGGCCATGCGTTACCTCATTTTCTACATGTCTTTTTTCCTTGGCAGCTGGCTGGCATCTGCTTGACTCTGCCTACTTTTTCTCTCTATCTCTGTTTAGATTTTCCACCTGGCTTTATTATGTTAAGCCATTGGCCGAAAAGTTTTATTCATCAATCCATAAAAAACAACACATATAAGGAAGGACATCCCACATCATGTATCCTTGGCTTATAATCTTTTTTTATGTGCCAGGAATATGAACCTGGTTTAGAAACACTTGAATTCAGACTCCTTGTGGTACTCATAGGTGTGTGACCCTAGCACTCAGTAGGCTGAAGTAGAAAGATTGTGAATTCAAGGCCTGGTCTATATATTGTTCAAAATAAACAAGTAAACATAAAAGAAATGGAAAACACCCAAGTTCAAATCTTACCTCTGCTTTCTACCCATGTAGCTACAAACTGCTCAGGTCCTAAGACTTAAAATTTTAATCAGGGAAGTAATAACAATCATTATAATCACTTTCTTACTACATAGTTAGTAAAGATTGCATGTGTGTGTGTGCACATGTGCCTGACAGGAAAAAGTACTTAAAAACAAATGTCCTACTACAAAGTTACCTTCCTCTTGTTCCTGTTTGTATCCAAAATGCTTAGTATCAGAACTATTGCAGATTTTTATACTTGGGTATGGTGTTTGTTTTGTTGTTGTTTTTGTTTTGTTTTAATTTGGGAATATTTGTATACACATAGGTATCTTGAGAATGAGACCAAATCTAATGATAAAACTCATTTGTTTCAGCCAAGCAGTGGTGGCACATGCCTTTAATCCCAGCACTTGGGAGGCAAAAGCAGAGAGATCTCTATGGGTTCAAGGCCAGCCTGGTCTATAAGAGTTAGTTTCAGGACTGGCTCCAAAGCTACAGAGAAACCCTGCCTTGAATTGCTTCCCCCCAAAAAACTTGTTTGTTTAATAAATGAAGCCTGAAGGTAATTTTTTAAAACAGTCTATGCTTACTGAAAAAGGTAATTTTTAAGTAGCGTTTCTTATATACTTGTACTTTACCTATTTACTCTGTGTGCCAAGTATGTGTACCATGGCACATGTGAGGAGGTAAGAAAGCTATGCGGAGTTAGCTCTGGGCTGCCTTTACGTAGGATCAATCTCAGGTTGCCACAGGCTTGGCAAGCTATGTTTTTAGCCCAGATATGCCCATGTTACACCTCACTGTCACATGATGTCTGTCAGTTATGGAATTTTCCCCTTGTGGCATCTTGTCAATGCTGAAAGCTCCAGTTGTTGAAACATTCTATATTTTTATCCTGTGTCATTTTAACAGTTATTCTATGTAATATATGGATTCTTCCTGAACTATTTCTGGGTTTGGGAGGTAAGGGGTAGTAATTTTTGTGCGGCGGGCATTGATTGTACCAGGGCTTTGGGCAGGTGAGTCAATGACTCCCATTGAGCTACATTCTATAGCATAGCTGTAATTCTCACTATTTTTATCCTTATCAGCTTCCTACCTTTGAAAATTGCAGTTAAATATTACACAGACATTTATTCTAGATTATTTAAATCCAGACTTGGACCATTGTTGCATGCTAATACTGTTGTATTCTCACAGAACCTTTTGCTTTCTCTCTGTCACACTACTATCCCATCTTTCTTTTGATTATTTTATTACTCCTAAGTGAAATCTTGAGTTTGTTTATAGCAAGGATATGGGAACTCCTTCAACATTATATGATAAACTCTTGCAGGCATTTCTTCTCTATCCATATGCGCTGGTCAACCTGTTTATAAATACATCTTGTATATTCTATCTAGTATTCTTTAACATGTGCTACAATCCCTTTTGTTTTCCTAACATATAGTATCTGTGACACAAAACTGACATTGGGTGCATCATCATGAAGAACCAAATAGTGTAGAAATGTTTGTTATATTGAATGCCATGCATAGGTTTTTGTGAACTACTGACCAAATCTAACTTTTAACTGCCCATTTAACAATATTAGAAAAAGAATGCACCATATTTGTGTATGTATATATATATAATGTATGTATATAAATATAGTCTGAGATAACATAAGAAGCAAAGCACAGAAAAGTATATAGTAAGTTGCAGTACACTTTTATCGAAACTTTCTACATTCCAAGCACAAACCTAAATATTTTACATCTTTGCATGTATTAATTCAGCTCATCGTTGTAACAAAATTAGAAATAATAATTACTTGTCTCTTACAGAGATAAGCAATTGAGGTACAGAAATATTAAATAATTTGTCTGTGGTTGCCTAGTGGAAGAGCTTAAATAGGCCAGTTTTTTCTTTGATTATATATTGTGACATTGTTGATTATACATTTTAATTATGTAAAATGTCCATGTGTCTGATAGGCTAGATCTCAGACAAATTCTTACCTTCTCTGTATACCAGGTTACTCATCAAAGATTAGATGAAAGTACACTTAAGTGTTTTAAAGCAACTTTATAATATAGTAGCTGCTTTTAATAAACATCAGTTATCTTTTCTGCCCATTTTTTACTGCTAAAATGCTTTATAATGTGTTTATATGGGCACATATGTTTTGAGCCATATATATGATCAGTTCTTCAGGGCATATTCTTATGTACAGGGGCATGCAAGTGTGCGTACTTGTAAGTGTGAGTGTACACTTGTGCACATATAAAGGTCAGAAGACAGCCTCAGTTGTCTTTTTTTTTTTTTTTTTTTGGAAACAGGGTTTCAATATGTAACCATGGTTAGCCTGGAAATCTTTGTGTAAATCAGGCTGATCAGGCTGGCCTCAAACTAACTGGGATCCCCCTCCCTCTTCCTTCTAAGTGCCAGGATGGTGTTCTACCTCTCATATTCACTGGGATTCCCCTGCCTCTGCCCTCAAAGTGCTGGGATAGTGTTCCACCTCACTCAGGCCAACTTTTTTTTTCCTTAGAATTTCTTGTTGCCCATCTAGGATATGTTGACTGGCCTATTAGTCCTAGAAATACACCCATCTCTATCTCCTCAGCATTGATACAAGTGTACCCTACCATACCAGACTTTTAAAAAAATGTTTGTGGTGGTGGGTTGAAGTGGAATAAATATATATGTATATGTGTCTGTGAAGCCAGAAGAGAGTAGACTACTATGGAGTTAGAGTGAGTCCCCCAATGTGGGTGTTTGGAAGGTCCCATGGAAGAGCAGCAAATGCTCTTAACAGCTGAGCATGTTTCTAGCACTCTACAATATGTGTGTTGGTTTTTACACAGTGCTGAGGTTATTTTCAAGTCCTTATGATTGTGCTGCAGGCTTTACAGACTGGGTTATCTCCCACCCATGTTCAAGATACTTTCTTTTATTATTATTACTATAAAAAATACCAATCCAAATTCCCACTCCCTCAACATCCTCCCACCCCACCCCCTTCAATCCTAAGAGAGGGCAATGCACCCTGCCCTGTGGAAAGTTCAAGGCCCTTTATCGAAGTTGAGCAAGGTATACATCCAAAGAGAATAGGATCCCAAAAAGCCAGTACATGCAGTAGAGACATCCCAGTATCACTATCAGTGGTGCCTCAGTCAGCCCCAACTGTCAACCACATTCAGAGTGACTAGTTTGATCCCATGTTCATTCACTCACAGTCCAGTTGGAGTTGGTGAGCTCCTATTAGCTCAGGCAAACTGTCTCAGTGGATGAACCCCTCATGGTCTTGACTTCCTTGTTCATACTCTCACTCCTTCTACTCTTCAACTGGACCTTGGGAGCTCAGTCCAGTGCTCCGATGTGGGTCTTTGCCTCTGTTTCCACCAGTTGTTGGATGAAGGTTCTATGGTGATATTTAAGATAAACTTCAGTCTGACTGACTACATGGCAAAGCCAGTTCAGACACCCTCTCCTATATTGCTTAGGGTCTTACCTGGGGGTCATCCTTGTGGATTCCTGGGCATTTTTCTAGAGTTTCTTGCTAACCCCATAATGGTTCCCTCAATCAAGATATCTTTCCTTGCTCTCATATTTGTCCTTCCTCCATCTCGACTATCCCATTCCCTCAAGTTCTCCTCAACCCTCCCCTTCTCCCCTTTCTTCTACCCTCTGCCCCCATGCTCCCAAATTTTGTCAGGCAATCTTGTCTGTTTCTAATTTACAGGTGGATCTATATATGTTCTTCTTTGGGTTCACCTTATTACTTAGCTTCTCTCCGATCATGAACTATAGACTCAATGACCTTTGTTTATGGGTAGTATCCTCTTATGAGTGAGTATGTACCATATTCGTTTTTTTGGGTCTGGTTACCTAATTCAGGAGAGTGTTTTCTAATTCCATCCATTGGCATGCAAAATTCAAGATATCTTCATTTTTTTACCGCTGAGTAGTACTTTAATGTGTAGATGTGCCACACTTTCTTTATCCATTCTTCAATTGAGGGGCTTCTAGGTTGTTTCCAGGTTCTGGCGATTACAAATAACGCTGCTATGAACATAGTTGAACAAATGTTTTTGTAGTATGATTAAGCACCTTGGGTATATTCCCAAGAGTGGTATTCTGGATCCTGAGGTAGGTTGATTCCTAGTTTTCTGAGAAACCACCACATAGATTTCCTAAGTGGTTGCACAAGTTTGCATTCCCGCCAGCAATGGATGAGTGTTCCCCTTACTCCACATCCTCTCCAGCATAGGCTATCATTAGTGTTTTTGATCTTAGCCATTCTGACAAGTGTAAGTAAGATGGTATCTCAAAGTTGTTTTAATTTGCATTTTCCCTGATATCTAAGGAAGTTGAACATGTCCTTAAGTATCTTTTAGCCATTTGAAATTCTTCTATTGAGAATTCTCTGTTTAGTTCAGTACACCATTTTTTAATTAGGTTATTTAGAATTTTAATATCTAATTTCTTGAGTTCTTTATATATTTTGGAGATCAGACCTTTGTGTGATGTGGGGTTGGTGAAGATCTTTCCGCATTCAGTAGGCTGCCTTTTTTTTTTTGTCTTATTGACTGTGTCCTTTGCTTTACAGAAGCTTCTCAGTTTCAGAAGGTCCCATTTATTTATTGTTGCTCTTATTGTCTGTGCTACTAGGGTTATATTTAGGAAGTTGTCTCCTCTGTCCATGCATTGAAGGCTACTTCTCACTTTCTCTTCTGTCAGGTTCAGTGTGGTCAGATTTATATTGAGGTCATTAATCCATTTGGACTTGAGTTTTGAGATGGCAATAGATATGGATCTATTTTCATTCTTCTACAGGTTGACATCCAGTTATGCCAGCACCATTTGTTGAAGATGCTTTCTTTTTTCCATTGTATAATTTTAGCTTTTTTGTCAAAAATCAGGTGTTCATAGATGTGTGGATTACTATCTGGGTCTTCCATTCGATTCTATTGGTCAACATCTCTGTTTTTATGCCAATACCAAGCTGTCTCCATTACTGTAGCTCTGTAATAGAGCTTGATGTCAGGATGGTAATGCCTCCCGAAGATCCTTTATTGTATAGGATTGTTTTCATCATGATCAAATAGTTTCATCCTAGAGATGCAGGGCTGGTTCAACATACAAAAATCTATCAATGTAATCCATCATATAAATAAACTGAAAGAAAAAAACATATTATCATTTCATTAGATGCTGAAAAAGCATTTGACAAAATTCAACACCCCTTCATGATAAAGGTCTTAGAGATTAGGGATACAAGGATCATATCTAAATATAATAAAGGCAATATATATACAGCAAGCCGACAGCTAACATCAAATTAAATGGAGAGAAACTCAAAGCGATTCCACTAAAATCAGGAACAAGACAGCAAGGCTGTCCACTCTTGCACATAGTTCTTTAAGTTTTAGCAATAGCAATAAGACAACATAAGGAGATCAAGGGGATTAAAATTGGAAAGGAAAAAGTCAAACGTTTGTTATTTGCAGATGGTATGATAGTATACATAAGTGACCCAAAAAACTTTACCAGATCCTACAGTTGATAAATACCTTCAGTGATGTGGCAGGATACAAGATCAACTCAAAAAAATTAGTAGCCCTCCTATACACAAAGGATAAAGAAGCGGAGAGGGAAATCAGAGAAACATCACCTTTCAGAATAGCCACAAATCAAAGAAAATATCTTGGGTAACACTAACCAAAGAAGTGAAAGACCTATTTGACAAGAATTTTAAGTCTTTGAAGAAAGAAATTGAAGAAGATACCAGAAAATGGAAAGATCTCCCATGCTCTTGGATAGGAAGGATCATCATAGTAAAAATGGCAATCTTACTGAAGACAATCTATAGATTCAATGCAATCCCCATTAAAATTCCAACACAATACTTCACAGTCCTTGAGAGAACAATAATCAACTTCATATGGAAAAACAAAAAACCCAGGCTAGCCAAGATGCTTTCTAAAAGTGAAATTCTCGAGGCCAGATTGCACGTGCATTACAGTTTGCTGTGAGATACAAAGTCTTCCACAAACCTGCCAGCAGATATTCTATTGCAGACCCATACCAATTTGAATATTATTATAATTTTTGCCACTTGTTTTATTTGCATTTATTTTCCTTGCACGAAGGAATCATAAAATTTGAAGGTAAATTAATGATTTTTTTTTTAAAAAGGAGTCCCCCCCCAAAAAAAAATCCTTGGCAAGTACTTACAGGTTCTTCAGACTCATTATAGTAAACTAAATTGAAGTAGTATCTTGTAATTAAGCAATCTTTCATTAAACCACAAGCCATTCTTAAGATCTTTATTACTTAGTATAATTTGTTGATTTATTTATTAGTATCATAATGGATATTTTGCTTTTGTATTAACATTATTTATTTCTGTTGTCATATAAATAATTTTTGTTAGAAAGTGACAAGTCTATGAAAAAATAGCATTCCTAGGTAAGAGCACTGGCTGATCTTTCTAGTAGAAAGTAGTATTTCTACAGATTACTCTTAATTTAATAAGTATAATTTAATAATTATACTTATAGTGAAATTTCTAAGTATTTCTGCCAATTTATACTCTTCATACCCTTAGATTCCTGTGAAATTAATATAGTTGAGTGATGCGGTTTTTTGTTTGTTTGTTTGTTTTTTTTTCAACACAGGGTTTCTATGTGTAACAGTCCTAGCTGTCTTGGAACTATCTTTGTAGACCAGGCTGGTGGCATATTCTTTGATTGTGGTATATATAGATGACTTGTTAAATAGATTGAACAAATAGAAGCTGAGATTTTTAGTTTTTAAATGATTAAGCATTCTTATACTAGTCATATATTTGACATAGTTCCACAAATAATATGTGGTTTTCTTTTGTGTGTGTGTTGCAGAGTTTGGGAAATGGAAAGTAATGACAGCTGGCACCTGAACTAAGTACTTTCCTAGGCAACACCATTCCAGAACTTCAGGATGAATGGGGATATGCCCCATGTCCCCATAACTACTCTTGCGGGGATCGCTAGTCTCACAGACCGTAAGTTTGGATAATTTATCTAGGTTAAGTTTTGTTGTTTGCGAACATTCAATTTTAGAGACACTTGAAATTATCTTTAATGTTGTAAAGAACAGAAAAACAATATAATTGGTTGTTGTACCTCTGGGAGTAGCAAAATTAATATTGCTATCTAATACATAAATTAATTTCTGTTTCCTAAAGACTTTTAAAACATGACACAAAACTTTAAGAAATGCCAAAACTAAAGAAACTTGTTGACAAATAAGAATAAGGACTTTTTTAGAATGCATTTATAAAAACAGCACCTGAAATTGTTCTCTAGCAGTGAGAACTTGAGAGCCCATCTTACCTAAATTCTAGTGGTGCTGGGTTTTGAATAGCATGTTGCCTATTGGTGAAGCAGTGTGATACTTACACTGTGGAGTTGGTTTGAAATTACCCCAAAAGCGTGATACCTGATATTTTAGTTGGAATTTTTTAACCTTTAGACAAATTAACAAATCCTCATTAAATGTGCTAACATTAAATAGTATAATTTAAGCTGCAAAATATTTATTTTTGTTTGTTTGCTGTTTAGAGTAGAGTGGAAAAAACTGTTTAGGAATTTATGGCAGGAATTTTTATTGATCTTTAGGAATGTTGTACTCTGAATATTCTACTGTGAGCTCTTTGTTTTTGTCTATTCTTAAGCTTTTAAAACTATATTGCATATCATTGTACTATAGAGTCAGGTAGTGTTCTTGGTATTTGTCTTGAGAGTGCTACTAATCTGATCCAGCGTGTAGATAAGTTACCTTCCAACATTATGTCTCAAAGTTGTCTTTTATTTAGTTCATTCAAGTTTCTAAATGAAAATTAAGCATGACTACAAAGAAGCTAAGTAATTTCTAGTACTGTGGTTTGCAGTGGCCTGTGGTGTTTTGAGAGGGCTGATTTCTTGGGTTAATTTAGATTTTTTTTCAGAGTGAAGAGTAATGTTTTTCAGTCATTTGTAACGTTGATACTTATAACTTATTTTTAGTCCTAAAATTTATATAAGCACACATATGTATAGAAAGACTTCTTATAGTCAGTCAATTTCTAATAATCTGCTTTTCCCTTGAATAGTCCTGAACCAGCTGCCTCTTCCATCTCCTTTACCTGCAACAACTACAAAGAGCCTCCTCTTTAACTCACGAATAGCAGAAGAGGTGAACTGCCTTTTGGCCTGTAGGGATGACAGTTTGGTTTCACAGCTTGTCCATAGTCTCAACCAGGTATCAACAGATCACATGTAAGTACAATCAGTTTTATATCTAAAAGTAAAAAGTTTTTGTCTTGCTAAGAAAAATCAGCATTCCTTTTTAAGTAATTTCCCAAGCATTCAGATTCATATTGGGGCAGGGAGGTTATTGTTTGTGGTGGGTCTCCTGTATCCCAGGCTGGCCTTGAATTTGCCGTGCAGCTGATGTTCTGCAACCTTTTCTTGAGTATTTCATGTGCCACCATGCTCGGCTTATGTGGTGTTGGGACTCAGTTCCAGGGTCTCATATATGATAGGTATGCACTGATAGTAAAGTTATATCCACAACCTACCTTTGGTTTTTGAGACAGCTTCACCTTAAAACCCAGTCTGACCTTGGACCAACTGTCCTTTTCTTGCCAACCTTGCAAGGACTAGAATATGTCTTGAGTTATCACGCAAGTCCATACATTGTTTTTAATGTCAGTACCCGACCGGGAGTGGTGGCTTATGCCGTTAATCCCAGCATCCAGAGACAGAGGCAGGCAGATCTCTTTGAGTCTTAGGCCAGCCTGGTCTACGTAACAAATTCCAGGCCAGTCAGGACTACCTAGTGAAACCCTCTCTCTAAAAAGGAAGAAAAGAAAATGTCAGTAGCCAAGTAAGATTATAGCCAATTTTGAAGAGACATTAAAGAGATTTAGGTAGGCCATAGTCGATTTGTGACAATAGACCCATACCCATTGAAGCAGATCTTTTCAATTTACGGAAATGATACTGATAACATCTGCATAAAGATTTAAATGTGCTCATAAAACTTATCTTCTTTTTTTCTCATAGTATTGGAGTAATCTAGTAAATTTCTAGACACTGGAATACAATTCTGAGTATAATTAACTCCTTGGGCAGTAAAATGTTTCTTTTTCTTGGAACTGACAATAGCATTTCAACATAAGTGTGTGTTTTCATGTAGTAGACTTTTTTTTTGTTTTGTTTTTTTCGAGACAGGGTTTCTCTGTGGGTTTATTTTGGAGCCTGTCCTGGAACTAGCTCTTGTAGACCAGGCTGGTCTCTAACTCAGAGATCCGCCTGCCTCTGCCTCCCAAGTGCTGGGATTAAAGGCGTGCACCACCGCTGCCTGGCTTATGTAGTAGACTTTTAAAAATAAAATTGAGCTAAACAATGAGGATGTACTTAATATGTTTTTCAATCCAAAAGTAATGCATACTTTACAAGCTAAACAGCACAGAATGTATTTAACAGTAACATCTGGGTGCAGAGAGAGGACTCAGTGACTAAAGTAAATGTCACTCAAACCTGATAGGACCTAAGTTCCGTCCCCAGAATAGACATGAAGGTAAAAGTAGAGATCTCCCAGCCCTGTATGTGTGTCATGACATGCACATACCTGTACATGCACACATATAATAACAAGCTTTTCTCAAGTAAGATCTGTCACTTTCATACCATTATAACCTACTATTAAATAGTATTCATATAAACTTCCATTCATAATTAATTTTTCAAGTTTAAAGATTTAGGGAAAAGATGAAGCATATTAGATGCAGTACATATTTGAGGGACAATTTCCAAGTTGACTAGTTGAACTTATTAAATGTGACTTTTTGGTGAAGAAACTAAGAAATGGCTGCTTACAAACCAGAAGGAACTATAATGTTCATGTTTTAATTACTCTAGAAATTCCATTGTGTAGATATTACATAGTTGCTTATGCCTATATATACTCTGCAGTGGTTTCTGAATATTTAAAGGGGTAAGGGAAAGGCATGTAAAAAATTAGGATTTATTATATAGGAAGTTTCTTTAAGATTATTCCCAGGAATTTATTGAGTCTCTGTTGGGTGCCATATTTTAGGTCATTATTGTTGGATCCAATGAGTTTCTGTGTTTGCCCATGTTTGTGCCAGGGTGTGTGAGTTTGTGGAGGTCAAAGGATAACTTTCAGAGATCAGTTCTCTACTTCTACCAAGGTGAAGCAGGGTATAGAGCAGTGGTAATATAGTAAACAAAATAGAGTCCATTGCCATTCCTTCATGAACACACTCAATGCCCACTGAGCTCAGAAACTAAGCAGGGTTAGGCTTAGTATTTGAATGGAAAAAAAAAATTGAAGACACTGTTTCCAAACAGTCCCTGTCTAATTTGCCAATTACTGAGATGTTTTCTGAGAATTGCTACTGTGTTTATTTTTATCACTTGTTTGGTTCTGCCTCGTACTATGACTTTATTTGAAAAACCAGTGTAAGATAGAAAAATCACATAACCTGTATGTTAACCAATTCTCTTAATCAATATTGTAACATTGGTTATTTTATTGAGAGAACAGTTTTAAGAAAGTCGCATTCTTTTCATGTTCAGACATAAGGGAGAGTCAAAATATTCCAACTCCAGCTGGGTAGTGGTGGTGCACATGTCTTTAATCCCAGCACTTGGGAGGCAGAGACAGGCGACTCTCTGTGAGTTTGAGGCCAGCCTGGTCTACAATAGCGAGTTCCAGGACAGCCAGGACTGTTACATAGAAAAAGCCTGTCTCAAAAACCAAACCAAACAAAACAAATATTCCAAGTTCAAATAGTAGCTTCTTAACATTATCAACACTTCTGTATCTGTTAATTATTAATATGTAATAGATCCTGCTTTTCTTTCTTAAAATTGACATGAAAATTCAAATAATCGTGTTGTTTTGTAAGATTATGGTTTCAGTTTCCCTTTCCCATGCCCTAGAAAAATGAAGTGGGGTTGTTGTCTATAGTCACTACTCTCTGTTGTTTTTGATAATTTCCTTTCTTCTGGGAAAATCTATGCCTTGGGCCTACTGAAGTATATGATTTTATTCTATAAGTCTTCTTAAGAAATTAATCATGCTTATAATTTTTTTTTCAATGCCAGAGAACTGAAAGATAACCTTGGGAGCGATGACCCAGAAGGTGATATACCAGTCTTGTTGCAGGCCGTCCTGGCAAGGAGTCCAAATGTCTTCAGGGAGAAAAGCATGCAGAACAGATATGTACAAAGTGGTGAGGTTCTTTTTTTATAGTGCGTGTTTGTGGATACTGTATCAGAACTTGTTTTACACATGATTAAATTCAAGTGTCTTTAACTAGCTGGCTTTTCACCTACAAATGTCTGTTTATATTTTGCATCAAGACAAGAGCGAGAAGGAAACTTAGTAATTAGTCCTGTGGTTTAATATGTAATTAAATTCCTTGGAAATTAAAATTTTGAGGTTTTTTTAAGGTCTCTTAAAATGTATTTATTAAGTGAACTTTAGAAATTTTGCTTTTAGAAAATTAGAAAGTTTGGAAGAAATCTTTCAGTAATGAAAATATATGAAAACATTTGAGCATATGTTTTATAGATATATTGTTATTTTTAGTAATAGTGTTCATGGTTATCTATGAATTGACATAATACTCATTTTGCCTTACCAGTAAAACTCAGTTAATATTGTTAGTAACAAAGCTTTTATTTATTCTAAGTATTATAAGGCAGGTTAAATTTTAATATCTATCACAGATATAATTGTTATGTATTTAACTGTACCTAAAAGCTAAAGAAACATTGCCTTCTAGAATTTAGCTGTGTTTAGCAAATCCAAGTTTATCCTCTACTCTCAAGGTTAAACTAGGAATAGTTTAGGCAATTCTGAAAGGTCCAAGTTATAGCTAATTGGTTCACTTTTTTAAAAAATATCATCAGATTCATTTTAGCTTTCTTTTCAGCAATGTCTCCATGCAGCTTTCTATTATATCTCCTAGTTCTTTTTTGTATATGAATATTTTTAAATAATACTGTTTTATTTTGTTTATATTTTTCTATGTGAATTGAATTTTTTGTTTTATTTTGTTTGTTTTGTTAAAGCAATTAACATATTTCCTACCTATTCCTCACAACTCAGTTATGTTCCTCTTACCTCTCAGTTGAAAACAGATATACAGAGCATGGCTGTGGATTAACCAGATCCATTAAACAGTGATGAAAGGAAATAAAGCTATGCATTCTGAAAGTGCTGGGGCTAAAGGAGAATATAAAGTTAGTGTTGATTTAAAAAAAAAATAGAAAACTGTAGCATGATGAATAAAATCTCAGAAACAGATATTGGGGTTTATCCTGAAGGTCAAAAAGGCAAGGCCACTGGCTCTTACCTCTACCTCAGTGTGAAATGGCAGTCCTGCCTCCAAGAAACTTTAGAATGAGACTGTGTGTGAGAGCTGTCCCCTCCTGTTTTATGTTCCTCTCCAGGGCTATGATTAAAGGTGTGTGTCACCACTTCCTGGTCTGTAAGGCTGACAATTGGGGCTGTTTTACTCTCTGATCTTCAGGCAAGCTTTATTTATTAAAATACAAATGAAATATCACTACAGAAAACTGAAGAAATGGCCCAGATGTTAATTAAAAGCATATACTATTCCTTGTTTCTGCTTTGGGCTTTTGTAACTCCATTTCCAAGGGATCTAATACCTTCTTTTGACTTTTGCAGACAGCTACATTCAAATGTAGACACAAAAACACATGCGTAAACCATTTCTTAAATAATGAGAATAGAACTTTAAAAGAAGGCCTAGTAGAATTAATAAGGTTAAGAGAATGTAAATATAATTTTGGATAAATAAAATGATTCAAGGATACTAGGGCTACATTTTTTGTAATCTATATTTTTAAGTATAAATTTGGATATTAAATCACTATAATAAAAGGTTTTACAGCATTCACCTTATTTAAGTTATACATTTTGTTTGATTCTGTATACATTTTTAGTTAAAATGTATAATTATTGTATATTGCTATATATCCTATTTTGTGAAAAGGAAAAGTAGAATTTTTAAAACAATTTGTTAATACTGTTGTCATTTTTAAAAACAAAGGATAATTTATGTGGATATTTATTATGTTGTGGGTTTGTGCATATGTGCTTGTACATGTGTGTGTGTGTACATGTCACAACAATCACTTTGCATCTTTCATATTTTGAGACAGAATCTCTAACTGAATCTGAAGCTTATCTTCTAGCATAAGCTAGCTGGCTACTGAATTTCAGGGACTCACCTGTCTTCACTCTTACAACCTACCCCAGCGCTAGAGTTAGAAGTGTGTGGCCACAACAAGCTCTTTATTTTGGTACCAGAGTGTAGTGATAAGGCGAGCAGGCCTGCTTTTTGTCCCGCCCAGCTCCCGCATGGTTAGCTTTACACCCAAAATAACAACACACAAATTGTATTCTTTTAAACACTGCCTGGCCTGTTAGTTCTAGCCTCTTATTGGCTAACTCTCACATCTTGATTAACCCATTTCTGATAATCTGTGTCGCACCACGAGTTGGTGTTTTACTGGGAAAGATTCAGCATGTCTGACCTGGCGGCTGGCTCCATGGCGTCTGCCTCACTGCCTTCTTCCTCCCAGCATTCTGTTCTGTCTTCCCCACCTACCTATGTTCTGACCTATCAGGCCAAGCAGTTTTCTTTATTAATTAGCCAATGAAAGCAACAGATAGCAACCCTCCTACATCACCAGAGTTCTAAACTCAAGCCCCTCATATTTATTTTTTAACAGAACAAGTACTTTATCAAGTGAGCCGTATCCCATCCTTAGAAAGATAACTTTTTGTAGTTAAATGCAAATGTGATTCATACACAACAATTTTACTATACGCACGTCACTGTAATCATAGTCTTTGGAACCTTGGGGTAATCAGAAAGAGCTGTTCTGATTTTATTTGCCTCTTTTTTTACATGGTCGTTACTTTCAAACTGGTCATTTCAGCTTTACCCAAGTGATGACTGTTAATTGAGAGGAAGAAATTTTTTAATTTCTGTCTTATGACATTGCTTTCCCCATTCATCAACAAAAAAGGACAACCAGGAACAGTATTTATAGTCATTAAATTATTAAGTTGTGGAATAAAACTGCTTCGTACTGATGTTCATATTTTAGTAGTCTTTGAGGTGGTCTTGAGCCTTCACATCATTCTACTGATTGTTGAGCTATCGTCCCTTCTGCAGTGCTACTGGCAAATAAACATATAAACCTTTTGTTTTTCATGTCAACAGCAAGCAATAAAGTTTAAATATTAATTTGATTGCAGTTCCCAAAAGCCATATAAGAAAGTCAGGGTTAGTTGCAGAATTTTATCTCTGATTTAACTGATTTTTTTCTGCTGCTTTTTTTAAAATAACAAAATGCTATTTGTGCATGAATCAAGAAGCAATGTCCTGCTTGAAAAGAAATAGAAGAATCTAAAAGCTAGATCTGGAGAGATGGCCCAGTTGGTAACAGCACTTGCTGCTGCTCTTGTAGAGGATCTGAGCACCCACATGGTTGCTGACATCTAATTCCTATCCCAGGAAATCGCGTGTCCTCTTCTGACCTCCAAGGGGACCTAGCACACATATGGTACACATATGTACATGTGGGCAGACACTCATACACATAAAAATAAACTGTAAAAAAAAAGAAAATGAAGATGTTCTCGTGTTTTCATTTACTAATGAAATATTCTTTTAATCCTTACTGAGTAACAAAAGGTTATTTTAGAAGACATATGAATATCATGCTTTGTTAATAGAGTTTTGGATGGAAATTGCATGAACCAAATGTTTGGTCCATAGATAAATTAATAATAAAACCTAGGTGTGAAACAATTAACTTGGTGAAATTAAGTACCTAAGCACAGGAGAGGTACATGCTAAAAAAAAACATTTCTATATAATAACAATAAACTAGTTAGAGGCCTATATTAAAAGAAGTATATAGAATTTTGACAAAAGCTAGATGAAAATTCTTCTTAGTCCTAAGGCTAAAGGCTAACGGGATGTGTATAAGGTTGGGGGTGTACTTCAGTTTTAACACCGGCCTAGAGTGTATGATGTTCTGTGTCAATTCCTAGCTCTCTAAAAATTGTGAGCAACATCTCTATGTTCAGTACTAGACTGGTTATATTAAAATTATGTTTTAATAAAATTGATGGTTCTTGAAATTTAGTTTGCCTAGTAGCTGTATATTGCTTCCCCAAAACAAAATTATTTCTGGATGGAAGAAAGGAACTTTTAAATGGTTTTAAAAGAATGAATTAACTCTTTATTGTAAGAAGAAAATAATAGTGTTTTTTATCTATTGCACAGGAATGATGATGTCTCAGTATAAACTTTCTCAGAATTCCATGCACAGTCCTGCATCTTCCAATTACCAACAAACCACTATCTCACATAGCCCCTCCAGGTAAATAAATAGTTATGTATATGTTATATATTAAATATTGAATTCTGTGGTGAATGAATATGCTATTGAATATCAAGTATATACATTTAAATAATCATGAATTATATATAAATAGTTCCATGCTTAGCTGCACTCATGAACATTCACCTAAAAATGTTGAGTGTAGAATTACTGTAATATAATATATTAACTAAAGAAACTACCATATTAGTAATTGAATTTCACATAGAAAAATATTTGATAAAATAAATGATGTTTGGGGTGGTAATGTAGCTCACTAGTAGAGTGTTTACCTAAAATTTACAAAACCCTTGGTTCAGAAGGTTAATTCCCAGCAGCATTACCACCTAAAACAGAGAAAAGTAATGTTTGATGTAGGTTTTCTATAAATAACAAAATTTGGAAAACAGACCTTAAGAGCCATAGATTGTTTTTTCTAAATAGAATGCTGATTTTTACGTAGTTAAAGAAGTGAATTTTTAGTTATTTGATGTGACTCATGATCAGTGTGAATAATTTATGTATTATTTTGCTATTTTCTGTTTGTGTAGATTTTATACATAAATTGAAGTCCAAAGAACTTAGTCACAGTTAAATTTCAAGGAATAGCCTTTTGATTTCTTTTCCTGATATACTTCATTTGGGTTTTGGGTTTTAGCCGGTTTGTGCCACCACAGACAAGCTCTGGGAACAGATTTATGCCACAACAAAATAGCCCAGTGCCTAGTCCATATGCCCCACAGAGCCCTGCAGGATACATGCCATATTCCCATCCTTCAAGTTACACAACACATCAACAGATGCAGCAAGGTAAGAAAGTTGTTTGTTACCTAAATAATTACATTAAATATTGGATATACCTAAATAACCTTAATTCCAAACAAGCTCATTTTAAAAATAATTTTTAAGCATAAACAAAATGATGTTCACTTTGTCAAATTTTAACTGTGGCTTAAATCATTTTAAACATTAAATTACTTTTTGGGATTTATCTTTGGAGTAAATGAGGCATTGTCATTGAGTCTTTGATTAGGTTACTATGTAATTATATTTTGTTATGAAATTTAGAACTCTTTTAGTTGAGTTTCTTCTTACAGTATCATTTTATTTCATATTTATAACTAAAGAAAATTAGAGGTTTTAATACAGAATTTTCTGAGTTGATTTACTATTCTCAGTTTATTGTCAAATTAAGGTTTTAATGCAGAATTTTCTGAATTGAATTACTATTCTCAGTTTATTGTCAAAACGTTTGTTTATACCTATTATCTTTTAAAGAATATACTGTCTCACAACTACTAAGTAATTTATTAGCAGTACAAATTCTTATACTCTTTAAATAAATATTTAAAAAACAAATTTTCAAGAACAATAATTACAGTCTTTTTTTGTTATTTTGAGGCAGAATTTAAGCTACCCAAACTGGCAGTAAACTTGCTCTGGTTACCTTGAACTTTCCTTCCTCCTGAGTAGCTGGACGACAGGTCTATCGACTAGTCTTGTCTTAATTGTGTGTAGTGGGGATTTAGCAGTCTTTATGTCATATTCCAGACGTTACTGTGTTCTCATAATATGACTTGGTTTGTTCTCATATTTTCTTTCAGCTAAAAACATGTTTTAAGGGATTTATGTGTTATATGAGTTTTGCAAGGATATTCTTTTAAGTGATGTGTACTTTGTCATGTATTACATTTGGAAGTCTACAGGACTGGTAGTACCATCTGCTGTGTTCACTGATCTAAATACAGCATGTATTTTTTTTTTTACTTTGTAGTTACTAGATAATCTGGGTTAATACTAAAAATATCCTATTTTCTAGTAATCTTATAGAGAGAGCATCATCCAGTGATTCAGTTTTTAAGATTTCTTTATACTTGTTCTTGGAATGTTGTAATAGTTTTAATTTTCATTCAAAAGATGACTCCTTGAAATCAGTATCTAAGAATGATAAATAATCTATACAATAGAATTACAAAATTTTAGTAGCGAATGAGAAAAACCTGTGTCTGAGATTTGAGAAAAGAGAAAGTTTATCCAAAATTTCTTCATGAGAACATAAATATGTTACTACATAAGTATATATTGTATACAATTATTGTTTATATACCAAGGTATATAAAATTATTAATATGTTGTATATATGTGCATATTCTATATACAGTATCAAGAACAAGACAAAAATTACTTTAAGAACTAAAAATAAGCAATTTTTTATTAAACAGCCAACAAATACAGAAAAGTTTAACTCATATTTAAAATAATTATTAACTTAAAGTAACAAGTAAACCGATATATTATAAATTGAAATAAAATTATATTGAATCGGTAAATGTTTTACTTTTTTTTTGTTTTGCTTTTCAAGATTGGGTTTCTCTGTATAGCATTGGTGCCTGTCCTGGAACTAGCTCTCGTAGACCAGACTGGTCTGTAACTCCCAGAGTTCTGCCTGCCTCTAACTCCCAAGTGCTGGGAGAAGGCATGCGCACCTCCGTCAGGCAACGTTTACATTCTTAATAAGGAAAAAAGTTTATACAAATTTTCTGGAAAGCAGTTTGCATAGTTTATAAATTATTTACCTCACTCAGTAAGTTAAAACTTTCTTTCAAAAGGCTAAGGGATAAAACACCTTTTTAAATCAGGTTTCCAGAGCATTTAATGATGAGTTGCTCAAATCCTTAACTATTTTGTCAAAAAAAGAAACACATCAGCACTTTCCCAACTTATTTTATAAAATTAAATAATAACTGAATTCTAAAATTAGGTAAGGTGAAAAATATGAGGAGGAGGGTATGATCCTGTTATTCATGTTCATGGAAACAAAATTCTAAAAACTTAGGCGTTCAATGTTACCAGCCTTTATGACAAAATTGGATATATGTTAGGAATTTGTGGAATACTTAAAGTATATAATTATTACTTCAGATTGATAGGAACAAGAGGATCTTGTTAACTCCTTCATAGGGGCCAAAAGAACATTCAAAGCAATTTAATTCATTATTTCAAAAATATTACCGAATGATAATAAATTGGTACGGCTTTATCTTGCTATAGGGTATCTAATGATGACAAATTAGAAATTTTTTTAAAAAAGAAATTTTTTTACCTGAGTATCTGAACACCACTCTAACTTAGTGGATAATGGGTATCCTACACAATAGAGGAGCTGCATATGACCTTTCTACATATCTAATATCGGTGTGTGGATATACATACACATATGTATGCATGTGAACGGAAGAAATGAAATACCACTTTGGGTATAGAAATATCTTGGTGAAAATTCAAAAGATGCTACAGAAAAGATATTACGTTTAATAAAGGCATTCTTTGTAGTTCCTGAATGTAATTAACCATATTTTACATATCAATAAGCAATTACAGATACTATTTTAACTATCAGTAACACTTGTAACAAAAACTGCAAGCTGTCTTGTGATTAGTGAAAGATTATATAAGCTTTGCTAACAACATGATAAAAAATGAAAATGTGCTGTTCTCATAGATAAGAATATTGAGATAAAGATTGCTTTTTCCAAATCTTTTAATTCAGTATAGCATTACCAGAAATTTGAAGCAGAGTGTATTGTGAAACAGAGGCAACTCCTAAAAATTCATATGAAAGAATAGAAGTCTAAGAAAAGGCAGAACAGTTTATCGTGATGTTTTTATTTTATGATTACATCACTTCCCCTTCCCTTTCCTCCATCTAAATCCTCCCATATATGCCTCCTCTCTTTCAAATTCATGGCCTCTTTTGGGAGGTTTCATTTTGTTATGTTTTGGTTTCTGATTATTCTGGAGAAAGGGTCTCACTATGTAGCCATAGCTGTCCTGAAACTTGCTTTATAGACCAGAATGGCCTCTAACTCACAGAGATCTGCCTGCCTGATTCTGAATTGCTGGGATTTAAGGTATGAATTAACACATCCAGCTGGCCTCTCTTTTTGGATAGGATAATTTTTAAAAGGAGTATTGTAATAGCTCAATATAACATGTACTGTTAGGACAGACATGGGAAAAAATGTATGCTAAAGTGCAGTGTGATAAAGTGTCTAGAAACATACCCATAAAGCAAATGAAAACTTCATATGTGTCTTACTAGGAGATAATACTTAAATTATATACTGTATAGTATATAATTGTGTATTATATATAATATATATAAACTATTATATATAGTATCTGTTGTGTATTATATATAATAGGGGTGTTATTTGTTTAGTTATGGTGAGACAATTAAGAAAGAAAGCTTAATTGGGTCATTTACCCACTATATATGTAAAAGTAAATTTTATTTTTATAAAACTGTTTTTAAAATGTAGAAACCTTTTCTATGACTTGGTAATAAGGAGGGAATATGACAGTATAAATAAAAAAAGTCTTGGCTTTGCTGCTAATTAATAAATGTAAAGTAAAATGGCTATCAAGAATATTTTTTACCCTCAATCACAAAAATTGTTGGTAAGTATATAAAACAGTGGGAATTTACACATACTACTGTTGAATTAAGGGACTGAAGTAATTTGTAAAAGTTATTTGAAAGTATTCAGAAAGACTTACAAACATATGTAACTAGTAATTTTATTTACTAATCTAAGTCTTTAAAGTTACAAGCACAATTATAAAAAGACTCATGTATATATCATAAATAGTAACACCCAGTAGTTTAAATAATCCAACTGTTCCCATATAAAAATGAATACACTGTGTACATTATACAGCAAAATATATGTAATTGTTCATTAAAAACAAATGAACTTAAGATTGCATATATACAAAATGGAAAAATCACAGCATAATACATTATGAAAAAAGAAGTTATATGCCTGAAATTAATGATGCCCTAGATTCTGTCCCCAGCACTGCATAAAACTAGGTGTGGTGGCACAGTCTTGTAATCCCAGCATTTGGAGGTAGAGGAAGGAATACCAGAAGCTCAAGGAAAGCCTTAGCTACATATCAAGTTTGAGGCCATCCTGGGCCACATGAGGCCCTGTCTGAAAAAATAAAAGCAAATTGTAAATGAATTTATAAACAAGCCATTTAGCACATTATATTCAAAACAGTACTTATTTGTATTATTTGAGAATATATTTACTTATAATAAAAGTATAAAGATGTGCGTGCATTAAGTAGAGTGGTCTGAATCCAAACTGTTCTTTCCTATGGGATAAAGAGAGAAGAGACTAGAGAAAACACAAATATAGAGAGCTTTACCCATGTCTGTGGTGTGACACTTCTTTTAAAAATGGGTCTGAATGACATCTATCATGGTGTTAAGATTTGTTGTCAGTGTTTGTGGTTTTGTTTAGGTTTTGGTTTGTTGATGTAAGGTCCTAAATAGCTCATGCTTTTTTCAGACTTGCTATGTATCCAAGATCAGCACATAAATGTTCATTATATTCTTTGTAATTTTTATATGTTTAAAATATTCTTGTAATTATTTTCTAAGAATTCCTCTAGTTGATTTTTATATTTTTAAAATGTTTTATTCCAGCATCAGTATCAAGTCCTATTGTTGCTGGTGGCTTGAGAAACATCCATGATAACAAAGTTTCTGGTCCATTATCTGGCAACTCAGCTAATCATCATGCTGATAACCCTAGACATGGCTCAAGTGACGACTACCTACACATGGTGCACAGGCTAAGTAGTGATGTATGTAATGTACTAGTTATAAATGCAGTAATGGCTGATATCTGTCTTGTAGTCCAGCATTTTTATAGCACAGGTGAAGGATATCTAGTTTGCCTTGAGAATTATACTATATTTTAAAATCTAGGTATGAACACCATACCTAGGGCTTAATCTGTAGAGCAGGATTAAATTTTAGTTTTAATTTAATAATGTTTATACCAAAATATTTTCTCAGGTAGCAAACTTTTGTTCGTATTTGGCTTTTTTCTTTCTAAATTATATTCGGACTTCTTCCCTTCTTCATATTTAACATTTTCTCATTAAGCTATTTTATATGTTAGAAATTTTTGTATTGTAGATGTAACTGCACTTTTATGTAAATTTCCTATAGGTAACCACAACAGAGATGACAATGGACTCTGCTCTCAAGATGTTTATAGTCTCATAGGGTATTCTTCACATATCTCTTTTATAGAAAACAAACCAAAATGGAGCATGCTCATTATGTCAGTTTTCTTTATTCATTGTCATGCATAGGGTGTTGATTCTTTTGGATAAAGTTTCAATTCTTCTAAGGTATACCATGAAGAAAACAGGAAAGTGCAGAAGAATTATATTGTTGAATTTAATTCAACAACAATATGAACAATATTGATATGTTCGTAACAATAATGATATGTTCAACAACAGCTTGAACAATATCAACACTTTACCTGTCAGTAATTTATGTCTCTATTAGTTGTTCTTAAGATTTCAGTAAGGCCTTTCCTAGCATTCAAATAGAAATTTTGTGTTTCATATTTAGGATGGTGATTCTTCAACAATGAGGAATGCTACATCTTTTCCTTTGAGGTCTCCTCAGCCAGTGTGTTCTCCTGCTGGAAGTGATGGAACACCTAAAGGTATTATTTTAACTAGAATTTCCTTCTCTCTATTTCATTTTTCAGGCAGATATAGACCAATTATCTAGATATTTGAGTCTGTTCCAATTTATTTAAACTGTTCATCTTTATATTTGCAAAATCCCAGTAAACTCTTAGAGTATTCTTAGGTATGTACAATACAATATCATTCTCACTAGTAAATCTAATGACCTTTCACAGTCATAACCTTCTTAACCTCTCTTAAATGTTTGAACTGTTTAATCAGATTCATCTGTCCACTTGAAAAAATTTACTTCATATTGAATTGGCTAGCTCTCTTGGTTTTTCTTTTTCGTTTTGTTTTGTTTTGTTTTGTTTTGTTTGAGTTGATGTTGTTGTATCTCTACAGGCTCCTTTTCTGTACTTCCTTTTCAAGATTTCTGTCAGTGTCCCCACAGTACTTTTTATCATTTGACCTTTGATTCCAATACTTGGGAGGGCAGCCCAGGCTACATGAGACCCTGTCTTTAGAAAAAGGTAATAAAGCCAGACAGTGGTGGTGCAGCATTCAGGAGGCAGACGCGGATTTTTGTGAGTTCCAGATCAGCCTGGTCTGCAGAGAGAGTTCCCAGACAGGACCTCCGTGGTTATTACACAGAGGAACAACAATGAGAGAGAGAGGGGGGGAGGGGAGGGAGAGGGAGAGAGAACGAAGGAAGACAAAGGTAGTAAGTTGTAAGATAGTTGGTGATTTATCATTTCCTTGTAAGTTTTAATATGGGCTTCTGTCCCATATGGTAAAGCATTTTTTTTTCTTTATGCAAGCAATTCCAACTCAAGGACATTCTTTATAAAGTAAAGTCTGAACCTATCTCTTCAAGATAGGTTGAAGATCTCATTTTCACCAGATATTTTACTAGGTTCTCCAGAGAGTGAGAAAAAGAGAGAGAGAGAGAGAGAGAGAGAAGAAAGAATGAAAATGAAATTAGGCAAGAATGATAAAAAGACAAGAGTGAGAAAGCTGCAGTGTGTGATATTTTATTTCTATAAATATATTCATTTTGAGAGATTTAAAAATCCAACTTGTAGAAAAGAAAACTTGAAAGATAGTGTATTTGTAGAGTTTCTGCCACAGTTAGCTATTTCCCCATTCAAGTATTGTCAAGGTAGGAAGTTATTGATGGCTCTAAGGAGGGGATAACAAAGGAACAGATGGGTAATCTAAATAACTATCTTGCTTTTCTTTTGACACTTAGGGGAAGATGGATCATGGGTAGATAAATGATAGAAAACTTCAAAATGACAGCTTGAACAATATCTTAAATGCATTATTTGTCAAAAGCCTAAACTTCACTTTATCAGGTTGTTTTCCAAATAGTCTTGAAATATTAGTGTATTGTTTGTTATTTTAATTTAATTTTAAGGTAAATTGCTGAAATTTGAGGCTTTTTTCTAATATATATATATATATATATATATATATATATATATATATATATATATATATATATAATTTGCCACATAAACTTGAAGCAAAAAAGCATACATAGTACAATGTAAAAATGCAGACAGAAAAATCTGATCCTTAGCTTTTCATGCTTGCTGGCTATTTAACTTTATAAAACTTTCTTAACTTCTGAGAACAGGTTCCTTTTCAGCAAAACTGTGACATTAATGCTAAAGAAATTTCTTAAAAATAAATGAGTTAATCAAACATGGTGGTACACACAGTAATTGCAGTATTAGAAAGCTGATGGCAATATCAATAGTTCTAAGTCAGTCTTGGTTTCTTAGCAAGTTCAGCCTGGGTAGCATGATTCTGTTTCTCAAAAATTAAATGAAGTAGTATATTATGTATCTTTTATAGTTCAAGCTACAGTTTCAAAGTACTTGGATTAGATGATTTCTTAGTATTTGATCCAACTTAACTGTGCTATCACTTAATATTTTATTACACAAAAATAAAATGTGTAAAGTAGCATAACTATTTCTGCTAAATTGTTTTTCTAGGATCAAGACCACCTTTAATTCTACAATCTCAGTCTTTACCTTGTTCATCACCTCGAGATGTTCCTCCAGATATCTTGCTAGATTCTCCAGAGAGAAAACAAAAAAAGCAAAAGAAAATGAAATTAGGCAAGGATGAAAAAGACCAGAATGAGAAAGCTGCAATGTATGATATAATTAGTTCTCCAACCAAGGACTCTACAAAACTTACGTTAAGACTTTCTCGTGTAAAATCTTCAGATATGGACCAGCAAGAGGATATGCTATCTGGTATGGAAAATAGCAATGTTTCAGAAAATGATATTCCTTTTAATGTGCAGTATCCTGGACAGACTTCAAAAACACCCATTACTCCACAGGACGTAAACCGCCCACTTAATGCTGCTCAGTGTTTGTCGCAGCAAGAACAAACAGCATTCCTTCCAGCAAACCAAGTGCCTGTTTTACAACAGAACACTTCAGTTGCTACGAAACAACCACAGACTTCTGTAGTACAGAATCAGCAACAGATATCACAGCAGGGGCCGATATATGATGAAGTGGAATTGGATGCACTGGCTGAAATTGAGCGGATAGAAAGAGAATCAGCCATTGAAAGGGAGCGCTTCTCAAAGGAAGTTCAAGATAAAGGTAAGAAATCTCTTTATTCCAACTTCAACAAGGGGCACGCACATCTTATGTCTTCTCATGTGTGAGCTCCATTCATTATCTGAAACAACTATATCAAATTTGGCAATTATATATTATCATTTTTGAGCTATATGATTTTCTTTTTACCCTTCTACTAACACAAGCATTGCTATTTCAGTATTATACTTATTTTCTCTAAGTTATGCTGACAGAATTAGGTTCATTACCATTGAATTGTTTTAAAGCAGGGCACAAACTAGGTGTGATGGTTGATGCTTGTAATTTCAGTACTTGGGAGGCAGAAGTCAGAAAACTGCTGCAAGTTGAAAGCCAGGCTGTGCTTTATAGTGAGTTTGTTACCAACCTGGGCCACAGAGTGAGACCCTGTCTCAAAAATCAACAACAACAATAACAACAGCAACAATAATAATAATACAAAGTGGGTATATCTGACATCTTATGTGTATGTTTATTAGTAAGTTACATACTCCATTTGGTTTAGGATTCTTCTATTTTGATAATGCAAAGTTTTTATAACAAGTTTTAGAAAGTTTAAGCTAATATTAAATATCAAATCCTAAGGATCAAAGATCATTTGATGGTGTTCACAATTAAGTGTTCACCTTTTATTGGATTAGTATATAATGGGCACAGTTTGAAGGTATACCTGTATTATGAGCTTGTTGCTTGCTTTATCCTTCATAATCAAATTGAAATAAGCCTTGCCGGGCAGTGGTGGCCCACACCTTTGATCCCAGAACTTAGGAGGCAGAGGCAGGCAGATCTCTGTGAGTTCGAGACCAGCCTGGTCTACAAGAGCTAGTTCCAGGACAGGCTCCAAAAAAAACCACAGAGAAACCCTGTCTCGAAAAAAAAAAAAAAAAAAGGAACTCTCTAGTGTTTAATTATTTGGCGAATGCTAGATATAAAATCCCTTAAAATTTTTAAGCAAGATACATGAGTTACTAGGATTTATGAATTTATGAATTTGATATCTTTACCAATGTGTGCATACATTTGATTATCCAAACGTAAGGGATGCTTTATAGTTCAATTTTATTTCTTGATATTGAAGAGTTCATTTTGCCTATCTGTTATGTGAAAGGTTCATCACTAATTGTGTTCTTCTTTAAAACATATGCTGAAGGTTCGTGTTACCTCTTCTGTCACAATGAATTGTCAACATTGTTGGAGAATTATTATACTATAATGTTTGCAGAGTAAATCATAAATAGGAACAATTGTCTTTATCTTACTGGTTAGAAAACTGGAGTCTTTTATGATTGGGGGTTTTTTTGTTTTGTTTTGCATTTTGCCTTTTGAAAACCTTGGTCATAAATCTTTGCTAAAGATAAGAAAGTGTTGGTTTTTTTAATTTGTGATTGAGTTTCAGTATAGATTGTATTGAGTATTGTATTCTTTGCTTTTATAAAAATTGTGTATGTTAAGTCATTCAGCTTTTCTTTATAATATTGATCTACACAAAATTTGTGACTACTATGACAGTTTTGAAACAGATATTAGCCGACGAGAAATAGTAGTAGTGTAGAGAACAAAATTTCTGTGTGGCATTTCATTTTTGTTAAGGGAGAGTCTGTTCTGGAAACAAGGGGGAGGTGGGTAGTGTTTTAAATGATTTTTAGTAGTTGTTGACAAGAAGAAATCGCAAACACTTTTGTTACTTTTTCTCGATTTTCATTATGTCATATTTGTTGAAACCAGAGATTTTATTTTTAAAAGTGGAATGGGGGGGCTTAAGAGATGATTTGGTGAATAAGAACAAATTCTGTTCTTGTAAAGGATTAGGCTTTGGTTCTCAGCGCTCATATCTGGCAGCTCACAGATACCTCTAACTACACCTTTAGGGGAGCCAATGCCCTCTTCAGTCCTCTGAAGGCAGCTGACATGTGTGCACATAACATACATACACATAAACACACATACATGAGCAAAAATAAGATAAACCTGTTTTTTAAAAGTGGAGTGAAGGGGTTGGAGAATGACTCAGCAGCTAAGCATTCTTGTTCTTGTAGAGGACACAGGTTTGATTCCCAGAACCCACCCGCATGTGGCTCACAGCCTTCCATAACTCTAGTTCCAGGGCTCCGATGTTCCCTTCTGACCTCGACACGGACCAAACAGACATGTAGTAAAAAGACATAATGTGCAAACAGGACATTCATACACATAAAATAAAAATTTTTAGAAAGTGGTGTAAAAATAAATGTAATTATACTAAGCATAATTTGCTTATTAATAAACTTACTTTTCCCCCCAACTTATTTGTGAGAATAAAACAAAGCAATTACAATTTATTCTTTCAGAAATTTGTAATACATATTTTACTTTAAATCATTTAAATAGTTTTCTCTGTAATCAGTGATTGTGTGGCTATTTAACTGAAACTCAGAGGACAAAGCTGCATATAGTTTTAGTGAAAGTTCATATACATTCTGTGACTATAAAAATTAAGTAGACCTTGCTAACTTCATGTCACAGTTGTCATTTTTAAGTTGTTTGCTGACATCAGTTCTTATTATGTCGTACATAAATTATATGGAAGTAATAAATAGATTAAAATTGTATGTTATAGTGTTTCAAGGTCGTACATACAATTATCAGTAAAAGTGTAATTTTCTGAAGTTGGTTTTTTACTAAATGAGCCCTGGAAAGATAAAATAATCACTTGAAATTAATTCATAATTTCTTATCATTATTTTGATGTTTTCAAACTAAAGTCTAAAGTTAACTTTTAATGTATTCTAGAGTATGGCTCTGACAACTTTTTGTTGTGTTGCTGATTACAAGGAGCACACTGAAGTACTTGTTTAGTCTGGAATTTTGTTGCATGCCCTTTCTTGGGTCTGAGTTGTTTGTCATGACATTTATTTGTTATGGAAAAAAAATTTCTACAAAAAACAGAAACTAAAACCCTGTTTCTTATAATTAAGAATAGAAACTGATAACTGGAATTCAAGAAAAGTAATAGGTTAGTCTTAAGTAGTCTACATGTATTGTGGTTAAGCCTAAGATTACCTGGTTCTACACCCAGGCAAAACTGCTCTTCTGGATGTTAGGTTTTGTGTTCCTTTGACCTGTTCTTTCTTTGGGCATCATAAATATATACACTAAAAGACTAATTGCAACCTAGTGTTACACTATTCCCAAACTAAGTTTCTCTTGATCTGCCTTGTTCATACTTATAGCATCTATAATTATATACGTTGATATAAAAAAACTGTTCATGGGGCTGGAGAGATGGCTCAGCAGTTAAGAGCACTGACTGCTCTTCCCGAGGACCCGAGTTCAATTCCCAGCACCCACATGGCAGCCCACAACTGTCTGAAAAATCCAGTTTCAGGGGATCTGACACCTTCACACCAATGTACATAAAGTAAAGTTTAAATGAAAACAAACTGTTCATCTTTGCTTCTAGGATGACCTATCAGAATTATATTTGTCCTTTGTGTGCTAAATATTCTTTCTTTTTATCAAAAGAATTCCTTTGTTTATCTTTGTGTATTTCTTTTCCCAAGGTGTGTTTTCCATATCACCAAATGTAAGGAATGGCCTACCTTCCTAATGTTTATTATAATGTTGAAATACTCTGACTGTAACTTTTATAAGAAGTAAATATATAAAATTTTATATATGAAATATATAAAAATATAGATTGAGCATCTTTGCTTTTCTCCCCCACCAAAAAATAAATAAACCCAGAATTATCTCACATATAAAACATATTGAGCATCAAAATTTCAGGTTCCAAAGCATTATGAATTTTGTTATTTTGAGATTAGGGGTGTCCAGCTAGGAAAATCCATGAAAATATTTCAAAGTCTGAATAACTAAAAATCAGAAACACTTCAGTCCCATACACTCCAGATAAGAGATAGTCAAACTATGTTGCCTACTATTATTTGAAAGAGAGGTACAAGAGTAAAACAGCGAGCCACCTGGCCTGTGCTGTTGGTTAGGTGTGGGTATTTTCATTTGTTCTAGTCAGTTTCTGTGTGTTTGCTTTGAGTAGGTTTACATTTTGCTTAAAATATATTTAGTAACAGTTAAAATTTGTTTCTTATAAGCCAAAGAAGCTAGAAGTTTTGGAAGGTTGGGTCTTATTTTCAAAATATTCACTACTAGATGACAAATGGTATTGAAATTGTTCTTTGTACACATTTTCTTCAGGAGTGTGGTAAATTCTGATAGCTAATGTTAAGATTCAGAATTAAAGGTAATCAGTGTCCCAAATACTAACATTACTCTATACAGATGGGCTTCCATTGGTATGTAGATAGGTCATGATACAGTAAAGACAGACAGACGTGGGCAAAGGTGAGCCGTCTTTATCCATCCAGAGCCATGGGAGAACTGAAGCAGACCCTGAAATCAGAAAATAAGTTCTCTTTCAGTTCCCACAGCTCCCTGCAACAATGATAAAATATTGCTAGTTTCATAGAAACGATGTATTTTTCAACAGATGAAAAATTCAGACATAGTTTGGTGGCCCATACCTTTATTTCAGCAATTGCAAGGCCAGGCAGGAAGATGAGAAGAGGCAGCCTGGACACCATAGCAAGTCCCTCAGCCAGCATGAGACTGTAAGAGAGAAAGGGGGATGAGAAGAGGAAGAGGGAGGCTGGTTTAAAACTTTGTATCCAGCAATGTTTTCTTTATAATAAAAAATGTAAGATCCTTTCTTAGTCTTTACTGCGTTGCTTATATACATACTATCTTTTCTGCTGTTATTCATAGAATCTTTAGTTTAAGAAATTTCTTTGAAATAACTTATTTACCAAATTTTTATTTTAATAACAACATGTAAATAAAAATGAAGTTAATGATCCATAAATTCTAAGAATTTTTTATTATTTTAAAGTTTACCTACTAAGCTATTATTTATTTCTGAAAAAATATACTAATCAAAGAATGAGGCACAGATTTAACAAATTTTTAGATGCCTGGGGTTAATTATATTAGTTTCAAAATATGATTAAGTTACTATTTTAATGACATTCACAAAAATCTGTTGCCTTGAAACTGTAGAAGTCTTAAGTTGTATGAATTTTTGTATTTGTCATAAAGGATTAAGGGATAATCTTAGTAAAGACATTCTGTTTGTAATCTAGGAATTGTTTTATGTGGTATATGGCAAGACTAAAAATTTTGTGACAATATTTTAAAGGGATTCAATAAACATAATTTTAGTATTCTGAGAATTTTTTCCTCAAGTATTGGAGTTAAAGGCTCTCTTAGCTGACAGGTTATTTGGAACTTGGGAAAACAATGTAATGATAATAATGATAACATTTTATTATTGTTGTTTTAGAAGTGGAGCATGCATGACTATGTTTTTTACTTTTGTGTAACAGAAAGAGCAGATTGTATGTTTGGGGGTGGGGGGTGTCCTGGAGATCAAACTTGTACTGTGGTGCACTCTAGGCAAGCACTGAGTCCTGAAGTACATTTTCATTACATTTGATTAGACTTTATACTGGAATGAGCTGCTCCTTCTGTCTTAAGAGAGTCAAACAATGAAATTTGGTATATAAAAGACACAGTATAACTTTTAAAAATGTTTTCAGGATTTTGTTCTGCTACAGTAAAATAATGATGTGATGTCTCACCTGCTGCTGTGAAGTTTTTACCTTGTAACAGTGTTCACTTAAATGGTGTATCCCAAATAATGGATATTATCAGAGAATCTAGAAATTCTCTTCTTAAAATAACTAAAAATGACTTTAAAACATAGTCAAGGAGTTCAGGCAATAAATTGTGTAGACAAAATCTACAAGGTACTACGAATCTACTGTTTTTAGAACTGAAGATTCAGTTCATAGACAGTGAACCAGAAATCTTCTGAGTTAGAAATAGAATCAAACAAACAGAAATGCATAGCTGCTAAAAAGTGCTTCACAGTCTACTATAGTAGATTTGGGTTAGTATAAACGTGTTATCATATTTCAGAATACTGTAGTTCTTCTTCCCCCCTGTGGTCGATAATATAAACCACTAGAATGAAAAGCCCAAAGACATTTTTGTCCATGAAAGTTGCTCAACACAAAATTTATCTGAGTAAAGTGCTTATCATCTCCTTCACAGGAGACTGAGGCAGGAGGAGCCAGAGGTCAGGGCCACTCTGGGCTATGTTAGTTATAAGTTCTAGCCCAGGTTAAGGTATAGAACAAGACCCTGTCTCAAACAACAAACAGAAAGACAAGATTTATCTTTTTTTTTTTAAAGTGCCACGTTTCTGAGAATGCCTATAATATAACTTCTTTATTCGATTTTATTTTTAACATTGTGTGTTAGCTTTTAAGTTCCATGTGCACTGTTAATTAACATCTGAAGAGTGTGAATTCTGGATTAAAGTATAATGACAAAGTCAGGGTATTTTGTTACTCTATCATTTGCTTTTCTTTGGTAACACAACTGCATCTACGTTTTACTTTTATTTTTCTCTCTTTTATATGTCTTATTAGATGTAGTAAAAGATTGTGTTCTTAATTGTATTTGGCAGAGTTAGGACTCTTGATTGTTTTAATAATAAAATAATCTAAGGTGAAAATATGACTTATAGCTAGTCTTGGGTCATTTATATATAAACTAATGTGTGTATTACAAGTTCTATTCATTTGTATTCTTATACTTATGTAACCAAAATGCTATTGAATTATTGATATAATATATTAATTATTGAAGTTCAGAAGCATATAGATCTCAAATTTTAGTTTTAAAAATAGTCATCCTGTTTTAAAAAATATATATATTTTGTTTTTAGTAAGATAAAAATATGTCTGTTACTGATACTGAATATTTATCTTTAAATTTCAGATAAACCTTTGAAAAAAAGAAAACAAGATTCTTACCCACAGGAGGCTGGGGGTGCTACAGGAGGTAATAGACCAGCTTCTCAGGAGACGGGTTCTACGGGAAATGGGTCAAGGCCAGCATTAATGGTTAGCATTGATCTTCATCAGGCAGGAAGAGTGGACTCTCAGGCTTCTATTACTCAGGATTCAGACTCCATAAAAAAGCCTGAAGAAATCAAACAGTGTAATGATGCACCCAGTTCTGTTCTTCAGGAAGATATTGTTGGAAGTCTTAAGTCTATACCAGAAAACCATCCTGAGACACCTAAAAAAAAGTCTGATCCTGAGCTCTCCAAAAGTGAAACGAAACAAAATGAAAGTAGGTTGTCAGAATCTAAACCAAATGAAAACCAACTGGTGGAGACAAAGTCAAATGAAAGTAAGTTAGAAACTAAAACTGAAACCCAAACAGAAGAACTTAAACAGAATGAAAACAAAGCTGCAGAACCCAAACAAAATGAGAGCACTGTAGTTGAGCCTAAGCAGAATGAAAGTAGACCATGTGACACAAAACCAAATGACAACAAACAAAACAATACCAGGTCAGAAACAACAAAATCAAGACCTGAAACCCCAAAGCAGAAAGCTGAAAGCCGGCCTGAAACTCCAAAACAAAAGGGTGAAGGTCGGCCTGAAACCCCAAAACAGAAGGGTGATGGACGACCTGAGACTCCAAAGCAAAAGGGTGAAGGCCGGCCAGAAACTCCAAAGCAAAAAGGTGAAGGCCGGCCTGAAACCCCAAAACACAGGCATGAAAATAGGAGGGATGCTGGAAAGCCATCAACAGAGAAAAAGCCTGATGTGTCTAAGCATAAACAGGATATCAAATCTGACTCACCTCGCTTAAAATCAGAAAGAGCTGAAGCCTTAAAACAGAGACCTGATGGGCGATCTGAGTCATTAAGACGTGACCATGATAGTAAACAGAAATCAGACGACAGGGGTGAGTCAGAACGACATCGGGGGGATCAGTCAAGGGTTCGAAGACCAGAAACACTGAGATCTTCTAGTAGAAATGAACATAACATTAAATCTGATGGTTCAAAACCTGAGAAGCTAGAAAGAAAACACAGGCATGAATCAGGGGACTCACGGGACAGAACTCCTGGGGAACAAAAATCAAGACCAGATAGTCCTCGTGTAAAACAAGGAGATACTAATAAGTCAAGACCTGGTTTTAAATCACCAAATAGTAAAGATGACAAAAGGACAGAGGGTAACAGAAGTAAAGTAGACAGTAATAAAGCGCACACTGACAATAAGGCTGAATTTCCAAGCTATTTGTTGGGGGGCAGGTCTGGTGCATTGAAAAATTTCGTCATTCCAAAAATCAAGAGGGATAAAGATGGCAATATTACTCAGGAAACTAAGAAAATGGACATGAAAGGAGAGCAGAAAGACAAAGTAGAAAAAATGGGATTAGTTGAAGATCTAAACAAAGGCGCTAAGCCTGTAGTTGTTCTGCAAAAACTGTCGCTGGATGATGTCCAGAAGCTAATTAAAGATAGAGAGGATAAAGCAAGAAGCTCCCTTAAGTCTATCAAGAATAAGCCATCCAAGTCAAATAAAGGTAAGAAGACTCCCTGTCACTGTGTTTTTAAGTTTGCTAAATATAAGCAATAAAAATCTTCAAAACTGAATCATATCATGCTGATACATGAAAATGCAGGATTCATATAAGACAGCAGTGAATTATTTTCAGAAATATAAATTAAATTTTTTTAGTAAACTTTTCTTCCAGTGTACTTCAACTAGTCATAGCAGTCATGAATTTTACTTTCTGTCTGGGTATAGAAAGACATTCTCTGTGCTTTCCGGTATTTCTGAAAATTACTTGTTAATCAAGTGCATGATGTGTTATGGTAGACATTAGACTTAAGAAGATGTTTTGACTATAGAGATACACTATTCAATGAAGTACTTAGTTTCAAACAGCTCAGTAAAGCTATATATGGCATGCAAGAACAAGTTTTATGATTTTTAATTGTCATACACTATAGACTTTATGTTTTAATTATTAATGAATCACTTTAATTTTTATTATTTATAAAGTTATTTAAAAGTTTTTTCCTGGGGAGGCAGTTGGTCAAATAGGTTTTGTAACTTAAGAATATAAAAAGGTAGGGAATGGTGCTTCCTTCTAAAACTGGTTTAAATTGTTGGTTTGTGAAGTTGAAGCTGGTGTATTTTTGCATGGTTTGCTGAATTAAGTTCTCTAGTTAGTTACCCGACTAAAATTAAGTGCTGAGAATATAATTTCAGTTTCTGGAGAAAATGTAATCTTATTCCTTTGTATAACTGTTTGAAATACAGGTTTGGTTTTGGTGTTGTTTTTTTTTAATGGTTCCATGTGGCAAGACCTACTTAAACTGGTTTTAATCTGATAATACAATCTAAATAAAATATAGTTCTGAAGGCAGTAAAGCAAAATGTTTGTTTAATTTTAGGTTTTCATTCCGTGACCATCACTTAAAACTTTACTTATAAACAAATATATGAAATCTAAAATTACTGTCCAGTGTGGTAGTAGTAGCCTTTTGGCTATTTTAATTGAAATTAACATAAATTAAATGTCAAAATCTGTTTTTCTGTAGTCAAGTATGATTATTGACTATATTGTTCAGCACAGAGAAGATCTGTATCATCACAGAGTTCGACTGTGTAACATTTCAGTATAGTAGAAGAGGAGGGTATAATTATGACTATTCGGAGCATACTATTGGAGCAGTCTACCAAGGAAAATAGTATTATAAAAGTCTCTTCATTCAAAGTGACTTATGGCTAATCTGTTTTTACTTTTCCTAGATTCATATCAAACGTTCACTTTTGTTTCTCAAAAATGAAGATTATTTTCTGAATCACTATCATCTGTGCCCTTCTTGGGTTGTTAGAGCAGTCAGAACTAGAAAACTAATAGGTGGTATTTAACTTGAATGTGTCTTTCTGCAATTGTTTCTTAAAATAATACAAAGTGATATTGAGTATATGACTGGCACAAGAATTGTTTCTTTTAAATGAAGTTTGTTTGTTTGCTTGTTTGATAGGTGAAGATTTCCTTTAATTCTCACTGAAGGTTTTAGGACATCTTATATTTACAGAGAGTGTAGTTTGGAGGGTAATCCAGCACTCAGGAGGCAGGAGCAGGCAGATCTCTGTGAGCTTGAGGCCATCCTGGTCTACAGAGTGAGTTCTAGGCCAACTAGCTCTACTGTTTCAGAAAACAAAGCAAACAAACGAAAAACCAGTGAAAAAACTCAGAATACAGGTGCTTGCTGTGCAAGCCTGGCAGCCTGAGTTCAAGACCCAGAATGTACATGTAGAAAGAGAGAGCTAAGTTTATAAATTGTGTTTGCTTTCTTTCTTTTTTTTTTATTTTTATTTTTATTTATTTATTTATTTATTTTGGTTTTTCGAGACAGGGTTTCTCTGTGGTTTTGGAGCCTGTCCTGGCACTGGCTCTTGTAGACCAGTCTGGTCTCGAACTCAGAGATCCGCCTGCCTCTGCCTCCCAAGTGTGTGTTTACTTTCTTTACACAAATATTGAACCAAGCATGCCAGGCTTATACACACTTCATGGACATATGCAGGCACACACAATAAAATAAATAAAATTTTAAAATAAGAATATGTATATAATTTAATAGAGTAAGTAGAAAGGTGGAAAGTGTCAACTGCCTCGCTTTTGAAGCTCTGTTTTAACAAAGTCCTTTACAGCTGCTAAAGACCATTAAGAGGTGTGTAGAGGTGGGTGTGATGGTGCAAGCCTGTGATTCTACGGTCTGCACCTGGGCAGCAGAGGCAGGAGGATCCCAGCAAGATGTAGGCCAGGCTGGTCTACATAAGGAGTGGGAGTTTCTTGCCACCAAAACTAGATATGATATCCTATACAAAGAAGGAGAGGGAGAGGCAGGGAAGTCTCTGTGACCTGTAGGCCGGCCTGGTATATAGAGTGAGTTCTAGAACAGCCAAGACTCCATAGCAAGACCTGTTTCAAAACACAAAGCAAGCAAAAAGAGTATATTATGGGGCCAGTGAGAAGGCTCGGGGGGCAAAGGCACTTGCCGAGAAGGAGCTACAAACTACAAAGATTCAAACTCCAAATTGTTTTGTTATTTTGCATGGTTTTTCCACATGTTTTTAATGCTAATGCATGTTTCTTATATGTATATGCTTGATATAATATACTAAGTATATTGATATAATATAATAAGTATACTAATAAATAGACTACGTATCTACCTATTAGAGAGAGAGAGAGAGAGAGAGAGGAGGAGGATATTTGTGTGTGTATATATATATATTATTTGTATACATATATTAATAGATCTGCGATTACAATCTGCAGAATTTTGGGGATATTTTGTTTTCTGAGACAGAGTCTCACTATGTAGCCCTGGCTATCCTGGAACCCACAGAGAATATATTTACAGAGAATGTAGTTTGGTGGGTAATCCAGCACTCAGGAGGCAGGAGCTGGTTTAGGCAAGGCTGGTCTCAAACTCACAGAGATATACTTGACCCTGCCCCCATCCCATGTGCTGTGACTAAAGGTGTCACACAGCCTTCACTTAGCTAGGACTTTAGTAGGAATATCTTTCCATTCTCAGATTTACTTCCAGACAGTACATTACTGGGGAGTGTGGGTTATGTCTCAGAATCAGCATCTATTGTTTGTTTTTAATGACATTCTATTTTTGTATATGTTTTATATCTCTGTTACTAAGCTGACACAATTAGACAATTGTGTATGTTATTATTATTTGTAGTTGAAGCCCAGTTAGGTAAAAGAATTAGTCTGAATATTCCTGGGATACTTTTATAGTTACTTTTTGTCCTAGCACAGAAATTCTTAGTAACTTCCTTTGTTGAAAGAACCATAAAAATCTACCCTCCAATATTTTACTTTAATGTTTATATAGTTAATACTCACTCTTTAGCATAACTTGAAATTCTTTAGATATGCTTTAGGCCAATAAATTTTCAATGAATAGAGAGGTATAAATTAATTTAGGTTACTGACATAATTTAATTTTTTATATGAGAGTATTGAATGTAAACTGATAGTTACATTTGACCAGTGAGGTAATATGTATGTAGACTTAATATCTTGTGTATTGCTTCATACATAATAAGTGCCTAATAAATGAATTGTGACTATGTTGCTGTTATGCTCAGTAAAGGCTTTTGTGTATAGGTTGAAAGTATATACTGAAAAAAAGCTGTGCAGTGGTGGCACACACTTTAATCCCAGCATCTGGGAGGCAGAGGCAGGCAGATTTCTGAGTTCGCTGCCAGCCTAGTCTACAGAGCTAGTTCCAGGACAGCCAGAGCTACACTGAGAACCCTTGCCTTAAAAAAAAAAAAAAAAAAAAAGCAAACAAGGAAAAGTATATAGTGATCTCTTACATTCCCACAAGTTACATTATAACAAGATCTACTTAATTTCCAAATTGTTGTTCTCTAAACTTTGTATTAACTTTCTTTGCCCTGCCAGCTGCCTGACTTCTGTTAGAATACAAAAGAAACCTAGTCATATTCCTGTGTGTTCACTTTCCTTCGGCCTTGTTTTGAGTTGTAGTCATTACACAATAGATTCCATGTCAGTCTTGTTTCAGCATATCTTTTTGTTCCTGTGATACAAAGGAGAACCTTTTAATATCTTAAATTTGTATCAGTATATAAAATGCCAAAATACTTGTTTTATCAGACTATTACATAGAGTATATCTACAAATAAAATATTAAATAATGAAATGATCCTTTAAAAGTGGCATGATAGCTAACTTGCCTTACATAGACCTTAACAGTTTAATAGATACTCAGAAGTTATCTCAGAAATTCTTCACTAGAGGGTTGGGGGATGGATCCTTAGATAAGAGCACTGACTGGTCTTCCAGAGGACCCAGGTTCAATTCCTAGCACCCACGTGGTGGCTCACAACCATCCATAACTCTAGCTCCAGAGATCTAATGCCATCATCTGACGTCCACAGGCACCAGGCATGCACATGGTACACATACATATGTGAAAGCGAACACACAAAAGGACAAAAATAAAATTTTTAAATCTTTGAAACAAAACTATTTTTAAAAGGGAAGGTTATAAAATGTTTTTTGCTTCTCCTCCCTCTGATTTCTCTCAGTTACCTTATTCTCCATTACTTGATTTAGTGTCTCCAAGAATATCCTTTACTATTTGTGTGGACATCTCTCTTTGTTGTTGGTGGTGGTGTATGTGGGTTTTTATTATGCTCATGTGTGTGCACTTTGGTGTGGGTGTCAGAGGTTAATATCAAGTGTCTGCTGTAATGGATCTTCGCTGTATTTACTGAGGCATGGTTTCTTACTGAACCTGAAAGTTGCTCACCTAGTTATCGGGGTCCAGTGCTAGCCCGGACCATAAATTATTTCTCTGGACCAGACCCCAACATAAACTATCTCTCTTGACCGGCGTGGAGGCGCAGGAATAAAGACACAATTCACATGGCTTTATCGGGAGGGAGATTCTCAGAGATCCCTCATGAAATCCTGAGTTCACATCCTGAAGAATTCTTCTGCTTTACTCCCCAAACAGCCTTATATATCAAGACACAAACTGAGGGGGAAAATCCATAGCATTCTGTTTCCTAGTAACCAGGTGAATGGCTTTTAGTCACGTCCACATCTACCTGTGCTGTCTGTCACAGCTTCCTGGTCAGTATCTAGCTCTGTCACGTAGGCTGAATTATTATTTCTTTTCAGGCATCCTCCAGATTACAAAGAAAGGAGCAGAGCAACATCCTGACCTTTTGTTAGGGTAGCAACAGCCTGTCTGGAAGGTTACCTGACCACTTTGGGTGGGGAACTATGACTTGGCTGTCACACCATATAGAAATAAGGGCCTACAATCCATTATTTCTTATTAATTTTAATAAAACCTGTGCTTCTGCAACTGAACAGACAGTTATGCCTGGCTTGGGCAAAGACCTCTTCATTTACCCAAATTTCCCCTCTCTGGAGCAAGCATCCATATATGAGAGTTCCTGTCTTAGGCATCTGAGAAGAAGAAGCTTCAAACCCGTCATTGACTGCTGATCTCTGTGAAGAAAAAAGATTAAGGGAGAGAGATACCTTTTGGGCTCTGTATCTCAGAGCCATACTTTCTTGTCAGGATAAATTATAATATTTATGAATAATCATGCTCCCAAAGGCTATAGTCTCCTGTTTAAAGGAGAAGAGAATCGCCTGAGTTGAGAATGCTTCTTTAGCTAGTATAGAACAGCTCTTAAATCTTTTACGTTGTATCAAAATCTAAAATTCTTAACATATGCATTAAAGCCCAACATTTACAGGGTGTATCAAACCTCTCTCAACATAGTTTCAAACATTATCATTATGCCAATACCATGATTCTCGGCGTTGTTGGTCAATACCAACTTTTTTCAACATCTTATATGCAGTTACAAATATCATCAGGTCAGTACCTAGCTGTCACACCGTATAGAAATATGGGCCTACACCTGTTGCTAGTCTGGCTAGCCAGTCTCCTCTAAGCACTAGTGTGATAGATGAGCCCCATCTGGCTCTTATATGGGTGTCAGGGATGTGGGCATGCCTCACACTTACTTGGCAAGAGCTTTATCGACTGAGCTGTCTTCTTTTTAAAGCTAAGTTTCTCTGGGTAGGAGTGTTGACTAGCAATGATGTAATCAGTGTCGTTTGGTCTGATGATAGCTGTTCTTATTAGAAGTACTCAGCATCAGTACTACAAAACGTTATCATTTGTAGTTGTTGAACTACTATGTGCTGCCATTAAAATGTGTTGTTTTTTACCCCACCCTTACCAGTCTCATTTAATAGAACAATGCTTTGCTCAGCTTCTGTGGAGAATGTTGTTTCTGAGTGAGTTTGTAGCATAGTCTGAATTCTTGAACTAGGGAATAGGATTCTGTTTTCTTTACTATAAATCATACTACTAAGCATCTTTAATAATACCACAATAGAAATTGGTTTCGTTTTAGCAGATTCATGATGCTCATTTCAAAAATCTCACATAAAGACTTTAGTGTTGATAATATCTGTAGAAAGTGTTGGGAGGATATTTTTTATAGAGTTTTTCATGTGTGTATCTACTAGTTAGGTGTGATTTTAGAAGAGTATTTTGAAGTTTTGTGTCCATTATTTCCATTTGTGAAAGAAAATTTTTGGTCAAATTATATGCAGTAATTATTATTAATGTAAAGAGATTTGTTCAGTAGAGACTTTCATACAAATTAAATGGATTGAGCTGGAGATTGAGCTCTGTGTGGTGTTTGCTCCAGAGTAGCTGAGGCTATAGGTTCAATTTAGTACCACAATGAGAGAGATGAACATATACTGAAGGTATTCTTACTACTTAAACAGTTTGTAATTCAAGTCACCCCACAGCACAGTTTCTGTAGGGTTCTCAGATATGCAGAAATAGGCATCTTATATGTCTTAGTTACTCTTCTGTTATGGGATAAAATACTCTTACCAAACCCACTTACGTGGGAAGAGGGATTTATTTATTTCAAGTCCATCATGGCAGGTAAGTCAACATAACACAAACTAAAGCAGCCAGTCACATTGTAGCCTTCAGGATGTGGGAGCGTGGAATACTGGTGCTCACCTAGCCTATTCCTTTTTACATAGTCCAGGACCTGGGAATGCCTCTACCAAATCTTGGAAGGGTCTTCCCATCTCATATTTACTCAGTCAAGTCAGTCCCTTAGAGGATTAACTAGAAGCTAACCTGCTCTAAATAATTCCTCACTGGTATGCCCAGAGGCTTGTCTCAGAGCTGATTCTAGATCTTGTCAGGTTGATAATATTAGCCATCGCATATTTGATGACAGAAAGGGTTAGCAAATAACTCTCATAAAAAATGTTCTTCTTTTGTGAAAGAAATGAACTTTAACATACACAAATCCCTATTCTAAAAGAAATAATGTGGCCTTGCTGAAGAGTTTGTGCAGCTGACAAGACAATAAATTTTACTTGATTATAAAACACGTATTCTAAATGCAGGCTTTCCTACCTTTTCCAACAAATACTCTGTCTTCCCATGTTTCAATTTTTTTGAATTTCTCATTTAAACTTACTTATATAAATTATAGTACTGGAAATAGTGGAATCCAAACTTTGGAAAATAAAAAACCTTTCAAAGCTTTGTACGTTCATTTTTGAAAACTGAAAAACCAGCTTTCTTCTGCTCTGTACGGTTAGGAGGAGCAAATGGATATTGTAATAAGAGCTGTACTGTATATACAGGAATGCAGCCAATCCAATTTTAAAATGTCTTCATCTGTCTATTGTGTGTAAGCAATGTGTTCTTAGGATGTTCCTGCTGCACTTCATTACTGTCATGATATGTACATGGCAGGAAAAGGGTCATACAATCCCTAATTTCTACTTTTCTGTCTCGCGTAGTATGTTGTCATTTACATTACTTACCAGAAAACAAGTTCTGACAGTCTTCCATGTAGTAATTTGGCAACTGAACATTGAAATTTTTATAATGTTGATGTCAAAATTAAAACTATAATGCTAGCCAAGCGGTGGTGGCGCACGCCTTTAATCCCAGCACTCAGGAGGCAGAGGCAGGCGGATCTCTGGGAGTTCGAGACCAGCCTGGTCTACAAGAGCTAGTTCCAGGACAGGCTCCAAAACCACAGAGAAACCCTGTCTCGAAAAACCAAAAAAAAAAAAAAACTATAATGCTAACCCTGGGTTTTCTTTTGCCTGTTTCATTTATAATATTGTTCTTTCATGGTACAAGTCAACTAATCCCTTGATATTTGTCTTCATTAAGTAAACTGCTTTACAAGAACATATGCTTGACATGCTCAAGATACTAGTTTCAGTACCCAGTAACTCCCCCAAAAACATAACAGAAGATTTTGTGATGATCGAAATTTTATAGATTGTTTAGTGATAAGATATGTGGGACTGTTTCATTTTTAACTAAGTATATGTGATGTGGATCGGAGGAGGCCTGCAAGCTTTTTCTGTAAATGACTGTAAGTAAATATTATTGTTGTTTCAGTACCAACAATTTTTGTAGTTATCTTTCAATGTGATCAACTCTTCTTTGGGGGCATTTTAAGGGTATAGTGGCCGAACTAAAAATCGTTAGTGTAGCTCTTTTATTTTGTTGAATAATATTCAACAGTGGTATTGCTAAAAAGTTTGAAGACTACTTGTTGTATTAGCAGAGTCTGAGTGTGCACAGGTCAGAAAATGGTGTGTGTGTGTGTGTGTGTGTGTGTGTGTGTGTGTGTGTGTGTACCTCGGAAGCAGAGCTTGAATTGATAAAAAATAATCTCAGGACCATAAGACTTCCAGCAAAAGTTCTTGGGAGACAGAGGCAGATGAATCTTTGTGAGTTGGAGACCAGCCTGATCTTCGTAACAAGTTCCAGGCCAGCCAGAGCTCCATAGTTACTTGAAAGAAAGAAACAAAGAAAGGACAATCATAAAACTAATTTTGTAACTTGCTTCTAAGTCACAGCTTGAACGTTACCAGGTAACGGCTTGGTGAGATGGCTCCACAGGTAACAACCCTTTACCAAACCTGATAACCTGTGTTATCCTTAAGAACCAAATAGTGGAAGAAAAGAACCAACTCCTTAAAGTTGTCCTCTGACCTCCACACATGCACTGTGGCATGCATATTTCTGTTTGTGTGCATGCATACTCACATTACATAAAAATAATGTGAAAGAGAAAATGACTAGGAAATTAAAAAGAAGACACAGTGGTGCATAAACTGCTAAAACTCTTACTTTGAGGACTGTTGCTTCGATGTCATCAGATAGAGTACTTGCACCGTTTACCCTGAGAACTCTTCTGATGCCAAGATAAATGGCTGGTAGCTCTCCATCCCCCCTCCCTTTTTTTTCTTTTCTTTTCTTTTTCTTTTATTTTTTTTTTAAGACTGAACAATGATTAGGTTTCCTGGCAGCGTTTAAGACAACTACATTCTTAAGCAAAATTAAGGCAATTTTATACACTTGTGCTGTGTCCTTCTCCCTTAAATTAAGACCGTGTCTTGTGACCTGACTTATGCACAGATCCTTTTTCTTATTACGCTGGCAACCAGTAACATTTCACTTGATTGCTATTTTGACTTAATGTGTGAGGCTCTGCCAAAAGTTGTAGTTTTCCCTCCCAATTTTCTGTCGTTTTATTTTTATCAAATTAGTGCTCAAACATACACCAACCTCTTTTGTGACCTCGGGTTTGCATTCACGAGCTCTCAATATCCACTCACTGGGAAGTTCAGTCCCTGGTTGAGTCCTCTGCTCACCCTCAGTCACTAGACCTGTGTCTTCCATAGAACCCTGCCATCTGTGTCCATAGCAGAGCAGAAGACTGAGAAGGCTTGAAGAGCCTTTGTGAGACTGAGTAAAACCTTCAAAACAGCAAAGGGTATATTCTCAAAATTGGTTTTCATTCTGTATCTTAAATAATGTAGACTCTTGGGATTGGGAAATATATCTTAATACCCATTTATTTTTCTGTCATGATTTGTTTTTTTTTTAATGTAAGCACTGTTATTTGAATGTTACAAGAGGTAGTGTTAATGTTGGTTACAAGTTGCTGATATTTTCTGCTGTAAACTTAAGAAACTATTTGATTCCATTTTATAAAATCTATTATGTAAGGCATCAATTCTAGTCTTCCACACAAAGGTTTACATAGGTAAGTAAAGTTAGGTAAAATGGTCACCTTTATTAGTCCTCAAAGGTAAATTATCTTGAAAAACATAGTATTTGCTACTTCTGCTTTTATTTTAAGTAGTCAAAATAATACTAACAAATATTTTCTTCATAGAAACTATGTGAATGTTTTATGTCTTTAGGTTTATATGGTGTTAATGATTCTCAGTATAGTTTGTTGATAGATTTTTCTGTCATTACTCTTTAATTGGAAAATGTGAAACTATCATAACAGGCTTGAATTCATTTACTATTTTCATTTGTAATCATTTTAAAATATTTTGATTTATTGATCCTACTTTACAGACTCTTGTCATATTTAAAATGTTCACTGTTTTGTCCTTACAAAGAAATTTTTGTGATTCTAAAGGCACTAATTTGCTTCTCAAATAGACAGTGGCAGGTAAAGATCTATAAAGCTCTTACCCAGCCACCGTAGGCAACTGTCAGAACTATACCGGAGTATAAGGAGGTGGTAAGTGCCCTCCGACTTACCATGTGTACTGAAGATCTGCTTTTGTTCCAGGCTATGGAAACCTGCCCTAGACCTAGTAAAGACTTTAGTCTTTAAAAATTTATGACATAGAGATGCCAATGTAACTCAGTGGTACAGTGCTTACCCAAAATTACATTAATTTTGTTATTACATTAATAACATTGATTTTTGAGGTTATATAAATATATACATGTATGTATAAAATTTTTGTGTTTAGGGTTAATATTTGTGTTGTAAATATAAAAAGATTTGTTTTTATAGTGCTAAGTTGGTTAAATTTTATCTTCAGATTTAAATTTCTTTTTTACCTTTCATTAATAGGTAGTATAGATCAATCAGTGTTAAAAGAATTGCCCCCCGAACTCCTGGCAGAAATTGAATCTACCATGCCACTTTGTGAACGTGTGAAAATGAACAAACGCAAGCGTAGCACAGTTAATGAAAAGCCAAAATATGCTGAAATCAGTTCAGATGAAGATAATGATAGTGATGAAGCTTTTGAATGTAAGTATCATTTAACTGTTTTTAGGAATTAAAGGCAGATTAATATGTGTCACATAATTTGGGGGTTAACAAGAACACAGTTACCGTAATGTTTAATAACCTAGTATAGTAAGATTTTTTTCTTTATGCTTTAAAATTATATGAAAGATGAGATCAGTTGGCACCAAGAAAACAATTTAGATGAGCTGTAATTAGTAACGGAAAACACCAAGTATGTGTCTATTTGTATTTAACCTATATTGGACTCCTGATATATACTAGGCATTGGAAATAAAATTACAAATAAAAATGTGACCCCCTGTCTCACAGTCTCAGTCTGTTGGGGGAAATATGTGATTAATAATTGTAGTACAATGGTAATAGTGAATGCAGGGTGCTGTGGGAGCACATTGGCATCAATATCAGTGGGGGTTCGGAGAATGCTTACTGGAAGAGGTGACACTTGAGTTGAGTCCGGAAGGACACGTAGGAGATAGCCAGATAAAGAAATATTTAAAACCATACTATCACTAAATTATGAATGGCTTAGCCACATTGTGGATTATCTGTGTGGTTTGGACCTGGCTTCTCCGTTTTGCCCAGCTGTGTCCTGGAATTCCTCCCTTGTTTCACTGTTTTCCAGAGCTGGCTTCTTCACTACACAGCTACCTCTCTACAACACTGTGATCACCTGTCTTTGCACTAGACTTGCTATACCTCGCCTGTCTTCCTACTGGTCCACTGAAAAAGTTCTTCTCTTTTATCCCTATCTTCCTTCTTCTGGAGCAAGAGAATTGAGCCTAGCCAAGAGGGGTCAGCAACCTTGTTTGACTTAAACGGCATTCAGTGGAAACAGACTATGGGAGATCTTCACTTGTGTGCCAACTGACTTAGTCATAATGACCAAAAGAAGTGGGAAGACCACCAGTGTGTTCTACCTTTTCCACCTAGTGTCTGTAGATTGAGGTGTGACAAGCAAGGGCAGGAAGGACAGATGCATGCTGCCATTTTTAAGTGTATATTGCCGATGGAAGCTCTTCACCTCCTCCAAAGTTTTTAATCAATGTTCATTTATTCATCCTTTTAAAATTGTGAGCTCTTCAGCTAGAGCAGTAGACTATGATAATGAACAAATTTTAACAGTTTTAAAATTGAAATATACAACAAGATAATATGACATGTGTGATTGTTATAATTTGTATTATTATGAGATGTATTAACAATACAGTATATTAAAATGACTAAAGTTTTTTTTAATTATATCAAACATTCTGGTGATATAAGGACATGGTTAGTCTGAAAAAATAAGAGAAAGGAAGCATGGTGGCCGAGAAACTCACTCCCTTTTATTTGTCTATTCCTTCTCCTTCCCCCTATTCTTTCACCATTTCTAAATTCCTTACTTGCAGCTTCATTATAAATTTCACTTTGTGTCTAGTTGCTTGCTAGTGGCTGCCTGCATTGCTAAGTTTGTAAGGATTATGAAATAACCAAATAGTGGAAGGGTAACATAAGCAGAAATGTTCACTGACTGTAAAATAAGGAAGAGCAGAGCCACACATTTGTCATCAATGCAGACAAAATTCCTTTCTTTTTCCCCCCTTTCTGTTGCGGGTGATGTCTCATTTTATGAAAGCATGAAGCTTCATTCTAAAACCATGGATGCCATTATAGCTGTGTCCAAATATATTGGAAACTAATATTGAGAGAAATTGGTCTTCAAACCTCTACTAGGAAAAAGGAAATTTTCTCTGGATATTTAAAAAGATGTCCAAGTAGCTTACTGTTTTACTTGGTTTATTTCAGTCTAATTAAGTATAAAACAAGAACCTGCTGGTTCAAGTGGTGAAAGGTGTTCAATTGGTAATTTATAAAAATTGGTAATTTGGTAAAGAACCAAATTGTCATGTTGTCATAACAATAATCAAAAGATACTATGGTACAAAATTTAAAAGTATCACAAGAACAGTGGTTGGAAGAATTATGTTACTTTGAGGTAGACTTTGTGAAATTTAAGATTTCCCTTAAGTTCAAAAAAGTTTACTAAAATCTAAAGCTTAACGAAATAGTTTTGTTTTAAAAAAATAATAATAATGATAAGGTCACTAGTGCCCAGAAAAGATAGATAACAGATATGAGAGAGTTGGCGCTTAAATTTGGAAAGGGGAGGCAGAGAACACTGAGTCCATACTTTACGTGTGTGAGTCTCAGTTGTGCTCCTTCTAGAGCAGAGAGAAAAATAAAGGACAAGCTAGCCAATGAATTGTAACCCTACTAACCTCATGGAATACATAATGTGTCACACATTGTGAGGTTAGGTTATTTCACTCTGTTCTAATCCAAACTACCCAAACTTTAATGAGTATGACACGAAGATGCTCTAAGGCCTATAAAGAATAATGAGTGCAGCAAACTGTATAATTTTTAATAACCACAAGATTTATCATGCATTTTCTAGTGATAGAATTGAAGGCAAGTATAGATTTCTGTGAAATTAATTAAAATATAGAAAGAGTATAATAGATTGTATAGTTTTGGTTCATACGTATAAGGTCTTATACTTGACATTATAGCATGCTTCTTTCTGAGCAAGTTTGTTAGTTGCCAAATCCTTATTTGGTAGACAATTCAGTAACTGTTGACATGTTAGCATTTAGTGAGTATTATATAAACACATTACCCATCTCAGCAGATTTCTCCCACTTTCTCTAATAAATGAGACAACTCGTTTAAATGGTGTTCTAGAGCATACCCTAATCATAAATGTGCGAAGGAGGGCCTGCCTTCCTCACATTTATTATAGTCAAATCAAATTTGTATCTAATTATGAAGGAAATGATTGAAGATTTGAATATATTCATTCTCATACAGTCGTTCTTAATAACAACTCTTCCTGTGACAAAACTGTCCCCAAACTAGTTCAGACCAAATGACCCCTTTCTGTCTAATCTGACAGAAACAAACCATCTCATGAGTAGGAATAATGATGGCTGTATATGGGTTAAGATTACCAGATTTAAACATTTATTGTCCACACTAGTAGTACTAACACAAATATAATAGGGTGTACGGGCCAGATTGACAGCCTTAAATCTAAGCCACATAGTGTGTTCAAGAGAGCTGTCTGAAAATTTGTATATTGATCATAGTTAGGAATTCAGGAAAGAAACCAGACAGGAGGAAAGGCTTTTTAAAAACAATCCAACAAACTAGAGAGTTATCTTTGTCACCAGCAACTTGTCACTATAGTAACTGGTGTAGGAACCAGCAAGATCGTTCATCTGTGAAAAGGCACTTGTCACACAAGCTGGCAACCTACGTTCAACCTCGGAACACACCTAAGGTGGGAGGGGAGAGCCGACTCCAGAGCTGCCCTCTGAGCTACACATATACATGCACATAACCATACACATGCAGAGTAACAATAAATAAATATTTTTAAATGCTGTTGTGATAGTCCTAAGACACATCCGTCCTACCTGTTTTTAACTGGTGGTGCCTGTGCTGAAAACCAAGTGTAGTGTGTATTTTTTGCTCGCACTGCCCTCTAGCTTTCACTGCAGAACTGTCATTTTTCCTACTGTAATGTAATGCTTTCTTAGAGCTCAGAATCATTTTCAACTTAATACATTAGTTGCTATGTCAGATGAAATTGTTTGCCACAGTCTCCTGTCAGTATTGGTGATTTTAGCAGAATGCATCTATGCTTTGGAAAGATGGGGGGAAGTTTGAAGGTACCATATAAAAATGCTTATGTAGCATGCATAAGCTTAGAAACTTTCCTTGAGTTAGCTCGTCAATTGTCAGAGAACTGTTTCAGTGTATTAGTGTTTGCAGTTTTGATATATACTATCTCTGTAGGTTTGTGATGTTAGGTTATCAGAGTCTCTGGAATTTATTGCTAAGTTAAGTATAAACTTAGCTGTTGATTGGTGAAATACTTGGTTACTCATATTCTGTAACAGTATCTCAAAGTTGACTATTTTCTCCCCAAACCCTTCTCCCCCCAAAAAATATAAATGGTGGTTGGTTGTTTTTTTTTTTTAACCAAATTCTAAATAAAGGTTGTTTTATAAGTCTTAATTAATCTTGAATTTTCTATATAATCCTTGCTGATGTGCTGAAACCTTTGACTGAAATGTACACTGTGTTTTCATTCTCAGAACCTTCCTGTTGCTTTAATAGCTTCATGTAAAAATCTCTTTTTTAGCTTAAATAATGCTAAAATTCATGGTATCCTCTCTATACCAAAATTTAATCTTCTGCTAGATAAATGTTTTAGAATTTATAGACCCTCAGAATGAAGATGTAGTTCATTGTAAAGTACAAGTTTTGACAGTCTTTTAAAGTGAGGTAAATTATTTGTCATGGGGATTTGCTTCTAGCCTCTAGGAAACGGCATAAAAAGGATGACGATAAAGCTTGGGAATATGAAGAACGTGACAGAAGAAGCTCTGGGGATCATAGGAGAACTGGCCACTCACATGAAGGAAGAAGGAGCTCGGGTGGCGGTCGTTACCGAAACCGAAGTCCATCAGATTCTGATATGGAAGATTACTCTCCTCCTCCCAGCCTTAGTGAGGGTAATTCATCAGTTCCAGTGGATTTCTAAAACTGATTTCAGTGTTGGGTTCTAACTTTAAAGAACATTTTTATCGTGTCATAGCTAATTAACACATCTAATTTTTAACTAAAATAAAAGTATTTTTATATTTACAGTGATTGTTGTTTAAGAATTAATGTTCAGAAACTGGCAATACAAGTGGAAATATTTTATCACTCTTGAGTTTCAGTGTTTCTTTTTGTTTATTTTAGTTGCTAGAAAAATGAAGAAAAAAGAAAAACAAAAGAAAAGGAAAGCTTATGAACCGAAATTAACACCCGAAGGTAACATTTTAGTTCAGCTGTATAATTTTCAGTTTTACTTACCTACTTGGAATATGAACATAATGTCTTTTTCTTTCTTGTAGAAATGATGGATTCTTCAACTTTTAAGAGATTTACAGCCTCAATAGAGAATATTTTGGATAATTTAGAAGATATGGATTTTACTGCATTTGGTAAAATCAATTTACAGGGTTTTTTGTTGTTGTTTATCCCTTTGTCTGTGTCTTTTTTTATTTTTTGCAAATTACTCTAAAAAATAGTAATGATCTGAATTATCAAGAAACTTGAAATCTAGTATGAGTTCATGTTCTCAAACTAAAACTATTGCAAAACCTAGGCTCCAAATTATCTTAAGTCCCTGAGAATATAGCTATCACAACAGGGTAAAGTAATGAAATAGCTCTGCAGGTCATTCTTGAACATTCTCTAGATAATGAGAAACATGCAGAAATAGGAATCAACTCATCAGTTTGTTTATTATAGCAGTCAACTATGTAAGGATATTAGATGCTAAAATACATAATACCAGAGCCCCTTATATGAAGAACAAAAATTCAATATATAAAATAAAATGAAGCACCAGCTAAAATGTACTATAGCTAATGTTATATAGTTTGATAAGAAACAAAATTATATCTGTAAATAAAACATAGCCCATTAAAGAACACCGATTAGAATATTTGATTGATCTGGGTTTGGTGACGTACGCCTTTAATCCCAGCACTTGGGAAGCAGAAGAAGGCAGATCTCCGAGGTAGAGGCCAGCCTGATCTACAGAGCAAGTTCTAGGACAATCATGGCTACCCAGAGAAACCCTGTCTCAAAAAAAAAAATGTATTGATTGTCCTACTTTTAGACATCATATACGACCTCACTGATGTTGATGTAAAAGCTTTACAGATCACAATACTTTTGATATGCGGACACCTTCAAAGGTATTGACTTTTTAAAGCATTTTTAAGAAGTGTAATCTAAGTATCGTTCTGATTATTTAGAGTATGTTTTAGTTTTTCTAAATCTTTTTAATTCTATGCTAAGAAATTATCTTCTATATAGTTTAGAATCCCAAAAACAAGAACAGGAATTCTCAAATTAAGTTTTTATGTGGAAGAATTATTTACCAAAGAAATTAATTATATATAAAAAGAGTAATTATAGCCAGGCAGTGGTGGCGCACGCCTTTAATCCCAGCACTCGGGAGGCAGAGGCAGGCGGATCTCTGTGAGTTCGAGGCCAGCCTGGTCTACAAGAGCTAGTTCCAGGACAGGAACCAAAAAAAGCTACAGAGAAACCCTGTCTTGAAAATAAAAAAAAAAAAAGAGTAATTATAAGTATTGGACAAGATAGTGCCAGAACCCAGAGTTAACAGCTGTGGAACCGTTTATTGCCCCTTTACCCAAAAGAAGAGTTAAATGGAGTGCTCTAAAACTCACTCAATAGGAAAAAACTATATCCTGCTTGAAAGAAGCAGTACTTTTTGGATGAGGAGAGTGGAGAAAAGAATGAGGATATAAATAGCTTGATCTCACTCTCTTCTCTGGTCCTCTCACAGGGTACCCTACTGGCTGAGCCCACACAGAAGCCACAGGGCATTGGATATTGTTAACTTAGTTCAACCAGGCCAGCTTTCTGAGGCAGAGCATGACTGACAAGTGTCAACACTCTCTCGACAGTAGTAAAGACAGGACCATTGTCTTCCCTTTGTAGAACTCGGAGTTCACCCTTGCTATTTTTGGTTATGGCTTCTATGGGGTTTACAGAGTTCTCTTAAACTCCTCAGGGTTTTTTTATATATGTGATCAAATTTTATTTTTAAAAGCTTATTAACACACCATTTTCAGCTCTTTCTTTTACGTAACTACTTTTGGTTGGTTTGACTTTCAGGTGATGATGATGAAATCCCTCAGGAACTGCTGTTAGGAAAGCATCAGCTTAATGAACTTGGGAGCGAATCTGCTAAGATTAAAGCCATGGGTATAATGGACAAGGTATTTCAGCAAAGTAAACTTCTGATTTTCCTAAGACATGGCATGTGAAATTAACTTAAAGTTTTCAGGCAGATTACAAAGTTAAGAACATATTGAAAAGAAAACTCAGGATTGTCATCTAAGCATCTAAATGAACTATGTCTTAGGAAAAACTCCTGGTAAAAGAGGTGTGCAGATTATCATCATGGACTCTGACTTTTCACTTTTTCAAGTATTTGCATTGTTCTGTGTAGAAATATAATTAGACTTTTTTTCTGGCATTGTTTTAGTTAGTCCTGGGTTATAAAACAGTAGCATCACTTCTGGTACTAATAGAAGGTGGCAGAGTTTGGTTAACTGCTCTTCCATTTATAGTCTCATTTCCGTAGGCTTTGGTCAGTTCTCTTTCCTGGGAGTCCATGTTAGTTAGGTGTCTCATTCCACTAATGCATAGCACATTATTTCTGGTGTGATGGTTCAAACAGGAACAGCAGCTGTTCCTGTTTTGATGCTGCTGTTCATCAAAAGGTGGTCTGCCATTGCATTTGTCATCCACCACTGATCCTCGGCTGCTAACTAGTAAGCAGCTAGACTTCCCTCCCCATCTAACCAGTCTCTAGTACAGAGGTATTACTCTTAGTCTTAAGTTTCCTGGTCTACATGCCTTGTCCTTCTAGTTGGATAAGAATTAATAAAAGATTATTCTTTACTTTGGAATTGATTCTAACACCTTAAGCCTGTTTACTTAATTTTCCAGTTCTATAATTTTAACATAGCCTGGAAAATATTTTGGTGGTTTTATTTTGTTTTTACATTTTAAATTGCATTTATTATTTGATTATTTTATGTGTGCTTAGAGAAAGTTCTTAAGCTTTGTGACATGAAGGTTTAGGGCAGAGAGCAGTTTTCAGGGACTGGTTCTCTCCTTCCATTGTGGGGCCTGGTATTGAACTCCAGTTTTGTTTTGGGTTTTTTTGTTTGTTTGTTTGTTTTGTTTTGTTTAGTTCAAATATTGCCTACATTCTAAATAATCATTGTGCCATGAAGTTGACTTTTAAAGCTGGAAATAACAGATAATGAACCAGGGATTTCTCCGTTTATAAATAAGCACATTAAAATTTAGGGGTGGGTGCTGGAGAGATGGTTAAGAGCACTCACTGCACCTGCAGAGGACATGTGCTCAGTTCCCAGCACCTACATGGCAGGGAGCCATCTGTTATTCCAGTTTCAGGGAGTTCAGTGCCCCCTTTCCAAGCAAAACACTGAAACACATAAAATAAAAGTCAGTGAATCTAAAAATAAAGAAATAATGGACTTCTGGTTTGTATTGATAATACTATATACAGAGATACTGATTCGTTTTGTATGTAAGACTATCTCAATAGGTTTTGAGATACCAGTACAAATATTGGTCATTTGTTTTATAAGTTCAGTAAGTACATTACAGCTGGTATTTCTCTTTCAGAAGGCAAATTCATTAACTGTTGACTAAATATAGATATTTTGTCAATGTTCCAAGATAATCTAAAGTAGTTTACTGAGGAACAATTTTCTATAATCCAGCATCAGTAATCAAACTTGCTTGATCTATTTGGCTTTTATGGCTAGTTTGTGTGCATGTCCTACCAGCATGCTAGGGACCTTAAAGAAATACTGTTAAGTGAATAAAGAAAGCATAAGTAACAAGCAATTCCTAAGTAAAGCAATTTTTCTTCTCATTCCTAACTTTTTCACTCAGAATTTCATGCTTGGTATTCAGAATACTTGGATTTTTTTTCCCGTGTTGAATTTTTAAAGCCTGTTGGATTGTGTGGCACTGAATGATAATTAAATCATGGGTGAAATCTTTAATAGCTAATGCGTGGTTGTGTGTGTATCAGAATCTTGCCTAGATAAGTGGTGTGAGGTGAGCTCTGAGCCATGCACATGCGTGTGTGCTCATCCTGGGTTCAGTCATCTGTCTTTAAAGGAGGTAATTATGTCAGAATTGAGTAGAGGCTCTAGAGAGGAAAGTTTGTTTTCTACCAGTATTTAAAAGAGTGGTAATGTTTTTATATTCCATAGCCTAAAGAAAATAAATATTTAGATTGTTTCTCGAGTAATTTGAAACTTTTACCAGTGAGTGATATAACAACTTACATTTCCTTTTAGCTTTCAACTGATAAAACTGTGAAAGTCCTAAATATATTGGAGAAAAATATTCAGGATGGATCAAAGCTTTCTACTTTGTTAAATCATGTAAGTTTAAGACCTGTGTTACTAACTTTACCCCTGGTGTTGTTAAATGCCTTGGTTTTCATTATGTTGGTTTGATAAAAGTGCTCTGACCAAAAGCACCACAGGGGAGAAGCGGCTTATTTCATCTTGTACTTCAGGAACTTAAGGCAGGAACCATGGAGTTGTGCTGCTTACCGACCTGCTCACAGGCTCATGCATAGCTAGCTTTCATATACAGCCAAGGACCACCTGCCTAGAGATGGTATGCCCACAGTGGGCTGGGTCCCCCATCAATTAATAATCAAGACCATCCCTCACTAACATGTCTGTTAACCAACATGGAAAAAACAATTACTCAATTGAGACTTTCTTCTCAGGAGTTCCTGGGCTGTTTCAAGTTGGCAGTTAAAGCTAACTATAGAACATTAAGATACAAATTTTTTCGTAAACAACTTTTACTCATTAAACAGATTCTAGATTTCATTAGTTTGTTACCACATATTAGTAGTTATGTTGATTAACATTTCTAGTGCAATTTCACTTTTAGTGATACCAACATGAATTGTCAATTAAATGTTGCCATAGGACTGGGGAGATGGCTCAGTAGATAAGTACCTGCCCCACAATCTTGAGAACCAAACCAAAGTGCTGATCCCAGAATGAGCATAAAAGCCAGGCAAGTGTGCTGACTGCTGTAATTTCCCCCTCTTGGGAGATGACAGTGACATTCTTAGTCAGCTGGCAAATGAAACTACCTAGAATTGGCAAGATTTGGGCTCAGCAAGACACCTTGCTTCATGTAAGTAACGTGGAGAATGATCAAGGAAGGCATCAACTTTAGACCTCTGCAAACATGCGCGCGCACACACTCAACATGTATACACACATCCAAAAAGCCTTGCCATGCTGGCAGTGGTAGCGCACACCTTTAATCCAGCACTTGGGAAGTAGAGGAAGGTGGATCTCTGTGAGTTCTCTACAAAGCAAGCTCCAAGGTAGCCAGGACTGTTACACTGAGAAACCTTGTCTTAAGGAGAGGTGGAAGATGACTTGTCTTAAGAGAAACAATGAAAACTAATGTAAGTTTCTGTAGCTAAAGCACTGAATCATCAGTTAAGAGTCTGAAACAAGAGAATTGCAAGTTCCAGGCTAGTCGTGGCAGTGTAAGGACATTCTGTCTTTAAAACGGGCCTGATTACAAAAATAGTGTATTTATTGTTGAAAATTTCTAAAACATTAAAAAACATATCCTCATCTAGCAATAACTACTTATTTAACACTTTTGAATTTTAAATCACGGGTGAAATCTTTAATTTTTATGTGTGTTTGCATATTGCTCTCATTTGTATAAACACAATCTATATACATATATGTCTGTCTTTAATGCATTCACTGAATTTTGCAGGGGTTTCCAGACAGAGTTTGTCTGTATAGCTTTGTAGCTTGTCCTAGAACTTGCTCTGTAGACCAGGCTGGCCCTGAACTCACAGAGATCGCAGAGATCTGCCTGCCTCTACTCTACCTCTGCCTCCCAAGTGCTGGGATTAAAGGTGTGCACCACCACCACCCAGCCATGCACTGAATTTTTATCTCATGAGAAAGTTGTTATAGAATAAATGGGGTCTCTAAGTGACATATGTAAAATAAAATCCACAGAAAAGTATTGTATTCTCAGGGTTATTTAAATATATCTATACGGACTAATTTTGATGACGATGTTTTTTAAAACAAGAGACTCATAGAAACTAGGTTGACCCTCAACTTCCCATTCCCTTTGGTTTACCCTGAGTGACGGGATTGCAAGCACCTGCTACCATTCTCATTGGATCTATATTTAGTGCCTTTCTTTTTTTAACTAGTTAAAGAAGAGAATTTTGAGTTTTTGTTTGATAGAGTAAGACAGAGTGTGTGTGATAAGTATAGGGTATTTGTGGGAAATGAAGGTATCCCCTGAGCTGCCTCTCTAACCAGGTTTTGATCAAGGCATGTGGAGCAAGGGAAGAACGAGAAGAGAAGCTTAGAGAAACCTAAGGTGCCAATGTATTCCATAATTAAGTTTACAAGTCTCTTAGACACTTCACCTACAAATTTTAATGAAAACCGTGGAGGCTGCATTCTAGGATTGAAGTATAAACTCAGTGACAGAGAGTACAAATCACATGTATGAGGCTCTCAAGTAATCCTATAATATAAAGGTTGTATTTCATTTACAAGAAGAATATGTTAGGATTTATACTCTAGCAGGAAGCCTAAAGCATTACTCCATCATAATTTTAATGTCTAAAATAAAAGGAAGACTTATGTCAATTTTAAATTATCCATTTTAGAAAATGTTAGGTCATAAATACTCTGCGTATCTCTACTCTTATGTTTTTGAGACATTAGTTTTGAATCTTGATATATAGCCCAGACAGGACTAGAACTTGCTGCATAGCCCAGATTTGCCTTAAGTACACCATCTTCCCATTTTAATTTACCAAGAACTAAAGTTACAGGCAAGCATTGCCATTCCCACCTTTAGCTTTTTCATTTGCAGATGGAAGAGAGAAGTTCTGGAGATTGGAGTTGAACTGAGTACATAGTTCTACCATAGAGCTATACCACTGACCTGTGTATATTTACTTTTCAATATGTTTCAGAAAATAGTGCTTAAAAAACAAATTTGACTATAACGGTAGCACTCGGGGGCAGCTCAAAACCAGCCTATACAGCATAGCAAGTTTCAGGCCTGCCAGAGATATATAGTGAGACCTTGTCTCCAAGCAAGATACAAACAAAAACAGATATTAGCAGTAATTAAGTCAGTAACGTTTTGCTATTTTTTTAGTAAAAGCTCTTCATTTGTAAATTCTTCCTTTGTTCTCATGTAAAGTTTAACTATTGTGTTTATACCCGAGTCACAAAAATAATTTACATTCATTATAGTTTAAATTAAAATGTTAAATCTGGATGAAACACAAAGAAGATAAAGGTGACAAGAACTTTGTTGTTGGAATATCTTCTAGTGGTGAGATAGGAAGAAAAGTAGATTGTGTTTGAAAATGTTGAAACAACAACAAAAACAGAATACAAAAATATCTTGCCTAAATTAGGCCTGGTGATTCATCCATATAATCCTAGCACTCAGGAGACAGAGGCAGGTGGACTGCTTCAAATTCAGGGCTAGCCTGGAAAACTCTAGGCCAGCATGGGCTGCAGAATGAAATTTTATCTCACAAACCATTGTTTTAATCTTGGCTAAAATGATACCATTATTTGTACTTTATTCCAGACATTTTTTTAGAATAGTCTTAATAAAAGTTCTAGATACTATTTCAGGTTGTTCTCCTACCATTGAAAGTCATATATCTGTTTTTTAATATTGTGAACTATAGGTATTTTATTCCCACTTCACTAACAATGGTCTGTTTTATAGAATAATGATACTGAAGAAGAAGAAAGATTGTGGAGAGACCTTATTATGGAGAGAGTTACCAAATCAGCAGATGCTTGTCTTACCACTATCAACATCATGACATCTCCTAACATGCCGAAAGCTGTGTACATTGAAGATGTAATTGAAAGAGTTATACAGTACACTAAATTTCACTTACAGAATACACTCTATCCCCAGTATGACCCTGTTTACAGATTAGATCCGCATGGAGGTTAGTTTTCTTTTTTGTACTGATAGCTTGGTTGCTGTTTTGGATTTTGTTTTTGTTTTTTCTTTTTCCTTTTTTTCCCCGCACTACCAGAATTATCCATTGTAAATTTTCAGTGCTAGGTGAATCAGAAACCAGTGATTTTAATTGGCTCCCAAATTCAGAGATTATGCACATACAATACATAATTGACTTTGACTTTTGACTAGATTATAAAAGCTTAATAACTGTTACATTACTTTAACATCTATAGGTTGAAAATCCAAAATGCTTTGAAAACTCTTTGAGGGGCTAGAGAAATGACTCAGCAGTTCAGAGTGCTTTCTATAGAACTTGAATTTGGTTCCCAGGACCTACACTTGGCAACTCACAACCACCTATAACTCCAGCTCCATGGGATCCAACACCCTCTTTTGACTTCTATGGGCTCCCAAACACATAGCATATACATATATACACATAAATTAAATGTAAATCTTTAAAAACTTTTTTAAGGATGAGCATGAAATACAAAAAGGCTTTGGATTTGGTGGGGGAGGGATTTATGATTTTTAGATTAGGAATATTCAAGTGGTAAAATCTATACAAATATTCCAAAAATCTGAAAAACTTTGGAATAAGAGATATTCAACCAGTATTTATTTATAATTGAAGTAATTGTTCCTAATTAGAGAAAATCCCTTCTAATTTAGTTCAAAATAATGCTTACTTGCAAAATGAATTGATTTAAGATATTCTCCATATATATAGCTCCATAACCTGTACTATATGATCAGTACAGTAGTTAAATATTCAAATAGTTCATTTGATTACTTAATTGTGTAATAATGCCAGGTAATTTAAATGAAAAATATAATCTTACTATCTAGTTTGAATGAAGGGGGGAAAAAGAAAAATCTGTATAGTAGCCACTGTAGTGTACCAGACATTTGTTAAAGGATGTTCCACTACAGTACCACTAAGGAATAATTCCTCTGTTAATCAACACTCGTCTGTAGAGGCTTCACTGTATGTTTATGAGGCACCCTGAAATGTTTGTGTTGTCTTAATTTAGAAGATAGTGCTGTAACCTCCATGGAAGAGTGCAAAAAGTTAATAATACTTTTCCTATCTTGAATCCTCTTTTATTTTAGGAGGATTATTAAGTTCGAAGGCCAAACGGGCTAAATGTTCTACTCATAAGCAGAGAGTAATAGTAATGCTTTATAACAAAGTTTGTGACATTGTTAGTAGCTTATCAGAACTGCTAGAGATACAGCTTCTTACAGACACAACAATTCTTCAGGTAAGTTTTTTGTTTGTTTGTTTTTAAACATTTTGAACACTTCTAGGCGTGAGAAAAATCTTAGTCTGGTATAATCTTCTTCACTCGGTAGTAATACCAGCACTCTGTTCAATTTACCCATTCAGAGTATTTTATGTGTAAATTAAAGAAATAGAGATTCTGCAGCATTTTAAAGGAAATACCTACCTGAGCTGAAGAGAAAAGAATACTACATAAATCCCAAACTCTAATTCTACAAAAAATAAGTTCATGTTTAAGAATTTGTGATATTTTCATCCATGAAAACAAAATTACTTTTGTTCCTTTAATTCCTGCAGTAGGTAGGGTACAATGTTACTGAGGTATGGTTGTTAGAATGTAGTAGGGTACAATGTTACTGAGGTGTGGCTGTTAGAATGTAGTAGGGTACAATGTTACTGAGGTGTGGCTGTTAGAATGTAGTAGGGTACAATGTTACTGAAGTCAACTAGAAACATACTAAACAATTAATCTTGGATTTTTCAGGTTTCATCAATGGGAATAACACCTTTTTTTGTGGAAAATGTCAGTGAACTACAATTGTGTGCTATTAAGTTAGTCACTGCAGTAAGTATAATCAATTTGTAATTTCAGTTACCCACAAATGAAGTAAGAGTTTCATCACTTGGTCCAAACTTCCAAAAATTATGATATTGGATTTATTTTTTTCTTGTTTTCCATTAGATTTTTTTCATAATAAATACTATTTTAGTCTTACTATATTTTATTAACAGGATTTAATTTCACTGATCATGCTTTTCTTGAATTTAAACTTTTTTCTTTTTAAAATTATTGTAAAAACCAGAATTATTTAAAATCTTAAATCTTGTCTTCCTTCTCTACTCAAAGTATCATATCCCTCAAAACAAAACTTTATACTCCTTCACTTTGGTAATTAATAACAAAATTTGAATACATTTCTTTAGATCATTACTTTTTAAATTTTATTTATTTAACATTTCCACCTCCTCCCATCCTCCCTTTTCCCTCCCCCTCCCCCTCCCCCTCGCTCTCCAGTCCTAAGAGAAGTCAGGGTGCCCTGCCTTGTGGGAAGTCCAAGGCCCCCCTCTCCATCCAGGTCTAGGAAGTTGTGCCTCCAAACAGACTAAGCTCCCAAAAGCCAGTACATGCAATGGATTCAAAATCCAGTGTCATCATTTGCTTCTCAGTCCACCCTCATTGTCAGCCACATTCAGAGAGTCTGGTTTGATCACATGCTCATTCAGACCCAGTCCAGCTGGCCTTGGTGAGCTCCCATTAGATCGGTTCCACTGTCTCCGTAGGTGGATGCACCCCTCGCGGTCCTGACTTCCTTACTCATGTACATTACTGTTTAACATGTTGAAAACATTTTCCTTCTGAGTAACATGCCTACTTCAGTTTTCCTTCAGATAAAATACTGTCCTAATTTCATACTATTTTTATTTTTTCTGCCTTAGTAAGTTTAATTTATAATTTTATAATTACTAAACAGGTATTCTCAAGATATGAAAAGCATAGGCAGTTAATATTGGAAGAAATTTTTACTTCACTTGCAAGATTACCAACTAGCAAGAGAAGTTTAAGGAATTTCAGGTAACTATAGTAGAATTTAACTACAATGGAGAATTTTGTTATGTTCTAACTGTTATATATTTATTCCTTACCACTTCTGTCTGGTTTATTTTTTTAATGGTTATAGGAAAAAACTACTTCAATCAGAACTACATAGATAGCTTAGATTTATGAAAAAATACAGCATAATTTGGGAGACTTAAAGAAATTCATTGATCTGAAATAAAAAAATCTGTGGCAGTTCAAACACTGTTAACATTTGGACCAGTTAATGTCTTCATGCCCGGGCTGTTCTGTGCTTTCCATAATGCTTAGGCTCGTATCTAACCTCATAGAAACCTCCCCTTTCAGTTGTGACAGTCAAAATGTTTCTAAGCACTAGAGGTCAAAATGTGCTACATGAAAAGCATGAGAAATGTGGTTCAAAAGACTTCAGACAGTTTTAAAAGATTTTAGGAACTATGATAATAAAGTTAGGCTTAATCTTTTAGACAGTATTTAACTATTCAATAATTTTAGGAAGCTAAAAGATGGCTTTAAGAGCAATATAGAAGGGCTGGAGTGATGGCTCAGCATTGGCTACTCTTCCAGGAAGGATTGCACATTTGATTCCCAGCACCCACATGACAGTTTACAACTGTCTGTAACTCTGGCCCTAGAGGATACACCAGCCATGCACATGGTACACACATATACATGCACATAGAACACCCCTAAATATAAAAAGAAAGCCTCTGTGAACATCAGATATGTATGTAATACACAGATGTACATTCAGGTAAAACACCAATACCAGTACACATAAAAATAATTATTTTAAATTGAGAGTTGCACAGAACAGACTGATTAAATGCTGTTTATTCACTACAGACATTTATAAACTCACTGCTGTAATCAACTTTATTGCCTGTTATCATAGGTTATCATCAGTTATATAATTCCTAGTGATTAGTGCATTGACCCTGGTATATAGGGTTATTTTGGGGTTGGTCCTATAAAATAATTATTTTTGTTTTTATGTAGTTTGAACTAAGGGTGCATTGATAAACATCTGTTCAACTGAAGAAAACCGATCAACATACAGATGAATTATTGCACTTCTACAATATTTGTAGAAGCAAACACTTGGAAATTGATCTTATATAATCGTGTTTCAGTCCTCATACTCTAGCACAGATAATGAACTAGATACCTCAGTAGGTAAAGACTTTTGCAACCAAACATGATGGCCTGAGTTCAAACCCTGGAACCTCACATGTCGGAAGGAGAGAACTGATTCCCTGAAAGTTGTCCTCTGAATGCCAGGTCTATGATAGCAGGCACACACATTACTTTAAAGTGAGACACTATTATTTCACACACAAATATACACGTCCATGTAGGTGATTTTAATACCAGTTAACTATCCTACTCAGCAGGTGTAGACCAGAATACATTGGCATTTAGAAACCTCAGACTTTTATTGTTCTAACTTCTTCAATAATGATTCATTTTAACTTTTTATCTGTGATGCATAAAAATAGAAATTTTTATATTAAATACTGTTTTTCCTCATGAATAGGCATTATTTGGTGTTTTTTTTTCAAACTATTTCAGAAATATACTCAACTGTCATAAAGCAGTAATGCACGATAAAAAAAAGCATATTGAAACTTTCAAGTCGTAATGAAACATGTAAAATGTGACTATTTTTAACTCTGATTTAAATTGTTCCTTCTTCATTAAAGGTTAAATAGTAGTGATGTGGATGGAGAACCTATGTATATTCAGATGGTTACAGCACTAGTTTTACAACTTATTCAGTGTGTAGTTCACTTACCGTCAACAGAGAAGGACCCTAATTCAGAAGAAGACTCAAACAAAAAAGTAAGGAAATATTTATTTTATAACTTTGTATGTACATTAAGGATTGGAAACACCTATACTTTCTGTAATTCTTCTAAAACCAAAATTCTTATCTAGGGGTTCATGATTGGGATTTGGGTTGTAGATCATTGTAGTAAGTTCTGGTTCCAACTCTTCTCTGGGCATCATGAAGCACGTAAATCAACAATACCTAACAGGCTTGTTATACCAGCTTGTAAAACTCAGTTGAGAAATGAATGTCAAGGGGAATATCAGAGTTAGGTGTCTATGTGTGCATACATATAATTTAGTATGGAAAATAATTTAATGTTCTCTGAGTGGCAGCTAAGTTTTGCTTTTGTTTTATACAGTCTATTGATACTTATTTTTAGTATACTGGAGGCTTTGTTTGTTTTGTTTTGTTTCATTCTTGAGATGGGTTTTACAGTGTAGCTCTGACTGTCCTGGAGCTCACTCTATAGACCAGGCTGGCCTCAAACTCACAAAGATCTTTACCCCTCATGTGCTATGATTAAAGTGTGTGTCACGATGCCCAGTTCTAGATTATATAGTTTCACTTCAAAGACAATTCCAAAGAAACAAGAGTTGTCTATCTATAGTATAGAGTGTGTGTGTATGTGTATGTTCCACACAAAATAAACAAAATAAATGTAGTACAAAATACTGTTTTTCTCCTTTCTAGATTAGATTAGTCTAACCTTCCTTTTCTGATCATTGGTGACTATTATCATAAGTATGTTTATTTCTATTTTATATATAGATTTGAATATGGTTATTTTGTTTTACAATTTATGCATAAATTATAATGACATGAATTCATGGCTAATTTTTTTAGTTGACAGTTTTTGTCAGATTTGTTTTTCCTTGAGATTGACACACAACAGTTCCATCACAGCTTAACGTTAAGAATCTTTTTATAAGGACCTTGGAAGCAGAATTGTTATAGTATAAAAGCATTTACTTCACTGAGGCTGTCCATATTTTCACTTAAGTGATAGTCCCATTTGCATTCCTGCATTCTGATTTTACTGATTCTAGTTACTATAAAATACTACTGTGCTCATTTGGTTTTTTTCTGCTTAATATTACTGATGTAACTCCTTTTTCTATGTTTACCACTGAGTTTCTTCAGCTGTAGACTGACTTTTTATGTCTTTTTTTTATCTTAATCTTTTAATTTCTACTGAAAGTTTCAAATTTTTGTTTACATTGTAGTGGCTTCATAAACTTTGAAGTTAGAATGTTCTTCGGTTGAAATATTTATCTGTTTTAGCTGGTTGTACTGGCACATATTCTAACACTGAACTATATATTTCCAATTCTGAAAAATAGTTTTGTACTTTGACTCCATTTCTTCTTTTTCCAGTATGGATTATGATATACAACTACTGATTAAGTATTAATACATTTCTGATTGCTTTAATAAACTTAAATTAACTACCACTGTTTTCATATTTTTATAATTTTTAAAAATGTGTTTAATATGCCAACTGGCTTATCCTATTTTGTAAAAAATAGTATCTTAAATACGTAAATACTCTCTTCAATAATAGCATACCAATAGCAGCTGGCCTCATTTATTCATTGTTTCTTCTATCTTTATAAAGTTGTTTTTCTCACTGTAGGTTGACCAGGATGTTGTCATTACTAATTCATATGAAACAGCTATGAGAACAGCCCAAAACTTTCTTTCCATCTTCCTTAAAAAGTGAGTAAGATCAATGATGTGGTTTTTATTTTCCGTAGTGTGGAGTGGTCAATATAGAAAGAAGACTGATCACGTTTCCTGCCATAACTGGAACCTCAGATACACCTGATCTTTAAAATGAGGAAGAGAATTAAAAATCTAAAAATGTATGAATTTGCTTCCGGTAGACTCACAAGTTTTAGTACTGGATTGTTGGATTTCTAGAATTTTCTTTACAAAATTTTGAGGCATTCTGCTTGTAAAGGAAAGTTATGGAAAGATGTTACTCAGGCTTCATGAGAATTAATGCTAACTATAGAAAAATTCATTTCTTCAGAGTTGTAACTTTCAGAGAATAATATCAGTTAATATACTTTATAATTGATGGAAAAGACAATTATAGAAATTTATTTATTTATACATCATTTTATTTAATGTACTCTCATATACCATGGAGGAATCTGTACTTAACAAAATTGCAAGCATTATATAAATTAACATCTTTTTTGTTTTTTTTTTGGGATTTTCTTTCTTTTTGACTAGATGTGGTAGTAAGCAAGGTGAAGAAGATTACAGACCACTTTTTGAAAATTTTGTTCAAGACCTTCTTTCAACAGTCAATAAGCCCGAGTGGCCAGCTGCTGAACTACTCCTTAGTTTGTTAGGGAGACTGTTGGTAAGAGTATAGCATTTAAAGATTATTAATTACTAGAAGACAACATAATGAGGATGTACTCTGATTCACAGATGATGAATTCTTTAAAAATGTGTAAGGAAACATGAACATTGCATCTATTTTTGCATGTGTATAATTGTACATTTTATCATCGATGCCTGTAGAAAACAAAATTGTACATTTTAGCACTTTCATTTCATTACATATAATGGCAATGCTTTTTGAGATGGTTTGGGTGGGGCTTGGACTTGTTATGTCATTGGTTTAAAATATCAGCAATGAGTTAACTGTTTGAAAGCATGAAACAGACTAATGCAAACATTTTGTCATTTTTTTAAGATTATTTCTAAAATTATATGGCACCTTTTAAGTCTCATAGTACAGAATAAAAATGGAAATACAGTGATCTCTTTTCATTTTAAAGTATATTTGAAGTTGTGCAATATAAGTTGCTACAAAACTTTAAAATGCAACTTTTTATGAACTTAAAAAAGTAATACTACTATTCTGAAACTATAATAATTTGTAGACAACAGCATCTTATTAAATTCTTATTCAGTGATATCCTATCTTTGAACTTTAGGTTCATCAGTTTAGTAATAAGTCAACAGAAATGGCTTTAAGAGTGGCGTCTCTTGATTACCTTGGAACTGTTGCTGCACGACTGAGAAAAGATGCTGTTACCAGCAAGATGGACCAAGGGTCTATAGAAAGAATTTTAAAGCAGGTATTAAAATAAAGAACTTAAATTAATATACAAATAGTTGGATATTTGGTTGCTTTTGGTGTGGGGGAACAAAACAGGGTCTAATGTTATCCAGCTTTCTTTCAAAGTTGCTGTGTAGTTTATAGTCAAGGATGACCTTGAATTCCTGATCTTCCCAAGTGCTGGATATTACAGGCATGTGTCACACTAGACCCATTTTAAGAAGTGCTAGGAACCCAAGGCTTTGTGCATTCTAGGCAAACATTGTACCACCTGAACTGTGTCATCTAGCCCTACGTGTTCTTGCCTTATAAGAGTAGATTTTGTAGATTCAAGGAAAATTTGTTTTGTTATTTGGTCCTGAATGTGATAAGCTCTCACTATAGTCCCAGCTAGTCTTGTATTCATAATGTCCTCAGGAACTAATCCTTAAGATAAAATTTTAGGTCCTTCTCTGGATTCACTGAATCCAGAACCCTAGGAGTGGAGTAGTCAGTGATTTAACAAACTCATCAGATTGTAATTAGTGCTAAATTTTGAGTGCTGTTGTGTGGTGTGTATTGTATATTTGTACAAATAAGAATTGGCACATAAATATTTGTAATACACTATCAAAAGCAAAAATTTAATATTACTATACTACTAATGAATATAATACTAAGAGTATAATCTATTGCCATCTTTTTTATTTGAAGTTGGGTGTTTTTTTTTTGTTTTTTGTTTTTTGTTTTTCGAGACAGGGTTTCTCTGTGGTTTTGGAGCCTGTCCTGGAATTAGCTCTTATAGACCAGGCTGGTCTCGAACTCACAGAGATCCGTCTGCCTCTGCCTCCCGAGTGCTGGGATTAAAGGCGTGCGCCACCACCGCCCGGCCTTTTTATTTGAAGATTTGTTTTATTTCATTTATTTGTGTGAGTGTGTATATGTGTACGTGTGTATGCAGGTGTCCATGGAAACCAGAAGGGTCCATTGGATCCCTTGGAACTGGAGTTTCAGACATTTGTGAGCTACTGAATGTGGGTACTGGGATCCGAACTCCAGTCCTCTGATAGAGCAGTAAGCACTTTTAACCGATAGAGTAGTAAGCACTTTTAATCACTAAGCCATTTCTCTAACCCATCATCATTATTTTAATGGTCAAATTGTCCTTACATTTGACTAGTGAGATGCTTTTTGAAGCTAGCCTTTGTGCCTTTTTTTGACATGTTCCCTATATTCTTTTTTGGGTGTGGGGCAGGGGAGTAGGTATGTGTTGTGTTTATGGTGTGTGTACTTGCTAATGTGTGTGCACATGGATGCATAGGTGCATGTCTGCACATGCATGTGGATGCCAGAAAGTTAGTTCAGGTTTTTTTCTTTTTGTTTTGTTTTGTTTTGTTTTCAGTCATTCTCTATCTTATCATTATTAGTTAAAGGACGAGGATTCTTTGAAGAAATAAATGACCCCACATATGAGACACTGAAGTAAAAGCTGTCTTTAAAGTACCTATTACATCATGAAATAAAGTCTTAAAGAATGATGGAAATAGTACTGGGGAGATAGCTCAGCGACAAAGTGTCATAAAAGCATGGAGATCTGAACTCAGGTCCTCAGAATCCATGCTAAGCAAACTCAGTTAAATTCCCAGAACCTATAAATTCTCTCCCTTTCTATTGCCTAAAGTATTATTTCCACAGTAATTATAAAGCTACCTGAAATGTATGATGCATATTATCACAGCTGTTAACATTCTTATTTACTAGATCAAAACTTTGGTATATATTCATAAATACAAAATACACAATGAGTTCAAGACAGTGCTGTGATATGTGAATCCTGTCTCCAGAAAAAAAGAAAAAAATAGCAATTGTAAATGTAAATTAGGTACAGAGCTGAATAGGGTGTTTTTGTGATGATATTTACTTCTGATATTTATATCAACCACTTCCCAACTCTTTAAGATAGCAAATAGCTTATAAAGCCAAACTTAGCTATCAGCGTGTTTTTGAGAAACCATACTTTTTGTTTCTATATAATGAGTATACTTGCTTTCCTTCTTACTGGCTTGTTCCCCCGCTAGGCTTGCATTCACATCTACACTATTTATTAACGCACACCAGTACTTTAGTAGTCACATATCTGTGACTATCATTTGGGAGACTGGGCCGAGGTTTCCAAACTTGACGTGAGCCCTGGTACAACACTGTTTTAGAAATGGGTGGGAGGATCAGTAACAGGCAAATAAGTTACCAATAATCTTGTGATTATTGTTTTTGGTTTAGGTTTCTGGAGGAGAAGATGAAATCCAACAATTGCAAAAGGCATTGCTTGATTATTTGGATGAGAACACTGAGACTGACCCTTCACTGGTGGTGAGATTCATTTTGCTTTTTAAATTTAAATTATCTTCAAAAAGTAAGGTGGGGCATTAGAGGGAAAGAAAATAAGAGAAATATTTGGAAATATTTTTATAGATTATCTTCAAGTCTAGGCTAATCCTAAAATTGAATATAGACCTCCTGATGGTGAAGGTGACCTGTTAGCATACAAAGAAGCTGTCAAATTCATATATATGCATACATACAGTTCTTTGAAAATGTATATTAAGTAGCATATCTGGAATATAACAAACTGTATACAATTTGTATGTTTTATAGTCTTGGCATAAGTTTGTAAATAACACTATGCACATAATGGAGTATTTTCAATTTTTCTAAGTAGTGAAATGAAAAAGTTACAATAACCTCTGTATTATTTTAACTACCTAGTAGACTTCCAGTCTGTGGGTATGGAACAAATGCACAGAGTGCTTCAGTGCTGAATGTTTTAATGTATTTAAAACTTGCATATTTTTGCACAGATAAGACAAGAGTTGGAAACAGATGGAAGTCTTTTACCTTCACACCATCTATTCTAAACTTTTCTAGTGGTCTTACCAAATCTACTGAACTATATGAAATGTCCTGCTTTAAGTAGTTGATAGTAGTACTCTATTTAATGTAGCTATTTTTATTGTCAGTGTTTTACATTGACAGTTAAATTTTTAGTTAAATGTAAAAAAGGGAAAATCCTGTAATACAGGATATTTCTGTCTTTACATCTGCTTCTGTCCAAGAGTTTGCTTAAAAAAAAAAAATAAACTTAGAACTTCTATTCCTGATTAAAAATGTTACTAATTACATGAGCTCAAACCTATCTAATGTCTTTCCAGTTTTCTCGTAAATTCTATATAGCCCAGTGGTTTCGTGACACAACTCTGGAAACAGAAAAAGCAATGAAATCACAAAAAGATGAAGAATCCTCTGATGGGGCACATCATGCAAAAGAAATTGAGACAACTGGTCAAATAATGCATCGAGCTGAAAACCGGAAAAAGTTCCTTAGAAGCATTATCAAAACCACACCATCTCAGTTCAGCACATTAAAGTAAGATACAGAGAGAGAGAAAAAATTGTGTGTGTGTGTGTGTGTGTGTGTGTGTGTGTGTGTGTTGTAAATATTCATTTACAAAGAACATTTAAAACTGCAGTGCTTTTTGTTGTAGGATGAACTCAGATACTGTGGACTATGATGATGCGTGCTTGATTGTCCGATACTTGGCCTCTATGAGGCCGTTTGCCCAGAGCTTTGATATTTATTTGACGCAGGTAAATTGATTGATTGTTCTGATTGATTTTTTTTTTATTCTAGTTACTTTTGGAGATCGTGGACAGTTTGTGTTCATTGTGAAAGCAGCATTTGTCTCTATTCCATGTTGTTTGCATGTCTTTGGCTATGCTTACCGTCCACAAACTGATTCTTCTTGTACAAACAAATAGACATGCTTGTTTGACATGAAAATTGTTCAGTTATAAAGTCTTTGATAATACTGTCTTAGTTACACATAGATTTAGTGGAGCTTGATGTTCTTAAATATATATGCAGCAGTATGTTTAACTGAGAATACTGAGGTAAAGACCCCAAAATATAGAGTGCTTTTCCATGTATACTGGTCTCTGTTAAGATTTTGGACCAGAGCCAGGCAATGGTGGCACAGGACTTTAATCCTAGCACTTAGGAAACAGATGCAGGCAGATCTTTGTGAGTTCAAGGCCAGCCTGGGCTACAGAGAGAGTTCCAGGACAGGCTCCAAAGCTACACAGAGAAACCCTGTCTTTGTGGAAAAAAAGAAAAGATTTTTGGATGAGTAAGATGATGTATAACTTGACTTACACATAAAAAACAAAAGGTAGCAAGTTATAGATTGTGTTCTTATATATATATATATATATTCGTGCTATATTTCATTAAATTTTATGTATTTTTAAATTTATGAGATTGTTAATTTTGCCTGGCAGATACTACGAGTTCTTGGTGAAAATGCAATTGCCGTTCGAACAAAAGCCATGAAGTGTTTATCTGAGGTTGTTGCTGTAGACCCCAGTATTCTAGCAAGGGTAAAAGCAAAAATAATATTTCCTGCTTTTTTATTCAAATTTGAATATTGAAGATTATTTCTCTGCTACAAATGACATTTCTCTCACTCTTCTTTAGCTTGACATGCAGCGAGGAGTTCATGGCCGATTAATGGATAACTCCACTAGTGTTCGAGAGGCAGCCGTGGAATTACTAGGTCGATTTGTCCTTTGTCGACCTCAGCTTGCTGAGCAGTATTATGATATGCTGATTGAAAGAATATTGGTATTTTCTTCTGTTTTATAGAATTTATGAATATAATTTGCCCTAAATGTTACTAAATTAATCTAAAAATATATATATATGACAATTACAATTTTATATTGCCTAATCTGAACCATATAGCACCATTCTAAAGAAGGTTATGCTTTCAAGAGGCAAGCTACTCAATATTATCAAGCCAATTGTTAGTGAAAATAAGATCCATTTTTCAATTACTGTTATACCAGTTTTTAATGAGTAATTGATAGTGATAGTAATTATGTATGATAGTTACCTGGTTCTGGAGAGTACTCTAGAGTAATTATCATTGCAGAGTGATTGTGTGTGTGTGTCTGTCTGTCTGTCTGAAAATTATTTTCATGGCAGGCACACCACCCACTACAAGCATATTGATTTTTATAGAACTACACATTGACGCATTCACACAAAAAATTACATATTGCTTCAGGGACATTTATTACCATTAGTATAATACAAGAGTAGTTAGTGCCAAAAGGTTTACTTGATTTAGCTTAGTAAACACTTTGTTGTCTGTATCATAATTAGCATTTTATATGCTGTTGAAGTACCAGACACTATTCTAAAAGCTTATCCTCTTATTCAAATTTGGTGAATTTGTTCTCTGGTCTTGAGTTCATTACTGAGTGTACATACATCCATGTTACATCGTATTTTAAAAGTAAATTTGGTAAGCTAAAATGTCATGTTTATGATATGTGAAGGGTGAATATATGCAACATAATCTTCATTTAACAAATAGGAATTATAATGCTTACAAAAAAATCTTTAACCTTGTTTTTTCAAATTTCACACACCTAAAACCTCTAAATTTTCCTAACATATGAAAATACATTTTTGTTCTTAGGATACTGGTATCAGTGTCAGGAAAAGGGTAATAAAGATTTTAAGAGACATCTGTATTGAACAACCAACATTTCCAAAAATTACAGAAATGTGTGTAAAAATGATTCGTAGAGTCAACGATGAAGAAGGCATTAAGGTAAGATGGAAATCTGATCTTGTGAAATATCTTTTTCATTAATGTTTAAAATAATTTAGATACTTATTTAATCTATTTTTTATTTATTTATATGTAATCTAGAGTTTATATTAATAAAATATGATCTTTCCCAACCTATCCAACCATTACAGTTTTGTGTATTTAACTATAGAAACTATTCTATCCAGAGATATTGTGAGAATGAAATTATCTCAGTTTTTAAATAGTATGTTGGTTTTCAGTTACAAGATTTCACCTCAATGATGCTGATCTCTTCTTAATCACTGCCAATCTTTCAGCTCCACCTAACCAGCAGCAATTGTCCCAGTGAACCAAAGATTTTTCTTTAGTGGTTCTGCTATCTTGTTAATCACGGCTCATTCTTTGGCTCCAGCTAACCAGAATCTTAAATTAACTCAAAATAGCAAATAGCTCTGATAGTCATTAAGAGACTCACAAACTTCTGAAACTTCACAAAGCAGGCTTCCATATTCTACATTGCTCTCAGCAGTCTTCCAGGCTCCCACAGAACAGCCCACCACGTTTGAGCACTCCATGGCTTTTCTTGCTCTAACTTCTAAAGCCCTTCCACAATCCTCCCAAAAATAATACAGTCTATGACAACAGTGGCCCACTATTCTGTTAACTAGTTCCTGTCCCTAGGTAGGGTTACTATTGCTATGATGAAACGCCATGAACAAAACAACTTCATATCACTATTAATCACTGGAAGAAGTCAGGATAGGAACTCAAAACAGGGTTGGAATTTGGAGGCAGGAGCTAATGCTGAGGCCATAGGGAAGTGCTTGTTCCCTCTGGCTTTGCTTTTTTTTTTTTTTTAATTTTTTCGAGACAGGGTTTCTCTGTAGTTTTTGGTGCCTGTTCTGGAACTAGCTCTTGTAGACCAGGCTGGCCTCGAACTCACAGAGATCCGCCTGCCTCTGCCTCCCGGGTGCTGGGATTAAAGGCGTGCGCCACCACTGCCCGGCATATCTAGCCTACTTTTTTGTAGAACCCAGGACCCAAGTTTTGTAGAACTTCAGGGGTGACCGCACCCACAATGGACTGGACTCTCCCCAACTCATTCACTAATTAAGAAAATACCTTACAGCTGGATCTTACAGAGGCATTTTCTTAATTGAGGTTCCCTCCTCTCAGAGGACTTTAGCTTGTGTCAAGTAGGCATAAAGCTATCCAGCACAAGTTTCTCCCTTTAATGCAATAAAGTGCTTAACAGTACTTGTTCTACAAGCATGGGGACCCGAGTTCAAATTTCCACCACCCACACTGAAAGCTGGACATGGTCCCATGTGCCTTGACCCTAGCAGTGGGCAGGTAGGGACAGGCAAATTCTAAGGGCTTGCTGGATAGCAAGCCTAACCAAAACAGCAAGCTTTCCACTTCAGTGGGAGTTTGCATCTCAAGACAACTAGGTGGAAAAATGATAGCGGTAAACACCCTTATGTCCTGCTGTGGTCTATTTTATGTGTACTCATGGGCATAAACACCCACATATGTATATGTATACAACACTAAGATAGATTAGATAGATGGATAGATAGATAGATAGATAGATAGATAGATAGATAGATAGATAGATAGATAGATAGATAGATAGGAGAGAGAGAAAGATAGAGATAGATGGATGAATAAATAAGAGTGATGTTAGTCTGATCAAAGCATCTCAGGAGATAGAGAGAGAGATGGCTTGGCAGTATACTTGCTGCTCTTGCAGAGACCCCAGGTTCAATTTCCAGCATCCATACCAGGTAGCTCACAGCCACCTGCATTCCAGTTCCAAAGGACCCAGCTGGCTCTGGCTTCTGCAGACACTTGCACACAGGTGATATACAGCTCTGTAGGCACACATTTATAAATACATGTTAAAAGTTATTTTGTAGTATTTTATGCAGAAGCTGTAGGTTAAACAGAGTATTGCCCATCATTACCTGTTTGAAAAAAGTGTATAATTTGGGAAATCAATTGGTCATTTTAATCATGAAGAAATTTTATAAATTTCTTTAATTTTATAAATTTATAAAGGGAAAATTTTATAAATCCCTGAAATTTTATTTTTTAGCTAGCTGTAATGGGGATTTACAATTAAAAGTTTGCCATTTTTTTGTTGTTAGTAATTGACTAGGTTTCTTTTTCTTCTAGAAATTAGTAAATGAAACATTCCAAAAACTCTGGTTTACTCCAACTCCACATAATGACAAAGAAGCAATGACAAGGAAGATCTTAAACATCACTGATGTGGTAAGAACGATGGGCATGTGTGTGGTTACTAGGATTGCAAAGCTGGTTGAAGTCACTGCAGAGATGAAATACCTACCTGTGCCTGGCGTTAGTGCTGCTTCCTTTGTATCCTTAGAGCTCCTGGGATTTAATTAAGAGGAAACTGATGTCTGCATATGGCTCAATTTCTTCATACTCATTTGTTTAAGCATTGATGTTGAAGTTTTCTGTTTCTTCCATAACTGAAAAAGGAAGAGAGAAAGTACACTCAGTTTCATGAGCATCTCCATTTTCTATTGTCCAGAGGACTAAGGAACAAATTTTTTTTTTACTTTTTGAAATCTCACAGACTTTTCTGATAAAGCATGGCATAAACTATATTTTTATGATTTAATACCATATTAGTCTTTTTAATATTAAACTAATGTTTTTGATGTTTAAGTTACTGAATAAAAATTTTACTTTAAATATAACCTTTCAAATTTAAAAAGTAGACATACCCTTCATGTTACAGCATAACTGTCTGTTTTAAAATGAATGCCTTTTTTTGTTTTATGAGCTACAATTTCAACATTTTCCCCTTCTTTTTTCTTGCTCCAAACCCTCTCCTATCCTCTTTCTTGCTGCCTTTCAAATCCATGGCCTCTTTTTTCATTTTTATAACTTTCTCAGCCCTTTTAATGTTGTTATAAATGCCTTATTTTAATAATTTCATTTCCTTTCACCGTAGGTTGCAGCATGTAGAGATACTGGATATGATTGGTTCGAGCAACTCCTTCAAAATGTGAGTGTATATTTGATGGCATGAAATTTAATAAAGACCTTTATCCTTTAAAAATAAACTTTTTAGGCCTCGAAAGATGGCTTGGTTGTTAAGAGCTCTGTCTGTTCTTACAGAGGTTAATTCCCAGCAACCACATGGTGCCTCACAGCCATCTGTAATGGGATCTGATGCCCTCTTTTGGCATTCAGGTGTACATGCAGTTAGAGCACCATATACATAAAATAAATAGATCTTAAAAAATAAATAAAAAAACTTTTCAGATCTTTCTTAATTATTTGTGTTTTAGTAGAAGAAAGGTACTTCAGTATTTTAAGCTATGTTTTAATTCCTTTATTGAATTCAATAATTTTTTATTGAATCAGTTATCTAGTTGACTGCTAAAAATGTTTTCTGAATTATTAACTAGCTCCACTTTCAGATAACTTGTTTCTTATCCCTTTATTGTAGAGCAGTGGGTCTCAACCTTCCTAATGCTGCAACCCTTTAATACAGTTCCTCATATTGTGGTGATCCCCTCTAAAATTATTTTATTACTGGTTTATAACTTTAATTTTGGTGTTGTGTGCCATAATGTGTAAATATCTATTATGTGTGATATATTATGAAGCACTTGTGACAGAGGTCATTTGATCCCAAAGAGGTTATGAGCCACAGGTTGACAATCACTGATCTAAGGACTACTCATGAGATCTTTAAGTTAAAATAATGTTAAATACATAATTGTTTGGCATATTATAAAACATATAGAACTTCTTTTAGTAGTATAAAATTAAACCACAATTTGAACTTTCAGAAATTTTTAGTAAGAGTATTCATCTCCCAACTGTAAAAGTTACTAGCATGTTTCCTTCTTTGTAGGAGGTAGGCAGCATGCGTGCAGCTAGAAGAGTGTTGGGTGTCCTGTGGTTCTCTGCCTTAATCTCTTGAGACGCTCTCACTCAATCTGACATTAGCTGATTGGGCTAGGCTAGCTAACCAGCAAGCTCCCAATATCCACCTGTTTCTGTCTACCAGTGCTGGGGTTACAGACAGTAGCCCTGCCCTACTTGTATGAGGGTGCTAAGGATTTGAATTACAGTCCCCAAGTGCTCTTACCCACAGAGTTAATTTTAGAGGCAGTATCTCACTTTTTCCTTCAGTTTTGCTCACAAAACTCTAGGCTCGGTGATCCTTCCACCTCTGCCTACCCATCAAATCTTCTTTCATCTGTCCTTCATCCATCCCTTTTTCTTTCATGACAGTGTGCGTGTGTGCATGTGTACAAGGCAGGATGAGAACATTGGGTCCTGAGGCTAGTATTACATACTTGTGATTTAAGTGTTCATAACCTCTGAGCCATCACTCCAGCCCCAAACACAAAAACTTTGTTAAAGTGCATGTGCCAGAGAGATGACCTGGGGTTCTTAAGAATTCTAAAGTCAAGAGTACATAGCACACCTACCATTTCCATACTTCCAAACATACATGCATATGTTCCATTTAGCACCTTGCAGAAATTTATAATTTTATTGAATTTTTTTCTTGTGAATCAGTAATTTTCTATATATGGGATATAATTTCATAGGGCAACTTAGAGTACTACATTAAATAGCATAAAATTCATACATGCACCAATTTATGCAGAATGACAGACTTACACAGAAGAGTATTATCATTATTTTACATATATATGTTCTATGTATGTCTGTATAAATAGGCATGACTTAGCATTTCTAGCCTTTAGTCCATTTAGCTTTCTGTCATTTGTCATCTGATTCCTCAAATATTGCCAACTCAGCAGTGTAAAATACTATTTGTCATATGTTCAACTTCATTTAGGAAGTAAAAATTCTCCACATGAACTGTTGAATAGTTAGTGCTTATGTTTGTCCTCACTGTTTTTAAGATTCTATTCACATTTCCTTTTGTGTTGCTGAGAGTTGAAGCTAACACTTTCTGATGGCAAAGCTAGCATCTTGCTGTTGAGTTAGGCCTAGCCCTCCCCCACGTGTTTTGTTGTTGTTTTATTTTTAAGACAGGATCTCATTGTGTAGGCCTTCTGACCTTGAACTCTCTATATATAGACCAGGCTGGCTTTGAATTCACAGAGATCTACCTACTTCTGCCTCCACTGCACTTAGATTAAAGGCATATGCCGCTTAACTTTGTATGATCCAGTGCTCTTGAAGCTGAAACAGGAGAATCTTGACTTCAGGTACAACAGGCTATTTAGAAAGATTATTCTATAAAACATCAAACACACACACAAGTTTATTTGTTTGGCTTTTCCAGACTGGATTACTCTGTGTAACAGCCCTGACTGTCCTGGAGCTCACTCTATAGACAAGGCTGGCTTCATACTCAAGAGATCCACCTGTTTCTGCCTCCTGAGTACTAGGATTAAAAGCCTGCCCCAAACACCACCCAGCTAAAGAGAGAGAATTAGGGGGTGGGGACTGTTAAGGACACTTGTTGCATTTGCAGAAAACCTGAGTTTGAGTCTCAGTATCCACATGACAGCTCACAACCATCTGTAATTCCAATCCTAGCGAATCTGACACCCTGTTCTGACCTGTTAGGTCATCAGGCATGCAGGTGCTACATAAACATACATGCAGGCAAAACTCTCATACACGTAAAATAATAAGATAAATAGATCTAAATAAAAAATAAATTGTGTCTATAAACACTTGCGCTCATTGAGAATATGTTACTTTCTACTCTAGAAATCTAAAATCTGAAGTACTCCACATTTGACATATCTGAGCACTGAGATGACTTCTGCAAATTGAAAATTCCACACCTGAGCTCATTTGACAGCCAGACTCACACATATTAAAATTATCTTCAAGAGATTTATATAAGAAGTGTATGAAACTTAAATGAGTTTCATATTTAGACCTCTTTCCTTTGCCCAAGCATCTCCCTTGTGTTGTATGTTAATGCCCTAAAGTCTAGAAGATTTTAGGTTTCAAGCACTTCACATAAGCATTTTGTCCTATGCAATCATTTTGGAAAAGATTATTTTGAGTGTGTACACCATTAAAATTTGACTTAATCTACACACAGAAGAACAACTAAGTGGCTTGTATACAAAAAAGGCTGCTAAATAGCAGTGAAATATAAAATTAACTCTCTGGAACAGCCTGAATTAAAGTTATGTCATAATTTTTGAGTAAAAATGCAAGACTCAAAACACTAATCAAATTACATTTGTAGAAGTTTAAAATTTAAATAAAGAAAAGGAAAAGAAAAGCTACCAGGACAAGCGCAGTGGCGCAAGTCTTTAATCCCAGCACTTAGGAGGCCGAAGCAGGCAGATCTCTGTGAGATCAAGGCCAGCCTAGTGTGCAGAGTGAGTTTCAGAACAGAGATCATGTGTCAAAAAAAGATAACAAATACAAGAACAACAGAAAAAAACTGCCAGCTTAGGCATTTGTTTATGCATTAGGGTAATCAAATTTCTCGAGTTATTTCATAGGATAAGAAAGAAGATACTTTGGTAGTTACAAATTACTAGAAGTGTTTCTGAATTGGGTTCATACCAGAGTATTATTTATGATTAATATATTAAATCATATACCAGTCAGCAGTGATAGTGTCATGAACCAAGATTTATAATAAATTATATTGCTTGTTCTTGATGTCTTACAAAAAAGGAACATGAGATAGTTTTGGGTGACTGCATTGCTTTATGTAAACCAAGCTAGAATAAGATATTGGTAAGATATTGGTAACTACACTTAAGAAATTGAATTATAGCGTTGATCAAGGAAAATTTGCAGTTTATAAATTGAAAATGGGCAAATTGAACTGTCTCTTTTATCTTTTAACTGAAACAATGATGCTGTGGACTTTGTATTGTTCTGGTTGCTGTCACTCATCTTTAACTATCCAGATGATTTTTATTAACATTTGAGAGAAGAACAAGATGATAGATGCAGAAGGATCTCTGAGTTCAGGGCAGGGCTACATAGACAGACCCTGTCCCTGGGGAGGAATACCAAAAGGAAGGAAAAAAGCCATGTCTTAAGTTAGGGTGCATGGAAGCCTGCAGGTTCAGCAGTGAGGATTAGCAAGTAACTGTACAGCAAGGAGAAGAGGGATAGCTTATAAAAAGATTGAGGAAGATCAGAATGTCCAGCAAAGTCCAGGATTCTCAGACTTGGTCCAGTTTTTTACGAGAGAGAGAGGGGGCGGGCAGGCAACCTAGTAGTATAATGCTCTTTGTAAACACTTGCCTACCCATGCATCTTGTAGTAAAAATTTAAAATCGTGCATTTTTACAGTTTGAATATTGAATTTTTTTTTGTTTTACTTCACTTTCGTTCCTCTCATGTGAGCCACTCATGACTTGTTGCAACTCTGTCAGACACAAGAAAAGAGAACGTTTATGCTATTGCAGAAAATTGTGTCTGATAGCTCTGGAAAACTCCACAGAAGGGAAGTGCAACTTTCTTTTAATATCCCTAGAAATATTCACCTAATTATTATTGGCAAAGCAGATACACCTTAAGTCATTTTTTCCGTGATTTTAAGATTTAAAATTTTCCATGATTTCAGATTGGGTTGGTTTTACTTTGTTACTACAGGTAGGCTTATCTCCATTCTCTTTATTGTTCTTCATCGTGTTTTTAAGCACATCTTTTAATGCTTTGGCAAAAAATGAAGCAGAAAAAATCTGCCAAAGAATATGCCATTATGTTTTGTAGTTGCAAGGCTTAAGGTATAATTCAGATACAGTTGTTGATTATTTAAAATAATTTGCTAATATCAGACAGTGTTTCTGTGGTCTTGCCTGGCTTGAGAGAGAAAAGCCACTTTCCCGGCATCTATCCAGTGTCAGTCCCTGCAGTAGTTCAAATACTTCTACTAAAATCATTGACTTTGCAGATTGCTGGTTTTAAATATGTCATGTATATTTCCTTTGTCTTTTAATGTTAACTAAAAAAAATGCTTATTGATATTTAATGCATGTACATTATCATCATTGCCTCATAAATAATTTTACTGGAATTTTTATATGTATACATATAGTTGTTGAAGTCTGAAGAGGATTCCTCATATAAACCTGTGAAGAAAGCTTGTACTCAACTTGTTGATAACCTAGTTGAGCATATTCTTAAATATGAGGAGTCTCTAGCTGGTAAGATATTTTATATATTAATCCTTAAGTTAATTTATGAGATTTTTAAGTACTTGGTCCCTTTTCTCAGTTTTACCTCTGGATTTGCCTGCTAAGTAACTAAGTAATGTGTCATTTTTAAGGGTAATTTGAGTTCATGTAAATTTCTGTTTGGTTATTTATTTTAGATTATATTGTAAGATTGCCTAGATCAGACAGTATAATAAATTCATAAATATTATCTGTTTTACATATCTCTAAATATGTACATTTAGATGTCATATTGAATAAGAATAAAGTCCACAGCCTAAAGTTTTTTAATGGCATCACAAAATTATTTGGTATTATTTAAATTATAGAAAACTTTCAAAGAAAATGTAGTAACCATTTAAGATATTCTAAGAATATTGTACTATCTTTCTAACATTGTTCCTCATTGTTTATAAAATTCTCTTAATAATTAATGTTTAATTCGTTAAATTTCTCAATCTTAATTTTTAATCTGTTGAAATTTAATATAAATTAAATGCTTAATATTTTATGTCAGTCACAAATATCAAAAATTGCACCAAAAAGACAAGTTATGTTTGGTACCTATTGCTTAAAAACACAAACTACTAATATAACTTCCCATTTCCTGATAAACATAATGAAGAGCAGCACTAGACATCAGTTACTCAACTGAAGGGCCAACTTCCTCTTATGGACATATCACTTATGGCCTCTTAAGGAATTGTAGATAGCCTTTCTTTTCTTACACAGGACTTACTAGTTTGGGGAGGTTTGTTTTGGTTTTTTTAGTTTTCTTTAAATTTTCTCGTTTTTCATGTGTACCTTTTTGCCTTTTCTATTTTTCTCATCCTAGACTTCATTGGTGATATTAATATCCATTAATGTTTAACATTGCTAATCATCTCTTAAAAATGTATTTTTTAAGAACCAGAGTATCTCTAACTGGCCTCATTTGCACAGTCTTCTGTGTAACTGACTGCACAGAGCGCTGATGGTTACTCAGCAGCTTCACAGGGCGCTCTGCGGTCTCGTGTAGCTCAACTGTTTGTCTTCTCTGTATTCACTCCATCCATAGATGTAGCCAACATTTTCCCAAGACTCCCTGAATTTTCCAACTTCCTTCTCTTAAACTTCAGACGTGTCCCACTACAATGAAACTTGCCTTTCTTAGTAAGGCCTCTGTCCTTTTTCTTCATTGTGTAATTTTGTGCCCAAAAATGAAATACAGGTAATCAAATATCATGAGAAATACTAATGCATTTTATTAAGACCCATACTGAATCTGTTATGTTCAGTAAATTCAATAATATTCTAGTTTTCACTACTTTGCCTTAATCTGGTGTCTTATTTCTCTGTTTGTTTGTTTTTTTAGACTCAGACAATAAAGGGGTGAATTCTGGAAGATTGGTAGCTTGTATAACCACTTTGTTCTTATTCAGCAAAATAAGACCCCAACTCATGGTTAAGCATGCTATGACTATGCAGCCGTACCTTACCACTAAATGTAGTGTAAGTACAAGTACTGTGTTTTTGGTTGGTTAGTTGGTTAGTTTTGTTTTTTTTTTCTTATAGACCAGGCTGGCCTCAAACTCACAGAGATCTGCCTGTCTCTGCCTCCCGAGTGCTAGGATTTAATGCATGCGCCACCACTACTGGCTTGGTTTTTTTCAAGACAGGATTTTTTTGTGTAACAGTCTAGGTTGTCCTGGGACTCCCTCAGTAGAAATCTGCCTGCCTCTGCCTCCCAAGTGCTGACATTAAAGGTATGTGCCACCACACCCAGCTTGTGCTGTCTTATTCTTTCTTGTATACAGAATGCTGGCCACATTCTCCCTGACTCAGATTTGCATTCTACTGCTTGTTATCTAAACATATCAACAATTCAAATGCAGGCTCTATGTCTGCTCATTTTTCTTTTAAAGATTTATTGATTATGTATACTGTATTCTGCCTGCATGTATGCCTGCACACCAGAAGAGGGCACCAGATCTCATTACAGATGGTTGTGAGCCACCACTTGGTTGCTGGGACTTGAACTCAGAACCTCTGGAAGAGCTGACAGTGCTCTTAACCTCTGAGCCATCTCTCTAGACCTCTCTATTAGATCTTAAGCTAACCCCTTTGTAACTGTTTAATAAAAGTTGTAGCTCTTGTTAGGACCTCAAAAGTGAATAAAGCAGAAATTGTAACTTGAAGAAACTTACTATATTTTGGATTTTTTACTTTTTGGTTTTTTGAGACAGGGTTTCTTTCTCTGTAGCTTTGGAGCCTGTTCTGGAACTCACTCTGTAGACCAGGCTGGCCTCAAACTCACAGAGATTTGCTTGTCTCTGCCTCCTGAGTGCTGGGATTAAAGATGTGTGCCACCACCACCCAGCCATATTTTGGATTCTTAATTTGCAATTCATTTGTCATAATAAATTTTATTACTTTTATTATAAAGCAATATATTGAATATGGATAGTAGAGACATTGATATATTAATGTGCTATGTTCTCCTAAAATAAAATAAAAATACACAAAATATTGCTTAAATAAAAAGAATAGTGTAAATCAAATGAGATTGTTTAAATGTGATGTATAGCAAAATAGTAAGTTGTGATTTTGTACATATGCTAAATTTTAAAATGTTTTAGAAACCACTCTTAATTTTTTATATACTGTATTCTAAAGAGCTAACTTTAATAGTTTCCTCTACTGAATTGGTTTTTTTCTTTTGTTATTAGGTGTTAAACAATTTCCAGTTAATTTGTAAGTTCCATGAAAACCTCAGGACTTCCTGAGAAATTTTTAAGGATCAAGGAAAATAATAGAGAATAAGAAATATTTATATATGTATGTATGTATGTACATACATACATATACTATTATATATAAATATATACTATTATATGTTTTATATATTATTTCCAAGACACTTATTCCATCTGCCTATAGTAGATCCAGAAATGACTTAGCTTCATATATAATCTGTAGCTAAAAGTTAGCTCGTGTCTGCGTAACACTGATTAGACACTTGAAGAACTTTACATGCATTTTCTCATTTAATTTTAAAGTTAAGGAAACTAAAGCATAGAAAATATAAGTATCCTAATCCATGTCACATAGCTCCTCAGTGCCAAGCATTTAATTCAGTGCCATATTCTTTTTCTATAGTTGGGATTCTAGTATAAAACACACTCTTCTGACATACACTTTGAAACAGTGTTCCATTCATTTTATTGGTCAGATTCTCAGGAATGGGTTCCCTAAGGCATTGAGAAAAAATTGGGTGTTTCTGTTTGCTTCTTCATGAATTTTGTGTGATTTTTAATTTAGTTTTTAGAGATATGATCTTTAGCTCTTTTGAAAAGCAGTGCATAACTATTGGAATCATTTTTGTACCTTTTGCTAATCTAACAGGCATAAAGGAATAATTTCTCGTTGTTTCACTTCTAAGAAAATTAAGCATTTTTCATATTGACCAGTTGGCCTTATTGATATATTGACAGTTAACCAGTTCTGTAAATTGACTGTTTATGTAGTTTTCCTGTTTTCTGTGAATTGTGTGCCTTCTTTCAAAGTTTGAAATTTTAAATTATTCTTTAAATAATTTAAACATACTATATACGTACCAGGCATAGTGGTATATGCCTTTAATCCCAGCACTCTCGAGGCAGAAGTAGGCAGATGTTTAAATTCAAGGCCAGCCTACATAGAAAGTTTCAGGACTCTATGGAGAGACCTTGTCTCAAAAAAAAAAATGTCCACATATGTTACTTTGAAATTTTGCTTGGCTAGATTAAAGGCATACATAGAAAGCCTTCTTTCCCTTTACAGCCTCTCCCTCCAGACTAGTAATGTTGCTCTTAGAGAATTATCTGATCAGAGGACAAGTGGGAAAAAGTGTGTTATGGGGCTGCAGAGATGCTCAGTGGTTAGGAGCATTTTCCAGGTTCAGTTCCCAGCACGTGGTTCACAAATCATCTGTGACTCCAATTCCAGGGTATCACGTGTCCCCTTATGACCTCTACAGGCACATCATGCACATGGTACATACATATAAGCAAAATTCTAATACATATAAATAAATAACAAAAATTTTTATGTGCTTATTTTTTAATCAAGATATCTGTAAGTATAAAACTAAAGAGCCTCCTAACTAGTTCTGAGGTAATAAATAGTTATTAAATAAAATATATTTACCCCAGCATTTCTCAACTCCAGCACTATTGACAGAGCTGGATGATCCACTGTTGGTAAGAGCTTTTATTGTATTATGGAATGTTTGACAGTATCTTTTGGTCTCTGTCCAATAAATGTCACCTCCACTGTGACAACTAGAAATCCTTCTGACACTGCGAAGTAATTGTGGGTGGAGAATGGAGAGCAATCTCCTACAATTGAGAACTATTAGGTTAATAACCTTCATAAAGAAGGTATATTCAAAGTTGCCAGACTTTGTAAAATATTCCCCTAATATTTAAATATTTTGTTTATAATTGACTTACATTTTGTTTTAGCGAGGGAAATGTGGGGCTGAAGAGATAGTTCAGCAATTAAGAATACTGGCTATAAGCAATATGGTGCACATGCATGCATTCAGGCAAACAATCATAATCATAAACTAAAAATAAATGAAGCCCCCAAATTATTTTAAGTATAACAGCCTTAACATTATTAAGTGCCCCAAAGTCACATGGTAAATTAGCATTAGAGCTAGAAGGCAGACTCTTGATAATCTCTCAGATGCTGCTCATTTCATACTTGGGGTAGAGAGCTCCTTTTTAATGTTTTAAATGTAACTTTACACACATAATGCTCTATGCTTATACTCCAGACTTAAACCTGTATATGTTTTTTTAAGTTTTAGATATTAATAAGGCATTAATTTTATTCTCGTAGACGCAAAATGATTTCATGGTTATCTGCAATGTTGCAAAAATCCTTGAGTTAGTTGTACCATTGATGGAACACCCAAGTGAGACTTTCCTTGCTACTATTGAAGAAGACCTGATGAAGCTGATTATCAAATATGGCATGACTGTGAGTAGTTTACCATGTCTATTGTAGTGTGTACAGCAGATTGCTATATAATATGTCAGAGATAAGTCCCAAGATCTTTTATCATATTTTAAGACAAATATGTTAGAAAGAAAAAAAGATCATATATTTCAACTGTTTTAGTTTTTACTTAAAGAGTAACATTCTCTCTATCTTTTAGGTAGTACAGCATTGTGTGAGCTGTCTTGGGGCTGTTGTAAATAAAGTGACACAGAATTTTAAGTTTGTGTGGGCCTGTTTCAATAGATACTACGGTAAGTTCAGTGCTGGGCTTTCAAATTGTTTGCTAAGTTCTGCAAATGTTTCTACATCAAAAAAAAAAAATCTGATCAAGGAGAGCTATGAAGATATAAGTGTGACCTTGGGGGTCCACACTGAGAAGTTCTCTATGATCTTTTGGATTCTTATTAGTTCAAGTTTCTCTCTTTAAAGAGATAAGCTTTCTGGCCACCATATAAAGTAAAATTTTAATATTCTTACATTGTTTTAGCTCTAAAGGATATACACACATTTTTGGTGTATTTAATACTTAAAACCATTAGTAAAAGTTAACTGTATTTTATTAGTAATTGCTTTTGCATAATTCAAAGATGAAGAGATGACTCTAAGTAACTCTGATTTATCTTTACTAGGTGCTATTTCAAAATTAAAAAGTCAGCACCAAGAAGACCCAAATAACACTTCCCTTTTAACAAATAAGCCAGCGCTTCTTAGGTCCCTCTTCACTGTTGGAGCACTCTGTCGGCATTTTGACTTTGATCTGGAAGATTTTAAAGGCAACAGTAAGGTAAAGATCACAGTATTACCTAGTGTGCTGTGAAACACAATCCTGTGGCCCTGGGCTAAGAATCAATATAATGACCGCAGAAGAAGGCATCTTTAGAGTAATGGAATGAGACTTTTGGAAGGAGTGCTAGTACAAGCACTATCGCTAGACTTCCTGCAATCTATGAGTAGTTTCGTAATGGTCTATGACAGATTTGAAGTTTCCACAACCAATTATATCAATTCGTTAACAGAGACACACTGTTTAGAACAGGTTGTGGCACATACTTGTCACAGACTGTCACCACTATTCTAAAATAAATGGAGACATTAGAAAGGTGACTCAGAAGCTAAGAGCACTGTCTGCTTTCCAGAGGACCTGGGTTTGGTTCCCAACATCCACATGGCAGCTCACAACCTTATGTGACTCCAGTTCCTGGAGATCTGATACCCACTTCTGGCCTCTGCAGGCAGGGACTCACACATGATGCACAGTCATACATGGAGACAGAACACTTATGCATATAAAGTGTAAATACATCTAAATAATTAAAATAAATGCAATTGATTTTTTTTTTCTCCCAGTGTTGTAAATCAAACCTAGTGCCTTGTATTTGCCAGGCCAGTGCTCTGCAATTGACCAACATCCACTGCAAAGTTCACATGAAAATTCTCATTGTTTGCTTTTAGGCATTTTCCTCCTCTATAGTTGGGAATTGAGGGCAGGTGAGATGGCTTAGCAGGCTGAGGAACTTGTATTTACTTGAGGTCCATCCCTAAATCCTACAAGGTGGCAGAAAAGAACCAAGTCCTTAAAATTAATTCTTTTGGGTTCCACACCTCCACACAAGCACTATGGGGCCTTCACATTCATTCATTCTATCTGTCTGTCTGTCTGTCCATCTCTATCTTTCTGTCTGTCTATCTCTTTCTATCTATCTGTCTATTTCCCTTTCTCCCTCCCCCTCCTCTTTGTTACACATACTTGAAAACTTGCTCTGACATTGAGTGTTCTTGAATACCTTTATTATGCGTCCGCCCTTAGGTTAACATAAAGGATAAAGTACTTGAGCTGTTGATGTATTTTACGAAACACTCAGATGAAGAAGTACAAACAAAAGCCATCATTGGTCTAGGTAAGTTAAATCTAAATTTCTTAGTAGTTTTTAGCTCTTTGAGTAGTAGAATAGGCTTTTTGACTATTGTGAGTCTAAGTTGTTGGTTTATTTAGACATACTTCTATGGCTGTGTGATCTGATGTGAAGAATGAGAAACTGGGGTTTAAAGCAACTGGATTCTGTTCATGTTTCAGCCTGTGGCCTTTCTGGGTAAAAAACACTTCTCCCTTCCTCAGTTTCTTTTTAGTAAAGCAGAGCTAACAGTGCTGTCTCCCACCTGCCTTCCTAGAGCTAGTAAGAAGAGTGACTGGATCCCGTAGTGTTGAGGACATGTTGAAAGTTTTAGGCTATGTGTATTTCTTAAAATTGTTCTTTTTCAGTGCAAATAATGTTTTTATATATATCTGCCACTTGTTAAATGGACAGTCTTTTATTATAAGATCAGTTGGGATATGTGAACCTGATCCATGTTCCTTTTCCAGAAACAATGGTGTAATAAAAACATGTTTTGCATGCAGCTTTATACAGATTACCTGGAAAAGAATTAGTATAGAGAATTAGGAACAGGAAAGTATTAAATTGCCTGAATTAAATACTCTTTTTTAAAAAAATAAAAGAGATCTAAAAACTCATGTGCCTTAAACCTGTAATAATTTTTTTTATTTATAAAAGACAAAAAGATAAATATGTCCTATACTGTTTTTGTGTGTTTTGTACATATATATATATATGTACAAAACATATATATATTCAATAACTTGATTTATTGGGGAATATTTGATAGCATTGTCAAGGTCTATAATTTAATTGATATTCATGGGTAGTCACTGATAATGGTTTTTGGAAGAAGTAATTGAAAAGATTCTGAGCTGCCCAAACCCTATTAAATCATGTTGATAATTTTATAGATATTTAAATATAGTTGCTTTCTTCCTCATCATTCCTTTCATAAATTACTCGTAAGTCAGGTGTGGTCGTGAACACTTTTAATCCCAGCACTTGGCAAGCAGAAGCAGGCAAATCTTTAAGTTTGACCCTAGCTTGGTCTACAGAGTGAGTTCCAAGTCAGCTGGGATTGCGTAGCGAAGTCCTCTCTCAAGCCATCGGGGAAAGTCCTTACAGTCGGAAGGAGGGTGACAATGTGAGAGAGAGCTCTGTGACGTGATACTGCCTTCGTGCCAGTGTATCCTTTAGTAGGAAATGCAGAGAATAAGTTTCATAGAGTACGACAGATAATTCAGAGAACAAATAAACGAAGTTTTAATGTAAGGAAGTAGCACTGTATGAGCCATGGTTACCTTGTGTGACCTTGACATGATTGTCTGCTCTGCTTTAATTCTGGTGGTTTGGCTGTGGTATTACTAATGCTTGCTGACATCACGAGTCTTAATTTTTTCTTATTAAACATTTATCTATATATACAATGATAATTTTATTTTGCTAGTTATTAATTAGTGGTTATAAGTTAGCATTGTGGCCTCAAATTTAGGGCCATTTGAGAAAGGATCGGGAAGATAATTTTAGTTCTGTTTTTAAATTCTGTTTCATCAGTGGATATATTTCAATATTTTTTTACATTGTCACTGTAGTACCTTCTGTTAGGGGTCTTAAAAAAATGTTTGCAGACATTACATCTTAAATCCTGACAACATCCCTCCGAGGTAGGCGGGTGGTAAATATTATTGTCCCCATTTTACAGATGGAGAATTGAGGCAAAGAGAGATTGTGTGACTCAGCCAAGGTCACACTACAAGTCAGTGGTGGAGCCAGGAATAGAACCCAAGACTCCTGACTCCTAATCCACTCCCCTAGCCACTAGGCCCTGCTCCCTCCTCAAGGTTTCCTCTTGTGTGAAATTCTCCTTTGAAATGCAATTTCTTGTTTTTAATTCATGGGGAAAGAAGTACCTGCTCTAATGCTTCTCTAGGTAAGGCCACCAGCATATTCTTCCAGTCATTTTAAGTTTTAAATTTTTGAAATAAGGAGCTCTTTGTGTAATTTGATATTTTCATTGTTCTATTTACCTTTAGTAGGAATATATAAAAACATTTTTCCCTTTCTCTTAGGCTTTGCCTTTATACAGCATCCAAGTCTAATGTTTGAGCAAGAAGTGAAGAATCTGTATAATAATATTTTATCTGATAAAAACTCCTCAGTGAATTTAAAAATACAAGTGTTAAAAAACCTCCAGACTTACCTACAAGAAGAAGACACGCGTATGCAGCAAGCAGACAGAGACTGTAAGTGAGAGTGTGGTTGATGATCGCCCGTGCGGGTAGTCCGGATACCTAAACACTAACTCATTCGGGAAGCACCCCTCATCCTAGAAAGGATGATGGAACTCTGTTAGTGGGAGTTATTAAGTTCATAGGCCCCATGGCATTCTTAAACTCTCTAAAATAGTTACAAAATTTTAGTTATCTACTCTTATTGTTCTCAAAGAGCCTCTGACACAATTGAGGCAAAACCATTGGAAACCATTTGAGCTTGAACTACTGTGTTTCAGTCGTAGGCTCAGTCAGGAGTAGGAAGCCGAAGTTAATATGACCTTGATGTGTTTCTCCTTTGTCCTCTGTTGTAGGGAAGAAAGTTGCAAAACAGGAAGACCTAAAAGAAATGGGAGATGTTTCCTCGGGGATGAGTAGCTCCATCATGCAGCTTTACCTCAAACAGGTGCTTGAGGCCTTCTTTCACACCCAGTCAAGTGTCCGCCACTTTGCCCTAAATGTGATCGCATTAACTCTAAACCAGGGTCTTATTCATCCAGTTCAGGTAAGCAAACTCTATGATAGCAGCACTCACAGACAGCCAAGTGAACTGTGTGATGACACCATGATGGGACATCAGGAATTCTCTATCCCCTTAGTGAAACCTGTGTCCTAAACTCCTGTGACTCAACTTTTCTTAGCTCCTTCTTTCTTCTTCCTTTTGTTAAAAATAGTCCTTTAGCATTATTCAAGCCATCTACCCTCATGGGCTTAAATATCTCCTGCCTCAACTTCCTGGGTTGTCTTCAACTCTGAAGACCCTAAAAATCTTAATCATCTGTTACGTTGCCACTGCCACAGAATACCTATATATTTATGTTAAACTTTCAGTTTCTATTTTGAGAAATTGTCCCTTTCTCTCACTAGCTTTGATAAAATTCATCTTAATCTAATTTTACTCAGATCTCTAAAAACCAACAATAAGTAATGTCAATGGAATTAAATAGGTTTAAAAGAGTAATAAATAAGATTTTGTTCTACCACAAAAACATAAATTCCATCACCTGAGTTCCATTTTTCTCTTTAAATTGGAGGTAATATCAGCTATACAGCATGTTAAAATGTCGCAGTGTGGGTTGGGATGAGAGACTAAAAGGACGGGTTTGTAACTCAGTTGTAGAGTCCTTGCCTAGGATATTCAGATATTTGAGTTATGGACTTGACCCCAGCATAAGAAAAAGGAAAAAGAAGTAATGTCATAAAATGTTTAGTATCCGTGAAGTGTCCTCTGCTGGCGAACAACTGCTATCAAGTAGTCAGTAGAGCACCACAAGCTGTGGGACTTACAGAGACTATGGATATTTTCTTCGTCTGTTCCACGGGGTTTACTCTAATGCACACTGATATGTCAGAAAAGGAACTTTTCTGCTATTTTCTAAAATATAACTAAATGTATACTTTCTAATGTAAACATAACTGTGTGTCATAAAACAGCATATTGACATCTATTTAGTCTGCTTTTCATCACTCGGCTGTTAAGATCACTTTATAACACCTAGCAGCATATTGAGATTTTCACCTTTTTTTATTACTCAGAGATAGGGCCCATGAGATGGTTCAGTGGGTAAAGGAAGAGGTTGTCTGTCTGTCTGTCAGTGGACAGCTTGCAGAACTTTGTGTTATCTTTCTACCATATAGGTTCTCATTAAACTCGAGTCCTCAGGCTTGGCAGCCGTTAACTTATCCACTGAGCCACCTCACTGGTCCCTATATTATAGACTTACATGAATAGTGTTAACCCGGGAACTTTAAAGAAACTTAAATTTGTGTTGAAATTGTTTAAATCTAAGTGCATCATCATTATTGCTGATGTTTTCTAGCTTTAATTTAAATCAAAAAAAAAGAAAGATTGTCACACCAAAACATAGCAATTAAAGAAAGTTTGTACTGCTAGATTTTTATATCTTATGTACAAGCCTGACATTTGTTGAAATCCATATAGAATTTTTACTACTATGATGTCTTATAAAGCCTTTTTTTCTCCCAGTGTGTCCCATATTTAATTGCCATGGGCACAGATCCAGAACCTGCTATGAGGAACAAGGCTGATCAGCAGCTTGTGGAAATAGACAAGAAGTATGCTGGATTCATTCATGTAAGTGCTTTTAGTAAATTAATATTGCTTTAATAAATCACTACTTCCCAATCATTATTTTAGAATGAATCACTTAATATTTTTCTTAGCTTACAACCACGTTTTTTCCTTAAAGTGTTTATTCTAGCTTACAATTAACTGTGACATTGGGCCAGGGTGATTATTCAAAAAAAAAAAAAAAGTCAGGAGGCATAAACTGTAGACCCTAACTTAACCTTGGCTAGCAATGACTTCTAGACCTTGGTTTCTTGTATGTGCAAAAGGATGGGGTTACAGTTACTACTCCAGTACCTATTCTGTGATTTTTCTTATTTTAATAAGGGAAACCAAATAATAAGTTAGCCCAATGTGATGTTGAGTATGAGTCTTAATATCCCTTATGCAAGTGAAGCCTTTTTTAATTTCAGATGAAAGCAGTAGCTGGTATGAAGATGTCTTACCAGGTACAACAAGCGATCAACACATGCCTAAAAGATCCTGTCAGGGGTTTCCGACAAGATGAGTCATCGAGTGCTTTGTGCTCACACCTCTACTCCATGATCCGCGGGAACCGCCAGCACAGACGCGCCTTCCTTATTTCCTTACTCAACCTCTTTGATGACACAGCAGTAAGCATATACTTTATTATCATCCAAAAATAAATGTTCTAGAAACTGGATGCCTAAAAGAGTCATGACTTAAATATTGCCATTTTGGTAAATGTGACTAAGTTATTTCCTTATTCTACTAAGTTACTTTCAAAGTTTATGGTCACAATCAAAAGGGGCATTTACATGAGAAAAAAATGTATTGAGGAATAAAATATGATTGTGTTTCTTCTATACTGAATATCTTGGAAATTTTATCAGGATTTTTTTCCTTAAATTTTTACGTTTCGTTTTTTATTTTATCTTTGGCGGGGTTGCCACATTGTGGATATGGAGATCAGAGACCAGCTTGGAGTCGCTTTCCTCCTTCCACCATGTGGATCCCAGGAATTGTGCTCAGGTCTTCGGGCTAGGTGACAGGCGTCTCTCTCCACTAAGACATCTGACCAGCGAGGAACAGTTATTTCTGCCATTCTGGAGGACTCAAATGTTGTTGGAGAATAATATTGTTTGGGGGGGGGGGGTTATTTGTTTTTGTTTTTTGTTTTTCAAGATAGGGTTTCTTTGTGTAGCCCTAGTTGTCCTGGAACTTGCTCTGTAGACCAGGGTAGCCTCGTACCGAGAAATCTGCCTGCCTCTGCCTCCCAAGTGCTGGGATTAAAAGTATGCGCCACGACCACCTGGCTTAATAATATAGATTTTTAGTGCTGAGTTTTTCATTTTGATTTTCTTCAAATTACACATTTATGTAATTGCAAGTTGACACACATTTGCACTGGCCAGGTCCACTAGTCAAGAATGCAGAAAGTTCTTTTCTTTAGGTTTATCTTTAATTTATTCATCCATTTTACAAATACTTCTTTAGTACCTATTATGGTACCCACCGTTGTATAAGACGTTACCAGATAGAATGGCAAAGCCAGCTGTAGCACCTACCCACCCACATAGAGCACAGACCAGCCTATCTGGAGAGCAGCTTGTGAATGAGCAATGTAAACATTCTTCTTATTTAATCATATGACACAGAGTTTTTATAGTAAAGCAGAATTATACTTACCAGAGCATATATACCTTACTAGATCTGTTCTTTTTAAAATATTGCGTGAAAACTTTTTACATATGACATAACAAATACATGTCATAAGTTTGTGATTCAGAATGCCTGACATTTTCCCCCTCATCCTCACCATTGTATCACCATGCGTATTCAGCTTTCACGGACTAGGACTTTACTGCTAAGACTAAGTATGGTATGCTATAGTGCTATGGCATTTAAAGGGTTTCTTTCCATTAAGAGGATACAATACAAATAAGGAAAATAAACGATTGTAGTTAACATATATTGAATATGGTTTCTACTGATATTTCTTCAGCCTTTATCTCTGCTGGAATTCATGCCTGTGTGGTTTCAATGCATAATCTTTGCTAAATCATCAGATATTCTATTATTAGGATATTAGAACTTTAAAGCTTTACTCTGACTACCTTCAGTACAGAACTTTACTGTTGACTTCCTCTAACATAGGGTATTAGAAAAGAAATAATAGACAAGCTAGGTATAGTGGCTAATCCCAGTCTTCAGAGGCAGGGGCAGGATCATAGGGTCATCACTGTAGGTTCAAAGCTACCCTGTCCACAGCTGGTTATTTCAGGCCAATCCAAAAGAGAGAGAAGAAGTCAGAGACGGATGAAAGGATGAATATTGACAAGTGGAGTTCTGTCCTCTGTGTTCCTCTCTGTGACATTTGGACAGTGGTATACAACTTTAAAGAGTAGACTGGGGATCTGGAAAGAAGGCTCGGGTTAGGATCACTTGATGCTCTCACAGAGGACTGGGTTCAGTGCCCAACACCCATGTGACCACTTGCAGTCAGTCACCCATAACTCCAGTTGCAGGGAGTCAGAGACCCTCTTCTGCTTTCTGTGTACCGGGCTTACACATAATGAGCATACATATAAGCAGACAAAACAGTCTAACATGTAAAAACAAGTAAATCTTTTAAAAGAGAAACAAAGTGAAAATAAAACAATTAACTTTTAAAAATTTGGTGTCTTATAAATACTAAATTTATTACATCTGCCTTATGAGCTTTTACTATTGCTTCTGCTGCTGCTATATGTTTTGTTACTTGCATGCAGAGAAAATAGATAGAAAATAGCATGCTTTTAATTACTAGTTTTAGTCTGGTTTTTTAGTTTAATAACCAATTCATTAGGATTTGAGAAGAAAACAGCAGGGCACAAACGCTGTCTGTCTTGGCTGCTGCTAGAAGGAAGGAGATGGAGAAGAGGAGAGAGAGGCGTTGAGTTAGGTCCAAAACAGCAGAAGGCTCAACAAAGTGGCTTTGCAGCTGTTTGGGGCAGGTGGAAGCTCCAAGAATCTGTTGGTGTCTTGAGACAGGGTCTCACCATGTAGCCCTGGCTGTCCTGGAATATACTATGATGCTTTTCTTCTGCCTCCTGCAGTTGTGGGAATAAAGGTGTGTGCTACCACATCTGTCTAGCCCAGAGAATCTGGACAAGCATGCTTAAGCTTTTGACCAGTATCCAGAGAAAAGAGGAAAGGGAACTGGAGAGATGTCTCAGTGACTGAGAGCCCTTGTGCTTCTTGCAGAGGACCCAGACTCAGTTCCCAGCACCCATATGGTGTTCACAGTCATCCGTAAGTTCAGTTCCAGGGGATCCAGTGACCCAGGCACACAAAATATACACATACATTTATGCAAGTAAAATGCCTGTTCACGTAAAATAAAATAAATCTTTTAAAAAAGAAAAGAGCAAAAGGGGCTAGCTGCCATGTGGCTCAGCAGTAAAGCTTTGCCATGCAAGCCTGAATCAAATTCCTAGACCCTCTCTGAAGGCGGAAAGAGAGAATCAGTGTCACATGTCATCTAACCTCCACATGTCCCCCACACACAGCATGCACAAATGATGATGATGATGTTTTTAAGAGAAGAGGGGAAAGTTAATACTTTCTGTGTTAAAATTCTAAATGTCAGTAAGCTTAGTGGTGAATATCTGCAAGTAATTGCCTTGGCTACTAGTTTTATGATAGTTTTTCTGTAAATTATCAAACATCCATAAATGTAAATATTAACATGTCTTCCTATTTATTTATTTAGGGCATGGCATCTCGCTGTGTTGCCTAACCTGGTCTTGAACCACTTAACTCAAGTGGTACTTTGCCTCTACCTCCATAATGCTAGGCTTACAGTCACATTCCAGTGTTTCCCAGCCTAAGTTTCTGTTTAAAGTTGTTATTTTTAAAGCCAATGACCAGTATCAACCATAATTTCTCTTGCATTTTGTGTATTTCATAGTATTTTGGGTTAGTTTGTTTTAGGGTTTTTTTTTGTTGGTGGTGGTTTTTGTTTTTGAGGCAGGGTCTCACTAATAGTTCTGGCTGTCCTGGAATTTACTATGTAGCCTTAGGTAGACCAGGCTGGCTTCAAAGTCACAGAGATCCTCCTGCCGCTGCCCCCCAGTGCTGGGATTAAAGGTGTTTGCCACCAGGCCTGGCCCTGGAAAGTATTTTACCAGTGCATAATCAGCCATGGGTAAATTCAGATATTAGTAGTGTATTACATATACTTTTTTTGGAGGCTGAATAATAACTGTGTGTAACTGTTCTCCATAAGAGTTACATTTTGAGACAACAATGACTAATTACTATATTTTCATATGTATGCTTTCTAATATAGTGTGGATCTGTCATAAAGGTCTCACATAATCTATAAAGGAAAAGGATTTTTACGTAACTGCACTAGAAACTTTGCCTCTTCCTTCATGAGGTAGCATGGTGTACATCATTATAAAATCTCCTAGAGTGACTGTGAGGTCACTTTTGTGAATTCTGCTTCTGCCTAGCCTCACCCTTGCATGTCCGTCATCCACTGTCTGTCTCTTTGCTTCTTTTCTCCTCTCTCTTTCCTTTGGCTCCTCTCTCTCCAGTACTAACTGAGGCAAACGTGCCTTGTAATAATTTTCTAAAAGTTCTTTGGGCGGGTTTCCAGCTGCTATCTAAACTTGTGTACCTTCTTTTAAAATTTGCAGAAAACTGAAGTGACTATGCTCTTGTACATAGCAGACAATCTAGCCTGTTTCCCGTACCAGACTCAGGAAGAGCCGTTGTTTATAATGCATCACATAGACATTACACTCTCTGTTTCCGGTAGTAACCTATTGCAGTCATTCAAGGAGGTAAGTACACATATTGCTATTCTTCTTGTTTGGTTTCAATTTTCAAGACAGGGTTTCTCTGGGTAGCCCTGTAGAGCAGTCTGGCCTTGAACGCAGAGATCCACCTGCCTCTGTCTCCCAGTGCTGGGAATAAAGGCGTGCACCACCACACCAGCATATTGCTATTCTCAAATGCATCCACCCAAATGCAAACGTACTATTTTCATTGTTTCATTTCTCATTATTCACTCTACGGGCATATAAATGCCTTCTAAATGAACTTACTGAAATCTGGGCAGTACTTGAACTGAGAGAAGTGGGTTACTATTTCATTTCTGCTCAGGTCTAAAACCATGTTATTTCCAGATAGCTTATGTATACTTTCTGCACATTTGAACTATTCCGTTGATAGGTCATCCACTTTCTCCCTCCCACCTTAAGGACTGACAAAATATTTTGTTTTATACATGTATCCACTTGAGTCCCATTAGAAGCTGTTGCTATTCTGCTGGTGCTGGTGTTGTGGTACTGTGTTAGCTCGTAAGACTGGAGTGAGTATACATTGATGTGGATGGATATGTTTCTGGTGTGTAGCTTACACCACTGATGTCCTTGTCCTTCCAAGATGCATCTTTTTTTTTTTTGGTTTTTCAAGACAGGGTTTCTCTGTAGCTTTGGAGCCTGTCCTGGAACTCCCTTTGTAGACCAGGCTGGCCTCGAACTCACAGAGATCCTCCTGCCTCTGCCTCCCAAGTGCTGGGATTAAAGGCATGCGCCACCACTGCCCGGCTCCAAGATGCATCTTAAAATGGAGCTGGCATGCACTAAGTTTGTCCTTTCTGTCACAATTCATAAGAACAAATATAATTAATTATGAAAATACCTGATGCAGCACTAGGCAGGATACATTCTTTAATACTTGAATAAAATATTTTTGTATGCCTGCTAATCCAGTTAGATCTCAGTTTACAAAATTGTAGCACTCAAAACTCAGCCTAATGAAACTAGTAACTCAGAGAAATTACCTTAGAAACCGAAGTAAATTACATTAGTACCTAATCTCTTGTGAACCACAGAACAGCAACACTGGTTCCCCCTTCAGCTACCAAGTCTAAATCCTCACTGTGCACCTGCTCAATCAGTTGCACGTTTTAAAGGAAACTTCTAGGGTATGCGTGTGCACAATAAGATTTGAGAATATTAATTTTCTAGCAATTCTAGCTATCTTGCTCTCTTAATTTTATTCTACTTTGTAGGATGTACTTAGAAATGTGTCTCCTGTTATTTCTTAACAGGTAAAATTTGAACAATTGCTTTTGTAATTTGGTTCTCTCAGTGTGACCCCTCACTCTTATAAATCAGCTCTTCCAAAGAAAATTTTCAGAGTGCAGAGAAATGGGGTTTACTAATGTAAGGAAGTTGCAGAGTAGCTTGCAGATGGAATCTGGAGGTGTGTTGAGCCCACCATAGTCTCCCTTAAATTATAAGTGTTGCTCTTACTCTTCAGTGGTTTGTATATGTGCCAAATTAATATTTTTATAATAAGGTCTCTCATTACTGTCTTTATGAGAAAATCATTTTTCTTTAAGTATTGTAGAGGGCCTGTTTGGATTGGGAGATAGCATGGGTGCTGTATATGACTTAGTCTCAGGACTAGCTTTCCCTTCAGGCTTACATCTCAGTTGCTAATAGAAAGTCAATGAGCTTTATCAATTCTTTAGTGAACTTTTCGCGGCTGTTAGATGGAGGACCCTAACACTGTTAGTGGCACTTTGTTTTTATTATTTTGCAAACAGAACAATTCCTCTTTCTTTCAGTCTATGGTGAAGGACAAAAGGAAAGAAAGGAAAACGTCCCCTACCAAGGAGAATGAGTCCAGTGAGAGCGAAGAGGAAGTTTCCAGGCCTCGGAAATCTCGGAAGCGGGTAGATTCGGATTCTGATTCCGACTCTGAAGATGATGTCAACTCAGTAATGAAGTGTCTGCCAGAAAATTCAGCCCCTTTAATTGAATTTGCAAATGTTTCCCAGGGTATTTTATTACTCCTTATGTTAAAACAACATTTGAAGAATCTCTGTGGATTTTCTGATAGGTGAGTTTATATAATCAGTAAGAAAGCAAACATACTCTGTTCAGATCACATTAACAGGCACCCCATCTAAAAATCCACAGGAGGTTCAGATTTGGTTCATTTTATTGCTATGTATTATTCATCTACTGTAAACCATTATTTGGAGTTTTTTACAATATCAAAAGAAGGGAAAACATACTTCTTCACTCAATAAATTCCAAACTTAAAGGACTTTTTTTGTTGATTTCCATAAGAATGCTTTATTAGATATTCAGTCTAGTTTTAAAATGTATCACAAATTTGGGGTTGTAAAATGCTATACAATAAGAGTAAACATAGACTAACTACGCAGAACTCTTGGTAGCACCCCAAATAGGTTTTGTAACATAAATTAATGTCTGAAGCCATCGGTGGAATTTTGAGCGTTGCACAGTCTTTGAAACCTTGGGCTTAAAGAAACTCACCAATTAGGGGCTGAAAAGATGGCCCAGCACTCACAGGTATCTCTACCTTCAGGAGATCTGGCAGCTTTTTCTGGCCTCAGCAGATACTGCACGTGCATGGCAGAGACACACAGACATACATATATGCAAATTTTAAAGATCTTTTTTAGATCACCAAGTCAAATATTAATATTAGTAGCCAAATGGAAAGAGTACATGTCAGGGTTGCTGTGATAAAACACGATCACCAAAGCAACTTGGGAGGACCTCATCACTGCTCATCATCAAAGGAAGTCAGTACAGGAACCTGGAGGCAAGAGCTGATGCAGAGGCCACGAAGGAGTGCTGTTCCTGGCTTGTTCTTCATGGCTTGCTGAACTGCTGTCTTGTAGAACCCAGGACCACCAGCCCAAGGATGGAACCACCTATAATGGGCTGGACCCTCCTGATTGGTCACTAATTGAAAAAATACCTCACAGGCTTGCCTTCAGCCAAATGTTATGGAGGCATTTTCTCAACTGAGGGTTCCTCCTTCTCTCCAGTGACTCTAACTTATGATAAGTTGACACAATCCCACAGCACAGTGTATCTTATGTAAAAGGCATTTGCTAAAGTGAACATTTCTGTAACTAGTGAACATAGCTCCATGATGAAACATGTGGTTAGCATGTGTGAAGCCCTGGGTTCTGTCCCTAACAGCAGTCAGGGACAAAGAGATTTCTCAGTTGTCAGCTGTTCCCACAGGAGAGATTACACAGTGTAGCCGGAGCTTCCAATGTTTTCAAGAGGTGCTAAAAACCCGGCCACCGTGTTCATCTAGTACTGGAGATAAAGCTAGAGCCTTGTGTTTGCCAGGTGTGCACTGTGTCCCTGAGCTCTGCTGCCAGCCCTAGAAGTCCCGATTTTTCAGAGAAATGCGTGGGCGTAAGATATCAGTAACTAATGTAGAATAATTTTAAGCAGTGTAAAGTCTTGATAAGGAGTTGTAAAGAGTTCCAGACTGTTTCTCATCATCTGAAACTAGTTGTAAACCAAAAGAAGTAAGACCACTGAGATGACTTGATGTATAAAGGTGCTTGTAACCAAGCCTGGCAAGCCACGTCCAGTTCCCAGGAACCATACTGTGAAAGGAGAGAACTGACCTTTGACTTGTCCTCTGACCTCCACATGTGTGCTGAGGTGAGCACACGTACCACAAGCACACACAAATGTTGACATTTCTTTTTAGAGAAAAGAACTAAAAGTTAGCAGGCAAACTAACTAACTTAGCAGTTAGATAAGATCATTTGTAAGAAAGCTGCCCTATTGCCATAGTTACTGTCTATAAATTAGATACAAGAAACTAATTTCATCAAAATAATGCCTTCTACTTATAATTGGATTTGTCCAGGTCTGTTGCTTCCTGAGCCAGGTATCTCTTTTCCATATCCCTGTCAATATAGTTTATGATGAAAACTAAAGAACACTGTTAATATTTGCTTTTTCTTTTCTCTTTTCATTAGTTGAAATTCATATGATTTAAAAATTGAGTTATTACTAAGTAAGAAAGAACTAGAATCAGTTTAAGTATGTGCCTGAAGTTTTTTAAAACTCTGGTTTTATATTTCCAAAACAGTAAAATTCAGAAATATTCTCCATCTGAATCTGCAAAAGTATATGATAAAGCCATTAACCGAAAAACAGGGGTTCATTTTCATCCCAAACAAACACTGGACTTCCTGCGAAGTGACATGGCTAATACCAAGCTAACGGAGGAGGTGAAGAGGAGCATAGTAAGGCAGTACCTGGACGTGAGTACCACAGGCTGTCAGGGCTAGCTTCCCACTGCACCCACCGCAGCGTAGTTACACTGCTTTGTAAGCTACCGTCATCAGATTGTGTGGGTTACAATCTTAAGGTTAGAGCCGTGACTGGTCGTCCTCTTACCTTCTTCGGCCACTTCGTTCCTCTCTTCTTTTTCTCTGGTATCTCTGTGTTAGCTATGGCTGTCCTGGAACTTGATATGTAAACTGGACTAGCCTTGAACTCAAAGAAATCCTCTGCACTCCTAGGTGCTTGGGTTAAAGGTGTGCCCCCACCACACCCAGCTTTTCTTTCAGTTTTACATGAGTAATCAAAGTATACATATGCTTGGATGCTGTGTGTGTGTGTGTAACAAATATATAAATACACCTTTTTAAGATGTCTTTAAAGATCCAAGCTTGCTAGCAGATTCCCTATAATATTAGTACATGGGAGCCTGAGATGTGAGGACTGTAATTTCAAGAACAATCTAGGCTATATCACGTTCCAGGCAATCTTTGGTACCCAGTCTCAACCACCCCCTCCCTTCCCCCCCAAAAAAATGTGTTGTAGAATAAGCAAACCCCTGAGTGGCAGTGCGTGTCTTCCATCCAGCACCAAGTCCAGGCGTGACTACATGGGTAGCTTGAAAACAGCTGTAAACATAAAGCACACCCAAAATAACAGCAGATGTATCAAGATTGCCAGGTTTAGGGAGTAGAGCTTCTCTTTAAATGATGGAAGACGGTGATGGCTGTACAAAGCAGTGAAGGTACCTAAAATACTTAAAGTACTAAATTATATGTACATTTTACCACAATGAAATTTTAAAATACTATTTTTGGAATATGTTTAGAAAGCTGTCCTAGGGTGCTGGAGAGATGGTTCAGCGGTTAAGAGCACTAGCTTCTCTTCCAAAGAACCAGGGTTCAATTCCCAGCATCCACCTGGCATCTCATACCCATCTATAGTGGGATCCATTGCCCTTATCCAGCATGAAGATGTACATGCAGACAGAGCACTTAAAAACATAAATAAACGAATCTCTTTTAAAAAAAGAATGTTGTCCTAACATTTTTATGTTATAATTTTCTTAGAGTAAGTAACACGAGTATTATAGTTATTGTTTATAACCAAACACAAATGTACACCATTGTTTTTATACTATTATATTTTCAAACTTTATTTAAAAATTATTTTAATTTTTAAAATTATTCATCTTTTTTTTTTTACATAGCATAAAACAAGCAGAAAGCTGAAAGATAGTGTGTGTGTCCATGCTTATCACCTGAATGCTCGGTGACCTGGACCCACCTCCAGCAAACCCATTGCCTAAAATTTTAATGAAACAGCCGTGTGCAGTCTGTGTGCTTTCATGCAACTGTGGGAGAGCAGTAACTAGGAGAGGGACCACGTGGCCACCAATCCAAACACATTGCCTATCTACTTAAAACTCTCAATCCTTTTTCAGTTTAAACTTCTCATGGAACACCTGGACCCTGATGAAGAAGAAGAGGAAGGCGAGGTGTCGGCCAGTACGAATGCTCGGAACAAAGCAATTACCTCGCTGCTTGGAGGAGGCAGCCCTAAAAATAACACAGCAGCAGAAACAGAAGATGATGAAAGTGATGGGGAGGATAGAGGAGGAGGCACTTCAGGGGTGAGGCGGAGGAGGAGTCAACGTATTTCCCAGCGTATTACGTAAAATGATTTTATGTGCTTATATATGTCAGTCTATTAAATGTACACCAAGTAATGTAATACTTATACAACAAAACATTTTGTAGATAGAGATTCTCTACTCAACCATTTATACATTCTTTTGTAGAAAGTTTAACATAAAAGATAATAAAAAAAAACAGAAATGAGATTTATCCAGCATAAAGGGTTAATAATTTTTTGGATTGTATTAATGTGTGCTATCCTTTTTATTGTTGCTAAGTTTTATGTAGCTTTATGGTTTATATGTACATATAATTTTATATATCAAGAGTAAAGACACGGGTACAAATTAAAAGTTATATGGTTTTACAAGTATATGTTAACCCCTTGGCGCTGGCGGTCACGGTGCGTCTCATTGCCGGCAATGGAAGTGTGCTGGGAAATCCCAACTCCCGGCGTCAAGGGATTAAAAGCAATAAAAACGATAATTTCACTAAAATTCTTTTGTGTAACACTTGGTCTTTTTTCCCCTCCCAATGTTTTAGTCATTGAGAAGGTCAAAACGAAATTCAGACTCTACGGAGTTGGCAGCACAGATGAATGAAAGTGTTGACGTCATGGATGTCATCGCTATTTGCTGTCCAAAGTACAAAGATCGACCACAAATTGCAAGAGTAGTACAGAAAACCAGCAGTGGCTTCAGTGTTCAGTGGATGGCAGGCTCCTACAGTGGCTCCTGGACAGAGGCTAAGCGCCGCGATGGCCGCAAACTGGTGCCTTGGGTAGACACTATTAAAGAGTCAGACATTATTTACAGAAAAATCACTCTAACGAGTGCTAATAAGCTGACTAATAAAGTTGTTCAGACTTTACGATCCCTGTATGCCGCCAAGGACGGGACTTCCAGCTAATGAATTTGTACATGCAGCCAAATTTACAGGAATTTTTTTAAAAGGCAAAAAAACTTGAAATATCAACATTCTGGCAAAAAAATGAGTTTTTTGAAGAGTGGACCCTGGGATGCAGGAACAAGGAAGGAATGTTGGGCAGACATTTCTGTGGGAGCTCCCTTCGCTGTTGTGCAGCAGAGACCTTTCTCGGTTCGTTTTTACTCCCACTGTATTATAGTTTAACAAAATTGTTTATATCTTGAAAAAAACTTTCTGTTTAAAAAATAAACAAGTGAATGTTGGAAATTAGTCTGTTAATGTTCTTAATAAAGTGTTCTTGGAGTTGAACCTAAGCGGATGGCTTTCTTTAGCTTAGCCCAGTTTCCAGGGAAGCATTGTCTCTCCAGGCTGTAAAGTGGCAGACTCTCCTGGACATATAATTTATTCTGTCGAGAACAAAGCATGCAGTACCTGTGGCCTACCTGCAGAAGGAGCTTTTGTAAATGTAGATTTTGTTGTATTAGGTCATCCTGAAAACAGTACGAGAAGGGCCCCGGCCGTCTGGTGGAGCGAATACTGCAATAAATTTTTTTACTTCTCTTTGTTACTTGTCTGTTTCCATTTGAATTTCTTATTGTAAAGATCTGTTTAAATCCATTTATATTATTTTGCAGTCTTTTATGTAAAATTTATTATATCATTGGTTTTCAAAGCAGAACATAAAATATTGTTTATACAGTTTGTACAGGCTGACTTCTGATAATTGCTATCTATTATTTTCATTCCCATAAGAGGGTGTAAACAGCTCCAGGGTTTATTGTATCCTGCAATATTTAGTATTAACTATATATGATTTAGCACTGTGCCAAACACATTTTCAAGAGTACATTTTGATATAAAAGAAACTATAGTTTATTCCTTGTATGCTTCCATTTCTTTCTAGTGATGTCATGATGGTAATACTTATTTTTTAAACCATGGGGAAAGATAACAATTTTGCTATTTTGGAAAAACCGCATTTCTCTTAAAGTGACGCCATGTTATTTTAGAAATAGAGTTGACTAAGTGTGACACTTCCTAGTTAAACACACTACATTTTGACACGCTATTTTTTTAATGCTGAGAGTAATTTTACTAGTTGGGATATTCATTTTGTAGCCTAAAAATTTTATACATGTTTTCAGAACAATTGTCATATAGATTAGTTACTACAGATATTTCAACTAAATTGGGAGGCTATTATATGTACTGATTTTTAAATGACCTCTAAAATGTTAAATTTTATAAAACCAGCAAGTAAATGAACGTACTCAGTTTGTGAGGAACAGTGACTGCCACGGACTTCCTCTTTGTGAACACCTATTAAACACGATGAAAATACCTCCAAACTCTACTTCCTATGTGGGATCTTTGAGAACGCCTACTTGAAGGCTGTGTTTGTTTTCTCCCCCCCAGCTGCATGGCCCTTCCTTCCCTTCACTGCGCACTAGAGTGGGTTTTCCCTGGAGTGTTTACGTCTAAAGTAGACTTGAGGTAGCTTATAAACACAGCAGTCTATCAGTACGGGGAAAATACCATCTAGAGAAAACGTAAAAGTCCCGCCTAGAGAATACTAAATAAACTTGAGTTTAAAAGGCAACTCTTAAGTGCTTTGTGTCTGGCGATGCTTGCTGTCTCTCACGTCTCACAAAATCCTACAATATTTTGTTCCCGTTTTGTAGATGAGGATGATAGGCTCAGAGCTTTCAGGCTCAACTGTGTTAAAATCTACAGAAAAGAAACCCTTCTTCCCCAAAGGTACCTGGTCTCTCTAGGAGTACAAGAACTTTGATTTTGTTTTCTGAGACATTGTATCACTATGGAGTCCATGCTGGCATGGAACTAACTACAGCCCAGGCTGACAGATTGGTCCATAGTCCCCCCATCTCACCCTCCCCTGTGCACACATACCTGGTGAGGAATCCTATTTAAACTCGTCCTTAGAGCAGATTCCTGAATAAATCTGTTTCCTTGGTCAGAGGTAGGTTCCTGTTCACCAGTTACTGGGATTTTCTATAACTTCTAAGCTGTTAGCAATGTAAGCAGAATGCCAGCAGAATGGAGCGAGTGACTCTTAAACATGAGACCAGAGCTTTCAGAAGTTGAAGGTATCTCAAAGATGACCTTTCTAAATGATAATACTGAAGTTAAGGCCTTGGGAGTCGAGCATAGAAAATTAAACTTCAGGCATATGGGATTTACAAAGCTCAGGCTTAAACTGCTTTGTTGATTAACTGCTATAGATGAGTAACTCGTACTGACTTGAAGTTACAGGTAGTATAGGAATGCACAGGGGCAAGACCAGATGGTGTTCTTGGCATGAGTGAGTCCTCATCAGAAGAGGTGTCTTCTGCAGCACCCCTCGAAAGAAACTGTTGGAGCCAGGAATGGTGGTTGAACGCCCTTAATCTCAGCCCTTGGGAGGCAAAAGCTGGGAGATCTCTGAGCTCAAGGCCAACCTGACTACATAGTGAGTTCCAGGCCAGCCAGGGCTACACAGTAAGTCCCTGTTGAAAGAGAAAGAAAGAAAAAAGAAAGAAAAAGAAAACCTTTTACTATTCTAGCAAAGAATGTCTAGTTTCCAAAAGCTGCCCATATGAAAATATACATGTTAGAAAAGTCAGAAGTCTGTACAATTTCCTAGAACTCAGTAATCTTAAACAGTTTTTAGAGAAAAATAGCTTACTTCACTCAGTGTGCCTGTTTGACTTGTTCACAAGGTACTCAAGCCCCAGGGTTTTGAATGCTTTGTCTGATGAAGACAGGTAAGTCAAGCTGCTGTGCCTTTAATTTTGTTTGCTTATTACATGTGCAGACGCATGGGCACGTGTGTGGAGGTCAAGGCTACTGTGCTTGGCTCTTTGATGGGTGCTGAGGATCTGAGCCCAGGACCTCATACTTGCTTAGCAAGCACTTTACTAAATAAGCTACCATCTCCTCAGCCCCTCAAGCTGAATGTTCCCTAATGGATTTCTCAGAATTCAACTTAGGAAGTAAATGGAGGGACTGGCCTTTTCCTTCCCCTCACTTTCAGGTTCACGAAAGATTCTGGGTCACTAGGATGAGATCCAGGTGAGCTCTTCGGAACCTTTACTGACAAACGAACAAGCTTCTGTTCATTAGCACAGTCACTGCAGTGCCACCTCCCTGGTGCTGAGGTTAAAGTGTGATTCACCACCTTTAAAACTCGCCCAATTCCTCCACCAAATACTAATATGCGAAGCTTAACAGTATCTGTTATTCCGTGACATAGTCAGCCTAGCATGGGTAAAGGGGGGGGGACCCCGCACCTGTTTGTTTGGATGTTTTGCAGTTTGTTCATTTTTGGTGGGTATGTTTAATACTCCATGTAACTTTCATCGGTGGAGGTATATTTATTGCAGATTGAGTTTTGCTGAATTTGAATTTCTTTTTCTAAACATACCTCTGTGAGAAATTGGATTAAAATAGCCGAATGACAATTGGATATGATAAATCTCTAACCAAACAAATTTGTGTAATGACTAATGGTCATTAAAAACCATGTAAGTAGCTCATCTAATCTCATTTCTGGAGACTGAGGCAGAGGATCTCATTTGAGGATAACCAAAGCAACTCAGCAAGACCGTGTCTCAGAAAATACGGGCAGAAGTCTCTGCACAGTGGAGTGTATAGCTCAGTGGTAGCCTGTCTCTGAGGTCCTAGATTCCATCCCTGATGGTGGATGGTTACCATCAAACCTCTTCCTTTTGAAAATATCAGCAATGCATGGCTTACTTACTGAAAGTAGGGTGTGTGCTCTCTCCCTCCCTCCCCTCTCATTGAAATTTTGGTTTCGTTTTTTTTTTAAAAAAAAAAATTGTTAGAAGAAACTCCACATACCCAGTGCCCCATCTCACACACTGAATTTCAGACCACTATTAACCCCCCATGCATCCCCTGAGACAGGCATTTGAGAAAATCCTAGGCACGTTTATAACTGTTATCTTTAATACTCACTTGCTAGCAAATGCCCACTAAGTGCTCAGTTTCCAGCTGTCTAGCTGGTTATAATTATGAGCAACTACAGTCCCAACTCTCAGGAAGCTGAGACAGGAGGATCATTTGAGCCTAGTTCAAGACAGATATTGAGAACAATAAAATCTCACCCCCCCCCCAAAAATCCAACTTCATATTTAGGGGGTTCTTTGTGTGTCTTTATCATTTCATTTGTAAAAAGTGTTTATAAAGAAAGTTTTTTCTTGGGTTCTTAAGAAAGCAGTTTACTTCATATGGAGGGCTACAGTTATCCTCTGGTTTTTATCTGTTCCTTAACCGAGCTGTAGGTTTGAGAGATAGTCCAGTTCACTAATGCTTGAGCCTGTATAACAACGGAGGTGCCCTAGAGATCCAGTGAGCAAGATGCAGTTTGCAGAAAATAGCACTGTTACTTGTCCCTCTGCATTCGAGCTGCAAATACCAAGCTTGCTACTGGATCCCAACACTTGCAGCCAAAGACAGGTGGATGTCTGAGTTGTTCATTCCTCCATAGAGTAAGCAGATTTTCGGGCTGTGATTGACATGTGCTGTGCTTCATGCTGAATGGGACTTCAAACCTTTCACTTGGAACTTTTCTCCGTGACTGATTAATCAGTCACAACCTTGAAAATAGTTATTCACTGTCCATTCAACTGGAATTTTACACTTTCTTCCATTAAGAAATGACAGCATAGCCGGGCGATGGTGGCGCACGCCTTTAATCCCAGCACTCGGGAGGCAGAGGCAGGCGGATCTCTGTGAGTTCGAGACCAGGCTGGTCTACAGAGCTAGTTCCAGGACAGGCTCCAAAGCTACAGAGAAACCTTGTCTCGAAAAACCAAAAAAAAAAAAAAAAAAAAAAAAAAAGAAATGACAGCATAAAGTTTAAGCATTCTCAGACTTAGATCTCGCAGCAAAACAGAAAAAAAAGTTGTAAAACCTGAACCAAATACTGAATTTCTTTATTCCATAGTTTTAATATATATATGGATATATGAGGGAGGGATCTGAGAAATCACTTGTTCTTGGTTATCTTAAGCATTTTTCATTTCCATTTGCCTTTTGGGCATCTGATGAGTTAGGAAGGTCCTTTAGGAGATGGAACTAAGAAATCCATACTCAATGTCGCACACATAATTTCAAGACATCCACAGTCACCCTACCCCAAGTTCCAAAAGTGCCATTTTTGTTATAACAGTCTTACACTTCAGATGAAAACGAGGGATGTGACACCCGTGTGCTGTCCAGCAGCTTGTTCTAAAGAGCAGCAAGAGGCCCCTACCGCCAAGGTGAGTACAAGCAAGTCTTTATTCACCTCCTGATGAAGCTGGGAAGGGATGGTACTTAATGACTAAACCTCGCCTTTGCTTTTTTCCAGAGAGACCCCACTTTTTCCAGATGTTTTATGGTGTCTGCCTTACTATTAGATAAATGGAGAATGAAAAATTGTATTTTTACTGTTTTCTATTTTTTAAACTTTGATATAGGGGATTTAAACTGGAATTGAGTTTTTCTAAGTGTTAGATTTGAGGTCAAGAAGACATAGTTTGAAGGCATGTGTTTTTCAAACAGTGTAAAATGAAGCTTCATAAATAAAAATCACCTAGCATTTGTGAGAGCTTAAATCCCTATCTTGTGTGGTTTACACAGGTGGAACTGTAGTGTTTCCTTTAAATAGGGATATGGAGGAGCGAATTCTGCTTTGGATGGAAACACCATACTGAGTAGAGAATGGATATACATAGAGTTCAATATCAAAAGATGAAGCTAAGAGAATCAGGAAATCCTGACTAGGGTGGCAGTGAGCCCCTGCCTGGCTTGTAAACAAAACAGCATGTGCATTGTGACGATTTAGACAACTCAATACAATCTGACCATTTATATCTAAAGTATTTAAAGGGATAGAGTGAGCCCTTGCCTGGAAAGGGGGCAATTCAGAGCTTACTCTGCTATATACAGAATTTTTTTTTTTTTTTGGTTTTTCCAGACAGGGTTTCTCTGTGGTTTTGGAGCCTGTCCTGAAACTAGCTCTTTTAGACCAGGCTGGTCTCAAACTCACAGAGATCCGCCTGCCTCTGCCTCCCTAGTGCTGGGATTAAAGGCGTGTGCCACCACCGCCCAGCAAGGAGAGTGATTTTAAAGGGGATGAGAGCAAAAACCAGATTGCATGTGACTTGGGATCAGGGAATGTGGGTGGAAAGCTTTGGAAGAGCGGCTGTACCCAGAGGCTGGGAGTGGGGGCAGGGAAGGGCCTGCCAGGCCACGACCAGAGTTCTGGGAAGACTTTGTGGAGGTGTGGAAAGACTGCAAGGCCATCATTGGCTGCCACGTGAACAACTGTGATGGCAGACTGCAGGGCCGTGTTGGTTCTCTCCAGTAGTGTTCAGCTGCTCTCCAGAGTGTGCTTTGTCATGGGGACAGGACTTCATGGAGAACTAGATGAGAGGAAACTGCAGGGCCAAGGTTCGGAGGTCTCGGGATTGGAAGAGCGTGTGTAATGAGCTGAGCAGAAGTGGAGTTGTGGGATGATGCATCAGATAGCTCATAAGACAGTTTCTCAGAGTGAGTTCAGGGTGGGAGGGGTACAGAGAAGAGTTTTGGCATTGAAGAGGACAGGGAGTGAAGACTACACTCAGCACTGTCCTAAACTAAAACCTTGACTTACTCTTTCCTTATGTATTAATGGTTTGTCATAGAGATGATTTGATATCAATCCTGAGTTCATTATTTTTGAGTTTTGCACATTCTACTTCAGCAACTATTTGCTGAGTGCCTTCTATGAACTATGAAAACACTGACAAATAAGTATGCATTATTGTAGTAGGGATGGGAAGTTAGCACAAAGTACACAAATATTTAACTACAGTTGAGTGCTGACATAGAAAGGAGAATTGTAGAAGGGAATTGTAGTGCTAAAGAAGTTTGGAAAATTGGATTCTCCCTGTCCCTTTTCAGAAGAGGTGGCTGCCATCTCTCTCTCTCCCCCTCCCTTCTCCCTTCTCCCCTCTTTCTCTCTGTCTCTGTCTCTGTCTCTCTCTCTCTTTCCTTTCCTTCTCCCCCTTTCCCTTCACTTCCATAACCCACTAAAAAAACTATACCCAAACTCAAAAAAATAAACAAATAAATAAAAGTTTGGAAAATTGGGAGGAGGTCAGAAAGGCTTTTTACTCTATGCCAAGTTAGTCTCAGATAAAGCCTCAGAAGTTAACAGGCATAAAAGTTACCAAATGATGTAGAGAAATGGACAGGTTTACACACATACATGTGAATACTTAGTTTTTTCCCTCAACAGTTAATTATTTAGGCACATTATGGTAGGACTAATGAAGATGAAAAACACATGTAGGAGTCATGGTCTGGGTTTTTTACTTTTGTGGTTTTGGTTTTTTTTACATATGAGTGTTTTGCCTACATGTGTATCTATGAGCCATGTACCATAGAAGGCAAAAGAGGCCATCAGATCCCCTGGAACTGGAGTCATAGATGGTTTGAGCTACCATGTGGGTGTTGTGAACTGAACACAGGTCTTCTGCCACAAGTGCCCTTACTAACTAAAACACCATTCAAACCTGGGTCTCTTCACTAAAGATTTTTTAAAATTTGTATTATGTGAGTGTTGGTATATATGTGTGGACTTGATTGCAGTGTCCACAGAGGCCAAATGAGAGAATTAAATCTGCCGGAGCTGCAATTGCAGGTCATTGTGGGAGACCTCACAATGTGGCTACTAAATGAAACTCAGGACCTCTGCAAGAACATTCAAGCCACCGAGTCATCTCTCTAGCCCCATAACTTCTATCCAAAATGTGCTCCAAAGGCTTATGTGTTGAAGACTGGGTCCTCAGTTTACAGCACTGCTGGGAGGTGGTGATGTGAATTTCACTGGTGAGATTAAGACATCTCTTCATGGGTGTGTGTGGTAATTAAATGTTATTGGTTCCCATAAGCACATAGGGAGTGGCATTATTGGGCAGTGTGGCTTTGTTGGAGTAGGTGTGGCTTTGTTAGAGGAAGTGTATCACTGTGGGGGTGTTAAAACTTGCTTGACATGCCTTTCCTCCCCCAACTAATTTTTCTCTATAAAGGTGACCACCCTGGACTCTGCTCTTTATTAGAATCATTATGCCTATCCTTTTTCTTAACCTTTATATGTGTGCATGTGCATGGTGTGGGATTCCCTTCTGTATATGTGTTGCTTTTATTGGTTGATAAATAAAGAAGCTGCTTTGGCCTGTGATTAGGCAGAGTAGACTAGATGGGAAAACTAAACTGAATGCTGGGAGAAAGAAGGCAGAGTCAGTGGGGTGCCATGTAGCCACCAGAGGAGAAAGATGTGAGCCGCCAGCCAGAACCTTGCTGGTATGCCATGAGCCTTGTGATAAAATATAAAATAACAGAAATGGGTTGATTTAAGGTGTAAGAGCTAGCTAGAAATATGCTTATGTGATTGGCCAAGCAGTGTTTAATTAATACAGTTTTGTGTAATTATTTCAGGTCTGAGCAGCTGGGGACAAACAAGCAGCCTCCAACAACAGATTGGCGCCAACATGGGTGACTACATCCATAAAACCTGAGAGTGGAAAGGAATTCTAAGCACAAGAGAGCAGAGTTAAGCATGGCTTCTTGGTAGCCATCATTTTCTTTTCAGATAGGCTCTGTTTACTGGCAGCAAGCAGAGACATGGCTCCTATAAGAAGTTTCCTGACTCTCAGCTTTAGTGGCAAAAACTTCTTTAAAAAAAAACAACTTCCTGGTTCCTGCTGGCAGAGTGAACTCTGACTCTTTCAGGGGATCCAGCTATGGAGCATTTAAAAGGGATTTGTGAACAGAGTGCTACAACTTGCTTAATGGCAACATAGACCTGCTGTGTGCATGAAAATGGAGCAATGTGCATGGCTCTCAGAGGCAGTGAACATGCCGCCTTTATGTTGGACTGGGCAGAGCCAACAGGCAGGACCTTGGAGTTGGTCCTAGCCACACCTGCTTAGCATTTAAAAAAAAAGTGCTCCTGACAAAAAAATTACAGCTACATGTGCAATACATAGAAATTCAGATGGAAAAGACCTCTAAATTTGTCACAATGTTAGATATTGTGTAGGTTTGACAGAGAGGAAAAAGAGTATAGACAGTTATAATATAAAAGAGTACAAACAGTCATAGGTTAAAGGAGTAAAGATAATAAAATAAATATTAAACTTGTAAAAAAATAAATAAGGAAAATAAGCCACGTGAAGATGGAAAATATACAGAGTCTGGATTATGCATATTATTGTGTTTTCCTTGAATTTTTTTGTCTGTGAATAAGTACAGAGAGACATTTCATTGTATGGGCTGCTAATCTAAACCAGCATGTTATTTTAAAGATGTCTTGACTTCAAAATTTGAGTCTAAGGATATGTTGCTTTGGAAAAGAAGTTCTGCTTTTGTTTCCACAGAAGATGAGAATTTATGGATTCCTTCTAGACTAGTGTGGTTTGATGGACCAAGACTACCCAAAAGGTCTTCATAAACCCCTAAAATTACTTTGCCCAAGAAACAGCAGGAAGCAGTTGGAGATAACTACACCCAAATTCCCAAATATTTTTTTATAAATATTTGTTTACTTTTAAAAAGGGATATGCTATATAAAGACGAATACTTGGCATTGATATGGCTCTTGGTTTATTGATACAAATTTAAGGTCAATTTTGTTATATGTGTATTTCTGCTCTTAATTAAGGTATTATGTTTGTGCAGCTCATTTAAAAATGTAATGTATAGTTAAGAAATACAGATTAATGGATAGTCATTTGTAATGGTCAAAATTATAGTCGTGTTAGTTGGGTTTTCTGGCTGTACAGAGATATATTTCAGATGGATAGATATTTGTCAAATCTTTCAAAGACTAACAGAATATTGCATTTAAAATGTTTCAAGAACTTAGGACTTTTAATGACAGTGAGACACATCTGCTCCTGGCAGCACCAATCTACCTCTAGAGGATGATGGACATGTTATGAAGTGTATTAGCTGTTTGGGCAAAAAACTGCTCTTGCCTGGACTGCTTGATGTTATACTATATAAACTGGACATAGAGGAGCCACAGAAAAATAACTGATGAAGTTGTCTAAAGAAGTAGAGACAGTCCTTCAGGGTTCTGGTTTCATAAAAAGGGTTTGCCAGACATTATACAGGACACAGAAGAAAGTGACTGACAAACTGCTATATAGGCAGAACTGTCTTTGAAATTTCCTGCTTCATGAAACTGTTACAGAAGCCCTTTGGGTGATGGTCCAGGTAGTACAAGGTATCTGTCAATTCTAGAATTTTGGAACTTTCTTACAATGCAACTTACAAAGGGGGAGATGATGTGGAACTCCTTCTATATATGTGTTGCTTTTATTGGTTAATGAATAAATAAGCTTCTTTGGCCTGTGATAGGGCAGAGTAGAGCTAGGTGGGAAAACTAAACTGAATGCTGAAAAAAAAATGCAGAGTCAGAGAGATGCCTTGTAGCCGCCTGCAGGAGACAGATGTGCTGGAACCCTGCCAGTAAGCCACAGCCACGTGGCGATACACAGATTAATAGAAAATGGGTTAATTTAAGATGTAAGAGCTAGCCAATAAGAAGCTAGAGCTAATAGGCCAAACAGTGATTTAATCAGTACTGTGGTTATTTCGAGCCTGGGCAGCTGGGAACATATGAGCAGCCTCTGCCTGTTGTTGGTGTTTCTGTCCTACCCAGTTCCCACAGTAGTTAAGTTCCAAAGAAATCACACAGAGGTCTACATTAGTTATAAACTGATTGGCCCATTAGCTCAGGCTTCTTATTTACTAATTCTTATAACTTACATTAGCCCATAATTTTTGTCTGAGTTAGCCATGTGGCTTGGTACCTTTATCAGCAAGGCAGTCACATCTTGCTTCCTCTGCAGCTGGGTCATGACTGCAGACTGCAGAATCCTCTTCCCAGAATTCTCCTCTTCTCATTGCCCTGCCTCTACTTCCTGCCTGGTCACCCTGCCTATACTTCCTGCCTGGGTACCAGCCAATCAGCATTGTATTAAACAAGTACAAGAAACAAATGTTTACAGAGTAAAACCATTGTCCCACAGCATCTGCCAATATGTGCATGCATTCATGTATGAGCACACATATGCTATGCTATACATGCAAAGATCAGAGGACAACCTGTGGAAGTCAGTTCTCTCCTTCTATCATGTGGCTCCTAGAGCTTGAACCTAGGTCATTAGGTTTGTCGACAAAGACCTCTACCTGCTGTAGAGATGAATACTTTGCTTTGGTATGGATCTTGGTTTATTGATACAAATTTAAGGTCAATTTTGTTATTATATATATATATATATATATATATATATATATATATATATATTCTGCTATTGATTAAGGTATTGTGATTGTGCAGTTTATTTAAAAATATAATGTATAATTAAGAAATATAGGTTAATAGATAATCATCAATCTTGTAGTCATGTTAGATTTTCTAGTTTGACAGATATGTATTTCAGATAAATAGGCATTCCTCAAATCTTTCAAAGACTACAGAATATGGCATTTATAATGTTTAAGAACTTAAGACCTTTCATGATAGTGAGACACTTCTGTTGATGACAGCACAAAGCTGATGTAGGACGTAGAGGCATTGAAGAGGCTCCTTATGGAGTTGGTTAGCCATTTGGGCCAGAAACTGCTCTTGTCTGGACTGCTTGGCTGGACATGCAGGACCCAGAGAGAAATGACTGCTGAACTTGCCTAAAGGTGAGATGGTGCTTTGGGGTCCCTGCTTCATAAAAGACTCTACTAGACATTCTGCAGGATACAAAAGAAAGTGACTGGCTAACTGCCAATATACTCAGAACTATCTTTGCAATTTCCTGCTTAATGAAAGGTCTTCTGGATACTATGGGCCTGTAGGCTGAAGATTGGATGCCCCAATGGTAGAGAAGAACCTTGAATGACTGTCCAGGCAGTGAGATGTCTCTGTCAATTCTCAAGTTTTGGAAGTTGCTTACAATGTACTTCCTATTTACTTAAGTAATATCACATCCTTCTGGAGTCTTTGATGGAGTTGAAGAATAGATAGGAAGTAGATATAAATATTGTAACTGTAATTCTTGCTTGATAACTGTTTTGTTATATGTAATTTTATTATGTTAAAGTTAAAGCCTTCCTTTTTATTTAAATTGAAAAGGGGAAATGATGTGGGCGGTCCTTCTGTCTTGGTTAATAAATAAAGAAACTGCCTTGACCTGTTGATAGGACAGAATTTAGGTAAGTGGGGAAAACTAAACTGTATGCTGGGGAGAAAGAAGGGCAGAGTCAGAAGCCATGGAGCCACTGGAGACAGATGCTGGGAACTTCAGCTGGTAAGCCACAGCCACATGGCGATATACAGATTAATAGAAATGGATTAAATTAATGTAAGAGTTAGCCAATAAAAAACTAGAAATAATGGGCCAAGCAGTGATTTAATTAATACAGTTTCTGTATGATTATTTCAGGGCTAGGCTAGCCGGGCGGCCAGGAACCATCAAGCAGCTTCCATCCTACATTTACCTACTGAGTCATCTATATTTTTTCTTTCTTTTTTTTTTTTTTTTTTTTTTTGATTTTTGAAGACAGAGTTTCTCTGTGTAGTTCTGGCTGTCCTGGAACGACACTGATCTCAAACTCACAGAGATCCACCTGCCTCTGCCTCCTGCGTGTTGTGGTTAAAGGCATGAGCCACCATTGCCTGGTGAGTCATCTAAGAAATAAAGTTATAATGTACAAATCCTGGACTTAATATATTGAATTAATCGTATGATTCATTGATTTACATTTCAGCTATATTTTAAATTTTGAAGTATTTTTTTCTCATTCTCTGGTTGCTCCTTATATACAGTTATTTATGAAGGCAGCAAGCACCTCATATCTCATTTGTCATTTGACCTGAGCCCAAGTAACATCATGTGTTCGGGTTTGACCAGGGTAGCAATCACACTCTTTATTCTTGGAGTTCTGGTTAGAATTACAAACTGTGCTCAAACAGCTTCATTGTCAAGAAAGCAAGAATGAACAACGTATTGTAGTCCAGACCTGAGCCCACCAGGCTTTCTGTCAGCATCTTCAAATCAGTGCTCAGAATGCACCTGTTGAGTGTCCCAGAGCCGATGCTTACCTACTCAGAGGGAAGAGTCACTGCTCCATGGTGATGTCAAGAGCAAGGTCATGAAGAATGGCTCAGATCTGCTTCCCCTGTAATGTTTGGGTTGCACTCCCTTAGGAAATGGGAAAAAATTATTTTCATCTCTTGGCTAAACACCAATCCAAGCTAAAAAATGTTTATTACACATAAACAACCTGGTAGAGATACACAGTTTGGGCTACTTTTATCATTTTATTCTCATATTGGTCCATTCTCATTTTTAACATTGTAAAGTAGTTTGAGGATTGTCTTACTTAAGAATGGGTTTTCATGTGTATGTGTCATTGATTGTACTTTGTACATATCCATACTCTACTTTTATTATTTTTTGGGGGGGGGTGTTTCAAGACAGGGTTTCTCTGTAGCTTTGGAGCCTGTCCTGGAACTAGCTCTTGTAGACCAGGCTGGCCTTGAACTCACAGAGATCTGCCTGCCTCTGCCTCCTGACTGCTAGGATTAAAGGTGTGTGCCACCACTGCCCGGCTCTTCATTGGTTTTAATGTCAACACACACACACATTTGTGTATGTGCAAAACTGGATATCATGTTGAGCAAAGCAAGACACTCTTAAGAAAGAAAAATGTTTTCTTTTACGTGTGTGTGTGTGTGTGTGTGTGTGTGTGTGTGTGTGTGTGTGTTTCTTTTCCTGAATCTGACTTACTTTATTCAACATGATTTCCAGTCCCATCCACTTTCTTGGATGGCTGAACAGTATGAATGTACCTGTTCATGGGCATCTAAGTTGGTCCCATATCTTGACTAGTGTGACTGCATTGCAGTAAACATGCATTGTGTGACTGCATTGAAGTAAACATGCATGTGTGCGACTGCACTGCCGTGAACATGCATGTGTGTGACTGCATTGAAGTAAACATGCATGTGTGTGACTACATTGCAGTAAACATGCATTGTGTGACTGCATTGAAGTAAACAGGCATGTGTGTGACTGCACTGCAGTGAACATGCATTGTGTGTGACAGCACTGCAGTGAACATGCACATGTGTGACAGCACTGCAGTGAACATGCACGTGTGTGACAGCACTGCAGTGAACATGCATTGTGTGACTGCACTGCAGTGAACATGCACGTGTGTGACTGCACTGCAGTGAACATGCACGTGTGTGACTGCACTGCAGTGAACATGCACGTGTGTGACTGCACTGCAGTGAACATGCACGTGTGTGACTGCACTGCAGTGAACATGCATGTGTGTGACTGCACTGCAGTGAACGTGCATGTGTGTGACTGCACTGCAGTGAACGTGCATGTGTGTGACTGCACTGCAGTGAACGTGCATGTGTGTGACTGCACTGCAGTGAACGTGCATGTGTGTGACTGCACTGCAGTGAACGTGCATGTGTGTGACTGCACTGCAGTGAACATGCACATGTGTGACTGCACTGCAGTGAACATGCACGTGTGTGACTGCATTGAAGTAAACAGGCACGTGTGTGACTGCACTGCAGTGAACATGCATTGTGTGACTGCACTGCAGTGAACATGCACATGTGTGACAGCACTGCAGTGAACATGCATTGTGTGACTGCACTGCAGTGAACATGCACGTGTGTGACTGCACTGCAGTGAACATGCACGTGTGTGACTGCACTGCAGTGAACATGCACGTGTGTGACTGCACTGCAGTGAACATGCACGTGTGTGACTGCACTGCAGTGAACATGCACGTGTGTGACTGCACTGCAGTGAACATGCACGTGTGTGACTGCACTGCAGTGAACATGCACGTGTGTGACTGCACTGCAGTGAACATGCACATGTGTGACAGCACTGCAGTGAACGTGCATGTGTGTGACTGCACTGCAGTGAACATGCACATGTGTGACAGCACTGCAGTGAACGTGCACGTGTGTGACAGCACTGCAGTGAACATGTGTGTGTGACTGCACTGCAGTGAACATGCACGTGTGTGACTGCACTGCAGTGAACATGCACATGTGTGACAGCACTGCAGTGAACGTGCACGTGTGTGACTGCACTGCAGTGAACGTGCATGTGTGTGACTGCACTGCAGTGAACGTGCACGTGTGTGACAGCACTGCAGTGAACGTGCATGTGTGTGACTGCACTGCAGTGAACATGTGTGTGTGACTGCACTGCAGTGAACGTGCATGTGTGTGACAGCACTGCAGTGAACATGCACATGTGTGACTGCACTGCAGTGAACATGCACATGTGTGACAGCACTGCAGTGAACATGCATGTGTGTGACTGCACTGCAGTGAACGTGCATGTGTGTGACTGCACTGCAGTGAACGTGCATGTGTGTGACTGCACTGCAGTGAACGTGCATGTGTGTGACTGCACTGCAGTGAACGTGCATGTGTGTGACTGCACTGCAGTGAACGTGCATGTGTGTGACTGCACTGCAGTAAATATGCATGTGGAATTCCCTGTGCTATGCTAGCGTAGAATCCTTTGGGTTTGGACATAGGAGTTGCACAGCTGGATCCCTTGGTAGTTTTGTTTTTGGTGTGGTGAGGAACCTCTGCACCGAATCCCACTGTAATGTATCATGTACAGCCGGCTTCCCACCAGCAGTGTATAAAAGGTTTTCTTTCCTCATCCTTGCCGGCATTTGTTATCAGTTGTTTTCTTTTCATCTGCATTTCCTGATGTCTACGGATGTGGAGCTTTTTTTTTTTACTGGTCATTTGTATTTCTTCCCTTACAAACTTTGTTTATTATAAGATAGATATGGGGTGGGTGTTAATTTTTGAGTTCTTTATAGACCCTGCTAGATGTACAGTTGGCAAATATTTTCTCCCATTCTGTGAGCTGCCTCTTCACTGCATTCTGTGCAAAACACTTTTTATTTCACAGAATCCCAGACGTTTCCTGCATGTTCATCTGTGCGCCCTGCCTGGTGCCGCTCATGAAAACCAGACGAGAATGATGGACCCTCTAGAACTGGAGTTGCAGACAGCTGTGAGCTACCATGTGGTGCTGAGACTCGAACCCAGGTTATCTGGAATAGCAACCAGCTCTCTTAATGACTGAGCCATCAGTTGCCAGTTCTTGGTATTCTTTCCTGAGCCATCAGAGTCCTTTGAGGAAGCCCATGACTGCCATATCTTAGTATCCTGCCTGTGTTATCCTCTAGCAGTTTCAGAGTTTGTGGCCTTACGTTAGTGTCATTGATTCATTTTGATTGGATTTCCCATCAGGATAGGGCTATAATTTCACTCTTCTACATGTGGGTTTCAAGGTTGGGCAGCAGTTATTGAGAAGATTGGCTTTTTCTGCCAATGTATGTTTTTATTTATTATTGTTGTAGTTTTGGTTTTCACAAGACAGGGTTTCTCTGGGAAGCCCTGGCTGTCCTGGAACTCACTCTGTAGACCAGGCTGACCTCAAACTGACAGAGATTTGCTGCCTTTGCTTCCCGAGTGCTGGAATTAAAGGCACGCACCTCCACCACCTGGCCATGCATGTTGTTTAAACCTTTGTCAAAACTCCAGAGACTGTAGCTGAATGGGACAAGTCCCTTCATTGTATCCCACTGATCTGTGTGTTTATTTTTGTGACAGTTCTTGTCATACTGTTCTTGTTATGGCTCAGTAGAGAATGGATCAGGTACTATGATGCCTCTTTCTCTTTCTGGCTAGAATTGCTTTGGTTATTTTGGGGTCTTTTATGCTTACAAATGAGTTTCTATGAATTTTTTTCTAGTCTTGTGAAGAATGCAATTAGAATTATAATAAGGATTGCACTGAGTTTCTGGATCCCTTTCTGTAATATTACAGTTGATTTCAATGTCAACCTGCTGCAGATGAGAATCACCTGAGTTGGGAGCTCACCTGAAGAAGTGTCCTGACTGTCTTGATGGGTATGGAAGACCCACCTGGATTGGGGGCGGCACCTTCCATTAACAGCCCAGATAAAAGGCCTGTGCCGGGAGGCGTGGCCTCCTCTTCTCTGGGCGTGGTTGACCCGCGCTGCTGTTCATTTGCTGACAGCACAGCCAGCATTTCCAGGCCCTTCATCCCGGACAACAGACTAGTGGCTCTCTAGGAGATTTCCGGGCTTCGGGAGCCAGAAAGGACTGAGGCGTCTTGCCTTGTGGACCGAGTAGCTGCCGGTTGTCCCCTCACACCCTCTAAGAAACAGCTACTGTGGGACAGCTGACTACTGAGGTCTTCAGCTTCGAGGACCCACTCTCAGGGACTTGGCGTCTCAGGTATGATTTGGCTTTTACTATTTTAAATCTGACCTAATAAATTCTCACAGGTGTGTGCGTGTGTGAGCTTGTGTGTGTTTCCCATTGGTCTGTTCCTCTAGAAAACCCTGACTAATACAAGTAATATAGTCATTTCCAGAATATTATGCCAATCTTGTCAGTGGTACGCCTTTCCATTTACAACTGCCGTCTTGTTCTTCAGTGTTTTAAAGTTTCATTATAAGAGTCTTGCACTTCATTGTTTAGGTATATTTTAAACTGTTGTGAATGTAATGTTTTCCCCTGATTTCTTAATCAGCAAGTTCATTATAGATACTTAGAAAAACACACTTTATTTTATTTATTTTTGCCATAAATATTGATGCCTGGAGTCTTAGCACTTGGGAGATGTACCAAGGCCAATCTTGATTAGAAAATGAGTTCGGAGCCTTCCTTTTCTATATGACAGCCTGTCTCAGGATGGTCACGCTGGAGCATGTCTTTAATGCCGCCTCTCAGGAAGCAGAGGTAGGTGGATCTCTGTGAGTTTAAAGTATGGTCTACATAGCAAGCTCCAGGACAGCCAGGGGAGGAAAAAAAATAGCCTGTCTGAAAAAAAACAAAGAAAAGAGAAAAAAGGAAGTGTGCTGGTCAGTTTTGTCGATGTAAGACAAAACTAGACGCATCTGGGCAGAGGGCTCCTGATTGAGGAATTGTCTCCAACAAGCTGACCTGGAGGAAAATCTGTGCAACAGTTTCTTGATTGACGCTTGCTGTGGGAGAACCCAGCTCCCCGTGGGTGCTGCCATCCCTAGGCAGGTGGTCCAGGCTTCGATCTGAAAGTTTGCTAAGGAAGTCATAGGGAACAAGCTAGTAAGCAGCTTTCCTCCCTGGTCCTGCTGTAGTTCCTGCCTCCAGCTTCCTGCCGGAGCTCCTGCCCTGCCTCGCCTCTATGACAGACTGTAAGCTGTATGTGGAATAAGCCCTTTGCTCCATAACTTGCATTTGGGCAGGTTGTCGTTGTTGTTGTGTCTCAATAGAAGCCTAACTAGGACTGAAGAGACACTGAGCATTGTATTTCCCGCTGCTCCGCCGAAAGCCTTTATCCGAGCTTTGTTTCCTGTGAATTCTTGAGGGTCTTTTAAGTATAGATTATACAAATAGGGATAATTTGACCCTTTCCTAATTGTAGCCTTTTTATTTCTTTTGTTTACTTTATTGCTATCGAAAAGGCTTCAAACAGCAAACGCTTCATTTTAACTGTTTAATAACTTTGCTGGCTCTAAATTTGACATACACAGTCTTTATTATTTTGAGCTATATTTCTTCTAGTTTCTTCTGGGCTTTAAAAATATTTTTTTAAATATTTATTTATTAATTATGTGTACAATATTCTGTCTGTGTGTATGCCTGCAGGCCAGAAGAGGGCACCAGACCCCATTACAGATGGTTGTGAGCCACCATGTGGTTGCTGGGAATTGAACTCAGGACCTTTGGAAGAGCAGGCAATGCTCTTAACCTCTGAGCCATCTCTCCAGCCCCTTTAAAAATATTTTAATTATATTTTAAAATGTGTATGTGTGCATATACACACACATGTGGAAGGCAGAGGACAATTTGTAGAAGTCAACTCTCCTTCCACTATTGAGGTCCTGGGAAACCAACTCAGGTTGTCAGGTTTGGTGGCAAATATCCTGGCCACTGACAATATCCTGAGCCATCCAGACAACTCTTCTTCAGGGCTTTCAACATGAGGAGATGTTGGTCTTTGTTCAGGGTCTTCTTTGCAGCTACTGGGATGAGTATAGGACTTATGCACCCGAGTCTGTTTATGTGCTGTGTTACATTATTTATTTGCATATGTTGACACATTCTGGCACATCTGGAATGAAACCAGCTTGGTGATGGTTATAACCTTTTAATGTGCTATTGAGTTCAGCTTGCAAATATTTTATTGGCCCTAAGTTCTTCAGGGAAATTGGGCCGTAGTTTCTGCTGTTGTTGTTATTGTTGTTGAACTTACTTTTATTTTGTGTGAGTGTTCTGCCTATGTGCACATTGCTGTGAAGGTCAGAGGGAGACATCAGATCCCCTGGAACTGTAGAGATGGAGATGGTAACTCACTCTGTGGGTGCCTAGAATAAAACCTGATCCTCTACACAAGAGCAAGTGCTCTTAACCTAGGAGTTCTCTCCAGTCTGTTATGGGATGGTGATCCTGGCTCCAAGGAGTGAGTCTGGGTGGATGAGGACCCCGTGTTTTGGTCTTGAAGGTATGGTTAACATTGGTAGTGACTCCTTTTAGTCACGACATTTCCTCATCCATTGTTTCTGTTCCATCCTCTATCATGACAGATCTAGTGAAGGTTTTCTGTCCTGTTTTAATAGAGGAAGGTCGTATGTGTCTAGGAATTTGTCCATTTCTTCTAGATTTTCCAGCGTTTTACATATAAGCTTTCAAAATATCACCTCACGATCTTCTGGATTTCATTTTTACCTGTTGTAATGTCTCCACTTGTCACCTATAATTTAAAATGTATTTTGGCTTTTCTCTCATTTTCTTTTAGTTAGTTTGACTAGGAGTTTATCAATCATTTCTCTATCCAATAGCCAACTTTTTGTTCCATTGATATTTTTGTATTCTTTTTATTATTCTCGATTTCATTCATTTGTCATGATCTTTGTTTCTTTCATGCACTACTGTTGGAGCAGGCTCCTTGTTCGTCCTGGCTGCTCAGAACTGAAATAATCACACAGAAACTGTATTATTTAAATCACTGCTTGGCCCATTAGCTCTAGCTTCTTATTGGCCAATTCTTACATATGAATCTAATCCATTTCTATTAATCTGTGTATTGCCACATGGCTGTTGCTTACTGGCTAAAGTTTTGGTGTCTGTATCCGGGGGCTATATGGCTTCTCTCTGACTCCACCCTTCTTTCTCCTGGCATTCAGCTTAGTCTTCCCCATCCAGCTCTGTTCTACCCTATCAAGGGCTCAAGACAGTTTCTTTATTCATTAACCAATGGTATTCACTGCATACAGAGGGGGATCCCACATCATGCTACTTTTGAATTTGGTTTTTCTAAAATACTGAAATGCATTGTTGAGTTACATATTTAAGATCTCTCCTTTTATTTATTTATTTATTTGAGACAGGGATTCTCTGTGTAGCCTTAGCTGTCCTGGAACTCACTGCATAGACCAAGTTGGTCTCAAACTCAGAGATCCACCTGCCTCTGCCTCCAAAATGCTGGAATTAAATGTGTGGTCTATCAAACTCACTGCGTAGACCAAGCTGGTCTCAAACTCAGAGATCCACCTGCCTCTGCCTCCAAAATGCTGGAATTAAATGTGTGGTCTATCACTGCCTGGCCTGGCTGATTTTTAAAAAAGATTTATTTATTATGTACACAGTGTTCTGCTTGCTTGCATGTATGCCTACATGCCAGAAGAGGGCACCAAATCTCATTTAGATGGTTGTGAGCCACTGTATGGTTGCTGGAAATTGAACTCGGGACCTCTGGAATAATAGTCAGTGCTCTTAACCTCTGAACCATCTCTCTCCAGCTCCTGATCTTTTAATGTATTTAATGTCATTCCTACAAATTTCCTTTGTAATCTTCCTTTGCTGTATCACAAAGGTTTTTTTTTAAATATTTATTTATTTATTATGTATACAATATTTTGCCTGTGTGTATGCCTGCAGGCCAGAAGAGGGCACCAGACCTCATTACAAATGGTTGTGAGCCAATATGTGGTTGCTGGGAATTGAACTCAGGACCTTTGGAAGAGCAGGCAATGCTCTTAACCACTGAGCCATCTCTCCAGCCCTCACAAAGGTTTTGATAAGTTGTACTTTTCTGATTTCTTCAATGACCCACGAGTCATCTAAGAGTATAATATCTTCTTTCCATACACTTGCAAAGTTTGTGTAGCTTCTTATGCTATGGATGCAAGAAACCATTTCAACTTTTTTGTATTTACTAAGACTTGCTTTATGGCTTAAAATGTAGTAGTCTGTGTTAGAGAAAGTTCATAGGCAGCTGAGAGGCCCATGTATTTTAACTGTTTGTGGAGTAGTATGTCCAATATGGCCTTTCATCTGTGGTACAGATTAACTCTGATGTTTTCTGATGGAGTTTATTATAGAGAACTGTCTTAATTAGGGTTTTCATTGCTGCGACTCTTATAAGAAAACATTTAATTGGGTGTCTCAGTTTTAGGGATTCCGTCCATTATCAGCATGATAGGGAGCATGGTTGTGTGCAGGCAGACTTGGCTGTGGAGTTGTAGCTGAGTGTCCTACATCTTGCAGGCAATAGGAAGTCAACTGAGACACCAGGACGTATCCTAAGCATAGGAAACCTCAAAGCCCACCCCCACAGTGACACATTTCCTCCAAGGACACACCCACTCCAACAGAGCCACACCTCATAACAGTGCCACCCCCTATGTGATTATAGGGGTCAATTAATTTCTTTATTAAAAAAAGATTGAGCCGGGTGGTGGTGGCGCACGCCTTTAATCCCAGCACTCGGGAGGCAGAGGCAGGCGGATCTCTGTGAGTTCGAGACCAGCCTGGTCTACAGAGCTAGTTCCAGGACAGGCTCCAAAGCCACAGAGAAACCCTGTCTCGAAAAACGAAAAAAAAAAAAAAAACAAAAAAAAGATTGATTTATTTATTATGTATGCAGTATCCTGACTGTATGTATTCCTGCAGGCCAGAAGAGGGCACCAGATCTCATTATAGATGGTTGTGAGCCACCATGTGGTTGCTGGAAATTAAACTCAGCATTTCTGGAAGAACAACCAGTGCTTTTAGTCATCTCTCCAGCCCCTTTTCTTTGTTCTTTTCAAGATAGTGTTTCTCTGTGTAGCTTTGATGTCTGTCCTGGAACTAGTTCTTGTATATCAGGCTAGCTTCAAACTCACAGATATCTGCCTGCTTCTGTCTCACGAGTGCTGGGATTAAAGGTGTGTGCCACTACCACCCAGCATAGGAGTCAATTACATTTAAACTACCACATGAACCTACCTCTTGAATATAAGAATTGTGAAGTCTCCCAATGTTATTTTATCTGAAGCACTGTTTTTTGTTTTGTTTTGTTGTTTTGTTTTATGCCCAGTACCTGTTTTGTGAAATTCCAAAGTCCTGAAGTTTGGTGCATATACATTTACAGTTGTTATAACTTTTTAATAGCACATTACTTTATCAATATACAGTTACTAATGTATAATATGCAGTTACTTTATTAATACGTAGGCCCTTTTATCTCTTCTAACCTCGGTTTGGAGCATGCTTGTCAGAATAGCTATGTCAGCTTGTGTGGGCTTCTGTTTTCTTGCTATGTTGACCCCATGTAACTCTCAGCTCCGGGTGCTTTGCCGTGGAGGAGTGTTTCCTGGGTGGGGCAGAGTGCTGGATCTTGTCTAATATAACCAGTTAGCCTGTGTCGAGAGTTCAGACTAGTTACATTCAGGGCTGTAAGTGAGAGGTTCTCAGGGGCTCTGTAATTCTCTTTCCTCCTCTAGTTGCATTGCAGGGCGCCTGTTTCTTGAGTCACCATGAGCGCTCTCCTAGCTCTTCTGTGTGTTCATGATACCCACTGTCTTAGTCAGGGTTCCTGTTGCTGTGATGAAACCCCATTGCCAAAGCAACGTGGGGAGGATGGGGTTTGTTTGGCATGTGCTTCCCCATCACGGTGTCACACAAACCCCAGGACTCGGGATCACTGTAGAAGAGGGGCTGGGAAGACTAAGGGTCGGAGGCAATGTTAGAATACAAGTCAATGGAGTCTTCAGGACACGGCAGAGCAGTCGCACTAAGAGCTCACAGCCATTGTGACAGCATATACAAGGCCAGCTCAGTACTGATCAGTTCAGCAGAAAGGGGAGCTGGCAGGAAGTCCCACCCCTAGCTAAGGAGCTAATGGCAACTGATAGCTGGGGGCAAGGAAGAGTCAGTTTTCTTCCAGAGTGTTCCCCTCAGGAGGTTGACCATACTTTAACTTTCTGTTCTACTAATCCACTTTAAGCTCTCTCTCTCCTCTCCCTTAGAAGCACCCCCACATGGCCTCTTACTGATTTCTGACCCGAGTATTCCAAATGAAACATACACAAATGAACATTCAGAGCTAACATCTGTAAAGGAGAGAAGATGTGGTATTTATCTTTCTGGACCTGTGCTATCTTATTCAGAATAATTTTTTCCATATCCATTCACTTACCTGTGAATTTCATTTTCTTTTCATTTTTGAGACAGGGCTTCTTTATGTAGCTCTGGCTGCCCTAGAATTTGCTCTACAGACCAGGCTGGTCTTAAACTCAGAGATCCACCTGGCTCTGCCTCCTGAGTGCTGGGATTAAAGGTGTGCACTACCACACCTGACTCATTTTTCTTAACTAAATAAATTATATATTTATATAATATACCAGATATTCATTTTCATTCATCAACTGATGGACAGCTAGGCTTTTTCTTTGATCCATTTGGAGGGATTTTTGTTTTAAAAGATTTGAGTGTTTTGCCTACATGGTTTTATGTGATCCACATGTGTGCCTGGTGCTCCTGGAAGTCAGTAGGTGATGTTAGATACCCTGGAACTGGAGCATTGGATAGTTGTGAACCGCTATGTAGGTGACAGAACAGAAAGAACCTAGGTCTTCTGCAAGAGCAATAGGTGATAAAAACTGAGCCATCTCTCAAGGAGCTAGTGTGTGTGTGTGTATGTGCGTGCGCGCGCACGTGCAGGGTGAGATATAAGAATTTAGTTTCCTCCTTCAACATGTACATACCAGATATCCAAGCACTATTTGTTGAAGACGCTAACCTCTCCAATGTGTATCTTTATCAAGATTGAGGTGGGTTTAGTTGAATGGGCTTGACTCTGTGTCCTACATTGATCTACACATCTGTGTCTGTGCCAGTACCATGCTGTTTTTATTATTATGGCTCTGTAATATAACCTGAAAATAGGTATGATACCTCCAGCAACACTCTGTTTTACTTAGGGTTGCTTTGACTGTCCAGGGTTACTTGTAAATCTGTATGAATATTGTTGTTTCTATTTCTGAGGAAAACCACTGGAATTTTGATCAGTATTACAATGAATCTGTAGACTGCCTCTCATCAGAGAGCCCTTTTCATAAAATTCTTTTAATCCATGTGAGGTCTTTCCATTATCTAGTGTCTTCAATTTTTTGTTGTTGCTGTTTTGTTTCTGGTTAGTTTTCAGAGTTTCATTACAGAGGTCTTTCACATTCTTGATTGGGTTTCTTCCATTTATCAAACCATTTTGGCACCTGTGGAATAAGTCTAACTTTACCATAATGAATGAAATGATCTTTGTTGTGAGTGTTAATTCGACTTGGAAGTATTTTGTTGAGAAGTTTTACATCTCTACTCAACAGCAAGCTTGGCCTATAATTTTTCTGTTGTCTTTATCTAGCTTTATGAAGAGAGGTTAGTGATGTTCCTTCCTTTTCTATCTCATGGGGAAAGTGGAGAGATCCTGGTGTTGCTCTTCCAAGGTCTGGTAAAATTCACCTGTGAGTCCATCTGGGTCTGCTGCTTTTGTTGGGAGAGTTAGAATTACTGATTTTATCACTGCTTGTTATAGTTGCTTAAATTATCTCACTTTGGTAGGTCATATGTATTTAGAAATTAATATACTTCTTTTAGCTTTTCCAATTTAGTGGAATGTTTTTAAGGTAAATCTAATGATATTCTGAATTACATTGGTATCTGTTGTAACAGCTTTTCAATTCTAATTTTTTTTTAACTTGGGTCTTTTTCTTTTGGTTAGTTTGGCTAAACATTTGTCAATGCATTTATATTCCCAAAGAACCAACTCTGTCTCATTGGTTCTTTAAATATTTCTCTTTCGTTAATTTCTGCCCTGATCGTGATGATTTCTGTGTACTGATTTGGGGTTTGCTTCTTTTTCCAGAGCCCTAACATTTATCATTTATTTGAGACTAACTTTCCTAACGTAAACACTGGGATACTTTCAGTGGATTCCACAGGTTTGAGGATGTGTGTTTTCATTCTCAGATTCTACAAATTATTTCACTTTTGGTTTCTTTAAGGACTCATTAACTATTCAAAGTTTTATTGTTTCATCTCCATGAGTTTGTGGGTTGTTGTTTTTTTTTTTTAGTGTTTCTCTTGGTATATATTTGGAATCTTATTTCATTTCAATTAGATAAGATACAAAGAATTATTTCCACTTTCCTGTATCTGTTGATACTTGTCTTGTATCCTAATATGTGCTCTACACTGGAGAAAGCTGCATGGGCTGCTATAAATATGTTTGGGTGCCGTGTCCTGTAGCCAGCTGCTAAGTCGTTTGCTCTATGACATCACCTAATTAGCATATTTATTTATTTGCTGTTGGGAAGACCTGCCTGTCAGCTGGTGAGGGTGGAGTGCCAAAATCAGCCACTACTGTTGCAATAAGGTTACTCTCTGGCTACATGTCCAATTGTATGTGTTTTCTGTCTACACAGTATTCTCTATGAATTATGTCTATGCAGACCTCAGCTAACAGAGTTAGAACTGAGAGGAGATAAGATGAATGAGTAGGCTGGCTAAGTACTGAGTGGGTAAAACAGCTAAATGGTGAAAGCGGGACATGGTTAGGACCCTCAGATTTTAGGAATTGTTAAAGCTATAGAAGGCTTTAATTAAGAAGCAAAAAGAAACAGAAATAAGATGTAATAAGGGTTTTATATGAGATGTGATTGAGGAATAGAACTAGGTGTAGTAAAAACAACACCCAAGACCTAACTGAGCAATTCACAAACAAAAGCAGAGCCATCAGGAGACCATATGCCAGAATGGGAACTAAGTAAAGGGACAAAACATCCCGGAAGTGAACTGCTCACCCAGCTGTGCTGAGCTGAGCAACCAGCCCTCAGATCCCTCTGACACTGCCTGGATTAATCGCCCACTACAGAGAAAGTTTAAGGTAGCTCGATCACAGCCAGGGCATGCACAGTAGGCACACACTATTTCTGCACTGCATTCTCGGCCCCCAACACAGACTTCGGAAAACCATGAGAATACAATGACCAGATGATTCTGCACCTCTCCGATGCTAAACAATGCTTTGGTTGAAGACCATGGAGCATGTCTGGGACGCTTCAGCCTTTTCAGACAAGGACCCTTCCAAAGGACACCAAAATGACCCAAAGTGACAGGGACTAGAGGTTCTTGGGATTTAGCCATTTCTTTGAAAATGATCTCCAAAACTAGGAGGCTGCTGTCCTTTGCTTTTTACAACGCTAAGATGAGCGTCTTAGAGAGGCGCCTCAGCGGACAAAAGGTGCTGCCACGTCTGATGACTCCAATTTGAGCGCTGGGGCCGACATGGGAGAGAGAACAGAGAGAACCAACTCCTGCATGTTATTCTGTGACCTCCACACACGCACGCACAACACAAGATCAGTGTTGTTCAGCCAGGATTTCCATTCTCCTCTGCCTCTGAAGCACTCATCCTTGTCCCCCCTCCCCCAACCTACTCAGCCACAGAGCACAAGACAAATGTTCATATGAAGTCGCCGGCTCTTGCTGGTCCTCGGCCCGAGCCTGCCCAACAGCTGTATTAAAGCAGAGACTGACTTTCCCCAGCGATGGCGCTCTGTCACATCCTCCACATGAGCAGTTTCTGCAAACACAGGGTAGTAAAGGAGGAAGCAGATACAAGGTTTTTTTATTCAAAATAATTTAAATATTGTGAAAACCTGGCTTGACATGTACGTATTGTTTAAATCATATCTTAAGATGAATCAATGATAAACATAATACCTTTCTCTAGTTAAACCACCTTCCCCATAAAGTAATATTACAGACATGTTTACTCTCCCTCTTGCAATGGCTAGCCCAGGGAACCCCGTGGCTTCAGGCTGTAAGTCCCATCTCTAGCCTTAGACCCAGTGGACATTTGCGTTCTTATCCTCCACGCTGGCCACCATGTCTTCAATGGCTCTCCAGTCAAGCTTGCTGAGGATGCTGCCAGTGCTCTCAGACACGCTGTCCACGCCACCCGCCAAGAAAGACAAATCAGGTTCTTCCTCTTCAGGGGGCGACACGTCCTGTGGAGTTGGAAGGACAGTGGTAAAGGGAGCTGCCGAGCAGGTCTGCACTGACAAGGTGCAAACACAACTGTGGGCCTCAGATCTGACGACAGTCAAGATGGGCTCTGATAACCTGCAGTACAGTAATCTGTTCTTCTTTTTTAATTTATTTATTATGTATATAGAATTCTGGAGACCAGATCTCATTATAGATGGGTGTGAGCCATCATGTGGTTGGTGGGAATTGAACTCAGGACCTCCGGAACAGCAGTCAGTTCTCTGTTCTCTTATTAAAAAGAAAGAATCCTCGCTGGGCGGTGATTGGCACACGCCTTTAATCCCAGCACTTGGGAGGCAGAGGCAGGTGGATCTCTTTAAGTTCACGGCCAGCCTATTCTATAAGAGCTATTTCCAGGACAAGCTCCAAAGCTACAGAGAAATCCCGTCTTGAAACAAACACACACACACACAAAACAAAACAAGAATTCTGATAGCTAAATGGGAGGACAGAGTTTGAAACCCTAGGAGATGGGCATGCCTACAATTCCAGCACTCTAGAAGTGGAGGATCAGGAGTTCAAGGATAATTTCAACTTTACATCGAGCTGGAACCAAGTCTGGACTTCTCAAAGGGCCTGGAGGGTGCAGACTCCAGGGCCAGAGAGATGGCTCCACAGCTAAGCATGCCTGCCTCAAGGACGAGGACCTGTACTTAGATCCCAGCCCATGGAGGAAAGCTGCACTCTTAACCCAGCAGAGAAAGGCTAACCAAGGGGACTCGCTAGCCTGCCAATACAGCAGAGCCACCCTCTCAAGGGAACGGAGTGGTGGCTTGTGCATGTGTACCGCACACACACCAAACAAACTCAGATACACACAAACACACATACAACTAGGAAGAAACAAAAGGTGTGTGGGGTATCTAACATAGGAGGAAAATGAAAAGACTCCCTGAAATGGTGACAGATCAGAGGTAACAGACATACAGGTCTAGAGAGCCAGCAAAGAAAGCAACAGAGGGACAGAGATACTTACTTTGGGAGAGGGAGGAAGGCACTAGATAGATGTTGGAAATTTATCATTGGGTTCAAAGAAAATGAAAAATAAAACAAACACAAACCAGTAGAAACTACATGAGGTCCTATCTCAAACAAAACATACATACGTACATATGTAAATACATACACACAATGAAGGAAAGAAAGAAAAATTAGACAGATGATTTCAAAACGATCAAAGTAATCATCATTTCCAAATCTTACAAAAAAGCAGGAACACGGAAGAACTCTGGGCAGCACTCACCTGTAGCAGGGGCCTGTTGTGAAGAATCCTGTGGATTTCTGAAGGCAGAGTCCAGGGACTTACTACCGTCTCTTCTCTCTCATACTGCATGTACCCCTGCTCCACTGGAGGAGGCACCCCAACAGCCCCGTGGCTTTTTGTATGCTGCAGGCTCCAACATGGAGTATTAGAACCTTTAAAGGGAAAATGAAACACATAGGAACTAACCAATTCATTCAAATATGTATTGATTGTGACCTTATTGTTAAGGCCAAACCAGGTACCCTAGCGAAGATTTGATCCACAGGAGTTATAACAATGTGACACAAACACCAATTCCTACCACCTCTTCTGATTTGAAAGTAATGGTGATTTCACCTCTAGAGCAAGAATGCCTGTCTCAAAACAACAGAAGAAAAGAAGGAAGGAAAGAAGGTACCAAGTGGAGAGTCAACATCCTAACCATGAGGGCAGGAAGGTGAGAGGCCAGGCGGGTCCTTCAAGTGCTCAGGATACAAGCAGAGGTCAACACAGGCGACTACAAACACCTGCCCACCCCATGCCAACCTCTGGTACAATTAATTCTTGTCTAGACATAACTGTCTTGTTTGATAAAATCATCATAATTATGGACACCTAGAAAGATGATACAAGCGGTGTCTCCACTGACTTGAGTACCAGCTGCCTTTGACCTTGATGACCCTGTAGTTCTCTCTGGACCATGACTTTCCTTTGGACTTACTCGGCCTGTCTAATCTTGAGGTAAAGTCCAACATGCATTTTGTGTAACTCTGTGTAAAAAAATTTCAAAGTAGGGTTTTCTTACCTCAGTGTGGACAAAGCTTTATTTTTGATAAATTTTACATTGATTATGGAAATACACACACATGGTAAAATGGGTATTATGTTGTAATAAATTAACATTTCCACCAGGTAACAGTTAACCATTCAGCAAAACTCCTGAACACAATACACTATTAAGTGCCCCAGGGCTTTTCTCAACTCTCTGGGGGTATATGTCTACACATTTGCTACTTTGTGTCCTAGAGCCCACATTTCCTCCAGGTCCCCTTTGCTACTTTGTGTCCTCTGTCCTATAGCCCACATTTCCCTTTCTTCCCTTTGCTACTTTGTGTCCTCCCTCCTATAGCCCACATTTCCCTCTCTCCTCTGATGACTGTGTCATTGTCCAGTTTGTTTTGAGAACCCATGTGTAAAAGAGACCCTGTAATCATTTTTGCTCTCTGTGTGGTTAATTTACCTTAGCACAAATGTCTCCTGGTGTAGACACAGTGTAGCAAAAGGCTTGAACTCCTGGCTCAAGTGATCCTCTTGCCTTAACCTCCCACTAGGTGGGATTTCATGTGTGCTTCACCAGGAGAGCTCAAATAGCCTAAAGCACACTATAGAATCAAGGATAGCCTTGAACTCTTGATCCTTCCATTTCCTAGAACTCTGGATTCTGCACGTATGCTTCCACACCTGTGAGAGTTAATAGTAGACCTGAAGGCCCAAAATAGGTACAGAGTTTGGAAGATCCTAAAACCTAGACTGTTTGAAACAGAGACAATGGCCAGGCATTTGGTGGTAGTATACGCATACACACACATATATATATGCTATAATGCTTTCCTGTTAATATTATTAAACAAAAAATATGTTTTCATATGTTTAGGCAAATAAAGAAAAAAGCTCAACAGCTGGGTTTAACTTCCTAGCTAGCTATTCAAGCATTTCATTGGCTCCATGGAGGGGAATGCAAAGATGAGGAAGAAAGTGCTGCTACAGTCAGTCAGTTGTGGACTTTCACGGTCTCTATCAGACTAACTACAGCCTCTTCATAGCAACTGCGTATTAGCTTCCATTCATAATGAGGATATAAATTTAAAATTGAACATGTCACATTAGAATCCCTAAAGGATTACAATTCGGGCTGCCTAAGCCACATGCAATGACATCTGTCTATAACCCTAGCTCTTTAGAAGGCTGATGTACAAGACTGAACTTGAGGTCTCTCTGAGATATATAGCAAGACTCAATCCTTTTTTTAAAATTTATTTATTATGTATACAGTATTCCGCCTGCATATATCCCTATAAGTCAGAAGAGGGCATTAGATCTCATTACAGATGTTTGTGAGCCACCATGTGGTTGCTGGGAATTGAACTCAGGACCTCTGGGAGAACAGCTAGTGCTCTTAACCTCTGAGCCATCTCTCCAGTCTGCAAGACACAATCTTAAATGGATAAGGATGTCTTCAAAGACACTCAGGGTGTAAAGGATGATTTCCACTAAGGAAGAGAGTACAAAAAGGCTGGGAAACCAGCTGTTACAGAAGCAGGGAAGTTGTGGAAGGTGGGTGGGGCTGTGGAGAAGGTTTGGAAGTCTGTATGGGTGTGAGCTACTGCAGGTGACAGCAATGGCTCACAATGGGACCAAGAAGCCACGATGTAGGAGTGGTGGCTCAGGTTAGTAATCTCAGCACCTGGGACAGTGAAGCAGGAGAACTAGCAGTGCAAAGCAACAGAGCAAACTCCTGGGATAAATAAGAGCTGCTCAATGCCATTGGAGTTTCTTCTTACTAATAAAATAACTTTGGAGACCCCAAGAACACAGTCAAATCACAAAAGAAAAGGGAGCTTCAAATCTTACCTTGCCACCGCCGAGATGAGCCTTGGAGCTGCCCCAAGGGTTTCCCCTTTCGGAGATGACTGGAAATGTGTCTGCCTCCTCCAGGCCGGTTTATTAGCAAAGTCTGCCCATGTGGATTCTCTCTAAAGGAGAATCACTTGATTATTAGAGAATCACTTGATTATTAAAAACTCAATGCTGCTTATGCTGTGCTGCAGTGTTACCTCAGACATCAAACACATTATTCTTTGAAAAATTTAAATTTTGACAAGCAAAATTTTAATAATATCAAAGATATATACATACATACCCATTTCAATTTCTCAATATATGTGGCAGTTTATTTATATACTTAATCTTCTATTTTATTGAAGAAAAATTCTTAGGTGCCTTTGATATTCTCAATAAGAACTATATAAATCACTAACATATATTTACACCTGTCTCTATTTAATAAACTTTTGCCTACTGGATTGCAGGGGTTAATTTATGGAGAGCTATGCTGAGCTGCAGCTGGATGGGCATGACTAGACAGGGGGAGGTAACAATGAGGCATGCAGATGGTGAAGGGTGGCTGTTCCTGCCTGGATGATAATGGCAGGCGGGGAGGAGAGGAAGTAAGAGGCAAATTCCAGAAGAGAGAAACTTAACACAATTTTTGCCTTTTCCTTGGTTATTCTATAAATTTAAAAGAGTTCATAATTATGGCGCTAATTTTTTCACTTTATATTATAACTCGAGGTAGCAAAGATGAAGAAGGGGCGTGGCTAGGCGGGCAGAGTGCACAGGCCCAGCACTGTGTAAGCAGGGTGTGTAGTGCACACCTGTAATCCTCAGGAGGTAGTGGCTGGAGGCAGGGACGCTCACGGTCAACCTGAGATACAGGAGACCCTTTCTGAAAGCAAGCAACCCTCAATGCTATGGTAGGTTCTGGGATTATTTTGCCAGGTGACAGGCCAAACTTGTCTTACCTCCTTGGAGAAGAGCAACGTTGCTGTCTGCATTGCTGAGCGGTGGGGGATCTGCCAGGTAAGGGTTTGCCTTCAGGTGCTGTTAGCTGCACTGAGTCAGACAGCAGTTCATTCATCAAGCAGTATGCCTGTGAGAGCCGCTGACTATAGTGGTCAGACAGTAGCAATCTGTATTAGAAAGGAAATGTCACTTTCCTGTTCCTTTCTAGAGTGAGCACACGTTCTACAAATCCTTCTACCTTCTCAGACTTCTCCTAGTCACTGGACAGCAAAGTGGATGACTACAGCCCCGTGGAGGAGGGCACTACAGGCTCACTTTATAGTTCCTGAGTTTGGGAGATGGAGGCAGAAAGATGGCTACTTTGAGGCCAACCTGGGGACATACTGGCATCCCGGCTCAAAGAACCAGCAGGATGATGGTAAAGGTGCTTGTGGTTTGGCTTCTGAGGTTCAGACACATATAGATGAATCCAGGTTGGTATGGGAGGGAGGCAGAAATAAGAGTGAATACACAAGAAAGGTTTGAAAGCAAATTCCTAAGCAGCTTTTCTTTTCATAAAGGGGTCCTCCCTTGACATTCTGTTACTAACAGGAAGCTATTATGTAATCCCCAAGGTGCAAGCGAGCTAGAGAGCATGTTGAGGGTACCAGCTCCAGACTTACCTATCTTTTTCACGTTTCATCTTTTCTCTTTGCCTGATCTGCCTTGAAGTCATATAAAACTGCACAGGAAAAATACCCACTTAGTTTATTATTGTTCAGTCCAAACAATTAAAGCACTAGACATTCTTCTGGCATTTACAAAGGTGCAAAACACCAGAAGGTTTTCTCTCTTAGTGTAAAATACAATCTTAGATTAAAACACCACGAACCCAACTTAGGTGGCTGAGGCAAGAGGATCATGAATTTCACGTTATCCTGAACTAAAAGAGAGACCTTATCTCTAAAAACCTAGTGCAATGAGTTCATTATGACTTATTTTTCAAATTTTATGCATTAGGACCAATGAGATGGTACAGCAAAGAAAAGCACCTCCTGCCCAAATCTGAAAACCCAAGTTTGTTCCTGGGACTAGTTTACTCTAAACTTGCATAACTCTCTGCTTGGGTTTTGTAGGCTCTGAGTTATGTACCTATTCATATTGTACCTTATTCCGAGGCAGGGCCTCACTAAGCTGCTTAGGCTGAGTTTGAACCACGTGATATCCTAAGGGAGGCCTTGAACTTGAAGAACTTGAAATCTTTCTGCTTTAGCCTCCCAGGTAGCTAGCTATACTCCTGGCTTATGCCACCAGCCGAGAGACCCTTCTTTTAATTCTGTCTCCATGAATGAACCATTTATTTTCAGCTTGGCTCCTTGAATGCATTTAGCATTCTGAGCAACTTAATAAATTGCTATCTCCAGTAAAAATAATAATATTTGTAGAGCTGGATGTAGTAAGTATATTAAAAGCAACACTTTTAGTCCCAGCACTCAGGAGACAGAGACAGGAGGATCTCTGTGAGTTTGAGGCCAGCCTGGGCTACATACAGAGTTCTAGGCTAGTTATGGACCAGGGCTCAAAAAAATTCTTTGCATCTATAAAATCAAGTTTAAAGAATACCTATTATGTATATTTGTGTGAATGGGCACACAGGGGTGTAGAGGAGTCCAGAAGAGAAGGGTGTTGGGTCCCCTAGACTGGGTTACAGGGGATTGTGATCTGCCTGACAACCAAACTTGAGTTCTCTACAAGAACAGAACATAGACTAATCATTGACCCATTCTCCAACCTCCCAAACTAAGCTTCAAAAATGTCTTTAGTATGTACATGGCTGTTTCAGCTACCAATGAGTTTCACTGAAAATGAAAGAAACAATTCCAACTGGTCACCCATTCAACCTCCTCGTCTGTTTAAAATGACAGAGCCTTAATTAGCCTGATAGAGAAAAAATATTTAAATTCATTAAATAGAGCAGTTTGCACAATAGCCTGACACACTTTGTTCAGATAACTGACTAACATTTGCTCAATAAAAAAGGCATCCAAATTACATTAATCTTTTCCTTGAATGTCTGTCAGGAAAAACCTGTACATACGCAGTGAGAACGCCTTTCCTGGGGTACTACAGACTTACTGGGCTGTTTCTGGGGCAGAAAGGGTGGCGCTCCTGTCCCCTCTTTTCTGCCAGCTGACTTAAGTATTCTGCCATTCTCTCTTTTCGCTTTCTTTTCATCCAGATTTTAATCTCTCTTCTCTCCTTCTCAGTTCTTTGGGGGCATCTGCCAGAAGGATGCTGAATCCTGAAAAATAAGCAAGATCACTCTTGATATGCTCTGCAGAAGAAACCTATCCAATGCTGCTGCTCTGGACAGAAGGCACCGCACTACACACTCCAGTCAGCCCTCTCTGCTGTGCTCTCAGAAAGGTCAGCAACAGTCAAGTACGGTGGGAAGCAGAGGCATGTGAGTTTCTAGAAGTTGAAGCCAGTGTGTTTTACATAATGAGTTCCAGACTAGCCAAAGCTACATAGTGAGACCTTGCCCCCTCCCCCCCACCCAAGAAAAAGAAAGAAAATTATGAGAATGCCCTTAGCAAATATGCACCCTGGTGCCTCACTGTAAATCACATCGCGGCATCTGCTTTTCAGAGGACTCAAAGTTAATGTGCCAGTGGCTTCTATCTTAAGTCACTGTTCTGCAGGGACACTCACTAGCCCTCTGAAATACAGATCAGGTCTGGACTCGCTCACGCTGCCATAGTAAACTGTCTTTCCTCCCTTGAGCTCCCACAGCACAACTGACACAACTCTGGACTATAATTTCACCATTCAAGACCAAAAATCAAATTCTATCTTTAATTTAGTAGACCATTGACAAGATGTTCATAACATACTCATTAACTTCAGGGGATAAAAGGACAACTGAAGGCAATTAAGTAAGTTGGGGTTTATTCTCTTAACAGAGAGTGCAGGGGACCCAAATCTGAAGTGCGGCACCCATATCAGGAGGTTCACAGCCATCTGTAACTCTAAATCCAGAGGGACTTGAAGGCTCTGGGCACCTGCATGCACACATGTATATATGCTACCCCTGACTCAGATGCACACACATGTACATACCCTACCCCTGACTCATACACATAATTTTTTATTGTTTTTATTGAGCTATACATTTTTCTTCACTCCCCTCCCTTCATCTCCACACACATAATTTTAAAAATTTAAAAATACAGCCTCTTTGTGCTTTGTTTTCTGGTACCACCTTTTTGGTTTGATTTTCAGTAAGTTAATAATGAAATTTAATTGAACTAGGAAATTCAGTTAAATTCTACTTTGTGATAAAGTCTCTCTATGTAGACCAGACTAACCTCAAACTGGACATCCTCCTGTCTCTACTTCTCTGGTTTTATATGCCACCATACCTGAGAGGCTTGCCTATTTTATATAACTAAGTCAAGATGTATATAAAATTAAGAAAAACATGGATTGTGAATAGTCAGCTTTGATTCCATACAGGAAAGACTGAGAGGAAAATACACTTTAATGTTTCACAGAAATGCTACTATGCTTCTCTGGGTTGATCATTAATATTGTCTACTAGGAAACAGACCTTATGATATGTTTACCACAGTGAGTCCAGGGGAAAGCTCCAGAACACAGACATACTGACTGAATTACATACAACAGTGAGCATGCTGTTAGAGAAGACACCACATGAGGAAAACATCTATTCTAAGCTTCAAATCAAATTTACTATCATTAAACTAAATTAAAATGTAGCAATTTTTAAATATTTTTGAACCTGCATTATTTTAAGTGGATTAGATCCTTCTGAAGCTGGGATTTAATTCAATGGTAGAGTGTGTATTTAGTACCAGCAAGGCCCTGAGATCTTGTCTCAAACACATGCAGGACCCAGGGTCCCATGCCTAGCATGTACATACTTTCAATGATTACCTGGATATACTTCTAGCTTGTTTTTCTGTTAAGCCAAGCTCCTCACTGGAAACTCCACTCTTGGTTATAAGGTCATCGATGATGTCAGCAACATCAGTCAATCCTGTTACCTGGAGCTGATCTTCTGAAACACTTGCAAATAAAATTTCAGGAATAAGTTTGTTATCTATGACTTAATCACATTAAGCAGAAATGAGTATGTAACACTTTTTCTAGAACATAAATGAGGGACACCTAGTCTTCTATTTCTAAATTCTGGGATCACTCAGCAGAAAAGCATAGTTATCAACTACTTCACAGAAAACTAGCTCTAAGCCCAAATAAAACATTTTTAAACAGCTCATCTGAAATAGTTCCAGACTTTAAGAAAGAAGCAAAATGGGCTGGAGAGATGGGTCAGTGGTAAGGGCACCCACAGTAACTACAGCAGTTCCTAGGGATCCAATGCCTCTGGCCTCAGCGGGCATCTGCACTCAACTCCACATACCCACAGACACATATTAAAACAAAACTTGGGCTGCAAAGATGGCTCAGCAGTTAAGAGCACTGGCTGCTCTCACAGAGAACCTGGGTTCAAGTCCCAGCAGCCACATGGTGGCTCACAACTATCTGTAACTCCAATTCTGGGGGATCTGATGCTTTCTTTGGGCACCTGGCACACAACTGGTACATAAACACACATACAGGCAAAACACTCACACACATAATTTTTAAAAAAATGTTTTTTAAGTAGCAAAACTCCAATATACCCTTACTTAGCTTCCTCAAATGTGATCATCTGACATAATCTTATATCAACCAGAACTGGGGAATTGACCTATTATTAACTAACTTACAGACAATATCATATTTTTCTAATGGGTCCACTAATGTTCTTTTTCTGCACAGAATCCATTTTGGTATAATAAATTTGCTGTCATGACATCTGTCTTCTCAAATCCGAAACAATTTCTACTTTTGTAGTTTTCATAACTTTGATGCTTTTGAGAAATCTTAGCTGGTCATTTTATAAAGTTTTCTTTGGTATGCCTCTATTCTACTCATAATCAAAATCATGCCGTGTTTTGGTAAGAATGTCATGTCATAACAGAAATGCCATGCTCATACAAAGGCACATGGTATTGCTGTATTTTATTACAAGGAGCTATAGGTCTTTAAACGTTTTTTTTTTTTTTCCCATGTGGGTGCTGGAACCAGAGTTCTCTGGAAGAATACTCTGTGCTTTTAACCACTGAGCCATCTCTCCAGCCATGGAGCTATATAGGTCTTAACTGCTGTAGCTTAACACATAACCTAAGGATGCAGCTAATGCAATCTCATTACTATTACATTCCAATTACCTAATTCTAAAACACCAAAAAATATGATGCAGCATGCCCCAGTTTCCTAAAATACTCATCAGGAGCCGGGCAGTGGTGGCGCACGCCTTTAATCCCAGCACTCGGGAGGCAGAGGCAGGCGGATCTCTGTGAGTTCGAGACCAGCCTGGTCTACAAGAGCTAGTTCCAGGACAGGCTCCAAGTCACAGAGAAACCCTGTCTCGAAAAAACAAAAAACAAAAAAATACTCATCAGGAATGGAAATTTCTAAGACTTCTTTAAACTACAAAAAGTGTAATATAGCCAGGAGGATGTGGTGGCACACGTCTTTAATCCCAGCACTAAGAAGGCAGAGGTAGGTGGATCTCTGAGTTCAAGGCCAACCTGGTCTAGAGAGTGAGTTCCAGAACAGCCAAAGCTACACAGACAAACCAAACCCTGACACAAAACAAAAAAAGTATAAAAGCTCACATTCATAGAAGCATTAAAATTTCCATAACACATATTAACATACAAATTTTAACACACAAATTTAAAATCATGAAGTCTTAAAGATTCACCTTTCAAATAATCCATTGCCGTTATTCACACCTTAAGAGAAAGAAACATTGTTAAAAATTGTTCAATAAAAATACCTTTGAAATCTTTGGTCAGTATTTTCATGTTGTGTGTTTGTAGAGACTGACGTCAAGTGCCTTCTATCACTCTCTCTCTCTCCCTCCCTCCCTCTGAGACAAGGTCTCTCGCTGAAGCTGGCTGATTTGACTATGCAGAGCAAGCAAAGCCCCAGGGACACTCTCATCTCTGTCTCCAGCACAGCTCTTAATGTGGCGAGCACAGATCCAAACTACCATGCTTGCACAGCAAGCCCTAGACCAACTGAACCATGGCCAATTCTTTTTAAATTTCAATTATTAGTCAGATTTATAAAAACTTGCATGTATGTCTGTGTGAAGGTCCCAAATCCCCTGCAACTGGAGTTAGACAGTTGTGAGCTGCCACGTGGATGATGGGAATTGAACGGAGGTCCTCTGGAAGAGCAGCCAGTGATCTTAAACACGGAGCCATCTATCCAGCTCCATAAAGAGCACTTTAAAGTTGTTACTCTAACCCTGTTTTTGGGACTCTTCCTCTGGGCCGCCTTCAGAGCTAACTCGGCAGTTAGCCAGGGTAATTCTCCATTCACATGGGAAATAGTCACACTCAGCTTGGCGTCTTCCTGCACAAGCAGAGTCTCTAGGAATCTTATGGTTGTTTCCAAAATTAAAATCCAACCTCAATCAACTACTTGCCAGTAACGTTTTTAAAAAGAGATGGAGGTTGTAGAGGAGAAAAGATGACAAAAACGAGGCAATGACACATACACTTTCAGAGAAGCCAGCCTGGAAGGGGAGTCCTACATACGGCATCAAAATTCTTATTTTGTTTTAAAAAATGTTTCTTTTTAAGCTTACAAATCATCTATTAAATACTAGGGGAAAACACTTCAATTTATTCATGTTACCAGGGTTACACAAGAAATGCTATGCGTATCGTTCATATGACTAAATGTCCCCTCAGGACCCAAGAATGGCACTTGTAATAACAATGCATCTCCATGAAATCAACACAAACAGCAGCATTAACCCTTTCTAAACCTCAACCTCAACTCTGGAATGAGAATAATGAAGTTCTACCTCAGTCAACCTTAAAAAGGGCCCATGCATGAAATACAGCAATGGACACAGCAGGGGCTCAACTAATAACCCACAGTACTGTTACAGATTAAATTTTAAAATTCTAATAATTAGCATTTCAAATTTCTCAAATTTTATAAAAATCAAATATAATTCTAATTAGTATAGATTCAATGGTAAACCGTTAAAGAGGGTGTCATTCATGGTTGAAGTATATTTACTTCACACCTTCACAGCTGGACCCCTCCCAGGTGCAGTCACAGCCACACTCTAAAGAGCACAACAGCATGAAGCCCTAAGAACTGAAGAGAGTACCAGGAGAAGTGACGCTCCAGTCCAAGTCCACGGAAGAGCCGAGAACCGACCCCGCAGAAGGGCATGCGTGGGTTTTCTGGCTGGAATGATTTTCTGTCTCTGAAGTTTCCTCGGTATCGTTTTGATCATCCACATCCTCATGCGTCTGGAGACACACTAATCCAAGGCACACATACAATTAAGAAACACAAAGGAAAGTGTAGCAAGTGCTCATGCTTCCACATGAAACACTCATGTGTTAGAAGCCCACAGTACATTCTGAAAGTTTTCTACAGTACAGGGAATTAATTTAATAAAAAATATAAAGTGGCCAGGCAGTGATGGCACACGCCTTTAATCCCAGCACTCAGGAGGCAGAGGCAGGCGGATCTCTGTGAGTACGAGGCCAGCCTGGTCTACAAGAGCTAGTTCCAGGACAGGAACCAAAAGCTACAGAGAAACCCTGTCTCGAAAATAAAATATAAATAAATAAATAAAACAAAAAACCAAACAAATGGGAAAACACAGCAAAGGCTGGTGAGATGGTTTAGCAGATAATATTTCTGCTGCCAAGCCTGACCTCAGTTTGACCTAATGGAGGAGAACCAACCCCCCCCTCAAGTTGTCCTGTGCCTTCCAGGCATGCACTGGCTTCCCAAGCGAATAAACAAACATGTAAGTTTAAATCATTAAATTAACAAGGTCCAAGCAAACTTAACAGGCATTTTTAGAACAGAGGGAGAGAAAGGGAGATGGAACCAACACACACTTCCCAACGGTAAAACTTTTAACTGGAGAATCTATCGAGATGTAAGAAATTCATACCTTAATATTGTATCAAAAAAGAAAGATGAATAAAAAGTAAATTTTTAAAAAGTAACCAGTGATTTTAATACATCAGTTAGATTAACAGCATATAGGCAGTGTAAACTCAACAAATGCTGGGAGAGTGTCTTTCAAATGACGAGGGAAACACTAGAATCGGAGAAGACATGAGAATTCTGCAGTCAGCTAAGTGATGACCTAAAAAAATCACAGTAAAGCTAAGCTATTTTCAAAGACAAGGATGATTTACCACTGACAGACTTGGAAAGAACTAATAATGGAAGGGGGAATGAAATCCTTAAGGAAACAGATACAAGATGCACACATGTGGTACACACATATACATGTAGGAAAAGCATATGTATAATATAAAAAAATAAAAAAAAAATAAAACATTGGGAATAGGGTGGGGAGCAATGGCTTCAGCTTACATGAAAAAAAAAAAAAGTATTTCTAGCTCTTTTTCGAAGCCAGGCTTCAATACCAGCCCAGGTACCCAAAACAAACCTTCTTCAGAAATGCTAACGGCTTTTGAAGCTAATGGTTTTTCAATTCCAGGGCCAGAAGACAATTCCTTGTGATCTACCAGTCCAACCTACAGAAGAAAACACACACAGCAAAACAACTGCTATAAATGTTATACTCTTTGATAATGTCAAAATATCATGAATAATTTATGTATATCGTAAGCATTTTAAATAATACCACAAAAATGGAAGAAACATGATAAACTCTAGTTATGTGTTAACTGTCAGGGATCATGAAGAGCAGCAGGCTTTTACCATGTGCAGCCAAACTGACATGACTTCTCACAAGGACAAGGCAACAGCTTCATATGGCTCTGTAGCTGGGGAGAAAGTCAGCTACCATCCTGACAAAGTCTTCTACATCCAGATGTGGAAACGAGGCCCAGAGGGTTAGCGATTTCCGCAGTGACAGGAAACTCTGCTTCTTAAGCTTCCAAGCGAGTACTTGTCACAGTGTCCTGATGGTCCTGTCTCTAGGCCTGCAAACTGTTCTATTAAACTCAGCAAGTGAAAGTGTTGGAAACTGGAGGTGAAGAAGGAAGGGCAGTACACGTGGGGAGTGAGGAAGGGGAAATAGCTACGGATACTTGAAAAAGTCCTAAAGAAACCTTTCATAAGCTTACTTAAGAATGTGTGGGTGGGGCTGGAGAGATGGCTCAGAGGTTAAGAGCATTGCCTGCTCTTCCAAAGGTCCTGCGTTCAATTCCCAGCAACCACGTGGTGGCTCACAACCATCTGTAATGAGGTCTGGTGCCCTCTTCTGGCCTGAAGGCATACACACAGACAGAATATTGTATTGTATACATAATAAATAAATAAATTAAAAAAAAGAATGTGTGGGTGAAGAGAGAGAGAACACACATATATGTATCTGGCTTTAAATTTGCATTACTACTAGTTCAGAAGGCCATTTCAAGAGGGTCTTTGAAGAAAAGGCCTCCAAGGACTACTCTGATGCTCAAGGTTCATTTGGCCATGTCCAAATTTGTGGTTAAAAAAAAAAACCATAAAATAACATTAGCTGCAAGGTGTTGGCACACACATCTGATCCGAGCACTCAGCAGGCAGAAGCAAGCAGATCTCTGAGTTCAAGGCCAGTCTGATCTACAAAATGAGTTCATGGACAACCAGGACTATGCCGAGAAACCCTGTCTCAAAACACAAAACAAAACAACAACAACAACAACAACAACAAAACAGAAAAAAAAATCTTTGAGAGGAAAATGCCATTGACCGCAGAGATTTCAAGTCACATTCTGGTTTGCAGCTCACAGAGTTCCTTCTGTGCTGGAGCATGGGCTCCCCACATAAAAGCTTCTGGCAGTTGTTCTCAGCTGGGGTGATCTGAGTGTTATGTGACAATGTCAGGGAAACAATGGCTGATTGTTTTTACTTGGGTTCTGCTAGCAGCACGTAGTGAGTGAAGACCTGGATGCTGTAAATGTGGGAAGACAGAATTACCTGGAGCTGGGAGTGCTCACTGGTAGAGCACTTGCCTAGTACGTGAATGACCTCAGAACCACAAAAGAAAGAAAAACAATTATCTTGCCCAGTGGTCCTCAACCTTCCTAATGCTGCAAAGCTTTAATACAGTTCTTCATGTTGTGGTGACCCCAACCAAAACGTTTTATAGCTACTTTCTAACTGTAATTTTGCTGTTATGAATTGTAATGTAAATATTTGTTTTCCAATGGTCTTAGGAGAACCCTGTGAAAGGGTCATTTGACCCCCAAAAGGTCATAGCCCACAGGTTGAGAACTACTGATTTAGCCTGTCAATAGTGCCGAGTGTAAAAATTCTAGCTTAAATTTTTCTCCATTATTTAACAAAGGCAGATATCTAAAATTATATCATATTGATCATACTTATTTAGTTAGGGGGCTTTACCCCAGCCCGCTGGCATCCATTTTTGGAATGTTGGGCAGAAAGTTCCATTTCAAAGCTCCCTCCCCTGGGAGTTGCCTCAGTCCAAACTCCACCTCTGAGAAAGCATGCCAAATGGTGACCCCTCCCCCCCGGAAATAAACACATGGTCTCCCCTTTTTCTTCTTTCCCTCTCTGTGTTTTTCTGGGGGTCACCTGGGAGTGCTGGCAGCCATTAAACATGGCCATCTTCTAATCAGGTCTGATTTGGTCTGATTGGGATTATGTGTGTCAGAGGAGAGGTTTGGTCAGTTAAGAAAAAATACTTAACAATACTATGTTTTTAATGACTGGGAACCATCACCATAGGCACGAGCACACACACACACACGCACACACACACACACACACCAAAAGACAATAAACAAAACATTAGGAAATAAGAATAGATACCTTTTCCCAGTGTAGATTCAGTACTTCTGGTGCAGGGAAATCCTGCTCTATATTTTCCACAATGGTCTGCACTGTTAACAGTTGCTCGTCCATCTTCTGAAGCTTGGCAGTAAGATGTTCTAACTTTTGAGCAGCTTGGTTTGGAATGCGGCGAGCAGCAGGGCTTGGAGTGGGACAAGCAGCAGGGCTTGGTGTGGGACAAGCAGCAGGGCTTGGAGTGGGACAAGCAGTAGGGACATCCTGTAGCAGAGTCCAAAGCAGAGATTGTTCTCCAGAGTCCAATTTCGAGCTCTGTTCCTTGAACTGGAAGTTTGGTTCTAGCAGATCTAACATAAATCAAAGAAAAATCAGCATTAATCTTAAGGGAAAAGAAGATAAGGATAATCTCATTTAGGCCAACATGCCATTAGTTTCCAAATCTCTTATTAGTTAAGAAACTTATAAATTTATTTCACTTTCTGGACTGCTGAGATTTAAGCCTATGGTGGATTATAGATCTAAACAATGTAGCACACACAGCTCTGCACACATAGCAATCCCTTCGTACAAACTGCTACTGCATTAAAAAAAAAAACAACTACTGAAAACCAACAGCATTACACAGTAAAAGCTAATTCAGTGTTGGCTACCATGCAGAATGTGAGCCAAGCAGAAAACATTGGAAGTCCAACACATTGCTTCTCTTCTAGCTGGCTGCCTCTTCCCTGGTCCCCAGCTCAGGAAACACTACTATTCACCACGTTCCCCAAGTCACAGGCCTAAGAGTAAGCGAGGGTTGCTCTCCTTCATATTCCAAAGTGACATCAAGTATTGGCTCTCCCTCCTCCATGGCTCCATCCCTACACTGCTTTATTGGTGTGCTCAGAACACAGACCTCAAATAACATCCTACTTTTCTCCTGTGTAGTCTATCTTCCACAATGCCTAGCTGGACAAATTAAAAACATAAATTAGATATTGTTACTTTCCCCTGCAAAACCTTTCCATGTGTCTCTAATGCCTTACCTTAACGGTCTAAATGTCTCAGTATGTCTAACAATGGCACAGCCTTCCCTCTACCGCCAAAGCTTCAGCTCTTGCTCCTGCTTTCAACAAATCCCAACTTCCCAAACCCAGCAGGTGCCACAAAACTGCACTCCTGCAGGCAAGCCTCAGTCTGAATGCACTTTCTCCCTTCATCTGAGCCCCTTTAACAACCACTGTTGGTGTCTCTACCCTCTCAGGAGATTAGATGTTGTCCTGCTCAGTCACCCAGCCCACGCAGCACTTCCAACCTGAATCTAATAATCCTAATTCCCATCTTCCTTTCCCCACAGTCACTGCCCACAGGCTGACAACCTGCAGGTACTTTTTCCACTCCTAGTATCTGGTCCCCACATGTTTATGGAATGAGAAATCCATCAAAAACAGCTTATTTTGCCTACTGTACTTAGCTCATAGGAATTTTATGAAGATCAAGTTATACAACAAAGTCTCTGAAAGATGAGAGTTTTTTGAGAGTTTCTGGTCCTAGTCCTGGCTAGCCTTCCCAGGAGAAGACGGTGTCAGTGCTGACACTGCCTTACCCTGTTTCAGTTTACCCTCACATTTATTATCTGACTACTGGTCCTGTTTCTCAGCAGCCTGAAGTGTCTCCTTGAATCACCCTCAGGGAAGATCTGGTGTACAATGATATGGGATTCCCCTATGTATGCTGTGAATGTGTTTGGTTAATGAATAAAGAAGCTGCTTAGGCCTATCACAGGGCAGAATTCAGTAAGGTGGGAATTCCAAGCAGAGATAGAGGAGAAAGTAGGCAGAGTCAGAGGGATGCAATGTAACTGCTGGAGGAGACAGATGTTAGAACCTTACTGGCAGGCCACAACCTCATGGTGATGTACGGATTAATAGAGATGGGTTAAGATATAAGAGCTAGCTAAAAAGACACCTAAGCTATTGGTTAATCAGTGATTTAATTAATATAGCTTCTGTGTAATTATTTTGGGTCTGGGCAGTCTGGAACAAAGAAGCAGTCTCCACTAACAGAGAGAGCTTGAAAAGGAATTCTAGACACACACACACAAAACAGTTTAGCACAGCTTCTTGGTAGCTGCATTTTTTTTCCCAGATGGGCTCTGTTTGCTGGCGGCAAGCAGGGGGGGTGCTGGTGCTCCTTTAAGAGAGGTCTTCCCGACTCATAATTGGCAGCAAAAACCATGCAGCTCCTTTAAAAATGCTTCCTGGTTTGTGCTAGTTGTGTGAACAACTCTGACTCTTTTGGAAGGTCTGGCTATGGAGCATTTAAATGGGGTTTGTGAGCAGAGTGCTACAACATTTTGTGTGCCTGAAAATGGGGCTGTGAGCATGGCTTGCAGAGATGGTACTGAACAGACCTCTGCCATGATGGACTGGGCAGAGGCAAAAGGCAAAACAGAATGAGTCCTAGCCATGCGGCTTAGCATTTTAAGATGCGGTCCTGGTCAGAAAAGGATTACAGATACGCAATAAAGACAGACACAGATGAAGAAAGACCTCTAAATGGGTTACAGTGTTAGACAAATGTACATAGGCTAAGGGAAAGAAGAAAAAGAGTATAGAAAAACTAAAACAAAATCTTTAGAGATAGAGTCCAGGCAGTCATAGATTAAAGGAGTAAAAACAAATAAGCCACCTAAAGATGGAATAGACACAGAGAGTCTGGATTATGTATATTATTGTGTATTCTTTGAATTTTTTAACTATAGAGATATTTGATTCTAGGAGCTGATAAGCTAAACCAATATATATATATATTTCAAAGGTATCTTGACTTCAAAATTTGGGTCTAAAGATATGTTGCTTTGAAAAAGAGGTTCTGCTTTTGTTTCCACAGAAGATGAGAACCTGTGGATCCCATCCAGACTAACGTGCTTTGATGGACCAAGACCACCCAAAAGGTCTCTGTAAAACCCTAAAATTACTTTCCCCAAAAAAACAGCAGGAAGCAGTTTGGAGAGAACTATGCCCAAATTCCCAAGTATTGTTTATAAACATTTGTTTACATTTAAAGGGGGATATGCTATATAGAGAAGAATACTTTGCATTAATATGGATCTTGGTTTATTGATACAATTTTTTTTTTGTTTTTCGAGACAGGGTTTCTCTGTGATTTTGGAGCCTGTCCTGGAACTAGCTCTTGTAGACCACGCTGGTCTCAAACTCACAGAGATCCACCTGCCTCTGTTTCCCGAGTGCTGGGATTAAAGGCGTGCGCCACCACCTCCCGGCCTTATTGATACAAATTTAAGGTCAATTTTGATATATGTATATTTCTGCTCTTGATTAAGGTATTGTGTTTGTGCAGCTCATTTAAAAATTTAATGTACAGCCTGGTCTACAGAGCTAGTTCCAGGACAGGCTCCAAAACCACAGAGAAACCCTGTCTCGAAAAACCAAAAAAAAAAAAATAAAAAAAAAATAAAAATTTAATGTATAATTAAGAAATATAGATTAGTAGATAGTCATCTATAATAATCAAGCTAGTCATGTTAGGTTTTCTAGATATATAGAGATATATCTCAGACAGGTATTCTTCAAACTTTTCAAAGACTAAGAGAATATGGCATTAAAATGTTTTAAGAGCTTATGACTTTTCATGACAATGATACATATGTGCTCCTGGCAGCACCAATCTACTTCAAGAGGATGATGGGCATCTACGAAGCTCCTTATGGAGTTTGTTAGCCATTTGGGCAAGAAACTGCTCTTGCCTGGACTGCTTGATGTTATGCTGTATAAACTGGACATGCAGAATGCACAGAGAAATGACTGATGAACTTGCTTAAAGGTGTGACCGTCCTTCAGGGTTCTTGCTTCATGAAAGAGTCTGCCAGACATTCTGCAGACATTTGTCTGTGTCTGCAGGACACAGACAAACTGCCAATATAGGCAGAACTGTCTTTGAAATTTCCTGCTTCATGGAAAAGACTACCTGATACTATGGGCCTATAGGCTGAAGATGGATCCCCAATGTTACAGAAGAACTTAGGGTGACTGTCCAGGCAGTGAGCTGTCTCTGTCATTTCTAGAGTTTTAAGTTGCTTACAATGCGCTTCCTGTTAACTTAGGTAATATTATATCCTTCTGTGGTCTCTGATGCAGTTGAAGAATAGTTATAGTTTTCCTTAGTTAGGATAAAAGATAAAGCAGATATAAATATTGTAACTTTTGTAATTCTTGCTTGATATCTGTTTTATTGTATGTAATCTTGCTATGCTAAAGTAAAAACCTTCCTTTTTACTTTGACAGAAAGGGGGAGGTGATGTGGGATTCCCCTCTGTGTGCTGTGAGTGTGTTTGGTTAATAAATAACGAAGCTACTTGGGTCTATCACAGGGAAGAAGAGAGTAAGGCAGGAATTGCAAGCAGAGATAGAGGAAAAAGTAGACGGAGTCAAAGAGACACCATGTAACTGCCAGAGGAGACAGATGTTGGAAACTTGTCAGTAGGCCACAACCTCATGGTGATGCACAGATTAGTAGAGATGGGTTGATTTAAGATGTAAGAGTTAGCTAGAAGTATGCATAAGCTAATAATAGGCCAAGCAGTGTTGTAATTAATATAGTTTCTGAGTGATTATTTGGGTCTGAGTGGCCAGGAAACAAATGAGCACTCTCCGCTAACAATACAGTAGCAACTCAGAATGGCCTTGGCATGTAAGAGAGGAAGCAGGCTGTCATATATGCTTATACATATACACAAGCATGAACAATTAGTTAAAAAAAAAAGAGGTCATAAATTTGCAAAGAAGGGTATATAAGAGTATTTGGAAGGAAAAAAGGGATAGGAAGAAAAATTATATAATTATATCTCAAAAGCAAAACAAACAAACACCCCTGAGTTATTAGTTGGCTACCATGCCCATGTATTTACTAGGTGCTATTACAAATTTCCTGCACATACACTTTCATCTGTGTGTGACGGGCAGGACAACGAGTGTGTGTGCCACCATGTGAGTGTGGAGGTCAGAGGACAATTTTAGGGAGCTGGTTCTCTTCTATCTTAGGACCTGGGACTGAATTTGGGTTATCAGGCTTAAGAGTGAAAGTGCTTTTACTGGCCCTGAGTTTTCCTTCTTTTCAAAGATGAGAACTCCTCCTTTTAAACATCAGAATACTAAAGGGCTCAGACAAGATGTTTATTTTCACTTTATTACCCGAGGAAAAACGTTCACAAGAGATATGAAGTCTTCTTGCAAACCACCGTGGGTCCCAGACTTACAGCCATGGTTGTACCTCATTTACATACCTTATCCCTTTCTCTTTCAAGTGCCTTAGAAATGACCAAGGAGCAACACTTCTATCGTAACAGGAATAGAGGGAGGGGGCCATGCAGTACACGCTGGCTGTTTACCTCTGTCCTGCTGCCTGTCTGACGGGATCACTGAGAGAATCCCCGGCTCCTTCACATCCACAACGTTTACTTTTAAGTTTTTCCCATCCAGAGAAGATTCAGTCCCTTTTGCAGGTTCAGAAATTAAACCTAGATTAGAACATAAAAGACAGACAAACACTGATTGTAAATTTCCAGTCCAGGCAACTGAGAGGCTAAGGGAACATTTCTAAATGTCAACACAAGCATGGATCTAGGGATCTAGGAAATTTTGGGTGACATAACAGGGCTAAATACATCTTAGTGTAGGAAAAAAATACCTTGACTCTCGAAAGCATGAGGGGGGACAGCATTGACAACTGAAGCTGCCATACAATGCAGCTCTGCAGACAATGGGCCCTCTGGAGGACGGCTCTGTGGCTGGAGAACATTGTCATCTGAAGGCTCTTCACTGGCAGGTAATCCCAAAAGGTCCTCAGCTTCAATGTCAATCACATCTATGTACGTGTGTCTAGCCTGAGTTAAACACATAGTAACATTTATTTTTAATTTTAGATGACTACCAAACAGGTGGTAATGTTAGTTTGTCATCCTTCTTATTACTAACAAGCAAACATCTGCATGCCTAACTTGCAGAAAGCAGCAATATGTTTGAGCTTTCTAATTGGAGCAGTATAGGGCATAACACTTCAGACACTTCTGGCCCTTCTTTCAGAGCTGTGCACATCTTTATACTCATTTTGCCTACAAAATGGGGTATTATATATGGATGACCACAGTAAGTGTGAGACAAGGTTATTGTTAAAATTCAATGCAGACACCAAGGCTATTACCAAATGAGGTGGGGAAGGAGACAAAGGCTTCTCTGGTATTCCCGTGGGAAGTCTGACATTTAGACAGACATCTGGAATCAAGAGTTGAGGAACATTCAAAGGTTCATGGCCTGGAAATTAAAGAAAGAAAATTAAAAATGTTAAATATGTCTATAGTCATTAACTTTCTAAGAACAAGATTACAGCAAAACAATATAAAATGTGTATTTCTTATACAAGTTTCTTAGGTATAAATATAAAATCCAACCAATTCTAGTCTAAGAGTTGATTTTCTATAAGAAAATTTATAATCAAAGACAAAGGAGTACTCTTCTTTTATGAATAACATACATGGAAAATAAGGTATCTAAATTTTATAAAAAAGTTATAATTTTCTATTTCTATCTTAAATATATTAAATTATTTTACTTAAGAGAAATATACATATCAGCTACATTTTAAAAACTTTCAATAGTTAAGTCATGCTTATTCTTAAACATTCTTATTCTTAAAATGGATTTAGGCTAGTCATAGGCTCACTGCTAACTTTTATAGTTTCCACTGTTGGGGGCTGGAGAGATGGCTTAGCAGGTAAGAGCAAACACTGACTGTTCATCCAGAGGAGTCAATTCCTAGCAACCACATGGCAGCTCACAACTGTCTGTAACTCCAGTTTCAGGGGATCTGACACCCTCATACAGACATACATGCAGGCAAAAGACCAATGCACATAAAATAAGAATAAAAAAATCATTTTTTAAAGTTATAAATAAACAAATCATTCCAACAGCTGAATTTCATTAGTATTTGCCTCTTATTCAACAGTACACAGAGGTTCTCCACTACAGAGGTAAGCAGACAGTTGTCTCTATTCAACAGTACACAGAGGTTCTCCACTACAGAGGTAAGCAGACAGTTGAACCCTGCTTTTGTCCTAGGACTCAAATCTACTTTTCTAGCATTTTATTTTTAATAAAATATTACTTGACAATTCATATGTAAAATACAATTCATGACATATCAACTTTACTGAAAAACTGCTAATAAATCTTGAATCTTAAATCACAGGTTAACTTTAAGATCTGAGGGAAAAAAACAAAACCATTTAAATTGTCACCCTATCTCTATGAAGCCACTTGCTTGGGGAAACTGTTTTCTAAGGGAGTAACTTCGGCTTTCGCACTATGCAGACATAGCTTTAATAAGTCAAACTTAATCTCAGAGAACAAAGAACTCACACCTGAGGTAGCAGAAACGACTTGTTGATTTTTACCACTTTCAGAACCAACTTCTTGGGAAGTACCTTCCTTATCTTGTAGTAAATTCAAATACATGAGGGAAAAAGAAAAAAGAAAAATAATTTCACAAACACAGGAAAATTAAATATATAAAAACAGATAGTGTATGGAAAAGGTGGTGGGGAAAATAGACTGCCAGCTTAATTAATATAATATGACCCTGGCTTAATTTCCCCCAACTCAAAGAAAAGAAGGGAGAAGAAAGAAAAAACCCTAAAAACTATCTAACACATTAACACATCAATGTACTCAACAACAGAAGCTGGTTAAATATTCCTTTGCACAACTGCAAAAGGAATATGCTTATAAAATGCTCATGCAATAGAAGGGAATGTTTAAAGTAAATAGAAAGGAAAGGAAATGAAAAAGACATAAATAAACCTGAAAATAAGCGAGCTGGCAATTTTCAGATATAAGGTGAAAATAACATTATTTTACATGACAAAAAAGGTATTCCATGTCATCCAATTTTCTGACTTAAACTACTAAGTAACAACATATTAAGGATTATTATATATTTTAAATACTACTTCACTAGTATCTATTTTATTAGTATGCACAAACTATGCAGTAATATTGAACACACGTGTGTGTCACCTTCCACAATGCTGCAAATGTACTGTGATGTAAATATAGCACAAAGGAACACCATGCTAGGATGCTCTATGAGTGTCTAAAGGTAACTGGGAATGGGACATGACAGTTAAATTCTCAGGGAAAAGCTAGGAATATGGGAAACCCAGGGACCAGGAGTTCAGATACTATGAAAGGACACTTTTGCTCTGCACCTAGCTATATGAAATGTATGATTTCATATTTGACATAGCTTGCTATATTATTATAAGCATTTTATAAGGAGACAAAGTCAGAGGTGTAGTAAATATTTGGAAAGGTTCTGCACACGTCTGCCCTCTCAGCCCAGCCACAGACTAGTCTTATCCTCACGCCAGCGTCACCAGCCAGAGCCCCAAGCCTCTCACCCTAGGTCCACATGACCAGTGAAGAAAACTCCTGACCTAGGGTGTCTAATTTGAACATTCTTTATACTCACTTGAGCTCTTTAACAGGCTTGCAATATCTATTTTATGAAAATATCTATTTTATGTTTTACTTAAATTATAAGTTCAGGTTATCACAATGCTATTTCAGGTTATCATAAATGCTATTTATAATTTTTCCTAGAAAATTAAGGAGAATAACTTGGGATAAGTAACTAATATCACATAATTTAAAATTCTCTTTAAATTACTGCCTTAAAGAAAATGTATAAATATCTACCAAAGTTTAAAAGACATTATTTTTTAATCACGTGTATATGTGACTATGTATGCTGGCTAAGTAGAGATACCCACAGAGGCCAGAAGACTACATCAGATCCTCTGCAGAATTACAGTCACTTGTGAACTTCCCAACACAGATGCTAGAAACTGAAGTCAGTCTGGAAGATATCAAGTGCTCTTAACCACTAAGCTAGGTCTCCTGCTATACATGAACTTTTCAAACATTTAAAGTATTTACCTGGGTCTGTGTTTGTACTTGCATCCTGACTTCCCACAACTTTCTTTCGTACAGAGGCCATGAAATGCAGTCCAGCTGAAGTATGAACATCATCTTCTAACATTTCTTAAACGTAACAAAACACTGAAAGCAATCACTGAGAGCCAGCACAGTAATCGGAGGTGTGTGTTGGGATGATATCAAAGTACATTTTCTACACGCGGTGCTGTATAACTACATCTTAAAGACACAGTGAATCGAACCCACACTTGGAGAGGACACAGTGGTCGGGCCCAGAAACCTAGAGCCTTCTCCTCTAGCTGATGAAGATCCAGTGGAAGCAATGTGATCAGATCGCTACTGGAAAAACCCACCCCACCAGAGGAAGGCAGAGTTGAATGAATAAAACCAGAGACAATCAGATAAGGCTTCTGTAGCCGTGTTACAAGGGAGGTTAAGAAAGGCTGAGACTGGCTGGCTGAGTAGAAGTAAGGAAAAGTAAAAGGTAGAATTTGGAGGTTGTCATTTGGTTGGTATTAATATAAATGGAGACAGAGAACATAGCAAGGGGAAAAAAAAAAGCAGTTGGGCAGGAAAGATAATGAAATCCGGCTTCACGAGTTACAAGTGGTCTTTCCCCTAGCAGAGAAGCTTGGCAGGAGTAGAATCCAAGTACCAAGTATATTATGGCAGGCTGAGTTAGACTGAGATTCTACAAGGAGATGGTCTACAAAGACTAGATGGAATAAGAGAATACTGGGCAGTGGTGGCGCACACCTTTAATCCCAGCACTTGGGAGGCAAAGCCAGGCGGATCTCTGTGAGTTCGAGGCCAGCCTGGTCTACAACAGCTAGTTCCAGGACAGGCTCCAAAGCTACAGACAAACCATGTCTAGGAAAAGAAGAGACAGACGGAGACAGAGACTAACAATTACACATAATAAATTAGGTATAATAATATCGACATAAAACAACTGAGTATATAAACACATAGTTGGTTATTAGTTGCTCTTAGTTTCAGGCAGTTCTCAACTTAGAAGTTCTTAAATAAGAGTGAGCAAGAGTGGGCTTTTTTTTTTCTTTTTCTTACAAGAGCTGCTTTGCTGGGGAGGGGGGCATGCCTATAATCCCAGCACTTGGGAGACAGAGGCAGAGGCAAGTAGATTACTTATTTTGAGGCCAGCCTAGTCTTCAGAGTCCAGGACAGTCTGCCTCAAAAAACAAAAAACAAAACAAACAAAACACCAAAGGGGAAAAAAAGAATCCTGTGGTCATGGTGTCTCTTCACAGCAAACAGAACACTGACTAAGATAGTAACTTAGTCTCAGTTTTATATTACATTTATTCCTTCCCTCTCCCACCCCAAAAAAGTTTCTCTGTGTGTAGCTCTGGCTGTTTTGGATCCTGATTTATAGACCAGGCTGGCCTCTAACTCGGAGATCCACCTGCCTTTGCCTCCTAAGTGCTGGAATTAAAGGTGTGTGCCACCACCGCTCAGCCTTATTATATTTATTTCTAAAAAGCTGACTTAACATTAAACTTAGACATTAATCATGTGTATACATACCGAAAGGAATGTCAAATTTTTCCAAAGGCCGAGAATCACCATGTCCTAGTTGTTCCTAAATAGAGCCAAACAATGTATTAATAACTCAAAGGTGTTTATTATTTTGGAAAAAAGTCCATCTAATAGCTATAAAAATTGAATTCAAAGTTACAGGTTTACTTTTCATTATTTTAGGCCTAACTGTTTACTCTGTCAAAACAAGCGTATAAGAGTTCATAAAATCCATTTGTCAAGTAATAAAACAGTATTATCAATTTAATACCAACTTACTTGCTTACTTTATTTATTTATTTATTTTGGTTTTTCGAGACAGGGTTTCTCTGTGGCTTTGGAGCCTGTCCTGGAACTAGCTGTTGTAGACCAGGCTGGCCTCGAACTCACAGAGATCCGCCTGCCTCTGCCTCCCGAGTGCTGGGATTAAAGGCGCGCGCCACCATCGCCCGGCTAATACCAACTTACTAATTACCATGTATAGGTCTCCCCAGCAGAGCAGACTTGACACCCAAACTGTACCTCTATCTACTAAACTCCTCAATAGACTCGAAAGATATTTAGTATCTCTGTACATGGTCATGAGGACTCAATGAAAAGGCAAGGCTTTTAAACATACATGATTGAAATTATATTATCTCTTTAATGTTTTTTTCCAAATTCAGAATGAATGCTTAAAGAGATTTGACTTATAAAATAGGTTATAAAGCAAATGTACCTGGATAAGCCTGGAGACTTCTCAGCCTCCAAGAGGAAAAGATAACATCATACACCATGAGCATTAAGACAGAAAATTAAGAGAAAAACCCAGAGTGACTTCTACACAGCAGTCACCAGGCAGATCACACACCATATGCATTAAAATGGAAGAAAACCCAGAGTGACTTTTTAAAAAGAAGATTTATTTATTTTGTATACAGTGTTCTGCCTGCACACCGGAAATGGGTACCAGATATCATTTATAGATGGTTGTAATCCACCATGTGGTTGCTGGGAACTAAACTCAGGACCTTTGGAGGAACAGTCAGTGCTCTTAACCTCTGAGCCATCTCTCCAGCCCCCAACCCCAGAGTGACTTCTACACAGCGTCACCAGGCAGATGTGCTAAGCTGCCGTTTTCAGTTTGTCGTCCAGTTGTTTCTCATGTTCACACTGAGTGTGTCTGTGTGTGGAGGGAATCAGTAGAGCTCAGGTGTATAATGACGGCCAGACCCTTCAGACCACAGCCTGAACCTTGCAGCAACCAGGCTACACAGCCACAAAGAAATACCAAAGTGCTCCATGCAAGTTAGGGATGGATTACTGCAGCTGCTCTGTACCTTGGGCTCCGTGATGACTTCCAAGCCGTTACTAATGAGGGACTCCTCTGGTCGGAAACTAACACTTGGTTTCCCTCTTGGCTTCTGAGCTCTTCCTTCCTGTAGCTCTCTTTCAGCTCGTCTGCTCCGCCTAATGGAGACAACAGCACAGAACATGATTTCCCTCACAGTAACTTCAGGTTCTCATTTGTGTCTTGACACTTGAAAACAACTGCTGAAAATCCATGTCACTAAGGCTTAACTAAACTAGCAAGAGACTCCGCAGGAACACACGGGCACGGGTGCCCCTGAACTGAGCACTCTGACTTGGTCGCTAACATGTGGAAACAGGTGTACACGTCTGGAGCATGGTAGAAGCTGGTGGCGGAAGCCCTAAGGAAACCTCCTCTAAGCCCCTTGAGGAGGCTAAGTAAAAGCCTCAGCAAGGAGAGCTCAACACTGGAAGAACCAGCACTGGTAAATTTGAGCACGTGTTCTGTACTCATAACATACTAATCAACATGTCTTCAATATCCGCTGCAGGTCAGAGGCTGTCATGAGCTCTCTTCAGTCCGACTTGGGAAGCACATCTCTTCGTGCTGAGACACTTCCTACCATCACCGACACTCCTGTACCTTCTAACACTTTGGGGGATACATGGTGAAGCGAGGAAAGGTAAATATTGATTCAAAAAGCTAACTAACTGTTCACGGAATTTTACTTGATCCCAAAAATTAGTACTACAGAACATTCTGTCACAGAAACATGGAGAAAAGCGCTCCAACCCATGAAAAGTAAGAAAGAAAAATGGAGAGGGGGGAAATCTTCCCTCACCGCGAGATTAGCTGACACTACGAACTACATTCCTATGAAGGAACTAAAGCGGGACCATTGTTAGGATCCAGGCATACAACACATCAGGTAACATTTCATGCAGAACTCGCCTCTTCTTTCCTTGTGTTATTTTAGATGGTTCCGTGTTGACCTTTAGAAGCTGAAGATGCCCAGAATCACCTTGTTCAAACACATTATTTGCTAGTTTTTGCTGGCTCCTTTTAAATGCCATGAGGTTTTCAAGTGGGATAAGTTGTGGCTTCTTGTACTACAGAAAGAAAGCATAACAACTCAAATACACAATTATGTTGAAAAAACAAAGAAAACATGTTTAAATTAAACTAAGACACATAAGAGACAGAACACTGACTTGGACAGGAAGAATGAATATCCGCATTTTAGACAATTAGAGAGGGTCGTTAAGTTTCATATAGGTCTTTTTCAATTCCTCCCCTGGAGACTGGCTCAGGGCCTTGAGGATGCTGAGCCAGGGCTCGAAAGACCACTCAGCGACATCCTTTGCCCTCAACTGAGCCATCTTGATTCCTCCTCTTCTAAATTGCATTTCCATATAAAATATTCCTCCCTATGAGGGAAATATATGTAGGGCTATATTATAAATATATATTGACTGTAAATACAAGAGGCAGGATGAAGTGGCTTGGAGACTATAGATGGAGGAAGCATATCAGCATATGCTGATAGCCCTAAACAGGGCCAGGAAAACCTGTGGTAATAATAAGGAGGTGTGGCTGATACTTCTTCTAATGAATAACCCTTACTTTCTGCAGCAGCACCTGTGGTGGTAAAGTGTACCTGAGAACAAGCCACTCAATCGCTGCCCTAATACAAGTCAGAAGCTCAACCATCGTAAGTTGGTAAGTCAAAGACAGTGTCTTTGAAGAGGACTTGGTATGTTTATAAAGCTACTGTCTCATTGCTGGAAAGCTACTGACAAACTTCCATGTGCTTAAAAACTTTTATCTGAAACTAATTTGAAGATGATGGTATCACAATTGCTAAGAACTTCAAGCACACCATGTGCACTTACTACACACACACTCTCTCTCTGGTCAATTGTATTTTACTTATATCTTTTTGTTGTTGTTGTTTATATTTCGAGACAGGGTTTCTCTGTAGCTTGAAGCCTGTCCTGGAACTAGCTTTTGTAGATCGGGCTGGCCGAACTCACAGAGATCCTCCTGCCTCTGCCTCCTGAGTACAGGGATTAAAGGCATGCGCCCCCACTATCCGGCTTATTTTACTTATATCTTATGTATGCAAAAATATACATAAAAGAGTGTAAATTCTGGCATTTATATTAAAAACCTAAAATATTTAAGATGTAAAATAATTTAAAACCTGAATTCTATGCTACTGTCTGTAACAGAAGAATTATTTTAAGAAATAGGCTGGTAAAGCCAGGTGGTGGTAGCAAATGCCTTTAATTCCAGCACTTGGAAGGCAGAGGCAGGCGGATCTCTGTGAATTTGAGGCCAGCTTGGTCTATAAAGCCAATTCCAGGGTACCCAGGACTGTTACACAGAGAAACCCTGTCGCAATAAACAACAACAACAAAGAAGTAGGTAAAGCACTTGCTGCCGAACAATGACAGATTCTGTTCCCCAGAACCCACACGGTAGGGACAACCAGTCCATGCCTCTAACATTCAACTGTGTACACATGTATGCACACGGTGCTGCACAGTTCTGTGTCAACATGGCCCAATATAAAAATTGTCCTCAGAGGAGGGAACCTCAATTAAGAAAATGCCTCCAAGGGCCTGGCAGTGGTGGCACACGCCTTTAATCCCAGCACTCAGGAGGCAGAGGCAGGCAGAGCTCTGTGAGTTCGAGGCCAGCCTGGTCCACAGGAGCTAGTTAGCCAGGGCTGTTATACAGAGAAACCCCCTCTCAGAAAGAAAGAAAGAAAGGAAGGAAGGAAGGAAGGAAGGAAGGAAGGAAGGAAGGAAGGAAGGAAGGAAGGAAGGAAGGAAGGAAGGAAATGCCTCCATAAGACTGGGCTGTAGGCAAGCCTACAGAGCATTTTCTTAATCAGCGATCAATGGGAGAGGCCCCCGTCCATTGTGTGTAGTACCAATCTTGGACTGGTGGTCCAGGGTTCTACAAAAAAGCAGACCGAGCAACCCAGTAAGAGCACCTCTCCATGGCCTCAGCTCAGCTCCTGCTTCCAGGTTCCTGCCCTGTTTAAGTTCCTGTCCTGACTTCCTTCAATGGTGAACTTTAAGTGATGAAGTGGTGTAAGCCAAATAAACCCTTTCCTCCATGAATTGCTTTTGGTCATGGTGTTTCATGCCAGCAATAGTAGCCCTAACTAAGACATATATACTCAGTATAAATAGACGTTAAAACATGTTCTTGAGCGCTCACAGAACATACAGAGTTTGCAGCATGGGAAAACACAACAGCTTGTCAATCACCACACACAAAGTCATTACCGTGTTCTCCGGGGGCAAACATGAATGAAGCAATGATAGCGGTGGATTTTGTTTTCTTTCTGGGTCACATTTGGTAGGTACTGAGGGCAATCTCGATGGTGATGAGAATATACAAGGTGGCTTGAACTGCAGGTGTAATAAAGGAAGTCCAAAAGAATTCTGAGGAGCTGTCTCAGGGAGCCCTGCTTTAACATCAAACACACTTTCTTGTTTTATAAATACTGAAGAAGCCTGCCGAGGTGTCGAGTGATGTCCAACATACTGATCCAAGTTCGCATGCTGAGGGGTGTCTCTGAGGACAGCATCCGCCTTGTTCATGGCTTCCACACTGTAGTGGCTTGGATTTGAGTGGCATGGTGAGGTAGGTTGCACTATTCTCTGAGACAGAGGAGGCTGGCAAGAATCAGATAATCCCCAAGCCTCTTTTGGCTGGGCCTGAGGTCTCAAAGGAACCTCTGGAATTCTTCCTAGAGGTAAGGAGAGGGGCTTGAATTCACGCTTGGGCTGAAAATGAAGCAGGGGAAAACCATTCCCAGGAGTAACTGCTCTGGCCGGCGGGATCAGCTGTGGTGCCCTCTGGACAGCAGCAGGGGTGAACAGGAGCTGGAGGCCAGTGTCTCCAGCAGGAGTGCGAGAAAATGAAGTGGGTTCCAAGCTTCGAGATGCTCCAGTTTGTCCTCTTGTCTTAGGCTGGCCATCTAATTGACACAAAGGAATACTCCCATGTGCAATGTTCTGAGAGAAAAATAATATATAAATTTATACTATATTACAATTTTTTGTAAATAATAACAAGTATGATGTAAATGGATAGCATGTTAGAAAAATTGCTAAAAAATACATTTATTCCAATAACAAAAAGCCAGTGATTAATCGAATAGGACACAAATGTACTTACTGTGTGTGTGTGTGTGTTTGTGTGTGCGTGAGCACACGTGCACATCTGTGATGTGCCTTAATTGTTAACCTGACACAACCTAGAATCACGAGGGAAAACAGTTTCAATAAGAGACTGTCTACAGTGGGTTGAATATGTCTGTGGAAGATTCTCTAAGATAACTCACATGGGAAGACCCAGGCCACAGTGGGCGGCACCATTCCCTAGGCATGGGAAATGACGCTGAGCACAAGCAAGTAAGGCATGTTTTTGTCCCTCTTTGCTCTTGACTGTGGATGGGATATGACAAGATACTTCAGGTTCCTTCTACTTTGACCTACAATGAACTATACCCTGGAACTGCAAAGTGAGATAAACCCTTTCTCCCCCAAGTTGCTTTTTTTTCAGGTTATTTTATGAGAGGAACAGAAATAAAACCAGAATAGAATGCTTGAGGGTCCATGTGCAGGTAGAGACCATAGGACCATCTTGGGTGTCATCAGGTACCATCCATTATTGTTGTTTTGGTTTTTATTATTTTAAAACAGGGTCTCTAATTGGCCAAGAACTCACCAAGTAGGTTACACAAGCTTGAGGTGAGCCCAGGGATCTGTCACTACCTCCCCAGCACTGGGATTGGGTGTGCACCATGACTGACTTTTCTTTAACACTGGTTCTGGGGAATGACCTTCAAACATTCAAAACCTCAGACATGAACTTCTGCCAATTGAGCTGTCTTTTCCGTTCTAATGGTATCTTTGTGTGAATTACCTCTGCATTTCCATTACTGTCCTGATCAGGTTGGCTGACTCCTCCATGGTCTGGTGGGCTGTTCTTGCCAGGCTCCCGGCTACATTCTCCCATGGACTCTGGGTGAGTGAAAACTCTCTGTCTGCTATTGACCTCAGAAGCACAACCACTCCTTGTGGGCTTTGATGCTGGGCTTTCCCCAGCATGCACAGGATGAACCTGCTGGAGAAGCCGATGCATGTCTGGGAGATTAGCAACGGACGGTCCTACTATTTGCATCAGGCTCAGGAAATTGATCTGCTGCAGCTAGAATAAAACAAAATAATGCAAAATAATGCCTTAAACACAAGGAAAAGGCCGGGAAGTGGTGGCATAAGAGACTACAGTCTGCTGTGGAACAACCTTTGTACACTGTGAACATGTATTACTATCACTGGCTAATGAAGAGCCAACTGGTCTATAGCTAGGCAAGAAAAAGTTAAATAGGATTTGTGGACAAAAAGGGGGTAAGGTAGAAGAAGGTGAAGTCACCAGGAAACACGGAGAGAAGCTTTATGAACAAACTGTGCTAAAAAAAAAAAAAGTATGGCCAAGTGGTAAAGCATAGATAAGAAATACAGATTAATTTAAGTTATAAGTGTTAGCTAGTAGCAAGCCTAAGCTATCAGCCAAGCATATAACTAATATTAAGTGTCTGTGTGGTTACGGGGAGCCAGTGGTCCTGATGAAAAACTCTGCCTACAACAGTCACATATAATATATGGGGCCAAACAATCAAGAGGACACAGTAAACATACGAAGATTTTTGTCTAAATAATAACAAAAACAACAACAAAACTAGAGTGGGGAGGTAGCGACAAAGGGACATAGTGAAAATGAGCGAGTAATGGAGAAAGCAAAACAACGCAGCCACGCTCAACCCTGCACAGTAAAACAGTGAACTTGTTAAATGTACAGAGCACTGAGCAGGTAGAACCCCAGCAATTCACACAACAGTTGGAGAAACACTTTTCCCACTTCAAGCTGGCAGCCAGGTAGCATTCCTCTAAGAGGGGTAGAAAGGAACTGGGGAGAAGAAGGACAAAGTCAGATTCCTGAGACTGTGGACATCCTGAAAGAGTATCTCACCAGGACTCCTACGTTCGGTGAGAGATCAGTGCCAAGAATCACTAATATAAAATGGAATATAAGACATAAAGATACCGGCTAGGCAGTGGTGGTGCACGCCTTTAAAACCAGCACTTGGGAGGCAGAGGAAGGTGGATATCTGTGAGTTCAAGGCCAGCCAGGTCTACAAGAACTAGTTCTAGGACAACCAGGGGTATTACACAGAGAAACTGTGTCTCGAAAAACATAACAAAAACAAACAAACAAAAATATAAGATACCTAAACATAGAAATGAGTAGAGGATTAGGTATGAGGGAAATTATGAGGTAAGAGGAAAAAGGGGGGCCAGAGAAATGACTCAGTAGCTAAAAGCATATGCTATTCTTGCAGAAGACCTGAGTGGGTTCCCAGCACTCACATCAGACAGCTCACAGCTGACCTATAACCCAGCTCCAAGGGATCTGACCATCTCTTCTGGCAACTACATTCACATGCACATCTTCTACAGGGATATACACATAATTAAAAGTAAAAACAATATGGCTTTAAAAAGCAATAAACATAAATAAAACTATTGGTTGAAAGAAAACAATGTGCTTAGGGGGGAAAGAAAGACAAAAGAAGTCAAAGCGAACAGTCTTTTGAAATGCCAGATACTTTTGGCCCAAGACAAAATTAGGTCCAAAAGCTTGTATAGAAAATACATTTGGGATTTTTTTTTGAAGATCTGATTTGATCTACCTGACACCTCACCCAAAATACCCAGAAAAATAAGTCACACATATCTAGACTACAGGTCCAGAGGAGAATTGTAAGAGCAGAGAAAAGCATGGAATTCGCTTTGACTAGTCCATTTCTACTAGTTTGCTAATTTTAAGCTGTATCATGTGTATATTCATTTACGTAGTCAAATGCTCACCTGAACTAATTTAAACATCTCTTCCTGAAGCATCTGCCTAACAGAATCAGAAGAATCTGGTAAGTGAACCCTGTGCTCATGTCTCTGAGTCTCCTGAGGTGTGGGGACAGGTGTTTGTGAAGCACCATGGGCTCCGCTCGACATGAGCAGTGGAACTGAGGAAGATCTCTCTTTAAGTTCAGAAATCTGTGCACTGTGGAAAAACATTCAAATAAAAAATACATTAATCAACAACAGAAATCCCAATTAGATACGATGACCTAAATACTTAGACACTATTTTTCTTTGGGTCTGAAGGTTACTCAAGTGATTCAGGGCTCTTCCCATCATCTGAATATCTGCATGTGTCCTTCCCAGCAGTGAAGTCACGGCCCAGAACAGCCCACCCTGGCTCCGGAAGGCAGCATGCCTGAGACCTGCACAGTCACCCTCTTTAACCATAGAGACCTTGGATTGAAATGCTAACTAAAATTAACAACTGAAAAGAGACATAAGGGGCTGGAGAGACGGTTCAGCAGTCAAGAGCACTGGCTGCTCTTCCAGAGCACCTGGGTTCAATTCCCAGCACCCACATGGAAGCTCACAATTGTCTTTTAACTCCAGTTCCAGGGCATCTGACACCTTTATACCAATGCATATAAAAAAAAAGTTAAATAAATTATTAAAAGAAAGAAAACAGAGTTAAAACAAAATGGAAAAAACATTTAATTCTAAGATTATCAGCACAAATGACATGATTATTATTAAGCATGAAGCCACAGAACTGTGAACATTTCAAACAAACCAGTTTCCATTATAATTAACCATAAAAATACTTATTAAAACTAAAAATTAAAGACCAAAGCAAGTTCTTTGGTCTCTTTTGGACAAAACAATTATTAGGAAATGGTTCCTTAACCATAAGTCTCTAGTATTTCATTTTACTCTTTTTGTTCTGTTTATCTCCCTTCTTCCCTTCCTTCCTCCCCCCATGTCTCTCCTTTCTTTCAATAGAGCCTCTCTATGTAGCCCTGGCTGACCTGGAACTTACAAACTGCACCCCAAGTGTTAGGATTAAAAGCATGCGCCACCACATCCAACCTTACCAGTATTTTATAAGCAAATAAATTTTATAAGCTAATTAAGAGAATAAGTAAGTATAATATTCAAATAAATTAGTAATTGTTTACAAACAGAACATACAAAATTGCATGTAGATTTGAACTTATACTCATTCCCTTCAGCACCAGCATTTTCCCTTTGTTGTGCAATGAACATGCTTAAAAACAAACTGCATTTATATGACAGATCTATGACAACTGACGTGTCAATTCTAACACAGCTTCATTGGGCTGTACTTCCAACACTAGCAAAGGGATCCATTCTAATTACGTGAACTTTTTCCTTTAGCAAAACTGTACTGAATTTTCCTTCTAACTCAGCAAAATTTCCAAGCACTCAGTTTAACCTTTGTAGGAAAATTAAAAAGACAAAAACTGGAAAACCTAAAGAGAATTAACTTTTCAGCCACTGCAGCCTGATCTCTCTGACCTGATCTCAGAAGCTCATCTGGGTTGGCCCAGAGCACTGGGCTAAGGACATAGCTCAGTGGCAGACAGCTTATCTAGCTTGCTTGGGGCTCTAGGTTAAACACCCAGTAGTGCAAAATGAGGGAAAGAATACCAAAATGAGCTAAAAACATTTCTTATGCTATTAGGGGTCAGAAGATGAATGGGAGCAATAATATATATAATACAGATTTCTGTTGTACTTGAAATGATTATCCCAACATAGTTCCACATGTCTTCAAAACACAGATGGTATAGGAAAATCTATAAATAATTGAGATGGGGCTGGAGAGATGGCTCAGAGGTTAAGAGCATAGTCTGCTCTTCCAAGGGTCCTGAGTTCAACTCCCAGCAACCACATGGTGGCTCACAACCATCTGTAATGAGGTCTGGTGCCCTCTTCTGGCCTGCAGGCATACACACAGACAGATTTTTTTTTTTTCGAGACAGGGTTTCTCCGTAGCTTTTTGGTTCCTGTCCTGGAACTAGCTCTTGTAGACCAAGCTGGCCTCGAACTCACAGAGATCCGCCTGCCTCTGCCTCCCGAGTGTTGGGATTAAAGGTGTGTGCCACCACCGCCCGGCTCAGACAGAATATTGTATATATAACAAATAAATAAATACTTTAAAAATAAATCAATCAATAAATAAATAATTGAGATGTCAAAAACAGTACGCCTATGCAGCTCTTTGCTTATTTCCTTGGTTTTTAGTACAAACACTTAGCAATTATTTCAGACTGGCACAGTAGGTATCAATTCATTCTCTTATTTTTAAAGCATGGTTTCAAAATGGAATAGGAAATAAAAAAATCTTACCTAGAAGCTTCTGAATTTGCATCTATACAAAGTGAATGAGGAATGGTATGTTCAGAATTTGACAAGGCTTCAATCACACTACAAATAAAAATAAGTGATTAGGACCAAGATACACGTCACATTTCTAAGGTGCACACAACTACAGCTCTGCCACCTACGAATCCAGTCCTCTAATAGTGCTGCAATGCTGAGCTCATAATCACAATCTGTTTACACTGGTCTCCATAGCAATTAGTCACAGATTCAAAACAACAGCAAAGACTCCACGATTTAATACACAACTCGGGCAGCACTGATTGCTCAGCAATGAAAATGTAATCTGAACCTAGGGGACACAAGGTTATCTATGACCCATCGTTCTGCAGAATAATGGCACTTTACTCAGACCAAAGAATCTACTGACATATTTGAAACTGTAAAGATTACTGTTTAAGAATATCAATATTTCTAATACTTTATAATGTCATCATGGGACATTCAATTAATTCTTTAGTGGACAGGAAATACAGCTCATTTGTAAAGTGTTTTTCCAGTATGTGAGAGGCTCTAGAAACAATTTTTAGCACCTCAAGGGGAAACTATTTTAGCTGGGTGTGGTGGCATATGTCTTTAATCCCAGCATTCGAGAGGAAGAAGCAGGAAGAGTATGAATTTGAGGCTAGCTAGAACACAACAAAGTTTTAGGAAATCCAGGTCTACATAGCGAGGCCCTGTCTCAAAAGCAAAAAATTTTGTATTAACTATTCAAAATAGAAATAAGCCGGGTGGTGGTGATGCATACCCTTAATTCCAGCACTCGGGAGGCACAGACAGGTGGAACTCTGAGTTTGAGGCCAGCCAGGGCTGTTACACAGAGAAACCCTGTCTCAAACAAAAAACAAAAAAACAGAGGCAGAGGCAGGCGGATCTCTGTGAGCTCTCTGGTCTACAAGAGCTAGTGCGCCAGGACAGGCTCCAAAGTTACAGAGAAACCCTGTCTCGAAAAACTAAAAAAAAAAATAGAAATAAAACAAACTTGGCAAGGAAGAAGTTTATTCACCTCACAGGGCTATAGTTCATCACAGAAGAAAGTCAGAGCAGGAATCTGGAGGCAGGAACTGAAGCAGACACTATGGAGTGAGACAACTCACTGGCGCGCTCCTACTAGTTTGCTCAGTTTGCTTTCTTGTATAACTCAGGGCCAACTGTCCCCACCCCCACCCCCACCAGTAATCTAGACCTTCCCACACCAATCATTTATCAATAAAATGCCCTACGCCTTACAAGCAATCTGGTAAGTTTTCGAAACTGAGGTTCCTTTTCCCAGATAACTATGGCTTGTATCAAGGTGAGAGAGAGAGAGAGAGAGAGAGAGAGAGAGAGAGAGAGAGAGAGAGAGAGAGAGAGAACACCAGACAGACACAGAGAAACACACATAGAAAGACAGAGACATTAAGGCAATCCTAAAATTCTTTGTGTGAGTGTAGTTTGCACAGCATGGTATGTGTGAGCATGGGTATGTATGGAGGCCAACAGTCAACCGTGGGTGTCATTCCTCAGGGGGTGTTCCTTCTGGTTTTGGGACAGGGTCTCAACAATTAGGTTTGGCTGGTTGGCCAGGAGGTTCTGGGATCTGCCTATTTAGCCAGCACTGGAGTTGTAAGTGAGCTCTACCATACCCTGCTGTTCACATGGGCCCTAGGGATGAAATTCAGGTCCTGTGCTTATACGATAAGCAGCTTATCCCCAAGCCCCTAAATTTTCAAAAATTCTAAAAATTTAAAAGTCATGTTCAAATTGCAACTTATGAAAACTGCTATTGCTTTCACCTCTCCCTGAAACAAACAGCAGCGAAGTCTGCACGTCTGTGCCTAACGGACAGAATACGGTGACTACAACCCAACAGTGAAGGTCGTGTGCATTCAGATGCACAATGCTTCTGTATTAATTCAATAAGAATAAAATCAGTGTGGACAGACAGTTCCTTAATTAGCAGCTGAATAAACTGGCCTATTTACAGGTACAATCTATTTTGATAAGGCTGACAGTGATAAGAGGACAAAAGTAAAAAAGAAATGATTATTTCTATGAAAATATAACATTTACCAAAACAACTCCCTGCCATTACAAATTCAAGTTATAATACCAACATAAAATATATATTATAAATTATGAAAAATGTCTAATTTTTTTTAAAAAGGCAATAATCACGTTTTCGTGATTTGAATGAGAATGGTCCCCAAAGGCTCCTATGTTTGAATGCTTTGTGTCCCGTTGGTGGAACTGTAAGGAGGTATGGTCATGTTGGAGAAGGTGTGTCATTTGGGGCATGCTTTGAGGTTTCAAAAGGTTTTAAAAGCCCACACCAGACCCAGTGACTCTCTCTCTGCCTGCTGCCTGTGGATCAGGATGCAAAGCATGGATCTCAGCTAGTGCCATGATGATCATGGTCTCTGAAACTGAAAGCAAACATCCAACTAAATGTTTTGTTTTAATAAGAGTTGCCTTGGTCACAACATATCTTCACAGCAACAGAACAATGACAAAGACACGTATCATTCTTTCTTCTCCTTACCCTTTCTGTTCTGTCAATTTTGTATCCACATTCGTCTCCAGTGGTTCTTTCCTGGGACACTGAGCCTCTTCTGTGTTATGCTATAAAAATCAATAAGGCCCATACCCACAATGAAAACAGGTGAAACACATAGGCATGACAGCTAGTATTTTGAATTTCACATTAAATATCAGTCTAAAAAGCAAGTAACAAAATGAACCTTAAAAGGTTCATTCCTGCTCTGACCAGGTCCTTATTAGACCATCAGTATTAGCTACTGAGTCTGTTAAAGTAGATGAGGCATTGCTATAGAGTGAAGTTTTATAAATTACATGAAACCTGTGAAAACCACTACAAAATGATGGGAAAGTAATGCTTTTTGAAACAGACGTTAAAGTAACAGAGAGACCTATGTTCCGCATGGAAATCTGGTTGTGTGAAAACGAACAGTACACAGAAACTGCAAACCACTGACCCATGCTTCATAAACAAGGACCCACTCTGGACTAACTCGTTCGAGTACTTCAGGAAACAGATACGTAATACAATCTCAGAGAAAAAAATTCAGCATGTAGACTACAGGTCAGCACATCTATAGCAGACAGCAGCTTTGCCTTAACATACTGTACAATGGGGTCAGCACGAGGCTGAAGTTGCATATTCTTGCATGCTGTCCACTGACTCACCTCCAGTAAGAGCTGTGACGCTGGCCTGCAGATGGCAGCACTGGAACCTCTGGGACTCCCAACAGGTCCTTCTAGGATTAGAAATGAAGGGAATGCCAACTTTTAAAGATAATCTTTCGCTTTTTCTTTCTCTAAGGTTTAGGGGATATTACAGGAAACAATATAACAGAAATACTGTCTAACCCCATACAAGTACTTTTCAAAAAACACCTAGACTACTTCCTCTTCATCAGTAGATCCCAGGAGAGCCCCGAGAGACCTTGCGTCAGTCTGACTAAGTCCAGCAAAGCTCCCGGGGTTCTTTCCAAGAGAGGCTCACAAATGGGAAGAGGCTCACAGCTAGGAGAGGTTCAGTTGGTTCACAGGAATCAAGAGGCTAAACCACTACCTGGGCATGGCAAGAGATTCAACTCAGAAAGCTACTAACAAAAATGTCCTGCATATTCTTGGTTTTATCTGAAAATCAAGGTACAAATTAATATGCTCAGCATTTCAAAAAATACTAATGTAAGTTTTAGTTCTAGCCGGGTACGGTGGCGCATTATGGAGGCAGAGGCAGGTGGATCTCTGTGAGTCAGAGGTCGGCCTGTTCTATGGAGCTAGTTCCAAGACAGCCAGGGTTCTTACACAGAGAAACCCTGTCTCAAAACGTTAAAAAAAATTATTTTAGGTGTAAGTAATGGCAAACATATGTAAGAATGAAAGAGTTATTTTGAATGTTATTAACTTTATGAATTAGTAACATCAAAGGAAATTATGATCTGCAGGAACTGACCGTCACAGTCTGAGATGAGAATATCCACTTCATTATGTGTAAACGTTTCTACTTCTGCATGATTCCCGTCAACACCTACGAATTCTTTCTCAGTCTCATGAATGACGGCAATGATCTCATCTTCAATTCCTTTCACTTCAGGATTTTCTGCTTCAGCTGGCATTCTGCTAACAAAATGTAGAAATGAAAATTACAACCCATTCTTGGAGACAAACAGCTTCCTTTCATTTAATTTGTTCTTTTCAGCAAAGAACAAACTCCATTTTCATATTTTCTATGTCTTTTTCTAAAAATGTATCTTACATTTCTGATACATGGTAGGTCCTAGTTTTCATTTGCTCAAAACACTAGAGTAAATACAGCTAAAATTAGAGCCCCACAAAGGAGTCTTCACGTTATAGGGCTTTTGCTATGGTATTCATCACAGGCAGGTTCCTGTCTCTCCAAGGCTGCTGTCCAAGGCTTAGCTAATGGAGCAGCACTCCTGGGAGGTGGACAAAGCTGAGAGGCCAGGCCTGTGGGGACGTTCACAGGTCACTGAATACATGCTTTTGAAGAGGGGCTTGAGACCTGGCCAAGTAGGTGGGTTTTCTCTACCATGCACGTCCATCATGATGTGCCACAGACCTAAAGCACTAAGGCTACCAACCATGGCTAAGACAAACCCTTTCTCTGCAAGCTGGCTACCTCACATATATCATCATGACAGAAAACTGCTGAAATGCTCATTCCGTTCATTTTGAAGCGCTCGAATCTTCCTCTTAACCAACAGCTTTATTGAAATTGAGAAGCAACTTACTTCTGGACGCTTTGACAACATTCATTCTGCTCACTTCTCTCCTCAGCTCCAGCCTGAGCTGCTACAGCAACTGGGGAGTCAACATTAGCGTTGCCCTCCTCCTCAGCGGCTACTTGAGACTCAGGGTAATGACTCTCCGGCACCTAAAGAAAATCAATTACAGAATTCTGAATGGAGTATTGATCCAGTTTTTAAAAGTGTACTTTTAAACCATGTTTTATAGAACTAGTTCTCTTATATACTCAGTAAGTATTTATTTCCTGCATTTGTACAGCCAATTATATTTGTTTCTGGAAGCAGTGGTCAGTTCTCTATAGTCTACCTGGAAAAGGTAAATTTGACTTTCTAAATAAAGCACATAAACCATTCTCCAGCTGGGCAGTGGTGGCGCACACCTTTAATCCCAGTACTTGGGAGGTGGGTCTCTGGATCTCTGAGTTGAAGGTCAGCCTGGGCTACAATGAGTTCCTGGACAGCCACAGCTACATAGAAAAACCCTGTCTCGAAAATAAAAGAAAACAAAAAAAGCAACTATTCTTCCACATATTTAAGTGACAGTAACTCTGTTTTCGGGCCATAAAACAACAGTAGTAAAAATGGGAAGTACGTATTTCTCTGTTTGCCATTATGATGACATCTGGAAACTGGGGAGAGAGACAGCTCTGTCCACAGGTCCCTTACCAGGTAAGCACAAAGATCCAAGTTTGATCCCTAGAACTCATGTAACAAAGCCAGGTGTGATGACGCACAGCTATAATCCCAGCGGTGGACAAGCACAGAGAATCCCTGGGTTCACTGGTCAGCCAGTCAATCTTCCCAGCAAGTGCTAGGCCAGTGAGAGACCCTGACTGAAAAAACTGGGTGGACAGCGCTTGAGAAATGACATCTAAGGTGACCCAGGCCTCTGCGCGCACATGTGCACACACACACACAGAGGCTAAAAGATATTTCCTAATTACACGGTGTTAAAAACACACGTGCTGGGCTGAGTTAAGAGCATGGCTGCTCTTCAGAAGGCCTCGATTGTCCCCAGCACCCACCTGATGGCTCGCACCCATCTACAACTGCAGTTCAGAGGATCCACCTGTTGATCTCCCCAGGAGCTGCATGAGTGTGGTGCACAGGCATATATGCAGGCAAAACAGCCATACACGTACAAGAAAAAGAAAAATGTAAAACAATAAAACAATGTATTTATTTTAGCTAACTCAGATGTGTCTTACCTAGAAATACAAGTTGCAAGAAACAAGTACCCTCATTTCACATAAAATTCATACCTTAAAATAACAGAAACTGACATTAAAAAGGAAAAGGAAGAAATCCATTGGAAACACTAAAGTTAATGTACACACACATATTTCTTCAGCACTGTTTTAGAATGAAGGATTTTCCATTATCAAGTGAGAAGAACTGATCAACGTTGCTCCTCTACACATGTTTTTTCTGGGTCAGTTTTTCTAACATTTTCTGTCTCAAGAATGTAAGTAAAAACATCCCTAATGCCTTTGATGAATACTTCAGTAATAAATACTGGCTAACCTGGCCCATTATATCAACAACACATGAAACTTAAAAGGAAAAAATACAGTGTAATTGAAGGGAGTCTGGTCAGCTTGAGCATGGCAAACATGGCTCTGGCAGGCCTTGCCCTTCTCACCTACTCCCTCTGCCTGGCTAAAAGCCATTAGATTACATTAGCCACCAACGTTTATTCCCTTATTTGGTCACTTCCTTCTCCTGGGGCTGACTACCAAAGACCAGGAATCAGAAACCCCCTTTGGGTCACATAATTAACATGCCCAATTAAAATTAAACACCTCATCCTAATATGAGTTTCCCCCCTTTACATTTATAAACTGGCATTTGCCTGTGTGCCATGTCTGTCTCCCCTCTGTCTAGAAGGCAGTCCTTTGTTCCTCTGGGACAAATATCCCTAACCCTTTCCCTTGTTCCTTCCTCTTGTCTCTCATCTTCTATCTCCTTTACCACCATATCCTAGCCCATTCTAACACAGACCCTCCCTCTCCTCTTAAAAATTATACCTGCAGCCGGGCGGTGGTGGCACACGCCTTTAATCCCAGCACTCGGGAGACAGAGGCAGGCGGATCTCTGTGAGTTCGAGGCCAGCCTGGTCTACAAGAGCTAGTTCTAGGACAGGAACCAAAAGCTACTGAGAAACCCTGTCTCGAAAATCAAAAAAAAAAAATTATACCTGCAAGGTCATTTGCTGCTGTTTTCTGCTTAAGTAAAAGCAGCCACTTTAACTTTACTTTCTTAATAAAGGGTCTTAATAAAGGGTCTTTACTTGCTTAATAAAGGGTCTCTGTGAAGACAGGTGTTTGGGCGTGGTTTGCATCTGGTCTGGGTCCTGGGAGGAAGCCCCCACTGTTCAGGGGTCTCCTTCGGCTACAGCATTTATAAAGTCACCAAATCATTTTCTTCCTTTCTGTTGTCTACAAACAAGATAAAACGTAAAACCTTCACAGCCACCCTAAAGGAACTTTCATTGTAACTTTCCTTTGTTGCTGTTGTTGTTTTGACGGTTTTGTTTTTGAGACAGGGTTTCTCTTTGTAGCACTGGCTGTCCTGGAACTCTAGCTGTAGTCCAGAGATCTGCCTGCTTCTGCCTCCTGAGTGCTGGAGTTAAAGGTGTGTGTGACTGGGCCACTGTAATTTTATTAAAGAATGAAAGGAATCTCTTTTAAAAAAAGATACTCTGTATCATACTGGGTATCACAGTACACAGAGTATCACACCAGGTGATACAGCATATAATCAACACGGTTACCAATTTTCTATTACTATAATAGATTCTTTAAAGTATAAACAAGTTTTAAACTAAAACGTCCTTTCTTCATTTGTAGTAAGTGGCTGATGTAATTACCTTAATGATGCTGTTTTTCGTCTTATATGCAGTACAATAGGGTTGCTCCAGGAGCCATAGAGAGGTAAGAATGGCAGCTGTCGAGGTCTTTACACGAATTACGGGGCTGTATTTACAGGACGACTGAGCAACTCCAGAGTCACAGAGGAGTCTTCGGTCAGACCACCGTACCACCCACTCCACCAGTCTCCCAACCTGGCCGAAGATGTTCTCAAGCGGCAGAGGAAGGCCTTCCTGAAGGCTGGCAGCACTACACTGAAATGCTCGGAAACGGAACCCTCCATTTTGAACGGACTTGGGAATCCAAAAGGAGTGGGTTGATGGTCTCTGCATTAGAGGATTCCCTCGCTTGTCATTCTGAATTCTATAAATTGGCTTTTGTTTTAAGCCAAACAATCCCACCTTTCTTTCATTTTTCACGACTTCAGAAAGAGGGTTCTCTGAAGTGCTTGCTGACTGGTTAACTAGTCCTGGAGAAGAAAGTGCCTGGCATTCTAAATTTTGGGCACACGTACTGTTTAGAGAGAACAGTTTTTCACATTCATGTGACTCAGGAATGACAGCAAAGCAAGAACCAGCTCTATACACATTCTCGCTTCTGGTTTTACTCTGGCGTTGTTTTAATGTTGTGTGCACATCAAAAAGTAAAGAATTAAGTTCATGTTCTCTAAGGTGCCCAGAAAAACTTGTCAAGAGTGGAATGCCAGGATCACTGGAACAAAGGTCTCTTTCAAGAACATAACTCAAGAAGAGTTCAAGGAAGTTAATATATTCATCATCATCACGCTCAAATTCCCAAACACCAACTGTAGGAAGGGCTGTTTTTCCTAATGGTTCACGATTGTCTTTCCTTTGCGAGCCTTTCTTCTGATGACAAGCTTTCTTTTCATCACTGGGCTTACCAACCAATGTTAACTCCCCATGACTTGGGGCATGCCTATGGTTAAAAAAAAAAAAGAAGATAAATTTAACCAATGTTTATTAAAATTGAACTTATAAAGATTTTAAAAACATTTTCTGTATTAATCAAGTCACGTATCTTTTTGTGTTTGAATTATCTATCCTTCAAATGAAGTATGATGATGAACTAACAGGATCTCTAAGAAGTAGACGATTCTATAAGGTCAAAAGGACGGGGTTGTAGAAAAGGCTCTACAGTTAAAAGCACGTGCTGCTCTTCTAAAGGACGTAGGTTGGGCTCCCACCATGCATATTGAGCAGCTTAAAACTATAAGTTCAGTTTCAGGAGATCAAATGCCTTTTTATTATCTCAAAGGAACCAAGCACACACATTATACACATACATACACATGAAGAAAAAAATATTTTTAAAAGTACTATATGCAAAGGGAAACTAGGCATTAAAAGAAATTAAAGTGTATGCACTTAAAGGTCACCAGAGAAAAAGAACAAGAGGGCCAGGAAGACGGCTCCTTGAGGAAAAGCACTTGCTGCCAAACCTCATGTTCTGAGTCTGAAATCCACACAGTGGAAGGAGAGAACTGATTCTCTCAAGTTGTCCTTGGACCTCCACAGGAATGGCATGACATGTGCTTATCACCGTACACCACACACACACACACACACACACACACACACAAAGGAAAAGCATAAATGTTCATTCGGAAGTGAAAAATGGTCCTCTAACAAAAATGCATCTAGCGTCCCACGCTTCTCTGTCGACCCCACCCCACACGATGTGAACAAAGCAGTTTCTGAAGTTCCCCTGCACAGATTCTTGGGGTCTTTCTACAACAATGAAAACAAACAGCTGCTATGAAACCTGGTGGCAGGCACCTTATTTTTCTTTCAGCCCCAGTTGTCAAGCGACTTTTTAACACAATTACTAGATTCCCAGATCTCTCAGTAAGAAAAAAAGCTGTGGAGTACCTGGGCCCCAGGTGAATGCATGCCTGCTTACCTAGAATGCACAGAAACAGCATGAAAAGTATGCTATGTATTTAAGTGCAGGTGTTTTATTTAAACCACACTATTAAAATGTTATTAGATGGGCTGGACAGGTGGCTCAGAGGCTCAGAGCACTTGACTGTTCTTCCAGAGGTCCTGAGTTCAATTCCCAGCAACCATATGTATGATGGCTCACAACCATGTGTAATGGGATCAGATCCTTCTGGTGTGCATGAACACAGAGCACTCATATACATAAAGTACATGAATAAATAAATCTTTTAAAATATTATTAGATATGGTTCAAGTATGTTTGGACTAGATTCAATAATTTAAGATGGAAGTTATTATTGATTATTTAGTTTTTAAGTCATAAAAGGACATATTGCATTGTAGTTATTAGAATTTTAATCAAAGCCAACAAAACCCAATGGCTTAAATCACAGGTTTATACAAGCAAGTACTAAAATAAGTGAGCACATTCCCTCCTTTGTGTCCTCAAACACTGTATGACTAACCCAATCATGGCAGATGACAAGTGAGTATCCCTGATCTGAAATTCTTGGGACCAAAAGTATTTTGAGTGTGGAAGAGATTTTTTTGCTGGGGGGGGAGGCTATATTTGCATATATGTAGTGAGATGTTTTAGGTCTACAGTTCAAGTACGGTAGTTTAGTGACATAACAATTATCTGTAATGTGAAGAGCCTGTTCTGTCTCCAGAACTATAAACAAAACAAACACAACATTTGTTTACATTTCAAATAATCTGTAATTTTTATACTTAATGGCCCAAAGGAAAGTCTATACAGTATTCTCGGTGTACCTCCATTTTGACTTTGACCTGTCGTGGGAAATCAGGCAAGAATTTTCAACTTTCAGTATTTTACTGAATTTTTAAGCTTTCAAAATTTAAGTTTTCAAATTAAGTATGTTCAACTTGTATTTAAATCTAAAGATTAAACTAGGTATGGTGTCAGACCTCTAATCTCAGCACTAAGGATGCAGAGGCATGCAGACCTCTGAGCTCGAGACCTGTTAGAGTTACATAATAAAATCGTGTCTCAAAATAAATAAACATACACTAAATGAGTCTAAAGATTATTTTAAAAAAATGAAGAACTCAAAGTCCTCTACTGAATTTTGTCTATTCATTTGATTGTCATCTTAGAGGTCAAAATCATTACATAATCTCAGTAATATTTACAATAAATTTTCAAGATTTTTTTTTTAATTTTTTAAAATTTATTTGTATGTTTTTGCGCATTGGTGTTTTGCCTACACATCTGTGTGAGGTGTCAGATTCCCTGGAACTGGAGTTACAGACAGCTGTGAGTTGCCATGTGGCTGCTGGAAATTGAAGCTGGGTCCTTTGGAAGAGCAATCAGTGATGTTAACTCCTGAGCCACCTCTCCAGTCCCAAATTCTCAAGTATATAAATCTGTAATTCCCTTGTGAGTATAGAGATTGGCACTTATCTACTTCTTATATGGTTGAGATTTAGAAATCAGCATCACTTGCACTGACGTCCAGAGAGTAGACACCTGCATTAGGAGCACCCAGGTGTACCTTTGGTAGAAGTGCATCCACGTTCTTTCTTCAAAAGACAAGGTTTCAGAGAATGTGTCTGCATCACTGTGTACCAGGGAACTGCCCTGTTCTGTGAGTGTGCTTCTGCTCAAACTAGTCCCCAGGGAGAACCTGTCAGAAGCCGGAGCAGCATCTGGCTTTTCCTCTTCATCTGGTTCCCAGACGTTCATCTCAGAAGCACCTATGTTCCTCTGCACACGTTTCAGGGCTTTCACCCTCACTTTATGGACAGAGCGCATGATCACAGACATCAGTTCCTCAGTCTGGGGGCCTAGGGAAAAAAGAACCAAAGACCGTAGGGGTCATTAAAATGTTTCAACTGAAGATGTAAGGCCAGGTACAGTACTAGTACATGCCAGTAATCCCAGCACTCAGGGAGCAGAGTCAGGACAATCATAACAGGTTCTGGCCAGCCTTGTCTACACACTAAGTTCCAGACCACCCACAGCTACATAGCAAAACTGTAAAAGGAAGGAACAGAAGGGGAATGAGAGAGGGAAGAAGATAGGAACTTAATTATGCCAGGGGGCATGGAATCAAACTAACTACTAAGCCCTATTTCCATATTCTTACAAATTATTTTTTTTAGTATTTTTTGGAAAGCTATGGTCCATTTCAAAACAAAAACAAAGAAACAAAAACAGGATTGCAAAAACTCAATAAGGTCCATTAGAGAACAAGACAAGGCAAGGAACCGGGATTTCCTCTCTTCCCTTTTTAAAAGGTGTATCATCAGGGAAAATAATTTTAAGTAATTCAAGCATGGAAATGTGTACCTGTGCATGTTACACCAACTCAGGAGGCTAATGCAGAAGGGTTATAAGTCAGTCACATTTAAAAACTAGCCATCCATTCAACCAACCAACCAACCAACCAACCAACCAACCAAGCAACCCACCACAGTTGAAGAAGACACTTATGATGCAGGTGTCATGGGTGTTACTATGACTTTCTAAAAGGTTCTGAAGAACTCCTACGCTCTGATGGCCTAACTCACAAAGCTACCAAAGCCATAGACAGGTACCAAGACCATCCTTGTTAAGTTTGCATCCCTCCATGAGAAGCTACTATGAGAAGACAGTTGAGGCCCTTTGTACAAGGCATAAAATTGTCTAATTAAGGTTGATAACAAAAAGAAATTAAGGAATAGATAATTCTCTGCAAAACCAGTTTAGAGGAAGAGCCCCACAAAATGACCAGTTGCAGTTGTGTGGTAGGTAAGGACAACAGTAAAAAATCTCAGAACAATGATGTCACTGAAAAGTACCTCAATGCAACAAATGAGGAAACAAAAGCAGACTCATTTTCTTAAAAAAGAGATACAATTATGAATAAAGAATGACAAAGATTATTTTCTATTCCCAATGAAAGGAAAAAGTGAGAATATTAATTTTTTTTATCAAAAATTAAGGCTTTCTTACTACAAGTAATGAGAATAGCAAGGTTAAGGTTTCCAAGATTGTCTATTAAAGATGTAAGCATTCTTAATAAAAGATAATATTTTATAAGAATCAAAAAAATTTCAAAAAATATGCAAATATAATTGTGCAGCACACAATTCAAAGCACACAGCAGGTATACTCTGGAAAAGAAAGACGACACTTAGGGTTTCCATGGCGGCTGTGGTTCTGCAGTAGAACATGAGCAAGACGCCAAGAGGCCCAGGTCTGTTCTCCACCAAGGCAAAGGGAAGGAAAGAGGGAGAACTGTTAAATAGTAGGTTTTATGTTCTATGTATTTTGCCACAATAAAAACAATTTACAAGGTCATCTTGAATGTAAGGATAAAATTAGAAACATAAATAACTTAAGCAAAGAGGAAAAATACAAGTTTTCAATAAATACATGAACTATACAAAGGCAATATCATATGCTCTATTTAATTTTTCAGGTGAAATCCTGCTGCATTGACCAGGATGGTGTTGAAAGCATGGGCTCAAGTGATCCTCCCCAGAGGGAGGGCACCCTAAACTATCTGCTCACTTTGTATCTGTCTCTTACCTTGTTTAATCCTCTCTTGATACTTATTGATCAACTAGGTAACAGAATAACCCTTTTGCTTATAAATAAGGAAATGAGGCCTAGAGAGATTGAGCAACTTGCCAAAGGCACAATTACCAACAAAGCTATGATGTGAAGTCAGCTCCATCTAGCAACAGACCAACATAATTAGCTCTGCACTTTCTCACTCTCCATCATTAGGGAGAGGCACTTACACACGTCATACGCACAGAAATAAAAATAAAGCCTTAAAAAAGAGCATCTTCAACACTGTATCCATTAAACATGAGAAACAGCAAATACCTTTCACAACACCATGTCTGAGTCTCTGCTGGAGAGAGTGGTACTTTTCTCTTAAAGGAACTCTTATGGCCTCAGGATTGGGAAAGGCTTTCACAAAAATTTCTGCTACCTTCAGGAAAAAAAAATTAACGTTTTATTAGCAACATCAGTTTTTTCCTTTTTCTTTTAATTCTTCAAACACTTTAAGTCAAAACATAAATGCCTACTTAATAATCTTTTGTTATTCAACCAAGCTGCCAGAATTCTGCATGGCTTTTCTTTTTCCCCTTTTTATTATAAAGTATTTGGCAAATTATGTATTTTCAAGGTATAGGATGTGATGATATGATATATAATGCATGTTGAGTATCTTAGCCAAATTAGCATGTCAGTTACAAAACACAGTAACCACTGTATGTGTGCACACACACTGCAGGAACACCTAAGATCTGCATCATCAACTTCAGGTAAATCACAGCATATTATTACCCACAGTCACCACATTGTACACTAGCTCCTAGAACAAATTTATCTTGTAAATACAAATTTGGACCCTTAATTCAACATTTCCTCAATCCCCCTTAAAAAAATCAAGAAATAGTTTATTTTTCTCTATGTACTTAGAACCAACATTAAAAAAATACCATCTGTGGAAAAAAATTACACTGAAATGGATCTGAGCGAAATCAGTCCATTAACTTCAAGGGGCTATGGAAATGTTGTTCCAAGAAACAGAACCTACTGAATGCTTAAGAAGAGAAGGATAATGACTTCGTGAGGGGTGACATGACCCCTTTTTACCATCCTTCTAACACCCCTATTTCCACACAACCCTTGCCCTGGCAACTACCATTCTGCTCTCTGCTTCCATGAGCTTTAGTCCACCTGTGAGATCATACTTGTCATTCTGAACCTGGAGGATACTATACAAAGTGCAATCAGTCAGACGGGAAAAGGCAAAACCATCCCTAATGAAAACAGAAATCCCTTAGGATCTATGATTCAGATTTAGTTAATTTTTACCAACATATTACCTTCTTGATTGGTGGCAGTTCTCCAATAAGGCTCAAAATTATATCCTGAATAAGTTCTTCCATATTAAAAAAACGAGAGAACGGTAGCATTCTATAGGCCCACTCCAGTGCACGAAAACAGTGCTCAACCACACAAGAATCAAATTCCACTTTGAGGTCCTATGTGGACATGAAAACGACAGATCAGAATGCGTTCAAAAGAATACTGTATAACAACGAGTAAACTCTCCTATTAAAGTAGCTTTCCACATCACATTTATTTTCTGCTCTTGAGCTGATAAATACCTTTTCTACCTTCACATTTTCTCTTGCCTTCTGATACTGCCTGCAACTGTACGATAATTTATCCCGGACATGCAACATCCAGCACAAAGCACAAAGTTCTCTGAAGCAACCTAAAAACACAAATATGAAAGAAAATTATGTATTACATCTGCGGGTTATGTGCTTTCGAAATAAATGTCTTTATTCTGACGATTATGAAAGAAAGACGTGAGGGCTAGGTGGTAGTTCAATGAGCAAAGAGCCTGCTGCTCTTCGAATGAGTGGAAGGGGAGAGTCTGGGCCCCAGGCACCCAAGTGAATTCTGGGCAGGGGTGGCACACGCCTTTAACTCCAGCACTTGGGAGGCAGAGGCAAGTAGATCTCTGAGTTTGAGGACAGCCAGGGCAGCACTGAGAAACCCTGTCTGGAAAGAATATAAAAAAAGAGGTGGGGATAGAGGATCCCCAGGGTAAGGTGGCTAGCAAGACTAACCAAATCAATGAACTCTGGATCAATTGAGGCACCTCAAAATATCAGGTGAATAGTGATCAAGAAAGATACCTATTGTCAATATTTGGCTTCCACATGCATACACACACACACAAACATGTAAATATGAATATACATTCACACGCAAAAACAACAAAAAACAAAAATGTATTTATTGTAAGAACCTTATGTAAAAGTCATGAAGGTCCTTCTAGAATTTTAATATATATATATACATATATAAATATATATAATTACATGATATGAAAACAAATTCACAAAACTGATTTAATCTACTTATTTCTGATTTACTTGCCTTATAAATTCAAGTACATTGTAAATATTTTTCAATTTCAATGCAAACTCTATATTGCATATCACTCAGAATACGGCTTATTTTTATGGCACTGGGAATTGAACCCAGGGCCTCATACCCGGCAGGCAAATTTCTACTTTCTGAGTTTGTATGTTTGTGCATGTCCCTCAGGCTTTCATGTGGACATCAGCGCACAACAAGCACCAGTCATTTCTTTTCCTACCATGTGGGCTCCAGAAACTGAATTTAGGTTATCAGATGAGGTTGCAAGCACCTTAACCTGATAATTTATTAAATATGTCATAGGGCCTGAGGACGGCATGGCTCTGGTTTCAGACCTGGCCCTGAGTTTTACTCCTAATGCTGTAACACGTGCACACACGTGTATACACACACACACGACACAAATACACACATACTTTCTCTCTCCTGCTTTTCTCCCTTTTCTTTCTGTCTGTCTGTCTGTCTTCCAAAGTTTTACTAACCTTTTAAACCTGTCAAACATATAATTGGACACAAATTATAAAATGGAAATTAATTTATAAAAGAAAATGTAAACAAAGAACTAAATGGACACTATACTTAGTCATAAGAAAGGCATCTTGCCGGGCGGTGGTAGCGCACACCTTTAATCCCAGCACTTGTGAGGCAGGCGGATCTCTGGGAGTTTATGAGGCCTGCCTGGTCCACAAAAGCTAGTTCTAGGACAGGGTCCAAAGCTAGAGAAACCATCTCAGGAAAAAAAAAAAGACATCTTGATTTGCCTGGCATGGTTTCACGTGTGTACCTCAAGAGGATCATGAGCTCAGGCTAGCCTGGGATATAGGGCATAAAGAGTCTATCTCAAAACACAAAATCAAATAAAGACATATCGAAACAAAACTATCTGAGGGAGATGCTACCTCAAAAACAAGGGTGTCCTACATACAGCTGACAGCCTTTTGGCACCAAGTAAAATCTGGCATACTATTTCAAGAGATAAGAGATAACTAAATTCATTAACTCAGAAATTACACGTCTGAGACTCTATCTAAGAAAACATTTTAAAATACAAAAGAGAATTGATATGCCAGAGACAACTTAATGTCTGCTAATAAAAGCCACAAAAATGAATTCATACTAATTTATACAAGATAGGGGAAAAACCTAGGTAGAATAGGTTAAATCAAGAGAACAGGACACAAAATTGGTTCATCTATATAGGCAGGTTCAAAGCCTGCCCACTTAACAGGGTGGCAGTAAGTATATCTTCACTGCAAGTGAACGACTACAAGAAAGGTACTCTCGAGTGCTAAAATTCCAAATTTAAACAAGGAAGCAACAACAGTGTCACAGTTGGCACAATTTGTTTTATATAACAATTTTAATTTACTACTATATCTATAAAGCATCTATATACATACATGTCACAGCATCTAAGTATATACCCCCCTAAGTAGAATATCAAAAGCAAACTAGAGTCAATAGTTAAGAAACTTTCACAAACAAAATGAAAAATGCATTGCAGTTCATATGCAGCTGAGTTCTAACCGAGCAGCTCATCTCTGACACACCTAGAGCTTTGGTGGAAACTTCATCAAGCTTGTGGTCTCCGGCAGCTCCAGGTCTAAAGAATGCTATCCCTCCTTTACAGTAGTTAAGTAACGATTCGGGGAAAGAACCAAGCAAAGGAAGGGACCCTTTCACTCGAATCTGAAAAGAACGATAGAATACGTTAATCATCAGTAGCAAACCAGCTTTACAGGGAACACAAGCAGTAGAGTCCTCTGCTACAGCCTGCAGTGAGCTGCACTCTCAGAGACTCAGCTCCCAAATCAGCCACTCACTACATTCTGCCCGAAAAGAAAGACACTAAACCATGCATTCTCTTGACACTCATTTGTCTTTCCTAGTCTGAGAAAGAAAATATTCAAATCTCATCTGAAATTTACTGTGCAGGACCTAAAACAAACAAACTGGGTGGCAGTGACAACGCCTTTAGTCCCAGCAGAGGCAAGCCAATCTCTGTGAGTTTGAGGTCAGCCTGGTCTACAAAAAGTGAGTTCCAGGACAGTCAGAGAACACAGAGAAACCATGTCTCGAAAAACAAACAAACCCAAAAAAACAAAACAAATAAAAAACCTTACCTACATATATGACTTTAAAAAGTGAATCTATAAATGACAGAAATGGAAAGCCAACAGGCAATTCCTAAAGGAGTAATGAATGACTCTAGGAAAGGACTATTGACAAAATGTCAAGCTGGAAAAGAAGTTGGCGGGTTGATGGGGAACTCGATATAGGGTCTGACATGTCCCAAATTCCTTGAGCTATCTTAAAATGTGGGGTCAGCCGGGCAGTGGTGGCGCACGCCTTTATTCCCAGCACTCGGGAGGCAGAGGCAGGCAGATCTCTGTGAGTTCGAGGCCAGCCTGATCTACAAGAGCTAGTTCCAGAACAGGCTCCAATCCTACAGAGAAACCCTGTCTCAAAATCCCCCCCCCCCCAAAATGTGAGGTCACAGCGAAGCACACAATAGTTACAAAAGGTTCTTTCTAAGATCTGAGCCTGACTATACTCAAATCTCTGTACTTCAATGGGTGGATATTAAGAACCAGTTTCCAGGAAATAAATGAAATGAACAAGCTAAATGACATTAAATGAAGAAATAATCACACATGTAGAATGGGATACAGAACAATCATGCTGCTTCTCTAACATATCAAGGGACTTTTTTTCAAAAGAGGGTTGCTGTTATAGATATCAAAAGATGAGCAGTAAGGTTATAACCTCTTCTACCTGACACTTCAGGAAAGACGTGATCTGATTAAATGTACTATTAGCATGCTAATGGCAACCTTCCATAAAACACTTTACTAGCAGGATAGTACTAAGCGATAGACCAGCAAGGAATTGGGAACTCAGCCCTATGGCCACGTGACCTGAACTGTCAACAACCTGTACATCTGGAAATGGGTTCTCCTGCCAAGACACGAGAAGGGAGCACAGCTCTGCTTTTACCCTTGAATGGTTCTGCCCTAGAAGCAGCTTAGCTCACAGGACTTCTGATGAACAGAAACGTCAGACAAGTGGGCATGGTTTTAAGTCATGAAATTCGGGCTATTTGCTGGAATGAAATAGAAAACTAATATGGTGCAGATATTTAATTTGGTATCATTTTTTTAGTTGGAATTAAAATTTAAAGACCTTTATAAAGTTCATCTTTGTAAGTGACAACTACCTAGCTGGTTTTGCTATATTCAATTAGTCAACCATAAATAACTGTGTAATTAAGAACTCTTTCATTAACACCTCCCCCGTTAGGAGTCATCGCTTTCTGCTTCCCCTTTCTCCCGACCTTAAAAACCACTGTCTACTTTTTGTCTCCATTGTAATTACAATGAACACCATTTTAATATATTTTTATGGGAGGTGAATTTTTAAACCTCATTTTTCATTTTAAAAAGCTTGCTTGGCCAGGCATCATCGTGAACACCTTTAAATCTCAGTGCTCAGGAAGCAGAAGCAGGTGGACCTCTGTGAGCTGGAGGCTGGTCTGCTCCACATAGTAAGTACCAAGCCAGCCAGGGCTACATAGTGAAAACATCTCAAAACAAATAAAAGTTCATTTGAGGCTAAGGCAATGGCTCAACTGATAAAGTGTTTCCACGTGAATGACAGGACCTGAATTCATATCTCCAGGATCCACACTGAGCAGGACAAAGCATGACCTTGTAACCCCAGTGCTCCTGGGCAAGATGAAGGGGGGGGGGGGACAGGAGAAGTGCTGGGAGCCTGAGGGCCAGCTAGCCTAGCTATGCAGTGCAAATTGTCATAAATCAGCAAGAAAATGAGAACCGATACCTGAGGTGTCCTTGGACCCTCCCACACACACTGTGGCATGCACACACCAGCTTTCTCACATACACAAACCATGTGCTGACATATATGTCATACATAAAGCTTTTTTAAAGCTAATTTTGGTCAAGCATGGTGGTGCATGACTGCTTCAGTGAGTACTAGCACACTCTGAAGCCTGAGTTAAAGGCTAGCCTGGACTATACAATGATTTTTGTCCTATCTTAAAAAAAGGCGGTGGTGGTGCATGCCTTTTTTTTGTTACCATACCAATAGCAGTTCCCCCTCATCTCCTCCCATTACCCCCACATTACCCTCACCTCCACCACCCATCTGCTCACGTGTGCTCACTCATCGGTGGTTTTTAGACATAAAGCAAAGAAAACCAGCCTACAAACCACAATCCCAGAGAACTCAGACAACAGTGCGGACACTAAGAGAGACTTACATAGATCTAATCTACATGGGAAGTACAAAGTAGAATAAGACAAGATCTCCTGAGTAAATTGGAAGCATGGGACCTTGGGGGAGGATTGAAGGGGAGAGGGGAGAGACAGAGAGGGGAGCAGAGAAAAATGTAGAGCTCAATAAATATCAATAAAATGAAATTTTAAAAAGCCTACTTTTTTTTTTCAAAAACAAGAATTTGTACCTGGATACTGAAGCATGCCCAATACCTACTCAGCTTGAGGACAGGTGAGTCTGTAGAAGAGAGGATGGAAGGGCCTGGAAGGCCCAGAATCAAATTGCACATCTCAGAAAACAGCAAAGAAGTTCTAGCCAGTGAAAAAGACTCCTGATAATAAACAGCCAAGAATTCCCTCCTAATTATCAACACTTGGAACCACTGAGGTTGCCACAAAACACTGATCTTAACCTCCGGAGCGAGTGGGGGAGGAGGAGTCCTAATGAGAAGAAACCTCCCATGATTTAGGGTAGAAAGAGCAGGTACAGTCTGGAAGAACCTGCTGTATGGAGACACTTTCTATTGCTGCAGGGAGAGCTAACCCAGAGACTCACTGCACAGTGTCATCTCTCAGCCAGAAAAATCTTGCCTGAGTTGCTTATGCAAATAAGCCCAAGATTTGTAGACTGAAAGGCCAGGAATCCTTAGGAAAGCACCTGGAGTGGACGTGAACACATCTCGGAGGCCTGACACAGAACCTGAATGATTAAGACAGTTCATACCTTCTGCATGACTTTTCTTGCCCACCTCAGCTGCAAGATGTACCACTGCGCTACAGAAAAAGAGCATCGAGCTGCCCGGAAAAGCAAGAGAACTCGCTGCAGGATTCCAGACAGCTTTTGGCGATTATCTTTTTCAGCTTTTAAAAGAAGATTGTCACCATGTTCCTGAGGACAACAGAACAGATATCTATTACTTAAGCAGCTGCTTGATATGCTACCTAAGTACATACTATGCTGGGAACCAGAAGTTTATCTTCAGGTCTTGCATTTGTTACAAGATCACTATTGTCAGGTTAGTTTTAAAAGTAGACAAAACCAGCCAGGCAGTGGTGGCGCACGCCTTTAATCCCAGCACTTGGGAGGCAGAGGCGGGTGGATCTCTGTGAGTTCGAAGCAAGCCTGGTCTACAAGAGCTAGTTCCAGGAGAGGCTCCAAAGCTACAGAGAAACCCTATCTTGAAAGACCAAAACCAACCAAACAAACAAACAAAAGTAGACAAACCAACTTTAACTAGGAGAAGACTGCACTGAGCTTACTTCACTGAGAACAGCTGGCTGGGGGCAATACAAAGGAGGTGCTGGGAGATACAAGTCCACGGGCACTAGGCCCCACAGCTTCTTACTGAAGTCCTTTGCAGAGTCCATCAATAGCTGCAGAGTCCCTGAAACAATGTCCGCATCAGCCATGACTGACGCTTTCAGTACTTCTTGCACAGACCCAAACAGCAGATTAGCATCTTCTTCTTCAATGGGATCTACCAAACATGAAACAAGGTAACATTAGCCAGGTATGGTAGCCTGTGACTGCAGTCCTAGCACTCTGGAGCCCAAGGCAGGAGGAAGGAGGTCACACTGGGATACAGAACAAGACCCCATCTCCAAGATAAAGGTAAGCATAAATGTATGTACAAAACAAACAATATAATTCGAGTGTGGTTGTTTTGTTTTTGGCAATGCTGAAGATCGAATCTAGGGCCTCTTACATGTCAATAAAGTGTTCCACACTGAGTTGTATCCCCTGCCCACAATACATTTTCACCTGACATCAGTTTTCTCCCTCCTTGCAGAGCTCAGGATCAGACCTGAGCAAAGCACAGACTGGGCAGGTACCACTGAGCACCACTCCAGCTCCTCTGGCATCAGTTTTGGATGTTCCCATGACTGAGTATAAATATTCTCAAATTTCTGATAATTTTGTCACAGTGTTCATATTTCTAAATATTTGTAAGGTTTTGTAATAGCACAGGTTTATATTAACCTGATACACTTAGAACATATGTAGGTAACACACCTGTAAATTGCTTATATTTTGAGCCCTTTTCATTTTTTGCTTCCAGAGAGATTGGCTGACCTAAAAAACACTGCAGTTTTTCCTGGAAAATCTGTGCTGGTATCATATTTAATGGTAGGTCCATACCCTTTTCCTTGGACCTGAAAAGATATCAAATTAAGAGAAATAAAATTTGGGGGAAAAGAAAAGACTTTATATCAAGAGGTAAATGTATTTAAGAACATATGGAGTCACTTGCTTTGTACACCCTACTCACAGAAAGGAAACGCTGCTTTAAAGGCTCTCAGAGGATATGGTATTCTCCATTCTCACTGCCACCCTCATAAGTACTCTGCCCCAAATAACCCACAACTATTTGCAAAATGCCTTTGCTCACACTTCAGATGTTCTCCCTCCTTAGATACTCAGCTCACCGAGCGCTCCCCACCCTTCAGTGTGCACCTGACAGGGCACCTCCCGCACGGAACGTTTCTGCCTTCCCTCACCTGCATTTCCAGTCTCCCCACCATGCTACTGGAACTGTCTCACACACTATGCAGATTTTATGTTTTGTCCTATTTATGATAGAGTCTAACACCTTAGAAAGTTTCTATCTGTTAAAAATACCTGTCACAAAGCTTTGTGCTGATCAGTTACTTAACAAACACATGCTGGATCATTGGCTAAACTACACAAAGACTGTCCGCACTGACAGAACAAAAAAACCCGGCTTGAAAAACAACAACAAAAACCAAACAAATAAAATTAGAGATTAGTTTACTTAGCCTAAATTCAAATCCCCACCCACTGTGGTACTGCATGCCTAAATTCCAGCATTCAAGAGGCTGAAATGAGTTTGAGACCAGCCTTGACTACGCAGCACGATCCTATCCAGACAGAAGAGAATGGGAAATCGCAACACAGGGATGGAGAGACAGAGGGAAGGCAGAAGGAGAAAAAAGTAAAAGAAAGGGCAGGAAGGAAAAGAAAAGGCAACCTCCAAATTCTATTTGGGATAAACTCCTCAACTACCTAATTGCCCTTTTAGGATATTTCTAACATAAATATGCTAAGTGAATGCTTCAGTAAAATAAATAAGCCATGGAGCCACTATTAACACAGTAATCACTGCAGCAGATAGTTACCTCTTCAACTAGAAATTGAAAATTCAACTCCTTGGTGTCACTAGTCAGTTTTCTTTTCTTGTTTTTTGTTTATTTGTTTATTTTTGAGAGTTTCCCTGTGCAATTTTGGCTATCCTGGAACTCACTCTGTAGACCAGGCTGGCCTTGAACTCACAGAGATTTGCTTGCCTCTGCCTCCTGAGTGCTGGGATTACAGAGCCACCATCGCCCAGCGACTAGCCACATTTCAAAAGTATATAGCTAGGCACTCCCATACTATGCAGCAAAGACAAAAATATTAGGAAGAGTTTCTATAAGACAATGCAGAAAGAAGGATTCCACATATTCCACATATCAACAAGAAGAAAAATGAAATTTGCTTAAGATGACATTCTTATGCAGTACCTGAAGCTTATCCAGAAATCCATACCTTGGGCTGGTGAGATAGCTTAGCAGGTCAAAGCACCTGCTGCCAAGCCTGACCACCTGACTTTAATCCCTGAAACATGTGGTAGAAGGAGAGAAGTGACTCCCACAACTCGTCCTCCCAACTCCACATAGGCATGATATGTGTGCACCCAAACACACACAGAATAAATAAGTAAACTTTAAGAATTCATACCTCACAAAATTGCGACCATGTTTACAGAAAACTTGGAAGGCCACACCAATGGATACAGATGTCTTCCAGTCTCCAAGTTTATGTGCCAACCACACAGCCTCTGGAATCAGGCCACCAATAAATAATAATTCAAGGGCATATTCAACTGTCCACACATTTGAGAGATTCTGATCTCTAACAAAACTGGCCACCTTCGAGTGTTGTAGAGGAATAAGTCGTAGGGAGTGCTCTGTGAGTGAATCAGAGAAAACGATATCACAGCTGCATACGTGTACTCCAGCTCAGGCCTCCTCACATAATCAAGTCTCTTTAGTTAATATTTTCCAACATGACAATAAAGAGACACAAAGAATGAAATAAAATAATGCCCTCTAGAACAGTTTTGTTAAGATTGAAATATGTGCTTCCTTAAATGGGCTATGCATAAAATACAAACATTCTTTAAAAAAGAAGAAACACAGCAGAAATAGAATGAGTGCCTTACACAGAACAAAGGTGAATTCTGTGAGTTCGATAAAATGTACATACATGTGACCCAGATCAGGGGCTACAGAGAGCGCTCAGTGGTTAAGAGCACAGACTATTCTATCAGAGCAGGGTTCAGCTGCCAGCACCCATGACCAGCAGCTCACAATCATCTGTAACTCTAGTCCCAAGGGACCTAACGCCCTCTTCTGGCCTCCTTGGGTACTGTGCTCACATGCACAAACCACGCAAATATACACATATACACAACTAAACATAAAATACATTTAAAAAACTTATTCAGAACTATTCAAAAATATGTTCTGACTTTCATAGCAGATTATACAATCTGGAGAACAGATTTATCTCATTTTACATTATCCAAAGAGCCAAAAAAATTGGTTTTTTGTTTTTTTTTTAGTTTCAAAAAAATATTTAAAACATATAAAGTGCTTAATAGAGAAGTTTTCATTTAAAAAAAGTATGGGATCTGGGGAGAGTGTTTAGTCAAAAAAGTGTTTGCCCTATAAAAGATGGAGACCTAAGTTTGAGTTCCAGAACCCACATTAAAAAAAAAAAAAGGGGGCTGGAGATATGGCTCAGTGGTTAAGAGCACTGACTGCTCTTCCAGAGGACCTGGGTTCAATTCCCAGCACCCACATGGTAGCTCACAACTGTCTGAAGATCCAGTTGCAAGGGATCTGACACCTTCACACATAAAAATAAAGTTAAATAAAACCATAAAAATATTAAAAAAAAAAAAAAAGGCAGGCATGCTTGTGTGTGCTTGTAATCTCTGAACTGAGGCAGCATAGATACGTGTGCTGAGTTGTGGGGCCACCAATCCACTCTATTTGGTGTATTTCAACAGCAACGACAGAAAAGAGGTGGACAAGCACTTGCCAGGCACGCATGAGGCTTCAATACCTACTGTCAGAGTGAATGAAGTAAACAAGGAATGAAGATGAAAGGAAGGTAAGTTAATGCGAGCTCTGAGTAGCAGCTCACACCTACGATCTCAGCTAGTCGGGAGGTTAAGACAAGTAACGGTGGGTTCAAGAACAGAGGCAAGCTTGAGTAACAACTAAAAACAGTGCAATCTCCATAGGATACTGATTTTAGACACCATGTGTAAAAACCAAGGCAGGAGAGTATTTGTTTACATATTACCTGTTTTAATATGAAGTGGAGGAAGAACATTCACGCTGTGAGGCGGCAGGATGCAGAGTGGTTCATTGGTGAAATACGCAGCCATGAAACGGGCCATGCACTGGACAACTCTGACTGCGGCCTCCGGATGTACATTCCTGGTCACTCCAAACTCACAAGGAGACTTCTCAGAATCTAAGGAACAGAGCAAACCATAAAAAATTATTTGAGACAACCCCCATTCTCAGGCCCATCCAGTGTCACACTGGAATCTCCAAGCCCCGCCCCCAAAACTGCCCCTGCACACTCAGGCCCATCCAGAATCACACCCTAGCGCATTCCAGCTGGATGGGGGGCCTCAGTGCCCTGGCCCAGGCCCAGCTGGAGCTGCTGTGCACTATCCCACTCCTTTTCAACAGTGCTGGGGATATACTGGTGGTTCAGTGGTGAGCACAGCCGCCTTTCAATGCAGTGCTTGAAGACATAGAGCAAGCATTAAGACAAGAGGAGGGAATTAAAGGGACACTAATACGAACAGAAGCCAAATTATCCCTATTTGTAGAAGATAATATAATAATATATATTATATAGTATGTAATACGTATGTATTTATTACATATAATATGTAATATGTATATATAATGTGCAATATATAATATTATATATGTATATATAAAAATACCAAAAATTTTACCAGAAAACTTCTGGAAACAATATGTTTAGAAAAGTGGGAGAAAACACACACACAAAATCAACTTATAAAAAAAGTAGCCTTGGGTGTTTGGGGCTGGGCAGCTCCGAGGAGCCTGCTGGAGCCAGAATCAGACTCCGTCGCAGCAGCCTGCTTTGTGTCTCTTCCTTGGCGGATTCCGCGCTTAAAGGATGACCTCTAGGAAGAAAGTGTTGCTGAAGGTCATCATCCTGGGAGATTCTGGTGTTGGAAAGATACTGCTCATGAACCAGTATGTGAATAAGAAGTTCAGTGACCAGTACAAAGCCACAATAGGAGCAGACTTTCTGACCAAGGAGGTGATGGTGGTTGACAGACTTGTCACCATGCAGATCTGGGACACAGCTGGTCAAGAACGGTTCCAGTCTCGTGGTGTGGCCTTCTACAGAGGTGCAGAATGCAGTATTCTGATGTTTGATGTGACTGCCCCCAATACATTCAAAACCCTTGACAGCTGGAGAGTTTCTTATCCAGGCCAGCCCCCGGGATCCTGAGAACTTCCCTTTAGTTGTGCTGGGAAACAAGATTGACCTTGAAAACAGACAAGTGGCCACAAAGAGGGCACAGGCTTGGTGTCACAGCAAAAACAATATTCCCTACTTTGAGACCAGTGCCAAGGAGGCCATCAGTGTGGAGCAGGCCTTCCAGACAATCGCTCGGAATGCCCTTAAACAGGAAACAGAAGTGGAGTTATTCAATGAATTCCCTGAACCCATCAAGCTGGACAAGAATGACGGGCCAAGGCTTCTGCAGAAAGCTGCAGCTGTTGAAGGGGCAGTGAGCACAGAGTCCTTCACAGACCAAGAACACACATAGCATAGGTCTTCAATATGCGTCCCTCCTCCTCTAAACAGAACAGAACATCATCTCTCACATCCAGCTGCCAAAATAAAACTCCACCAAACACAGTCAGCCACCACACACACACATACATACACACACACACACATATACACACACACACACACACACACATACACACACACACACACAAACACACATAGCAAACTCTAGCCTGTGCTTGACGGGCTCTTGAGCCTGTGTACGGCAGGCATATGGCGGAGCCCCGGGTGATCTGGGGTGCAGTGGGCATGGAAAGCTTACTCTTTCTGTCCACTGGAGAGTGAGAGAACTGGTCACAATTCGTCTGTGTCTAATTATCTGATTTTTTTTTAACGGTCTTGTGGTCTTTACCCCCACCCCTCCTTGAAGGTCCTGTGGGAAGGCTGGTGCCCATGTTCCATTCTGAACAGGCTGTTTTGTATGTATCTGTTAATACTTGTTACTTTTAACTAATCAGATCTTTTTACAGTATCCATTTACTATGTAATGCTTCTTAGAAAAGAATTTATAGTACATGTTAATATATGCAACCAATTAAAATGTATAAATTAGTGTAAGGAATTCCTGGATTGTGTGTTTAAATCCTCTAACACAGGCATGCAAGGTGGAGGATTGAACCCTGCCTGGATTACAAGAGTGTTAGAGACTCAAATTTGGAAGCCCAGCTAGCAGCAGTAGTCTATACAGTAGACACAAGAATTGTGTATGCCTTTTATCAAAGACTTAAGAGCCAAAAGCTTTTGATCTCTCCAGAGGGAAAACTGAACTAGACAGTTCCCTTCTTGTCTAAATTTTCCAAAAGGTTGATTTGCATAATACAGTAGTAGGTACAATGGATAAATTGCTGTTATTTCAGAAATTAAATTCTCATTTTCCCCTTTAAAAAAAAGTAGCCTTTTTATACATTGATTACAATACAGCAGTCATACATTCACAATAACCTCAAAATGGAACAAACCTAACCAAGAAGGTAAAGAAACGGAAAGGGATATTAGAAGATACAAAGATCTCCCACGTTCATGGTATTGGTAAAATAGTGTAAAAACGACAATCCTGACAAAATCAATTTATAGATTTAACACAATCTCAATCAAAATAGTCATAATGTTCTTTACAAAAATAGAGAAGAAAAAAGCACTAAAATTCATATAGACACAATAATAAGACCTCAGATAGAAATAGAAATCGTGAGCAAAAACAATGCTGGAAGGATTACCATATCAAACTTCAAGCCATATTACAGTTATAGTAATAAAAACAACACAAAGAAGACAAATAGAAAAACAAAACAGGACAGGCCAAACCTAAGTACAACATTACAACCAACCAATATTTAACAGAGATGCCAAAAATACAACTTGAGGAAAGACATCACCTTCAGTAAATGCTGTATCCTAATTAGTTTTTTGTTGTTATTGTTGTTGATTTAATACAAGTTAGAGTTATCTAGGAAAAGAAATCTCAATTAAGAAAAATGCATCCATCAGATTGCCTATGGGCATGTCTCTGGGGACCTTTTCTTGGCTAAAGACTGATGGAGGAGGACGCAGGTCAACTGGACAGAGCCACCTTGGGACAGAAGTCATACAAAAGAAAGTATGCTGAGCAAGGCAGTAAGAAGGCCTCCAGGGCCTCTGCTTCAGTCGCCGCCTTTAGTTCCTGCCCCGGTTTCCCTTCACAATAAACACAAGTTTCTTTTGGTCTGTATTGTGGGGATTGGTGTGTTTGGTGGGGTTACTTTTTAATTGGTTAGAGACAGGGTTTCTTGGCTCCTGGAACTCACTGTGTGGGCCAGGATGGCTTTGAACTTCTGCCTCCAGAAAGCTGGGATTTTTGGTCAGGGAAGGAAACATGGCAGTGCCTACAGGACACAGGTGCAGGGAAGAACTCTCTGAACACAATTTCATTTTCTCAGGAATTAAAGTTAATAATTGGTAATTGAAATTTCAGAAACTGAAAAGCCTCTACACAGCAAATGAAACAATCAAGTGAGTGAGGAAGAAGCCCACAAAGTGGGAGACGGATAACCTTTGCAAGGAATTCAGGAGCAAGTGAACATATCGTGACTCCTCGAGAGAAGCAACTTTAATGAGTTCTTCAATAAATCCAAAGAACAGCTGTGCTATACTCCACTGAGAAGCTGACAATCCAAAATCCACACAGAATAACAGTCAATAACAGTCACTGTAAAGGCAGGACAATTTTTATGTATAAACTATTTTTCTCTAAACCCATAAATAAAAATTAACGTTATTAAACTATTAAACTAATGGGACGGCACATGCCTATAATCCCAGCACTCATGATGCTCAGACCAGCATGGCACTGGTTACATGAGTACCAAGAAAGTCAGAGAGAAACACAGCAAGACCCTGTTTCAAAGTAGAAAAAGAAGGCAGGTGGTGGTAGCACACATCTTTAATCCTGGCACCTGCGAGCCAGAGGCAAGCGGATCTCTGTTGAGTTCAAAGTCAGTCTGGTCTACAAAGTGAATTCCAGGATAGCTAGGGCTGTTACACAAAGAAACCCTGTCTCAGAAAGCCACAATAAATAAATAGGTAGATAGATAGATAAGTAAATAATGAGAGAAAGAGAGAATATACTGAATTTTAAAAAGTATACCTGAGCAATCTTTACTTTCTTTTACAGGTAACTGGGACCAGCTGAGTATGTCTCTTACTAGGTGATCACATAATCCTTGAGCATCGTTCAAATTATAGCAGTAGAGGTGGCAGTACAGGAGAGAGAGATAGTACCGTGACTGAAGAAAGCTCGTTCTTCTTCCTCCTAAAACAGAACAGAATTCACTGACAAGTGTGGTACCAGGTGAGTGCTCTCCGGCTAGTGCCATGTAGACAGAAATGTGGTAATTGTGAAAATGCATCATTACACAATCACGACATGGATGTTTTCTGCATCTGTTTTATACTTCAATAAAGAACTTATGTAAAAATCAGGGCAGCATGAACATGGCTGTGCAGCCTTGAATCCCAGTACCCAGAGGAAGATTCAGGATTTCTCAAGTTGAGTCCAACCTTGTCTACACAGAGTTCTAGGCTAGACAGGGCTACAAAGTGAGATCTGACCTCAAATAAATAAATAATAATAATAATAATAAATAAAAACAAGTCAACAATACCCTGATCTTTTCATTTGAAGTTCTTTCAGTGGGCCCTCAGATGAGGCCCTCTTACCTGAAGAGACGCAAATTATCTGCTGATTGCTATCTCAGTTCTGAGTGAAAGAATCTCAATCTTGTTTGGGATTACTACAAACACTCATGTGACCCAGGACATAACACTGAGCACATATTACAGACTCCCCTACTGGAGTTAACTCAGTCAGGCGGTGCACCTTTCTCCCACCAGCGGCCAGTCGCATGGATGTGATGGCTGGAACACAGGCCCACAAAACAGCCTTTCTACTAATAGAGCAGAGACGCTAAAGGAGCCCAGTCCTTGTAGGTGTCCACAGAAACACCACATCAGCTGAGTCTGCCCGCCTCCAGTCCGTCCTAAGGCACTCTCTTTGAGGCTACTGCTCATGTGAGCACCCACTCTTAGAAACCACACCCATGGGTATAGTTGTAAACAAAATGCTCATAGTGGACTCATTAAGGAAGCTGTTTTCATCTAAAACTTCCTAATTTACTGAATTCCTCTTCTTTATCCAGTTAACCAGTTCTCAAAAATGAGAATCTACTCGATCACAATTTCCATTGATCAAACTTGGTATGTACCTGTTAAATATGAACTACATTCCATTAACACTGATGTGGCTTTGGTTCAGTCTTCCCAGCTGAATAATAAGCTTGCTTCTATGTGCAACTCACTCTTCCATCCACAAATGCATCAAAGTGACCTTCCTAAATGAACTACAAAAGAACCCTGATGTATAACAGGGCTATTTCCCAACAAACCCATCATAAACAGAAGAGATCATAAAGCAAATGATGTATGTGAGCTGGAAAGATAGATCAGTATTAAGAAGCACTTTCTGCTCTTGCAAAGAGCCATTGGATGGGTTCCTATCACCCGCATGGAACCTCAGAACCCTCTGTAACTCTAGTTCCAGGGGATCTAACACCATCTGACCACTAAAGGTATTAGACACATAGATAGTGCACAAACATACATGCAAAACACTCATATACATTAAACAAAAATAAACAAATCATTTAAAAATGCAATTATATACTTGATCTACGTACAACACAGTACACCACGGAGTACCCGCTGCTGACTGAAGCTGAGGTTCACTGCTGTTCTTCAGCATTGTGTACTGTGGGGTGGGCGCAGGAATGCCCCCACAGACTCATGGATTTGAACGTTTGGCCCAGATATGGCCTTGTTGGAGGAGGTTTGTCACTGTGGGGGCAGGCTTGGAGGTCTGATACGCTCAGGCTATGCCAAGTGTGGTACACAGTCTCCTTTTGCTGCCTGTGGATCAAGATGTAGAACTCAAAGCTCCTTCTCCAGCACCATGTCTGCCTGTATACTACCATGTGCCACCATGATGAGCATGGACTGAACCTCTGAACTGTAAGCCAGCCCCAGTTAAATGGTTTCCTTTCTAAGAGTTACCGTGGTCATGGTGTCTCTTCACAGCAATAGAAGCCCAAGACACATACCTCACACAGCATTACTTCTGGCTCAGCAAAACATGAATACACATGGCTTTCATGCCATCGCAAAGTTTAAAAGTTTAAGTTAAACTATCGTAAATCAGGGACCTTGTGTATTTATCTGAACAGTCTTTTCCTTACAAAATGTGTCTTGGTCAGTTAGGTAGCTCTATGGGCAAAGAAGCCTGATAACCTGAATTTGAGCCCCAGTCTCCACATGGTGGAGGGCGAGAACCAACTCCTACAAGTCATTCTCTGAGTTCCACAGGTACGCTGAAGCAAATGCGTATCCCTCCACACAAATAAATAAATGTAATTTACAACATTGGCCTAAAATCCCAGGACTCAGGAGGCAGAGGTAGGCAGATCACTGAGTTCAAGGGCAGCCTGGTCTTCATAGTAAGTATCAGACCAGTCAGAGCTGCAAAAATGAGACCATGGGTTTTTGCTGTTGTTGCTTTTGTTTTTTGTTTGTGTAAATCTTATCTGATCCCACTGTCTTTTCTTAGCACTCCACATAAGACCTTCCTTCACTACTCTTCCCTGACCCACTACTGACCTGCCACTAATATTGCATGCATAAATGACATTTGCACTTTGCCAAATTCTTATACTTTCTCAGGCTTTTGGTTTCTCTAGATCCCAGAAACTTGTGACACCTTTTTATGATGCAGGGATAAAGGTGTGACTCAGTTGACCTAAATTCCGTTAAACCATCCTACCAGCTTTGTTTGCTTGTTTGTTTTTCAAGATAGTATTTCTCTGTGTAGCCCTGGCTGTCCTCGAACTCACAAAGATCCACCTGCCTCTGCTCTCAAGTACTGAGATTAAAGGCGTGCGCCACCACCATTCAGCTCGATCCTACCATTTTCACTGTCCAATTTCAACTCAGCTTTAAACATCAGCCCCTCCACGGTTCCCTGGAGCTGACCATACCTTCAGACTGTGGGGTGCTCTTCTTGTGCTCCCAGCCCACACGAGTGACAGTAACAAAGGTAAGTTTCTGGTATCTCTACTGCCTTGTGCAGAGCTGGGCTACAGCAAGCACTGAGAACACTACACAGATGTAAAAGGGAAGTGTGTGAAGCTAACGCTGTCAGGAAATAATGTAAAGCATGGCGCTGTGCCCAGGCAGCAGCTACACTCAGGCCAGGTACAGAGATGCCACTTCGGAACTTTTATCAACTCTGTCACACCTTCAAAGACGCCATCAGTTTCTGGAACGTAGAATCCTATGTTATTACAAACCGTGCAAATCATACGTAACTCCAACTCTTTGTTCAACCTGAAACTCTCTAATCTCTTAAAGGCCAGAAGGCTTAGCTCCATGGTTCTCTCAATGTCTGTAGGAGTGTGGCAGAGTACCTGATGGATAATTTCCCATTTAGGGAGTCTCTAAAAGGAAGAACAGGTTTAGGATATAAATCTCATTTATTTTCCATTAACATTCAACTGCAGGTTTTATCATTAAATAAGGTGGGGGTGAGGTGGGCAGGAAACAACTAGAGAGCATTGAAAAGATTTTAAATATAATTTAAAATACAATACAGGGGCTGGAGAGATGGCTCAGTGGTTAAGAGCATTGCCTGCTCTTCCAAAGGTCCTGAGTTCAATTCCCAGCAACCACATGGTGGCTCACAACCATCTGTAATGAGGTCTGGCGCCCTCTTCTGGCCTGCAGGCATACAGACAAAACATTGTATAAATAAATAAATAAATATAAAAAAAATAATAATAAAATACAATACAGTACTTCTGATATTCAAGTTCCCTCCAATCTGCATCTTACTTGAACAGTAACAAGGTGTGAACACTCTGAGCCTTAATATTTTTAAATTCTGCAGAAAGTTAAGCTATATTCTCACCAATACAGTGCTATCTTTTAAAAAAAATGTCCCTTACCTTTCTCTTGTGTTTCTTGTAGAGCCTTCTTCCACAGATGAACTGATCTTTCATAGGATCCTAACAGAAAGCACTCTTCACCTAAGAATGATTTTACCAAACAGTTAGTTACAGTTGATTACATAACTTTTAAATGTTTACTTTGCTTTAAAATTCAGTAGCTACATATCCAGCCTGAAAATTATTCTAAAAATCATTTTGAAAACAAAAACCTACTTAATCACTTCACATATCCAAGGAGCTAGAACCTGTTTATAAGATACTGACCATTGATAGGTGTAAGTTCCAAGGCTTGAGGCAAGCTATCCCCAGCCATCTGCAGGTTAGTTTGGAGATGACATAACAGAGTCTTGACAAAAGATACTTCACGTGTTACATTTTCAGGTAACTGTCTGTCACCTTCAGGAATTCTTTGGCTTAATTGTGCTAGATACCATAAAGTTTTTTTGTACAATAGCCTCCAAAGAGCAACCAATCTGTACAGGAAATAAGATAATTGTCAAAACCAAATTTCAAGAGTAATGAAAACAAGTTTAGCTCCCTTCGCAGGCAGTGTCTTGCTTGATTTCTTCACAAATGCGACAGAACAGACTGACCAAGCTAATGATCATGGTCCAGGGGCCAATGCACATAAGGACCACAAGATTTTCACAAACGTTTTAAGCACTTATATACATTTTCCATTATATACTTTTATTTTATATTTTCAAAATCATTATGGCTGCCCAAGATTTAAAAATAAATGTCCTTAATGTTCGTTAAAAAAAATTGAAACAATCTTTGGCTGACAAATAAAATTTATATAGAGAGACTGGAGAGACACCACAGGGATTAAGAGGATCTGCAGCTCTTCCAGAAAACTTGAGTTTACATCTTAGTACCCACACTGGGCAGCTCTGCCTGTAACTTCTGGAGTGAAAAACTACTCTGGGATTAGTACTAACAGTTTAAAACCTTATAAACATACTAAAAACTACCAATTACACACTTCTTACTACATCATAAGAAATCCATAGTGTTTCAGTAATAAAATTAGTATTCATACCTGTGACCTGGTTTTTGAGCAAGATTTGTGACCTGAGGATAAATATTTAAAGATGAGTTCCAGGACCAACTTTCCTTAGAAGCTTGACAAATAGGGACTATTAATGAGTCCAACGCAGCTGTTCTTTCACCAGCTGATGCTGAAAGGGCCTCAGGCTGAAGACTGCAGATGCCATTTACATGGTCAGCTACCATTCGGAGTAAAGAAAGGCAGGCTAAAAGCTTCTCTGAGAAGAGCCCATTTTTTTGTTGATGAGTCAGTAAAAGCTTTACAGTATTTGAGGTCAGCTTTATCAAATGGCCAATATCTTGTCTGTATCTCATATCCCAATAGTGGACTGATAAACACTGATGGAAAAGTTGAAAGATACAAAGTACCCATGCATTATGCTTCACACTCTTATTTACAAACAGGTCAAACTTAGGCAAAGGGCATTTTATAAACTGGAGAATATAGAAGAAATGAGTGAGGCAAAGTACTGTGTAATTTAACATTAAGTTTTTCTCTGCTACATTTTTTGAAATGCCTATAGTCCACGCTGCAAGTAGTTTTTTCTGTATACAATGCAGTTCTGCGATGGCTCTGTCTGTCTCCTTGGAATCATCTTTTGCATGAACTGTATCAAACATAGATGCGAATTCCAATCTTCCTTCCTTGATAATGCTAAACCGTAAATCTTTTCTTTGGTTACAAAAAGGAAATGAGTTGTTTGGAAATTGTTCAACTTCATTAGCTTCTTCTCCTTCAGAATCCTAAACACAAGGGGAAAATTATATTAAATACCATTCAAGCCTTATGCATAGGATCACTGTGTTGTTCTCAAGTTTCTATATCCTTTAACAACAACAACAACAAAACCAACAAGTTTCTTAGAATCAAGTCAGTAGATACTAATAAGTACCTGAACATCAGTAGTTTCACTTAACTTCATTGTTTCTTCTGCTTGCAGAAACCTAGGGACGGTGCCATGAACTAAGCCCTCCTTTCCTTGATGCTTCAACAGGCTAGACCTTAAGGAATCCAGTGATCGCAAGTTCAGCCCTTTGTCCTTTGGCTATGGAAAAAAAGACAAATGATTTCTAAACGCAAAACTTTATCTGTAATTCTAAAGCAATTTAAACTTCTAGTGCTTTAACTTTGAAAGAAACAAGAAGGCACTTTTACCACAGATACCAGAAGGCACTGTACCTTAGATAGCATCATACTTTGGCATGCTTTCTCAAGCCTCTGGGTGGAATCAATTAGCAACGACCTCATGAGCGCTGTTGGAGACTGGTTATCAAGAAACCGAAGGGTCGTGACCATGTATCCATCAGAAATAATAAGGTAGGGTAGTCGTGAATGTGCTTTTACAGAAAACCTCTGTCTCAGGGGGTCACTGTCAGAAGCTGATGAATCTACAGGATTATTTGAATCTTGAAATGTAAACTGTTGTGGTCTAGCAAACACATATGAAAAGTCAAGAATCAGCAAGAGAAGGATCTTAAAGGAAGTAATCATATTATTCAAAAATGGCAAATAAACATCATAGAATGATGAGAATGCAAGCAGATGAACAGACACGGAAATATTAAAACTGTATAATTGTCTTCCAGGAAAAATAACAGTGACCAAATATATGTCTTTACATGTTTCCAATTTTTTTCAGAAATTTGTGGCATTTATTATGCTTTGGTTTTTTTAAACTGTATTCAACTTGTTTAAGAATCATGACATCTTACTTTTATTATTAAAGAGTTAAGTGGCTGGCTTTCATTCTAAAATATGTAAAGAACAGAATTATAAGAATGATAATTAGTACAATAGTTATTAAGAACAAAAAAGGAAAGAAATAGGACATTTGGAGAATATACTGGTGAGTAACATTCTATGAGTTTAAAATTAAATGAGTCATGTGTGTGTGTGTGTTTGTGAGATATCGACCCTGATTACACAATACAGCTGCTTGTTACATTTAATGTTTTATAAATATAAAAGGAGACTTACTAATATATGGTAACTTTTCAGACTAGAGAACTGTTAACACAAATCGGGAGGCCTGCTGATACAGCAGTTGCCTACTGTGTACACAGCTGAGTCTGATCTCTAGCACTGCACAAACAAGTGAGGATGCTGGGTGGGGTGGTGGTGGCGCCTTTAATCCCAGCATCCGTGAATCAGAGGCAAGCCTGGTCTACAGAACGAATTCGAGGACAGTTAGGGCTGTTACATAGAGAAACCATGTTTTGAAAACTCAAAAAGCCAAAAAATAAACATAAAATTAAATTAAAATTAAAAAATAGTTAAAAAACAAACAATACATTTTATGTAATTTATCATATGTTGAAACTAACATATTTCTATTATTATAAATGCAATATGAGTACCTTTAATGTGTAGAAGATGATACCCTAATTGTTAGCTCTGAGGACTAGCATTGTAAGAACCAATTTTTACTATTTAATAATGTGTTGTGATTTTCAAATTTTATTTTTTCAAATAATGAATATCTATTAGAAAAAAAGCCATCAATTTGAAAAGCCTTAAAAAAGTAACTTTAAAGGAGACTGTGAGGAAATTCCAGTAAATACAAATTAAGAGCCCAAGTTCCAGCCTCAGCACCCACATGGAGGTTCACGACTCTCTGTGTGTAACTCCAGTCCCAGAGTGATCTAACCCTCATCTGGCCTCCTGGGCACTGAAAACATAGAGTTCAGACAACATGCAGGCAAAAAACCCATACACATAAAAAATAAAGTAAAATAAAAAATTAAGGTTAAAAAAACAAAAGACTCACACTTTCTCTGCAAGAATTGACAGTTTTCTCTTAGCACTAATCTGTCACTAAAAATTAAGCTTTTTTTTTTTTTTGCTAAACATAATCAAGGATGTGCCCATGTCAGTTTCCTTCCTACAAAATTTCAAAAGCCATTTCCAATTTTTCTATGAAAAAATAGGCCGGGCGATGGTGGCTCACGCCTTTAATCCCAGCACTCGGGAGGCAGAGGCAGGCGGATCTCTGTGAGTTCGAGACCAGCCTGGTCTACAGAGCTAGTTCCAGGACAGGCTCCAAACCCACAGAGAAACCCTGTCTCGAAAAACCAAAAAAAAAAAAAAAAAAAAAAAACAGGAAAAATAGCTCTTAGTGCTGTAGAGATGACTCAGCAGTTAAGAACTTTTCTCCTCTGTGAGAAGACTGGGGATCTTATTCCCAGCAACCATGTCAGTCACAACCTCCAGCTCCCAGGGCATCTGAGGTCGCCACTGACATTGCAGCGACCTCTACACAATTTTTTAAGACAAATTAACTTTTAAAATTGCTCTCTATACACATCTAGCTATGCACAGCAAACCGTTACCCAGCACTTATCTGACATGAGAACCACATATAATAACGCAGACTCTCATTTCATTTCCTCAACACTGTACGACAATTACTGTCACTCGTTTCACAAGAAAAGAAATTGAGGCTTAAAGAACAATTTATTCTCACACACAACCGGGAAATAGAAAAAAACTAAGAATTGGAACTTGATTTATCTGACTACAGAGTCAAACTGCTACCTTCTTTCACAACTAAAATCCAAACATGGCCAAACCCTGCAGTCTATTACTGTTTCAGCCCTTTAATATGTTAATTATTTCAGTGCTCCACTTTTAAAATAGTATCATGTTTTATTATCTTTTATAGTAAAGATATGCTCTCAGTACTATTAAATATTTAAATAACTTTATACTTACATAGTCACAATGGCAAATTTTCACCAGGATTAAGCCACGAAAAGAAATAGGAAGAAAACTATAAATAATTAGGAACAGATAAGAAACAGATATTGACATGATAGACTCACAGAAGAAAAACACAAATTTGGGGATGAAATTGTTTTTGTAAAAATACATAATAAAATTAACTACCAAAGAAAATAAGTTCTGAAAAACAAACCAATTCAAATGTCTCACCTATATGTTATTAGTGGATGAAGAGGAATAAATTCAGCTGGCCCAAATTCTATAGAGCAACCAAGTGTAACTAATGTCAGCAATTCACCTAGGCAGGTCAATAAAATCAGGGATCCACGTTTTAACACACAAGCCAAAAAGAGACTGTCATGTGTCCAGCTGATGTCACCTACCCAGTATGACCTAGAAAGATAAATAACAGTTTTAGAAAGGACTGGATAAGTAGGCTACTGTCACATAAATTTTGTTAATTTTACTTTGTAGGGAAAAAAGGCTTACATATATCGACTCCAACAATATTCCATTAGAAATCATAAGTAATTCAGAAATGAAAATATTACCCAAATCGAGCCAATTAGTCAAGTCATTTTTGGCGGGTAGGGGTCTGAGACAGGGTTTCTCTGTATAACAGCCTTGGTTGTCCTGGAACTTGCTATCCAGGATGGCCTCAAACTCAGAGATCTGCCTGACTCTGCCTTCTGAGTGTTGGGATTAAAAGTGTGCGTCACCACACCTGGCTTCGTTGTCTTTTAATCAGAATGAACCGTAATCTCTATAACCACAACTATGACAGATTCTGTCCCCACACAGCACACCTCCTCTTCCCAAAGCTGTTCTTTACTCCTTACTACTACTACTCCTTGGCAGCATCAATGTATCACCAACAAGGAGCAGCTCCCCTCCTATCTGACAAGACCATAGTCAAAGGGACCACTGAGCTGAGACCAACGCTGCTCCTGGAAAGGAACGGGGGGGGGGGGGGGGGGTGGTGGTGGAGGGGGAGCAGCTAGATAATGACCTGACCTCTCTGGAAATTCAGAGAAAGGCATAGAAAGTGTTCAGAAACAAGAGGCTAGGTGCTCAAGAAAGAAATCTTTGTACTCCAATCTTGTACAGGTCTTTTCCTTTTATTTTTTGAAGACAGGATCTCTCTTGGCTGTTCTGGAACTTGCTATGTACACAGGTTGGCCTCAAAGTCTCAGAGATTCCCCTGCCTCTGTTTCTAGAGTGCTGGAATTAAAGGTGTATGTCAGCACACCTAACTTGTATATGCCTTATAGCTCATGTGTTATCCCAAAATCACCATGAATGAATGTAAGTGTTTAAAAATCTATGAACACTCTAGCCTACCTGAATGAATGGTGGTCTCCGCTCTTGAAATTTTATCTTACCCTCCCTAACAAAGCCTCAGATTGCTTGACCTACTCACAGCCCCATTCCTGAGAAGATGGGAAAAACAATGAAAAAGAAAATACACTTGTATTTTCTACACTACCCTTTCTTTAAAAGTATCTGAGATTTTCTTTATATAAAGCAACTTTTAGAATTACCCAAGTACAAAGGTAAGTCACATTCTTTAATCTAAATGTTATTTGTGGACTTACTAGAGCTTCAAACTTCAAAAGCCCTCCTTAGAAATAAGCATATGTATTCTTTTTTGTTTTTTTTGTTTTTTTGGATTTTTCGAGACAGGGTTTCTCCGTAGCTTTTTTGGTTCCTGTCCTGGAACTAGCTCTTTTAGACCAGGCTGGCCTCGAACTCACAGAGATCCGCCTGCCTCTGCCTCCCGAGTGCTGGGATTAAAGGCGTGCGCCACCACCGCCCGGCTAAGCATATGTATTCTTACCTGATAAGTGCAGCAGGGACCACAGGATTCTTATTACTGCATCCTTTAAGGTCACCACAGAGAGTAACAAAATTCAGTGTGTTTATAAACAATACCCGAGTTGCCTAGAAGGGGGAAACATGACATAAGCAATGACGGTATCTTCTGTGTGTATGACTTACTGGAGGCTGAGAGAGCTGTTATTATACCAAGTAAGTAGTCTTAGCCAGGAAGTACTGACAGTTCTTGACTCTAAAGTTGTTCAGAGTAGCCTTACACTTGAAATCCTCCGGCCCCAGCCCTGCCAACAGCTGGGTTAGAACACATGCCTCCTTCTCCTTCACCCTTTCACTTGTTACTTTGTTTTATTGTGTTTGAGACAGGGTTTTCCTATGTAGCCCAGGCTGGCCTTGACCTCAAATCCTCCTGCTCCAGTGTGCAGAGTGCTGGGATTACAGGCATTTGCCACCAAGATAAGCTTTTTAATTTTACAGCTCTTCAGAACAGCTTTTGAAAACCATGACAGTTGATTTTTATAACTTTACCAAACCACAATGGGCTAAAAAGGTCACTTTAAGGAACATACAGTAGTAGTAAGGACAGGCGCTTGTTACTGACCTTTGGGTCTTTCTGATTAAGAGTCACTGCCAAGGCAAGACCATCTCTTGAGAAGGCCGAGATCAGAGCTCCTCTTGACTTCACTGCCTCACACTTGGGAGTCAGACTGCACAGGACACATTCCTGCTGTGCCCAGTGAACACGGAAAGGCAATGACCTAAGAAAGTCATGGAATTATGAAAGGAAGGTTCAACAGGGTTCTTCTGTGTATCAGACCTGGTTGTCCTGGAACTAGCTCTGTAGACCAGGCTGGCCTCAAACTCAGAGATCCACCTGCCTCTGCCTCCCAAGTGCTGGAATCAATGGAATATACCACAAATGCCCAGCAAGGTTTAATGATTTTATTTACTTATTTTTGATGTATGTATATGTTTTTTTTAGATGAGGTCTCAATATATGACTCACACTGGCCTTGAACTCCTGAACTCAAGTGAGCCTCTTCCTTAGCACACTCTCTTGGACTGTGGAGGGCTTGCTGAAGCCACAGCTTGGTGACCTTCCTTGAACCTCTCACAAGGCCCATCTTTGGAATGAGAGGAGCAGCAGCGGAATTAGCAGTGACGTATCATGAGTGCACTGTATTGTTTGCACCTGTTAATAAACCTGACTTGAGGGGGCTGGAGAGCCAGCTCAACAGTTAAGAGCACCAGCTGCTCTTCCAGAGGACCTAGGTTCAATCCCCAACATCCACATGGCAGCTCACAACTGCCTGTAATTCTAGTTCCAGGGGATCGCATCCTCAAATATACAGACAAAACGCCAATGTACCACATAAAATATAAACAAACAAACAAACCTGACTTGAACCCCTCTTTACTGGTACCCATGCTGGGCACCATATGTAAATGGAGGCTTTTGTCCTGACCACCTAGTCCCAAATAAACACTTGGAGGCTTATACTAATTGTAAATGCTTGGACGATAGCTCAGGCTTGTTTCTAGCTAACTCGTAAGAGTTAAACTAACCCATATTTCTATTTATGCTTTGACACGTGGTTCAAGGCTTGTTACCTCATTTTCCACATGTCCTACTTGCTTAGCAGCTGACTGGGTCTATTCTCTCTGCCCTTCTCCTTCCCACAGCTGGTGCTCTTAGTTTGGTCGCTCCACCTATACTTCCTGCCTGGTTACTGGACAATCAACACTTTATTAAACCAATTCAAGAGACAAATCTCTAGCCGGGCGGTGGTGGCGCACGCCTTTAATCCCAGCACTTGGGAGGCAGAGGCAGGTGGATCTCTGTGAGTTCGAGACCAGCCTGGTCTACAAGAGCTAGTTCCAGGACAGGCTCCAAAACCACAGAGAAACCCTGTCTCGAAAAACCAAAAAAAAAAAAAAAAAAAAAAAAAAAGAGAGAGAGAGAGAGACAAATCTATACAGTGTACAAGAGGATTATTCACAACACATTATTTTCCTAAACTATACTTAAGTTTTATAAGCTTTTAATATATTTTGCTCTATTTTATGAGGCTTAGATTGCAAACTATTTTACTATTAAAAAACAAATGGACAAACAAAAACTACTTGAGGATAGTTCTGGTGGCTCCAGCATTTGGGATACAGGGACAAGAATAGCTCTTGGGGGGGGCTGGAGAGATGGCTCAGCGGTTAAGAGCATTGCCTGCTCTTCCAAAGGTCCTGAGTTCAATTCCCAGCAACCACATGGTGGCTCACAACCATCTGTAATAGGGTCTGGTGCTCTCTTCTGGCCTTCAGACATACACACAGAAAGAATATTGTATACATAATAAATAAGTATTTAAAAAAAAAAAAGAATAGCTCTTGGGTACAAGACCAGCAAGATCACACAGAGTTCTAGGATAGTCAGGGCTACATAGTGAGACCTTGTCCAAATACACAAAACAAAACAGTTGAGCATTTGAAGGCACAACAATAGTAAATCCAAATATTCTTGCCCTCTTTAAAGTTCAATTCATCTCAAAGTAATTTTTATTATTATTTTTATTTTTTTAATTTTCTTTATTTTACATACCAATCTCATTTCCCTTTCCCTCCCGTCCTCCCGCCTCCCCCTACTTTCCTCCCACCCCACTCCCCATCCACTCCTCAGAGAGGGTGAGGCCTCCCATGACAGTCAACAAAGTCTGTCACATCACCTGAGGCAGGACCAAGGTAACAAGAAAAATACTCCACGAGCTATGCTATTTCATACATGTTTTCCCTTCTAGGAAAATAAAAACAAGAGAACCTTTCTAGATTTAATGTTTAAAAGTGAAAGGTGGAAGGGAAGGTCTACAAAGTTTTAAAAACTGAAATTAAGACCTGAAAATCTTAAATACAAACTGTCAATGACAAATGACAATGCTTGTTTAAAAGTGGGAAAGAAGAGAAAGGAAAATATTTACCTCACCTTACAGACGTCAATACATTCTCAGACCACTGAATGACCAGAAATGCTAACTTCAAGCATTCTCCAGAATAGAAAGTAAAAGAACACAGGCAGCAGTCGCCAAGTAACTGCAGATAAATTTAATAGTTTAGTATACAATTAATCTGAAAATAAACTGATATGTCTCATATAAATACAATATATTGGGACCCTGCTTCTATTTTCATTCTTCATAGTAAGCTAAAGGCTATGTAATTTTTTATTTGCCAGATACAAGGTCCAAATGGAAAATCAGCCTAAGGACACAGAGGAGTTCTTTTGGGACCTTCGGCATCCTCTTTACACTCAAGTTGAACAAGGGACACGTATTGGTATTCCTATAGCACCACAGGGTAATTGCAGACCATGTTATATTATAATTGATGATATAAAATATAAGATAAAGGGCTGGAGAGATGCCTCAGAGGTTAAGAGCATTGCCTGCTCTTCCAAAGGTCCTGAGTTCAATTCCCAGCAACCACATGGTGGCTCACACTCTCTATACTTGGATCTTACGCCCTCTTCTGGCTAAAATTCATACATGCAGACATAAAATAAAAAGATCTTTGAAAAAAAATAAGGTAACAAAAATATTATCAAAATAACTCAAAGAGAATAAAATTCCCAACATGTATCTAATGCCTGAGGACATGAAAATGCTTGTTACCCTGACTTGACTATAATATACAAATGTATAAAACTACTATATGCCACTTCATTAATATGTTCAAATATTAGTATAAAAATATACTATTTATTGTTGCTGGGAAACTTCCTGTAAAATTCTCTTCTTTTATAGTTTTATATTATCTATATTAGAATATCACCATACTGGGAAGAATCAATAAAATTTCAAAATGCAATTTTTTTTGTGGGGGGAGTGGGGCTCAAGACAGGATTTCTCTGTGTAACAGTCCTAGCTGTTCTGGAACTCTCTCTGTAGACTAGGCTGGCCTCGAACTCACAGAGACCTGACTCTGTCTCCCCAATGCTGAAACTAAAGGGCCCGGTGATTTTTTTTTTTAAAAGAGCAGCCAGGCTGGTCTGAACTGACCATCTTGCCTCTATTTTCATAGTGCTGAGATTGGTATGTACCACCAAGCCTAACTTCAAAATACAATTTCTAAGAAAAGTGGACTATGTAACAGATGAAAGTTCATATATAGTGACTACATAAAGTTATTTAAAATTTTTAAACAATGCATCTATTATATCCTGAGAATTTAATAACTTATGGAACACCACCAGTTCTAGTTTATTAACTTATAGAACATTTGATTTTAACTTGGTTGTTCAAGACAAAGCCTTGCTATATAGCCAAGACAGCCTGGAGCTCAATATGTAACCAGGCTGGTCTTGAACTTTGGTTAGCTTTTGCTCATCTGCCTCACTTGGGTTGCAGGTATGAACCATCATACTCATTACCAGGCTCACTACGAGTCATATTATACTAAGGGAAAAAAGTTTAAATTTGAAACTATTCTTAAAATCAGCTCTTCCAAACAGCAGTTTTACAACTGCTCTGACTAGTGACAAACAGGTGTGCTATTCCCCTGGCTAACGTTTCTCAGACCGGGCCGTTCTTAAAGCCTAAGAACTCTACTTCATAGTTTCTCGTGTGGATTTTACCTCATTTCTGACAAAAACAGCATCCACTACAGCTTCTTTATCTTGAGTGGAAGGCAATAAAACTGCCTCTTGGGGTATGATTTGGGACCACTGACCGACCAATGGGAGGCTTTTAGAAGATAAAATATTCTTCAATTCCAAATATTCCCACAGAAGTATGCAGCCAGAAGATGTAATAAGCAGAACTCTTTTCCCATTTTCAGCTACATATAAGTATAGTCTTGAAGAGCTTTCTAATTAACAGAAAGAAAAAAAAGACAGAAAAGTTAAACTTTCAAAATCTGAATTTTTCATGAAAGTACATAATTTTCTTTTCCTTTTTGGCTTGTATAAAATAAGGTCTCTCTGTGATCCTCCTACCTCAGCATCCAAATGCTTGCCAGGCAAGTTAGCTACCCTTGCAGTAAGAAACTCAAGCTGTGTTATCACTTAGAATGCTAAAACTAAAGCATTAATAATGAAAGTACAAACAACAATAACATTTACTACTTTGCTTGTTTGTTTTTTGAGGAATTTCTCAGCAGCTCTGCTTGTCCTGGAACCACTCTTGGCCTCTAACTCACAGCCCAGCACTAATAATGTAGGAGGGATTGAACCGACGGCATTGTGCAGCCTAGGCAAGGGCTCTAACACTGAGACCCACTCCTAGCATCCTTTTTACTTTTTATTTTGAGACAGGGTTACACTGGGCCACTCAAGCCGACCTTCAGCTCAATCTGCAGTCCAAGCAACACTCAGGCTTCCGGTCCTTCTGCCCCGGTCTCCCGAACTGTTTGGATTACAGACGTGCACCACAAAACCTGCACTGCTATGTAACACTAGAAACCTGTCATCAGAGCAATGACATGCAGGCCAGGTTTGCTTCTTCAAGTTAAATAAGGTGCAAAAAAGTACCAATCAAATTTCAGAATAAATATTATACAGACAGAAACAATATGTATATGCACACAAAGAGATACATTATCAAATAGTAATATGAAAAAAACTTCAGTCTTGTCTCAAAGAAAATTTAAAAAGTGCCTACCTACTGTAGCTTTAACAACTTCTTTAGGCTTTTCCGTCACCTGTATCATTTTCAAACAATCTTGATCTTTGTTCCACAGGAAAAGCTCTCCTGTAGTGAGGACCCCTGACAGCCACATATCTGTTCAAAAGCGAAATGCAACTTTTAAAACACTATCGCTGACTTTTTTTTCTTGAAAAATTGTAGTAAGCTAGCCTTTTAACATATCAGCAATACTTAACCATTCCTGGATGTTGCCAGAAAAAAAACATCCTTCAACAAAGGCTGCAGACTCGGAATCTTCTTTGTTCTTCCTGACAGCAAATTAATCTCATTTATGAATTTCTCATCCAACAGAAAAACAGCTTCATTCTCCTGAGAGAGAAAAACACGTGAAGGACTTATGTGGCTCCAACAGTTAATTCAATCTTCTCTACATAAATTACCATAGAAAGGAAACCAAAATAACATTTAAGAACAAGAATAATTTATACCACAAGTCTAAAGTAAACATTAAACCCATAGCCTAAACATTTTTTATTCTGTTTTAAATGACACTTGGGGTAGGGTGTTACTCAGGGATAGAGTACCTGTCTAGCAGTGAGGTCCTGATTCTGTACCTATATATTCCATATCTAGCACTATGAAAACAGGAAATAATAATAAAGTTAAAGTTACAGGGTACGGTGATCTAACAGCTGTATTTAAAGCTCTTTAAAGGCTAATATTCTAGGGCCATTTGCCACTTTGGCAAGCTAGAATTACTTAAAGTCCTACTCGTGTGAGCATCTGTATGGACAAGCTTTTTCTCTGGTGTTGTTTTTTCAAGACAGGGCTTCTCTGTGTAGCCCCAGCTGTACTGTAACTCTCTCTGTAGACAAGGCTGGCCTCGAATTCAGAGATCCACCTGCCTCTGCCTCACAAATCCTGGGATTAAAGGCCTGCACCACCAATGCCCAGCTGGACAAGTTTTTATATATACTGTCTTAGATTAAAATGAATATGGTTTTGGAAATCTATAAGCTCTTGACTCAGACAGATATTTTTTTTTCTACAAAAAGTAAGGTATTTTGGATGAAGTTTGTGGAGCCAGAAGCAGCAACCCCTCAGAAGCTGCTAAACACACAAATTGCCAGGGCTGGAGAGATGGCTCAGTACTTAAAAGCACTGACTGCTTTTCCTGATGTCCTGAGTCAATTTTTAACACCCACATGATGATTCACAACTATCTATAAATGTAGTCTCATGGGATTTTCATGGAATCTGATCAAAACACTCATACATAAAAAATATAAGCAATGTTTTGAAACATTTTAACCTTAAAAAAACAAACAGATTACCCAGCTTTAGCTAGTGTACAATGCAAGGGTTTCATTATAATATTTTCAAACATATTAATCACACATATTTTGCTCATATTGTCCCTTTCCTAACTCCAAGAACACCCCTTCTGCTTTATTCATGTATACACACACATACAATGTCAAGATGGAACATGAGAAAAAACACCATATTTATCTTTCTTTCTCTGCCAATTGTCCTCTTCTGTCCTGTCCACCTCCCACTGGACCCTTTCTCCCCTCACGTGCTCCACGTTCTCCTTTCACATTTTATATGTACTTACTTTTAAATGCATATTTCTTTAATTTTGAGCAAAAGCATGCAGCATTCGCCCTTCTGTGTCAGGCTTTTTTGTTTAACAAGATTATCTCTAGTTCCACAAACTATATTTCAAAATTTTTTTTACGACTGAGTAAATTTCACCTGTCCAAATGATTTGGATGCGTGTAAAATTTGAAAACTCCTGGGCTGGAGGATGGCTTAGTGGTTAAGAGTACTTGCTACTTTTCCAGGAGACCTGGGTCTGACTCCCAGCACCCATGTGCCAGGAGCTCTGACATCCTCTTCTGGCCTGTGTGAATTGACCATGCATGTAGTGTACTTACATACATGAAAGGAAACTACTCATACACGGAAGATAAAAAAAAAATTTGAAAGAAAAACAGTAGCGAATTCCTGTTACATGTAGGATAAGGGTAGAACTTCTCAGTGAAATTTGAGTCACCAATCACTGTAAATTAAAAGGGTTTCTGTAGGCTTGCCCATTGTAAGGTGTGAAGGCTATACCACATATCATTAATCATATTAAGAACAAGAATAATTTATACCACAAATTAATTCTGGATCATTAATGCCTTATTGCCCCTATCCTGTTATAGCCCCGAGGCTACTTTTTTTTGCCCTGAGGCTACTTTAAAGATACACTATTAGGAAACACTCTGCTGTTTTGGTAGACTCAAGTAGGACATTAAACTCTCCCTTTAAACATGTTATAAAGGAAAAAACTGAAAACAAAACCTTTTACCTAGACAGATGACTCAATGCTCTATAAATGCTAACTTGTATATTATAACTTAGCACACACACAACCAACCCTCTCTAGGGGACAGGTGATCTTCTGAATACGATGTGTTCTTTTGGGGTTTTTGTGTGTGTGTATGTGTGTTGTTGTTTTTTGTGGGAGTTTAATGTCACAGAATATTCCTAAATCTTACAGGAAAAACACATTTAGCATCTGTAAAACCATTAGTATATGAATAAAGAAAAACTCACTTGACCCAACCAGGTAACTCTGGGCCAGGGTTTTTTCTGCTTGATACTTGTTGATGTCAAAACTTCTAATCTTATCTCCATGCTTCTTGAGATACCAATGACCAGTTAGCAAAGCCAGTCATGAGATCCTGTGAATAATAACAGAAATAATTAAGAGCCCATAATATTTACAGAGAGAGTTAGTTACTTTTCTCAACACTGTGGCAAAATACTGGAGGGAAGGCACCTAAGGGAGGGAGATTTCAGAAGACCCCACCCACAGCTGGCTAGCCACATCCATTTGGACACAATATCATGGCCATAGGCGCACAGGGAAGAGGAGAGGCTTCACCTCACAGGTGAGAGAAAACGGAGTAGGGACAATGGAACATGAATAACCTTCCAAAGGGGCAGCCCCAGTGACCTATGTCCTCTAACTAGACCAAACTCCTGAAGTTTCCAGAACCTCCCAAATAACAAGCTGGGGACAAAGGAGTCAAGAAAATGAGTCTGTAGGAGACATCTGAAATTCAAATGGTAACACTGAACATCTTAATTTAGAATTTCAAGAACTTTTTTTTTTTGGTTTTTCGAGACAGGTTTTTTTTAAAGTATTTATTTGTTTGTTTGTTTATTTATTATGTATACAATATTCTGTCTGTATGCCTGAAGGCCAGAAGAGGGCGCCAGACCTCTTTACAGATGGTTGTGAGCCACCATGTGGTTGCTGGGAATTGAACTCAGGACCTTTGGAAGAGCAGGCAATGCTCTTAACCACTGAGCCATCTCTCCAGCCCCTCAAGAACTTTTAATTATTTTTCAATGGCTTATCATCCTTTCTTGCAGTTAAGAAACCGCATTCCATATTGCATCCACATCCTGAACTGAGGCGAAATGCACTTGCTCTCTTACACACGACTTCTCAGACAATGACCATGACCATAATATAGCAGGAAAGGTACTGAGAATCACATCTATGACTGCGTTTCTCAGCGTAGCAGACGAGCTTTTAGTAAAGAAGGTCCAATCTCCAGTCTTGTGCTCTTCTTCTGACTTTGCTACTGTTGGACCTCTTCCCATGACGCTAAGATAGATTGTGGGATCACTCTGGCCAACAAAGTACAAGGAAAGTGGCCGGGCGGTGGCGGCGCACGCCTTTAATCCCAGCACTTGGGAGGCAGAGGCAGGTGGATCTCTGTGAGTTCGAGACCAGCCTGGTCTACAGAGCTAGTTCCAGGACAGGCTCCAAAGCCACAGAGAAACCCTGTCTCGAAAAACCAAAAAAAAAGTACAAGATAAGTGATGCTATGGATTTTCAAGGCTAAAACACGAAAGGTGAGAAAATAATCTCTGGAGTAATTATTTATGAAACTCCTATCACCAGGTAAGCAAACTGCCTAGCTCATCTAAAACAGAAGCCTAGCTGGGCCTACTGGCATATCCATGAAGTTCCAGGTACTCTAAAGGTCAAGGCAGGAAGACTGCTAAGTTCAAGGTTTCCCAGTGTCACAGAGTGAATTCAAGGTCAGCTTGAGCAATGGAGTGAGACCATGACTCAAATGAAAAGTAAAAAGAGAGCTGGACACAGCTCAGTGCAAGAACACTTGTTTGGCATGTGAGGGGCTCCCAGTTCAATGCCCAGCACCCAAATGAAGAAATAGCCTCGAGACCGCACAAAAGGTGCATGGCAAGTCCCCACACTAGCTGTGGGGATACCTGTGGCAGAGACCAAGGACAGTCTATTATGGCCCAAGCAGAAGAGGATGCTCACACTGAGTGCAGAGTCAGAACCTAATCAGCATAGAGGGAAAGCATGATCTTGGCAGGATAACCCGTTATTGGAAAAACCTTGGGAAGATGACCACTCAGTTGGACAGTCCACTTCAGAGTATACTAGAACCCAAGCAGAGGGCACAGAATCACTCTGAGAGGGAACCTCACTGACCAAATTGAGAACACTATGCACATTAAAATAAACTATACTAATGGATTAAAGATCTATGAATCAAAACAGAAGACTGAATCCTTATGATGAATAGAGTATTTGGTAAAAAGTGGTAAGACTTACATAGTAACAGGCAGAATCCATTTAATCCTGTAACTACAGTGAACACTATCAAAAACGTGACAGGTGGAAGTCACATGCTACCTAATAGGTAAAATGAGAAGATCTCATGGGTGTCTCATGGTGATACTTGTTTTGAGGATGCATAAACTAATAACAATCACAATAATAATAAACACAATCATAAAGAAGCATCAGATAAATCCAAAATGAGGGACTTTTACAAAAGATCTATCTGTAATGTTCATTGGAGTCCAGGTCATGGAAGGTGAGCAGCAAATGGTGAACAGATCAGGCAACTAAGCACAACAAGTAATTTACAGGCCTCATCATTATATAATATTAAACCTTTAAAAACCTAAACAACTGGGAACATCCAGAAAGCAAACATGAAATGGCTGTGACTCTTTCTGTGTTTATTTCCTTATTTTGGCTTTAATGCTTGTCCTGCTGTTGTAACTCGTTTTGCAGGCTGCATACACATTTGTGTGCCCATGCAGAGGCCAGAGGTACGCCTTCCTCCATTGCTTTTTGTCTTAGGCTTTGAGATAGCATCTCTCAGTGAACTGGAAGTTTGTTGCTGGCCATTTTGCCTAGGGTGACTAGCCACCAAGCCACCTGGAATCTAGGTGTCCCTGCCTCCCAGCTCTAGGAGCACAGGCACATTCTAAGTGGGTACTGGGGGATCAAACTCAAGTCCACCCGGCTCTGGGAGCACAGGCACGTTCTAAGTGGGTATTGGGAGCACAGGCACGTTCTAAGTGGGTACTGGGGGATCAAACTCAGGTCCTCAAACATGCCCAGAAAGTGCTTTATCCACTGAGCCGTCTTAGCAATCCTATTTTGCATTCTTTTCTTTTTTGTTCATTTTAAGAAATGGTCATGGAGACCAGGATAACCTCACACTCCCTATGCAATTAAAGATGTTTTTGAACTTGTAATTCTATCTCTACTCCAGACTTCTGGGATTATAGGCCTGCCTGCACAACCATACCTGGTTTTTGTGGTATGGAGACCAGGGCGTGGCGTATGCCTGGCAAGCATTTGACCAAGTGAGCTCCATCTCCAGCCCTCAACTCCCAACCCTGTCCCCCAAGCTAACCTGGACAGGGTCTCTTGTCCAAATTAGTCTCAAACTCCTTATAAAGCAAGATTACCTTGAATTTTTAAATCCTTCTGCAATACAGTCAGGGTGGGACTAATATCTTAACCAACAAGCTCAGTTTCTCTCCACGACCCCTTCATGCCTTCAAATCAGTGCCGACTAAGAAACTTACATACTACAAGTATGGCGGTCAGCACAAAGTACGTCCTTAACCTTCTCTGGACCATAACTTCAGTGTGCTGACCCCGAGGAGACAGAAGCTTTGGCTTCAATGATGCTGCTCCCTTCTTAATCACAGCTGATCCTTCAGCCCCAGCTGACCAGCATCAACTGTCCAGCAAAGCAAAAATTTCACCTAGGCAGTTCTTAATTCAAAATATCACTTAAAGCTGGGCGGTGGTGGCACATGCCTTTAATCCCAGCACTAGGGAGGCAGAAGCAGGCAGATGTCTGTGAGTTCAAGGCCAGCCTGGTCTATAGAGCGAGTTTCAGGATCCAAAGCTAGACAGAGATACCATGTCTTGAAAAACAAAAACAACCTCCACCCCCCCCATCACTTGAATGATCCCGGTCAGTTTTTCTTCCCTCTACTTCACAAGCCAGGCCTCCATCGTCTGCATCTCTCCAAACATTCTATCCTTCCCACAAAACAGCTACGGAGCTCTGGGCACTAATAGCTTCTCCAGCTCAAAATACAAATGCCACCACAATCCTTCCAAAAACACATGGTGAGGTCGGTCACAGCAGGATCCCATGATCTGGGAGCAATTTCCATCTTAGTGAAGGTTTCTACCATGCAGTAAAACACCATGATCAAAACAACCTGGGGAAGAAAGGGTTTACAGCTTGTAGTTCATCAACCAGGCAAGTCGGGGGAGAAATGCAAGACAGGACTGGAGCTGCTGCAGAGGTCACTCAAGAGTGCTGCTTACTGACTTGCTCCACAGGGCTTGCTGGGCCTGCTTCCTTAAACACCCCAGGACCACCAGCCCAAGGGTGTTTCTACCCACAGAAAGCTCAGTCTTCTCACATCAATCAATCAAGAAAATGCCCCACAGGCTTGGCCACAGTTCCAGTGGGGGGAGGGCAGCATTTTCTCGATGGAGGTTCTTCCCAAATGATTCCAGCTTGTGTTAAACTTAGCTAGTTTTATAACTAGCTAAGCAGTGTTCTGTGGAAACCAAAGGTCGGGTGTTCTACATTAAAGATGATTTAACTACACAAGACAACCAAATGCTGTATCTTATCCTGCGCCAGAAAACAAAAATTGCAATAAACAACGTTATCCGATGCTGTTTCCCAAATGTGATGGCTACTAGCTTACATGAAAGAGCAATACTAGAGATGCGCATTGCACTGAATATGTATGAATATTGTATGAATAAGAACATACAATACACACAACTCAACCGCAAAACATTTGGAAAGCCATTTTAGATGCTTAATAGTTCCTAAATACTATGTGTATGCACATGGATAAACAGAAGGATAAACTACGGCAAAACAAAACAACTGGATAATTTGAACAAAAGTACATATTTAATTACATTTTGGGGAAACTTTTATGTAAAATCATTAAAAGGCAACTGGAGAAAACTGACCAGGACTCGGCAATCATTGGGGGATTAGTCTAATAAATTATACTAGAGACAATAAGATGTTTAGCTTTGGTTTTGTGGGATAATTATATTATGGTTTTGTTTAATGTTTCATATCTTACTTCTAGATATGAAAGAGAAACGCTTAAGTATTTATGCCACGGGTTTGTTTGGAAACACGTAGACTTAAATTTTGCAAGCAAAACATAAAAGATAAAAAGACAGCAAACCACTTCAAGATTTTGGGCTAGAGCCCTACAGGATCATATACAACCTTCCACCATTTAGCATGCTAAAAGTCACCTTCTGGGACGCAGCAAACATCATTTCTGACGCATACTGCAAAGCCTCTGAAAACACAGATGCTACTGGATAGAGACCAAGCGCCCCACAACAGGAAAGAAGTGAGAAAAAAAAATCCGCTCATACGAGCAAAATACATAAGAAAATACATACTCTGTCAAGTCTATGTGGGACGGGGGAAAGGGTACCTTTATTTCAAACAAATGCGAGAGGGCAATTTCAAGCAAATCATTGAAGTTCTGGTGTCTCTCCCACGGAGGATGCTAGGAAACCGCGTCCATTCCTCATTGCTCCGTCGGCGGCTGGGGTCAACCCAGGAGTTTCCTCGTGACGGCGTGGCGAGAGTCGCCGAAGGTCCCCCGTGGAGATGTGGGGGACCCTGCAGGGAGGGCGGCGTCTGAGAGGCCAGGGAAGACCGGAGCGAGAGGGTGGGGGGCCGCGTGGAAAACGGGGGTCCCAACAGTGAGGCGGGCCTCGCGGAGACGCAGGGTTTGGAGAGGATTCCCAGGTCGTTACCTCTCGCTGCGGTCTCAGGAGCCTGAGAGAATTCGGGGCCCAGGAGAGAAGGCCGCGCCCGCCACAGCAGAGTCGTGTCCTGGAGACGCCAGGGCGGGAGCCCCCACCGCGCATGCGCCGTGCCACCTAGTGGGCGGGCATCTAGAGGCTCCCAGGCCGCGCCGGCTCGCGGAGTTGCCAGTGCCAGACTCCCGTTATCGTCTCCCTCCCCCTCTCAAGGGTCCTTTCCCCGCCGGTTCCTGCCCTCTCATCAGCTCAGTACACCCTTCTCCGTCCATCGCTGCCTCACGAGCTAGTCTTTGAGCTCCTGGGCATCTTGTGGAGCTTTGTAAGAAAAGCACCAACCACAGCCACACCTACAGGGTTGGGCTGCCAAGAGCGCTTGTTGCTTTTGCAGAGGACCCTAGTTTGGTTCCCCATCACCTACAGGGTGACTTATAATTCTGAGTGGCACCAGTTCCAGGGAAACTGACACTCGCTTCTGGCTTCCGTGGGCACCAGGCACCCTCGTGATGGACATACATCCATGGAAGTGAACCAGTCATACAATGACAAGTTCACAACCAAACCAAACCTAATCCTCCCTAGAGGAGCCCTCCACAGACCTAAAAGGAAGGCGTTGACGCCATCAATAAACGAGAATACAGAAGTAATATTTTTTTCCTTATTGGAAACTGTGGATTATTTTTTTTAATCTGTACAGATTGTATTTCTTCTCTTGAAATGCGTCTATTTAGTTCAATTGCCCAATTTCAATGGAATTGTTTTTCTTGCTTTTTTTCCTTTTTATCTTTTTATTGATTCTGGATATTAGTCCTCTGTTATATAAAAAGCTGGTATGCCTATCCTGTAAGTTATCTCTTCACTTTTGTCTCCTTTGAGATGCAAAAACTTAGTTTTATGTAATTCCACTTGAATTTTTTTCTAATTTTTGCTTTGTATGCATTTGGAGTCCTATCCAGAAAAATCATTACCTGTAGCATTATCTTTTAAGCATTGCGGGCATGCGTGCAGAACACTGTATATATAATAAATAAATAAATAAATCTTATTAAAAAAAGAAAAAAGACAAAAAAAACAAAGGAAAATCTTGAAATTAGTATATGTGAGCATTGAGATGTGGGTGCTGGAAACTGAACCCAGGCCCCTGGGGAAAGCAGTGTGCAATCATAACTACTGAAATCTCTCCCGTCCTCAAGTCTATCGTTACTTTTGAAAACTGTTTTGGCCGCTCTGTTCTTTCTTTAAAGATTTATTTATTTGTGTAATATATATATATTAGTGCTCCGTCTGCATGTATGACATTATGCCAGAAGAGGGCATCAGATCCTACTATAGATGATTGTGAGCCCCCAGGTGGCTGAGGGGAAGTGAATTCAGAACCTCTGAAAAAGCAGTCAGAGCTCTTCACTGCTGAACTCCAGCCCTGTTATTTCGACATTTTCATTTAACTTTTTACTTTTAAATTTTTTTTTTCGAGACAGGGTTTCTCTGTGGTTTTGGAGCCTGTCCTGGAACTAGCTCTTGTAGACCAGACTGGTCTCGAACTCACAGAGATCCGCCTGCCTCTGTCTCCCGAGTGCTGGGATTAAAGGCGTGTGCCACCATCGCCCGGCTTTACTTTTAAATTTTAACTAAAATATAATTATATCATTTCCTTTCTTCCTTTTTTATTTTTTAAATGTTTATTTATTTATTGTGTATACAGTATCTGTCTACATGTATCCCTGCATGCCAGAAGAGGGCACCAGATCTCATTATAGATGGCTGTGAGCCACCACGTGGTTGCTCGGAATTGAACTCAGGACCTCTGGTAGAGCAGTCAGTGCTCTTAAGCTCTGAGCCATCTCTCCAACCTCCTCTCTTCCCACTTATGGCCTCTTTGTTACATATATGCATAAACAAATACAGCCTGCTGAATGTTAGTGTTGCTTGTATGACTACGATTTCAGGGCTGACCACTTGGTGTTGGATAATCAACTAGGGAGTTCATCCCGGGGAAAGACAAATTCTCCTGCTGTCAGCATCCCATAGTTGCCTATAGTAGCCTGGGGGTGGGACCTTGTATGATTTCTCCCTTCCATGTTAGCATGCCTATTAGTGTTATCCTTGCTCAGTGGTCTTATTTAGGCAGCCATACTATGGAGGTATCATAGGTATAGCTTCCCTGTCATTTACAGGAGACACAATCTCGCAGCACACTTCCTGGTCTTCTGGTTGTTGGTATCATGCAACTCCCTCTTCTGTGATGTTTTCTGAGCCTAAGCTGTGGTTTTCAGTATCTCTGCCACAAAGAGATGCTTCTTTGATGGTGGGGAAAAGCTACACTTATTTTTGGGTATTAAGGATAATTTCTGGAATGCACTTGGGAATTAAGCTGGTCTAGCAAAATGGAAGTAATAGGTTCTCCTCAAGATCCGTAACCTCAATGGTCCAAGGCTCGATTTCCTGGTCCAGGTATAATTATCCTTCTGTTAGCTGTTGGCAACAGCCAGGATATGAATTCCAATTGCGCTTCGAGGGATACCTTGCCATGCTGTGCACTGCTGTGGTTCACAGGCATCAGAGCTCGGTAAGACTAGTGATGGCTTCCCTTCTTTGGTACCTTGCCTATCTCCTTCCAGTACTAATGAAAGCAAGGGCTTAGGAAAGAAGAAGTTTTCAGGTCAGATCCAGCTCAGTTCTTCTGAGTCTGTGTGAAGTGCAAGCTGTCTTCAGCAATAGGGATGTAGCTTTACCTTCTTCTGAAATGAATGAAGGGCAAAAGCAATGGGCAGCCTAGATCAACAACTCAGTAGGAAAACTTTCTTCCATTTGTACTTGTGTGAACACATGTAGAGGCCAAAGGACAACACATAGGAATCAGTTTTCTCTTTTCTACCACATGATCCTGGCAATAAACAGGCCATCAGATACCCATAACAGCTGAACCTTCTATATGCATTTTATAATCTGTCAATTTTCATTTTCAAAGAGCCAGCTAAGAATTTGACTAGGAATGTACTTAGTTTGTACATCCATTTGGTAAGAACTTTTTTTTCTTATTCTTTATAGTACTATAAGGTCATTTTCAGACCATACACATTAAACTTCAGTTAAAATTAATGTTTCTTGGGCTGGAGAGGTGGCTCGGAGAGCACTGGCTGCTCTTGCAGAGGACCTGGGTCCAGTTCCCAGCATCCACAAGGTGGCTCACAACCATCTGCAACTCCAGTTCCAGGGAATCAACAATCCCATTTTCTGACCTCTGTGACCACCGGATACATGGTACACAGTCATACAAGTAGGCAACATACTCATGCATATAAAAACAGAATAAACCAATCTAAAAATTGTTTGTGGTATTTTTAGTTTTTATTCGCGTACATATTTAGAGACAAGGTCTTGCTATGTTGCCTAGACTGACTTCAAACTAACTCAAACATCTTCAGCCTTCTTCCCAAGTGCCTGAGGTATGGGCACACTCCACTCTTAATGAAAAGTTTTTGATTACTTGCGGCTGGTATATAGAAATCCAAATGGTTTCTGCACATCGACTTTATAACCTGGGGATTTTGCTAAACTTAATACAAATGGTTTTGGTTATTTGGCTCCTTTTGTACATTCTGTATTTTTTCATGTGGCCAATTTTATCCGTGAATGGATTCACTTTAGCTTTTCTTTTCTATGTGCACACAGAAGCCAGAGGTCAATTTTAAGGAATATTCTTCCCTAACCACTTTTCCCCCCAAAACAAGGTCTCTCTCGAAACCTGAAGCCCATTTCATTTGCCTACAGGGGCTGACCAGTGAGCCCTAGCATCCCTGCCTCTGCTCCTAGCACTATGGTGGGATTACATGTGTGCAGCAATTGTCCTAGCTTTGTATGTGGCTGTTGTAAAGTCACCTTCCCTGCACAGCTTTTCGCATCCCCACAGCCTGCATATCATGCACACATCGACTTTCACCACTATACTAAATAGAAGGGTCGGCAAGGCAAAGACATTCTTATTTTGTTCCCCTCTGCAAAGACATCGTTTTTCTCCATTGTGATTTTAGCTATTTGTTACAGATGTCCTTTATTAGGCTAAGTATTATTACTTATTCAGTCAGCTAAGAATTAGATTATGCATCTTGGGGTGGTCTTCTATATCCATCTCTGGCTTACATTTCTTGGATCTTAAGGTTTGCAGTTTTCATCAAAACATGTGAAGTGGTGATGCAGGCAGATCTTGTTTTTGGCAAAAGTACTTAATTCTGGTTTCATTTCTGGTGAGACTTGTAACCCCAAGACTGAGTCCACAACTAGAGAAGGGTAAATACAAGCACTTCATAGACCTTTTTCTGTTGTGCTTCCAAGTTAGAGCTAACACAGTCACACTACCCATACTCTTCCAGGAGGTATGGGACAAACAAACAGCAAAGATACAAAAAATAAAGATGAAAAGTACAGATCGCAGACCGTAGGCCATGGGGGATTATACCAGTAATCCCTTTGAATTTAGAGACCTGAAAGTACTGAAAATCTAGATCTAAACACAAGGAAAGTCAGACATTAGGTTTTTACTTTTGCTGGTCGATTCATTCTTGCTAAAACTAGCTCCATATTTTTGTTACTTTGATTGTTAAAAACCTAACCCTATCATTTCTTATAAAAATAAAAAATGAAATAATGGATCTTTTGTCAATATGGAAAAAAGTGAGGAAAAGGTCTAACATTAAAAAGACAACTTAGACGGAAGGCTTCTGATCACACGTGAATAAACCCTCAAATTTTATTTAAATTGCTTTTATTGAGGTATACATTTTTCTCCACTCCCCTCCTTTGCTGTACCCTCCCCTTCTACCCTCTCCCATGTACATTAGATCCATGTATGTCTCTCTTAGGGTCCTCTTTGTTGTCTAGCTTCTCTGGGATTGTAAATTGCAGGCTGGTTTTCCTTTGCTTTATGTCTAAAAGTCACATATGGTATTTTTCCTTCTGGGTCTGGGCTACCTCACTCAATATGATATTTTCTAGCTCTATCCATTTGCCCACAAATTTCAAGATGAAATTTTTTTTTCACTGTGTAGTGTAGCCACACTGACACCCAAAGGGGCTGTACCAGCTTGCATTCCCACCAGCAATGCGGGAGTGTTCTCTTTTCCCCACAACCTGTCCAGCAGAAGTTGTCATCAGTGTTTTTGATCTTGGCCATTCTTACAGGTGTAAGATGGAATCTCAGAGTTGTTTTGATTTGCATTTCTTTGATGACTAAGGATGTTGAACATTTCCTTAAGTGTCTTTCAGTCATTTTAGATTCCTCTGTTCAGAGTTCTCTGTTTAGGTCTGTACTCCTTTTTTTTTTTTTAATTGGATTATGTGTTCTTTTGGTGACCAATTTCTTGAGTTCTTTGTATATTTTGGAGATCAGACCTCTGTCTGATGTGGGGTTAGTGAAGATCTTTCCTCATTCTATAGGCTGTCATTTTGTCTTGTTGACTGTATCCTTTGCTTTACAGAAGCTTTTCAGTTTCAGGAGGTCCCATTTATTGTTTCTCTCAGTGTCTGTGCTGCTGAGATTATATTTAGGAAGTGGTCTCCTGTGCCAATGTGTTCAAGAGTACTTCCCACTTTCTCTTCTAGAAGGTTCAGTGTAGGTGGCTTTATGTTGAGGTCTTTGATCCATTTGGACTTGAGTTTTGTGCATGGTGATAAATGTGGGTCTATTTTCATTCTTCTACATATTGACATCCTATTAGGCCAGCACCATTTGTTGAATATGATTTTTCTATTTGATATTTTTTTTGCTTCTTTGTCAAAAATCAGGTGTTCATAGGTGTGTGGATTAATATCTGTCTTCAATTTAGTTCCATTGGTGGTCCTGTCTTTTTATGCCAATACCAGGCTGTTTTCAGTACTGTAGCTCTGTAGTAGAGTTTGAAGTCAGGGATTGTGATACCTCCAGAAGTTCTTTTATTGTACAGGTTTGTTTTGGCTATCCTGGGTTTTTTGCTTTTCCATAGGAAGTTCAGTATGGTGCTTTGGAAGTCTGTGAAAAATTTTGCTGGGATTTTGATGGGCATTACACTGATTCTGCAAATTGCTTTTGGTAAGATCGCCATTTTCACTATGTAATTTCTAGCTACCTAAGAGCATGGAAGATCTTCCATTTTCTGGTGTCTTCTTCAATCTCTTTCTTAAAATATTTAAAGTTCTTGTCATACAGTTCTTCCACTTGTTTGGTTAGTTACTCCAAGATATTTTATGCTATTTGTAGCTATTGTAAAGGGTCTCAAAATGTACTATAAAAATAAAGGGCACAGTGTTCAGATATCTGTCAATTCCATACTTTTTGACATTGTATCCTGCAGATTTACAAAAAGTGCATATATGTGTATAGTCATCTCTATACATTTCTCTCCATATATTTTTGGAGATAGGATTTCACCACTGAGGCAAAGCAGGCCTTGAACTGAGTCCTTCCACCTAAGACTCCTGAGCATGGTGATTATGCAAGTGTCGCCTTGCCCAGATGAGTGAGTATATGCAACACACACATTAATGTGTTAATATGTAGTTACACTTAAAACGTAACTGAAGATAGTGGCATGTATTTCTAGCAGAAATGGATTCACATTAAAGTATTTAAACAAGATCTTCATTTAAAATAAGCATGACAGAATTTTAAATGCTAAAGCCATCAATACATCCAATGCAGTCATTTTTATAGCCCGAAGAAGTTAAACTTAAAAGAATGAAAGCTGCAAAATATGAGGTAGTGATATCCAATTCGTGGTACTTTGATCTTTTATGAAATACACATTCAAACACTGTAAGTGAAAGGAAAGTTGAATTCTAAAGAAAAAAATGTGGACAAGGAAACCTACAATCTAGGAAAACATAAAAGTAGTTATAGAAATATATTCAAGATATATTACAAACCTGTCGGACTTACAATAGTGACAGCCAACAGAAGTTAACAGTACAGTTGCATAAATCAAATGGAAGCTGGATATGGTGGCATATGCTTGGATTCCCAGTGCTTGGAAGATTGAGGCAGGGGGATCAGAGTATGTCTACAGCCAGCCTGGGGTACATAGTGAGACCCTGCCAACAAGGGGGGTTGGGAGCTAGGAATGTAACTTGGCTGATAACATGCCTCCCTAGCATGTAAGGAACCCTGAGTTTACCGCCCAGCACCACAAAAAATGAGCATGATGAAGCATGTGTATAGTTTTAGCACTCAGGTCATAGAGGGTGGAGGATCAGAAATTCAAGATCACTCTAGGCAATTACAGAGTCTGAAACTGGACAAGGCTATGTGAAACTTTGTTAAAACAAACAAAAAAACTAAATACACAATAAAATAAACCTAAGAGAGTGGATAGAAGTTTTCCTTTTTTCTTGCCTTGCGAGCCTTAGTCATTCTTACTCTTTCCTTTTGTCATTGATAATAAATACTTTGGAACTCTTAGTTTAGCAATTCTAACATGTTAAAGTTAACTCAGGGTTGGAGGGCATGGTTTCTGTGGCACAGCACTTACTTGCTTGGGATGAAGACCCTGGATTCAACACAACACAATTCTGTTTTCTCTTTCTTTCTTTCTTTCTTTCTTTCTTTCTTTCTTTCTTTCTTTCTTTCTTTCTTTCCTTTTTTTTGAGATGGTTTCTCTGTGTTAACAGTCCTAGCTAACCTGGAACTTACTCCGTAGACCTGGCTGGCCTTGAACTCTCCCAAGTGCTGGCATTACAGGTGTATGCCACCACCACCTGGCCTTCAATCCAGCACTATTAAACAAAGTTAAAAACTAGATTACTAGCAATCTAGGTTTATCCACTATGTCTTAGGTAAAACTTGTGTTGTGGTCATTGGTAAGAAAGGGGTTAGAAAAATCAAATCAGAGAGGGAACTTAATAATAATAATAACAACAACAACAACAACAACAACAACAATATAAGCTACAGAAAACAGTAAGATCTACAGTTGTTTTCGATATGACATGAAGGGCCAAAACCACGATAGGCATTTATGTCAAAGTAGATCTAATACAAGACCTAGGAATTAAATTTGTAACAAATTCCAGGATGCTGCTGCTGCTGCTGCTGGCTTGAAGCATATACAATGAGAGTGAGGGTTCTCAGAAAACAATAATCAATGTACAACTGTGGCTGGCCTGTAACTCAGTATGTAGACCAGGCTAGCCTCTAACTCAAGGGTTCCCCCCTGCCTTTGCCTCTCAAGTGCTGTGATTAAAGGCATGCACCACCACAGCTGGCTGATCATGTAGGTTTTAGATACAACAGTGTTACAAATTTATCAAACATGCTCAAACAATTCTGTATATACATACATACATATCCAGCACACATATATACACACATATAAAAAATGTATACATAAAAAAAATCGAATGTACATATTTATGGTGAATGGAAAAGAGAGAGAACCTAAAGGGTTATTTATAATGGATACAATTAGTGGTTCAGAAAATTTTCTAAAAATTAACTTTAAAAAATGCATATTTAAGGACTATTACAGAATCCAATGCTATGGGAACCAATTCAGTCTATAAGGTGTTTGGCTTTTTTGTTTGTTTGTTTTGAGACAAGGTTTTACTATGTAGCCCTAGCTAGCCTGGAACTTGGTGTGAGTTCCGGAAATCTGCCTGCCATTGTCTCCCCAAGTGCCGGATTTAAAGTGTGTCACCATACCTGGCATAGCCTAGAAGTTCTGATACTGGATAAAACTGGAAACAAATAAGATAAATTCAAAATTGTTGCCAGTAGTAAAATTTAAAATAACATTATCTTTGTGTGTCAGAATCATATATAATCTTATTTCAGTTTTTTTGCAAATTGATGTGTTTGTGTGTGGTGCTGGGAACTGAATCTACGACATTTTACATACTACACAAACATTCTATGACTAAACTACATACCTGGACCCAACTAAACAAAAACAAGACAAAACAAAACAAAAAAAAACAGTCATGAAAAAGAATTCATCTGGCAAATGTACTATTTGTAGTAGTTAATAATAATCACTTATTAAAAACAAATTTCTACCAAAATTCTTAGATATACAACACCTGATTTCTGGACCCAGCTGAGCTTTTATTTTACAGACCAAAATAGAAGAAAGAAAATATACTACAGTAATTAGTGAAGTCGTTCCAACTTTGCTTGAAGAGATTTAAAGTTCCCAGTGATGGTTTGTACTGCTACTGAAGAACTCATTGACTGGAGCTCAACCAGGTAACCACAAACAGCATCCAAGCAGAGATTTGTAAATCTTCTCCTGTAAAGAAAAAGACATCAGGTCATACATTTACTTTTTTTTTTTTTAGTGATTTTATTCATTTAGTTTGATATGTATGAGAGCTTTGTCAGCATCTGTAGATGTCCAGTACCCTTGGGAGGCTGGAAGAGGGCATCAGAAACACTGCAATATTGTTATAAGTGGATGTGAACTGCTACGTGGTTGCTGGAACTTATACTCAGGACCTCCACAAAAGTACAAAGTGCCTTAACCAATGAGCCCTTGATTCAGACCCTTAACTATTATTACTTATCCATTTCCTTCAAAGGGCTGTTTCAGACAAGTTTTGATTAACTTTCTTATAGTCCCATTGAAAAGCAAGAATTAGATTACAGAGTATATGGTAAGTAGCAGGAAACAGGGGAACTCAGGTGAAATTCCCCTTTATAATCACCATTTTCAATTTGAAGATTAGTTGAGGAGGTATTAATATTATTTGACTTTTTATTTAATTTTTATTACTATTATTTAAAAATTTTCAGCTTTTAAAAGACTTTTCCTTGAAATCATATCACAAGGACGAAATAGGAAACTCTTGATCCTAGGTCATAAGAAGGAACATAGAGTAGTTTGTAAATTATTTTTACTTTAGAAAATTGAGGACCACAGTTGAAAATTTTCTGATCTTCATGAATGCTAATGGTTAGTTTATCATTCAAATAGTTATTGCTAATGTACCTAAGAAATTCTCTAACACTTCTTTGTCATCTCTAGAGAGAGGTTCTCAACCTGTGGGCAATGACCTTTTGGGGGGTAGCATATCAGTTATTTACATTACAATTCACAACAATAGCAAAATTACACTTATGAAGTAGCCAAGAAAAGAATTAATGGTTGAGGCCAGCACACCGTGAGGAACTGTATGAAGGTCCCAGCAGCAGGAAGAGTGAGAACCACTGCTCTCAGAGCTCTTCACACCCACTCCGAACTTGTTACCCAGGTACTTACTAGAGACACTTACAATTTTTCCATAAGACAATATTTAATTCATAGTTACCTCTCACAATTTAAAACTTGGCTAGGATTCTCAACATATCTTGTCAGTAATACACGGATACAATCCAAAAGGTGCAGTGGCCTTTTCACTCTGTTCCAGAATGGATCCTATGAAAAGAAAAAAAATGTATGCATACACAGACACAATTTGTCTTATAACTCATCAAATATGTGTGTGTGTTTTGCCTAATTATTTACGTTGATTAACAATGTCTTTGGAATCCAAGCAAAATTTCTTTAAAAAGCATTAGAAGCTGAACTTGGTGGCACATGTCCTTAATCCCAGTCCTCTGCAGGCACAGACAGGTAGATGTCTGTGAGTTCGAGGCCAGCCTGACCTACAGGGCGAGCTCTAGAAGGGCCAGCACTCCACAGTAATGCCCGTCTCAAGAAAACAAAAGAAAGAAACAAAACAAAAATAATAAAAGACCATATTCTGATATTTTTAGGAATAATTTATCATTGGAACATGTAATATGAAATTAAAGAAAAACTGTTATTTCTATGGACTATGACCCATTTTCTTTTGAATTTATCCAGTCTGATCCTAGAGTAAAAGAAACCAGCAGTCACAAAACCGTAATCTGCTGTTATCCACCCAACTAGAGCAGACTGCTTGGTGGTTTATCCTTGTCTTCTTGTAAGGTGGAGACACACCATTTTCAATATGGCCTACAGGACTCAGCTGAGTTCTTAGAAGAGCCTTGGAGAGCACATCACCTGGGTCACATTATGCACTGAGAGAGCTCAGGGAGGAAGATCCTAAGTTCAAGGCCAGCCTAGACTACAAGGTAAAACCCTGTCTCAGGAAACCAAAAAGCACTGAAAGATGCTACTATTGTGTTCTCTCTCTCTCTCTCTCTCTCTCTCTCTCTCTCTCTCTCTCTCTCTCTCTCTCTCTCTTTCTCTCATACACACACACACGCACACACAATATATATGGGGCAGGGTGGGGCAGGGAAACACACGGAGGCCAGAGAAAAGAACAGCCTAGGATGTTGTTGCTCGGCAGGAGTCCACCTTAACTCGAAGGCCCCAGGACACACCTGTGTCTCTCTCCCCAGGACTGGGAATACAAATATACACCATTGCACTTTTTTTTATATGGGTTCTGCAGATTAAACTTGGGCTAGAAGTACTTTACTTCTAGGTTGAGATCTCCATATTCCCTCAAAAGATTTTTACAAAATGAGGTTACATTAATAAATGTGCTGTCAATTTTGCTTGCTTAAAACAAGTAGGCTGGGGAATCACAGTTTCATGGTGGAGCAGAACACTTGTCAATCATGTGCAAGGCCCTAGGATTTGATCCCCAGAAATAATTCCATACTTTGGTTTATCTATGAATACACTAGTAAATATGTATAATTATGGTTTTGTTTGTTTGTTTTTTTCAGACAGTGTTCCTCTGTGTAACAGCTCTGGCTGACCTAGAACTTGCTCTGTAAACCAGGCTGGCCTCAAACTCACAGATATCCACTTGCCTTTGTCTCCCAAGTGCTGTGATCACAGGTCTGTGTCACCACTGCCCAGTTAATTATGTTTATCAATATTACAAATAAGTATTCCAAAGCAAAGCAACCCTCGATTAAAAGTCCCAAGTTTATTTTACTTGCACAGTTGAAGCCAATCTCCACTGAAAACATGTAGCTTAAACGATAAGATATCTATAAATATAGAATCAAGATACCTCACTCTTTATCTCAGGAAACTAAGGGAAGATCGTTCTGATTTTCTTACCCGTGACTTGAAGAGCTGATCATAAACTTCCAGTAGTCTAGGTAAAGGCACTCCAATTTCATTCATGGTTTGTATCACAAAGCCAACATCCCAGTTTAAAGTACAAACCTGCTGCTCTAAGAACTGCACAATAAAATCTGAAAAGAAAAAGTCAGAAATTCAGATGAGTGTTTTGCCTGCACATACATATAAACACCATGTGCATGCCCGGTGTCAGCGCAGGCAGAAGGTATCACATCTAGAGCTGCCATTACAAACATGTGGATGATGAGAACTGTATTCAGGTCCTCTGTAAGAGCACCAAGGGCTCTTACTGCTAACCCAGCATCTAGCCCCAGAAATATGGAACTTTAACCATTGATTCAGCAAACTGCTCAACTGTTTTCTTATTAAATGAGCAGTTTCTAGTAGCTATCTGAAAAAGAACTCCAAACACATCTTGGGGCTAGGAGCTACGCCATTTGGGAAAATGGTTGCCTTTAAAGTATCAAAACTAAATTTGATAGCATAAAAAAAAAAGCCAGATGTGGTGATATAGGCTTGTAATCCCAGCAGTGGAGAGCCAGAGACAGGTGGATTCCTGGGGCTTGCTGACTAACCAGCCTAGCTTACTAGGACCTCTCCAATCTCCAAACAAACAAAGCTAAGTCATGGTTAGCGAAGTTTCCTGACCTTCACATTCACGTTTATCAATGTGCATAAGACCTATTCTCTGCCTCTAAACAAAAAACAACAAACATGCTCCTTGTATGTACAAGACTTGGGTATAATGCCCGGGGGGGGGGGGGGAGAACCAATACCAAATAACCTCAAACAAATAAATGAAAGTAAGATATCTACATGCAAACTGGACACAGAAAGTAAACTTGTAGTTGCTAACGCTGAAGGGGAGGAAAGACTAGGAAGTGTTAGCTATTGAGTACGAGGTTGCTTTGGGGATAATGAAAATCTCTAAAGTAGACTGGGTCATGTTACACATACACAGGTTTGTGTTAAAACCATTACATTGCACACTTTTAAGGATATTAGGAGAAAATTATGAAATCCAAAAGAAGGTGGATAATAATTCCACTACTGGACAGGACTTGATAACTGTCATTCCTCTATAAGACATGTGTGTATCCACAACCTGTGAGAGAGGACTACTACACTCCAACTTGAAAATATTATGTTTTTCCCCTTTTCTTTTCAGACAGGGTTTCTTTGTATAGCTTGGAGCCTGTCCTAGAACTCGCTCTGTAGACCAGGCTGGCCTATTAGTCACAGAGATCCGCCTGCCTCTGCCTCCTGAGTACTGGGATTAAAAGTGTGTGCCATGCAAAATGTTTTTAATCCATGTATTTACTTAGTTAAATGCTTGGTACTTCTGTCCCATCCTCCCAATTGCTGGGATTATAGGCAAGTGCCAAAACACCTGGCTCAATATGTATTCATTCTTAACAGTCATTATCATCTTATTATAAATAATCTTTAACCACATTTGTTAATTATGATATTAAAAACAACCAATATTAAATGTCCACAGACCAGAGGTATCACAAAACAAAAACAAAAAAACAAAAGAAAACAACAACAAAAAACAGCAATTGAACTCACAGAGATAAGTCTGCCTATGACTCCTGAGTGCTAGGACTAAAGGTATATGCCACCATGCCATTTTGGAATTTACTATTTAACATTTCTTCCTTTTCCTTCGATAGTCAGGATCTCACTATGTAACCCAGAGGGATGCCTGTCTCGCCTCTTGAGCGCTGGGACTGAACTTTGGATTGTCTGAACTCTGTGTGGCTTATTCAGTCACCAAACCTGTGCTACTCTGACAGCCACAACTCAGGGTTAACATAATTAAAAATCTACACTAAAGCCAAAAGACTGCCAAATGGTCCCAAACTTAACTGTTTTCACATGCTTATCAAAAATCCAAATACCACATAAGTCTATTTATTTACTCTATCTGCATGTACATTATGCATGAATTTATGCATACCATGTTTGTTTAGAAACCCATGGAGCCAGAAGAGGGCTTTGGTTCCCTGGAACTGGAATTTGTGAACTGCTATGTGGGTGCTGGGCATCAAACCCAAGCCCTCTGAGAGAGCAGCAAGCACGCCTAGCAGCCAGTTTCCTTATTTTCCTATCAGCGAAGAGGCATGGGCACAGTACAGCTGAAGTATCTCTGACAACAAAGAGATCTTAGTATTTGAGATGGTCTATAAGTCTGAACGTTCATTTCAAAACCAGCAAATAATTTAGCAATAATGTATCATTCAGCATCGTTTGCTTACCACGTACAAGGCCTGGGCTAAACCCCAGGGAAGGCTAAAATAGACTAAATAGGTGATTTAATGTGTGATTATGAATATTTTTCTACTTCTCAAATTTTAAAAATAATGTAATAAATATTTAGTATCCTACTTAATAACTACTGTTTTCATAACAAAAAGAAAATTTGAGTTAGCAATTGGCTCACAACAATTACACTCAGCATATCTGGTCAAGAACAAAGTTCCGTCAATTAAAATTTTATTCTCTTTGTTCTTTAAAAAAAAGAAAAGCCAGGCATGCTAACACATGCCTGTGATCTCAGAACACAAGAAGGTAAGGTAAAAGAATCCATATTTAAAGCCAGTCTATCTACTTAGAACCGATTTTAAAAACCCACGTGCTGGCCCAGCATAGTTCAGGGGCACAAAAACCTGCTTAGGATGTACAAGAACATGGGTTCAAACCCAAGCACTACACACAGAAAACAGAAACAAAGGGAAGAGGGAAGAAGTGAGGAAGGAAAAGAGAAACTGAGAAAGTGTGAGATGATGAGAGAGAGACTGGGCTTCAGAGCAAAATGCCCGCCCTCCCTCCCTCACACATACACACACACACACACACACACACACACACACACACACACACACACACACACACACACACTCCTTTAATGTAATACCAAACAGCTGAATCTCAAATTACCAATACATGAAATTATGAGCCATTTTAATTTCTTACTAGACAGTGGTTTTCCCATCAGTATAATCACTTAAACTATATCATTTATCAGTCAGCCTAATTCCTAAATTGATATAAAAACTTAGAAAGCTGTTCATAAAAAATCAAGTTCTGTTATTCTTCAGGGATTCTTTCTGAATGGCAAAAAGAAACTCTATAATCTGCTCTAAAGGCAATGAAGTTTTCCAATGGGGAACATTAACAGGAAGTAATATAGCAAGGTTACGGCTTACCTAGAGGAAAGAATCGAGGTGTGCCGGCATAGATTTTGCCAAGGAGGACAAGCTTGAGGCTGAGAGCATGCATTCGATCTGATGAACTCAACGTTACACTGTCATTCAGTTCTGGAAAAGACATGTCAATAGAAATCACAATTGTTTTTAATGTGAAATGTTTCACTGGCTACTTAATATCCTCAACTTCAGGACTGATACTTGCAATTGTAATTAGCAGATTCTGTGCTTCTGTGAGTGTCTGATATGTATCTCACTATACAAGATTACTAGTTACAAGATTTTGAGGGACATGTTTAGGGTAATTATGAGGTGGTATATATCAAATGTACTATATACACTTTCCCTGAGCATGCTCCCAAATATTCACCAGGGACACACTGTACCTTTTCACTGTAATCTCATATCCTCTACATCCTTTCTATTTGGCAAATATAGCACATTTCCATAAAGCCTAGATACATTAGCTATGGCTAGCAGCTTCTATTATTCAGGATCACTAAGAAACATGGGGCAACGTTCCTATAACGAGGACATTTACCTTTCTCTATGATATCCTGCCAAAGTGTATGTACCAATATGGGATCTGAATACCCAGCACAATGGATGATTGCAAGTTTACACTCTGCAAGTTTAAACGGGTCAGCAAATTCCCCATAAAGCTGTGGAAAGAAATCCAAAAATTATACATTCAACTACAGGTCAGTGTTCAGAGATTAATAGTGAAATATATATTTCGATTACAAATAATCAAATATTTTATCTAAATATGATAAAATATGATGCAAGTTGAGTAGCCATCATACAAAATTCTTAAGGACAAATATTTTAAAATATGTACATATACACATGAGATACACTGGGAATAGGATCCAAGTTTAAATGTGACATTCACATGTTTCTTGTACACTTTTATAGACCAAGGGAAATTTTATGCAAAATTTTTAATAACACTCGGTGTTTTGATGATGATTTATCATAAAAAGTCACGTGTGGAATTTTCCAATTGCAATGTTGCACTAGGGCTCAAAATTTCAGCTTTGGCACTTTTCTTTTGAGACAGGGTCTCCATAAGTACCCTCAAACAGGTCTCAGAAGACATATGTGTTATTTCTTAGCTAGGAGGAGGATGCTGCTCAATCAACATCCTAGAACAAGTGTCCTCTAAATCAGGTTAAGAACCATGAGAACAATACACCTCAAGGTGTTACAGAGGCTTGGAACTATACACAGGAATGTTTAGAAGAAGGAACTGCAAGAACAGTGCAGGGCCAAAGAGTTTGGAAAGTTAAACAAAAGTAAACAACAAGGCTACAAATAAGCTGGGTGCCATGGCATATGGCTGTAATGCCAGCACATGGGAAACAAGGACAGAGGCAGAAGGACTGCCACAAGTTCAACACCAGCAGGGTTCCAGAGTGAGACCTTGTGCTTTGGGATAATGCTCTTGTACACTGTAAAGTGACAAAATGCATTTGTCACTCATATTGGTATAATAAAACACTGATTGGCCAGTAGCCAGGCAGGAAGTATAGGCAGGATGGCCAGACTAGGAGAATTCTGGGAAGAGGAAAGGCAGAGACTCAGTCACCAGTCAGCCAGCCGGGAAAGCAAGACGAGAACGCCTTACCGAGAAAAAGTACAAAGTCACGTGGCTAAACACAGATAAGAATTATGGGTTAGGGGCTGGAGAGATGGCTCAGAGGTTAAGAGCATTGCCTGCTCTTCCAAAGGTCCTGAGTTCAATTCCCAGCAACCACATGGTGGCTCACAACCATCTGTAATGAGGTCTGGTGCCCTCTTCTGGCCTACAGGCATATACACAGACAGAATATTGTATACATAATAAATAAATATTTAAAAAAAAGAATTATGGGTTAATTTAAGTTATAAGAGCTCATTAGTAATAAGCCTGAGCAATAGGTCAACCAGTTTATAATTAATATAAGCCTCTGTGTGTTTATTTGGGACTGAATGGCTGTGGGACTGGGTGGGACAGAAACTTCCATCTACAACCTTGTCTCAAAATACCAAATTAAAACTACAACCACCAAACACAACAACAGAAAACCCTGCTGGCTTTAACAGAACTCTAACACGAGGTTAACAAGGATGTCATGGTGACTGGCTTGGCAGGAGCAGCTCTACCTTTTCTAGGAGTCATACAAAGAGTCGTGTGCAGCAGCAGGAACTTATCAGTCCAGTGACAAGCTGCCAAGGGGAACTTTCTTACTTTCCCATGAAGAAAATGACACAAAAAAACCAACAGGGATTTCTAAAAACCAGGTGACGATTACAGGACTCCCGCTGGTTATTACCTTAGTGATGTCCATGAGCTCAGAATCCAGCTGAGAAATAGCATCCTGCACTGAGGAATGATGGGAGTACTGCCTTTGTAGTGTCTCTTGGATCTGAAGTTGGATCCTAGCAACCTAGTTTCAACAGAAAATGCAATGTATTAATATCTGTATAATATTCAACAGGTACTGGAAGAAATGATGTCTAAAAGTTTAAGTTTGCTAAAGTGAAGATAGCGTACTAATACAGACTTAATTGCAAGAGACTGTCCTCTCAATGTAACTAATGCCACAGGAAATAGCTGTCCAACGTAACTGCCACGAGTAACTCAATCATCATAGGCAGAAAACTTTCTAGACTGTGGACGCCATGTGACATGAGTTCACTCCAGGAAGGAGAAAGGAAGTCCGGCATGTCATGGACAATCATAGCTACGCAGTTCGGTCTACTCCTTTCATTTACTCATTAGGTCATCCAGAATGAACAATGAATGCCATGCAACCCAATGGCTGCTGAACAGTGGGGAATGTTAAAACAAAAACTAGGCATATGCTATGGGAAAATCTCCCAAATTATGGCTCTATGTCCCAACATGGTTTCCAAAAGATTAATATCCAAACACAACAATAAACATATATAAACAGAAGCATTTAGAATTAATAAGGACTACAGAACTCCAATTCACGGGGGAAGAGGAGACAGTGGTGTAACTGTGGTACTATTCTACATGACACAGACTAAGTATTATATTACTTACTTCCATTTTCTCTTCTAATTCATGAAGGAATTCACCATCTGCAGCTATTGATGAAATGGCAGTGGAACTTTTAGCACTAAGAATGGCTCGAGCAATGTATTCTAGTCGCTGTTGAAGCGAAATTTCTGTGCTGGGGGAGGAAATCCATAATTTTAGCTATGTTGTTTCTTAAGATCTGAAGATTCAAATATGTCAAGTAAGACATACTATTTTAAGACCAGACCACAATAATTAACTAATTTACATTTAAAAAAATTATTAGTTTTTTTTTTAAAAAATGGATCTAATTTTTCTTTTCTTTTCTTTTTAAAAGAAAAGTTCTCACTATGGAGACCCTGCCTGGCCTGGAACATGCATCAATCACCCTGTCTCCAACTCCAGGTGCTGGAATTATAGCTGTGTGCTATCGTGTTTGCTCAATTGTTTTAGCTTTCTAATGAGAAGTTCATAACTTTAGACAACAAATACTGATGTTTATGTAAAAAAACCTAAAATCCTATTGTTTTTTATTATCACTAGGGTATACCACATTGGAAAGCATGCTACTGGGGAAAATAGGGTTTTTTTTATTTTTATTTTACATTTTTGGTTTCATTAATAAAGGAATTTTAAGAGGAATACAAAGAAACCTGGAGACCATTTTATCAGGGCATGTAAGCTGTAAACCATGGCAGCAGCCTGGAGGAGGAAGATGAAGAGGAGAAACAGAGAAACAACTTTGCCAGTAAGCAGTCACATGAGGGGCGGGCAGGCAAATGGATCTGTGTGGCCTGGATGCCAGCCAGAGAAAAGAGGGATGACGTTCAGAGCATCTGGGAGATCAAAGCTCTGGGAAAATAGACTGTACCAAAGCAGGGGCTTCTTCAAGGATAAGTGGATTGTCTCATTAAGGGAATAATTAATTATTCCTCCCTGTCCCTAGCATATCTTCAGGAGAATTAGCTTTCCTGTGGGCTGACTCACGGGGAGAGGACTGACAGGACAACTAGCCGATCTCTTAAGGGAGAACACTTACAGTTAAATAATAAATAGTGCAAAACCGCTCATCTGTTATTGTTTCGCTTTGTTCTTTTTTGAGACAGGGTTTCTCTGTGTATCAGTCCTGGCTGCCCTGGAACTAGCTCTTGTAGACCAGGATGGCCTAGAAGTCACAGAGATCCGCCTGTCTCAGCCTCCTGAGTGCTGGGACTAATGGCCCTTGCCACCACCACTGGGCTATTAATGCTAATTCTTAATTACAAAAGGAACAAATTAACAAAGAGCTCTATTGAAAGTTGCCTTTTATTATACCAAAAATTAAGAAGGTCACTTTATACTTTGTATGTGAGGGAACTTGTGGAATTGAGTGATTACAGAGGGAAGGGAGTCAAGAAAGCTTTGGACAATCCATCACCCCTGTCAGGCCTGAGCCCCTAGACAGACTGTCTTCCTACCGGCCATAACTGAACTCTCAGCTTTCTCTTCAGGGGAGGCCACTGGAGGCTGTGCTAAGCACGTGCACTATCAGTGAGCTGCCCTCCCAGTCCTCCCTGCTAAGCACGTGCACTATCAGTGAGCTGCCCTCCCAGTCCTCCCTGCTAAGCACGTGCACTATCAGTGAGCTGCCCTCCCAGTCCTCCCTGCTAAGCACGTGCACTATCAGTGAGCTGCCCTCCCAGTCCTCCCTGCTAAGCACGTGCACTATCAGTGAGCTGCCCTCCCAGTCCTCCCTGCTAAGCACGTGCACTATCAGTGAGCTGCCCTCCCAGTCCTCCCTGCTAAGCACGTGCACTATCAGTGAGCTGCCCTCCCAGTCCTCCCCGCACACTCGGCTCTCCTCTTAGAGACCGTACCTGTGCATGTCGGCCAGTTTGGACAGGACACGGGCAGCACTGCTGAAGCTTCTGTTCTTCTCATAGTATCTCCAGAGTAAATCCATGTAGCGAACTCTATTCTGGTCCACTTTGGCCATTCGGACCAAATGTGGCTCCAGAAACGGAGAGGCAATCTAGAGGTTGTAGTTATACAAAGAATGTTGTGATCACCTATGTGCTTTCAAAGTAGAAAACAGTGCATTTTGCGCGTGTCTTCTTTTATGAAAATAAGTAAAACCGAAACCAACATCAAGAGATGAAATCATTTTCTCATTACAAATGATTTTCATTAACGTTATTAATGAAGAACTTTCTATAACACCCTAATAAAAAAATTCAGTATAAAATTCTAACTCTTTTAATGAACACTAAGAACACAGTTACTGGCTCTGAGCCCAAAAGGCACCCTTGGCACTATCAAACCCCAGGTCTCAAGTTTATAAATCAATGAACACTGATACCTGAAAAGAAGTCACCCTGGGACCCAAGAGCAGAGCCTAAATACTAACCTGGAGACTCCTACCCACAACGCTACTGTTCAAATCAGCCTTTGTTTAGCTAAACAACATTAAGGCAACAGTCTATTTTGCTCCATAGAAAAATAAATTATATTCTTAGCTTTATAATAACACTTACTTTTATATATAGGATAAAAAACTAATTTTCTATATCTACAAGAACTATTATTATGTTACTTGGAAAGATAAATTAATATAAACTTATTTACAAACACTAGTTTTACCTGTAGTAGTTTATCTGCAAGGTCAGCTTGTATTAGCCAGTTATACAGAGCAATACTAAAGAGCTCATCCTTCGATCGCTGAGCCAATTTAAGCATTTGTTCAAACTAAAATAAACAAAACAGTGAAGATTAGGATGGTTAAAGGCATTCTTGCTGGATATAACACATAGCCCCCAAACTTCTGGTGAGAAAACAGGTCGAGGGTAAGTGTCAGCGCTTTTCCCTTTCCAACACACCCCACTTCCAGAATGCATGCATTCCATTCTGTCCCTTACATGATGCCCTGCTTCTTCATTGCTCAGCATGTTGGGATCTGATGACAACACCGGAGGACCGGGTTTTTTGGGTACACTAGGAGACTGAGGAGCAGCCTTACTCTGATTCACCAGTTCCTGAAGAGTGTCTGTGATGCACTTGTAACTGTTTAATCTGAAAAAGAAAAGGTCCATTACTTCTCATCTTAGGCGAGCCCAGGATATATAAGAACCTGTGTCAATCAATCAAGCAAAACACTTATATACCTGATATAAAATTAAATTCAAAGGAAAAAACCTCCTAAGCCAAACAAAAGCACCCTGTATCCTCTATCGCTCCAATATACTTTTCAAAAGATTTGGTTAAATGTAGAAGGGCAAAACTACAAAAAACAACAATGTTTTTGCCTCAAACCAGAAACTGGAAAGGAAAGGAAGCCAGTTTTATTCTCAAATCAGGAATATAAAAAAATATAATAAAGTTTCAAAAGAAAAAATAGATAAATAAAACCCCCACAGCTGGTCAAAAATCATTTATAAAAGACAGGTATGGTGCTACATGCCTCCAGTCCTAGTATTTAAGAACAGGAAAGATCAGAGTTCGAGTACAGACTGGTTTACACACATTTCCAGTGTCCCCAGGGAAACACAGTGAGACTGTCACAGAACAAAAACATAATAAAAACCGCTTGTAAGGCCAATGGCAGCTCAGCAGATGAAAAGGAGCTTGCTATGCAAGCCTGAGGACATGTATTCAGATTTACAGACTTGTGCCAAAAAGCAGGGGTGGCCATGTCCAGGGCAGTAACTCCAGCACTGAGTGGCCCAAGGACTGCTGGCACCTGCCATCTGCCAGCCCAACTCCAGCTTCAGTGAGAAACCCTGAAGAGGAGTTCTGTGGAGACTGACAGAAAACAGGTCACATGATATCTTTCCCTGGCTTCCAAGTGTGCACATCCGTATATGCATATCACACGCAGAAATACACAAAATACTTGTGCTTTTTCAATTTTTGTAAGACTGAGATTTTTATCTCTAGAACAGAAATTATAATCCTCATTCAGGACTTGATAAAAACCAGTTCTTTTAAAGTAAGAACATAATTAAATTTTATAAGGGTTGCACTTGAAGTGTTCCTTTCCTATTTATTATTATTATTATTTTGGTTTTTCGAGACAGGGTTTATCTGTAGCTTTGGAGCCTGTCCTGGAACTAGCTCTTGTAGACCAGGCTGGCCTTGAACTCACAGAGATCCACCTGCCTCTGCTGGGATTAAAGGCATGCGCCACCACTACCTGGCTGTACCTTTTCTATATTATCAATCAAAATTTTATATAAAAAGACCTATCTCATAAAACCCGACAATCAGCCAAGGCTCAAGAACTTACCTCTCTTGGAAAGTCTGAAGACCGACAACATCTTCTTCTGGTTCTCCATGCTTATAGAAATGGAGTCCAAGACCCTGAGGATCTTTTTTCTCAGCAGCAGTAAGAGAGAGTTCCACCACACCTTCATAAAAGCGCACTGATGGAGAGAAAAGCCAACGCTTAGAGCTTACTACTAAGCTGTCAGTGTTTTTCCTTAGCAGGCACACAAGGGAACCAGAAAGTTGTATTTCTAGTAAATGTTTGCTATTCTGATGACAGCATCACAAAGGTGCTGATGCGTTTTCTTATAAAAAAAAAGGGGGGGGGCCCTAATGTATGGAAGGCAGCTATTAATGGATCCCCCTTCTTCAAAAGAACCTTTATATATAAAATTAACAGAAAGTAGTTTCAGAGAAAACAAATCATGATTCAAATCTTTGCTAACAGTCACAGTTTAACTTTTAAGATTAGTCAAAAAATTTTAGGCATGTTAAAAGTAAGTGAAACTCAGTGGTATAATTTGACAATGACCAAAATTTCAAAATCAAAAAGTCTGTATTAATAGCCAGAAACAGAGGAGGTGTGTCTAATCTCATGCTTGAGAGGTGCTCAAGGCTACCCTTGGCTGGCTACAGGGCACTCAAGGCCAGCGTGAGTCAGACGAGACTGTCTCAAACATAAATAAGCACTTGCCGCACATGTTCAGGTGCTACTTTGGATCTCCAAAGACAAGAAAAGAAAATCTACACAATTCAAAGTATCCTCAGCCATGGATGCCAGAAAATCCGCATTTGGGAAGACACTCTCACCCTGCTGTATGGCAATCGTGCCGAGTTGAGAAAAGGATACCAAGAGCAGCTTGCTTCTCACCTTGCCTATACTGAGCACAGACACTGGGGAGGTCGACTTGGTTGCTGATTTTTTGATATTCCTTCAGAGATTCCCTTAACATTCTTTCTTTTTCACTCTTATTTTGAACTTGTCGGGATCGCTGAAGAAGCTCATTTGCCTAGAGAGATGACAAAAGCTTACAAAGGGACAAAATCAAGTAGGCAGATGATGCTGTCTTTGTAGTCTGTCTAAATTTACATGTGGTATATTATTATTTGAGATAAAAACTCTACAAACTTACTTAATTTTAGGAAGAAAAGTTTTTGACCAAAAAAATCCTAGCTAAGTCTTAATTCCTCTGCTAACTATGTTAAGTCAGACAGTTCTGTCTGGGAATGCTCTTGCCTAGTCAGTACATTACTGGTCAGCAGGCAGTTCATCATGTGACACTTAGTTATTTTTTTTCACCTGTAGGGAAGGATCAATAAGAATTGCCTCATTAACTTTGATTCACTCCAGATTTACTAAAAGTCTTAATGATTTTCCTTACTTTCTATGAAGAAAACAAATTTCTTAGTGGATAAACTTTCTTAATTTCTAAATTAGGTTATTTTCCTTAATTCCTAACCTTTGTCTTTTTTTAAATTTATGTGTATGGGTGTTTTGCTTGCATGTATGTCTGTGCAGCATGCATGTTCCTGATGCCCATGGGTGTCAGAACAGGGTGTCAGATCCCCCGGAACTGGTATTAAAGACAGTTGTGAGCTGCCGCGTGAGTGCTAGAAACTGAACCTGGTCTGCTGGAAGAGCAGTTAGTGCTTTTAATCACAGATTCATCTCTCCAGCCCTATGACCTTGGACTTTTAAAACATTGCCTAAAAATACTAGCAAAGACTTTTCTATATATAACACTTAAAGAGCATATATGTGTTTTTAAGAAATCATGTATTTCAATCCCCTCTTAGTTGAGGATTCTAAGACCGGAACATACTAAGAGATAGCCCTGAGGTCATATATGGAAAACCACGAGTTCTCCAAACCCTTCACCACACTGACACTCATCTATAAAAACACTCGAGAACACAGTGAAGCACCTCACCTTAGAACAAACTGCATCATCCGTGCTGTACAGAAGAGGGCAGATGTCCTGCAGGTGTAAACTAATGCCATCCACAGCTGCATTGTCTCTGATGTAGCAGCTGATAAGAGAAGCAATTAATGCACCAGTGAGCTCTTTGTCTCTGATCACCAGATCCTTAAAGGTGGTGATCTTTAGCTGCTCCTGGAATTCCTAGAGTGAGAGAAAGCCTTTCATCAAAACCATAGAAATACTAAATAGAAATACTCACAAATTGAAACTTCTTTTTCTTTCTTTTTTGTTTGTTCGTTGTTGCTTTCGCTTTTGAGACAGGGTCTTACTAGGTAGCACTAGCTGGCCTGGAGCCTATTATAAAGACCTGGCTGGCAGAATACAACACACAGAATACCGTCTCCTTCTCCCAAATGTTGGGATTACAGGCCATGAGCCAAAAAGCTTAGATTTCATTAGTAAGAAAAGATCCCTTACATTCCAGTAGACTAATCTGAATGAGAAAATGGGCTGAGTGCACAGCTGAGTCATAAGGCCACGGTTCAGTTCCCAGCACTTAAGTCATAAGGCCACGGTTCAATTTCCAGCACTTAGTCATAAGGCCACGGTTCAATTCCCAGCACTGACAAAGAAAATACAATAAATCACTGATACACAGCTCTGCAAAGAATTGCAATAAAACACATAAAAGTTGGAGGTAACCTTCAGTAGGTCTAATTCAAACCTCCGACTTTATATATGAGAAAAATCGAGCCAAGGCAGAGTCAGTGCTAGTACCAGAACACTTTCTTTTGGAAGCTGGCAAAAAACAACCACTAGGCCACATTTTAAAACTCTGACTAGAAGCCAGGTGGTGGAATTTCTGGCTAAAGCTGGGTGTGGTGACTCACACCTTGAATCTCAGCACTTGAGGTAGAGGCAGGCAGATTTCTGTGAGTTCAAGGCCAGCCCAGAGTACTACTGAGTTCCAAGACAGCCAGAGTTACAAAGTGAGATTCTATCTCAAAAAAGCCAAACAAACAAAGAAGATTCTGAGCTTTCATTTACTTTTCCTAAATAATATTAGGATTCTAACATTAAATGCAGGAATTTGACCAGCATTTTGAACAAATTTGCTTGCTAAGATAGAGTTCAAAAGGGTAAAGTCATTTATAGTCCAGTAAGTTATTTTACAGGAATGTATTTTCTTAAATTTCAACAAAAATATCAATAAAAATGGCAAGTTTTGGGACAAACACCTAGTTTGCATTCCCCGAGAAAATAATTGACAATGGAAGGAAAGCAAGCTCTCAAGACGGATCACAGACGACAGGTGTGGTGAAAAAGGACCTGCCCTGAATTTACAATCCGACAAAATTCAGATGGCATGGAAAATAAGATAGCTTTCACCAACTGAATATGAGTTTTAAATTGTAAAAAGGGGAAAACAAAAAACCATGCTAAAAATAAGAAAACAACAACAACAACCATAACCACTCTCTGGGCGCCCATAGAGAGACCCAGGGTGTAACTATTTCACTTGAAATGCTGCTAACAGCTGAAAAGGCAGCTCAGCAGTCAGGCCAGTTCCACGGAATCTTGATACCTTCCTTGGGAAGCACCAGACAGGCATGGGGTGCTGTTATATACATCCATGTAGAACATGTATCCACATCAATTTTTCTTTCTTTTCTCTCGCTCCTTTTTTTTTTTTTTTTTTTTGAGTTGGAGTTTTCTGTACACAGCTCTGGCTGTCCTGGAATTAATTCACTACAAATGCCAAGCTGGCCTACAACTCACAGAGATCCTCCTGCCACAGCCTCCAAGTGCTGGGACCAAAGGTTTGCACCACCACATCTGGCACACATAAACTTCTTAAAACAACGACAACAATAATCAAAGTGAAGACTAAAGCTCTTTGGGTATCAAACAACCCCAAAGGACAAACCCGCCTCACCTTCTGAAGTTCTCCTACAATGACAGTAAACTGATGTTCACAAAGGAGCTTCCACAAAGCCAGGGCCTGGTAGGATTTCCTAACCAGCTGCTGGATTGCCTGAAGTGAAATCTTCTCGCTCAGTTGTGCCTCTGATGACAAAACACAACTAATGAAATATGACAGCGGGTGAACTGTTGTCTGATGTACATAAAACACAGCCAAGAGTGAAATTCCCACATTTCTCCCTCCTTCACCACAAGCAACAATTACCACTGCTTCATATTTTCATCCTCAGGAAATACATTTGTGTGTATACACATGAAAAACAATTGCATATGAAAAATAAAAACACTGCAGTGTGTTTGTCTCGTGTTCTGGGTATGCCGCATTTGAAGGGTCCCAGCCAGAGGACGTTTGGACTACTTCACACATTGCCACTGAAACAACGGTAACTTAGAAGGCCTTCTGGAAGGCACCACCATGGTCCTCAGGACCAAGTTTCTCAAACCCTACATTAATATACTCTAGTACATTATTAAACTCAGTCAGTCAAGATAATTTTGCCGTATCTTTTAAATAAGTAGGATACACCAAAAGGGACAAAGTGGATAAACATTATGTATTGTGTATAATATTAATACAACAGAATGTTATTCAATCTGAAACTGGAAATTCTAACACATCCTACAACACGAATGTATGTAAAGACTGTATGTTAAGTGAAGTAAGCCAGTAATAAAATGAAGAAAACTGCTCATACCAAGTACCCAAAAGAAGTTTAAGGACAGAAGACAAAAATAAACTGGTAGGTGCCATGAACTGAAGACAGGGAAAAAAGGAATTGCTGTGTGATGGTTACACTGAATTTCACTACTGAATGATGAAAAGTTCAGGAGAGGCACACCGGGAACAGTTGCTCAGCGATGTGAGTATACTGAAGATGCTCGACTGTCTACGTCACAGGGACTCCGGGGCCAAAGCTGAGCACGGGTATTCCACAGGAATACATTCAGAGACACGGGAATCAATGGATACTCCCAAACCAGCGATCACCCAGCCGGCCCCGACTGAACTCAGTCACAAGGAACTGGGCTGTGTGTGGGAGTTTGACTAGAGTGGAAGGGAGGTAGGAAGGAGGGAGAGTGGAAGCAGAATGCATATACATGTTTGAAGTTGTTGAAAACTGAATAAAAAAATAACTAAAATGGTCAGCTTTATGGTCAATGTATGTCACTGTGATGAAGAAACTCAGAGTGTATCATGCCTTCTGGTGGCAAAGAAGCACAAAATTTTGAAGTATATACTTTCATATACTATGAAGTAAAGCTAAATTATGGAAATAAACAATTTCCATGCTACTTGATTTTTACAACCACAAAGATGGCACTTTAATAATAATAATAAGTTTGTGTTTTCAGACATGTTCACTCTGAGAGCCCATTGTTTCCTATTTAGGTAGTGCAACTTTTTGGTGGGGTCACGTGTGTACTGACCACAAGAAATAATTTACCATGAAACTTCCTCTGCAGCTCTTGTTGCATTTGCTGGGTGTTTCCATTCTCAGGACGCATGAATCCTACCAGCCTCTGCTGCACTTTGGCCGTAGTACTGAAACAGAAAACAGAGTGTGAGTTTGACAGCGTCACTGGGGTATGTAAGGTCTACAGTTCTCTCTGTCTCTCTTCCCCTGCGTGTGTGCAGTTTTAACTTTGTCTTTTAGTAAAACGAGACTGGGCACAGCCCGTGCACTAGCATAAAAGTGAACAATTGGCAGTTACTAAAGCTACAGTGACTGAGGGTCAGTCTTTACAGTCAGCAAGTTAAAACATGTTTTTATTTCTGAACATTAACTAAAAATATTGCCTGCTCATGCAACTTTTTCAAATGCTATTATTGCTGGATGCAGAAGTCACCAAGTAAGCAAATACAAGAGATAACCACATATTTGAAGACTGTAATATGCCAAAAATGCACTGAAAAACAAACAAAACGAAGAAATACCAAACAAGATTCACAACAAACACTTAAGAATCTAGACAGTTCACAGCAGTTTTTTGAAGAATTTCAATAATATCTTAAGGTTTTTTGTTTTGTTTTTGAGACAGTGTTTCTGTGCAGCCCTGTCAAGTCCTGGAACTCTGTAGATCAAGCTGGCCTTGAACTCAGAGATCTGTATGTGTCTGTCTCCCAAGTGCCTAGAATAAAGGTATGCACCACCGCCACCTGGCCTTAAAAAAAAAAAAAACACAGCAAGTTTATAAGAACATTGGCATAGTTTAGTGTCCAGCTGTCTATCAGAGAGCTATGAATACTCCACCAACGGTGGGTCTGCTTAACTTAATTCAAAAATTTATTCGTAGGCTTGTTAAACCGTATCACAAGAGCTGGGTGCCATGAAAAAAGGAACAGTTGTCAAAAAAAAGAGCACTTGGATTTATAACATGGCTAGAAAGAACAGACACTATTTAAAATAACATGTCTGGGCTGGTAAGATAGCTTAATAGGTAACAGGGCTTGTTGCCGAGTCTGATGACCAGAAGTCACACCACATGGCGGAAGAAGAACCAATTCAGGCACCTTGTACTCAGGACTCCACACAGATGCCGTGGTATACACCCGTCCCACCCACACAACTCCACATAAAGATCATTTTAAAAAACAGAGAAACAGTAACATAGAAATGAACAGAGTCTTTCCTAACATTATGGAAACAATTAATCCAAGCACACACACAGACATTGCCTATTTCCCTGGAGGTAAAATACCAGGCCGAGTCGCTGTGAGAGAATATAATGACTGTACGGCATAGGCCTAATATTTCAACACAATACAATGGGAAACAAAGTGAATATCTAGGCCTGTATTTCAGTAGTGGAGTAGCATGCCTACCATGCGCAAGGCCCTGGGTTTCATCTCTGTGCCTCAAAGAAAAAAGAAAAAGCATCCTTCATACACAATAAAAAATGAATAAATAAGTGTGTTTCTTACTTTGGATTTCCTAGTGGTCCTCCAGAAAACTGGGAATTTCTGTCTAGAAATTCCTGCAAACCCTTCAGTTCCTGTAGCACAGACTCCAGCAGCTGGCTGGGCACACTGCTTTCAATCTGTAAGAGGGAGAGTTTCCAAAAGTTTAAAGACATAGAAAATGTGCATGCATAAAAAAGTACTCATTAGAGTCAGCACTGAATATATACAGTTTAGTTGTGAGCTACACTATGTTTATAAACAGTACAGTTCTTAAGTCCATTCAGTATCCAGTTAGCCAAAATAAAGGGCAAAGAAGGTTACCCGTGAACTTCCTCTCCTGTTCTTTTAACATTAACATGTAATTTAGGTGCAAAAAAACACAAATATTAAGTGAACTTCTTAATTACTTTCCACATTTCTGTGGTCATTGTTCAGATCCCAGTACAGCACATTAACAACACCTACATCCTCATGGCCTTTTCTGGCTATTAATCAATCATCCTGTCTTCAAGGAATCCTTCTTCCTACTATCATTATCCATTGATTCAGCCAATTCTGAAGTGCATACAATTACGATGTAAAATAAAATGTATCTTAATAGAAGATTGAGTTTTAATTCTAGCAGTTGGGAGGCAGAGGCAGGTGGATCTCTTTAGACTAAAGGCCAGTTTAGTCTTCAAAGTGAGTAGTATACAGAGAAATTGACTTGAAAACCAAAAAAATCCATCCCCCCAAACAAAAACAAAAACATCCAAAAGCAAACAAACAAAAACAAAAAGAAAGGTGAACTCTAAAAGAGCATCACAATTCGGGTCGGTGGTGCAGTCAGTACATGTGGGCAATCCTAGTACTGGAGGCTGTAGCAAAAAAAACCCACAAATCAAAGTCAGCTTGAAATACACAGCAAGACCCTGCCTTGAAAAACAACAACAACCAGATGGAAAAACAGAACACAAAGAAAAGTAAAGGAAAAATTTTCCTGTCTGTTGTGATGAGAAAGCTCTGTAAGGTATTTAAAGCAATGTGAGAAGGGTGTGAACGCAGGCTAAGCAGTGCTGAGATTATGAGAGTCTAGCGTACATGCCAAGAAGTGAGAACAGATGGGGAGACTGAATATGAGGCTGACTCTTTGACCCTCACAACAGCTTTGAGAAAGAGACAGTTCATTTCACTTTGCAGTAGAGTAGCAGGCTGGAAGTATTAAAAACCTTAGTAAGTGACAGGGACAAGATCCAAACTAGAGAGAGAGCAGATACCTGCAACATTAAGACACATGAAATACTACCTACTGACATCATCTACTGGTTCCATGCAAACAAGGAGATGGAGATGATACACAGAAACTTACTGCAGTGATCTCCCTGCTGGAACTCTTGAATACTCTTTCAACAACTAAGCTAGCATCCCAAATATTTCTGGAACAAAAAGTATTTTAATTATTATACTGTAAATGAATGCAACGTTTTATTACATGCAGTTACTTTTCGTAGGAACATAATGCTCTAATCACTTTCAAACTTAGCAACTACTTACTATGTTTCAGTGGAAAACGGAGCTGGCGAGCTAGCTGGTTCAGCAAGAAAAGACACTTACTTGTAGTACAAGCCTAGTGGCCTGAATGCCATCCCCTGAGCTCACATGAAGGGGAAGGAGAGAAATGATTTCACCAAAGAGCCCTCTGACATCCACATGTACATTGTGGCATGTCCTTATCCTCCATCATGCATGGACACCAAACTTTCAAACATAACATCCCTACTACTCCAGAATGAGTTTATTAAATGAAAGCCTACTAAAGAAAAGTTCAGTGGTTAAGAACACGTGCTGCGGGCTGGAGAGATGGCTCAGAGGTTAAGAGTACTTCCAGAGGTCTTGAGTTCAATTCCCAGCAACTACATGGTGGCTCACAACCATCTATAATGAGATCTGGTGCCTTCTTCTGGCCTGCAGGCATACATGCAAACAGAACACTGTATAAATAAATAAATCTAAAAAAAAGAAAAAGAAAAGAACATGTGCTGCTCTTGCAGAGTATCTAGGTTCAGTTCCCAGCATCTACATGACAGCTAACAACAATATGTAACTCCACTTTCAGGATATGATGCCTTCTTCTGGCTTCCATAGTCACCAGACATACACGCAGCGCACATACATATACATGCAGGAAAAGCATTTATATACATAAAATAAAAATTGTAATACACATATACACGTATTTATCTCAACATGTAACTCATTATGTATAGAGAGACATGGCAGCTAATTAGAAGTTAAGGGAGAACTACAAGGGCCACCATCATTCATCCTTCCCTCTACCTGTTTCCTCTGCAGGATGACTTCCATACCCGTCCTTAAAGGGACGGAGGCTGCCCCCCACCTTTTGAATCAAGGCTGGCCAGATAAAGCAGGACAGAGAATGGCACTGCTGTAAACAGAGGCACTGACAGGCTTTGCAAGTTTCTACCTTCTCCTGCAACCCTGCCACTAGCTTGACTGTCATACTGAAGGATGAGACCATACAGAGAAAAGAATTGTGTGGCCATTTCACACCAGTAGATAAATGGGCCTCGAAGCATATAGAAAAACAGCCAAGATAAATAAAACTCTTTCTACTGTCGCGTCTGATTACATATGTAAGACCAGACCTCTAGCTGAAATCTACAAACAGGACGCTCTATGAGGCTAGTTATTAATATGTATGAAGATGTAAGCTGAGGCTATATGCACAGAAATAAAACAACGAATACAGCTAAAGGGCTGAGCAATGCAAAAACAATCTTAATCAGTGGATGGGCGTAAAAAAAACAAAACTCACTAAGTAATGTCCCAAATATAGATTTAAGAATATGTCACTGGGGCTGGAGAGATGGCTCAGAGGTTAAGAGCACTGGCTGCTCTTCCAGAGGTCCTGAGTTAAATTCCCAACAACTACATGGTGGCTCACAACCATCTGTACTAAGATCTGGCGCCCTCCTCTGGTTTGCAGGAAGAATGTTGTATACATAATAAATAAAGGAGGGATGGTAATTATAACAGGATATACACACACACAAACACACATACACAGAATATTTAGAATTAAAAAAAAAAGAATACGTAACTACTGTAAATAAGACAAAATGGGACAATAGTAGTCTACAAAATACTTACCCCATGATTCGAGAAAAGTAAATGCAAATACCATTGTGTTTTCCTGAGTACACAATCTCTGGTCCAGTCAAACCACCCATGCTTGTAGCCTGCATTGCTGGGTTTCCCACAGCATACATTGGAGTTGACATGGTAGAAGGCTGAGCACCTGCACACAGAGAAGAAAGTCTCTTAAAAGTAAAGCCTAGGGCCAGGCAGTGATGGTATACGCCTTTAATCCCAGCACTTGGGAGGCAGAGACAGGTGGATCTCTGTGAGTTCGAGGCCAGCTTAGTCTATACAGTGAGTTCCAGGACAGGCTCCAAAGCTACAGAGAAACTCTCAAAAAGCCAAAAAAGTAAATCCTAGGTTTACCGTTGGGGCTCATGAACTCCAGCTTACTACTACTATTTTGCTAAATGGACACAGTATCAAACAGCACTCTAATCCACATCTCTGTCTCCAAGGATCAGTGAGGCTCTCAGACCTCATCAGAGAAGATTCCTTGTGTCACAAATGGTGGCTAATTAAGAAATTCACTGAGGTTGAAATGCAGAGCATAAGTTCCTGTGGATCTTTAGTCACAATGGGACACCTATATCACAGCCCAACGCCACCCCACCACCAGAAGGCACAATGTGAGAGGGGGTGTAAGACTGTAAGAACCAGAGGTCAGAGAGGAACATGGCAGGACTGCTACAATCACGAGCTCACTGTAGGGCTGGCTAGACAAGAGCAAACCAGTCAGCATTCCAACATGGAAGAAGGGCTCACAAGTCTCTACCATAGCTGAGCAGCTATAACAGTTGATGGCTTCTGGCTGTTAAGGGTTGGTATGGTCCTTGTATGCTACCGTGAGTTGCCCATGTCCATTAGGATGTAGACAGAGGAGAGGTTGAGGAGTGGAGCTTTGGGACAGTAATTCTGGAAGGAGTTGGGGTTAAATATGCTCAAGCATACCATGCATGTATGAAATTCCCAAATTAATAAAAAGTTTTTAAAAAAGAAATCTGAAATGTTTAGAAATTTCAATAATCCATTTGGTTTATCTGGACAAAAAAGGGAAATATTTAAAGATAATGGAAGAAATAGATAGACATTTCATTTTGTTTGATAAAAAAGGGTATATTTGTGTAGTTGTTGTTTTTACCTTTACTCTTTTGGGGGCCCGCCACCCAGCTCCCAAACAAATCACACACAGAGGCTCATTCTAACTTATAAATGCCGGCCTTAGCTTGGCTTGTTTCTAGCCAGCGTTCCTCAACTTAAATTATTCCATCTACCTTTAGCCTATGGGCTTTTTTCTTTCTCTGTTTCTGCATATCTTTCTTTTACTCTTACTCCGTGTGTGGCTGGGTAACTGGCCCCTAGCATCCTCCTCTTTCTCTTGTCCTAGATCTCCTATCTCCCTTCCCAGATTTCTCCTCTTTTTGTTCTCTGCCTGACAGCCATGCCTATCCTTTCTCTTGCTCTGATATTGGCTATTCAGCTCTTTATTACACCAATCAGGTGTTTTAGACAAGCAAAGTAACACAGCTTCACAGAGTTAAACAAATGCAACATAAAAGAATGCAACATGGGCTGGAGAGATGGCTCAGAGGTTAAGAGCACTGACTGCTCTTCCAGAGGTCCTGAGTTCAATTCCCAGCAACCACTTGGTGGCTCAAAAAAATCTGTAATGAGATCTGGTGCCCTCTTCTGACATGTAGGTACACATGCTAACATAACACTGTGTGTATTACAAATAAATCTTTTAAAAGGTAACATATCTTTGCATCATTAAACAAATAAATGTTTCATAGCATAAACAAATATTACACACCTTAAAATAATATTCTATAACGGACTTGAACTGTTTTTTTCAGCTAAACTTTCACATGTAGGCAAGGCAGGATGAAAAAAAGAAAACTTGAAATCGCTGTTTCTAATGTTGGAGAGAAAAAGAACACAGTCATCAGGACCCAGTTAATCCCCATATGCCAGTGAGAGGATGCCACCCTGTTACAGGAGTTCCTAAGTGAGGCGTTGATAGTCAAATGCGAAAACTAGCTTGGATGCCACTCTGTCAGTGAGTACAGGGTGTGTGCATGTGACCACAGACCAAACAAGATTGTAAGTGTGTATCTGGGCTGCCAGGGCATCCTTGGTTGTTGTTCCTGTTTACCAGTCTCTCTTGGGCCTGGAACTCAGCTAGCAGGTCAAGCTGGCAGGCCAGGCAGCTCTCCCAGTCTGGAAATGACAAGCACTCATCACCATGGTAGCTGTTCCATGGCTGTGAAGACCGGACTCAGGTCTTCATGTCCATGGGAAGCAATTCTATCACCTGAATTATCTCAGCCTCTTTCTTTCTTTTTTTTTTTTAAGGAATTAGGCAATTTAATCTTCTCAATATAAAATATTAAAAACAATAATTAATAATGTTAGGTCTTCAAAGTGAACAGAAGTAAAAAGCCAGAACATAGAAAATAAGTACCATGGGACGGTGTCCCCAAAGCTGATGGATTTGGGTAGACACCACCACCAGGAACAGGAGAACCTGCAAGGGAAAAAGAGAATAGAGATCTGTCAAATACTTTCTCAATGCTAAGTATCTGATCCAGACTATGTAAGGAAGCTACTATGCGTGTGACTAACACTGCCTATCATAGACAAGAATCAGACACATCCTAATTTCAGCTAGTCAGCACTTGTCAGCATCTGGAAGTCAGTATTTGGAAGACAGAGATACGAACTTTCTTATTACTTGATTATTCATCTCTTCCTTCTTTGTCTTTTCTTTTTTATCTCTTTCTCTTCGAATACTAAATAAACTCTGTAAACACTACTAGTTAAAATTTATAGTGCTTCTTAGTATTCATTAAAGACTCAATATTGTAAGGTGTGGTAACAGCACACACTTTTAATTCTAGCACTGGGAGACAGAGGCAGAGCAAATATGAGTTTAAAGGCAGCCTGGTCTACATAGCAAGTTCCAGGCTAGCCAAGGCTACATGGAAAGATTCTCAAAACAAAACAACAAAAAACCAATACCAAACAAACAAAACTAGATTCAACAGTAACTATCTAGACTTATTCATTACTAATACAGATACTAAGACTAATACTAAAAGAACAACAAAACTCTCTATTGCATAAAGTATGTCATCATTTTAAAAATATAACCCAAGTTTCAGTTTAATGTTCCATACTCACTTGAATACATTGGCGACCCCAGGATGGGACCAACATTACTTGGAGTGGGAAGAGTAGCTGGAAATCTCATCTGTGCTTCACCGCCATATCTGTTTGTGTGACAAAAGAATGACTTATTAACTCATGCTCTTGTAACTGGGACAAGCTGGGATGGATAACTCCTGCTCCTTTAGTTTATTTATTTAATGGCAGACATTTTAAGGTATGGTGCCAGCAGAGAGTTATACCTAGCATAATTTTTCAATTAATGTTGACTTGAAATTGCAACCAGGAAATTAGAGGGCCGCTACTAATGTCTAAACACATTACAGATATGTAGCGAGTAATTTACTTATTGAAATGACAAAGTAATCTCTCTGATAGAATATGATTAGCTGTAAATTTCAAAATGTTTTTTTAAAGATTTGTCTTTGTGTATGCCTGTGCATCACGTGCACCTTGCACATGGAGGCTACAGGAAGGGGTCAGATCCCTGGGAAACAGAGTGACAGAGAGTGTTAGCTGCCATGTGGGTGCTGGGACTGGAACTTGGATCTTTTAAAAGGGCAGCCAGTGCTTTAAATTCCTTTTCCATCACTCCAGCCCTAAACATTTAAAACATATACAGTACACTCACACTTCAAATTCTCAGAAATATTTTACAAAAAGAAAACCTCTGAACGCCGGTGCAAAGGTTAGTGGAACAGTGCTTAACTAGGAAGGATGAGTTCTGGTTTAATCCCAGCATTCAGAATCCCTCAGGGCCAGTGATACACGTGAAACAGAACTGGTTATGTTTGAGGAAGAAAAAAGCATGGAGAGAAGTGACTTCAGTGAAAAGTGCAAAACAAGACCAAAAGTCAATGAAAACCTAGAGAACAGTAACGCACGCCTTCTGCCAATCAGCCTGTTCCATCAGCATTATAATTTTTCTTATAATGAATTTGAATAATTTGCCTAGTTCCTGTACTCAGCACCCACATGGTAGTTTCGCCACAGGAAATGCATTGCACTCTTCTGGCTCACAAAGGCTTTGCATGCACGAGCTACACAGACACATGCAGTCAAAACACCCATTCACAAAAAGTAACATAATTAATAAAAAAAGTGGCCTAGGCTTAGCAGGTTTAAGATCCTAGATTCAATTCCAGTACCACCAAATACTCAAACAAAAAACAACCAACCAAAAGAGTAGGTCTTTGGCTGGAGAGAAGACTCAGCGGTTAAGAGCACTGGCTCCTCTTCCAGAAGTCCTGAGTCCAATGCCCAGCAACCACATGGTGGCTCACATCCATCTCTAGAGGGATCTGATGCCCTATTCTGGCATAAAGGCATACATGCAGACAGAGCACTCATATATATATATAAAATAAATAAAATAAAATCTTTTTAAAAAGCAAGTCTTCCATATAACAATATTTCGCAATATTTTTAAGGTAGTTGATGGACGTTTTGGGACTAAGAACGTAGCTCAGAGGTCGAGTGTTTAGGGCTTGTATAGCATGGGTAAAAGGCCCTATGTCCTACTCTGGGAATGGACTCCAACAAAGAAGTGGCTCATTACATAAACAAACACACACACATGCATGCATGCACACATGCACGCCATCCCGACGAGTACCTAAAAAATGCCCGTGTAGCCCAAGCAGACACTTCTCTATCACAGGCAGCAGTGGAACAAGCAAGGATAAGGCAAGTTGCACAAGCTTGGTCTTCCTGTAAGGAAAAATTAAAGACAAACCCAAAGTTGGAGCAAGTGTTCAACAAATACTTGCTGATGTAATAAAATCAATCAATAAAGCAAACAGCCCAGATTTAAATTTTAGCTCAGGCACAGTATTAAAGATGCATTCTCTTTATTAAGGTTTGATCAACTGTTACTCTTTATCTTTTATTCTAGTAATCTATCCTCCTAATTTTAAGAAATTATCAATAAGAGCCAACATTATTGAGTATCTACCATGTATTAGGCACGATTTTTAGAAGCCAGTATAACAGTCCTTATAGCACAGTACACAAAAAGTAAAAACTAAAACTAAACTAAGTGTAGTGAATATAAGCTTCTCATTCCAGTTTTGGAATATTTTCAGCAGGTAGTTTGAATCCTGGGTCTGAGCTTTAATTAGACAGTACTAATTTTAACTAAGCCTTCTCAGATTTAAATCTACCAATTAAGTTATGGCCATTATCTACTAATGTCTTCACATTTCACTTCAACTGTGCTTGGAACACACAGTACATATGCACGCTCATAAAGTAATGCCTGGCATGTTTAGAAAAAATTTACTAGTATACCTTAATAAGGATTTGTCAAAATCAGAGGATAAATCTGGAGAAGCCCTGTGACATTACTACTTTCAGTATCAGTTCATATACGCTAATTCGAGTACAAAAGAGAACAGAAAATCTGGTTATTACAGTGTTTTACTTCCAATTTACAAAGAATTTTGACAGCCTTATTGCTTCCTTATTTAAAATATCACACTACCGGGCATAATTACCTGATGTAATTTGAAGAATCTTTCAATCTCCTCTCCATCTCCACCCACGTTACTCACAAGCAGATGTCTCAGCTGGTCCACAGGTCTAAGTTTGTGAAACATAAGACTACCCTGAGAAGTCAACAGTGAGAGAGAACATGAGTACGCCATTGGCAGGCCTGACTGGCGGAGGGCTGGAGAGGTAGCTCAGGGGCGGAGCTCTAGCCTGGCATGCACAGCCAGTGATACACACAAAAGCCTGGCCGTTAGCACTTGACTGCTGCCTTGTTTAACAATAAGCTACTCCAACAATACAAAAAAACAAAAACAAAACCAGGCAAGATTGCCACAACAATCAATCTATATCCAATTTTCATATCTACAAAAAATTAATAATCTTGCCCCTCTCATGCTGCTCCTCAAATCAGAGAATTAGTTAGATTATTCATATCATTATTATATGTTGGCACATATGTCTATTCATAGAAAAAAAGCTGGATCCTTAGCCATCCATTAACCAGGATACATTCCAAACAGACCCAAGGTTTCAAGAACAAAATTATAAATGTACTAGAAAAACATGAAAGTTTTATTTTTTAAATAAATCTCAAGCAGAAAAAAAAATAGTTCAGCACAAAACAAATTCTAAAAAATAACTGTTATTGACTACTTGAAACTTGTCTGTACGAAAAAGTTTTCAATAAAGAGTTAAATCACAAATTAAGAAAATAATGAGAGGCTGGGCAGTGGTGGCACACACCTTTAATCCCAGCACTTAGGAGGCAGAGGCAAACGGATCTCTTTGAGTTTGAGGCCAGTCTAGTCTACAGTGCAAATTCCAGATTTGCTCCAAAGCTACACACACAGAAATCCTATCTCGAAAAATCAAAAGAGAAAGATAGGAAGAAAATCATGTGAAACTAAAACGCAAAACTTAGTTTCTTTGACATATACATCTTGAGCCAATAAATGAAACAGACAGCTCTATAGAAATGGTCAAACAGTGTCTCCCCTAATCCTCGGGACAGATTACAAGAACCACCTCCACCCTGAGATGCTTCTAACTGTGCATAATACCAGAGCAGGGGTATGGCTCAGCGGCGCTGTGCTCACTAGCATGCAGGAGTTCCTGGGTTCAGCTGTCAGCACTGCTATGAGAAGAGGCCTTTTGTATACTTCACAGAGCCTCCCTTGCTTGCCTCTATGGTTGGCAGATATACACGTACCTGTGCCGAGAGGAGAACGAATTTCTTTGGCGGCAACATGTGCTGCTGGACGACAACTGGCGAGTCAGTGATTGGGATATGGTCTTTATTTAAAGGTGTAATGATTTTATCTACTTTTAATTCATCTATTGCAGAAAGAGCCCAGGAGTGACCATCAACCCGTGTTGTCATCTATGGAAAAGAAACACATCGCTTTCATATTTTGTTGAAGTCACAGATGCCAAAGCTTCTAGGACACAAAACCTACAAAAAAAAAACCCAAAACAACCAAAGAAGCCTCCCTAAATTCAGCACCATGGGTATCTTCCATATATATTTAGCTTTTTACCACACTATTCTTTTCTTTCTATATGAAATCTGTCTTTTTCGTTATTCCTTCCTTTTTTTGAAGACGCTGTCACTATGTTCTCCAGGCTTCCTCAGACCCAGCCTCACTGCCTGTCTCCCAAGACTGGGATCACAGGTTATACACGCAGGCTTGCTAACCTCTGCAGTCTAAGGAACAAGGCCTTCGTAAGGTAGGCTCAAAGTTCTACTGCTCTATCACAGTTTATCAGCCAGAGAGCGGCCATCTAAGTTTCTGTGCAGGCATAGACTGTGTTCTCCATTGGTCTATTTCCTTCCTAAAGTAAGATCCTTTAAAATCTAAAAGTATTTTAGTATTCTAAGATATTTTAGGAAAGCAATTCAAGCACTGGAAAATGCTAAGATATACTCTTCATCCATATGCACAATACCTGTCCTCAACAACCAGAGTCTTGCTTTCTCTCTTCTTGCACATTTTTCTTCTACTGAACCATTTGAAAGTGATAGACCCAGCCCACTAAATACTTCTCCAAGCATCTCCAGAAAATAAGGATATTCCCTTAAACCATGAATCATTGTAACATGTAAAATGCTGATAAAGCCGGGTTTGGGGTGGGGGGGCATGCCTTTAATCCCAGCACTCGAGAGGCATAAATTTGAGGCCAGTTTGGTCTACAAGAACAAGTTCCAGGACAGGCTCCAAAGCTACAGAGAAACCCTGTCTTGAAAAACCAAAAGAATGTTGATACAATTCCTTAATTAATTCAATGCCCAATCTATACAAAATTTCCAAACCCACCTTTAGAAAACTTGAATTTTATCAGTGTTATGTACTCTATGTATTTGGTGGCATATATTCTTATTTTTAAATAAAAGTTCACATCTGTTTGAGAACTCAAATATTATACAAATTAAAAAATTACTTTAAAACATAGTTAAGCTGGGTGTGGTGACTCATGCCTGTAACCCAAGCATTGAAGAGGCTGAAGCAGGAGGAACACAGTCTGAGGCCAGCCAAACTACATACTGCGTCTCAGACTAGCCTGGGCTTTTGAGTGAGGCCTGTCTCAAAAGCAAAACAACAGAAAGTTAACATTTATTAGACCCTTTCTCTGTCCCAGGCAATGATCTGAGTGTTCTATGTACATGATTTCATTTAATCCCATGGCATCTTCGCAGAGAAAGTACAGTGGCAAATATTAAATCTAAGAAAATGATAGTGCCAAAAGCCAAAGCAAGCCTCCAAAGCGACATTGAGGTAAATTTGACCTTTATCCCTGTCCCCAATCAGGACTGCATCTGTATTTTTCTGAGATCAAAATTCCTATGTTTATTATGATATGAATCTTTACCAGGCTGGCCTCGAACTCACATAGATCTGCCTTTCGGGTGCTGGAACTAATGGTGTGCATGATTTATGCTGAGCCCAGTGTTTTCTTTTTAAGATGTTTTAAAAGCTGGGTATGGCATCACATGCCTGTAATTTGAGCACCTGGAAGGCAGAGGCAGGTACGTCTCTGTGAGTTCAGGGTTGGCCTGATCTACTCATCTAGGGCTACATAATGAGAACTGCCAAAAAGATCCATGTGGGATGAATATAATCTGACAGAGTTAAAAAAAACAACATACAAACAAAATAAGAGGAAACATTTCTTTACTCTTAATTAAGATTGCTTTATTTGGGGCTGGAGAGAAGGCCTAGAGGTTAAGAGGACTTGTTGATCTTATGGAGAACCAGTTTTGATTCCCAGCACTCATCTACCTCAATGGGTATCAGGCATGCACAGAACAACACATAACATACATAAAAAACATTTTAAATTTCTTTCTTTAAAATTTTGTGTACCCACGTACTCATGTTTGTGTCTGTGTTAAGTGTGTGTGCATATTAGAGTTTAGGGGCACAAGGAAACAGGAAGAGAACATCAGATCCCTTACAGCTGGAGCTACAGGTGCTTCTGAGCCACCGTGTGGGTGTTGGGATCAGAACTCCAGTCTTCAGGATTGAACAAATGCTTCCAACCTCTGAGCCTCTCTCCAATGCCCCGCTAAGATTTCAAATCATATTTTATGAAAATAGCAATAATTTCGAAGACAAAGTTATTCACCATACTATTTCTCCCTTAAAACATTCTTAACTGCAATAGGGATGTGACCACACATCTGAATGCCTGAGTGCTGTGTCACCCTGCAGCACCACAGACGAATTTCACTACAAGTCTCAGAACTACTGACCTGAGTTTCCATCATTGGCTTTTGGAAAGGAAATGTATCATGGTTGACACACCATAAAATGTCATTATCTTCATTTTCTGATGCTGTCATTAATAGAATTCCTAAAAGTTAAACACACAAAATTATTATGTGATGCTAAATAATCTGCATTCCCAGTAACTTTAATAATTAGCAACAGTATACACAATTTATACAATGGTGGAAACAATCTAATGAGGAAAGAACAAGACTTTGTTTTTGAATAAATGGTGCTTGGAAAAACAAAATATATACCTAAAAATGTTTACAAATAAATTGGACAAAAAGAAATACCAGACCTATACAAGTCATGGGAATAAAGGTTATAATTTTAAAAAGTGCTGTGATAGTATCGAAAGTATTGATTATTTGAAGATATTCTTCTTGCAAAAGAAAATTAAGTTTGGGTATTGAAAAATAATAGGGTGGAAGAGCCTGGCATAGTAGTACACATCTTTAATCCTAGCACTTGGGAAGCAGAGGCAAGTAGACTTCTGTAAGTTCAAGGCCATTGTGGTTTACATAGAGAGGTCCAGGCCAGTCAGGGTTATACAGTGTGACTCTGCCCCCACCCCCACCCCCAAAAAAAGGAGGTGGCAGTGGTGCTGAGAGAGAGATGGCTCTGCAGTCAGGAAAAACACGTGTTGTTCTTGTTCTTGCAGGGAACCTGGGTTCAGTCCCCAGGTCCCATGTTATAGCTCAAAGCCATTTGAGAAAACTACACATCTAGAGTCTGATGCATTCTTCTGACCTCCAAGGGTACCAGGCATGCTCATGGTGCACATACATATATGTAAGCAAAACACACATACACACTAAAAAAACCCTAATCCTAAATCTCACAGCACTTCAGAACTTACCTTTACTATAAAGAGCTTTGTGCACTTTTGAAGGCTTCTCAACTGTTGAAGATGCTGAGAATCCAGGAGGTAATCGGACATGAACCAGTGTCAGTGTATTGGGCCGAGCTAATGGCTGCCTGAATGGACAAGTGCTGAAATACAACCTCACACCTGATGAGGGGGTAAAGACAGGCATTAGCAACAGAAAGGAAGGACCAGGACACGTGTAGTGAAGAAGCTTCACACATAAACACAGACTTCTGCAAAAGCACACATCACTTTCCTCACTGGCATGAAATTATGGATTAGCAGTTTAAAGATATTTTTAGAAATGTCACTGAATTGAGCAGTGACTCAATACATTGCTGTAGTAAGAGCTTGTGACAAGCCAAGGGAACCTGCGACTCAGTTAAGGCTCTGTCACTAAAAACAAGACACTTCACTTTGCAGGTCTGGTTATACATCACAATATATACAATTCCTTCCACTAAAAAAATCCTTATTATATGAATTCTCAACACAGCTTAATAACTAATGAAGGAGTGAAACCATTTCTAATCATAAATTTCCAATTCAAGTATTATCAAAATGTGTATAGCAATGGCACAAATACAGAAACAAACATACCTGCGTGAGTGACGGCCAGTAACTGACAGTCCAGTGACTCAGAATTTTCAATCACTGCTATTTGAACAATTGGCTTAAAAACGGAACGATCAATAGTCCTATAAGAAACAAAACTGAAATGTATTTCTAGTCTGAGGCAGGAATGTTGGCACATGCCTTTAATCCCAGTTCTAGGGAGACAAAGGCAAATGGATCTCCTTGAGTTTAAGGCTGGTCTACATACTTAGTTCCAGGACAGCCAGAGATATAACAGAGAGGTTCTGTCTTAATAAATAAATGAGATTAATTCCTAAAATAACAGTAGGAAGTAGCAAGACTCCAGCATAGTTAAGACTGGCCCTCTTGCCAGGTGGTGGCGGCACACGCCTTTAATCCTAGCACTCAGGGGAGGGAGAGGCAGGCAGATCTCTATGAGTTTGAGGCCAGACCGGTTTACAAGAGCTAGTTCCAGGACCAGCTCCAAAGCTACAGAGAAGCCCTGTCTTGAAAAACCAAAAGGCTCGCCCTCTTACCAAGCCATTGAAAAGACCATTTTAAAGGGGTGAGTAAACTGAAGGAGCTAGAATGTTCTCAAGGGATCAAATTCCCACTGCAGTGACCACTACTGATTAAAGGGAGAAACTGACATGAAGCCCCTCCAGATGCAGCAACGTAGTTTAGGTAACCTGTGTGTCCTGGCTTAGGAACCCAACTTGGACTCTAAGAACTTTGCATTGAACTCTGAACTGGTTGTTGCATCCTTCCCAAACCCTTAGTTATCTGTAGACATGTTCCTTCCTTTATAATATAGGTCTTTACACTTTCATTTCCTATTAAGTACAGTGATATAACATTTGCAACAAACAGCTAGAGCTTAAAAGTTCCAGGGAAAAGGGTTGGAGGCCCAGCTAAGTGGTTGAATGCTTGCCTAGTCTGTGGGAGACCTTGGGCTTGATTCTCAGCACCTTTGAAAACAAAGTCCAAGAGGGAAAAACACAACAAGCTATACTTTACTCAGTAAGACACACCACCTTATGTTTCGAAACAACATGAGACAGTCAATAGCAACAAGATTTCAAACACAACTTACGGTGATGTTCCTTAACCAATCATCTTTTAGAGACGTTTGGAGCCTTAATTTAATCTTAGTATAGTATATATAACATATGTGTTACATATAAATAGCATAATGATGTCTGCAAATGAAATGCTGACAATAAAGAACATATTACCTAGCAATGTTTCCAGCAGCAGAGACAATGGCGTTTTGGGAAACTGAGGCAACTCTGCTCATCCCCTGTCCATCATGGCCCAAATCATAAACCTGTGAATGAAACGGTGCTCCTTCAGACACAATTATACAGCGTATACATTACATTAAAGGTGACTTGTTCTTTTAAAGTATAATTTGATACTTAACAGAGAAGGAAATACTAGATTGTTTGAAATCTCACCAAATCAAACAAACAAAAAACGGCCTAAAAAACTGTTTGAGGTGTTTATTAGAAAAAGCACACAACTGACGCAGGCATGGTGATACACACCAGCAATAACAGATACTGAGGACTGCAAGGTCATGCTTGGCCACAAAGCAAGCTGAAGGCCAGCATAAACTACATGAGAATCTGCTTCAGTATACGGGCAGTTTGAATGACTAGATCATCTTCATAAAGCAGGGATATGCTGGGTGTGATGGTGTATGCTTTTAATCCCAGCTCTTGGGAGGCAGAGGCCAGCCTGCTCAACAGAGTGAGTTCCAGTATATCTAGGCCTACCCAGAGAAACTTTATATTGAAAAACAAAAAACAAGACAAAAGAGGGATGTAAGTAGGTGAGACACTTCACTGGCTAAAGGTATGGGCAACTACCAAACTGACAATTTGAATTCTATCTCTGTACCATGAGAGAAAGAGAACTGACTCCTAAAGTTATCCTCCACCTCCACATGAGAGCGTGTCACATGGGTGTGTATGCATATGTGTACACACACACACACACACAAATTGATTTTGCCAGGCAACGGTGGCGCACACCTTTAATCCCAGAACTCGGGAGGCAAAGACAGGCGGATCTCCATGAATTCAAGGCCAGCCTGGTCTATCAAGTGAATTCCAGGACAGGCTTCAAAGCTACAGAGAAATCCTGTCTCAAAAAAACAAAAACAAACAAAAAAAAGTAATATTTAAAAACAAAAAAACAGGAATGTTTTTCTACTTTTAAATGGTAGCAAATATGCATACATACCTGTATTACTCCTTTCTCTGACCGTGTATACAGAATATTTCTGGAATTATCAATTTCAATTTGAACAATAGGATCTAAAAGTAAAACAAAAGAAGAAAACCAAGCCCCAAGGATTATCAATTGAACACAGAACGTATTCACAACAAATTAAAAGTGATGCATTAGGATTTGTATTTAGGGGTTTTCTACTCTCTTGCTTGGTTGTTAAAGTCTACAATATCTATGTAAGGACCAAGCGAGGGAACAAAGATGTCAAATACTGACATGGTCATGAGTAGCACAAATAACTTACATCTTCAAGCAAGGTACTGGACACTGCTCTCCAGTAATCCTAGCTTGTAGAAGACTAGGGCACATGAAGTGTTTAGAGATTAAGAAATATATTAAAGACGAGCAGTGGTGACACACACCTTTAATCTCAGCACTCAGGAGGCAGAACCAGACCACAATCTCTGTTAAGTTCGAGGCCAGACGAGTCTACAGAGCTAGATCCAGGATAGCCAAGGCTACCAAAGAAAAATTGTCTTGAAAAATTAAAAAAAGAGGGGCTGGAGAGACGGCTCAGCGGCTAAGAGCACTGGCTGCTCTTCCAGAGTTCCTGAGTTCAATCCCCAGCAACCACATGGTGACTCTGCCCTCTTCTAGCCTGCAGGCATACATGTAGGCATCCCTGTATACATAATAAATAAACATTAAAAAAATTAAAGAGAGAGAATAAATTAAGAGTTAGAAGTTATGTTGTTCTATATAGCAAAACTCTGTTTTATTTTTTTTTATTTTTTTTTTAATATTTATTTATTATGTATACAATATTCTGTCTGTGTGTATGTCTGCAGGCCAGAAGAGGGCACCAGACCTCATTACAGATGGTTGTGAGCCACCATGTGGTTGCTGGGAATTGAACTCAGGACCTTTGGAAGAGCAGGCAATGCTCTTAACCACTGAGCCATCTCTCCAGCCCCCCAAAACTCTGTTTTAAAACAAAAACAACTGATTCTGTCTTCTAAATGATTTTTTAAATTTTGTTTTCAGACGGTCTCACTATGCAATTCTGTCTGGCCTCAAACTTGCTATGCAGCCCATGCTGGCTTTGAATGTACAAAAATGAACCTGTCTCTCTCTACTGGGATTAGAGGTATGTCCCAACATGCCCAGTTTAGATTACTCCTTCATCCAGTAATACTTAACAAACTACTTACTATATGCTAGAAAAACAAAGACTACTACACTCCTAATTTTTCAGGAATGAAAACAAAGGATGACATCTAGGTAGGAAAACGCCACAGAAGAGATGGACGGACAACTGAGTGGTCAAGGGTACACACTAGTTTGATTCCCAACACTTACACTGCCTGCAATGCCAGCTCCTCGTCTCCACAGACGCCAAATAGACATATAGGCCCACAAATCCACACTGATACATACTCATAAAGTAATTTAAATTTAAATTCAAAGAAAAAAGAAAGCACCACAATACATACTGATTTCTAAAAATACACAGCATGTTTCCATAAGAGCGTATCACTTCACAGTGTGGCAGCCACAGTACTCTGTGTAAATAAACCTACTCTGTTAGCAGAGTGACAAAAATCTCTTACAGAACCACACAGAAGTGGCTCATGACAAAAAATTCCGTCATTTAATTTTCTTTTTTAAGTTTCATTATATTACTTCACTTTAAAGCATCTTAAAATTATTACACTTGCTTGTTGCTAAGTTTGTTAAAATTCATTGATATAGGTCGGGAGGTGGTAGCACATGTCTTTAACCCAGCACCAGGGAGGCAGAGGCACGCAGTCTCTGAGTTCTATGCCAATCTGGTCTACAAGGTGAGTTCTAAGACAGCTGGGGCTACACAGAGAAACAAAACAAAACACAGAAAAAACCCCAGAGATATAAATTTGACCTGGGGGTTTGTTCTAGACCATTTCCCATATAGGGAAAACTGTCTTTCTTACCTGTGCATGTATGCTGTTTGTGGGGACAGACAGACCACACACACCTTTTTGTTTAAGAAGGAAAGGTGTTTTGGTCACATGATGCAGGAATGACCCAAAATTTGTAGAAAATAGCTAGTTGGAGAATAAAATCTATGTTTTTCTGTTTTATGACACTGCTGCTCCCTGAGACACCTCACAGACATATAGCAAATACAATTTCATATGACAAGTATGACAACTAAGAAAGCAAATTTCTGAAGAAAATGTTAAGTTCAAAGTACCAAAAATTTTGCTTTATTTGCCAAACTTGTTTCCTACTTACCATCTTCTGAGAATGTGAACTGGAGCAAAGAAGGAACGAGGAAGGAAAGAGAGCTCTTTGAGTGGTTTATCTTCCTACATCTTTGACTGAACCAGCCTGCTTCTGCCTTGGAGAGAAACAAGATGTGTAATGCCATACAATGACAACTGTACCCACGCTCAGTGAAACCTCTAGTCTCCATGGACCACCAGGGACTGTAAGTACAGTGAAACACACTTTTCAAAATTAACTCCAGTTATTCTATAATTAAAAATATCTACTAAGTACAACAAATAACTTTGAACACACATTATTCAATGAAAAGTCAACTGTAAACATAACTAACAGTAACCGAAGTGAGGACAGACATTTATAGAAGTGTACACACAGACACAGGTGAACAGGTATTGATTTATGTGTATAAATATCATGCTTTAAAACAGTGTCTTTCAACTTTCCTAATGCTGTGACCCTTTAATATAGTTCCTCATGTTGTGGTAACTCCCAATTATAAAATTATTTTTGTTGCTACTTCATAACTGCAATTTTGCTACTATTAAGAATTGTACTAAAATTATCTGATATGCAACTCCCCCCAAGGGGGTCCTGACCCTCAAGTTGAGAACCACTGCTTTAAAGACACATACCAAACAGATTACCAAAATGACACTGGTGTTTGTCTAACACTAATAAAGCTCTAGCTCAAGTTCCAGAATACCAATACTTATACAAGACAGAAGGGTTTTACCTAGGAGGAGGACTAGGTCTTATGGGTATAGAGTAGTTTGGTTTATGCTTGAATATTTTCCTTAATAATATATAGAGAATAAAATTAGAAAATTAAAACAAACGCTCTTCTTTTGCTTTTCAAAAGGATAACAAAAACCAAATTTGCAAATGTTAATGCTTACTTGGTATGCTACTTCATACAAACAGCCGTCCTTTCCAGCCAAAAATATTCTGCCATTATCAGTGGAAGTGATGGTTAAGAGGTAAGTGTTATCAGTCGGAAGAGAATACAAAGGATCTGGCAGCAGCTGCATCCCGCCACTCATGCTGTCATTAAGAATGCCAGAACCTGCAGGTGTGCAACAAGAAAAACCAGACAACAGTTCCTTAGTTTTCTGAAAGCTAAAATGATCCTCACATTATCTTGAGAACTTAGCTGGGCGATGGTGGCGCACGCCTTTAATCCCAGCACTCAGGAGGCAGAGGCAGGCGGATCTCTGTGAGCTGAAAAAGAGAACTGGTAACTTTACTGAATTCCTACTAAAATATCCCATTGCCTACATTTTATAAAGTTAGCATAAAAGCTTGAAGGGCTGGAGAGATGGCTCAGATTCAAGCATTGTTCTTGCAGAGGACCAGGGTTCAGTTCTCAGTACCCATATGACCAGTCACAAACACCTGTCTATAACTTAAGTTCTAGGGGATCTAACATCATATTCTGGCTTCCACACACACACACAATCACATATATATATGCATTCGGGTAAAACAGTTATACACAAAAAATAAAAATAAACCTTGCCTGGCTGTGGTGGCGCACGCCTTTAATCCCAGTACTTGGGAGGCAGAGGCAGGTGGATCTCTGTGAGTTCAAGGCCAGCCTGGTCTAAAGATTGAGTTCCAGTACAGCCAGGACTATACAGTGAAACTTTGTCTCATAAAAGCAATAAATAAATACATAAATTTAAACAAAACAGTTTAACAGTGTGGCCACAGTGGTGGTGGGTGTGGTGTGGTGTAAAGTGCTTTTGTCTATATGTAAGGCCCTGAACTCAATTCCTAGAGCATGCATGCATACATACACAGAGTTTCACTAAAGATAATTTAAACTGCACCTATAGTACACATATTTGCTATATAGCAAAATATCAAAAACAAACCGAAACTCGTGTGAGGATTTAGTACTAAAAACCATTATAATGCTAATTTTCAACACGCTATTATTTTTAAAAACCTAGCATATGAGTGAGTTACCATACCTGTTTGTACATTAGCATAGCTGAGGCCAAGAATTACTATATCTACAGGGGTTGCCAAAACCAGCAGGTGTCGTACATGAGGTTGAAAGATGCCTACAGCAAAACAGACAAAGGTAAATTATTTCCTGAAAAACCACAGAATGTAGGCATGAATAAAATATAGTCACACTATTAAAGTGAGCTCCTAATTAGACAGCAAAAGTCTAAATCTGGGTCAACCAACTGTGTTTAAATATTACTATGTTAAAGCACTAAAGTACATAAACAGTAGAAAAGAATAGGAAATAACTGACTCAACAACGCCATTTAAAAAGTGTCTCACACTCGGGGGCTGGGGAGTCGGCTCAGTGGTTGAGAGCACTGACTACTCTTCCAGGGGACAGGGTTCAATTCGCAGCACCCACATGGTAGCTCATAATTGTCTGTAACTCCGGGATCCACCACCCTCACACATACATATAGGCAAAACACAAATCAATTAAAATAAAAAAGTGTAGCACACACATGCAGTACAAACATTATTCAGCCACACAAAAGGAGGAAATTTTGGGGACAGCATTTGAGGTGGCCCAAGTTGGCCTCAATCCTGTGATTTAGCTGAAGATGACTTTGAACTCCTCCCTCCGCCTCCCCAGAGCCGGGATCAGAAGCATGTGCCGCTGCACCTGGCTGAAAAGGGAGGAAATTCAGATATCCAACATGCATGATCTGTGACGACAAAAACTAAGTGAAGTAAGCTGGACAGAATAACAGATGCTACAGGTAAAAAGTCACTGGTATAGAAAAAAGCAGAGTGGTGGCTGCCAGGTGTTAGAGGAAGAGAAATATTTTGATTGACTCTAACACATTTGGAGACCATGCATACAGTCAGAATCTCATCCTGATAGTTTCAGTTCTTACCAGCTTTTGGTTTCACAAGTCCCACAGCAAGAATTGTTTCACTGAGTCCATCAAAATAGGCAAGGTCACCTCTGCTCAAAGTAAAGAAAACATGTTTATATATATAATATATACATACTTAAAATCTTATTTACAATGTTCTTTATTAGTTTAGATATCAGAGTAAAAACCTAAAACAGCAAACAAAACTAGTGAAGAATTAAGACCCAGGCACTAGACCTTTCTAAGGATAAGGTAGAGAAACATTCTAAATATCTGTCCAGCTGGGCTGCAAGCAATGACTCAAGTTAACACCAATCTCCAGCTGCAACAGGGGCAGGTGTGTGGAGAAGACTCTTTGGGAGGGCACTCATAAAACTCAATGATAAGAGTAGAATGGGAAAAATTCCCCAGTGCCTAATCTGCATCCTAAAGTAGGGAAATTATAAAGGAATTCAGAAATCCATGCTACCGGGTTAACTACAGCAACAAACAAATCCAAGTTCAGTTTAACTCTAGACCTGGAAAAAAGTCGGTCTATTCACCGAACCCTAATCAATGAGGAGGAACATCATGTCTCAAGATAATAGTATTTGTTAAATGAATGAGCGTAAGATTTGACTAGAAAAGTAAAAATGTCACTAACGTCGACATTTTGGAGCAATCACAATCATAGACCATTGCTATAATGACTAACACGCCCGTGGACACATCTAGTTAAATACAGTTTTAACTGGAAGTATCTTTCTGTAGAAGTTGTCATATGGTATAATTGATGCAATTAAGTATTTTGAATATGTGTTCATGTGCATATGCATGTTTCTAAGTAAAAGGAGTATTAGTTATTCGATGCAAGAGTAACAGCTTAACTATGTGGGCCTTCTATGACACTTCCCATCTCAATGGATGACTCATGTAGGTAACTGAGTAACTGAAATATGAAGGAGAAGTAACACAAAACTCACCTCTAGAGGCTAAGAGAGCTAACTGATCATATACTACTCTGTTTAAGAAACACTGACTTTGGATTTTAAATATTCGATATATTTAATTCACAAAGTCAAAAACCATAAAACAACCAAATTATCATTTCAATAATTATTGGCTTCATAGTCCATAGAAATGCAAGGAAAAGGAGTCTTTGTAAAATGCCCAATAAGGGACCGCCACCAGGGCCCATGTGGTGGAAAAAGAACTAACTCATGCAGGCTGTCTTCAGACTGCCACTTATGCACTGTGATACACACACCCACACCCCTAAACCCAGGCCCATACACATACACACAAAAGAAATAAAATATAATTAGAAAAAATTAAAAATGCCAAATAATGGCTCAAAAATACCAACATATAATCTTCTCTACAGACTACAAACTTGGAATATATGCCTTGCTTCTCGGGAAGTCCTTTGAAAGGTGGATATAACTCAATGAGAGAATCCATGAGACACTAGGTTTAATCCCCAGGATTCAAACAAGCAAACCAACTAACAAATAACAACAAAGAATAAGAGCAGAATCTTGGTTGGGGAATGCAGCTCCATGATAGAGTGCTTGCCATGAGTAGACTGAATAGACCAAGAGCAAAGTTCAAGAAATTCTTACAAATAGAATGACATTGTGTGTATGTGTGCAGAGGTGTTTGTGTGCATGCACGTATAGAAGAAGCCAGAGGTTAGTCAATGTCTTCTTTCATTCTCTATCTTACTCTTTCAGACAATTACTCTCCCTGAACCTGGAGTTCACCGTTTCCAGGTAGACCAGTTGGCCGGAAAGACCCCAGCATTTGCCTGCCTCTGCCCTTCAAGGGCTGGGCTTCCATGGCTTTTATTTGAGTCGTGAGGAGCTGAGCTCTGACTTGCTTGCTTGCATAGCAAGTACTTTAGTCATGAACCATCTCCCTAGCCCCCCAATCCACATCTCAATGCCCCCCGATGACTAGTATGCACACTGGGAAACACTCACCCAGACAAGATAAACAAAAGGTAAAACCAGACAGTTTCTCATGAGTAGACCATGAGCTGTAACAAGCAATAAAGGTTAAGGGAATTCCAACCCAGCCTGCCATACATACCCATCTTCGTAGTTCCACATGAATATGTCACTGTCAATTGTCAGCCAAGCTCTGCTGATAGCAGGGAAAACCCCCATCATGCAGTTACACTGCATATCTGAGGAAGCATGAATGTAAGGTGCAAAGAGTTCAATTATTTTTCACACTATTTCCTCAATAGCTTTTGACTTAAAACGTATGATTAAAAGACGATCTCTTGGTTAGATGTATCACCCGATGACTCAGCACTTGCCCGGCACCCATGAGGCTCCTGTCACGTTCCTTTCTTTCTTCTCCCTTTCCTTTCCTCTCCCCCTTTTTTTTCTTTATCTAATTTTATTTATTGTGTGTGTATGTGTTTTATGCTAATGTTTGTCTGTGTACCATGTGTGTGTGTGCCTGGTGGCCATGGAGGCCCGAAGAGGGCCTTGGAGCCCGAGGGACTGGAGTTACAGTTATAAGCCATCAAGTGGGTGCTGGGAATCTAATCTGGGTCCTCTGCAAGAGCAGAGAGTGATCTTTACTGCTGAATTAGTTCCAGCCGATAACACTTTTTCCTTCTTTCTTGAGACAGTCTCACTGTTAGCTCAAGCTGGCCCGGGAGCTGCAATCCTCTTGCCTTATCCTCATGACTGCTGGGGTTACAGGTATGTATTATCATGCTTATCTGCTCTGTTCCTTCCTTCCAAGACTGGGTAGCACTATTAAGTTCTATCTGCCTGTCCTGGAACTCACTAATGTAGACCAGGCTGGCCGTAACCTCATAAAAATCATCCTACCTCGATCTCACAAGTGCTGGGATTAAAGGTGTGTGCTGCCATGCCTGACCCATGCTTATCTACTCTAAAATAGGAAGCAAACTACCCAGTATATTATAAGGTCTATAATATACTCCAAGCTGGCTGCAAGAGTACCATAATCCTCCTGCCTCAACCTCAAGAGTACTGGCAATACAGATATATGTCAGCACTGAAGACTAAAATTTGGGGTGAGGTAGGTAACGAGGATTGAGCAGCTGGGCCTCAGCCCTGCCAGACAAATGCTCTAGCACTGAGCTTTATCCATGGCTCTGAAAACACTTAAATAAATTGTAGACATTATGTAAGCATAGAACAGGAATTATAGTAATGAAAACACTAATCTAATATTTATAAAATAGGTAAATTAAAAACAATAGGATACGTCCAAACTGTTCAACCAGCTCAGGTGGGAGGGGGACTCTTCGGATAGTGCTGATCTCCGGAAGGCTGGGTACTGACAGCAAACCTGGTCCTTGTAGAGGGTAATCCATATCCGACATTCCGGAAACAGTGGGATTGTCTACAAAAAAGAAAAGGAAGCATTTATAGACAACAGTAAAGTACCACTCACCAACTAGAATAAGATAAGCAATTCATGCCACCTCTACCCCACCCCACCCCAGAGCCTATGATGTCTCCAAATTTAAGGAGTTCTGACCTGTTACAAAGTAGACTTGAGAAATCTCATTCTCCCAGGATGGGACAGTTATTGGCTTCAATCACGAGCAAAGGTTATCAAGCTTGGGGATGTAGTTGAGTTAGCATAGTTCTTGCCTAGCATACATGAATACCTGGCTGTGATTCCTAGCTCAGCAAAAACAGGACATGGTGGCATATGCCTGTATTCCTAGCACTCTAGAGGTGACAGCAAGAGGATCGGGAATTCAAAGTTACTCTTGACTACAGTTAAAAACCAGACTGAGTTATATTAGATTTGTCCAAAAAAATCAAAACAACGTCCAAATCAAACAATCCATTCTCCTTTCTTTGGATTTCTCCTCCAGACCGACCTGTCACACACAAATAGTACCAAAAATGCTATATATTATTGGTGGCAACCACAGACTACTCTCAATAAAGAATTTTTTTTTTTTTTTTTTTTTGGAGACAGGGTTTCTCTGTAGCTTTGGAGCCTGTCCTGGAACTAGTGTAGCCCAGGCTGTAGCCCAGACATCTGCCTGTCTCTGCCTCCCCAGTGCTGGCTTTAAAGGCATGTGCCACCACCGCCCAGCCTAAAATACAATTTTAATACAACAATGTTCCTAATGAAACAAAGTAGCAATGCAAAGAGGATGAGAATGTGAATGGTCAAGAAAACTTTCAAAGAAACTAAAGACTTTCTTTTTGTGGAGACAGGCTCTAGATGTATAGTCTGGCCAGCCTGGAACTCACTATGTAGCCCAGATTGACCTCAAACTCAAAGAGATCTTCCTGCCTTTGCTTTCTAGGTGCTGAGATTAAAGATCATCGTGCCGCCGGGCAGTGGTGGTGCACGCCTTTAATCCCAGCACTTGGAGGCAGAGGAGGGCAGATCTCTGTGAGTTCAAGGCTAGAGCTAGTTCCAGGATAGGCTCCAAAGCAACACAGAGAAACCCTATCTCAAAAAACAAACAAACAAAAGATCACCATGCCTGGTTTAAACTAGAGACTTTTTTTTTTTTTTTTTTTTTTTGTTTTTTGAGACAGGGTTTCTCTGTGGTTTTGGAGCCTGTCCTGGAACTATCTCTTGTAGACCAGGCTGGTCTCGAACTCACAGAGATCCGCCTGCCTCTGCCTCCCGAGTGCTGGGATTAAAGGCGTGCGCCACCACCGCCCGGCTTAAACTAGAGACTTTCAGGAAGAGTCTGGGAAGAGCTAGGTGATGGTGGCACACGCCTTTAATCTAAGCCAGGCCAATCTCTGTGTTCGAGGTCAGTATGGTCTACAGAATGAGTTCCAGGACAGCCAGGGCTATACAGAAAGACTCTGGGAAGAGTCTGTTAGGCAGAAAAAAAAAAAAAAAAACAAATGCTAGAAGGGAAAGGCATTAGTGCAAGGAGGAAGTATATGCAAAGTATTTTAAGAGTATCAGAAAGCACGACTCTTTAATCTTGTTTTCAAACTTAAGAGGGAAGGGACAAATTAAGATGATTGGCTAACAGGACAAACACATTCTATAAGGCAAGCCCGTGTGTTAGTAGTTGTCAAGTACAATGGCTACCTTTGCTTCTGGTATTTCTGACTTAAAATCTCACAAACAATTTCTACAAATCGTTAGAAATGTATTGGTTACTTTACATCGATTATCCAGTTCACCTCTGTTTTTGCTCACAAGTCTCAACTGGACCTTAACCTTTCTCTGCTTTTCTCCAAATTTCCTGTACCAAGGGCCACTTTGTAGCAACTAATGCAATTCCACAAACCTTTAGCTGGTTACAATTTTTTAATTAAGGTAAATACTTTCCAGTTATCTCGTTGGTTGACAGATAAACTTTGTTCTTCTCTGTCAGTCAGCAATCTGACTCCTCTATTTCTTTATTGGTTCGTTCCGGCACTATATTTGTTAACTGCACACATAAGATATGCCTCTGAGACAATATCAGAGATTTCCAAATTATCTCCTTTGTTTTTCTGATTGGCGCACCGCTGACACAAGAAATGTACAAAAATGGAAACTGGATCAGAAGATTCTTCTCATTTGAATTCAATGAGCTTGCTCTTACCTCTTCAAGTATCTACAACGAACATGTGTAGACAAGAAAAAAAAATTCAAAGGGGGGCTGGAGAGATGGCTCAGTGTTTAAGAGCACTGGCTGCTCTTCTAGAGGTCCTGAGTTCAAGTCCCAGCAACCACATGATAGCTCACACCTATCCGTAATAAGATCTGGTGCCCTCTTCTGGCCTGCAGACAAACATGCAGGCACAACACAATATTGGTAATAAATAAATAAATTGTTTTAAAAAAAATTCAATGGGGTTTGCTCTTCTTCAAACATTTAGGAAAACAAGCCCTAATCTTTGAATGTGCTCGTAGGCACCAACGTACAGATAAGGCCAGAGACAGAGAATCAGAATGAATTTTTTTAGGCGGAGAAACAGGACACCACTGGACCGGCTCACTCACTTGGGGCGGACACCATGAGCAGCTCAGAGAGGTCTGGGTACATGCGGTCTTCTTGCAACTGTCGGTCGATAAGCCTCCCCGCATTTTCCAAAGCTTCCTGCAGGGAGGCGGCCGACGACGTAGAGGCCACCATCACCGAGCCCAGCACAGACGACGGCATGTCGACAACCGCGGACACCACGTTACAAAAATACTGCAAACCCGAGGCGAGCCGAGAAAAAAACCAAGAGACTTCAGAACCGCTCCCTGGGACGCGCGCGCCAAACGAAAACCTCGGCGCCGGATCATGACGCACTTCCGGCTCGTCCCCCTGGGTCCAAGGAGATGGCGTTTCCAGGGACGGGAAGAGGAAGCAGTTGAGGGGGTTGGACGTGGGCTCGGGGCTGAGGGAGGAGGCTGGGGTTTAGTCGGTAGATTGCCGGGGGAGGGGAGGAGGGGAAGGGGAGAGAAGAGGGACTGGGTAGGAAGGGAAAGGGAGGTGGAACTCCGGGTGCCGGAGCAGGCGAGGGGGGCTCTTGCCGTGGGCTTTGCGGGGTGACCCCGCGCGCGAGCCGAACCTTGGCTCTTCCCGCACGCGAGTCGGAATGCGGCGACTGCGGCTTTTTAGGAGTGCCCTGATGACTTCTAACGGTAGTTGGAAATTGGTCCCTGGTTCGAGAAATATATATATATATGTGAGCCAGAATTTTACAGCATTCCAAACAGTGGGGTAAATTCAAAATCTTTAATTTCCCTACATGTGTATCTCTGTTCTTGGCTCTGTAGCCAGTCTTTGTGGGAGTGTGTGTGTGTGTGTGTGTGTGTGTGTGTGTGTGTGTGTGTGTGTGTGTACGTGTATTGGAAGTCAAGGAGGTGTGGTGTCTCATGCCTTTAATATAATACAGTATTAGGAAACTGAGGCAGGAGGATTGTCAGGCTAGTGTGGGCTACAGAGTGTAATCCTATCGCAAACTAGAGGGAGGGAGGGAAGAGAGGGACGGAAGGAGAGAGAGGGATTGAGTAGGTCGTGCCTATAGTTCCAGAGCTTGGGAAGTAGAAGCAGGTGTTGAAGATCATCCTCGGATACTCACAAGTTTATATAAGCCTATGAAACTTGAGACTTTTGCTTCACATCTTTTTCCCCGTATTGCATTGGGGGATTCACAGGTTTATTCTAAGTTTAGACTTCGGGGATTAATGTAGGCACTCAGTAGGCCATCTAGTTCTAGGAAATAACGTTTTCTGTGTCGGGCATCCAGTCTTCTGTTGGGAATATCAAACTAATAAACTTTTGCCCTTTGAGATAGTTAATGCAAAAATATAGTGACTGCATCATGCAGTCCAGGCTTAGAGGCACACACTTGTAATTGGGAGCCAGCCTGGGCTGTGTAGTGGAGACCCATCTCAGAAACAAAATGAAAATTACTATAATGATAGGCTTTCGTTGTAGATTGTTTAGTGGGGAATAAATATACATTTCAGAAGAGCAATGAGAGGGAAGAAAAAGGCGTTACCCAACAGAAGGGAACTTCACTAGACAAGGAAACCACCCACCTGCCCAAAGCAGCCAGGGTGTTGCTGCCCTACCCCCACAGTTTCTCTGTGTATCCCTGGCTGTCCTGGACTCACTCTGTATGCCAGGCTGGCCTCCAACTCACAGAGATCCACCTGCTCTGCCTTCTGAGCACTGGGATTGAAGACATGCGCCACCAACACAACTTGGCTTTCTTTTTTTCTTTTCTTTTTTTTTTTTTAAGAGCCTGGATTTCACTATGTCTTGAACTCACAATGTAACCCAGACAGGATTCAAACTTCAATCCCCCTGGCTCAAGGACCAGAATAACTATGATTACAGATACCATCTAACATACTCAGTCCAAATCTTTTAAACTAGGACCTCACAAAAGGGTTTTGTTGTTGTTGTTTTCTTTGTGTGTGGGTGTGTGTTTGAGACAGGGTTTCTCTGTGTAACCACCCGGCTGTTCTGGAACTCGGAGACCAGGCTGGCCTTGAGCTCACAGAGATCTGCCTGCCTCTGCACCCGGAGTGCTGGGATTAAAGGTGTGTGCCACCACCGCCCGGCTTTTTTTCTCAATACTGCTGTCCTGCTAATTCCTGTCAATTGTATATGTTCTGAAGAAATAAGTCTGCCAAAGGAGAGATGCTTTGAGTCCTATGTTCAATTGAAGAAAGGTTTTATTTTATTTTGTGTATGTGTATGTCTGAATGTATGTTATGTGTGCATATGGCCATGGAGGCCAGAAGAGGGTATCTGACACCCTGGATCCGGAGTTACAGGCAAATGTTATTAATCCCAAAGACGGGAGGAGGAAGTCCACTAACCCTAACCATAATGACCAAATTAATTAAAGCAAGCTTTTCTATTCATGTACACAGCTTGCCTTCCCTTAGAGAGTATCCGTCTTACTCCATTAGTGTCTCTGGGGAAAGTCTAGAAAACATGTTCCTTATTTCTTCTCAGTTAAGGAAGCTTTTTTAGTTCTTAATGTTTTGGCAAGTTAACACCTGTGCTATTCTGTGTTTTGCCAATTGAGTTGATTTTTATCTCCTAAAATAAAGATGACTTCATTTCTTTTTTGTTGTTATTTTTTGAAACAGGATTTCTCTGTGTAGCCCAGACTGTTCTGGAAATCAATTTGTAGACCTCTTTAGCCTTGAACTCACAGAGATCCACCTTACCCCGCCTCCCAGGGATTAAAGGTGTATGCCACCACCACCCATTGAAATTTCTGAATATTAAAATTTTCACGACCTAACTAACCTACTTGTATTTTGACCTAATAGCAAAACCCTTCTGCCTTCTCTAAAGGAAACAGTTCCATGCTCTCAGTGAAACCATTGTAGAACCCAACCTAAGAGAAACTTTGTCTTTCTCATACATTCGAAGCCATGATAAACTGTAAAATAGGCATAGTAAGAGATTAACAACAATAATAAGGTAGAATTATCAAAACAATATACTGCAATGATGATTTACTCTTGGGAGGTAATAGGTAAAATAAGCGTTTCTTGGGCAGAAGTACTGTGACACCTTAATGGCGGCAGTACTATGTGCAGACCCTAGACAAAAGGATGATTCACATCTATATAGGACAGAGCAGTTTAGTGTGGCATCTCATCATGGCTCAGAACAGTATTCATTCAGAACTTCTAATTGGTTTCTTAAAAATAATATTTTATGTGTATCTGTGTGTGCCCGAGTGCATGGCCTTGCACTGTAGGGTTCAGGGCAGCTTGATTATACAGTTGCCATGACAGGCTCAATAGAAGTCAGTCAAAGAGTAGCCCTAAGTTTCAGTTTACCCTAAGGAAATAACTTAGGGTAATTCCAGAAATGACCACAAACTGAGACCACCAAGGTACCACCCAGGAACGGGCCAATCAGCATCCAAGGGAAAACTATCTAATGTTCCAACCGTTGTAGACAGGATTGCCAGATGCCTTAGCCCAGCATGCACATACCCTTCTTTACCAAGATACCCTTAGACAAATGTCAGCCAGTCAGGGTCTTGAACCCTGGAAATCCCCTACCCCCACCCCCAACCTCTACTATGATAAAAATCTACCCCACCTGGACTCAGCGTTCTCCAATTGCATCAATGCATCGGACACATGGAGGGTCCAAGCTCAAGTCTGAATAAAGGGTCTTTGTTTTTATATATGAGTTCAGACTCCATGGTGGTTTGGGGGGACCTGATATCTGGGCATAACATTCACCACATGCATGCAGTCCCTGAAAGTTCAGAAAAGGTCATCAGATCTCCGGAACTGGAGATGGTTGTGAACTGCCCTGTGTGTGCTGGGAATTGAACTCAGGTCCACTAGAAAAGAGTAGCCAGTGCTTTTAACTGCCTATCCCTCTCTCCAGTCCCAAGTTGTTTTGTTTCTGTTTTCTAATACTTTTGAACAGCGGTTGACCCATGGATAACTAAAATTACAGAAAACGAAGCAAGATAAAGATCTAAGGTACCAAAAATAAAAATTATTGATTTATAAACAATCAGTTTTGTCTTTGCATGTTAATTTACTTTCATTTTTTTTTAGATCACAGGAGAGTATTCAAGCGTGCTAATCTTGCTTTTTTAACCCCTTTAGTTCTGCTTCTGATTAACTTTTCGTTAACTGAAATATGTCACTCCCAAAACATGGCTTTTATGTTTAAAGGCTCATCCTGAGAAAGACTCAATACTGTACTGGAATCCCAAACACCCAATGTAGTCACTGCCCAACTGAAGTTAGGGCCACAACTGCAAAGCAGCAAAAACTGGGCTATTTCCAAATTATGATGTAATAAGACAGTGCCTTTATTACACTTGGAACAGTTTTTCCAATCTCAAGACTCTAGAGGTCAAAAGACCTTTTTATAGGAGTAGCCTAGGGTCACCTGCATGTCAAACATTTACATATGTGTCTAACATCTTTGTTTTTGTTAGCATTGTTAAGCTATAGCTATTTTGGTAAACTGAGTCATACAAGAAACTGTTATGTTTCTATAGTAGTACACTATGTGAAGATCAGGAAAATTCCCAGTCTGTTTGTAGACTGTATTTATGAGTTAAAAGTCTTATCCTGATACTAAAAGGAGTTTCAATTCAGAAGTTGTTGTTTTTCTTATAAACTGTTAAATGATGATTAAGCCATGAGATGTTCAGAACTTTACTTACAAAGTCATGCAAAGGACTAATGTATTCAAATACAGGAAAAATTTATCTAGCCCTTTATATATTTTCAAGGTATAGCTTAAAACAAATAACTAAAAGCAAATAAGAGTTTTGACTCTTGTTTGGCTCAAGGCCTCAAACTGTCAGAGATTTGCTGAATATGGCATTTAGACTCTCAGATCCTATCATTGAATCCCAAGATCTCTAAGAAGGCAGTGGACACAGCAACAGTCAACTCCACCTGGACTATGGTAATTCTAACCAACTGACCACTAGGCAAGACTGCCCCGATGACTCACCTTCTGTCAAGGCTCTGCCCAAACTGTGGACAAGCAGGACACTAGAGAGTTGATGTCCCACTTTGCCTAGACAGGGTGAGGCCAGTTTCCTCATATTCCTCCTCCACAGGAAAGACTCTCACCCACTGGGCCTGGCAGCCAAGACTGCTCTCCTGACCTCTGCCCTCATCGCCATAGAGTCTGTAGAAGCCTGCTCCTACAAAGTCAGCGTGGGTTCCTGAGGAACCTCAAGGCCAAAGGAAAGTCAGATGAAAGAATTGAGGCAGAAGACAGGATAGAATTGGGAGGTTTGTCTGGTCATGTCAAAATAACCAAGCAGTCCAGAGTTTATTTCAGAACTTGCTAGTAGAAAATATACTGCTGACAACATCAAGAAAGAAGGCGAGGCTGCTTCTGAGCAGCAAGTCCGTGTTGGAGAGGAGGCCGCTCACTCAAGGACAGGAAGGTCTCGGGGTTAGACACTGACCTTCTGTGCCGTGCTTTGTTCCGTGCAAGTCTGTGTTGGAGAGGAGGCCGCTCACTCAAGGACAGGCATGGTCTTGGGGTTAGACACTGACCTTCTGTGCCGTGCTTTGTTCCGTGCAAGTCTGTGTTGGAGAGGAGGCCGCTCACTCAAGGACAGGCATGGTCTTGGGGTTAGACACTGACTTTCTGTGCCGTGCTTTGTTCCGTGCAAGTCTGTGTTGGAGAGGAGGCCGCTCACTCAAGGACAGGAAGGTCTCGGGGTTAGACACTGACCTTCTGTGCCGTGCTTTGTTCCGTGCAAGTCTGTGTTGGAGAGGAGGCCGCTCACTCAAGGACAGGAAGGTCTCGGGGTTAGACACTGACCTTCTGTGCCGTGCTTTGTTCCGTGCAAGTCCGTGTTGGAGAGGAGGCCGCTCACTCAAGGACAGGAAGGTCTCGGGGTTAGACACTGACCTTCTGTGCTGTGCTTTGTTCCGTGCAAGTCTGTGTTGGAGAGGAGGCCGCTCACTCAAGGACAGGCATGGTCTTGGGGTTAGACACTGACCTTCTGTGCCGTGCTTTGTTCCGTGCAAGTCTGTGTTGGAGAGGAGGCCGCTCACTCAAGGACAGGAGTGGTCTCGGGGTTAGACACTGACCTTCTGTGCCGTGCTTTGTTCCGTGCAAGTCTGTGTTGGAGAGGAGGCCGCTCACTCAAGGACAGGAATGGTCTTGGGGTTAGATACTGACCTTCTGTGCCGTGCTTTGTTCCGTGCAAGTCTGTGTTGGAGAGGAGGCCGCTCACTCAAGGACAGGAGTGGTCTCGGGGTTGACACTGACCTTCTGTGCCGTGCTTTGTTCTGCTTTTTTACATAAGCAAGTGTTCTTTTCACACGGGCTAAATCAGAAGTTTCTCACAGCCCTTAAGTCATTGCTAGGTTCTGAGAGGCTCTATCTGTCATATAAGTTTAAATATCTTGAATGCCATATTCATAAAATCTCTGACAGTTTAAGGACTTGAGCCAAACTTCAGACTTGATTTTACCTTCAGGGTGAAATAAAGTTTAGGTTCCCAAGCCCTAGGGGAGCTGAGAACTTTCCAATGGCTGACCCACCTCCTCCTTAAACAACATAAACAGTCTGTAGTGCTTTTTAGGTCTCTAAAATTTTATGGTTGGCCTACCGAGAGACAAAAGAAACGAATCTGCTTGGTTGGACTAAAAAGCTTTCATTCTGTATCTGTTGACAAAGATGGAGCACACGAGGAGAATCCCTGATCTTTGATTCCTGATTGGAGAAACTTTTAAATGTAACTTGGCAACAACTGTTTGTGATTTTTGTGCTTATAACCCCCATTTCTGCCCCTGTTTGGGGTCGCCAGGAGAAGCAAAGCTCCCGAGTCCTTGTCCTGCAGCCCTGGATCAGCGACTCCACTTACGTAGTGAGTTATCAAAGACTTTGGAACCCACAAGTGTTATCTCTCTCCTTCCTCATGGTGCACAGCAGACACGGGCCTAGTCTAAGCCCTAGAAAGACACACTCGGGGGCAAGACCTGGTTAATAACGTTTTGTTAAAGACATTTTGAAGAGGAAGCGACCCCTTTGTGGGAGGCATGTGACAGAAGTAAAGGCAGTGACTGCAGTCATACTTCGTCTGTGCCTTGGCTTCTGCTCTAGAAGCAGAACACCATATGGTTCGGAAGACCATAGACCAAAACAACTCCATAGCCCTGAGTTCTCACATAAGCAGGTCAAAACCCAGTTCGGGAGCTGGGGAGATGGCACAGTTGGTAAAATGCTTGTTATCAAGCATGAGGACCCAAGAGGAGATCCCCAGGACCTGTAAGAAGCTGGGCAATCACATGTTGGGGAAGTGGAGTCCAGACAGAAGTACTTCTGGGGCTCACTGCAGTTTGTTGACCAGCTAGTCATGAAGAATTAGTGAACTCTAGGTTCTGTAAGAGATGCTGTCATTGACCTCTGACCTCCACTCATTTGTATGTGCATTTGCACACATATGTACATGTGCATGCACTATACACACAGCAAAATTCAGATTTGCTATAAATGCTCACATTATGCACATATTAGAAAAGTGGTACATTATTTGTGTTTTAATAAATAAAGCTTGCCTAAAGGTCAGAGGGCGAAGCAGTCATACTAGTTAGCCATACAGGCCAGGGAGTAGTGGCACACACCACTCAAGGACTTGGAAGACAGAGGCAGATGGATCTCTGTGAGTTCAAGGCCTCCCTGGGCTACACAAGATTGAATCTGTCTAAATGAGAAACAGAGCTCACACAAAGGTGATCCCAGCACTTGGGATCACACGCCTTCAATCCCAGCACTAGGGAGGTGGAGAAAGAAGCAATATGACTGGGTGGAGAGAAGAATCAAAGGGAAAAGAGACAGGAACTTACTGGAGTGTGGAGTTTGAGGATTCATGGAGATAGGATATCACCCCTTTGATCTGAAGATTTGGTAGAGGTAAAAAGGTCTCTCTAGTGGTTGGCTGTTTTGCTGTTCTGATCTTCAGGTTGAACCCCAATATCTGTCTCTGGGTTTTTATTATTTGTGCTACATATCAGAAACGTGACTGGGGCTGGAGAGATGGTCAGGAGCACTGACTGCTCTTCCACAGGACCTGAGTTTGGCTCCCAGTGCCCACACGGTGACTTATAACCGTCTATAACTCCAGTTCTAGGGGATCTAATGCCCTCTTCTGACCTCCACAGACACCAGGCATGCATGTGGCATAGAGACAGATATAAGCAAGATACTCATACACATAGAATTAAAAAAAGACTTAAAACCATCTCCAGTGCTAGGGGATACAACACCGTGTCTATCCTCTAAGGGTACCAGACACACGTATGGCACACACTTATGTACGTGAGCAACACACTCTAACATGCTCTTATCCATAAAAGAAAATCTTTTTTTTTTCAGGACAGGATTTCTCTTTGTAACAGCCCTGGCTGTCCTGGAACTAGCTCTCGTAGACCAGTCTGGCTTCGAACACACAGAAATCCGTCTGCCTCTGTTTCCCAAGTGCTGAGATTAAAGGTGTGCATCACCACCATCAGGCTAAAATAAAATCTTAAAAAGAAAGAACTGAGCCCCAGCATCATGGCCTGTATCCCCAACATTTTGGAGGCAGAGAGAGGAGAGTCATGATTCTTAAGGTTTGAGTGATGCCGAGATTTGAGATCACTGTGGGCTACATGACTCTTTGCAAAATCAAAGTTGAGAACTAACCTCATATTAAAGAGTGCTTACTCTTTTAAGAAAAAATTGGAGCCGGTCATGGTCACGCACACCTTTAATCCCAGCACTCAGGAGGTTGAGGCAGGTGGATCTCTGAGTTTGAGGCCAGCCTGGTCTACAGAGTGAGTTTCGGGGGGGCTGGAGAGATGGCTCAGAGGTTAAGAGCATTGTCTGCTCTTCCAAAGGTCCTGAGTTCAATTCCCAGCAACCACATGGTGGCTCACAACCATCTGTAATGGGGTCTGGTGCCCTCTTCTGGCCTGCAGGCATACACACAGACAAATATTGTATACATAATAAATAAATAAATATTTAAAAAAAAAGAGTGAGTTTCGGGACAGTCAGGCATACACAGAGAAACCTTGCCTTGAAAAACAATAAACAAACAAACAAACAAACAAATAAATAATAAAAAATAAATTTGGAGGCTTGAGAAATGACTTAGTGGTTAAGAGAATGAGCTGGGACTTTTGCTCCTTTCCTGGCACCAATAAAGAGGCTTATAAGTTTCAGTGTTTCAGGATCTAGGGAGCTCTGATGACATCTTCTCGCCTTCGAATGAAAAGAAAATTACACTATTTTGTATGTGTGTGCTCGATTATATCTCAGGCATAATGCATACCGCCGTCTGAGGACAACTGGTGTGAATCGGTTCTCTCCTCTCACCGTATGGAACCTGGGGATTGCACTCAGGTAGCTTGCCTTGGTGCCAAGCACCTTTATCTACAGAGTCATCCTGTAAGTCCAAGGAATACATTATTTTAACCAATCAGAGATTACGGACTAATGTCTAAGAACTTCCCCTGGAATGATCCAAAGCGACTGCTCTACCGTAATCAATAAATTACTTTCTCTGCTCTGGCTCTTTGCTCCTTCTTGCCCAGTAGGTAGAGACCTAAATGGTTTGCTGTCCCTGCCCATCTGAATCACGGTGTTCAGAAAACTAATATCCTGATGTGCCCTATTTTATCTTTTAGTACACCATTGCTTTTGTTTCATCGGTCAAATTTATTAAAAGATATAATGAAGTCACCCCTAAGTGATATCTTAGAATTGTGTCCAGAAGAGGTTTGATCTCATGGGCACTCTTAAGCATGTCTTATGCATGTTAATAGTGATGGGTGATGGAATAGCTAGTGTCTATTTTTCTTTTCCCTCTAGGGTTCTACAGTTTAAAGTGTAATAAATCAGACATCTCACAATTTCATCTACTTGACTACCGAGTAGCTGAAATAGCTATTTAGGAGCTTAAGGCTATGGTGACATAGTAAATTTCATCTGTAAAATTTTACTCCAGTACCTAATGACTTATTCTAGCATAGGCAAATTAAGTGACTTTTGTGGTTTGTAAATCTCTGAGACAGATACAAACTTTGTTGCTACAAATTATATAAGTCTTGCACATACGAAGAGTAACTTTTGCCTTCGGAACTATTTACTTTTATTAATTCATTGAGGAAGCAATCAGACTACCTGTCTAGCGATTGTACTATGAAGAACGACTGATGTAACATGTGGTGGGGGGGGCTTATTTAGTTGGAGGTTGACAAAGTTCTACAGATGCCTGCGAGAGTTCCTGAGGTTTCATTTGTTAACTAAAGCATGAGAGGTGGAATCAAGGGCCCGGAGCTGGATGCAGAGTCCATGACTTCAGGGCACTGTGCTCTGAAGTTGCTTATTGCTTTGACTTTCTGGTGAAGTTGGAAATGATGAAGTTGGAATGGCAAGGTTTTAAGCCATGCTAAAGATTTTTTAAATCCGCATTTTGGAGGCTAGAGATCCACTCCAGAGCCTTCTCTGTGCCCAGTAGCCACAGACTTACAGTTCCAGCTTATTAATAAGCTTGCATTTTATTCCAAGGACAATGGAAACATTAGATAACGACTATCATTGAAGACATACAGATAAACAAAACATAAATAGAGATAGGACATTTATTGTGGAGCTCATGAGTAACTTTATTAAAGTATTTTCATTCTTGAGTGGACAAGAAGGCTTGTAGATAAAGATGTTTTCTACTAAACCTGTGACCTGAGTTCCACCTCCAGAATCCAGAGGGGGAAGAATAGTTTTGCGAGTTGTTCTCTGATCTCCAAATGCCCACCGTGGCATGTTTATGTCACTTCCCCAACAAATAAACGCACATGAAAATTAAATATTTTCACTTGGCTTGATAACACACACCTTTAAAAACAACACTTGGGGGCTGGAGAGATGGCTCAGTGGTTAAGAGCTCTGTCTGCTCTTCCAAAGGTCCTGAGTTCAATTCCCAGCAACCACATGGTGGCTCACAGCCATCTGTAATGAGATCTGGTGCCCTCTTCTGGCCTGCAGGAATGCATACAGGCAGAACACTGTATACTTAATAAATAAATAAATCTTTAAAAAAATATATAAAAACAACACTTGGGAATAAGAAGCAGTGGGTCTCTGATTTCCAGGTCAGCCATGGGTTACATAGTGAGACTCTGATTTTAGCTGGGTAGTGGTGGTGCATGCCTTTAATCGCAGCACTTGAGAGGCAGGAGAGGCAGGCAGATCTCTGTGAGTTCAAGGCCAACCTGGGCTATGGGAGCTAGTTCCAGGACAGGTTCCAAAGCTACAGAAAAACCCTGACTCAAAAAAAAAAAAAACAAAACAAACAAACAAAAAAAAACCCCAACCAACCAACCAAACAAAACCCAAACTTCTTTTTCATTCAACCAAGTATATCTTTTAGATTTTAAAAATAGGGCTGAGAGATGGCTCAGAGGTTAAGAGCACTGCCTGCTCTTCCGGGGGTCCTGAGTTCGATTCCCAGCAACCGCACGGTGGCTCACAACCATCTGTGGTGAGATCTGGTGCCCTCTTCTGGCCTGCAGGAATACACGCAGACAAATACTGTATACTTAATAAATAAATAAATATTTAAAAAAATAAAAATAGAATAAGTGACAAACCATTCATTTATAGCATAAGTAAGGAACTAAGTTGTAAGAAAACCAAAATAAATCAGACACACAGTAGATATGTTAACATTTGGAGCCCTTGCTCAGTAAACAAGGCTTGCCAAGTCAGTGGGAGTCTGTGACTGAGGGTAAGTACTTAGAGCAATCCTCCTGGTAACTCTGTTTTCTGGCTTCGTTCTCAGAACTTGAGTCATACGCTGGTTTCTTTCTTCAAGTGTACAGAGAAGGTGAGCAACTGTGTGAGCTTCGTCATGCACATCACAGAGGAAAAGCAGCACTCAAAGAACAAGATACTGTTGACTTTTCCTTAGAAATACGCGAGGACTTTCACCTCTTCTACAAAGGCATCAGAAAAAGTTCAAAGTTTTGTACCACCACGATTTGAACGGGGATGCGCTCTCAGCGGCGCGTTCCCTCCGGACCACTAGGTGGCAAGAGTCCGAAAGCCTCGCTTCCGGCCCGGCCCGGCCGCTCTTGGTGACGCGGACTGAGAGACGGTACTTCCGGTCAGTCTTGCCGGCAGTGGCGCGCTGCTTGCGCGGGTTCTTCAGCGGAGGCTGTGAGGCTCGGTTAGCCATGGAGCATTCGGGACCCAGCGAAGGTGAGTTCGGCGCGGCCAGCGGGGCTGGTGGGCCGTGCCGGGGAGCCGGAGCGTCGTGCTGACCGGCTGTTTGTCTTCCCTTTCTCGTACAGTGACAGGCGCAGACGCGGCGGGACCCGACCCTCAGCTGGCTGTCACCATGGGCTTCACAGGGTTCGGTGAGTGACTGCCCCCGGCAGAGCCCAGCCCGGTTTTGCAGAGGGCTCAAGAACTGTCAGGTTAGGAGAGTTGTCACTTTGGCCCGGCGCCTTCTGCCGGGCCAAATCCTAATCGCTTCGGTCCCATTTAATTTGTTGAGGTCACTTCAGCTGACACTTGGGAACCTTGGCTGAAAGGGATTACTGCTGTGACCCAGTCCGAGAAGGATATTTATTGGTGGCCATTAAATAATATTATTTATGGTGGTTATTGAGTTCGTCCTTTTGGTTAGTCTTTTTCGTCCGGAATCCGCACTTCAATCTTGCTGTGAATCCTAGATATGACAAGTTATTAGATGACTTTAAAAACAAGTTTCAAAAGACGTGATTATTTGTTAAACACATTAGTTGTTAAACACAACTCAAATGGAAATTATTTTGTAATTTTATTTGGGAACAAATGGCCCACTAATGTGTCTAGTTCTCATTCATTTATCCATCTATTCTGTCTTCTCGGACTCTAGCTAATCCGTCCACTAAAGAGTAGTTACAGTATTTACCTTTCTTCCTGGCTTCTTATTTTTTAAAAGCTAATTGAATATATGTTTATGCTTGTGAGTGGGTATTTTTCCTGGATGTAACTATGCACCACATGCCTGCAGTGCCCATGGATGCCGGACGAGGGTCCTGGACCCTATGGAACTAGAGTTACTGATGGCAAGAGGAGTGAGTGCTCTTAGCTGCTGAGCCATCATCTCTCTAGTGGCTCATTCTAACTTCAGAAGTTCCCCTCCGCCCCCAGTGTAACAGTCCTGGGTATCCAGGAATTTCCTTTGTAGACCAGGCTGGCTTCAAACTCACTGAGTCCTGTCTGCCTCTGCCTCCCAAGTGCTGGGATTAAAGGCGTGCGCCGTCACCACCCAACAGCTTCAGAAAGTTTGGAGCATTACAAAGAAAAAGAAATCAAGACTTCAGATTTAATTTGTTTTTCACTTTTCCTGTTGCATATTGAAAATTAATATTATACTTATGAGCAAACATTGTTCTTTTTTTCCCGTTTATTTAGCAAACAATGTTCTTTAAGACAATATTATGTAGATTTTAAAGTGTTATATTCTTCCAAAGCACGAATTTAATTTTTGGTAATATGAGGAATCAACAGGGCTTCCTGCATGCTAAACGCCTGACCTACATTGCTAGCCCAAACTTGGTTTATTTTCCTATCTAGAGAGTAGACTACACAATAAGATCTGTATCACTTACAGTTTTTCCCTACGTAATTCCCAGTTTTATTTTTTTGTTTTGTTGAGGTAGAACCTGACTGTATTCCTAGGTGGCATGAAAGTGAGACTCTCCTGCCTCAGCCTCTCATGTGTTGGCATGTGACACCATATCCATCTTTTGGTTTTTATCAGTAATGCTAAAGGAATGTTTTGGGAATGTGTGTACATAATGTGTGTATGAATGAATGTGCACGGCTTGTGTCCAGGCATGTGGAGGCCAGAGGTTGGCATCTAGTGTCTTTATCAGTTGTTCTCTGCTTCCATTTTTGTGACAGTGTCTATCACTGGGCCTGGAGCCCACAGTTCAGCTGGCCTAGCTAGCCAGGGAGCCTCAGGGATCTTCCATTCTAGGATCCGAACCCCGAGTCTCATGCTTGAGCATCAAGCCCTGTACTGACTGAGTCATCTCCCCAACTTCTAATGAAAACATTTTTATGATTAACACTATTTTTTGGTAATCTACTGAAAAATCGTGGTCTGTACTCTGGTAAGCAGGGTGATGAGACCCAGTTCTACAGCCTCACCTCTCATATTTACTGTATGGTTCTTTGAGAACTTTCTACTGTGTTTAAGATAATGTACTAATAGCTGTTATATTGTATATATATTTAACTGCTCTGGTAACAGGTTGTTATAAACTTAACACTTTAAAACAGCACAAAGGATTGTGGGTTTAGTCTAATATAGAGCCGTTACCCAGTAAGCATAGGGCTCTAGGTTTGACCCCCAAATCCCACAGATTTATTTTCTGGTAGCTCTGTAAGTTGTCTGTTCATGTGAGCTGTATTGATTTCCCTGTTGTAGACATCAAGGCTGAAATCAGTTTAAAACATGCATTTACTGTCATCTGGTAGCTCTGTTAAGAAAGGAAGCTGTTAAAAAAAAAAAGGAAGCTGTTTTTATGAACAGAACAGTTCTTGGTAATAGGACTGAACTATTTGCTCTCTGGCTATCTCTTAGCGCATTAGAATATCTTTAATTCTCATGTTGCCACCTTAACCTGTGGGTTGCAACCCCTTTGGAGCTTGAACGACCCTTTCACAGGAATCGAATATCTGATATTCTGCATATCAGATATTTACATTACAATTCACAACAGTAGCAAAATTACAGTTATGAAGTAGCAATGAAATAATCTTTTCCATACATTTGTTTGAGAGGGGGTCTTATTTATCCCAGGCTCACCTTGAACTTGCTGCACAGGTAAGGGTGCCCTTGACCTTCTTATTCCTTTGCCTCCGTATTCTGAGTGCTGAAATTTTAGGCATGTGTATGCATTGCTGTGGTTCAAACCCTGGGCTTCGTGGTACTAGACAATTTTACTGCATCTCCGAGTCAGATAGGCTCTCTGTCTAGTCTGTATTCTGGTTATGTCTGACGAGTTCCTTTGCCATGTTTTAGGGTATTTTCTTAGATTCCAACAATCAAAGTATGGGTATTTCTCATTTTTCCTGACAGTTTAATGCTGTTTCAAGGTGTAGACATCTAGCTAAGTTAGGTGAGAATGAGAAAGCTGGATGGCTAATGTTCAGTAGGTTCACAGTCCTAATTTAATAATCTAAAATTTGTGCTTATTGAGTATTAAGTTCTCAAAAGTTTTGGAATTTGGCTTACGGTGTCGGTGGATACTTGTTATAATCCCAACATTTGGGAGGCTGAGACAGGATTGTGAGTTCAAGGCTAGCCTGTGGAATGAAGCAAGACTATGTCTCTAGAAAAACTGACAACAAAACGTTTTGTATTTTATATTTTGAATTAGGGATGCTAAACTAGTAATATCTGTGTATAAATATTCCAACAAACAACTCTTGATACTTGAAACATTCTGGTCCCAAGCATTTTGGATAAAGGTTATTAAACTTGTATTTTTCTTTTCTCCTTTACTGTTTTATCATTATCTTAGAAACATGCTGTCAGGTAGACAGACGGAGTGGTTATTGATCAGTTAGTAAAACTGGAGTGCCTATATCTGGTCAGTGGTGGTACATATATTTAATCCCAGCACTCGGGAGGCAGAGGCAGGCAGATTTCTGTGAGTGCAAGGCCAGCTTGGTCTACAAGGTGGGTTCCAGGACAGACTCCAAAGCTACAGAGAAGCCCTGTCTCGAAAAACCAAAACAAACAAAACCAAAAAATCCTAGAATGCTTTAGAGCCTTTGGTCAGCTCATTGCAAGACAGTCACAGTGATGTTTATTCTCCTAGGGAAGAAAGCTCGCACATTTGACTTGGAGGCCATGTTCGAGCAAACTCGAAGGACAGCTGTGGAAAGAAGCCGGAAAACACTGGGTAAGAAGCACCGATATTTTCCCTTGTACTGTCTTAAATATTGTATAAACATACAACTGTGTTGACAGTGATAAGGCTGAAAAAAAACTTGTTTTTATTTACAAGCACCCATCTTTAGTTAGAATTGTTAGACTGTAACTGTTGGCTCCTTTTGAAGCAGAATTTAAAGCATTTATTTTCCATTTGAAATGTGACAAAATTTGTATTTTGCTTGGATAAAGAAGGTCTACATACCAGAATCTTGGAAAAGTATGTTCTATGGGGGCTGGAGAGATGGATCAGTGTTTAAGAGGACTGGCTGCTTTTCCAGATGACCTGAGTTCAATTCCCAGTACCCACCTACATGGCTGCTGTGACTCCAGTCTCAGGGGATCTGATACGCTCTTATGGTCTCTGTAGATAGTAGGCACCTGTGGTTCACAGACATAGATGCAGGCTAAACATTCATGCACAAAATGTGTTTTCTGAGCAAACAAGGATTCACTGTTATTATAATTTATTGGAAACAGAATAGCAGTTTCTTTATTATCTCTCCTCCCGCCTCTGTCTGACTTTCGTTTCATTTTTTTCTTTCCTGCTTACAGGAAGGCTGGGCCAGAGGTGGCTGTCACCATTGCTTGTTGACCCAGACAGTGTAGAACATTGTGACATACACTGAATGTGGCTGCTGCTGTTGACTCCCTGCTTTAATGAGGTGTAGGACATACTTATTGAAGCCTTATTTCAGCCTGGCTTGATAGCGGGTGGCTGGCATTTCTAGGTACCACCTCTGGGTCTGCAGAGGACACTGGTGCTGTGCTTTCTTTGGATCTAACTCAGATCTCTCTTACACTAGAAGAAGGTCTGGAGTCTGGGAACAACTGCATTTAAATCAGTGCTGTGATGTCATGTTGATTTCTTGAGTCTTGTTTGTTTATTTTCTTGTTTTGTTTTGTTTTGTAGTTTTGAGACAGGGTTACACTCTGTCACCCTGGGTGACTGGAACTCCTTATGCAGACCAAGCTGGCTTTGACTTCTGCCAGCGTATCATCTACCTCATGCTGAGACTATAAGAATGAGCCACCAATCTCTTGATTATACCCCAAATTCAATTTTAATGAAGGAGATATGGGAATCTTACTGTGTTACCCTGGGTGGGCTTGAATTCCTGGGCCAAGTTATCCTTTGGTCTCAGCCTTCTGAGTAGCAGATATTACAGGAGTGCACCACTCAGCTCAGTTGTTGGTTTTGGATTTAAAATGATGGATTGTGGGGCTGGAGAGTGGCTCAGTGATTAAGAGCACTAGCTGATCTTCCAAGGCACCCGGGTGGAATTCCAGTACCTACTTGATGGCTCACAACTCTGAACTCCAATCCCTGGGATATGACGTCCTCTTCTGGCATCTGTGGAGACTGCACATATATGGTGCCCAATATACATGCAAGCAATTATTCATACACATAATAAATAAAATGCTCAAAAATTAAAATGGTGAATTATTTAGCAGTAAATATTTAGTATTTGTTTAGTGAACTTGAAACTATTATCTTTGGAAATAAGCCTTTTATGTGTGACGGAAAGGCAGCTATTCCTGCCCCCCTCCAGCAGGGTTTCTCTGTATAACAGCCCTAGCTGTCCCAGAACTTGCTCTGTAGGCCAGATTGGCCTCGAACTCACAGAGATCCACCTGTCTCTGCCTCCTGAGTGCTGGGATTGAAGACATGTGCCTCATCATGTAACATTTTTTTGAGACAGGTTCTCACAATTTATTCTTGGCTGTCTTTGTACTCGTCAGGTAGATGAAGCTGGCCTCAAATTTATAGAGATTTTCTGCATTTGTTTACTGGATGCTGGGATGAAAGGCATGTGCCATCACACCTCTTTTTTTTTTTTTTTTTTTTTTAAGACAGAGTCTTATTACATAGTCTGAAGCTTGGTATGTAGTCTAGACTGGCTTCTAACTTGCAGAGATCCCCCTACTTCTACTTCCCAAGTGGTGGAATTAAAGGCATGTGACGCCATGCCTTGTTGTTACTATTACTATTAGTTCTTTTTTTCTTCTTCTTTTTTTTTAAATATTTATTTATTTATTATGTATACACTATTCTGTCTGTGTGTATGCCTGCAGGCCAGAAGAGGGCACCAGACCCCATTACAGATGGTTGTGAGCCACCATGTGGTTGCTGGGAATTGAACTGAGGACCTTTGGAAGAGCAGGCAGTGCTCTTAACCTCTGAGCCATCTCTCCAGCCCCTTTTTTTCTTCTTTTTAAAGAAACTTCATTTTGAGAAATTTCAAAACCACAAGTATTACTATTTATATAAACTACTAAGGTTATTTATGGCTAGTGTTTTTTAAATTTTCCTTTCTAAATATTTTGAACTAAATCTTAGTCATGTTGTGTTATCAATAAATATCTTGCTCTTCCCTGTTCTCTCTGTATTTTTCTTTCCCTCTTCCCTTCCCTTTACCCTTCTCTCAATAAACTGCTCACTTAAAAAAAATAATTTTTAGTATCTTATCCCTCTTCCATTGCATGCCCGCCCCCAGTTGAACCCCAGTTCCTAGCATATGGTTAAGCAGCGAAGTAATCCTTGTTGATGGTTTTGTGTGTGTGTGTGTGTGTGTGTGTGTGTGTGTGTGTGTGTGTGTGTGTTTGAGACAGGGTTTCTCTGTGCAGCTTTGGAACCTGTCCTGGAACTCCCTTTGTACACCAGGCTGGCCTGAAACTCACAGATTCACTGGCCTCTGCATCCCGAGTGCTGGGATTAAAGGTGTGTGCTACCACTGCCCAGCCTTGTTCATGTTTTTTGAGACAGTCTTAAGTCTCATTAGGCTGGCCTCAAACTCTCAACCATCTTACGTTAGTCTTAGATTTGGGATCATGGGATGTACCATCATGTCTAATGGTATGTAAGTCTGTACCTACATGTAAAGCTAGACGGGGTAGCATGCATCTCTAATCCCAGTGCTCTTACAGTGAGCATGGACATGGAGACAGCAGAATCCTTGGAACCCGTGGACCAACTAGTCTGATATCCTCAGTGGTAAAAGAAAAGTACTCTACTTGACAACAAGGTAGAGGGCAAAGACTACTGAAGTTGATCTCCAGTCTTCATAAGCATGGGGGTGGGGGTGGGCAGAAAAAATGAACAACTCAGTACCTCCTAAAAGGATGAACTAAACTGTTTTTCCATCTCAATACTTGTAGTACCAGGATGTGTGAGAATTTCTCATTGGAGAGCAAATAGGCGATCTCTTGTCACCAGCTGAGTGTCCAGGAATTTAGTTCAGTTTTGATGTCATCTACCTAGAGAAGCCGTAGGATTTCTTCAGTTTCAGATGCTCGGCATCCATCTAGAATGTGTTCTTGTTTCTGGTCCCTGGGAAACTCTTATGCTGACTAAGAGTTGAGTAGTGGTTCTCAGCCTTCCTAACACTGCAACTCCTTAAGGCTCTTCATGGTGTGGTGACCCCCGGCCATGCAATTATTATGTTACTAACCTCATATCTGCAGTTTTTCTACTGTTGTGAATCATAATGTAAACATCTGCTATGCAGGATATCTGATAGGGGATCCAGAGGCTCCAGATGAACAGCCATGTGAAGTGATTCAGTGGGTTAGGTGGGTGCAGGAGGGGCGGGGGTTCCATACTTTCCCTTGCATACTCAGCAGGTTGAGATATATCAATTTAGTACTTTTCAGAAGGTTTTATAGATTGACTCCCTGTTCAGTGCACTTAGTTTCCCACAGTAGCGGGCTAGCTAGGGACTCTCCCTAACTCCAGTAAAGCCAATGATGGTGTGATCAAAAGTGGTCCTAGTAAGTAACAAAAGACAGTTCTGATCACTCAGGAAATCTTAAGGTTTTTAGGAACGTTAGGACAAAATATATTTTGTATTGTACTCCAATAAATCTGAAAAGGTCAATTTTAATGATGAAACAATAAAAGAAAAAAAAAACTACGAAAACCCCTTGCCTTCTGGGTGTATCTGGTAATACTTCAAACACAAGATTTTAGTATCTGTACTATCAGACAAATCTTGTGTTTAAGGATCTCATACAAAATCTTTGGTCAGCAGTTGTTATAGTTAAATAAGTTATGTAGTTCCTGGCAGTGTAGATTCTTAATACATATTTGAGGAGATGAAATTGAATTTAGGATTCAATTTAATAATTTAATAAAATAATTATCTATCCATTATTTATTTTTATGTAGCCCTGGCTGGCCTAGAGAATATACATAGCCTTGACCCTACTGTCTCTGCTTTTCATGTGCCAGCAGTACAGAGGTAGATATCTGGTTTTGTGTCGTACTGGGGGTGGAACCCAAGGCTTTGTGAAGCTCAACTACTGCTTTAATAATCAAATAACCCAAATACTGCTTTAATCATCAAATTTTTCTTATTTGGAGATAGTTTTAAATGGCTCAACCTGTTAGAACTTGACATTTAAAGTTGGAGAATCTAGGTTTAAAAAGCAGCTCCTCATTCCTCTTGAGGAAGACTGGATAGGATTTCCATTTTTGACCCTGTTAGGAGGGTATGATATCCTCAGCAAGTTCTTGGGTAGGCTAAACCATTGGACACAGTACCCTGTAAAGGACTGCTATGTATCCTTTTAATTTCTGTAAGCTTTTTTTCTGAAGCATGTATGCACACTATTTAAGGGGTTTTGAGGAATTAAAAGGCTTGTATATTAAAAAAAAGTTTGTGGATAAATTCACTGCGTAGAACTTTCTTGGCCTAGTACCACATCCTTGGTTTGACTCTGACTGTGGTTTCTGCTGATCTGATGTGAATCTTTATTGAACAATTCCTTGAAAAAGTAAACCAGGATTCTCTTTAGCTTTAGTATGCTGTTTGAAATGTTTATATATATACAGAAGTAATCACATTCTGTAGGAAATTATTCATTGTTAGCGGCGTAAGACATTATTTTTGTGTTCTCCCAACCTTGGCCATTAAATTATACTGAGATTATAAAATTAAAGCTGATATACAATTTCACTGACTTCAGAAAATGGTTTGTGTGTGTGTAGGTGGGGAGGGCAGGATGATTTGTAGGAGTTGTTTCTACATCGTGTAGGACATGGGGGTTGTACTTGGGTCAACAGGCTTGGCAGCAGGTGTTTTTCTTCTTTTCTTTTTCTTTCTTTTTTTTTTTTATTTAAAGATTTATTTATTATGTATATAGTTCTGCCTGCACGTATCCCTGCTGGCCCGAAGAGGGCACTAGATCTTTTTATAGATGGTTGTGAGCCACCATGTGGTTGCTGGGAGTTGAACACAGGATCTCTGGAAGAGCAGCCAGTGCTCATAACCACTGAGCCATCTCTCCACCCTCTAACAGGTGCTTTTATAAACGGTTAACTTTCTGGCCCTAACTCTTTTCTAAAAATGGACAATTGTAATATGCGTCATGATTCGTATGGTTGATATTGAAGTCTTTCCTTTGTTATTGAAATCAGACTTAAAGGAGAAAGTCAAGCTTGATGTGTGACTGAGGATGGCTTTGAATTCCTGATCTTTCTGGCTTCACTTCCCTTCCCCTGTGATTATAGATGTGGGTCACCATGCCTGGCTTTGAATATGATTTCAGTGGGTGTTTTAATGTCTGAGAAGAGAAAATACTGAAGAAAGATTTAGAAACTAAGACTTTTTTTGAACCTCAACAATTTTTTTTCTCTAGTTAAATCCTACATCTTCCCCTGATCTAGATTTTGTCTTACCTTTGCCTAGAATTATTCATACCTTTGTTCTGTCAGTACTTTAGAAATATCACAAGCTTAATATTTTCTATGTTTTGAGGCTAAATCTCTTTACTTTTGTTTGCTTTCATAATTAGAATGCCCAGCTTTGTCCATAATAGCTATATTGTCAGTATTTAATGTGATTAATATTTTTAAATGTTAACATCTAATTTTGTTTTCTTAGTGTTTTGTTATTAAATAGATTAAACTTAGTGATTCTTCATGACACGGGAAGCTAGTAAGATAAATAAACAAGTGAGACATTTTCACATTTAATTCCTATGGGTATATCACATTAGAATATTCAGACTCATATTCTTAGTAATTTTGTTGTCTTGACTTTTGTTTTTATTTTGAAACAAGGTCTCTGTAGTTAAGGTTCCCCTGGAACTCGCTGTGTGTGTAGCTGAAGCCGGCCTTAGGCCCATAGTAATCCTTTTCCTGCCTGTGGAGGGCGGAGATAACGAGCACAAACCACGATGCCTGCCTTACCTGATATTTACTTTCTTTCTAGTTAAGTGGTTACCCAGTGGTTGACTGAAGTTTTTAGGTTCTAGATTACTTTCATTTGACTCTATTATTTAGATTAATTATCTATTATTTAGATAAATAGGCTGTCAATTTAAAGTTGCATAAAATATGATGTATTAGAGAAATGGTTACCCAAAAGTGACATCAAGACTCTTGGAAGAAAAAAATGTGTGTGGAGGAGGCTGGCTTTGTAAAGGCAAGGCGTCTTTAGAGCTTTCACTGTGCTTGGTTTATATTGGGTAAAAATGCCAGGGCAGGGACAGTCTGTGGAATTCTATTTAGTTTGGTTTCTCATCAGCCCATAATGAAAACACTAATTTATTTTTTTGCTCTACAGTTTCTTCCTTGAATCCCCATTTTTTCCCATTTGATCTAATGAAGCAATAGATTAGCATAAAACATCCCTCAATTGAAATGGTGAAGTTTTGGCAGTAAAAACAAAAGTTAACCTTTCTTTTTTGTTTGTTTGTTTCTTGAAATGGGATCTCACTATATAATGCTGTCTGACCTGACTTTGTAGATTGTGCTGGGCTTGGACTCAAAGAGATCCTGCCTCCTGTGAATTGGGATTAAAAGCATGCACCACCAGGCCTGGCAAAAGTTGGAAAAAAAAAAGAATAAAATGTTTCACAAGACTGAGACTAGTAATTTGTCCTTATCACTGTTGGGAAATTCTGGTAGTGGGTGGTCAGCAAGTGGTGAAGGTTGTCCCTGACCAGCCTTTGAAGAGATGCATGCTCACTATAAAATAAGGTAGGGATGCTTGTCAGTTAATCTTACAGCCGCTTGGAGTCTGATCACATCAAAGAAGGATCCAGTTGTCAGCCCACATCTCATTTTGCTGCTGAGGCAACTAATGTTTCTATTAAGTGGGCAAGTTTATGCCTTGGAGTTTTCACCTGGAAAGTGGGACAATTTTCTTTAGAGATTGTTACAAAAGTTGATTTGTAGGAAAGTTTTAAAAGCACCTTGCACTCTGTAAGCTCCATCCATGCTTTGACTTTCATTTGCGGTAAGGTAGGGCTGATGGCAGCATGCTTTTGGCTTCTTGCAGAGACATCATAGAAGACCCAATTAAGAATGACTCATGTAAAGAAAAGTTCAGTATCTCTTAGAATAAGAATTCTAGCATGGGGCCTTTGTCTTCTGAGTCCTGGTATGAGGGCCATGAAGCTGCCCTCCCTTTTCTGTTTCTCCTCGGATTACTGTCTTCATGACCCCAAACTGTCAGAATTTTGAATTGTCAAACACAGATGAGCACATGATAGTCATGGGGAACTGTTTTGAATATCTGTTTGGGAATAAAAAATGTATACCTAATACGTATAATATTGTATAGCAAGTCACTTCCAAAATTGGCCATTGAAAGAGCAATCCATTTTTTAAAATTTATTTATTTTACACGCATTGGTGTTTTTGCCTTCATATATGTCTGTGTGAGGGTGTTGGATCCCGTGGAACTGGAGTCACAGACGGTTGTGAGCTGCCATGTGGGTGCTGGGAATTGGACCCTGGACTTTTGGAAGTGCAGCCAGTGCTCTTAACTGCTGAGCCATCTCTCCAGCCCTGAGCAATGCATTTAACATAGAATGGAGCTATGCCTTCGTTGGGTGAGGAGGGGCCAAGCATGACCAGAAGCATGATGTCATCCTACTTGCAGAAAAAAAAGAATGGCTTCCTCAACAAGGATAAAGGGATTTCATAGGCAACTAATGATTTCTGTCTTTCTCTAGTATCCTGATTAGGAACAGAATATGCTCTAAAACCCATGAGGGAGTCAGAGTTTAGAGAACAAATGTCCCCATCTTCCAGCAGGAGGAAAGATGGACAAAGAGGATGGGGATGAAGCTGCCCTACTCCTTAAACTGACCCCTAAGCTTCTGTTCTTTATCTTGTCCAGCCACATTCACCATCAGAATACTGACTCATGGCCACACTGTTCAGTGGAGAGCACAGAAAGACCATTATTTGCCTTGCTTCTTCCTTGAGAGTTCTTACCTGAAAGACTAGTTTCTTTTAAATATTGCTGCTATCTCTTTGTTCCTTGTCTTCTATGACCCAAAGAATATAATACTCTTTTTGTTTTGGTTTTTTGAGACCGGGTCTCGCTTTGTTGCACAGGCTGGCCTTGAGCTCTTGACAGTCCTCCTGCTTCTGCCTCCCAAGCCCTGGGATTTTAAGTATAGGCAAATACTCTCAGCTTTATTGCTTAAAGAGAAAAAAAAGTTAGATTATTGGGACGGTAGCAAATGAAAGTATAACTAGTCATATAATTCCCTTGCTACCTATGTGCCTTTCCCAGTTGCCAAGTGAGATTAGCAGAGGAAAAATTCTTTTGTATAACTTTTCTGTGTCTAAAAGCAAACCAACTAACCCCTTATTGTAAGACTTAGTATAGTTGGGCATTCCTCATGATTTTGGTGTTCTGGTAAAGGGAATTCAGAAATGAGTGAGTTCTTCCAGCCTAAAACACTGAGAAGGGAGTTACCCAACATTTCACTTCTCAATATGTTGTCTGTCTTTTTACATAGTGCATTTGTGTTTCACAAAATTTGCTTAGCGTATCTATATTCTCCATCTCTATTCGCAGTAGTATGTAATACTACTACCATGTTGTTTCATCAATATGAATGAAGAGGAAAATAGAGATTCGTTCTAACAGTCTATTGATAATTTTCCCTCTTTCCTATAATATCCTATAGTATAAATGCTCTTCACTCTTTTTTTGCCTGTATTTAATACTGTATTGAGATGCTTTATTTAATTAATTTTGTTTAATTTTTTTCTCTCTGTTGGTCATTTAGGTTGATAATAATCTTTTCCTGTGTATAAAGTTGTGATAAAATACAACAAACATTTGTCATCTGAAACTGTTTGTCTTGATTTGATACTGGATCTTTTTGTATAGCTCAGGCTGATCTTGAACTTGTAGTTCTTCTGTCTTGGGAGTATTGAAAGTATAGGTATACATCACCATGCCTGGCCAGCTTAACCATTTAAAAAAAATTGGTGTGTCTCTCTGTGTGTGTTTGTATATGCACGTGGAAGCCAGAGGTGAAATTAGATGTCTTCTTTTATCAATCTCTATTTATTTATTATTATTATTTGACACAGGGTCTCTTTTTAGCCATGACTGTGCTGGTATATGCTATGTAGACCAGGCTAACTTGGAACTCACAGAGATTCAGCTATCTCTGCCTCCCAAAGGCTGGGTTAAAGGTGTGTGCTCCCTCTCCCCCAGCTCCTCTCAGAGAGCCTCTGTCCCCGAATTGGAGCTGGCTGGTCAGGGAGCTCTAGGGATGAGCTTGTGTCCACTTTCCCAGCACAGAGACTATAGTGCACTTGCCTGAGCTCAGCGTTAAAAGCCATGGGTGTTGGGATTCACATTCAGAGCCTCTTACTTGCAGGGCAGCACTTTACTAACTGAGGACTCTTTCCAGCGCCTTAACTATTAACACTTTGTTTTTCATTTTTCAAGGCAGAGTTCTCTGCATAGTCCTGACTGTCCTAAAGCTCACTCTGTAGACCAGGCTGACCTAGATCTCAGAGATCCTCCTGCCTCTGCTGGGATTAAAGATGTGCACCACCCAGCTCTATTAAAACCTTTTTTTAAAATATGTATTTATTTATTATGTATACAATATTCTGTCTGTGTGCCTGAAGGCCAGAAGAGGGTGCCAGACCTCTTTCTTTACAGATGGTTGTGAGCCACCATGTGGTTGCTGGGAATTGAACTCAGAACCTTTGGAAGAGCAGGCAATGCTCTTAACCACTGAGCCATCTCTCCAGCCCTCTATTAAAACCTTTAAAATCACTTTTATATATTTGGTTATTTACTTACTTATTGATTGATTGGTTGTGTGTTTAGGGGGGCAGTAGGTATAGGCCACTGCACAAAGATGACAACTTGCAGGTGTTGGGTCTTGGCTATTGAACTGAGGTGGTCAGGCTTGGCAACAGCATCTTTATCTGCTGAGCCATCTGTCCCCTTTTTAATTGTATAATATCGAATAGCTGTAGCCACAGTCCATCTCTGAAACTCTATTCATCCTATAAAACTGAAACTTTTTATCATTAAATAATGATTTCTTGGGCTGGAGAGATGGCTCAGCGGTTAAGAGCACTGCCTGTTTTTCCAAAGGTCCTGAGTTCAATTCCTAGCAACCACATGGTGGCTCACAACCATCTGTAATGAGGTCTGGTCAGCAGGCATACACACAGACAGAATACTGTATACATAATAAATAAATATTTAAAAATTAATGATTTCTTATTCTTCTTTAGCTCCTGCCAACTAATTATCCTATTTTCTGTTTGATTTATGACTGTTGTAGGTTATTTTGTACATCATATGCTAATGCATTGGTATATTCAGTGTTTATCTTTTTCTGTGACTTGTTTAATTCATTTAGAATAGACTCTTTGGCATTCATCCATTGCAGAATACCCTTCCTTTTTAAAACTGAATTATACTTTATTGTATAGATATATACCACATTTTGCTTACCCATTCATCTGTACATGAACAATTTGCTTTACTATTTTAGATAGATTTAGGTTTTTGGAGTAATGCTGCTATGATTTTGGGTGAACAACTACCTCTGAAAAATTCTGTTTTCAAAACCAAATAGGGTGGCACATGACTATAATTCATGACCGTAAGGCTGAGAGATATACTGATAATCAGAGGCCAGCCTGGTCTACACAGCAAGCTTCAGACCAGCCAGGACTGCTTAGTCAAATCTTGTCTCAAAAGAACCAAAACCAGGGCTGGAGAGATGGCTCAGCCGTTAAAGGCTGGGCTCATAACCAAAAAGAACCAAAACCAAAAGAAACTACAAGAGAATAAATACTCTTGGACTCTCTTTTCAGTTTCTCCTACACCTAGCAGTAGAATTGCTATGTTACATTGTAACTCTGTTTAACTTTTCTCATGGTGGCTTTGTCATAGGCTGTTTAGTTGTTGCTGTTATTGATAATGTAGTGGTCACTTTTTATAAAAAAGTACTTTTTATTATTTTTAATTGTGTGTGTCTGTGTGTGGGTATGTTTGTGTGAGATGCAGATCTTTTATAGGCTAGATTCGTCAGTTTCCCCTGAAGCTGGAGTGACTGTCATGTGTTGCCTGGTGTGCCTGCTGGGAACCTGTGTTCTTTGCAAGAGCTCTCACTATGGAGCCCTGGCTAGAGTTCTCTTTCTGTAGACCAGGGTTGCCTCAAACACAGAGAGATCCCCCTGCCTCCTTCTCCCTAGTTTTGGGGTTAAAGGTGTGTGCCGCCACACCTCCTTTACTGCTGCACCATCTAACTAGCCCTGATTTTATTTTGTTGAGGCAGGGTCTCATGAAACCCAGACTGCTGACACTGAACTCCTGCGTCCACCTCCCAGGTGTTGAGTGTACAGGTGTGTGCCATCACAGCTGGTGATGTGCGCTGAGGAGGGTCCCAGGTGCTGAGTGTACAAGTGTGTGCCATCACAGCTGGTGATGTGCGCTGAGGAGGGTCCCAGGTGCTGAGTGTACAGGTGTGTGCTATCACAGCTGGTGATATGCGCTGAGGAGGGCCCCAGGTGCTGAGTGTACAGGTAGGTATGTGCTGTCACACCTGGTGATGTGCGCTGAGGGGGGGGCCAGGCTGTGAGCCTGTTGCTTTCTTAGCACTCTCGTCATATTTTTTTCTGTGGCTTAATTTTCAGCCTAATATTGATAAACTCCAAAGTCTAACTGTTGGAAATTATTTTTACTTTTAATCTTCAGAAGCAAGAGAAAAAGAGGAAGAAATGAACAGAGAAAAAGAATTAAGGAAACACATTGAAGATGTGGAACCAGCATCATCAAGCTCAAGCACAGTCAGAGAGCACCCAAAGCCAGCATCCAGGTGCCTGAATGTCTCTAAAGGCTTCTCTTCTCCTAAACTCTCTTTTTCTAGACATTCCTAGTCTAATTTAGGCAATACTCCACTTATTCATTCCTTCATTCATACTGTTTCTCCACTCCGGACAGTTGTGTACTGCTAGGCTGTGAAAATGCTGGGAGTCAGCTCTGGAATCCGAAAATTAACAACAGCAACAACAACATCTAACTTTGTGTCATAAACAAAAATGAAAAAAATCATACCCTTTTGAATAACTATTTGCCATTATTTATAGAGTTTTAGGAGAAAAATATACTTGTTCCATGTATTTTGTTTAAATAGAAGCCTAGTTATTTGCTATTTTAGAATTTATTTTTGGTTCATCTTTGTGATTACATCATAGAATCAAATACGTTTCCAAGATTTTATCTAGGGATGTTCCAGCATTTATGATTTGGTGATCATTTTCATTTTCGTATCTTGAGGGTGGGCTCAATGTTTTTGAGATGAAACTTCTGTATGTTTCTAGTTTCCAAACTAGCTGGAATTGACAGTATGTGCCTCTGTGACATACTTAGCACTATTTTTTAGTGCACAGTTTTGGAAAGGCTGTACTTGTGAACAAGTAATGGCTGTTCATGCTAGGTGAATGCTTTCCTTTTTTTTTTTTTGAGACAGGGTTTCTCTGTAGCTTTAGAGCCTTTCCTGGAATTTACAGGCTGGTCTCGGACTCACAGAGATCTGCCTGCCTCTGCTTCTCGAGTGCTGGGATTAAAGGCATGTGCCACCGCCGTCCAGCTGAATGCTCTACTTTTGAGTTGTGATTCCAGCTCTTGTTTTTTTTTTTTTATTTTCGAGACAGAGTTTCTCCGTAGCTTTTTTTGTTCCTGTCCTGGAACTAGCTCTTGTAGACCAGCCTGGCCTCGAACTCACAGAGATCCGCCTGCCTCTGCCTCCTGAGTGCTGGGATTAAAGGCGTGCGCCACCACCGCCCGGCCCAGCTCTTGGTTTTTGACATAGGGTCTCAGGTTGGTCAGCTGGCCAGGAACTTCTGATCTTTCTGCCTCTTCTTCTGAGGACTGGTTTTATAGGCATGTGACATCATGTTTAGTGATAGACATGGTGGTAAATTGCTACTTACAATTTGAATTCACATCTGATCATCTTCTGTACTACTCCTGATTATGTACACATACACAATCTTATTTTTGTTTAGTTACTTTAGTTTATTTACTTACGTATTTATTTTTGAGGCACAGGCTTGCTTTGTAATCATAAATGTTCTGGAGCTCACAATAATACTCCTGCCTTCCTCTCTTGGAGTCTTAGCGTTGTAGATGTGTGCCTTCATGTTTGACCATTATTATATTACACACACACACACACACACACACACACACACACACACACACACACATATGTATATATATTTGTTGTTGTTTGAGACAAGGTCTCTCTAGGCTGGAACTCAACTATGTAGATCAGGCTGTTATTAAGATTACAGAGATCTGCTTGCTTCTGCCTTTTGAATGCTTGGATTAAATGCGTATGTCACTTGACTCAGCTTTTGTATCTTCTTAAATAACTACTAGATGATGATGATGATTATTTTGTCTTCAGTAGTGTGTTGGGAGTCAGTATTACATACCATGTGAATAGTTTCTGTGTGACTGGAGAGATAGCTCAGTGATTATGAGCACTGGCTGCTCTTCCAGAGGTCCTGAGTTCAAATCCCAGCAACCACATGGTGGCTCACAACCATCCATAATGAGATCTGGTGCCCACTTCTGCCCTGCAGGGAGACATACAGCCAGAATACTGAATACATAATAAGTAAATAAATAAATAAGGTCTACTTGCTTTAAAAAATAGTTTCTAAAAAATTTGGAATGTTATTAAAATTTAGATCCCATAGCTGCTAAAGATCAACATTTTAGTTTAATGTTCTCAGTGACAGGATAATTTTGTATTAAAAAGTCTGTGATTTCTGGAAAACTGGACTTTAGGGCAGTGTGTGTAACTAAGTATAAAGTTATCCAGCTATTATTTAGTATATATTGAGCATCCTCTGTGGGTAAACACTGTTAGGCAGTGGGTTATAGCAGTTAGCAGTCACAGCTCTGTTTTGGCTCTGTTCATATGGGGCAGAGCACTAAGGAAGTAGATAACAAAAGTGAACAACTGAATAGCTGATCAGCATTATGAAATGAAGATAAACAAAACAAGGTAGTTAGGTTAATGGTGATTGGTAGAAGGCGAGCTCTGAAGCCTTTGAGGGGGTGACAAACCATTTAACAAGGTCCTGGGAGAGTGACTCAACACAGCAAAGACCCCCATGGTGAACTCGCCTTACCCTGGGCAGTTAGACAGAAGGCCCCGGTGCTGCTATTGCAGATTACGTCTGTTTTGGAGAGTTGCTAGCTCTTTATGTAGGGATGACATGTATGTTAGACTATATTTCTTATAGTGCTAAACCTAGATGAAAACAAAAGTTCTACTTTTCTTTCAAGTAGCTATCGAGTGACTTCTGTCTATCAAACATTTAGCTGCCGAGTGAAAAGTAATGGGCAAAATAGAGACATCTACTTCCAAGGTACCCGAGGAAGAAGTCAGTGCGACTTCAGCCTTAGAAAGTTGAAAGATTTGTACAGGTAGGGTTGGCTGGCTCTTTGGGGGTGACATAGAAGTTTATTGGACTGGTGGCGGTGCATGCCTTTAATCCCAACACTCAGGAGGCAGAGGTAGGCGGATCTCTGTGAGTTCGAGGCCAGCCTGGTCTACAGAGCGAGTTCTAGGACAGGCTCCAAAGCTACAAAGAGAAACTCTGTCTCAAAAAACAAAAACCAAAACTAAACATAAAAGAAGTATATTGAATAGGTTTGTGGCCTTTAGAATGCCTGTAGATAATTGATAAAGACCTTAGTGAGATGAGAAACCGTTTCAGATATGTGAGATTAAAAAAAAAAGACTGGAAATTAGCATAAGGCTCAGAGCAAGTTATTTTTAGACTCTTAGAAGGCAGTATTTAGTGCTTTAACAATGTGAAACTCTTGGATTAGCGTTGGAAAATATTTTGTGTTTTAGTATTTGCGCTCCAAAGTTCTAGAATAATGTTAATTTCCTCAACATGGATGGCTCTATTTATCCTTTGGTTACAGCGAACAGATTAAATGCAGTTAATAGTTAAATGCATTGGTTATCTCAGTGGTTTTACTGGATTAATTTACTGTAGTTTTCTTTCAAATTCTGCTGTTCTCCTGTCTCTTTATGGGAGATAATGACTTAATCAAGCTCTAAAGGATAGTGCTTGGTGTTTGAAGGTTTTTTTCTTTTTCTTTTTTTATGCAAAGTCTTCTTTTGAAACCCTAGCTAGCCTGGAAATCTCCATGTAGAGTAGACTGGCCATAAACTCAGAAATCTATCTCAGCTTTTTGAGTTGTGCGATCAAAGGCATGAACGACCATGCCAGGCAAGATAAAGTAATTTTGGATACTACATTTATTCACTTAATGTTTGGACTTAATGAATTCACAAATATGAAAGTATTTGAAAGATGCATCCATTATAAGGAGAGGTAGGATTTCCTGAGAATCTAGCTGTCTCCAGAGATGCCCTGGAGAGGCAAAGGGTCTGCAGCAGCAGAGGCAAAGAGTGTCTGTTTCTGTGCTTTCAGGGACACAAGCAGCAGTGACAGTGAAGACAGTTGTGATTCATCTGATGATGAGTTAATTGGCCCTCCTTTACCCCCTAAAACGGTAGGAGAACCGGTTCATACTGTGGATGAAGATATCCTTGGCCCTTTACCTCCACCTCTTGGTGAAGAAGGAGAAGATGATGATGATGATGACTTAGAGGATGAAGGAGAAGAGGAAGTAAGTATTCAGAGGTTATATAAGAATTTGGAGGAGTTACTTCTTTAAAGTACTATAGAGAACAGTTTTCTGCTAAATTGTCAATCATGAGTGGAATAGCCCCCACATGGGGATTATAGAAATCAGATGAGGATAAGGAATATGGCTTAGCCAGTAAAGCTGACTGCTTCCAAGCCTGAGGACCTGAGTTCTATCCCCAGGACCACATGGTGGAAAGGACAGAACTGACTCTGAAAGTTTTCCATTGCCCTCTGACCTCTACATGCACAGAGACATACGACATACAAAGAAATAGATGTAATAAAATAGTTTTTGTTTTTTTTTTTAAATTTTCGAGACAGGGTTTCTTCGTAGCTTTTGGTTCCTGTCCTGGAACTAGCTCTTATAGATCAAGCTGGCCTCAAACTCCCAGAGATCCGCCTGCCTCTGCCTCCCAAGTGCTGGGATTAAAGGTGTGCGCCACAACCGCCCGGCTTCCTCAGTCTTTTATAACCCACTTTTGTTTCCAAGCTGCTGTCTGATCATTTCTCTACTACCCGTGTTTCACAAGCACCAGCTGCATTCCACATCACCTGTTTGCCTTGAAGTCTGTGCTGCTGTCAGCTTCTGCTCTTGTCTCTGAAACTCCTTGGAGATCAGTGACACTAGATATGCAAATCCAGTTTGTGGTGGTGTACACTTAGAATTTCAGCCTCAGGAAGCTTAGGCAAAAGGATCGCTTTGGGTTTGAAGCCAGCCTGGCTTACATAGGGCACGCCAGGTCAGCCAGGGCTACATCAACATAAACCAATGACAAAACCAACAGAATTAAAAGGGAAAAATGTTCAAAGCCACAGATCTCTCGCGTCTCATCCTGCACTACTGCATATGGAGCACCGTTGGCCTGTGCTGAAACTCCCTTTCTTTCTCTGAGCTCTTGGTTTGCTGCCTGTTTCTTGACTGTTTATTCAGGAGGTGTAATTATCAGAAACCTGCTATCAGTCAGGCACTTTCTAGTTATTGGGGACACACAGGGCATAAAACAGACAAACTCCAGTAGTATTTACATTTCTGGCACTACTTTGTATTTCTGTGCCCTAGTCTAGTCACGGGCATTTTCTGAGGACCTCTCCTTGCCTACCTTACCACTGGTCTTGGGTAATTTCTTGCATCCTTTTGCCCTTATAACTTTTCTGTTCACTCCCAGCAGCTAGTGAGTGGTGTTGTAGAGTGTAAGTTACAGTCTGACTACCCATGAAACTCTATGTTCGGTACTCTAAATTCAACACACCTGAGATCAAACACGATGTTGTTTCTCTCACTCCTGTAGACTCCTGTTTTAGCCTCTTAACTGAACTGTTTGCTGTGGGATCGTTTATCTCAGTGCCTTCTCAGGGCTGCAGGATTAAACACTCCATAAGTCTTGTCATAAACAGTGCTGCTCCTTGCCCAGGAGAGGAGAGCAAATTGGTACAGTGGCAGTATTTCATTCGAGGATCCCTGAAAAGAGTTTGTTTGTTGTTGCTCAGAATCTTTTTAAAGACTTATTTATTTTATGTGTATGAATATTTTGCCTGTATGCATATGTATGTGTGCCGCATGTATACCTGGTACCATGGATCCCCAGGAACTGGAGTTAGAGACAGTTGTGAGCTGCCATGTGGGTGCTGAGAATTGAAGCCAGGTCCTCTAGAGCAACAGGCAGTGCCTCTAACCACTGAGTCATTCTCTACTCCCCATGCTGCTCATAAGTTTCCAGAGCACTGTTACAGTATATAGGAGAGCGAATGACAAGACAAACTGGGACAACCCTGAACAGCAATGTAGAGTAACTCTGAGGCACTATTGCATAGTTGTGTATCTTACCTACTACTGATACAGTAGTGTAAGAAGGCAGAGACTGGGAAGAATGAAGAGAAAAACCATGGAAGATAAAAGTAATACAGGATATGGGAAACTGAGCTCTACCCTCAGTTTCTGAGGCAGCAGAGTAGGGGGTGGCACAACTTTTTTGCCATTATTGACTCCCTCCCTGATGGAGGAAGGTCATTGGTTAAATAAAAAGAAACTGCTTGGCTCTCATTGGTTAGGAGATAGGTGGGAGGAGTAAACAGAACAAAACGCTGGGAGGAAGAGGAAGTGAGCTCAGACCCGACAGCTCTCCTCTCGGGAGCAGACACCATGCTCCAGGCTCCTGGGCAGACACACGCGATGAAGCTCTGAACTAGAATCTTCCCGGTAAGACCGGTGCTCACAGATTGTTAGAGATGGGTTGATTGGGATATCAGAATTAGCCAGTAAGGGCTAGAGCTAAGGGCCAAGCAGTGATTAAAAGAATACAGTGTCTGTTTAATTATTTCGGGGCATAAGCTAGCCGAGCAGGCGGCTGGGGTGTTGGGGATGCAGCCCCGCCGCTTCATATTACTACACCTCTCCACTTAAAAAAAGGTTTGTTTAGGGGTGGGAGAGATACTTAGTGTTAGGAGCCCTTGCTGTTCTTCCAGAGGCCCTGGGTTTGATTTCCATCACGCCCATGTGTCTCACAACCATCTGTAGCTCCAGTTCCAGGGATTTAATGACCTCTCTGGCCTTCAATAGTCCCAACACTTGGGAGGTGGAGGCAGGAAGATCAGGAGTTTTAAATCCATTGAGTCCTAGGCCACATTGGACTATATAGTAAGACCCTGTCTGTAAAACAGAGAGCACGTGTGCACACACAGAGACTATACACAGACACACAGACACACACACACACACACACACACACACACGCTCAGAACAACAACAACAAAAACCAAACCCAATAAAAAACCAAAAAAAAAACCCCAAACAACAACAAAAAGATTCTGTATAGATACTCCATAAAATTAGGATTGAAATGCTCACTTTTATGTAGTGTTTGCTGTTCTAGACACTTCTGCTCATTAAACAAAGCCGATATGACCAATCCTACATTGACGTGAGATTATTAATCGATATTACTTTACCTTAAACCAAAGGACTGATTAAGCCATTTATATTCCTAATTTTAATTGAATATCATGTAGTTCACAGACTTAAAACTTCAGAGATTGTATTATAAAACAAGTGACCCCCAACCTTAGTAAAGCTAGCCTTGGGTGTGTTTGAATATAAGACTTTTCAGTGTCTAAAATAAGGACCTTTGACTGTGACTAGGTCTCTGCTTTGTTTTTTCTCCACAGAAATGAACTAGTTAGCCCAATTTATTTACCTGCTTACTTCTGTCTGGCCATTAGATGATCGGTTGCTCCTTGCCTTGGGCTGCCCATGGTATTTAGCATCACTATTCACATCCCATTCTTGGAAGCCTGTCTATGGCAAGCAGCCAGCCTATTCTACTAGTTAGTACATTGTTGACTTGGCTGCCAGGGGCAGAAAATGCTGAGCAAAGATAGAAATCTTTTTTTCTGTCTCACGAATCAGACATTAAATCAGTTTGCAGGGCCAGTATATCACAGATAATTGCTTTTTTTTCTTTTAAATTCTGCCATCATTACTTGAGCATCAAGATGGATGTTCAAGCTGTAGTCATGATTTTTGTAGATCTGTCGGCAGGAAGACAGAAGAGATAAAAAAAGGCTACTTATTTTGTACCCGACCTGTTCCATTTTAGAAATACAGCAATTACTTTTGGAAGTCAAGAATCTGGCTAAATTTAATGCTTCTCATACAAAGGATTTAATGCTTCTCATACGATAGTGGGCAAAGTTGCTATCCTCCAAACATATGTCTGTACTTAGTGTTTGATAATTGGTTGTCATAGTTGCAGAGCTTTGCTTTGGATTTTAAAATTTTAGCCATTGTTGACAGTTTTTCCATAATGTATACTCTCTGTATATGTCTGTATATGTAGTATACTTATTTGATGTTATTCATGGATTTTGAACATGAACTACTTTCTCCAAAGGAACAAAAGACAGTTTGTTAAAATGTATTCACAAAAACAATGGAGTTATTCAGTACTAAAAGTGAATGAAAAGGTGGGAGAGTTGGGGCTACAGCTGGTTGTCTGGAGTCTCTGTGTGTTTATGTGTGTGTGCACGCATGCATGCATGTATACACTAGTGTGGTCGTGAGTTTGAGACCAACTTGAGCAAAATAGTGGGACTCTTTTTAAACAAAGATACCAAAGATGGTGGCTTTTAATGCAGTCTTCAGACTCTTAGGATTTTGTTCTTATACCAGCATACATGGATTTAATTTGAATTCTGTTGTGTCTGTCTGGTTTGCTATTGGCCTATTTTCTTCAGAAATGAAGTGCAGTCTTTGCAGCTCATTGACTTAAGGGAGCACTCCATAAAACTAGCTAGCCTCAGCAAAGACCTTAGTTAAGCTTCACTAGATATGTGTCCATTTCATTTGCAAAATAATTGAAATGCTTCTTTGTGAGAAGAAGGCAGAGATTGCTTTGATTTGTTGTGTTTTACAGGAGAATTTCCAGGAAGAGGTCTCAGCAGGAAATGTGCATTTTAAATGCTTCCTTTAGGGAAAGTGATACCATAATGAAGCACGTCATAACAGTGAACAGCAGGACTTTTCCCTCAGCTCGCTTTGACTAACCTTCCTTCCTCAAAGTGTTTCTCTGTGTAACAGTCCTGGCTGTCCTGGAACTAGCTCTTGTAGACAGGCCAGCCTTGAACTCACAGAGATCCACCTGCCTCTGCCTCCTAAGTGCTGGGATTAAAAGCATGCAACACCACCACCTGGCTTTGAGTAACATTTTTAAAAAGAGGTTTTATGATGACCCCTTTGTTTCTACAACTAATAAGCAATTCAGTCCCCAATTTTTTATGGACATGTCTAAATCATACGTCAGAAAAGGCTAAAATAGGGGCTGGAGAGATAGCTCAGAGGTTAAGAGCATTGTCTGCTCTTCCAAAGGTCCTCAGTTCAATTCCCAGCAACCACATGGTGGCTCACAACCATCTGTAATGGGGTCTGGTGCTCTCTTCTGGCCTGCAGGCATACACGCAGACAGAATATTGTATACATAATAAACAAATAAATATATATAAAAAGAAAAGGCTAAAATAGAAGCCTTGAATGACAGGCGAATCTGACTTCATTCTTTTGCCTACTAAGTTTCTCCGACAAAGGAATCTACTGGTTTCCGGCTGATCCTAATTAAACCCTGAGTGCTCCTTTTCCATCCTCTGGTTTCTATTGATTAACATTCTAACTTGCTTTCGGGGATGTGCTGGCTAGTTTTCTGTCAGCTTGACAAAAAGCTAGAGTCATTGGAGATGAGGGAGGTTCAATTTAGAAAGGCCTTCATAAGATCTGACTGTAAGCAGGCCTCTGAAGCATTATCTTAATTAGTGACTGATGATGGAGGGCCCAGCCCACTGTGGGTGTTTTCTTGCCTGGACTGGTGGTCCTGAGTTCTATAAAAAAGCGGACTGAGCAAGCCATGGGAAGCAAACCAGTAAGCAACACCCCTCCATGGCTTCTGCATCAGCTCCTGCCTCCACGTTCCTGCCCTGTTTGCATTCCTGTCCTGACTTCCTTCAGTGATGGACTAAGATTTGGAAGTGTAAACCCTTTCCTCTCCAACTTGCTTTTGGTCATGGTGTTTCATCATAGCAATAGTAACTCTGACAAGGATAGAAATAGAAATGGGTACCACTGTTCCAAGTTCCTGCTTCCAAGTTTCTGCCCTTTTTGAGTTCCTGTCCTGACTTCCCTTTGGTGATGAACAGTAATATGGAGGTGTGAACCAAACGAATCTTTCCTTTTGGTTGGTGTGTGTTTAATCACAGCAGTAGTAACCCTAAGACAGGACCATTTCAGATGTGATCTTCTCCATACCGTCTTTCCTGATACCAGCCACACACATGCTGCTTCCCAGGCTTGGTGCAGTTTGCTGCCGCAAACTTGTTTCCCTTGTTAAATGGTTATTCGTGTGCTTACCTCCTCTCTCTCCCGATAGCAGTTATATGTAATGATCTCAAATGTAAGTATTCTGGTAAAGTTCAGTAGTTTTTAAAAACTCCCAGCGCCTCTAGCACAAGTGTTTTATGAATAGCAAGTATTGTATAGAGAAAGTATTTGTTGTGTGGAATTGAATGTATTTTGTTTTTACGTCGAAAATGTTAATTTTATGACATTCGAGCATTTTTATTTTAAATCACGCATCCAAATGGAAGTAGAGTTAGAGAATGGAAGAAAGACCATAGAAATGCAAGTAAACCTGGTCCTGTAGGAACCATGGCCTCTGCCTTTTCTAAATATACACAGTGTGCAGTGGCTATGATTGTGAGCACTGCCCTGAAGCGGAGTGGGGTGAAGTAAGTCATGGTCCTTGTGTCCTAGTACGGCAATTGTAAGATGAGTTTTTGATGGCTAGAGCCGAAAAGGAAAGTGCTGGAGCACAAGTCCGTACTGGTTAGGCCGCTATAAACTGTAATACCAACTGCGACTCCATTACATTCTCACTTTCTGTCTGCATCTTACCGGTAGTACTCACTGCCCTGGAACTTTAAAAAGCTCACGCCTCATCCACCTGTTTAATTTGATGTTCACCACTTTGAACCCTGGTGGTTGGCTTTCTATTATTTTGTGGTGGTGGAGATTGAACTCAGAGCTTCTGTGTGAACATGACCGCTCCGTGGTATGGGTAAGAGGAAGGTTTTTATTGTAGATGTGGTGGAGAGGACAAGCCAGAGGCGTCTGGAGGGCAGCATGAGCTTTGATATGCTGATAGGTAGCACAGGGAGCCACAGGTCCTCGGTCAGAAGTAAGGGAAAGGACTATTATCTATTATCTCCGTAGTTCAGGTTGAGCCCATTTCTGGGGTTTTGGAATGTCACTTGGAGATTGGTAACTGGAGTTTCCTTTGGACCTGACAGCTTTATTGGACATGTTGGGCAAGCGCTCTGCCCACTGAGTGACATCTCCAGCCCTTTTAATATACACATTTTACTTTAGTAATTAGCTGGCATTTGTATTTAGTGTTACTCTTTCAGCTAATCGATTTTAATAAGGAACTTGCTTTTTTACTAATTTTTTCATTCAGTTTTACTTACTGGAAGGTAGTAAATTTGTTCATTAAAGTAGAATCTGAGGATTTATTTTTACTTTTATTGGAACTGAATAAACAGCAGTTTAGATGAGAAACGTTAAGGAGTTGAAAAACCGTTTTTTGTTTTTTTTTAAATTCCTGTTTGGACATAATTCTGTTTTTTATAAGGTGAAAGTTATCACGAGCAATTAAATGGCGACTTTGGAATGATTGAAGTTTTTCATTGTCCTATTTTCATTGCTATCCTGTTTCACATTACTACAGAAAACTGCAAGTTGGAATTTTATGACTGTAACTAAAGGCTAAATGTAACAGTGATGGTTTAGCTGTGAACACCTGTTTTCCATGAACTTTGTCTGACTCCCTGGCTGGCACGTTCTGTGCTAGAGTCCAAGTTTGGGCCACCGTGTTTCTCTGTCTTCTGGTCTGCAGTCTTTCATTGCCTTGGCCTTGGTCCTGGCCAGCCACCTGTATCAGTCAGTCTCCTTCCTTCACGAAGCACAGGGAAAGGACGGAGAATGAAAGTGGGGAGCGTTCTCGCTGAGTTTTGATGGGGTGAGCAGAGGAACAGTGTAGGGGTCACCGTGTGTAATATAAAAGTGCTGACCCTTGGCACTGCTGTCCCCTTTAAAACAAAGAGAGTTTTATTTACTTGTGTGCGTGTGTGCATGCAAATGTGTGTGGAAGTCAGAGGACAGTGTCCTGGGGCTTGGTGGCAGATGTCTTTACCTCCTGATCCATCTGGCCAGCCCTGTTTCCACGGTCTGTATTTGATCAATTTAATTTGAAGCTGACTTTGAAGAGCTGTTTTATTTTTAAAACAACGTGAGGAGGCGTAATGACTTTTAACTCAAAAGGGAATTAATAGTAAAACAAACAGACCTGCAGAGTTCTGTCAGCAGAGGATGCTAGAAGCTTTCTTCCTGAGTCCTCAGCTCTCCACTGTGCTCACATGAGAAGGCCGCAGTCTCTGAAACGGGCACTAGGAGGAGCTAGAGACATTTTGGCAAGAATCCATTTCCATTTCCAACTGTCGCCTGTTTATGGTGGAAGGGGAAAGGATTTTTTTTTTTTTTAAAGCCAGATCTGGCTGTGAAAGGTTTGGTCTTGAACTTGTGAGTCTCCTGCCTCTGCCTCCCAAGTGCTAGGATTATGGGTATCCTGAGGTCTGTGATAAGTAACACTGCCTACAGATTGGCACAAGTGAGTTGTAGATTGGGATAAATGCTGGAACAATTGCTTTTAATTAAAACACATAGTTTTAAATTCCATCTTTAATCTTTTTAGTTAACAGATTCCTATAAAGGATAAGGATTGCTAGCAGGAATTCTACATGTAGGTACTTTATAACTTATGATTTTATTTGTAGAGACTTATGATTTTATTTGTAGAGTCAAATAATGCTTATTCTTCTGATCCAATCTTGCCACGAGCCTACTCTAAATACTTTAGTTCATTCCTATCATTTGATAGTAATCCAGGTTCCTTGAGGTCTTCCTTGATTTGATTTTCACAGAGATTTAACATTTTATCCCTTTTGACTTCCTGTCTTGTTCGTGTATCTAGCTGCACTCTCCTTTCTGCCCTTGGCCTGCACATGGCCTGATGCCCAAAGCCTTTGCTGCCCCTTTGTCTTACTTGGATCTTTGTTTATATTATAGTCTCTTGCTACTTTCTATCTAAGTAGTTCCTCCAGCCCGTTGCTCTTCTCACTACTTTATGTCTACTTTCCAGCACAGCTGTTATCTGACATCCTTGACTGCTGATTTCTTGTCTCTCTCCTACCCAGAATGAACATTCTGTGAGGGCATTCACATTGTCTCTGTACTGCTGTACTTGGCTGTAAAGGTACCTGGCATCAAGTAGTCCCACCTTGCAACCTGCTATGTGAACGGACAATGATAGTGGGGACACTTTCTTTCCTTTCTCTTTCCCTTCCCCTCTTCCTTCTGTTTTAAATGCTTGTGTGTGTGGTGTCTGGTATATGCCCTGTGTGTATGCACAGGCCGGAGGAGGAGATCGTGTGCCTTCCACCTTATTCCCTTGAGACTGTTTCTCATGGAGTCTGGGGCTCAGCTGACAGGCAGCTGCCCCCAGCAGTCCTTTTGTCGCTGGCTCTCATAGTGCCGGCTCCTTCTCTTACAGCACGAAGAGCTGCCCTGAGCATCTTGTCTGCCTTACCAGTTCTTCCACTGTGCGCTTCATCTTCTGTACTCAGAAAACCTCCTCATCTCCCCTTCCTGCAGCGTGCCTAATACTTTCTCTGGACCTTTCCCACCACCACCATCTTCTGTAAAGTTATAGACTCCTTTCTCATCATCTTTTATTCTTGTTTTCTCCTCTTCTAGCTCTTCTCTCTTACCACATATACCTCGTCTCTTGGGGGTCGTCTGTTTCATTTTACCTTAAAACTTTCTTTTGCATTATGGGGGGTCAGGGTCTCAGAATGTAGCTACAGTTGGCATTAAATTTGTGTTCCTCCTGCCTCAGCCTCCCAAATGTTGGTATTGCAGGTTATACTACCATTTCCAGTGAGGGTGGTGATGGCAGTAGCAGCTCCTTCCCTTTCTTTTAGGACTGAATTTAGTTTAACGAAGCTGTCCCTGTTTCTCAGTCTCAGCTGTTTTAGTTGTGATCTTTTCAACTAGGGACTGTTCTTACACAACTGGAAGCACGTGATGATCTCCTCCACTTCTGACAGTTGAAGAAGACGGCCATAGCACCCGGCACAGCACCTTGATCTTTTGCCCCAAAGTCTGTGTGTGTAATTAGAAGACTTGCATGGATTCGGCTACACCGGGCAGCTGGGGGGCCCCAGGAGTCTCCTATCTCCATCTCCCCAGTGTTTACTCAGAATATGGGTGCTGGGAACTTGAACTCATATCCCCATGCTTGTGTGGCTGTCACTTGACTGCCTGAGCCATCTTCCCAGTTCTGGATTGACAGACTAGGCTGTCCTAGTAGAACTCTCCAGACCGTGGTCCTTGTTCACTCCATTTGCTGCTAGGAGTGCAGCTAATTTAGATAATTTGACACAAGAACAAGACCCGCAGCCCGACTCCTGCAGCCTCCAGGCAGCTGTTAAGGTGATTTTGCTGTAGCTCACAATGTGTGGCAACTGTAGACTAGAATAATTTTTTTCATCAGATGAAGAACTTAGTAGCACAGTCTTGATTTGCACTGTCATGAAAGGTGATGCTTCAAGAAGTAAAAGAAGTAAGCCGTTCACTATGTAGATTAGGCTGACCTCCAGCTCACAGAGACCTGCCTGCTTCTGACTCCTGACAGCATCCTCACCATTGTTGTTGGCTCTGGAGATAAAGTCTTAGACCAGCCTGAGATTTTCTGTGTAGCTGAAAATTACCTTGCAGTCTTTAATTATTTCTTACACTTAATTTATTTAAATATTTTATGTGTATGCGTGGGCATGCATATGCCATGGTGCACGTGTGGAGGTCAGAGGACCACTTGCCAGGAAGTCAGTTCTCTCCTTTGACCATGTGGGTCCCAGGGAGCAGACTCAGGTTGTCACGCTGCTGGCAGATGCCTTGACCTGCTAAGCCATCTTGCTTGCTCCCTGTCCTGCAGTCATTTCTACTGCTTCTGCCCTCCAAGTGCTGGGATAATAGGCATGAGCCACCATGTCCAGCGTCCTTTTGTACCATATGTCATCCAGAAATAAACTTATGTTCAAGTCTAAGACGCCTATGGGACCCACAGTGGAGCTCACTTGCGCACCACTCACCCAGCCTTTCCACAGTACCTGTGGCGTCCTTCCGGCCGATGAAGAAGGTACTCAGAGCATTACGTAGCACACCTCGTAGTTAAAAGGTGTGTCAGGCTTCAAATTTAGGGAATGTGCCCACATTCATGTGCTTAATTGATCACTGTGTCCTTTCTCACTGCTTGTCCCCTTTCAGCCTCCGAGGGTTACTCATCACCCCCTCTTCCCCTTACCTCATGCCATACAAGCTGGGAACAGCCTTTGACAGTGACTTTTCCAACAAGTTTTTCCTTGTGCTTGGATCTTGGCCAACACTTAGCACAGTGCCGTTGGTGTGGCAGCGTATGTGAGCAGTGACCCTTGAGGAACGTTGTGGCAAACCTATCTCCTTCATCAAGAAAGACTTCATTTTTTACAATCTAGGTTTTCCCTCCTTCCTATGAAAGGAGAACATTTTTTCCTGCAAAACTTTCCTGCTTCTCAGAAGCAGAGTGGATGACTCCTCCCTTGTGCTGCAGTTGTGTTTGCTGTTTTCCTTCCTTATATTTTAATAGTGGGGTTGTTGAAATCTAGTTCATATATCCTAAATTTTGCTATTTTCAAGTATATTTATCTGGCAGTATTTTTTTTTTTTAAAGAAAGACTTTCTGTGTTTATCTCTGACTGTCCTGGAATAGTTTGTAGATCAGACTGGCCTTGAAATCACAGAGATCTGCCTGCCAACGCCTCCCTGAGTGTTGGGATTAAAGGCGAGCACCAGCACCACCACCGCCTGGCTCAGGAAGTATTTAGTATATTCAGTGGATGGTATAATTTTCACATCTGTTAATTTCTTCTTTAAATTGTTTTAGTTAAAAAAGTTATTATTTTAAAATATGCATATGTGTGCGATCTGGGCGTGACTGCAGGGGTGTCAGATCTCCTGAAGCTGGAGTTATAGGCATTTGTGAGGAACCTGACGTAGGTGCTGGGAACCGAACTCTGGTCCTCTGGAGAGCAGCATGTGCTCTTAGACACTGAGCCATCTCTCCAGCCCTGCATTATCTGGTTCTAAAGCATTTCATCCCCTCAAAGGTAGCTCTGTGAACTTTAACTTTTATTTCTTATCCTCCCCCAACCCTGCCCTTAGTTTCTAGGTGCCATTGATCTGCTTTCGGTCTTCACAGATTTATTTCCCTGACATTTTCTTTCAGCAGTCATGCAGTATGTGCTCTTGTTTGGTTTCTTTTGCTTTGCAGGGTTTCTATGTTCATCTGTGTTGTAGGAAGAACCAGTGCTTCATTAGTTTTTAATTCTCACATGACATTCCATTACCTAATAAACCCCATTTCCCCCTTGGTCATTTAAGTTTTTCTTTGGCTATTTTGAGTAATGCTCTTCCTAGCATTTTATTCACAAGTTTTTGTATTTTTGAGAGAGGTGTGTCTAGAAGTGAAATTTCATGGTCAAATGGTAATTATGTTTACAAGCCTTTGAGCAACTGTAAATTTTGTTTTCCAAAGTGGCCTAGTCATTTACTCGTTACCAGTGGTAAACAGAGGTTCAGCTGATCCCCATTCTTGCCAATGCTTCTTAGTCTTTCTTACTGTAGTCATTCCAGTACATGCAAAGTAGTATTCTGCTTTGGTTTTGATTTTAATTTTTCTAGTGAAACATGATGTTGACATCTTTTCATACTGATCATAGCTTTATCTTTTTTTTTTTTAGAGAAATGTGGTATTCAGATATTTTTCCCATTCTTTAGTTAGTAATCTTTTTGTTGCTGAATTATAAAGGTTCTTTACTTATGTGGGCACAAATCTCATATCCAATATATGATTTGTAAATGTTTTCTTTTTTACATTCTTATTTATTTGTACATGTACGCACACATGTACACCATGGCAGAGGACAACTTGTAGAGTTTATTCTCATCTTCCACAAATTGGTCCTGTGTTCCAGGGTCCGCGGGGTCTCTGTTTCCCCATTTTCCTTTCTTTTGTTGATGGTGGTGAGGAACAAATAGGAGTTCTGTGTAGCTCAGGCAGGAGGTCTTGAACTTGAGGTCCTGCAGCTTCACCTTCTCGAGCGCTGGGATTATAGGTATGTACTATGTATAGTTTGGATGTGATTGACTCATTCATTCCAGTGTGTCTGGCTCTTGTCACTTTCTTGACGTGCTTTAACTGCAAAAGTTTTAAATGTCTGTGAAGTACTTTGTCTGGACTAGAAAGCCTGGGGTAAGATGGTAGGACATGGTGTCTCAGCAAAAGCATCTGTGGCAGCAGTAGAAGCAGAATATGGAAGTCCATGGTACACATATGAAATATTTGTTTCATTTGAGAAGTTATGGAATAAATTTCAATGTGGCTGAGTGTAGTAAGAGGCGGAGCGGGCCGCCCGGCTAGTTTAACCCCTGAAATAACCACACAAAAACTGTATTCATTCAAATACTGCCTGGCCCATTTTCTCTAGCCCCTTATTGGCTAACTCTCACATATAAGTTTAACCCATCTCCTTTAATGTGTATTGCCACTTGACTGTGGCTTACCGGCATGAGTCTAACCAGCATCTGTCTTGGGCAGGAAAACCATGGTGTCTGCCACACTGCTCTTCTTCCCAGCATTCAGTTCTTTCTACTCCACCTATCTAAGTTCTGCCCTATCAAAAGGCCAAGACAGTTTCTTTATTCAACCAATGAAAGCAACACAAATATAGAAGGACCTCCTACACCGGCTGAGAAATACATAGTCTCAGGAGTCTTCTCTAAACAGTTTGAGGTGGTATTGCCATGACCTGCATTTCTTTGAATTTGACTTGTGGCAGGGACTGAAGAAGTGACAGGCACAGGTAAAGCTGGGATAGGTAGGCTGTATAGAAATGTACCTGCAGCAGCCCGGAAACTCAGATGATAGGGTACATCCTCATAGGAAGTCTCCATAGGAACACAGCCTCAGCTTGCAGTCATCTGGAATGAGGAAGCTGCAGCTAGTATATACTAGTTTTAGCTGAAATTCAACCATTCTCAGCTCAGGGGAACTCTTTGCCGTTCCCATGGGTCTGAGGCACTGGCATCCTAGACATGGATTGTCATGTCAGCAATACACATTCACTTAGGACTTCATTTGCTCCCCACATAATAGCTATTTGTATTTTGATATATATTTTTCAAAATTTTATTTGTGGGGCTAGAGAGATGGGTCATCATTTAAGAGTGGGTAATGTTCTTCTAGAGGACCTAACTTCAATTCCCAAAAATCACATTAGGTAGCTTACAACTTCCTGTAACTCGAGCTCCATCCAGGGGATCTATGATTTCTAGGGTACCTACATTTGTGTGCACATACCCTCCCACACATAGGGTATGTGTGTGTGTGTTGGGGAGAATGACGTATGTACCGTAGCATGCTTTCTTAACTCCTGACTTTTCACCTGAAAGATTCTGGTCTGTGAATCTTTTGAAAATACTGTAAGGTGTTCCTCATAGAATTGTCCAGGTTAGCCCAGATGTGCTTAGTGATGTTATTTGAGACAGACCACACAGCTTCAGAAATATCCTTCAGCTGGCATTTAAAGCCTATCCAAGACAAGAAGGACTGTCTTCTTTTTTCCACTAACATTGTAGCTTTGGTTAAGAGTTCTTATTATAAATTACTTTGCTACAGTAATTTAGTCTATGATGTTCCTTGGCAGCAAAATCTTGAAAATATTTTATTGTAATTGTGAATTTCACACTAAACCATATTTCAAAGTCATTAGCAAAAAGTTCTGGAAAAAGTACAGTCACTAAGTGATATGCTCCAAAAAGATGGATTGCTACTATTTTAGATGATTAAGTTATGCCATTTATATGGGCTTTTTATAAGTTATGCCCTCCATGATTTCCAGTAAAACTTTGGTTTTAAATGTAAACAACACTTTTAATTCACTCCTAATGTAAATATGAAGTTCTGTGGTCTGCATTTTTGCTGAAGTGTTAGAAATTGTCTATATATAGGCACATTCTGCATTGAATTAAACGAAATAATTCTCATACCAGCCTCCCTTTTTTTCAGTGGTGTTTCTACTTGCTGAATGATTAAAAGGTAATTAGTATGAAATGAAAGGCAGACTGTAATAGTGCCTTCTCTTAAGTAATTAGTTATAAAGTAGGTTTCCTCTCTAACCAAAACGTTTCAAATGCTGTCGCTTGAAAACAGTCACAAGCGGCAATGTCCTATGTAATTCAGTGGAGGGAGAGCCCGGAATCTGTCTATTAAACCTCTTTATTGTTTGTGAATTTGCATCAGAATATTTTCTTCTCTGAAATAGGTTATATGTAATACTTCTCAGAAAATATTAAACCTTAAAGTAGTATTGTTGCTTTGAAATAAACTGAAAATTCCCCAGCTGTTTATTTGCTTGTGCTCAGCTCCCTCTGGCTCCTAACTGCCTCCAGTGGTCCATTGCAGCAATAGGCTGTAGCAGCATTTCTGATGCAATCAGCCCAAAACAAAACTCCGCCTTCACTTCTCTGCTGTTGTGGTGCTCATCATGAACTTAGTTGTGGAGCAATCATTTTCTTACAAGGTTTTGACTTTGAGGGAACTGTTGTCTACTGCTTCTCATTGAACTGATCTGACAGGATAGTGCCTGCTTCTGTTTATGATCATAACCACTAATCCCAAAGTTTTACTTAAATGAAAAACTACAGTCTAACCTGATCAAGACAGACAGTGGGTATTTATTCATTCCCCAGACTTTTCTGTGTTCCGTGTGTTAGGTGTTTTGTGGTATGAGGATCCAGAAATGAGTGATATGTACTCTTTAAGAAAGACTAGCAGTTTGCAGTTTGGCTAGAGAGCGATTAGGAGAGGTGAGGTAGCATTTCAGTATCCCATGGCATTGGTGCCTGAGGTAAGAACAGCTGACATGGGATGGCATGGAAATGCTATTTAACCCAGAATGCGAAGTGCTGTGAAATCCTTCCAGGAGCCAGTGATATCTGAGTTGGGTCTCTAGGAATCAACGAGCCAACCAGGAAGCTAAGCCTAGAAAAGAGGGAGATGTGATAACCAGAGAGTTAGAACCTTGGAGTGAATAGTGGCCATTCCGATTGAGCTCTGTCATGGGTTACATTCTGCAGGAAGGACTTCGTGCCACACCTTCATAGCAAGCTACAGTTATCCAGACTTTCCAGTGAGGAGACTAAGAGTTATCACTTAATGACATGATTGACAAGGGGCAGGACCACACCTACACTCTAGCTTTCTTGGCCTTTTTATCCTGGCTGTTTTCGCTCAGGAAGGGCAGTTTCAGAATGGAGGGATGGAAGTCAGGAGAGCAGGCGAAGTCTGGAACATTTACAGTGACATGCTTATTCATTCAAGAAATACTCGGTGCTTCCTGTGTGCCCAGATCTGTGCTAGGCTCCAGGAATAAAACGGCAGCTGCCAAGTGGTAAAGTGGGTGTATGGAAGGAGGAAAGAGAGACCAGGTGAAACCCATACTTTGGAAAAGCCTTAATTGTAGAGGAGAAGGTAAACATTAGGCAGTAAATATACAATAAATTGATAGAGTTTTTGTCTTGTTGTGTTTGTCTTCAGCTGCATGCTCTGTCCATTTACAGTACACAGGTACAAGACCTGGCCTGAAGCGTGCATGAGATAGGCTTACTCTCTTCCTTTCGTGCTGCTAGGAAGCCTAGTGTATGAAAGTACTTATCTGTTTACATGCTAAGGAAAAGAGCCATAGCAGGAGAGTGAAGGTAGAAAAAAAAAGACATACCCTACATGTTTAGCTAAATAGATAACAAAATAACCCATAAATTTTTGTTTTTTGTTTTTTTTAATGTTTTTTTAAATTATTTATTTATTTATTAAAGATTTCTGTCTCTTCCCTGCCACCGCCTCCTATTTCCCTCCCCCTCCCCCAATCAAGTCCCCCTCTCGTCAGCCCAAAGAGCAATCAGGGTTCCCTGCCCTATGGGAAGTCCAAGGACCACCCACCTCCATCCAGGTCTAGTAAGGTAAGCATCCAAACTGCCTAGGCTCCCACAAAGCCAGTACGTGCAGTAGGATCAAAAACCCATTGCCATTGTTCTTGAGTTCTCAGTAGTCCTCATTGTCCGCTATGTTCAGAGAGTCCGGTTTTATCCCAGGCTTTTTCAGACCCAGGCCAGCTGGCCTTGGTGAGTTCCCAATAGAACATCCCCATTGTCTCAGTGTGTGGGTGCACCCCTTGCGGTCCTGAGTTCCTTGCTTGTGGTCTCTCTCCTGCTCCTGATTTGGACCTTGAGATTTCTGTCCGGTGCTCCAATGTGGGTCTCTGTCTCTGTCTCCTTTCATCACCTGATGAAGGTTAATATTCAGGAGGATGCCTATATGTTTTTCTTTGGGTTCTCCTTATTTAGCTTCTCTAGGATCACTAATTATAGGCTCAATGTCCTTTGTTTATGGCTAGAAACCAAATATGAGTGAGTACATCCCATGTTCCTCTTTTTGGGTCTGGCTTACCTCACTCAGGATAGTGTTTTCTATTTCCATCCATTTGCATGCAAAATTCAAGAAGTCCTTGTTTTTTACTGCTGAGTAGTACTCTAATATGTATATATTCCATACTTTCTTCATCCATTCTTCCATTGAAGGGCATCTAGGTTGTTTCCAGGTTCTGGCAATTACAAACAATGCTGCTATGAACATAGTAGAGCATATTCTTTTGTTGTATGATAAGGCCTCTCTTGGGTATATTCCCAAGAGTGGTATTGCTGGGTCCAGGGGTAGGTTGATCCCGAATTTCCTGAGAAACCGCCACACTGCATTCCAAAGTGGTTGCACAAGTTTGCATTCCCACCAGCAATGGATGAGTGTATTCCTTTCTCCACAACCTCTCCAGCAAAGGCTATCATTGGTGTTTTTTATTTTAGCCATTCTGACAGGTGTAAGATGGATGCCTGTTGCCTGTGGAAGCCAGAAGCATTAGATCTTCTAGAGCTGGATTTACAGATGGTTGTGAGCCACCATGTGGCTGGGAATTGAACCTGGTTCCTCTGAAAGGGCAGTCTTTTTCGTTACATATTCTTAACGTTACATACTCTTAACGGCTGATCTGTCTCTCCAGTCCCAATTTGGAGATATTTTTCAACTTTAATCAAGATTTTTTTAAACTGTAAACTTTATTAAAAGTTTCTTTTTACATTTGGTCCTCCATCCCCTTGTCTCTCTCTGTGTGTATACACATGCTCTAGTGTGCTTAGGGATGTTGAATGACAACATTTGAAAATCCGTTCTCTCCTTCCTTTATGTGTGGTCCTGAGATGAATCTCAGGTCACCCAGCTTGATAGCAGGTGCCTTTATCCACCGAGCCATCTCACTAGCCTTTCTTGTTTTTTTTTTAATATACATTTTATTTATTAGTGTTGGGGGCATGCTTTTGCCATGTTACATGTATAGAGGGCAGGGTGTAGCTTGTGGGAGTCGGCTCTCTGTGGTCCCAGGGATAATGCTTAGGTACTCAGGTTTGGTCATAAGTATTTAACTACTGAACCATTGCATTGGCCCTCACAGAAGCTTTTAATCTTTCTTGATTTCTGTAATTTGTGACTTCAAGGAACAAGAAATCCTTAATATCTCAAATATTATCAGTATCTACTGATTTGTTTTTTAACGCTTGATTTACAGTAACAAGAGATAATTTTATTTAACCTTCTTAGAGCCAGGCACTGGTAGCTCATGCCTTTAATCCCAGCACTCAGTAGAAAGAAACAGACAGATCTCTGAGTAAGTTCCGGGACAGCGAGACCTATGCAGAGAACCCTGTCTTGAATTTTCCCCTTCTGCCCCAAAAAGATTTCTCTGTTTAAAGTCAAGTTGTAGGTCAAGGTACCTGTAGGCTCAACCAACGAGGAGGCTGAGGCAGGAGCCTAGGCCTTCTATAGTAATTTAAGTAATCTGCTGAGAACTTCCACTTTAAAAACAAACAAATGAACAACAACCAAAAACAAATCAAAACAGATAAAACAACAAAAAGAATGCTCAGGCTGGGTGGTGGTGGCCTTTAATGCCAGCATTTGAGAGACAGAAGTAGGCAGATCTCTGTGAGTTCGAAGCCAGCCAAAGCTACATAGAGAAACCCTGTCTTGAGAACAAACAAACAAACAAACAAAAAGAATGCCCAAATCACTTATAAGCAGAAATAGATGAATTGTAGTGTATATCCAGAAGAAGAAAGACATCTTTTTTTTTTTTTTTTGAGACAGAGTTTCTCTGTATAGCTCTGACTGTACTGGAACTCGCTCTGTAGACCAGGCTGGCCTCAGACTCACGGAGATTCTCTTGTCTAAGCCTCTCTGAATGCTGAAACTAAAGGTGTGCCCCCCCCCCCCCGCCCCGCCCACCGCTTCATTTATTTTTCTTTAAAAGAATTACTTATTACTTTTATGTGTATGTGTGTGTGCCCCATGTGTATGTAGGAGCCCATGGATTCCAGATAGGGTGTTGGATCGCCTGGAACTGGAGTTACAAAAGGCTGTGAACTGTCATGTGGGCTTTGGGTGTTCTTAAGTGCTCTTAACTGCTGAACCATCTCTCCAGTCGTCACCCCCCCCCCTTTCTTTTAAGACTTTGTGATAAACAAATAAACATAATGATTCTGTTTTGATCTCACTGTGGACAGAGACTACTGTTTGTAATCCCCATCGCTAGTGAGGGAGACAGAAGGTTTGCAAGCTCAGAGCCTTGGGCTACACAGCAAGTTCAAGGCTAGTCTGAGTACCTTAGAGAAATCCTGCTGAAAATCTTCCAAAAGTTTCAGAAACTGGTTAGTAAGACGATGCAGTAGGTAAAGACACTTGCTGCCAAGCACAATGACCTGATTTCCATCCCTGTGACTGTGTGGTGGAAGGAGGGAATGGGGGACAAGTTGTATATTGTGTATGTATATTTCCGTGGAATACATATGTGTACGCACATACACACACATGCACACTAAACAATTAGTAAAAGTTTTTTCAAACTTTCAAAGAGGAGAAAATAAAGGCTTGGGACGGTAGCTCTGCTCTACTAGAGTGCTCGTCTCGCGTAGTCTTTGGGCACACATGTACCCCCGTTAATGAGCTTGTAGATCCACATGGACATTATATTACTCACTGATGTTATGGAACCTTTCTGTTTCAGAACCCTGTCCAGAGGATTCCTGATTCGCACGAGATAACACTGAAGCATGGCACGAAAACGGTACGTTTAACATGTTTTTCCTGTTTTTGAGTAACAGCTTTCCTGGAAAAGTCAGCGGATAAGGTGTATTAACAAGCCCAAGACCATTCTAAGGCCAGCTGATGTCATGAAAAGTGCAGACATCATGGAAGTAGAAGGATGACTTTCATGTTCAGTCAGAGTAGCTGCGAATTTCACTTTCATGGGGACCTCTTAGTGTTGTTGTTGGCTTTAAGAACCTCTTTTCCTGGGATCTGGATACATTATAAAGTGACGCTCAAATAATAGTCTTGTTTCTAATGGCTTGGGAAAATTTCCCATTGTCCTCAGCTTTATTCCATATCAGTGAAAGGCATAAATTTATTCACTTTGCTGATAAATGTTGAGATAAGAAATACACTTTAAATGGTTCTGTGTTGCTCCAAGATTACATTAATTATATTGTATTTTCATATTGTTTACCTACTTATGTTACTTAAAGCCTAATAGTAGAAATACTTGCTATGTAAGGTGAAATCATTGTGTGTTATTGCAAAGTTATTAAAAATGATGGTTGAGTGAGCAAAGTGCATATGCAATGGCAGCGTTACAGACGCCGCACTGTAAAATCATACCTTCTCGCCTCACCGAGACTGCCATTTAGTTTTAGATGTGTGTCACATAAGAAGGAAGCATATTCTATACTGAGAAAGAAAACATTCAACAGAGGTCGATCCAGAAATGTGAAAATTATAGATAGGAATCTTAAAATAGTGTCTGTCATTCATGCCACAGCAGCTTTTCATTTGTAAAGATGTTTTCATACATGTATTTGTTAAGTATAATCAGTTTAATGTTATTTTAAATGAAATGAAATAGCCTCATTTCTGGTGGTTAATGTCAGTACATATAAATGTTATATTAAAAAATACTTGTGGTCTTCAGTAGATTCTGAATCTAAATGGTTTTGACAGATTTTTGGGAGTGGGAAGTTTCTCCCAAATATTTGAGAATTGCTGCCTTTATTTTCTTCTTATTAACATATGCTGTAAAAAAATATGGGACGGGAGAGATGCCTCAGCAGACCTGGGTTCAATTCCTGTACCCACAGGCAGCTCACAGCCTTCTGCCACTCCAGTTCTAGCGTGTTCAGCACCCTTTCTGGTCCTCCTTGAGCGCCAGGTATGCATGTGGGTCCTTTGAAGTGTAGCCAGTGCTTTGAACTGCTGACCCGTCTCTCCAGTCCCTCTTTCAGTCCCAACATTAGTAATTCTTTCTTTTTTGATTACCTACTCTAATAAAGGTTTCTCGTTTTCATTGAAAAATTTACTGGACCAACTATTCTAGTTCTGTGAATTTTTCTGTGTTTGCACAGTTCTGTTTCACTCTCCACTCCTGTGGTGGTTTGAAAGAAAATGGCCCCCGAAGGGAGTGGCACTATTAGAAGGTGTGGCGTTGTTGGAGGAAGTATGTCACTGGGGGTTGGCCTTGAGGTCTCACTTGCTCAAACTTCTCAGTGTGACTGTTAGTCAACTTCCAGTTGCTTGCAAGATGTAAGTCTCAGCACCAATGCCACATCTGCCTGCTTGCTGCCTTAGTCCCTGTCATGATGATAATGAACTGAACCTCAGAAACTGTAGTTAAATGTTTTCTTTATAAGAGTTGCTCTGGTCATGGTGTCTCTTCGAATTTTCTTTCTTTCTTTCTTTCTTTATTAAAGATTTCTATCTCTTCCCTGCCACCACCTCCCATTTCCCTCCCCCTCCCTCAATTAAGTCCCCCCCCAGCCCGAAAAGCAATCAGGGTTCCCTGTCCTGTGGGAAGTCAAAGGAACCCCCACCTCCATCCAGGTCTAGTAAGTTGAGCATCCAAACTGCCTAGGCTCCCACAAAGCCAGTGTGTGCAGTAGGATCAGAAACCCATTGCCATTGTTCTTGAGTTCTCAGTAGTCCTCATTGTCCGCTATGTTCAGAGAGTCCGGTTTTATCCCAGGCTTTTTCAGACCCAGGCCAGCTGGCCTTGGTGAGTTCCCAATAGAACATCCCCATTGTCTCAGTGTGTGGGTGCACCCCTTGCGGTCCTGAGTTCCTTGCTTGTGGTCTCTCTCCTGCTCCTGATTTGGACCTTGAGATTTCTGTCCGGTGCTCCAATGTGGGTCTCTGTCTCTGTCTCTGTCTCCTTTCATCGCCTGATGAAGGTTAATATTCAGGAGGATGCCTATATGTTTTTCTTTGGGTTCTCCTTATTTAGCTTCTCTAGGATCACTAATTATAGGCTCAATGTCCTTTGTTTATGGCTAGAAACCAAATATGAGTGAGTACATCCCATGTTCCTCTTTTTGGGTCTGGCTTACCTCACTCAGGATAGTGTTTTCTATTTCCATCCATTTGCATGCAAAATTCAAGAAGTCCTTGTTTTTTACTGCTGAGTAGTACTCTAATATGTATATATTCCATACTTTCTTCATCCATTCTTCCATTGAAGGGCATCTAGGTTGTTTCCAGGTTCTGGCTATCACAAACAATGCTGCTATAAACGTCGTAGAGCATATTCTTTTGTTGTATGATAGGGCCTCTCTTGGGTGTATTCCCAAGAGTGGTATTGCTGGGTCCAGGGGTAAGTTGATCCCGAATTTCCTGAGAAACCGCCACACTGCATTCCAAAGTGGTTGCACAAGTTTGCATTCCCACCAGCAATGGATGAGTGTACCCCTTTCTCCACAACCTCTCCAGCAAAGGCTATCATTGGTGTTTTTTATTTTAGCCATTCTGACAGGTGTAAGATGGTATCTTAAAGTTGTCTTGATTTGCATTTCCCTGATCGCTAAGGAAGTTGAGCATGACCTTAAGTGTCTTTTGGCCATTTGAACTTCTTCTGTTGAGAATTCTCTGTTCAGCTCAATGCCCCATTTTATAATTGGGTTGATTAGCCTTTTACGGTCTAGTTTCTTGAGATCTTTATATATTTTGGAGATCAGACCTTTGTCAGTTGCAGGGTTGGTGAAGATCTTCTCCCAGTTAGTGGGTTGCCTTTGTGTCTTAGCGACCGTGTCCTTTGCTTTACAGAAGCTTCTCAGTCTCAGGAGGTCCCATTTATTCAATGAGGTCCTTAATGTCTGTGCTGCTGGGGTTATATGTAAGAAGTGGTCTCCTGTGCCCATGTGTTGTAGAGTACTTCCCACTTTCTCTTCTATCATGTTCAGTGTGTTCGGCCTGATATTGAGGTCTTTAATCCATTTGGACTTGAGTTTTGTGCATGGTGATAGATATGGATCTATTTTCATTCTTCTACAGGTTGACATCCAGTTTTGCCAGCACCATTTGTTGAAGATGCTCTCTTTTTTCCATTGTATACTTTTAGCTCCTTTATCGAAAATCAGGTGTTCATAGGTTTGTGGGTTAATGTCAGGGTCTTCTATTCGATTCCATTGGTCGACTTCTCTGTTTTTATGCCAATACCAAGCTGTTTTCAATACTGTAGCTCTGTAATAGAGTTTGAAGTCAGGGATGGTAATGCCTCCAGACGCTCCTTTGTTGTATAAGATTGTTTTGGCTATCCTGGGTTTTTTGTTTTTCCATATAAAGTTGATTATTGTCTTCTCCAGATCTGTGAAGAATTTTGATGGGATTTTGATGGGGATTGCATTGAATCTATAGATTGCTTTTGGTAGAATTGCCATTTTTACTATGTTGATCCTCCCAATCCAGGAGCAAGGAAGATCTTTCCATTTTCTGGTGTCCTCTTCAATTTCTTTCTTCAAAGACTTAAAGTTCTTGTCAAATAGATCTTTCACATCCTTGGTCAGAGTTACCCCAAGATATTTTATGCTATTTGTGGCTATCGTGAAAGGTGATGCTTCTCTAATTTCCCTCTCTGTTTCCTTATCTTTAGTTTATAAAGTGATTTTTTGTAGTTGATCTTGTATCCTGCCACATTACTAAAGGTGTTTATCAGCTGTAGGAGTTCTTTGGTAGAGTTTTTGGGGTCGCTTATGTATACTATCATATCATCTGCAAATAACGAGAGCTTAACTTCTTCTTTTCCGATACGAATCCCCTTGATCCCTTTATGTTGTCTTATTGCTATTGCTAGAACTTCAAGCACTATATTGAAGAGGTATGGAGAGAGTGGACATCCTTGTCGTGTTCCTGATTTTAGTGGGATGGCTTTGAGTTTTTCTCCATTTAATTTAATGTTAGCTGATGGCTTGCTGTAAATAGCTTTTATTATATTTAGGTATGACCCTTGTATCCCTAATCTCTCCAAGACTTTTATCATAAAGGGGTGTTGAATTTTGTCAAATGCTTTTTCAGCATCTAATGAAATGATCATATGGTTTTTTTCTTTCAGTTTATTTATATGGTGGATTACATTGATAGATTTGCGTATGTTGAACCAGCCCTGCATCTCTGGGATGAAGCCTACTTGATCATAATGGATAATTTTTCTAATGTGTTCTTGGATTCGGTTTGCCAGTATTTTATTGAAAATTTTTGCGTCGATATTCATGAGTGAGATAGGCCTGTAATTTTCTTTCTTGGTTGGGTCTTTGTGTGGTTTTGGTATCAGGATAACTGTAGCTTCATAAAAGGAATTTGGCAATGACTCTTCTGTTTCTATATTGTGAAATACATTAAGGAGTATAGGTATTAGCTCTTCTTGGAAGTTCTGGTAGAATTCTGCACTGAAACCATCTGGTCCTGGGCTTTTTTTGGAAGGTAGATTTTTGATCACGGTTTCTAGTTGTTCACGACTAACAGGTCTATTTAGATCGTTCACCTGGTTTTGGTTTAGCTTTGGTATGTGGCACTTACCTAAAAAAATGTCCATTTCTTCTGCATTTTCTAGTTTTGTGGCATACAGGCTTTTGTAGTAAGATCTAATGATTCTCTGAATTTCCTCTGTGTCTGTGGTTATGTCCCCCTTTTCATTTCTGATCTTACTTATTTGCGTGTTCTCTCTCTGTCGTTTAATTAGTTTGGATAGGGGTTTGTCGATCTTGTTGATTTTCTCCAAGAACCAACTTTTTGTTTCATTGATTCTTTTGACTGTTTTCTGCGTTTCTATTTTGTTGATTTCAGCCCTCAGTTTGATTATTTCCAGTCTTCTACTCCTCCTGGGCGTGTCTGCTTCTTTTTTTTCTAAAGCTTTCAGGTGTGCTGTTAAGTCTCCGATGTATGCTTTCTCTGTTTTCTTTAAGTGGGCACTTAGTGCTATGAACTTTCCTCTTAGCACTGCTTTCATAGTGTCCCATAGGTTTGAGTATGTTGTCCCTTTATTTTCATTAAATTCAAGGAAGACTTTAATTTCTTTCTTGATTTCTTTCTTGACCCAGGTGTGGTTCAGTAGTTGACTGTTCAGTTTCCATGAGTTTGTCGGCTTTCTGGAGGAAGGATTGTTGTTGAATTCTAACTTTAATCCGTGGTGATCTGATAAGACACAGGTGGACACTGATATTTTTTTGTATCTGTGGAGGTTTCCTTTGTTTCCGAGTATGTGGTCAATTTTCGAGAAGGTTCCATGGGCTGCAGAGAAGAAGGTATATTCTTTCCTATTTGGGTGGAATGTTCTATAGATGTCTGTTAAGTCCATTTGCTTCATTACCTCCAGTAGTTCTCTTACTTCTCTATTAGGTTTCTGTCTGATTGACCTGTCCCTTGGAGAGAGAGGTGTATTGAAGTCTCCTACTACTAGTGTGTGTGGTTTGATGTCTGCCTTGAGTTTTAGTAATATTTCTTTTACATACGTGGGTGCTTTTATATTAGGGGCGTAAATATTCAGAATTGAGACGTCATCCTGACAAATTGTTCCTGTTATGAGTATAAAGTGTCCATCTCGATCTCTTCTGATTGATTTTAGTTTGAAGTCAGTTTTGTTAGAAATTAATATGGCCACACCTGCTTTTTTCTTAGGACCATTTGCTTGAAAGACCTTTTCCCAACTCTTTACTCTGAGTAGATGCCTGTCTTTGTGGTTGAGATGTGTTTCTTGCAAACAGCAGAATGTTGGATCCTGTTTTCGTATCAAATCTCTTAGCCTGTGCCTTTTTGTAGGTGAATTGAGACCATTAATATTAAGTGATATTAATGACCAGTGGTTGTTTACGCTGGATATTCTTATTGTTTTTGGAAGTAGAATTTGTGTGTCTCCCTTCTTTGAGTTGTGCTAGTGAAGGGACGCTAGATGTCTGAGTTATTGTAGGCAGTGTTGGCAATGTTGGATTCCTTGGGTTGCGGTTTTCCTTCTATTACTTTCTGTAGGGCTGGATTCGTGGCTACGTATTGTTTAAATTTGTTCTTATCCTGGAATGTCTTGATTTCTCCATTTATAGTGAATGAAAGCTTGGCTGGGTATAGTAGTCTGGTCTTGCATCCATGGTCTCTTAGCTTCTGCAGTACTTCTATCCAGGACCTTCTGGCTTTCATTGTTTCCATAGAGAAATCAGGTGTAAGTCTGATTGGTTTACCTTTATAAGTTACTTGGCCTTTTTCCTTTGCAGCTCTTAGTATTCTTTCTTTAACCTGTATATTTTGTGTTTTGATTATTATATGGTGAGGGGATGTTTTCCTTTGATCCAGTCTGTTTGGTGTTCTGTATGCTTCTTGAATATTCAAAGGAATATCTTTCTTTATGTTGGGAAAGTTTTCTTCCATAATTTTGTTCAAAATATTTTCTGGGCCTTTGAGCTGTGACTCTTCTCCTTCTTCAATTCCTATTATTCTTAGATTTGGTCTTTTTATTGTGTCGCATAATTCCTGAATGTTTTGTGATGAGAATTTGTTGGCTTTGCAGTTTTCTTTGATCAGAACGTTTATTTTCTCTATGGTGTCCTCAGAATCTGAGATTCTTTCTTCTATTTCTTGTATTCTATTGATTATGCTTGTTTCTGTAGTCTCTGCTCGTTGACCTAGATTTTCCATATCCAGCCGGTCCTCAGTTTGTGTTTTCTTCCTTGCTTCCATTTCAGTTTTCAATTCTTGAACTGTTTCCATTACCTGTTTGATCGTTCTTTCTTGGTTTCCCAGGGTATTATGTACGTATTTACTCATTTCTTCAAATTTCTGCTTCCATTTGATTGACTTGCTTTTCTTTTGATAGTTTCTAAGAGTTGAAGGTTAGGCTGTTGCTTTAGGTTTTCTTCTTTTCCAGTGTACATAGGTATCATGTTATACGTTTCTCTATGAGCATATCTATCTTACATATTGCTTTAATAAACTGCTGATGGTGATAGTAAAAGTGGATGTTTTTTGTCATCTCACAAAAAGACTGAAAGATTTAAAAGTGGGAGTTTTGTAGGGGTTTCTTTTAAAATTTGAAATAAAAATGTATGACCAATGATTTATATTGAGCTGAAAAATTCTTTATTAAATGTTCCTTGGGCATGATTTTGTAAACAATTTAAATTAAAATGATATTTTAAATATTTTTCTATAATCATAAAAAAACTGTCAAATATTCAAACATTTATACAGTTAGTATTCTGCCAGGTCAAATAAATCACCTAATTCTGGATTCACATCTGAAGCTTAGGACTGAGAAAGTGGCAAGCACTCTAAGTGTGTGGGAGAGAGCTGAGGATGAAATGCTAGAGTCCGTTCTCAGGCTGAAGTAAAAGACGTGTGGATATACGTAGACATGTATGCATACAGTAGCAGTTAGGGAAGAATGAGGCTGTAGATCTGAAGGAGACGTGTGGATATACATAGACATGTATGCATACAGTAGCAGTTAGGGAAGAAAGGCTGTGTGTGAATCTGAAGGAGACTAGGGAGGGAGATAGGGGAGGTTTTGGAGGGAGGGAAGGGAAGGGAGAAATGTTAGAATTATATTGTAATCTCAGAAAAATAAATAAAAGATGGCCTGGGGTAGGCATAGGACATGATCTGTTATTTTATGTAGTAAGCTAAAATAGAAAGCTTAAAACAATTTATTTCTTGGTCAGAAAAGTCTAAACCATTGTCCATAATAATTTGGTACCCATTTCTGCATTTTATGTCAATTAAGATAATTATTTCTTTAATAATACGTTTAGAATAAGCATCTGTTGAATTATACTGACACTTTGGTGAGTTTCTGTTTTCTTTCATTGTGATTAAAACACACTGGAGAATTAGTTAAACTTTCTGTGTTCTTCAACTCTTTAGAACATAGGGATTGGGGGTTAGTTTAGCTTGTTGAAGGACACATTCCCTAACTTGGGCAGATTATTTTGTCCCCACTGAGACCTGCCTTACAGATTTCATATCCTTTGGTTTATATGGAATAATTCTTACAGTGTTGACAGCGATCCTGCTACGTCTGAATGCTAGCTCTGACAGCATCACTGTGAATCCTGGCATGGGAGTGCATGTTTGCAATCCTGGCATGCTGGAGGCAGGGACAAGAGGAACATGTCAGTTTGAGTTCCAGTTAGGTCTTCCTATTGAAGCCTTGTCGTAAAACAAAAAAGCCAAGTACCTCCTAAACCACCCCCAGCCCCGAAAACAAGAAAACAGCTCCTCTAGAACAAAACACCATAGCCATCTTGAAAAAAAAAATCTCAATAATAAACCTTCATCATCATGTCATTTTGCCCTGGCCCTAGAATTTGTCATCCTTGTATCTTGGTTTTTTGAAACAGGGTTTTTCTGTAGCTTTGGAGCCTGTTCTGGAACTAGCTCTTGTAGACCAGGCTGGCCTTAAACTCAGAGATCCGCCTGCCTCTGCCTCCCAAGTGCTGGGATTAAAGGTGTGCACCACCTGCCACCACCACCTGGCTCTTTCTGTCTTTAGTAGCATAATTAACTTAGAGATTTATTCTGTTCTTTCTTGTTAGAGGCAGATTTATCTCATAATTCTTACTAATGTTGTTTGAGTTATATGAGAATTCTTTCCTTCCTTCCTTCCTTCCTTCCTTCCTTCCTTCCTTCCTTCCTTCCTTCCTTCCTTCCTACCTACCTTCCTTCCCTCCTTTCTTTTCTTTTTCTTTTTTTGTTGTTGTTTGAGACAGGTGATAGGTGATAGGATCTCATTATATAGCTCTGGCTGTCCAGGAACTCACAGAGATCCACCTGCCTCTGCCTCCTGAGAGCTGGAATTAAAGGTGTGTGCCACCAAGCCCAGATGAATTATTTAAGCCGAGAGGGGGGGGATGAATATGTTCTGGTTCACATGGCCTGTGCATGTACAGGTATGTGTGCGTGTGCATGTGGAAGGTAGGGACTGACATCAGCAACTTCCTCAGTTGTTCTTTATCTTCTCTTACTAAACCTGGAACCCATTGATTTGGCAAGGATGGCTGGCCAGTAAACTCTAGCAATCTGCCTGTTTCCCACACACATCACAAACACCATCATACACACATAAATACCAGTATTTTTCTTTATTTTAAGATAAGCAATGCTTACAACAAAGTCAAATAACATGGAGGATGCTATCCATCGGTGCTTTCCCGGAACAGTAATAGCTGACGGTGCATGTTTGCAGTGCTGATAGTGGTGGTGCTGGGGACTGGAATAGTCACTTGCTCTCTTCCACTCATTTGTTCGCTTGTTTTGAACAGGTGTCTGCTTTGGGTTTGGATCCCTCAGGTGCCCGTTTGGTCACTGGAGGATATGACTATGATGTTAAATTTTGGGATTTTGCTGGAATGGATGCTTCTTTCAAGGCATTTCGATCCCTTCAGCCTTGTGAGTGGTATGTATGTATTTAATATCTCTATATTTGGCTTGTTATTATTTTCATAATTAGAGGTAATGCTCTGTCCACTTATACTCAGTCTATAATGAATGTTATTTAACTTACATAACTTATATCATTATTAAATGAAAATAAAACTGTACATTTCTTTTCCTTAGCTTCCTTTATACGCACGCACACACACACACACACACACACACACACACACACACACACACACACACTTCCTTATATATGTTTGTAGGTGAATGTGCCATGGCACACATGTGAAGATCAGGGACAAATTTTAGGGGTGGGTTCTCTCCTTTCATTGTGTGGGTCCTGGGGATCTAGTACAGACCTTCAGGCTTGGCAACAGGCACCTTGGCACCTTTACCCACTGAGACATCTTCTAGACCTTGATTTCTGTTTTAAAGGCATTTTCCATCATAAAAAAAACATGTCTTGAAAATGTTCCAGTCAATAATGCTGTATAATGTGTTGGTCTTTTGATTTTTTAGAGATAGGGTTTTTCCATACATTCCTGGCTGTCTTGGAACTCACTACGTAGACCAGCCTGACCTTGAACCCACAGAAATTCCTCTGCCTTTGCTTCCTAGGTGCTGAGATTAAAGGCATGTGCCACCATACCTGGCTTATGATGTGTTTTTGTTTATGGTATACATTAAACCAGTATTCAGGTAGTGGTCCATGCTGCTTTGTTGGTCAGTTAGCATTGTGCCAAAGGATTAAGATGTACTCTGTCCACTGTTCCTGATGCTATGCATTTGCTCAACCTTCATGGACTCTAACCCTCTGAAACCATTAGTCCAATTGAACATTTTTCTTTTACAATTTGCCTTGGTCATAGTGCTTTGTCATAGTTGTAGGAAAGTAACTATAGCATTGATACAACTATTTTTTCCTTTGCTTTGACTTTCTATACTCCTAGTACTTCTTTTAATCATTTTCATGGGGTTCAGTTAGTTGCAGCCTTTTTTTTGGGGGGGGTCTTTAAATTATCCAGTTTTGTCCACTGGAAGCCCTCACTGATTATAATTTGACATGAATTTATATGTCTTTAAAAGCTGATTTAGTGGGGCTGGAGAGATGGCTCAGTGGTTAAGAGCCCAGGCTGCTCTTCCAGAGGTCCTGAGTTCAATTCCCAGCAACCACATGGTGGCTCACAACCATCTGTAATGAGACCTGGTGCCCTCTTCTGGCATTCAGGCATACATGGAGGCAGAATGTTGTATACATAATAAATAAATAAAATCTAAAAAAAAAAAAGCTGATTTAGTTCCTGAGACAACACAATATAGACTTCCTGATATATTTCTTTCCAAGTCTTGGAATTAGTGCTTCTCCAACAAGCATTGCAGCAATGGTATTTAGAGACCAAATATGAATGCTGGAGTGTTCATTGACACTGAAACAAGTTTTTCTTTACCTTTTGAATGAAAAGATGTAGATTGTGCTTACATGACAAGGTCTTAATGATTCTTAAAAATTTTTAATAAACATAATTTCAGAAATTTTGTTTATGGGAAAGTGACAAAGATTAAAATTTCTGAAATTAGGGCTGGAGAGATGTCTCAGCAGTCAAACACACTGGCTGTTCTTCCAGAGGTCCTAAGCAATTCCCAACAACCACATGGTGGCTCACAGCCATTTATAGTATGATCTGATAAAGTGGCATAAATTCGATAGAGCACTTAAATACATAAGATAAATAAATCTTTAAAAATTTTTCTGAAATTAAGCTTATTAATTGAGGATAATACTATCAAACAAGATAGAGTTTCTCATGTTTGTTGTCTTGGGGTATCATTGGCTTTAGGCAGACTAAGCTAGAAATTACATGTTTATATACTAATCTATGTATGTCATATATCGGTAACTTTTGTATCTGTCTGAATCTGAATGAAGCTAACATGAGTCGTAGAGTGCCTCTCATTCTATCCAGTATCACTTGGGTTCATTCTGTCTTTACCCTTGTCTTGCATCTCCTCTTTTGAACACACCCACAGGGTAAGTAGTCTAATGATCTGTTCTTGATATCTAGTTAGCCAGCACACAGTAGAATCTCTTGTCCTATGGGAAGTTCCCTACCCCTCACACTGCACATAACCAGTGAATACTGGAAATGTAGGCACCAGGTTATGCTTGTGTGAGTGTAGGAGCCCATGGAGCTCAGAAGAGGGTGTCAGAGATACCCTGGAGCTGCAGCTACATGCAGCTGTGCACTGCTGACATGGATGCTGGCAATCTGTGGTCTTAACTGCTGAGCATCTCTTCAGCACCTAAGCCTTTCTAGAAAGTGAAGTATGGCGGGAGCAGGTGTTTCATTCAATTTTATTGTCTTGATTTTGTTGAATCATTATTCTAGTTCCTGATTCTATCTTTTAACATATTAATGATTTGTCCTTTTTGCCAGTTAGCTATTTGATGAAGATGCATTAATAGCTCATTTAGTTAATAACAGTTGAATATGGTGGTTAGACTTTGGCATCCATTAAAGCCTTTGGTGTTGTGAATCTGTTCTTTAAAGTTCCTCAAAGCAGCTGAGGATGTTATCTGGCTTAGTGTTTTCTGATGCTGTTCTATAGAAACCTGCTGCTTACTACACACTCCGACTTTCTCGGCCTGTTTCCAGCACTAGACAGTACATGTGGACTACACAGGCTCTTGAAGTCTGCAGGTTCCATAGCCACAGGTTCAGTCAACTGCAGATACAAAACAGTACTTAAAAACATGCTTGGGAGGGACATGAGCATCTGTAGTGGTTACTGCAGTGTCCCTTGAATCAGTCCTTCCAGGGTATTGAGGGATGGTCACACTGGGTATTAAGAAGTGATGTCGGTAACTACTTGTTTCAAGGTCTTGGCTAGGTTCCTTTCTGTGCATTGTCATTATTTAATTTTGACTAAATGTTATTTTATGTATATAGGTGGTTGCTCACATGTATGAAGCAAGTTTGTGTTTGGTGCCTATAGAGGTCAGAGAGGGTGTCAGATCACCTGGAATTGGAGTTACAGGTGGTTGTGAGTTGCCTGTTTGGGTATTGGAAACCAAGTCCAAGTCTTATTCAAGAACAGCCAGTGCTCTTAATCTTTGAGTCATTTTTCTATCTCCAGTTTATATATTTATTATACTTATACCTTTATCTCAATCATATAAGTTAAGAATTATTCTTTCAATATTTAAAAATTAAAAAAAAAATAGTATATCTGGGTGTTTTGCCTGCTTGTGCACCACATGAGTGCAGTGCCTGCAGAGGCCAGAAGAGGGCATCAGATCCCCTGGAACTGGCATTACAGATAGTTGTAAGGAGCCATGTAGATGCTGGGAATTGAACCCAGGTTTTCTGGAAGAGCTGAGAGTGTTTACCCACCGGGCTATTTCTCCAGCATGAATGAGTATGTGATATTCTTTTTAAAACCCTGTCCAGTCCTGTAAGTTAAGTGTCATTCAGTAGAGGAAACCAGGGCTCAGCAGAATTACCCAGGCAGCATATGAGTGGTGTAGCTCAGGAAGAGCTTCATATAGTCCTGCCATCTGTTCCTATCTGGATTTCCTATAAAATAAGATGCCGGGAAGCAGACGGGCTTGCTCATCGTCATACAGCTAGTTAGCAGAGCAAGGGATTTGGATCTCTAGACTTCTGACTCACATTCCGGTGCACTTTTCACTACTGCCGGACACCTTGGCTCATGAGCCCCAAGTGACAGCCCCAAACAGCTGTGTTTATCTGTCTTGCATGTCCCAGCTTGTTCTGCTAGCCAAGCAAAAAGTACTTAAAAGGCTCCTCAGTCTTCACCTTCCCACTCCCCTCACTTACTCTCATGTACTCCCACTTTGCCCCATGAATAACTTCACAGAAAGAGTTGTGCAATGCTACTAAGCCATCCTCTGGTGTCAGAGTTACTCCTGAGAGAACATCCACTTCCTCATGACTCCAGTTTGCTGTCAGATTGGCTTTCTCGCTCTTCTCTTTGATCGGAATCTTAGTTGTATAGGCAGGAATTTGAGGAGCAGATGTTCCACTTCTTGAACAAGCCCTCTAATTCTTCTTAGTACTGTGTCTAATGACTCCTAATCCCGTCCTTTTAACTCAGTGACTAGCAGAACTACAAGCAAAGTGGGGCAGGAATGATGAAGCCCGTTCTGAACATTTTCATTTTAGCATGGGCAAGGAGGACTACAGAGAGCACAGGACAAAATGTTAGCCCTTCCCTTTCTAGCTAAAATGCAAAATGATACTGACGTGGGACTGCTGAAAATTTAGGTCTCCCTCTGGATGTAAACAGAGCTTTTTGGTAGAGTAGTTAGCCAGAGAGATGGGGTCATTGCCTGTTTCACCCCTTAAATTTTGCTATTTTTAGGATTTTAACTTACTTTTGAAAACAAAAATTAATCACCAGAAAACAGTGATAACGCATAGGGCTGGCTCTCCTAGGCTTGGGGAAAGAAAGCCAGCACTTCGCAGTGGGAATAATAGAGGTTTGTCCATGCACTAACAAGTTTCCCAGTCTTAATTTAAAGACCTTTGTTGAGCAGTCTCAAATGCTAATTATCAAAGATCTGATATGTTTTGTTTATATATAAAAAAACCCAGTTGGTCTAAATAGACTGTAATTTTCTCAGTTCCTGATTGATTGCCTAAAATTTGATCTGTCAGAGTCTTATTAGGATATAGAAATCTGATGTAATTTGACCAGAAACACTTTAATAAAAATTGCTGATTATAATCAGAGTTTGGGAAAAATGAAAGACTGATTGGTAAAAAGAGAAGCATGAAGACTCTGCACAGCAATACAAGAAATACCCCTATCTTTGGGGTTGACATAGCATTCAGGGAAGAGCCTCTGGGTTTGAGATCCAGAGCTTTTCTGAAAGGGCATGGCTGTGGGTCACCGAGGAAGAGAAGTGGCGATGTTTTTATGATGGCAGAACTTTCCAGAAATAGGTCTTAACGTCGCTCTGCTCTAAGACCGAGGGAACTGCTGTTGACAAATATGCACTCGAGGACCCTGATGTGGAGAAATTGCAGTTTCTGGAGCTGGACACTGGAAAAGCCATGAGCACACAGAAGTCCTTCAAGAGGACCACACCACACCCTCCCTCCAATGTCTTTCTAATATCCTTCTGATAAAACTTAACAGTCCTGTATAACGAACGCCAGCTGGCAAAGGAAAAGTATTTCCAGGGTTCATTTTCATTTTTATAGAGCAAACATTGAAGGGTGGATTTGGAGCTAGGAGAAGATTAATGAACAATTCATACATAGAATCAAGCAAGTAATTTTATATTTTATGGACAGACTTAAATGTAAATCCAGGAGGCACCTTCTAAGGAAGCACATTAAAAATTTGCAGTCCAGGGCAGAACCTACTTAAGGATCTCATTCCCAGTCTACAAAGGATGCCTTGAGTCCAGAGGTCCTTTCTTCCTTAGGTCTGCCCCTGCTGTTCTAGACCTGTCTCCCACACCACTTTTCTGTGTGCTCTGACATGTTGGTGACGAACTTCCAGGTGAAATATATACTCTCGTTACACATTATTTCTTACGTGTGTGGTACATGTGAACGTGTGTGACAGTGTGGCCATGCAGAGGGAGAGGAGCAGTCAAGTGTCTTGTTCTCCTTCTTACTCAAGCAGGCACGTGACTTAGTTACCAGCAAGAGTAATAATTCTTTTGAGTTGTGGACAGATAGATATAAATTTTATTTTTTTCTTCTGTAAATTCTGTTTTTAGAAGATAAAATCACCACAAGTTAATAGTTGCTTTATCATATGTATTCTAAGCTTTGGAGTTAAAAACTTAGTAAATGGAACCAAACAGGCTAGAATTTTGTTAAAAAGATATTTATTTTATTTTGAATATGTCTATTAATATAAAATAAGATAGCTAATGATTTTATGACAAGATTTACATTCATAAAAGAAACTATTACAAGAAGCTTATAAAAATTATTATTTTTTTGAGACAAAGTCTCTCGGTAGCTCTGACTGGCCTGCAACTTACTGCATAGACTAGTCTGGTCTTGAACTCACAGAGATCTGCCTGCCTCTGCCTCCTAAGTGCTGTGATTAAAGGCATCTGCCACCGTGCCTTCTCTCTCTCTCTCTCTCTCTGCTCTAAAATGGCCCTGAGGGTATTTGATATTGATGCTGTGTGGTCATGGGCATGGTCATGGCAGTTTACCAGTAACCACATCCACAATGAGAGTGAGCCTTTCTGTCTCTCAGCTGTACCAGATGACAGGAATTTGTCCATTAGTGGTAGGCCCTCAGGGGTCCCTCTGCCATCCGTGCTGGATTTGACTGCCTTTATCTTGTGCAGGCTACACAGGTAACCACACTGCTGTCATAAACTGAAGTGTGCAAAGGTATGTCATGTCCTGAAGTCATTACCTTACAGCTCTTTTCTCCATTTGCTGACTTAAGCTTGTTTCTGCTCCCTCTGTGATGTTTCCTAAGCCGTGGGGAGGGGGAGGCTGGTACACATGATCAGTCTATAGCTGAGCATTCAGAGTTGTTCACATTCATCACTTTGGCCAGTTATGAGTCTCTGTATTAACACATCCGTGTTTAGGCTGTGAGGGCTGTGGACTTGTCCTGAGGACTCCATCACTCACCAGGCTTATCTTTTCCCTCTGCCCTCTGTGTCATGTCCCCTGTGTTGTTCTCCCTATTGCTCTGCTTAAGCTTGGGAGTAGATCCTGTCACCAACTGTGGCCACACAGTTGTACACATGGAACAAATGACATTTTAGAATTGGGTCCCACTGGTGATATATCTCAATGTGCTTATGCAAATAATTTTCAAAACATAAAAATCTGGAATGTCAGTTTTGTTTCTTATAGGTAGTTTCTGGTCTCTGTCTTTTTTTCTACGTGTTCTCTGTACATTACAGATGTTTTGACCTGTTTTGCTCTCTTTAGAATAGAATATTTTTTCTTATTCTGACACTGTCCTTCACTACCTCCTAGGACTGCAGCATCTGTCCCACCATCTTACCTGGAGATACACTCTGCTCATCTAGTTTAATATTTTTGGTGTGGGGATTGAGTGCAGGGTCTTGAACATGCCCAGATGTCCTCACATTTTCTAATCTTACCTAGAGAAATTTATTCTAGTAAGCAAAAGCTCACCGTATTTATATCTAATTGTTTGCTAACAGCCTTATCTCCTAATTGTGTCACATAAATTTAGAGAGGGAGACACGTGGTTTATAAAAAATGGTGACAGACTTAACATTTTAGAATTTTCATATAATAGTTTTCTTTATCTCTAAGGTTAGATTTTTAAAATAGCATTTTGGAACCCTGATATTTCAGATTCTAAGAAATTTTATAATTCATTATTTCTTATTAAAATCTTGAATAGTTTAAGCTGAATGGGGGTTGGAGAGATGGTTGAGCAGTTAAGAGCACTTACTGTTCTCCCAGAAAATTCACAGTTGCCAGTGACTCTAGCTCCAAGGGACTCAAACACTGTTTTCTGGCCTCTGTCTCATACAGGAGTGCACATGCATACATATGGACACACATATATACCATACATTCACATAAACACATATGCATACGTGTAAAGAAATGAAACTTTTAATTGGAAGTGATGGAACACACCTATAATCTCAGCACTTGGGGAGCTGAAGGGTCAGGTTCTCAAATTTGGGGTACAGTGTCAAAACAAGGAGGAAACAACAAATCATGTATAATTAAAGTAGCTGTAAAATCCCCACACATATTTCCCATTACCCATATTCCTTCAACATTCAGGTAACAATAGGTTGGCTATGAATTACCTGAAAAACCTGTGGGAAAACTCTTGAGAATCCTGATTTTTCTGACTTTAGAATATTTGCATATATACATCTATTCTAGATAGGAAATTTCACATGTACCTTGTGGCTGTTGTTGAGGTGATGATGGGCTTTATCCCCAAGCATTCTGTGGGCAAGATTGCAGAGCCTCTCATAACTGGCTTCAACAAAATGCTTAAAATCCATTTTCTTTCCAATGAAGTAGAGGACTTGTGCATCTAGTTATGGAGAAAAGATATCCTCATTTACTTTTTCTTCTTATTTTTAAAGTTTTGTGGTAAAATAATAAAATAAAACTGTGGTACAGCTTTAAAAAATTCTGTAGATAAGGTTATTGGAAAAGAGCCAGAAGACTCAAGAGTTGACTGAATGGAAGGTGTAAATTTAGGAGGTTTTAGCAAATGCTGTGGATGTTGTAAAAAGCATGGGAGGATGATTGTGTGCTTTTTGGAATTGCGAATGTTGTAATTGTATACATTTCTTTTCTTGACCATGCTAAATAAAGCAAAAGTATAAAAAGAAAAGCTTCGTGTTTCACTAGACTATTTTCTTTTTTCTTTTGCATAGCCATCAGATCAAGTCATTACAATACAGTAACACAGGAGATATGATTCTTGTTGTATCTGGAAGCTCACAGGCCAAGGTGATTGACAGGGATGGTTTTGAAGTAATGGAATGTATCAAAGGAGACCAGTATATTGTCGACATGGCCAACACCAAGGTAAGCATTCAGCTGTATTTTAATTCAGATTCTTTTTTTCCTTCACTCCTACTGTCTTTCCTCCTTTCATGCCTCTTCCCTTCTTATTCCTTTTTTCTCCTTTATTATTCCTTCCTCCTTTTCTCTGTCCCTCATCCACTTTCCTCCTCCCCTTCCCACTCTTCCTTCTACACTTCTTCCTCTCTCCATCTTGCTTCAACTTCCTTCTCTCCCTCTCTTCCTCCTCTTCCTCCTTCATGCTTGGCCTGGCTCAGCTTTCTGAGTGTGGGGTTACAGTACCTTATCCTGTCTGGTCAGCATATTCATTAGCAAGTAGTTTCATTTATCATCTAATAATTCATCCTAAAAGTCATTAACTTAGACAGTAATGCCTTGCTGTTTCTCAAAAATTGTGTAGACTGCTTGGGAAGTGCTTCTGCTTAATATATAATTCATATCATAATTGTGGGTTCTGTGTTTGTGAACTCACCTATTTGCTTAAACTTTTTTGTAATCTTCAAATCAATACTCATTGCACTTTCATGGTTATATGTAAATGTGTGGTTACACAGAATGGCCAAAAAATTGATATTAAATAAGACAGCACTGTCCTTTTTCCTGTTTCAAGGCTTAGGTTGTAATTAGGGTTTTAAATATTCTCCCCCCATCGTGTTCTTTTCTTCCTTTTAGTTGATGATTTTGCTGTTTTAACATAATGTTGAAAGGACTATGGTACTGTCCAGTGTTCCTCAGCACAATCTATGGTAGATTTTATAAAGACAATGTATGTGTTAGTCTAGTTACATTTAGGTACAGGCTAAATTGCCATTTTCTGTGAATTTAATGTTCATGTTAATATAAATTAAACAAACTGTTCTTAAACACAGACACATATCAAATGATTGATTGAAAGTATGATCAAAGACTTTCAGGAGCCCATTTATATGCTAGTTAAGCATATTAGATCATAAAACACTAATGAGGAAAATTGCTTATAATATACTTATTTGCTTTAGGTGAATTATTAGATTCAATTGACATTTTTCAAATTACCCCATGTTGAACCTGGAGAAATGCCTTTTTATTGTGCAGAGTTTCAGTCTTTTGTTTATTGATAGATTGTTATTGAATCCTGAGTATGTAGTAGGTGATCCAAACATCCAAACATTTTAATAAAATTTAAAAATAATTTTATACTTCAATTGCAGTAACTTGAGCATTCTTTTTAAAAATGGATTTATCTAGTGTTTCTTACTTTCCCGTCTAAAATCATTGCCCTGCAAAGAGATGGCTCAACAGTTGTCATAGTCACTGAAGAGACTTATTGCTGCAACATATTGGTGGCCTAGACACCACGACCAGGGCAGCTCTTATAAATGAAAACATTAATTGGGGCTGGCTTTTGGTGCTGGAGAAGGAGCTTAGAGTTCTACTTCTGGATGGGCAGGCAGCAGGAAGAGTGTGAGACACTGGGCTTGGCTTGAGCATCTAAGACCTCAAAGCCCAACCCCAGTGACACACTTCCTCTAACAAATCTACACCCACTCCAACAAGGCCACAACTCCCCTTGGGTCTATGGGGGCCATTTTTATTTAGATCACCACAGCAGGTAAATGTGCTACTGCCAAGTCTGACAGCCTGGTTTTGGTCTCTGGGACTCATATGGAGAGAAGCAACTCCTAAACATTGTCCTTTGATCTATGCATGTTCACTATGGCATACATGTACCCATATGAACACACATATGAATATATGTATATGTAAAATATAATTTATAATATATCAAAAGAGATTATATTTACATTTATAAAAATTATAATAAAAATAGAAAAGAATCATCACCTTATTGTGGTTGGTGGCAGAAAAGAAATGTGGTTAATTGGGATTCTGGACCTGCATGACCTGTACATTATTGACTGAGCTATCTCCTTAGCCCTATGTTTTGTTTTTTTTTTAAAATTGTGCTTATGATAGACAGCCTAAACAACAAAATTCTGTCAAGAACACAGGACACCAAAATGTTTACTAATTTGATAATATATATTAAAATATGACTATACACTGTAGCTGTGTACTATAACTTACCCTACCTTACCAATCTTATATTTTTTTCCTTAAATTTATTCTTTCTCATATATTACAACCTGACCACAGTTTCTCTACTCTCTTCTCCTCCTTAGTCCTTCCCTGTACCTTCCCACTCTCCTCCAAGATCTACCAATCTACCCAGCTCCATTCCCTTCAAAAAAAGGGCAGGCCTTCCAGGGAAATCAGCCAAACATGGCATATCTAGTTCCAATAAGACTAGGCACTGCCTCTCATATTAAGGCTGGGCGAGGAAACACAGTAGAAGGAAAATTGTCTCAGAAGCAGGCAAAAGAGATAGAGATAGCCCCTGCTCCCCCTGTTAGGAGTCCCTTGAGGTGCTGAGAAGAAGGTATTTTTTTGTGTGTGTGTTGGGTGGAATGTTCTGTAGATGTCTGTTAAGCTCATTTGAGTCATAACATTTTTAGTTCTTTTGTTTCTCTGTTAGTTTTCTTTCTGTCTGACAGACCTGTCATTGGTGAGAGTGGAGTGTTGATGTCTCCTACTATTAATGTGTGGGGTTTGATGTATGATTTAAGCTTTAGTAATGTTTCCTTTACAAATGGGGTACCTTTGAGTTTGGGGCACAAATGTTCAGAATTGAGACTTTATCTTGATGAATTTTTCCTGTGTTGAATATGAAATGGCCTTCTTCATCTCTTGATTAATTTTAGTTTGAAGTCTATTTTGTTAGCTATTAGGATATCTACACCAGCTTGTTTGTTAGATCTGTTTGATTGGAAAGTCTTTTCCCACCCCTTTACTCTGAGGTAATGTCTGTTGTTAAAGTTGAGATGTGTTGTTTGTATGCAGCAGGATGGGTCCTGTTTTAGTAGCCGTTCTGTTAGCCAGTGTCATTTTATAGGCCATGGATAGTAAGGGATATTAATGACCAGGGATTTTTAATTCCCGTTATTTTTTGTTTCTTCTTTGTTGTTGTTGGTAGTGTGTGTGTTTCCCTTCTTTGGGATTTGCTGGTGTGAGATTATCTGTTGCCTGTGTTTTTGTGGGTGCAGCTAATACGAATACCAAACTAAACAACCATGACATATATGCAGAGGGCCTATGCCAGACCTATACAGGCTCCCTGATTGTCCCTGTGGCAAGCCTGCTCCTCCTGGAGAGAGAGAGCCTTTATAGCTGAGTTCTGCTCTGTTCCCAAGGGAGTTTTCCAGCAGAGGGATCCATTTCTTCTCAGCTCCGCCCCAAGTTGTTACTTCTTCTGTTTCACTCTGCTAAGGGGAAACCTCTGCAGAAATGTAGCAATCTGCTCAGGCTCCTGGGAAACTTCTGCTATGCTCCCCTAAGGGAGGTTCCCAGCAGAGGAGTCAGTGTCAGTTCTTTCTGCTCTACTCCTCCAAGAGAACTTCTCAGCAGAGATTTTGCTCACAGTGGCGAAAGAAGGTCTTCGCCCAAAACTCTTTCAAGAGATTTATTTGGGAAGGAGGAATTTAGGGGAGCCTCTGCCAGGGCAGAGAAGGACAGCTGCCAAGTGAACAGGCAGATGGACTTATATAGGACTTCTTGGGGTGGAGTTTTTCCAGGGATAAGCATTTTAGGGAGGGAATTGGTCAGATTTTTATTTTCCTAAAGTCCCCCCCCTTTTTTTAAAGTTTTTATTGTATTTTAATTATTTGTGTGTGTGTGCATGTGTGTGTGTGTGTGTGTGTGTGTGTGTGTAAGAGAGAGAGAGAGAGAGAATATGAAGTCAGTGGGCACAGTGGTATCACTGAGAGAGAATATGAAGTCAGTGGGCACAGTGGTACCACTGCATATGTGTAGAGGTCAAAGGGCAAATTTTGGGAATTGGTTCTTTTCCATGTACGGGGATCAATCTCACAGCATTAGGCATGTCAGTAGACAGTCTTATCTACTGAGCCACCTCAATGACTATATTTGTTTGTCTTTTGAGACAGGGTCTCACTCTGTAGTTCCCACAGGCCTCAAAGTCATAGCAATCCTTCATTCTCAGCCTCCTGGGAGGTGGAATTATAGGCATGAACCACCATACACAGCCTTTTTATTTTTGTGATTCTTTATATCATTTTATGTGCTTATTTACATATAAATTACATATCTATATCTATATATATGTACTTTAAAACTACTTTCAGCGTACCATATGGCTGTAATTCCAGCACTTGGGAAACTAAGCCTAGAAGCAGTACAACAAGTTTGAGCACAACCTGCTCTACATAGTGTGTTTCAGGCCAGTGGGGGCTACATAGGGAGCCTATATCTTAAGCAAACAAACAATACATATAAGGGTGCAGAATTACTTTCCCCCTGGAACTACTCTAGCAATGCTTTAGAGAGGGACCATAATTGCGTTTGTACCTTTATGAATAAAGCTCCAATGTCTGTCAAATAGTAATTCCTATTGACTATAGAAAAATGGGAAAAACCCCAAAGTATTTATTATTCTACTCAAATAAAGCTACTGTTAAAATTTTAGTTTTAATACCTGTTTTGTCTCAGGAGTCTGGAAAGCACTTCTGATGCCAGAACGTTTATCTCACTTAAGTCTTGGAGTCATGTTTTATGTGTTCTGCAGTTTTAGAAGTTATGTGTAGGTACTGCAGGGGCTGAAGTAGATTGCATAGAAGTGTTATATGAATGTAACCTGGGAGGATGTGAATCAGTGACTCCTTCTACAGATAGGACACCAAGGACAGACCAAAGAAAAGATTCCACTCAAATCTAGCTTCGTGAACAGGTGGGTTTTATTGGGGCCTAGGTGAGAGGTTATAGGATTTACCAGAGGGCAGTTTACCAGAAGCTAAACAATCAGAGAAAAGCTCCCCCTGCCCAGAAACTGTGAACCACTCACATATCCTCAGGAATGGTAGGGGCTTCATTTAGTGAGTGTGCTGCCCCAGGAGCTCTTCCTTACTCCCCTCCGTGAGACAATGTTACTGGGCCCAATCTTGTGAGGTTGTATATGGGTAACTCTGATTTCAAGAGGGTAGCAACCATGTCATGCCTGCAGGATAGAAGCCCATAACGAGGGGTTCGGGGTGGGGGTGGGGGCTCATGTCTGTCATGTGTTGAATTTCCCCATGAGATACTTTCTGAAAATCAGGCTCTGTGTTGGTGTGTGCCTGCTGGACTACAGAGGGAGACCCTGTCTTGGAAACAATCAGGTTTTTGAGTTTTGAGATACATTTGATGTTTACCTAGGAAAATGGTACATTACTTCTGCAGGTTTAGGTAGTTAGAAAGTAGGGCAGCAGTAACCAGGACCCACCTTAGAATTGCTGCTGCTGCCTCTCAGGAGTGCTCTTCTAACTACTGCGGTCACAGAATGATGAAATACGTTCATCCGAAGCCAGCATTCAGGCACATTTCTCACAATCACGGAATATTTTTAGCTTTTCAGAACACGTTGTCTTTGGGTTCATATGGGACTTCTTGGCATAGAGCCTAGAAATGTGTGACTGTTAAGCCAATATAATTCAATAAATCAGAACTTCTTAACCAATAAACTTTTTATGAAGTTAAATTCACAGGTGTTTTAGTAGGTCTTTAATAAGTGAATACTTACTGTAATAGTCATATAATCTCATAATTAATTTTCTTTTATGAATTCATCCAGGGTCTCTTTTTTTCCATCATTGCCTTCAATCCCTTTGAACAGAAAAGCAACGCTATGCCATTTACTTTTTAATTCTATAACTAAACTGAAGAGGACTGGTTCAGGAATCCTAAGGTCGTAGAACATTTTAGGGGGATATTTTCCATTCACAAGTGGACTTCCATTGTGGAGAGTAGAAGAGACATAAGAACTTTAGAGGAGGAATGTCTTAAAAGCTGTATTTGTTTTTATTTTTATTATTTTGATTTTTTTTCCCTACAGTCCTCTGCTCTACTAACTGAGCTATCGAAGGGGTTTTAAACACACAGGCAGTCATCCTTGATATCCAGCCATTTCAAATATCCTTGATATCCAGCCATTTCAAATAATTACTCTTACTACTTGGAGAACAAATACATTAGTCATGTCTTTTTGGTAGTAAGTTCTTTTCCATAAGATATAAAATTTTAATAGCCATTAAATTAACTGTAAATTCCAGCTATATTTTTACTTCCTTAAGCAGATTAAATTAATGTTTTTTTCCTTTTTGTGATGCTGGGGATCGAATCTGGACCTTGCACGTGCTAGGCAAGCATTCTGCCTCAAGCAGAGGCACTATCCCCAACTATGGCTTTAGTTATACATAAAACTCTGTGTTTTTTGTTTTCTTTTGCTTTTTAAATTGTGTTTTTGAGATAGCATTTCTCTGTGTAGGCCATGCTGGCTTTGAACTCGGAGATTTGCTCGCCTCTGCCTCTGGAGTACTGGGATCAAAGGTTTGTAGCACCCTCACCCGTCAAAACTCTTAAAAATTACACACAGTCATTTGATGTATATTACAGTTCTTTTCATTTTGTGTGCTGAAGCTTTTTATCTAATATAATAAAAATTCCTTATTGTTAGATTCTTACTTTTGATGCATCTGTGTCATTCTGGGGACTAGGAGCTACTTCTTAGTCTCTGGTACAACAGAGTGTTCCGGTCTCATTTTGTACTTTTCCTGTTCTGCTATTCTCTGTTTCTTTGGGGGACCCATCCTAAGGCTGCTGTTTGTTTGTTTGTTTGTTTATTTATTTATTTTTAGAGAGATAGCATCTCACTATGTAGCCCTGGCTGTTTTGGAAGCTCACTATATAGACCAGGCTGGTCTCAAACTCATAGAGATCCACCTGTCTTTCCCCACCAAGTACTGGGGTTAAAGGTGTGTACCACCAGCCCAGTATCCATGACCATTTTTATTTATCGATTTATTTTAATTAAGTTTTATTGCTTGTATGTTTGTCTGTGCACCATGTGTGTGCCTTGTGCCCACAGGGGCCGAAAAAAGGGCATCAGATCTCCTGGAACTGGAGTTGCAGACTTCAGTTTATGAGCTGTCATGTGGTTGCTGGGGCTAGAACCCCAGAAGTGCTTGTAACTGTTGAGCCATCCCTCCAGTGTTCTCCCTAATCCCCATGGCTGCTTTTGATGAGGAATCCCTTTCAGAAATCAAGATCTGGGTACTAGATGTATTCATTATCACTGGATTGTCATTTCTTTTATATTCAGAAGACAGACCATGGAGGGAGACAAACAAAATAAAATATATTTAAAAACTATAAATTCATATGGATAGATATGATTCTAATCAAATTTCACAGTCTTTCTTAGTTCAATAATTTATAATTTATTTTTCTAGCAGCAAGAAGTTTGTCCCCCAACATCATAAGTATATATGCATCTGTTCAGTGCTGTTATTCACAGAACACAATTTTGCAATTGCTGCATCTATAGGTTTTGTTGTAGGGAGAGTTTTCAGTGTCTACCAGGAATCTTCATTTCTCTTGATTGAGATAGGAACTGTTGAGTGTAAAAGGATGATTATTCAGATTAGGTTATATGGTACAGAACTCTAGGAAAGAAAGACTATGGTTTTTGGATTTAGCCTACCCAGAAGAACACTTAAAATTGATTTCTGAAGCCTGATGTGGTGGTGAAAGGCTGAGATGGCAGGATTGTGAGTTTGGCTTGCCTAGGCTACATAGCAAGACTGCTTTTCAAAACAGACAGACAGACAGACAGACAGACAGACAGACAGACAGGTGTACATTGAGATTCCTGGCAAAAAGATTCCATGTGTGGGGTGGATTTGATGTGAAATGTTCATGACTGAAGATGTTTCTTTGCAAAATGGAAGTGGTTGGTGCTTTTTTCTTTCTGTTGCTTACATGAAATCTCAAGAGAAAGATAAATTAAGGAAAGCCTTGCTAAAAGACTAGACTGGGTAATTTAATATTTAGTACATCTAGGTGGAAAGGTTTCTAAGAAATCACTTCCAAAAGTGTGTGTGTGGGGAAAAAACCAGCAAAGGTGTGGCTGTGGACCCCTAGAAGACCAGAAGTTTTGAGTCTCAGCCATACAGTGAACTCCTTGATGATAGTTGCAGTGACATCAGGTAACATCTGGAAGTTTCAAGATATTGATTCGCGACTTTTTCAACAGAAAGTATGGATAAGATTGTTTTCTAAACATTTGTTAGAGTGGCTTTCAATATGAGAAAGGTTTTTCTTTCCTGGCCTTGGGGGTACACAGCAAGGAACGGACATGTATTCTAGTCGCTAAGAGTAGTACTCCTCTCTCCCAGTATATAAACAGCAAAGGAGGGAGAATCTGACTTTTTTAACCACAAGGACTTCTATTCTGCCAACACTTGAATGTGCTTGGAAGCAGATTCTTCTTCATAGCTCCAAGAAAGGAATGTAATTCTCTTGGAATCCTTACTTCAATCTGTGAAACACTGAAGAGAGTCCAGCCACATGGTGAAATACAAAGTAATAAATGAGGGGTCTAATAAGCCCCTAAGTTTGTGGCATATGTCACACAGCAATTGAAAACTAATACAATTCTGCAACAAAACAACAACAAAAACACAACAAAAACCCTAAACATATTGAGTAGTGAGGAAGGTCTTTGCTGTAGGAAGTCCTTTTGTATATGTGTTGTTTTTATTGGTTAATTAATAAAGAAACTGCTTTGACCTGTGGCAGGGCAGAATAGAGCTAAGGGAAAACTAAACTGAATGCTGGGAGAAAGAAGCTGCAGTAGCCACTGCAGGAGACAGACGCTGGGTGAAACCTTACCAGTAGGCCACAACCATATGACGATACATAGGTCAATAGAAATGGATTAATTTAAGATTTAGGAGCTAGCCAATAAGAAGCATGAACTAATAGGCCAAACAGTATTGCAAATAATATAGTTCTGTGTGATTTATTTTGGATCTGGGCTGATTGTGATTAAGCCTAAAAGAAAAGATTAGCACTAAAGATGAGGAGAGAATATTTTTATATTAGTAATGGGAAGGTTAGAAATAGGTTCATCTGAAAATAAACTTACACATAGCATTAGCCTCAGATTGGAAACGGCAAGTGCCACCATCTACTTCTGGCAGAGTAATTTTCTCGATTTGTGTTGGAATTTATCAGGGTGGGCTTTCAGTAGGATCATAAGGACTCAGAATTGCAGGGCTTGGGTAAAGTACTTGCTGGCAATCATGAGGACCTGAGTTCAGATCCCAAGCACCCATATTAAAGCCAGCCATAGCCACACTTATGATCTCAGTGCTTGGGAGGCAGACCAGACTGATTCCTGGAGCTCACTGACTAGCCATGTTAGCTGAATCGGTGACTTTCAGGTTCAGTGAGACCCTGTCTTAAGAAATAAGCTGGAAAGCAATTAAGAATGACACTTGATACTGACTTCTGACCTTCACATACATCCCTTCCCCGTTATTTCTGTTTGTTTTCCTCATATAATATTCTTGAGTTTTATTTATGTTTCTGGGTTTTGAATAAAATATTCTGACTCAGGGGTAGGGGAAATTGTTCCAGAATGAAGTTTTTTTTTTTTTATTGTAGGCACAACAAAAGAGAACACTCAAGATTACATTGATGTTTAGGATGTAGAAAATAGAAAAGTTAAAAAATTGAAAGACTATTATGTGGATAATAAGTGGACTATATAGAACTTATCACTTACTTGTCAAATCAATAAATATTAAGAGTTTATGGTTTCAGAAGAGGTGCCATTTGTGTCTACTACAGAATAAGCCATCATTAGTGTTGCTGGAGTATCTTAGGTTATTGGAGTGGTGTAAGCCAAGGAAGAGTGAATGTGTACTCTGTGATGCATTCAGATGGGTGTTTATGTCTCTCAGATGTTTGAAAGTCATGGACTTTAGAGTATTTGATTCATGGAAAGAACTGACTGAGTGTGATTGATTACAAGGGTTGAGTTTGTAAGGGATGACCTGTGTGCCAAATCTAGCCTCCATCCTGTCTTTGTATAGATCAGCTGTGTGTGTGTGTAGATGTAAGTGTAGGCGATACAAAATGCAGCATTGTCATGGATATGTAGCGTTCTCTCTGCAAAGCAGAACATGATAAGACAGAAAGTTTTTTAATTCTTCTGTGCAACTTGTTATTAAAGCCCAGTAAAGGAATATTCTTGCCTCCCCCAAGACCCATTGCTTAGATGAAGAGGGAAAGACAAAAGCTAATTCATTTGATGAAAAGGTGTTTTAGTCATTAATGGTTCTTAGGTGTCACTTTAGAATTCTTCCCCTAATGTTTGCTGTGGTACTGAATCTGTTTAGATCCAGTTAAGAATCCTTAGTTGAACTTCATTTTGTTATGACTAATTTTGGTCTCTGTTTGAACACAGGAGCACTTAACATTCCCCTTGCCTTTGTCATGTTTCTGTCTTTACAAACAAGAAAAAACATTCAGTCTTTGGAGCTTTCTCAATGTAGCATATTTTTTTTTTCAATGTAGCGTATTTATTTGTGTTGTCCTGACTACTCAACAGCTAAGGTGTTCCTTCCTTCTTGTTTTAACATCTTCTGGATGCCATTTTTCTTGGTTTGTTTTTTATTATTCTAAGATGATATGTCAATTCTAATCAACAATTATCAGTAAATTATCAATTTTTTTGAGGGGTCTGCTTTGAATATCTGAATGGATTGGGTAAGCTGTTGGGTTGCTGTTTGAATAAGAAAAGACAGTTTAAGTGTTTAGATGGTTAAGTAGGAGCTGTCTATAGAATCTCTGAGTTTGGGAGTATTGGGGTGGAGCTCACTGGGCAGGGAACCAGCTGTGCCTCGGATTGTGACATCAGGCAGCTCTTTGTTTGGGTCAGGCCAGTTCAATCTTTTGATGCAAAGTTGTGTTCAGAGTTCACTCTCAGATCTGCAAATTGAGCTACAAAAATAGATTGCAAAACCTACCTCATAGTGTTTTAGATAGGTATATGGCTTTATGTTGAGCCACATTCATAGCTCTCATGGGGTCCACGTGGGCTGGGGGCGATAGACCGGACATGCATGAACCCAGTGGACTGGTCTGAACAGCAGAAGAACGGGATGTAGAGCAGTGTGCCAGACTGGGAAAGTCAAGGCAGTTCAGTTTCTGAGTTCTTAAAGGCTGAGTCCATCTTAAGTTGTTAGGGTTTTTCTTTTATCATAATTTGAAAGCTGTTCCTGGCCCAAACTTAGATATTTAATGGGACCAAATTAGATCAGATACCAACTAACTACAAGTCATTGAAAAATTCTTTTATCTCCTTAAATAATTGGCAGACGATTTCCATTTTATAAAGATTAATTAGATACCTAGTGAGCCTATATATTTGAATGAACTTATCTCTTATTATTTTTCATTCCCTTAGTTGTGCTTAAATCACTTATGTATTCCTGCCACCTGTTTTATCTTACCCAGTACTGTAAGAACTGTAAGTCTGATTATTATGTTTTTGCCTCCAAAAACCATCTTTTCTTGACTAGCTGTGTACCGATTTGGATTTCTTCCTGCTTCATCGAGTGTTCCTCTTCATTCTTTTCCATTTTAACCTCTAAATCTTGCAGTGTCCCAGACTTATTGCTGAGCCCTGTCTAGTATTTCTACTTGCTTTCTGACTGCTCTCATCTGGTCAGACAGCTTTAAGACCCTGTTGACACCGACGTCTTAGAGATGCACAGTTCTTACTGTGTCTTCTCTTACTCGCTGACTGACAGACTCAGTGGATGTATGACAGCCCCCAGCATAACAGGAAAAAGGAAACTGTGCCTTTTCCTCATAAATCTGTGTTTCTGTGGTTGTTTTTATTACCTCGGCAGTGGTCTCACCATTCAATAGCTGATGAAGCAAAGGCCTCTGAGTTCTCTCCTTACCCTACGAGCGCATCATTGACTGTTCTGACAACACAGTTATGTGAACATTTGTGTGTAGACTTTGGATGAACCTGTTTTTTATTTTGTAGCCTCTAGCAGTTAGAGATGCTGATCTTCTGATTTTAGCCATCATAGTAGATGTTTAATGGATTTTATTTTTATTTAAAAAAAGTTTTTAATGACCAATGATATTGAAAATCTCTTTGTCATTCTTGTGTGTGTGTGTGTGTGTGTGTGTGTGTGTAGAACAGGAGCACACACATTCCCATACAAGCATGTGTGGAGTCCAGAAGTTTGACAACATGAATATCCTCGTCAGTTGCTTCCCCATCTTACTTTTTGAGACAAGTTTTCTCAGAGCTCAGGGTTAGGGTCAGACTAGAGTTTCTCTCCACAGCCATTTCTGGTATAGCCAGCAGGAAGGGAGCTTCCAGCTCAGTCTTTCCTGCATGCTGTATCCTACACCAAAGTGTGTGGTCTCTTCAGTGACAATCTCTTACCATCTAGTTCTGTTGGGAAACTTAGAGCAATGGTGAAGCCTGTGTTCATCTGGGGACTTCTGAGACCTCTCCACATGCCTGTGTTTTCTGTGCTCTGAGGACCAGGCCCAGGTTCCTGTGCTTGCAAGCTACCCACTTCCCCAACTGAGCCACTACTCAAATGCCTTTTTCTCTTTTAAATTTCTTTGGAATTCTTTGGATATTTTTCAATTTCTATTCTTAACTTGATGGTTCTAAGTTTCCTTTTTAGATTTATATATTTTATTTTATGTGTATGAGTGTTTTGCCCACATGTATTTATGTCTAGGGCCTCACATTCCCTGGAACTGGAGTTATGGATACTTGTGAACCCCCATATAGATGCTTGGGCCCAAATCCAAATGAAAGAGTGATGGGCGCTCCTAATCACTGAGCCATCTCTCCAGCTCCCACCTGCTGAATTTTGTTATATGTCTTTGTATAGTTTTTTCCCTTTGGCAAATGATGGCTAAAGGTTATATTCTGTTCATTTACACTCTCACAGTATACTCCGTTTTATTTATGGGGCATTGGACCTACTTCTGCTTTCCAACTGGATAATCAAATTTCACAGATGCTTAAATCTTTCACATAAAATGATACACACATGCAGAGAGAGAGAGAAGAGAGAGAGAGAGAGAGAGAGAGAGAGAGAGAGAGAGAGAGAGAGAGAAGATAGAGCTCAATGATAGAGTTCCTAACTAGCATGCAGAGGAGTGAGGGGTGAGGGGGAGGGTATTGTCTTAGGTTCAGTTATTATCACTGCTAATGCCTCCAAGGAAAACTGGTAACTGGTAAAAATGTTTCAGATAATTGGGCCACTGATAGCAGGGCTATTTCCAATTGATGTAGGCTGAGCTCCAGAACCAAGAACTGTCGGCTGCCTAAGAAATTATGGCACTAGCATAGCATAGAGAAGACTGTGCCACATTTGATTATATACTGTGTATAGATGAAGGCAATCTGAGAAAATTGGCTATAAAAAGTAATCAAGTTAAAAACTGCAAAGATAAAATTGAGCTACTTTGGAGCTAGGATCCACAGAAACAATTCATTGTTGATAACCCAATTGATTCCAGCTTCAAGCTCATGTACCAGCAATGCCTCAGGTGCTTCTGGGCCTTCCTGGAGGTCCTGCCTACTACATTGGTTAACTCACCCAGCAGCGTTTAACCAATGCCTTGCCTGTCTTTTCTGGTGACTTGCTGTATGTCTTAAAAATAATTGTAGATGCAAATTAGGTGTCTTTTTGGAAGAATAAAAATGTTTGGATAAGGAAAAGAAAGAGAAGTTCTGGTTCAGATTACTAGACATTTGCCATACAGATGGTTATCTCTCCCTACCTCACCCCTAGCCTCCAACCGAGACACAGCAGCCTTGTCCAAGCCAGGAAGACCATGCCTTTCCTTGCTGGCTTACTCTTGTCAGTTGTGGTGACTCCAGAGCCTAGGATTGAATGCAGAAGGTAAACATCACCCTAGAGTCTGACCACTTTATTATAAGTTTTGCATTCTGTACTCATTCTGCTTTTTTCTTTTATCTGTCAACCACTCCCTATGATCTCTTTAGTGATTTTTGTTAAAATCAGATAAAGAGTAGGGTAGCATATGTGTATTCTACCCGACTGGAAGAGGAGCTAAGAACCTTTTAGTACACTATAGTTTTTTCATCAACTGAGGAACTAAGGTTTCAGTACCCTTTCTGTATTAATTTTGCGTATATTAAGAATATTGCTGAGGAATTGAGGGAATGGGGATGAATTTGATCAAAACTCATCAATGCATGTATGAAATTCTAAAGCAATAAAAACCAAATAATTATTAAATAACTAAATAAATATTTGATTTTTTATCATTCATTTAATCAGTGGTTTCTGCTTTCAATTGCTTCCTTACATGTATTTTCTGAATTCCTCCTAGCCACCAGGGATGAAATGGAAACGCAGTGATTTGCAAATCTTGGAAATGTTAGCAGGACTTAATAGCATGAGTTAAAAAAAGTTTTAAGAATATGCAGAGCCTCACCATGTTCCCTAGTGAAAGGGCGCCTAGGCTACAGAAGCAAATGCTGAAAGGGCTAGTAAGGGCTGATGCTATGTGCAGAAACAATGCTATATGTGATAGATCCTAATCTTTCTCCTCCCCCAGTTACTCCCAGATCCTTCCCACCTCCATACCCACCCAACGTTTTGTGCTCTCTCCCTTACAGAAAACAAACAAACAAACAAAAAAAAACCAAACAATACAAGAAGCACATAAAAAAAAAAAAAACCAAACCAAGTTTGTTTTGTGTTAGCCAGCTCTTCCTGGGCCTGGGGCCTACCCTGGAGTGTTGATATACCTAGTATCACTCCAGTGTAGAAAAACTCCCTTCCCAGAAAGTAGTAATTGCAAATAGCTTCTTGGTTAGGGGTGGGACTTTGTGCCTATCTCCCCTTCTCAGTGCTTGGATTTTGTCTAGATTTAGTTGTGCAGGTCTTGTTGTCTTTGTGATTTTGTATTCTTACCAGCCCTGTTGTGTCTGAAGGACAGTGAAAGAGCACCTTTGGCTCTCACAGTCTTCCTGCCTTCTCTTCCACATCAATCCCTGAGTGTTGAGTGGAGAGGTTTATATCTCATGTAAGGGCCGAATGCTTCAAAGTCTCTCTCTCCACCTGTGCAGCTGTGGGTCTCTGATAATCACCATCTACTGCAAGAAGATGCTTCTCTGATGAGGGCTGAGCAAGGCACTGATTTGAGTCCCAGCCTAGTGCCAGGGTTTGTGTTAAGATTATAACCAAAATAATACTGTGTCCTTGTCTCATCATGGAAGTACATAATGTCTGTTTGTACTTATTAATGGTGTGAACTTTGGTCACTTGTTTAATGCAGTATGTATCAGTCTTTCCTATAACAACCTTTTTCATCTTTGTAGTTGCTGGGTAATCTGCAGAGTTTGTGGTCCTGTAAATATTAACATCAGTTTCAAGTTTTCCTCTGCTAGTTCTAAAATTTATTAATGATTCTTGTCTGAAAAAAAATTATTGCCGGGCGGTGGTGGCGCACGCCTTTAATCCCAGCACTCGGGAGGCAGAGGCAGGCGGATCTCTGTGAGTTCGAGACCAGCCTGGTCTACAGAGCTAGTTCCAGGACAGGCTCCAAAGCCACAGAGAAACCCTGTCTCGAAAAACCAAAAAGTAAAAAAAAAAATAATAAAAATAAAAATTATTTCTGTGGTGATTGAAAAATCATTTTATATTTATCAATTAACATCATATTATAAGGAGATGAGTAAGAAACCCTCCCCCTTCCGTGTAGCATTGAACTGGTAATTCTCTTTGCTTTACTCTGAGTGCTGAGATTAGCTGTGTGTACCATAATGCCTGGGATTTGAAATAATTAGCAGTGGTTTGCAGTCCCCTTCCTGTCATTATTTGTTTTGATGTTGTAAATTTCCCAGAGGCTGAAGCCCCTCCAGCCTGTATTTTTTATATTTATTTATTTATTTATTATGTATACTATGTTCTGTCTGTGTGTATGCCTGCAGGCCAGAAGAGTGCACCAGACCCCATTGCAGATGGTTGTGAGCCACCATGTGGTTGCTGGGAATTGAACTCAGGACCTCCGGAAGAGCAGGCAATGCTCTTAACCTCTGAGCCAACTCTCCAGCCCCTCCAGCCTGTATTTTAATGCTTCACCTGCCTCGTCATTTTTGCAGTGCTCTCTTTTTGGCAAAGTGAGATGTTTCAGGTTCCTCTATGCCTTTGGCAATGCTGTCATCAGTCATTTCTCTAGGAAGCTCTGGAAATTCATTGTTAGAATACAGGACCTCTTTGCTAAATTTCTTACAGTGTGTGGTTTCCAGATACTCAGCACAAATGACTCTGTTCATATCTACAGATTAGTTTAAAACACCACCAAGTTCATTGTGAGCCTTTCCCATTTTTGAAGCTATTTCCTCCAACAGTGAAAAACCTGATTCACATCAACCTCAGCATAATTCTTTACTGGATTAATTCTTCATTACATTGAAAGCAGTTTAGAATTGTTAATGCATACCACTGTAAAGAGAAAACAAATGTGTTAATTAGAATTCAATACTTATAATTTTGGTCTTAAATTGAGAGTATTTTCTAGTTTCTACAGGCTACTATAATTAATTACCACAAATATTGTGGTTGGTTTTAAACATGATTAACTCCTTCACAATTTTTGAGGCCAGAAATCATAAGTAAAGGTATCAGTAGGACCATACTCCCTACAGTGGCTCTAAGGCAGTGGTTCTCGTCCTCCCTCATGCTTTGACCCTTTAATACAGTTCCTCATGGTGTGGCGACCGTCGTGTAAATATCTGATATGCAGGACATCTATAGGGAATCCTGTGAAAGGGTCTTCACTGCTCGAAGGGATGGCTCGTGTTTCATTTTGCTCTGGTGATTTCTCTTCTTGTGGCTGGGTTACTTCTAGTGTCAACCTTCACCCCCACATAGGCTTCTCCTGTGTCCCCTGTTGTCTTTTAGAAGACATTCACCACTGAGTGTGGGACCCACATTGTTAGCTTATTTAGAGATTCTTTAACTAAATTAAATTCTTAAATTAAAACCAAAATTATGAATATTGAATTCTATTTTTTATTTTTTTGAGAATTTTATACATGAGTGATATATTTAACAGTTTTCATCTTACCTTCTTCTTTCAGTTCCTCCAGTGTCCCCTACTCTCTCTCAGTTTCATGACTTCTTTCTCTTTATTATTTTTTCACATATAGACATAGACAGACAGATGCAAACACACACACGTGTGCGCGTGCACACACACACCCATGTACTCGGCCCTCACTTGAGTCTATTTAGGGTTGTATGTGGATGCGTTTGTCTTACCCCACCAGGGAGCTTGTCCCTAGAGAAACTGATTCTTTCTCATCAGTCACTGATTGCCTATAGCCCTTATCTAGGAGTGGGACCTTGTGAAATTCCCTCTGACTCATATTGTCATACCCGCTGGTGTTGCCTTTATGCAGGCCATGTTTAGGCACCCGTGTTTTTGAGATTTCTTAGGGTGCAGCTTTACTGTCATATTTGCTATGCAGAAACAGTTGTCCTGGCGCCGTGGTTTTCCCTGAGCCTTAGGGATTGCATTGTAGATGTGTCCATTGAGATTCTTATTTATGCCGGAAAATACTGTTTTTCTAAACAAGATTCCCTTCATAGATACCAGGACCTAGGATAAGGACATATTTTGGGAGACAACCATTCAGTCCATTGCAGGGGTATATATCCCTCTACCTTCCTTTTAGCCTTCTCTCTCTCTCTCTCTCTCTCTCTCTCTCTCTCTCTCTCTCTCTCTCTCTCTCTCTCTCTTTATTTATAGTTTTACAATCTAGCCCCAGTTATCCCCTTCTCCTGCCTCCCACACCTCCCCCATTCCCGCTCCTCATCCACTCCTCAGAGGGGATAAGGCCTCCCTTGGGGAGTCAACAGAGTCTGGTATACCAAGATGAGGCAGGACCAAGCCCCTCCTCCCTGTATCAAGGTTGAGCAAGGTATCCCACCAGAGGGAATGCGCTCCAAAAAAATCAGTTCATGTACCCAGTATAGGCCCTGGTCTTACTGCCAGCCCTTCCCCCTAACAGATCAAGCCACGTAACTGTCACCCACATTTAGGCTTAGTTGGGCCCCATGTAGAATCCCCAGATGTCAGTTCAGAGTCTGCCTTTCTTAAGTTTTCCTTATTGGAAACACAGCAAGGTTCATTTGTTTCCAGTCATATTAAATTTTAGATTGTCCCATCTGTGAATACTCATGTATGAAAACCACTTTTTTCAAAAGCCAAATAAATGAATAAAGAATCTCACATTATGATTGCTATTATTAGGAAAATAGGTGCTGTGGAAAAGAATAGTGGGTTAAGCTGTGTTTACTTAAAGGGCTAGGGTGTACTTAGTGGATTAAGTAGCCCATAAACTGAGGCTGGAAGAATGAAAAAGTTATCATAAGAAAGTGAAAATAAGAGAGGCTTCCAGCAGGTGGGAAAGCATGCTGTAGAAGGAGCTCTGTGTAGTAGAGAACCAAAAGGCAGGCAATAGCTGGTGCCTGTTGGCAGGAAGGAACACAGTGGAGTTGCAAAGAAACTAAGCAGGAAATGCAATTTGTTTAGACTTGCTTAAAGATGTTGGAAGCTAGTAAAGGGCTAGATACAGAGGAGTGGCATTAGAACTGTATCATTTTCTTTAATTTGTTCTTTGACAATTTTTTTTTAAAAAAAGTTAAAAAAATTATGTGCATTTTTTATTTTCTGGAACTGGAGTTATGGACAGTTGTGAGCTGCCATGTGGGTGCTTGGAATTGAACCTGGGTCCTCTGCAAGAGCTCTTAACCTCTGAGCCATCTCTCCAACCCCTTTGCCAATTTCTTATATATGTAATGCATTCTGGTGGCACTCATGACTTCATAAACTATCATGAACCTGTATTTTTAAAGGGCTTACCATGGTGTGTGGAACACATGAGATAAGAGTTAAAGTAAAGAGACTGTTAACATAAAGAATAACTGATGAAGAAACATGAGATAATGTTGGCTTATATAAGGGTCATAGTGGTGCAAGAGAAAAATATAGAGACTTGAAATGAATTTTGGATAGACTTAGCAAGAGACTGGTTGGTAGATGGAATTTGATTGAATCTGGAAGATTGGGAGATTAGGCTATGGGAGTATTTAAGGATGGCTCCTAAGTTTATAGCTGAGAAATGGATTGAAAATTAGAGACTATAAATCAAGGTTTTCCTATTGGACATAAGTACTGGTAGATATGACAAGTAGAGAGTTAGAAACATTGTCGCAGATTCAGATAAGGAAAGGCCATCCCCATCTTTCTGACTGGTCCCCATAGGTATTGCTTCAATTCATGTCTCTTTACTGTAGTCCAAGAGTCTCCACCTTGGTGGTCCATGTTTGTTTTATAGAATTATTAGGATGGCCTCAAATACTGTTTGAGTATTGTGGACAATTTTATAGAATTGTTAGGATGACCCCGAATACTTTTTGAGGTATTGTGGACAATTTGGACAGGAAATGATCACCAGGTACCACTTTCCAGTTCATTCTTTCTAGAGAGGTATTTTTTCTTGTAGGTTGTTTTAATCTGTATATTTTCCTTCCTTCCTTCCTTCCTTCCTTCCTTCCTTCCTTCCTTCCTTCCTTCCTTCCTTCTCTCCCTCCCTTTTTTCCTTCCTTCTCTCCCTCCTTCCTTCCCTCCCTTTTTCCCTCCATCTCTCTCTCTCTTTCTTTTTTTTAAAAAAGGTATAGCTTTATTTTAGACTTTGTTAGAGACACTGCCATTACTCTACTAAAAAAACCGTTGGCCTCTTTTCTGCCTCACTTGATCCTGGCTTTCTATGTATGAGCGTCTCCCTAACCCTGTTCCTGAAATGGTGTGGTATGGCGTGTTTGTGTGTACTCTGGTGGCTTTCATTGTATACTCATTTTTAGACCGTTATCATGTTGCTTTGGTTCTATTATTTTTTTATTCTCTATGTTAGGTAGAGAAAATTTCCCTGCTCATTTTAAATATTTTTCTCTTATATTTATTTTTAGAGCTAGGTTGTAGAAAGTTTTAGGAAGTAAGGATTTTCTTCTTTGATCTCTTGTTTTGCTTGTTTATAAATACTCTCTGTTTTACTAATGATTTTCTATTAAAGAAAAGATCATGACTTTAAAGAAGGACCTGTCTGCCTTGAGTTTTCCCATTAATCTTTTCCTAAAGAGAACATACTCTGCTTCCCCCTTACTAGGTGCCTGGTACAGGTAAGCACAGCTAGCTCCTAGAGTGCTCAGAGAGGGCTATAAAAGTGAAATAAAGTATGTTATGAGATGAGATTGGGATAAAATAATGCTAGTTTATAAGTAAAATAGTATGCTTTTTACTTGTGTAAAAGTGTTCAAAGGCTTTACTTTTAAATGTGTGATGTCAGTTTTTTTACCTGTTAAATACCCCCTCTTTTTTCTTTAAGGGTCACACAGCAATGCTTCATACTGGCTCATGGCATCCCAAAATAAAAGGAGAATTTATGACTTGCTCAAATGATGCGTGAGTATTGTTGGTAGTGTTTTGAATGTTTTCATATCTTTCAGCATCTCTTACCAGTTGTATCGTGATGACCTTGGTAAAATGAGAACTAGAGCGGCAGGAATCCTGGTGTTTGTGTTCCAGTTCTCGACTTTGCTTTGACTGCAGTTGTAGTATAAAGTTTAGTTAAACAGACATGGACGCTATGGAAATGAGAGACTTTGTAAATTCCTGTGGAGTTTATCACGGGACACACTGAATTAGATTGATGCTAGTAAGAGAATCTAAATGGCTCTGAAAGCATGACTAACAATTCCCTGCAGTGAAGACTGACTTCCATTTGAAATGGGAATGCACCCGTTTTCTTTCCTGGACCAGAGTTCTGTGTGAGGATCACTAGACTTGAAGCACAATATCCTTTACCACTTTTAAGAGAAGTCTGTAAGTAAGAAACTCATGTGGCTTACAGCTCAATTGACCTTTTACTTGGCCTTTGACTTAGAATAATGGTTAGTAATGGGCTGAACTAGGGAACATTATAATCAGAGAATGCTCACCAAGTACTCCACTGAGTTTCTCATCATGAGGCTTGTGTTCCATTGGAAGTGAGTGTTACAAGACAAAAGTGCAGGTATACCCAAAGCTAAACAGTGTAGTTTTATATTTGCTAAGTACTGTTGAGGATAAAGTTAAACTAAAGGAAAAGAAGTCTAGAGAGGGTGAGAGATGAATGGGTTAGGGGTGAAGGTGCCTGCCTGAATGCCTAATGATCTGAACTTGATCCTTGTTGATCACATAGACTCCTTCAAGTGGTCCTATGACTTCCACAGGTATACCATGGTGTGCACAACTGCATACACACACACACACACACACACACACACACACACACACACACACACACACACACACCACAGACATCAAAAGAGAATATAGAAGAATTAACAGAATACAGAGTGAGTTATTGTTGTTGTTGTTCTTAAGGTATAGGGCTAAATCTAGGGCTAGGCAAAGAGTCTACCACTGAACCCATCCTGACCCCGAGAAAGTCTCCTTTCAGTTGACACTTAAGTCATATAAACGAGGCTGCTACAAGGGAAGAAGCTTTCCTGGTCGAAGTGATATATGTTTAGAGACCCTGAGATGAGAAGACCATAGAGCATATTTGAGGGAAAGAAAGATGACGTAGTTGATGTTTTTAGGTTGGTAGGAAAGATGAGAATGATAGGAAATGAATCTGAAAAGGAAGGCAAAAGACAGTCGCCTAATTATTTTATTTATTATACCCCATCTCAGTTTCCCTGCCCATCTCTCCTCCCAGCCCCTCCCCTGGTCCCTGTGTCCACTCCTCCCCCATTTCTCTTCAGAAAGGGCAGATCTCCCATGGATAGCAACCTGCCAGTCACAGAAGTATTAAGCCAAGTGTCTTTTTTGTTTCATCAACTTTACTGGAGTAAGAAGTGCATAATAAAGCAGAGTTGAATAAAATTTTCTTAGAAGTAGATGTCAGTGAAAACTGGATGGCACTGAAGATAAAAATGGTTATTAAAGAAATTCAGTTTTACCTGTGGGTTGGTAATATGTGATGGGAGCCATTTTGTAATTTGTAGTACCTTACAGCCTGATAGTATGACACAGGGTAAGGGTATGGCACTAATGTAATTGAGTCCTTAGCACAGAATCTAAGTAGGAAGGACATGTATTACGGACTTTGTTCCTCAGTACTCTTAGTATTTTAGAATGTGATTGTTTTTGGAGTTAATGTCATAAAAGAGATAGTGATGAGGCTGTGAAGGTGAGCTGATGTAGCACAGCTACATAAGAAAAGACACGAGGGATGCATACCCAGAGAGAAAAGGCCACGGAATGGCACAGTGAGGAAGCAGCTAGCTGTCTAGGAGCCAAGGAGAAAGGGTCTTGGGAGAAACAAATTTTCCAGCACCTTCATCTTAGACTTTTAGCCTCTGGAACTATATAAATTTCTACTCCTTAAGCAACCTACTCTATGACACTTTGAAGATTTATCTTATTTGTATGTGTGTGTGTGTTCCTGTTTGTACACATGAGTGTGTGTGCTTCCAGAGATCCGAAGAGGGCATCAGGCCCTGGAACTGGAGTTATAGATTGTGAGCTGCCTGGTGAGGGTGCTAGGACCAGAGCTCTGGTTCCCTGAAAGAGCAGCAGACACTCTTAACTACTGATCCATCTCTTCAGCCCACTTTGTCATGGCAACTATTACAGACTAGTGCAGGGGAGGAAAAAGTTGGGCTATTATTGTACCAAATAATAGAATGTGCAGGGTTTCTTGATTGAGACTCCTTACCATTCTACCTATTATCACTTTATCTGTCTTCCTGCTTCTGAGATATATTGGGTATATTTTTCAGTTAAAATATATATATTTTTCAGATATATTGGGTATATTTGTTCAGTTAACTCTCAAGATACCGACACAAAGGAATCCAGGATTAGCTTCCTTCCCTCGATTTCTTTGCTTTGAGCTCCAAAAATTTGTCCTAATTTAAATGATCACATCAATTTGAAGGTAGATCTGGGCACATTGTTTTGTGATTATCTTAGAGATTTCAATTGAAAAAAGATTCAGGACATTTTATTTACTTAGTATTGGATTATGGAAAATAAATAGTGGCAAGAATTCTTGATTTCTTAGGCAGATTTTTATTGAATTTTTGGCAGAATACTACAAAACTATAGAGTGATATAGGCCTGCATGAAGTATCACTAAGATTTATTACTGACAGATAAGTGACAATTGAGTGTCCTCTATAGACCCAGGTATATATAGTGGAGTAGTTTTAAAGACCCAGGACCCAACTGTCAGTGTTTGAAAGATTTTGATATTCACTTCTATGTGTATAAATTTTCATGCCTCTTCAGAATTATGATTATTAACTTTCTTTTTAAGGAAAGTTTTATTTGTTTTTATTGTATGTTCATGAGTGTTTTGCCTGAATGAATGTTTGTGCACCACATGTGTGCACTGCCTGAGGAGGCCAGAAGAGGGCGTCAGATCTTCTGGAACTGGAGTTACAGCTAGCTACCATGTGGCCTTGGAGCCAAACTCCAATCTTCCGTAAGAACAACAACTGAGCCAACTCTCCAGCCCCACTATGAGAATTAACTTTTCAGTTAAATTTTAAAAGTCTTCCTTGTCTTGCAGTTGATATATGTCAAGCATTCTTATGGCTAAAATGGTTAGATTTAGCGGCTATTTCATATAATGTTTCTACACATTTTAAAAATATAATTTCAAGTAGAAATTTCAAAATCAGTTCCTGTCCTTAGAGTTCAAAGTTCTTCCTGATGATTTTTGTGATGAAAATGAAGTAACTGATATTTTCTTTTTTTCCCCCATGTGAAACTATATATTTTTTTTTCTTCTAAAAAACCCACAAAAGGCTGGTGAGATTATTCATTGAGTAGAAGCCATATCTGGAGCTTACATGGTAAGAACTGACTCTTATCCTCTGACTTCCACACATTCACATGGGACGTAAATCAGTCAATAAATGAATACAGGAATCACCCAAAAGTTCTTAAGGAAGTTTGCGGAAGATGTCTGTTGATAAAGCACATGGACCTCTCAATGTTTTCCCTCCATTTGGTGAGATCAGCAGTTATAATAATTGTCATCGAGCACTGTGGCATGCCTGTAGTAATCAAGGAATTTTGGAGAGGACATCCTAACTGTTCTAGTTACCTCTTCTGTAAAGTAAGTTGAAATCCCTTTCTTGGTCTACCTCCTTGTGGCAGAATATTCCCCTCACTTGGGAGAGTTCCTGTTCATTTGGCTTCCCATTTTATGTAGCCTTAATAGAAGACTAAATCCTATGAGAGGGAAAGCAAAATGTTGGAGTTAAAAATTTGCGAGTGAATTTTTCCCATCTTTATAATGAAAAATTAGTAAAAGTTTTAGCTGCGGGAAATTGCTTTTTGAGGCAGAAGTAGTCGGTTGCGTATTGAAGACAGCTTTAAACTGTTTGCCTTTTAATGCCTATTTTTTTTATTTTTGGTGCAGTTTTGTCATCTTCCCAGTCTTTGTTATTTCTTTCTAATCCTGTCTATTTTTCTGTAGTAACTCACTGTGAAATGTTTGTCTATGAATTCCAGGGCTTTTAAGCTGGGTAATAATGCCTGTCTCCATCAGTCATCAGGAGAGACAGAATATGGAAGAGTAGTTGGGCAGTGGCACACATACAGTAACTGAGTGAAGAAAAAATACAGTGGCCGCAAAGTGGATCAAGGCTTTTGTGAAAGAGGAGGAGCCAGGGATGTGGCAAAGTTGCAGTTTATAAGCTGAGGGCTAGACTTCTGCAGTCTTTGGGAGAACTTGAGACCCAAAGATTTCTTTTAAAATATCAAAGTTCAGTTTTTAATGCAGACTGCAGTGGTCTGTACAAAGTTAGGCCACATATGCAGTATTAAATGGTCACCAGCAGGCAGCAGTGTCGAAAGGTTGCCCATGATACCCTCTTTTCGGGGAAAACATGAGGAAATTTCATAAAGAACTTTGAAGTGAAGTTGCTTTTATGGAAATTAATGAAAGAGGAAATGGAATTTAGTTCTTTTTTTTTTATTTTTTGGTTTTTCGAGACAGGGTTTCTCTGTGGCTTTGGAGCCTGTCCTGGAACTAGCTCTGTAGACCAGAATTTAGTTCTTTAAAAGGATTACTATCTATAACATGCAAAGTATATGAGGAACTAGAATGATTTTACTTATAAGTAAAAAAATATGTTTAGGCTTTATTTTATTATTTGAAACATCTATCCGTCATCTCTCTTTTTCCTGTCTGTCTATTTATCTATCTGCCATCTATCTCTATCTATTATGTATGTGTGTATGTATGTATGTATCATCTATCTACCTATTATGCATGTATGTATGTATACATGTATGTATGTAGTTTTTGCGGTCTTGTTGCTGCGGCCTGTTGTGCTCTCCCTGTTTCTGGGGGTGAGGCACAGGGTTGAGAAGACACAGAGGCAATAACACAGACTCGGGGAGTTTCCAATACAGAAACTCTTTATTGTAAACAAGGTGGGGATTTTTATAGGGTTAGGAAATTTAAGCTGCCACAGGAATGTTTCTGTTTGGTCCTTTTGAAACTGGCAGTCACTGCTGGTGTGTTGTGATTGGCTAGGAGCACATGTCATTAGTTAGTTACCATGCTTTTGGTCCGCTGACGGGTTGTCTTGGCCAATTTTGCTTACTCATTGTGAGTTTGCACGCGCTTGCTTGTGCTTGCGCTATTGCCCTGCCTTATGTGTATGTATGTATGTTACATATGTATCAATCTATCATCTATCTCTATCTATTATGTATGTATGTACCTTTCTGTCATCTCTATCTATAATGTATGTGTACATATATATATATATGTATCAATGTGTCTGTCTATCTGTCTATCTATCAGTCTGTCTGTCTTTCTGTCTTTTTATCACCTACCTAATGTGTGTTAATGTGTGAAGTCAGAGTCAGTCCTCTCCTTCCACCACGTGGACTTTGGGAGTGGCTGTTAGGTTGACATGCTTGGGGTCAAGCTGCTTTACTGACTCAGCTGTCTCACCAGCCCTAAGTCTAATTTTATATACTGTGAAATGAGTAGATTATTTTGCTTCTGAACAAAAAAGGAAATGTCTTGAAGAGACAGAAAAGGTCAGGAATGACTGTGAAGTAAAAGATGATGGGAGCCATTACACAGTCATGTAACCTGTGAATCTTGATTTGATTTCATTTCCTTCCAAGAAAAGAAAAAAAGGACCAAGAGACAGTAGTGAAGGAGCATTTGGGGACATTTTAATAATGGGTCAGAGGATTGAAAAAAAATGACCCTAGTTCTTTGTCTTTTCTTCTATCATGCTTTTGTCAATATGTCTGTGTAAACTTCCCTTAGAAAATGGTGGCTGTTCCCCACACCTTTTCTCTAAGCTAGCCAACAGAGTCATAGAAATGATGTGTTCTCAGCTAAGACTCTTCAGTGTTAGGCTGTGGCGTTGCTCTCTGACCAAGTCCTGTTTACTCTCTGCAGGGGAATGATGCAGTGAAGAGTTCAGTCTTATCTTAGGTTTTTCTAGACTATAAGTTTATAGTCAGTCAAACTCAAACTTGAGCTTGGGCTAGATTGGCAGGACCGAGTATGGAGTGCACATGCTAATCCAGTTAGTGGGGACAACTCAGTGGACTGGCAGCTTCCTGAGAAATGTCTGCTTGTTCTTCTAAACCATTGAACTTTATGAATGAGTTATTTTACATCAGCTGTACACTACACGAGTAGTTGTATTGATGTAGGATTGTGGTTATAAAAATGGTAATTCCTGCCGGGCGGTGGTGGCGCACGCCTTTAATCCCAGCACTCGGGAGGCAGAGGCAGGCGGATCTCCGTGAGTTCGAGACCAGCCTGGTCTACAAGAGCTAGTTCCAGGACAGGCTCCAAAACCACAGAGAAACCCTGTCTCGAAAAACAAAAACAAAAAAAAAAAAAAACAAAAATGGTAATTCCTATATTGCACTGACAATGATTAGAAACAATATAGTGAGATGTGCAGAGTTACATAACAGCAAATTAGAGCAGGAACGGGTACAGAGGCGACACCACCACACTGTGTGCTGCTTGTTGGGAAGAGTGTGTAGGTGTTTATTGTGCCATTTAGAGCTTTCAAAATAAAAATATTATGGGGGATTTTTCTTTTTTTTTAATATTTATTTATTTATTTATTATGTATACAATATTCTGTGTGCGTATCCCTGCAGGCCAGAAGAGGGCACCAGACCCCATTACAGATGGTTGTGAGCCACCATGTGGTTGCCGGGAATTGAACTCAGGACCTTTGGAAGAGCAGGCAATGCTCTTAACCACTGAGCCATCTCTCCAGCCCCGGGATTTTTCTTAATATCTGCTTATATAGATGCCACCACCACTCCTTTCTCCCCCAATAAAAGCTGATTTTAAGATGTATAAAAGGGAATTCATGAGACTTAATAGCTAACCTATTCTCTACTTAATCAGTTTTTTTTCTTGGCAATATTTTAAGTCCTGCACATCAGTACTTCTTAGATTATGAGAGTTGAGTTGTCAGTGATTTTCAACAATGGATTTTTATACTAGAGTCTCAGACTGCTAGGATGTATGAGATGTCTGTGGAGAAAAGATTCCCTAGTCTTCATTTGGGGAGTCCAACACCATGAGTAAATGCATGAAAGATTCAAAGAATCATATTAACAAACAAAACCCAAAACAGTTAATATTCCTAACACCCTCAAGCATTTCCTAAACATAACAATGCAACTCTTTGTATTTCCCATAGCCAATAACATGTATTGCACTCTTGCAGTAGAGTTCCCAGGAACATATCTTGGGAAATGAAGATTAGCAATAATACATGATTTTGATGATCGAATTCAGTAAATTATAAATATTTTTTAAACTTTCATAGGCTATAAAGATGAATTATACAGTTAAAATTTCCTAAATTTTGGCATGGCATCATGGAAGCAGTGTGTATGTTGTAGTTAGAACCAGAGGACATTGAACACTCTACAGGTAGCTGTGAGCAAGTCGTTTCTATATGGTAGGATGTTGCTGATTCAGAGATTCGAGCGAGAATGAATGTATAGAGGCTTGAGTAACTGGTATTCATGCACAGGTCTATGGGTTAATGTGCACGTGAAGGCCTTTTTCACAGCTCAGTGATCCTCTCCTCTTAGAGCATGTGCGGAACACACTGAATTTTGCAGGCTTTTTCTGGAAAGCTGCTAGGCAGATTTCACTTGACTTTTACAACCAATAACATATGTAAACATAATTGGACAATTCTCCAAGGAGTGATGGCTCACATAAATGGATTTCAAAAAAGTAAATTTCATATAACTCAAAGTTTTTTCTCTGCTATTTTAAGTATTTTGGAGGGAAACTTAAAAAACATTAGTTTTCTACATTATTCATGAGTGTTTTGAATACAGTTTAACACCCTTCAAAAAATATTTATTTATTTATTTATTATGTATACAATATTCTGTCTGTGTGTATGCCTGCAGGCCAGAAGAGAGCACCAGACCCCATTACAGATGGTTGTGAGCCACCATGTGGTTGCTGGGAATTGAACTCAGGACCTTTGGAAGAGCAGGCAATGCTCTTAACCTCTGAGCCATCTCTCCAGTCCCAGTTTAACATTTTTACAGTTTACAAATTGTTATATTGTTGCATGCTATGCCTGAGAATGCAGTGGCAATGTAAACCTAGTTATAGTGTTTTTGGGGATCCCCCATTTTTGTTGTTGCTTTTTGGTCTAGATCTACAGAAGCACTTCAGTTTCTCCTTGTGTTTTCTGCTTCTGCCAAGAAGTAGTAGATCTAATTTTCTTTTCTTTCCATTCTTTCTCCCTTTCCCCTCCCTCCCTTTCTCCTGTTTTTTTCTACCTTCCTTCCTTTTGTCCTTCTCCCCCACCCTTTTTAAAAAGAATTATAGTTAAAAAAGTGTAGCGCCTGAGCTATGGGAGAGTTTGCGAGTTGGGTAAGGGGCTGGAGATTAAGGAACACAAGAGATGTGGGTCATTCATTAAGAAAGAATGCTGAATGCATTCACGCTTAGAGAAAACCTCATATACCTAACTGCTGCACAGTGGAAATCCCTCAGGCAGGTTGGAAATCACCAGGCTTAACACCAAGCAAACCACTCCCCTATAGCTAACCACCAGGGTGGGAAGAGGGAGCACAGGAACAAACAAGATGTTTTGCCAGAAACTGCAAGCTATCCTCAATATGAACCCTGGGAGGAGGGGTAGACCTGTGGGCCCTAAGAGAGAGAAGACTAAGCAATTTATCTAACAGGAGTTTTAGCACATGGCTTTTGCCATTCTCTTAGGAGGCTTTTCTTGCTGACTTCCAGATTCTGGGCAGGTTTGCATCATCTAGGTTTCCTAAGTCTATAATTTACCATTATATGGACAACATTTTGTTATCTGAATTAAATGCTTGAAGCCCATTTTTTTCACCATTTCCCTGACAAATGGTCAGTGTAGCTCATAAGAAACTATTGCTCATTTTTATTTCTTTTAGATTGCTTATACGTATTGGTTCCCATGGATATTCTTTGACTACTCTAGGGTACTTTGTGTCAGATGGCCTTTCTGAGGAAGTTACCGGATGTGCAGTTGAAACTCTGTGTAAGTCATCCAAGGGTCTGGCATGTACTGATAAGGCTAAATCCTGTCCTTGTACCTTCTGTCCCTGCTCATCAGTTTCAATAACTTCCTCAATCTTTTCAAATCTTTTTACTACTCTCTTTTGTAAAGTCTGTATCTCCTGTCCAGTGTTCTGTTCTATGTCTTCACTGAGGATTCCAACTTGTTCAGTAAAGATAATGTCTCATCCTTGGACATATCATAAATTTCAACAGATTCTGGACAGATTCAACAGCTCAAATTCTTTCAGATAATTTTGTCAATTGATGCTATCCCTCTCTGTAGTATTGAACCATTTTTTAATGAGATAATATTAAAAACAAAGCTAATTCCTAGAATCAAGTAAAGGGACGAAAAATAGCATAAGTCTTGGATAATACCTTCCATAATATAAGCAAAGTAATTATTGAACTCCTGGATCTTATCAGTCATTTTTTTGTAGTTTTTTAGATCTTACCTGTCATAAGGCAATTACAATGAATTTGAGTAGGTGTAATAATCGTTATCTGCCAGCAGGTGTTGTAGTTGCAACCACGTGGCCGAGAGACGAACAGCACGTGTTGCTTTCTTAGATACTGAAAAATATGCTTTGTTTAACAAATGAAGAACAGTTATTAAGGTGATCAAATGATTCTGACAGTTGGGTCCCAGGATAAAGAGAAAACCCACAGTTTTCCATCAGTACAAGTTGCAGACTTTGTGCACTGTGGGGATCACAGGCAACCGTGTATGGGCTGGTATGTGGGTCACCAGTCAGGAAGTGCTTAGCAGCAGCCTGCTGTGTCTGAGGGCCCGCTAAAGTGACAGGTAGGAGAGTCAGTGCCCAATGCGCCACACAGCTGGCAGAATGATCCCAAAAAGTGTGGACTGATCCCCACGTTCAGGTGCCAGATGATGTCAGAAGATACAAAATAATATACCACACTAGTTCAGAATTATATATAATAAAGGGTTATTTATTTAGGGGAGACTTATAGATCACTGCCCTAGATAATAGTCCTCTGCACAAATAGAGAACAGGAACAGAGTCTAGCAGCCAGAAGTGAGAGCCTGAAGCAAGAGAGTGAGTGCAGGCTTTACAGTTGCATTTATAGTATAAGAGACCACGCCCAAGTGGGCTGGAATCTTAAAGGCCATTGGCTGAAGGAGCAGAAGGAGCTCCCACAGCACAACCCCATTGTCATCTTGCTTAGTTTTAAAGGAAAACTTCAGTTTCTATGAAGAAACATGTTACTATGCAACTTAGGATCCTAGAAAAGTGCCAGTTTGGTGAGAAATTGAAACTGTAGGATAAGTATTTTGTTTGGAATTGTAAGAACATAAAATAGGGCTTTATTTATTCAGTCATTTTGAAGTCATTTGTAAAGAATGCATCGGAAACTTTCTGAGGGCCCAGGAGGTAGTGCTTTGGTCAAGCACAACTTTTCATGCGCACACAAACAACAAGAACCGACTGAGGACTTATTAATCGTGTTTTGGAGTTTTAGTGACTTAAAGTAAATATATGCTAACCAGAAGTATTTAAAAGTGCCAGGCAGAAGAGAATTTCCGTGTTTGACTTTAAAGAGGAAATGTATTATTAATACTGGTGACGTAATTGAGGCTGCTTATAAATCTATTATGCAATGCTTCGAAACAGTAACATATTTTCAGTTTCACTAATAAAGCAGATGCAGAACTCTTCCTGCCACTCATGCTTTTTTACTCAAGGAAGTTAATGAAATACTGTGGAGGAATTAAGTTTCTGAGCAGTCAAGAGTTATCTAGAGTAACCATGTGAATGACTGTTCCTGCTATGCTCTAATAGCCTTCATTTAACTTAGACTTTTTCTAGTACTTTCAAGATTTATCATCTTACAGTATAGATATAGACATCTTATATGCATCTTATATGTCCAGAGATAAGACATTTAATGCAAAATTGACTGTGGTGTGTTTTATACAGCATTCTGCATTTCCATCTGCAGAGAACATAAGATGTTTACACCTTCAAAAATGTTGGATGATTGCTTGATGGATTCCAAGTTTATAGTAGTTCACTGTATATTTGTAGTTTTTAATTAGCAATCTCTTTTGTTCAGGAAATATCAATACTGAATAATAATTCATAAATGAGGATTATAAACTGTGGAATGCTAATTAGAATTTCTTCCTTTTTGAGATCCATGTAAAAATGTTGTCAATATAATTTCAGAATAGCTACTAATTTATTTACTTGTTTTAAATCTACTAATTTATACACTGATTTGAAAAGGAGATTATGGAAAGCTACAAAGGATTGAAGGGTATATTTGCTTACCAGTATCCCATTAACAGAGGATTTAATAGAAAGTAGTTTGCATTCCTTCTGGGGATTTCTGAGGCAAGTAGCAACAGTTCAATTACAGCAGTGCCTCTATTTCTAAATGAATTTGTGTGCTAACAGGACTGATTTGTGCTATGATAGCCGCTCATTAGGTAATATCCTAGGAAGAAGAATGCTGCTGGTGTGAGAATCCATGAAATGAATTTTGGTGTGGAAATGGGAATTAAAGGTATTTGCATATTATATATTTTCTGATTTTTTAAAATCATAAAGAAAGATAAAAAGTTATTTTTGTTTTGCCCGATTATCCCCCAACCCAAAGTCTTGGATATAATGAATTATTATTTTTTAAAAGATTTATTTATTTATTATGTATACAACATTCTGCCTCAATGTATGCCCACACGCCAGAGGAGGGTGCCAGATCTCAGTACAGATGGTTGTGAGCCATCATGTGGTTGCTGGGAATTGAACTCAGGACCTCTGGAAGAGCAGCCAGTGCTCTTAACCTCTGAGCCATCTCTCCAGCCCCTATAATGAATTATTTTGTGGTCAAAATACCAAATTTATTTCCGTTCTATTTCCTGAGCCCTTTTCTTTTGCACCTTGTAATACCGAATCCATCGCTAATGTGGACAAGTGTCATCCTCTTTCTGGTTTCCTGTTAACATTTGCTAGAGTGGCAGGTGGACAGGCATGCTTTTTAGGGAAGTGTGAATAATGAGTTTCCCTTTCCACTGCTTTTCTAAACTTTGTAAGTTTATACAACTTGGTGAGCTATTTCTGTCTTGTAAACTGTCCCTCCTTGTGATAATGTTTCTAAAATTTGTCTTGATGAAAACATTAAGCTTTTGTTACTTACTGCCTTTAAAAAAGTACTCTGAGTAAAACCAGTAGCTCTTTCCCGGAGAAGTTTTCCGTTATAATACTAACAAAATAAAGTTGAAGAAAATGTGAATGTCTCACAAACTCTATTTACTGACTTCCCTTGGATGCATGTTTATGTATGGGCTTGGATCTTTAAGTTACAGTGAAAGAAAAGTGATCGGTATCAGCTTATCATGAAGCACATATTGCATTATGCAGGTTGGTTTAAACATCACGTGCTCCTTTGAGTCCTGCAATAACAGTCAAACATTGTATATTTGTGGGAGATGATATTCTGTCCAGCAGAAGCTGATGCACAGAAATCTATCTTTACAGGGCTGGAGAGATGGGTCAGTGGTTAAGAGCACTGGCTGTTTTTCCAGAGGTCCTGAGTTCAATTCCCAGCAACCACATGATGGCTCACAACCATCTGTAATGAGATCTGGTGCCCTCTTCTGACCTGCAGTTGTACATGCAGACAGAACACTGTATACATAATAAATAAATAAATAAATAAATAAAAGAAATCTATCTTTACATAGAAGAGTCAGAGACATAGACTAACTTTTTTTATTCTATGTATGTAGTAAAATTACTAGTCTTAATCTTACCCAGGCAACTTTACTATGTGACTCAATAGCCACCATATTACAAATCTTTCTCACAATCTACATGATTTGTTATTTTCAGAGAAAAAATATCTTTTACAAATATACAGTTTTAGCTTCCTGAATTCCTTTCTGCTTTTGCTGTAAAACTGTCTTGCCTGTCAATTAGCATGTTTATTGACAGCTTATTATTGCATGGGTTTAGCTAGAAACGGTAGATATATGAAAATTCTTAGAATTTATAATACAATAGACATTTATAGTACTCATGAAAAAGTGAGTAGATCTAAGCACGTTCTACTGAGGGGATCTATGAAGAGGCCTCAAGTGCTCTGGAAAGTACAAGTCTCTGGGGAATTGATTATTAACCTGGAATTAAAAAGAGTGGTTGGTTGTGTGGAGACAGAGGAGGACACCTCTCTTTATGTTTGTTTGTTTTTTTTTGAGACAGTGCTTCTCTGTATAGCCTTGGCTGTCCTGGAACTTGCTCTGTAGATCAGGCTGGCCTCGAACTCACAGAGATCTGCTGCTTCTGCCTCCTGAGTGCTGGGATTAAAGGCTTGCACCACTACTACTTGGCTAGGGAGATGCCTCTTTTGATGTAGTGAGCAGCATTATAAAAGATATTTTAAAATGAGTGTGACAGCTCAGACTCGTCATTCTAACACTTGAGATGCTAAAGCAGGAGGTTTTCTGCAAATATGAAGCCAACCTGGGCTACATAGTGAGTTTCAGACCAGCCTGGGATAGAGTGAGATCCTGTTTCAAACAACAGCACAAAGACAATAATAGGAACACTCTACGCACTGAACTGTGACCCCCTCCCCCGGTTCTTTTCTGCCTGTGGAGTTTTCACAGATGTAGCTATGTAATGCAGATGCAGGAGTGGTAATCATTCGTCTAGTCTAACTCTCCCCTGGGTTTCTTGATAGGAAAGTTTGTATCAACAGAAGTGACTCAGTGCTGGTCATAGTAAACAACAGGTCGTCCAGATTCCTCTACATGATTTTTTTAGATTTGGGAGATTAATATCACCAATTCATAGGTCTTTTCCCCATCACTGTGTGTATCTACCTTAGGGCATCTCCGTGGCTGGGCAGTAAAGCAGATCCTAGCTCAGACTGCATTAAAAGACCATTTTGGTGTTTTATTCTGCATTTTTTTAAAAACCCAAACAAATAGAATAAGAATTGTCACATGTAGTACTGTTTCCTGAAACTTTTATCAGATTTCCACAAAAAGAGGTAATTGTTTCCTTTGGCTATTTAATTTGTTAAATTAAATTCTAGCAGGAATTTAACTTTGCATTAGTTTAATGGCTGGCCACCAGTCTCTTTTACAAAGTACACCCAGACTATTCCTACTTTGCTGAATGTTTATCTGTGTCAGAAGTGTGAGGACTTGTGAACCTGACTCTGTCACATACTGGCCTATGAGTAAGAGTCTGTCTTAAAGCTGAATCTAATAGTGGCCACAGGCTGGCATTGTTGGCTCATAAAACACAGGTACCATGTTCTTGTTCATTTATCTGTGACCCAAGCTTTGTGAGAGGTTTGGAGGATAATGTGATTGGATGGCCCAGAGTCTTCAACAGTGGGTACAGTAGTTGCATGTGGGGTTGAGTGTAGATTAGGCTCTTCAAGGAAAGTAGCTTAAGAGAAAGTATATCAAGCACTGATGAAATTTTATACCAAGCCATGAAACTCACAAATCTTAGAATGCTCATAATGGGAGAAAAATAAGCAGAAGAGACTAGTTTTAAAAGACCAATTACATTGAATTTTTAAAACTAAAAATATCTATTTTATGTGAATGAGTGTTTTGCCTGAATGTGTGTGAATGTATCAGATGTGAGTCCCTGAAGATGGCATCATAGGTATTGTGGAACTGGAGTTACAGATCTGTGGGTGCTGGGCCTGCACCCAGGTTCTCTCTCTGCAAGAGCAACAAGTGATCTAGCTGCGGAGCTATCTCTTCAACTCTTAAGTTTTTATTTTTAAAAGGACTCAAAGGGAAAAAGAAAGCAGAGGTTAAATACATAGTTTAAATATGTCTAAAAAGATTATTTGTATTTTTAAAAATCTGTTTTATATAACCAGTCCTCTTTAGTAATTAATCGTTAGGTACACTTTATTATGATGATTATTGGTGAAGTATACTTCTGTTCATTAATTTGTGCTGTATGACTTATCTCTTTTTGTGGGACCTTAGCTCCAGTTAGCATGTGCCAACTGATAGCTTCTGGAATAACAGACAATAAACATGCTGAAAATTCACAGGCCTTCACAAGGAAGCCAGTCAGTTTCATAGAATAACTAGTCTAATGTATTGATACTGTTGGATCTTTTTTCTAGAATATTCAAGCGCTTAGGCAGTAATTGTTAGTATTACATAGTTATAAGCATTAAACAGATTTTCTTATTTCCACTTGCAACAATCCTATTTATGTTAGAGTCAAAGTTCTCAAATGTTTGAGTTGACAGATTTCTCAGGGTTTTGAAGCTATATGCTCTGCATTTTATTGCCATTAAAAATTTAAATATACATACCCATGTCCGAGGCAAAACCATATCATATCTTATACATGTGTAGTGTATACATGCACACACACACTCAACACTCTACCTTCATTTTACTCATGACCCTTCTATACCCTTAAGTACACATACTAATGTTTAAATTACTGTTCTGTTTTATTTTTCAGTAGAGTATTGTTCATTAAATGATGGTTTTAATTGATCTTATAATTTTAGTCAGGTATTATCTCCTCTAAATTACTACTAGTCTTCTTAACTAGACAAGCTTTTTTGGAATTCTGGGGGATATATGGTTACAATATGTGGAAGATAGGAAAGGATGGGGCCGTTAATCCTCGGAAGCAGAGTGAATGGAGCCCTCATCAGGGTGTGATGGTAATGAAACTTGAGTCAATGTGAATTCAAGTGTTATTCAATTACTGATGCACTGAGACCCTACTGTAGCAGTGTAAGAGGGTCTTCACATGTTCAGTTGTCTCGAATATAGAACCTAAACACAGGGTCACCTTGTGAACTGGATCAAGTGACTGATGTGAGCCATTGTTAATGGTGGGACTCAATTGTCAGTCACTTTATTATCCAAATTAATGGTTATAAAAGAATATATTATTGAAGGGATTCAGCATTTAATATTTCCCATTTGAGTTGGAATCTGATTAGAAATAAAATCATTGAGTCTTTGGGGAAAATCTGCTGGCTCGAATTGGGTCTTTCTGATGGTCTTTGTTATACTTTGAAGTGAGATGTGTGGTCTGTCAGCACGAGAAACTGTAGTCTGTTGTTGGACAACTGTGCTTGAAACATTTATGAAGTTCATTTTAAAGAAGCTTTAACAGCATCACTGATGCTGATGGCCACCCAGGCAGTGATCATGATTAATGTCATGGGCCCAAAGAACACTGGTGAGGCACAAGCCCTGAATAAATCAAACACGAGTTTGCCAAGTATGGGCTATTTATTTTCTCCGTGAGTTTATGGAGACCAAGGCTTTTCACGAGACAGTTTCTGTGTCAGTGGACAGTTGTTACACGCCAGGTGCACCCTTGTGAGTACTTACAGTTAACTCGTTTCGTTTCTCACAATGCAAGGCGAGAAGTCCCAGTCCCTCCTTTTCCCTTTTCTTTTCCAGTTCTGCTTTACAGGAGATTAAAGTTATTACGCCCTTCTGGGGCACACTCTGGGATGAATGATAGCCCAGAGCAGGACACGTCAGTGTCAGTGAAAAGAAGATAGTTCTAGTGTTGTCCGGGTGACAGGTGGCTGTAGTTTTAAAACGCTTGACTTCTTGTAATGAGAACATTCTCTTTTGGTTCATGGTAATTCTTAATATTTTATTAAGTATTACTCAATATATTATGAAATACACAACAGATGAGTATATCATGATACTAATATACTTTTATTAAATAATCTTCATTCACTAAGAGCTAGTGGCCAGCATCTGTAGGAATGTCTGGTTTACAGTGTAGAGAAAACCCCCGTGAATGTAATTTTCAAAAGAAATGTAAATCATTTGTTTGGATTACTTACTGTGATACCTGTCCAGATTTTTTCTGACAGTTTGCTAAGTACTTTTAAAATTCTGAGTTTTATATGTAAGCTCCCTAAATCTTATTTATTAATTAATTAGTTTATTGGAGTGTGTGATGAGCAAATATATTGATACACATTTGGCACAGTGCATATGTTGTGTTCAGAGGACCATGTTCTGAAGTCACCTCTCTCCACCTTTGTGAGGGTACCAGGGATCAACTGAGAATGTCAAGCCTGGAGGATAGATGTTTTTCCCACTAAGCCATCTCACCTCCTCATCCTGAATGTGTTTGAATGCATCATATTTCACTTTGACTCTTAAATTTTTTGTTTACAAACACTATTTGCTGAAAGTTTATTTTCCTCTGCATTATTATATTACTATTAAAAGTTGTATTGTATTTAAGGTATCTTAAATACATCTTCCTATATATTTGAAATCATCCTTAGATTACTTATGGTCCCTAAAGCAGTGTAAACGCTATATAAACCACTGCTGTTCTGTGTTGTTTAGGGGATGATGGTAGAAGCAATGTCAGTACCCATACAATGCCTTTTCTGAATGAATGCTTCTTTCTTGTGGTTGGCATGTTCAGTTAAATACTCTATCAGTTATTTTATTTCTGTTGGCAATGAATTATACCCTGCATTTAGATGAATGCAGTTAGAGGGAGATTCCATGTTCCTTACTGTGTGGGATTCTTCCTAGTTGCCAACAATCATTGAATGCCATTTTACTGTATCTCATAGCAACAGGAGGGGGGTATTGCTCATAACTGGATTTGTTTCTTTCTACACCCTGGTGTTCCCGAGGGATGGAGGGCAATAGCAACATTTATAAATACCTCTTTCTTGGTGAAAGTTTCTTTTCCCTGCGTTATCTTCAGTTGCACATATTTAGAGGAAAGCAGGTGGTTTCACGGCTATCTCACTCTTGAGCTGGTGTGTCTAGGTTTGCTCTCTCTGGTTTTACCCCTTAGTGAGAATAATACAAGTTCATCTTCCATTGATGTTTTCATAATTACATACATTCATTTCCCATAGTTTTCCCATTAAGAAAGAGGAGTTGTAACAGGACTATGTGATATGGAAAAGCTGTGAAAGTCCATCATGGCCATCCTTCATATATCTTCTCTGAAAGGATGTATGACAGATTATAGTCCTGTTACAGTGTAGACCTCATTGGGAAACAAGCTGTACTCTAGTTCCCTTAAGTGGTTTCTAATTCTCTTCCCTTAACAGTATCTCTCTGAGTGACTTTTAAATGTCCCAAAGCAAGTGTATTTTGTCCTTCTTGGTGTCCTCTACAGCGTCTCCTGGAATGTTAGAAGATTAGCACGATGTAGGAGATAGGGATAAGATGATTATAGTTGATGTACAAATCCATTCTTAAAATTCTTTCATAAGTATTTAGCTTTATGCCAGGTGTGGTGGCACACACAGGTAGTTGCAGCACTCTGGAAGCTGAGGCAGAAGGATTATGAATTTGTGGCCAGCTGGAGGCCAGCTTGAGCTATGGATGGAAGAGAAAGAGAAAACAAGAATGACAATCTTCCTGGCTGATTAAAGAGATGTTCAGCATCATGCTAAAAACAATTGTTTACTGGTCAAAAATAGCTGTATATGCTACATAATTAAAACACAGCAGTAAATAGGGTAAGTCACCTTCATGGAGAAAAGGGAGGATAGTAGGATAGAATCAGGAAGGAGTCATCTTTGACAGCTGTTTTGTGGCAGGCAGCTAGAGCTGTTTCCCCCAGCAGGACAGGATCTACTGTAGGAGGGTCTTGGCAAAGGGCCCAATCATAATAAGTTATTTTTATTAAGCGGGTCTCATTGTATTGGCATGGAGTAGTCCTCTGCAAATAGAGCCATTTTTATTATAGTTCACGTTATGGCATACTACTTGTAAGCAATAAATGAGGGAGAACCTATCTGTTGATTTAACATAAAGATAGCATATGAAGTTGTAAGTACATTTGCTATTTACATGCATAAAATTGTCTCATGTGTTAACCATCGTTCATGGAATTAAAGGACACCATGGTAGAGAAGAAGGAAGCAGATTGTATCTTGTTACTACCTATGGAGACTTGTTTCCATGCAGTCACATGATAGGCCTTTGGCTACTTCCTTTGCTACTGGGGTCTAGTCAAAGAGTCCCCACCCCAGCGTCCCGAAGGCCATTGCCCTCCAGGTCGCAGAGCTTTAGGCCTCACATTAAGGTCTCTGATCCATTTTAAATTGGTTTTTGTACAGGTGGAGCATAAGAATCTAGTTTTATTCTTTTGTAGTTAGAAATCCAGATTTGCTGATACCAATTGTTGAATAGCTATCCTTTTTCCCATGTGTTTTGGCTACAGATAAGGGGCTAAAATCTAGAACTTACCAAGAATTTCAACAATTAAATACCAAGGAAACAAAAATTGTCAGACAACAAATGGGTAAATAAACTGAATAAGACAGTTTTCATAAAAAGAAAAAATAAAGAAAAACAAATGGCCAATAGCTGTTTTAAGAACTGTCCAATATGCTTACCTGTCAGGGGAATGCAAATTAAAAGTACTCCGAGAGCCGGGCGATGGTGGCGCACGCCTTTAATCGGGAGGCAGAGGCAGGCGGATCTCTGTGAGTTTGAGGCCAGCCTGGTCTACAAGAGCTAGTGCCAGAACAGGAACCAAAAGCTATGGAGAAACCCTGTCTCGAAAATCCAAAAAAAAAAAAAAAAAAAAAGGTACTCTGAGATACCACCTTACCCTGATTGGAATGCTGTCAGCAGTAAATCTGACCACAGTTGTTGGCAAGGATGACAGAGGATGTCCATGATTCACTGTTGGAGGAGCTAAAAATTAGTACAGCCATTATGGAACCAGTCTGGAGATATTAAAATAATTTTTTTTAAACTTTTCTCTCTGAGCTTCATTTAAGTTAATATTAGGGTTGGAAACATTCTTTTGTTTGTTTGTTTATTTATTTATTTATTCATTTATTTATTTATTATGTATACAATATTCTTTCTGTGTGTATGCCTGAAGGCCAGAAGAGGGCACCAGACCTCATTTCAGATGGTTGTGAGCCACCATGTGGTTGCTGGGAATTGAACTCAGGACCTTTGGAAGAGCAGGCAATGCTCTTAACCGCTGAACCATTTCTCCAGCCCCCGAGATATTAAAATAATTAAAAATATAATCACCATGTGACTCAACTGTTTCACTTCAGGGCATGTATGTATGTACGTATGTATGTATATATGTACACACACACACACACACACACACACACACACACCTAACTCTTTACCCTACTCTAGAGAAATTTGCACCCTCCGTGTTTATTGCTGCTTTATTCATTATAGCAAAGAATTGGAATCAACTTAACTGTCCATCAGCAGATGAATGGGTACTGAAAAATTGGTGTGTGTGTGTGTGTGTGTGTGTGTGTGTGTGTGTGTGTGTGTGTGTGTGTGTGTGTGTGTTTGTGAATGCTATTCAGCTCCAAAGGAATACAATATAATCGCAAAATTTGCAGAAAAATAGATGGGTTCACAATATCTAATATTAAGCGAGACTACACAGTCTCAGAAAGAAAATAAAGTGTTCTTCATATGTAGAATCTGGCCAATAATATATGTTTATGTGTAAAAAAGATATATGTGGGCCCAGTATTACATGTATAAAAAAATAAGAAAGGCTTAATATAAGGAGATGAGAAGGACTGAATGCAGGCAATGAACAGAAGTGATGATAGAAGATGTAATACTAATTGTTTTTCTAGTTCCAACTCTGTCATGGATTTTTTTTTTAATGGTGGGCAAGTGCATAAGAATGTATTTGATAGTAAAAATGTAAAACCTGGTATGAAGTGCCACAGCATCCTTCTGAAAAGCTATTCAAACAGAATAGATGTCCTTTGATATATATAGATTTGGGGTATGGTTAATTGCACTGTATGATGCTTTTCTCTTTGCTAGTTCTTTATAGTATAGCGTGTTCAAGTTAAAAATAATTAAAAAGAAACATATGAAAGGACAGGTAAGCTCTCAAGGCTTCCTTTGCCTGAGGCACCTAAGATGTGCTTATGGTCTTAGGTTTGATGCTTCTCACCAATTGCACGGTCAGATTTTAGATAGTTTAGTGGATGATTTTCTTTGTTCCTTTAAACAACTTTATAGAAAAATCAGAAGACTGCTTATCAACTAATGATTTTGATGTGTAGTGTCTACTTCCTTCAAGAAGGCAAATTCAATGGTTTTGAAGGCTGCTTAATCCTTTGATTGAGGATGAAAAATTTTGAGGCTCCCATTGATATGATGGCTATATAGAACCTGGTTTAATTCTTGGTATGAAAATGAGGCTGCTGTTTAGATAACTTTAGGGATCTGGTAGTTATTTCCCTTTTTTTTCATTGTTCCCCCTCTCTCCTTTTCTCTTCTTCCTTTCTGTTCCCCCTCTCTCCTTTTCTCTTTCTCCTTTCCCCCTTGCCCTCTCTGTATCCAAGGATGACCTAGACTTAGACTTTCTGATTCTTCTGCTGTTGGAGGCCATTTGTTTCGTTCACAGCTACTTAGCCCTGAAATAATCACACAGAAACTGTATTATTTAAATCACTGCTTGGCCCATTAGCTCTATCTTCTGATTGGCTAACTCTTATATTAATTTTAACCCATTTCTATTAATCTTGTATGGCCACATGGCTGTGGCTTACCAGCTAAACTTCTGACGTCTGTCTCTGGCAGGGCTACATGGCGCCTCTCTGACTCCGCCCTTCTTTCTCCCAGCATTCAATCCAGTCCTCCCTGCCTAGCCCTGCCCTGCTCTGCTATAGGCTCAAAGCAGTTCTTTATTCATTAATGGTAATCACAGCTTACAGAGGAATATCCCACTTTGCCTTCATCCTATCAGTGCTGAGATCCCAGGCTCATACACCACACCTGGTTTATTGGTGCCGAGGTTTGAATCCAGGACCTCCTGTCCACTAGGCCAGCATTATGCCAGCTGAGCTTCATCCCTATCTCACTGCAGTATTTCTGGATTATGTGGTAGAACGGATTCTGTTATATTGATGTTGGATGGCATTTTTCTAGTCGTTTTTTATTTCTAGGGGTAATGTAAATGCAGCTCATGTTTTATAGTAACTTTTGTAACTGAGATTTAAAAACAAAACTTTTTAGCTGTTTAGACTATAAAATTTTTTTTGTTCTTTTGAGATTATAATATCTAGCAGCAAGAGAAGAAAATTCAGATTTTGCCCTTTTTTGATGCCTCCCTAGTGGCAAAATGACATAAGGTAGAGGTAAGAAGGAGCCGTTAATAGCGCTGCTCCTGGAGAACTGGAAGTGTCAGCCAAGGAGAGTTTGCCATGTTCTTTTTCAGCAGCCCTCAGGGCAATTTCTCCGGATACCTAACGTGCGGAAGTCTAATTTACAGTTACAAAACAGTTTATAGCCTTGATGGATCAAGTCTTTCCATGGTGCATACTATCTCTTCTTTCTGCTGCTTCACTCTAAGGCTACTTTTGTGTTCTTACCGACCAAGCTGGTGAAATAGCTTAGCTGGTAAGCAAAAGTTGTCTCTTTTGATCTTAACAAGATGAACCCTACTCATTTATCATTAGAGTCTGTTATTTTGATGAAAGAAGAACCTTGCGTCAATTTATTTTATTGCATATCAGCTTGATGTGTGAAATTACTTACCCTGGCTGTATTTACAACTGCTAATTCCCAGGAAAATAGGTATCTTTATATTATGGAGTCCACTAGAATTAAAACCTTTTTCTATTTTATAAGTGGGTCCATGAAGATGTCAAAATTCAATAATTTAGTATCTTTTTTTTCAAAGTTGTTACAAGTCTATAGGTATTTAGGTAAGTTAGGATAACCCTGTGAAGGATAATTCTTAGGAAAGTAATGCTTAAAGTAGTTCATGTAAGATTTGAATATGTTTAGCATATTGCTTTGCAATAAGTAATTATTTTTATTTATTTATTTACATAAGTATGTAAATATGTATATATGTAATATATTTAGGTAATATATGCATATGTGAAACGTTACATGTATACACACATTACATGTATACATATTATACGCACACGCACACACACTTTTTTTTGAGCCTGGGTTTCTTTGTATAAATACTCTGGCTGTCTTAGAACTTGGGAACTAGAGGATTCTTGATATAGAAATCTGCTGTATAGTTTCCCTGACATTGGCTTAGGTGGGAACTGTCACACTTACAATTGGTGCCTGCTGCCACCAATCAGCATATCAAACTGGCCTTGAACTCATAGAGATCTGACTGCCTCTGCTTCCCAAGTGTTGGGATTAAGTGTCTGCCACCACCACCTGGCTGTAATTATTTTTATTAAAAACACATATAATTCATAGAAACATTGCTGTTACTGGATTTGACAGCATACTCATCTTGATATAGTTCAGATACTATAAATGCTACTCTTTATAACAGTGCTCAGTGGCTCCCCACTTAAGAGTTGTATGCTGTCTACATTTTAGAGCAGTTTTGTCATCTTGAGATGATACACCTGCCAGTGGTTGCTTCCATTTTCCCTTTATTCCAGCCTCTGGCAAGTGCTAACCCACTTTTGGTTATCTTTTGAATTTTAGTCTGGTTTTGTTTAGTTCAGTCTAGGAATTGAGAGGAGAGTGAGAGATAAAGGAATTATTTTTGAGGTTGGCAATTGAATGGATTTTTTCCAAGATTTGATTTTTACTTATGTTTCTCAATGTGTTTATATGTCATGTGTATACAAGTGCCCATAAAGGCCAGGAGAGGGCTTTAGACAGGTAGTTGAGCTCCCTAACATGGGTGCTGGGGACTAGAGGATTCTTGATAAGGAAGTCTGCTGTATAGTTCCCCTGACATTGGCTTAGGTGGGAACTGTCACACTCACGATTGGTGCCTGCTGCCAAATATGACCACCTACGTTCAGTTCCTGGGACCCACTTGGTGGCAGGAGAGAAACATCTTCACACATCTCCCACAAGTTGTCCTCTGACACCCACATGTGTGTGCATGCACAAACACACACATACAAACTAAAAACGACGTAATAATAGAAGAGAGAACTGTTAGGAGCATCCTAAGCTGCTGTTGTATAAAGTTCTAACATGTAGTGAAGAGGATGGTGTCGGACTGTGTAACAGTTCTGGGAGAAGACGTGCTCAAGAAACATCACTCCAAGGCAGTGGTTCTCAGCCTTCCTAACGCTGCACCCTGCTGTACAGTTCCTCATGTTGTGGCAACCCCCAACCATGAAATTATTTTCATTGCTACTTCATAACTAATTTTGCTGCTGTTATGAGTTACAATGTAAATATCTGATATTTGGGATATCTGCTATGTGACCCCTGTGAAAGGGTCAGTCCTAAAGAGGTCATGACCCACAGGTTGAGAACCACTCCCTACTACTCTAAGGAGTCTCAGACTCCTTTTTGAAAGTGATGATGCAATGCTGAGTCCCAAATGTTAATTATTGCAATTGTTATGTGACTATTTCTGCAATGGCAGGTTTTTGTTTGTTTTTTTTTTTTGCTGCTTTTGTAATAGTGACAGCAGGACATGCCATCAGCACCTAAGGTACTAACTGGGTAAACCTGCAGTCTAAAGAGATATTCCATTCCATGTTTTGGGTTTCTTCTGTAGATTTAAAAATCAAAGTATTATCTTTGTATTGGGGATAACTAGGAGGGATAGAACAGCACTGCTAGCCGTTGTCAACAGATGCTCGGAGCCTCGATGGACTAGGCAGCTGGAGAATGAGAAGTTAGTGTGGTCATCACACTACAACGCTTATTGTGGCACCCAGAAATATAACCTACATCCGTGGTCTCAGGCGCCTGCTTATATATAGACACACATGCTGGATTTTATAATAGCACTCAGAGGAAGAATGGGTTTCACTTTACAAAATTTTGTTCTGCCTACAGAATTTAAGGATAAATTAACTGCATAACTTGATGTTTTTATGTAAAATGGGGAAATGAAAAGCTATGCTAGTTTGAAAAATGACAAAATGGGTTTTGACAGGAGATGATAACAGTGTAGTCAGGTTTGGAATTTTTTGTTTTATGCTGAAATCTTTCTTTAATGCTGGGTTACCTGTTTCCTTGAGACACCTCCAAAGGATGCATTTTATTGCGGTGCCTCACGTTTTCTCTGTGTGAACAGACAGATTTGTCAGTGCTGTAGAAGCCTGATTTCATTGCCCCGTTATAATGACTGACTAGTGTAATTGGGTAGTCATCAGAAAAAAACAGGGAGGGGGATTTTTTTTTTTTTAACCTTTGAAAGTGATATCCTTTTCAGCCTTGGCAGATCTCAGTGTTCTATCTTTGTCTCTAAAATCCACATCGGAAATGCTAAGAGTTCCCATGCTGGAGTTAGGAGAGGTTGTTGTCAGGAGGATCCTGTAGCACTTTTCAGAAATTAGAGGGTCATCCAGCAAAAGTAGGCCATGTAGTCCAAGGATCAAGTGCACCCAGCAATATCGGTTGGATTTGAAGTTGTGCAGCTTTGCAGCTTCTCTGCAGTGTGGTCTGGTTTCTGTTTGCCTATTCAGCTCAACAGAGTTTGTAGTTGCTGAAAACTGCTTTTACTAATGACAGTCCGCAGATATAAACATGTTTTCCATTTCCAGCTAATTTTCTTTCCAGTGAGTTGCCAGGCTACACGTATTTGCCACAGGAACTGCTTATCTGTGTCCATCTACCCACTCGGCTACCTGCTTGTGCTGCAAAGGTTAGGGAATGGTTCATTGAATCCTCTAGGGAGCCATACTTGTGTGGCAGGTGTTTGGGGAGTGATGCCATGGGCTGATCCTTTTGCTGAACTGTAGAAATATTTCCCCCTGCATATCACAAAGATATAACTTTGTTATCCTTTGTTTATTTAAGGGAACCTTGTCACAAGTTCTGTAGGGGTCTATCCTGTTAGTTTTCTCAAGCTTTGTTCAGAGCGTTCAGGGTGCATAAGCAGAATATAATGCAAACTGAACAATGTCCTCTGAAGTCACTAAGAGATTATAATAAAGTGAATTATCTAAGGCAAATCTTGTAACATTTGTTGTATGGAGCTTTTTAGTATGCATTTTTTGCTTATCACACACAGAATATTTCTTAACTTTACTGTATTTGAGTTATTATTATGAGAATTCCCTACTGAGCTGTATTGGTCAAGTCAAGTGTGTATCACAGCAGAACAGTGAGGTTTGAGAGGAAGACAAATTTCTAAGTGTTAAATTTGAAGTATATATGAAGATTTTAAGTGTCCAGGGGCATACTAGCATAACAGGTCAAGAAAATCTGTTATGGAAGACAGGCTCAAAATTCTTGGATATGTAGGGAGGGATTAGAATCCAGGCAGAAAGCTTTTCACTTGTGAAAAAAAGGACCAGAGATTAACACTTACAAAAAGACAATATTTAAGAGACAAAGAATATTGAGGGGGGTAGGAAAAGGAAGAAATATGTTGTGTTACAGCGTCACATATTATATACACAGGCTAGCATGGGAGACATGGGAGACAGGGATTGTTGAGAAAAGGAAGATTGGTGGAATGGGGGAGAGGAACAATTGAGACCAAATATATTTAAAATAAGTTAAATTTAGGTATAAAATATCACAATTGTTCATTTTTTCTACAGTTCATATATGCTAATAAATAAAAATTGAGTTTCATGAAGCTCAAGACTGTGTTAATATGCATAAGGTTCAAAAATTTCTGTGACATCAAGGAGAATAATACCTTTCGGTTGGGGAAACACATATTCTTTGTAAGGACCTTAATTTTTTCTATTCAGTGTACTCTTTACCCATTTTTCTTCCTCTTGAAAGCCTCTTTCAAGATGTTTGTCAAATGTCTTGGACCTTGTAAAAGTGTCTCCAAGCAGAATTATTTCCTTGTGTAGTTTTTCCAGCTCTAGAAGCATTTATAAGACTCCCCAAATGGATTTGGGGACATCTGTGTGCTATGAAGTCAGAGAGGAGTTCAGTTTTTCAGGACTGGTACTTTGTATCACACACTTTTTGAAGAACTTGGGCTTTATGCTTCTTTCTCTAATATCTTTGATTATACATTTTGTATCCCTTTCCAATTATGTATTATTGCATAATATTGAAGAATGGGGGAAGATATATAGTTTTCTGCAATTGACTATGAATAGACTAGTTTTTTCCCTCACTAATATGTCTCTGGATCAGAAATGATCTTTCAAAAAGGTGCTGGAATATTTAAGTCAAAGAATATCTTCTTGCAAGGAGGTTAAGAATAGACTTGATATTTTCTAGAGCTCAAAATTCATGTAGCCGTTGGGGTGAGTTCATCAACCCACTTCAAGCTAAATGATTAGGTCACCTAGTAGATTTACATCTGAAGAAAGTTGCCCTTAAACTTGACTGGAGGGCTGTAATCTTGCTGTCAGTAAAGTGCTTGCCTTGCTATCATGGAGACCCAGGTTCAGTCCCTACAATGCACATGAAAAAAGCCAGGTGTGGTTGCTCATTCTTGGAAAGTCTGGGGAGGCAGAAACAGGTAGATCCCCTTGGCTGGCTAGCCATCCAACTCTAGTTAAGCAGTCCTCAGGTCAATGAGAGACTTTGTCTGAAAAACAAAACAAGCAAGCAAAATCCATGGTTGTCCTCTGATCTTTGCACATACTTGCACATTTGTGTACACACATATATGCATATGCATACATGTCAGAGGTTTCTGTCCTGCCTGGTGCCCACAGTTAAGTCCCAAAGAAATAACACAGAGGTCTACATTAGTTATAAACTGGTTGACCTAGTCGCTTAGGCTTCTTATTAACGCTTATAACTTATATTAGCTCATTATACTTGTCTATATTAGCCACGTGGCTCGGTACCTTATTCGGCTATGCAGTCATATCTTGCTTCTTCTGTGGCTAGGCCACAACTGCAGACTAAGCTTCTGTCTTCCCAGAATTCTTGTTGCCCTGCCTCTACTTCCTGCCTGGTCACCCCGCCTATACTTCCTGCCTGGCTACTGGCCAATCAGCATTTATTTAAAATATAAGTGACAGGGTACAGACCATTGTCCCACAGCACATACATATAAGAATTTCACTGAGTGTATTAATATATTAGTTACTATTTTTTTTTAGCATGAGCATCATCATGCTGAGTAAAAGACATACTTTATATTTTAGATTGTAACTTTGAAAGCTGGTAATGCTCCTCCCTCATGACTGACAGTTTTAAGTGTGCTTAATGTACTGCACCTTCTTCTATATTTTTATAACATTGTTTTAATTTATAATTTGATAATTTTATGTATATTTTTATGTGAAATATATTCAGTATTGCAAATCAATAAGAATGATCTCTGGTTGGGTATGGTGGTGTACGTCATTAATCCTAGCACTCTGGAGGCAGAGGCATACAGATCTCTGAGTTTGAGGCCAGTCTGGTCTACAGAGCGAGTTCCAGGGCTAGGGCTACACAGAACACACACACACACACACACACACACACGCACGCACGCACGCACGCACGCACGCACCCACACACACACACACACACACACACACACGACTCAGTAAAACAAAAACAAACAAACAAAAACAAAAAACCAAAAAGATCAGTAAAGTGAAAAAAAAAGAGAAAGAGAAGAGATATTGGGAACTGGCTTGTGGAGTTTAATGACTTTTAAACAACAGAAGGAAGGATCAGCTCAGATTAGATAAGAGTTTCTAGTTCCTGTGAAAGCTAAAAAGATAAGCCAGTGATAACAGCCTCAGAAACTCCCCATTTATAAATTGCTGGATTGAGGAATTATGGCCTGTCACTGAAGTATGTCTAAAATTATATATGAAGGTCAAGAGAGCAACATTAATATGCATGACCAGATTCCAGCTTTAGCAGGCAACCTTTCCCTCAGGCCTAGAATGAGAGCTGAAGACTGTAGGAGAAATATGCTGTGTTTTAAGGTTTCTATTACTGTGATGAAACACTATGAGCCAAGCAACTTGGGGGGAGGAAAGGGTTTATTTCACTCACAGTTCCTTATAACAGTTCTTATTCAAAAGCAGTGAGGGCAGGAACTCAAGCAGGGCAGGGATTTGGACAAAGTAGCCTTGGAGCGGTGCTGCTTACTGACTTGCTTCCCATGGCTTGCTCAGCCTGCTTTCTGATAGAACCCGGGACCACCAGCCAGGGGTGGCACCCCTTCCTCCATGCACATGCACACACACAGAGTTGTGTGCGTGCCTTAATTCCAGCACTCAGGAGGCAGAGTTGAGGCTAGTCTGGTCTATACAAGGAGTTCCAAGTCAGCCAAGGTTACATGGAAAGAAACTAAAGAAAGACTCCTGTACTTCATACTCATTCAATTATTGCTATTTTGTTGTTCACTCTCTATAAAACTTTCAGAGTTGTCTTTAATTTCTGTCTTTTCCCTCATCTGTCATTCACTGCATAAGCCATTTCGGTTAAGCTTTGATTTTAACCGCACCACTGAAGGTACTCTCTTCAGGGTTCTCAATACCCATTTTGCCAAGTTCATAGCTCAGTTCATTCTCTGTTCCTTCCTTAATTCCTAAACAGTCTCCAGCCTGGCAGACCACCTTTCTCTTGAAATGCCTTTCCCTGGACTTTTGTGACTGTTTAATGTGGCATTCCAGGTTGGGTTCTAAAATGGAACGAGGCTGATAAAAGGTGGTGGGTGAGGTTGCTTGTGAGTGGGACAGGGCAAAGGAATTAGTATTGGTCAAGTCTTCTAGTCAGGATCTGATACCTGTATAAGCAAGGAGGAAGCAGTACTGAACAGGGGAGATGTAAGACCATGACACTGGTCTAACGGTCTGATAACCAAACTGGGAGTCTTGGAAAAAAGGTTGCTCACTAGAGGATACTGACAATAGGTAGAGATGACCAGACCATGCTATACACAGTGCAGCAATAGGTAGAGATGACCAGACCATGCTATACACAGTGCAGCAATAGGCAGCAAGCACACTGACTATGCATGGGTGCAGACAGGGCAGAGAGGAGGAAGGGGCTACAGATGGGAATAATTGTGTGTGTGTCAGTGGCCTAGCATTTTTGCATTGTTTGTTTGGGGGCATTTTCATTTTTTCTATCCCTAAATATAAAAACCCCACTGTTAGTAGATGTGTATGGATGTCATAAAGTGATAGACTAGTAGATGCAGCTTTGCAGTAGGTACCGTTGGCCAGACTTATTTCTGACTTACTTTAATAGAACTCCAGTTTCTTCTTTATTGTAATTATTTTTAGTTTCACTGTAAGATTAAAACAAGCCTGGATTAAGACACAACATTTTAATTCTTAAATTGAATGCAGTTGATTCAATCAAATTACTTGGACTTATTTGCAAAACATAGATCTTGGTGTTAGGGGCACAGCGATTATAGACTTCCTTTGTCCACAAGAATGTAGAATGTAATATGGGAGAGAAAGGTGTACTTGTGTGAAATGTGGAACATGAGCAGTGCTACAGGTGGAATGCAGCTTGGAAGCCCTTAGAGACACAACATGACACATTTGGCCAGAGAAGCTTTGATCTGCTTCCTGAGTGGGCAGGGACCTGAGCCTGATCAAAGGCTCTCCAGCTTAATGTGTTCTTATTTAAATAGGCTATTTGAGAATTTAGCTGCCCTGCATAATTTTAGCCCGAAGTTGCCGTTCGGTTCTCTGTGTGTTCTGAACTGTGTTCTTTGAAGGCACACACCATTAGAGAGGTGCTGGCATGAAGGAGCAGGCGAATGAATCACTGCGTGTGACCAGACTGATGGCTTCAGGGGGATGTGGAGTTCTGGCTGTTTTTCTCAGTGCTTTATTTTCAGCACTTGGGCCAGTGTTTGGCATACTTCTAGTGTAAAAATGTTTTCTGATTGACTGGAAGGAAGGAAGAAGTAAAATAGAAAAGCTTTGGAAGCAGGCGGATCTCTGTGGGTTCTAGGCCAGCCTGGTCTATAATAGTGAGTTCCACACCAACCGGGGTTACACATGAGACCTTGGTGGTTTTTTGTTTTTTTAATTTAGTTCTGGGAGCATAAGAAATAATATATAATACAACTCTAACAATGATAACTATGGAAAAGTTAAAGATTTGAAAGGGAGATTTGAGTATTTTATAAAGGAATTGAATTCACTATACTTAACTCTTATTTTATTATTGTGAATAATTAAACATGATCTCATTTTCTTACATTTTTCAGTATACTGGTCATAATGGACAGGTAGGTGTGTGTGTGTGTGTGTGTGCACATGCACACGCACATGTGCACATGTGTATCTCAGATAAAAGAATAGCTTTTATGACAAGAAATCACCATTCCATAGGATGTCTTTCTTTAGAAGATCACTTTTGATTTGCCATCATAGTTTCTTTTGTATTTCCTTAATTCTCTAGGATTTTCAGAAAATTTACTTAAAAATAACAGGATTATATCTTACCTTATAGATTCTTTGGAGGTTATGCTTGTCTTCTTGGAAAAACATCCCTTACCTGCTGTATGTTTAAAACAACCTTCAACAGCTCATGGATATAGTTACAGTATCCATAGAAACCCAACTGTTTCTGATATCAACATATAGCAGTGAACTCTCTTTGTTATTCTATCGATTTAGTGAATTCTCTTAATGTTTTCACTTCCCTGTTTTTAATTTTCTACTCTCCACATGTGAACCAAATTAAGATGGTTTATTTGGAGACTGGACTGCCAAAGCAGCCGTGGAAAGCTTCATCGGACTGCATTTGGAAAGTTTTCCCTTTGTCTTTGGCCAACAGCTCACCCCCTTTGGTTTCCCATCTGTTTAACACACGACAGTGATGGCACATTTCCATTTATCTTGGTCAGAAAACAGAATTCTGTAAATCAGCCTGGATGTTACCTGCTGTGTGCTGGGTCCCAAAAAGGAAAGACAGAAGATTTTCTCCCAGGAACTGATACAAAGAAACATATAATTGTGGGTAACTTTCTTTTGACATCTTTTTCTTTGAATTCTAGAAGTCCTGAATTTTTGAAATACAAACACTCTCCCCAAAGTACCAGCCTGCTACTGTATTCCCCTATTGTTTGATTACTTTTCATATTAAGATCTCATGATTGGGTGAGGAGAGATGGCTCAGGAGTTAAGAGCCCGGAGCACTCTGGTGGAGGATCAGAGTTCAGCTCCCAGCTCTCATATTGGGCAGCTTTCAACCGCCTGTGGCTCCAGCTCCAGGGGCCTCCGGTGCTTCTCACCTCCTAAGCACCTGCGCTTATACAGAGTTACAAGTAAAATAAACCTTTAAGAAATACTTCATGACCATACTGAAGGTTTTCCTCCTTTTTGAGGGATTAAACTGGTCTAGAACAAATCCCAGTTTCGAAAGTTAAAAATGTTTTATTTTTCTCCCATGTGTTAAATATCTTTGAATTAGGAAAATAATCCCTACTCCAGGTTATATTGACTTCAAAGTCAACACTTTTTAGTTTTCTGCTGACTCACTTGCTTGCTTATTTGTTTTCAAATAATTTGCTCATCCCCAAAAGAATTTGAGGGCTGGTGAGCTGGCTCAGTGAATCAAAGCTCCTGCATGCAAGCCTGATGACTGATTTCGTCTAGAGATCATGTGGTAGACATATCGGCTGGAAACGGTCCTCTCACATCCCTACATGCACAGCAGCACATCTGTTGCTCCATGTTTCTGCTGTTCTGCCCTCCCCACTAGGATACACTGTATCCTTTCTGAAGCTGTAGTCTTTTGTCATTGCAAGGAGAAAAGTAGCTAAGATATGAAGTGACTTGTCTAATATATCATATTAAGTTGTGAGAGAAGATTTAAAAGCATGCAGGCAAATGTGACTTCATTGTCGTCAATCTTAATGATTGTTATGTACTTACATGTATGTAGCAAGTTTTTTGCTACCCACCCAAACACATGTCAAAACAGAACTCTCAAGTGTAAAGAAAAGATATTTTAAGAAGGGGTCCAAGCAATACAGTTTAAAGTAAGATCAGTGCCTAGGTCTTTAGTAGATCAAGGTAAACTGTAGATTACTCAGGTTTTTTTGTTTATGTTTTTGTTTTTTAAATACTTATGGGGATTTCTTTGATGACCTAAGGGAAAATATAGACTGTTGTAGGAAGGCCACTTGTTTGTTCCCAGCTGCTCAGCCCCTAAATAACCACACAGAAACTATATTATTTGCAATGCTGTTTGACCAATAGCTTAAGCATATTTCTGACTAACTCATTTCTTAAATTAACCCCTCTTCATTAATCTGCGTATCTCCACATGGCTGTGGCTTGCCAGCTAAAGTTCCATCTGGCTCCAGTGGGGCTACATGGTTTCTCTCTGACTCTGCCTCCTTTCTCCCAGCATTCTGTTTAGTTTTCCCCGCCTACCTAAGTTCTGCCCTGCTATAGATCCAAAGCAGTTTCTTTATTCATTAATGATAATCACAGCATACAGAGGGGAATCCCACATCACTTCCCCTTTTCTGTTTAAATAAAAAAGGGAGCTTTTAACTTTAACATAATAAAATTATATATGGCAAAACAGTTATCAAGCAAGAATTATAGTTACAATATTTATATCTACTTTATCTTTTATCATAACTAAGCAAAATTAAAACTATTCTTTAACTCCATTAAAAAGACTCCAGAAGGATATAATTTACCCCAAGTTAATAGAAGGTACATTGTAAGCAACTTCCAAAACTCTAGAAGTGACAGAGATATATTGTTGCCTGGACAGTCACGCAAAGTTCTTTTGTACCATTGGGGCATCCATCTTCAGCCTACAGGCCCATAGTATCCAGCAAACTTTTCCACGAAGCAGGAAATTTCAAAGACAGTTCTGCCTATATTGGCAGTTTGTCAGTCACTTTTTTCTCTGTCCTGCAGAATGTCTGCAGTCTCTTTTATGAAGTAGGAACCCCGAAGGATGGTCTCATCTTTAGACAAATTCAGCAGTCAACATCTCTGTGGGTCCTGCATGTCCAGTTCATACAGCATAATATCTTGCAGTCCAGGCAAGAAAGCCTCTTCAATATCCATTGTCCTCCTCAAGTAGATTGGTGCTGCCAGGAGCAGATGTGTGTCATGTCATGAAATGTCCTAAGATGTTAAAACATTTTAAATGCCATATTCTGAAGGTCTCTGAAAGATTTGAAGAATATCTATCTAACTGAATATATCTCTATATATCTAAAAGACCTAACTAACATAATTAGAAGCTTAACTATTATAGATGATCAACTATTAATCTGTATTTCTTAATTATACATTACGTTTTTAAATGAGCTGTACAAACACAATGCCTTAATAAAGATCAGAAATACATATATAATAAAATTGACCTTGAATTTGTATCAGTAGAACAAGGTCCATACCAACGCAAATCTTTCTAGCATATACCCCCTTTAAATGTAAACAAACATTTGTAAATAATATTTGTGAATATGGGTGTAGTTCTCTCCAAACTGCTTTCTGCTTTTTGTTGGGCACACTAAAATTTTTGGGGGTGTTCATGGTGACCTTTCTGTGGGTCTTTTTTCATTGAACCACATTAGTCTGGAAAAAATGCACAGGTTCTCATCTTCTGTGGAAACAAAAGAAGAACCTCTTTTCCAAAGCAATTCTTAGATCCAAATTTTGAAGTCAAGATACCTCTTTTTTGGTTTATCTTAGCAGTCCATACAATGAAATGTCTCTCTGTACTTATCTCCTTCATAGTCAAAAAATTCAAAGAAAAGAAAACACAATAATATATATAATCCAGATTCTTTGTGTATTTTCCATCTTAATGTGGCTTATTTTTCTTTACTCCTTTTAATCTATGACTGCCTGTACTCTGTCTCTTTAAAGACTTTACCTTTTTAAACCATTTACTTCTTTTAATAACTGTCTATATTCCTTTTTCTTTTCTCTCTCAAGCCAATGCACATTTATTCATTACTGTGACCCATTTTAGATGTCTTTTCCATCTGAATTTGCCTTTATTGAGTATCTGTAATCCTTTTCTGACCAGAGCTGCTTCTTAAAATGCTAAGCACTTCTTAAAAACCTAAGCAGTTCATAGCAACATTGTTTGTAATAGCCAGAACCTAGAAACAACCTAGATGCCCTTCAATAGAAGAGTGGATGAAGAAAGTATGGAATATATACATATTAGAGTACTACTCAGCAGTAAAAAACAAGGGCTTCTTGAATTTTGCATGCAAATGGATGGAAATAGAAAACACTATCCTGAGTGAGGTAAGCCAGACCCAAAAAGAGGAGCATGGGATGTCCTCACTCATATTTGGTTTCTAGCCATAAACCAAGGACATTGAGCCTATAATTAGTGATCCTAGAGAAGCTAAATAAGGAGAACTCAAAGAAAAACATATAGGCATCCTCCTGAATATTAACCTTCATCAGGCGATGAAAGGAGACAGAGACAGAGACCCACATTGGAGCACCGGACAGAAATCTCAAGGTCCAAATCAGGAGCAGAAGGAGAGAGAGCACAAGCAAGGAACTCAGGACCGCAAGGGGTGCACCCACACACTGAGACAATTGGGAACTCACCAAGGCCAGCTGGCCTGGGTCTGAAAAAGCCTGGGATAAAACCGGACTCTCTGAACATAGTGGACAATGAGGACTACTGAGAACAGTGGCAATGGGTTTCTGATCCTACTGCATGTACTGGCTTTGTGGGAGCCTAGGCAGTTTGGATGCTTACCTTACTAGACCTGGATGGAGGTGGGGGTTCCTTGGACTTCCCACAGGGCAGGGAACCCTGAGTGCTCTTCGGGCTGAGGAAGGGGGGGGACTTAATTGGGGGAGGGGGAGGAAAATGGGAGGCGGTGGCAGGGAAGATACAGAAATCTTTAATAAATAAATAAATAAATAAAAGAGATGAATGCGTATTGTTTCAACATATTTATACATTGTATAATTTGTAAATCACATTATATATGTGTATCATCAAGTATTTATCATGTTTCATATCTAAGAACAAATAAATAATATTTAAAAATAATTAAAAAACAAAAAACCTAAGCAGTGGCATTGTTAGGGCAAATACGGACCTGCCTGCTTGCTCCACCCAGTTTAATGTGGTGGAAGTCTGTTCACTGCCTCTGAGACTGCCAGGTGGGAGCCACACTCACCACCTCAACTCTGATAACCAGTTGACCCATGCAACCAAGTAACTTGCAGCATGGTGCCCACAAACTCCATTTAAGTGCTCGGCCTCCTGAAAGAGCCAGTGTTTGCACTGGCACCATGGCCCAGAAAGCCACTGTTTTAAAAACAAGTGGCTTTTTTTTTCTGCTACCACTGAATCAGGAAAACCTCTCTTAAAGGAGCCACAGTGTTAAGCCATGATTAACTCTGTTTGTTTATTTTTTCTTTCTAGAATTCCTTTCCAAACTCTCTCAGTTTTTTTTAATATTTATTTATTTATTATGTATACACTATTCTGTCTGTGTGTACATCTGCAGGCCAGAAGAGGGCACCAGATCTCATTACAGATGGTTGTGAGCCACCATGTGGTTGCTGGGAATTGAACTCAGGACCGTTGGAAGAGCAGGCAATGCTCTTAGCCACTGAGCCATCTCTCCAGCCCCTCTCTCAGGTTTTAAGTGGATTTTAGTTGACCATGTTGTCACCAATTTGTTGTAGGAAGGCCGTTTGTTTGCTCCCTGCTGCTCAGCTCCTAAATATCCACATGGAAACTATATTATTTGCAATACTGTTTGTCCAATAGCTTAAGTGTATTTCTATTTGTTGTAGGTGGAGGCCGCTAATTTGTTTTCAGCTGCTCAGCCCCAAAATATAGAAACCATATTATTTGCAATACTGTTTGGCCAATAACTTAAGCATATTTCTACCTTGCTCCTATATCCTAAACTAACCCATCTCCATTATTCTGTACATCACCATGAGGTTGTGGCCTACCAGCAAAGTTTCGGTGGGCTCCAGTGGAGGCTTCTGCCCCCAAGCAGGGCTACATGCCTTCTCACTGATTCCGCCATCTTTCTCCTGGCATTCAGTTTAGTTTTCTCCACCTAGTTCTGCCCTAGCAACAGGCCAAGGCAGTTTCCTTATTCATTAGCCAATAAAAGCAACACATACAGAAGGACCTCCCACACCAATAGACCTCTGTGAAAAACACATATGCTTGTCGATTCCTCTTCACATCCCACCCCTCAAGAATGCAGAACATTCCCTGTGTGTCTAGAGTAAGGAAGCGGAGACTGAGGCTCTGGGCTTATGCTAATAGATACTGAATGTATCCAATGGGGATACATGCTTCTGTTTCAACTGACAGCTGAATATTAGATGATATAATCCTCTTTATGACTTCTCCCCACACCTACCTCTCACCGTAGTTCAGATCACACCTGGGGTGTAAGAGAACAAAGCAGATAAAACTGTATGAAAACTGTAATTATGTAGTAGTAGTAGCCTTACTAGGATATTTGAGATTATATTTGCTGATCTGGCTGATCAGTTACACAATGGATCATTTGAGCAGTTACATTCTTTCCCTCATTTCTGTGTGAGAATCTAAGTATACTTTATTTAGATTAATTTACTATAGGGATAAGGTGTAGAGCAAATGATGAAGTCATTAGTGGAACAGAACTGAGTGCCTTATGGCCCACATGGATTCACTTTGAATTTCCTGCTGTCCAGTCAGGTACCTGGAGATGCAATTGGAGAGCTGCTTTGGGGCCATTCTCAAATGTCAATTTTTCTCAGAGACACACTCACTTTGAATTTCTGGTTAGTCAGAAATGGGTGCTGCTTGAAGCACTGGTCTTGAATATTTTAACTACTTTCTAGTGTTTTTCTCTCTTAAGTTCTCAGTGTGGCCAACAGCATCATTCTCATGTTTGTCAGGTACATTGTCTTAATTTCTCTGGGGTCTGTACCCTAGCTGTAGATTGAGGTATCTTACTAAAGCATGAAGCTGGCCTTGAGGGTACACTCTAGCTTATGTTGTTTCTCTATTGTCTTCTTAGATCTTATACTTATTTACTTAACTTGGAAGTCATATATACCATGGCATGCATGTGGAGGTCAAAGGACAACTTGTGAGAATCAGGTCTTTCCTTCCACCATGTGGATTCTGGGCATCAAACTCAGGTCATCATTCTTGTGGGCAAGCACGTTTACCAACCAAGCAATCTTGCCCTCACCCTTTATTTAGGATACCATGCACACTCCTTACTCTGTTTGCAAGGCCTTTCTCACCGAAGCCTGCTTAGAAACCTTCAGATCAGATACATAAGCATCCTAGACCACAGCATAATCATACACACCTGTGTACAAAAACACACAAATGCACACTCAAACAGAAATCCACACTGTATTTCTTTTGGCACTTTTACTCCTGACTTTCTTCAACCTAAAACTCCCTCAAAGCTACCTCCCAACCCTTGTTATCATTCAGGATCAAACTGAATGCCACACCCTCACCTTAGCATCTTGCTCTTTTTCTTAGCCAGGTTTGTTTGTGTGCTATTTTTTTTTTTTTTTTTTTGGTTTTTCGAGACAGGGTTTCTCTGTGGCTTTGGAGCCTGTCCTGGAACTAGCTCTGTAGACCAGGCTGGTCTCGAACTCACAGAGATCCGCCTGCCTCTGCCTCCCGAGTGCTGGGATTAAAGGCGTGCGCCACCATCGCCCGGCTTTTATTTTTTTTTTTAAACATCTTTTTTTATAGCGTAGGTCAACAGTTCTCAACTTGTGGGTCATTACCTTTTGGGAGCTGCATATCAGATATCCCATATATCATCTGTTATGTTATAATTCAGTAGCAAAATTACAATTACAAAGTATCAACAAAATAATTTTATGATTGGGGTCACCACAACATGAGAAACTGTATTAAAGAGTCACAGAGTTAGGGAGGTTAAGAACCACTGCTCTGTAGCTGTATAGCCGACTACTATATCTGAACGTCACTGAGGCACCTAAAGTGTGACCTGTTTACAGAATTAGCAGCCAGTATCTTAAGCTCATCTTGTACTGGTCTGCCTGCCTGATTGACATCATCACCCTTCTAACTTACCCCAGAGTTATTTGTCTTATTTTCCTCATTCTGTGGCTTTGGTGTGGAACTTGGGCATCTTTCATTTGAGCTGTCTCACCAGCAAGTTTTTCCTCTCTTAATAGTGTCCTCACTGCTCTTCAAGTGACTTTCTAAACCACAAGTTTGATGTAGTAACTTGAGCCATCCTTTAATTTTTTTTTTCATTTTATTTTATGTGTATGGGTGTGTGCAATGCTCACAGAGGCCAGAAGATGGTGTTAGATACCCTGGAATGGAGTTATGAATAGTTATGAGCTACCATATGGGTGCCAGGAATTGAACCCTGGGAGAGAAACCAGGGCTTCTTAATCATTGAGCTCTCTCCCCAGCCACCTATTTTATAGTAGTTCTACAGTCTTTTAGAGTATAGATTCCATAATCTCTGTAGAAGGAGCTGCGAGCTGCGTTCCTGCCACCTGGCTCCCTGCCGCCTGGCTAGCTTATTCCCCGAAATAACGACACACAAACTGTATTCTTTTAAACACTGCTTGGCCCATTAGCTCTAGCCCTTACTGGCTAATTCTTATATCCCAATCAACCCATCTCTAATAATCTGTGTAGCACCAGCCTTACCAGGAAAGATTCAGCATGTCTGACCTGGTGTCTTGCTTCATCGCATCTGACCCAGAGAGGAGAGCTATGGAGTCTGAGCTCACTTCCTCTTCTGTAGTAATAGGAGCGGCAGGGCTGCATCCCCAGCACCCCGGCTGCCTGCTAGCTTATGCCCGAAATAACAACACACAAACTGTATTCATTTAAACACTGCTTGGCCCATTTCTATCTAGCCTCTTCTAGGCTAATTCTCACATATTAATTTAGCCGATTTCTAATCATCTGTGTAGCACCGCTAGGTGCGCTTACTGGGAAGATTCTAGCCTATGTCCATCCTGGGTCTGAGCTTCATTGTGTGTGTCTGCCTGGGAGAGGGGAGCATGGCGTCTCTGAGCTCACTTCCTCTTCCTCCCAGCATTCTGTTCTGTTTCCTCCTCCCACCTATGTTTTAACCTATCAGGGCCAAGCAGTTTCTTTATTGCTTGACCAATGAAATCAACAGATTTCATTGTTATGTGACACTCCCACATCACTTTTCCTCCCAGCATTCTGTTCAGTTTACTCTACCCACCTAAAGGCTGGCCTATCAAATGGGCCAAGGCAGTTTCTTTATTAGCCAATGACCTTCCTCCATCAAATCTCAGTGCATTTCATGGGATCATCTTTATCATCTGGCTCATGCTGGCTTCTTTTTTTCCAATCTCATCTTCCACTTAAAATGTGTACTTCATGCTCTTGTCAAATCAAACTATTCTTTGTTTCAGAAAGAGGCTACCTTTTTTATTTTTTAATTTTTATTTAAGACCTTCTTTCATATTCTCCATCTGTTTCTAGGATTTACATCCAATCTGTGAATTTAACTTTGAGAATACTAGCCCTCCTGAAAAATTCTACTTCAAAGGAATTTTTCCAAGGCTTGCCAACAAACTGCCTTCTCTTCTCTGGGTGGTAGCCTCATGATGTGATGTTATTCTCTGAGTTTTATTTATTCCAAGAGAACTGATATTATTACATCCTTCTGTGCCAACTGAAGAAAGCATTTATAATTGCTGAATTGTGACCTCACTTGTCTTGTAGTGCCTAGACGACATTTGCACTAACTGGGATGTGATTTCTGTGAAGACAAAAGCCCTATATTTCTGAAATGCCAGAAACAATACTCACACCCTAACAAGAATCAGTTGAGGCAAATTATTTAGAAGAACATTTCATGACAACATAGGAGGAAAGCAGTACCAAAAATAGGTAGATATGTGGGTACCTAGAGATACAGATAACATATTTACTTTTAAACTATATATATGGCATAGGGTTTTAATTTTATTGGAATTCTTTTGTTTCTTCAAAACTGTGCCAAGTGTTCTGAAAATAAAGAGTTAAATATCTACTTGGAAAAAAAATTTGTGATTAATTTGCTTTTACTTTGAAAAGAATAAAGGTACAGAGAATGTAAGTACTATTCATGTCTAAATAGTCCTTGCTAGTTTTTAAATAGAGAGGACTATATTAGAAAGTGTGTTGATGTGCTGTTTTGTTTTGTTTACTGGCACTAACATTTTTAGGCAAATGATTCATTAACAGTAAATTAATATGTTAAAATGAATTAAAAGAAAATGCATTTAGTTACACAATTTTTAAGAGGTAAGTATAACCACAGCATACATATAAACTTTAGTGTCCTTATTTATTTGAGAAATAAGAGCAATCAGACCTTTAGGAGAACTTTTGGTTTCATCAATTCTTTAGAGTGCTGCTTGAAAAAGATAAGGGAATCTCTGTTTGACCTGTCTACATGTCAAAAGAGGGCACCCTATGAGATACTAGCTAGCTCAGTCTGCTCGTCTTTCATAAGCCATAAAGCCTTCGTGCTGTGCTCCATATTGAGTCTTAATGCAGTCATGCTGTTCATGTTTAAATAGTCTTTGTTAGCTTTTAAGTAGAGAGGACTATCTTGGAAATATACTTTATTTAAAATAAATAATGTTAATGATTAATAACAAATAATAAACAATAACAATTTAAAACAAATAGTAATAAAGAACAAATAAACGATATTTATTTGAAATAAACAAACTCTATTTTGACATGAGAAGAATGGTCCCCTTTCCCATTATTTTCATAATGGTGAACTCACATTCCTTCCCTACAGGACACTGGATCTGTGGACTGGGCTTAGATACAGGTCTTGGGGTCCTTACACCTATTCCTGAATACGTGGGAAAAGGCTGCTGCAGATCTAGCTTCTGAGGAGCTGAAGGGGTCCAATTAGAATATGTTTATCAAACCAGAAACAACCGTAAAGCTGTGCTACATGTCTGTTTATGATGTAGATCTATGAAGTCCCATCCAGGGCTGGTTCAGTTGGTGCTCTGTCATTGCTCCTTACTTTCTCTGCTTGTGAATTACCAGTGTGAACCTAGTCTACCAGTAGCTTCCAGAAAGAGAGCATCACAGTCGTCCAACACTTCATTTTGCATGTTCATGCTCTTTGAAAATAAACAACCTGCTCATCCATTTCCTCCGGTTCCCATTTATTCTTATCCTTGAGCAGTAGTCACCCCTTTAGCTGCACTCCTTGTCAATTCATAAGTTCACATCAATTCTTTGTGAATATGTTTTTTAAAAAAATTATTCTATTTTTGAGATTATATCATTCCATTATCTTCTCCTTCCAAACCCTTCCACATACCTCTCCTTGTTCTCTTTCAAATTCATGGCCTCTTTTTTTCATTAATGTTGTTACATACATAAATGTACACAATTACATCTGAAACACGTGAATACAGCCTGCTCAATCTGTGTAATGTTACCTGTATTTCAAGGCTGACTGGCATTGGAAATCAATTGTAGATTCTTTGCCGGGGAAGACTATTTCTCCCACTCTCTGCATTTCTTAACTGTCTATAGATTTTGTGTAGGGTTGAGGCCTCATGGGCTTTTGGATGTCTGCTGTGTTGTGCTTGCTCAGGTCATGTTTAGGTAGTCATGTTGGTGAGACTTTGTATGTACAGCTTCAGATACTCTTAGGAAACACAATCTCATAGAGAATTTCCTGTTCTTCTAGTTTTTACAAACCTTCTCTCCCTTTTCCACAGTGATCCCCAAGCCTTAAGTATAGAAGTTATATTGTGGATATTTCTATTGGGACTGGGCTCCGCCACCCTGTGTTTCGACTGTTTGTGGTTTTCTGTAGTGTTTTCTATCTGTTGCAAAGAGAAGTTTCCTGGATGAGGGGTGAGAACAACATTTATCCATGTGTGTAAGGACAAATATTTAGAAGGTAATTAGGAATTATGCTTGTCTAGTAAAGTGGTGGCTGTAGATTCTCCTCTAAGATCCATGGCTTTACTAGCCCTGGGTAGTTGTCTAGGTTCTCAGTACCAGTCATAATTTTCCTTGGTTACCGCTAAGGTATGTGTGCCACTACTGTATCTTAAGGTTGTTCATGTTGGCCCTTGTTGTGGATTACAGAAATCATAACTGGGTGGGATTATTGGTTGCTTTCTTCTTTTGGAAATTTGCATGGTGTTTCCAGGTTAGTTTCAGTGCTGGGGGTTCTGGGCCCTGTTTCTGAAGTGTATGGTGTCTTCAGCAGTAAGCACTTACCTTCCTGCCTCTTGGGGACAACCAGGGGAAGTAGTGATAGCCTATAATGTTTTGGGAGTTTTTTGAAAAGCTCTGACCAACAGCTCAAAGGAGGACTTCTCATATGTGGGTCAGGTGTTTTTGTGAGATGGTCATTGGCCCTAGTGGGAACGTCATCAGCCCAATTGGGAAAATTTCGCTTCAACTCCTTTACTGTTGGTGGGACTGCAGTCCGATTTGGTCTGGAAGTCAGTTTTGGAGAGTTCTCAAGAAACTTAAAATAAACCCACCATATGACCCAGTGTAGTCAGACTTTCCTTTGTGGGACTGCCAGCCTGCAAATAACGACATAGAGATGTATTGTTCATTATGAAAGCTTGGCCTTAGCTTAGGCTTGTTCCGACTAGCTCTTGTGTTTCTATTTATTCATTTACATCCTGCCTCGTGATTTTCACCTCTCTCGCATTCTCTAAGTCTGACGTGTTCTGCATCTCACTGGTGTCTGTGGCATGCCTAGATTCATCTCCAGTTCCTCTCTCTCCCCAGAAGTCCTGCCTATTTTCTCCTGCCTAGCTATTGGCCACTCATATCTTTATTAAACCAATCAGGTGCCTTAGGCAGGTGAGGCAAAATATAGAAACATCTTTATACAGTGTAAACAGATATCCCACAAGAAGCCAGCTATACCATTCCTTGGCATATGCCCAAAGGAAAGGTCTCAGTATCCTCCTTCACAGCCACTTACTTACCCAGCCACTTTCATCGCTGCTCTGTTCACAATAGCCCAGGAAATGGAAACAACCAAAATGACCTTCAGTGATGGTGAATGGACAGAGAAAATGTGGTACATATACACTATGGGACAGTACTCAGCTGGAAAGAAAAATGAAATTGTGAACATTGCAGGTAAAGGGAGGGGGGACTAGAAAGATCATATTGAGTGAAACCCAAAGACCCAGAACACTAAACAGCATGTTCTCTCTCATCGGAGGTTCCCACCTCCAAATCTTCAGACTTGAGTACATTTCCTGGAGTGGCTGCAGAAACCAAAGTAAAAAGGGACCATTGTCTCCTCACTGTAATTGCTAAGTATACGTATATGAATTTCCTGTCAAATGTGTATTCATAAAGATTATTGTGGGTTTACATAAAATCTAGGACATTGTCCTTATTTCTGTGGAACTAGAACACCTTAATACTTTTTAAACAAGAAGACCTTTCTTACTTTTTTTTCTACCAAGAGAGTCCAAAGTTTCAGACGCTTGTGTCAGTTGAGTTGCTTGTGTAGTCTTTTGAGAAAAATTAAACCAAGATCTAAGTGATTTCCATGCAAAATTAATGCTTCCCCCGACTTCTGCCAAGTGCTGTGATGCATTTATGCAGCAGATGCCAGAAAGTTTAGAACTTGTATCTGGAAACAGTCCAAAATTCTAAGACAGAAAGCATTTGTGCCTGGGGCAATGTAATGACCCCACCTGTGTCTTTTTCTTGTCTTCTGGATATTTTCATTTTATGTCCAGAAAGGCTCAGGCAGGCCCTTCTTCTATTTTTAAATCTTCCCTCTGAAACAGTTTTAATTTTACAAGTCTAGATCTCACTCCAAGTTTCAGAATATGTGTGCTACAGCATAAAATGTCCTGACAGAGACCTAATGGCCTAGCACTTAAGCATCTATTTTTTAGACACAAATTGAGAGACTTGGAACCATAAAACTATTGTGTAATTAGTCACTATCAGATGTTGTATGAGCTTGTATTTCACACATCTGTATGCTAGGTAAATTACTTTCCACTTTCTCATTATTTTGATAAATAGCCCAACCTGTTAATAAACTAAAATAAATGGAAATACTTAGTTGTTGGATTTATTTGCTTTGTTTTTTATTTATGATCTAGGGGGAAACCAGAAAGGAACAAGTATTTATTGAGTGCCTTTTGTGTTCCAAATATTGTCCTAGATATGTTTACTTCCCTAATCTCATTTGGTCCTCACAGCCCCTCATTATCCCAGTTGTAGAGATGATGAACTTTAAACAAGCCACATGATGACTCTTTATACTTGTGTGGGGTCTTTCTCATCATACGTCTAAAGCCATCTGTCATTGGGGATGCTGAGTTATAAAAAGGAGAAGTTGACTATTGTAATTTATCCTGACCACTGCAGAGCTGGGGCCAGAAAAATGAAAACACATGTAGTATTTCTCAATGCTTTGTGATTGTTAATTATGGGAAACAGTTAATAGAGATAGGGAACAAGTAAACAATACAGGACACCTTTAGCAAGAGGCAGGCATTTCTAATGCTTGAATACAAATAATGCTGTTCCAGTGGACATCCATGTACAAAACCATTAGCCTCGATCCATACAGCCTGTTCAGTTAGATGATCTAGTTATAAAATTTAAAACTATAAAGTTTACAGAAGAAATAAAGGAAAATTCTATGATTTTTTTGGTTAGTTATGAACCTTTTAAGTATGTGACTTCCAAATATTGATGACTTAAAGTGTATAAAAAATTTAAGGAGGAGGCTTTAGTTTAATTGTTAGATTGCTGGCCTCGCATATTCAAAGCTCTGGAATTCTCAGTACCGTGTAGACTAGGCATGGTGACACACATTTTTAATACGGGCACAAAGGAGGTAGAGGTAGGATATCAAAAGTTCCAGGTCTTTTGGGATGTTTGAGACTCAATCTCAAAGAATTTTTTAAATATTTGCTTATTTTATGTGTATGTGTGTTTTGCCTCCTTGAATGTTTGCAAACCACATGCTTATCATCAGATTTGAACAATTCCTTTACCAAAGGGAAAAAAAATAGTGTGTGGAACAATCCTCAACATCACTAGGCATTTTGGAACTTAAAATTAAATCCATAATGCATGGTACTCAACTTCATATTCAGGTTACTGCCAGCCAAAAGAGTAAAGAATCAGAAGAAGGAACTGTAACCTTCTGAGAAGCTTCCTTGAGATCTTCTCTCATTTACACCCCATTGCTCAAAACTAGCTGTACACGACTCTGAAATGCAGACACTGAAGAGCGAAACCAGAAGGTTGTGTTATAGGCTTTAAGAGGTCTTACTGCCAAGTTACCTTGTAGCCTGGTGCTCTTTACTCCTTGTTTGAGCTTACCCTAGGCAGTATGGCCTTTTTTGTAGGGGGCAGTAGACCCCTGAACCCTTGACTTTGTTTGCCTCAGACCTTTTGCCTGCTGAAGTGAACTGAGTACAAACAGCTTGTTTTCCTGTATCTGCAGCTGCTCTGAGCACGAGACCCTCATGAAATCCTGATGGCAGGAGAGTGGTTTCTGGTGGGTTTACAGCTGTAAATCCTAGGAGCTGGGGCGTGGCTATCAGTTAAAGATCCCTATATAAGCTTCCCTGGAGCACAGTAAAGATGGCATGTTTGTTTCAAGGATGACCGTGTCCTTGTGTCTCTGTCTGTGTGCATAAGCGTTTACATCTCCAGCCTCTTTCCCTGCCTCATGTCCGGTCCTGTAGTGCAGGCGCTACACTTTTCCTTTCCTTTTCCTTTTTTTTGAGGCAGGGTCATGCTACATAACTCAGGCTAGCTTCTACCTTGCAATCCTGCTGTTAAGACTTCCGAGTGTTGCATCTACAGGTGTGTGCCATCACTTTTAGCTAGCACCGTCTTAAAATAAGATACAGCACTTAGATGACAACTCTTAATACTTGAGTTTTGATCATTTTAAGGAGTTGTTAGAGGTATTATACTTTGAAACAGTTTAGATTTTGGAGTGTTGTAGGTTTTGGACTTTTAGGTTAAAGATGATAACTTCCATTTCATGATTAAATATTAGAATTCAACAGTAATATTGCCGTGAGTTTTCTCATTGTGATTTTTTTTTCTTTTGACAGGATAGGGTCTCAGTTTTGCTCTAGATCTCACTATATAGCTCAGGTTAGTTTTGACCTCTTGGCAGGCTTCCTACTTCAGCCTTCTGAGTGCTGGGATTTTAGGAACAAGCCACCACACCCAACAAGTGGGGAAGTTTTAAATTATATATTTGACTTTTTACATATATATTGTATTATATAAATATATATTTTAGTAATATATTTGAATTAATATAAATGAATACTATTAATCTGGACTTTTTGAGTAAACTCTGATTGTTACCTGTTTCTGGAAAATTTGTTCACTTTGTCTAAATTGTCAAATTTATTTACTTATCTCTTTATTTCTTTTAAATTAGATTGATTCAATGTAGCCACTTTGGGAAGAAGGATGAGAAAATGCAACTTCTCCCCCAAGTTCACCTCTGGGGTTCTGACTTGAGAATAGGGTTTATTTAAAATCAAGAGACATACATAGCTAAGCAGTCCAGCACAAAGTTCATTTTTTAAAATTTGTTCCTAAAATACTGATAGACATTTTACTGCTGTCACGCTCTAGGGATGGTATGCTCATTTAGGACACTCACGTCCATAGTGTCTGCACTCCATTTTACGTTCATCACATTGTTCCTACGGCTTTTCTTAATTCTAATAAAAGGGACTGTTCTATGCATTTTATCTCCATTGTCACGGTGGTTTTTATAATGGTGTTAGCGATTGTGGTGAGATTTACCAACTGCGTCTTTAACTTTTCAAAGTCTTTCTCCCACTCTCTGCCTCAGCCTGTGCGTTAGCACTGTCTTTTGTTTTATTTGAACATGTATTCTTAGCCTCCTGATATGTGATTTTAATATTGCTTATTGCCATGTGTTTTTTAAAGAGACTTGAACATCTTTTAAAATGTCTTTTATGTTTGCCTTCAGTTTCCTTGCGTAGATTTGGGCTTCTATTTGTTTTTGGATTTTACTTTTAAGAACTTCTTTTAACATACCTTGTATCACATATTAGGTAGCAGTAAGGTATCTCAGATTTGTCTTTTGGAAAGGCCTTGATTTTGGCTTGCTTTTTAAACATATTTTCATTGTCTATAAAACATTAGATTTCTCCCCGTCCCCACCAAACTTTAAAGGTGTTCTTTGTGTCTTAACTGCATAGTTTCTACCAGGAAGTTTTGACCTCATCTTTGTTTTTCTGTATCTAATAATTTGGTCTATTTAAGCCTCCTTCAGGGCAGTGCTCCTGTCCCTGGAGTGAGTAGGAGTTTATTCTGCTGTGCCCCAGTCCTAGCTGCTGTGACTTGCCCCTTGGTGAAAGCTCGGAGGCCAAGAGCTATGCTTCTGTTTAGCTCCCAGAGGCATGGGGTCTTTGTTTGGGTGCTAGAGTGGGGCATGAATTTTTCTTTTTTATTAGTTTAGTGCATTTTATGGTATATACTATAGAGCAGTTCATTGACACTTGCAGATAAGTTAAAAATTAATGTACATTCAATAGGAGGCACATGCCTAACAGCTCTCCTGGTCAAGATATACAATTGTAAGAGCTTGGAATCAATTGCATTATAGGGCATGGACTATAAATAAATGATAGAATTTGAAGTAGAATTTGCTGTTTGCTTTTTGATTTGATGGCATCAAATGGTTTGCTTCATTTTTTTTCCCAGTCCCTCCTCTCCTCCCATTCCATCCACTCACCCCCCACCCCACTCCCATTCAGTCCTCAGAGAGGGTAAGGCACATTGCTTTGGGGAAGGCCCAAGGCCCTCCCTACTATATCTAGGCTGAGTAAGGTATCCGCCCAAAGGGAATTAGGGTCCCAAAAAAGCCAGTACAAGCAGCAGGAATAAATCCTGGTACCACTGCCTGTGGCCCCTCAGTCTGCCCCAGCCATGCAGCTGTCACCCATATTCAGAGTTTGGTCCTATGCTTGTTCCTTCCCAGTCCGGCTGGTGTTGTTGAGCTCCCATTAGCTCAGGTAGACTGTTTCAGTGGGTGTCCCCATCATGGTCTTGACCTCTTTGCTCATATTCTCACTCCTCCCACTCTTCAACTGGACTTTGGGAACTTAGTCCAGTGCTCCAGTGCAGGTTTCTGCCGCTTTATCTCTATGAATATTCATAAATGTGGCTTTCTTATAGTATATAAAAAAATCCTTAAAAGAAAGGTGTAGCTCAATAAAATCAATTAAAATAAAAAGAAATTTCCCCCTCCCCCAAAAGAAAGAAAAAGTAGTCTTTATGGACCTTTTCTTTCAGTCTGTTGTTAATAAATGATATTCCCTCTTTTCCTTTTAGGACTGTAAGGCTCTGGGAAGTCGAAAATCCAAAGAAGCAAAAAAGCGTTTTTAAACCTCGGACAATGCAGGGTAAAAAGGTCATTCCCACCACGTGCACGTACAGTAGAGATGGGAACCTGGTGGCCGCCGCCTGCCAGAACGGAAGCATACAGATCTGGGATCGAAACTTGACAGTAAGCCAAAGCCTTTTTTGTTTGGTTGTGTTATTTGAGATGGGGTTTCTCTATGTAGCCCTGGATGTTCTGCTGCCCTTGAAGTCACTATGTACACCTGACTGACTTTGAGTTCACAGAGACAGGCCTGCCTCTGCCTCTAGAGTGCTGAATTAAAGGTGTCTATCACCAGCTGAAGTCAATGACTTTTAAATCTTTTTTTTTTTTTTTTGGCAGCGGATACCTAAAGCATAAAGACAAACATCTTGTTAAAATACTATGAATTTCAATTTCCTGAATTTAGAATACTTTAAGCTGCAGTATTAATTTATCAAGTGCTGTGGTTTTTTTTATAATAATCACTATTTCAGCCAACATTCCAGCTCTGATTTAGAGTGTAATATTAAAATAAATTCACCCCTTTGATATAAAACTTAAAAAGCATAGTATAGCTTATTATATAAAAATCTCAATTTCACTTTGAAAAGAAATGCTTATCCATAATACAGAACAGTACTGAACAGAGAACCAGAAAACACTTTTTAAAGGATATAAGAAAACTGAAAAATCTAAAATTATTTCAGTTGTTTTATAATGATTTCTATAATAATTTAGATAATGTTTTATTTAATATTCTTTCCTATGCCAGACTATTTTAATAGTTTTAAGTTTTCTTTCTATAGTTTTAGCTAATAAATTTTGAACTGAAATAGATGATACAATCTGCAGAAACAATGAAAGTAAAAGCTCTTAACTCATTCTGTAGATTACCAATAAGCTTTAAAAGCCTTGTGTTAGTGTAGGTGGCAAAAGGAAAATATTTCATAGCTAAAAGAGTCGCGACTACCAGTATTAAAGTTGCATGCGAATGTTGTAAGATCTTTTACGTTTTATTTACTTGTTTGTGTGGTTTGTTGGGGTATACTTGTCCATGGTGTGTGTGTAGATGCCAGAGGACAGCTTGCTGAACTCTGTTCCTCCTTTTACTATGGGACCCAGCAGTCACCCTTAAGTCACTTGTAGACTTGTGGGCAAGTGTCCTTTACCCACCCTGCATTTGACTGCCGCTACAGATGTTGCGATACAGTTTGAATTCTTTACTTGAATAAAAGGTTCTTGTCAAATTATTAATTAGTATTTATTGAATATATTTTATATGCTATATCATATTCTAGGTTTTAAGAGCATTGATAAAAAATTTCTGCCCTCATGGAGTTCACATTTGAATTTTAAAAATGTTTATTAAAGGAGACTAGAGAGAGGGCTCAGCAGTGAAGAGCACTGGCTGCTCTTCTAGAGGACCCAGGTTCAATTCTCACATCCATTTGTGGCTCACAGCTGTCTGTAACTCTAGTTTTATGGAATCCAATGCCCTCTTCTGGCCTTGCAGGGCACCAGACACATGATACAGAAACACATGCGGGCAAAACATCCATGTACATAAAACACACATAAAATAAAAACAATCTTTCCAGCTTTGTTCCTCAAACGGTTATATTTTAAAACATTTACGTTTTGAATAGGACCCTAGGGAGGTTAAGTCATTTGTGTTGAAATAAGGTAAAGTGTAATGATGGGGGAAACCCTACTGATAATGCTGGAAATATCTTCGGCATTTTCTGTTTGTCAGATCTTTTTATTTCTGTTTTCATCTCCACTGTAAACTCCATAAAGCTTCATAACAGCACACAGATTTTAAAATGCCTTTGAATTGTAAACTGAATTTTAACCAAGCAGTAAATCTTCTAGTAACTGGCTTTCATCGTCTGTGGGTACTGCTAACTTAAACAACACGTAGTTTTCTTATGGAGCTTTAAGAATAGTGTTTTCAGAATGCTATACACACAGGTGTCTTTTTCTTAGGAGCTGTTTTTGTTATTACTATTTTTTTAAAATAAAATTGAGTGTAATTTTTGAAGATCAGTCTCACATATCTTGAAATAATGGCAGTTTGTCATTTCCAATTTTGTGGAAAACAGAGCAAGGTGTGAGGCTCAGTGTTCTAAGCCATCTGCTAAGGGAGCAGGGCCTAAGACATCCTGCTGATCCCAGTCTTTAATTCTGTTTTGCTGACTTTAGTAACATGTGAGCATGTAGTTTACTAGACTGTATCCTATTTGTTATATTTTACTCATTTTTATATTAGTATATTAGTATAATCTGGAAACAAAATAAGAAGAAAAAAACTTCACTATCAGGAAATACTCTGATTTAAAACAGATTTTAAAATAATTTTGAATTGTCATTTCAACTCTCTATCTGTCTGTCTATCTATCTATCTATCTATCTATCTATCTATCTATCTATCTATCTATCTATCTATCTATCTTCCATCCAAATCACAGAAGCACGACAGCTGAAGGGAGAAAGCTCTTTACACAGGGCCAAAGGAAGTGTGATGGCACATTTATGATGAGTAGGTGAAGCTGTCATAGTTGCCACCTTTAATCCTGGAGCTAGCATTTAATTCCCTTCAACATACCTTGAACAAAGCACTTTCTCACAAATGCAGGATCTGCTAGTGACAGTGCTTGTGTCCTGAGGATCTCCCTTTCCTCTAGAGCAGTGTTCTCAACCTTTCTGATTCTGTGGCCCAGTTCCTCATCTTCTGGTGACCCCCAACCGTAAAATCATCTCACTACTTCTTCATAACTATACTTTTGCTATTGTTATTAATTGTAATGTAAATTCTGATATGCAGGGTATCTGGTATATGACCCCTGTGGAAGGGTTTGTTCAGCCTTCAAAGGGCTGTAACTCACGGTTGAGAACCTCTGCTCTAGACCTACGCTAATCAGTGTGCTAACTATCAGCCACACAGTTTTGCAGGAGTGGGAGACAAATGGGTAATGGCGTGAATGTGGTAAGAAACACATTGCATCCTGCATGAAAGTCTCATAAAAAGTCTGTTATTACTTAAAACTAATATATGCTGATAGAATTTAAAAGAATTTTATAATAGGATATACATGCAGTTTATACTCTTCAAAGAATTTGTTTTCTACCTGTGTTTGCTACCTCTCGTCTGTATTCTCCTTGTCCACCATCCTGGTGTTTGTCTACTTGAGGAACATTTTAATTGATATTCTTGTGACCCTATTACCTCACTGAGAACAAGACAAAAGAAATTCAAATGAGAATTGTCTCTGAGCAGGTGGTATTTTGTCTAAAACCCAGAATTGGGGAAGGCAGAGGCCAGAGTAGATAATCCCATTGCCTCCTGGGAGGTGTTCCTTTTGGATAAGCTAGAGATTGAGATTACATTACAGAGTAAGAGTTCTGACATTACCAAACCAGCAGACCAAAGACACTCTGCCAAAATCTGAAAGGCTTTCTTGAGAGTCTCAAAAGAGTGTTGAATAGTCTCTCTTAGAGTCTCCAGCCAAGTAATTGATAAAAAGCTTAATACAGAGAAGAATAAACTAAAACAAACAGGATATTTTGGAGATGCTGTGGGATTACTGAGTCTCTGGGGCTGTTACTTGAAGGCTCGTGGGTGCTATCTGCTGCCTTATATAAAATATCTCTCAAGATTTAAAATTTTGTTCTTATATATTATTTTCTTTTAAATTTTCATAATGTATCTTTAAAGGGTACCAACATTTGCACATATTCAGTGTAATGATGTTGAGCTTTATTATGAAATTTTCATACGTGTTTGCCATGTACATTGCTCATGTTCACTCCCTTGTCACCATCTCTTGCTTTCCCTCTTTCCAAATAGACGCCTTCTTATTTCATTTTTTTAAAATCTAGATTCTGCATGAGAGAAAACAGACAGTATGTGTTTTTTTGAATCTAGCTATTTTGTGTAATGTGATCTTCAGTTCCATAACTCTTGTTTGGGATCCTTTTTTCTCACCTCAAGTATCAAATTCAACCAAACTTGCTAACTTCTTTCTCTAACTTTTCCTGTGGTGCGTGTATCGGGTAGGAGAGTGTATGCGTATGTGTGGAGATCAGAAATCAGCCTTGGGTGTTATTCCTCTGGGGCCACCATCCTTGTTTTTGGATGACAGGGTCTGTCTTTGGGACCTGGGGTGCTCCCTTTAGGCTAGGCTTGCTGAGCAGAGAGCCGCTTGCATCCCCTTGGCTCTGTCTCTCCAGGATGTGTTACAGGTTCATGCTACCACCCCTAGCTTTCTATGTAGGTGTAGAGCATTGAGGTCAGACTCTCATGTGTGCATGGCAAACACATTACCAGTTTAGCTATTGCCTTAGCCCCATTTTTCTTGTGTTTGGACCTTCTTCTGAAGCTGTCATAGCACCCGAAAATAAGAACATCATTTCATTTTGTTAGGGTTTCTATATTTTATGTGTATTTACTATGATTGACTTTGAAGAAAGGATTTTTTTTCTTCTCCTTTCTTCTAATACCCAATGCAGTAACACAAATTTCTTTTAGGTGCGGTGTTAACATGTTAAAAGCTGAAGATTTTGAGAATTTGTGGTACTTTGCCAATTATGTTGTATGCTCATTCCGAGACTTGCTCTGTGATAAATCTGTCATGCATTGTGTATTTTTCAAGAGTCATATAACTCTGACTTAGGAAATATGTTTACATAGTTGTTAATCATTTTCTACTATCTACACACGTGAAGATGTGTGAAGAATTCATTAAAAATTTATCTTTGAGATTATTTCTACCAAAAATAATTGCTTTCACGTTTGTTTTTAAAATTTCTGTGACATACCACTTTGTGTCAACCTCAGATGTAATGTATGGAGGACCTTTGGGTATCTAATTACTCTATAGTCTATGAATGCAACTCCATCTTTCTTCAGTGGCAGTACACAAGGGTCATTAAATAGAGTTTCCAGAGGCTAAGGTTCGCTTATAGCCTTGTCTCCTGTCCCATGTCCTCTGCCAGGTGTCTTTTCCCTTTTTTCTGCAAGACTGATCACTTAATAATTCATAGCCTTCACCCCATTATAGAGAGTCAAGTAAGAGCACTACAATGTTGAGGAAGGATGGTAGTAACTTATGGAGGAAAATAATATTTTCAACAAGCTTTTTAAATACCAAATAATTTGGAAAAGGTTTCTGGTGTCTTACATTGAGGGGGAAAATCCCAGCCTACCTCTGAAAAATACTAAGAACAATGTTAGAAACCCAGATGTAGATGTTTGTCTCTTCTTAGCTTGCTAGTGAGGATCTAGAAAACTATGAAGAGACCCAGGAGACGTAGAGTGCAGCAGAGTGTATGACAGTGTAGCATGTTTGTAAATGCAACCCAAGGCATATAGGCAAAACGTGGATTATTTGCTACTCGTCAGTACTGAGTTCCTAAGCTAAATAGTATCCTGAGATCAAACTCTACCATGCTACAGAAACTCTTAAGTGGTTTCACCACTAGAAGGGAAAAAGGAGGTCGGCCAATAGTTACTAAGGTGGCGGTGCTCTGTGTGTGCCCTGTCCGGGCGCTGTGAGTACATTATCAGTTACAAAATTCATAGCCTAACTAGGTAGGGATCATGCCCTCATGCCATAAATAAATAATTTCAGTTACTGCTTTTTATAAAAAGCATGTCTCTAATTCAAAGCACAGATAAGTAGGGCTGGGTAGCTCATGAGGTAGCCTGGGGTAGATATGTAGGGCTGGGTAGCTCATGAGGTAGCCTGGGGTAGATATGCAGGGCTGGGTAGCTCATGAGGTAGCCTGGGGTAGATATGCAGGGCTGGGTAGCTCATGAGGTAGCCTGGGGTAGATATGTAGAGCACTGGGTCCAACCTCTTACACCACAAAACAAAACCAACTGTATAAATTGTCCCAAATTACTTCAATTCTAGTTTTTAAAATATTAAATAAAAATTATTAAGATTTGTATAAGGTTTTAGAGGGACCCCTTAGTCTAGATAAAAGTGAAATAAGCTGCCAATTATTCTATGGAGCTGTCATTTCTTCTCTTCTGGTGTGGTGATATTTGAATTGCTTTATATGTAACATTTCACTTAGTTCTCATATAAATGCTATTATTATGAGGAAAGTTAGACACAGAGAGAATGGGTTGCCTACTCAATATCAGAGTTAGTAAGTAGCATAACTGAAGCCAGTCCTAGACTAACCGGTCATGAGCATTGTTCTATTTTGAATTAGAAATATTTCCCATAGGCTCCTGTATTTGAATTCTTTGTCCCTGGTTAGAGATGCTGTTGGTGAGCTTTTGGGAGACTTAGATCATGCTTTGAGTGTCTATAGCCTCACCCTCTTCCAGTTGGAGGCATGGGGACAGGATAGAGTACAGGCAGTTTGGCTCGAGAACCATTCTTGTTCTTTTTTTTTTTTCTTCAAGACAGGGTTTCTCTGTGGTTTTGGAGCCTGGCCTGGAACTAGCTTTTGTAGACCAGGCTGGTCTCGAACTCACAGAGATCCGCCTGCCTCTGCCTCCCGAGTGCTGGGATTAAAGGCGTGTGCCACCACCGCCCGGCTCGAGAACCATTCTTAATCTTTACTCTGTCATTACATTGTATTGGGGTTATTTGAAATGGTATTTCCAGAAGTCAGGATGAACCAACACATCACAGGCAATAACTGGTGCAAAGTCCAGAGGCAGCGGTAGTAAGTGCAAAAACCCATGAAAGAGCAAGACTTAACAAACTGATAGAAGCCAACTAGGCTGGAGCTTGCTTAGCCTGAGGAGGACAGGCGGGAGAGTAAGGCAGACATCAACCAGATCACTGCAGTGTGTCACTATTTGAATCATCCCTTCCCCGTCTGACAGCTTGGGTCAATTTCATCTCACCAATTGGAATATCGGCAGTTTAAGTACATTCCCCATCACCAGGAACCAAACTGCAGCAAAATATTTTTCACTCACTAAAAGGATGAGATTTTAAAATGGAAGTTGTCTTTTGTTTTGTTTTTAAATGTGAACCCAGTAGTTAACTGTACTGTTTTCAGGCTTCACTCTCTTTTGTGTTTAGTGTTGTAGCTAGGTAGGCAAAGGTTGGGGTGAGACCAACAATCAAATGAGTGTGTTACAGATTGATTTAGCCTTTAGTGTATGGTGATGTTTATTTGCACTTTTTTCAGCCTGTTGTCTTCCAAAACATATGGTATTAATAATAGATAATATTTATTAAACATTTACTTTGTGCCAGGTAATGATCCAAGTGTTTCATTCACTCTCATGCACGCACACACGCACGCGCACACACACACACGCACACACACACGCACACACACACACACATGCATGTATATGTGTACTCAGTTGATCCTTGTAGGACAATACTGTGAAGTAAGTATTGTTAGGCAATGTTTTGATGAGAAAACTAAAGTACAGAAGAGAAAATTTTAATAACTTCCCTACTCTTACACAGCTAGTAAGTTGTAGAGCCAGAAACTCTAACCTCAGGATATCACTTTAAGGCTCAAGTAGGAATAATTCTGATGGAAACAGGATGAAAATAATTGATTCAAAAGAATGATAAGATTGTTTTGTCATGGTTTGCTGACTTGAATTCAAAGTGACATATTTAGACAAGATAAAATACACCTACCCCACCACTACCACATCCTTGGTTTCTTGAGACAGGATCTTGCTGTGTAGCCCATGCTAACCTTGAGCTAGCTTTGAACTCATAGGGTGTCTCTGAATACACTGAATTCCCCTGCTTCATGTTTCTGAGTGCTATGCTTGTAGGTGCTTGCCGCTATACTTGTCTCTAAATTGTCACTATTTAGCCCAGGCTGGCCTTGAATTCTCACCCACATTATGTGTAATCATAATTAGAGAAATGATTTCATAGCCCTGTCTTCAATTTTCTTAGACTACATATCCAAAGCCTAGCTCATGATTTCCTCTGGAAATGCATCCCCAGCTTTGCCCTGTTTAATGGTCATCAGAGAAAGTTGATTTTGGCTAATTGTTTTCTGCTTGTAAAAATAGCTCATATTTATTTGAATAAATATTCATCAAAAATAGAAAAGTTTATGAAGAAAATGGTTCAACTCTAAACACACCACGAAGAGATAGGAATTTTTAGATCATTCGGTGTAGACATGCACAAGGTGGGTGTGCCTTGTGTGTATGCTCTGGAGTTTTAGGGCTTGCGGTTGCCTGTGTAATTAGTAATCTTCCTTGCTTAGGGTCTAAACAGCTGGAAAATAAGACTCATTACTCAAGCATGATGAATGAAGGCCAAAATTTACCATCATTACAGATAGAGTAGAGGAAAAGCCAGAAATTCCTACAGATTAAATCCTGCAATGGGACAGGAGTCCACAGGGACCTTAGCCAGAGCTGCTGAGGGGAGACAGTGCAGGAACACAAAATCACTCCCTCGGGGCAACTTGTGTCCAAGGAGGGAAAGGAGAGGGCCGCCAAGGCCTGTCCATTGCTCTTCCCACATTCACAAACTTATTTTCTTCTGTGTCAGTCAAATTGCTAAACTAGCTTCATTTTAAGGGAGGGGTGAATAGGGAGGTGGGCAAAGGTTGGGGTGAGATATTCTTCCAAGGGTTATAGGAAGTAATGGGTGGATTTGAAGAGAAGACTATCAGGATCTAGGTTACATTTTAAAAAGAACGATTTTGGCCGTTCTGAATGCAGAGTAACTATAAAGAGAGGTCGGAGCAGGGAGACTAGGAGGCATTTCAGATACCAAGGTAGTTTCCTGGACGAAAATGGTGGTGCTCGATACTTGGATTCTGATGAAGTTTTGAAGTTAAGATTGACACATGAATATTCAGCATAGGGAACATTTTAGGATGTGCTTTTGTTGTTGCTGCTTGAGATAGGGTTTTTGTATATACCAAGCTAGCCTGGAGCTAACTATGTAACCCAGGCTGGCTGTAACTTTAATCCCCTTGTTACCTTTCCCTTCCAAGCAAGTACTGCAGTCACTTAGTACACACCACTGTGCTTAGCCACAAGTCATTCCTTAAAAAAATAAAATAGAGGCCTTAATTTGGAAGATGATTATTTAAATCACATTTTATTGTCCCCTGTCTTATTACTTAATATCTTAATAGGAAATAGACTCTGGGAGTTGAGAGTTTGGATTACAGTGAATGGAGGGCGCTTGCTTTGATTTTGTGCTATCTAAGTTAATATTGAACAATTAATTTTATTTTGTTTATTATTTCAACTTTAATATGGGGTAATGCTCACTAAAACTGAAAACTAGCTAAATAAAATCTTTTGGCATTTTTTTGAAGCACAAGTAAAGATCTTTGCAGATGTCTAGCCAGGGCTAGACATGTTAATGCCTTCTAACATGGCCAGACTCTGCTGATGGGCATAGTCTCTAGAAGGCCTATATAAGGGATGCCTCTCTCTAGTAGAGATATTTCCCGAGCCATGTTTCTCAGCTTCAGGACATCTATGATTTATTTTGTAAGCCGACAAGGCCAAACATTACTGTTTTAAGCATTATAAACAAAATAGTAAATGTTAAATGTTCATTTAATAGAGCCACTAGTAGGGCTTTTATATACAGAAAGCAGAGCCTGAGCCAAAAATGTGAAGCAGTCCTCTGGTCTGCGTGCATTGGTTTAACCTACTCTTTGCTTCCTTGCAGCGGGAGGAGCAATGCAGCCAGTGACAAGGAGTCCTCTCTGTTCTGTTTTCTTTTCTTTCTACTAATTACTCAAGACTCAGTAACTGACCACATTTCTTGCAACTTCTCAGAAACTTTAGTCTGTTATAGTCAAATTAAAGGGCATAACAAGACTCTGTTAAACCTCAACACTTCATAATGCTTTAAATATTTATCAGTTTTGTTCTTTATCTGAGGTGTTTTATTTTCTCTGTCTCTCTGTTACGAAGTAGGGAGGACCAAATTCTTATTCAGACCTATTTTTAAATTTATGGTCCATTTCTCTTCATGTCTAGCTGTCACTCTACTTTTGGCCACCTCTGTTTAGCATGGGTGGATAGCAGCGAGGCTGCACCGATGAGCATAGAGCTGGGAGTTAAGGATTCAACATAGAATGACTCTCCTGTTCTGAAAGCGGTTCTTAGATGTGAGCCATCTGAAGGCGTAATAAAGAGAAAGCAATGTTGTGTGAAGCTGCATATTTTTAACTACCCCAAATTACATTTTATATCATGACCAAATACAGACATGGCTTTGCACAAACGCAGATATATCAAATTGAAGAAAATGAAGCTGTGAGTATAGCTCAGTACTCGAGTGTTAGTGGCCACAAGGCCCTGTGTTTAGTCCCCATCGCCAAGAAAACAAATATAAACATTCTTTGAAAAAGAAATTTGCCATAACCTTTTCTAATTTTGCAGTATGTAGTATATTACAGCTGTATCTATCTATCTATCTATCTATCTATCTATCTATCTATCTATCTATCTATCTATCTATCTAATCTATCTAATCTATCTAATGCCATCTGAGATGGCATTTCTCTATATATCCCTGGCTGTTCTAGAACCAGCTTTGTAAACTAGGCTGGTCTCGAACTCAGAGAGATCCACCTGCCTCTGCCTCCTGAGTATGGGATTAAAGACATGTGCCACCGTGCCCAGCATATTACAATATTTTTTATTGCACACTATTCTCTTTCTTAAAATGCTGATTATGACCTATTACATTGAATTTTTTTTTTATGACCCATTGAGTTAGAGCCAGAGTTTCAGAGTACTTTGGTAGCATAGAATGTCCAAATATATGATTTTTCTAACAACCTTTAAAGTAGGAAGGCTTATATTAATCCTTTCAAAATGCAGCTGAATGCATTTGAAAAATAAGAAGTTATACAGAATAACTGGACGCAGAGAAGGGTTTGTACATGGAAAAAAATAGACCATCGTGAATATAATAAGACCCTGACTACTGCAAGAGAGGAAGAGGGTACCTAGGATCAAAGAAGTTACCTGTGTGAAAGAGCATAGGGCAATTCCTAGTACTTAGTTGAAGGTCACTAAGTGTTCACTCATTTACGCCACACACATTCACAATCTTATTAGTATGCTATAAAACTGCAGCAAGGCAGGTTGTCCCCAAAATTGGTTGTGGGGGTGGACTGGATAAATGTCTCAGCAGTTAAGAGCACTTCCTGTGCTTGCAGGGGGCCTGCACCGTAGGTGGTTTCCAGCACCCATGGGGTGACTTACAACCATCAGAAAACCAGTTCTAGAGGATTGAGCTCCCCCTTCTGGCAATACACACAGTACATGCATACATACAGGCAAAACGCTCATACATAAAATTAAAATGAACAAATCTTTTGTTAAAGTAGTTGTCTTTGTTTTAACGTAACATTCAGAGCTTGATTGGAGAACACTCACTTTCCTGATACTACTCCCCTCACCTTAATGCTGTTGGTACCAACAGCAGCAGGACTAGCAGTAGCAGTGATGGTCGCAGTTAACACTGCCTTCCTGTAATGTGTCACGGAACTCTAAATGCTTTCAGTGTGCTTGGCCGTCAGATGACCTCACGAGCTTAGTGTTCTTATGTCTGAAGGAGATTGAGAAGATTACGGTTTTTCTCTGGAAGTTGGATCCTGTACTTTCAGATGCGATCTCTAGGGTTTCAGGAGTGGATTCCCATTCTTCTGCTCAACAGTAAGGGCTGGCAACCAGGAAAGACTTGAGGATTCTCTCCTACAGGTTGTTTAAAGGTGAAACTTATTATCAAAGGTTTATTTACCTAATAGAAGATCTGGGTTACAAAAAAAAATCCATCTCTTATCTGTTGGTCTACAGAGAATGAGCAAAGCTGAGTGAAAGGGAATAGAAGCAGAAGAGGGCAGGACTGAGTGCAGTCTGGAGGGAATCACTGAGAACGGAGTAGAGGGTGAAGAAGAGAGGTGATCAGTCTAGACTCAAGCACTAAGACCAGGAGCCGCGACCAGAGACATTTCCCCATTAGCTGTATTTTTAAGTGATACCACTTAAACTGAAAATACTTCTAAATTTTATATGTATTTCCCTTAAGGAAAATATAGTGACAACTCCATACACATTGGAGGCACTAATTCAATCTGTACTCTATTTATGTATTATATTTTATTACTGAGATACTGAATCAAGATTGTAAAATGGCATAAAATTAAAATGTTTTGTTAAGTTTAAGTGGCCATAAGTTAAATTGAATTGTCATTGACTAGATCTAGTAGCCAGATGACATCTTGCTATTTTTATTTTTATACCTAGGAAGGTTTCCCTATAAACCATTTAGTAGCAGAACAAAGCTTTCCAAATGCTGAGTTAAAACATATGGAGATACTGAAGATACTTGGATGGGGCACGAATGTTTTCCCACCATAAATTGTGTTCAACAAGGGAAGGATATCTTAGACAGTTCACTGAACCTCTAGTTTGAAATTATAGCAAAAAAAAGCTACAGAAAAATATGTGATATGTATTTTGTTAAAGATTTCAAAAAATTTATTTTATATATGAATGACTGATATGCTTTCATATATGTCTCTGCATTCTGTGCATTGTGGTGCCCCTGGATGCCAGAAGAGGGTGTCAGATCTACTGAGATTACAGACAGTTGTGAGCAGCCATGTGGGTGCTAGGAATTAAACTCCACTTCTCTGGAAGGGCAGCCATAGCTCTTAACCATTGAGCCATCTCTCTAGCCACTATAATTATTGTTCTTGTGTGTGTGTGTGTATTGATAAATTAAGAATAATTTTACACCAGGCAGTGGTGGCACATGACTTTAATCCCAGCACTTGGGAGGCAGAGGGATGCGGATCTCTGAGCTCAAGTCCAGTCTGGTCTACAAATCAAGTTCCAGGATAGCTAGAGCTATTATACAGAGAAACCAGTTTAAAAACAACCCCCCAAAATCTAAAATCAAAATCAAACAAAGAATAATTTTACTTCACAAAATATAAGCCCAAAGTTTTCTGTTGTATTCCCATATCTGCCTTCTTAGAAAGTGCGCCTCTTGTACCAGGCAGACAGTCCCTGATTTAGATGGTTCAAATTAGAATTCTTCTGATTCTTTCACTGTGCGAGTACAATACACACTCAGTAGAAGCTGTGCTTACAGGTGTGTGCAGAGGGCTGGCATGGGTGCTATGCAGCATGGTGCTTTCCCTTGATTTGGGCAGTAGAGAGCTCAGCTCCCGACCACTGTGTCTAACCTGTGCTGTGCACTGCAGTGTGCCATTAGGCTGTCATTTGGGTAGGGTAGGTATGTGACTGCTGTTTTGGCTTAAGAGTATATTACAATCAAGTTTGATACTGATTGGTAGTTACTGTGGATTTTCCCATTGACGAAGACCAGGTGCTTCTGTTACATCCAACAGGAAAGTATATTCCAATATTCTGAAAACTCGGTGTCACAAAATAATGGACAGGTTATTTGTGCTTCTCAAACTAATGTCTGTTTTTACCGTATACTGTCATCTCCAACCCCCTTTGATGACATTTGGGGTGAGTGTTGACAGGGAAGGTTTAAGCAAGAGAAAATGATAGACCTTAGGTTTATTTGTTTTCCTTTACTTTTATTTTATAGGTATAGGTGTTTTGCCTGCATTATGTCTGTGTGCCACAGGTATGGAGTTACAGACAATTAATTGTGATCCACCGTGCAGGTTCTGGGAATTGAACCCAGCTCCTCTGTAAGAGCAGCCTTAAGTGCTCTTAAGTGCTGAGCCATCTTTCCAACTCATATTTTATTCATTTTTGTAGTCATTAAGAAGTTAGTTTAGAAGCCAGGGATGGTGGTAATCCCAACACCTAGTGGGAAAAGCAGGCTGATCTCTATGAGTTCACAGTCAGCCTAGTCTACGAAGTTCCAGGCCAGCCAGCTAAGACAATAAACAAGAAGAGCATGCCTTTTTTCTCTTTCTTTTTTTTTTCTCTTTTTCTTTTTATCTGAGGCAGTGTTTCTCAATAGCCCTGGCTGTCCTTGAACTTATAGAGATCCACCTGCCTCTCTGCCTCCCGAATGCTGGGATTAAATGCATGTGCCACCACTGCCCGGCAGGACCCTGTCCTTTTTGAGGAAATTGAGGTAAGAAACAGATACTGAACAACAGCTTTTGAGTGAGGCCAATCCTAAGTAAGAGTTGGTAAGAGGCCAAGCAAGTATGTAGAGTGGAATTGAAGACCAGGGTGGACTGAAAGGCATGGGAAGGGCATAGGAGACATGAGGCACAACCCCTGGTAAGTGTGTGGAAGAGAGGAGGGAAGGCTTCAGGAGGGACTGGAGCTCCAGGGCACCTGTTAATATGAGGTTGTCTGTGTGAGGTAAAGGGGGAAAGGAATGACTCAATACATTGCAAAATCCCCAACTGCATCTACAACTTGGTAACTTAGTAACTAAGTGAATTAAGTAACTAATTGCTGGGGTTTATATTCATGCCTGTTACCCTTTTCCTTAGAATCTGACTGAAAATACTCAGGGTTTTTAGCCTTGGGCTAGGTTTTTTCCCCAGACTCACATTGTTGGTTTTCCACTGTGGTTCTTTCCTCCTCAGCTTCACCCGCCTCATTCGTTTTGCATGTGTTTGTGTGTGTGAGAGAGAGTGAGTGTAGTGTGTATGCACCCTTCTTTAAGTATAGGCTTCGGAAACATAAAGAGCCATTATGCAAATGTCCTCAGAGATTCAAACAAAACCATGATAGATTGGTTGGAGTCAATGCCTTTGAAGTCAAGTAGATCTAGGTTTCTTATGTGTAAAATCTTTCTGGATCTATGACAGTAGGCAAGTATTTAACAGCTTGTTTTATTGAAGCAGGGTCTAGTGTAGCCCTGGCTAGCCGCAAACTCACTATGTAGCTGAGGTGGCTTCCTTCCACGTCTTCTGGGAGTAATGTGTTTCCCACTACACTAGGCTTGACTCCTTTCAAAGACTTAGTTTTTCACATCTGTAAAATGAGACTAGCATAGTAGTTGCAGAAATAGATAAAATAATAATGTAAAGTGCTCATGCACTCTTCTGTATCAAGAGAATATTCTTTTACATTTGCAGTGAAATGCTCTAGTACGTGAGCTGTACCACTTCCTTTTTATATATTGACACGGGGAATTTAAAGTAGCTATCTGAGAAACAGTGGCCTGATTATTAATCTCCAGAACTTGCTAATCAGGAATCAAGGGTACACTCTGTTTGTAAAACACAATTTCATCATCATGATCACCATCAGAGAACTGGGGAATCCTCCACAAAAGAGGCATCTTTAGACTTCATGTTCTACAAAGGGACACTGGCATCAGAGGTCAAGTCATGGTTAGAAGTGTTGACAGATTTATACAACCGACTTAGATCAGGGCGAGCACAAGGACCAAGAAAGTGAAAATGAGACTCAGAGTGTGCACACCTAAGTAAAGCAGAGTCCCAGTCCACAAGCGAGGCAGCAAAGCATTCAAATAAATTCTTAAACTTTTTACCAACAGTTTCAGTAAAAACTCTGCTTTCCTTTAATCGGCTGCTAACTTAACACAGTAAAACTCCAAGGAAAGTTTAGATGAGTCTTCAGAGATGGATAACAGTTCATATCTACCAGGAGTCTTGTTTGTAATATAGTGATTAAACCTGCCTTATTGAGTCTTAATACATAATTGGGTTTCCATCACATTATGAGTCTCTTTCTAATGGCAGTCAGGGACAGGATGTCAAAGCCTGGGCCCAGTGATGGCTGCTGCTGCTCGTTATGTAGTGATTCACTCTGTTTGTGTTTGTTTTAGTTTACTGTTTCCCTGAATGTTTAATTTACTCACCTCTGGAGAAGCTATTGAATTTCCTTGTTGTGTTCATTTGGTTTTAAAGAATGCATATATATTTCCTTTAAGTACCTTGTAAAGAAATTGTAACTAAAGAGAATTACTGTGATCATAAACACATAATCATGAAAGCAAAAAATATTTGACTGATTTCTGATCCAGAACTTATTGTATAGGACAAGCTGACCTTAAACTCAGAATTGTCATCCTACCTCAGTCTCTCAAGAGTTGGGATCATAGTCTTGAGCCACCAAACCTAGCTATTTTCATTTTATTAGGTAAGGCGAGTCTAAAACCTGTTGTAGACTCTTAGTTAAAGATGTTTTCCATTCATTTATTATGTGGGATATTTGTTTAATGATGCAAAGGTGTGTTACATTTCTTTCTTGTTGCATTTGTTTGACTCTGTGTCACTTTGCCTGTCTAAAACACCTGATGGGTCTAATAAAGAGCTGAATGGCCAATAGCTAGGCAGGAGAGAGAAATAGGCAGGCCTGGCATGCAAAGAATAAATAGGAGGAAGAAGGTAGAAGAAAGGAGGAGTGAGAAAAAGGAGGAGAAGAAGATGCCAGGGGTCAGCCACCCAGCCAGACATGGAATAAGAAGGAAAGAAAAGATATACAGTAATAGAGAAAGGTAAAGGCCCAGAGGCGAAAGGTAGGCAAGATAAAATGAGTTAAGAAAAGCTAACTATAATAAGCCAAGCTAAGGCTGGGCATTTATAAGTAATAATAAGTGTCTGTGTGATTATTTGGGAGCTGAGTGGTGGGCCCTTAAAGAATAGAGCAAAGAGTAAAAACAACCACCACCAAAAACCTTTTAAAATACCTATTCTATTTATTTCTTTTTAATATTTTTTATTCTTTGAAAGTTTAATATATTTATATTGTGTATTTTGAGGACATCTAGCCACCACTACCTCCTTCCAGTTCTCCCTAGTGCTTCCCACTCAACCTTCCTTCCAGATTAATGTTCTCTTTTTCATCTTTATTTTTATTTTTTTATATTTTTTATTATTTATTTATTAAGGATTTCTGCCTCCTCCCCGCCACCGCCTCCCATTTCCCTCCCCCTCCCCCAATCAAGTCCCCCTCCCTCATCTGCTCGAAGAGCAATCAGGGTTCCCTGCCCTGTGGGAAGCCCAAGGACCGCCCACCTCTATCCAGGTCTAGTAAGGTGAGCATCCAAACTGCCTAGTCTCCCCCAAAGCCAGTACGTGCAGTAGGATAAAAAACCCACTGCCAGCCGGGCGATGGTGGCGCACGCCTTTAATCCCAGCACTCGGGAGGCAGAGGCAGGCGGATCTCTGTGAGTTCGAGACCAGCCTGGTCTACAGAGCTAGTTCCAGGACAGGCTCCAAAGCCACAGAGAAACCCTGTCTCGAAAAAAAACCAAACCAAACCAAAACAAAACAAAAAAAACCCCACAAAACCCACTGCCATTGTTCTTGAGTTCTCAGTAGTCCTCATTGTCCGCTATGTTCAGCAAGTCCGGATTTATCCCATGCTTTTTCAGACCCAGGCCAGCTGGCCTTGGTGAGTTCCCGATAGAACATCCCCATTGTCTCAGTGTGTGGGTGCACCCCTTGCGGTCCTGAGTTCCTTGCTTGTGCTCTCTCTCCTGCTCCTGATTTGGACCTTGAGATTTCTGTCCGGTGCTCCAATGTGGGTCTCTGTCTCTGTCTCCTTTCATCGCCTGATGAAGGTTAATATTCAGGAGGATGCCTATGTGTTTGTCTTTGGATTCACCTTCTTATTTAGCTTCTCTAGGAACATGAATAATAAGCTCAATGTCCTTTATTTATGGCTAGAAACCAAATATGAGTGAGTACATCCCATGTTCCTCTTTTTGGGTCTGGCTTACCTCACTCAGGATAGTGTTTTCTATTTCCATCCATTTGTATGCAAAATTCAAGAAGTCCTTGTTTTTTACTGCTGAGTAATACTCTAATATGTATATATTCCATACTTTCTTCATCCATTCTTCCGTTGAAAGACATCTAGGTTGTTTCCAGGTTCTGGCTATTACAAACAATGCTGCTATGAACATAGTTGAGCATATACTTTTGTTGTATGATAGGGCCTCTCTTGGGTATATTCCCAAGAGTGGTATTGCTGGATCCAGGGGTAGGTTGATCCCGAATTTCCTGAGAAACCGAAACACTGCTTTCCAGAGTGGTTGCACAAGTTTGCATTCCCACCAGCAATGGGTGAGTGTACCCCTTTCTCCACAACCTCTCCAGCAAAGCTTTATTTTTAAATTATATATTTTATTTTTGAGATTATAATGCAATTACATCATTTTCCCCTTCCTCCCTCCAAACTCTCCCATATACCCTTCCTTGATCTCTTTGAAATTCATGGCCTCTTTTTTAATAATTGCTGTTACATGCATGTATATCTGTATCTATATTCCTATATATAACCTGCTTAGTCTATATAATATCACTTGTGTGCTTTTTTCAGTGCTGACCCTTTAGTATTAGATAACCAATCAGTGTGCTCTTCCTGGGGAAGACTATTTCTTTTCCTCAGCATTCCTTAGTTGCCTGTAGTTCTTTGTGTAGGGTTGTGGCCTCATGGAATTTTCCCCATCAACATTGGCGTGTCTGTTTTCCTTGTTCAGGTCACATTAGACACTCATGTTGATGAGATTTCGTGTGTGTAGCTTTGAACATTTCTAGGTGTCACAGTCTCATAGCAACATCCTTGATCTTCGGGCTTTCACTGTCTTTCTGCCTCTCTCTCTCAGCAATCCCCGAGCTATAGGTGTAGGTGTTGTGTTGTGGATGTACTGTTGGAATTGGGTGCATTTTGACGAGTTGTGGGTTTTTGTAACATTTTATTGCAAAGAGAAGTTCCTTGATGAGGGTGAGAACTACACTTATACTTAGGAAGAATACAAATCAGTAGTCTCTCTCTCTCTCTCTCTCTCTCTCTCTCTCTCTCTCTCTCTCTCTCTCTCTCTCTCTCTCTCAGAATATATGTATCTAAGGAAATGAAGGGCCTCTACAGTGAAAACTTCCTTTCATTGCCAATGCCATTTCTGGCAGTTCTTGTTGCTGTCACTGTATTTTATTGGTAGTTCTGTAGACACATCTTGCTCTTTCTGATGTGGTATTCACTAGCTCTGGTAAATAGACCATATTGTATGTTTTTTTTTTCATTGAGAGAGTGATGGAGTTAAAAATAATCACAGTAATAATTTTAAAAGGACATGCTGACATTTAGATCTAAAGACTTTCCCTCTAGGCTAAAAAGTTATGAAAGTAGGTCACACTTTGGTTTAAACTCTGAACAGATACTTGCCTTCTGTGCTAACTTACCTTTTGATCTTAAAGCAGTGCTTATTCTTGACTCCAGTAAGCTGGAAATTGTCCCTTCAAATTTAGAAATAGTCTATGCAATGACAAAATCACCAGCCATGTAAAAGAGAAAGTTAAAGAAGCAAATTTGGCACTTTACTCTTTATTGCCTTAAAAACAACCAGAACTTTTCCTCAGTGATCCTAGCTAGAAATATAAGATAGATATAAAGTACAGAAGTTGATACTGATCACAAGAAAATTGAGATATAGGTAATACCCTTAAGTTTCTCTTTAGGAATACTTTTCTGGATCAGAGCATGGTGGAGGTAAAGACGGAGGCTGCATACTTAACATGCATGTTCTACCGAGCTTGTATAGCTCTTCTAGTGTTCTGCTCATGACAAGCACACTGCTGTTGCATCTCTGGAATTACTTTTGCTCTCAGTACTTCTACTATTATTACTGCTACTGACCTTTAAGAAGTGTGACCTTCAGTTCTCTTTTTCATTCCTTGGGTGCATTGTATACTTTCTTGTACGTAGAATTTCTCTTTCATGTCCTTCTACCCCATGCAGTCTAGTCCTATTAGGTATGCATAAGCATTCTCTGCAGTAGTTTTGATAACTAAGCACTTACTTTATGTATTGGTCACGGGTATCTTGTAGTAGCAACTATTTGTTTTAAGAGCAACTGAGTGGCTGGAGGTGGTTCATTTTAGTTTGTTTCTTATCCACTGTTAACACTGGCCAACCCCAGGTACCCTGATTGTTCTTGTTCTTTATAGTTCTATATTTTCCTCCCAATTTTCTTTTCTACACCATCTTTTATGTAATAATAAATTCATCAAGTTTATTTTTTTCTATTTTTCTTTTGTTAAAAAATATTTTTTCATATAATATATTCTAATTACAGTTTCTCCTTCTCCAGCTTCTTCAAGAGTCTCTATACCTACTCTCCCATCCAAACCCATACCCTTTCTTTCATTAGAAAACAGTCATAAAAAGAATAATAATAAAATCAGATAAAACAAAACCAAACAAATCAGAGTAGAACAAAATGAACGAACAAACAGAAGAAAAGGCCAAATAAAAAGCATAAGAAACACAAAAAGATGCAGAATGCTGTTAGGAGTCATGTTATTGTGCTCATTTAACAGAACAGTAGCATTTGGTTTTCCCCTAGGTGCCAGGCATATCTAGTCTCAGGTTCTTGGCCACCTGGGCAGTGTTAAAAACGAATTCTATCTCATGGAGTAGGTCTTAAATTCAGTCACAAAAACCATCCAGTCTTCTCATTAGATACGAAAAGTCTTTGACGAAATCTAACATCCCTTCAGGATGAGCATCCTGGAGAGACTAGGGATACAAGTGATGTATCAAGTGGTTTCCACAAACCCACAGCCAACCTCAAGACAAAGTTATCCACTGTCTTCGTACTTATTTAATATAGTACTTGAAGTCTTAGCTAGAGAAATAAGACAATAAAGGAGATTAAGGGGATACAAATAGGAAGGGAAGAAATCAAAGTATCTTTATTTTCAAATGATAAGATTGTATGGCCCGAAAAATTTCACGAGGAAACTCCTACACTTTCAACAAAGTAGGAGGTTACAAAATTAATATACAAAAATCAGTAACTTTCCTATATACAAATGACAAATGGACTGAGAGAAAACAATTAGGGAAACAATACCCTTTGCAATAGCCTAATTATTTTTATCTATCCAACAATCGTCCTATCTATCTACCTACCTACCTACCTACCTACCTACCTACCTACCTACCTACCTATCACCATCGGGTAACTGTAACCAAGTGAAACACTTATATGAAAAACTTTAAGACATTAAAGGAAGAAATTGAAGAAGATACCAGAAGAGGGAAAGCTCTCATACTCACAGATTGGAAGGATTAACATAATTAAAAGCTACCCTGTTAAAAACAATCAATAGATTCAATGCAGTTCCCGTCAAAATTAAAACATAGTTCTTCACATATCTTGAAAGAACAATTTTCAGCTTTAAATGGAAACAAAAAAACCCCAGGATATCTAGAATAGTCCCAAATAATAAAAGAACTTATGGAGGTATCACCATCCCTGATCTCAAATTGTACTATAAAGCTATAGTAATAAAAACAGCATGGTATTGGTACAGAAACAGGCGTGTTGACCAATGGATTGAATTGAAGACCCAGAAATGAGACCACACACCTATAGGCACCTTATTTGATAAATTCACCAAATTTAATAAGAATTTTTGTTACTTGTATACTGTGATCTCAACTAAGAAAAAAATATGGGGACATCCACATATCTAAGGGGTCCTACTTAAAAGTGACTAGAAAAGAACATTTCTAGTATTATATCGTACAGATGAAAGATATTCTAGATACACAGGACAACCAGGAGATTGGGAAGTATAATTAGAATCAGAAAAGAACCTGTTGGAGGCACAACATCCAGGAGCATGCAGTGGGCATGTGCTGTATAGCGATTGACAAAGTGTAGACAGCGAGAAAGTTGTCTTTGTCCTGTTTATAAGGAACAGAAAGGAAGTAATAGGTGTGGCATTGGGAGAAGAGCTTCAGTAAATAGAGAGTTTTAATTTACTTTTATTGATCATTTCTTTATTGCTAGCTTAATTTTATCAAGTGTTCATTAATAGATAAAATGATTCAACATCCTTAATTAAACTAATATTTACTAGACAATAACTATTGTTAGGTCCATTGATTCTTAAGCTTGTGATACTAGTAAAACTGAAAGTAATTCAGAACTGACTGAAATATTATTTTCATTGGGAATGGTTGTTTTGGTGAGCATTCAATAAGTAGGCTATATAGTGTACAAATACTTACATATCAATGTTTATAGTTGAACTGTTAGTGCTAGCCAGGGAATAGAGCCAGCCTCGTGTTCATCAACCAATGAACAGATAAAGCAACTGTAGTGCATATGTGTTGTAGGGGGGCTGCTTGTTGATTCCTAGTCGCCTCGCAGCTCAGAAATAATCACACAGAAACTATATTATTTGCAATACTGTTTGACCAATAGCTTAAGCATATTTATGGCTAACTCTTACATCTTAATTTAACCCATCTCCATTAATCTGTGCATCACCACAAGGCCGTGGCCTACCAGCAAAGTTTCAGAGTGTCTGTCTTGAGTGGAGGCTCCATGGCTTCTCTCTGACTCCACCTTTCTTTCTCCCAGCATTCAGTTTAGTTTTCCCTGCTTAGCTCTGTTCTCCCCTATCAGGCCAAGGAAGTTTCTTTATTAACCAATGGTATTCACAGCATACAGAGGGGAATCCCATATCACATATGCACAATGGAAATTGTTTAGCAGTTAGAAAAATGAAATGACTGCATCTAGAGCTTGTTTTAAAATAAGACAGGCTCAGAAAGACAAATGAGGTATGGCTTCTTTTCTGATGTAAAGTATGTGTGTTTTTATATATGTTTGTAGATCTTTAGGAGTGTGGGAGCTAGAGTAACAGAATACGTGTAACAGGAAAACATGAGGAGACTTAGTAGGGGACTAAGGGAAATGGCTTGAGCGGGAGGTGTTTGGGACAGAGAGTGGAGGAGGGAACAAGTGAGAACAAAGTATAATGGCACATAGATATAAAAATGCCAAAATGAAGCCTATTACTATTGATACTAACCTAAAAATTAATAATTGTCATGCTTCAATTTTTATGACTTCCTTTGGTATTTGGGGAAACAGTTGTTTGGTTTTTATCCTTGCCACAGTGAAAAGAAAGAATGAGAACCAATTCCCATCTCAGTATTTTTAATGGGAAGGTGAAGCCTCGTGTCAGCAGTGGTTGCCTTTAAGTGGTTTCAGAGAAAGTAGTGAAACAGGTGAGGCCTTTCCAGCTGTGTCCTATATGGCGTGTGACCCTCGTGACACTGTGCAGACGGTAACCAGACACACCCACTGAAAGGCTGACTGCCCAGACTATAATTCTCACGGGGTCTAAAAACACAGTCAATGCTTTTTTTAGGTGGCTTATAACTCATAAAAGAGAAACAACAGCTCGGTTTTAGATAATCTGCTGGCATTTGCAACTCCACTAATCTTTGCCTCGTAGTAAAGACATTTAACCACAACTGACATCTATTTACAAGAATTATTGCCAATTAGAGTGAGTTTAACGCTGAAGTTCTGTTAGGCCATTCTGGCTCGTTAGTGCACCCCTTCTAGCCCTCTCTGTCCTGCATCTGCTGTGGTGCTCACGTGCACGTAGAGACTATGTGACAGGAAGCTCTGAACCTCATTTTTTTTCACGAAAGGATGTTATATTTTAGCTCCAAGTTCCCTCCTGAAAGTCAGCATCGTGGCCAATCTTGAAACTTGGTTCTAGTTGGTCTGTCCTTGTTAGTGGAGTCCTACAGCTTCAGTTTTCCTTATGTGCCCCTGCAGTTTTAAAGGAGGGGCTCTTTAAGTTTTATTCTTTACAACTTAACCAGAGTGTGGCTTGATTGTTACCTTTATAAGAACTTAGTGCTGATCTACTGGGAGCTCACCAAGGCCAGCTGGACTGTGACTGAAAAAGCATGGGTTAAAACTGGACTCTCTGAACATAGCGAACAATGAGGGCTGATGAGAAGCCAAGGACAATGGCACCGGGTTTTGATCCTACGCAATGTGCTGGCTTTGTGGGAGCCTAGCCAGTTTGGATGTTCACCTTCCTAGATATGGACGGAGGGGGGAGGACCTAGGACTTACCACAGGGCAGGGAACCCTGACTGCTCTTTGGACTGGAGAGGGAGGGGGAGAGGAGTGGGGGAAGGGGGAGGAGGGGGGGAGGAGGGGGAGAAGGGTGGGAGGAGGGGGAGGGAAATGGGAGGCTGGGAGGAGGTGGAAACTTGTTTTTTTTTTCTTCCTTTTCTCAATAAAAAAAATAAAAAAAAAAGAACTTAGTAAATGGAATTTGACATTTGGGAATAAAAGTACTAATAATACCTCCCTGGAGATTCTGGTATGGGTAATTCATAGATGGAAATCTTAAATGTCTTTACTAGAAACAGTTGTGTTTTTTTTTTTGGTTTGTTTGTATGTTTGTTTTTTTTGAGACAGAATTTCCCTGTGTAGCCCTCGTTGTCCTGGAATTTGCTTTGTAGACCAGGCTGTCCTCGAACTCACAGAAATCCATCTGCCTCTTCCTCCAAGTACTGGGATTAAAGGCATGTGCCACCACACCTAGCCATAGAAACAATTTTATATTCATAAATACAACTTCTTAGTCTGTATGCTACCTGTATGTATAAATAAAAATATTTTAAACAATAATTTTAAATGTTATCACACCTAGACTTGGATTCCTAATTAGTATAGAAGCCAGAAATCTTAAGTTTGTGATTTAAACACTCTCCCTCTTCCTGCATTAACTGGCTTGATCTTGTACTGGTCTTGTGTACGTAACCAACCACAGCTTCTGTGAGTTCATGGAAGGCCTCCCAAGAACTAACCCCTAGTAAAACTATTTTTGGCTGCAGGGGGAGAAAGAGTCATTTTTCCTGTGGGTGGTTGGGTGGGGTCTGGTAGTTTCCCCATGCCACAGTGGACGACCCCACTCTATGTGCATATGGCTAGCACCATTTGTATTCAGTAGGTTAAAATAAATGAATAAATAAATGGAGGACATGAAATCAGGAGAGAGATGTGATAGGGAATGTTGTGGGCATTGGAGGGAGTAGTGAGGGGTAGGTATGGTTAAGAATTGTTGTACACATGTATAAAATTTTAAAAGAGTGAATAAATTAAAATTATGTTGCGGGAGGTCCTCCCACTCCTCCAGCCTATCGCCGCTGAGATACCAGCCCCTTGGGGCGTGGTCTCTCTCCCTTTAAAAAAGCGGCCACTTCCCTCTCCTCGCTCTCTTCACTTCCTGCTCCGCTGGCGACTAGACTCCTGGTCGCGTAGAGGGCTGTTGCCTGGGACAGTGATCTGTAAGTTTTTCCCCTTTAAATAAATATCACCCTATTAATCATAATCCCAAATTGGTGTGGCATTGTTTGTGACTTACGCCTTCATTTGGCACCCAACGTTTGGTTTTAGAACCTCTCACGGCTCGCAGCCGCGAGTTCGGCTTGGCAGCCGGAAGTTCGGCTTGGCGGCCGCAAGTTCGGCTTGGCGGCCGCAAGTTCGGCTTGGCAGGAGCCCTTGCTTCCTCAGCCGCTGCCTGTGCCTTGCAGCGGCGGCCTTGGCCTCCCATGGTTTGCTCTTTTCTGAGTTGTTTTTAAATCTCCCTTGCAAGCACAGCTCTTAAAGTGGCGCGAACCAGAGCACGCGGTTGCTGAAAGCTGCAACCCCTCAGGGTGACTCTGTCACGTGGAGGCATAAGCAGCTTCCAGATTGCTCTTCTCTACCCCTGGATTCTGGGTTTCTGGTTCCATCTCTGGGGTTGATTTAATTACATTTACTTTGTTGAGAGACTTGCGTTTTCCAGTTTTTAACATCTACTAAGGCACTGAAACAGGACCATGTTTTCATCGCGATTCTGCAACAGCGCCACCTGCTGGACAATAGGTAATATGGCAATTTTGGTTTCTAACGCAAATTTTACTGCTTTGTTTTCACTAATACAATGGATTAGTAATTTTGTATTTACTAATACAATGAATTACATCATACAAGGTCTATATGATTATGGGAATACCTTAATTTGCTTGTTACTAGGCTTCAGTTTTCTTTTCCATATTCTATCATTAAGGAAGAATATGGCACTCCTAAGAATGATAGAATCTTTACGAACTAATAATGAACAACTAATTGACAGGATTAAAATTATTGAAAATCAGAGGTTATCTGAACAAGTGGATACTATGACAGACAAAATTGATTCCATATCCAAGGGTATTAGAAAGTTACCTGAAAGGGTTCAGGCTATTGAATTTGACCTTCAGAGTTTATCACAAAGTTTTGATAAGGTAACAGACAGAATGTACCTCCAAGATGGGAATCTACATGATATACAAGAAAAGTCTAAGGAGGACATGTTATCTTTGAAGGAAAAAATTAAAGCTTTGGAATCACAGGTGCAGAATGGGGACCAAAAAATTGATACCTCAGTGAAATCACTGGAAATATATACAGGTCAAGAGATTCAGGATTTAAGAGAGACAATGATAAAAAGATTTGAAAAGATTGGAGAAATTATTGCAGCTGGTGAACAGAGTAAGGAGGCACAAGGACAGGATACAATGCCTCCACCAGCTATTAGAACTGGCTTACCCAGGGTTCTAGCGACATACCCTATACTTGATTCTGACAAAGCGTCAACTTCTAAAGGCTCAAAGGGAGTCAGAGAAGCTAGATGGACACCAATAGCAATGAATGATCTGAAAGAAATTAAGCAAGCTGTTGTTAATTTTGGCTTGCACAATGCATATGTAAAGGAAATGATAAAGACTTGGGCTTCTAATGCTAGAGCTATCCCCCATGATTTCCATCAGTTAGTGTCTGCAGTTTTAGATAAGGGACCTTCCTTGATGTTTGGAATTTATTTCAGAGAAGAATCCAAACATATGGAACAGCAAGGAAGAGCAAAAGGTATTGAGGTTTCCCAAGATCAAATTCTTGGTGCAGGAGAATATGCTGATCCACAGGTCCAAGCTCTTTATGATGATGAAGTACTGTGTCTATGTCACCAAGCAGCTTTAAATGCTTTGAATAGGATACAAGATCCAGCAAAAAGGGTTGAATCATATACCAGAATTAGGCAGGGACAGAGAGAACCCTTTATTGACTTTTTGCAAAGATTGATTAAGGCTCTGGACATAGGGGTAACAGACCCAGAATCTAGACGAATACTTCTTGAATCTCTAGCTTTTGAGAATGCAAACATAGAATGCAAAAAGATAATTGGGCCTTTAAAGTCTAGATCAGCACCTATGGATGAATGGATTCAGCATACGATGAATGTTGAGACGTTTAGCTATAATGATGAATCTTGGGTAGGAGAAGTGATTTCCAAAGCAATGAGGAGACATCAAACTGCCAGGTGTTTTAATTGTGGTAAATTAGGACATTTACAAAGGGATTGCAGGCAAAGAATTTCTAGGAATAATAACTCTTCTGGGAATGACAAAAATAGGAGACCTCGGCCTTCAGGTATATGTAGGAGATGTGGTAAAGGCAGGCATTGGTCCAACGAATGTAGGTCAACAACAGATAGACGGGGCAATCCGATATCATCGGGAAACTCCATGGGGGGCCTCTCGCAGGCCCCCAAGCCAACAGTGGCCCAGTCATTCCCTGTCACAGTGGAGAACGTGCCTCACCAAGAAAATTAAAAGCTCCAATTTCTGCTGTAAAAAGTAATATTGGTCTAAATGATGAATTACATGTGGAGGATGAGTCAAAAAACCCAGTAGGACAGAGTAAACGTATATTTTGGCAGACTTCTATTAATGATCAAAGACCAAAGCTAAGAGTCTGTATAAATGGCACTTTTATTGAAGGCTTATTAGACACAGGTGCGGATGTAAGTATCATTACCCCAGAATCTTGGCATCCGAATTGGCCTCTTCAAGAGGTAGATGTTCAGTTCCTAGGAATTGGAACCCTATCTCGTGTAAAACAAAGCACAAGATGGGTTGAATGCATAGGGCCCGAAGGGCAAATAGGAAGACTAAGGCCATATATAGCCAATATTGCCATAAATTTATGGGGCCGTGACCTGCTACAGCAATGGAATACCCATATTAACATTCCTGTATTTCCAGGAATTCATAATTCGGGGAAGGATATGATGAGGTATTATGGAAAAAGGTCACCAGCCATTCAGGCTGTACAAGAACATACAGCAAATACCAAACCTTTAGAGGTACCAACAGCCCTACCTTTAAAATGGCTAACTGAGAAGCCAATATGGATCAAACAGTGGCCTCTAGCTGAAGATAAACTACAGGCATTGGAACAACTGGTGCAAGAGCAACTAGATGCTCACCATATTGAAGAATCAACCAGCCCTTGGAATTCTCCTGTGTTTGTTGTAAAAAAGAAATCTGGTAAATGGAGAATGGTGACAGATCTAAGAGCTGTCAACAAAGTAATTCAACCTATGGGCCCACTACAGTCTGGAATTCCTTTGCCTTCTCTGTTACCAAAAGGATGGCCTCTTATAGTTATTGATTTGAAAGATTGTTTTTTCACTATACCGTTACAAGAAAAGGATAGAGAAAAATTTGCCTTCACAGTGCCTACTTATAATAATTCTCAGCCTAATAAGAGATATCAGTGGACTGTCCTCCCACAGGGTATGCTCAATAGTCCTACACTGTGCCAATATTTTGTAAGTAAGCCATTGGAAATAATTCGTAAACAATTCCCCAAGTCCATCATTTATCATTACATGGATGACATCTTGTTATCTGATTCAAATAAAGATACTTTAGAAAGGATGTTTGAAGAAGTAAAGAAAGTCTTGCCTAGGTGGGGATTACAAATTGCCCCTGAAAAGATTCAAAGAGGAAATTCTATTAATTACCTAGTTTACAGAATAGGGTTAGAGAAAATTAAAACGCAAAAGGCACAAATTAGGAGAGACCGCTTAAAGACTCTTAATGACTTCCAAAGATTGTTAGGAGACATTTCCAGCCTACGACCAGCTGTTGGGATAACACCTGATCTAATAGTTCATTTAAACAAAACCTTAGATGGTGATAAAGATTTGAATAGTCCAAGAGAACTGACAGCTGAAGCAGAAAAGGAACTGACAATGATTGAGGAAAAATTACAGAAGGCACATGTGGATAGGGTGAACCCAAATCTTAGCTGCATCCTAGTCATATTGCCTTCCAGAATTTCTCCTACAGGGATTCTAATGCAGAGGGAAGATATTATTTTAGAGTGGATATTTATACCTAATAAACCAAGTAAAAAATTAAAAACTTATGTGGAAAAAGTCTCTGAATTAATTATAAAAGGTAAGCTGAGACTTCGTCAACTAGCAGGTATAGACCCAGCAGAAATTATAGTGCCTTTTACTACTGAAGAAATAAAAAAGTTATGGGAAGACAATGAACCGTGGCAAAGAGCTTGTGCTAATTTTTTGGGAGAAATTAATAGCAACTATCCCAAAAGTGGTAGACTTAACCTCATAAAAAGAACTTCTTGGATTCTTCCTAGAATTGTACGTGATGCTCCAATAACTGGAGCCCGTACTTTCTATACTGATGCAAATAAATCAGGGAAAGCAGGTTACAAGTCAGATGAATTGAGTAAGGTGGAACAAAGCCCTTATAATTCTGTCCAGAAGGCAGAATTATATGCCATCCTTATGGTGCTAAGGGATTTTAAAGAACCTCTTAATATAGTTACAGATTCACAATATGCAGAAAGAGTTATCTTGCATATTGAGACAGCTGAATTTATACCAGAAGACACAGAGTTGACTTCATTGTTTATCCAGGTACAAGACATAATCAGGAACAGGCTTTGTCCGATGTACATAACACACATCCGGTCCCATACAGGTCTGCCTGGTCCTCTAGCCCAAGGCAATGCTGAGATTGATCAATTATTGATTGGAAGTGTGTTGCAGGCCTCAGAATTTCATAAGAAGCATCATGTCAATAGTAAAGGCCTAAAGAAAGAATTTTCCATTACTTGGCAACAAGCTAAGGACATTATAAAGAGATGTCCTACTTGTTCTTTCTATAATCAAACACCGTTGCCTGCAGGGAGTAACCCAAAGGGCACTAAGAGAAATGAAATCTGGCAGATGGATGTGTTCCACTTTATGGAATTTGGTAAATTAAAATATGTACACCACACCATAGACACTTATTCAGGTTTTCAATGGGCTACTGCCCTGAGCTCAGAAAAGGCTGATTCAGTAATCACACATTTATTGGAAGTTATGGCCATCATGGGTATACCTGCACAAATAAAGACAGATAATGGTCCAGCATATGTATCTAAGAAAATGAAATGCTTTTTTGATTATTATAATATAAAACACATTACAGGTATACCAAACAATCCTACAGGTCAGGCAGTTATAGAAAGATCAAATCGTACTATAAAGGATATGCTGAACAAACAGAAAGGGACTGAAAATACCCCCAGAAATAGATTACATAATGCTTTATTAACCTTGAATTTTCTCAACGCTAATGAGAAAGGAACGACAGCAGCAGAAAGACATTGGATAATGGAAAAGTCTGCTGAACTAAATCAACCAATTTATTTCAAAGATGTGCTGACCTCTCAGTGGAAGCCAGGAGATGTGCTACGTTGGGGAAGGGGTTTTGCTCTTGTTTCCACAGGAGAAGAAAAATTGTGGATACCATCAAAATTAATAAAGTTTCGATTTGAAGAGGAGAAACCTCTTGGAAAGGAGAAATGACAACTCATCCACAATGATGATATTCATACAGGTGGTAAGAAAAACATATAGAATGGGGGCAGGGTTCTGTTCTTATCTCCACAGGAAAACACTCATCTTTGAAAAATTCAAGGGACCCTGGATATTTGGATACTGACAGATGGAAAAATACCTGCCCAATAGGAAATATCAAGAAAACTGAAAGGGTTGTGTAAGTAATATTAAACCATATTTCTAAATTTATAAAGCTGGTTTTGAAGTTGGACTCTGGCTCAGTCCTTCTTCAATTCCAAGCCTGTTAGTAAGAGAAAAACCCAGAGTTTCTGGAGTTTCTGTCTCATGTCAAGAGCCATGATATGGGACAGAAAGAAATATGAGTTTAGAAAACATCTTTGCTTTTCTTCATATCTATCATACTTTTCATTGAATATATCTATCATGTCTTTCATTGAATATATATATATATATATATATGTCTATATGATTAATGCTTAAGTTTTTCATAATGAACAATGAGTTTTTCCTGAAGTGACATTTGAAGTTTCCAGGAAGAAGATGGGGCCCCATAACAACAACTCCACCTGGTTGATATGACGTCATGATACTGATAGCGCTACAACAAGACCTGCTTTGGATACCAGCTGCACAAGACAGTTCCAACTTGGTTAGCTGAAATGGTGCACATCTTATACAACATTTTGGCCAGACCTGCACAAAATACTCAGAGACTATTGGCAATTTTAAAAGACATTGATCTTGAAATTTAACCATCATTTTACTTTCACAGGATCCCCCAGAAAGAACGTCGCCCCTATGACAGCTGGAAGTAATTTTAGAGGACGACGTCCCCTCTCCCAGTAAAGTTTGCCCTTGGGTTTAGGAGCATCATTTAGGGGTTGATTATAATTAGTATACGATTGAGGGTTGGGGGAGGAATTTTATAAGCTCAGGGATCATTTTGAAAAAAAAAAAAAGAGGGATGATGGGATAATAGATTTGTAATTGTGAGTTACTGTTGTTAGACAAATATATTGATATAGATTCTTGTATATTGATACAAAGTTAAATTGTATTGACTATTGTATGCATTCATGTTTCTACCTCTGTTTAAAACATTTTTTATGTATTGACATATATTGTATTGTATATATTTACCATATTGCAGTGTACATTTCTACCTCTGATTAAGATACTTATATAATGTTCGTGTATTGGTATATATTTACCCACTGCAATGTATATTTGTACATTGTTTATATTTGGAGGTCATTGTCCTCATTTGTTTCACAGTCGTTTATTGTCTTAGTCTTTAAGTTAGATAGATATTGAGAATTATATAGACTAATAGTCATCTAAGTTTGTCATTTATAATTAGACTAATCAGGTTCTTTAGATATATAGAGATTATACTCAGTATAGATAGATAATCTTCAACTTCTTCAAAGAGCTGTAGAAAATGGCCTTTAATCTAACTCAGAGTTTTGTGGTAGTGAGACACAATTGCTCCTGGCAACACCACTCTATTCCCGAGAGAATGTTGAGCACCAAAGACACTCCACCTGGAGCCTTTCCTTTTGGCAGAACTGGCCTTGGGGCAAAGAAATGCCCATACCTCAACCACTGACAAAGATACAGAGCGTGCATCAATGGATAAAACAGGGCTGTCTTATCCTGCCAAGACAGGGTAAGATAGTTTTGAAAAGTTGCTTGCCTTTGAAAATGGTGTGTCAGTTATGTTAGGCCTTAGCCAAAGTTGGTTGCTTCAACGCTGCTAATGTGACTTTGGGTGATTGCCTAGGTAGCTAGTTGTCTCTGTGATTTGTTGCATGTTTTGGAAGTTGTTTTACTGAACTTCCTAATTACCCAGGTAACATTATTTCCCTTCTCAGATCTTTGATGGGGTTGAAGACTATATAAATGTAGTTACTTTCTCTCATGACTTGGCCAAGTTATTTATTATACAAGACCTAAGCTAGTAAGAATAGGATATTTGTACTTATTGTATATAATTTCATAGTAGGTTTAGAACTCTCTTATTTAAACAGAAGGGGGAGGTGTTGCGGGAGGTCCTCCCACTCCTCCAGCCTATCGCCGCTGAGATACCAGCCCCTTGGGGCGTGGTCTCTCTCCCTTTAAAAAAGCGGCCACTTCCCTCTCCTCGCTCTCTTCACTTCCTGCTCCGCCGGCGACTAGACTCCTGGTCGCGTAGAGGGCTGTTGCCTGGGACAGTGATCTGTAAGTTTTTCCCCTTTAAATAAATATCACCCTATTAATCATAATCCCAAATTGGTGTGGCATTGTTTGTGACTTACGCCTTCAAAATTAAAAAGAAAACTGCATTAATAGATCATTTTCTTACTTCCAGCTTTCGTTATTTACTTTAGTAACTTATTTTTTAAAATCACAATTTAGCTTAGTAACTTTTTTCCCACAAGTGGATGGTACTGGGGAATTGAGAGGCAAATATATACTACTTACCACTTAACCAAACCCCTAGCTATAATTACCTTTTTAAAATGTTGTTAATGTGTGTATGTGTGTATGATGCACATGGTGAGTGTGGGTATACATTATAGTTGTGGAGGTCAGAGGACAACTTTTGGGATATTAAACCCAGGTTGTCACGTTTCTGTGGCATGTGGCTTTTCACCTACTGAGCCACCTTGCCACCTCCTACTCTGATTGTTTTAATTCTTACTTTGTCTATTTGTATGCCACAGATTTTAAAATATGCTATAATCTATTTTATTATGCAGTGGTGGGATGTGACTTAACTCTCTCTGAACATTTCAGAAGGGTATCATATTTACCAGTTTACACATTCTAAAACATCATATGGGGTTTGTATATGGGAGAGGGAGGAGTTGCCTGTATCCTTTATCTGTGGTAGGGTGGGGCTCAGCTGTCTTGAATATGTTAAAGTAATGTAAATAGGCATGCAAAGCATTCTACTTCCAAAGTAGGGGGCAGATTACTTCCGTATGTGCAGTGGAAGGATGCAGAAGCTGCTGTCTAGTTGGTGCTGTAGCTTCAGCTCCAAGCCCTTCCTGAAATCATCATACCTCTGATTTCAGGCACGCCCAGTTTCCTCCTGTTTCTATGCTGATGCCCTTCTGTTTTCCTCTACCTTTAGGAAGCCACTCCACCATAAAGAATGATGCCATTATTTAAAAACCACTGTGATAATAAGATTTTCCATAGTGGGAGGGGGTCGGAACCGTGCAAGCTGTTCTGTGGCGGCAGCCTGCTGGCAGCTCAACCCTGAGAAGTCTCTAGTAAATAAAGCATCAGCGTAACGGTTTTGTGTCATCTGGAGTCGGTGGAGAAAACTCGTAGTTTGGGAATTTTCTTTGTTGAATATAACTCCGCATGGACTGGAATGAGGCTGGGGCCAGAGAGGTTCCTGAGCATGCCCACAGCCCTGGGCTCAATCCTCAGCACTGGTGTGCAGCATCCCCACCTGCATGCCCGAGTAACCAGACACTGAGAATAGTGTAGCTGACTTCCTCCTACTTTTCCATAGCTTTTATTCATGGAATTTTGAATCATGACTAGAATAACTATACCTTTTTTTAATGAAAGGAAAAATAACTCGAGATCTTATTTTATCTACAAAAATAATCATTTGAAGCTATATATATAGTTTCAAATATATATATTGGTTTTTCGAGACAGGGTTTCTCTGTAGCTTTGGAGCCTGTCCTGGAACTCCCTTTGTAGACCAGGCTGGCCTTGAACTCACAGAGATCTGCCTGCCTCTGCCTCCCGAGTGCTGGGATTAAAGGCGTGCGCCACCTCTGCCCGGCTTTGAAACAATAATTTACTAGACTATTTTTATTAACTGTTTTTAATGAAATGGCGCTTGGGAATCAAACTCAAGAATTCTTCTCTATGCTAGGAAAGCCCAATTTTTAAATTTTTACTGCCTTTAAATTTTATTGATCCTATTAAATTTTTGCTATAGGATATTTGGGCCAGCAGGATAGCTCAACTGTGGGGCCTGGCAACCTGAATTGTGTCCTTGGGGCCCACATGGTGGAGGAAAAGAGCCTATTCCTGCAGGGTGTTCTCTGACCTCAACATGTGTGCCTTCACATATGCCCTGCCCTTTCCTAAATAAATGAATTTTTAATTTTAAAAGACATTAATTTACTTTCTATTGGTAGTATTGTGAGTTGGCTCTACACGATGTTTGAAATAACCCTTCGGAGTTTCAAAATCAAGGTGTGCACCACTCTACTCAGCTTCCTTTGTATTTTGAGCTCTTGGGGAAGTTGTAGAGGAAAAGGCAAGCATTTCAGGGCAAAACTGTACTTGTGTTTGCTCTTCATACATTTGCATGTGCTTTCTCTACTTCTACTTAAAGAAAAAAAGAAACTGGCTTTTCCAGCTCCCTGTGAATCATCCACCCATACTTCCCTGTCCTTAAATCCTTTCTTGAAACGGCAACACTTCTTTCAACAGGCGTTCCTTTGTGAACATCAGTCAATCAAGTGTGGCTTATTTTCATAGGGGCAGAGTGTTCCAAGAGTTAACTGGCTGTTTGCCACTAGATTTGGAAGGGGAAGGATGGGTCCTCTATCCCTGGATAGCTTCCTCTCCCACTGATTTAGAAAGCCTGCTACTAAACATTGCTTGAGAGTGAGCAACTAAGAATAGTTTACCTGATTAGACCCCAGGTCAAGAGAGTTGTTGGAGGCCAAGTCCCTTTTCAGTCATTGCAGCAGTCTCAACTGCCCTGTCAAAGCCCTGTGTTCTCGCTGCAAGTCTTCCCGCTTTACATTCTACATTACTTGTTCTTGGGGGTGGGGGGAGACGAGTTTGAGACAAGGTTTCTCTTTTGGAAGCCTGTCCTGGAACTAGCTCTTGTAGACCAGGCTGGTCTCAAATTCACAGAGATCGGCCTGCCTGTGCCTCTCGAGTGCTGGGATTAAAGGTGTGCGCCACCACCGCCCGACTAGGCCTAGCTAATGGTGGGAAGAGCACTGGTAGTAGGCCACTAGACTAAATTACCTGTTGTTTCAAATGTACTGTTTTTTCTGCTCCTTGTCACTGTAATAGTATTCCAGGTTAGCAACAATGAAAAGGGAAGCCAGGAAATGTTAGGAGAGTGGGGAAGTGTGTATGGGAAGGCTTGGAGAAAAGAAATGGAAATGAGAAATGTTGTTATGGTCTCAAAACTTAAAGAAAAAGAAAGAAGCAAGCAAGGTAGTATTGCCTTTGCTGGGAGTACAGTTTACCCCTTTCATACATAATGACCTACTAATTGTGGTGGTTTGAATAAGAACAGTCCCCACAGTCTCATGTATTTGAATGCTTGGTTACCAGGGATTGGAACTGTTTGAAAGGATTAGAAGGATTAGAAGGTAGGGCCTTGTTGGAGGAATTATTTCACTGGGGGTGGGCTTTAAGATTTCAAAAGCCTATGTCAGGCCCACCTCTTTGCCTATGGATCATGGATCATGTGAGAGAGCTCTTAGCTACTGCTCCAGCACCACCCTGCATGCACACTGCCTTGCTACCTGGCATGATGATAAGGGACTAAACCTCTGAAACTGTAAGCAAGCCCCCAATTAAATGATTTCTTTGATAAGAGCTGCCTTGGTCATGGAGTCTCCTCACATCAGTGGAGCAGTGACATTATTCTTCATATCCTCTCTTAAAGGCTATCCTCTCAGTGAAGACATTCTTGCCCTGTAGACAGGATTGGATCACTTCTTTCTCTCTGTTGTATGGGAGACCATAGAGTGCCCTCTTGTATTCCCTTGTGGGTTCTGCCCTCTCTAGCCCAGCTTCAAAAGTGCTCAGGTACTTCATACGTTTGGAGAATGGATAAATTAATGTTTGATTTAATGAATAATATGGGAACTCATAAACACTTAAAAAACTTTATTTATTTATTAAAATGTGAATAGTCATTACCCATCCCCTAACCACTTTCCATCCTGGGTTTATGTTTTATTTTAATAGAAAATTAAATGTTTCAGTTTTAGTGTTCCCATGTTCTTCCAGAGATCATTTCAAGGATAGCCTGATGAAGGGGCCTAGGTAGTTTGCCTTCGTGGTGACTGATGCCTGATCTCTTTACCAGAGGTTTTTATTATAGTCATATTGTTTTCTACTAACAGGAGGAAACTTCAGCTATGTGTGCACAACTCATTTATTAGGTTGCCTTCAGCTAGTTCTTAGAAAACAATTTAAAAACCCATTGCCTTATCAGTTTATTGAGGAAAAAGTGTATTCTGAATTTTCTTGGCTAGCATGTATACAGAAATTAAAATACCTACCTTTGTAGTCAGAAAACAAATTGTTCATACTTGTTAGGTGCTTGTGAAACAATCTCCTGCAATCAAGTAATAGCACTGCTATGTCATCTTGAATAATCTACATTAACCACGATAGTTTCATATGGATTTCTGTTATAGCTGCATGTTTTTTATATGTTCTTTTGGTGAGTTTTTGTTTGTTTCAATGCAGTCATTTATTGAGATCTTAGTTGTTGTTGCTGTTGATTTTCTCAAGCTTAAGGTGCTGGCAGACTTGGTTCCTGGTGGAGGCCCTCTTCTTGGCTCCCAGGTGTCCCCCGAGTGATCTGACTTGACTCAGTGGGGGAATGAAGTGCTGATCTCTCTTCTTCTTGTAAACACTGATATCCTCATGAATCCTCCCTAATAAATTCATTTATCCTGATTAATCCTGTAGAAATTCCACATATAAATATCAGAACCACTGTAACGTGAACTTAGGGAAAGAAATGTTTGGTCCATAAAAATTCCCCCAAATTTGACAATTTTTTTTTATGTCTTAACAAACATGAAATATATTATAATTTTCTGTTGTGATACTTTTTTAGTTATGGATAGTTATAATTAAGTGCTATAAAGTCCAAATATTTTGATTTTTTAATATTATTAATTGTTTACTTTTAGTTTCTTTCTGTTCTGATAGTATACTTGGTAATATACTTTGAATATATAAAATTTTCAAGGGGAACTTATTCAGAAGGTATCTTAGTAAATGTTCCATTTATACTTAGATTGAATGTTTATACTCTCCTGGGACATGATGTCCTACACATGTCTGTTTGGTGAGCCTTTTTGATGACTTAAGCATGTCAGCTGTTTCTCTACTGGTTTTATGTCTATAATTTTATCAATCCCTCAGAGCAATGTCAAAATCTAAAATATAATTGTGAAAGTATTTATTTCCCTTTTCTTTTCTTTCTGTTGCCCAAGGTAGTCCTTACTCTAAGTGTGTAGAGGCAGCAGAAAGTAATTGTCTTCTAAGCTAAAGATGAGGAGACGAGCTGAGGTGGTAGAGGTTGAAGAGATGTTTGTTTAGATACTGACTGTGAATCCCTAATAAAGATTGATCTGTGGCTAGTCTCAAAATATAGTGCTGGGTGCTGGGGTTAAGGTGTGCACCGTTGTGCCTGGCTGGAAAAAGATGATTTGACTTCGGGTGAAGACGGTTTTGTTTGTGTTGCGGCATCATCTTTCCTTTCCTCCACCACTCCTAGCTTTTTGTATGTAAATGAGGGAAGACTTCCTCTTAGTTCTTGAAAGAACTTGGAACTCCGCGGCTGCAGGTTATTACAGATTCCCACATTTTTCTTCCATCTTTTCTCTTCTTGGAATTAAAAACTATATGAGACTACAATTTTATTTTTATTTTTCAGGGTTTTTTTGGTGGTTTGGACTGAACATAAGGATGATCATAGGATTGTTTTAAATTTTAGAAGTCCCCCCTCTTTTTTTCTATCTGCTTTTTGCTTTTTATTTTTGAGATTATAATATAACTACAACATTTCTGCCTTTCCTTTCCTCTCTCTGAACTCTCCCATCTATTCTCCCCAGTCTCCTTCAAACCCACGGCCTCTTTTTTCATTGTTACTTCCTGTGTCGATGTGTATTTATGCACATATGTATTTCTAAATATATCCAGCTCAGTCCATATGTGACTTATGTTTTCAGGGTGACCATTTGGCACTGGACAATTAGTGTGCTCTTCCCTGGATAAGTGCTCCCAGCCCTCCTCAGTAGTCTGTAGTTCTTTGTAAGGTTGAAGTTTGTTGTAGATGTGTCCATTGGGGTAGGGCTCCACAACTCAGCATTTTGATTGGCTGTGGTTTCCTGTAAGGCGTTAACAATGAAAAGATATTATTAAAACACTTAGAAAATAATTGGAGTTTATTTTTCTCTTAAAGCAGATGTTAGATTTTTGTCTCTTTTCTCATGATGCCAAGGACCTACTATGCAAGGAACTAAACAGTTTGCTTCAAATCACTTTCTTTTGCTTTTTAAATTTATTTTTATTTTACTTTGTGTGTATGGGTATTTTGCTTACACATATGTGTGTGCCACATGTTTGCCTGGCCACCACAGAAGCCAGAATTCCTGAACTAGGGTTAGCTGCCATATGGGTAATGAGAAATGAACCTGGGTTTTCTGCAAGAGCAGCCAGTGCTCTTAACTGCTGAGCTACTGCTCCAGATTCTCAAATCAGTTTCTTAAGTCCGTGAAAGTAGAACTGCTTTTTAAACAAAGATTTATTTATTAATTATGTATAAAGTGTTCTGTCTGCATGTATCCCTGCAAGTCCAGAAGAGGGCACCAGATCTTATTACAGATAGTTGTGAGCCAACATGTGGTTACTGGGAATTGAACTCAGGACCTCTGGAAGAGCTGTCAGTTTTCTTAGCCTCTGAGCCATCTCTCCAACCCCTAGAACTTCTTTTTACCAAGTAGGTTAATGCAATGCTTAAAATAAACAAAATATTGGTATTCTAAATTTTAGCTCTTACAGGGGCATTTTCTTTAGCAAACTGTACATTTAAAAGGGGCTATTTTTAAGTTTTTAATAGAGCTACTAAATTGAAGTTGTATTACACTAACCACAACTTCAGTGTTTGGGGCAAAAATGCTCACTTGACTTCTTTAACTCTGGAACACTCTAGAGACAAGGTAAAGATGATTTGACTTTTACATTAATCTTTTTAAGCAATTATTTTCTGTGTGTTACTCTGAAACTCTATAGTGTGGTTTCTTTGCTCCTATGCCCAACTTGAGAAACCCCAGTTTTAAAGGCTAATGCCATCCCAGACTTCCAATATATGTTTCTTTTTATCTTCCTCATCTTGCCAGTCCCTCTCTTTTTCCTTATTTAGTGAACTCTATCATGATGAATCTCAATTTCCCCCTAAGCTTTGCTGGACTCTTGTCCAGTTCTCCACCGTTCTACTCCCTGTCTATTACTCTCTATAAGGAAAAAGGAGGGGAACAGACCATGACTAAGTGTGCTTTGCAGACTCGACCCGGCTCTTCTTTCCTGCCTTCCCAAGCCATCACTGTTATACTGCAGTGGTAACGGTGTCCATTAAGCATAGATTGTACTGCGTGACAAACTGAAAGCTGGTTGCTTGGTCATAGTTTTCAGCAGGAAGATTTTGTAGCTGGTAACTTAATTAACGAATCTAGCTGAATATTTGGGTCTTTGTTCAGTTTGTCATAGTGTACAGTAGCAGCTCATCCTTGTATTTCTTTTCTACTCAAATTCTATTAAATTAGAGAAAATCTTTCATAGGATTTATGATCAGTTTTCCCCCTAATTTTTCAGTCCCCTTTATTTGTCTCTAGCTTGCAGAGAACTCTAAAATGCAGATCTTATTCTTCAGTCTTAGCCCATGGCCTCCAGTCAAATTCAGAGTTTTGTTCTTGATTAGACCTCTTTAGAAAGTTTATTTTTTTTCTGTATCTATTTTGTACCTGTAGCTGTTAATACTTCTTCGTGTTTAGAATGCAGTCACAAGGATAAACATCATTGTATACTGGTGTTATTTATGTTAAAGAAGCCAACCTTCCCCAGGCATCTGCTGCACAGACGTAAAAAGGTTGTTCCAATTTTTGACTGCCAGAGAAACCGAGTGTTGTCACAACACAGTTGACAAACAGCCCCCCCCCCCTCCAAAGTAGTAGTGACTTCATACTGCTGGAAACTCAGAATCAGGAAAGGACTGTACATCTTTGATGAGGGGCTTCTGCCTTGACTCTGTGCATCCCTGTGTCGAGAATGGATCATCTTACGAAGGGCTCACTTAAACTTTAGTTAGTGTTGGCGAGAATGCAGATTTGAAATCTCTCTGGTCCCTGGCAGGTTGCTTCCTAGTGGAACTGGACTGTGTTCCACTGTAGCTGGGTCTTTTGACTGACTTTGGTAAGACTGACTCCCAGGAAACCCCAGCATCCTCCTTTGCCTGGCGCCACTGGGCCGGCCACCCGCCCTCACTTCCCCACCACCTTTCTATTCCTCACTTGAACTGACTGCCAGAGTTCACAGACAGCTGGGTAGAGAGTGGCTAAGTCGCCCAGCTGCCCGGGAAGCTTGGCGGCCAGGCTGAGGGAAGGAAGCATCGGCTCTCTTTGAAGGTCGGCTGCCAGTGAATCTCAGGCAGCTGGACTTCAAAGGGGGCACCGACGGGCTTTCCCTCCTGTCTAGGCAGGTCATTCCATGGCACTGTGCTTCCGGCACTGGCATGGTGGTTTTCAAGTTCCCCTTCAACTAAAGAGCTGAATTGGGAACCACACTTATGCTCACATTTATAGTTATGAGAAGTAGACAGTCTAAATTCCCACCCTATGTTACCCCAAAACTGAAGAGCTGGAGGAGAAAAATTAATAAATATCCCACATGGTGGGATTTCCTCATTGCCAACCTTTCTTTTCTGTTACCAAATTTTCAGTTACTTCAGAGACTTCCAATGATCTTCAGAAAACACTGCTTGCTGCTCGCTTGTGGAACAAATTAGAACTGTGGGTGGTGGTTTATCGCTTTCTAGGAGGGGGTGTGGTGCTCAGCTGCTGTGCCACCCTCTGCTCTCTGCACTTCCCTAGTCTCACCTCCCAGTTTCCTTGTTCTGAGGGAGAAGTAGCCATAAGCGTCTAGGCCCTCTGTAGTCAGCTGAGTGTCGGGAGGAGCCTGGACAGCTAGCCCTGCCTTATTATGCAGCCATTGTCACTGGAAATCAGTGATGGCAGCACTGGCAGCACTGATGAGACAGTGCAGTAACAGGTTTAATAGATGCCGGTGTGTAGCTCACAGAAGACCTCTGCAGTCAACTAGCTACTATTACTATATCTAGCTCCCATTGGCTGGGAAAGACGAAGGGAACAAGTGGCTGCTGTTGTTCTTGCTTGTTTTATTGTCTGTGTTTGGACAAAAGACAGGTAGTTTCTGTCTTAGACTGATAAATCTATAATGGTGTAAAGTAATGTATTACTTAGTTTGAAGGAGGAGCAGTTAGTTTATGTTATCAGTCTCTTGTTACTCTACTTGCCCTGGGGCTTTAAGGAGACTGAATCACTACCAGGGCTACAAAGGGCTGGTCCCATTGTACTGTCCCATACATACCCAAAGAAACGTGGTAACCTTTCAGAAAGCACTTATTTGAATGGATGGTATATTTTCTGGAGCCAGAGTCAGTATTCGACTTTTTACTCTGACAGTTTCTTGTCATTTGTGGATGGGTAAGTTGTCTTGTTGGTGAAATGAGATAATTATGTGTAATTCAGAGAGGATGAAGGATGAAACTAGAAACTAGTGTTGCTGGCCCGAGTAGCAACATATTCATTAAATGTAACTGCTGTTTTTATTATCATCATAATTTTGTTATTATTGCCCCCACCAGTATAATAAATTAAGACTATTTTTAAATTATAAGGAAGCCTTCATTTGACCCAGCAATGATTTAGTAAGCAGAGGGCTTTTCCTTAAGGATTATGTTGTTTCTAATCAACAAACCAGTGTGTCTGGGGCCAAATGTAGTTTACCATCTCTTGTTGTGGATGTTGTTTTGTGGGTTTTCTGTTTTTTGACACACATCAGTGTCCATTTGCCCATGTATTGTATTTGTCCATGCTATTCAGCAGAAGCAAAAGGTTGTGACAAGGATCTGTGGTCTTCATAGACTAAAATAGTTACTAGTTGGTCCTTTCCAGAGAAGTTTGCTGACCCTTGTCTAAGATGTGTGTTTTTCCACTTACGGACCCGAGAATACTAGTTTAATCTATGCTGGTATATGTTATCTGAAAAAATAGTTCCATCATCAAATAAACTTTGGAAAATGTTAAAGGGGTTGATTTATTCCAGGACGATTACTTAAAAGACTCTGGTTTTTAATATACTGATGTGTATTGTGAATCTTCAAGACAAGGCCATGGTATGCAAATAAACTCCAGTTTCCCAGGCTTACTTGGCTGTGGCCCTCCGATATGATGATATTACACAAAACATCGTCTGGGAAACCCTGTGCTTGGGCTGTCTCTGGAAGGGCTTTCCTAAATCATTCCTCTTGGTGATTTAGGTGATGTCCTCATTTGGAGACTATAGAAGACTGTGAAATTCTATAATGATTACCACATTTCTTTCTAATAAAAATTGTATTTGTTTAAAATCAAAACAGCAAAATATGCCAGATATTTAAATAATCTAATCAGACATTATCCCCACCTTTAAATGACTCTATATGATGTCTCAAGATTATAAAACGAAGTCTCAAAGTCCAAGAAAAGACAAGCTGTTTACTTCATGCCGTCTTAAAAATTTAAAAGTACAAATCCTTTGTTGGGCTTTTTTTTTCCAAGCACATTTCTGAAACATAAATCTAGAGTACCTAACTGGTATACCAACTGATCTCAGCTAGGGTTTATAAGAGGGGAGATTAATGTGAAGGTAACTTCTGCCCTGGCCATAAGGGGTTTGTTTTATAGACTAAAGTAAACACCTTGAATTTCAAGTTGCAAGCACACAGGGAGCCAGAAGATTCCAGAGCACTGGCGTCATCTTCTGCCTATGACTCACATATCTCAGTGGCTGAGCTTTCTCCTGCAGCTGCAGCTTCCAGCTGGCCACCAGATAGAGCCCTAGGTAGTCATACCCTGCAGTCACCTGGTCTGAGATGACCGAACAGGATAATTGCGACATAGTCTGGTTGTGAATGAAGGCTGGACTGTCCCTTTGCCAAACACAGATGAAAAATAAATGCTGAGTCATAGTTGTTTTCTGTGGGGTCACAGTGGCTATAATAGTGAACCTTGGACTAAGTGAGAACCCTATTGGGAAATGCAACCCTACTCATTAATACATTCTTTGTTCTCTGTCATATATGAGCTACTTGTCAGTGGCTCCGTGCCAGTGCTTAAGCTCTTGGTTGCCCACCATACCTGATGCAACGATGGACTTAGAACTGTAGTAAATGCTTCATGAAAGAGCAGTGCAGAGTCATGCATGTTTCCCCTTTCCCACCTGCTTCATCATTTCTAGAAGATCTCATGTCTTGTCTTTATTTCTTCTTGCTGTATGTACAAAGGGCCCTCAGTAAATGTTTTTGCATGTAAATGTGGATCCTAAATTTTTCATTATTTTATTTTACAGTATGGGGAATGATAAATGGACTGTTGGGTCTCTCTCTCTCTCTCTCTCTCTCTCTCTCTCTCTCTCTCTCTCTCTCTCTCTCTCTCTCTCTCTCTCGTGTGTGTGTGTGTGTGTGTGTGATATGTACATAACTGTGTAGACTTGTACATGCCTAGCAGAGGAGGGCATCCAGGAAGCTCCAAGGGTTCTCCTGTCTCTGCTGCCTCCATTATTGGGTTACAGTCATTCAAAGGACAGTACCTGGCATTTGTGTGGATGCTAGAATCCAAAGTTCCCTCCTTATGTTTCAACAGAAATCACGTTTAACCCTTGTATCATCTCTGTAGCCCTGTTACTGTCTTTATCTTTAAAAGAAAGAAAAGGGGAGTGATGAATGGGAAGAGGAAAGGTTTGATCTCTGTTTCATTCTTGATTGATTGAATCAAGGAAACATTAGTGAGGCACGTTTTGGAGTGTCTCAGAGGGAAGGCCTTTACAGATAGGGTTAACAGAGGAACAGAGACTGAATGTGCACATAAGATTGAATGAAAGGTTAAAATGGATAAATCCTCTGAGCACTGGCATTGCCCTTTTTCCTATCCTAATCCTCCCAGATGTGAGCAAGCTCCTAGAGTCACATCTGTGAGCTGCTTCTGTTGCCATGGGTTTCCTTGATATGATGGACTATAGTCTCAAATTATGAGCCAAGATAAATCCTCCCTTGTCTAAGTTGCTTCTTATTAGATATGTGGTCACAGTAATAAGTAACTAAAGCAGAAGGGAAAATAGAGAAAGCATGGTGGTTTTGAACATAGCCATTCTTATCTGAAGAACTAGAAACCAGGACAACTGTGAAGCTACTACGGGGTATATTGTTTCCATGCTCAAAAGTTCATGTGCTCACAAATTTGTTTGCTTTATGAGTGTAAGCACTGTGATGTGCAATAACATACTGTGTTCTAAGAGTCTCTTTGGGGTGGGTTCTCAGGGTTCACATGCATGCCCGGGAAAGAAACAATTGGCCCCTGACCCACTTGAAAGAAAAGGTCAGAAATATGGGGTAGGGTTTATCTAGTACCATGAAGAAAAGCACCATAAGGCCAATCCTGTGTCAACCAAGGATGAGCTCTCTCTAAACAGTCTCTTTTCTTATTTTTTTTTATCATCCATATTGCATCGTGTTACTCGTTATCAAAGAGTGAATAAAAGAAATGGCTATAATTAATTGGACACAAACTATATTCCTAGAGACAGTGAATATATGAAGCTAACCATGGTCAGGATTAGCAAACATTGCTAGAGTGAATTCCACTCCTGCAGGTAGGCACAAAACAGGCAATAGAAAGGTGCCATGACTTGTTTAAAGTGTGAGACATGGTAAAGGCCAACTAACTTGAGCTGAAAGGAGATAGGATTATTTCATGCTGAATACTGTTTGGCAAAATGTTAAATAGAGAAGAATTCTGAGAAAATTGTGTGGCACCATACAATACTTCTGTCTAGACCAGCATGACTGATTTCTGCTGGGCTGTGTATTGCATCTGTGGTTAACTAGAGATTAAATCAGTGCTAGGTGGTTTAGGATGGCTCACTCATCTAGACCCCTTACCTACATGTCTACTGATATTAAGGCAGTGGTTCTCAACCTTCCTAATGCTGCAACCCTTTAATACTGTTCCTCATGTTTTGGTGAGCCCTAACCGTTATTTTCATTGCTACTTCATGACTGCAATTTTTCTACTGTTATGAATCATAATGCAAATATTTGATATACGGGATATCTGATATGAAACCCATGTGAAAGGGTCTGTTAACTCCAAAGGGGTTGTGACCTACAGGTTGAGAACTTCTGTGTTAAGGGGCTAATTGAGCACACGTCTCAGATCATGATGTTTTTCTTGCCCATTGACTGGGCTCCAAAAGTAAACAAAACAGTGCATTCATGCCTTTACTGACCGTTGCTTGTTTTGCTTCCTAACGTCTGTGCATATTCGGGTCCTCTGGGAAGCAGATGCCAAGGCAGTGTTAGACATTTCAAAAATCTATTGCTATAATGCCAATGGAGGGAGGGGATGAGAAGGAGCTGAAAGAGGCTGATAGTTTCCAAGTACAGGTGGTGATGCAGGCCCTTAGGAAAAACTCTGGAAGGGGGGGGATAATGATCAATTTTGTCATTTAGATAAAGTGGGGACATGATCCCAATAGCTTTAGAAGCAAATACAAAAATAGTTGTTATTTTATATCACTCAGGCCTTGCTAAAAATGTCTTCTGCTAGGATGTATTGCTTCTTTGTTGTTGCAAGTAAATTTTGTTAAAGCCTTCCTTTTTTTTTTTTTAAAGGAACAAGACTATAATCAGGTGAAATTAGTATTTTACCTAAGATGTATATAATTGTCTGGATGATAAAATCAAATGTTCTTTTGCACACAATTTGTCTTATTTGAATATAAGAGTTTGCTTACACTTGCTTGTGTTTACTTGCAGGTTCACCCCAAATTCCACTATAAACAGGCTCATGACCCTGGCACAGATACTTCTTGTGTGGCTTTTTCCTATGATGGTAATGTCCTTGCCTCTCGTGGAGGTAGGTAAACAGCTCTTTTTGATGTGTTTCTATACATAAGAAGAATCCTTAACTCTTAAATGTCAGACAAATGTCTTAATGCTTACTAAAGTTAACTGTGCCTTGTTAATGTATCTTTGCCAGTCAGATTCTTTTTTAATTAAATGTGTTTTCAACTTGGCAACATTGCCTGTATCAAAATTTACTAATTGGTCTTGCAAGATGGCTCAGCAATTAAAGTGTTTGCTGCCAAGCCTGGTGACCTAAGGATTATTTGATTCCTAGAGCTCACATGGTAGAAGGAGAAAACAGCTCTACGAAGTTGTCCTTTGGCGTCTGTGTGCAAGCTTTAGCATGCTTTTGTATGTACGTGCAATAGATAATTAATTCATGCGTGCATAAATAACAAATGTAAAAGTATTATCAACCAAAGTTTAGAAACTATGTTTTTTCTTTAGATTTTTATTCTATCGCTCAAGTGTGAATTCAATAGGCTTGCTTCAAGCTTTTGATTTGTTTGATGCCTAAAGATGCTGCTTGTTTGACAGATGTATATGAACATTCCCAGCTATCTTCCTCTATTTGTTCTCTCTTGCTTTATCATTTCGTGCCTGCTATTTCAAATGTTGTGTGGTACTCTTTCTACTGTCTGAGCTCAAACATCACTACAGTTTAGTTTTGGGGGTCAGGGGTTTTATAATTAGCTGCTTTCCACTCTATTTTATTCTGTATTATTGTATTCTAACCTAGATATGGTTACATGTTGGGTATTCCTGATTTGTTCCTGATTTGTATGCTACGTCCGTCTCACATGAATAAGGCTGTGTCTAGTAGGGGGGTGGACGGTAGCTGGGCAGCCTGTGAACTATAAATTATGGAGCATGGCTGCGGATTTCTGAGCTGACTCTTGACAATGCAGTAACATTCCAAAGTCAGGGACAGAATGGGCTTTATTAACTCTCCAATCTCTCTTCCAACTGATCCTGATTCCTTCTTGGACCCAAAGGGCCAAGGCCAGTCTTAGGCTGTGGGTACTTGGGAGAAAGGACAGCAGACATTACTTATATGAGCTTGACTCTTGTTCTAGTTAGGAGTTTGTGAGTAGCCCTATAGAAATATAAAAATGGTATCCTTATAAGAATGTTCATTACTCTTTAAGCAGCTTGGAAAAGTAGTACTTTTCCAGCAAAATGAAGACTGATAGCCACAAGTTGAATTACTCAGGGAGGCAAGAAATAATATGGCCTACCTCAAGTCAGATTACTCTGGGGGGCAAGAAATAACATGGCCTACCTCATTAATGTTGATAGATCATTCTACCCACATACTAATGGGAAAGATAATCTGTTGTGAGCTGAACTATTTCCAGGCCTGATGGTTCTGAAATTAGGCTTTCCCAAGAAAGCCGGTTGTACTCAGCATACCACAGGGATCTACCATCTGCTCTAATGTGGTTCTTTGGTGGAAGTTCTGCAGAGTTGCCGGCAGATGCTAATCAATCTGCAAAGTAATTGCTAGGAGGATGACTAAGAATCATATAATTTTATACTATTTTTGCAACTGCTATTGCCTTTTCAAACTCCCTAAACAAATAAAAAAGGGAAATGTGCTTCGGTGCTCTTCGGTTTTCCCTTCTTTCCCCTTGATTCATCTTTCTTTACTTCTTCCCATCCTCCCTTTTTTATAGTTATGTATTGTTTAGCAAACCTTAAGCTGGCATGAGTTCTTTTGTACAAAATTCACTTGTCTTTTGTCCCCTTCATTCCTCAATTAGGTGATGATACACTAAAATTATGGGACGTCAGACAATTTAATAAGCCATTATTTTCAGCCTCAGACCTTCCCACCTTGTTCCCAATGTAAGTCATCGTTTCTTTTCTAAGTTAAAACAACTTTTTCATGTGTGTGATGTTTTGCGATTTGCATGCCTATGTACCACACATGTGCCTGGTAACCGAGAAGGCCAAATGAGAACACTAGATCCCCTATATCTGGAGTTATAGATGTTTGTGGACAACAATATGGATACTGAGAATTGAACCTGGGTCCTCTAGAAGAGCAGCCAGTGCTCTTAAACATTGAGTCATCCTCCAGGCCCACAAGCACAAGTAGCATATTTTGTTATTTGATCAGCATAGGTGAACAATTTCTTTAATGTTAATTTGCATCAAGTATTTTAATCTTCTAGGAAAGGGATTTGATAAGTACTTTTTTAAATTTTGCATATTTGTTTTGAAGATAAATTATGTCAATTTGTCCCTGATTTTATATGTATATTTGTTATATACACACAGAGCTCTTTATGTTATTGACACTGTTTTGTCAGGAATGACCAAACATAGTTATCTCCAGTCTACTACGTCTGGCAACTGAAGCTTTCAAAGATTATTCTGAGGCAGCTGAGGTGGGATTTAACCTCTAAGTCCTATAATTGGTGCCTAGGAAACGGTTTCTATTTTGGAAGAAGTGAAACTTTACATCTGTGTTAAATAATGACCAACCGGAAGGTTCAAATGAGAGAAACCGTGTGATAGTAGAGCGCCCATGCCAGCACAGCCCACGGCCTGTGCGTTAGCTGTTAAAAAGTAAACCTACCAGCAATCGCCAGTTTAGAACAGATGAGGGGTTTAGAGCCATTACACGTGCTGAAACAATGCCGACCCCGTAACTTCTCTGCATAACGTGTAGAATATCCACAATAAAGAACTGCAGAGTCAAAGACAGCAGCTTGTTTCCAGCAGCGCAGCTTCCTTCTCTTGTAGAGCTTGACTTGATGTGACTGACACCATTTGGAGGTGATAGCAGTGACGGGGGCAGTACAAGTAGTTTTGTAGTGGCCAAAGCTAATTTGACTTTATCAGATGTGTTTGTTTGTCTGTAGATACTCCGTATTGCATGTTTCTCACACTCTCTTTACATTACAACATGTCATGGTATGGAAATTAAAAGCAGACTCTGAAGTCAGACTGCCTACATTTGAGTCCCAGATGTATCCCATTCTTGTGTGTTAATGAGCAAGGCTTAGTTAACCTCTCTGTTAGTACAGTGAGGAGGACTTCTAACCTATATCGTTATTGTAAAGATTAAGCAAATTATTTAAAACGCCTGATGTGTAGGCCAATGTGTAGGCATTAGCTTTTTTTATGGGGATGTTTATGTGTTTTTAGTTCTCGCATTATCGCTACACTGCTGTCGGAGCCCTGGGTTTATACTTGTCTCTTTTGTGTGTAGGACTGACTGCTGTTTCAGTCCTGATGATAAACTCATAGTCACTGGGACCTCTGTTCAAAGGGGATGTGGCAACGGCAAACTTGTCTTCTTCGAGCGCAGGACTTTCCAAAGGGTGTATGAGATCGACATCACAGATGCGGTATGTTCCTTCTTTTTCTCTCTATTCTTGAATGACGTGAAGTTAGCATCTCTTGTTTTGTTTTGAATAGAACACAAACTCTGGCCTTTACAGTAGTATAATGGTGGTTTCTTGTTCTAACAGAAGACTTTTTGTTTTGTTTTGTTTTTGTTTTTTAAGACAGGGTTTCTCTGTGTTATAGCTCTTGCTGTTCTTCAACTCTCTCTGTAGACCAGACTAGCCTCGAACTCACAGAGATCTGCTTGCCTCTGCCTCCCAAGCGCTGGGTTTAAAAGCATGAACCACCGTGCCCAGCCACTCTAAGATTTTTTAGGACACTGTAGACTGACTGATCTACATTGTCCCCTTTCCCCCAGCATGGCACTTTTTATAGACTCAGACTTTAGTCAGAAGTTCAGCTGAGCCTGTGTTGTTTTTCTCCTGGAACCAGACTAAGGAGGGATGAGGTTGGTCGTCATGCAGTGCATAAGAGGACTGGCCTTCAACATGTGTGTTCCTGTGCAATTGTGAAGTGTTCTGCATGCGAAGGTCATAGCAATAAGAGAAGACTTAACATTACCCGGAACCTAATATAGTATTCAGAAGTTTAAAACATTTACATTTGACTCTGGCATATTTTTTAAAAGACAAAGAACCTTTAGTTTTCCATGCGTATTTATATGAACACTAAAATATTAGCATTCATTCATTTGTTCATTCATTCATTTGTTCATTCATTCATTCATTCATTCATTCATTCATTCATTCATTCGTATCCTGAGACTGGAGCTGTGTGGAATGTAATAATGATGAAGATTCCAGGAAGAAAATTTGAATTCCTTAAAGGTGCATTTTATTATTTAGATGGTAAAGCAAATAATTGTGACTTTCTGAGTGTGAAATAGGGCAATTGATGTCTGTGCCTCTTTTCTCTGGCTCAAATCCTGAGTAATACCTCATCTCACACAGTGTTCCTCTGTTGCTTTCTCCAGTTGTTTCAGCTCTTTGTAAACAGTTGAGACAAATTATACACTTCAGTGATTCAGACAGTTGAACAACTGTGTTTAAACAAAGCTCATGTCTCAGATGTCTAGTGTTACTATAGGTCTTAATGTGTAGGTCCCAAATTTGAAGCTGTACTGGACTTTATGTTACAAATGTGAAATAGTGAGGAGACACACTCTTGATATACATTCAGGTTTTATGGAGTCTAATATCATGAAATGTGAAACTTGTTAGTGCTTGAAATACAATTTTTGGAGCCAACAAAAACACTAGATTCAAAGAGAAATAATTGTATTAATTTTAATCTCAAAAAGTAAAATTTCAGTACTTATAAAATTCCCCCAAAATGTTTAAAAAGTAAAATTATTACAGTTGGTTATTTCTGAATTAAGCTATACCTCTAAATGACTGTACGTTTCCTGTATTATTCTTGGTGTGGCATTTTTAAATTATAATTTAAGTTGAAATATAAAAACATTAAGAAAATGTAGGTAGGCCTGCACATTAGACATGCTTGGCTTCATTTATTTGTTGGAAGAACATACTGTTTACTCAGAAAATCTGTGTCTCATAATGTGATAATATTTTCTCTGCTGCTCTTCCTTTCCACGGCATTTCCATCACCTCATGGTATAGACTTATTTGTTCTTTATGTCTTTAATCAAGTTCTAAATCCCATGCAGGTAGAAACATTGTTTTCTTCTCTGTGGAATCCTTGGGGTTTGCTGCATAGATAACATTTGAAAAGTACAATCATGCATAGCGCAAAATAAAGTTGTGTCCTTGAAAGGTGAAGCAGGACAAAGGCTTTTTGAGTTACAGAGGTTGAACTGGAATAAAGAAGTCATTTTATTTTGTAGCCATTTATTTGAAAACAAGGAATGACACAGGAATGACTTAGGTTGTTGAAGTGAAAGGGCTAGATTTACCAGATTGGTGAGCATCTGTATATGAAATGGGGTTTCTCACTTCAAATCTTAGTGAACATTTCTGAGATAATAGTTTATCTTAAGACTAGGGATGTAGCTCAGTTGGTAGTACACCTCCATAGGGGAATCCTAAGTTCAGTACCTAGAGCTGAATGGTATGGACTGGATGTGGTAGTGCATGTTTGTGATCCCAGCATTCAGTTTTGAGGTGAAGGCAGGAGATCAGGAATTTAAGGACTTTCTCAACTGTACTTGTCCGATGCCAAAACAATCTTTTCTGTCTACCTGTGTCTGTACCTTTAGGAAAGACACTGAACCCTGTTTATTGATATGAAAATGTAAGTTTTTGTTTTATTTTGGGTTTACATTTTTACTACAGATGGGCAAATGAGTTTAGTGCATAAGAAAAAGTGCATACATTTTGGGAGCATCATTTATAATTCATAGCTGAAATGGTTACTGGCTGATGAGTTTGATAGGAAAGGGTATAGAAGAGTATAAAGATTACCCTTAAGTAACAACATACAAGAGGAGAGAGCAAACCAAGAGACACTAGCAAAGGGAAAAGTTCATTAAATAAAATATACGTTATATTAGCACGAGTCATTTTGGAGAAGCAAAGAAGCAGATTTTCAGATCCATTTGGTTAGATAGTTGAAGAGAGACATGGAGACAATGACAAAACCACAGGGCTTGGAAAGGCCTCTGTAAATCATTGATTGATGGTGGTGATGAGGGCGTGTTAACATCAGACAGCCTCCGTGTCTGTTTATATAGTAGAATGTTAGGCTAAAGGGTTTAAACTGCCCTTTGACCTGTTGCTTCAAGTTTTGGCTTCTTGGGAATGTAAGAAAATAAACACATCCCTTGGACTAGATAAAGCATGGACACTTTGCTAGAAGAGTCAAAAGGGAGTAAGGGACGACTGTTTTCATTGTATGATGTTTTGTCATTAAAGCCCCCAACACTCATTATTCTTTTAGTAATTCCATGATTCAGTATAGTGAGGAGATTCTTGTTGAGTTTTGCTTTTTATAAAAGGGAACATCTGATACTCTTAGCAGTAACAGTTGCTACTGTTAGTGAATATACAGGCAGTGGCATTTAATGTCTGCCCTAGATGTTGTCCGTTCACCTTAGGGAAACATGATTGGCTTTACGCTTCCAAACAAACTACTCTTAAGTAGTTATAATGTAGGACAGGAAGCTCAACATAATGTGGACCCAAATATTTACAACCAAGAGATGTCGATCTCTGCAATTAAAATTTTATTGACTAAATGTGGCCTATAGTCTTTGTCCAAAAACAGCGTTTTAAAATATAGCAGGTGCAGGCCAGCTAGATAGGTCAGTAGATAAGAGCACTTGCTCCACAGGCCTGATGAGCTGAGTTCAATTCCTGGAGCCCACATAAAGGTGGAAAGGGAGGACGGACTGCACATGCACGCCATGGTATATCGTGAGTAAACATACATCCCAACATTAATAATAAAATTTAACAAGTGTATTTTTTATGTTTTGTTTGAAACTGTTTTTTAAAAAGTCTTATTTCAACTCTACTTTGTGCATTGTGCCAGTCTGAATATTTTCCGTTCTGTAGTTAGTATAGACTCACCATGGAGAGCCTCGACTCCTGCAGTAGGAGATGGCAGATATTTAAATTTTATTATTTTCATTGCATTCAGCAATGTTTTCACACATTTTACAATGCAAGTGCAGTTGTTTTTGGAATCTTCCTTTTGTCCAATTGTACGCCCCCATATACAGACAGATAACACACACACACATGCACGTGTGCATGTAATTTTAGGTAGATAGATGACAACAATATGATTTTTATGATATTATTTATTGACTCAGTTACTACCAGCTTATCATTGTCATTTATTTTCATGCATATTGGTTAGATTATATATAACTTTTGATAAAATTATGTTGTGTCAAAGTTCATATACTTAACCAAAAGAAAGGGGAAAGTTCTTGCTTAGGATCAATTTATCTGATAATAGAAATTGTTGTCTACATCTGTTGAGGAAAAAGTAAGGTCGATAATTCTGTTTTCAAAAACAAGAATTGGCCATGGTGGTTCATTGACTCTGAGGGGGCTAAGGCAGAAAGAAGGATCAGTGTGATTTGAGACCAGCCTGGGCTAGTGAACCGTGTCTTCAAATACAATAATACAAACAAATACTTTCCATGAGAGTAATGGCTGTCTCCTTCTTTATTTAATCTTGTGAATTTTTGAAGAGAACTTGAGTTCACGTCCTCCCTTACCCTAAGATCTCATTCTTCATAGATACATTCCATTGCAAATAAGATTAATTTTTAGATATTTATTATCCCACTAGTCATAGGTTATCTCAGATGTGACATTAAAATTAATAGCATCTATGTTTAATAAAATTGCTATATATATTACTTTAAGCATTGAAAATGCCAATTTCCCACAAAAGTATCACACACAATATATTTAACATCTTATTATATACAGTATATATATATATATTACATGTGTTCTTTTTAAATTATACTTATTTGCATATTTTTATGTATGAGTGCTTTATCTTCATGTCTGCCTGCATGCCAGAAGAGGGTATTGTACCCTGATATAGATGCTTGTAATTTGTCATGTGATTGCTGGGAATTGAACGCAGGACCTTTAGACAAGCAGCCAGTGCTCTTTCTTAACTACCGAATCATCTCTCCAGCCCCTCATGTGTGTTCTTACTAGGGGAGAATACTGGTATTTAAGTGTGAAGAGTTGAAGAGGAAGAACAGATGGATATAAAAGGGCCATAAATGCTAAGCTCCTACATGAAACTAGCTATTTACCTTAATTTATAAGTGATGACCATTCAGACTGTACCCATCCTCTATTATTTATGCCTGTGGAGGAGGGCAGAAAGATAATTCAAATAAATGGATATTCCAGAAGTGCTCAGAGTTGCCTTTGGAATGTGTCTTTGTTCTTACATTTGAATATAGATATATGTGATCTGGGAATTCACTTCAAACAAATTACTGAAGCCCAGCATGTGAGAGCTTGTCTCCAAAGGAGCAGAGGACTCCATCTGTTCTTCCTTTGCTACGGGGAATAGACTAATCATGTCTTAGTGATACAGAGTTCTAGTTCAGGCAAAATTGCCCCACCCTGAAAGCTTCTAAAAGTAGAGGGGTTGAGTAGCATCTATGCCAGGTCAGGCTCATCCTAGTAGTAATACACAAGAGAACGTGAGCTACCAACAGTGAAAATGCCAGTAGAAATGAGACTCTGAAGACTGCATTTGGCATTTAGCTGCCTTCTCAAATATAGTGAAACCTTCTTAATGCAAAACACAAGGAGATGGAAAATGTGGGCTTTGAATTAACTAGTTTTCCATTATCTGATTTTTATTATAGAGCAGTCAGGCTGCCGGTTGCCTAGAGAATATCAGTTGCTTTGGATTATGTATTTTTGAATAAAGTGATATCAGCTTAATGATATTTCACTTTAATTCGCTTCTTGAAATATTAATGCAGATCCTAGAAGGAACCTGATCAACATATTTTTATGTAATAAAGCCGGTATCACAGCCAAGTGATAGGGCAGTTTATCTAACAGGAAGGCAGGCTTTCAGAGGTTAAGTTGTTTCCTCATCTTCCATAAGTAGGAGGTGTTGGTATTTAGTGTAAACTGGCCAGTGTAGCACTGGCACATGTCTAGCATTGCTCTTAGGACAGTGTTTCATTATCTGTTGGCTCAGTGCTCAGTCTTTAATCGCCAGGGCAAAAAGATGCTATCCATTATAGTGAAAGATAGAATTCTGGTTTTGCTGCCTTCATAATATAGAAGATGTGGCACCAGAAAGACACTAAGCTCGTTCTTGGGATTTCCTTAAGGAATCTGCTTATACATATACTTTGCATGTAACTATAACTTAGCTTCAATTGCCTGCCTCCTAATGTCCAAGAAGGACTTAATGAAATGACTGTGTTGTTCTCAGAGAACCTGAAGGTTTCACGCTCTGAATGGTCGATAGCAGCCGTACTCAGGATCTAAAGAATGTCCCTCTGTAGGCACATAGGTGTTGGAAGCAATGGAGCCATTGATTTCCTTCTCGTCTATTAGTAACTGCCGTATCAAGTCTTGAAATATTTTAAGAAAAGAAGATGATAGGCACTAGTGTACTGCTGATCCCATTGTATTTTTTTGAAAATTGTTATATTATGAACTTCACCTTTTTCTAAAGAGTGCATATAGTGGAGTGATTTATAAGACATATTGTATATAAGCAGAATTGACATCATCTCCATCATACCATCTGTGACTACTTGCAAGAGTCCTGAGAATGGAATACTTGACATTCCATTATAAACTATAGGCCATTAATTAGAAAGGAAGATTCCCACTCATGTAGCTGGGATGTTCCCTTGACAGCAATACCACTGCGAGCTACTGGCTTTTGCTTAATTGGCTGCTGTCTGGAGTCGGGCATACTTTCTGCAGACTCCCCACATTATTATAGAGTCCATGTCGTTCCCTGAGAACTATGATTTAACTGCCCTGTGTAAAAAACTGGAGTTGCTTTTCACAGAAGATTTTTACAGCCTCCCCAAAGAGTCCCTTTTCTTTAGCCTCACATTCTCATGTTTAGAGCCCACATCCTTTACTCCAGTCCTCCTGGACTTGGGGAACAGCTGGTCAATATCCACTGCTTCCTTGACGATTATAAAGTTGCTGTTCTTGTCTTTTCTTGTCTGAGCGAACCAAACTTATTCTTAAAAGAAGACCCCCCCCCCAAAAAAAAACTCAAAAACTTTTCCTTGAGGATTGGATTTTCTCAGCACCTCCATTATCTTTGATAATGTTTCTCAGACAGTCTAAGTTTTCCAGAGACTAAATTGGACTGGGAGGGCCCCTAGGGGGCTGCAGGTGCTGTGTGTGGTAAGTGCATGACATTCCTTGTGCTTAGTACAGCACTTGGTATGTGGTAGCCATTTGTTAGAAATGTTTTTGTTGATCTTGCTTTACTTTTTATTGCATTTGATTATAGAATGTTCTTATTGAGATTTAAGATTTATACCTAATGGTCTAATTCCTCTCAGTTTCTTTTGTTTGTATTTTTTAATGATTTCGAAAATAATTTGGGATGTCATAAATATAATTTACTTGTAATTTGATGAATGAAGTGTACATTTTGTTTTGTCTGCTTATTTAAAACTTGAGATTGATTCTCTCTTTTGCACTTACTAAAAATAACTGTGTTTGAGTTCAGTGGAAGAAACCCAAATTTGCTACAGATGCTAAAAATATTGGCAATCTAAACTCTGTTTAATTTAATTTGCTTTGGTTGTTATACTATTAATTAATGTGCTTTATTGTAAAATATACAGTGATTTGAAGTAAAAAGGAAAAAAAAATCACATGTAGTCCATGTTGGGCTCAAGCTCATGTTTCTCCTGCCTCAACCTCCTGAGTGCTGGGATTGCAGGTGTGCACCACCGCCCTGAGCTTGAAGTAAATAAACATTACCTGTTAGCATTTGACACCGCAGTCTCTTGTTAAGGAGCTGGGAGCATGGTTCATTAGTTAAGAGCACTAGCTGCTCTTCCAAAGAACTCAGGTCTGATTTTAGTATCCACAGCTGCCCACAACGGTCTGTGATTCCTGTCCTAAAGGGGTCCAGTGCCCTGTCCTGGAACTGCACACACATGGTGCAAAGACACACATGCAGGCAAAAGACCCCTTAAAGTAGAATTTTCTAAATTAAAATATTTAATCAATATCTTTTTTTCAGACTGGAGACAAATATATGATTATTATCTCATTTTTTAGTCTCTTTTAAAAGGACAATTTTTAGTTTAACAAGTGGATTCTTTTTTTTTCTGTATTGTTTTTTGTTTATATTTTTCTCCACTCCCAACAAGTGGATTCTTAATTCAGGTACACTTATTAGAGTCCTGACATTCTTTTTTGAAATAGTGCTTTCTGTAGAATCAAGATTTAATCCTGTAGCTGAGTAACTTTCCCTAAGATCATCTGGTTGACTGGGACCTCACTTTTGAAAGCCTCTATAATCCCATAATTTTTAAATTCTTTCTGTAAAAATCAACATGTGTGATGGAATGTGAGATGGGGTGAAGGGCTGTCACCTTGTCCCAGGCTTCCTGAGAGGAATGAGAACTAGGAAGAGGAGGCATCCAGTATGTCACTTCTGGGGACATTTGCCTCTAACAGGATGCTTAAACTACTCCTTAGTGCCAGCTTTCTCAAAGAATACTCTCTGCTTTTGTTTCTAGTCTTTTAAAACCTTTAAGCAGTATTTCTGTGTTCATGAAGTAGAAATTTTTATTCCCTTCTCTCCACAAAAGCTTGTGTTTTATTTCACAAGTGTTTAAATGTGACTGTATTTCCTTGTGTAGACATGCTGACCATGAATGGCAAAGCCAGATAAATAATCAGAAGCTAGATAACATAACCTTAAGAATGAGCATAGTTAACTATTCTATAAAATCAGACAAAGAACCTGGGAGGTGGCTTAACAGTAAAGAGCCCCATATTCTCTTCCAGAGGCTCTGGGCTTGATTTCTGGCACCTTCGTGGTGGCTCACAGCTGCTAATAACTCCAGTTCTAGGAGGTTCAGTGCTCTCTTCTGGCCTCTGTGGGCACCAGGCACATAGCTGTACACAGATATACATGCAGGCAAAAAAAAAAAAAAACAGTCACATAAAATAATAGAAATAATTGATTTAAAAAGCAACCAGTGATGAGAGAGAGCATATGCTTCATGAGTTCATCTTGGTTTATAAATGCTTGAAGATGAACAGGAAAATACATTAGTCTTCACATCATTTGTAGACATATAGCAATGCCTAGTGCTCAGGCATCAAATGCAGCACCACTCTGTGTTCCCTGATGGGCCAGTGAAGGACTCAGTGTCCTGTAGGATTTGCTGAGGTTTTCTTCTCCATCCTGATGAAGGGTCTGTCCTAACACATTTTCCAGCTGTTTTATCAGAGCTCTGGCCGAATTTTCACATGAGCAGATTATAATTAACATATACCTCAGGATAGTATTTCCTTTCTGGAATCATAGAAAATGGTCTTGTAGGAGGAGTTTTCGAGATCTCAAAAGGATAAATAAAATAATATGATATTTAAAACATATTTGCTTATACTATTAGATAAATGATATTATTTTAATGCCCTGTATATCTCATCTATGTGGGGAGAGTCTACTTTTTTTTTCATTTCTTTAAAATTTTTCTTGCTTAATTATTTCCATTCTTTGATCACACATATGTTTAATAGTTAGAGACTTAATATGTTATATACATTTGTGTTTTGTTCAGATAAGCAAAAGACTGGTTAATATTATTATTTCCATCTCTAAATATAGACAAATAAAAGATAAAGGGCCTAAGTCTGTGTAGATTAGGTTATAAGAATTTTGATCGGATTGGAAAAATTTGTATGAGAAAACATTCTCCAAGATAATATAAGTGCTGCAAAAACAAAACACCAGTCCTTATGTACATAAGTTCATTAAATTGTATAGTCTCTAGGTCTGCTTAATTTTGGTGAATGATGATTTCATTTCCAATTTTTGTAATAAAGTAAAAATTTATTTTAAAAATCACAATTCAGAAGGAAAGATTAAAAAGATAAAAGATCAAGTTTGGTTCACTTAGACAAGAGAAATGTTAACACTGACTTTTTAGTCTTCAAGGAGACAGAGGAAATCGACCGACCCTTTTACAACTTGGAACTTGTCAGTTGTAACGTGATATTCAAAGATATGGCTGTTTTTTGCTAGAAGTATTGGCCTGAGGTTCCAGTACCTACCTCAAATGCCATTCGGGTCTGAGAGGCCTCCTTGTCTTGCAACTCCAGTAACCAGTGCTTGTGCCCACCAGTCAGGCGTTGTGTTGTTGGAGATGGATTCCCCTAGTCAGGCCTCTGGTCTCTGAGCCATGCAGGAAGACCACCCACCAGTGTCACTGTGGATTCCAGCTTCAGTGTCCTCTTCTTTTCTGCTCCCAGGCTCTCATCAATAAAAGCAATTACCAGACATCGTAATTTCTTCTCAAGTTCTGGGACTAGAGCAAATTAGCGTTTGTTGTTTTGAATTAGATGAGGGAAATTGTGTTTAATTTCTTTTACCCAAGAGACATTTTATTTTCTCTGAGAAATTCTACTTGTGATGAAATTCTTCAAGTTCATTATCAAATACAGATGTGGTTCATTTAGTATCAAGGACAACTACCAGGTTCCAGATTTTTGCTGCTTTATTGGTTATATCTCAGTTTTAAAGTACAGTCTACAGTAAGTTGATCTTAATAGATACGTTTTCCATTGGTTTGTTGGGAATTAATATGATAATTAACATGGAAATTTTAAAAAGCACATTGTCTCTATTTGCAGTGGGTCAGGATCCCTTGAGGACTTCACATGAATCTTTCACTGGAGTCGCCTAAGACCACTGGAAAACATAGATATTTACATTATGATTCATAACAGTAGCAAAATTACAGTTATGAAGTAGCAGTGAAAATAATTTTATGGTTGGGGTCCCCAGAACATGAGGAACTGTATTAAAGAGTCGCATTAGGAAGGCTGAGAAGCACTGGTCTGTCTGGTTCGGCAGGTGCAGAGTTGCAGACATGAGAGTGTCCAGCTTTTCCCTTTCAGGCTTCGGTCTGCTTTATCAAAGAAAGAATTATTTGTACAGAGAAGGAAAACGATTTTCAAGAAAAATGACAAGTCTAGTTTATGGTAGGACTGTCTTGAAATTGGGGTATGCATGGATAAAAGGTAGATATGTGGAGAGAAACCAGCCATGGCTGCATAGTGAGACCCTACCTCAAAAGACCAGACAGAGAAGAGAAGTGCAGAGAAAGTGTCTGCCTTTACTCTCTCTATCCAGGAGATGTTTCTATGGGAACCAGGTGGGTGTTGAGGACTTTTATTTTTTGAAGACTGTAGCTTAATCATCAGATTTACTGCCTGAATCCAGAGGGATGAGGCCAACCCCCAGGCCCCTGTGTGTTATACAAAGGTTGGGGAAAACAAGGCTGTGGGAGAGGGAAGGAAGCAAGGACAAGACTAATAGCCTGGAAGAACTGAAGCAGTTCCCACTTCACTCTCTGCCTCCCTAGCCCAGCATTTTACTGCAGAAAACAATTTTCTTTTCCTGTGAACTAGATCACAGACTTGTAGAAATCTGGAGTGCTTTTTCTCTAGTACCTTCGCCTTTCTGTTTGTCTTCTTCATTTGTTCTGTGTTCTTACTCTTGTGGACTGTACACACGGCCACTAAAGTGTCCTGGGCAGTCCTGAGGATGGCCACGAGGCTAAGGCTTCTTATGCACAGGGCTGCATGATCACGGGCCTCTCCTTTATGAACAGGTGTTAGGCTGGCTATGGGGAATCACTGAAAATGCATGTTTTTCCAAGGAATTGGGGTTTGCTTCTTCGTTCTTCTTCCACATGACAAAACCAAAAGAGCACAGACAGAGTGAGGTTTTCAGTGAGGGTCAGCACCTGGCAAAGGTCAGGAAGTGGTGTTTGAACCTAATTGTGTTTAAGATATAAAATTATTAAGGATGATGGGCTTCTCTCTAATGATACTATTTAGATACACATATCACGCACATCTAAGATGTTGCTCGGACATTGAATTCTTTTATAGCAACATTTATGAACTTAGGTTTTTGTTTTGTTCTGTTGTTTTTGTTTTTTGTTTTGTTTTTAGTGATACCATCTGCTCCCTAATCCCTTGCATTTCTGGGGATCAGATGTAAGGTTCTTGAATGCTAGTCAAGCATTTTACTATTGAGCCACAGTCTCAGTCCCTCCCCCCCCTTTTTTTCTTTTCTAAAATCAACTTGCTAAGAGTTAGGAAGATTTGGAAATAATTAAAAACCTTCCAGTTTTCTTCATTGTTCAATATAAGGCTCTGCATGATATAAAGTATAAGGAAATGAATGATGGAATTGAAATCTGGGTACCTGAAGGAAACTGGACCATCCCTCACCTCTGGCTTAAGTTATGTAACCCAGAAGCATTACTCACTTACAATCTCAGTTTTTTCATCTATGAAATGGAGTGATGTACTATTTTTGTAAAGACTTAATTACATCAAATAGGATAAACTTTCAGGGCCAGTAAGATTGTTCAGCAAGAGGAGACGTTTGTCCCCAAGTCTGACAACCTGAGTGCAGTCCCTCAACTACGTATGCTAGAAAGACAGACTGTCTTCTGAAAGTGTCCTCTGACTTTTTTTTTGTCACAGCACATGTATCCCCAATATATAAGTAAGTAAATATAATAAAACAATAACATAAAGTCCAGCTCCTTTTCCTCGTGTCCTACAGCACATGTCCAATCACTGCCTTTCTTTTCCTCTCCCCATTTCCATGGTTTCACTTAAACTAGGAAACCACAGAAATAATTATTTGGCATTTTTGTGGCCATCTCACTTTTGCTGAGGAGTAATTCTGAAATTCCTGTCTTTGAATCTTGATGCTGTTGGTAGTACGTGCTACTCTTTTCATCCCTGCTTTCCTATTGGTCTCTGCAGGGTTGGAGGATCTCTGTGTTGAGCATATTCACGATTGTAACTCATCCTGGACATCTTACGATTTCCAACCTTAGCTACTATGTCTTGGTGGCAGCTGCTAGAGCTAAGTAGTTTGCAACAGTTTGTGGTTACTCTACATGCCCAGATTCTAAAATAAAACAAGAGTGAGTTTGGGTTTTCAAAAAATAAAGCTAATTTCGAGCCAGAATGGAATTGAGCTTTGACAGCTAACGGTAGCCATTAGTTGACTCACATGTTTCAGTGAGCTGAAATGGATCAGTGAAAGAATAAAACAGTTTAATTAAGCAAATCACTATAGTATAGCATGCAGATTAAATTCAGAACTAGCTCTTGTGTTGCAGTGGCCTTCTGCCACTTGCTTGTTCTAATCTGGAGTAAGGCCTTTCTCTTTGGAATTGCAGGTCTTGTGTCTCTGGGATCTTCTCTGGTCCCTTGATTAGGGAATGTCACTTCTCTTGCTTTGCAGCACTGATCAGTACATGTCATGGATCCAGGCGTGTTAGCCAAAGAAACATCTCTTAAAAAGAGGACGGATGTGGTCTGGTTGGCTGAGAGTGATTGCACTCTTTCTGTGGATTTATAGCTCATCTGTCTTCGAATGGGCCTGGGCTCCTAGCAGGCACGTGTCCATTGTTGTTAGGCAAAGCCCAGTATGTGTGTTTGACAAGTTAGCAGTATGGCAACTCTGCTTGCTGCCACCAACTCAGGGATTGTTTGGTTTGGCAAATGGCCAACTCTCTGCTATAAGATGCATTTCCTTGACAGGACAAAGTATGGAGGCGCATTAGCTGCAAAGTTTACAAAGGTTAGCTAAACACACACAATAAATATTAATAAACAAAAAGGCCCACCCACCTTTAGCTTTGAATTTTGTCTCTTCATTCTGTGTTTTGGAATCCCTGTAGTATTTGATTAATAACCAGTCTTAAGGTAATTGAGCCTTAAGTGTCCTTTGCCTAAGTGAATCTGCTCACAGGCCCCTCATGGGCTGCTTTGATTACTCATTGCACAGTGGATAGATCTCTGAAAGAACTGTTTAGTTCAAGGGCTCTTGCTTGCCTCTCCCTGCTACAGCCTGACAAGAGTGCTTGTCCCTATGAGCCTGTGTTGAGCAGAGTGTGTGGTGTGGCTCAGAGCTCTGGAGATAAAGGATGTGAGCAGGAATAGAGGTGAAATGCCTTCAGGCTCCCTGGAAAGCAACCAGACATTGGTCTGCTGGCCTGAGCGGTTGGTGGAGAGGGAGAGAGTAACAGTAACCTGCTGCCCCTGGAAACTGCCTATTTGGCTGGGTGTCTTGGAATTTATCAGGCCTACATTGTGGATCTTTTCCAATTCTTCACCCTGCTCACTTGAAAACGTATTTGAGAACCAGTAACTGCTTAGTCAGACCTCTAGAGAACCAAGGAAGAGAGAGAACTCTAAAGCCATGCCCTTAACATTGTCCTGGGGCTCTTCACAGCTGGCTGGGGTTTCTGAAGGCACTTGGAAGCCCCGACGTGCCTTCCCTTGCTCTCTAGTTCATGCCTATGTTCTCGCCAGGGCTACAGAAGGAAGGAACCAGCCCTGCTGGATTTATATGATAGTTGGTTATAATAGTGAAAAGCAGAAATCAGATTCTTCCTCTTGGAAAGGTATTATTTTTAACTTGAAAATTGTTTTCAACTCTGCTTAACAAAGCAACCCATTCAGGGATAGGCCACACTCAACTTTTAACTTGTTTGCTGAGCACTGACACTAATCTAAGCACCTGGAATGTCGTGTCAAACAGAACAGATCCAGATCTCTGGCCGTGGGACATGAATTCTAGTTGAGAAGGCAGAGCATAAATAATAAACAAAGCATAGCCTACATTAAAGATATGTGCTATGACCTAAAGAAAAGCAGAGTGAACAGAGTTAGAGGGTCATAGTTTTGGTTTTGATTGTTTTTGTTTGTTTGTTTTTTTTGAGACAGGGTTTCTCTGTGTAGCTCTGGATAGCCTGGAACTCACTCTGTAGACCAGAGTATCTATCCTCAAACCCAGAGATCTGCCTGCCTCTGCCTCTGAGTGCTGGGATTAAAGCGTGCGCCACCACTGCCCTGTTCAAGGGATGATAGTTTTAAATAAGGCCGTGAGAAGTGACATTTAAGCAGAGGAGGGAGGTGGTGCTGGCTCAGGTGATCTTATCCTAGGTAGGGTTACACAAGCCCCATGTTAGAAAGTTGTGTTTGTGACTCTTCCCATGTTTCCATATACCCGACACCAGGAAGTGTACAGTGATCTAGGCAGAGTTCTCCCTTGGTCTCCATGGCACAGCGCCCGCGGGGCATGAGCTGTTGACACACTTAAGTCCATCTCACCAATCTGGAGCAGTTTTTAAGGAAGAAAATCTGACTTTATACATATGCATCCTAAAGTACCTTCCATGACCGTATGCACAAAGCATCAGTGACAAAGAAGGGCTGAGGACAGGGAGGAGAGAGAAAGAGGGTCCGGTGTGATGGCTCAGCAGGTAAGGGATTTGCCACCAAGTCTGACGACCTGAGTTCAGCCTCCGGAAACTATGTGGTGGAAGAGGAGAACAGACTCCTACACTGTCCTCTGAGCTCCGCGCGTGTGCTCTGGCACATACTTTCTCCCCTTACTAGAACTAACTAAATACTTGGAAGCCAGAGAGAAGTTGGAGAAGGGAAAACCCAACTATCAAGTAGAATTGATTCAAGTATTTCTCCCATTACTGGGCTCTTGCTTTCCTTTTAGCACTTGTTAGCAGTCATTGGAGAGCAGCACCATAGATATGAGGAAAATTGTGAACAGAAAGCTAAAGCAATGGGAAAACCTGCCCTTTCAACTTATATTCCCCGTCCCCACCCTGCTTCCAGTGGGGAAATACAAACCCTGACTCTCTGTTGAATGACTCAGTCCACTTCAGTGGCACACAACTTAAGAACCACCTTAGAATATTGCTGAGTGGGAATTAGAAAATTGCAGGCTCTTTTTTAGCTTCCTCCATAGTTTTTGTGGAAGATCAGAAAGGGGTTTGCAGTTATTTAGCTATAGCCAATCAGATGAGAGTCAGAATTTCTACCTAAAGGGATCTCATAATGAAAGAGTGGAATGGTTAGAGGCAGACTTACAGAACACCAACCACCAAGACAGAGCTCTAGGACTTTGATTCTACCCTGAGAACCCCAGATGTCAGTGTCTGCCTGTACCCTCTTTCCCCTTTAGTTCATATACATAGTATGTAAGGAAGTGGACTGTTGATGGATGTTGGATTAATGCTTCCCCGCGTCTTACTCCTAATGAGGGTTGTAGAACTTGGTGTGTGGTGTTTGTGCTTTCCAGTGTTAGCTTCGGATTTCCCCTTTAAGTCTCTCTGTGCTATCCCTCCCATCTCTTCCCTCTTACCCCAAACAAAATTGAAAGCAGGTTGTGAGAACTCAGAGCCCAGGTTCTTTGGGGCCCCAGAGCACCACGTATTCTTCACCAGAAATGAATTCAGAGGGTCATAGCTTCCAGTGAGCCACCTCTTTAAATATAGCTTTCCATCAGGTTACTATCAAGGCTTTGCATTTGATATCTGCTTTATATCTGTCATGGCTTTGCTGTTTTATCTCACAGGCAGGGAGAGATTATTAATTGTCCACCAATATGTACTCTTTGTAAAAAAAGCTTAATGAGGCTTGGATCTTTGTGAACCAAATAAAACAGTAACCACCTGGCCTCAATCTGAGTCCAGCGGGACATATTGTGTGCGTAAGAGCATGAAAACCAGATCTAAATCAGCCGTGGTTGTGTACTTCACAGGGAGCCAGTATTCCACATTGCCAGGCTCACATGAACTGGACCGCCTAACTGGCTCCGAGGAAAGGGGGGTGTCATGTATGGAAGTGAACATCTTGTATTTTTGAGGGTTTCACATGGATAATAAGAGGTGGGATGGAATGTAACGCCATGATGTGCTGTAGAAGAAAGTATCTGAAAAGTTATGGTTACTCTCACACTGGCATTTGATGTAGTAAATGGACCATCAGAGTACCGGCAGGGGTCCTCCTTCCCCTCATTTTTATTTGGCATCTTGAGCTGACTTGTATACCTGTCCTTTCTAGAGCGTTGTCCGCTGCCTGTGGCATCCAAAGCTGAACCAGATCATGGTTGGAACTGGAAATGGATTGGCAAAAGTGTATTACGACCCCAACAAAAGTCAGAGGTATTTCTTAGGAATCGCCTGTTTGAGATGGATGACAACAACTGGGGGGAGGGCTTTGATTCACCCTGCTTTTATTCGTTTCCCCCTTTGATGGGGATCCACCCTTTTAGAAAAGGCAGCTGGTACAAAGTAAAGCCTCAGACTCCGAGCCTTGTGCTTTAAAGGGGATTTAGATCTCACCCTTGATCTGCGCTGAATTCAAAGCCAAAGTTCCCCAGGGATTTGCAGTCCCTTGGCTGAGGCACTGAGTGCAGGGAGGGGAGTCCCTGCTCTTCGTACACCCTGGACAGTGGCGTCCATCAGCAGTGCTGCATGTGTGGGGTTAACAAGGCAGGGCACCGGCCACTCACAAGAAACAGAAGCGGCTCTTCCATTTTCTTACGTTTCTCACTTGGCGTTTAGCAGCCACTGGTTTGGATATTGGACAAGGTTATGCTGTGTCAACAGAAGGGAACAGCACATGAACTTTCCCTGCAGCCCTTAGCTCACGCCAGGTCAAACATAGGTAAATCAATTCAATCCCAAGGTCCGAAGACTTCATGAAAGCTCATCTAGATCCTCAGCTGTTTCCATTTTCTTTTTCACGGGTGGACATATGTTACCACCCCAAAGAAGATGGTCTTTCTGGTAGTATACAAAGGGCAACCTTTGTGTTAGTATACAAATCCACATGCTGAATTTGTGCTCTTCCCGTCGGCCTGTTTTAAGGTCTTACATGCTTTCAGAAGAGAGCTAATCCTCATGAGCAAGGTTTCACTGACCACAGTTTTGCTCTAAATAGAAGCAATCCTTTATGGTGAAAGGTTGGTTGATTTGTAAAATTTCTTTATCATCTTATGTTTTAAAAGTATTTTTGTAGGTTCCTCTTTAAATTTGTGTCTTAAATGCCTTGACACCCCTTTCAACCTTTCACTTGGTGGTGGACACTGACTAGTAGGCTTGAATTTCTGGATTTAGTAATCATTATCATCAAGACCCCAGAAAGTCAAGGATTTGATAGGATGGTCTGCATGGACTCTTTCTAAAAGCATCTCATGACTAATGAAAATGCTACAGTGAGACCTATGTTTTGTATGGGATCCTTAAAACTGATTTAAAAAATTAATTGGCCAAGCCAGGCAGTGATGGCGCACGCCTTTAATTCCAGCACTCGGGAGGCAGAGGCAGGCGGATCTCTGTGAGTTCGAGACCAGCCTGGTCTACAAGAGCTAGTTCCAGGATAGGCTCCAAAACCACAGAGAAACCCTTTCTCGAAAAACCAAAGAGAAAGAAAGAGAGAGAGAGAGAGAGAGAGAGAGAGAGAGAGAGAGAGAGAGAACTGGCCAAGAATTCACAGTGTTTCAGTGTTACCTACATCTCTCATAGAGTAATTTCTGTTGGGTTCAACTATATACAGAGGTACAGCAGTAGGGAGTGTGTGTGTGTGTGTGTGTGTACATGTGTACATGTATGTGCGTAAATGCTTCGAGGAGTCTCTAATGGAACCAGAAATTCAGTGTTTCAGCTTTGCCCATTCCTAAGATTAACTAAAGAAAATTTGTTTTATCTCATTCATTATAGGGGAGCAAAATTATGTGTAGTTAAAACCCAGCGGAAGGCAAAACAAGCTGAGACACTAACCCAGGACTACATCATTACCCGTAAGTTGCTGTTAGCATTCCTCTCTGTCTTACAGTGCTTTTCTCTGCTGTCGTATTCATTAGAGTGCAGGTACCGATTATATCATCTCCTATCATGTGGACACAGGTACAAGTCTTCTGACAATATACTTTAGCTTCTTGACTTTTTTGCAGAAAATGATGCTTGCTTCATGTAATTCCTCATCCTAAGGAGAAGCACCTATCTGAGCTGCTTGTATTAGTCTATCACAGCATCTTAAAAACTAACATATTATTTAATGGGTAAATTTAATGAAAAACAAGAAGAGTGCTGGACTTAGATTTAGGAGCCCTGAACTTGTCTGTTTGTACTATGAACTGGCATTGTGATGTAGAACAACAAACTTATCAGGGAAATTAGTTAAGGAATCTATGACCATGTAGTAATATACTTGTATTATGTATAAAATCTGAAGTGTGAAGAGAAAGCTTACCAGAGCATAGCAGTTTCTCTCAGGTGGGTCATACAACCTTGTTAATTTGATAGACAGGCCTATGTTCCAAAACCACAGCCTCAGACCTATAACAGGCCAGGAAGGGAATCTTGGTTGCCACAGAGTAGAGAATAGCCAGCCGTCTAGATTTTACCTGTGTCTCAGACTGAAGCCCAAGGAGTACTCTACTGCTGGCCTTCTTTCTGGTGATGGGTCTCTTGTAAAACCAAGTTCCATGGGGCTATTGACCAGTCAGGAGATCCCATGACCTTCTACAAGAGTAGACGTCTTAAACTGGGACCGTCCAGTCCAACACACGGAACTACACACGGCCCACTTATCCTTCTGCCACTTGAAGTGAAAATAATTTTTTCCTACCTAAAAATACTGTGTGTTATGTTGCCTGACAGTGTTGAGGGGTAATGTGCTTGGTTAGCTTCCCTGACTCAAGGCAGGCACGGCTTCCTGTGGGCGATGTAGGGTAGACTGTATAGGTGGGTGACTGGACGAATTTCTGAGGTGTTAGAGCTGTTTCACTGAGACTATAAGTTCCATTTAACCTTTGTCTTCTCCAGTCCCCTGAAAACATGTTCTCCTTTAAAACAGGTTTAAATCTGTAAATACTGACTGAAGGAGATTCCAGGTCAACAAAAAGATAGCTATTTAATATTCCACAATATCCCCCCCCCCCAAATGTTACATAGTTTCTCCTTAAATCCATGTTATTTTTATGTTTAGAATTTAATTCTGGAACTGGGTGAACCCCTGGCAGTAGTTGAACACATGTGCCCAATTTTTATCCCCCTCTTGTTTTGTGCACCAACCATGTGGAAGGAGGGCCGAGTGACCACACTGGTAGGGAGAGTCAGGCAGCCCTGCATTCAAGGCAACCTTTATCCCACTTTCAGTGCACTGTGCTCCTCCCTTCCGGTTGCTCAGTGCTGTCACTCCCTGCTGAGCGGTGGTCACATTTCAGAAACGTGTGAAATGATTCCAGTGTTTATGAGGCATCTGAGGAAACTTGAGGACTGACAGGCACACTGTTGGCATTACTCTTATTTGGGTGCTGTAAGAACAAATAAGAAAGTCGTTCCGGTAAGTGTTTTCAAAACCACAGAAATTGAGCTTTAACCCATGGTTAGGGAGCTGAGACTCACCAGTGTTTCCATGACAGTGTTTCCTGAGTGCCATTAGCTGCCAACAGAGGTGAACAATGAGTCTGGTATCAAACGAAATTAGCTAATTGGTTACAGTAAGGCTGTCTTTTATTATTAAATGAAGGCTGTCATTATGATTTCCATTTCATGTTCCAGTTAGTCATGCATTAGTTATGTTTTTGGATGAAGGGTTATTATTATAATGAAATTTTTCAAATGTGACTTCTCACAGCTCATGCCTTGCCCATGTTCCGTGAGCCCCGCCAACGAAGTACGAGGAAACAGCTGGAGAAGGACAGACTGGACCCCCTGAAGTCACACAAGCCAGAACCTCCTGTCGCAGGCCCAGGTGACTGCGGTCCAGCCAGTTGTCTGGCAAGGGGATGAGGGGCCAGGGCGGTGTCACTAATAGGGAGATGGTAGGAGCTTTTGGGCCTGCGTGCTTCTTGATCTTCAGAGAGACTCTTGCGGTTTTCAGATGTTTTCTAGCACCAGAATCACAGCGCGGAAGACTGATAGAGCTTCTGTGCTGGGCTAGAGAGGCCGTCTGGGGCTTTCTCCTCTCCTGCTTGAGCCTTAGGTGACCTCACTAGAACTCTGGGGCTCCTTGCAAGTCAGTGTTGAAACTGCTGCTCTCAGTTTTGGCTTAATGTACGACATTGGTCTCTTAGCCTGAGATCCAAGCTGGATTAGGTTTCACACAAGGCAGAAAGTGACTGTGACTTATAGTCCAGTGTGATAAAATGGAGCTGCCCATTTCTCTAGAAGGTAAATGAAAGATTGCCTGTAGCAGGAGACAGCATGGTATGCTGTCTATTGTATGTAGATAGTTTTACTAAAATTTCATTTTCTACTCTCACTTGTGTGTGTTTGTCCTAGGCAACTGAGCCTTTGACTTGTCCATTTATCTGAGTCTCAGCCCTAGACCCATTTGAAATGTCCTTATTTCTATTTTGATTATTTTTAGAACTTCCTTGCTACCAATAAAAGTTTCTACATAATAGTCTTGCCTAGATTATTTCAAGTCCTTCTAGTTAGACAGTATTATCTCATCTCCTCTCTCTCTCTCTCTTTCTCTCTCTCTCTCTCTCTCTCTCTCTCTCTCTCTCTCTCTCTCTCTCCCCCTCCCTCTCTCTCCCTGTCTCCACCCCTTCTCCCTTTGTCTTGCATACAGCCAGCTTTTATCCCATTCCTCTGATTTTCATGTTGCTGTTGTGCCCAAACTCCCCCATTTTCCCTCACCCCATATACTTTTCTGTGTCAGGGTTCTCTGCAGTGCACTGACTCACCTTGGTAGTTTTGCACTTCATGCCTCTTTTATTGTGATCCTCAAATTTCCCTCTGTCTTGTACGTAACTCATATGCTCATTGAAAGTAATGCCTTAATATAGTAATAATAATAGTAAGGCTTTGTGGGCCTTCCCAAAATGATCCATTGCTTTCAGAAGACCTTTTCAGCCACTGCAGACTGAAATGTTGTCTCCTTCCTCGAAAAGCTGTAATAGTTATTGGCCACACAAAGCCTCTGGCAGTTGGTCAATTTTTTTTAATTTTCTTCTTAATTTGTGAAGGTAATCTTCCAGTATTATTTGGTTATTCATTTGTTTATCTTTCTAAAAATCAGATCAGAAACGAACTTTCTAAATGTCAGCCCATTTTGTTTATCAGGCACCATGCTTTCTGGAGAGACCCAGCAGGGTGCAACTCTTTGCCTTTGAGCTTGCTATCTGCCTAGGCAGTCACAGCAGACAAGGAAGAAGAGTCAGTATATTCACATGGCTTGTTTTTCTCTCAGAACTCAAGAGTAGCGTGTCTGTAACACAACATACACCCACTGTGGAAAGCCCTAAGATACATTTGTTTAAACTAAAGTAGCAGCTGATGAATAGTGGCTACTTTTAGTATTGAATTTCAATAAATTCATACTAGAGAAATTTTTAATACAATCTTTATGAGATTTTTTTTCCTTTTCTTTTTTTAAAATCAGTATCATTTTGCAAATTAAGCAACCGAAACATTTTTTAAATGTCTCTTCCAGTTTTGGATAGTTAAAGGGTGATGCTTCCTTCCTTTTTTTGATCCATGAAAGCTGAAAAGATGATGTAGGTATTATTGAGATCTGAGCTCGGTACGCAGCACACACAGCTGTAATAATGTATCATCAGTTTGTTCTGATTCTAATCTGGGGTTTTTCTTTTGAAATAGGTCGTGGTGGCCGAGTTGGAACCCACGGGGGCACCCTGTCATCCTACATCGTGAAAAACATTGCTTTGGACAAGACTGATGACAGTAATCCCCGAGAAGCCATTTTGCGTCATGCCAAAGCAGCAGAAGATAACCCATATTGGGTTTCGCCGGCGTATTCCAAGTAAGGAAGTAGCTGTGTAAAGCAGAAAAGTAGGGCCTGGTGAGATGACTTAGTGGTGAAGGAGCTTGTCTGTGCCTGGTGACCTCAGTTCAATCCCTGGAACCCATGGAAAGGTGCAAAAGAAAACTGACTCTACAGAGTTTTCTTCTGCACTCCGTATACACACCATGACATGCGCTCGCTCTCTCTCTCTCTCTCTCTCTCTCTCTCTCTCTCTCTCTCTCTAATGATACTAATAATACTATATACTGGCAGTATAGTAGAGTATGTCCTTAGTGTTTCCAAAGTCATAGATTTAAGTCCAACACCAAAAAAATAAATAAAAATGAAATGGAGAAATTATTATGTCTAATGAATTGGGAAGAGCATAACAATAGTACTTGGAAGTGTTAACTTTCTCTTTTCTGTCGTATTTGAGCACAAAGGATGGGCCAAGAAATGTGGGTGTTCTAGCAATGCCTGTAATCCCGACATCTAGGCAGCAATAGCTAGAGACTATCCTGAGCTGTGAGAGACCATCTCAACAATGGGACCAGGGATTCAGAATTCTGATGCCTAGACATTTGCTTATATCGTACGACTCTAAAATGGTAAAACTTAGACTCACAGCAGTTTGTTATCAGTGTTAAAGCCAGGAATAAGCCTTATGTGTTCCTTTGGCCTAACACTTTAGAAAGTGACACTGTTATCTCAGTGGAGGGGAGTTAAAAGCAAGCAAAGGAGAGTGACTTGCCTGCCTTCTTAAGACGGTCTGGGGACTGAGGGTGCTGTGTTTTGCTTTTAGTTTGATTTGCTTTTCAGAGTCTCACTATGTAGCTCCTGCTGAGTGGGAACACACTGTGTAACCAGGTTGACCTCAAATTTGCAGCAATCCTCATGTTCCTGCCTCAGGCTAGTTCTCATATAAGAAGCTATATATAAAAAAACTCTCCCTGTACAGTGAATCCAGCCTTTTAAAGTCCTCAAACAGCTTAGCATGGTGAGTGTGTAATGGTTTTTAATGCTATCACACCACCCACATTTATACCAAGGAAAGTACTGTTGTTGAATTGTCAATAACTCTTGAAATTTTTACTAGAACTAGTTTTAGACTTAAGCAGATTAACACCTTACATAACCATCTATAATTGATTAATCTCTGTAGTAGCTACCACTGGCCAGTTATATATAAAAAACTCGACAATATCTTTATTTCTGAGTAGGATTTTTTTTTCCTCAGGTATTGCTTTCATCACTAATGTACTTTATTTGAACTGTATTTACTTCATTTGACCTTCTGGAAAGCCCTTCTATTTAGTTTTCTAGCTGGGCAGTGGTGGCGCACGCCTTTAATCCTAGCACTTGGGAGGCAGAGGCAGATGGATCTCTGTGAGTTTGAGGCTAGCCTGGTCTACAAGAGCTAGTTCCAGGATAGGCTCCAAAACAACAGAGAAACCCTGTCTCAAACAAAACAAAACAAAATAATAATAAAAAATTAAAAAAATAGTTTTCTGTCTAACTGTGTTAAAGGATCATTTGACAGGTGAAATGTGGATGCATGGTGGTTCCTGTTTTGTTAATAAATCTTGAGTTTATAAGCTGTAGGACTGTATCACTCTTGATATCATTTCCATTTATTCTACTTCTGATATCCCTTATAAAAACCATATCATTTTGTTATCTATCAAAAGATAATGGATTTAAAATTTTTACATCCCCAAAGGAATTCCCTTTAACTAAATTGCTTTAATTTAAAGACTCTCTCAGGCTCCTCCCTCCCTCTCTGTCTCTCTCTCCCCTTCCTCCCCTCTCATCACAAGGTTAACATTGGAGCAGTACTATGGCTAAGCTGCATACATTCCTTGGTCTTGATCAGGTTTTCTTCTCATGTCCTTTCTCTATCCCAGAAGCCTATGCTGTGTTCCATTGTTTTTCTCAGTAATTTTTACTTTTCATCATCCTTGTGTCTTTAATGAATAGTGGTCATTGATTCTGTCAGTTTTCAATGTGTGTTTGTGTAGTATTTTCTCATGATTGTAATGAAATTGAGCATATTGGGTAGAAATACAAGAATGAAGTTAAAGCCATCTGTGTGTGTCCTGTCGAGGGTTTCATGATGCCAGTATGCCTTATTAGCAATGATGCTGACTTTAGTCGCCAGATGTAAGTGTCCCCTAATGAAGTACTTATCTCTGTTTCAGATCAACACATATTTTGGGGAGGGAGTCTCTTCTTCCTCATACTTCCACAGTAGTTTTGCCTATGGCAACCATTACTGTGGTGGTTGTCTCACAATGGATTTCTTTCTTTCTTGGTTTCTGTATGTATTGTTGCAGTCTCCTAAAGAAATTCGTTCCTTCTCCTATGTTTTTGTTTTCAGAGTTTTTATTCAATATTAGTAGGAACTCTAAAATGCTTATTTCATTCTCTAAGGCTATTGTTCTGTGGTTTGTTGTTTGTCTTGTCCCAGCTTTGACCAGTAGAAGGTCCTTCAGAGGAAGTAGTTATTGTCCTCTTTCAACAGTGGAGCCTGCACCCATACTCTTTAGAGTGCTTCCCCACTTTCTGATGCTCCACTTCAGCTGAGTAGCCCACATTTGTAAGTTAATCATCATTGACAATGAGGTAAATCTCTGCATCGTATGTTGACTCTTCTATTTGTCATGAAGTACTTAGTTGTCTGTTCTTGCTACAAGAAACCTTGTTCAGAAAAAGCCACCGATTGAGGAAAGAAAAGAAATCAGAGATACAGTCTACAGTATGCTGAACACAATGAGCACCGTTTTGATGGCCAACTGTTCCAAATGTGTGTGTTTATACACGAAAGTAAATCATTGAAATGTCTCCAAAATGCCGATGCCATACCTCTTGTTAACTGTTGTTAGATGTTAGTAAAATCTACCATATTAATGTAATCCTTGGGAAGATGTCAAAGGCCTAACTCATCACTGAAGAAAATAAAGTTCTAGAAGTCTACTTTTGGGGCCTGCTGGAAAGCAGCTCATTGCTGCAACCTGGAGCAGGAACTTGGCCCTAGAAATCCTCTGTTACAGTTCTAGTATCTGATAACAATATTTTTGCTAACGGGCCAACTTCAATTCATTATGTAATTTTTGTTTGAGTTTTTAAGCAGTACATTCATTGTATGTGTGGGGAGTCCATGAGTACTAGCTGGGAGACTCCAGGCCCTCATTCTCCTGTTGAGAGATACTAACTAATGCTACAGTGTTTATGCTCCTAAAAAGAGCTCATGTATAAATTATGAGCTCTCACATACTAATTGCATTTTCCAGAAGGCTTAATGCCCACTGTTCATTTCACTGGTAGTGTATAGATTCTTACATCATTTAAAAGCACAGAGATAGGGATAGGCAGTGGGCCAGCAGGTAAAACACTTGTTGCCAAGTCTGACAACTCATCAGTCTGTGGGACCCAGATGGTGGGAGGAGAGCACTGACTCCCAAATGTTGTCATCTGATAGCTACATGTGTGTTATGACAGGCATGCATGAGTGCACACAAACATACACACATGATAAACAAATCTAAAAATATATAAACACAGTCATATAGCATGGTTAACATATTGTTTTTTATTTAGAATTTATTTAGAGAATGGGCTAGGTCTCTACCCATTGTATGTTCAGCCCATTTTTTTTTACTTTATATTTAGTTTCCATGTATTACATAGTCATGTTCTGTTTTTCTAAAGCAGTGCCCTCTTAAATGGTAGTTAGGTTGTTCTCACTCTAACTCGTATAAACAATACTGAATTAGTGCCTTTGGGATCTGCATTTGCCTACTATATAAAAGTTCTAGGAATAGAGCTGCTATGGATTTCAAATATGTTTTCCTCCAAAGGAACTTTTAGTTAGCCTCTTCGATATATCAGTGCCTTATCTCATCAGCGTTTATTCCTACTCTATCTTTTTGTGCTGTTGTAAGTAGAATCTTCTACTGGATTTATAATTCCTTTCTATATGAAAATGCTTGCATATAGAGTGCTATTTGTGTATCTTGGTGTTCAGCTACTCATTGTATTTTTATTATTTTAAATAATTTTTAGGGGCTGGAGAGATGGCTCAGAGGTTAAGAGCACTGACTGCTCTTCCAGAGGTCCTGAGTTCAATTCCCAGCAACCACATGGTGGCTCACAGCCATCTATAATGAGATCTGGTGCCCTCTTCTGGCCTGCAGGCATACATGGAAGGAATGTTGTATACATAATAAATAAATAAATCTTTAAAAAAATAATTTTTATACAAATTTCTGGGCTCTCTGCATATAAAACTAAATTTCCAATTTTTATACCTACTGTTTTTTCTTCTTACCTGATTGCCTTGGTTATTCCCAAAACAATACTAAATTGTGTCTGTGGCTTTGAGCATCCTTTTCTTCCTTTGAACTTTTAACAGGAGTCTAGTATAATATGTGAATTTTCCTGTTTTGTATGTGAAGAAAGTCAGCCAGCAATTTTATATTGTTTAATCTTATGCTATATCCCCATAAAATATAAAATATATATACAAGAATTTAAGGACAGCTTTTGAGAGTAGATTTTCTTCTTCCACTCTGGATTCTAGGAATTGGACTCAGGTTGTCAGGCTAGTGCTTCTACTATCTCACTGGCCCCTTAAATCATTTTTTAAATTCCTTCATCTCTATGGAAGCGATCACATGATTTTCCTACTTAGATCTACATGTGACAAATTTTGATAGAACCTTCTGTAGTTTGTTATCCAGTTGTTAGGCTGGCTTCTTTAAAAAAAGAAAAAGGAAAAGAAAGAAAGAAAGAAAGAAAGATTAACTTAAAACTTAGCTATTTTGTAAATACATAACTATCTAATAAAATTTGTAAAGTTTGTTGCCTCTGTGGAGGGCAAGGTGGAGAGTAATGTCTTTACCCACCACCCCCTGCCTTTCCCATTGTTTCCTGTCTAAGTCTGTCTAGCGTTTATGACTGTTCCCAGGAGCCTTCATCATTGATATATTTCTGAGACAATCGTCCATCTGGGTTTTCAGGTTTATTTAAATGGAGTTAATTGAAGCTCATTGTGCTCGCCCATGGCTGTGCTACGTAGAGACTGCTTTTTCACTGTAAGTGGTTTATATTTAGTTGAACAAACGTGCTAGGTGAGGAGGAAGTGCACTGCCATGCTGCCCTTTTCTTCTGTGCTTCTGGAGGGCTCGAAGCTGGTGCTAACCTCGGTGCCTTGAACCCGAGCACTGCGCTTGTATGACCACACAGCTTTCTTTCTGCTGGTTTTCTCCCCACTCTTTCTTTCCCTCCATCTTCGGTGCCTTACGTTTGTTGCCAGCTAACTAAGTTGAAGGTGTTGCCTGTGTGGGGGATGTACTCTGTTAGCTGGGCTCACGGAGCTGTTTCTTCTATGTTCACTTGCTACAGTCTACTGTTTACTGCCAAGTGGCAAAGCGTTTGAAGGAAGCTAATATTTAAAAGGATCTTTTTGTAAAGGTCACTGTAACTGAGAATGTGTGTCTGCTTGTTTTTCTTTGCTGCAATTGACTTCTGTCAGTGATGAAATGAAGGTGTATTTGCTATATTTCGCTTTAACACAGAAAGCATAGCTAGACATCCCTCTCCTGCTGCATACAGCATATACGCACTATCTTCTCCAGCTGCCAATGAAGTCTGAACACTTTACATGTATCACTTGAGGATCTAAGCTCGAGTCCTGACACTAGCAATGTAATAGCCATGCGAGTTTTCAAACACAGCAGGATTACAGAGGACTCTTGTTCAGCCACACATGGACAGATTCAGTTACAGTTTCTTGTTCAAAGATGCTGCTGGGGGGAGGGGAAGAGAGCTGGCTGGGGAAGGGGCAGGATGTAGATCCAGAATGCTATTAGCTTACACATCAGACAGGGATAAATGTGTGGGAGCTCGGAGCCTGGCCAGCAGCCTGCCAGGATGACAGCTCTGTCAGCCATGACTGCCTGTCTTGCCAGACGAACTACCATTATTGCTTGTTCAGTCATTTTAACTTCACTTGCATATCCTTTGAAATACAAGATGTGTGGCTGTGTGTGTTGTGTGTGTACTAAAATATGATTCCCACCTATAAAGGATCCATTTAAAGTCATATCGAGTTCATAAGCCATATTTAAAGCAGTCATTGTGAGCAAGGAAAAGTTTATATGTGATTTGTGTCAGGAAGAGACGTAAACCCACAAAGAGAAAAGTATTTTTTTCCCCTGAGTTATATTTATGTGCTGATTGTTACAGCCCACCATGATCCTGTATAGAGGACAGTATTTCTTAGGCTGGTTTTATGAACTGCCTGCCTCGTAGGCAGTCGGGGAGGGGTTTAGGGAAGAGGACTCAAGTGTGAATTTCCTGGTCCATTCCAGATGAGCAGGCTCTGCGGGATTCCAGCTGAAAATCTACTTTTTAAGAAGTGCCAGAAATGATGGTTTTGCACACGAATGCTTGAAAATAATACAAAAGTAGTTACTCAGAATCATAAATTATTCCTCCTTAGGAAAGTTCACATACACTGGACAACTTCAGTTATAAAAGACTCATACCAAATCATTTTCATAGAAAACGAATTCTCCCCAGGATTTGAAAACATAGCAATGTTGCAATGTTGTATTTAATGTATGAATTCTTTTACTCAATACATTACTCCTAGAACTCTGGAAAAGATATCAATTGTATGAAGTAAGAGCCCCTATTATCTAATGTAGGTTATGTAACACTAATGATACTTTTATTGTACAATACTGTGACAGACCTGTTTAAAAGCTCAGTATGTTTTATCATATAATCCTCATAACCCATTAAGTTAAGTAGTATTATTGTCCCCGCTTTCTGCATGAGGAGACTGGAAACGTATAACGTGACTGCCCCCAGGTATCAGGTGGCAGGGCTGGAGTTGTGTCTAGATGGTCTGCCTTCATGATAGGCTTAGGGTTTCTCAGTAGTGAGGATTGTCTCTCCTCATGGTGCGGCTAATAGTAGCCGCTGGGATGCTGAGATGATGTTTGTGTGAGCCAGCATGGCTTAGCAGAGGGAACCCTAGACCGAGCATTACAAGTCCCGAGTGTACTTCCAGCTCTACTGCTCCTGTTAAGTGCAGCACTTGTCTTACTAAGGCTGTTTCCCTTATCTGCAGGAGTAGGTAGGGCTCATCCATGCCCACCTGGGCGTGTACCTTAGAAACTCATAAATGAGAACTTAGAGGGGCATTCATGAGACCTGGCGTGTCTCTGGCTTTTTTCCTTTAAGTTTTCACTGTTCTTGCTTGTTTACGCACTTGATAATAAGGTGCTAATATTGCTGATTTTCCAGGGCTCTTCTGTTTGTCCCCCCTTTCATTTTTTATTCTGCGACCGCATTTCTAATCTCTGGACTCTCAAGCATAAAATACTGCACTGTATGAGTCTAAGAAGTGTTTATTTTCCAAAATGTTATGTCTTCATTTCCTGAAGAAAATAGAAAATTCTTTATCTAGAAACGTCTTATTGCCTCTGATCTTCTTATACATCCCCAGTGTTTAAAAAAAAAAAAACAACAACTGTCGATTAGCTCATCATAGACAGAAGGGGCCATTTCAAGCCGAATCTTTTGGTCAAGCCTTTTATTTAATCTTAATAATTCCGCAATTGTGACGACTGGGTCAGAGTTCAGCCAGGCTGTCTTCATCCTAACAGGGCTAACAAGTGTGTCAGATGTCGAGTCATGGCTATAATTGGCCTTGGCTTTGAGGTTTTCCTTCATAATAAACAATGGGCCCCAAGCCAAAAAAGCGTGTGGTTTATACTTGCATTCTCAGGATGAAATATTTCGAGTGATTTCCCCTCATATTCCTTGTGGTACCCAGGAGCTTGCTTCTTGTACAAATCATATCAGAAGCACGCCCATAATTAAAGAGAATGTGACCTGAGGACTTTTCATTGCAGCTGCAAACATTGTAATGACATCACCCTGCTGTGAGTGTTAGAGAAGGGGTTGCAGAGACACAGGTTAGAGCTTAGTCAGGAGAGAAAAGATACCTGGAGTCTCTCATACAAACCTGAGTGCACCCTAAATTGCCCTTTAGAAGACTGCCGTGTGGGAACCTTTGCTCATCACTGGCAGCTGGAGAAGGAAACACTGCAGGGTCCTCACGTCCATGAGTTCCTGTCACCCACTCACGTCATACAGACAATCTGAAGAACTTCTTTTAAAGTGTCAGAGGGAGTAATGGAGTAAGGGTAACACGGAAGCAGGCAGGAGAACCATGTGGAGGGAGAGAGACCAGAAGAGGGTAGGATCAGGGAGGGAGATGGGTAACATACAATGGCATAGACATATGGAAACCCGTCAGTGAAAACCATTGCTTTGTATCCTAACTCTCAGCTCTCACAAAGAACTTCGGCCAACTAAGGAATGCTGAGAACAGGAGAAAGAGTCTACCCCAGAGAAGAGCGTTTGGTTATCCAAAACCAAATGATCAGCCCTGAAAATGTACAAGTAACATTATATAGCCTGAAAGGGTTATATATAAAATATATAAGCATATACATTTATGCATATAACAGAAACTATAGAAAAGAGACCATAAATTTCAAAGAGAGCCAGGAAAGGTATATGGAAGGATTTGAAGGGAGGAAAGGGAAAAGGGAAATGTTGTAATTATAATCTCAAAAATAAATAATAATACAAAATTTAGATTAATTTTTTAAAAATTAAGAAAAATTAGCACCAGGTGTCACCAAATTCTAACTTGTAGACTTGATGGACCTTTGCATAAGCTTCTGTGTTCATTAGTTCATGAAATCGTATTTACTCTTGCAAATGCAGAATAGATTGGAAATGTGACAGGGCCAGACAAACTCCTTCGATGAGTTTATCTAGTGGTTGGCAGCAGTAATTATACTGAAATTTAGCTGTCCTTGGTAATTTAATGAACTGTTACCAAATTTAATCAGATGAAAAACTTACCAAATGAGTTAATCAACCTGGAAGGTGCAGGTTTCAAATCAGCCTTCTTTACATTCAGGTTTTTGACTAACACGTGAAAATAGTTAGTGATAGCCAATAAAAGAATGGGTCTGGGTGAAGCTGATTTCAATGGTGTAGACACTAACCGGCTTCTCCTTTGAAATTTATGGTGTCCTCTTGAGCCTGCCAACACCAAGGATTCCTGTGTTCTCTGTATTTCTTTTAAGCCGGAAGGTTCTTGGTTAGGACCAGGGAGATGAATCTGTCATGAGGCTCCAAGTCCAAGGAGTTAGAAGATAATGGGCTGGAAAGATGGCTAAGAGCCCTGGTTTCTCTTCCAGAGGACCTAGGTTCAATTCTCAGCACTCATGCGGTGGCTCACAGCATTTATAGCCCCAGTTCCTGGAGCTCCAGTGCCGTCTCCTGGCCTGTGCAGACAACAATGCACACAGTGCAGATACATGTACAGGTGAAACACCCATGCACATAGAATAAAAAGAATCCTTTAAAAACCAAACAAATAGAAAATAAGGAATGGTGGACAATGTAAATGCTTTCTTGAAGAGGTAGAATGTCTTTCTTGCGCTTTGTACGTATGTAGCTCTGATTTGCTGCTCTGTTGTCATTGTCCATTTGGTTTGGCTTGTCACACTGTTTCTCACAGAACTACCCAATGGAGACTGTGCTGAGATCAGTGTACCTATTCCGTTTCCATAAGCAGCTCTGAAAGGAATCCACACTGAACAGACTTAAAGGGTGTGCTGCTGCTGCTGTTGCTTCCTGCTGGCTCTGAAAGCAGGAGTTTCTAGACCAGCTTTAAACTGTTTTCAAATGCATTAATACTGTGTCCGTTTGCATGTGTCATATCACTTTCCTTGGCCCTGTTGATTTATTTTTGTAGTGTTTTCGTGTGCCAAGGGCAAATTAGGCTGTTCCCTAGAGAAGAAATCTGCTCGGTCTATTCTTAACTTTGTTTGAGATTGCCCAATCATCTCTGTTCTTCATTGTCCTGGTCAGTGGTGACTAACGAGAGTCTATTTAAAATGCCCCAAGACCGACCTGAGTTGAGCTGCTAAGATCATGCTCATGTGTGAGGCTACGCTCTTTCTCCAAACAATAACTTGTGCAAATGAATTCAAAGGCGAGAATGGCTCTGAAGAAAGCTGCGAGGTTGAAGGCCATGGTTGTTCTGTGCTCCTACAAAGCACACTCATTAGGTCCTAGGTGTTCTGTGAGCTGGTTCAAGAATCTCTTTAAAAGAACCTTGTCTTTATTTAGCAAACAACAAAGACCTCTTATTAATGTTTCTAGACTATCCTTTTTGAATGCTGTTTTGGGGGCAAAATGGATTGTTTCTGTGAGCTGCACCTCCCATTTTCCACCACTTCCCTATTTTTCCCTTTCAGGAGGAAAGGCTCTTTCTTTTTCCTTTTTAAATATTTATTTTATGTACATTGGTGTTTTGCCCACATGCTTGTCTGTGTGAGGGCATCAGATCCCCAGAACTGAAGTTACAGACAGTTATGAACTGCTGTATAGGTGCTGGAAATTGGACATGGGTCCTCTGGAAGAACAGCTGGTGTTCTTAACCACTGAGCCATCTCTCCAGCCCTTAAAGGCTATTTCATAAAGAATGGACCTGAGAATAAAACCCCAAACTTTGTGCCTTATCATTTTCAGTAACTTCATACAGCTTCTCCAGGTGAGAACTATCTCCTCATAGTTGGAGCCGATATACCCTTATGCTAGGGAGATACATTCTTCACCTTGTTGCAGAGGCCTGCTGTTCTCGTTGCTCCCCACACCCTCACCGCATGCCCTGTGAGTGTATCTGTGAGTGTATTTGTGTGAATGTATGTGTCTGTGTGTGTGAGTGTATTTGTGTATCTGTATGTATATATTAAATATGTACATGTGTGCATTTGGAGGCTAGAAGATATCAGGTATTCTCTTCTTTTATTCTCTGCCTTGCTACTTGAGTCAGGGCATCACACTGAACCTGGAATTTGGCTAACAGCCAGGAATCTTCATCCATTCTCCAGTACCTCCCCCCTCCACAAAGCCTGGCTTGCCAGGGTTATAGGACTGTGTAACCATGTCCAATTTGTGCATGGGTGCTGAGGATTTGAACTCAGATCCTCACATTTTCATAGCAGCGGTTTTACACGTGAAGCCATCTTCTTAGCATCCAGGACCAAGGTTCGTGTTGAGTTATATATCCTCTCATCCCTTGGTTCTGAACCTTATCATTGTTTTGATTGTGTTCACTAATGAACTTTATTGAGGCATAGTTTATATACAGTAAGGTATCAAATGGAACGATCTCAAGTTTTGGCAAACACACACACTTATGTAACCAGTACTTCAGTCTCTGTCCCACAAGAACATGATCTCCTGCCTTGCAGCATTACTCTGTCCACCTGATGTTAACAGCTCAGTCACCAGCCTGCTGTAAGTACTCTTGGAAGTAGGTGGACTGTGTCAAAGTAACCCCTTCAGCCAGACAGCTTAGGTGTCTTTCCTGGAGCCTGCCACATCCATTTCGTTTATAGTAATCTCTCTCCAGAAGCAGCTTGAGCTAAAGGGGAGGACATTGTAACCTTCTGATACTTTCTTGGAATTTTCTTCTTTGGAATGGTGATAGGAATGTCATTGAGCCAAGTATGCTTGCAAAGCACAGATGCTCTCACGAAGATTGCCTGGTGACTTGTGTGCTGTCTGTCAGAAATAATGTATGGTGGTGTCACCAGCGTGTTCAGTGACGCATCCTCAATGCTTGGCATTTCCATCTATTGATCTGGAAAGGGGAATCATTTGGTGCTCATTTGTTTTACTTTGAAGTTTTCTACTGGTGCCAGTCACTGTATGTTTGTTATTACTTTAAACTTACCAGATAAGAAAACTGTTATTTCTTATGTAGGTCTTGTGTGGGGGCCATGTAGCTTATTCTTCCAAATAGTCACACTTTGGCTCAGTTGCCTATAGAGTTTGGTTGTGATACATGAGGGTCTGCTAGATTCAATTCGTCTTTGTTTTATTTAAGGGAAGGCCAGCATCCAGTGTCTGCCACACAGGGAAAACCTTCAAAAGAATATTTGGCTCTTCTCCTGAACATAATTAAATTTTCACTATGCTTTTCTTTGCCTGAAGTTTAATGACTTATATTTAATAATTGAAATGTAGTCAGTTCCTCAGGCTTACTCCTGCTTGATGAAAGAGTCAACGCCTAATGCAAGAAACACCAGCTCACAGTTTCCTCCTCTTTTTAACTTTTGTTTTAGAACTCAGCCCAAAACCATGTTTGCCCAAGTGGAATCTGATGATGAAGACTCAAAGAATGAACCAGAATGGAAAAAACGTAAGATTTGACTGTCATTTAAGAGCTGTTTGCACGGAGCACAAGGACAGGTTGCAGTGTTGCCCACCCCAATGCTTATGAAATAAAAACATGCATTTTTACAAACAGATTTTGTCCTCTCTGTTATTGAATTGTTCAAAGATTGATAGACGTTCACGCTGCTTGTGTTTATGTTTTCTTAACTATAGTTATTAGACTGTGCTACATGTAAACAGACTCAGCTGACTCCTGAGTATTTTAGATGTTTTGAGGCTTTAACAATTACTGCTCTTGTGCAGATTCCTATAGCCTTCGAGAGGAAAACGTACAGCGAGCTGTTTATCTATCTTGAGCTAATCTAGGAACATAATGTGGAAATAGGGAGTCAAAAGCTTAATATTTCTGTACAGTGTCACAACCACTGTTTACACGACTGTAAATAATTAGATGAGTTCAAACCGAAGCGTGGCTGTGCGAGGAAGGAGCATGTGTCTGATTATGTTCCACTGAAGCTTGTGAGGCTTAGGGCTAGGAGGGCGTGCTTTGAAGTTAGACTACTGTAGGCCTTCACTTTGAGTCTTCCTTCTGGCCTTGGGGTGGTAATACTTACCCTCTGGGTTTGTCAAGAGGGCTAAATGAAATGCCTATGTAGAGCATTTGGCACAGCACCCATATGGTAAAGTCTATACCAAATATTTGGTGCTTTCAAACATGGTTAACAATATCGTTTGTCTTTTTTTTTTTTTGTAAGTAGTCAATTAGGAAGGAAATGCTTTGAAAACACAGGGGCTATATAAATAAAAAACATTAAGAGTAATTCTAAAAGTTATATTTGTGACCGGGCAGTGATGCACACACCTTTAATCCCAGTACTCAGGAGGCAGAAGTGGGTGGATCTCTGTGAGTTCAAGGCCAGCTTGGTCTACAGAGAGGGTTCCAGGACAAACTCCAAAGCTACACAGAGAAATTCTATCTCAGAAAAACAAAACAAAACAAAAAATAAGTTGTGTTTATGAATAGAAAATGAAAACAAATGTTGGTAGTTTGTCCAAAGTAATAATGAGTAAATAGGATAAAAATTTATGGGCTAATTTCCCATGCACATGGGTCATTTTTGCATGTTAAGTAACCCCCACTAGACAATTGAGTTTTAATACTTACATTTTACCCCCCCGATCTCATTTGTTCTAGTGAATTAAGTAGTTATAAATTAAATTATATACCAGAAATATACCCCCAAAGTCCTGGTTCTATACATTTCCTCTCACCCCTTTTAAAGTCTATTTTAGCAAACTCATGCCCAGCTCTTTCGTTGCTACAGTTCTAGGGTGGTGGTGGCCATACTATAGACAAGATTTTAGAAACGTCATTCTTGTCCCTTCACCCTCACTTACATCCCATCTCCTTCGCTTTATGACTTAAGCTTATGAGGTCACCAGTGATATGAGAAAGAACTAGTGTTGACTGAGTGTGGTTTACATGGTAAGTTCTAACTTTGCTTTCTTGCTTTAAATGACTGGACTTTCATGAAGACCTCATGACAGGTACAATTACTAAATCAGCTTTAATGGGACACAAGGGGTTCCATTTGGTCTATGTAAGGTCATATCCATAGAGGCCATGTGAAGATTCAGGGTCTCTAGGCAGTATTAAAAGACACCCCCAATTTCCTGTTCCTGTTGAGATGCACTGTACCTGAAATCAATCTCTGACTAATACCTTGTTCTGCATGCTTAGAATTTATAAACTTATTGCATCAAGGATGAAATTTATCAAAAGTCTACCACATACCTCACCACCACCGCCACCACCTCACCAACTGCAAGGCTCTCGGAACTCATCACCTGCCACCATTTAACCATATGCCCTCTACTGTGATTACCAGTTGCCCGAAGAAGAAAGCTGGAAGCTGTCATGATGATGTTAACCCCAATTCCTACCTCATTGATGTGCATTTCTGTCCATGTTCTGTGAGTCTCTTACTCTGCTCCCTTCCTGAGAATCATCACTCTTTCAGCCTTCAGCATCACTCAGGAGCCTCCTTCCCAACTGATCTTCTCCGTCTTTAATCTGGCCCTTCTCTAATCCATCATTCATGATTAACTTCAAAGCTAAGCCTAAAATATATCTAAACTAAACCTATCCAATCCAAAATCTGTCATCTTATTCCTTTGCCACGAGCCTTCCAGGGTCAGCAATTCTAATCCATTTGTGTGGCATAAACATCTAAGATTCAGTCTCTTGTCCCTTTCTTGTGTAGACTTCTGATCCCACATGTTTCTGAGGTCCACTACACAGAATATACCCTGAGTGAACGTCTTTACATGTGTTATCTTCTCCCTTCCCTGTCAACTTAGAGAATTCCTACTTCTTTTTATTTGAAGAGATCAGAATCTATCACCTTCCCTGAGCGTGGACCGCCCAATCACGGTCTCTTCCTCCTCTGCCCTCGTGATCGCTCACAAGCCTCCTAGAAAATAAGAAAATAGGCCACCCTACCAAAGAGCCTGCTTTTTATTCCCAGCATCCATATGGAGGTTTGGAACTATCTATGACTCCAGGAAATCAAGTGCCCTCTTCTGATATCCATGAACACTAGGCACACAAGTGGTATACAAAGTTCCATGCATGCAAAACCCTCATGCATATCAATTAAAAATTTTTTTAAAGTATTGGGAAAAGTTGGTGATACTGATATATTTAACTTGGCTACAATTCTTTGGCATTCTTCCCAATTCTGTAGCAATTAGACCACGAAATTATAACCCAAATGAGACCCAGGACTTAAGAAGCTTGCACTTTCTTTGGGATCTCTATTCTGGCAACAAGGTAGCCATGATGTGAGAAAAGCTAAGGACCCAAACTGGACAGGAAGTAAAGGCCTGCTGGTCATCTGACGGAACTCCCTCTCTTTCTGAGATAGGATCTTGTTAATTTATTCCAAACTGGCCCCAAAACTCAGAATTCTGATGCCCCACCCTGCTGGTGCTTGGATGACAGGCGTGAGCCCCCACATCTGGCCTCAGCCCTCTGTTCAAGCAGATCATTTGATTCCAGTAGAGTCATACCAGCTGTGGTCACATGGAATGAATACGTCGATCCATACACACTCCTGACCAAGGTGTAAATTAAGGAACAAAATAATGATTGCTATCATTTGGAGCTGCTGAGCTGTGAAGTTATGATACAGAATTATAACCACAACAGCTTTACAGATTAACTACTCAGCCATTAAAACATGAGTAGCACTAATGTTCTGATGAATCAGCTCTGAATATTTTTTTTCTTTCTTTTTTTTTTTAAGGCAGGGTTTCACTGTGTAGCCCTGACTATTCTGGAACTCACTTTGTAGCCCAGGCTGGCCTTGAACTCACAGAGATCCTCCTGCTTCTGCCACCCAAGTGCTGGGATTAAAGAAGTACACCACCATTGCCTCGCTCTGGATATTTTTCTTGAATTTTTTCCTAATCCTTAAGCCTTAATTGCAGTAATACTTAGAAATAAAATACTTATCTTTTACTTGTTCAACATGTGAAATTTGCAATACTAAAAACTTCATATACAGTTTTGTAGCCTCTTTGTCCATTATGCATGTGTAATAATCTACTTACCTGTTACTGCAAATGTAGATTGTTTAAGCTGGCTATTATAGACAATGCTGACTTGGTTGGTTCTAGGCCTTAAGTGTTTTATGCATGCTGCAATTATTTTATTAGAAGCTGATACCAAAACATGGAATCATGGAGGCTCAAGAAGAGTGCCTCGTATTTGCTAAACAAAATCGTTGTAATCTTAGGTAGTGCTTTGCCATTGAATACCCAACTAGCGAGAAAGAAGATGTTCTGGGCAATTCTGTTAGCATAGTGCATTGGATAGTGTGCTTCTGGAATCCATGTCCACCCAGAACCTTAGAATTATTTATTTGGAAGAGTCTTTGCAGATATTAAATTAAGATGAGATCATACTAGATTAAGGAAGGTCTGCAATCCAATGGCTAGTGTCCATATGAGAACAGACAGAGCCCCATGCACAGAAAATGACCCTGGGGAAACAAAGGAAATTATGATGTAGCTACAAGTCAAGGAATGCCAAAAGTTGTGGCAACAGCAAGTTAGGAAGAGGCAAAGAGGCAAGGAAGGATTCCTCCCTGGGGTTGTAAGAGGAAGCGTTTCCCTTCCCACACCTTGATTTCTGATTGCTGGCCTCCAGAGCTATGAAAGAATAAACTCAAAAGGAATTTCTGTTGTTTTAAGCCATTCCATGTGTGGTAAGTTGTTAAGCATGTTCTAGAAAACAAGTACGCTTAGCAACAAGATGTGAGGGAATGCTTGGATCCAGATGAGGCTGCACAAGTTTTTTTTTGTTTTTTTTTTTTATCGCCTCACTTCACTAAAGACTCAGAAAATAATGAATGAATAAAACCACAAAAGATGTCCAGCGTCAGAATTCAGATTTCTCTCCACTGTCCTTTAGTGTTGGCTTGGATAATAATTTTCTCGATCTACTAAGATTTGAAGCAATTTGTTGTCTACCAACAAACAACTAATATGATTTTGAATTTGGATGATCGTTCTTATATTTTGGATACCTAGCCATCAGTTTGGTACTTCTTGCTCAAGCTTCTAAGGTTATGTACTAAGAATTTTTCTTATGGCAACGTTATCTGATTACTTGATCTTACTTCTGGACTGTTTGCTCTATAGAATAGGATTATTGATAGGAATCAATGATTTGGGTGGGCATGGAGATTATAACTCAGGGACATAATGGTATTTCCTCCCTTTCTATTCTTCTGTGGCAGTAAAGTTGCTGTCTCCTTCTCTGTCCACTCCCCACCTCCCACAAATCCCACTGCTTTGCCAGGTACTGGTTACCAAAACCACTATAGCTTCTGCAGTTGGTTGTGTCCTTGGGACATACACAGCTAACTTGTAGTTTCCTAATTCCAAGTATCCTTGGACATATGAACAAATCTTTGCTGCTGAATAACCAATGATGGTTTTGCTGTGCAGCATTCACTTTGAAGTGTGGGTGGCTGATGACCACTGGTCTTTCTCCTCATAGCTGCCTGACAGTGCATGACCAGATTTCTGGTGCCTCTTCTCAGCTCTCTGTTGTTCATCAGCCACCGTGAAAGAGAAACATATGATGGAATTCTGTTTATCACATTAATCATGGTGTCTTAAGTAGCATGGTTGTGATCTTAGAGTTCACATGAAATATGAAGTCATGAGTTTGGAATTATGCTCATTCATGACTGGGTGAGCATATTAAAGACATAAATTATGATCTTTCTGATTGTCTATAGAATGGGCATAGTATTAGCCATTTAGTCAGCATCCAGAATGATTGTTTTTTCATTAATTTAATTTTGGAGACTAGAGAGAAGTTTGACTCTCAGCACCAGCATGGTGGCTCCTACCATCTGTATCTTCAGTTCTAAGGGATTTGATGCACTCTTCTGGTTTCACAGACTCCAGACATGAACATGGTGCACAGATATGCATTCAGGCAAAACATTCACACACATGTTGTTGATAATGATGATGACTGACAATGTGTATGCACCTGTGTCTGTGGAATGGCATGTGTGCGGATAAATGCAATTGTCTCCAGAAGCCAAAAATCATTGAATTCCTTAGAGATGGTGTTATAGGAAGTTGTGAGCTGCTTCCTGGAAACCAAACTCAGGTCCTTTGTTATAGCAGTACATGTTCTTAGCCCCTGATCCATCTCTCTACACCCAGAAGAATGCTTTATGGTATAATTAAAAGAGAAGAAGAGGGGAAAGGAGAGGCAGAGATATTGTCAAACTATGAATACTAATATGGTTTGGGGCTTATATATTGTTAATATCTCAGCAAATGTGCATGAAAGTTCTATTCTTGGACAATAGTCCAAGTCTGTGTCACAACCAAGAAGTTGTGGTGGCCAGGAGAATGCTCTGTTATCAGGGAAATTTTGATTCCGCATGTTTGAGAAGTTACCATTCAACATGAAAGTTATCCAGGATTTGGCTAAGGTTATCTTGGGTGAGGCTCTGGTCTGGTTGATTCAGATTCTCCTGGAGTCCATTGGGACCCTGACTTAGTGCCTATCAGCCTTACTGTTGACCATGTTCGACACAAAAGATCTCATGATGCTGGCTGTGACAACATCTGAAACCTCTCCAATTTTTGAATAATGGGAAAGTTGTCTTCTGCATTTCTCATAGGCTGTTTTGATATTGCTTCTCTCTTTTCACCCTTGTTCACCCCCCATATGAACAAGTATTGTGCTCATTTCATGGGGAGCTGTTTTGTTCCTTTGACTCCACTGCCTCTTGTTTATGAAAAATAGCCAGTTAACCATGACAAATGGCCAGCAGCAGTCTTGCCTCTAAAGTACAAAGACTTTTTTCTTCCCCTGATTTTGCTTTAAAAATAAGAAATCTGGCTTCCTTTGGTTGGGGGAATCTTATCATTTTAAGGCACACAGAATAGAGAAAAGCTTTGGAGACAAAAGGCCTGGGTTCAACTCCAAGACTGGACAAGTTATATGATCTCTGTAGCTCCTCAGTGACTCTGAGGAGTGCAACAAGGATCATACAGTTTGAAATCACGCTGAAAGTAATAAACAAACAAACAAACAAACATCCTAGGTCCTGTGTCTCTTTTCAGAGAGACCTTAGCAGGAGGAATACATAGGCTCTCTGCCCCCTTTCCCCAAGATTCTAATTCATTTTTTTTTTTGAAATTCAGGATAAAGACATATGTGTGTTATCTGAAATAAGAAAACACAACAAACCATGTTATAGATTTCCCTGTTTGCTTCAGAAGTCTGTAGTCCTTTTGGAATCCTGCTCAATTACCTCTTACAGCCAAGGATCCTCCAAGAAAGTACAAGCTAACTTCTGGGTCATGTCCCGAGCCTTTCTCCTGTTGATTGGCATATTCTTTCTTCTACTCAGATCCCAGACTGGCTCAACCAAGAGAGTTACACATGCTAACTTTCCTTTTTCTGACAGTGAAGCCTAGTTCATCTACTTCAGGGCCAGATGTGAAATACTAACCTTGGTGTGATTGCAATTCCTTTGTTCTTTCAAGATTTGGGTCATTATAAACAATCAACAACAGTAAGCCATATTGTTTTCATTTTTGTGAAGTCATCTTTCAATTTTCTCCTTTATACAGCACTCCAGAAGTGCGAGCAAAGCGACAGAACGCCACCACAAAACGTATGCTCTTATTTTGTCTCTGAGATCTGACAGTACCTTGCCTTTGCCTCAGTGCACCCTGGACATGGCATCATAACCTGTGCTGTGGCAAAGCAGACACATGTCAAGCAGATTGTATTTACCCTAAAGAACAATGTTATAACTGAGAGGCTTAAAAGATCAAGGACTGAGTATTCCATAAGTCATTGTTATGACCGACCATGTGTCATGAAACCCAGTAAAGGCAACAGAAGGCCTCCAGAATGATATGCATAAGCAAGTCTATAATTAGAAAGATGAGTAGCCCTGGAGGGAATATGAGAGACCTCCACTCCGAGATCTATGTTCTAAAGACCAGAAACATGAGGCCCTGAGAATTCAGCCACTAATGCCAGGATATACTGTTAGCCAATAGTAGTTACCCAGTGCTTCTTTAGCTTTGCCATATGTGGGTCCTTGTTCTGTAATCACACATCAGGATGGTATAGGCCTATGCTGGGATACCAGCTCTGTTGTGTATTGTGATCTGAGTCAAGTTATTTCACTTCTGTGAGCCTTAGTGTCCCTATTATGGGTTGAACTGTACCATCTACAAATTGATGTGAATCCCTAATATCCCAGTACCTAAAATTATAATTATTTAGAGATAGGGCTTTGCTTGTGTTTTGATCTTGAGAGTCCTTCAAAGCCCTTTGTGTAGAACATTTGATTCTCAGAGTGGTACCATTGGGAAATACCTGTGGGAGCTCTCCAGGTCTCCATGGGAGCATGCCAATTGAAAGAAACTGATACAGACCCCAGCCAACTCCTCCCTCTTTTTGGCATCTTGACTCTGAGGTACACAGCTTTGTTCTACCATCGTTTCCTTGCCATGGTGTGCTGTCTCACTATGGGCCCCACATGATGAGGTCAATCAGCCATAGTTTAAGCCTCCATAACTGTGAGCCAATATAAACTTTCATGTGTTGATTATTTCACATATATTTTAGTATAAAGATAGAAAACCAACTGATACAGAAGCCATTAAGGAAGTGATCAAGGGTAGACAAAGCAGTCCTCAATAAGAAGAACACAGCTGGAGGACTACAGTACCTGACTTCAAAGTATACAAAAAAGCCAGAGTGACTGAGGCAGCGTGGGACTGACACAAAAATAGACATGTAGACCAGTGGAATAGAAGCGCACAGAAATAAGTTCACACAGCTATGATTTCCTGTTTTCCCACCAAAAGTATCAACTGCATACACTGTGAGAGAGAGGGAAGGAGGGAGGGAGGGAGGGAGAGAGGGAGGGAGGGAGAGAGAGAAAGAGAGAGAGAGAGAGAGAGAGAGAGAGAGAGAGAGAGAGAGAGAGGAGAGAATCTATTCAACAAAAAAACTGGTCTATCTGTAGGTGAATGAAAATAAGTCCAAAGCTCTCACCCTGCACAAGGATCAGTTCAAAGTGAATCAAAACCTTAATTTGAAACCTGTAATGCTGAAAATTCTAGTGGATAATATAGAGAATATTCTTGAAGTTATAGATATAGACAAACCCTTCCTGAATAGCACTCCAGTAGCACAGGACATAGACCCAAGAGCTGACAAAAGGTACCAAAGGAAATTAGGTTTTCTTTACAGCAAATGGACCTGTCAGCAGAGTAAATATGCAGCCTACAGAATGGGAGGAAATTGATGTCAGCTATACATCAGACAGAGGATTAATATCTAGGATGAGCTACAGAAGCAAACAGCAAAAACCCATATCTGAGAGTCAACAAATTGGAAATAAAAATCAACACAGTTCTCAAAAGAAGAAACACAAATAGCCAAACGTGCTTAATGTCCTTAGTCATCAGAGAAATGGAAATGAAAACTGCTTTGATATTCCATCTAACCCCAACCATATGACTGTCATTAAGGACAACAGCACATGCTGGCGAGGATGGAGGGAAAGGGAAAGCTCTAATCATTTCAAAATTTTTAAAAATTTTTCAAATTTTTAAGCTTTTTGTATGAGGGTGAATTTTGTTTAGCTTTGTTTCATTTTTTAAGTTTACCCTGCACAGTATTGTGTTTCATTCTGGCATTTTCTTTTCTAATTATAATATTTTTATTAAGTTTTTGAGAATCTCATATGTGTGTAGACTACATTTTTTATTGTATTCGGACTCTACTCTGCCTCACACTCATCCAAGATCCTCCCACCTCTTGGACCTCTGTTAAAAATAGAGCTACCATATGACCCAGCTATACCATATAGCTTTAAAGCTACCAAAAACCCCTTCATAGTACCTACACATCCATGTGTGTTACTGCAGCATTCGCAACAGCAAGAAATTGGAAGCAGCCAGGATGTCCAGCCCAGAAGAATAGACAATTAATGTGATAGAGATACACAGCGGATTTTTTTTTCAGTACCAATGAAAATTTAAATGAAATTGGCTGGGAAATTGATGGATCTGAAAAGTAGGTGACTCAAACTCAGAAAGAAGAAAATCTCATATGCTTTTTCATATAAATCCTAGCGTTTTATACTTATGTGAATAAGTGGGTTTGAGGATAGACTGTGAAACTAGAAAGCAGACCCACAAGCTTGCGGTGTGTGTGTGCTTGTATGTGTGTGAAGGTGTTGACCAAAGTAGGGACCATAGGACACAGGTGACATGGAAACAGAAAGGAGACTGTGGTGGTTTAGATGGAAGGGGTGCAGGAGTAGAGGGTGAGAGGGATTGGGAAGAAGGTGATAGAAAGACAATTTCTGCTTGAAAATGCCAGCATTAAAGAATATATGAAGTTAAGAGGTGGTCAAGAGGTGGGGGCAGAGTGGAGTCTGAATATGATCAAGATGTATTTTACACACACGAGATTCTCAAAGAATTAATAAAAACATTATACTTAGAAAAGAAAATGTCAGGCAGCAAGCAGGGTGGGCCCTTTGTTTGCGAGCTACCCAAGCAGCACGGAGTTCCGATCTGGGCACCAGGAGAGCCATCATTGGGGTGAGTGAGTGCGGCAGCAGCCGGGAACAGGGAACTCAGATGTTCCTCATCCCTCCTACACTTCCTGGTCATCCTGCAGGGGCTATACTGCCCGATACCTCCTCTCTCTTCCTATCCCATCCAGCTTACATCCAGAACCCCCCACCCCCTGTCTCCCTCCCTCCCTCCCCTCTTTGGCGGCATAGCACCTCCCAGCTCAGCCTGCTCGGGGCGCTGGGACCGAACCCGAATCGGGAGGGAGAAGGGGAGGGCGGTAGTTCCTTTGTCTCCATAGCCTGCCTGCAGCAAGCAGGGTGGGCCCTTTGTTTGTGAGCTACCCAAGCAGCACGGAGATCCGATCTGGACACCGGGAAAACCATCACTTGGGAGTGACATCACTGGGAAGGTACATCAGTGGGCAAGAAGACCTGATCCTGTAAAAGAAGATCCATAGGGGAACATCCGGAGGAAGAGATGGGGAGATGCCAATGCAAGAATTCACCCAACAATCTGAAAAACAACATGAAACTACCAGAACCCAGTGACCTCACAACAGGAGGATATGAACACCTTAATCAAGAAGAAGTAGAAAAAACTGACTTTATGAAAGTGATAGAGGCCCTTAAACAGCATATAAAAAATGCCCTTATAGAAATGGATGAGAAGTATAACAGAAAGTTTGAGGAATTGAATAAATCAGTGAATGATACCCTAGGAAACCAAGGAAAAACAATCAAGCAGATAATGGAAACAGTTCAAGACTTGAAAACTGAAATGGAAGCAAAGAAGAAAACACAAACAGAGGGCCGGCTGGACATGGAAAATCTAGGTAAACGAATAGAGACTACAGAAACAAGCATAACCAGCAGAATATAAGAGATAGAAGAAAGAATATCAGATTCTGAAGATAACACAGAGAAAATAAACGCACTGATCAAAGAAAACAGCAAGTCCAACAAACTCTCATCACAAAACATTCAGAAAATATGGGACACAATAAAAAGACCAAACCTAAGAATAATTGGAGTAGAAGAAGGAGAAGAAGTGCAGCTCAACGGTCCAGAAAATATACTTAATAAAATTATAGAAGAAAACTTTCCCAACCTGAAGAAAGAGGTACCTATGAAGGTTCAAGAAGCATACAGAACACCGAATAGGCTGGATCAAAAAAAAACATCCCCTCGCCATATAATAATCAAAACACAAAGCATACAGAATAAAGAAAGAATATTAAGAGCCGCAAAGGAAAAAGGCCAAGTTACTTATAAAGGTAAACCTATCAGACTTACACCTGACTTCTCTATGGAAACCATGAAAGCCAGAAGGTCCTGGATAGATGTACTGCAGAAGCTAAGAGACCATGGATGCAAGCCCAGACTACTATACCCAGCCAAGCTTTCGTTCACTATAAATGAAGAAAACAAAATTTTCCAGGATAAAAACAAATTTAAACAATACGTAGCCACAAATCCAGCCCTACAGAAAATAATAGAAGGAAAATCACTAACCAAGGAGTCCAACGATGACCACAATAACTCAGACATCTAGAGACCCTTCACCAGCGCAACTCAAAGAAGGGAAACACACAAACCCTACTACTAAAAAAGTGACCGGAGTTAACAACCACTGGTCATTAATATCACTTAATGTCAATAGGCTCAACTCACCTATGAAAAGGCACAGGCTAAGAGATTGGATACGAAAACAGGATCCAACATTCTGCTGTTTACAAGAAACACACCTCAACCACAAAGACAGGCACCTACTCAGAGTAAAGGGCTGGGAAAAGGCTTATCAAGCAAATGGACCGAAGAAACAAGCAGGTCTGGCCATGCTAATCTCTAACAAAGTTGACTTCAAACTTAAATCAATCAGAAGAGATGGAGAGGGGCATTTTATACTCATAACAGGAACAGTTCATCAGGATGAAGTCTCAATCCTGAACATCTATGCCCCTAATATAAAAGCACCCACGTACATAAAAGAAACATTGCTAAAACTCAAGGTACCCATCAAACCGCACACACTAATAGTAGGAGACTTCAACACTCCTCTCTCACCAATGGACAGGTCAATCAGACAGAAACCTAACAGAGAAATAAGAGAATTAATGGAGGTAATGAAGCAAATGGACTTAACAGACATCTATAGAACATTCCATTCAAATAGGAAAGGATATACCTTCTTCTCTGCAGCTCATGGAACCTTCTCGAAAATCGACCACATAGTCGGTAACAAAGCAAACATCCACAGTTACAAAAAATATTAGTAACCACCTGTGTTTTATCAGATCACCATGGATTAAAGTTAGAATTCAACAACAATGCTACCCCCAGAAAACCTACAAATTTATGGAAACTGAACAGTCAACTACTGAACCATACCTGGATTAAGGAAGAAATAAAGAAAGAAATTAAAGTCTTCCTGGAATTCAATGAAAATAAAGAAACAACATACTCAAATTTATGGGACACTATGAAAGTAGTCCTAAGAGGAAAGTTCATAGCACTAAGTACCCACTTAAAGAAAACAGAGAAAGCTCACATTGGAGACTTAACAGCCCACCTGAAAGCTCTAGAAAAAAAGCAGACTCACCTAGGAGGAGTAGAAGACTGGAAATAATCAAACTGAGGACTGAAATCAACAAAATAGAAACACAGAAAACAATACAAAGAATCAATGAAACAAAAAGCTGGTTCCTGGAGAAAAATCAACAAGATTGACAAACCCCTATCCAAACTAATCAAACGGCAGAGAGAGAATTTGCAAATTAATAAGATCAGAAATGAAAAGGGGGACATAACTACAGACACAGAGGAAATTCAGAGAATCATTAGATCTTACTACAAAAGCCTGTATGCCATAAAACTGGAAAATGTAAAGGAAATGGACACTTTTTAAGATAAATACCATATACCAAAGTTAAACCAGGACCAGATGAACAATCTAAATAGACCTGTTAGTCGCGAAGAATTAGAAGCGGTTATCAAACACCTCCCTACCAAAAAAAGCCCAGGACCAGATGGTTTCAATGCAGAATTTTACCAGAACTTCCAAGAAGACCTAATACCTATACTCCTTAATGTATTTCACAATATAGAAACAGAAGAGGCATTGCCAAGTTCCTTTTATGAAGCTACAGTTACTCTGATACCAAAACCGCACAAAGACTCAACCAAGAAAGAGAATTATAGGCCAATCTCACTCATGAATATCGACGCAAAAATCCTCAACAAAATACTGGCAAACCAAATCCAAGCACCTGTCAGAATGGCTAAAGTAAAAAACACCAAGGGTAGCCTTTGCTGGAGAGGCTGTGGAGGAAGGGGTACCCTCTTCCATTGCTGGTGGGAATGCAATCTTGTGCAACCACTGTGGAAATCAGTGTTTCAGTTTCTCAGGAAATTCGGAATCAACCTACCCCTGGACCCAGCAATACCACTCTTGGGAATATACCCAAGAGATGCCCTATCATATGACAAAAGCATTTGTTCATCTATGTTCATAGCAGTATTATTTGTAAAAGCCAGAACCTGGAAACAACCTAGATGCCCTTCAATGGAAGAATGGATGAAGAAAGTATGGAATATATACACATTAGAGTACTACGCGGCGGTAAAAAACAATGATTTCTCGAATTTTGCATGCAAATGGATGGAAATAGAAAACACTATCTTGAGTGAGGTATCCCAGACCCAAAAAGATGAACATGGGATGTACTCACTCATAATTGGTTTCTAGCCATAAATAAGGGTCACGGAGACTACAATTGGTGAACCTAAAGAAGCTAAATAAGAAGGTGAACCCAAGGAAAAACATATAGTTATACTCTTGGCTATGGGAAGTAGACAAAATTGCCAGGGAGAAAATTGGGATCTTGGGGGTGGGGTGGGATGGGGATAAGGGGAGATGGGGAGAGAAAAGTGAGAAGGGAAGGAGGGGGGAACTTGGGGAAACAGGAGGATTGGGATAAAGGAAGTTTGGACAGGGGAGCACGGAAGCACAATTCTTAGTTAAGGGAGCCACCTTAGGGTTGGCAAGAGACTTGACCCTAGAGTGGCTCCCAGGAGCTCATGGTGATGTCCCCAGTTAGTCTCTTGGGCAGCTTAGGATAGGGAACCTGAAATGATCCTATCCTATAGCAATACTGACGAATATCTTGCATATCACCATAGAACCTTCATCTGGTGATGGATGGAGATAGAGACAGAGACCCACACTGGAGCACTGGACTGAGCTCCCAAGGTCCCAATGAGGAGTGGAAGGAGGGAGAAGATGAGCAAGGAAGTCAGGACCACGAGGGGTACACCCACCCACTGAGACAATGGGGCTGATCTATTGGGAGCTCACCAAGGCCAGCTGGACTGTGACTGAAAAAGCATGGGATAAAACTGGACTCTCTGAACATGGCGAACAATGAGGGCTGATGAGAAGCCAAGGACAATGGCACGGGGTTTTGACCCTACTTCATGTTCTGGCTTTGTGGGAGCCTAGCCAGTTTGGATGTTCACCTTCCTAGTCATGGACGGAGGGGGGCGGACCTTGGACTTTCCACAGGGCAGGGAACCCTGACTGCTCTATGGACTGGAGAGGGAGGGGGAGAGGAGTTTGGGGGACAGGGAGAAGGGTGGGAGGAGGGGGAGGGAAATGGGAGGCTGGGAGGAGGCGGATACTTTTTTTCCTTTTCTCAATAAAAAAAAGAAAAGAAAATGTCAGACTGAAGCTCAATACTGTGCAGGGTGAGGTAAATTTTTTAAAAAAAGTAAGAAAGCAAAACAAAATCCACCTTTATACACTTCATTTGATTTGGTGTAGGAAGTGAAATTAAGATTTAGCTATATTATAATTAAATTGAAAGAGCACAGGTCAATGTTATGAATATCAGTAGAAACCAGACAGCACCAATCAAACTTTCTGATCAGTTTCCTAAGCTCTAGGTTGAAACAGTGGGGATGGAACTAAAATTCTCCTTCTAGGCTCCACATTCAGTGGAGCCAAGAAAGCAACATTCTTATGATACATGCGAGATATCCCCTTATATTAAGAGTGTAAATAAGTTTACTTAATTACTTGTTTTCACTATTCATTAATGGCTTGGCTCAGCAAATACAAACATAGAATTTCATTATTATGTTCACTAGTTTTTCAAGTATTTAAGCATATAAATAAAATCGTTTATAACCTCAATGTCCTTGGTTTATGGCTAGAAACCAAATATGAGTGAGTACATCCCATGTTCCTCTTTTTGGGTCTGGCTTACCTCACTCAGGATAGTGTTTTCTATTTCCATCCATTTGTATGCAAAATTCAAGAAGTCCTTGTTTTTTATTGCTGAGTAGTACTCTAATATGTATAAATTCCATACTTTCTTCATCCATTTAGTGATCCTAGAGAAGCTAAATAAGGAGAACCCAAAGAAAAACATATAGGCATCCTCCTGAATATTAACCTTCAGCAAGCGATGAAAGGAGACAGAGACAGAGACCCAAATTGGAGCACAGGACTGAAATCTCAAGGTCCAAATCAGGAGCAGAAGGAGAGAGAGCACGAGCATGGAACTCAGGACCGCGAGGGGTGCACCCACACACTGAGACAATGGGGATGTTCTATTGGGAACTCACCAAGGCCAGCTGGCCTGGGTCTGGAAAAGCCTGGGATAAATCCGGACTCTCTGAACATAGCGGACAATGAGGACTACTGAGAACTCAAGAACAATGGCAATGGGTTTCTGATCCTAATGCACGCACTGGCTTTGTGGGAGCCTAGGCAGTTTGGATGCTCAACTTACTAGACCTGGATGGAGGTGGGGGTTCCTTGGACTTCCCACAGGACAGGGAACCCTGATTGCTTTTCGGGCTGGGGGGAGACTTAATTGGGGGAGGGGGAGGGAAATGGGAGGTGGTGGCGGGGAAGAGACAGAAATCTTTATTAAATAAATAAATTAATTAAAAAATAAATAAAAATAAAAAAAATAAAAAAAAAATAAAATCGATTGTAGTAATAAGGAGCAGCGGGGCTGCGTCCCCAACACCCCAGCCGCCTGCTCGGCTAGCTTATGCCCCGAAATAATTACACAGACCCTGTATTCATTTAATCACTGCTTGGCTCATTTCTACCTGGCCTCTTCTAGGCTAACTCTCGCACCTGGACTAGCCCATTTCTTATCATCTGTGTAGCACCGGTCTTACCGGGAAGATTCTAGCCTAAGTCCATCCTGGGTCGGAGCTTCATAGCGTGCATCTTCCCTGGAGCGGGGAGCATGGCGTCTCTCTCTGAGGCGTCTGCTCCCGAGAGGAGAGCTGTCGAGTCTGACCTCACTTCCTCTTCCTCCCAGCGTTTTGTTCTGTTTACTCCTCCCACCTATCTTCTAACCAATGAAATGGGCCAAGGCAGTTCCTTTATTAGCCAATGACCTTCCTCCATCATTCAATTAATTAAAGGAAGAAGTGATCAAGTTAAAGAGAATTGACAGTCCCGATCCATTCTGACTTTCAGGAAGAGGAAATCCTTCATGTGTAGTCCCATAACCGTAGATAGCACTGAGTCTGAGGCAGGATCTGTGTAGTCTATATTGTGAGTTCAAATCTAGCCTGGGCAACTTAGTGAGACTCTGCCTCAAAATAAAACTATATATAGACAGGGGGCTGAACACATAGCTCAGCAGTAAGACACTAAGATGGCGTGACTAAAGCCCTGGGTTCAACCCTCAGAATTACTACCCTCTCCTGTAGAAAGTAAATTTGGACCCAAGAAAGGGCAACATTGATGGATATGTGTGCTTGGAGAGGTCATGTGAGGACCCATTGAGGAGGACAGATACTTCAGAAGACACCAGACCTGCCAGCACCTTCATTTGGGACTTGTAGCCAGCTTCTAGAACTGAGACGAAAACATTTCTGTGTTTAAGCTACCCCACGTGTGGTAGTTTGCTACAGTAGCCTGAGCAAATGAATGTAGCCCCCTCCCATAAAACTTGAGATGTGAATACTGAGCCCATGCGGGTTGTCGAGGTCAAGTGAGATATGTAATCTAAGAAAAAGACTTAAACGTAGGCCAAGAGGTAAGTAGCAGTGGTTTGGTTATGTAAAGGGACAGTGAGGTAGACCTAAATCACTCAACTGTGACATCAGTTTGGCTTAACTAAAATGAACTTGCCTGTAATTCTGTACTAAACTCTTCACTTTCTCTCAGTTTAGTTTGCCTTCTATTGGTCTTTGAAAGGCTTACAGAGCAGATGAGGTTGTCTGAGTGTCCTTTGTCTCTTAAATGTGGACCAGAAAATCTGAAATCCAGCTTTTCATTTTATCCTGATAAGAGCCATAATTAGTCGTATTGGAGTCTACTGCTGCCTCTGAGATGTCTACTTAGCATTCACGGTGTTCTTTTCAAAATAGACACTGGTGAATGCAAATTGTTCTGAGACCTCTCTGAAGACCAGACTCTGAGAGATTCTGAACAAGAGTTTCTCTCTAAGCTTTTGCCTTTGCTGGCTTTTTAAGCCACCCTTGCCCCGACGACCATCACTTGAAGCTGCTTTTAACGCATTGAGATGAAATAAACACCCCGGGATCCCCAAGAGGAAAGTATAGAAGTGAGGAAGGGGTGCACTGCCTGGAAACAGCAGAAAAGAAAACCCAGTATGTCTCTGTGGTGAGTCCTGAAGTCACCGCCTCCCTGTACTGTCCCCTGGAGTGACCCTTGCCCTTCCTGCAGGATTATGCAGTGTTGCACACAGCAGCAGCCCATCTTGAGCTGATTGCTCCAGCTGAGTGGGCATGTGGGCTCTTGAATCCAGTAGTGGAATGGTCTGAACTGTAGAAGGCCACGCTCTGAAATGTTTGTGTAGGATGAGAAGAGGCAGCTGGGTCCTCTTCAGCTCTCTTCCCTGAGTGCATTGGCAAGACCCAGAATATGAGCCACAGCAGGTGGCATAACATGCCCATTTTGAATTTCACCCAAATCCCAGAGAACATAATTCACACAAGGGCAACTGAGCGTAGGCTGGGGTTTCGCCTCTGTGCCACCCAGCTTTCTGCAAATCCTGTCTCTTGATCCTGGCCACTCCCCTCGGGGGCAGGGCAGTACAGAGTTTCTGTTTTGCTTCTAAAGAAACCAAGGCACAGGGTCTTACAGGCGACTTAAGTGAGCAGGTGTGCATAAGCTGACCCTGAAATCAAAAGCTTCTCTACCCCAAGTGGCATTTTATGGGTATTGTTCATAAATATCTCAAGTATAGGGAATGTCATCTGGTCTCAGAAGAATGCAGACCAGAGACCCTGCAAAAGTCAAAGTCATGCCTGGGGTGTAAGTCATTCACATGGGCAGTGTCTGGGTGGCACTTAGCTGTGGTCATAGCTGCATTGCTGGCTTCTCGCTCAGTCATGCATCTCAGCAGTCATTCTTTGGGAAATGGGAGTTGGACCATCCCCCATTCTGAAACCCAAAATGCCACCAGTGATACTCTTATTCAGATAGTCCATTCTCATGGCTTGTGGGCTCTTACCAGCTGCTGGGAATAAAAAGTTGCCTGGAGAGACGGATAGAGACAAGCTGTGCATTCAGTCTCCCAGAGGAGTGTCTAGGCACAGGGAGGTGGGCCCATACGAGCCCAACTGTTCTGAAGCTTCTGGATGTAATAGCCTTTGCTGGCAATGGTTGGAAGTGCCCAACCCTGGGCCCCATCCCCAGATATTTAGCTCCAACCAGAGCCTAGGAGGTCACGGGTGCTTTCTCGTGAAACACAGACAAGGCAACATGCAGTGCTCATGTTTTTTTTTTTTCCTGGTTCTGAGCCAAAGTAAGTCTGATCAAATCTACATAGAAAGTAGAAAAAGTCAAGATCTCCTGAGTAAATTGGGAGCATGGGGACCATGGGAGAAGGTAGAAGGGGAGGGGAGAGGAAGGTAAGGGAGTGGAGAAAAATATATATAGCTCAATAAAAACAATTTAAAAATATGTTTTAAATGATTCATGAAAAGCGTCAAGGTTTTATATGACCATAATCTCTCTGTAATTAAGCTAGCTCTAACCGAATAGTCTCTTAAAGAAGATAATGTTGACTATAGCCACGTCATTGTGATACAAGGACCATGTCCTTTGTTGTTTTGCTGTGCTGTGATTGGATGGAGTGCCCCCTTATGCGGAGCAAATGTTCCACTGAGCTGTTGTCCCCAGGATGACCAGATTTTTTTTTTTTTTGTGTGTGTGTGTGGCGTGCATCTTCATGTATGTGTGAGGATGTCAGATGACAATTTCAGGTGTTATACTCCATCATATACACCATCCTCTTCTCTCTCTCTCTCTCTCTCTCTCTCTCTCTCTCTTCCTCCCCACCACCATGAAAGGTTCTCTTACTTACAAGGGGCTTTTTGCTATGGCTTCTAGAGATGGCATCCAGGTCTTCATGCTGGCAAAGCTTTCCTGACTGGGCAGCTCCCTAACCGTTTCTGTTTAAGACACCTGAAAAATACATAGATTTCCAGAAATTAAATTTTATATAACAAACAACCATAGACCTGCTCTGAATAAGAAACTTACTTGCTTAGTAATTGGAGATATTTGCTTGTGTTTAATAAAATATTCACTATTTCTAGTTGAAAAAAGAAGTCAGTACAAAGGCCATGTCTGCCCCAGATGATTACCTGGGACTCTTATGACATGAAATATTTACAAAGTACATTCGTTTTTACTGAAATTCTGCTCTGAGTCAAATAAAGCTTGGTTGCAGGATGGCATGATACCATTAGGTGCTGCTGTTCGGTGTGATCGGAAGGAACTGACAGTGACAGAATACTTTCCTCCTTCCTGTCGTTTTTGTGTCCTCTGGATAGCAAGTTTGATGGACCCTACAGATACAGCAATAAATAATAAAACGACACCCCTGAGTGAGGGGCCTCGCTGCCATAGGAGATCACCATGTGTTCAGAAAAGACCACTGGTGGATCAAAGAGGCGAGGCATAGGGTGATCTGAAGTAGGATACAGGCCATGGCATGGAGCAGAAAGGGGGGCTTTGTGAATGAACCGATAGATTCGTGGTTCCTGGTTCGGTATGGGTCCTGGTGGTCCCAACCGCATTTGTCGCTGGTCTCACCGTATTCCTCAGAGTTAATAAAATGATCTCCCACAAGCTTGTTTGACTTGAATTACATGATATTTTTTTTGAATATGGGTTATTTGCTAAATTGACGTGTAGACTTTCTGAGCTTCTCATGGGAGAACTACAAGCTCTTATCAGTGTTGCGCAGGAGCTGAGTCGTGGCTGCCCCCCCCCATTTCTGTTCTGGCCCGGTAGCTTTGGGCAGGGCTGGTAATAGTGGGCATGTAGTGGCACCACTGTGCAAGCTGTGAGGTTGGTGAAATATTTCTGCTCTGATTGGTAGATAGCTTCCAGAGCTCCCAGGGCCTCCTCCACACTCCAGGCCATTCTTCAAAGGCAACTCCTCTCCCTATCTCTCCACAATCTGGATATAATAAGAATCCATCTGCAAATACAGGGGCCCCAGGTCCCCGCTGCAGTGCTAAGTCCAACATGCAATTTATGATTTCCTCACGCCTCCCCCGACCACCCTCACTGTTTTAGCCGGGGTCTCAATGTGTACTCACTATGTAGTCCAGTCTGTGACAACCTCCTAGTACTGGGATGAAAGGCACAAACCACCACACCCTGGTTAGTTCTTGCCCTGCTTCATAAGGGTTGTTAAATATTTTCAATATCACCTTTTCCTTTAGGGAACAGATCTGTGTGTGACCCCGGGGACTGGACCATTCTTGGCTCATAGAACATTGATGTGTAGAGGTCCATGAGCAAGGGTTGGGCTCAATCTCAGAAAGCTTTGGGGTTCAGGTTGATTTTTTACCCTAATACTTTGCTTAGAAAATTTTTATTCGTAAAGGTCTTGACTTTTCAATAGCATGGTTCTGAATACGGTCAATTTAGAGAGGATTATGTAAAAATTTATAGCCCAAGGGAGACAGGAAATTATTATTTTTTTTACTTTTGCAGCTCCAACCCATTAAAATAATGAGATTTTTCCCCCCTCTATGGAATGCCACAAGGGACATATTCAAATTCTTTGTAGTCAGCATCAGGTAGTAGCCATACAGCTAAAACAATAATGGTAGCAATTCATAATAATTCCATAAAATCAACTTGGCTTTTCAAATCCCAGCTCTTTTGCCTTTTTTTTCTCAGATATCATCAGTGTGTGTGACCCAAGGGCCAACATTGGGGGCAGCTGCTGCTTCTTCTCCAAGAAGTTCTGTGTGCAGGGAAAGTCTTGTTCTCATGAGAGGCTAGTGGGCGCTGGGCCGGTGGCTGGCCATAAACCGGGAGGCCTGAGCGGAGGCCAGGGAGACTGAGCATGTCTTCAGGGTGAGATATTCGATTACACAAGGGAGGGGGGCCGATTGCCAGTCCTCCCATCTGAAGAGAAATTTCTAGGTGGCAGGAGCTAAGGATAGGGTGAAAGAAAATGATACACTGAGGAGAGTGGGGTGAGGTGAGGAGAAGAGGCCGGGCCTGGCCAGACTCCACAGGCTGTGGGCCGCCAGCTCTGCCTCTCCTGTGTTTATCTGAAGTAGAGCTAAATGTGACTAAGTCACGGTGGGGCTGGGTGAGGGCTCTTTCACCGTGCTCCCCTCCCACCCAGCAGGATGAACTCTTTGGAGAGAGGGTCAACCTTCCATCTTCCTCATCAGTGGCACTAAGGAGAAGGCAGACTCTTCTGGAAGAGTCCTGGCTCCTTGAAGCAGAGAGGCAGTGTTCCTTCACTATCTTTCCCCTACAGGTGAGGCTTTCTTTGTCAACAGCCTTTCTACGAAGAATCCTAGCTCGGGCTTGTAGGGTTCCACCAACAATGTCAACTAGAATACATGATGGCAATGACCACAGTATCTTCCGTACTTATGGAGCCACTGTCTAAAGCCATGTCGTTACAACAGCACCGACACTGTTGTCACGTTACACAACCTGCATGGCTTTTAAGCATCCAAAGCATGGTAAGACCTTAGAGAACCTGGAAAATCATAAAGAAGACATCAAACAGGGAGATAAGAATGACTGAAGCAAACACAGCCAGAACAAGTCCACTCACTGAATTTACTCACTGAAGAGCTTGGAAACAGTTCACGTTAGATGGTAACTCAAACATGTGTGATTCTCCCGTTCTGAAGGCATTAGAATATACTACTTACCCCAGGCCCTGTTGAGTTCCTACTGGATTTCCCACGCAGCCTGTTGCACTGACCATGTGTGGGGCCCCCGCCTCCAGTCCAGCCCTGTGTGAGATGCTGCAGTGCTCAGGAAGACAGTCCCGGGGCTGATGGAGAACCTGCACAGCAGCGCAAGACCATCAAAGAGCCTGGCCCTGTGCTGGGAGAGACTCAGTTTCAGTTCCTGACATTTGGGGGTGGAGACAGCTAAACCACCATTTCAGTCCCTAAAATCAGAATATCTGGAAAGAAACTGATAGTTATCCTGCCCAATCCGTGAACCAGAGATTCCATGGGCATGCGGATGCCTTGTTGCGATCAAATAAACACATATTTACATGAAATCTATGACCTCTTGGTTTCTCTTTCTTTGAGACATGGGAAGAGAGATCTGTAGGTCAGCTGTACTTTTAATCATACCTGTTTGTCTTGTCTTTGCAAAGCCCTGGTTCAATGAATGAGTTGAGTGGGCCCTCCCTCCCTTTTTTTTTCATTTCAGAGATGAAAGATTGATGACCTATTCAGCAGAAAGCCCCGCTGCAAGCACCTCATTGAGCTTGTTACCCGTTATCTTCCAAATATCAACTTGGATTCAAAGGACTGCCTGGCCCCCTGACAAGCAGTCCCTGGCTTCTGCACAGCATGTTATTGTACGGCACTTCCTCAGGAACTATAATTAGGTGATCATGTAAGGGCTTCGCAGTGCACGTTTGAATAGCGACTCTTATTTGGCTCATGATGTCACTCGCTCTCTCTGGTGCCTTCTCATTATATGGCTTTTGCCATGGTGTGCTGGCATGCAAAACATGTGAAGTCAGGCCGTGGGCTTTCTGTGAGGTAATGACAGCCTTAGGATGAGTCACTCAATATATACCTGAAATAATGACGGCTTGAAGTGTTAGGAGGGATGGGAGCCTCACATTTTAACTATTCGGTCACTTAGCTTTCCAAAGGTTTGGTTGTCTGGAAATAGAGGGTTCTGGTACTAGTAGCCTCCGCTGGATTAGTGTGTCATAACAGAATTTCACAAACTTGGTAATTTATTAAAAAAGAAATCCAGTCGCTGCAGCTCTGGAAGCCTAGAAGTCTCATAATAAAATGTTGGCAACTGGAGAGGGCTTTTATACAGTATTTTCCCAAGGCAGAGAGTGAACATGTGAGAGGCCAGGGTCAGGAGCTCACTCTAGGATCTTTAGTCCACTTCTGCAATAACATAGTAATCCATTTGTGAGGATGGAACTCATGTGACCCAACTACTCCTAACCAGCACCATTGCACTGGGAATTAAACTCCTAACACATAACCCTGGGGGACACAGCCAAACTTCACAGTGAAGATTCAATGAGTTGACTTCCTCCTCTCACATTCATTCATTATCACATTGAACATTGCATCTCTTAAGCATCCCTAAGCTCTCCCCACAGTCACCACTCTGGGTTGAGCCTTAGATGACTACCAGTGACCTAGTCCTTGGACCAGTCTCACAAAACCCCCTCTACATCTCAGACAAACCAGACGCTTCCGTGGAGACCTTCAAGGGTAGATCAAAACCTTCCATTGATGTCTGTGTATCTTTACAGGGAAGATTCTTGATGATCTGTAAATATAGCTTGACCTGCACTAGGTTCTGTCTCAACCTTGTCAAGCCACTCCTTTCCTCATGGCCTGCTTTCCAGCGAGATGGGCATCTCTTCAGCGTTGCAAGAACATCAAAAGCATCAAAGAGCCTCAAGAGCACCAAAAAGCATCAAGAAAAGAGAATCAAGAACCTTAAGAATATCAAGAAAGAACACCAAGAAAGGGCATTGAAGAACACCAAGACAAAAGCATCAAGAACACCAAGAATATCCGGAGCTTTTCTCCAGCCATGCCCTGCTAGTCAAATCATACCTCATTAACTTTCTTGGGAAATCTTTGCTTCCTGACCCTACCTCCCAAGCAATCCTTCTTCAGAAGTGTGTTACAACTCTGCTGAGACAGCTCTCTAATTACCTGGGTGGAAAAATTCTTTAAAACCTGTCTCCTCTCTAGCATTGTTTCCTTTTTCTCTCCCCTGAAACAAGGTTTGACTTTAAACTTGCAATAATTTCCTGCCTCAGCCTCCTGAGTGTTGGGATTACAGGGCTGAGCCACCACACCTGGCTTGGGACTCTTTCTTTGATTTTTAGAAGTGTTGCTGTGTTGGTGACTCTGTTTGTCTTCTAGAGGCAAAGACCTCATGCTCGTTTTCCTCATCATGTCTAGTGGGCTTTTAAATGTACCTCATCCATCAGAGAATACAAGGAAAAAGCAACATGACATGCTGTGCGCACAGGAGGCTGTTCCTTCAATCTATCCCTTCATCCCAGGCTGATCACAGGTTATCCCAAGCATTAGTGCCTCTACTTGCTGACTCAAATCTTTGTTGCTTTCTTGAAACTGTGGGCTTCATCTACAGCTACTGGCAGATACTCACATAGCATTCAAGACTTAGTGTAGGGTCTTCTCCTATTGTTTTTTTTTCTCTTTTCCCTTTGGGGGGCCGCCACCCAACTACCAAATAATCACATGGATTTTTATTTCTACTTATAAATGTCTAACATTAGCTTGGCTTATTTCTAGCCAGGTTTTCTTAACTTAGATTATCCCATTTACCTTTTACCTCTGGGCTTTTACCTTTCTCTATTCTATATACTTTTCTTTACTTCTCACTCCATAGTGGCTGTGTGACTGGGTGGCTGGCCCCTGGCATCCTCATCTCTTCCATTTTTTTGCACCTCCTCTTCTATTTTTCTACTCCTACTTATTCTCCTTCTGGCAGCCCTGCTATCCTTCTCCTGTCTAGCTATTGACCATTCAGCCCTTTATTAGACCAATCAGGTGTTTTAGGCAGGCAAAGTAACACAGCTTCACAGAGTTAAGCAAATAAAAGAATGCAACACATCTTTGCATCGTTAAACAAATATTTCATTGCATAAACAAATGTAGCACATCTTAAACTAATATTCCACAACACTCTCCTAAATAGAGACATCCTACACATCTCCCGCCTTTATGTCTACTTTTCAGCTGCACACAGACTTCACTTTCTGCGTAGATGATCTTTGGCAGGATGTGATGTGAGATTTTTATCTTTGAAGTGATGACAATGATGTCCTCAATTTCATAATGTTGATCTGAAACATAACGCTTGGTTTATTGTAGATATCATCTGCTGTAATTATTACATTGATGGCAATACTGGAGGGTTAAATGATGAAATTGCTATGAGAAATAGTTGGTGGGACCTGAAAAAGTCAGGAGCTCCCATATAACCTCCTGGCGATTCCATTCCAAGGAATGGACTCAAGAGAAAAGAAAGCATGTACAAACAGAAGCTTGCATGAAAATGTTTTCAACAAGATTATTCAGTATAATGAAGAGTACACACTGCCCAGTTGTCCATCAGTGATGGATATGTGGTTAAGCAAAGAAATATCACTCACACCCTCCCCAAGTCCTGATGCATACTGCAGCGTGGATGAACCTCCAAAATATGCCTTGTGAAAGAAGCACTCCTTTTCTATTGAAATATCCAGGAGATGCAAATCAATAAGATAAGAAAATGGATTTTTGGTTAAGTAGGGATAGACAGAAGAGGGAAAGGGGGCCTGGGGAATAATTACTTAATGGATAAGACTATTTTTTCTAAGTTAAAAAATATTTTGAAACTAGAAAGAAGTGATACCAAAATGTACACACTAATGGCTATTTTTATATTATGGTATGTTTGTCATCAACTAAAAAGAAAAAAAACAATAAAAGAGGAAATTTTTAGGGTGGTGAGACGAGCTCAAGTTTCATGTTCTTACAATTTGATTGGATTCTGCTATGGCTCCATCTTTCCAAGAGTGAGATATTGAATTGACTGAAAAGATGATGATTCACTTCTTTAGCCTAAAAATCTGTATGCAGAGAGTCTGTGGTGGGCACTGGGAGCACAGAGTTTCTGCTTTCAAAGAGTCATCTAGGTCCTGCTCCTAAAGATAAGGAAGTATTACTGAAACCAGGACCATAGGGGGTTTGTCTCCTTAGGGCTCCCATATCTTTATGTCCAGCCTCAGTTCTTATCCTTCCCCAGGAGACTGAGTGATCTTGAGGACAGAGGTCATGTCTTAGTTCACACATGCTGCGGGGAACAGGATTTCATTGCTTTAGTGTTTTGAAGGCTATCTTGTGATATGGCACAGGGAAGGTGCTGGCCTTCCAGATGCTGACAGAAAATACAAATATTTCTCAATGGATGGCTAGAAATGGTGGAGATGGAGAGTTGAACAGACTAGCTCTAGAAGAGGTCAAAGGGTCACCTCTTCCCTTCCTTCTAGCTCCTGCTTTTTTGCATAAATTTTGTTGTTCTGATGTGAGGCTTGGAAATTCTTTTCCTGGATAATGGGGATGTTCAGGTCATTAGTGATGAAGAGCTGATATGTAATGGCACATAACTGTAAAAGATTCAAGAGCCCAGCTTGCTAGATCTCATAGTACAAACAGGCCAGGTAACGATGTTATGGAATAACTTTTTGTACACTGTAAAGATGTGTCTTTGCCAAGGCAACTTCTGATTGGTTCAATAAAAAGCTAAATAGCTATTAGCTAGACAGAAGGTAGAGGTGTGAGAACCCAAACTGAGAGGACACTGGGAAGAAGAGGGGAGGAGTCTCAGGAGTCACCAGCAAGAAGCAGCGAAAAGCAAGATGGACTTGTGTTGAAAGAAAGTACTGCCTCTTGACAGAAGGTAGATAGGAAATGTGGGTTAATTTGACTTGTGAGTGCTAGTTGGTAACAAGCCTAAGCTATCAGCCAAGCATTTATAATTAATATTAAGTTTTTGTGTGGTTATTTGGGAGCTGGCCATCAGTCCCAATAAAAAACTTTAACTACATAAGAAGTCCAGTCATCAGATTGACCAATATACACAAAGGACTCTGACCATAGAATCCCAGCAAGAGCTAGAAACACCAGATGAAGAGGTGGGAGCATGGAAAGGGGGGACCATTCTTCCTAGAGGAAGACATGACTTGGACAATGGTGTTATAGTGTCAAAGGGCTCAAAGCTCAGCATGTGTTCTGATGTTCCACAGAGCATCCAGAGAAAATGAAAACAGAATTCAGGTTCAAGGAGAAGAGTTGGGGGTGGGGAGGAAAGCAACAAAAACATTCAGCCAGAGAAAATATTCCTTTGAATATTTTGTGGGGGATCTGATGGTTTGATGGTTTGATTGGCAGGATAATCTGACCACTGGAGGCATTCAGTTGTCCAGTTGAATCATAGTGCAGGACTTGAAAAAAAACCAAATAGAAAAATAAATCTAGACGTGATTGGGATCCAGCTACTGAGAACATTCTGCAGACAGGCTTTGGCCATATTTGCTCAAGATTCTTTCCTGTGGCAATGTTTGAAAGCCATACTTTTTATTTCATGCTAAACATTGTCAGAGGGAGCAGTGGTAGATTCATCCCAGAACCCTAGCCAACCTGCCTGGCATGCATGGTTTTAATGGCATTCCAGAGCTCTGGTCTGGCAGGCTCCCTCAGATCCTTGCCCCTGCATTAGCCCCTGATCTACCTGGAGTTAGGATGCTAGAAGGGAACACGACAGGTCTAAGATGAGACACCAGCCCTCATCCACATCAAAAGCATCGCTGCACTGGCGTCAGACTCATGCAGCTCAGATCATACATTAAGTCCTCTCACCCTGGCTCTCCCTACACCCAGTCCTCGAGCAAGACTGTCAGCAGCGGCATTGCTAGGCTCTAGTCCAAGCCATTATCACCACGGGAATGGATTCTCTCAGGGGCCTCTCAGCTAGCCTCCCTGCTCCTACTTTCGTCATCTCTACAACCTAACCTCGACAAAGCAGCTGCAACAGTTCTTTAACAAGGTTCTACTTCCTCAAAGCTGTCTTCCTTTCAGACTCAAAATCAAATCCTCAATTGCTACTGTGGCCCGAAAGACCCCACAGTCTACAGAATTTGGGCCTTGGTATTTCCAATGTTATTGCTTGCTTCTCCTCCACCCCATTGAGTCCCTGGGCTAGCCATCCTTTCTAGCTCTGCTTCAGAGATTGGCTTCTCTTCATGGTCTAGTGGTGCCCCATCATCACAAATGTGTGCACCTGTCAGGATAAGCCGAGGCACACCGACATAACAAACAACCTCCACATCTCAGTGGCTTACACCAATCAGGGCTTACCTCTGACATCACCATGGCAGTTACAGATTGGTAATTTGCATGGCTTCCTCATAGCCACTTAAAATGGGCAATAGCCTCCATTCTTCAATGTTGCTAGCTCAGAGGGAAAGAGGCTCTGGAGGGCCTCATAATGTGAACAAAATGCTCAGCTCAGAAGGTGCGTATGCCATTTCTGCCCGTACTTTTTTGCTCAAGTATGGTGGGCTTCTGGGAAGATGCCCCTCCCCACCACGAAGTAACCTGCAATGTTTGCAGTTCTTCTGTGAGAGAGGCATTCTTTTGATTCTAGAATACTATTTCCTATGTTGCAATCATCAGAACATGTCTATTAGGACATGTTTGACCAGAGACACTCCTTGGTCAAAAAGTATTGTGAAATGCTGGAGTTGAATGAGATTAAATCGATCTTTCTTCCACGGGCCTCCTTAGAAACCTGTTGAATACTCTAGTGGAGATGCTTCTTCTTGAGAGGGGACTGGCATGACAGAATTTCCCTGTTAGTATCAAAGAAGCCCAACTGTGGATCCCTCCTACAGCTCGGGGGTTCAGTTTAGACAATGCTGCCCTGGAAGCTCTAGCAGCCTCTTTCATTCATATATATGTATTCATATATATGTGTGTATATATATATATATATGTATATATAATTTATTTTGCATACCCACCACAGTTCCCCTCCCTCCCCTCTCTTCCTAGCAGTCTCTTAACCAAAAAGACCTTGTACGTGAAGGCCTTGGGAATGTAAGCCAGGGAAACGGCTGGTGTCTTAGTCACTGTTCTATTGCTGTAAAGAGACACCATGACCAAGACAACTCTTACAAAAAAAAATAATCCAAGTTCTGGCTATTATGAATAATGCTGCTATAACACGGTTGAGCAAATGTCATTGTGGTATGAGTGTATATCCTTTGGGTATATGCCCAAGTGAAGTCTGGCTGGGTGCTGAGGTAAATTGGTTCTCAATTTTCTGAGAAACTGCCATACTGATTTCCAAAGTGACTGTACAAGTTTGCACTCCCACCAGGAATGGAGGATTGTTTCCCTTACTTTGTGTCCTCTCCAGCATAAGCTATCACTGGTGTTTTTGATCTTAGCCGTTCTGTCTGGTGTAAGATGGTATCTCAGAGTCGTTTTGATTTGCATTTTCCTGATGGTTAAGGATGATGAGCAGTTCCTTAAATGTCTTTCAGCCATTTGAGATTCTTTTGTTGAGAGTTATCTGTTTAGATCTGTACCACATTTTTAATTGAATTATTTGGTATTTTAATTTTTAGTTTCTAGAGTCCTGTATATATTTTGGAGATCAGTCCTTCGACTGAAGTGATGTTGGTGAAGACTTTTTCCCATTCTGTAGTCTGCCGTTTTGTCTTATTGACTGTGTCCTTTGCTTTACAGAAGCTTCTCAGTTTCAGGAGGTTCCATTTATTAATTGTTGCTCTCAGTGTCTGTACTACTGAGGTTATGTTTAGGAAGTGGTCTCCTGTGCTAATGTGTTCGAGACTACTTCCTGCTTTCTCTTCAATGAGGTTCATTGTGGTTGGATTTATGTGGAGGTCTTTGATCCATTTGGACTGAATTTTGTGCATGGGATAGATATGGATCTATTTGCATTCTTCTATATGTTGACATCCAGTTATGCCAACACCATTTGTTGAATATGCTTTGTTTGTTCCATTGTATAATTTTAGCTTTTTTTGTCAAACATCAGGTGTTCATAGGTGTGTGGATTAATATCAGGGTCTTTGATTTGATTCCATTGGTTCACCTGTCTGTTTTTATGCTGATACCAAGCTGTTTTCATTACTGTAGCTCTAGAGTAGAGCTTGAAGCTAGGGACTGTGGTGCCTACAGAAGTTCCTCTCTTGTACAGAATTGTTTTGGCTATCCTGTTGTTTTTTTTTTTCCATATGAAGCTGAGTACTGTTTCTTTGAGGTCTGTGAAGAAATGTGTTGGGATTTTGATGGGTATTGCATTGAATCTGTAGATTGCTTTTGGTAAGATTGACATTTTTATCTATCCTACCTACCCAAGAGCATGATAGATCTTTCCATTTTCTAATATCTTATTCAATTTCTTTCTTCAAAGAATTAAAGTTCTTTGCATACAGGTATTTTACATCTTTAATTAGTGTTAAGCTAAGATATTTTATGTTAGTTGTGGCTATTATGAAGGGTGGTGCTACTCTGATTTCTTTCTTAGCCCTTTTATCATTTGTTTATAGAAGGACTACTAATTTTTTTTAGTTGATCTTGTATCCTGCCACATTACTGAAGATGTCTATCAGTTGTAGAAGTTTCCTGGTAAAATTTTTGATGTCCCTAAACCCAAGAATGGATAAAGAAAATGTGGTACATTTACACAAAGGAGTACTACTCAGCAGTAAAAAAAACAATGACATCTTGAAATTTGCATGCAAATGGATGGAACTAGAAAAAAAAACCCATCCTGGGTGAGGTAACCCAGACCCAGAAAGACAAACACAGTATGCCCTCACTCATAAGTGGGTATTAGACACAAAAAGCAAAGGATAACCAACCTATGACCCCAGAGAAGCTAGGTAACAAGAAATCCCTAAGAGAGACTTATGTGGATCCCCCTGGGAAGGGGAAATCAATAAGATCTATTGAGAAAATTGGGAGTGTGGAATGGGGGAAGAAGGGAGGGCAGAAGTAGAAGGAGAGGGAGGGTAGGAGGGGAGGGAGAGGAGATAAGGGAAGGAAGGAGGAGAACCTGAGGGAACTAGATGATTGAGATGGGGGAAGAACAGAGAGGGAGAGCAAGGAAAGAGAGATCTTGATTGTAGGAACCATCATAGGGCTAGTGTGAAACCTCGCACCAGGGAAAGTCCTAGGAATCCACAAAGATGACCCCAGCCAAGACCCTAAGCAATTGTGAAGAGGATGCCTGAACTGGTCTTCCTCAATCAGATTGATGACCACCTTAATTGTCATCACAGAACTTTCAACCAGCTACTGATGGGAGCAGATACAGAGATCCATAGCTAAGCACTGGGCTGGGCTTCTGGAGAGCAGTCGAAGAGAGGGAGGAGCAATAATATGAGCAAAGGGATCAAGGCCCTGATGGGGACACCCACAGAAACAGCTGACCTGAGCTAGTGGGAGATCACTGACTCTGGACTGAGAATGGAGAACCTGCAGAAGATCAAACTAGACCTTCTGAATGTGGGTGCCAGTTGTGTAGCTTGATTAGTTTGTGGGGACACTGGCAGTGGGACCAGGATTTATCCCTAGTGACTGAACTGGCTTTTTGGAGCCCATTCTTTTTGGAGGGATACCTTGCTCAGCCTAAATATAGGGGAGAGGTTCTTGGTGCTGCCTCAAAGCGATGCGCCAGCCTGTGTTGACTCCCATGGGAAGCCTCCCTCTCTGAGGAGTGGATTGGGGGTGAGGTAGAGGGAAGACAGGGGGAGAGAGAAGAAAGGAAGAAGTGGGAACTGAGATAGGTATGAAAATTAGAAAAGATCGTTTTTTAAAAAAATAAGTTAATTAATAAAAAATAAATAATCTAACTGGGGGCTTTCTTACAGTTTCAGAGGTTTAGTCTATTTCGTCATGGCAGGAAGCAAGGTGAGTCCTACACTCTGTGATTTGAGTACCCACTGCCCTTCTGTCATGTTGGGTCCCACCATTCCTTCTGCCTGAAATGTCTGTCACCCACCCCAGCCCAGTCCAGCGCAGCCTCTGCCTCACCCAGACCCTAGGTTCCATTACAATGTCATTTTCTCTTGCCACACTCAGCAAATTAAACTAGAGCACACCCAATTAAACTTGAATTTCAGGTAAATAACCCACGTTTTTAGTGAGTATGTTTTATACATCACATATCCCAGAATAGGAGGAGGCATGCTTATACTAAGAAATTGTGTGTTTACCTGAATTAAACTTTAGCAGGACAGCCTTGCTTGTATTTTAGCCGAGAACTCTATTCCGTGGTGTCTTTCCCCTCGTCTTATCTGTTGCTCCTGTCAAGGCGCTTTCTACCTACTTCTGTCATCGTGTACCTCCTGGGGAGTGTTGCCGGCTGCTCCCAAGCCCCCAGTCTTCAGTCCCATCTCCATTACAATCACCTGCTGTGGCCTGGCGATGTGGCCAGGCAGGAGTGGTTATGTGTGACTAAGTGTGTGTTTTCCCTTATTTCCCCAACTCTCTGTTTATTTTCAGGGATGACTTGGCAGCATTTGGTTTTAATTTCATTCAGGATGTTGTGTGGCTAAGGTTGAAGATGAGCTAACTATTGCGTGGGATTACAGTAGCAATCCTGCTAACGTGTCTCGACAAGACACTCAGGATTCAACATGTCATCACCCAGTGGAAAAAAGCCAGAGGCCCCTGGCTGAGACCTGAGTCCCTTTCTGCCATTTGCAAGGGTGGACCATGTGGTGGTGCTGGTCATGTCTCAGTTTCCCTTTTCTGGGGGATTCTGCTTCCAGAGTGAACCGGTTGTGGCTCAAACAGAAATCTGTGTAGGAGATGCTCTTTTTGGTTTCCAGTCTCAGGTTCAGAGAGTGATGAGATTAAAGGCGCATGCCACCACGCCCTGCAGGAGTAGACCCCTTATTTTGAAAGTCATTTTAAGCCTGCTTCACTTGGCACTCACCCTAGATTCCTTGCCCAACACTGGAGAAAACCCTCCTCAGATTTTATGATCACAAGCCACATGAACTTGAAGAGCCTGGTGCCAGGGAGAGCAGCTCCTGTCTGCGGACCACACCTGTGAGGGAGGCGGCTGCATGACCCTGGTGAGAGTCACACGGGATGGTGAAAGTTTCCCCTTTTGATTTTTAAGGATTTCCCAGCTTTCAACACACTCACTCTTCTTGGTTGAATGTGGTTGAATTTCCAACGTTGGCCACTGGTTGTTTTGTTTTCCTTGGTGAGCCAGAAACCACAATGCCCAAATATACCAAATAGTGTGAGTGTGTGTGTGTGTGTGTGTGTGTGTGTGTGTGTGTGTGTATGTGATCTACTCCTTTCATTCAATCCAGGAAGATCGCAAGTCCTCTCTAGTCTGTTCCCACCAGAATGCAGTAAGCTACAGCTATGTGCACAGTTCGAACAATTCCGCTACTTTCCCATGGAGTATCAGGGACTCTGTCTAGGCTCTTGTTTGCCTCAGGGTCTTGCATAAGTTGCTGTTTCTGCTGGGATGCTTCTGATTGGTTGACACAACTTCTTATATTTAGTCCCAAGGTCACCTCTAAGTGGGCTCTACTGTTATTTTTGATTCCAGTATTCTGCTTGCATTCTTGGTAATACCCATCATACAGATCACTACAATATTGAATACCGTGTCTTCCTCCAAACAAAATCTCAGTTCTCCAAGACCAAGGATTTACTTTTTTTTTTAAATCTATTTATCTATTCACTGCCTGCCACTTTTGAATCTCCAGTGTTCTGTACGATGCCTGGCACATTGTAGGCACCCCATGAATATTTGCTGAATGAATAAATGAAGAACAACTTTGCAAGCCTTCCCTCACCTGAGTAGTTACTGGTTATGAGGAGTTGATGAGTGTGGTCATTGACCAACCACGGCACTGAATGGTGATGAAGGGCACAGCTCTCAGTCAAAATCTGATGCCTGCCTGGCCCCGCCAGAGTCCACTGGCATTTGAGGAAATAAATACAAAGGTACAAGAAGCAGTAGAAATGAGAGTTTATTTGTAAAAAGTTACAAAATGATATTGTACAAAAATAAAGTCTGTAGAGAACTTTGGTTGTATAACACAAACGACCGAGACAGATCAGGGAGATCAGAACTTCCAAAGAAGCGTGCTCCTTACTGTGTTAGATGGTGATTACAACAATAACGAAAAAAAATCACCAACTTTACCCTTCTGTGGACTAGGCAGAGCAGCTTGCTCCCATTAGAGCCTGCTTGCAGTGTGGAGATGATGCTGAGCAGAGACTCCCCCGAGAGCTGAAGGCTGTGTCTGGACCTGGGAATATCAGCTACTGTGTCTACCAGGATTCTCAGAATTGAACAGAAGATCCTGAACTACTTCTGAATTGTGCCGGGCAGCTGAGGGCATCACCATTTTGAGCAGGAGAGGGTGAGAGCGCAGCCTTTGCCTCCATTTCCCAGTCCTGCAGAGGGTGTGGAACCATGCATAACTTGGGTCTTTAGGGCCATGGGTCGGGGAGGGGGATGTCCAGCAACTTTTACCTCTTGGTTACTTTGAAATTTTAACATGATTATTTGAGATAGGCCAATTGGTCCTACTTTGGGGGGTAGCAGCTACGAAGGAAGTGATTAATTAATTTCTGCATAAAATTCCATTTATGAAATGTGAAACAAGCTCTAACATAGGACTCAAGGCATGACCTGTATGCCAGCTAGACAGGTACACTATGGGGACAGTGAGAGGTACCATTCTCCCATCTACTTCCTCCCCTCTACACAATCAGGGTGGGCCTCCTATGTCCTGTGGCCTCTTTCTGTCAACCTTTCTTCCTAGAACTCGTTGGGTTGGAAGGGATCACAAATGTTGACCCCAGATGACCACAGACCTGGCAAAGGATAAGGCAGATGGCTTCTCCCTCCGAGATTCCCTATGTGCTTCTGCCTGTGTGCCTTCAAGGAGGAGGTAGGTGGGCAAGAATGGAGGCAGAGGTGCCATCGGGCAGGGCTAAACCTTGGCTACCTGGCAGGTCCTTCATTTCACTTTTAGGTGACTGTAAGTCCAGGATGACCAAGGGGAATTCAACCTTCTGTGTATGTGGTTATGACGTCACACATGTGGAAGGAAAGCGGAGCTTGTGGCCTCTCTGCTCAGTGATGGGGCAAGGATGAAATGGATCCCCCGGGTGGCAACGGCACTGGGACTGCTGGTGAGGGGGCAGGGATGAGATGTTCCTTTAACACGGTGTAACTCAGCTTGCTTGAGTCGCCTAGCCCGGATGAGACCCTGAATTCCCATGCCTAGAGCAGAGATGGGGTGAGTTGTCTGAGCTCTGAACCCCACAGGAAGTCGGAGGATCAGAAAGCCAAGGTCATCCTTGACCAAGCAGTAAGTTCAAGGTCAGCCTAAGTCACAGGAGAGCCTGTCCACAAAATAGGGGAAACCTGGGTCATTTAATGAGGGGTTGTCTTATAAAGGTAAAGTAAGTGATTTTTTTGCCCAGTGGAAACCCTTTTAATACTTTGAAGAGTATGGACCCTTGTTCCCAATTAATACTTCCTTTTGTTAACTTTTTTTTTTTTTTTGTATTTTGTGAGCACATATACTTTGGCACCTTTGAAAAGAGACTTTAATAAATAAGGGAAGAAGAGAGAAATTCATTAGTGAATGGTAATAAATAACAATAACTTAAATCTTAATAAATATCTTTTCTATATCTCTGTATCTGAAACAGATGCATTGCATCGAGTAGCTTCTCTGGTCACTGGTGACCACGCATAAACGGAGCTGTGTATGTAACGTCAGTCTCTGTAAACCAACAGGCCCCGGGGGTCTCCCTGGTGGGGGGGAGGCAGCTGGGGGCCTTCCCCACTAGCTCTCCTACCAGGATGCTGCCGAAAACCACAGCTTTCTTCCTGTTCCCGAGGACATCAAGGAAATGCCTTCTGGTTTGTTTTTAAGCAGGAGGACAGCCTTTTGGGTTCCTAGCCAACTTCTCCCTACCCCATACACTGTTTCAAATTCAACCACCAAGTGTCCCCCCACCCCCAAATGCTGGATGTAGTCAACCTCAGGCCTTGGTTTTCAAATTCAAACGTTATGATCTCTTTGTACCTCTGCTTTTGTTCCCCCCTCCCTTCTAGGGTGTGAATCCGTTGAGTGACAGGAAAATACATCTTTCTTATTTTCATCAGAAAATGTAGTGACAAGAGGTGACACCAGAATCAGACATTTCCCTGGTGTCTTCAGACACGTGAGCAAGAACCACTGGCTTGGTTCTCTGCATGCATCGGTAACTCGGACCGCAATTGGTGACCATGGACTGTGTCAGTTAAATGCTGGCAACAGCTAAGCAGGGACACCAGCCTTGAGCTTCTGGTGACATCACCTGCCATCCTGGAGTGCTCAGACGGCTGTTCTCACTCCTATCCAGTTGTCTGTAGCTGGGCCTTCTTCTACCAGGCTCCCACGATGGATGCCTTCCTCCTTCTCTTCCTCCTCTCCCTCTGTTTCCTTCTCGCCTCTGCCTCCTTGGTCCTCATCTTCCGTTCTGGGCAAACATTTCCTGGGAACCTTGGTCCCTTTCTTCGCACTGTAGCAGGAATGCAATACACAGCAGTCTCTGGAGCCGGAGTCAGATGCATCCACACCGTTTAGCGGAATGCTTTCTTAGAATATGGTAAACCAGGTTATCGTCTAAAAACGACAGGTCGTCGTCGAACGCAACCGGTCGGCAACATGCCTGGCCTGCTTTGTCACTCACTAGTCTTCTACTTCGAGATAAGTTTTTAAGTATTTTGTCATACATTGTCTCGGCCGCATCACAGGAGCCGCTACAATACCGAAAGATCAGTTCCTCCTTGGTTTCGTAGCCTAAACCCAAGTCAGTGACATTTAAGTGTATTGCAGTTAAGACACAGCCCCGATTTTTGCCCCTCTGGCCTCTGCGACCCTTCCCTTTGGAATTCTCTGGGCCGGCAGCTGCAGTCTGCCGATTTCGCTCTCTGCGAGGAAGCACCGCCGCTTGTTTATCCGGTGACCTCTTCAGTCTCTTAATGGTGGCTTGAATAAAACCCATGACGTCATCAAACTGGTCAGGATAATCTTCAGGCATATTGGCTGTTCAACAAAACAGAAAACATCACATGAGACAACAATGATCATTTCAGGCAGTCTTCTGAACCAAAGCATCCCTGGAACTAGCTAGAACTGTACCCCCAGCAAAGTAATCATCCGTTTATGCTAAGCGTTCCCGGTGGTCCCCTAGAAGCAGAGGCTAAAGTGTGCTGTCTATCACTTTGCGAAATATTGGTGTCAAAAAGAGAAGAGTGTTGACACGGTTCCTTGTAGGAAACAAGGCTTTAAGGGTGAGTTATTCATCTGAATGACGTCTGCCAGGTTAAGCAAGTAGACAGGTGGCTGTGACCAGGGTGGCATCTAAGGTCCTGTTTCATAGTCTTGAATACAGCTGTCATTCAAAGAAACCCTCTCAAACGCTCTCTGAAATGCAGACACCTGGGTGCCCTGGTTTGGGGAGGAATGGAGGCACTTGCCTTTTCTCAAGCTGTTGCAGAATTCTGGTGTTTGCGAGTATCAAAGCAAACTGAGAAACTAGAGGCTGAGGAAACGTGATGTCTTTTGACTTTGCGACTTTGCTATAAGTTTACCCTGACTTTGCCTCACTGAGTGGGACCAGATTCACACAGAGCAAACAAATATCTTTAAAATTCAACTTCATTTTAAAACCCATCCCCCAAACCTAAGGAAACAGAAAGGCAGATTATATTTGTATTTTACTGACAAACAAATGGAACAATTCTAACAACAACGACAAAAAAAATAGAATGATTTGAATATAAAGGAGAGGTTTTTGGGGACAGATGCAGGCTTGGGTCCAGATGTGAAGCCAGCTATGGCTGCAGCTGCCACAGGGACCCCACTGTGAGGTTACAAACAGGAAAAGAGACCCCATGGAGGAAAGAGGAGAGCACACCAGGATGTTTGAGACTTCTGGGGAAGACATGGATTTACAATCTGAGATTCTGAGTAGCTCATTTTACCTGGGATGAGGAACTAAGGAGGAAATAGTCATGGAATGATTTAATTCACACCAAGTAAAGGGGGAACCTAGCCCCCCTTTAAATCAGGTATTAAGCTTTTATGGTCCTCTCATCCCTTTCCAGGCAATTCAGTAGGCTTTGGGTCATATGTGGCTTACAAGCAACGGAAGAGTCGGTGGTTTCCTTTTTGGCAAGCTCAGGAAGATTACATTGTGTCTATTCTACCTCAGATTATTCTATCATAAACATTACTTATCTAATGGTTAAAATGTGGCAAGAATCCTGTTGTGTAAAATGAAATCCAGCTAATGTGACTTCTCTCTCTCTCTCTCTCTCTCTCTCTCTCTCTCTCTCTCTCTCTCTCTCTCTCTCTCTCTCTCTCTCTGTGTGTGTGTGTGTGTGTGTGTGAATGTGCATCTATGTAGCATGCATGGGTGTCTGCAAGAGGTGCTAGGTAAGTGCCTAGCTCCGCTACTATATTTTACACACACACCCTCAGTGTGATAAAAAATAATGAAAAGACTGGGAAAACTGGAATCAAAAGTACACCGTGGTTTGTTATGTGAAAATTAGCATTGGATGGCTCAGTTACTCTAAGTGACAAATTGCTTCAGTACTGACTTAGGTCCATTTACCTCTTGCTAACCCTTTACCTGAGCTGCGTCTCTCAGCCACCTCCATCTCTTTTGGGGGGGGGGTGTATATATGTGTACACATTTGTGTACAGATGTGTGCAAGTGTGTGGAGTCAAAAAGTCAGCACATGTGCCTCCTTCAGCTGCTCTCGGTCTTATTTTGAGATATGATTTACTAAACTTGGAACTCACAGGGCTACCCTGGTTGACCAGCAGGACACAGGGACCCTACCATCTCCACCTCCCTCAGGCTGGGACTGCAGGCATGTCTCTGGTCACGGGTTTTTATGCGACTTCTGGGGGTTGAACTCAGGCTCGTGTCTTCATAGCATGCCCCTTATCAGCTGAGCTAGCGTCTCAGCTGCCCTCACCACTCTGCAATCTGCTTCCCAGTCAGCGGTAAACTCTTTAACTGAGATCACTTGCTCTGTTTGCCCAGAGTGCTCCAAGGTTTGCTGTTGCCCTCATCTAAGAGCCGAAGCCCCGACTGGCAGAAAGACTGTACCTAACCCGACCTCTGCTGTGCCCAGGCTAAGTCATCTCTGACCAAATCAACTTGTATTCATTCTCCCTTCCCAGTGTTTGCTGGCATTTGAGGGATGGGGTGTTCCTTGCTTTAGGAAGCTGTCTTGTCCACAGGATGTCTAGCTGAGTCCCTTGCCTCTGCTCAGTTCATGATGGCTAATCTAGGTTGTCACCTTGACACACTTGGGGAGAAAGAACCTCAACTAGAATAATTTCCTCTATCAGTCTGGCCCATGGGCATATCTGTGGGTCCTTTCCTTTCCTTTCCTTTCCTTTCCTTTCCTTTCCTTTCCTTTCCTTTCCTTTCCTTTCCTTTCCTTTCCTTTCCTCTCCTCTCCTCTCCTCTCCTCTCCTCTCCTCTCCTCTCCTCTCCTCTCCTCTCCTCTCCTCTCCTCTCCCCTCCCCTTTCCTTCCTTCCTCCTTCCTTCCTTCTTTTTTTTTTTTTGTAAATTGATATAGGAAGGCCCATCCTGTGGGCAAAATTATCCCTAGATGGGAGGGAGGGGCAGGGCTGAGTGATATAGGAAAGGAAGTTGAAGGTGAGCCTGAAAGCGAGCCAGTAACTAGAGTTCCTGCGTGGTCCCAGCTTCAGTTCCTGCCCCTAGTTTCTTCTTTGCTTTCTCCTCTCAGTGATGGAATATAACCTATGAGAAGAAGTAAACCCTTTCAGCCAGATATCTAGCACAGCAACAGAAACCCAAGCTATACAACCACTCTCCATCCTCATAACAAGACGATGAAAATGTCTCTAGGCTTGGCCAAATGTTCTTAGGGTCTAAATCACCCAGACCAAGAAATACAGCTTAAACATGAGCCTTCGTAGGGCTGCCTCTGCCTGGGCCACTGCCCTTCACAGCACCATATACCCCTCTGACATCGCCTTTAAGTATATCCTTGATGGTGACGGACTCAGTCACTGGCTGGCCTCTTTGTTGAAAATGCAACTCCTCCCAAGCCTCTAGACCCTCCACCCTGTTCTTCTACCCCTGCTGTAATTCCTTGCGTGCGAACACCATCTAACTTGATCTTCTTTTTCATTCATTCTCAGTGCTCTCTAAGAGGATAGCAATGCAATCATGCAGAAACTGCATGTGCTTCTGTTTTTGGATTTGAGACAGGTTCTTGCCTTGTAGTCTAGGTTGGCCCATGTTTGCTTAGTGCCCATTTGGACCTCAAACTTGAGATCCACTCCGGCAGGAACTGATGGAATATAAACAACTGGGGTAGAACTCTGAACCAGGAGACCCTGATGATGGAATGAGGTCACTTTTAGAGGGGAAAAGAAAAGTTTTAAGATGATACTATGGCTTCTATGGAAAACTGCATCTTCATGAAATGAAAGGCTCTAAACTAATTCAGATCTTGTGGGGGCAGGGGGGAAATGGTGAAGCCCTGAGCAGCATGGATACTTCAGACCTGAGAGGAGAAAAATCATTTCCCCTGCCTTCCTTCGAAGCTTAGTCCTATGGCCTCTCAGGCATGTCTTCCATAAGAGGAGGGCCAGACACATTTCCAGAGGCTGGACCCCAAGAGGGTGCTTGGTTCCTATTATTTCCCTAGAAATGTTTTCTCGGGGCACTTCCTTTAGGGAGCTTTCTTAGAAAGACATCAGTTCCTTAAATTATTATGCTTTAATAATATGGAAAACTTTATTTTCAAAATGATCGGAGTGTGCTTTTTGTTATTTATTTCACAAATAGTGAAATTAGCGAGGAGAAAATAAAGTGTGTCTGTGTTTAGTTATAAAAACTTTAGTTTTTCTTATATTTGTAAAAATGCTTAATTAGAAACCCAAACTTCTAAAATAGATATATTTGAAGTGACTAATTAAAATACAATGGTGCTTTTAATTTCTTAAAAAGGGCTTTGTTTAACAAAGGACTCACACTATGGGGCCTTTGACTCTATTTAACATTTCCTAAGTAGATCATTAAGTTAGGAACCCAGGAGGATAGAAGTTAAGATTGATTACTAATCAGCTGAAGAGTAATCAAAAGGGAGGATGAAACACAAGAACTCCACAGACGTTAACAGTAAGACGTTGGAGTTACAAGAAGTCAAGTTTCCTGGTTTCAGAAACTTGCGAATTTGCCCGTGACACAATTTCATATCATCAGAGCCTTGTGATGACCTGAACCAATACTCCAGGGGCAAAATTTGGCTCTAGCACCTTCAACCTTCTTAAGAGAAATTTCCCCATTTTCCAGACTTGGTGGCCACACAGCTTTGTCACAGGCTCTATTCAGCAGATGCAACAGGTATGATGAGTTAGGTTGGCATCTGAGATAAATACTGAATGAAAATGATTAATAGTTTCAAATCTAGCATGCGACAAATATTGTAATATTTGACTATGTCACTATGAGACAGTGCTTTTCTCTTATTTTAAATTCCTCTTGGCTCTTCCACAGAACCAGGGAAGAGCCTTGGCGAAAAAGCTTCTTGTTCATATGAATCCATACTCAAACCCGCACACATGTACAACACAGAGTGAGCTCCAATGTGACCTGCAGACTTGGGGTGACTGCAGCCGATGCCATTCAAGTGAGGGGTAGTGATAGCAAGGGATGTTGGGGGCAGAAGGCGTGCGAAAGATTTCTGTACCTTCCTTTCAATTTTGCTGTTATCTTACTTAAAACCACAAGCAAACAAACAACAGCAACAACAAAAGTGGGGGTGATGCCCGCCTTTAACTGCAGCACTCCAGAAGCAGACGCAGGTGGCCTTCTGGGAGTTTGAGGCCATTCAACCTGGTTTGCCTAGTGAGTTCCAGGCCAGCCAAGAGATTCTTAATGAAACTCTGTCTCAAAACAACAAAAGCAAACAAAACAACAAAAGGCCTTACTGTCCCTGGGACACACAGGTTCAATGCGCTGAACTGAAGGTTTAGCTTAGGACTCCTCTTTTGATGGGGAGTCTCCCTTCCACCTAGATGCTAAGGAGGAATGCCATTTAAGCCCCAGCTCCAGGCTTTACCGGACTCTTTACTGAGCTGAAGGGTAACTTTTTTCTTTCATATTCTTAAAAAAAATATGAGCAAACAACAGGTTTCAATGTGGAAAGCTTTACATATGTGAATTGTGGGCTTAATAATTAATTATCAGAAATGAAGATTAAACATCATATTTTTCAAACCATGAGATAAGTCAATTTCTAGTTCCAGGCCTTTGGGTGCTGCTGAGTTTCACTTGAAGACACAGCCCCATTTTATCATGCTTAGAGTTTAGGGGATGCTAGTGGCCAAATGATTCTGTAGAAGGGTGCTGAGCAAACCTCACCGGCCTGTTCTAGCCTCGTCCAGGCGAGTAACATCCTACCTTGAATTCAGAGGCCCACGGCCGCTTTAACCTGCTAGGACTTCACTGAGCTGAAGGGCATGGGTTTAGATTCTCTCCTATACTATATCCTAAAGGCACTGCATGCCCTCACCCTATGAAAAGTTACAGAGTGTGAGCGCTACAAACATCCCTGACAATACTAACTTACCATAAAATACTTGCAAACCACGAAAGAAGAAGACCACGAGTTTAACAACCAAAAAGCAAAATAAGATAAAAGTAATGTAAGTAAATACACAATGAAAGCAGATAGGTCGAACACTTGCTTAGTTCCCAGATACGGTGTGGGAAATATGTCTGATTGAAAGCTAACGATTCAAGGCAAGATATTAAAGTTCTCAGTTGCTTGAAGTCATCCTTCAGAGTGTAACCAAATATTTTGGCATTGTTCTGTTTCAAATATTTTAACTCTGATGTGTCCTTTGTATAAACACTGCTATTTAAACAAATGAGACCTGTACGGGGTATGACTCTGGGAACAAACTGTTCACTACAAAGGCTTTGTCTCCCTCGATTATGGGGAAAAATGGTAATGCCACCTTAAGAACTAAGGACTGGGATTATCACTATTTTGTAAAGGCAACTGAATTTTCATAGGGATAATAGCAAGGGCTCTGAGCATTCCTTTTAACAGCTAAGCTAAAAAAAAAAAACAAAAAAAAACCTTCCAAAATTCAGAGTGTTGTCTTGGTTAACATGGTTAAAATGTCAATTTTTTCTTAAAAGCTGTAGGTCAGCCATATGTTAACTCAAAGGTCACTTTTGTATTGGTAGCCATGTGTCCTCTTCAACATCTCAGCCAGCTGTTAGCCTATCCAAGCGGGAGGTAACCCGAAGTAGTCCACACAACATGGGCATGCGAGAACAGTGGAGGGTTTCTGCAGCTGCGTCTGTTCCAGGAAAGGGGGAGGGGCTGACCCTAGCACCATAGTGTCTCTATGAGAGAAGAGATTTTCCAGGCCAACCTGAGAGCTGCCAAGTCGCTAGGGAAGACACAGGCGCTGATCGTGTGGGAGGCTCTGCCTCTCTACCGCACTCTACAGCCTCCAGCTTGGGCTCTGGACCTGCAAGGACAAACGTGCTGAGCTCACAGAGGGAGCCAGGGCCTAGCTGGCAACACAGATAAGAAGTACTTAGAAGTCAGTGCCTGGAGGGCCTCGCCCACTTCTGAGACAGTGCTAGGCTTGAGGAGTGAGAGACCAGGGAGTGCTCTTGAGACACTGGGTGGTCAGTTGTGAGATGCAAAGTCTCCCATGAGAGACTATTCATAGGCCGAGGACAGGGAAACACCCTGGGAAAGGGGGGATTCGATCTGAAGTTCCTACCTCTACTGCAGGCAAAGGACACATTGCCATGTAGGCTGTGTCTGAGAAATAGAAATTATCTCTTGGGCATAGACATAAGCATATCCTTATGTGTGTCTACACACAAGCACACACGAATGTTTATTTCTATGAAGAATTAGCCTAGGATCAGTATACTTTCTCAAGAATGACTAATGTCATTTCATAGGAATCAGTCATCTGTACCTTCCAGAAAGGTACAAACACAATTTTCTTTCATTCAGTTTGAAAAGTTATTGCAAGAAATATGGTATGTGGCTATTATTACATTAAAGTTCTTCATATTGCAATGTTTTCTAAAGTGAGGTCTTAAACAATAGCTTACTTGAAGCACTTAGCATAGGATCAGGGTGGAGCGGCTGCTTAGTCTCACAGGGTGAAGGGGAAACCTGACAATACTGTTGCTAAGCTGCGTGGAACTGGACATTCCCATACACCTCCTTACAGACCAGAAAGGCTCAGGGGAGACGTGTTTGCTCTTGGCCCACGTAGTTAGTAAGTAGAAATTTAGCTGGTTTGGTTTCAAAGATCAGTGTAGGTCTTGTCCTGCATGATGCCTTTTTGTTTCCAAGTAAAAAGTCTACTGCTCTGTAGCTTTTTAAAGTCTGGTGGCGAGATGTGCCAGTTCTGAGACTTGGAACAGGAAGTGGGAAATACACCTGCTATGGGAAAAGTTAGGTATGAACTCAAGTGCATTAAATAGATCTCAAAGTTAGGCCATCATGGGCCACAGAACAAAGAGTCTCTCTGAGAAGGGACAAGCCATGCCTTTTGGGGGCACCTCTCTCTCGTCTTGTTCTTGTATATCACTCTGAGGCAGATCTGCCAATGTCCCAGTCGCAACCGGAACACCAGCAGCCAGCAGTGGGGGCAGATTCAGACAGAGAGGCCCCGTCTCCGGAAGCTTCTCAGGCTCAGTCTGGCACCAGTGACCAAGCTCTTGCTGCAGAGTTGGAGAAGACAGAGCCTGAGATTCCAGGCCTGGGTCAGACCCTGATCAGCATGTGACCTTGGACAAGTAGCTTAGCCATCCTGAGGTCAACTTGCTGTCCTTTGGGGCGCCCTAGCTCTGAAGTCCTAAGGTGTGATCAGTTTCAGCTTTGGCTAGAAAGTGCTAACAGGTATTGGCTTCCAGCCACCTATGCAGGGAGCAGCATTCAGCTCAGCTACCATTATTAGCCTCCATGCCCCTACACCGTGAAGTCCCACAGAAGGTCTTCTGGGATCTAGAAGGCCTCATCACTTTACCTCCTAGTTCAGCTGAACCTGTCTGTGAAATTTAAACTAATCATTGCCAGCCTTCTACCAAACCAATTCGTGTTCTTACTGAAAAGAACCAGAAAGAAATGTAGAAAGGGCATTGCATTTGTACCACCAAATGCCCTGACTCCAGGCGTTGTCAAGCCTGAGTTTCTACCCGAGGAGGCCATATTGACCCTGTTAGCCTCTGAGGGGATGTACTGTAACAACCTGTTCTAATCTGTCAGCCTCTGTCACTCAAAAGGCAGGTACAACTTCTTCAAGATCTCAACTTTAACCCCTTTGTTTTTCCTGCACCAACTCTGTCTGAGTCATCTCCAGCTCCCTGCTCCAATGCTACAGTCAGTCATGGCAACTTGTCCTAGACCCAGAAGGTCATCTGTCAACCCTTGTTCTTGCTTGCCTGTCGGGGACCTCGGAAATGTGTGGCGAGAGGGCAGAAAAATGTTCTGAGGAGTTCTGCGTAGCTTTATCACTGTGCATGGTTTAAAAGTCTTCATCTTATCACATACTTCAACTTAGAATAAATATATCAGAGATCACTAAGTTCCAAATGCTGGACTGTCTTCCTTTATCCAAGGACCGTCTTGCTCTCCTATTTTGGGTACAGAACAGATTAGCTAATAAGAGGCCACTCTTGGCTAAATCAGAAGGGGCTCAGCAGCATCTCTTTTTCTGAAGCCGTCAGCAACTAAGACAATTCATGAAGCCGGTCTGACCCTCTCCAGAGTGACCATGCTCTTTTCTCATGACCAACAGTGACACTGGCTTGTTTAAAGAGTCTCCGCAGTGTAAAGACCCTAGTGTTTGGCTGTTGTTCTTTTAAAGCATTTCTGGATTCCCTCAAAGCAGAAGAAGACGACCAGTCAGAATGTACATCACTTCAGAATACAGAAAAAGAGCACAGGGTATATATTAAAGCTACGTGGGCAACCAATATACCATTTTATTCAGCACCTGCATCTACTTTGACCAGCCCGGCACCTACTTATTAGTTATACATATTTTGAGCTGTTAGCCTACAACTCAACTAAGAAAACTTAATAATAACTACATGTGAGCACAAACAATCAATAAAAACCCCAGTTGTGGAACAGTAGATTAATTTCATTATTCATATTCCAAGTGCTCTGATTTCTATGTATGAGGTCCATACTTTTATTACAGTAGTGATGATGGTTTTCCAGCCACACAGCATGGCTCCCTGTTGGGGAATGGCCATTCTCCTGCTTTTAAGTCAGGAAAATACCCTCCAGGGTGCCCATTTGTCAGTTAATCCATGGACACCTGGTGTGATTAAAAGCACTTTACAGCTAGCAATAATTACCCCATGCTAATGAGCACACGGCATGAGCGCTGGGGAAAATAAAAGAAAAGAAAAAAAAGAGAAGACTTAAAAAATTAATTGTGCAAAAGAGCCACTAGGGAAACCGGTCTCTTGTGGTGTTATCAGTGGTAGCTGGCATTGGGGACTGAGGGCCCTGGTGGAAAGTCTCTACTTCCTCTTCCCTAAAGAGTCCTGTTCTAACCCCAAGAAGCCACAGGACTCTACAGCGCATCCTAAGCCCCTGGATCTTCCCCAGAGTAGAGGTGAGAAGTGAATTAAAGTAGCTCTGAGGGCCTTGGGGACTCCTAGGAGAACAAGAGGGATTAAGAGAAGAGGGCAGAGAAGTAAAAAGGTTGAAAAAAATCCACCTGAACTTGTCTGGTGGATTCCTATAGGTCAGCGGTTCTCAACCTGTGAATTGGGACCCCTTTGGGGGTCAAATGACCCTCACACTACAACTCACAAAGGTTGCAAAATTGCAGTTATGAAGTAGCAATGAAAATGATTTTATGGTTGGGGTCACCACAGCATGAGGAACTGTATTAAAGAGTGGCGGCGTTAGGAAGGTTGAGGAACACAGCTCTAGCTGGATATGAGGAAAGTGATTCTATCCTGTCCATGTGTTGGCAGAAATCTCTAAGAGTTCAGGAAGACTTCAGAGAACTAGGCACAAGCATCACGTGGAGATAACTACATTTGCAAAACCTCAATGCTGCATTCCTTCCTTCCTTCCTTCCTTCCTTCCTTCCTTCCTTCCTTCCTTCCTTCCTTCCTTCTTCCCTCCCTCTCTCCATCCCTCCATCTCCCTTCTTTGTCCTTTCTTCTCTCTCTCTCTCTCTCTCTCTCTCTCTCTCTCTCTCTCTCTCTCTCTCTCTCTCTCTTTCTCTTTTTTCCATCAGGCGAGTCATGTGTGAGTGTCCTGGGGTAGCCTGTTGCAGTCTCGTGTGGGGACAAGTGTGGATATGAGCTCGGGCTGCCCTGACTCAAAGTCTGATTCTGTGGTGCCCCTGGATGCTCTTCTCCCCACGATGTCCTAAGACAGGAACAGTCAACTCTACCTTTAGGTCAAGATTAACACAAGCAAAGGTTTGAGTTTGGAATGAGTGGAAAGAATGGTTCTATGAAGTCAACATCGTGTGTCTGTGATCATTCTTCACTGGTATTTATATCAGAGGCAGGGGAACAGAAACCACTGTGCATCTTCAGGCAAAGCACAGGAGATCGAGGACTGGATCTCACCACAGTTTAGACTCCAAAGCATATATGACAGAGGACAGACCTTTGCCTAGGCTCTGGTTCAGTGATTTGTGGACAGGGAGAACCATCAGTCTCAGGGGTGTGCGCTGCCTCTTCTGTGTTCCTAGAAATGCCTCACAATGAACCTTCTGAGCAGCAACAGACTCAACAGAGTGCCATGAATGGGATTTTCCTATATTCATCTGGAGGCACATGTCCCCTGAGAGTATTATGAGACAGCTTTCGGCTGCACCAGGGTAGCTTCATGGGGTTTTGTCTATCCCTCCAGCTTCACATCTGCTTTGTCTCTCAGGCCTATGGTGGCCCTGCTGATGACCGCTCCCCCCCCCCCCCCCTCCACAGCCTTATTAGCTCTTCTGGTTCCTGACTGTGTAAGGGGAACTTCATGCCCATAGTTCTGACTTCATGGTGAGGATCGTGCCAACTAACGACAATTCAGACATAGTCAATTTAGGATCACGTGGTGTTAGGTGTTTCTGATTCAAGATTACAGCACCCACGAACAGAGTTGTTCAAAGAAATTTACTTGAATCTAGCCACATAGAAATAGTCAGGTAAGTTCAAACTGAGGAGCAGTCAAGGAAACGATAGACATCCCCCCGAATGTTAGCATCACGGATTGCAAGAAGGGATTAAAGAATACAGGAACCAGATAATCATATATACTATGTGATTCTAGACTTAAAAAGTAATATAGAGGACATTATCACCAGGACTGATGAAGCTGGACTATTTGTTGGACAAGTGCCTTACACTGATATCAAATTTCCTGACCTTGTAGCAGATTTGTGCTTGTGCAAGACATTGTGTTATTCTTAGGAGATATATGCTAACATACTTAATGTTGTGACTTTTGCAGTGCATCTTCAAATGGCCTGAAGGGAAAAACAAATGAGGCGTGTGTGTGTGTGTGTGTGTGTGTGTGTGTGTGTGTAGTTCCCAAATGGTCAATCAATGACATATAACTACTTAAACTCACAATAGAAGAATTTAGATGCCCACCTCGACATGTAGAAGAAATAATTTTCAGTATTAATCATCTTCCCTTAGGTGCCTATTGAGTGCAGCAGTTGGAGTCCCAGGCCTGGGCCATTTGGCCCCCACATGACCATGGACTGTTTAAGTCATGCCTTTTCAGCTCCAGTATTTTCTCAAAGCCTCAAAGATGTGGTCTTTGATGCTACCAAGCTAGCCAAAGTAGCAGATGTGTCCTAGTGGTGACCCATACTTTGTTTCTGGAGTAGTCACCTCTTGTCGCCCTGGCACTCATGTCTTGCCTCCACCTGAAGCTTGCCTGCCAGCTGGTAGCAGGGGACTGATCTGAGAACAAGTGTGTTTCCCAGAAGTTCTGAAAGTTTGTGCCCATTTTGTGGGAATCCTTACAGAAACCCATGTGTCTGATGTGTTCTGATGTGAGCTTTGAGATCATTAATAATGTTGCCTTAGACCTCACCAGGCCAGAAAGAGTCAGAAAGGGACCAAGAGGAAATCTAAAACAGATTTTCCTGGAAATCTATGTTTTGGGGTTAGTTGATAGATTTTCAGCTACATACTTGTATTATTTTTAATCTACTAACCTAGAATCATAGTCTATGTTGAGGGCTGGCTTTGGGACTAGATGCCTACCTCAAGCTTGAAATATGCCTTCCCTACTTACTAGACCTGTAACCTGGGACAGGATGTAAATAGATCTAATTCTTTCATCTATAAGGTGGAGATAACCTTGTTCCGTAGAGCTCAAACTAGCTTGATTTTAGGATGTTAAGTTATTTGCTCCAAACCAGGCTACTCATATGGATAGTTAGAAGGTTCTGGGACACTAGCTTTAGTAACGAGATGTATTTACATGCCCCTGATGATGAGTGACTTTATTTGACTGTGCTCATGCCTTGAAGCTTTTTAAAAATAAGAACACAAAACTACAAGCGAAAAATTTGCCTATTCTGAAAGCCCCACTCATGAGTAGTGGACTAATATTTGCCATACATCAGCTGTATAGCGGAAGACACCCACGGTCACCTGCTTGTCATAGAAAATGGGCAAACTCATTTTTCTAGATAGAGCACTCCATAATCCCCCGGGGAGACATCTCCCTGTTCCCAACACTTCAGCTCCTCCTCCATAATCCCCCGGGGAGACATCTCCCTGTTCCCAACACTTCAGCTCCTCCTCCATAATCCCCCGGGGAGACATCTCCCAGTTCCCAACACTTCAGCCCCTCCTCTATAATCCCCCGGGGAGACATCTCCCAGTTCCCACCACTTCAGCTCCTCCTCCATAATCACCTGGGGAGACATCTCCCAGTTCCCACCACTTCAGCTCCTCCTCCATAATCACCTGGGGAGACATCTCCCAGTTCCCAACACTTCAGCCCCTCCTCTATAATCACCCGGGGAGAATCTCCCAGTTCCCAACACTTCAGCTCCTCCTCCATAATCCCCCGGGGAGACATCTCCCAGTTCCCAACACTTCAGCCCCTCCTCTATAATCCCCCGGGGAGACATCTCCCAGTTCCCACCACTTCAGCTCCTCCTCCATAATCACCTGGGGAGACATCTCCCAGTTCCCACCACTTCAGCTCCTCCTCCATAATCACCTGGGGAGACATCTCCCAGTTCCCACCACTTCAGCTCCTCCTCCATAATCACCTGGGGAGACATCTCCCAGTTCCCAACACTTCAGCCCCTCCTCTATAATCACCCGGGGAGAATCTCCCAGTTCCCAACACTTCAGCTCCTCCTCCATAATCCCCCGGGGAGACATCTCCCAGTTCCCAACACTTCAGCCCCTCCTCTATAATCACCTGGGGAGAATCTCCCAGTTCCCAACACTTCAGCCCCTCCTCTATAATCACCCGGGGAGACATCTCCCAGTTCCCACCACTTCAGCTCCTCCTCCATAATCACCTGGGGAGACATCTCCCAGTTCCCACCACTCCAGTACCTCCTCCATAATCACCTGGGGAGACATCTCCCAGTTCCCAACACTTTAGCCCCTCCTCCATAATCACCCGGGGAGAATCTCCCAGTTCCCACCACTTCAGCCCCTCCTCCATAATCCCCCGGGGAGACATCTCCCAGTTCCCACCACCGCTTCAGTCCCTCTTCCAGCTCATGCCCACTGCTCTGTCCCCCTTATATGTCTGACTACACTTCCCCTATAGCATGGCCACAAGTTCCTCATGTTGCTCTCTGGTCTGGAATGTCCCCCTCCTTTTCCTTCCAAATACCCACCATTCAAACACGCCTTAAATCCCTTTCCTGGACTTTCGCTGTCCTGTTCTCTAAATCCCAGGAAGTACAATGCTAGGAATTCTTGGCGGCATGACTTTAGCCAAAGGATAGGTGTATCTATCTGTCCTACTGATGCCTGTCCACTCACCTTGCCACCTGCCTATCTGTCTCCTTATAATTTACAACTAGATCCATGTTTGCCTTTTGGATGCTGCCCATGTCTGGCATATGGGGGTATTTAATATAAAATGGCTTCTGATGGAGCTCAAATGATTAATTAGACCATAAGTATTTTCATTAAGCGAAGGCCAAGATCACTGGATTTTAAAGAACTGTCACACATACAGTAGGAAAGGAAATGCCAGACATTTCCACTTTTGTGTTAGCTAACATTGACTCTTCTGAGCATAACTCTTAGGCTGATGGGCCAGTGCAATGTCCTATGGCTGCTCAATTGTAAGTTAGCCCTGGAAGCATTTCTCTGAAGAACAGTTATTAGGGCTTGAGGAAGAAGATGCTGGTCTCAGATCTCAAGGTATCAGTGTCCCCTAAAAGAGTCTTCCTCACCGACTTTAATTTCAAGAGCCCCTTTCCAAGGGCCAGGCCTCCTTTCCCTCTTATATAGCGAGTTACCTTTCCTACTGGCTCCTCCGTACAGGTGGAAGCAGCGAGTGGGTGGTGCTTACCTATTTAGAGTTCCACATCTCAAAATATAAGATTTGCAAGTTTAACACCATCTACTGTACTGTGCTGGGTTGGCTTCATTCAAGTTTTCAGTTTTAAAGTCAATGCTTATTCTAATGGCTTCTCTACATACAATTCATCCTTGTCTCTTACACCGGATATGATGGGAGATGGCTCCCAGGGCAGAGACCCTTACCTAGTAACCTTGTGAGTTACCCTTCAGTTTCATCATGGTTCACATGATGCTTTTTATGGATTATTCCCTGAAAGCTTGATCGACAAGATTATTTCTACAGAAAACTTCATGTCCTGCTACCAACCTGATAGGCTGTAATCCCATTGTATTATAATAAGTTAGGAACTACCTGAAGTATAAAAAATGAAAGCAATCAGTTTTAGTTATCGGTTGAAGACCATCCAAGCCCTAGAGAGTTTTTCCCTTCCATACAAAATATATTTTAGTGGTTTGGGTGAACACTGCCCCTAGTATCTATAGACCTGTCTGCTGCCATCATGGACATCTGGCACTTTAGACTTCACCTTTTCAGCTCTCAGAAGCGTCAAGTTTCCCTGTTAGCCTTAAAATGCTGTAGCATCTGTATATTGCGCACTACAGACACCACCCTACACTATCTCTAATCAGACAATGGCAGGAAGAGGCACAAATGAACCAAGGGGGCGAGAGACAAAGTCTTGGGTGCCTCCAAAGACAAACTGCAACCAAGTTTCTGAGTTAGTTTAAAATGGCCATGGGCCGTCTATTTTATAGCCGACCTTAAGACAAGCCAGTCAGTTATTACTTCTATTTGCATAGTCACACCATGTATGAATTCGGGATGCTCAGTTTGCAATGGACCCGGTGGCATGGATGCAGACCCAAGAGTGAATGTTCTGAGCATGATGGACAGGGCTCAGTGACTGTTAAAGCAACAGAAGTTCTTTTGCTTAATCACTAAATCCCAAGCACCCGAAGGAAATCATAGTGACCAAAATTTATAGCACTTTTTATTTTCAAATGAGATGAAATGACTTAATGGTTTTCTATACCAGACTTAGCCAGTTGCTCCACATACGGTGCAGGATATAACTGTCAGCACTGTGGCAGGGGTGTGCCGACACCAGTTGAGTAGCTCAAGTCTGCACACTGTCATTATTTTGCCTTCCCTGCACTGACAGCTTGCTACTGAATTGAACATACCTGGAAAGAAGTCAGTTGGCTTAGAACACAGCTCAGTTTCTCTTGGGGTAATTTCTCTGTCTAGGCTCTACTGCCTCTTTCCATGGACAAAGCAGATTTGGGTGTGTTCTGCTCTCTTGAACAAAATCAGTAGTCAGAATCTTGTGCACAGATGATGACGCATCATTTGAGAAAGGAGAATCCATTCCCTCTCACATCACCCTGGGCTCTCTGCAGTCAATGCCAATCAGTGCTATCTTCCTCGTGGACTAGCTGATTAACTCACAGAAGCTGGAGGTTTTCCTAGGATGTTTTCAAGCTATGGTGATGCGATCTTGCAAGGCCACTAGTCCCACCTGGAAAGCATCTAAAAGTCCCCACGCCCAGGCTACACCTCAAACCAATTATATTAGAATCTCCTGGCATGAAGTCCACTACCATCCTAGAGGACTCCATTCTCAAAGGATGGGTAAGCCAGGAGCATGGAGGCCAAGGAGCAGACCTGGTTATTACTGGCACGTGGGAGAAGAAAGGCTTCTCTTTTGTGGACAGTGGTAAACTGTTCATTGAGTTCTAAAGCCATTCATTTGTAAGAATTAACGGAAAGCTCAACTTAGCCAGCCCAGGTGGATAGGATACTTATACAGCGGGCGATTAAACCTCCAGGAATCAGCTTGCAATCAGTCATTGTGCTCTGATGTCTGAATTAGAGAACTGTTATTATCTGCCACTGTGTTCCTGTCCCTCTGGCTGGCCCTGTAGGAATAGATGAAGGAAGACAATGGCAGAGAGGGTGTTTAGAATTCCTTCCGGAGAAATGTTTGTACACTCATCCTAAGCTTGTGATTGATGTGGAACTCTTTAAAGATGAGTTTACTCCATTTATTGATGGAGAGTCTTGGGACTCATGCTTGAAATTCAGGGGGTTAACTACATTCCATTTTAAACCCTAGATCACTCTAGAAATCCTTATAGAATTTTACCTTCGTGGAACTTGGGCAAGAAGCATGTCACATTTAATGTTTGCTTCCTAGTACAAGACCACAGAGTTTGGTTTATTTCAGTCCTGGGGCTGACTTGGGCTATGGTGCTTCCTGGATGGTTGGGTGGTCACGTCCACAGCACAGTTCAAGTGCAGAACATCAAAGTCAATAATTCTAGGGGGGGGTTATGAGTGGGTGGGAATGAGTATTTTGAGAGTGTGTCTATTTTTCTGTTGCTACCTTTGTTGCCTAGATACTTTCCCACCCATCACAGTCACTTGCTATGTATCTATCTCACTTTACCCAGACGGGCTTTTGAGGAATGGAGCATAGGTTGTATCAAATCATATCTGTAATTGCTTGCTTTTAGAATGCTAGCTTTTGAGTAGTAAACGGCAGGCTTGTTTTTAAAGTAAGAGTACCCTGTTCCTTTGTTTCTTTGCTTTTCTTTGAATTAGCATCCCGGGGTGTGTTCTGAATGTTTCTCTCTTTCAGCTCTGCTTGCTCTAGTCACCCTGATGTCTTCCTACCACAGAACTCTCAGTAACAGACTTGATGCTAGGCAGATGCTAGCCCTGGACACGGAGGCCCTTCTGGGTTCTCTCTGGCTGGGTTTTCACATATCCCCTTGCAGGTGGGGATGAAAATGCAAGAGGTTTTAGACTTAAGCACAGCGAGGCACAGTAAAACAGCGATAGAAGAAGAAGAAGAAAAAAAGAAGGGGGGGTGTTCTTAGAGGGGCAGGGAAGAAATGTGTGCTCTGGTGGTGTTTGGCTGTAATGGTGGTGGTAGTGGGAGATTTGTTGATGGGAATGATAAAGGGACATTATTCATAATCTCCGCACTGGACAAAGGATCCCTTGTTGCTTACAAGAAAGGCACCTGGGACCCTTGGGCAGCAGCGGGCAGAGGAGTTCCCTTAAGGGTCTCAGCGCTCTTCCCATTTAGCCCGAGAGTGGGGAGGCTCACAGCCTTCACGACTGGTCCCGGGTGGCTGCATGCCTGCGTGCGTGCGGGTGCCCTGGGGTCCACTGATGATGGCCCAGGAGGGAGGGAACGGTTCTTACAGTCACTGGTCAGCGCGAAGGGTGCGCGGCGGCGGCCAAGGGAGCGGTCTTCGGCTGGCGCCTCGGGAAGCCTCTTACCGGCGGGCAGCGGGAAGGCAGACGCGGTGTGGAGCAACACCAGGCAGACAGCCACGACATCCCATAACTTCATCTTAGAATCCCGTCCAGCGGTGGCACCTGCGCGGGCGGGCGGCGTGGGGGAGAGAACCGCACCATGCAAGTTAGGCTCGGATGCCCAGGATCCCGGCGCTGCCCACAGACCTGCTCTCAACTCCACGCTTCTCTTCCTGCACAGCTGCAGACCCGCGTTTACCGGAGCACCCATGGTCTCCCGCTCTGATCCCTGTGCACCCCAGGTGCAGCCCTCATTCCCGACCCCGCCACTGCTGACCACTTCTCAGCCCTCCACTCCCCAGATCCCAGATTTTGGACGTAAACTTATACTGCAACTTCTAACCCACTGCTTCTACTGGCTTGCGGCACCCTACAGTCCCCAGGGGGCGAATAGGGTAGCTCCCATCCGGCTGCCTTTGCCAGGCCCTGGACAGAAACCGTCCCTCCCCACCTGGCAGCTTCCATAGTTGAGCCCTGGAAGCCAGACTTCCACCCAAGCAAGCAACAGCAAGGACTAAAATCAAGCTCACTCCTCTGTCCCAGGCTGGGCCCTCCTTCCAGCTCGGTAGGATGCAGGCTCCAGTGCCCTGTCTGCCGCCCACCCTTCAAACAACCCGAATAAATAAAAATTTAGTCACCAGAACAAGTTAATGTGGAACTACAGACTCTGGCCTGCTAAAAGTGTCTGGGTTAAGTTACCTAACTTCGGAAGCATCGACTTGGCTTAAAATGCCTGTTCACTTCTCGGAATCATGAACATGAACTCAAGAAAAAGCTCAGCGAGGGCCCAATAACTTTTTAGCCGTTGCTAGTAGGCAGGGATTGCATATATCTTGGGTTTTTAAAAAAATCTTCCATGGTATACCCGACGATGCTCTTGATTTTATTTTTGCAGCTCTGTGAAATTTTGACTCTCACCCTTTCCCTCTCAACAGAGATTATGGCGTCCTGTGCCCTTAGCTACACCAGGACCACAGTCAGAATCCTGAACATTTTAGGAGGCCTCGCCCCTCCACTATTCAAAGTCCTTTGGACTCTTAGGCCTCATATCCCTAGAAAGGGGGGCATGCAGCCTAGGGTGAGAGAGGCAAAAGGAAAGCCCTGTAAACCTGGCAATAGGTCCCAATCAAAGAGATGGGGGTGGGGGGATGAGGAGAGAGATTAAGTCACCTAAAGGTACGGTGTTACTCTCTCTCCCAGTGTTCCAGAGTTGAGGGGGGGTGGTGGCACTGCCTGGAGAGCACTCTCAAATCAGAAAATTCACGCATTTGATAAACTAACCTTGACATTTTCCGTGGGGGAGGGCAAAACAGTTTCCAGGTAAATACCCAAACCAAAACCTCTTGGCAACATTCCTGTTAGTCTACAGGCACTTCCCTCCCTCCTTTCTGGGGTACATCCTCCCGCCCCTCACAATCTCCACCCAGAATTCCAGTCTAGGCCCCTTGATAAGGCCACCAGGAAAGCGTTTAATTCGGCCACCACCTCCCACCGCTGCGGAGACGAATTCATTTTCCATCCCTTGGGCGTCTGTTGCCTCCGCAGCTGTTGGGCTCGGAGACTGGGAAGCGACAGAACCACACAGCGCCCAGGTTCCGGCTGCGCGGGCTGGCTTGTACACCCCAGAGGAGGGAAAAAGACGCCTCTAGTTCCCTCCCCGCGCGCAGGCCCAGGAAAACTCCCAGGCAGTGCAAAGGCAAGGCAGAGAGGCGCTTCGTGAGCGGGAGCGGGGGAAGGCGAGGTCTCCCGCCTCTGGGGTGCCAGCTCTGCCAGCTCCCGGGTGCGTGCGAAATGGCTGGCGATCCCGCGCAGCAGGGAGGCGCGGGGTTAAGGCTCCGTCCCAGATCGCCGTGCTCGCCAGCAGGAAGCTGCGAAGGCACCAGATTTCCCTTCTGCATTACGAGGGTTTCCTCCTTTTTTCCAGTTTGGCTCACGGAGGGCTTTTAAAATTGGATGTGAAGAGCCTCGGTCAGAAGTGTGGCGGGCGACGCTGGCAAAGGAGGAGAACACTGGGACATTCACTCTGCCTCGCCAAAGGAGGCTCTCCATCTCATCCTAGGCCGGGAGTCCAGGGCGCCCCGAAAGCGTTCCCCCCTCCAGTCCCGAGGCGGAGCGGGCGCACTCTTTATTGAGAGCCCCGGGGCCCGCTCCTCTCTGAGCCACCTTTTATTTGGTGGCACTTGCTTCCCTCCCTCTCCACACAGCCGGGGCTAAAGATGGGGTGTGCATCTCCTAGGAGGTTCTTCTCAGGAATCTGTCTGGGCCCCGCCTCGAGGCAACCCTGCTTATCTTCCCCAAAGCCGCTCTCTTCCCCAAAGCACCGGCGGGACCAGTCCTCGCCACGCCTGGCCTTTGCCGCGCGTGCGAATAGCTTAAGGCACCGACCGACCCGAGCAGGAACCAAGCTTTCACTCCGAGGTTGGTTTTGCCAAATGACCTCTCGTTCTCTTTCGGGCTTGGAAAACGGGTTCCCCTCTCCATCCTGGACCAGCTTATCTCAGCAGGGCAAAATTATTGGTGCCGCGCATGTGGGTACCCGGTGGGTCCCAGGACTTTGGGTTAAAGGATGCGCGGAAAGCCGCGGTAATGACTGCCAAACCGCCGCTTGCCGATTCTGAGTTCCCGGCACCAGGGGGCACCAGAAACCGCTCGGGCCTTGTAAGTGCTTGTGCGGCGGGTAGGCTGAATTGTCATTTTAAAATATAAAACCCTAGAAGAACCACTGTGTCTATCCCCAAACTAACTCGGGGACCTGTGGGCGTCCTTATGCGAATCCTCACTTTTGAGGCTTCTACTCTCCCGCTCCTTTTCCCCATTCCCCCTCTCCGCGCTTCACCTGAGGTGGTTTCTTGGCAACCTGCTTTTAGACACCCTGATCCTCTGTCACAGAAACAGCTTTTGAAGTGGGTGATTGCTCCCGTCGCCAGCCAGTGCCCCCGCACCATTTTGGGGGGGGGGGTGGTAGGCTGGGAAGTTTGCTTGGGATTTGCTTTCTAGACCTGGAGGCGTGGGAGGAGAGTGCACTCTGAACTCGGGTGTTTCCTCTGGGGTCCGGACAGACATTACTAAAAGAGCTGTTGCCTTTATCTTCTGTGCTCAGTGTCCTCGACTAAGGACGCATTCTTTTACCACTCCCCCATAACTGACCAGCCCAAGATGGAGAAAGGGGGGAAATTTGGGGTGCTTTGGAGAAAGGGGGAAACATATGGGATGATTCTGGAAGGCAAATCAGAAGGGGGTCCGTTTGTTAGATAGAGTTCTAGGCCCAGGAGCACTTCAAACTCTTAGAACAGTAACCTAGAGACGCTGCGGGCTTCCTGGACGCTAGACACTTGCCACTTGTTTAAAAAGACACCTCCCCCACCAAAGCGCAGAGAAATGGAGTGGGCATGGTCAGGGCAAGAAGGAAACAGCGAATCCCTCTTGGAAGGCTTGGTGGGAGGAGGTGCACGCTTATGGGGGTTAGTTGGATTGCCCCAAACAAACACAAATTCAAAATACGGAGGAAGCGAGAGTCTGGCGCTCTCTCACACATTCCCTGAAGGGACTGGCAGAGTTGCATTTATCCTGGTCAAACAGCACAAACTTGGCGAACTCCGGGCTTGGGCACGCTCATCCGCCCTGAAGGCAGATCCTGCCACAGGCGAGGCTCCAGGCAGAGGAACCCTGATTCGTGGGTTCCTTTTCCCTGGGTGGGGCTGGAAACCAACCCATTCAGGAATCTACACTTCGAAGTGGTACAAAGTAGTGTGTGTGTGCTGGGGGGTGGGGGGAGCTGGGGATTTCTTGGGGGATAGAGACCCAGAGTCGCTGGAGAGAAGAGAAAATTAAAACAAGCACCTCGAAGGCCTAGCGGAGACCTGGAAGGTTCTCAAAAGTCTTTCGAGACAGAACCCCGGGGCCGAGTCGCTGTCAGGAGCTCTTCTCCTAATCTTGATCCGCATAAGGGCATTAACAAAGTACTAGCAAAAGGCCCGAGAAGGGTAGGCATGTAACTTTGCAAGATTTCGCTAGAGGAGGTGAACCTCTATTTTTAGGTTCACAGCACCTTTGCAGCCCTCCTTCCCCTAGCTTAGCTTTCTTCCAGAACAGACCGAAACAAGCTCAACAGTAAGTTACACTCCGAGCTATGATAACGCTGCAGTTGCACTCTGGAAAAGACACTGGCGGCGGTGGGTTAGTGGATAGCCAAGTCTTCCACGGTTCCAGGACCGCACAGAGCAGCGCCCTACCAGGGTGGGTCATGGGAATAGCCCCCAGACCTCCAGCCTTTCAGGGTTCCAGGGCACCAGGCGCTCTATAGATTTTTTTCCCCACGCGGAAAAGAGAACGTACCCTCGGCAAGGCTAGCGTTCCTCGGATCAGCTTGTCTCTTGAACTCCGGCTAGCCTTCCTACTTTACACTCAGTAGCCCGCTTGGGGTTCAGCCGCGCCCTTCTGCCCTCAGACAACACCGTTGCCGCCCGCCGGGTCCCCTCCAGCACGCTTCTCCCTTCTTACCTCGGATCCGGTCTCCGTAGACCCCCAGTTGGACATTAACTCCAAGTGGCCCGAATCCCAGCCAGGAGACCCATCCGGACCGCGGGCAGGAGCGCGGGGCCCCGCCCAGAAGGTCGGGATCAAGAGTACGCAATCCAGGGGTCGCGCCGGACAGCGAGGACACACAGGAGGCTGCGGCCACCGTGCCAGCCGCCGCCGCCACCGCCACCGCCGCGAGGAGCGAGAAGGCTGCCGACACCTCCCACACCGGCCTCCTGGACCCCAAGAAGACCAAGTCTGAACAGCAGCCCCTGCTGTGGCTGAGGGGTGACACGGCTGCGCGCGCGGAGCTCTGGGCTGGAGCTGCACCGGGCTGGGGCGCTGCGGGTGGCTCAGAAGCAATCGCCTCACTCCGCACCTCCTCGGGGCGCGGTGGCTGAGAGTATGAGGCGGGCCTGTCTGATGATGCCGAGGTCTTGCCTGGAGATCCGAACGAGACACCACGTCAAATCGCGCTGGCAGTCCCTTGAAGACATGAGGGCGCCAGGAGTGCAGGCTGGTCGTGGAGAGCCCGGGCCGGGGGCCGGGGTTGGGGAGTGGGGGGCGCGGAACCGGGACGGGGGGAGGGGACGTCCGGAGGCAGTGACGGCCTGGGCTTGGGGGAGGAACGGAGATCCGGGGAAGAGGCGCTGGAGCTGCGGAGGCGCGGGCTTGGGGTGCGAGTGGGTGACGCGGAGCGCCCCTCCCAGGGGTGCAGGAACCTCCGCGGGGCTCGCTCCTTCTAGCCGAGTAGATCCACAGAAACGCGGGGAGCTTAGCTCACAGCAGCCCCAGGGGACAATCGCAACTTGTTGGCGACGTCCGGAGCTCCTAAGGAGGGCGCTCTGACTGCTGGAGGCTACTCTGAGGCTTCCTTCGCGCCCGTCGAAGGCTGTCCTTCCTCCTGGACTGTCGCGCCCTCCCGCTTTTCTGCAAGGCAGAAGGCTGTGTCAAGAAGACAACTGCCTGCCGAAGTTCTCCCAGCACCGAGAAGAAGCGCGGAACAGCAGGGAGAGGAGAGCAGAGCGTTTGCCAAGGGACGCTGCGAGTGGGGATGCATTTATAGAGCTCTCACTGCGTGACGTGCCCTCCAGTGGCTTTTCTGATTCGCTTTCTGACCTAAACACACATTAGTTTAGTCCCCATGGTAGGGCCAACACGGTCTCTAAATATCTGCTGGCTGAAGTCAGAGGCTTTGCATATCATGTATTACATGGCAGGCAGTGAAGAAGGCTTTTGAGGCTGGCCGACTGCTCAGTCCTAGGCTCCGTTTCCATGCCGTTGTAATATAATACCAGACTTGGGGTAGGCACATACATTCAAAATCCCAATTCCAGAGGCGTAAGATCACTTTATCAGGAAGAGGTCAAGGGAGGTAGGGCAAAACCTGCCTTGGTCCAGAGTTTTGAAAAAGTGTTTGGGGAACCTAAGGAAGCAGAGGCCTGGGTCCAGCAGTTTGCAGCGGGATGGACTCGGCCTTCCTTCCAGAGCTCTGAGAAGGGGAGAGGTAGAGACCTTTTCAGCATTCCTCCTGTTGGTTAGCTGAACACCAGAAGCAGCCAGGAACCTTCCTGGTAAAGGACAAGAGGAGGACAAGTCCTTGCACAGCCTACGCATGGCTGAACTGTAAATACATTCTCTTCACAGAGGCATGGAATTTACTCTATCTTTGATATAGGCTAAATAAGGTACGTCTCTGCTCAGGGAAACCTGTTCGCTAGAAACCACTGGACCTGAATTTAGGAGGATCTCTTTAATTTTCTTAGTCTGCGACAGGGAAAGCATAAACAGGCTCGCTTTACATCTATGCACATCTTATTTCATGACTCATCCGGTTGTTGGGGAGTATGTGTCCCTGAAGAAGCGGAGACAATAGATGGGGGAAATGTGTGTGGCAATGTGGGGGGAAGATCACATATTATTACAAGTGCTTAGAGTCAAAGATCAGCTCCTTTGGAGGCTTGTCAGTGAAGTTAGCGTGGGTGGAAAATTGTTCTTACTAACATTACTGTGATTGAGAGATTAAACCAAGTGCAAAGCAAGCCTTCCAAACACACCTCACCTGGAAGCAGGATGCTCTCCGCTGTCTGCACAATGTGATACTTCCTTCTTTATAGAGGCATGGTAGCAGAGTATCTTAGGTTGGGCCCAAGGAAAAGCTCAATATATTCATTCCCAGTTTAGCATTATTTGGAATACGAAGCTGACTTTAATCAGTATTTCTCGCTTCTTCCTTCTTCCTCCTCCTCCTCCTCTCTCTCTCTCTCTCTCTCTCTCTCTCTCTCTCTTTCTCTCTAGCATAAGTGATTTCATTTTAAGGCAATTTTTATTTATTTATTTAATTTTATTTTATTATCATTATTATTTTAGCGCTTGCTGTGTGCTAGAGACAGTGCTAGGCCTTGAGTATTGTTATGATTGGATGAGGGGCTGCGAGGGACAGATGCCACCAGTTTAGCTGTGAAAGGAAGGCTGACCGGAATTCTCCAGCACTCAGCCACGTGTCTCCCAAAAGCCTTCCGGAAAGGCCGCTCAGCCAGGTCTCACGAAAACTGGATTGAAGTCCAGGAACTGGAAGGTCATTCAGGATGCAGCTCCGGGCTGGGGTTATCTTGCGGCCCCCTCAGCAGCAGGCATCTGCCTGTCCTACTAACGGGGCTTAGCCGCCAAGGCGATTCAGCTCCTTGTTCCCTGATTTCCTCCCGGTGTCCTTTGGCTTCTGCTCCTGCCACCAACTGTTCAGTTCTCTGGTGACCTCACGTTGTTTCTTTAGTGAAAGCAACTGCGGCTGCACACTCACAGAATATTTGAGCCCGACTGGCCGCTTTCATCAGGCCTCCTCATAGACGGCAAGTCACCCTGGAGACGGGCAGACCCCTGATCAGGTACAATTCCTGGGCCAATTGTCTGAGTCCAAGCTGTTTACATCTCAGAGTGTACAGCCCCGGTCCTTTTGCAGAGGAATCTTTCTGGGGTCCTTTTGTACCTTCCCTTCTCAGTGGCTGCTCACACAGGGAGAGCTGTGTTAATGGCCAGCATTTGGAGCTCTAACTACCCCGTGCCTGGTATAGGAGTCTGTTAAATGAGGTACAACGTCCTTCCTCTATAAACATACCCATCCATATTAGTTACTTTCTTCTCACCGTGACCAGTGCTTGACGAGAAGCAACTTAAGGGACTAAAGACTTATTTTGGCTTCATGGTGGGGAAGGCATGATGGCCAGGGCTTCAACTATGCTGGTGGGAGCTCAAAGCATAATGTGTCGGTGGATCAAGAAGCAGAGATAGCCCATAAGCTCCACTCCTATGACACTGGGGCAGTATTTTTGCCAGCTGGGCATTACATCCAGTTGGTTCTACAACCTCTCAAAATAGAGTGGCCGGTGTGCAAACACAGGCATCCGGGGGTGGGGGATTTTTGCACTCCAACCATGGATGGCATTGTTCATAGAAGGGCCCATGTGCAATCATGACGTGAAATAAAATGAGACCCGGTTTGATGGACATGTACATGATGGGCTCATGTCCTGGTGTCTGCTCTGCACACTGCTGGCGAAACCCTGGAGAAAGCACAAAATATGCCCAGACCACCCTTGGCTTTGGAGTGGACAAGTAACCACCCCCCCACCCCCCGGTCTCTGCTTAAAGATTTACTTTATTTTTATCCACGTGTGTGCAGGTGCCCATGGAGGCCAGAAGAGAGTAACAGATGCCCTGGAGCTGGGTTACAGGTGTGAAGCTGGGCAGGCGTTGGCAGCCGAGAAGCAAGAGAAGCCTTCTCCCCAGCCCCCCAAGCCTGTGTCTTTTGATTAGCAGATCCCAGAAGGCCTGAAAAACTTTCCCATGTTTATTGTGGTGGTCTTTTTACAATTCTTTTTCTTTAAAGCAAAAGTAGGAAACGTACTTTGAGGTCTTCTAGGACTAGAGGCTGCCTCTTGACGTAGAAATTTTCTCAGTTGTAGCATAAAGGAAGCTGAAGACGCTTTTAGGATTGGTTTATGTTTGCACACGGGTGTCTTGTCTGCATGTGCAGCTGTACACCAGAAGAGGGCATCAGATCCCATGGGACTATAGCTGTAGAGGGCTGTGAATGGTGGTGTGGGTGCTGCGAATAGAACTCAGGTCCTAAGGAAGAACAGCCAGTGCTCTCTATGTAACCCTGGCTATCCTGGAACTTACTATGGCCAGGCTTGTCTTGAACCCACAGAGATCTGTGTGTTTCTGCCTCACAAGCACTGGTATTAAAATCATACGGCACCATACCTGGCCAAACTGAAGATATTTAACCGAGAGCTGAAATAAATCTTTCTAGTTTTGAGACAATATTTATGTCCAGGATTACCCCATGCTTACAGAAACAGAACAGTTTCTTTTTCTTTTTTTAATGAACACTTCAGACATAGATTAGCAAGAAGCAGGCATTTAGTGTGGCTTGGTGTTGCAACTCTGTACCCCAGCAAACCAGAAGGGGAAGACCCCATAGCTCCGAGGTTCCATCATCTCGAGGACAGGAGGATCTGCAGGGCTTGAACCTATTCCTTGCAATGTCTGGAAGACAGCGATTTGTAGGACTGGTCTGGCTCCCAGTGCAGTGTTTTCTGATTAAGTAACAATGACAGCAGCCCTGGATTCTTAATGTTGTCCCCGAATTTCTACTTTTCATCTAGAAAACCTTGCCCAGGGGTTAGAGGGAACCAACGCTCACACCTCTTCTTCTAGAGCGCGAATTTGAATCCCTGACTAACTTACCATTGCACTCATTTCTTCATGGGATCTCTAAGCTGAAGATGTCTAAACATGTGGTACTGCCTATGTTCCAGGGTCTTAGGTTTCTGGGAAGAGAAACACAAAGGTAAACGACAAAGAATAATTTAAGGTAGCATGGGCTATGGAAAGATGAAGTAAGCCTTTCACCGAGTCGGTACACAGAGGAACTTGGAGGAGACTCATGCAGAGTGTGCCTGCATTCTTACACGGGTGGGGGTCAGCCTGTGGCCATTCACAGAGAGTTCCATAGAGGGTGGGTGAGCCTGTGGCCATTCACAGAGAGTTCCAGGAGAGTTCTCAATGGGATTTTTCAGCTGCTGTGCCTGTGAGGGTGGGACCTGGACTCCCCTGTAACTTGGGTCTTGACGGCTGAAATGGAATCCATCTTTAAGACTGGCAATTTCCTTTTAGAAGTCACCACTTTATGGGGCAGGGAATTATCGCATGCTTGTTTACTCCTTGCTGGGCATTTTCAATGTGTCTTTAGACCACTTAAAAATGAGAAATAAAGAAAAGAGTAAAAGAGGCACCACAGTGGTCATTTATTTTTTTTCCAAAACACTGAAGGAACACAACCTCATTGGAGAAAATTGTTTCTCCTAATTAATCGGTCCTGGCTGGGGGAAGGAGTTACCAATGAGTTCCAGCAGTTTCTTTGACAAGGATCAGGTTGGCTAGTTATCCACTCATTCTATTTTGGGTTCCTGGGATTACTTTATGAGACTCCCGTTCAGAAGACTGCGATCAGAGAGTGTGCTGATGCACACTGTTCCTCTGAGGGACAGGGAGTCACGGGATAAAGAGGTTGAAGGGGGTGAGTCGTCTGTCTAGTCCAGTCACTGTGTTTCGCCAGAAGAGCAAAGGCAGGATGGTTAGGTGTCTGATTCCAGGCACCTAAGTAAATGGCCCACGTCTTCTGTCTGAGTAAGCACAGGACAGATTGCTTCAGCGATGTACGGGGATGGGAGGGGGCACTCTGAGGGGTGCTGTGTCTTTCTTAGTGAACTTGTGGCTTTAGTATAATTTGTTGAAGCAAGAAATGAGTCAAAACTCAGAGGAAACAATGGGCATTTTACCGGTAGTGACACTTGATGAGAAGCGGATGGGGGCAAACTTTTGACAGAAAGTTGATTGCTGTCTTTTAGAAAAATTTGAATTGAGTTTTTTTTTGGGGGGGGAATTTCATACACAAGTATTGTATTTACGTGTTTTCTACCTCTCTTTCTCCCCACTCCAACTCTTCCCAAGCCCTCCACTCCCTCTCAACTTCCTGACTTCTTCAATTATTGTTTTTCACACACATGTATACCCGAATAGAATCTGCTGAGTCCATTTAGTGAAGGTCGTGTGTGTGTGTGTGTGTGTGTGTGTGTGTGTGTGTGTGTGCAGAGCTGACTGCTTAGAACTGGATAACCTATCGGGGCTCATCCCTAGAGAAAACTGAATTCTCTTTCTCTTTTAGCAGCCATTAGTGGACTGTAGCAGGTCGTCTAGGGAAGGGACCTTGTGAAATTCCCCCGTTCACACTGACGTGTCAACTGGTGTCATTGGGCGGGTCTTGTTTAGGGGGCTATCATTTTGAGATTTTGTTGGGTGCAGCTTCCCTGTCACTTATAGAAGACACCACCTAGAAACAGGAGACCTGGTCCTCTGAGTCTTACAATTCTTCCACTCTTTTGTGTCATTTCTTGAGCCTTAGGCATAGAGCTTGTGTTGTGAATCTATCGGTGGGTGGGTACCTCAGTGTAGTAATAAGGAGCAGTGGCGGGGCTGTGTCCCCAACACCCCAGCCGCCTGCTCGGCTAGCTTATGACCCGAAATAATTACACGGACACTGTATTCTTTTAATCACTGCTTGGCCCTTTAGCTCTAGCCCTTACTGGCTAATTCTGATATACCGATCAACCCATCTCTAATAATCTGTGAGCACCGGTCTTACCGGGAAGATTCTAGCCTAAGTCCATCCTGGGTCGGAGCTGGGGCATGGCGTCTCTCTGAGGGAGAGGAGAGCTGTGGAGTCTGATCTCACTTCCTCTTCCTCCCAGCATTCTGTTCTGTTTACTCCACCTACCTATTATGTTCTAACCAATAAAATGGGCTAAGGCAGTTCCTTTATTAGCCAATGACCTTCCTCCATCATTTCCCCTTTTTCTGTTTAAACAAAAAAATAGGAAGGCTTTAACTTTAACATAGCAAAATTACATATAACAAAACAGTTATCAAGTAAAAATTACAATAATCTTTATCATAACTAAGGAAAACTATAACTATTCTTAACTTCATCAAAGACTCCAAAAAGATACAATATGACCTAAGCAAACAAGAAAAAAGCAACTTTTAAACTCTAGAAATGACAGAGACATCTTGCTGCCTGGACAGTCACTCAAAGTTCCTCTGTACTGTTGGGGCATCCATCTTCAGCCTACAGGCCCATAGTTTGCAGCAGACATTTCCACAAAGCAGGAAATTTCAAAGGCAGTCACTATCTGCTTGCCCTGAAGAATGTCTTGCAGACTCTTTCATGAATCAGGAACCCCGAAAGATCATCTCACCTTTAGGCAAGTTCAGTAGTCCTCTCTCTGCGGGTTCTCTGTGTCCAGTTTATGCAATAGTCCAGGCAAGAGCAGTTTCTTGCCCAAATGGCTATCAAACTCCATAAAGATCCTCTTCAATGCCCATCTTCTTCCTGAAGTAGATTGGTGCTGCCAGGAGCAGAGTGTCACATTGTCATGAAAAACCCTAAGTTATTAAAACTTTTAACATGCCGTATTCTATAATCTTTGAAAATATGAAAAATGCCTATCTAAAATATATCTATGCACATCTAGAAAATCTTAACTAACTTGACTATTTCCCTGCTTTTGCTACTTCTCACCCTCTCTCTGAGATGCCGTGTGACGAGGTGAGGTAATAAACCAGATTTTTGGAGTTTGTAAATTACTCCCCTGGAATGATTCATATCGTCTTGTTCTCCAAGCTGCTGGGGTTTAATTTAGTAAATTATCGCCCCCAGCGCCGCTCTAGGTGGAATCATACTGATCTGAAAGTGTTAATGCCTTTCTCCAGGCAATTAGTCCACCCGTGGGGCACCATTCATGATAACAAGCCATATGTGCAGTGCTGGGAGTTTCTTGAGGATCTGTTCTAGAAGTGTAAAGAATTAATAGTGCACAAAGCACCTTAGCAGGCTTTTGTTCAAAAAATTCAGCAGAGACCGCACCAAACCTGGCATTGAGAAGGTTATCTATGGCTTCTGGAAGGTTTTTTTTTTTTTTTTACAAGGGTCAGATTGCAAATCATCTACTAAATTTGCATGAGGTTTCTGAGATCACTTTATGAGACTCCTTTTTCCCCAGGAGTAAAAAACTTCGGTTCAATGACTTCCTCCTTTCCAGTCACCCCCTGTTTGCGGCAGTGATACGACTTGCTGCGTCAATCGCTTTTGCTCTTCTTTTATGACCATGTTCTTTCTCCTGTGACAATCGTGGTGGTGTTCACTTCTCCATCCCCAGGGAAACTCAGACCATCACATCACCAGCATGAGTTTATCTTGTAATGTGTTTGCTGAATGACCTTGTTATGTGAAAAAAAGCAAGACAGAAAAATGGGAAGGGGATTTCAGAAACTGGGAACAAATGCTTAGGAAGAGAGGTGAAGAGGAGTGTCTTTCTGCAATGTTGGGTAGGCAGAGTAGGAGGCAAACATTTAATTTAATATGAATAATTAACTGATAATTAACAAGGCACAATGAATTATCTTATAAATAACAATCAATAAATTAATGTAATCAGAATATTTAAATAATATGAAATTGTTTATTTAAAAATATAGACCCAGGAGTGGCCTGGGGACATGGCTCAGTTATTTCAAAGCTTGGTGAAGAAATTATTAAAGATATACAACATTGACCTTTGGTTTACACACACACACACACACACACACACACACACACCCCTCAGGAACACTTACATATTGGAATTACCCATGTCACAATGCTCACCTGAGGGGATCAACTCTGTTTTACTATGCAGCTGTCACTCCAAACACTGTTATGGCATGTACACATAGCTGTTCAGTCATCCGACAAATGCCTCTCAGGCATTTCTTTTCATAAGATCATGTGTTGGCAGTTACCAGGATTCATAAAAAAAAGTAAGAGGTAGCATCTACCTATCCATAGGGAACAACTACCTTGGTGTTGAGGATGGGTTTAATTTTTGACATCAACCAAATCATCTGAAATCAACTCTAGTGGAAGAAAGAAGATGATTAAAACCAACAGAGGAACTTTAGAGGCTGCTCTTGTGGCACAGTTTGGTAGTAAATTGCTGTAATGCAGCTTAATGTTTCTTCTTTTTTCTTTTCTTTAAATTTTTTTTTTTTTTTGCAACTGTGTTCCTTGTCCTGTGACTACAGTTCCTTGCAGTAAAACTGGAGGTGTTTGCTTCTCCATCCCACAATCTGCACTGGCACGAGGGCCTGTTGTGTCCAGTAGAATGCAATACTGGTAAAAAGTATGCCCATTTGAGTCAAGAGCCATGAGGGTGACATATTTCTGCTTGCCCTTTCCAACTTTTGTTGCTGCCTTGAGAGCACTCCTGTGCTATTCGGCTGAAAGCCGCGAGATCCCCGAAACAGAGGAGTGGTGGTCCATCTTTACAGCCAAGGTCAGTTTAGATAAGCAGAGAGTCAGTTGACCTTCCCTCTTTATCCCAGACACGTAAGTGAGTGGCAAAGATAGATCAGCAGAGAAGGTTCTCTGGCCTCTCTGGGTAGATGAGTAATAAACACGTGTATGCCATTAGGATTCTGTGGTTGTTACACAGCATTGTTATGGCAGTAGCTAACCGATACAGCTTATATGCTGGTTACAGGACTAGAACTCCCAGTGTTGGACTATCACAATATTCCTGCAACAAGTGAATGAATGATATCTCCAGGACACTATTTTCTAGACACACATGCTGGGTGTTTTTGGAGCATCCTTTCTGTGTTCTGTACTCTTTCGTTCCCTTGACTGAATGCATAGAACGTATAGCTCTGTTAGAGAAAATGTTTTGTGAGGACAGGGACCACATCTTGTTCTTTTGTCTCTTTAACGTCTATCATGCAGGAAGTAGCTCCTAGCACTTAAGAGGATGAAGGAGCAGCTTAGAAGCCAGATCCTGAATCGGGTTTTAGTAACTCTAGTTTAAGATCATATCTGATGTGTAACAGACAATCTTAAAACGTAATGAACACTTAATTAGGGCAATCACTGGTGAGGGCACACACGTGACCTTCCATTTTCAGTTACAAAGGAGTCAGTCTCTCATGTCATCTTCAAATTTTCGTTCCTAAGGTCACACAGTGACCAGTTTTCTACTTTTTTTCCCCCCAGAGAATATACTATCATTACAATGAGGTGTTTATGCAGGAGGGAAAGAATGATTTCAACCATCACTTAAAAAAAGTCTGCGCATTTTATAGCCCCTTTTCTGTCGGATGGTCGGGGCCAGGTGGATGCCGCCTGACTTTTTGCTTGTGTGTCTCAAGGGCTTCCCCTCGCCCCAGTGCGTTCCCTTCTGATGCAGCAACTCTTCCTCAGCCTGTGCAAGGTTGAAACTGGCGGAATGAAGGCAGCTGTTTGTGCTTGTTCTGTGCTGTCTACTTCTGTCACGTGAGGTGGCAGGCCAGCTCCAGGGTCCTGGTCGTCATCGTAGAACTAGACAGCTGCTAGCCTAAGAACACCATGTTCTCCAGCTCATGGAGCTAGGAGTTCTGAAACGCTCAACAAACCTTCCACTTGGAGAATCTGTGGCCCCGAGATGATGGCCGGTAGTAGGAGCGTAGTTAAAAATATCTTAGAAAACTCTTTAGTGACCAGCAAAGAGAGCTACAGACTGGTAAAGCTGTTGACAGGCTTTGGGACTCAGCTGCTTGAGTACAAGAAATCTGTAGATGATGCGTGGCTCTGACCTGCAGGGGCTCAGTGAAGCCTTTTAACCCAGAGCCATAATAATGGGAAAAACATTTTCAGATCAGTCTTAGAAGATTGTAGACTCTGAGCATATGTGTGTATATGCATATGTGTGTGTGTATGCTGTTTAAAGATACTTTTCCTTATGGCTCATGAACTTTCAAGTTCGATTAATTTGTTCTTTTATTCCTTTTTTTTAAAAAAAATCTTTATTTAACTTTATTTTATGCACATTGGTATAACGATGTCAGATTCTCTGGAACTGTAGTTACAGACATCTGCGAGCTGCCACGTGGGTGCTGGGAATTGAACCCGGGTCTTCTGGAAGAGCAGTCACTGCTCTTAACCACTGACCCATCTCACCAGCGCTCTTTTATTCCTTTTTCTTTTTCTGCCTCCCTCCCTCCCTCCCTCTCTCTTTCTCTCTTTCTTTCTTTCTTTTTTTCTGATATTGGAGATAAAACCCAAAGCCTCATATATGCTGAGACAGCAATTGAGTTAAACTAAATCGAGTGTGTGTGTGCGCTTGTGCATGTGTGTGCATGTGTTCTCTGGGCTGTGGTAGCCAGAAAGTCAACACTGGGTGTCTTTCTCTGTCACTCTCCACTTTGTTCTTTGGAGACAGAGTCTCTAACTGATCTCAGCGCTCACTGATTGGCCAGGTGAGCTGGCCAGTGAGCCTCCAGGATCTACTGAGTTTTACCTTTTCAGGTCTAGGATTAGCTGCAGGTGCCGTAACATTTAGCTTTTTATGTGGATGCCAGGGATGTGGATTCAAGTCCTCAGGCTTGCACAGCTGCCCTTGTGGACAGAGCCATCTTTCCAGCTCCCTTCAACTCATTTTTAAAGGATGAAAAATATGTATTGGAAAGGCAGCTGTTGTGGCGTAGGCCTGAAATCCTAGCTTTTGACGGGTGGCGTCAAGAAGGGTCAGGAGTTCAAGTCTAACCTCAGCTACAGAGAGACTCTGAGGCAAGCCTGGGCTACATGAAAAGTTGGGTCAAACAAAACAAGCAAAAGCCCACAAAAATCAACAATCAAACAAAAAGCACTACATACTGTGGCAAATGCTTATGTATATGTTTTCTTACCTAATGAGGTGCTTTATTCATTAAATATCGTGTTATATAGATTGAAACTAGAAATCAGTTAAGAAATAAAATGATTTATTTATCTTACCTGCTATGTTTGGTTTGTGTAATCTTGGTTTAAATAATATGGTCGCCTCTAATCTCCCCGGAAGTTCTTCTGTGAGCTTTATACTAGATTTAGCAGATTTGTTGACAATCACAGGATGGCAAATCTTAGAGAAGAAAAAGCTGCTGCCTCCTGGCCTGATGGGGCATTCGATTTTTCTTTTTGATTGAGGGACTGTTACTGTTTTAAACAGCTGCGTTCTGGTGTTTACTAAAGGAAGAACACAAGCCAGACTGATTAATTAACAGCCAGTCCAGGCATTCTCCTGCTCCTATCTGGACAGTCTAGGGATTATCATCCTGTCAGTAGGTTATAGAGGACGAAAAAAATGATAAACAGCAAACCAAAAGTTAGATCACTGCACTCGGGTGTACAATATATTGTTCCAACCACTCCATTCAGTTTTTATTGGAACTTGAGACTTTTCCTTTTTTTTTATTTTTTAAGTTTTGAGTAGATATGACAGGATAACAGGGTTCTGAAGAGCTTTCTGGAAAGGGCTAGAGAACAGCTGGTTCAGGCTGTGGGCCACACAGTTGGTCACCTGTACCTAGCTCTGTAATCACAGCCCCAGTATAGCCGTGGACAGCCTGGGAACAAGCACACGTGATGGATCCCAACACATCTTTACTAAGGACACCAAAAAATGTGCATGCCAAGAAGGGGTGTCCTTCCAGTTTTAAATTTTTGCTATTTAAGAATGAAAAAAAAAGTTCCTTTATTTGCTTGGCTTGTAGATCATAGTTTGTGAACTCCAAGAGAGACAGAAACAAAGATTCTCTAGTTCTTCCGATATCTTGAGTTTCTATATTTGTAAAAATGAAGGCTCACACTGGTTACACTGTCTCTTTCCGAGGTGTTGGCAGGATTGAATAAGGCAGTGGCTATAAAAGGGTTTTGAAGACTGTGTAGTGCTATGCTGATGTAAGGTACTGATTTGAATCAGGAATGGGTTTGGTTACAAGTAGCTGAGGGTTGGATTAGCCGTGACTGGAGCCAGAAAGACGTATGCAGTTCACTTAGATGGGTGTTGCAAGTTCCCAGGGTGGAAACAGTGGCTTACTGATGACATTTGCTGTTTGTATTCTGGTAACACATAGGTATTGCTGATACTCCTTTTTAAAGTGCAAGACGATGTCACAATTCAGGAACCATGTCCTCACATGATAGTGACCCAAATACACGGAGGGGGAGTATGGAGGAGATGGTTTTCCTTTAGCTGGTGTCGACAGTATTTCCTGGCAGCTCCCCTCCCCCAGACTTCACCTCCCATTTTCTTGAAAAAGGAGGTTCACACCTAGACCACACTAGCAAACGTGAATAATAGTGAACTCCTGGAGTCAGGTTCTGCCCTGCTCGGACCATCAGGATCTTACTAGGGAGAAGATTGGAGGGGGCAGCAATTGATGTTGCTGTGCATATTCCCTCCCCTCCCCCATTTAAGATGTGCTTCTGGCATCAGCTAGAGCAACATCATTGCATGAATTCTCAGGGTCTATAAAAGTTGTCTACACAGACATATGCAGATTAAGGGTATTGCAGTCAGCACGTAGGGCCAGGCTGGGAGCTGAGACATCACCTTCATGGCTAGACGCTCCACTTCAACCAGGACTAAGCTGAGAAGGAAATCAAGGGAGGGGCCTGCAAGACATCTCCATGTGGTTTCTGGAGCATAACAGACAGATGCAATTAAATGCTCAAATAAATGTGACGGAAAAAAATGATCCCCAGCCGGTTACCCAAGGAATATCTTCACTGCAAAATCTGGTACTGGAAACGGACACTTTTGTAGGTGAGTACTGTCTTCAGAAAATTTTGTTTAAAAGATTAAAGAAAAAGTGTGTGAGTGTTTGCCTGCATAGGCCTGTGCACCGTGTATGTGGTGTCACAGAGGCCAGAAGAAGGCATCAGATTTTCTGGAACTGGAGTTATAGATGATCATGAGCTACCACGTGGATGCTGAGAACCGAACCTGGGTCTGCTGAAAAGAGCAACAAGTGCTCCTAACCACTGAGCTGTTGCTTCGGCTCCCTCAAAGTTTAAAAAAGTTTATCATTATTACTATTATTATTTTGTTATTACATGTAATGTTTATGCACGGGCATGTGTGTGAGCCACGTGGAGCTTGTGTAGAGGTCAGAGGACAACTTTGTGGAGTAAGTTCTCCCCTGCCTGTGTGTGGAGTGGAGGTTTGAATGCAATTGGCCTCTAAAAGCTCACAGGGAGTGGCTCTATTGTGAGGCGTGGCTTTACTGGAGTAGGCGTGGCCTCCTTGGAGAAAGTGTGTCACTGGGGAGATTGGCTTTGAGGTCGCTTTTGCTTAAGTTTGTTCAGTGTCTCGGTCCTTTTCCTGTTGCCTGCGGCATGTACGGCTCTCAGCCACTCCTCCAGCAGCGCCTTTGCCCGAATGCCACCATGCTCCCTGCCATGAAGACAACGGACTGAGCCTCTGATACTGTCAACTGTCACCTCAGTTGAATGTTTTCCTTTATAAGAGTTGCCTTGGATATGGTGTCTCTCCACAGCAATAGAAACCCTAAGACGTGGGTTCCGAGCTCAGTTTGTCAGGCTTGGGTGACAAAATGTGCACCTGTTGAGCCGTCTCACTGGCCTCCTTACCTTTAGAAAATTTAGATTAAAAATCTAAACCCACAAGATGCAAATTAGATACCAACTAATCTGAAATTTAAAATAGTCCTCGATTTACAGAATTTACTTTGATACTTCTTTTAGAACTAAAATATTTTGGATCATTTTAAATGACTTCATTAGTAAAACATGACTTCATGCTATTTAGTATTTATATGTAAATATAAATTGTGTAAGTATATGCATGCACAACTCAGTTATTAAATTGAGCTAAGTAGGCTCATAAACTAATTAAAAATGAAGAGTGAAATAGTCCTTTTGAATACAATGTATACTGTGTATACAATGTAATATGAACCAAGCATCTCAGTGCTTTAGAGTATCATACAGCAAAAGATATTTTTTAAGAAATTAAATTTTTGTTCCCAAGGGTTAGATACCTTGTTCACACAGGTCAAATATACCACAAAGCAGATGTTCCTATACTGTATAGGAAGTTGAAGTCCTCCAAATCCCTGAGACTTTTTTATTCCAATCATCCATCCATCCATCCACCCATCCATGCAGCCAACCATCCATCCATCCATCCATCCATCCATCCATCCATGCATGCAGCCAACCAACCATACACCACCCACTCACCCACCCATGTAGTTTTACTCACACTAAAAAAGTAAACAGAGAGAAACAAACAGAGAGAGAGAATGTTTTCTAAATTTGAAAGTCCATTTGAAGAGACCAGAGCATGTTTGCTTAAAATTCTCAGAAAATGCTAAGAAGATATTTAAGCAACAGAAGATGTGAGATAATTTCAGCTCTTGCCTTAGCTCTTGTAGGAATGGGGTCTGTCCGGGTGAATACCGAGAGGTAGTTCTCCTGGGAATTGACATTCCCTCTGTGTTTCTGTGTGAGGAAGGCGCAGAGTGCAGAGGATGAGACTCAGGCCCCAACGGTCTAACAGTGCTTCCATGGGAACTGAAATTTTTAGCTATGGATTGAAGAGAGTTCTTGCATTATCAGAGGAATTCCATTTTATAGCAAAGTACTCTTTTCCTAGTGCTTTTAGTATTTCCCCAAAGCAAACTTAAAAAGAATGCTTAAATTGGAACTAAGTTTCTGTTCTATGTAGAACAATATTATAGTCTCATTGAGGCCTCCAAGAATATAGTTGCCAGAAATGTTGCGACAGAAAAAAAACACAGTGCCCCTTTATAGCTGCTGTCGGGTTAATGAGAAATGGTCCATAAAGTTCACAGACTTTTGGCATTAAACACCTACCTGGAAGTGAGACTAAAGCTCCAGCTAATTTAACTCCCATTTCACATAAGAAGAAATAGAAAGCCGGTTAGATTAAGTGATTTAAATCATTTAAAAATGTAAGCCCCAATTTATGTCACAGTCTCTCGATGGCTGTGCAGATTCAATGCATTTAATGCAAAGGGCACCGGAATCCAATTGCATTCCGTTCTGGTATTTACTAGTCTTGTGATATTTGAAAATTGTTTTCAGTAGTGGGGATGATAATTACGTCTATGGCAGTTATGTTTGCGAAGAATAAACTGCATTCAAAAGTCAGGCCTATTGCAGATGCTTAGGAAGGACTTTAGTGGCTAGAAAGGACAGAAGCAATTGTGTGTCAATTCTGCATGAGACTTCCACCGAGGAATCAAATTTTCCCTGTCTGCCTATGTCCTTAGGCTCCACCATGTCATGGGACATCACTCACCACAGAGAAAGGAGACATGGTACAAATCTGAGCTAGCATGGGCTTCCTGTAAAAGTCATTTTGTGAATGGGAATATAGGTATTGGTTTTTCAGAACTACACATCTGGAAGTAGAATTACATTTAAAGAAACAAAATGGTTTCTGAAGTGTTTCGTCATTCTATGCTCTCACTAACAATTTATGACAATGGTGGTTGCTCTACATTCTTGCCAACACTTGATATTGTCAGTCCTAAAAAATCTATCCATCCATGTATAATGTGTGTATCATCTATCTGTGTGTGTGCATGTTACATGCCACATGAGGAGTCAGAGGGCAACATAAAGAAGTCTTTTTTTCTCTCCAATCATATGGGTTTCAGAAAAATCATCCACCATGACCAAGTAGGCTTCATTCAAAAGACACAGGGATGGTTCAACATATAAAAATCTGTCAGTGTAATCCATAACATAAACGAAATGAAAAAAAACCCCACAAGATCATCTCATTAAATGTTGAAAAAGCCTTCAACAAAACACAACATTCCTTCACGATAAAGGTCTTGGAGAGAGCAGGAATACAAGGAACATATCTAAACATAATAAAGACAATATACAGCAAGCCAACAGCCAACATCAAACAAAATAAAGAGAAACTCAAAGCGATTCCACTGGAATCAGGAACAAGACAAGGTTGTCCACTCTCTCCATATCTATTCAATATAGTACAATATATATGTGTTTTCTTTGAGTTTTTTGACTGTGAATGAGCCAAGTACAGAGAGACATTTCATTGTATGTGCTGCTAAGCTTAACCAACATATATACTTTAAAGGTATTTTGACTTCAAAATTTGGGTGTAAGGATATATTGCTTTGGAAAAGAGGGTCTACTTTTATTTCCATAAAGGATGAGAACCTGTGGATTCCTTCCAGACTAATGCAGTTTGATGGACCAAGATCTCCCCAAAAAGTCTCCATGAACCCCCAAAAGAAAATACTTCATCCAACCTTTGGCGTACCTGCTTCATGAAAGAGTCTGCCAGACATTCTGCAAGACCCCAGAAGAATTTGACTGACAAGCTGTCAATTTAGGTGGAACTGTCCTCGAAATTTCATGCTTCATGGAAATGTCTGCCAGTTACTGTGGGCCTATAGGTTGAAGATTGTATGCTCCAATGTTACAGAAGTACTTTGGGAGACTGTCCATGCAGTGAGATGTCTTTGTCAATTCTAAAGTTTTGGGAGTTGTTTACAATGCATTTCCTGTTAACTTAGATAATATTATATCCTTCTGGGGTCTTTGATGGAGTTGAAAAATAGATAGTTATAGTTTTACTTAGTTATAATAAAAGATAAAGTAGATATAAACATTGTAACTGTAATTCTTGCTCAACACCTGTTTTGTTATATGTAATTTTACTATGTTGAAATTAAAACCTTCCTTTTTATTTAGACAGAAAAGGGGAGGTAATTTGGGATTCCCCTCTGTATGCTGTAAATATATTTTACTGCCATTGGTGAATAAAGAAGGTGCTTTTGGCCAGTGGCTTAACAGAATATGGTCAAGCTGGAGAAGATACATAGAGAGAATAGGCAGAGTGAGAGGGATGCCATGTAGCTGCTGCAGCAGACAGATGCCAGATACTGGACAGAACCTTACAACTAAGTGGCAATACACAGATTAATAGAAACGGGTTAATTTAAGATGTAAGAGCTAGCTAGGAATATGCTAGAGTCATTGGCCAAGCAGTGTTGCAATTAATATAGTTTCAGTGTGATTATTTTGGGTCTTGGCATCCAGGAAAGAACAAGCAGTCTCTGACTACAAGGATTAATTTATAGATGTAGAATTAAAAGGCAAACAGGGGATGAACTTGCAAACATTGTCTCATCTCTCTCCCTTTCCCCTTCTCTCTCCCTGGCTATGAGTTTCAATTTTCCACATACCTTCTCCTTATGTGCTGTCTTGTCTCAGGATCAAAGTCATGGGGCAAACATATTGTGGAATAAAACCTCCAAAACTGTGAATCAAAAATAATTCATTTGTCTTTATAAGCTAATTATTTCATTATAGTGATGAAAAGCTAACAGAAGTGTTGCCATAGCATGAAAGCGCTATTCTGATCCCTATACCAACAATGTTCCAGAAAGGGGATCAACTTTTGAGATTTTCTGTTTCATGACAAACATGAATTTTTAAAAATGATTGTATAATTGATGAAAAAAAACACTCCTGAAAATTACAAAGTAGTATCTACTTAATGGCCACACCTTGGTGTTATACACCCAGGTGTGTGGTTCTATTTTTAAATGTTTGGATAAAGGCTGAGTTATACATTGTGATGTATACACTCTCTGCTCTACATTATTTTCCAGGCAGTGGATGATAACTGCCGGGCGAGAACTAAGGGAGACAGTGGGTGCCAGTAGGAAGTCTTCCTTGGAGTATTTATCTTAGTGATGAGTTGCTAGACCTTTTCCATTCTTCCTCCCTTCTTGGTATTCATCTGGATTATTCTCCATCTCTTTCTACATCTTTGACTTACATCTACTGACTCAGACTTCATCTCCTGTTCCTCTTGTTTTGGGGTAACTATTGGTTGGCCCATAAGACATGAGTAGGGTGACATCATATCAACTAACGATTTAGTTGGTAGTGGGAGGCTGTGCAGAACTTGCCCCCCTCTTTCTCTCCACCAGCAGGAGCAGGAGGAGTTGATAGCCATAGCCTGCTCATGGGTCCCAGAGTCAGGAGATAATGAGTCTAACATTGCTTTATTGGTTTTCCCATTGCTATGACAAAACCCAACAGTGACAGTGCAGGGAAGGAGGGTTTATTTTAGCTCATGGTTTAAGGTCCAGCCAGTCCATCATTGTGGGGAAGATGTGGTGGAGGCATGAGGCAGCCTGTTGCTCTGTGCCTGCAGTGGGGAGGCAGAGAGGAGAGTCGTGTTGCTCACCAGTCTTTGTTCTTTCTCCGTTTTATTCCGTATGGATCTCCATCCTATGGGATGGTGCTGCGTATGTTCTCTTCCATCCTCAGTTAAACCTCTTGAGTTAACTTGAAAGGCATGCTCAGAGGTGTGTCTTCTAGGTGATTCCAATTTCAGCCAACTTGACAATGAAGATTATCCATTGTTCTTGCCAACTGTAGATAGATATCTAGAAATGACAAGCTCAGAGATGTAGAAACAAAAAAATTTCTCTCCGTGACATTCTTAGGCATAATCACCTGGGACAAAAAAAGAAAGAACCACACCTATCTAAGATTACCTAGAGAATGATTTCCCATGTTCACCCAGTGAGACAGAGAAGCTGATGCAGTTATAGGTCAAGGGAGCCCAAGGCGTCTCATGTGTTAGCTCCAACCCTGTTGTTTATTCACGTGGTGAGATATTTCAGAGGGAGGTCTGGAACACCGGGAGTGTATTGCAGGGTAGCAGATCCTGCAAGGAGCCTCTGGCAGGGTTAGGGTGAGAGAGTGGGAGAAAAGATGCAGTTGGAGGTGAGCCCTGGGTGAGGGACCCCAGGAAAAGTAAAGGTCTTAAGGACCCAAGGGAAGCCTGGACTTCATGCAAAATCTGCTTGAAGGCTTGAGAGATGGCTCAGGCGGCAGAGTGCATAATGCTGTTGCAGAGCATGGGGAATTTGGTACCCATGTCAGATGGCCCACGGTGACTCCAGCTCCAGGGACTCTGACGCCCTCTTCTGGTCCCCAACAGTACTGCATGGATATGTACTCACTTCTGTCTGAACATAAGGCTCATATTTACAAACAAAATAAAATCTTTTAAAAAACCTGCCTGAGAGGGGCCATATGGACAATAATCAGGAAACTGCACTGTTAGGGCTGATTAAGTTTTTAGGCAGACACATCCTGCAGCAGTGCGCTCGCTCTCTCTCTCTCTCTCTCTCTCTCTCTCTCTCTCTCTCTCCCTCTTTTTCTGACTGTGAGGTTTTGTTATTTCGTGATGTTCTGCCTTTCCACAGACTCAGAGAATTGCAGCCAATTGACCATGGACTGAAATCTCCAAAACTTGGAGTCCAAGAGAACCTTCTCTTCTTCCTAAGTTTCCTCAGGAATTTCCTGATAGTATTGAAAAGCAGACTAACATAGGAGTGTCACCACAGCACAAACACAGCTGTTCTGACTGCTGGATCTCCTCTAGCCTCTGTGCCTCCTAGCCTCTATGGGAACATGCCCAAGTCTGTAAGGGCTTTGCCTACAAATTGGGAGTCAATCGAAATAAATTTGAAGCACATATGTTACATAATTGATGTAAAATGATACACATTTGCCAGTCAGCTTTTAAAAACAGTCAGGTTTGATGGCAAACAAATTTGTCTATTCATAGAAGCCTCAAAACTAATAGATTGTTGGGTGCTGGGTAGGGAGGCAGAGAGTGAATGGATGCTGACCAGCCGCTCAGTGGGAGAGTGGTCTCCAAACAGTGATGGGGACACAGCAGCTGGCCTCTAGCATGGGCTTCCTAACGGAGCACAAAAAGAAGACATTTACTACTTAAGAGCCTGCCAAAGGGTTTCCTGCCATTCACACACATAGGCAGGATGTGTGTGTGTGTGTGTGTGTGTGTGTGTGTGTGTGTGTGTGTGTGAGAGAGAGAGAGAGAGAGAGAGAGAGAGAGAGAGAGGTCTGACACCCTGAAGACACCACATGCCCAGTGGAAAATAGTGCCCCCTTTAAAACAAGCCGAAAGACTTTGGTGGAAGGCAGTGTGGTCTCCCTCCTCTGTTTATAAAGAAGGCCTTTCATGCAGGCATGATGTATTGAGGATTTAAACCATATAGATCCTTTACGCTAACAGACCGTTTATCTTGATTTTTCCAGATTTCCAGGTTGTCTTCCAGGCATACACCATCGACTCTCAAAGGGGCTATGGTATGGACAGCTACATTGCAAGTCTCTAAATCACGACGCTCCAGGCACTTGTCATCCTGGTACTTGAGTGGGGTCTCCCTCCGCTTCAGCCTTCCTTCCCAACCCTGAGACTCCGTCACAAAGGCTCACTTGCTCTTCTTCAGCGTCCACATTCCTCACCTCTGTGTCTAGTTTTCATTTCTATGCCATGTGTGTATGTTGGTACGTGTGTGGATGCACACGTGTGTGCGTGTGGAAGCCAGAGGAGAATCTTGAGTGGAAATCTCCAGGCATTGTCCATTTCATAAGACCTTCTGAGACGGGGCCTCTCTCTGGCCTAACCAAGTGGGTTAGGCTGGCTTGCCAGCAAGTGTCAGGGATCTCGTGTCCTCTGATTCCACATGGCTGGGATTTACGTGACGTCACTACAGGGTTATTTCACACAGGTTCTGGGGAGGGAGCTCAGGTCCCCGTGCTTGGAAGGCAGGGACGTCACTGACTGAGCCATCTCTCAGGCTCCCTTTTCAGTGGTTGTTTTTTAAACTTCAGATTTATATTAAGGAAAAAGTGTTCTACATAGACTACATCCAACGGTCCTTCCTTCAGAGAGTTTTTAGATGTTGGGAAGCTAAAGTCCGTTGTTTGCTCTTTATCCCCCACTATCACAGAGAAGAGAAAATAGTGTCACATCTTCCGATTTAAATATCAGTGAGTTAAAGTCTCTTTAAAGAAGGCTTACAAGCTTTCCTGAAGGACACCTTAGGATGGCATTAGCTACCCTAATGATGGACTCGCTTCCTGGAAGTATGATGGGATGAAGCATTTTCTCCCTCCAGAATGTGGGCTCCTCTCCTGGTGCCTCTAATAGTTTACCAGAGAAAGTAGAACCACATGCTGGGATACACTTGCTAGTCACTCTTCTAATAGTCTGCCACAGAAGGCAGAATCACCTTGTGGGATACACTTGCTTGTCACACTTCTGGGGTCGTACCCTGATCCTAGAGTCTGAGCCTTTGCGCTCTAGAGTCCGAAAGTCTGCATTTGGTTTCTGTGATTTTTTTTTTTTGGTGAAGATGCAATTGACGTACATGTATATGTGTGTTTACATGTGTATGAGTGTGCCTGCAGATGTGCACCTGTATGTGGGGGTTACAGGATGACGGTGACTTCCTAGATTTCTCTCTTTATAATTGTTGAAGGTTATTATTAGTGTGATTGTGTGTGAGCGTGTATGCGAGTGTGTGTATGTGCGTGTGTGATTGTGTGTGAGCGTGTATGCGAGTGTGTGTATGTGCGTGTGTGATTGTGTGTGAGCGTGTATGCGAGTGTGTGTATGTGCGTGTGTGATTGTGTGTGAGCGTGTATGTGAGTGTGTGTATGTGCGTGTGTGATTGTGTGTGAGCGTGTATGCGAGTGTGTGTATGTGCGTGTGTGATTGTGTGTGATGATACATACATGGAAGTCAGAGGATAACTTCCAGGGATTGGCTCTCTCCTTCCTGGGATCTGGGGGTTGAACTCAGCTTGCTAATCTTGTGCAGCAAGGGCTTTTTTCTCCTGCTCTCTCTGTCTGTTTACTGAGGCAGGGTCTCTTGCTGAAGCTGGAGTTCTCCGGTTCTTGGTTAGTGTAGCTCCAGGGAGTTCCTGATTTGGTTAGTGTAGTTAGCTCCAGGGATCTCCTCTGTATCTGTTCTGGGATGACAGATGGAGGAGCCTGCCCATTGTTTGTCTAGGTTCTTTGGATCCCAACTCTGAAGGTTCTAAGGCGTGTATGGCACCTGCTCTATTCAATGAACCATCTTTCCAGCCTACGTTTTAGCACACGGCCTAGCAGATCGCACGGTTTACAGAGCATATTCTAAGTAAAAGTCTACCTCACCTGTCACGAAGCTCCTCTGGCTCAGAATTGGGGCCTGGACGCAGGAAAGAGATCCCTGACTCTTCTGAAAGTCTCTGAACGCTGCTCCTATTGTGAACAAGGACACACCGGGAAATGAGCAAGCCAAGACGTAGGAAATACACAGGTGCGATGTGCTTGGTCAGATATTGCAACTGTCTGATCAGGGACTATGAAGCCAAGGCATTGTGTAGGAGTTTTCATTTTTTTCTGTTTATCAGTCTTTAAAAAGTTTACTTTTTCCAGCCACATTCCAGGTACCCTGCTAAGCACATCCTGCAAACCTTCTGTCAGAGAGTCAAAATGAAGCTGAGTTTGAAGTCCTAAATTGTCCCCAGATGGACACTCCAGTAGAGTCATCAGGCAAATGAAGTCAATTCTTTCCCTTGCTCTGCAGGTACCTTCGTGCCGTTCATGCTTATGTGGGGCAAAGACTTTGGCTCGTGTTTTCCCGGCACATGTCTCCAATTCATTCACTTTATTAATTCATGCAGCTGCTTATTCATTCACGAAATACCCACCCATGCATTCAAGTACTGCCTTATTCATTTGGCGATGATCTGTTGTCGGCCTGCTACGTCCCAGACTAGGAACAAGATAGCAGGGGTGCAGTGATTAACTCCACAAAGTTCTTAGGGCCTGCGGCCTTTATTCCACACAAGACAATGCTCTTATATGCTTTGTTTGCTCAGTAAGTGCTGCCTGCTAGCTTACTCTCCATAGAGATCAGCTGTTCAACAGAGCCCGCATGAGAGCAGCCTGTAGCCTGTCTGCAAACTTCCCCCACTTTGTCTTCTTCAGCAAAGGGGTCTTCTCACATATTTGAAACATTTATCCAAAAATCTGGGGGAGATGACTTCAAATTGTGAACTCTTATGTTACGCATCTATCAACACAAGGTGCTAAGTCTTCAGCTGTGGATTCAGATAGGCGGGAAAGCCACCTTCAAAGCAAACTTTCTCCAGTATTGGGGTACTCTGCAAAGAGGCCCTAGTAATGCGGTGTTTACTTTCTGCAAACAGCTGCCCAGATGAGCAACTGTCTGGAGGGCTTCTGCCTTCTCTATATTTAGGACAGCCTTTTTGTTACACTATATTCATATTGGGGGATATTAACACATGTCATCTTGAAAGACAAAAAAAAAAGCAAAACAGGGAGACAATGGATTTGTGAATTACAAGCCATTGTCAAATACCTAAGATCACCTACTTGATTTACTCTGTGTGTCTGTTGGGAAACTTCCCAACAACAACATCAACAAGAACCCCGGTTGTTTGCTGGCCCTGTAAATCCTCATTGTCTGTCCTCTCTTCTTTCCTTGTTGAATTTTGCTGCCATCCCTTGTGGAGAGAAGAAGAAATTGCAAACATTATCTTACAAGGTGAAATTGTTGTTGTTGGATCTACCCTTGTAGAATAGTCATACTTCTGAGGAAGCATTTATTGGGGGCAGGCTATAGGAACAAGGGACATTTTCAGAATATTTCACTAAGTATTTCACTAAATTAACAAGGCACTAAAGTAGCGATTGAAGGAGCACTGGCCATAGAAACTGACTTTGCTGGGCTCATGTCTCCTGCAGCTTTAAGGTCCATCATTAAGCTGGCCCAGAGGACCAGACAGCGACCCATGCTTTGGGGATTCAGTGGCAATGGTATGGAATTCCTTAGAGTGCCCTTGCCCAAGGCATGTGTGGGCTAGCAAACCTCTCTCTGTTCCTACCTGTCATATGATCATGCAGTAGGCTCTCGAGGGCTCAGGATGGTTTGCAGAAGACACCCTGGTGTTGGCAGTTAGACTTTTGATGCTGATGGGACAAGTGCCTGGGTAGGGGTGACATTATCAGCATTTGCCCCGGGGGGAGAAGACATTTGGCCATGTTGATGGGGTCAATAGAGGATCATGAAGAGTTTCCCTCTGCACAGAGCAAGAGCCTTCCTGGAGGTTCCGCTGCCTGCTTTTTAAAGCTAACTTGATACCAGCTAGAGTCACAAGGGAAGAAAGAATCTCTTTTGTTTACTGTGTCTCACTATGTAGCTCTCTCTGGTGGCCTGGAGTTCACTCTGTAGGCCTCAGACTCTCAGGACTCCCCTGAATGATGGGGTTAAAGTCCTGCACCACCCCCACCATACCCTGTAAGAAGGGATCTTACTTGAGAAAGTACCTCCAGAGGATTGACCTTTCCGGAAGTGTGCAGGACATTTTCTTGATTGATACTTGAGGAAGGGCCAGCTCACTGTGGGTGGTCCTGCCCCTGCTCAGGTGGTGCTGGGTGGGTTGAGAAAGACTGAACAAGCCGTGGAAAGCACTCTAGTTAGCGGCTCCCCTCCGTGGCTTCCCTTTCAGCTCCTGGCTCCAAGTTCCTGCCTTGAGTGCCTGCTCTGATTTCCCTGAGTGGCGGACTGTGGTGTGGAGCTGTGCTATGGAGCTGAAATAAACCCCTTCCTGCCCAAGTGGATTTTGTTTATGGTGATTTCACCACAGCAGTGGAAACCCTAAGCCGAGGATGAGATAAACTGATGTTTAGTAAACGGGACTGGGCAGGTGGTGTACACAGCGCAAGCGGTGGCTGATCACCAGATGAGAGCTGCTCTTAGTCTATCAGGTGTTCCTGTTTGCTCGTCAGACGCTGACTAACCTGCACGAGGGCGCGCAGGTGGGGTGACAAGAGTCAGGGTTTGAGATTTTTCTTTGTGTCTCCATGTCACAAACTCTGCAGGATATAAAGTTCACTCTAAGTTCCCCTCCCCATCTTTGCATCCCCCACCTTCTCCTTCTTTCTCTCTCCCTCCCTTCCCCCTTCCTTTTGGAGTACCCACCGTGTTGCCTGGTACTGGTTGTATTAATTTACACGTTGATTAATTAATTGCTATGTAGGTGACTGAACCCAGGACCTCCCACAATGCTAAGCAAATGCTTTATGCCAGCCCTCTCTTTAGGTTTTGTTTGGAAACATTGTCTGGCTAAATTGCCTAGAACTCACTCTGTCCCCCAGATAACCCTTGAACTCACCATCTTCCTGCCTCACCCCGAGTGCTGGGATTGCACTATCAAGCTCAGCTACTACTTTAGTCTTAAGAAAATAGGGAGATTATTCCCCATACTTTGCCAGATGCTGGGAGCCAAAGCAGTTATGCCTGCTGCCTCCATATCCCTTGACTACCTGGAAAATCTGCATTAATTCCATGAACAATAACAACAATGAGTTTTAATAGAACACACGTATAAATGGCCTTAATAACCGTCGTCTATGATGGAGGTGAATGGAAGATGGTTACTTTCTAGTTCTTAGACAGAATATTCCTAATAAGTAATTGAGTCAAAAACTTTAAAAGAGAAAGAAAACAGGATGCTTATCAATATCTCCCCATTTGAAGTCTATTTCTTCTGTTGCATTAGGGATAGAATAGAGGAACAATGTTTTTATTCTTAGGATAGTGAAATAATAGGAAGGAGGGGGTTAGGAAGACAAGGGAGATTAGTATGAGAATTGCCTTATGAGATTATGGGAATTACAATATTCCACATGTCACCTGGAAGCCAGAGAACATGGAAAACAGGGGTGCAATTCAGTTTGAACTCAAAGAATGACCAGCCAGGGGAGCCAGTGGTATGACTCAGCCCAGATGGAAGGCCTGAACATTTGAAGCGATGATGCCCAAGGGCAGAAAAAATGAGAGTGTCCCACCTTCACAAGAGGGAGAATTTGCCTCTCCTTTGTCCCTTTTGTCCCTTACAGACATCCAGAAATTATGATCACCGCCTGTCTAGGAACCCCTTAGCTCATTCAGATTGGCACCTAGAATGCAGACTGTCACGTGCAGCAAATGGTAGTCATCGTTGCTTGTGTAATTCCTTAGAGGTAATTGCAAAGGAAGGCTGATTCTAGGTGTTCTAAAGAACAGGCAGTGGGTTCAGTCATTAGGGAGCAGACCCTGTATCTTTCCTCTTCTAGGTGACGGTTACACTTCTAGCTCACAAGGGACACGCTTCAGGGCTCTCTCACCTCAGTAGCTCTCTCACTACTCACCATATGGGTCCAGGGCATTGCTTTATGTTTGCACTTTGGCCTCTTGCCCGCATCAGCCCTTTGGTTGATTTATTTTCATTCACATTTTTTTTCTAGCCAGGGATGCTTTGGAGTTGATCTCTGTGGATTCACAGAGGCCTATGCTAAATCCTTACTAGTTTTGCAAGCCAGTTATTGCATACATTATAAAAATTAACTATGTGAACACACTTAAGTAAACTTCATCTTACGTGTTAGAATGCTAAGAATTCATCACCAGCTGCCTAGTTTATGACATTACCGCTCTACGGGCCCCTGAGCGTGCAGAGATCTCCTGTGACTCTAAGGGGAAGTGGGATGCAGTTGTATTCGGCTGCATCTCCTGTTCTCGGTTCTGCATTTCATGCCACCCTGTGTAAGTTTGAAATCAGACACGGTTGTAGCATGAATACCATGTAAGTTGGTAAACGTTGCGAATGGGGACTGCCCCCCTCCCTCGGAGTTCCTGCTGTTAATGTTTACCGGCACGCCACTGTTTACGGTTCTCTGTTTTCAGCTCAGCCTTTCTCAATCTTAGCATTGCTGACATTCTTAGGCAAATAACTGTTTGTTATTTGGGACTGTTTTGTGCCGGGTACATTACAGAGTGGCATCTCTTGCCACCACCCACTGGACATCCATCAGACACCCTTCTTACTGCGACAGCTAAAAACATCTTCTATGTGCCAAATGTTCCCAGGGAGATTACCCCAGTTAAGAAACATCGACTTTGAGGACATGGTTCTTCGGTGTAAATAGTTTGCCTTTCTCCCTTTATTAGGTTTAGCAGGCATTTGATAAATATTGGCTGCTGTCCACTGCATATGGAGATGCAATGAAACCATGGACAGGCTTTGCAGATGCTCCTTCCCCCTGGAGCCAACCATGGCATCATCTTTGTATTCTGCAGCATCACCATCCTTGATAAGTCAGGCTATATCGCTTTCAGATCTTTGCTGAGAAAAATAATTCAATGATTGCTAAATTTCTACGCTTTGAGTTCTGGGGAGAATTTGTGTTGTGTAATATTTGTTTAACGATGCAAAGATGTGTCTCATTTGTTTATATTGTGTTTGTTTAACTCTGTAAAGCTGTGTTACTTTGTCTAAGACACCTGATGGATCTAATAGGAGCTGAATGGCTGATATTTAGGCAGGAGAGAGAAATAGGTGGGGCTGGTGGGCAGAGAAAATACATGAGGGAGAGAGAGAAGGTGGAGTGAGAAAAAGAGGAGGAGAGGAGGATGCTAGGGGTCAGTCACCTAGCCACGCAGCCAGTCATGGAGTAGGAAGGAAAGATATATAGAAGAAAGAAAGGCAAAAAGCCCAGAGGCAAAATGTTGTTAAAGAGAAACAGGATAATTTAAGTTAGTAAAACTGGCTAGAAACACAACAACCTTAGACCGGGCATTCATAAGTAAGAATAAATCTCTGTATATGTATTTGGGAGCTGGGTGGTGGGTCTCCAAAGAGTAAAGAAACAAAAAACAAACAAAAAACAAAAACCACTACATTTTCTTCAGGCGGAATTGGGTTTCTAGTTATAATTATGATTTTGAGATGAAGAGTAAATAAAATAAAACCATGATCTAAAGATGGTAATTTATTTTCACAAGCCCTAGAATCTATACTAATGTGCTCAGATAATGATCTTTATTAATTACATTAGGATTAATAGCAGGATTATGCAATAATGATCCTGTGTAAAATGTGCACACTCACACAGGTTATTGTTGTCTCTTGCGCACAAGCAGCTGCCAAGAGGTGTGCCTCTCAGCGGATCATCAAGAGGTCCAGGATGGCAAGGACCTCATTTAAATTGCCAGCTTCAATGTAGTGTGGCTGGCAGGGTCCCGCAGTGAGGCATCACATCCAAACCCACTGATGAGTGCCATGGCAGCTCTGGCTGAATAATGCTCCCAGAGGCGGCCACTCTGGGGACTCCCAGAATAGATACTAAATGGAAAACGTGGCCAGAGAGCACACATGGGAGACTGGGGTCCCTGGCCATGCCGGAGAGCACCCAGAAAATGTGGCTCAGCCATAGACTTCAGCATTGAAGGCTTCCTGAATGGAAGGTAGAAACTAAGGCATTTACTACTCTAGGAACCTGTGGATGGGACATGCAGACCAAGGCCCCCTCTCTTCTGCCGCCATGAAACCGACTCTTCCCCATGGGGAAGTAGGAGAGGAATGCTGAAGAGTGAAGACTCTAGAGACTGTTCTATATTGTTATTCAGGCCGTCTGTTGCTGAGACAAATGGACAAAAGAAATCACCTAAAAGGAGGGAGAATTTCTTTTGCTTCATGGAATCGGAACTCATGGTTCATGGGCTTCTGGCTTCATTGCTCTTGAGCCCGTAGGAGGCAGAGCATCATAGCTGAAAGGTGTCGAGCCAAGATGTTCACTTCATGGTGTTTGGAAAAGGGGGAGTGTAGTAATAAGGGCGGCAGGGCTGTGTCCCCAACACCCCAGCTGCCTGCTCGGCTAGCTTTTGCCCCGAAATAACAACACACAAACTGTATTCATTTAAACACTGCTTGGCCCTTTAGCTTTAGCCCTTACTAGCTAATTCTGATATACCGATCAACCCATCTCTAAAAATCTGTGAGCATGAGCACCAGTCTTACCGGGAAGATTCTAGGTCGGAGCTTCATCGCGTGTGTCTGCCCGGGAGCGGGGCATGGCATCTCTCTGAGGCGTCTGCTCCCAAGAGGAGAGCTGTGGAGTCTGAGCTCACTTCCTCTTCCTCCCAGTGTTCTGTTCTGTTTACTCCTCCCACCTATCTTCTAACCAATGAGGAACAAGCAGTTTCTTTTTATTTAACCAATGACCTTCCTCCATCAGGGGAGAGGAGAGATAGGAGAGGAAGAGAAAGAAAGAGGAGAGGAGAGGGAGACAGACAAACAGACCTAGGCAAGACAGCCCCCAAGGAGCAAGGATCTCTTCTCAGGAACCTACCTCTTTCAAGTAGGTCCCACCTCTGAAAACCCCCATCACCTCTCAGTAGAAATGAATCCATCAGTGGATTATCCCATTGATTAGGCTGGAACCATCATGATCCAGGAACTTCAGGGAGTGGATCCAGGAGCTGGGGACCAATAGAGAAGAAGGACATTATGTTGTTGGCAGGAAAATGAACGCAACTGGAGATAGTCATATTAGGGAAACCAAAGCAGCTTCAGGAAGACAAATAACTATGTTTTCTTTCATTCCTAGACTTTATATACATACATACATAAAATCATTTATGTAGATGTGGCATGAAAATAGAAACAACCCCCCTTGGGAAACAAAGGCACTAACAAGAGTAGAGAAAGGGGAGACTAGAGGGCACGGGCATAGGCTTACCATATGTTATAGTGTACGAAAATGTCTTTACACAACAATGCCAGGTACAGTGAATACACACAATGAAAAATTAAAATAAAGTCTCTCACACACTTCCTATAGTGGTTTGGATGGCACGCGGCTTTCCTTGACAATTTGCTGGTGTCAAAGGAAAAGGGCTGGACTCATTTTAGAAAATGCTGTGCGTCACCTTTCACCGACCTTGTCCTCCCAAGGCCTTTGCCGTCTGTTTGCTGAATTTTTTCTCGTGCTTCCCTTTTGCTCTGTTTCTTTTGCTTTCTGATGCTCTAAGACCCATTCCTTCTTACAAAACTGTCTGATCTGCAAATCCAACAGGACCATCCATGTTTAAACTGCCAGCTTCAGAGTCATTCAGTGGTGTGATTCAGATATATAGCAAGCTGAGAACGAGACACTTTTACTTCTCTTGCACAATGTCCAGAGAACAAACCCTCAACACCGTCATTTTCATAGCGGGTAATGTGTAGTGTGAGTGGTAACGGAAACATGAGCTTTATAACTGAGTCTGTGGCTCAATTAAATAGTCACAGGTGAGTAGCAAATGTGATTCTGCCCTAGGAAAGATGTCACGGATGGCCTGAACAGTTAAGATTTGGTGCATAATTTAATGAGCATCATCTGACGTTAGTGCCATAGAGCAAAGGATGGGACAATAGCTAATAGATGAATAGAAGCGGCAGTTTCTGATTCAGGATTTCCTCCAGATCCTCTGACAGCACCTGCTCACCTGACTTCTTGGCAAGAGGCTTTTTCCTGGCCAGACTGATCTTGACATAAAAGAGTTAATTATCAATTGGCATTGGAGGGTCTGGGGTGGCAGGAGGCTCTAGAGCAGAGATTCTCAACCTATGACCCCCTTTGTGGGGTCAAATGACCCTTTCATCGGGGTCGTCTAAGGCCATTGGAAAATACAGATATTCTCATTATCATTCATAACAGTAGCAAATTTACAGTTATGAAGTAGAAATAAAAATAACTTTATGGCTGGGGTCACCACAACATGAGGAAGTGTATTTTAAAGAGTCGCAGCATTCGGAAGGTTGAGAAGCACTGATCTGGAGAGAGGGCAGCCGCAGTTATGGGCTCTGATTCCAAGTATCCTGAACCGCTAGTTAGAGAGCTGTTGGTGGAGGAGACCTTCCCGCTAGAAGTCTCTGCAGGAAAGACGGGGAAGCAGTGACGGCTCCCAGAGCAGACTGATGCTTCCTATGGGTTTTCCCTGAGAGTATTTGTTTAGATATGATGTTTATTATACAAATCCAGTCTTCACGGTCATTTCACTCTCTGCTTGCAATTTAGAAGACATTTCCCATGCAGAAGAAAATAAGCTACGCGTTCTTTGTGTAACTAAAGGCAGAGTGAGTAAAAATGGAACTGTCTAGTGTTGTCTTTGCCCCACATCTTCCCATGGATGCACATATGTGTATACATACATACAGCCTTTTCCTGCTGCTACCTCCCCTCAAAAATCCCTAGTCCCCACCCCCAAAATGAGAAATGCCAACATTCATGAGGATTTCAAAGGGGACATGAAGTGGGTGTCACTATAGAGCAGACGGCTTCCTACCCAAGGTCACCATCACTTTTACAATGTGTCTCTTTGTACACAAATAACTAGTTTCTCACTGTAATGTATTTACTATTTTCCTTTCTTGCAGTCTATTAAATAATGTGGTGTCTCACCCTGGTAGTTGCTTATATTTGATCCTTGCATTCTTCTGCCTGCTGTCTTCCATTGCCGCTAGAGGCTTCCTCACCGAGGCAGCAGAGCTGACTGGCTTGTAGCACAGATTCCAGAGTTGGACCATTGTTCATCAACTCCTCTGGCTAAGTGGCAGATGACCTTGGTCAAGGTAATAAAGTTAATCTGGATCTTTGTTTCCTCATTTGTACAATAGCTATCAGAGACTATATAGAATTAATTCTTAAATTAATCAGGTTAATAGACAGAGATTGGAGCCGAGAGACTGGAGAACGCTTACAGATAGTAGTCTTTCATTCCTTTATCGCTTTTCTGGTTGCGGAGATAAAACGCCTGACAAAGGAAATTTAAGGGGGAGGGATTATTTTGTCGCCTTGTGTGAGGGTGCAGACCGTGGTGGGGGGGGTAGGCATGGGAGCAGGGGTGGGAAACAGCTGTCGGAGTTGTGTCTGAGGTCAGGAGCGAAGAGATGAGTGTTGTTCCTCCCCTCGCTATTTCTCTTTCGCTTGCTCTGGGATTCCAGCCTAGGGGATGGTGCTGCCCACATCAGGGTGGATCTTCTCATTTCAGCTGAACCTTTCTCACAGCATGCCCAGGACTGTGTCTCCCAGGTGACTCTAAACCTCATCAAGTTGGCAGACATGATTAAACACGACAGTCCTTCCAACAGTGGTCTACCTTTCTGCTATCCATGGAATTCGTTCTCTCCTATTTTTCTGAAGATGAGCTCAATGGCCATTGTTTGCCACCTGTATGCACCTTTGAGATCACACCTATCCTAACCCCGTGACTTACCTAAGTATTTCCTCCAAATACATTCTCTCTTTGAGGAATGCTGGCAAGTAGTCATTGCTATATATGATGATATATTTTTGTCATTATTTCAGAGGTGCCCTTGGTGGATGTGAGAGATAGTAAGGGAAGAACAGATGGGACAGGACTGGTTGGCTGGGGACTTTAGGGGAAGAACATAGGAAAAATAGACTGGAGCCTGAGGACCATTTAAAGGACAAATAAGATGCTTTTCTTACTCATGCCCTAGGGACACATGTTTGGACAGCAGTCTTCTGTGCTACAGATGCCCTGCTATGCCTATCAGTCTATTAAGATTTTCCCAGTCTCTTTCCACAGATGAGCTATGCACACAAGCAAGGCTTCTTCCACATACGAAGCTGGCCTGAGGGACAACCAGTGGATGTGACTGGGAGAACATGTAGGCTTGTGTGAAAGGGAGAGATTCCAGAAACAGTATTTCAGATGAAAACCCAAAGAGAAAGCTAGACAAGAACCAAGATATATTCAGTGAGTAGGGTCTAAATGCAAAGGGAAAAGCTTCTTCTGAAAAGATCAGCACCTCTAGATCCAGAAAGCAAGCACCCCCGAGGGAGAGTGTGGGCTGCCTTACAATGACCCCCAGCTGGTGGTGCTCCAACGTTAGTTTATGTTGTAGTGGATCTCTGGAAGGCCAGAGGAAGCCAGGTGGTTCCTCCCAGCAGTGTAGTGTGACTCAGCTTTACCCACGGTGATGTTGGGTGGAGGCACTGACTTCTGCTCCTCAGAGTTTACCTAGTATGTTAGTTGCTTTTCTGTTGCCGTAGAGCACCATGACCAAAGGTAATTTAAGGAAGAAAGGGTGTCTTTTGGCTGGTGGTTCCAAAGGAATGAGTCCATCATGATGCAGGGGCATGGCAACCTTGGACAGGTAGGACAACAGGACCAGGAAGCCAAGCATCGTCAATTTTAGGCGTGAACCCAAGAGAGAAATGAAAGTTCTGGTGTGGTTAAAGCTCTCTCAAGGCCCTCCTCCAGTGATGTACTTCCTCCAGCAAAGCCACACCTCCTAAAATGTTCCTAAATAAAACCACTAATGGGACTAAATATTCAAAAATAGGTCTGAGCCTATGGGGACATTTCTCATTTAAACCACCACACACAGACATGGAAGCCCAAGCCTTTAATCTTAGTATTCAAAAGGCAGAAGCTGGTGAATCTCTGGGAGTTCAAGGCTAGGCTGGACTACATAGTATGTTCCAGGCCAACATGGGTTACATAGTGAGATCCCATCTCAAAAACCAAACAATAAACCAACACACACACATACACCCCATCTGTTTATCTACATTGCAAAGAGCAAGGTATAGTCACACTGGAAGCGTTCCAGAGGTAGTGTAGCAAACACTGTGACATGTGGGATTTCCCTTAGCCACATGAGGTCCTTAGCTTTGCCATGTTGGGCTTAGATGGAATCATTCTGACATCTCCATTCCCACCTGTTGCCCCTTGAAAATATATAACCATGAAACTACATCACACCACAGACTTCTGTCTCACAGACTTGCTCCTGCCGGAACAGGAGGGACAAGTTGCTTGTTGTTCAAAGAAAAAAATCGTGGAGAGCCTCATGCATGCCTCTTCTCCACCCTCAGCAGCTGCTCCGAGTCTGCTCACTGCATCTCAGGCCAGGTCCGAAACCATCTATGGGGATGATGTATGTAGGAAGCCATCTTTGCAGGAGAAAGCTTGAGATGACAAGGCCAAGTGCTGTCAGAACTAAGAAAGTCCTCCGCTGTCTGCACTGAAAATATAGCCTGTATGGCCAGGCTACGGAGGCTTTGCAGGGCACATGGAACTGAAAAGGAACATGAACTGACTCTGGGAGAGAAAACTTTAAGAAAATAGCACAAGGAGGTGGTCCCATTAGCCTTCACGTGCCTTGGGAGCCTGAAGGGAAAACCGAGGAGAAAATGGAGTGTTCTCATCACACTTGGCCTTGGGGCCAACATCTGAGACTTCTAGAGCTTAGCATGTGCTTTTTGCACATGTGTCAAGCCAGGACCAAGAGATGTCAAGATGCAAGTGTGTTGGCCATTGGAAACAGCAGATTCCAAACAGCTGCCTCACCAACAATTCCTTCAGAGGACTCATTTCTGCCAGCTACTTGTCTCTGTCACCTGACCCTGCCCGGCTCTGCAGCGCAGATGTAAAACACAAAGACAACAAGCCATTGGGGTTTCATTTCTAAAAGTGGATCATATACAATTTACCATGGGATATTTAAAATATGAATGCCCTCATCCCCATGGGCACCTGTAGCTTCCTGTAGCAACAGCTCCAGGCAGGGGGCTGAGCCTGCAAGTTTCTCCTGGCCCTGAAACCGGTACACCTGACTGGAGTTTGCAGCAACTTGCAGGTGCTTGGTTTAGCTCATTTCAGAGTTGCTTGGGATGGGGGGGGGGGTCACGTTATCCCATTTATACTAGAAAACCCGATTTATTCATCAGGATATCTTACTGCCTCGGAAGTCCCAGAAGTCAGGACATACAGCTTGGGCTAGACATATAGGAGATTTTTGTTTTGAAAATAATCTTGCACCTTTATTGAGGTACAGTCATGAAGAGTCAACCACATACATTTCAAACATCCTACTAGATGACTTTTGGTAGATGTCAACACCCAGGGTGCCGGTACCATGGTCAAGATAGCAAACACACCCACCAGTCTCAGGGATTCTTAGGAACCTACATCAGTCTCTCCACCTCCTCTCGCCATTCCCAGACAACCACTGGTTTGCTTCTGTCCCTAAAGGTTAGTTGTACTCTCAACTTTCATGAGGTCAACTTATCTAGATTCCACATATGAGTGAGATCATGTGACACTTTGATGATCTCCAGTTCCAACCGTATTGCCACAAGCGACAAGCCATGATCTTATTTTTACCACCGAATAGTAGTCCATCTTACAGAAAACTAAGCATTCTGAACATATCTATGTCTTCTTTATCCACTCATGAGTTGATGAAAACTTAAGTTGGCCCCAATACATGACTGTGGAATGAGACCTCATTCCTAATAGCTCTTTTCCAACCGTGTAGCTCATTTGAAGTCATCATTCACATTTTAGATTCCTTAAAATGATCATGCATTTGGCTTTTGTTTATGTCCAGCTTGGTGACTTTGTGATGGTTATGGAGATGTCCTAACTTCATTAACGAAGCATGCAGATACAGGTACAGGGGGCCTGGGGAGGGGCTTTATCTGCACACCCAGCCTCATCACTTTGTGTGCATCCTAGGGATGCTTAATTCCCAGTGGTGTAGTGGTTTGCCACCCTCTTGTTCCTTATTTGAAGCATTTCAAACAGAGTGTGTGAGAAGATGTCATTTTTTTTCCTGGTTAGTACAGTACTGTGAAGCAGGGGTCGTCAGCTTTATTGACTGGTTCAATGGGGCAACCCTTTAACATCATCCTTTGCTGAACTTATTGCATGAACATTTACTAGAGCTTTCTCAGTTGACAAGGAAGCAGGAGCTGGAGCCTTACTAACTAATCACATCCTCCTCTGTCCTCTCCGCACACACCCTAGTGGGCTGGAGCTCCACTCACAGGCCCTGTGAATGGGTTGGGAACCAGATTCAGAAGTAGAAGACCCAGAAGGGAGTTGAGTGCTGTCCTCAGACCTGCCAAGGCAGGGGGATCAAAGCCATACCTCCTGCGCACAGATGGCCTCCAAGACTTTCACTTGGAGCTTCGCATGCTAGCCTCATCCAGATGTGATGTGTCATCTGGTGTCCCCACCCCAGAAGGACGGAACAGTTCATTACAGATGATAGCAACCAGATCAATGAGAGAGGAACAAAGCCAGTCACAGGGCAAACGCAGCACCTCTAGGGGTCACTTCAGGTCAGTGTTCCTTCCCTAATACATGCCAGTGGCTCATGCTTTTATATATACTTTATATAATACAATTATTTTAATATACTCACATATAGTGTATATATGAGTGTATATATAAACATGTGTATCCGTGTATGTGACAACATAATACGTACTTAATGAGAGCTAGTGCATAGTTGTGTATAGTATATGTATTTATACACACATATGCATAAGCTTATTAGTATATTCATTGACTGAATTTAGTACACACATATAATTTGCTATGGTCATCATTATCGCCCCACTCCCCTTTTCTGTGTTCCTCCCACTGATCCCCTTCCCAGGTAGTCCTCTTTCTACGTGCATGTCTCAAATATATGTCACATACATTATTAGTTTACAATTTTAGATTCTGTATAAGAGAAAAAATGCAATATTTTCTTCTCTGAGTCTAGCTTAGTACACAGCGAAATAATTTTTCCCTGCCAGATCTCATGTATGCATTTGACATTTTTCAGTTATTTGACCTCCAACAGCTCCTTTAAGAAATGGGAGGCTAGAGTTATTCACAGGAGACACAGCAAAGGTCAGCCCCCTTGCCCAACACCACACAGCAACCATGCGGTGAGGCTGGAATTCAAACCCAGGAATCCTGGCTACAGGGCCCAGGGTCTTAATGGGTTCCACATCCTAAGGGAACTCTCCATATTTAAACAATAAACGTCCAAATGCATTGTGCCTACCAAACATCTTTTGTTGTCTGGAGAACTCACTTATCCATCCTGTGGAAAATTCCCTTGTCCTCCAGTGACGCTGGGAAAGAGAGAGGAAGCTGAAGCAAGCCTGGAGTCCAGGCCTCCTGGCATTGGATCTTTAAGTCTCCTTTCTGCCACATTGCTCTCCAGGAAGGACCTTGGGCCATCCATCACTGGAGAAGGCATCCAGCTGCTGACAAGGAAGGGAAAGCCACAGGCCAGAGCTACGTGCAGGACAATTGCATTATGATTGTAATATTGTCATCTTCTATGGCTCAAGAGATATTTGGGGGTTGGCATTAAGGCTACTTTACTACCTAGAGATGTATTTTCTCTGAACCCCGAGTTTACAGATTGTGGCAGTAAAACCAGAGACTTTGAGTTCCAAATGTGCACCTTTCTCCTCTAGTAGACAAACACCCACTCTCTGTGTGTGACTGGTCATGTGACCCTCAAGGTGCTATGAGGTATTTAGTTCTGCTACCAACTCTGGTGACTATACCAGGAATTAGGATTCACCATGGTATCTGTTGCTATTGTGCCTGTGGGCATGGGCTCTTTTCTACCCTTGTGAACTGAATGATTCCTTCATGAATAGAAGGGTGTATTCCTACCGAAGGGACCAGAGGTATGCTTTCCCATGGAGCTAAAGTGTTCGTTTATTACACATATTCCTCTCTAGTGTTATTTTATTGTAAGTGTGAAATGTGTTTCATGCACACACATTTGGTACATAAAGCAAGCTTCGAGGTAATTAGTTTCCTTGTTTTTAAAAGAAGCAAAAAAAAAAAATTAAAAACCACATAAGAATCCTGAGCGCATTGCTGATATCTTAGTGAAATCAAATTAGTGGTAACTTGTTAAGTTCTATTTCAAGTCAATCCTATTTAATCCACCTACTCCCTTCCCCCATTTGCCTGCCAAATGTCTTGTAGTCTTCTTACAGAACCCACCTCTGTGCTATTTATGAACATCAAAGACGACTCTATTATAGGATGAATCTCGTGGAATAGTGATTGGCTGCAGATTCGCCACCTATGTGCTTCTTGAAGGTAGGACTCACCAGAAATATCACTACACTCTTGCATAAAGGAGGTGTGTTATCCAGAATTGAATTCTAGGAGAGCTCCCAAGATGCCCTGGTGGTGTACACACCCTGTAAGACATATGTGGATGGATCGAGAATATGATGGCTGTTACTTTGTGATTTGGATATGTTATATGGATAAGGCCAAGGGACTTTGTAGATAAAATTCAGGCCCCAGCTTAGTTGGTGTAGAGTTTGTCTAAAGTGATGGTGGATCTGTCTAATTGGTCGCAGGTCCTTTTAAAAGATCTGGGTCCTGGGGCTGGAGAGATGGCTCAGTGGTTAAGAACACCACCTGCTTTTTCTTTCTTTTTTTTAAATTTATTTATTTATTAAAGATTTCTGTCTCTTCCCCACCATGGCCTCCCATTTCCCTCCCCTTCCCCCAATCAAGTCCCCCTCCCTCGTCAGCCCAAAGAGCAATCAGGGTTCCCTGCTCTGTGGGAAGTCCAAGGACCACCCACCTCTATCCAGGTCTAGTAAGGTGAGCATCCAAACTGCCTAGGCTCCTACAAAGCCAGTTCGTGCAGTAGGATCAAAAACCCACTGCCATTGTTCTTGAGTTCTCAGTAGTCCTCATTGTCCGCTATGTTCAGCGAGTCCGGTTTTTAAGGTCATGCTCAACTTCCTTAGCGATCAGGGAAATGCAAATCAAGACAACTTTAAGATACCATCTTACACCTGTCAGAATGGCTAAAATAAAAAACACCAATGATAGCCTTTGCTGGAGAGGTTGTGGAGAAAGGGGTACACTCATCCATTGCTGGTGGGAATGCAAACTTGTGCAACCACTCTGGAAAGCAGTGTGGCGGTTTCTCAGGAAATTTGAGATCAACCTACCCCTAGACCCAGCAATACCACTCTTGGGAATATACCCAAGAGAGGCCTTATCATACACCACCTGCTTTTTCAAAGGTCCTGAGTTTAATTCCCAGCAACCACATGGTGGCTCACAACCATCTGTATTGAGATCTGGTGCCCTCTTCTGGCCTGCAGGCAGAACACTGAGAATACTGTACACATAATAAATAAATAAATAAATCTTTAAAAAAAAGATCTGGGTCCTTTTTGGTAGAGGGGAAATGGCTCCTGATGTCTTTGAAGGTTGCAAAGAACCATGTTTTAAAAGGGTCCATGGAGGGAACCACAAGGGAAGGTACTGCGGGAGACTCAAAGGAGCTAAGAATGATTCTCAACCCATAGTTAGGAAGAAAAAAAGAAAGGCCTGCTACACATCCACAAGGAAATGAGCTCTGCCAACACCCAAATGAGCTTACAAATGGCTTCCCAAGTCGAGCCTCCAGATGGGAACACAGCCAAGCAATACCTCACTCCCAGCCAAATGAACCTCTGAGCAGAGCTATCAGTTGTGCCCGATACTCGGAGACTAGGAAGTAACACACACGAGTTGCTCTAAGCAACAGAAGTGATGGCTGTTCACCACACACAGGGAGAAAACTAATACAGCCTGCAATTTGTAAATGCTTGTTGATGTGAGTCAGGCAAGTAGAATATTTAAAATGAGTCTTGACGGGCCTTCCAGCCGGTTGTAACAAGGTAGATGTCATAGAGTTGCCATCATCCTTTGGGCCTTCCACCCATCATTCAGCTTAACACACTGCCCAAATCTCCATGAATCCTGGCTTCTGGCTGTCTGGAAAAAGAAAGTGAGATTCTCTCCAGCGTCGTTCAGCATTCTTGAGAGATAAAATGTAGAAAAATTGATGTTGAAATGAGACCACCATCGTTTTCAGTCTGCTTACCATGGACGGAGCTCAGGGAGATTAGAAAATGGAAACCACATGTGGAAGGCTCAACCCTCCTTTAGTTAAATCGCATTTACATAGATCAGTTTTCCTAGCGGACACTAAGTTAGCTGAACTTAAGCAATTAGAAAAAAAATAAAACAAAACTAGACCCCTTTCGCTAAAGCCAGTTAAACCATATCGGATGTAATTGTTTGTTTTGAGAAGTGTTGGGTTTGGGCTGTGTATGTGCGTGTGTGCGTGTGCGTGCGTGTATGTGTGTGTGTTGCATGTGTCTGTTTGTGCATGTGTGTGTGCATCTGAAGGAAAATAGAAAAGATGTTCTTGCAAGTCCTTAAGCTGCCACAGTTGAAATCGAATCCATGTGACTTAGTCTGCCAAAGCCATTGATACCGTGGGTCACCAATGACCCAGGTCAGAGCCTCGCTACTCACTCTCCATCTCATTCTCAATCTTACCTCAGGGACTGGGGCAGACACAAGACTGAAGACAGAACCGTACCCAATCCTGGGCTTGGACTTCCAGGTCCTTGGAATGCCACTCCTCCTTGTGGTCCCGCCTGCCATTGCCACTCTTTCCAGTTTCATTTGCCCTTGGCTGAACACAGTTTCCCGTGTCTAAGAAAGGAGATGTGAAGCCGTCTGATGGCCTCACTGACAGGAGGCCTTATGGGTACCACACTACTCTTAGCAGACAATAATTTGATGAGTTAAGTGTAAATGGATCAGACACATATGGACTGTATTTTTGTGGGAAATACACATGGGTCAGGGACGTAAATAGGGGTGTTGTGAGGGGGTGGGAGGAGAAGGGAATGCTTGGAAAAATGTGGTTTGGGTCTCGCCAATTGCAAAATGCTTGAAATAAATAATCTGAGCTGCTTCGCCCGGCCTACAGTGTGGCTGGCTTTGCCCTTTCCTTCTGTTTACATGCCGTTTTCTGATTCCACTCACAGGACAGTGCTGGTCTGGGTCTTAGCTGGATGGTTATATATGAAACTATTTGGGAAGGTTACCACATGTGACTTGGTGGGGCCTCTGCCCGTGAAGGCTTGAGAGGTGTTGGGGAAGACAGAAGCCTCCTCTGTCTCTGGGCCAAGTTGAAGTGTGACTCCTCTGGTATAGTCCACCTGTGGAGACCCCCACATTAAGTCTGGGATAATAAGTCATGGCAATGTGCAGAAGTACTTCAAGCTCAGTTTCTTCATCTCTGAAATAAGAACAGAAATGCTTACTGCAGCCTCCAGAGAGCTCAGGGTAGAGTTGTGTGGAGTTCCAGGGGTATGACCTCTAAAGTTGTGTTTCTGGGATTCACCCCCTGAGTTCTAACGCTTGTATGGGACTGGACAGATTTTTCACCTCTGTGCTTCTTCAGTCTATACAATGGGGTATGTTTGTCCGAGTTACACTTCTGTGACAGATACTTGACATGATGTCCCAGTAGAACGCTTCCCACTGATTCACAGCCTCAGGGATTTCCACCCAGGGTCAGCTGGTCATGGTGCTTTGGACCTGCGGCTAGCCTGCACCTTATGGGAGGACTACACAGACATGAATCCTGTCGGCCTCATGGCATTAGGGAAACAGAGAGAGAGGGAAGCAACTGGTTGCAGGATATTTGTTCCTACTGACACTGAGATTGCTAATAAAGTTTACCTTGAATCAGTGGGAAGAACTGGCTGACTGGAATTAGCCATAGAGGTTTTGGAGGACCCAGATAGGGAGACACAGGAAGATATATGGAGGGGCTTAGAGAGATTCTCTGTCTTTTTTATCTGGGAAGTGTGGAGAGAAAGGGTCAGCTGTTGGTTTCTCCACTGCCCTTTGAGTCATTGGGTTTTTACCCCAATATCTGACTCCTGAGTTTTTATTAATATTACAACAATTTAGATAGATGTGTCGGGGACTGAAGTTCAAGTATCTCCTTCTAACTCAAGCTCCTAGTTCCCCAACTTCCAATAACTTCCTCATCTCCTCAAGGGACTATCATCCTTGTAACATCGCCGACGGGGGACAAAAGTCTAACATTTGCACCTTAGAGGAGTGTTTAGGAAATAAGCTAAAATATGGAAAAGCATCAGGACCCATTAGATAGGGTGACCTTGAGAATAATGAGTGTCCATATATGTAAAGAGCTTAGCCTGGAGGATGGAGAGATGGTTCAGTGGTTAAAAGAACAGGTCAATCTCGCAGAGAACTCAAGTTCTGTGTCCAGCACCCACATCAGGGAGCTGGCAACTGCTTGTAACTCTACCTCCAGAGGATCCCATCACTCATGTGCAAACATACATAATTTAAAAGAAAATAAATATTTAAAAAATTGATTATTCCACAGTGTTTGTGAAGACTTTCTGGGTTCAAATGCTCACCCCTACCCATAGAAACTGCGTGACATTGGGTAAAGTGTAAGAGCAGCTATTGTTACCATCATCGTCGTTGTCACCGTCATCATCATCATTGTTATCTTCATCATCATCATCATCATCATCATCATCATCATCATCATCATCATCAGTTCTAGGATACCCAGAGCCATCACATGGAATACAAAGACCTTTCTGTTTTCGCTTATATTTGCTGAGATGGTGGGAGGGCCGACTGTCTCTGCATTGATCAGAAAAGCAAAGCTCTTCTGCACAGCGTGGAATGCAGGACTTACTGCAATACTTAGATTTACCCCATTGGAAAGCAAGTGTGGAAGCTCAGGCAAGCCTGCTGCCTTTAGGCCTGCAGTTTCTACAGGTCAGGGTGTGCAGGTGGGACAGAGAACTGAGTGGGAAGTGGGTGAGTGGGACTGAGCTAGGTCACGTCGCAGCTGCTCACTGTCTGCTAGCGCAGACAGCCTACAGGAAGAATAGCGCCCCATGACTAAGCTACGTGTGCACCTGGCCCACAACACAACCTTGCTCCAGGAGACCCAGTGCACCTGGAGATGCTGTGATCCAGCCATTGCCTGTATTTCAGGAGTCTGAGTCAATGTGAGTGAGCGACCCTTATCTCTCCTCCTGCCAGCAGTAACTGCTAATTCACTTTTTGCCCTTCACACCTCTTGCAGACCTCTCCTTTCTTGCCAAACTTAATCAAGAGCCACGGAGGATGGGAATTATGGGAAATGTAGTTCCAGCTGAGTTTGGAGCCAAGTCTCCATAGTGATGTGCTCATACAGATTAGAAGGGTTAAAATGCTGATGGTCTGGGATGGCTAGTGTACTCTGTTGCTCTCTAACATTTTAAGCTTGGGAAGGCAAGTGGAGCTGAAGGTGAGTGGAGGGCCTCATCAAAGCATTGGCCAAGAAGTCTCTTTGCACTCTCAGATCAAATAGCCAGGCCAGTTCATCTCCACACCTCTGTCTTCCCACCTCCAAAGGGGAACATTTTGTACCCATTCTTGATTTTGAAGTCATGGCTATAGAGAGGCTGAAAACATCCAGTCCCCTTGAGGATTCTGATGTCCAGCCGCATCCAGGCGTCACTTTAATTATAATGTTCTTTTCTTTATTATTATTATGTGTGCATGCAAATGCATATACAATGTATGTGTGGGTGACTGTGGGCACACATGATATGTGTGTGGAGGTCAGAGGCTAAATTCAGGTGTGGGTTGTCTTCTTCCGCTGTGGGATCTGGGATGGAATTCTGGTTGTCAGGCCCATGCAGCAAGTGTTTCCACCTGCCAAGCCATCTTGCTGGCCCTAAGTGGCAATTATTCTTGGTGTTGACCTCATTCTGTTTTTGACATGCATTCCTGCTTAAATCCTCTACAGACGGTCCTGGGCTTGTGATGAGTCTATCTGGGATTCGTTTAACTTCATGACGGTGCCAAAAGAATCCACTTCTGATGTTTCATTTTGATCTTTTTCTGGCTGGTGATAAGTGTTACGATGCCCTTTCCTGGAGGTGGGCGGTGGCCATGGGTTCCTTGTTAGTGTAGGTGTATTTGGGTTTATCTTTCAGTATATAGTTACTGGTAGAGAGGCATTCCACTGTAAATTGGACATGTGTATTTGAACCTACTGGATTTCTTTGGTGGCCAGTTTCCTCAGAATAGTGGTCCTCAACCTTCTGTGACCTTTAATACAGTTCCCCATGTTGTGGTGACTCCTCCAACCATAAAGTTATCCCATTGCTACTTCATAACTGTAATTTTGCTTCTGTTTTGAACTGTATTATAAATATCTGATATGCGATTCCCAAAGTGGTTGCAGCCCACAGGTTAAGAACCACTGTGTTAGACCATGGTGCTACTTTCAGAGTATCTACTCCTCATGAGTTAAAGATGCTCCTGTTTCCAGAGTCTCTGATCCTCAGCAAATAAGGCTTTGGATATAGTCATGATGGAGCACTGGATGTAGTTCATGATGGAGCACTGGATGTCATTCATGATGGAGCACTGAATGTAGTTCATGATGGAGCACTGGATATAGTTCATGATGGAGCACTGGATATAGTTCATGATGGAGCACTGGATATAGTTCATGATGGAGCACTGGATATAGTTCATGATGGAGCACTGGATATCATTCATGATGGAGCACTGGATGTAGTTCATGATGGAGCACTGGATATAGTTCATGATGGAGCACTGGATATAGTTCATGATGGAGCACTGGATATAGTTCATGATGGAGCACTGAATATAGTTCATGATGGAGCACTGGATGTAGTTCATGATGGAGCAATGATATAGTTCATGATGGAGCACTGGATGTAGTTCATGATGGAGCACTGGATATCATTCATGATGGAGCACTGGATATAGTTCATGATGGAGCACTGGATATCATTCATGATGGAGCACTGGATGTAGTTCATGATGGAGCACTGGATATCATTCATGATGGAGCACTGGATGTAGTTCATGATGGAGCACTGAATATAGTTCATGATGGAGCACTGAATATAGTTCATGATGGAGCACTGAATGTAGTTCATGATGGAGCACTGGATGTAGTTCATGATGGAGCACTGGATGTAGTTCATGATGGAGCACTGATATAGTTCATGATGGAGCACTGGATATCATTCATGATGGAGCACTGGATGTAGTTCATGATGGAGCACTGGATGTAGTTCATGATGGAGCACTGATATAGTTCATGATGGAGCACTGGATATCATTCATGATGGAGCACTGGATGTAGTTCATGATGGAGCACTGGATGTAGTTCATGATGGAGCAATGATATAGTTCATGATGGAGCACTGGATATAGTTCATGATGGAGCACTGGATATCATTCATGATGGAGCACTGGATATAGTTCATGATGGAGCACTGGATATAGTTCATGATGGAGCACTGGATGTAGTTCATGATGGAGCAATGATATAGTTCATGATGGAGAACTGGATGTAGTTCATGATGGAGCAATGATATAGTTCATGATGGAGCACTGGATGTAGTTCATGATGGAGCACTGGATGTAGTTCATGATGGAGCAATGATATAGTTCATGATGGAGCACTGGATGTAGTTCATGATGGAGCACTGGATATCATTCATGATGGAGCACTGGATGTAGTTCATGATGGAGCACTGGATGTAGTTCATGATGGAGCACTGGATGTAGTTCATGATGGAGCAATGATATAGTTCATGATGGAGCACTGGATATAGTTCATGATGGAGCACTGGATATCATTCATGATGGAGCACTGGATATAGTTCATGATGGAGCACTGGATATAGTTCATGATGGAGCACTGGATGTAGTTCATGATGGAGCAATGATATAGTTCATGATGGAGAACTGGATGTAGTTCATGATGGAGCAATGATATAGTTCATGATGGAGCACTGGATGTAGTTCATGATGGAGCACTGGATGTAGTTCATGATGGAGCAATGATATAGTTCATGATGGAGCACTGGATGTAGTTCATGATGGAGCACTGGATATCATTCATGATGGAGCACTGGATGTAGTTCATGATGGAGCACTGGATGTAGTTCATGATGGAGCACTGGATGTAGTTCATGATGGAGCAATGATATAGTTCATGATGGAGCACTGGATGTAGTTCATGATGGAGCAATGATATAGTTCATGATGGAGCACTGATATAGTTCATGATGGAGCACTGGATATCGTTCATGATGGAGCACTGAATGTAGTTCATGATGGAGCACTGGATATCATTCATGATGGAGCACTGAATGTAGTTCATGATGGAGCACTGGATATCGTTTATGATGGAGCACTGAATATAGTTCATGATGGAGCACTGGATATCGTTCATGATGGAGCACTAATATAGTTCACGATGGAGCACTGGATATAGTTCATGATGGAGCACTGGTCTAGCATGTGCAAAGCCCAATGCCACAGAAACAAACAAAAACAATAAAATGTAATAGAAATAGTATTCCATTTTTATCTTTCATTTGCATATTTTATTTATCAGCAGTTCACTGAGAGTGCAGTTCAGGTGTGTCTCTCCCATTTCCGACTGTCACTGCTGTAGCCACCTGTCTAACATGGGTGGGGAACAGGGATGGAAGTCAGCTGACGCTGAGGTTTGTGCTGCAAAGTCAATCACTTGATGTGTGGTAGGCAGAATCCCCATCTTTAGCTCCTCCTGTTCTTCATTGACTGTGCTACCTGGTGGCAAGCATTCTCTCCTAGTGCAAATGCTCCTCACAGGATGTAAACTACGAAGCTTCAGCAATGCTGGTGACTCTGTCTAGAGGTGGGAAATGGCCGGCTTTAAATGTGGAAACTGATACACAGGGGTCTGCTTACTTATGGCTTCATTCCCGATATTCCAAAATTGTGAGCAAGTTATGATAATTATTTGCACTTCAGTTTTCTTATTTGTAACATGAGATGGTTGACTTGCACATCTTGCCAAGTTCTTCGAAGTCCTGAGGGTAGCTAGACGACTATTTGGGTGACAGAGAACATGGCATGTAAGTGTTCGTCACTCCTCAGTCAACAGCAAAGAGCAATGCACCTACTTCATATGTTGGTTTCTGTGATACTTTGGATTATTAGTTAGGAAGTGTTTGCTTCCTTTCCTTTATTTGATGCAGACCATACTCCCTTCTTCTCCAGACATTGGACTTGGTCATACAGTTTACTCTGGCCCATGGACTATGAGCGAATGTGATGAACTGTGGTTGGTTGTTTAACTGTTTTTGCTCTTGGGGCGGGTGCCACCCAGCTCCCAGATAAACACACAGAGGCTTATTCTTTCTTATAAATGCCTGGCGTTAGTTTGGCTTGTTTCTAGCCAGCTTTTCTTAACTTAAATGATCCCTTGGGGCTTTTATCTTTTTCTGTTCTACATAAATTTTTTGACTTCTTACTCTGTGGCTGTCTGTGTAGCTGGGTGACTGGCCCTTGGAATTCTCCTCTCCTTCTCTTCTTGTTCCTTGATCTCTCTTCCCAGATTTCTCCTCCTATTTATTCTCTCTGCCTGCCAGTCCCACCTGTCCTTGCTCCTGCCTTGCTATTGACTGTTCAGCTCTTTATTAGACCAATCGGGTGTTTTAGACAGGCAACGTAGCACAGCTTCACAGAGTTAAACAAATGCAATGTAAAAGAATGCAACACATCTTTGCATCGTTAAACTAATGTTCCACAGCGTAAACAAATGTAAGACATCTTAAAATAATATTCCACAACACTAAATGGGTGGAGGTTTTTGATGCTATTCCATGCATTGCCTTGATTCCATTTCCTGTAAGAATGTGTTTCAGGTACCCACTGAGAAGAGAAGAGTCAGAGATGTGCAAGGCCCCCAAACTCCACTGAGTGCAGGAAGCACAGCTTCTCCCACAGAGTTCAGGTAGGACAGCTCACAGTGTTCAGATCTGTTAGTCTGAAATTATGTGTTGTTATAAACTGTTCTATTCAGGTTACACGGTGTTATTGTAGCAGCTGATGGCTGGTAGAGCGTACAGCTAAGAGTTATTCATAGTTAGACTCTGGATTTCATAAAGTTTAAAAAGCTCTGAGTTTTCCTACTCTCCCATCCAGTTAGATCATCCAATAGTTTTTTTGTCTGTGTGTGCTTAGGTGAAAGAGCTTGGGAAATAATAAAATCCCGTAGAGAAAAAGGAAAAGAAGGAAAACTACAGGCCAGCCTTTCTGAGGGAAGGAGAACTGTGTGGATGAGGGATGAAAGAAGCCACAGCTACAGCTGAAGTACGAGTTTTTTCTTCTTTGAATCCCTAAGCACATATTTCTCCACAGACACTATTTTGTTCTGTTGCGTTATTTTGTCCACTTTTATATTCCGGTTTTGTACAGTCTCTGAAATTCCAGGAAGAAGGTGAAAGAATAACATTGCACATCGCTCCAGCTTGTGCTTGTTTATATCACGGTGGACCATTCACCGGGGCTTAACCTCAGAATGACCTTTCTGCTTCCAGACCAGGCAGCAGGGCCTTGCTGGCAAGCTGGCTGGCCAGACATGCTTTCCTTGTCACATTATTTGTGTCCACGGTCACAAATGTGGTGCTTGGGAGTAAGCGTTAGCAGTTCCTGGGTTATTTTACTGTGGTGGCCTGTGCCTGTGTGCTTTGTGTCTTTCATCATGGGTATCCGGTACCAAGTGTGAACACACATGTTGTTCACCACCATACATGTGGAAGGGAAGAAAGAGGGCGAGGGAAGTTTCAGACGCCATTTTCAACCCCCTTTGGCTACAGATGTTCGCAGCATCATTTTATGTTCTTCTTAAAGTTTTAAAATATCTTTTTAAAAAATTAACTAATTAATTAATTTTTTTTACATACCAGTAACATGTCCCTTTCCCTCCTCTCCTTCTGTTCCCAGTTTTAGAATATCTTAACTATAAGTATCACACCATCATCTAAATCAGTGATTCTTATCCAATGGGTCATGACCCCTTGGGGGGGGGGAGGAATCAAACAACCCTTTCACAGGGGTTGCATGTCAGATATTTATATTATAATTCATCATAGTAGCAAAATTACAGTTATGAAGTAGCAGCAACAAAAATAATTTCATGGATGCGGGTCACCACAATATGAGGAAGAGTTCTAAAGGGTCCCCACATTAGGGGGTTTGAGAATAGCTACTCTAAATATAAGAATAAGGGATCCTTGGCTATTCTTGTTCGAATGACTGGACTGAAGAGAGGCTGTATCATATAGAAAGACCCGAGGAACAGTTCAAAGCAGATGGTGGAAGGATAGTTATGTTTCTCAGCGTCCTCCCAGGGTTTCTGAGGTCATTACAAGGCTGGGCTTGTTTGTAGCTGGATTGGGGTTGGGGCTATCTCTACCATCAGCCTGTGCTCAGGTTGTATCTCTGGACTGATTGCATCTACATTTGGGTATCGAGTGATTTGCCTGCTTAAACTGTATTGGATTCAGCTCCCTTGAGGACAACAGAACCTGCTTAATATTTTAGAGAGAGCTCAGCAGTGCCTGTACCTAGGGAATTCTATTGCCTCTATTCAGGGTATCCAAGTCTATGTCCCCCATACTGTCTGGGCAGAACTGCCCCAAGAATACAAGTTATTTCAGTTGGCTAATGGGTGTCCAGAAACATGAGCTCATTCCTTGTGCTTATTGAAAGTCACTCCCGAGTGAGGTAAGCCAGACCCAACAAGAGGAACATGGGATGTACTCACTCATATTTGGTTTCTAGCCATAAATAAAGGATATTGAGCTTATTATTCATGTTCCTAGAGAAGCTAAATAAGAAGGTGAATCCAAAGACAAACATATAGGCATCCTCCTGAATATTAACCTTCATCAGGCGATGAAAGGAGACAAAGACAGAGACCCACATTGGAGCACCGGACAGAAATCTCAAGGTCCAAATCAGGAGCAGAAGGAGAGGGAGCATGAGCAAGGAACTCAGGACCGCGAGGGGTGCACCCACACACTGAGACAATGGGGATGTTCTATCGGGAACTCACCAAGGCCAGCTGGCCTGGGTCTGAAAAAGCATGGGATAAATCCGGACTAGCTGAACATAGCAGACAATGAGGACTACTGAGAACTCAAGAACAATGGCAGTGGGTTTTTGATCCTACTGCACGTACTGGCTTTGGGGGAGCCTAGGCAGTTTGGATGCTCACCTTACTAGACCTGGATAGAGGTGGGCGGTCTTTGGGCTTCCCACAGGGCAGGGAACCTTGATTGCTCTTCGAGCAGATGAGGGAGGGGGACTTGATCGGGGGAGGGGGAGGGAAATGGGAGGCGGTGGCGGAGAGGAGGCAGAAATCCTTAATAAATAAATAAATTAGAAAAAAGAATACATCAAATGTAAAAATAAATAAATAAAAGTCCCACAAAAAAAAAAGAAAGTCAGAGTAGTTTATAATAGGAACTTTTCTTTGGTAGCCTCCAAAACAACTCCAAGATTATACGCCTACCTAGCTAACCAAAGGAGAAGGTGAAATTAAAGATATGAGGCCAATCTAGATTAAAGAAAGAGAGAGCATAAAGCAGATGACAAATAGAATAATGATATATTTAAATCCAAATAAGTCAGTTATTACCTTATATGATAGTTATTCTATATTGCAATTGAAAGGCAATGGTTATTGGACTGGATTTTAAAAAACCCTCAATATATATAGTTTACAAATAAGAATACACAAACCTTTAATTTCTGTCTATAAAGAACATAGTCCTTCTCAAAAGCAATGTGGCTGCATGTGCTGAGAGCCAAGTGTTCGTCCTTCACCTTGATCTTATGTCACTTAAATGGTGTAAGTCTTCAGAGTCTGGACCAAGATAGGCCTTGCTAAAATTGCATTTCTTCCCTGAACAAACGGTGTGATTTTGGGCGAACGAATCAGTTCTCTTTCTTCATCTGTACAAAGGAAATAATTAGCACCTTTCTTGTAGGAATGTCGTGAGAAGCCAATGACGTAATGACGTAATGACATAAAGTGCTTAGCAAAGAGTCTGGCATGTAGCATCCACATACTATGTGTTAGCAGTTTGTCCTGGTTAGCTTTAGCTGTAACCTTGATCCAGACTAGAGCCATCAAAGGAAGCCTTGATAGAGACATTACCAATATCAGATTGGCTTGTCTGCAAGCCTGTGGGGGATTGTCTTAATTGTTATTGATGCAGGGAAGCCCAGTCCACCGTGGGCAGTATCATCCCTAGGGAGGTGGTTCTGAGCTGTATCAGAAAGCCAGCTAAGCATGAGGCTGAGCAAGCCCCAAATCATCTTTCTTGCATGGTTTCTGCTTACGCTCTCCCTCTGACAACACCCCCCCCCCCACACCAATAATGGACTGTGACTTAGGAGTGTAAGTCAAATAAACGCTTTTCCCTAAGTTGTTTGTAGCCAGAGTTGTAATCACAGCAGCAGAAAAGAAACCCTGAGTACATTGGTAACTCCTGCTCATGCTAGTACATTCTTAACTCTTGATCTTAGCCGAAAGGCCTCGAGGTGGTGGTGTTACTACTTTTATCAATCTCTATCAAGAAGATAACTAAATCAGAGAAAAAGAATATGTACATTAATGATGTCTATTGCGTCCTGTCAGCATTAAGAAATCACAGTCTGAGTACACGGAGGGCAACTCGAGTGCTCTGTGTGCAGAATCCACATTAAGAAATTACAGTTTGAATGTCTCACTAATTCGTCCACCCATTCAGCAAAGATGTACTGAGCTACTGCTGTCTGCCAGGCATTAATTAACACTGTCTGGGATTCATCAGTGTTGTGGCTTTAAGGTGAAATGACTCCCTGTAGACTCCCATATTTGAACATTGATCTCAAGCTGGTGGCACTGATTTAGAAGGCTGTCAGATCTTTAGAAAGTAGAGCCTCGCTAGAGGAAGTCAATTCCTAACTGTGGATGTTGAGATTGGGTCCCCACTTCCTGTCTTCTCCCTGCTTTGCAAGAGTAGATACAATGTGACCAGCCTCCTCCTGCCACTGCCCCTTCTCTCCCAGATGGGCTGCGTCAGCTTAAACTACAAGCCAAAATAAACCATTGCAGTTGCTTCTTGTGGGATATTTGAATACAATGAGGATAGTAACTAACAAGTTGGTTACCAGTAAGCCAGGTAGGCCAAGCTCCCCTGCTTTCAGAAGGAGAAGTATGGAGCTAAACGGAGGCAGAGATTCGGTTGAATGCTCTATAACATTTTGAACAATAGAAACAAAGACATGAACTAGTCTCGTGAAAAATGAAAGGCAGCAGGAGAAAATATAAATGGCTCAACCATATGTGTGGGCAGACAAATTGGAATGGAACATTCGAAAATGGAAGCGCCTGTTAGTGATGGGATCGTGTATTGGTTTTTCAATCATTTGTGAAAGACTTCACAATGTTATATATTCATCTATACGAATTCATATGTATTTGTGAGTAATTGAGAAAAGTGAATTGGCACTAAGACCAGATTCTTATGGCTTGGGAATCAACATGAGGCTTCAGGCAGACGAGGAAATTGATTATATGACAGGGATATTCCAAAACAGAAATGACTCTTGCAGCTCTTCTGTGCCCGGGGAACAGTGGAATTCATGCCAGGGAAAGGCAGTCCTTGGCCAAGGAAGTCTTAATAAGCAGATGAGTTAACAAGGCTCCTATGCCTGAGAGAGAGTTCGGAGTAAACCATGTCTGGAGTGGCAGTGGCATTTTCTGCTCCTCCTCGGCAGTGTGAGGAGATGAGGGAGAAAAAGCAATTGGGATGCAGGAGGGAATGAGGAAAGCGAGATGTACGTGGCTGAAGAAGGGAAGCATGGCAGAGGTGCAACCACAATTTATTTTATCTTCAAATAATTTTAATTTTGTTGCTTACATCTGTTGGTTATTCAGTATTACTGATGCCCAGTGTGGTATTTCCACCATTGCACATGCTGCGGAGGATACAATGCGACTTTACTGTCCACCTCCCCTTTGCTAACCTGCCTTAATCACCGTTCTGATTCAAGTATTCTCTCTCTCTCTCTCTCTCTCTCTCTCTCTCTCTCTCTCTCTCTCTCTCTGTGTGTGTGTGTGCTTACACATGTGCCATGATATACCTGTGAAGGTCAGACACCGAGGAGAACAATGTGTGTTAGTGTTCACCTTCTACTTTGTTTGAGACAGGTTTTCTTGTTTTTTTTTTTGTTCTTTTTTTTTTTTTTTTCAGTTGCAGCTGCAAGAGTCTCTTCTCCAAGCTTCTAGGGAATGTCTTGTATCTGTCTGCTTCCCATCACTCCACAGGGGAACTGAATTTACAGGTGTGCACTACTGAACCCAGACATGAGCTCTTGGGATTTGAACTCAGGTCCTCCTGTTTGCAGAGCAAATGTTCTTACCCACTGAGCAAACTCCTTAGAACTAGGTGGGTTGTCTTTAGTTCCCTGTATGAGCAATAGCAACTTTAAAAACACTGATTGGTAATATTTCATTTTAAGATATTTGCTGTTCTGTGTTCTGCCTAAACTTTAATAACACTATGACAGGGGTCTGTTGTCATTTGGGGAATGCAGTAGGGAAGAGACAGAGTCTATGGGTAAACATGTATAGAGCAGCAAGACATGCAGGCAGTGAGATGACAGGCAGAACTGGAGAGCCTGGAAAAGAAAATAAAAGTGTGATGTGGCCAAGAGAGTGCAAGCCCCTCAGCCCTTAGAAGTGTGGAAGGGGGTTCTATATTTCCACAGCGTGGGACTCGGGTTGTTTAGTTTGGATATTTAAAGAAGGATGGTATAGTGATTTGAAAGGAAATGGCTCACAACGGGAGCGGCACTATTAGGAGGTATGGCTTTGCTGGAGTAGGTGTGGCCTTGTTGGAGTAGGTGTGGCCTTGTTGGAGGAAGTGTGTCTCCGTGGGGGTGGGCTTTGAGATCTCATACACCCAGTGGCACAGACCACTTCCTGTTGCCTGTAGATCAAGATGTAGAACTCCCAACTCCTTCTCCGAGCACCATGTCTGCCTGCTTGTTGCCATGTCCCACCACGACACTAAAGGACTGAGCCTCTGAATTGTAAACCATACATTACATGTTTTCCTTTATAAGGGTTATCATGGTCATGATGTCTCTGCACAGCAATGGAAACCCTAACTAAGAGGGTGTCCTAGGACAGTCACATTGCCTAGGAAGGCCTGAGAGGTCATAGCCGGGGCTTACCTTTCCCATGTCACTTTCTTTGGGACCTTTAATTGTTTCATTGCTACCACTAACCGCGATCTTTCAGGAACAGACACCAGCCTTCCTAGCGCCCTTCCTTTTAGGTAAAGTCTAAAAAGGGCTTGCTTTGCCATGGAAGCTTAGTCACAGGTCTGCTGACCAATCCTGCAGGAGGAAGGGCGGGTGTAGATGGTGGCGCTGTGACGAGGACAGAGAACATGGAACAAGCATGTAGGTCATCTGAAAAGTATCGAGAGGGCTCGGGTGTGGGAGTGGAAACCGTTGTCAGTAACATCCTCCATCTAGGCACAGATCGGGCTGTCTCGAGATTCCTTCTCCTTAGAGACTGTGTCCGTGGCTCTTCCCCTGGAAGTTTCTAGAACAGAAGCCCTGTATGTCATAGGTGTCCCCAGGTGTGTGTTGGGAGGGATCCTGCCTAGTCAGGTGTAGGCAATTTGGAGAAAGTTACCTGTCGGGAATTAAACACCCAGCAATGCAATGAATGCAACTGCTTTTTGTTTTCATCATGTACTAACAATTCTGACCCTCGGGGACAACTCCCCCGTCTGTGGGTAGGCAGTTAGAGCTGTCCTCTACCTTTTAGTCTGTGTCGTGTGTGATGGAGGACGGCGGGAGCCAGGGATCTTCCCAAAGGCAGTGGATACAGGAAGAAACTTCAAATTCCTCAATGGGTAAATAGGGAACATTCAGGACTCAACTTGAAAGACTTGAGGCCGGCCAAGGGTGGGACAAGGAAATCCTCAGAAGTCAGCAGGTGAGCAATGGTTAAGCAAATTTCAGTGCCAAGCAGGGTGGCAGCTTGGTAAACAAGCAGCTCACATTCTGGGTTAGCTCTTGGGGATTAGCCTTTTTGCAGAGAAAAGCCAGGAGCTAATCTCAGCGAAGGTGGAGCTGAAGCTTCGTTTATGAAAGATCCCAAGAAGACCTGGAGAGGAAGTTCAAAGACAAACTAGGAAAGGTGCCCTACATCCTGGGGAATGTTTTAGGCTATTGGATGGGAGGAAGCCCAGATCTGCCATAAATCCAAGAACGCAGATCTCAGAGCGGGGTTCCCCAGAGCAGAAGCATCACGTGGGAATGTGCTAGAAATATACATGTCTAGTTCCCATCCCACATTAGTGAATGAGAAATCAGGCTACAGGCAGAAATATGTGCTCTAGTGAGTAGTCCTGATGTCCCTGCCTTCCACCCTGAGGATGCTGGCTCCCTTGGAGAAGTGGCAGCATACGCTCCTCCGGAGGCCTATGCTAGGTCCCTGGGGAATCTGGATCTGCAGAGGAATGATCAGACAGGGGAGTGCAGAAGGTGCAGGCTAGCTTTCTAGAGAAATTTATGAATAATATGCATTAGCCACTGGGTCGGAAGACTATTGTGAGGGATTCTAAGGAAAGGCCATTCAATCACGCTCTTTCATCATCTCATTCTCCGAGGTTTCAGAAATTTAATACGATGGTATAACCCAGACCTCAACGTCTGGGCAAGTTCTTCTAGGTGTCTGAGCACAATCCCTTCTGTACACCCAAACCTTGAGATAACACAACCCTAAAAACTGATAACTTCAGTTGCAAAAACCTGGATCCCAGAGTTCCCACTAAGAAGGGGATGTGAAAGGGAAAGGGCTGCTTAGGATTTATGTGCCCTTGGCAGGCCAGGTGACTCCGAGTTTCGTGGTTACTCCTGGTGGCCTGGAGAAGCCCCAGGGGCTGGAGAAGGCTGTGTCATCACATTTTGGAGCAGGTGCAATGGAGCAGAAAGTACATCATTCTCAGGAACCACACTTGGTTCAACTTGGCTCCCTCATTTATAAGCTCCGTGACCTTGGGCCGAGTCTTTATTGACTTGAGACTTTACTAACTGACTCACCAAAAATATTGGTAACTCACCCTTGGTGACGAGGGCAAGCTGTCGTGGCTCATCGTCACCAGAAGTTTGGGGCAGTACACTAGAGGACACTAGAGAAGTGGTAGGACCCGGATGCCGAGGGGCATGGCAGTTTCCCCTGCGACAACTCTTTTGCCAGAGTTTATTTTGTTATTTAGCCAGTTTGGCAAATTTATCCTAACTATTGAGCCGCCCCATGTTTCCCGGAGAGGGTGGTTATTTCACCTGTGGGTGTGGTTGCCGGAGACGCTGGGTGGTTTGGCACAATTTCATCTCTAGGTTGTTTACACAGGCCTCCCATGGCAGCATCATTTACAAATTGGTCACCACCAGTGGTATTGCCTCTTCTGAAGGCCAATGGGCTCTACTGGGAAAACGAGGTCTGAGCTCTGGGCCACCTGCAGGGACAGGGTGGGGAGTCGTGGTCAGAAGGGTTTGACTGAAGCCTCAGACAGGCGTGTGTGAGCAATCAAGGTCATGGGGTTTAAGGCAATGGGAGAGGCCTTTCCTTGGCCAAACTGGTCTTCGTTCTTGAGCAGCCACAGACTGCCTTCTCTGGGTCAGATATTGGCTAAGGAGGAAGGGCTTTTCCTGTCCTCCACCCATTCCTAGCCCAAGGTGGCTCCAGCCCAGAGTTGTGAAACTGTGTGGAAGAAGAACCTGAGGAGACTGTGTGAGGTGTCAGACCCAAAGGCGCTCCAGAGAGCCAGCCTTAGTTATCCAGATGTGTGAACATGTTACCTTGCATGGTTAAGAGTTAGCACATGGGTTTGACTTGAGGAGCTTGAGTGGAAAGACCCAATTGAACCGGAAGTTCCAGAAAGTGGAAAGGGAACGTCGCAGGGCCACATGGTCGTGGAAGGAGGATGATGACTGGCAGTCACTGTGACTGACTTTGCAAATGGAGAAAGGCGACCTACAGTCGTGGGGGGGTGGACAGCCTCAAAACTAAACCAAGGCAAGGCAAAGGATTCTCTGCCAGAGCCTCCCCCCAGCAAGGAGTACCATGCTAATGACAGCTGCAGCCCAGTGAGAGCTGTGTCAGCTCCTAACCGTAACTGTAAGATAGCAAACTTCCATTGTATGGGGTCGCTAAACTGGAGCAATTTTTAAACCAGCCACAATGAAGCTAACAAATGAGGCTCTGGACAAGTATTCAGGTTAATCCTGTCTGTTGGTCTTCCAATGCCAAGAAGGCTCCTGTAGTCTCTGACCCTAACGTCTGAGGTTGGGGCATGAGTTGGCTTTCTTTGAGTGGCTGGCAGCACCAAAAGTTCAAGATCCCGAAGATCTGAGCTCAGAGCTGCAAGTTCAGGCTAAGGGGGTGGGGTATGCTCACACTTTGGGGGAGGCTTATCAGGGCGTCATGAGAAGCCTGGGCATCCACATGGTGGGTGGTGTGGAGAGCTATGGCTTTGACCCAGCTGCTAGGCTTGGGCTCGTAACATTCAGCAGGAGAGGCTTAGCCTCTTGTTTGGACTTGTCCTAAACATTGCATCTTTCTTAGATCTTGAACATCCCTTACTGTCATCGACAGAACCAAGGATTTAGACTTGGTTCTGTCCCAGGCAAATTACTTACGGATTGTGTAACCCTGGGCAAATTGCTTCACTTCTCCAAAATGATGTTTCCCCGTTTATAAACAAGCACTTTGCTGTGTTGTTATAAGCAGGGCTGTTAGGAAGTATAAACAGCACTGAAGAGAGCACCTGCACGGAGGCTGACTGACACACAGCTGGAGCGTCCTCTCCAACTTGTGAAAGGCCATGGAACCGAGTGCAGGCATCTTCATGCTGGCCCAGGGGAAGGCCATCACCAGCCAGAGGTCTGGGGCTTCTGGGAATGCAATTAAGCGGGTGATGCGCTCCCCAGCCCCTCAGAAACAAGTTGTGCAGCTGCTGTCTGCACCCAGGTTTTAGGGGAGGGTAGGTGTCAGGAAGTTGTACAGCCCAAGACATTGCTAGGTCTTGGAGGGGTCTTGATGGCCCTCTCAAGGGAAGTAGATCAGAAGGGCTTGGTGGGTCTTGGAGATGGCTGTTCTTTCTGGTCTGTGGTCTTTCTGGAGAGCAAACACCTTCAAGACTCTTATTAGTCCCTGGGAAGGCCATTTCTCAGGTCCCCCCAGGCCTGGTATGTTTTCCCTACCTTGGATCTTGCCTTCTGTAGCTAATATGCGTCTGCACTTGGAGCAAACAGGAGACCTTAGGTCTATCCCTGACTTTACAGTGTTCTCTTGCATCTACCAGCCTGCAATGAACTCTCTGCGGCAGGAGCCCTTTGCTCCCACACTTCTTTAGTGCTCTGAAAGATCCCCTGGCTTCTGCCTGTGTCCCTTCCCTCCTAAGGCCTGTGGTCTCAGGCCACCCAGAGCCCAGCAGGCTGGGCCTCCACTCAGCAGACCCCTGTACCTGCTCCTGAGTATTCCCAATGGCTAAATTCCAATCCATTCTGTCTCCCTAAATGGGAAGATAGTGAAAATAAGAGAATGTGTAAGTCCTTGGTTTTCTTTGGATTCTTGATTCCACTGAGAACCGAATGCCCCTATTCTTACCCTTCCAGGCCTTACCAACTACAACTAACTGCGTTTCCAACATTCCCTAAAGTTGCAGCTCTTACCAGGCCATTTTCCCCCCTCACTGGGCCTTTTTTTTTTTTAAATAGAGAAACAAAATCTGAAACATTATCTTCCAGGTACATAGTATGCTTCTCTGGTGAGCAGAAAGCAGCAGGTCTGGGCCCTAAGTGAATGCTGGTCGGTTGGCGGTGTGCCCTTGACCAGGTCTCAGACACATCACCCCAAATTGAAGCTGGAATCAAACTACAAATTGCTATATGACCCAGACTCTTGGCACTTGTTCACAATGGGAATTTGGAATGAAATGTAGCTGGGACTGCTAAATGCCTAGAGCCCTTTGTTTCTTCTCTGTAACCACTGCCGGGAAAAGACGCATCCAACTAATGCACCCCAGGTGCTCGCTCATAAATCCAAATGAATTGGGACTTGGTAACACGTCAGATGTGGTGGTGGTTTGAGTATGAATGGCTCCCATAGGCTCAGACATTTGAATGCTTGGCTTATTAGGGAGTAGCACTACTTTACAGGGACTAGGAGGTGTGGCCTTCTTGGGGTGGGTGTGGCCTTGTTGAAGGAGGTGTGTCATTGGAGGTGGACTTCGGGGTTTCAAATGCCCAAACCAGGCCCAGTGTCACTCTCTCCTACTGCTGATCCAGATGTAGAACTCTCAGCTTCCTCTCCAGAACTATGTCTACCCGTGTACTGCCAAGCTTACCCCAGCACCATATCTGACTGTGTCCCGCCATGCTTCCTGACACGGCAATAATGAACTAAACTTCTGAAACTGTAAGTCAGGCCCAGTTGAATGTTTTCCTTAATAAGAGTTGCCATGGCCATGGCATCTCTTCACAGCAACTGGCTAAGACAGACGTCAACAAGGTCTCTTTTTTTCCTTGGGGACATTGCTTTTACTCTGTATCTTTGGTGTTCTCTTTAGGCTATGAGTTTTTTTTTTAAAGGACCACATAGGAAAAACATGCATGCAGTGCTCTCAGAGTGAGAAAAATAAAGGAAAATTGTTTGACCAAAATCTGGATTATTTAGAAGACTTTTACTAATTGAAGATTAGAGGCTGTGAAGATGGCACAGATACCGTATAGATAAGTTGCTTGCTACGTGAGGGTGAAGATCAGAGTTGAGACTGTCAGAACACACATGAAAAACTGGGCATGGATGGGGTTGCATGTGATTCCAGCAGTTAGGAGGCAGAAAAGGGGACCCTGGGGGCAAGCTGGCAAGCTAGAATAGTTGGAACCAGTGAGTACCAGATTCAGAGAGGCACTGCTTAAAGAAGTAGGTGGAGAACACCTCCAGGCCTCCATGGACACATGTGTTCAAATGCATTCGTACATGTGCATCTACTCACGTGTGTGGCACAAATATATGGATTCAATTCTACATGCACACATGCCACATGCATAAATATTTATTAATCACCAGGCATTAATTATGTTACATTCTAAGATGGTAAAACATAATCAGTACTAATTAATGGATTATGCACCTGCAGCCTTCAGTGATGAATAAAAAAAGTCAGTTTTTTCTCTTTGATTCTCTAGGTCGTTTGTCTTTCCATCATTAATACAAATTCATCATGCCGCTCAAGGCTGAGTGGAGATAGACTTCCCTTTAAACCAATGACCCTAAAGCTGGGTGGCTTTGCAATCAAGGTGTTATTTGGCAATATCAAGAGAATCAATTAGAAGCTATTAGAGGAGTCAGCCCTTTTTGCCAAGATGGCGCCAAAAGCAAAGAAGGAAGCTACTGCCCTTCCCAAAGCTGAAGCCAAAGTGAAGGCCTTGAAAGCCAAGAGGACAGTGCTGAAAGGCATCCACAGTTATAAAAATAAGAAGATCCATACATCCCCCACTTTCCAGCAGTCCAAGACCCTGTGACCCCAGAAGTAGCCCAAATACTCCCGAAAGAGCACATCCGGCTTGACCACTACACCATCATCAAATTCCCCCTGACTACCGAGTCAGCCATGAAGAAGATAGAAGATAACAACACATTTGTGTTCACTATGGACGTCAAGGCCAGCAAGCACCAGATCATACAGGCTGTGAAGAAACTCTACGACACTGATGTGGCCAAAGTCAACACCCGCATTAGGCCCAACAGAGAGAAGAAGGCATATGTTCGGTTGGCTTCGATAAGATGCTTTGGATGTTGCCAACAAAATTGGGATCATCTAAACTGAGTCCAGAGGGATTATTCTAAATATATACTTTTTCACCATATAAAAGAAGCTATGATAGGCCAAAGATGCTGGGAAACAAGAATCTAAAGACTTATCTACGTTGATTTGTGAACTGTGGCTAAGATATTTCACATTACTCTTGTCCAGCGGAGGGTAAGAGTTCTGTAATTCCCACATGTTCCCACCTTGGCTATAATAAGCTTTCTTTTCGGTAGCCTTTCTGACTAGGTTGTGGTAGACTATCATTGCAGTTTTAATTTACATTTCCCATGATGGCTAAGGACATTGAGCATTTTTTTTGTATGTTCATATTGTTTTTCATATGTTCATATTGGACTTTTGTACTTAACGTTGGAGACCTGTCTGTTTGTCTTATTAGCCTATGTATCAGTTGAGCTATTTGGGTTCTTTGTAGAGTGGGAGTGAGGAAATGGATAAAGGGACACAACCATGTTTTATTCAGCCATAAGGAAGAATGAACTTAGGTGCCATTCTCTGGGAAGTGGCTATAAACATAGACGGCCATATTCATTGAAAGAAGCCAGGCTCAAGCTGACATCACGTTTGTGGACCTTAGATTTCAGATGGGTGTGGAGAGGGAAGCATAAGCGACTGTGGAGAAGAGTGGGAGAATAGTCGGGGGGAAGGAGAGGAGAATAGGAGGGTGGATGGGGGGGATATGGTCACAGCGTATGACAAGTAGAGCAAAGCTGCCTTGATGGGTGAATGCATGAATGAAAGTGTAATCTGGGCCGTGGCTAAAAAAAATTATTGTGAGCTGTGGTTCTTCACGTCGAGGAACTTCTGTATGTCAAGAACCATTCCTGATGCCTGAGTAGAGAAATAGGCTGTGAGATGCTGTGCGCTGACTCACGCCACTCTGTCCCAGACTCTAACCCAGTGGTCCTCAACCTTCCTGATGCTGTGATCCTTCAATACAGTTCCTCGTGCAGGGGCGACCCCAACCATAACATTATTTTGTTGCTACTTCATAACTGTCATTGTTACGAGTCATCATGTAAATATTTGATGCGTGACCCTTGTGAAAGGGTCATTCAATCCCAAAGAGGTCACGACCCACAGGTTGAGAGCCACTGCTGTAAGTGGGTGTCCCACTCCAGTTATTTGCGGGAGTCTTAGCGACTGAAGGAAAGCAATGGTGATTTCAACGCCGCCCCTGTGTGAGCTTGGGTAGGCCACTGACCTTCGTCATGACAAACGCCAGCTTTGTGACCCAGGATCTCAAGAGTGTGCTCTGGTGTGCACAGACCGTGCCAAGAAGTGGACAGAAAGCTCCAAAGCTACCATCGTGCCCTCCAGGCACTTTGAATCCAGGAGCGCCGGTGTGCAGATCCTTCAAATCAAGGTGGCTTTCTCCTTCTCTTCGCCCAATGTGATCAATTTCTGGGCCTGTTGTTTTTCTTTAAAAAAAAAAAAATCCAATTCCTAAGGCTCAAGGGTTTCAAATAGCTCTGGGCAAATTGGAGCTCAATAAATATTTCATAGTTAGATCTAAAATAGCAACCTGGCTCCTTCTTAGTATTAAACAGATTGAAAAAGTCTCCCTGGTAGGAAGCAGGGAAATGAATATCATAGCAATTGAAGACATATGTGGATACGGCAGCTTTTACCCTCAGAGTGGTATCAAAGGCACAGCCTCCTAAAATGTATCCAAGGAGAACCTGCCAATATCAGCACTTCATCCAGACAAATTGCCAGGCCTGGAGTCAGAGGCAAAGTTTGCAGTTTTGAGAAGGAGAGATTGTACCTTCCAGTCCTGTTTAGGCCCGTGTCTAAATAAACATGTTAATAAACCAGGACTCAGGAATAAGCACAGTCTAAATAAGTTTAATAACTGACTCTGACTTGAGTCCAAGTACCAAGATGGGGAACCGTTGATTGAAATGGGCCCCATCTGGGTAAGAAGACATGGGTGAAATAGAAATATCTTTGAAGAAGTAAAAAAATTTCTCATTTATGGGTGAACACTGGAGACATGAATAATAATAATAATAATGATAATAATGAACTCTAAAAAGCCCTCATAGGAATTTGCTCCTCTCTTAATTTGCTAGCAGTCAGTGAGCTTTGGCACTTGACTGAGAAGGACTGAGCAGTGAGCCCAGAAGGGGCGGAGGCTTTGGAAGGTCCCGGGTTGTGACCTCCTCACTTGCTCATTGACTACGCAGAGACCACTCTCCTGCCCATCCTACCCCAGAGAGGCCTCCCCAAGTTTGGCCCATTCTAGAGGATGCTCAGGCGAAGCTGGCACTTAGAAACCCCGTTTTTGTGAATGTCTCAGTTACGGATTTCTGGTCTTAATTACGGGGCTGGAGAAGAGATGCGTGTTTTCTAAGATTAGCTTTTACACCAGCTACTGTTGCTGGCTACTCCGGGGCTCTCCCAGAAGCAGCCTGGCAGCTGGAGCGAGATGGCTTCCTACGATGGGCAGAGTCATCCTAGTGTTTGGGGAAGCCTTTTTGCAGAAATCCTTTTTCCTTTGTGGTTTAGTGTGCACTGGCTAATGCTTTTGACTTGGAAAGGGAACACAAACTAGAGTAAAGGGTAGCAATGGGCCAGGTCTAATTTTTAAAATGTTTGGAAGCTAGTGGCTCTGTGGAACTGTGCGAGCAGAGGATCTGTTATGACCAGATGTTTCCTTTGTTCAGCACATATAATCGAACCCCTAGACTGTCCTTTGCCAGACAAAGGGGTGAACCACGCAGCAGAGCCTCAGCCCGTGCCCTAGGTAAGTAGTTAGTCTTTGCTTCATTGTTTTCACCTCATTTCAATTATGGCAATGTAGATTTTGGAGGACAGTTCTATCAGATGTCTGTTACCAGAATACCCTATGCAACAAAACACCTCAGAATTCAGTGGCTACAAACTATCTGTGTTTGCAAAATCCCTGAATCTGAGGATGGCAGTTTAGGCTGACCTCTTTGAGCAATGTTTCCAAGTCCAGCTGGGCTGGCTAACTGTTAGCAGTTTCAAGGTTCAGCTGAATTCCAGAGGTCTTAGCTGGGGGTGGGTCCTAACATTGGCTGAGTTCACCTTAGACTTGTCTGGATGTTTCTGGGTATTGTCTGGGTGTTGTCTGCTTCATGTGCTTCTTGCCCTCCAAACCTGGAGCCCAGTGACCACAAAAGAGAAGAAGAAAAAGTGGAGACACTGGGGTGCTACTTTTTAAGCCCTGGTTTGTGTCATATATGGCCATTGGTCAAAGCAAGAGACAAAGAAGGAATAGGGGATATACCACCACTAATATGGATCTTTATGTCAGAAATAACTTATAAGACAAATGTAAAATTACCCTCATCATTAGCCAAGAATATGTGTGATTTGACCACAGTGCTCTTGACTTTAAACACAACTTTCTAGCTCTTGTTAACGAGTTGGTTATACTCTGATGTTATTACTTGGGTTGTACCCAAACACCTGCCACACTGGGATGAGTCTGTCATTCAGCTGGCCTGCGGTGAGGGTCTCCACAAGAGCGCTGGAGTTCTAGGTACTGAACTTGGGTCATCGGACTTACATGACTATTCTTTAATATGTAGCCAAGTGGCATGGTAAAGGCTTAGAGCCAAGAGCAAATTAGCCTATTAAGATGCTTGTTGACAGTATGGTTGGTATTTTCTTTTCAATCAGTAGAAAAGACACACATAAATATATGTTTATTTATATGACATTATATATGTGTATATGTTCATATATACAACATTATATATGCATTTATATATATGACATTATATATATTTGTGTATGTTTAAGCATTCTCTTATTGGTGGACTAAATATTCATTATTATCTTAAGTAGGAAACAATTAACGTACAATTACTTTTAAAATGAAAATTTTTACAAAAGTACTTTGAAGAAGAAAAAGTATGTAGAAGACAGACTGGATCAGAGAATTTTGGGATAGCGAAATATAATTTGTTCTGAGTTGGGAGAGAGTGATACAGACAATAAGGTTGGGAACAGAGAATGAGGGACCTTGACTTCCAAGCAGACACACTGAAACCTTTTTTCCCCTTTTAATGTGAATAGTAGGGAAGCACTATAAGTAATTTGAAAGCAGGATGAAAGTTGAAAGTCCTAATTAGGCTGAACTATGTGAATCCTTAGAAAGAAGGGATCCTCTGACTGCTCCGAGTCACTGACACACTGTTACCAACAGGTGGGCAGAAACACTGTAACGACCAGGTATGGCTGGCTCAAGAACGTGGGTGTGAGTATGAACGAATGACCTTCTTCGATAATCTGGTGGGTCCACTGGCTTTGGTACTTTCTGTGTTTCCTTACAAGAAGAACCAAGGTGAGGAAGTGTGAATAAGGTGTACCCACGGCTATCGCCAGTATTGGAAAAGCCATCTTTAAGTCCTCCGAGAAGACAAGTAATCTTCACCTCCATCCCTGTGTGTACTCTTGCAGCCGGCAAGTGAACACAGTCCTCAGCATCCACTAATGCGTTTGTATTTCCTCCATGTTATCCTTTAAAGACCAGACTCAAGTCCAGCTAAACCTTTCTTGTCTTTGTTCTCAAGATTATTAATAGCAAAATTCATTGTAACAGAGCCATGGCTCCCAGCCTGTGATGTACACTGGAAAATTTCCAGGTAGTCCAGTCCTCCAGTCTCTACATCTAGGGTGTAGGTGCAAAGATTTTACCCACTCCTTTCCTCCAGGCAATTCCAATGAGTTATTCCTGAATGTAAGGTCCCTGAGGTAGAACATGCCTGGTGTTAGAAAAGTCATTGGCTGTGTGTGTGTGTGTGTGATATAACACAGTCCATGTTAATATCCTTAACACATAGGCAACAGAAAAATACAGTATCTAGAGCGTGATAAGTATTTATTAACATTGTTTGAAATATAATTGTGAGGTTATACCAAACACCACGGACTAAGTAGTTTATAAACTATAGAAATTTATTTCTCATTGTTCCAGAGGCTTTCTGGCTTGTCTGGTGAGGTGTTCTTTGCGTGGTGCTGGAGGCAGTGCTATGTCCTGTGGTGGAAGACAGCAGAATGAAAAGGCTCTAAGGTGATTCTCTGAAGCCCCCTTAATGGCTGTAGAAGAGCCCCAACCTCATGACTTGGTCAGTTCCCCAAAGGCCATTAACACCACTACAGTGGGAATCACATTGTAACACGGAACTTTTGGACGACATTCACACTGTAGCAGTTTAGTACATTAGTTTTTGATAACAGTCATGTTTAACAACAGGTTCACAAAGTTGCCTATTTATGGTGTGCTCTTGAAAACAGTGGGAGTTCACCCCAACACCTACACTTATTCAGGGCACCGAGGCAACAAGTCGCGGACACCCTGGCAAGCAGTGAGGACGTGGGCAAGGGAAGGGAGGAAAGCCAACAGAGGCTGCTCTGACAGATCTGTCTATGGAAACTGACAAACCATTGCCGCGTCTAGAGCTGAGACCCTCTAAGAAACCGCAGGAACATCTTACATTATGCAGACAGGAGGGGCCATTTCTGACCAGTCAATGCTCAGGCATATCAGGTGCTCTGTTGTCTGAGAACACCCTTGGACAGAAGGTGCAGGAAGTCGCTGGAAGTAGAACTGTCAGCAGGAGGTCTCTGAGGGGGTCTAGGGGACAACAGTGGGTCACCATTAGTGTCTGTTACACCAACATCCTTTTTCATGGGACACTGCAACTTCCTTTCTAAAACAAAGAAGGACAGTGCCTATGGTCGGCCCCTCATTGAGCTTCTAATAGAATTTGGAGAACTTGTTTGGTCTTGGAGGAGGGTAATGGAACTATTGGTATGGGAGAGCGCTTCGCTTGGCTCCTTAGGGAAGCAGAGTTGAGTGTCACTTGGGACTCCCATAGACCCTCTGTTATCTGATGTGCAGAATAAGAGAAAGACAGGACTGTAGATACTTACAGGGCTTTAGATGTCTAGCCCACTTGAGAGGCGTCTGCACTCTGCCCCCTGTACCCCAGGAAACATGTTCCACAAAGGGGTCATCATCTCCAAGTCTGATTGCTGTTCCAGTGTTGGATTTCCAGACCTTCAAGACACTCAGGTTACTCTGTGGTCTGGCTCAGAGTATCGGTTTCTGTGACCTCCTCCCCACGGTTCCTCTGGCATGCTCTCCCGACAGGTTCTTGACCCAGATATTCAGGGAGCACTTGAGTTTCTGTTACAGAAAGGGAGACATGGGGTAGGAGAAGCATGCATGTGTGTTTGTTTACCTACTGTTCGGGCTCACTGGGACCAATGCATAAGTCAGCATGTGTGGAGCCAAGAGTATGTCGCAGTTTCAGGGGGCCACAGTGGATATTATAGCCCTTCCCCTCCTCTCTCTTTCCCAGAATTGTTTTTGAGAGCTGGTTTATGAACCACAGAAGACAACCACTTATATTGAATTCTCTTCCCATTTTGCTTTTGAATACAGACACTATTTACCCATTTTATTTACGAAGTTTCAGTCCAGGTGGCCTTTTGATTGTTTCCAAATGTTTAATTCACCCATGGAGGCTGAAGATAATAGATGCCATCCGCAGGAAACTTCGTATATTCCAGGCACTGTGCTGATTGTACCTTGTGGATTTCTCACTGGAAATTCCACAAAGTAGTTTCAATTAATTCCCCCCACTTTTACACAATGCAGTGTAAAAATAGATGAAACTTAAAATTACATATCTTAAAATTAAAAAATTAATTTGAGATACAAATGTAGTATCAAAAGTCTCAACTGTTGGTGAACAATGTATACTCTTAACTATTGGTGAGCTTTCTCTATTTCTATCTTTTTTTTCTCTCTCGCCCTCCCTCTCTCTCCCCACTGTCTGTGCACACATTTTTCTTTGCACTAATATGACTGAATGTGTGTGTATACATGTGTGTGTGAGTGCATGTTTATATGTGTGTGTGCAACCTTGGGTATTTTGCAGTTTTTATTTTTATTCTTGAAATAGAGTCTCTCATGGGCCTGGAACTCCCCCAGTAGGCTGCACTGGCTGGCCAGTATCTTAGTTAGTATTTCTATTGATGTGAGCCAACGTCCCGACCAAAAGCAGCTTGAGGAGAAAAGGGTTTATTTCAGCCTGCAGTTCCACAGCACAGTTCCTCACTAAGGGAGGTCAGAGCAGGAACTGAAGGCAGGAACCTGGATGCCAGATCTGATACAGAGGCTGTGGCTGAGTGTTGCTGACTGGCTTCCTCCTCATGGTTTGTTCAGCTTGCCTTCCTTCTTCCTGCACCCAGGACCAACAGCCCCAATCAAGAAAATGTGTCATTGGCTTGCTCAAATGCCAATCTGGTGGGAGTGTTTTCTCCACTGAAGCTCCCTCTTTCCAGTTAACTGCAGCCCATGCCGACTTGACTTAAATAACTAGCCAGCACAGCTAGTGAATCAAGAGATCCACCTGCCCTCCCCCCCCCCTTTCCCAAAGTTGGGATTATCAACACTTGCTGCCATATTGGGCCTAAATAAAAACAACAACAGCCAAACACAAACAAAAAAACATGGGTTCTGAACTCATATCCTCCTGCTTGCAAGGCAAGCGCTTTACTCCCTGCACTGTCTCCCCAGCCCTCTGCAAGCTTCTAGTGCAGCAATCTATTTAATGGTACTAAGTGGCTGTCACTGTTCTAGACACACTGAAGAAGAGAAACCCCATTTCCTTCCCTCTTGGGCACTGAAATTTCACTAGAGGACATGAAAGCAGAGGAACATGGAGAATCAATGTTACATGAGATTCAGAGAAATAAAAAGCAAGGAGGCAGGGGTTGGATAGTTTGGTGGATGTTGATACTATAAATGGAGGGGGCTGTCATGGCCATTTGGGTAGATTTGAAGGCACAGAGATAGTAAGCTCTCTGTTATTTGGGAAGCTTGTTTGAGGCAGAGAAACAGCCAGTGTGTTATTCCTGAGTGTAAGGTCCCTGAGGCAGAAGCATGCCTGGTGTTAGAAAAGTCATTGGCTCTAATTCTGTACGATTTGTATGTTGCATCCCTCAATCTATGTTGGAAACTCATCCCCAGTTAAAGGTGAGCTCTTAGGAGAGGACCAGGCCAAGGGCTCTGTCCTCACAAATGGAATTAAACAGAGGGCTTAAGGGAACAACTTTGTCCTCTTTCTGGCTCTTCCCTTTTACTGTGCCAGAGGACTGTGTTTGCCTCCTCCAGAGGACACAGTATTTATGGTCCAGCCTTGGAAGCAGCGATCCAATATGATCAGACAATGAACGTGTTGGCATTTTCGTCTTGGTACTTCAAGAACGAGAGAAGTTGTTTCTGTATTCAAAACACCCTGTCTCAGAGCCTTGTTGTAGAAGCAACAACAGGCTAAGACTACCTGCAGTGGTAGAGGGCTTCTGGAGAGTCCTAACGAGTTGATTTTTCCTTGGGATGAATGGGAGGGGAACTGCGGGATTATGAGCTGAGGTTTGATGTACCTGGACTCACAGCTATGAATACAGCTAGCTGTATCCAGGAAAGGGTAGTTATCTATGCTTAGAGGGAGACACCCCTGCTGCAGGTACAGGTTAGAGGTGAGGGGCGTTCCAGGATCTGGAAGGTGGTGGATACATCCAGGGATTGGATTTGTTGCTACCAATTCTGTTAATCCTTTCTTCAAATTGGGCAAAGCCAGACTAAAGAGACTTGGAGATTGAGCTAAGACTCTTCACAGTGACACACTTAGGAGCAGCGCAGCGACTAAGAGAGCATTCAGCAGAGAAAACAGTCACTGGCATTGGCTGCTCATGAAGCATACAGCAGAACGTTGGGACAGGGCCTTGGGAGAGGAGACTTCTGTCTCAGATGAGCCTGAGAGAGGTGGAGAGAGGGCAGGGAGCACGGTAGAAGATGTAGATTGGGAAGGAGCATAAAAGTAGGGCAGAGTTGATCTTTCCTGGAGACTGGCTTTTGCTGACCCCATGCATGGTGTAGAGTTGATCTTTCCTGGAGACTGGCTTTTGCTGACTCCATGCATGGTGTATATACACCTGTCACATTTGGAGGTACAGGCCAGGGATGGGCAGCCATGGGGTTCATGTCTGGGAAACAGCGGCAGGGTGGAGTTCCCAGCAGTCCCTGTGGGCCATGAGTGTCAAGTATAGACTCAGATTTCTGTCCTGGTTTTCAGGGAATTTTTTTTTTCTGGGTAAGGGTTGTCCTTCAGCACAAGCTATGTGAATCTACACAGCTATAGTAGGAACTATTGCGATTCTATATCAACCCAGCCTGAACACACACAGCATTCTTCTGCTGCTTCTGGGTCTCATTAACTGTTCAAAAGGCTTTAATTAGTGACTAACATGGCATTAGGGGGTTATCTGTCAGTTTTGTTTTGCCTATGTGCTCTTTTTCCCGTTACAACGGGGAGAGGAACAATCAGGGAAGTGTTAGGTTCTAGCATGTCAAGTATAAGGTTAGGAAGGTCCAGGGATCATAGAGCTGTTGGCAGCTTTCATGAACTCCTTCCAAAGTTCCCTCTTGGACATGGAGCTGTAAGAGGGAAAGAGGAGAAGACAGAATAAACTAGAGAGCTCTTTTGTCAGAAGGTTGCAGGATTAGTCACCGTTAGTGCAAAGGCAGTCTGGCTTAGTGCATAGACTTCGCATGCCAAACATGAATAATAGGAATAGAAGTGTAGAGAAAAGAAAGGGCAGTTGCACTTGCTTGCAGCAGCAAGCAAGCTCTGGAAAAATGAAGACACTGGGTACATGACTGGTCCTGAGGACGAAGAAAATGTGCTAGGATGTTTGAGATGCAATGGACCTTAGGCATCTCATCCAGACCTCTTGTTGTAATGATGAGAAACAAGAGAGGCCCGGTGAGCTACCTGTGCAGCCTCCCCTAGCTTTCTAGAGCCAGAAGATGTTCTAAAGTTACAAAAGGATTGAAAACTCCTAAGCGTGATTAGACACAAGCACTGTGCAGGATATTGGTGAAAGGGGGAACCCGTGTTTTCAACGGGCTGGCAGTTTGGTAAAGGAGACGATTATTAACCAGATCAGCACAAAGATAATTACAGATGGCGACAAGAGCTGTGAGGGAGATCAACGGAGGAAGCGACAGACGAGAAATAGCCACGTGTGCTATGACTCTGTGTACAATGAGGGTGGTCTGAGGCTCCCAACTTCCCTTGATTTTTCCAGGCTGATAAAGGATCCCAGCACATGCAATAGCACAGTCACCGGCAGCCACCCTATGCTTCTATTTACCTCACCCCACCACCCATGTCTACTGCGTCAGCAAAGCCCTCAGCTCAGCCTGTCTAGTTATCCTAAGACAAGCCCCTCCTCTCCACCACATCTGTGATATCTTTTCTAACATCCATCAGCCCAAGGCCTGGGGCTCTTGAGACAACCACTGTGGACTGATGCTAATGTTGTGGCTTAGGTCTGGAACGTATCCTCAAGGCATGTGTCTAAATGCTTGGTCCCCAGTACAGCAGTGCTCAGGGGCTTTTGAGGAGTGATGAGACCATGTGGGCTCTGACCTCGCCAATGGGCGAGTCCACCGGTGGGTTCAGAGTTTGAGGAGCTGTTGTAAGGTGATGGAAATTTACAAGATGGAAGCTAGGTTGAAGGGTCCATGGGGACCGTACTGTGCCTCGTTTCCTTTTTCTCACGCTTTCTGCATCTCTCCCACTATGAAGTGAGCAACTTCTCCCCATCACTAGCTCCCCACCATGATGTTCTACCTCACCATGGGCCAGGAGCTTAAGGTCAGGTCACTATGGACCCAAACCTCAGAAACCAGAGCAAAGCTTTCTTCTTCCAGGTTGTTCTCTTCTGGTGCTTTGTAACAGAAAGCTGACTAATGGGGCTCTCTGTGGATCCCACCTCTTGTTTTCCACACGGCTCCAGACTGGTCTTTAGAAACACAAATCAGATTGAATTTCTCACTCAGATCACTGCTCACACCTGGAGCTGCTCCTGCTTCCCGTCCTCACTCCACTCCCTTTCTGGTCCAGTCACACCTACACTCCTGCTGTTCCTTGTGCACACCAAGCCTGTCTAACGTAGCAATTGGAGGAACAACCCCCTAATTGCACGTCCTTCTTAGTGCTCGATTCTTCCACACAAAACTGACCATGAAGGAGGGTGACCCCATTGTCCTGGGCCAGAATCAGTGCTCTCTCTTCTGAAGCTTATCCTGGTTTAGACAATGGATTGTTTTTGGTATCATTAAGGAGTTGGGGGGGGGGCGCTCTTCTGAATATGCCTTCTTTGTCGCCTTCCTTCCTCACACATATGTAAGAGGACCTACTAGGGGCCAAACATGTACTAAGTGGAGACACGAAGTAAAGAAAGCTTGGTTATGTCCTTGAGGAACATTTGAATATCCGATGATATTCATCATAATATGATCTGGACATTTCAGACAAGTTGCTTGCTGTTCTGTAGACAAAATGGCCAGTTCTTGGCTTAAACATTTTACAGCGTACCCAGATGTTTGGCACCATCGAGACATAGCCTAACTTCCCCCTCCTCACCAGTTGCTCTCAGCCCTCCTTCTCCTTCCTCCTTTGTTTGTTCCTGTTACTCAAGGCTTGGCAGGTTTCAGGCGTGCACCACGCCAGAACGTCTTCTGGTGGAACATGATTAAGACCGAAGCCTTGGGTCCCTCCTGCCTTCTGACAACTCACTGCACAATCTTCTTGCTGTTTCCAGACTCGAGTCAGCCAGGCAGGATCTCAATTAGCTTCCCAATGGCCCTTGTATTCCTGCCAGAAGTGTTTTTGATTACTTGGCCTCTGAGCTCCATGCATTCTGGCTCCTTGGCGATGCCCTGGGGAGAACTCAGGAGGCTTGCTGGGCCCTGAAGTGCTGCTTGTCTGCTGGATTCCCATGCTGCTAGGCAAAGAAGCCCATGTTCCATGTGGGAGAAAAAACATCTATGCGTGTGATTCTGAGAGAGTTCCAGAACACTTAGCTTTGTCTTTTCAGAGATATGCTTCTCAAGGGTCCATCTTTTGGCTTTGCTGGATGTGGAGTTGATGACCAGCTATACAGGGTGGCATAAGAGGACCAAAGCATCCTCTTGCCCTCCGTCAGCTTGTCCTCAGCCTATATTGAGTTATTGGTATCTCCCCTTTGCTTTTACTTTCTACAGATTATCTTCTTGATAAAGAATAACTTTTTGCTGGGCAGTGGTGGTGCACGCCTTTAATCCCAGAACTCAGGAGGCAGAGGTAGGCAGATCTCTGTGAATTCAAGGCTAGCCTAATCTATAGAGTGAGTTTCAGGATAATCTCCAAAGCTACACAGGGAAACCCTGTCTCAGAACAAAAACAAACAAAAACCAAAAAGAATAAGTTTCTTTTTTCTTTCCTTTTTCTTTTTTGATAGAAAAATGTATTAGACAATAATTAACCAGCTAATACATCATAGCCTTTCACTTCTAGGAACAGAAGTCTCAGAAGACTGATAAAGATTAATGAGAACATAGGAGAGTCAGGATTGTTGGATTACATAGGACATTGGAAGGCCTCTGGGCAGAGGCTGGGGGATTTCAGGTATTAGGGAGGGCCCTGGAGGAGGTTTTGGGGGACAGATAAATAATGAGGGTATCTTAAGAACATCACCTTGGGTGCACTAGGGGAAGCTATTGACCTCCCTTAGAGCATGACCAGACTGAAGGAGGGGTGGCAGCACCGTTCTTCCATCTGAGAGCCCTCCACCCTCTGATCGCAGGGCGTTTCCCAGGCAGAAGAGGCACAGGTGATGGGGAAGACTGGCCGCATATGTAGCTCCAGGAGACTGGCCTGGGACATAGTCCTTCAGCAGACGGAGACTCTCCCACGTTTCCTCAAGGCTTCCAGGACTATTTGTAGAAAGATGGAGCTTAAAGCCCTACCCTCCTAAGAGACCGTAGTGTAGGGAGACTGATGACTTCCACGGTGAGTGGAGAGGTGACTTGATCTCAGGCTACAGGAGGTACTTTATTACGAGGCACTATTGGACCCAGATGTTGCCTGTCCCATAGAGGCTGTCTCCACGGGCCTTTCCACCAACATCTTTTCTCTGCTTGTGAAGAGAGAAGCCCTGTGATGAAAGACTCTGGCATCCACAGGGAGTCACCCAGAGCAGAGACAGGCTACTAGGAGCCATCTGCCGATGAGAAAGGTGGCAGTGGTGATCCGCCAGGCATGGAGAGGTGACAGGTGATGCAGAGGAAGGAAAGGGCTAGAGATTTGGAGTTTCTTTATTGGAGGAGAGAAACAGCCAGGGGATAATAAACCATGGAAATGAAAAGCATGCTTCCTAAAACAAGACTGTGAGTCAGCATAGACAGGGCTCTTGAGACAACTCTTGGTGAAGATGAAGCTTCGTAAGATCACACACATTTCGTTCATGGGCATGGATTGTTCAGTGGTTTTGTATGTGTATATGTGTACATGTGTGCAGCTATGCAACCTGTATGTAAGAATCTGTATGTCTACTATCTATCATCTATACATATATTCAATAGGTATATACTTAGACACTGTGGTGGTTTAAATGAGAATGGCTCCCATAGGCTCTCGTGTTTGAATCGTTAGTCTCCAGTTGGTGAAACTCTTTGGGAAAGGTTAGGAGGTGTGAGCTTGCTTGAAGAGGTGTGTTACTAGGGCTAGGTCTTGAGATTTCAAAAGACTCACTATTTCTGCCTCCTGCAAATGGGTCAGGACATGAGCTCTCAGCGGCTCCTGCCACCATGCCTTTGCTCTGCCATTATGGACTCAATCCCTCTGACACTATAACCTCAATCTAGTGTTTTCTTTTATAGATTGCCTTGGTCAGGGTGTTTTATTACAGCAATACAAAAGTAACTAAGACACCACATATTCATATGTACACACAGTTTGGAGTTCATTTGTTACCTATAACTGCAGAGCTATGCAGAGTAACATCTATTACATGGAGCTGGACGAGTCATAATTATCTACAATTATCCACTCTTTAATCCAGCACATTTGTCATGGGAGCAGGGCCTCTTTCTCTCTCTGACTATCCTTTGTCAATCATCACTTGGTCTTACAATACAGTTATATAGCAATTTATTTAAAAAATAAGCAACTGAAGATTGATTAGCTCCAGGAGGGAATAATGATAATAACAATAAAAACCTGTCCACATACCGATCTCTATAACTCATTTAAAGCCAGAGAAAAGTGAGGGTTGTAATTTGAATTGTCACTTGAATTTATTTGCATCTTCCCTGTGATCAGTGCTGACGCTTGGAGTTGACTCAGCGACCTTCTTTCTTTGTCAGCATGAGTGAGCTGACTTATATAAATAAGCCTGGGGTACCCTTAGCATGACAGTCAGACCCAGGTAGGGGACACATACCCACTTGCTGCCTGTGCACACACAGACAGGAGAGCACGTGTACACATATGTGTGCCTCATACCATGTATGTGTACCTGTGTTTTAGGGCATGGAAAGCTATGGTGAAAAGGAGGAGGACTTAGTCCTACCGACTGAATACTCTTTTCAGCTTGAGATATTAAAGTCCATGAACTTGGGGTTGGTATTTGACACTGGCGTCTTGTAAATGGTCCACCTCTAAGACCTCATTTTGTATTTATTCTGTCCTTTTACACTTTGGGAGGCCTGGCAAGGAAAAAGTCTTGGAAGTAACTTCTAAAATGAAATTTGTTTTTAGCAGTTTCTTTAGGCCTCTTGGGGACAGTGAGCAGTTCAGAGCTTATAGAACTGAACTCTGAGGTCCTGAAATATCGTTGGCTGAAGAGTCAATAGAGAAACACTTTCTGTCTCAATAATGAGTTTGAAAGGCTTGGTGGGATACGTTAGAACCTTTCCTGATAAATTCCATGGCATCGATTGGATCCTTCTTTGACTATTCAGGGTTGTACAGAAAGAAAGGCTGATGCATTTGGCCAGCATGATGAAGCCATGGGAATCTCAGGAGAGGGATGGTTCATGCCATCTTATTCTTCCTTCTTAAATTCCGGATACTTGGTGCTTTCTTGCCATGATGTTGCTGATGCTGATGGTTCTGAAGTCTCTGCTGGTAACCCTACCACTGCTCACTTTCTACCTGTCTGTGCCTGGCATGACCTAAGTTCTTTTATGTGCACAGAAAGCTCTGTGTCAGGCCCACTTTATAGTTAAGTAAAGGAATTTTCTCAAAGTCACACTGTTGGTAGGTTATGACTGGGGATTCAATACTAGTCTGTCTGTCACCCATACATGTTTTCTTCTTGTGGACTTTGTTTCATTTCTCAAAAGGGTAACATGATGAAGTTTTAACAAGTTGAGTTATTATGTTTTACAGCGTGTGTGTGTGTGTGTGTGTGTGTGTGTGTTTAGCCCTGTTATTACAAGTCCAAGTATTTTACCAGGTCTTCTTTTTGTCATTGCCCCACTATACAGTAAAAATACAAAGAACTGATGCTCTTCATCCTCTCTGTTGAACAGAAAAAAATACCCTCCTACGTCTTAATTTCTACCCCCCACCCCGAATATTTTATTGAAAAATTTTGAGTCAGCTCTACTTCAGAGTGAATTTCGGGGACTTAAGGACTACAAAGCTGATCTTTAGACTCTCTGTCAATTTCCTTGGAAACAGCAGGAGAATTCTTTTTGAAGGAATTTCCTTCTTGGTGGTTCATCTCTAGAGGAAACCTAAACTCTGGGGATTCTTGCCAAGAAACAATGCAGAGAAGGCACCGCACGGAGACCACTGTCCTTAGAAAAGACAGCCTCCTTGTGTCTCCTGGCCTCAAGGTATAAATAGAGAGAGACACATAGGAGACAGGGGTCTTGCTGACAGCTCTTCCAAACTTCTAGAAAAGATGACTTGCTGCCTGTCGGAAAATCATTCTCAAGGGCAGCAGCCCTCCTGTTGATGAAGATCCCTTTATAGACGAGGCAGCCCCTTGGAGTTCCTCTCACCTGTGTGTCTGTCCCTTCTCCCTTGTTCCCTTTCTGAGGATGTACCAGGTGCCACAGACGAGGAGCAAAGCCTGGATTGTCTCTTCCTGGACCCGTGTCTACTTGAGGACACTGACATGTGCTTAGATAGCAACAAGGCAACATGTCTTCAGAAAGCATGGATGAGGCCTCGGGGAAGAAGGGGACAGGTCACAAACTGTCTCAGAGAGGTCAGGGGGGCTTGCCAAGGAAGACAACATGAGAGCTAGCTCCTGATGAGTGAGAAGGAACACAGTAGGCACAAATAACAGACCTGAGAAGCTACAGTGCTGCTGTGTCTGGGAAAGGGTTAACACGTGGCTGTAACACATTCATTGCACCATCAATTCCATGAAATTAGTAACGTGTGTTCTTGGAGGAAGAGAGAGGTAAGGAAATCGGAGAAGTCTGTCCCCTGTCTCATTTGGCAGCATGGACCTGATCTTTTGTTAAAAGCATTGCATTTCCCTTCCCCACTCTGATCTTCTGGACTGAAGCCCCAACTAAAGATTTAAAGATTTCCTCTCTCTCTCTCTCTCTCTCTCTCTCTCTCTCTCTCTCTCTCTCTCTCTTCCTCCCCCTCTCTCTCTCCCTCCCTCCCTCTTTCCTTCCTCCCTTCCTCCGTTTCTTTCTTTTACATTATTCTTCTGGGAGATATTTAAAAGACAAAGCTTCCATTCTGCATGCTTTCCTTGAGTTCAAAGCCTCAGCATTCTGGCTTCTAACTTCCTCCGAAAATGTAGCTAGACTGGATGCTCTCTGGTACACAGGGTGGAAACAGCCATTGCCTCCTGAGAACATGGGAGGCTTCTTCAGGGACTCTGCCCTGCAGGTGCGTCAGCATCTCATCCCGTGGAATGTCCCTGGACCAGGCAGCACCCTTTGATTGAAGAGCTTCCTATGAACTTGTTCTTGAGTTGTGATCTTTCCACAGACCACTTGTTCCTGCATCCATTTCTGCCTGTTTAATAGTGTGTGTTCTTTGTTCTTGTGATGCCCCCATGGCATCCAGCTGTGAATGGGGAGGGTATTGATGTGTGTGCTGGAGAGAGGCAATGGTGTTGCTCTGATTGAAAAGACAGGCAAAGGAAGAGACAATGCAGTCTTCCATTGTGAGAACTTTGGTACCATTGACCACCAACTGAGGGTAATTGAGAAGCCTGGGCCATTTAAACGTCATTTGACTTATTTAGTGAGGGTCTATGCCAAATTAGGGGGGTTTGAAGAGCGTTACTTCTGCTCCATTCTTGTGAGATAGAAAAAGCAGGAAACTCAACAATGGTGTGAGAACTGGCAAAAGTGAAGACCGTGTATCAATTTGACCCTCTGTGCCAAACACAGATTCCATTTGGGGCATATCATTGGACCTAGCCTTTGTCACCCTGGCATTCCTTACCCAGCTTTGATTAGCTACAAGCAGTCATCAGCATGGCTGCCATTCTTCCCAATATACATGCTTGCTCAGGTCCTGCAGGCGACTTCTTGAGTGGATACCTTGGCTAAACTCCTATGGCATAACTCCCTTCAGTTTTGTTAGCCTGCTGGCTAGCTGTCCTCTAAAATCTTTATTGCTTAGGAGGTTTCCAGTATCAAATGGCAGAAACAGAACTGTAAACCTGGCCAGTTTCCAGTCTGTGGGCTTCCATCTTGCTGGTCCACATCTGTGTTTGTGACGGCTTTTCTCAGAACTGAGATTGGCCAACCAGGCTGATTCCAACCAAACACTCATGGCCTGAATTTCTAGTGTGAGATTCTCAGGCCTGGCTACACATTAGAACAGGAATGGGGATTTTGCTCTTACCCTACACCAGCAAAACCTGAATCTTGCAGGGTGGGGCTTCAGGATGAACATCTAAAATACCCCCATCTGATGACAAACTGTAGGGCAGATAAGGATCCCGTATCCAGGGTGGGAGAGGAAAGGAAGGCTTTCCTAAGAATTAAGCTGCTGACCAGACAACAGAGTTTGCTAATGTAAACCTATTGTCATTCTTCTCTCTGGCAGGTTAGAGCCTAAAACATCCCCTGCCCCCGCCAAACCCATACCTCAATTAACAAGCAATTCAACTTTTCCCTGACTCATTCAGAAAAGAATATTGAGTTCAGAAACCAGGCGGGGGGGGGGGGAGTATAAAAGATGTTCTCCTTTTTATAAATGACTTGAGGACCCTTGCAAGGGCTAGGGATCCCTTCCTCCCCTGTCCTGTTCTACCCCCCACTGAAATTCTAGAGCAAATTTGTTTTGCATTAGGGATAATTAAAGTCAGACCTCAAATCTATGTGTTACAATAAGGCAGCTGTTTATAATAGAAGGGCTCGGGCTTTCTCACAATTTGTGTTTCCAAAGCCCTGCAAAGGTGTTTAAAGGGCAACAACTTAAAGCCATCAGTCTCCCTTCCCCACCTCCAAGGGAGTCCTATTTCCTCCCTTTTCGGAGTCTTTCCAGCGGAGCCAGAGCATTGGGGAAGAGGCTACCATGGGGACACACTGACCCTGCTCCTCCAGTTCGGGGAAAATCTCTCCTTTCTCTGCATTCTCTGATAGACTGCAGTGGGAGTATTTACTCCCATGGAAATTGGCAGATATTGCAAATCAGGGATTTGTTTCTCTCACTGGAAAACAGGTGGTTAAATGTTTCCCGGCATGCCTCCTGCACAGGTGGTCTCTAGGGAGTTCTCTAGTGAAAGATAGGAGCATTTTCAGAGGAGATTGTATTTAAATTCTCCAGAGAAGGTTCTGAAGCTCTGGGGTTAGCATCACTCTTCCATAAAGTGTCTAAAATCCACTTGGAGCTTCACGTTCCTATAAGTAAGCATCCAGATTCCTAGCTGTTCCTACCTCAAATAGATTTATTCCATATCTTCCCTAGTGACATAAACTTCATCTTTTCATTGATTTACATGAAAAAAAAATCTTGACATTGTCCTTGGCCCTTCTCTTTCTCACCCCTAGACTGCAGTAGCAGATACAGTTGCTCTTACCTTCAAGGCACAGCCCGTGCTTATGAGTCCCACCTGGTTCACACTATCGTCATTCCTCAACTGGATTGTTGCCCTAATGTCCTGTCTCGTCTCCCTGCTTTTAATTTTGTTCACATAAACCTCTGTCACAGAGAACAGTGGGAATAACATGTGTGTGTCTTCTTGTCTTGCCAAACCTCAGAAGCCTTCTGAGGTTTCCCATCCTCGCCCAGAGTGAGGGCAAGACTCTCAAACCCCTGGTGATGCTGTTCTGACTTTTTTCACTGCTGCGCTAATGTTTACGATGTCCCTTGAATACCTAACAGGTCAAGGTAAGTTTCTTTGGACATGGTGCTGCTCCTATTTAGAACCCCTTGGCCCTAGTTCCCTACCACACATCTTACCGAGCTCTGCTCTATCATCACAAGATTCAAGGGGCCGTTCCTAGTCCTATACACAATGCAACGCTCTACTCAACTCTTTTCATCTGTCTCCATCTCTTTATGTCTCCCTGTAGCCATTATTACCACAAGGCATGTATTTACTTCTCATTTAACTTTAACCAGTGCTGGAAGCCAAGCTACATGCAAGTGGGGTACATCTTCAAGACCAGAATGTTTGTTATAGCAAACAACAATTGTGGAATGAGCAGATAAATATTTGTGATATATGTGCGTGTGAGTGTGTGCATAAACTTGTGAGATTACTAGGTGATTTAGGAGCTCAACAATAATTTCACTCAGCTCTTCATTTTGCAGATGGGGACTTAGAGATGAAAGGAAAGATGACCAGCTCTGGGGTGGGGGACAATGGGAGATAGGAACACATTTTTCTTTTACAAGCAAATAGTTTTGAAAGTAGAACACCAGATATTATCAGTCAGGGTGAGTGGGATATTGGTCCTTCCCATGTGTTATGAGTTTTGTCTTCAATCCCTGAGTAGACCAGGATAAATGCTTTCAAAGAGACTTTCATCTTCTTTGGGTAGGATAATATTTTTTATAGCAAGTGGGCAACAATGAGAGCCGCTCCTGTACCACTATTTCCAGCGTACCCTCCTACCCTGGGCAAGTCAGGGAAGGAAGGGTTCACTTCAGCCTAAGCTTTAGGTGGCCCTCTTCAGGAGCCAGCCCTGATATCTGACTTTAACTGTGAGCCTAGAGTGCTGGAAACATGGCTGGGGTCCCTGTGACTTTATTGGTGCCTAAGTCTCTTCTCTGCAAGGACATTACTTCAATTGCTTCAGGTTGTTACCAAGATCTCTTCCTGGGGGAAATAACATCCTAGGGACAACAGATCTCAGATGTTTTCTCTGTGAAGAAATGTGAGGGTATGTTGATTTCTTTGGGGGAATCCACAGTACTGTGAGCTGGACTAGTTTTGTCTGAATTTTCCAAGTGGATAATGTTTGAAGTGAATTCACTGCTTAATAAAATTTACTAGGAAGGAGGGGGATGGCTAGTGGGGGAACATTTGGGGTGATTTTCAAATGAGTTGGGATTTGAAAACTAGTCATGATGAGGACTCTGATGCTGTGGATGCTAACAAAATAGTGGGAGCTCTTTTCAGCAGGGGGTTCTTTGGGTGTGCTGTGTCTCCAAGTTATCTAGAAGCACATTTGGCTGCAGCTGGACAACTGCCTTTTTCATGCCCACATAGGGGTGGCAATGAAAAATTTCTCTCAAAGATGCATACAGATCTTTTTACATTGCAGACTCAATTTGTTGAAATGTACTTTATAGTCTTATTTTTTTCACTGACCCACCATTGGGTTTACATTGAAATAAGTAAGCTCCCAAGACTAGTCTATGCTGTTCAGGGTCAAGCCCTGGGCTCTGTGGGGTGAGCTGGGGGAAACTCTGCTGGACTCATTCTGTGTTCCCAGCTATGGTGAGATGGATTTTCCTAAGTCTATGAATTAGGAGCAGCCCATGCTCGGTTGTTCTCTGCCTTTTGATCAGCTGTGGATTTTTGTCATGGTCTCTGCTGAAAAGCGAAGCTTCTTTAAAGAGCAGTGAGATCTGCACTTATGCTTGGTTATAAGGATAAATCTCGAGAAGAAAATGTCAGCTTAGGAAAGCAGCAGGAGTAGGTTCTCATCGAGGGCCCACGACTCTTCAGCCATGGGGAGCAGGCTAAATTTACAGTGCAGGTGTGAACTCCCCATTGAATGAACCTTAAGTTCAATTAGACAGTTGTTTATTATTCCCTAGACAAATAAATGCCATGATTGCACCACTGGGGACATCTGTAGTGTCCCTGACCATTGCTGTGGTCCATGGGCTTTACAGTTGGGTACACTACCGATTTCATTTTGTCCCCTAGCAGTTTGCACTGAACCTTTGATGCTAAGAGCTAGTTCTCAGGGAGGAGGTGTCCAGGTCAGTTCCATCTCTAGACCTCCAAGTCATGAGTCTGAAGTGTGTGACCGCTTCAGCCGTAGGGACTTGCCTTCGTGTGCTGAGAGGCAACCAAGGGCAGCGGCAATAGTCCACATTGCTTGGGGAGCATTTTTGACTCCCCTTGATGACAATTCAAAGAGAGACTTATCATTCTTATCACGGGGGTTTTTATTTAATCATCTATGACTCTTGGGGAGAGTGTTATCACTCCATGTGGCATAATTCCATTTATAAATGTATGCATATCTACATTCATGTGTATTATTCATACACTTCCTAGTTCAATCTCCCCGTTTTCTCATTTCCCCCTTTACAGCACATATGTCCTACTATCGCTTCTCTAGGGAGTCCCTTTGTCCTTTCCTGGCTTTAGGGGCCACTCCTGGTTATATACTCACATCTAAATGTTTAGAGGGAAGACCCACAAAAGAGAGACTATTTGGGATTTTTGTTTCTACCTCTGGGTTACCTCACTCAGTACTTTATTTTCTATTTTCTTCAATTTACTTGCAAATAGTGTCTTGCTAGCTAGCTAACTAACTAGATTGTCTTCAAACCCATGAACTTTCTGTCCTTGCCCCCCTGAGTGGTTGGATTACAAGTGTATACTACATGCCCAGAAGCTTTACCTATATTTCAAATATGAAATTACATTCTTTTAAGTTTGTCTTCTCTTGCTAATGGACTTTGCTAGCTATCTCTCAATGTTAATTCAAGTCCAGTCTATTCATGCTTTTGTCTATGGAAATTGCCATGTATTGTGAATATTAATTGTACATTTATTTTCATGCTGTGTAGTATTCTAGTTTATCTGTTCTCTTGATAGATGTTTGGGTTGTTTCTAGATGTGGGCAACTGTGAAGAAAGCTGTTATGAACATTCTTGTACTTGCCTTTTGGATGATATATGCACTCTTTTCTCTCAAGTAAATACCTGGGATTGGAATTACTGGGCAGGTCACAAATACTCCCAGGTGGCTGGATCATTTCCCAGAGATGGCATCCTCTGCTTCTATTGTACTAAGGCGTGAGTAGCTGCGTTGTCAGCCTTTTTAAGTTTAGCCATCCTTGTGAGAGAGTAATCTGCATTTCCTAGTGAGTAATCCTGTTAGACATTTCCCCGTGTCTATTAATCAGTAATATATCCTGAGTTGTGAAGTATCCATGTTTGCATCATTTTGCCCATCTAAAAGTTCACCTTCTTAGTTTTTCTCTTTGTTCTTGGAAGGAGTGCCCTGCATGTTCTAGATCCAAGACACGTGCCAGATACACTTGTTGAGACTCTGTCATGAGCTTGGATTTGCTTACAGACTTTGGTTGCAGTGTCTCAAAGTTACCTAATCCAGTGTATTCATGTTTTTTATAGGTAGTGAATTTTGCCTCTTGTCAAAGAAACCCTTGTCTAAGTAAACTTCACATTGATTTTTTGATATGATTTTTCTGGAATTCCTGTTTTATGTTGGTATGGTGGTTTGAAAGAAAATGGCCCCCAAAGGAAGTGGCATGATTAGGAGGTGTGGCCTTGTTGGAGTATGTGTGGCTTTGTTGGAGGAAGTGTGACATTGTGGGGGTGGGCTTTGAGGTCTCATATATGCTCAAGCTACTCCCAATGTCGCAGACTACTTCCTGTTGCCTGAGAGTCAATATATAAGAATCTTTAGCTCCTGCTCCAGCACTTGTAGACCACCATGCTCCCTGCCCTGATAATAATGAACTGAACCTCTGAAATTGTAAGTTATCACCTCAATTAAATGTTTTCTTTTATAAGAGTTGCATCTCATCACAGCAATAGAAACCCTAACCAACATAGTTGGTATTTAGTCTTTGATCCACCTTCTGATGAAATCCTGATTCTCATTTCTTTCTTAAAGGGTATCCATTTCTCACCCACTTGATGTTGTGTTCCTTTCCCCCTGGGAGATCTGAGTTTAATGCTTAGAATTTAGATGTTATGAAATCTCATGGTTATATTGTCTGATGCAATGTTGTTTGTGGTCACTGTGTAAGCACTAAGGAAGGCCCTTGTATTTTAGAAAACTGTTCTGCAATATTTAAACTTTTTGAGGAACTGTTTGTTGATAATTTCTTCCAGTCTCTTTTCTAGAATTTCTAAAAGTCAGCAGTTGGTCTTCCAGGATTGATTGTCCAACATTGTAATCTTTTTATTCTTCTTTTCTGTTTCTTTGCTTTTTTTATACACTTGCTGGGAAAGTCTTCAACATTAATCTCCTGTTTTCCTAGTGATTATCTCATTATTTACCACTTTTAGTTTCTAAGCAAACTTTGTTTTCTTAAATATATTCTATAGTCCATGACAGTCTTCACTCTGCAAATACTTTTATATAAGTTGAACCTTTATATTTGTAAAACCAGTTGTTTTTTAACTGCTTTCTCTTTTTATTGAAGAATAACTATCAGCATAGTGCTTTGGTGACTTCTCTGGCAAAAGTTCAAATAGATTCCTTGGTGGTACTTTTTCTTTTTCAGTGGATTTAGATTCTTGAAGAAGAGTAATTTTAAGCTCAGGAAATACTCAGATGATTAGTCACCAACATTCTCTGCAAATTGCTTCTATGAGCAAAGTTGTTTATAACACATGAACACCTATCTGTTGAATGTGTTGCTTATTACAATTTTCTTTCCTGTGGACATTGCTGTTGTATGTCTGCCATCTCCTATACCCCAACACCCCACTATGTGAAATAGGAGCTCCCCTGTGCTATTTCCTTCCTTTTGTTTGCTTCCAAATATATTTTTTAGTGTATAGCTACGTTGAATTTCAGATATATTAAAATTCATGTGGGAAAAAGTCAGAGCATCACTGGTGAACCTCACCATTCTTTAGAACCTCATCTACTCCTGGGTTCTGACTTGGTGAATGGCAGGAACATCCCAGTCTAAGAGGAAGACAGAGTCATTGGTAAATCCACATACTTCTTTACTCTTTCAGTGGGTTCTGTCACTTCCTTCCTCTGTCCCCTCCCCTTCAGCCCCACTGCAACAGTTTAGGTTGGTGTTGATACTCATCTGTACTTTACACTCTCTTCCCCAGCATCTCTGCTTCCTGTTTCAACTGGCCTTTTCCAGTCCAGTCCCAGACCCTGCTGAAATACCTTTCCTGATGTTAGAGCTTGAACTCTAAAATGGAAAGAACTCTATCCAGCACCATGTTTTCAACTCCAATAATAATTCTTTGCTCTTAGTAGACACCCAATGAGCAAAAAAAAAAAAAAAAATCAGTTGAACAGATGAGCAAGTAAGTCTGACCCCATCACTCTCTTACATAGAACTTTTCAATGCATCTCCCTCTTCAAACTCTCCATCTGGGCTGTCAGAACTAGCACATAGCATATTCTGGCTAAGATAACTTTCTGTTCCTTCTACGTGAGACATGAGCATGTCCGCCAATCATGTGTTCTATTCTACTTTTGGGTGTACAAGGAGATAATATTCCTGTCCCTTTGAAATTGTGCATGCCCATGTGTCTCTCTCTGGCCAGTGTGTGTGTAATGCTAAAGCATATTTAAGGGGGAGATGCAGCACTTTACTTTTTCCTTGCTCTCTTAAGATAATGAGTGATAGTCCGTGTAGTAAAATCTTTGTTAGCCTGGGTCTTTGAATGGGTATGATGTGGCCTTTGTGAGTGAAAAGAGGCTCCACTTGGCTTTTCTTTCCATCCCATGACGTGACGTCATAGGTCGGCACTGTTCCATCATAGCCTGAAATAGCCAAACTGTTGTCTAGGTCTGGAGCCCAAGTCACTTGCAGCAACTCTGGGTCAGGGTTGAGTGAGAGGGGGAATCAACCTGGACAGTCTACTGTGGGTTTGCAGGGAAGCAGAAACAGGGCGTTCTAAACTGTTTAGAATGGGTAAGTTTTAGTCATTTTGGCCGGCACTGGGCTATAACTTTGATGGCCTCTGCAAGCTGGGTACTTGGCTCAGGAGTGATATGAGTAAGGAGAACTGGTTTCTTGGTGGTTAAGAGTCAGACAGATAGTAGAAGGATGTGAATGAAGGGGAATTTCTTGGTTGCACATGAAACATGGTGCCCAATGGGAAATTTTTGGTATCCCTAGGAGTTAGGTAATGCTGGGGTGGGGGCTCGGGGTCAACAAGCACCTCCAAGATAGAAAGTGGAAGTGGAGACTGTGCTTTCCTTTCCGAGCTACCCAGACCCAAATAATCACACAAAACTAATTAATTACAACTCCACCTGGCCAATGGCTCAGGCATATTCCTAGTTAGTTCTTGCATCTTTCATTAACCCATGTCTGTTATTTTATATTTTACTACAAGGCTTTGTTACTTCACAACCTTCACAACTTGATTCTTGAGTCTGCCTGACTCTGACTTCTTTCTGCCTGAATTCAGTTTAGTTTTCCCTCCAAGCTATTTTCTACCCTGCCATAGGCTAAAGTAGTTTCTTTATTAACCAACCAATGGTAATAAAACATATTCATAGCATACAGAGGGGAATCCCACATCAAGAAAGGCTTCATAGAACACTATATATAAATTAAAAATGATGTTATTAACACACTTACAAATATAACCACATTTCCTCCAGGAATTCTTTCATGTGTACTGTGCACGCCCCTCTTTCCAGCAATCTGATCTGAGTGTTCTCTTTCGTGCTTTCTTCAGAGGCTTACCCAGGCCATCCAGCTGGTAGCTGATGCATTAGAGATTAGGTTGTTGCTGCACCTCACCCAGGATCTAGTACAGCAGCTCCACCTGCTGCTTGAGGCAGCCTGGAAGTTGCTAAGGCACTTGGAATGTGAAGGGCGGTAATTAGGACTCTGAGTTTAGCCCCAGGCTGCACAAGAGAAAGGAAGTTCGAGTCTGGACTGGCGTGCACCGGCTCTTCACTTCCTTTATTAGGCTTTAGTCTCAGCTGGAAGGGTTGACTCCCCTCCTCCCTTCTATTAAGCTAAGCTTCCAATTTGGACATTCACCAAAATCTAAGGCAAGACCCGAAAGCCGGGGTTTCTGTAGATGTAAGGTGTTTGTAGCTGTTTGAGGCTGCCTGAAGGGCAGTCCGCAGGGTTAGGAAGTAGCCAGGCTGTGCCCACGGAGGTATGAGGATGTGCAGGCACTCAGCCAAGCCCAGTAGGGATGGTCCCAAGGAGCAAGAGTAGAGGCTGGTCTCCTTCTTGCCTTCTCCCCAGGCTGATTCCCTGAGCTTCCTGGTAGTGATACACTGGGAGACTTAAAACGCTGGCATCTGTCAGGGTGTGTGGCAATGGGATTGTTGAAAACTTAATGCTTGCTTTAATGCATGCCCAGAGGATGCCTTTAAATGCCAAGTGAGGTGCCCTTGAGTCACATAGCAAAGCACAGTAAAGGATGGTGCATCTTGGGCGTGAGATCACCACTCTAGTAGATTTCAGTTGAATGGGGACTCCAAGCCTGTTGGCCTTGTCCTTGGGTCAACACGTTAACCACAAGAGCTGGCACCTGGGGCTGGAGGGACAGCTCAGTGGTGAAGAGTGTGAACTACTCTTGTGGAGGACTGGAGGGCGGGTCCTAGAACTCACGTGTACAGCTCGTGACTGCCTGTAACTTCAGCTCTGAGGGGGTCCAATGCCCTCTTCTGAACTCCACAGGCCCCTGCACACATGTGTGCACACATACATACAGATACCTGCTCAAATAAAAGTAAAGAAGTCTTTTGAAAAAGATTTTGTTAGCTTTTGACCTACAGTAATTCGTTAAGTTAGCAGCCTGTGTCTTCCTACCTCCTCTTTTTTTTTTTTTTAATAACCTACTGTTTTCCTTTGGGCCATAGGAAGTATTTGGGCCTTGAGGGCTCATATTCCGGGCTCTATTCATAGATAAAGATATCCCAGAACTTGTAACAAATGCACATCTGATAGGGCTGGGCTCAGCCTGCTCCTGTGCTCACATCAGCACTGATAAACCACTGCACAACTTTGCTGGCTTCACCCAGTTTGAGAACTTGTAGCTGATAGGACAAGCAAGAATGCTTCCTTATCCTTAGGTGATGGCCTGTGGTGATGTCTGGGCTTTGAAGGGGACTTCTTGTGTGCTGTCTGTCACCTCCACTTCCTAGCACTCTCTGTGCTCACAGAGTTTTAACCACATCTTTCCACGTTTTCCTTCATCACATGGGGGTGGTAGTTCCGTGCTTCTGGTAGCTTGTGTGATCATGTGACCTGTTTCATCAAATGAGCTATGAATGGAAGTATGTCCTTCTCAGAAGACTCCACAGAGCTAGTATGGGCCTTCCCAAGAGTCCCTTGCCGCACGAGTGGCTAGAAGGTTCCTAAGGGTGACAGATGGCCAGGTTCCAAAGCAAGAATGGCACGGACCAGAGTCCACAGATGACTTGCAGTGAACACCCTCTTGTTTAAGCATGGTCCATGACTACTTACAGGGAACTGATGATACAGATGGACCCTTCGGGGAAATGAATTTGTCCCTCTGGGAAAAAAAAAAGCCAGAACCATTCTTCAAAATGAAAAGGGGAGAAATAGCCACAGAGAGTAGATACCATCTGGGCTAATGTGGCAACTACCGAAGTAATGCCACCACAGTCCCTGGGGTAGGGGGTGGGATGCATGAGTATAGGGTATTCCAGGGCTAGAGATAGGGAGTTGGTGAGCACTTTCCCACTGAATGACATTCCAGTTCCTGAGAAGGGGAGCTAATTTTATATGTGGTTTTGGCTCTGGTACTGCTATTTGGTTCAACATTACTCCTAGTTCTGGCTAAGAAGGTATTTTGTGGATGTGATTGACACTTGCCATCAGTTTATTTTAAGGAAGACAACTCTTGAGACTGGTCCATGTGCCTCATCTAATCAGATGACAGCCTCAAGAGCAAGACCTGAGGTTCCTGGGGAAGACAGTCTGCCTCAAGACTTGCAATGTCAATAACTGTTGAGTTTCCAGCCTGCTGGTCTACCTGACAAAACTGACTTGCCAGCTACGACAAATGGTGTGGGCCAATTCCTTAAAATACAACTCTTTATATATCTCTCATAGCTATTTATGAATGAACCTTGAAAAAGACTCCATTTCTAGTGAGAAGTCTTGCTAGCAGGTTCTTTAAAATACCAGTAGACCTGGACTCAGTACAGGTCTAAATCTTCTTCTGATTAATGTCCCAGCAGCTCAGTAGTCAGGATGAGAGACTGGGAATTTCTAGAGCAGGAGTAAGAAAGGCACTAATAGAAGCTGAGAAGGAGTGACTGGTATTTGATAAGCACATCCGTTCATCTATTCATCCATTCATTTTATTGAAGGTTTTTTAAATTTAAATTTCTGTATTAAAGGCAAGTTGGGGCTGTGGAGATGGTTCGGTGGGAAAATCACTTGCTACTTGACCATGAGGACCTGAGTTCCAGTCCTCAGAATCCACATAAAACTAGGCACAGTGGCAACATATCTGTAACCCTAGAGCTCATACAGCAAGATGCAAGGTAGGGACAGGAGAAGCTTGGGAAGTCCCTGCACCAGCTAGTGGAGAGCAGCTAGAAAGAGAACCTGTCTCCAACAAGGTAGAAGGTGAGGATGGACACCTAAGGTTGTCCTTTGACTTCCACATCTTCACCATGACATGCACACTTTGGTACTCATATGTATGCATGAACATATACTGTATATACACACATACACACAAACACATTTTAAAAAGCTAATAGTTTTAATTCAGTGAAAAAGCCATAACCATACAAAGTGAAATGAGCTAGATTACTTGTAGAATGTAATATTCAAAGAGATTTCTACTTGGTGATTTTAAATATGAAGATGCACAAACAGGAAGTACCAAGCCTTTAGTCTGCTGATCTTTTTTCAAAAGAAAAAAATGCCTAGGAGTTTATACTAGCTGAACTGTTTTGCTTCTGTCTTATCTTAAAAAAAAACAACTCTTTCTGTAACTTAAATTTTCTCAGTGTCCATTTTTAGCAGTTCTCCTATTCCTTGAGTAGGTCAGTAAACTTTCAAAAATGAGTGTGTGTGTGTGTGTGTGTGTGTGTGTGTGTGTGTTTGGGAGGCAGTCACTTGGGAAGCAATTGGGAGAGCCAAGTTTTCTTTAGAGTGTCTGGGGAAGCAGGGGTCCAATCCCTGGGACTCAGGGGAATGGGAAGGGGACACTTACTAAATCACAAAGCTCTGTGTTCCAAAGGCAGAAGAACGACATAGGATCTCAAAGACCTATTTTTGCCACTTTTTCTCTTTCCTTAAGATCTTCAGATCTGTTAACTCAAAGCCAAATTGTTCTGGGGATTTTTTTACCCCCTCTGGTCTTTTGAGACATCTTTTCCCATTCTAAAGCTGTTCCATATGTGTAAGGAGGCGTTATCAACCCGAGTTCACACTCTTTCTTTTCTTCAGAGTATAACCCCGCAGCTCCCTTTGTAGCCCAAGCTACCCTAAAGTCTTGGCCGTTTTTTCTCTTAGCCCCTGAGTGCCATGCTGGGATTATAGGCGTGGATGGCCATGCCTGGCCCTTGTTTGGGCATGGTTTTCAGGGAAGGGACAGGCCACGGGACAGAAACTCTTTTTTTTTCCCCCATGGCTACTTCTCTTGGAAACTAAGTGAGACTTCTCAGAGAGCCTGGTGGCACAGACAGGTGAGTTGAAGGCAAAGCTGTGCCAGGAGCCAACTAGTTATCCCTGGCTCCTCTTGTGGGAAATTTTACTACACGGCATTTCCTTCACCTTCACCCCGATTCCCATCTTCCCTTTTACAAACTCCCTTTCCTCTTCCCTGTGCCCACAGCTTTGTTGCCACCAATTCCTTTCCCTCACCAGTGTCTGGACCATGCCATCTGGAGCTCCATTTTCTTCCTGTACCACACACCTTTCCTTGATTCCACTCCCAAAGCCAGCATGTGGGTCCCACCTTTGTGATCTTGGCAGCAATGAATATGTGCACTATCACTGATATCCTAGCCTGGGGGTCTCCAAGATTTACCCAGTTCCATTCTAAGGCCCTGTTCCTTACCTACTGATGGCTATCCGGAGTTGGAGCAGCTGCTGCTCACATTCCAGACACTCAGGGTATGCAGGAACTAGCTCATATGTTCAGGAATTTCCACGGCCAGTTACGAAACTGTTGGTCATTTGAAATAGGTGGACAGTGGGAGGTTTTGTTCCGTTGCAATTGAACAACCATCACAAATCAGAGCTTTTATTTCCTCAGAGCCAGACCATCAATTTGTCCCTGCATGAACTCTCCTTACTTGCTAGAGGCTTTCCAAATGAAGTGTGCACCAAATGTTACCCCCAGGCTGCAGGACAGGATCAAAGTTTGAATGGAGTGGGGTGGGGGAGGCTTCTTCCTTCCTCTATAGACAAGGACTCCCTATATTGTTTTTCCTTTTTGTCCTCATTAAATTTTATTTTTCTTTTGAGTGTCTTAATTTATGTTTATGACCTGCTACGCATTTCTTGTTTGAATAACCCCATGATTTTTTTTTTTTTTTGCATCTTGATTAGTGTCTCCTTTGGGAAAGGTGATGTGTTTTATAATAGAACTATTTGAGGGATGTCATACCACATTTAAAGCTCACACAAGCTGGGGAGAATTGTGGGATGCCAAGAATGACATGTTTTGGCTTGTTCAATGTTAGCTGATACTAAAGGAAGTAGCTAAAAGGTCACGGTGAGCCTGAGATACTTGTTTTCTGAGGAATCGAAGAGAGCCTCTAAGAGGCAGAGAGGCCCCGATTGCTTCTTTTTCTCGTAAGTTCTTTCATTTTCACCTCTAATTCTGTTGTAAGTGCTCACTAATTTGCCCAGCCTGGGTGTCAGCTCACTCTCCAGCCCACACAGGCCTTGAACTTGTCTTCCTTCCTTGTCTGGGATTATAGGGCAAACCACCAGGCTATTTTTTTAAATTTAATTTTAACTTTTTTTCCAAAATTTCATAAATGAGTTTTCCAAAATTTCATAAATATAAATTATATTTATATAATTTTCATCCCTTCTTCACCCTGTACAACTCCTCATCCCTTCCCCTCCCCACCCCCTTCCAAGCTAAATCCCATTCATCTTTCCGTTTCTCCCTTCATAATACTTGGCCACTACTCTCCGTCTCTCTAGGGCTCCTCCATTCACCACACAATCCCTTCTTACTTTCCTGTTTCTGTGGTTGCTCCTAGTTATATACTCACATCTAAAGATTCAGAGCTAGTACCCACAAGTAAGAGACACGTGAGGACTCTCTTTTCGGGTCTGGGTTAACTCAGTATAATGTATTAGTTCTACCCACTGACTTTATTTCCTTTACAGCTGAGTAGAATTTCACTGTATATGTGTATAGCATTTCCATCATCCATTCATCAGTTGCAGGATATGTAGCTTGTTTCTATCTCCTAGCTACTGGGGAATAGAGTACAACGAGATTGACTCACCCAAGGATGGATGTTGAGCTCTTTTGGCATACGCTAAGGAGTGGTGTGACTCAGTTGTAGAGCAGATTTACTTTTAGCTTTCTGTGGATTCTCCACACTGATTTCCTTAATGGCTGCAGGAATCAATGCCACCAATGGTGAATGAGACCTCCTCTTCCTGTACCCTCATCAGCGTCGTTGCCTGTTGCTCTCTTGATTCTAGCCATTCTTACTGGGATAAAATGAAATCTCAAAGTAGTTTTAATTTGCATTTCTCTTATTGCTAAGAATGTTTTACACATTTAAAAATATTTCTTAGCAATTTTTGGTTTATTCTTTTGAGAATTCTCTGTTTAAATCCATAGCTCATTTTTTCAATTGTTCATTTGTTTGACTTTTTTATTCTTTAGCTATTCTTTATATTAATCTTCTATCAGATGTAGAGATGGCAAAGATTGTCTCCTACCCTGCGGGCTTACTTATACTTGATTGATTGTTTCCTTTGCAATATGGAAGTTTGTTACTTTTATGAGGTCCAATTTTCTATTGTTGGACTCAATTCAGTGAATTTTAATATTAGCTGTTTGTTTTTCTAAAGAGAAGCTTGTTCCTAACTTGTAAACATGCTGTGGGTTACCCTTTCTAGATTTTTTAATTCTCAGACATTACCAATAGGCTTCTGTCCCATCACTCAGTGAAAATGTAAGTAGTAGATGCAGTTGAGTCCTAGCCAGAGGGGTAGGGAGCCATGGAGAGAGGAAATTCACTGGCCTTAAAGGTCTGCTCATCAAGAGAACAGAATCCTGGGAGAAAGAGAATGGTTTGAAGTTCTCTAAGAATCTCAACTCAACAAATTCTGCATTCTTTTCTTTTAAATGGCCACACAGGAGAGTGAAAGGGTTCCACGCTATGTGGACAAGCTCACTAATAAGATGATGCCTGTTTCCCTCTGTTCTGAGCAAGCACAACAGCAGCCCCAGCACTGTGCATGGGATGGATTAGTTTGAATTCTTAGCATGCTGGGGTTTAGGGACTGGGTATAATTTGAGAGAGAGAGAGAGAGAGAGAGAGAGAGAGAGAGAGAGAGAGAGAGAGAGAGAAGAGAGAGAAGAGAGAGAGAGAGAGAGAGAGAGAGAGAGAGAGAGGAGAGAGAAAGAAGAGAGAGGAAAGAGAGAAAGGGGAGAGAGAGGAAAGAAAGAGGAGAGAGAGGACAGAGAGAAAGGAGAGAGAGAGGAAAGAAAGAGGAGAGAGAGGACAGAGAGAAAGGAGAGAGAGAGGAAAGAAAGAGGAGAGAGAGGACAGAGAGAAAGGAGAGAGAGAGGAGAGAGAGAGAGGAGAGAGAGAGGAAAGAAAGAGGAGAGAGAGGACAGAGAGAAAGGAGAAAGGAGAGAGAGAGGAGAGAGAGAGAGAGAGAGAGAGAGAGAGAGAGAGAGAGAGAAGAGGGGGAGATGTTCTTTGAGCCTCTTCCACTTAACTTGTTTATAAGAATCCAAGAGAATTATTTTCCAGAGCATGGGCGGGGAGCGCTGGTATGTTTAGTAGTGATCCCATAAACAAATGAAGAAGCTATTTGCAATAGGAGCAGGCCGACCAAAATCAAAATCAGTTCTGTGAGTTGAAGGAACTGTCACTTTCAGGGCCAGCTGCGGCAGAAACGTTTCGCCTCTTCCTGGGCTGATTTCTCTCTCCCACGGAGAACATTACTTATCGTTCCTGGCAACACTTAAAATCTTCTCATTTCATACTCTACGTGGATGTCTAGAAATTGACACGTTAGGGCTGCACAGTTCTCTTGGGAGTTCAGAGCTCCTTGAAGAAACCCAGGAGCGAAAGAAAGATGAAGAGGAATGACAGCTTTCATTTCCATAGAGCAGGCACACCCCGGGAGAGCGCACGAAAACTGCACCTTGTAGAAAGGCTTGACGATTTTGAATCTTCAGTGTCTCATTAATAGGATCAGTTGGAGGGACTATATGGAGACTATTAAGCCTACATATGTTCTAAAAATTATTGTTTCCTCCCATTCTTTAGTGCAGGGACTGGCAAGTTTTGCTTGAAATTGAAAATGTGTTGTGACAGAAAGAAAAGCCCAGAATGTGTTGAAAATCCAATGGCTGTTCCTTAGAGAAACTCTGCTTGATTCTCAGCCAGAGGACCCAGCTCCTCTGTGCTCCTGTCAAGTGGTCCTGAGTATTGTGTAACAAATTGTCACAGGCAGGAGTAACTTTTTATACAGAGGTACAAAAGGGTGTGTCCAGCAGACACCTCTACTTGGTGCCTAATTCGCCTTGCTCAGGACGCTGGGAAGAGCTGGGTTGCAGCAGCAATGTTTAGTGTGAACATTTGGCATGTAGCTGACTGAACCATGTATAAGGACTGGGTAGAGGGTAGAGAGGAAAGCAGCAGAAGCTCATATATCAGAGAAACCTAAAGTAGTCCTTCCCTGAGTGCTGAAGACACAGGAAGGATGTGGGGACAGGAGGAGCTGTAGCCTGCCAGGATTCCTGTGGAAATCTCCATCCATTTCTGTGTCTTGAAGAACACATCATCAATCTATAAATTCTCCCCTTGATTTGTCTCTAGTGATTGATGAGGTTGCCAGATAGGTTTATTTGTTTGCTTGTATTTGTTCCCTACCCACCTTGGTCGACTTCTCATAGTAGGATAAGATCATCTGGTCCTGAGGTAGGAGCAAGGAAGGTAAAGCTGACCCACTGTGATGATCAATGCTCACTTTCCACTTGCCTGGGCTTGGAATCCCCTGGGAGATATACCTCTGAGCATATTTGCTAGGCTGTTTCCAGAAAGGTTTAGCTGCGAAGGGGACAATCCACCCTGCATGTGGGTGCCATCATCCTATTGACAGTGCTCCAGCATGAACAAAGAAGTAAAAGGGGGGAAATGAAGGCCACTAAGTACAAGCATTTATAGCCCTCTGCTCGCTCTCTGACTGTAGACACGATGTGGCCAGCTACTGGACGTGCACCATGCTCTACTTCCTTGTGTGTATATCCTAAAACTGAGTCAGGATGGACCTCCTTTCCTTTAGTTGCTTTTGCCAGGTGTTCTCCAGCAACAAGAAAAATAGCTAGTGCAGACACTTAATGAGGTCTTTGGAATAACTACTTCTCGGTGATAAATACAGAGCTCTTTTCTGTAAGATGCCAAGGCTTAGACTTAACTTTAAGATGTTGTAAATCTAACCATTTAATAATTTACAAGGCCCAACAGAACACAAAGTAATAAAAGGTAGAGGAAGAGATTACTTGACTATCATTTCATTAGAGGTCTTTGTTGTATTTTTTTTCCCTCTGAATAGGCATGCAACCTTTTCTTTAGCCAATCAAGAAATTCAGTAAACAGCCATTTAAAAACACAGTAGCTCATGTTAACCCTGGGGTTCAGCTGGGAGAAATGAAATGATTCACCCCAAGGTGAAAGGTTGCAGGCAAAAAATCCTACTGAAGCTTGGTCCAATACTTTATTCATTGAACCCTGTGGAATTACATTTTGGGCCCATCAACATGCAATATGAGTTGAAGAGCTGCTTGCATGAGGGTATGATGCTATAATGTTATAGAATATTGATTGAGTCCATAAATGTGGCATTTCAACCTGTAGAGCGAGAAGGGAGAGCAAGGAACTTTAACCAATGTCTTGTTTATTTTCAGCTGTCTGAGTTCACAGAAATGTAATGATTTCTAGCCTGTTGTTTTTGTCCCACACTTAGTCCTTGAATGTCCTATTATTGTGGGAATTTTTGTTAGATGTGCATCTGTACGTACTTATTTATGAGGTTTTTCTCCTACTCATATTGCACCTGTCTTCTGATATAAGAACGTCTCCAGGGTGTGAACCTAGAAGGACATTTTGAATGAGAGAGGCAACATCTTCAGAATTTATTAGGTCAAAGTTCCTATGGGTTAGACCACATGTGCTTAAAGGTATATTAACACAATCTATTTGCATTAAGTACATACTCATGGCTCATGGAATTATCATCGCTGGATCATATAAAGTCTGTCTGTCTACATATCCATCCATCCAGGGTAATGAATATTACTCAAAGAAAGTTTGAATCTTTATTAATTCCTTAACACTTCTGTGTGTCACCTTTTGTTTTCTGTCCTCTACAGAAATAACTCTTACCTTGAGCTGATCATATATTATTATCATTGTTGTTATTATTATTACTATTACTATCTTGTCTTTTCGAAGTTATTTTCACACAATTTTACATTCTATAATACTGTATAATATAGTATCTAATAGTTATCAATTACAGGCCAGAAATTCAGACACATTAGAAGTATTTTCTCTGATCAACACTCCTTTATTAGTGGTTTGGGGAATCATTTGAAGGCTTGACAGAGGCTGGATGATTTACTTCGAAAGTGTTGACTCATGTAGTTGGCAAGGTAGGACTGGCAAGTTCATTTCTCTCCATGTGGACTTCTTTGTCTCTGGGCTGCAGGGCTCTAGAACATCCCCATGGCATATTGCCTAGTTGTAGCAAGGATTTTAGCCATTTACCCTCTTAGCCTAGATTCCTCCTCAAGGTAGAGGATGATGTAAGAAACAGCTTTAAATTATTTTCTTGTTCTAAAAAGATAAAGGTATTGAATCTGCAGAAAAAGAATGCAAAAAATTATTTGGGTAGAATAACAGGTGGTAGATACTAGGTACAATGAAGAAAGGGGGCATGGGACTCCCAAAAGCCAACAAATCCCCATCAACTAATTAAGATTTTGGGTAACTAAGTAGAATACACTGACTTTCTAGTGTGGAAGACTGAATTGGGTTCACTCATACAGTGCTTTGTTTTGGACCTAAGCACTGGGCCATGAGAAAGCAACAATGCACCTAGATATGAAAGCTATAGAGGAATAAAAGGTAAGTGTGAATACAGGGAGGTATATGAGGGGGTGAGGAGGGCAGGGACTGCCACCTATTAGAACAGAGTCAAAGGGCCAGTCTTATTTAGCCTGTGTGGCAATAATCAGGAGGATGCAACCATAAAGAGTTTATGATCCCTGGATTTCTAATGGACTGTCCTTTGTAAGACGTGAAAATCTTGCATGTTAAATAGAGTATCTATAGTACCCATTTTTAAAAATGTTTCTGTGAATACATATTTTAGTATAATTAACATTTAAATTAGTATTTTTTTAATAAAGTGGATTATTTTCTATTATGTGGATGAGGCTTCACCAATCGGAAGGTCTTAAAAAAAGATTGAGGTTGCTGGGAAAGGGAAATCTGTCTCTCAACTGCCTTCGCATGGGAGCATCACCATCAAAGGTCCTTGAGTCTTTGGTCAGTTGACCTGCCCTGAAGATTTCAGATGCTCTAGCTTCCACACTCATGGTAGCCAAGCCCTAAAAGTAAATTTCCTTCTCTCTCTCAACATATACACATAAAACCTATTGGTTCTGTTTGGAAGAAGCCCAGTTACTATGAAAGGCAATGTCACATAAGGAAGACCCACTCTGTGTAACAAACAATATACTATTTAAGATTAGAGAAGCTATAAATTTACAAGAATTATTTACTTATGCTTAACGTGGAAGGGTCCGAGAGAGTTTCTTTTTGCTTCGGGGCAGGGCATGGGATGGGTTCTGTTATGAAGTATTTGTTTGAGATGATGTTCTAAGTACTCATCAAAAATGGAATCTGCCTTACTAAGACCTGTCTTTAGATCTCTATCACAGTCATGATTATGGCCCAGAAAAATAGTTTTTCTCCTTTCATAGGGTTCTGACACCTCAAACGTATTATTTTTCATAACTAGGTGTGGAGATCAACCCCTAGGTGTGGAGATCAACCCCTAGGTGTGGAGATCAACCCCTAGGTGTGGAGATCAACCCCTAGGTGTGGAGATCAACCCCTAGGTGTGGAGATCAACCCCTAGGTGTGGAGATCAACCCATAGGTGTGGAGATCAACCCCTAGGTGTGGAGATCAACCCCTAGGTGTGGAGATCAACCCCTAGGTGTGGAGATCAACCCATAGGTGTGGAGATCAACCCATAGGTGTGGAGATCAACCCATAGGTGTGGAGATCAACCCATAGGTGTGGAGATCAACCCATAGGTGTGGAGATCAACCCCTAGGTGTGGAGATCAACCCCTAGGTGTGGAGAACAACCCATAGGTGTGGAGATCAACCCATAGCTGTGGAGATCAATTCATAGCTGTGGAGATCAATTCATAGGTGTGGAGATCAACCCATAGCTGTGGAGATCAACCCCTAGGTGTGGAGATCAACCCCTAGGTGTGGAGATCAACCCATAGGTGTGGAGATCAACCCATAGGTGTGGAGATCAACTCATAGGTGTGGAGATCAACCCATAGGTGTGGAGATCAACCCCTAGGAGTGGAGATCAATTCATAGGTGTGGAGATCAATTCATAGGTGTGGAGAACAATTCATAGGTGTGGAGATCAACCCATAGGTGTGGAGATCAACCCATAGGTGTGGAGATCAACCCATAGGTGTGGAGATCAACCCCTAGGTGTGGAGATCAACCCCTAGGTGTGGAGATCAACCCCTAGGTGTGGAGATCAACCCATAGGTGTGGAGATCAACCCATAGCTGTGGAGATCAATTCATAGGTGTGGAGATCAACCCATAGCTGTGGAGATCAACCCATAGGTGTGGAGATCAACCCATAGCTGTGGAGATCAATTCATAGGTGTGGAGATCAACCCATAGCTGTGGAGATCAATTCATAGGTGTGGAGATCAACCCATAGCTGTGGAGATCAATTCATAGGTGTGGAGATCAATTCATAGGTGTGGAGATCAACCCATAGCTGTGGAGATCAATTCATAGGTGTGGAGATCAATTCATAGGTGTGGAGATCAATTCATAGGTGTGGAGATCAATTCATAGGTGTGGAGATCAACCCATAGTTGTAAATATCAGTTCGTTGATGTAGAGATCAACCCATAGACAAGCATAGCACTTTGGAGCGATGACAGGGGCTAATAGGATGCTAGCAGTTGATAGTTTATACTTTATCACTGAGTGGAGTAAACACTCTGGCTCTTAGAAGTGGGTGGCGGTCACAGGGAATGATGCAGGCTCAAACGTTATTGCCAAAAGCCAGTGACACTGGCTACCAAGTGTGAACTTTGGGTGGGATGAACATAGAGTAGGACAGAAAAGGCCGATGCCCTCTACTGAATAGCCTCTTCTTGATATGCACATCAGTCATTTCCATTTAAAAATGTATAAGGAGTTTTACATGGTGGTCGCTACCTTTAAAGGACTCAAGAGGCAAAAGCAGATGGATATATGTGAGCCAGAGACTTGCCTGGTCTACACAGTGAGTTCCAGACCAGCTAGGGCTATGTAGTAAGAGCATGCCTTAAAAATATGGCTAAGAATAGATTTCTGGGCGACTGGAGAGATGGCTCAGCAGTTAAAAGCACTGACTGATCTTCCAGAGACTCCAAAGATTTCCAGACGTCCTGAACTCAACTCCCAGCACTCATATGGTGGCTCAAAGCCACCCATAATGATATCTGGTGCTCTCTTCTGGCCTGCAGGAGTACATGCAGGCAGAACACTGTATACATAATAAATATATTTAAAAAAGAATAGGATTCTATTATATATTTAACATGCAGCAACCAGAAACCACTGGGTATTTTGTCTTATATTTCTAGCATCCATCTCTAAAGATAACAAATAGCATTAAGCGGCTCTCCAAGTTGAGGATTGAGTGCATTCTCGTCCAATAATTGAATTTCTCTAAATTATTTTGTGAGTTGATTTGAGCCATAAGACTGTACAGACGTAGGTAAGTTGACATTTAAACATTTAGAGATTCTTGGGAATCTCTAAGTCCCAAGAGGTTAGGGATTACTTCTGACACATAATTTAGCCATGCACAACAATTAGGCTAATAAACTAGGAATACAAGAGTGCCTTGGGTTTTCTTTCTATTTATTGTTTAAGCATCTTAGATAGGGCCATTTATAGGGCTATATATCTCAATTTGTTAATACCACGTAGTGGTTTTTTAGCTCTGAGTTCTTGCTCAGCATTGCTTAGTTTCTTCCTTGAAGGAAAAATAAAAAAGACCCAAGTTGGTAATTTTGGCGGAAATGAGCATCTGGGGACATGGAATTGGATTCTTAATTGGAGGCTCTGAGAACATTCATGCTTGAATTCTTCTGGGGTGAGAGAGTATCGCCCTCGAGATCTTAAGAGTTCTTAAAAGGGAGGTATAGTATTTCAGAAACAACCCTTTCAAGCCTTAATGCCTATCATCAAAGGCTTTTAAAGCACTTTGCCTTTTGCAGGGCCCATGCCTACCTCCTGCCCGGCTTACACACATGCCTCCCTCTGAGGTCAATGCAGGCCAACAGCCCTGAGAAAACACATGAATGCAGCCAGTGAGTCTACAAGATAGCCCTAGTGCATGCTTGCGTGTGAGTGTGCAACTGAAACCATAGTGTAGGTGCAAATGAAACTAAACACAAGGTCCAAAGAAAACTGGTCACCAGATGAAGGGACCTGTTGTGTGACAGTAATAGAATGGCTGAGAATGGAAGAGTACATTGTTGGAGGTGAGGTCTTTGGAGAATTCAAGCAAGGGTTGACTGACCACTTAGTGACCATGCTGAGATAGTTATGCAAGCACCCACCCTATGACTCATGATGGAGGACCCAACTTTGTGGACAATAGGAATCTTTCCTCCAGACTAGAAAGAGCCCATTTGGTAAAATATTTGCCTTGTAAGCCCGGACACCTGAGTTTCATCCCCAGAACTCGTGTAAAAATCAAAGAGCCATACATATAGTGCACACTTGCGATCCCAGTGCTGGGGAGGCGGAGACAGGCAGATTGCTGGGGCTTGCTGTCCAGCAACTCAGCTTACTTGGTGAGGTCTATGCTGGGACAGAGAGACCCTGTCCTAATTTAAAAAGAAAAAAAAAAGTGAATGGCACATGAGGAACAATATTAGAGGTTGTCCTCCACGTATGCATGCACACACATGCTTATTAACCCATACACAGATGCGCACACACATTAACACACACACACTAACTAAAAACGAAAACAGACTAAAAAAAAACTTCTGGGCTTCCATGTTTGAGTCTATCAAATCCTTCTCTTCATCCAAGAATCTTTGATTTTCCCCTCTGGCCCTTACCTACACATATAACTGAAGCTGACGCGTAGTAAGGAAGAGGTAAGTGGCTGCCATTGCTGAAACTCGAGCTGGGTTAATAAGCAAGTTCAAAAAGAGACTTCCCGAAAAGGCTTGGGATGCAGGCAGATTTGCCATTGGGTTTCCAGATGAGGACCTGGAGCCCCAAGGAGGTTGAATCACCAGAGATTTGGTTGGGTTCCCTGTTGCATGCGTGTCGAGGCAGAGCCTGGGCCTGGTAGATTTTATCATGGTTAATCAAGTCATTAGCTGCTCGTGTTGAGTTTCCTCGGGGATCTCTGTCTGGATGTGTTTTCTTCGGAGAATGATTATGATTGCTTAGTCTAGTGCGTGAGTCTCAAACTCCAGCATGCTTCAGAAGCCCTTGAGGCTAGTTCAAAGACAGGCTGGGCTCCACCCCCCAAACTTCTGATTTAGTTGATATTAGGTGCAGCCAGAGAGTTTGTCTTTTGAACAAAATTTTCAGTGTGTTAGTTTGCTATTGGTGCTGTGACAAATTGCTACAAACTCAGAGGCCCAAAACACTGCAAATTTATTAAATTTGTGGAGATCAGAAGTCCAAGGTGTGTTTACTGGGGTCATATTGGCAGAATATTTTTGCTTTCTGGAGGCCCTGGGAAGACTCAGTTTCCTCTAATATGGCAGATTCGAAAGGCTGTCATATCCATCCTGTGGCTTCTGTCCCAGGATACCACTTTCATCTTCAGCATCAGCACCAATTAGCTAATTTGTTACAACAGCACCAGCGAATACCTGGGGACTTGCTAAGAAGGCGGAATCTCTGGCTTTCTCTGAGAGCTCTTGAATCTGAAAACATGACAGCAGGTCAAAGCACATTCCTGGAGCCTTCATAGACGCCAGCTCTCTGGTCCTGGAGCCTTCATAGACGCCAGCTCTCTGGTCCTGGAGCCTTCATAGATGCCAGCTCTGGTCCTGGAGCCTTCTTAGACGCCACCTCTCTGATCCTGGAGCCTTCATAGACGCCAGCTCTCTGGTCCTGGAGCCTTCATAGACGCCACCTCTCTGGTCCTGGAGCCTTCATAGATGCCAGCTCTCTGGTCCTGGAGCCTTCATAGATGCCAGCTCTCTGGTCCTGGAGCCTTCATAGACGCCACCTCTCTGGTCCTGGAGCCTTCTTAGACGCCACCTCTCTGATCCTGGAGCCTTCATAGACGCCAGCTCTCTGGTCCTGGAGCCTTCATAGATGCCAGCTCTCTGGTCCTGGAGCCTTCATAGACGCCAGCTCTCTGGTCCTGGAGCCTTCATAGATGCCAGCTCTCTGGTCCTGGAGCTTTCATAGACGCCACCTCTCTGGTCCTAAAGTCTTCACAGATGTCACTTCTCTGGTCCTGGAGCCTTCATAGATGCCACCTCTCTGGTCCTGGAGCCTTCATAGATGCCAGCTCTCTGGTCCTGGAGCCTTCATAGTTGCTACCTCTCTGGTCCTAAAGCCTTCACAGATGTCACCTCTGTGGTTCTGACTCTTCTGCCTACATAGTCACTTTTAGTATCCTGGCCACTTAGATAATCTAAGACCATCTATTCTATATTCTATTGTTAGTTTTGAGACAAGATTTGATGTAGCCCAGGCTGACCCTACACCAATGATCACATTTCAAATCTGCTTTCCTCCATTTTCTAAGACTTATAGGCCTTTGCCACCTCTCCTTGTTTATACACTGCTGGGGATCAAACTCAGGACTTTGTGCATGCTGGGCACTCACGATGTGGATTGAGTAATATCCCCAGCCTTATTTCTAACTTTAAAATAAAATAACTAATAGCCTTAATTATATCTCCAAACTAATTTCTCCTTGCCGTGTAATGTAATAAAGTCAAAAGTCCCATGGTTGAGGAGGTGGTGGACGTTGATCTGCAAACCACAGCATGCGATGCCGTGGCTACTCCTCGAGTCCATGTTTCAAGACCCTCAGCTTCCGTGATCTGAAAGCGTGCAGAGGCAGCAGAGTTACGGGAAGAACTGCTGGTCAGTGCAAGGGGACAGGCGAGCGCTTGTCTTGTGGGGATAACTGGAGTTTTGTGTGGTTTTCAGCTTTAATCAAACTCTCATGCAAAATGTGACCTCACCAATTGTCAATGCTAAGATGCCCGTGGGCATCCAGACTGAAGGTTCTGATGAGTGTAGCCCATTGCCCTGCCCCCGTTGGCCTGGCTCAGCCTTTGCTCCTATGTCTGGCCCTCATGATGAATGTGCGCCCCTCCCCCGTGTCATTCCTTTTCTGGCTCCTGTTCACACTTCACTTTAAAGACCCAGGCTGCTTCAGCTATGAAGCCATCTTCAGTTGTTCTTGCAGAAAGTCACAGTTTTTACTAGATTACTGGATACTCTCAACCATCTGTTTTTCCTAATAGAGTTCAGGTGAATAGCACAGGCCTCGAGGTGATCCCAGTTCCCCTTCGGCTTTGCCTTGTCTGTCTGTGCCAAAGGAAAATGGTTTCTTGTGGATCTTCTTATTGCATAGCGTTTAGTTTTTATTTTGTTTTACAGTTGTAAATATAAGTATAAATGTAAGGGGACCTGCTTGCTTGCTGATTGAACTTGTCAGATACAAGTGCTGTCATTTTGGTTATGATAAATACCTGAGACAAGCTGCTGCCATTCACAGCTCCATCCCTGCCGTTTCAGAGAAAGAAACCACAGGGTGGTGAATGCTAAGGGCTTAGGAAAGCGTTCTATTTTATTTAGTCATTTTTCACTAAGTGAAGCCCTGGTTGTCCTAGAACTTGCTATCTGGACTAGGCTGGCCTTGAACTCATAGAGATCCATCTGCCTCTGCCTCCTGAGTCTGGGAGTAAAGAGATAAACTACCACGTCTGGCCCGAGACCTTTATTTTTTAAGCATATATGTGGGTTGGATCCTCCTGGAGTTGGAGTTACATGCTGATGTGAGTTAAGCTGCATGCTATGGATGCCGGGAATTGAACTCGGATCCTCTGCTAGAGAAGCAAGTGCCCTTAACCACTAACCCATCTCCCTGCCCACCTAGGCAGAAGGTTTTGAAATTCAGATACAAATGGCAGTATCTTTTTTTTTTTTTGCAGTCTTCAAGGTTTATTTGCCATGACACGGGCGGTTGCTATTCTTTCTTTTATTCTGTAAGCAAGTCTTCATCATTTGGTAGCTTTCATGTGGGTGAAAAGTTCTATAAGGAGAATAGTGCCGTGGGCTAGTAGATGCGTAGGAGGGGTGAAGACCAGTGAAAGATTATGACCCAAGGGCAGTGATTTTGTGAAACAGATGTATGACTAGATGGTGATTCAGCAAGTCTTTCTTTTTAAAGAAAGAATTTATTGCATTGTTTAATGGGTAGGGTGGGAAAAAAATAACAAAATGGCCTTCAAATATAGATCTTAGGCCTCCTTCTGAACATTCCCATCATCCATCTTCCCCAGAACCCCACCTCCACCCCGAGATCTTCACATTCTGACTGGGATGGTGTTCATCTGCTTCTGAGCGGGCTTGTTGGGTCAGTTCTCCCGAGTGCCCCTGAGAGGGTGCCCAGCCCAGCAGGTTTGTCCTTGAAGCACGTTTGCTGTCAGGAAGGGAATTCCTCCACGCTACAAAGGAAGCGTGATTGTCAGGTAAGGCAGTGTTGGTAAGCTCCTGTCCTTGACTGACTTGTGCCGGTTAGGGCTGTGGGAAGCATCCTGGAATGTGAGGGACCATCATTCTACCATTAATTCAGGAACAGAAAATTCTCTGCCCTCAATCAATTCTATGATAAAAGATGCATCTTTTTCATATTCTTAGAGTACAGCTTCCATGAACACTGAGAATCAACGTTAAATTTGTCAGTTAAATGGTAAAACTTCCAGTCGTTTTTAGTATGCTTCACCATGTCTGAAAGCACTGACATGAAGCTAGCCTGTTAAAAACGATCTCCTTGGACCAGCTGATGAACACCCTCTAGACAGACTTCTTAATAGCCCCAGGTTACCAAATCAAAGACTCAGTTCCGAGATCAAGGCTAAAATCACTTTAGGAGATGCTGCGTTCACTCTGCCGTGAAGATGTGTGTTGATGAGGAGAGTAATAGTTCGCATTGCTGGAGCGTTGTTTGCTTGTATTGTCGGATTGAGTCCTCATGGCAGCCCAGTGAGGCAGGAGCTAGAATAACATTACTGATGAGAACAGAGGACTGAGAAGGATTAACAAGCTTGCCCAAGGTGACAGTGAGTCTCGAGACTGGAATTCAAGCCAGTCGTGAATCCAGAAAGTGTGCTTTATTTAATGCTTCTGCTCGCTGCCAGTGACAGTCCTGTCTTGTCCTTCCCGTCCTTCCTTCTCACTTTTGTCCCCTTCCTCCCTCCATTTGACCTTTCTCCTGTAGATCTGTTCTTTTTCATCCTTCTTCATATCATGTAGCAACCCAGATAAGGAAAAAGTACTTCCTATGTGCTAGGGAGGGCATTAATAGGTAAAGATTCAACGGTGAACGAGACTGGGGTCCTGCCTACATGAAACTTGGAGGTTCCTTTGCTTCTTGCTCCGTTCTCCCCTTCCTCCTCCACATCCCCCTAGTCTCTTCTTCTGCTCCCCTTTCTCCATGGTTGCCCTTCATGAAAGATGTCATCATCGTCACAAATAGCAGATGACCGGGGCTACTCTACCAGGATTTCTTTTGGATTTCCCTTGGAGTCACACAGCTGTGGGCAGAGGGAGAGACTAGAACAAAAGTATCTTCTTGGCAAGGCGAGGACAGGATGCCAACAGAGCAAAGGCAGAAAGTAAATGGGGCGAGAAAATGCCAAGATCTGAAAGACACGTTGACAAGAAGAGTCTCTCAGAGCTGGAGAGATTCGTGATCATTCTGGAGGTAACAATGAGGTGCTTGTCTGGGTCTTCTGGGTGTTTGCAAAGCAAAGGAAATGGTTAAATCACATTCAGGCGACTCTGCTAGAGAGATCAAGGGGATGGGAGGAAAGAAAATGGCTGATGACAATTCATATGTGTACATATGTCTATATGAATCCATGACATATATCTATATTGGTAGAATACAGTATGGGGAAAAAGAAGGTTATGTCACGTGGTGTGTGTATGTGTGCACGTGTGCATACTATTTTAAACTCAGGGCCTGCTCATGAAAACACGAAGTTCTTATTTAAACTATTTTTAGATATTCACTTTGTTTTAGCATCATTGAATGGCATAAATTATTTTAAAAAGCACACATTCCAGGGACCTAGAGAACTCCTGTGAAATCGTATGGACTCCGGTGGTGGAACAAAGCCCGACTCTTTCTCCCCCTCTTTTATTCCGTTCTCTTCAAATAACCTGAACTTAATAAGAATTGTATTTATGACCAGATTCCTGAGAGGTATTTCCAGATTCAGTGGAATCCTGCATGGAAAAGCATATTTTAAAGGATTAAAATGATCGTTAAATCACTTTTAGATTCTGTCCCCCAAAGCCTTATCCTTTCTGTTGGGTTATTTTCTTAAAATAGCTCATTTTATGAGCTTGTATTAGTAATTAGAAGTTTTACAAAGACCTGGAAAATAAGCTGAAGAAAGTTCCTGCCTTGAGAGCTTTCTGCCTTCATTGGATTGTTCCCAGTCACTCTTCTTCCAGTGAGAGGCCTGGGAATAGGGAGGGTTCTTAGCAGACCCTGCTTTCCAAGGGGTTGTGAGTCTCAGAGGCTGCATTAGGCAAACTTCTGCAGAGAACAGAGATAGATCTACATCCACAGGCACATGCCTGTCGATACACTAAAACATACAGAAATCTTTTGTACATATATTTATATAGGGTATGTCTGAGTTAATAATAGTCTCTCTGCCTCTATCTCTCTCTGTCTCTCTGTCTCTCCATGTATACAGAGCAAGAGGAAGAGGCAAGGGGAGTTGGCTCACGACTCGTAAGCTTTTGGAAGCCAACACATTTCAACCTGTAGGGCAGGCCAATGGGCTGGACACCCAAGCAAGAGGTGATAAAATACAGCTGGCTCAGAGCATACACTGGCCTTTCAGAGAACCCAGGTTTGTTTCTTACCTGACATCCAGTGGTTCCAGCATCTGGCTCTGGCATCTCATAACTGCCTTTGAGTCCAGCTCCAGGGGATCCAATGCCTTCTTCTGACCCCTGGGAATACCGGCACTCACATGTACACACTCACACAGTTATACACATATGCACAATTTGAAAACTATATGTATTGATGTGTGGGTTTGTTAACAAAGTCCAGAAAAGAGTGTCAGATTCCTTGGAACTAGAGTTACAGATGGTTGTGAGCTTCCCAATGTGAGTTCTAGGAACCAAACTTGGGTCCTCTGTAAGGGAGGTACATACCTGAACCACGTACACATAATTAAAAACAAATTTGAGAAAAGAAACTTGATAACACAATCTGGAGTCTCAAACCCACCGGAAAGGCTGGCAGCTTGAAATACAAGGGGAGGCTTCTGCAATACATTGTGGTCTTACAGCAATAACCTCAGCACTTGCTATAATAACCTTCAGCTGGTTGAATGAGGACTGCTCATCATATGACGGAAACCCTGTTCTACTTGAAGGCTACTGACTGTACATGTTGACCACAGCAAGAAAATGTCTTCACAGCAACACCTAGACTGGTGTTTGGTGAACTAACTGGACACTACAGCAGAGCCAAAGTGACACATGAGAGTAGCCGTGACAAGAGGCCCGGGCAGAGGGCTCATAGAACCTGTCTTATCCAGTTGTTCATTTGTGGGCACACACTGTGTTTGGTGCATTCTTCCCTAAGTGACAGTTGCGTAACTAAGTAGCTGTCATGGCAGATTCGCTGGCTTCTACACTGATGAATGCATCAGAGGGTATGCCTCCAGAACCCTTATCTTTAGAATTCTGGATTCTCAATTCAGGGTTTGCTTAGCTTGGCCCCTCTGTCTTACTCCCTGGGTGAGAGAACCAGAAGAGGTATGGACAAGAAAGGATCCCTTTTTCTATAACTTCTGCCCTCCTCACTTCAGCTACTTTAGAATGAAGTTTGTTATAAAGTCAAGATGCCCTCCGACAGCATTACCTCACCCGTATGTCAGCATGGATGGCTATATCCAGGTGATGATGACTATAAGCCTTCTCATTTGGAAATATGGCATGGTTTTCAAATAACATACTGTCTCACTCCCAAGACAACTAGCGTTTCATGGCTGCTGAGACTCACTTGAGCAAACACATAGTGATTTCATGAGGCTTTGGAAACTCTCTTCCAAGCACACTTTTACTGAATTATTTAGAAAAAAAATGCCCAAGTCCCAATAATAGAGATCCCTGAATGTTCACACAGTATGCCTTAGCCGTCCCAGTTAGATAAGATTATGAATACCAGTGTCTTAGGGATTTTATTGCTGTGAAGAGACCCCATGATCATAGCAACGCTCATAAAGGAAAACATTTAACTGGGGCTGGCTTACAGTTTCAGAGGTTTAGTCCCTTATCACCAGGGTGGGAAGCATGGTGCTGGAGAAGGAGCTGGGGGTCTGGCATCTGGATCTGCAGGCAACAGGAACTGAGCTGTGTACACAGGAGGGGTCCTGTGAGCTCCAGGGGCAAGATCACACATGCTGAGCTTCCTGTCTGTATCCTTTACATTGTCCTGGACCTGGTACCTCCTCCGTAAGGAGCCCAACTCTAGAGGTAGGAATGAAGCTCAGTTCTAATGAGCAGGAGTCTCCCTGTGGAGTGGCCCAGACTCTTGTGTCCCTGCTGTTCTTTTCAGGTGTCTGTGTGAGCTGCTTGCTCCCTGGGGCCTCCGAGGGGCGAGGGGCAGCTCTAAGGCTGATTGCTGAGAAAGATGAGGTTTAAGAGATGGTCCTGATAAGGGCTCCCTAAGGGAAGTAAAGGCAAGTCATTTATTTGGTAGTTGATCCTAGGAAACACCCCCAGAGGGTATGGAAGTGAGACAAGGCAGGGAAGAAAGTCCTTAACTGATGCATATCAAACCTTGAGCAACTGGAATTTTGCTCTGCTGGTAAATCCTGGGAAGCTGTTGAAGAGAGGGGCCTTAGGGTAGGATTTCTCAACTCTGCCCCAGTGGCTTTATTTTGAGATTGAAGTTTCTCTTGCAGACAGGGGGTTGCTAGCAAACACACCTCTGATGGCTACCCGTGTAGAATCTCCTCCCGTCTTCTCTAAGTCTGTGTGATAATTCAGAAGGCCTCCAAACATTGCCCAAAGCCTCTGAAGTCTGAACATTTTCAAAGCCCCCAAAGTGCAAGAGATGTCTCAGAACTGGCTGTCTTTAGAGAAGTCTCATTTTAAGAATGAGGGAGCTGCTGCCCGTTTCTCTTTACACTCCCTGTTAATCACCAGTATAGGGCTGAGGGATTGGCTCTCTGGCGCTCATTAGCCATGGTCGACAATAACAAAAACAACCACCACCATCAGCATCAATAATATCATTGGTGGAGATTTGCAGGGAGGCAGCTCTTGGCATTTGGAGGTGAGTTCTGAGTGTACAGGGTGGGGCCCAGGCAACACCTATGATCTGTGAACATCTAGGGAGCTGTTTTACCATGTGTGCATTGAATCATCGTTTGTTCATTCATTCTGCAAATGCTCACCATCAAGGACCTGATGTGTGCTAGGCACCAGGTCAGCACAAGGGGATTCAGTGTTCAACAAGGAATTGAAAACCCTGTCCATATGCCTTTAGGAATAGCACTGTAGAGAAACAAGAAGTACCAGTCGGATAACACAAGTGAATTTTTAAATGATTAGGGTCATGATGAGATCAGATGTAAAGTAATGAAATCAATTATAACTAAATGATAACTACCCTAGTTCTGACATCTTGTCTTCAGGATCTTTGCACATCTTATTTTTGTTACCTGGCGTTTTTTCCTCTAGGTAGTATAGTTTTGTTCTTCTCTTCATTTATCACTTAGGTACGGGTTTCTCTTTTTCCCTGATGACTTGATCGAAAATCGTGCTCTCCCTTTAATTTTCCATATTTGTTGCTGTTAGCACCTATCAGACCTCACAGAGTGTTTTTATTTGTCTCTTTACTATTTCTCTCTAATACATCCATTGTTTCATTGCCTTTATAACACAGTGCCTGGAACTGAGGGATTCAATAGGAATTTGTATGATAAATACGTTGACTTGCTGTGAGGAGGTTCAGGGAAAACTTTCTTAAGACAATAATGGCAAAGCAAGATCTGGAGTAGTGATTCTCAACCTCTTAGCCATAACCCCTTTGGGGGCTGAATGACCCTTTTACAGCCGTGACGTAGCAGATATTTATATTATAATTCCTAACAGTAGCCAAGTTACAGCTATGAAGTAGCAACAAAATAATTTTATGGTTGGGGATCACCACAACATGAGGAACTGTATTAAAAGGATTGCAGCTTTAGGAAGACTGAGAACAATTGCTCTGGGAAGGGAAAATCACCTGATAGAAAGGGCAGGAAGAGCAGCCTAGACACAGTAGGGATCACGGTGGGGTGTTCTGGGTTGGAGAAACATGGAGACTTGAGATCACTGAGAGAAAAGCAAATCTCTTCTTAGCCTGTTGGCTAAGATCAAGTGTGAAAAGCAAGGTGTCTGGTACTGAAAGAGAGGTGAGGGCTGTCATTTCTTGATTTCAAACAATGAGAAGCCATGGATATATCTTAAGTAACGGAAAGGTGTATACAGGAAGATGGGGGAAGAGTAAAGAAACAGAGACACTTACTTCGGGGCTCTGGAATACTAGAGGGGGCAGATGTAGGTGGTACCCTGGTGAACTAAAGTGTTTCATCCTTAGAAACAGACCCATTCGGTTGCATGTTTGGGTGTATGTGAAAAATTTAGATCATTTTCTTAAAGGACTCATGAATTTAAAGGACTCTGTCCAAATTGCCAGGCCTGCATCCCTCATCAGTGTCCATGATTTCGGGATGTTTCTAGCTTGTATGAAGGAAGGAAGAGTGTGGCTGTGCTGGCCCTAACTCAGCGTATCAGGACCAAAGCAAGGCTTGTCTGGGGATCTCACGTAAAATGCCTCGCTGTTCCTGAGTATTTCATGCCCTTTCTTTGAGAGGATAATCCACGCCTTCTTGTTGAAATTGGTCATGGCTGGTGACTTGCTTAGATGTCTCATGGAATTTGAACTGAAAGGGTGGATGCCATTTCTTAGCCAGAAGGTTTCAGAGCCAGGGCAGGGCATGGCTGACCATGTTTTCTGTTTTTCTTTTTTTAAAGCACACAGCAAATGTCTGTTGAGACAAGAGAACCGCAAGGAAAGAGTTGGGAGTGCCAGGCTCTCTTCTCTTCACTAGCTAGCGATGACATATGCCTTGCTTCTCTAGTGTGTGGCTCTTACGATTCCTTTCAGCCCCAGGACAGTTCAGTACAGATAACGTGGAAGAAAAATGATCCGTTTTTAGAAGCCTATTAGGAGTACCATTCCCATTCTGATGGGGGTAAAGATTTGGGTGGGAAGTGGGGTGTATTGGGAGGTAGGCAAATTATTTTGATTTTGAAACAACAAAACTCCTTTACAGGGTGATGCATGGACTTTGGGGTGTCTGAGATCTGCATTCCGTTACCTTCCTCTGACTTTTTTGCCCCTACCTTCAGATCATAGGACCTACAGAGACAGGACCATTAAAACTGACTCTGGCAGACAGGCACTTCAGCGCTCTATCCCTGAGACTAGACCAGGAGGAAGCTGTTACTACAAATTGCTGTCAAATGTATTCTTAATGTTTTCTCTGGGGTCACACTGTTTTGGTGACCCCATTCCCTGGAGGCACCTCCTCCAGGAGATAAGATTCCTTCAGCTGGGAGTTGACAGGCCTGGGCTGTGTCTGAGGCTTGTGGGGGGGCTGTCACCATCTCCACTGGAGACAGATGTTTTCCCAGCCCTTAACCTGCTGCAGTTTCCTAGCAAGGTGTCACCCATTAGTGTCTCGAACAACACCCTGTACCATCTCGCAGACACCCTGATTCTTCTGCCCGACTGGGAAAATACGTTCTTCCCAGAAGGGGCAGTTAGCCTCACACTTAATTCATCAGTTTAAAACAAAGCTGTGGTGACAGGGACGGGATGGAGGGAAAGGAACACACGTATGTGCCCACGAAGACCCTAGAGTGTCGCTGACTTTCAGCTCCTCTGGGGCTTTGTTCAACTCTTAGGTTTCTAGACACCGAGCCTCATGCGTGTGTGCCTAGTGTCCTCAGCCTCAGAAACTGTTACCTAAAACCAGGGGCTGACCTTGGGGTCAGGAACCTTCAAGTTTTTAATCTGTCTGCCGGTCGTGGCTAGCTGGGTGGCCTCTGAAATATTATTTAATGTCTCTGGGCTCCGATTTCCTTGGCTGTGTGGGGTTGGGTGACCTCCTGGGGACATTTCACTAGCCATGAGAAATGGAGACATTTGAATGTTTAGTTCTTACCTAGGATATTATAATGAGAGGGGATTTTGGGGGGTGGTGGAGGAGAAGAGACTGTGAAGCTGAGGTTTCCGTATCTACTCAACTAAGCCGGTGATGACAACCACAAATATAACCCCAAGGAAAAAAAAGTATTTTCTTCCCAAACATGGGAGTTGTGAAATCTGCATTTATCATTATTCCCTCATTGCTTGTGACTAAACCCAAAATTTAGTTGACAAGTACGTTAAACCTTTTGTCAGTGTATGTTCGTTTTCCTTTTACCTCCTTCTTGTATTTTCCTGCCTAACTGTTGAGACAAGTCAGATGTCAAAAATTTCGATGCCTGGATCCATGGATGCACAACTTCAAGGGACTTTAGGAATTTTTAAGTCCAGCTAAGCAGTCTACAGAGCAAGCAGTTAAGGTCTGTAGGAAAAGGATGAGGTCACGGAAGGGCCTGGAAAGCTGACCAGACTCTAATACCTTTCGTTCTTGACAGCCATTCTTGTTAGAGAGTAATGAGGACAGCTAACATTTGCCTTTGTGGGTTTTTCAAAATTGGATTAGAAACCTTTTTATTTATTTAAAAATGTGCATACTGTTATTATGCTGTGTGCATTGTCACGGGACATGTTTGGAACTCAGAAGGCAATCTGCTGGAGTTGGTGCTCCTCTTCCACCATGGAGAGCCTGGACTTGAACTTAGGTCCTCAGGCTTGGTGACACTTTCTCTTACCTGCTGAGCCTCCTCACCAGCTACAGAAGTAGACTTTTAAGAGTTAGTTTCTAGTACCTATTAAAGAGAATTTAGTTGGTCCGTGTTGGTTGGAAAGCTGTTTGGTCATACCTAATGACCATGCCTGTAGATCTCAGTTACTAGTTATCCTATAGACTATTGACAGTTTTGGCCTGTAGGAAGACCATGGATATTGTTGACCAGTATGAATATAAACTATTTTCTGTCTTTATCTTGATTAAAATCAATAGGAATTCATTGCCACTGTGTGTAGCCATAACACCCTATATATTTTCATTCATTGATTGGAAGTATTTATGCAATATGTACTATGTGTCTAGTATTAGGGTTCAATGAATGTTTCCATATAATATATGTGTTAAATATGTGTTGTTAATGTGGGTAAATGCAATATATTCTCTACATAGGCAAATGTACTATATTTTATATGCAGATTATACAAAACTTTTATTTGAATATACATCTTTTGTAAAATTCTGGATATTTTTATATCCTTGGGTGCTTGCAATTTCCACACTTTCATTCCTGACTCTTTGTTTTCTTCTCGTATCAAAGCAGAATGAAGGCAGCCATGTATGCTGGAGAGTGGGGTACAGCCCAGCACGATTCTCAAAGGCCCATTTACACTGGTACGGCCATAAGCAGCAGCTTTGGGTGTTCAAACCAAGTTACCAGTCACTGGATGACTGCGCTTCCTGTATTGAAGTCTCACATTGACTTCCAAGGAAATACAGTAATGGAGTAAGTGGGGAAATCACCATGTTGTGTTAAGACTTCTTCAGTTCTCATTGCTGTGAAAGGTGTTCTCAGCGCATCCCAAGCTCTGAACTATAGAGAGATACAATACAGTAAGATTCCAGACCACTTAACCGTTCTGCCATTTGAAAAATTGATCAGGGAAAAGAGTAAGTAATCTGTGGGTGATCCCTTTCGGTGTAAAATTGTAAATATTCGAGTGTGGTTGCATGTGTGTGAGAGAGTTTAACCGCATTTAAGTGTGCTTAACAATAGCAATGCCATGTATTTATGCTGTTCTTTCTCCATGGCATTCGAAAGAACTTACAAATTATTTTTTAAATCCAGCTATAGCTCCCAGGTTCTTGGAAAGGCAAGCAGGGGCAGGTTCTGTGAGTGCTGTTTAAATCAAGGAATTTGAGATTCATTGAGTGGCAAATCCAGACTCATCTAGTATGTCAACGTCTGAGGTAGCTGCTTTTGGCACCTGGGTCCTTCCTGTTTCATTGTTTGCAGTGCAGGCACAGAGCATTGGCTTCTGTTTGGTCAATCCTTCCTGAGCACTATACTCCCTCACGACGTTTAAGGCAAAATGGAATCTGTGCCGTGTGAATGGGAGATTGAGACCCTTTGTTCCCAGGAATTTTTGTCAGTTCTCACAAACACACCATTCTAGGGGGCTCTTTTTAAATATCTGGTGCATCACAGAGACTACTGCTCCACCGGATTTCAGATGGCAATGTAGACACAATGCCTGCTTGTGACTCCGGTACTTGGGCTAGTCCTCAGGTGGGAGGTGCATATTCAGCTTGGTCTTTGCTAGAGGCACTAGGAGTGAAGCCAGGGCTTGAAGGCCTTTCCAAGGAGATGGGGCTTTGGGAAGTAAATCGAACTCTAAAGGGAAGGCATTATGGGGAGCTATTAGCATGAAGTCCTCTTTGTGAATTCCTAAACTTTCCCTTTTTTATTCTCATAGGCTTCTTGAAACTTAAAAGTACTGAGGCAGATCTAGCAATGAGGCCTTTATGCAGATGTAGCCAGTATTCCTTTTTATCTTATGGTCTAGGCCAGTGGTTTTCAGCCTGTGGGTCATGACTCCTTTGGTGGTCACATATCAGATATTTATATGACAATTCATAATAGTAGCAAAATTACAGTTATGAGGTAGAAATGAAAATAATTTTATGGTTGGGGCCACCACAACATGGGGCACTGTATTAAAGGGGCGCAGCGTTAGGAAGGTTGAGAACCACGGGGCTAGGCGTTAACCATGTGACCATGGGCAGGTGACATAAATAGCTAGACTCTTGAGTTTCTTCAGGTGTAGAAATGAAGACTTTGATCTTGTGGCTTTTAAATTAGGCCTGTGCATCCCTGAGAACAAGGAGACAGCCTTGGGACTGCTGGGCTCACTAAAGAAGCAGCTATAGGGACAGGCTTTGGCAGGCTGCAGGCCATTTCCCACTTACAATCGACAAGGGCTTTGCATTCTGTCTGTGCTTGATAGTGGAGTTATATGAAGAAAAGCTACTCCCACCAAAAAAAAAAAAAAAAGAAAGAAAGAAACTTGTTATTACTGTCCAGATAGAATAAGGTTTGGTTTACTCTTTCACCCGAAACAAAGAAGGACATAATATAGGTGATAATATTTTTTAAGGTAGCGGCCTATGCCTACGAGGAAAGTATCATGACAGGAGAAGAACCACTTGGAAGAACCACTTGCTTCTCACACAGGGCAGGGAAAGTGCCGGTTCCACCAGACAGACTGCAGAGCCGGGCAGTAGTCATGAGGAGCCTTGCTTGAGAGGAGGGACATAATTAGCTAGCTCTAGGCCACATGCTGCCTCTGTCCTCTCCAAAGTCACAAGAAAGCAACAAAAAAGAGCAAGGCTGTTTCTTTATAACCGAATTGTCTCCCAGAATAAAGCTTCCAGAATAAAGTATTGATGCCTGGCACCAAACCACAGACTACTTATAACAGGTAGAATCTGCTTTTTAAAAAATTAACAGGCATGAAAAAGAAAGCAGGGAAACAATATGTAATGAGGGGAAAAAATCAATACTGGCCTGGAATTGACAAAGTGTTACAATTGGTAGACAACAAATATAAAGTAAGTTTTAAAACTTAGGCCATGTGCTCAAATAAATAAAAAGTAGTGATAGGAAAGCAAAGTCCAAATCACACTTCGAGCACTGAGGTCTATAAAAGGAAAGGTGAAGACACATCCTAGAGCATTAGTGGAAGACTAAGCTTTGAAGAAAAGACTAGTGAACTTGAAGATATAACAATAACAACTATCAAAATATAAATAAATGAAATCAAATGCAAACAGGATAGTCTTGATTGACACAGGATGGCAGGTGACACCAGACACAATTCCTGTTTTTAGTCTTGGTTAGAGAGACCTCTGAAACACACTGACATCCTGTCTCTGGGTTTTCAGCCTCCTGAATGGGAGAGAAGGAATTTCAGTTACTTTAAGCCAGTGATTCTCAATCTTCCCCACGCTGTGATCCTTTAATACAGTCACTCATGTTGTGGTGACCTCCAACCCTGAAACTTTTTGTTGCTACTTAGTAACTGTAATTTTGCTGCTGTTATGAATTGTTATGTAATTATCTGATATGCAGGATATCTGACATTGACCTCCAAAGGGGTCGTGACCCACAGGTTGAGAACTGCTCTCTGATCATGCTTTTAGCAACTCTGGGAAAGCAGGTCAGGAGGTAAACAGAGTTAGGATAGGGACCCTGTTGGGTGGAGGTGTGTGGAGTTAGGATAGGGACCCTGTTGGGTGGAGGTGTGTGGAATAAGATAGGAACAATGGTGGGTGGCTGTTATTCTCCCAACTACACTACAGAGCCAAGAAATGCAAGAAACTTTTAAGTCCCAGAAATGTGAAGAAAACCAAACTAAGGCATATGAGATTCAAATGATTAAAGGGCACTGATACACAGTAACATTATCACACCATCCAAAGAAAAGAGATGTCCTAAATATAGAGAAACAGGCCAGGATAACAGAGGACTTCTAGTCATAAAAAATCAAAAGAGAAACAAACCAGCAGTGATTTTAAAAGAATGAAGATGCAAACTGTCTACTTTTCACTACACATAAGGGAATATCCTTCAAAGACAAAGTGACTCGGCACTCAGAGGGGAAGTGGACACAAGCCCCCATCCCTAGCCAGTCATCTCTCTCTCTCAGTGATAACTGCTCACAAAGGAAAAATGAGCCTTTCCCAATTGAGCCTCACTGGGGACACAGACCACTCTTAGGGGCAAGTTTCATGCCCAGCAGTAGATGGCAAACATAAAACACCCAAAGGCATTTTTAGAGGTTCTTTGTCTCATACTGCTCTGCTAGGGCATTAAAAATACCTATACAGGCCTTTTGCATATGCATTATGGTTTTATTTTCTATTTTAAGGGATTTCTGTGTGTGTTGTGAATGCATATGTCTTTGTGTCTATATGTGTTTCTTGTGTTTTTTCTTTGTTTCTTTTTTGTCCATTTGTTATTTTTTTCTCTTTTGATTTCTTTGTTTCTGTTTTATCTTATTTTGTTATTATTTCTTAGATGCCTGTTTTCTAACAAGAGACAGAGAGGTTGTGGATTCAGATGGAGGGGGAGGTGGGGACGATCTGGGAGAAGTTGGGGGAGGGGAAATTGTAATCAGAATATACAATATAAAAAAATCTATATCCCATAAAAGAAAATTAGATAGAAAATAAAAGGGAATAAATATTTTCAGGTAACGGAACCAGAAATATTCATCAGAAGTAGATTTCACTACAAGAAATTTTACAGGCAGGCAGAAAGAAAATGAGAGTTGAATGCATCTGTATCCACAGTACGGACCAAAGAGCACTGAAAGTGGTGACTATATGTGAAAATATATAAGTTCTTCCTTCTTGTGTTAACTTTAAAGTGGCAACATGCACATAAGAATGATAGCAACGTAACTATCATATTATAAAGGTAAAAGGTAATAGCCCTATGTCCAAGAGGAAATGAAGGACAGTATACAGTTAATGTTCTTATACAATTCAGAAACTGCCTAATGTCCCTTGCAGACAGATTGCACTAAGCCAAAGATACATGTTATCTTAGTTACTTTTTCACTAATGGCATAAAAAGTAACAACTTGAAGGAGAAAGGTCTTATCTTGGTTTACAGTTCCAAGGGATACAGTCCATCGCAGTAGGAAGCTATGACAATGGCAGGGAAGGCGCAGTGGAAGGAGCAGAAGGCTGGCTGGCCAAATCACATTCTCTATTCACAAAGCAGAAGGTGAACATGAACTGGGACTGGGCTACGTAGCCTCAAAGCTTGTCCCCTGTGATTCATTTTCTTTTTTTCAGCAAGGTTCTATCTCCTAGAGATTCTACAAGTTTCCCAGGCAGCATTGCCATCTGGGGACTAAGTGTTCGAACATGTGACCCTATGGGAGCCTCACACCTTTAAATCACAACAGAATATATATTCTGAAACTATCTCTAAAACAATAAAACAAAGATGTGTGGCTGAAAGAAGCCTCTGATCCCTCAGCACCTTCCCCTCCCAGGGGTGAGGGGCTTCTTGTCATCTAGTCCTTCTGCTAGTAGCACCTAATATTCTTTGTTCTTTAAAAGCACAATTCTAATATCTACCTCCGACCTCACATGGCTATCTCTCCCCAGATGTGTTTTCATGTGGTGTTCCATATTTCTGTCTTTTTCATTAGGACCTTAACATAACTTCTGTAGAACACTCAAGCCATAACTGGTTGTGATCTTATACTGCAATTTGGGCTTTGGCAGATAAGGTTAAATGATGTGGGAGTGTCATATATCAATCTGTTGATTTCATTGGTTAAGTAATAAACAAACTGCTTGGCCTCATAGCTTAGAACATAGGTGGGTGGAGTAAACAGAACAGAATGCTGGGAGGAAGAGGAAGTGAGGTAAGATGCCTCAGAGAGAGAGGCCATGATCCGCTCTCCTGGGCAGACGTGAGAGCTCTGCTCTCTGACACACATGCGATTCAGCTCCGACCCAGGATGGACGTAGGCTAGAATCTTCCCGGTAAGCGCACCTTGGGGTGCAACACAGATGAATAGAAATGGGCCAAGCAATGTTTAAATGAATACAGTTTGTGTGTTGTTATTTCGGGCATAAGCTAGCAGGCGGCCGGGGTGCTGGGGATGCAGCCCCGCCGCTCTTATCACTACAAAATGGCGCCCAAGGTGGGGCGTGGTCTCTCTCCCTTTAAAAAAGCAGCCACTTCCCTCTCCTCTCTCTGTAGCCGGCCCTCCTGCCTAATTCTGGTATATGATTCAACCCTTTTTGCTGGATCTTGTATCCTATTCCAAGCATTTAAAGCTGCTTGGTGACATAGACACAGTACTTCATCGTCATAAAGAGCTTGGACCTGTGGATCAGCATATTCTCCTGCACCAAGAATTTGATCTTGGGAAACCTCAACACCCTTTGCTCTTCCTTGCTGTTCCATATGTCCTTCCAGGGCAAACTCTGACACTTTTACTCAGGCAGTTCGTGCGGTTTGCAAGCACAGGCTGCTGAAGCTCTCTTGCTGGCAGGGACCTTGAAACACTGTAGACTTGTGGCACTGAATGCGGATCTGGCCGGTACCTCAGCCACATGGTTGGAATGGCAGAAAGCTAAGGAATGGGGCTACATCTAGCCAGCAAAGCCACGGCTTTAGTCCTACTGAGATTGCTTGGTAAATTAAAGACTCATGTGGTCAGAAAAACAGAGAGAGATACAGTAAAGAGAGTGTCAAAGACAAAGAAAATTTTTAAATGATTTACAGTGTGTTAAAAATATATGTAAGCTAAAAGTTAAAAGTTCTTAAAAGTAAAAAAAAAAAAAAAGGAAGAAAGAGGGAGATTGACCTCTGTGACTTCAAGATGTGGTAGCACACGCCTTTAATCCCAGTGCCTAGAAGACAGGGACAAACAGGTCTCCGTGAGTTCAAGGTGTAGTAGCATACACCTTTAATCCCAATGCCTGGGAGGCAGAGACGGGCGGATCTCTGAGAGTTCAAGGACAGCCTGGTCTACAGAGTTATTCTAGGTCAAAGATACAGAGAACCTGTCTCAAAAAGCAAAAAATAAAAGTAAAAATAAACAAAATAGAGGTTAAAATAAAGCGCACAAAGATGGAAAATACACAGAGAATTTTGATACTGTATGCTATTATGCTCTATTTGAATCATTTGAATGCTGAGGAAGGACCAACAGCTGCTAAAAGATATTTGTTTATAAATGCTGGTGAACTAATCCAACATAGATATTTTGAAAATGCCTTGACTTTAAAATTTGGATCTAAGGATATGATACTTTGGAAAAGAGATTCTTCTTTTGTTTTCACAGAGGATGAGACCCTGTTCATTTCTTCTATTCCGATATGGTATGATGGACCATGCCCTCCTGAAGGGTTGTTGTGAACATCTTCAGAAAATTGCTTCGCTCAACTGCCAACTGAGATGGAACTAGCACACAGATTATACCATGAAAGACCTAATTAACGACGCCCCCATTCAGCAGGAAGCAGTTTGGAGAGAAAAAACTGCGCCCATGTTCCCAAATATGGTTTATAAACGTTCTTTTACATTTAAAGGGGGATATGATATAGATATGAATAATTTGTATTAGTATAGATTTTGCTTTATTGATAGAAATTTAAGGTCAATTTCGTTATATGTATATGTATTTCTGCTTTTGATTAAGGTATTGTGATTATGTAGTTTATGTAAAAATGTAATGTATATAGGTTGTTAATAGATAATCATAATAGTCAAGTTTGTAGTCATGTTAGTTAGATTTTCTAGATATATAGCGATACATTTTAGTTAGATAGACATTCTTCATATCTTTCAAAGACTGCAGAATATGGCATTTAATGTTTTAATAACTTAGGACTTTCATGACAGTTAAAGATCTTCAGATGGTGGATTCTCCTGGCCTATATACTGAAAGTCAATATATTCCCCAAAATCCTTATGAATGGGGGGCATCAGGTCAGAGTAAGAAAATGGGATGTGTCAATGAAAATAAAGTTAGAAACCTGCAGACATAAGCAAGCAACACATAAAGTCTAGAGTAGGCCTGGGGGTGGGTTTTCCTCTGAATCCTCTAAAAATGAAGTAGCTCTATTGAAAGTTTGATTTTAGTCTCCATGACCCTTTTAGACTTCTGCCCTCCAGAGCCATGATATGTATTGTCCTAAACCACTAAGTTTGTGGCTATTTATAGCAATAATAGGAAACTTGGCAAATATGCACTTGGGTTTGAAGTTTTCATCAATGTAGAAAATTGTCAGCAGTTTCTCACCTCTTATTTTTTTAAAACCTAATTATACTATTGTAAAACCCCTTGGAATCCTCACATGCTATGTTGATGCTCTATTATTTTTTAATTTATTGGTTTATTCTTTGGCAATCGTGTACACGTATGTATTTATTTGGGTTGTTTCCCCTATTTCCTTCTCTTACTCCTCTCCCTCTGAACCCCTTACTCTCCTCCATGAGTCCCTTCCCTGATTTCATGCACCTGTGTTTGTTGCTGATGTTGTTGATGTCACTGGATTCTAATTAGAGTCGCTTCATGAGCATGAGGGGGCTCCTGAGTCCCTTTGCCTATCTGTGCTGGGATGCCAATGGGCCCCAACTTGTAAGGCTCTTGTGCTGGCAGGCACAGCTTCCTTGAGCTCATGACTGCAATGGCCACAGCCAGTCCAGAAGACAGCATTTGACAATGGTTCTCATCACCCCTCAGCTCTCAGTTCTTACTTCCCTCTCTTCTACCACGTTTCCTGAGCCTTGCAGGGTGGATCATATACAGCTGTGTTGTTTGGGTCTGAGCACACGACAGTCACTCCTAGCACTTTAACCAACTACTAGTCTCTGATCAGCTTCTCCTTTCAAGGAGGAGGAAATCCTGTCAGTCATCACAACGTGGATGAGCCTCAAGGACACTGTGCCAAGTGAGTCACAAGGTGATGCATCCTACACGACTTGACTCACATGAAGTGAACAAAGTGGACAAATCGTAAAAAGAGAAAGTGCCACCAGGCCCAACAATCGTATATTCTTATAGCAAAATACTGTTGGTAATGAACAAAGAGTAAACTATTGATTTATATAATAACATGGGGAAATCTCAAGGAAACTATGCTGGAATACTAGAGATTTATATACTTATACATTTTTTCTATTTATATGAATTTTTAGAAAATACAAATTATTCAGTAGTGTTAAAAATAAGAATTCATGGCTATCCAAAAAAGGGAGGGGGAATCAGGCAGGGGAGCAGAAAGAGGGGGTGTAGAAGGATAGAATAGAAGGAACTGTTGGAGGTTATTCATAAATCTGCCTTCTTGATCATGATGATGATTTCACATGTGCCCAAACCCATCAAATTATATGTTTTAAATGTGTAGTTTATTATATGTTACTTATACTTAATTTTTTCTTAGATGTGTCTCATGTATCTTAGAGTAGACCAATACTTACTCTGTAGCCCAGAATGATGTTCAAGTTCTGAGCATCCTTCCTTCAGTTCCTGAATGCTGGAATTACAGACCTGTGTCAGCTATGTGTGTAGTGTTGAGACTCAAACCCACGGTTTGTGCGTGTCAACACTCTACCAACTGAGCTACATTCATAGATGTTTGTATTTTTACCAAGCTCACCACTTAATGTCCAGCTTCTTCTCCTCTGTCCTAAGCAATAAGCGAAGATTCTGATGGAGGAATTTCTGATAGTAGTAGTAGCTTTTAGAAAGCAATTGTCAGTATGTAGCAAGCCCCTAAAATGTTTTTATATTTTGCTCCAGGATCTTATTTTTGGCTAAAGAAATAATTTGATATATGGACTAAGCATTATAGAAATCCTTATAGTTTCTTCCACTTACCTCAAGAATAAAAAAATGATACAAATATTGCTGTGAAGCCATGTTAGAACTGTGCTTGGTGGTCCAGGTTTATAATCCCAGCTACCCAAGAGATCAAGGCAGGAGGATCACAAGTTCAAGTCCAGATTGACCAGATTAATGAGACCCTGCCCCCTTTTTAAGTTTATAAAGGTCAAGAATGTAGCTCCTTGATAGAGTGCTTATCTAGCATGTGCAAGGTTTTAGGTTCAATTCCAAGATCCCCCACCCCTTCTCAAAAACCCTGCCATATTGTAAACAACAAGGGAATATTTAGCCAAAAACCATTTTATGATCTTAAGGAAGATGAAGATAATTGAGGTCAGATTAAAAAGGAACTCACTAACTGGGCATGGTGGTTCTTGCCTTTAGTCCCAGCATTGGGGAGGTGGGCAGAGGCAGGTGGATCTCTGAGTTTGAGGCTAGCCTGGACAATAGAGTTAATTTTAGGACAGCCAACAGCTTTGGCTATTCAGAGAAACCCTTACTCCAAAAACCAACCAAACAGGAAAACAAAACAAAACAAACAAAACAAGCAAAGGAACTCACAACTTAAAACACATGTAAGAAATAATTTCTGCAAAGTTGAACACTTTGAAAAGTTGAACATGGTCCCAAGGATGCCCTGGGGCAGTTTCGGGGTGATTAGGTTGGGTTCTGAACAGCAGCACCAGAGTTTTCTGACTGCCTCTCCCTCCTGCACCCCTGGCATAACTGCACAGTGAGCAGCTGAAGTGTCTGCCTTTAGGCAGGGACAGTCAATGGGGAGCGGCTGGGACGGTCCTCTGGTCGCTGTGACATCCAGGTGAATCAATCTCTCTCCCTGGGAGGCCGGCTGAAGCTCTGCCAGAGGGAGAACATGTTCTGTTTTTCACCTAACTCACAGGAGACAGGCTGGAGTTTGCACTGCCCAGAACAGTTCGTTCTGCTTTCTCCTGCAAGGAGAATGAAGCCACCAGAGGTTGGAATGAAAGAATTGGAAAAAAAAAAGTATAAAAGGAAAACAAGAACCAAAATAGAACAAATTTGGCAGTGATAATGTCAGACTGAAGATAGCACAAGTCGGTTATTACTAAGACTGATATGAGGGTATATTAATCAAACAAACCTTTATGACCCTGACAACATAGCTTCTAAATATATAAACATTTAAAATATGAGGATGAATGGGTGGCTTTACATTCTGAGTGGTCTTTAATATATGTTGTTATAAATCAGCAAATCAGTACATTAAAAATAAGAATATAAAGATGAGATAAATTTGACTTAACCAATTTAACTAACAAACAATATTGGCTCTTTCAAGAGTACATTGCAAAAATCAGAAAAAAACCCTGATTGTGTATTATAGAAAGTTAATCAATCTGAAATGATAGATTACATGGGCAATGTTTTCTGAACATATAAGCATTAAAACCCTAGTAGAAACAAAACAAAATTCGAGTGTGCTCTTTGAACCCTAATCTGCAAAAATAAGGTAATAAATCTACTTCTTTGAAACACTTAAATTGAAGAAAAATAAATAAAAATGATTTAGAAAGTACATGTTAAAAACCAATGATATATAACCATACTTGGAGAAATAGTTATCATTATTGTACTTATTAGGAAAAAACAAACAAGATTTAAAAAATGAGTTAACTAATCTTTGAAATCAAAGCTCTGAATAAAACTGAGAAAATAAACTCAAAGAATGGGGAGTGATAGAATTCATAAAGATAAAAGTAGGAAATGATTGCAAGGAATTAAGAAATAAGCAAGGGAGCAGTGTAATTGCTTTGCAAAATCCAAAGCTAATCTTTGTTAAGTTTTTTTGTTTTGTTCTGGTTTTGTGTTCCAGGGCTGTATTTCTCTGTGCCCTGTTTGTTCACCTTTCAGTCTGCTTCAGTCTCAGGTATTAACAAGGAAGTTCAGTGCACATCCCTCTCAGAGGCTCTGACTACCAAACCCGACTTAAGATGCTTGGGACAGGTGGCAGTCAACAGCTTATTGTGTTGAAGTCTACAGGTTAGGAAGCTTGAACACAATCTCTGGAATGGTACACACTAGGAGTTATATAAAAACCCTAGGTGTGGGCCCTTTGTGAATGTGTTGTCAAGAACCGAGCACTGGGGCTGGGTGAAGTGCTTGCTGTGCGGGATCTGAGTTCGGATCCCCAGCACCCATGTGAGAAGGTAGGCTTGCATATCTATAATCCCAATGCTGGAAAGGGGCAGAGACAGATGCATCTCTGGGGAGGGAAGTTTGCTGGTCAGCCACTCTTGTTGAATTGTGAGCTCCAGGTTCAATGAGAGAACCTGCTTCAAAAAATAGGGTGGAAAGCAACAGTGGAAGACACTCAACATGGCTCCACACAAACAAACACACATGTACACATACCCTCACGCACACATATACATACTTCTTCTGGTATTGGCTGGATATGGATGTCGTGATACATGTTATCATTTCAACACTCACAAGAGTGAGGGTCTAAGTTCAAGGCTATCCTGGACTGCATAATAAACACACTGAAAATGTACAGTTTTAAAGCTTATGAGTTTCTTCCTTTAGAAAGAAATCCTTCTTTTGGTAATGAGTCCTGAGAGGGGAATGTGAATGTACGTATACCTCAGAGTATATAAAGTTGTGCCCACATGATCACACTTACGTATGTGTGATGAGCTTGCTTGCTTCTGTTTGCATCCTGTGTAATTTGTATCTCACTTTTAGTTCATCCTCTGTAAGCAAGAGATCCTCGGAAGATTTGTGTGGGTCCCTCTTGCATATGCGGTCACATTCCTAGACCTTTTCAGCACATAGAATGACTTAGCACTTTCCATGTGGTATCCCCTGATACATGATGGAACCCTAGATTCTAACGCCTCCTGTGCTTCTCAATTATTAGTCCCATGATCTTATATCCCTACTGTAGTCAAAGTACCATGATGTAGGAGTGTCATATATCAATCTGTTGATTTCATTGGTTAAGCAATAAAGAAACTGCTTGGCCCTCATAGGTTAAAACACAGGTGGGAGGAGTAAACAGAACAGAATGCTGGGAGAAAGAAGCTGAGTCAGGAGTCGCCATGATTCTCCCACTCCAGGCAGACGCAGATTAAGGTCATTCCTGGTAAGCCAGCTCGGGGGCTACACAGATTATTAGAAATGGGCTAGTCCAGGTGCGAGAGTTAGCCGAGAAAAGGCTGGAACTAATGGGCCAAGCAGTGTTTAAAAGAATACAGTTTCCGTGTAATTATTTCGGGGCATAAGCTAGAGCTAGCCATGTAGGCGGCCGGGTGCCAGGGACGCAGCCCCGCCACTCATATTTCAACAGTACCAAAGATGAATTAGCTGAAATGATTTAAATGTCAAATTCCTGGGCCTCTGAGGAGCCTATGAATCATGAAACTTACCATCCTCAACTACTTTAGAACTTGGAACTTTAATCTTTTGTTATCTTTGAGTCTTCCTACTGACCAAACAGTTTTTGCTCATTTTTACTTTGTCCCGTTTCATCAACAGAGGAGAATGTGGTGGAATGTTTCTTCTTTGACTCTGCCCTGTTTTTCTTATGGAGGTGTGTCCTCTGCAGGAGAATCACTGATACCCAGGACAAAGTCTAGGACTGCATTTGCTAAGTGTTGGTGCATCATCAGGCTGGGGCTGTGGCTCAGAGAAGTTACCAGGGAGCCAGGCTTCTGACCTGGGGGCAAAGCATCCTTAACTAACTAGTCCCACTGTGTCAAAGATAAGAAGAGATGTCTGGGTGAGATTTGCATAGCGCAACCTCCCTCTTTTGTAGTCACAGAACCCGAGAACCACAGTTCAGTGACCTGCACACAATCATGATGATATCCACTCAGAAGGCCACAAACCTCCTTGTACCTAGGGACCTTGCAAACTCTAAAACGTGGCATGCTACACACGTTTCTTGCCTTTTGCATGTACCATCCTTTACTTGGAACTGCAGCCCAGTCTGCATACTAATTATGACCATTCAGAAACCTTACAAGGGAAGTCCACTCAATGCTTCTTATCCTGTCGAGACTTTTCTTCCACCCCTCTCACTTTGTCCTCTCTACCACCATTTCCTTCCAGTTGCTTACCAGGATCTGCTTGGCTTCTGGAACTCTCTGAGGGAGCTGCTTTTGGAGCCAAATTCTCCCCATGACTTGTTCTTCTACTTCAGCCCCCCAGGAGGGAACAGAGGAGACTGGGGGAGGGGTCTTTATTCTTAACATTGCCCACAATGGCCCCTTATCTTCTTGCTTTTGGATTTCCCACTGCACTTTACCTGGGTGCTCACATGCAATAATTAATAAATATTTGTGTGGTAAAAGACTCCTTTGAAAGTGTCTAGGTGAAGTCTGAGGATACCTTGCCTCAGTAGATAAAGTAGATTTTATGATCTACTTTCAAACATTTCATCAGCAGTAGTGAGACAGATAAGTATCAGTCTACTATGCCAGTTAGTATTCTATAATACTATATTAGTGAGAGTATTAGTACTATATTAATTAGAATACTAATGTATTATACTTGAAACTTAAGTGGACAGTTAATAATCCATATCTTTTGGAAGCTATTAGAAGCTCCATTAATTCACAGTGATTATTATGATAGGAAAGATAGGCAGTATTCACAAATGGGCAGCTTGAACATTTTTCTGAGACCCAGTCCATTTATACAAACAGGGTGTGTAAAGATAGTAAGTTCTCATGAATGGGCAATAGCATGCTAACAAATGCTTAATAATAAGCTTCCTAGGAGAAAATCTATACAGTGTATTAATTTCTGTATATTATAGTTACTACCACTATGGAATCCAGAGTAGCCTTGAATTTATACCCTCACTCTCGTGAGTGCTAGGATTATAGTATGTACCACTACAACCAGATCCAGCTAATACCAGATGAGGCATGTGCACTTTGTATGTATATGTGTGCATGAGGGTATGTGTACATGTGTGTTTGTTTGTGTGGAGCCATGTTGAGTGTCTTACACTGTTGCTTTCCACCTTATTTTTTGAGGCAGGTTCTCTCATTGAACCTGGAGCTCACAATTCAACAAGAGTGGCTGACCAGCAAGCTCCCCTCCCCAGAGATGCATCTGTCTCTGCCCCTTTCCAGCATTGGGATTATAGATATGCAAGCCTACCTTCTCACATGGGTGCTGGGGATCCGAACTCAGATCCCGCACAGCAAGCACTTCACCCAGCCCCAGTGCTCGGTTCTTGACAACACATTCACAAAGGGCCCACACCTAGGGTTTTTATACAACTCCTAGTGTGTACCATTCCCGAGATTGTGTTCAAGTTTCCTAACCTGTAGACTTCAACACAATAAGCTGTTGACTGCCACCTGTCCCAAGCATCTTAAGTCGGGTTTGGTAGTCAGAGCCTCTGAGAGGGATGCGCACTGGACTTTCTTGTTAATACCCAAGACTGATGCAGACTGAAAGGTGAACCAACAGGGCACAGAGGGAAGCATCCATGGAGCCAGGGCTTCAGCAGAGATGCTCATACTTGTCCTGTTAAACAGGCAGGAGCTGGCCTAGCACAATTAACTGTGTAGCCCTAAAGGTTCCTTTGTCCAGCAATAATTCACAAGGTCCCTGCTGGCCAGCTGAGACCTGTTATGCAATGCTCTCCATTAGTCTCAGGTGAATGCTTCTTCCAGGCGAAGGTTGATGCTCTGGGACAGCTTGGCTGTTTTCTGTCTACTTGCTGACGAGTATTCGTATACGTGGCTGAGTCGGGTGTGAGATTTTACTTCACTGAAATCTTTTAGAAAAATTGGTGGATCAATTACTCTTCTAATCACATATGACTGACTACATCAAGACCTAGCCAAAAGAATCTAACAGTGTGCATGTAAAATATTCAGGCCAAACTACCATGCCTGTGATAAGGAAGACTGTGGCTACAGATGCTCTCTCAGACCATGGGAGGCTACTGGGCCACAGTCATTTCGGGGATATTCAGCCATGTGATTGGGTATGAGCTTGCATTAGATACTTGTCTCTTTGCTGTGATAAAGTACTTCCCAAAGGCAACTTCAGGAAGGAAGGCCACAATTTGGCTTTCAGTTCCAGGTAAGACGTGTAGTCTACCGTGACAGGGACACTGGCACCAGGGGCAGGAGGAGGCTGTGAACCTTGTGTCCACAGTCGGGAATGAGAGAATGACAGCTTGGGCTTGTCCGTTCTCCTCCCTTATCTAGTTCTAGATCCTAACTCATTTAAGGTGTGTCCTCCAGTCTTAATTAAGCTCATCTAGCAGTCTCTCCCTGGCATTCCCATGTAATTGTTCTCATGGTGATTCTAAATCATATTGAGTTGACAGTCAAGATTAAGCAATGTGGAACTTGATATAAGATTCTTATTTTTAATGTATTTTCATATGTTCTCTATTATTATTTTATTTTTTATGCATGGGTGTTTTGCCCGGATGTATGTCTGTGTACCATTTCCATACCTAGTCCCCATAGAGGACAGAAGAGGACACTAGATCCCTGGAACTGGAGTTCCAAATAGCTATAAGCTGCCACGTGGGTGCTGGGAATTGAACCAGGATCCTCTGAAAGAGCAGCCAGTGTTTATAACCAGTGGGCAAACTCCCTAGCCCAGTGGTTCTGAACTGGTGGTTTGTGACCCCTTTGGGAGTTGATGAATGCTTTCACAGGGGTCATCTAAGACCACTGGAAAACACAGATACTTACATTATGATTCATAACAGTAGCAGAATTACAGTTATGAAGTAGCAATGAAAATAATTTTATGGTTCAGGGGTCACTGCAACATGAGGAACTGTATTAAAGGGCTGCAGCATTAGGAAGGCTGAGAACCATTGTTCTCTTCCCATTGGTATCAGATTCTCACCAAAGTCACTTTATATGACCAGGTGTTGCTCACAGTAGGTGCTGGAGCTCAGTTTCTCTTCACAAGCAGACTCTGAGATAAAGAGTTCAGTCTTTGGGATGTTTCCTGAAGGTTTATGCAGTGGGAAGAAAAATGAAAGGAACATTTATGAATTCTTGAATGCTTTACATTAGGGGCAGTTGGTCCCTCTGCAGTTCTTCTAAGACACTGGCTAGAACATGCCTAAGAGTTCTACCCAGGTACAAAAGAGCTGATGGATTCATCCACCAGCTCCCAGGCCTTGTTGGCTCAAGAGTCAAGCAACATCTTGAGTCTACAGGCAGAAAGGAATGCAAGAATTTGGGAAGAAAGCCTTTGTTATGTCCAGGCACTGTCTCCTTAAGCTGTAAATGAACTACGTCCAAGTATATGTCTTAACTATATGTGGGTTCTCACCGCCTCAGGAAAGACTGTAGACAGATGCTGCTCATTCGTTTCCCGACTACTCAGATCCACATAATCACACAGAAACTATATTAATTACAACAATGTTTGGCCTATTAGCTAACTAATTAACTCTTACATCTTAAATTAATCCATTTCTATTAATCTGTATATCACCACGAGGATGTGGCCTACTGGTATAGCTCCAGGGCATCTGTCTCCTTTGACAGCTACATGGCATCTCCCTGGTGTCTCCTACTTTCTCTCTGTATCTCTTCCAGCCTGGCTGTATTCTGCCCTGCTATACGCCAAATCAGCTTCTTTATTAACCAATGGTAATAAAACATAATCATAACATATAGAGGGGAATCCCACATCAAAAGACTGGCTTCTTAGAGCAGGGATCTCCCCAATACCGTGGTGGTATTCACAGTCTTTCTCCTGCCAGGCCTGTATAAGAGAGCCTGGGATAGGTGGTTTATTAGAGTTCTTTATAGTGTCAGGAATAAATACGTATTATAAAGGAGATTTATGATATTGACTTACATGATAGGGACTGGGTAGTCAAACAGTGGTTACCTGCTGCTGGGGAAGCTGAGCCCCTGGTAAGTCCATTGAATTGATGCCTCATGTAACACCAACATGGTGCCGAGAACTAGAGGATTTCTGGAGATCTGCTGGTCTTTAGTTCACTTTGGAGACTGAAGAGAATAGGTTTTGATGGCAGGGACGGATGGTAGCTGCAGGTGCAGCAGGATAGACATGCTCATCCGCGAGAAGAGTCAGTAAGCAGGCATGTGGCCTGAGTTTCTCCTCGGATCTCTTTACATCTGGGCTGCTGCTAGAAGGGTCCCGCCCAGTCTGGGGATCATCTTCTCTCCTCAGTTAGCGCTTCCTGGAACTTGGCTCAAAGCGCTGCCTAGAGGCGTATCCCTTTGTTGATTCCAGATACAATCAGGTTGGCAACCAAGATTAGCCATCACAGGGCGGTACTCTACTCCACCCTGCTCAATGGTAGCCCGGTTCGTATCCGAAGGGGACGGGAACTGGACTTCCAGCTGCAAGTGGTCTGACGGAGAAATAACTGTGAAGTTATTGCTTCCTACCTTCTGACAATGCTTTCGCTGGCTTTGAGTGAATCACAGTCTCTATTTTCCTCCATCATGAAGAGCAACTCAGATGGTTCCAGAACGTTCCTTGAACTTACAAGGCATCCTGGGGCACCAGAGGATGCCAAGTGTTGCTATTGCTATTCCTTCCCACTGAGGAGAGCAACAGTGTTTACGGACAGCCACTCTCTGCCCCCTGTACCTAGGCACTTGCAGTATTCGGCAGTTACATTGTAGCGGGCACTGCCCCCAGGCTGCTGAGGGCACACCTCCAGTTATAAAAACCATAAATACAAGCCTTTACAGACCTCCAAGGGCTCTCCCAACTGACTGGGGACAGATTATTTAAGTAAACATGGGCTTCTCTATCATAAACACTGAATATTAAGTCTACTTCATGATAACCATTTGTCTCCCGACAAATGTTTAGCAAGCCTGGCCTCTTTCAATCAGTACATTTCATTCATTTCTGGTTGCATTCTTGTCATCATATTTCAATACAGAGGTTGGTTTTGCTGCCTTGGGGATAATTAGTTTCATCTGATAGTTACACAGCATTAAGCTTTTTTTGTTTTAAGATAAATGGCCTGAGTGTATCTAGTTGGTGTGATGCCGTATTTCTTTTCTGTGTGAGTTTGTACCATCTTTGTTTTCTTTTTCTTCCTTTTTCTGAAGGTGATGAAAGAAAATCCAAATCTTATAATATCTGTCATCATAAAAGGGCAAGAGCACCACAGGAAATATAAGAGAGGAAAAAAAAATCACTTGTCAGCCCTCAGGGCAGGTTCTGAAGGAAGTACACAGCTTCATTTCTATCGAAGAACCACTTTGAAAAGATGAAAAAAATTCCTACCTCGGCATAATGTGTTTGTTCCCTTTGTAGCTGGCAGCTTGGGTTTTCGGCACCAGGAACCCGAAGGGTTGTCAGTGTTAGCAAAAATAAGTTCTCCTGATAATGGTTTTTGGTGCACTGTATGCAAGCATGTGCTATTCCTACTGCTTGCTTAAAAAGAATATGGAATGCATTATACAGTGGAGCCAAAAATAACATCTGTCTCGCAAAGAAGGGGAAAGATTTCATTTCATATCGTTCCTTATTTGACGGTGTCTCCCCACCCCCAGCCTCTACTGGAGAATTATAGTTTTGTATAGTTTACAGAAATAACAGTTAAACATGGCATGTGATTTTAGACTCTAATGGGATCTACTTAATAAAACACACAAGCAATTAGAGAGCTCCATTGTAATCACTACGGAAGCCCCAGAAGGTTCCCATCGGTGGGGCCCATTTGCTGCCTTCCCAGGCTCTCTCATTTGGGAAGCTTAAGAAAGAAATTCACTGCTGCCCATGTTGTGGATATGGCTCGCACTTACCTAGCCAGGCAGGTGTTTCTGAACTTCACGCTGCTGCTGCTACTGCTTGGGAAGATTGCTCATTTCCTAGAATGAAAATTACAGTTGCCGGGGACTTGAGAGTTTGAAGGACACACACGTTAAGCCTGCCTGGCCGCTCCTCTCAGAAATGCTGGAGGAAGGAAAAGAGCGATGAGGAAAGAAACCCCAGCTTTCTGCTTTTCATTGTTTGCAGCAGGGGATCTACCTGTTTCAGCTGTAGGCTAAGCCCACCTGCTTATAGCTTCTCGTCCTTCAGAATGTTGAAACTCTTCTGTGGGACCAAACATGATTGAGCCAAGGTGGCTATTTTGGCAAAGGTTTCATGACAGCCACAGTGTTGTTGTTAGGACTTGCCTTTTTCTTGGATCTCGTTCTGTGCTTCAGCTGCTTTGATCAGATGGGTTCCACATTTCGGGAGGTTCCAGGATTCCCTTATGTTATGCCAGTGCCTGTTGAACCACTGGTCCTTAATTACCCCGGTTTCATTGACCTTACCTATTGGCTGAGTCATCTCTTGGATGGCAAAGAAGAGTCAATTTGAATACATAATTTGCCATGTTGTGGTGGTCTGTGAAAGGCAATGCTGAGGCAATAGAGATGGCTGGGTGCTTTTGGTGGTAATGATGTTGGTTTTGGAGACGGTGGTAATAGCGGGAGAAGCGGTGACAGGGTAGCAGTGGGGGTTGAGAGTAGTAGTAAGAGTGTTGGTGACCTTGGTAGTGGAGCTGATAGGGACGGTGATGTCAGTGGAGGTGACAATAATAGAGGTGAAGAAAGTGATGATGGGGTTCTGAAACATAGTCTTTGTGGTAGATTTGTGGAGGGAGCTGCATATAAGAAGCATTGAAGTCCACACTAATGTGGCGATCAAGTTCCTACTGTTTAGAGTGTCATCTACAGACCAGTAATACAGGTTATCATTTAGGATTTTAAGTTAGATATATAAAACTCAGGCTCCATCGTACTACATCCAAATAAAAAATACAATCAAACAATATTGTCAGGTAACTTGTGTGCACAAGAAATGATCAGAAACACTGGTCTGAAGGATTAGCAGTCAAGAACACCTGTTTCTCTGTGTCCCAGTATTTCTCCCGTCTCCTCCCCAAGAGAGAGTAGTAGACCTTACTTACATATAAAGTAGGTCATCTCAGCAAGAGCTTTTTTTTTTTTTGGTTTGCACTTTATATTAGAACCCATTATAGTGGGGAAGTTGGGTTAGTGGGTGCTTGAGGGAGCTGGCTGTATATATAGTCAAGACCCAGAGAGCAAGAAACAGTAGTGGTCATCTCAGTTTCTCAATTTATGTAATTCAGGATTCCAGCCCAGGGAACGGTGCCACCCACAGTGGATGGATCGTCTCACCTCAACTAACCTACACGATAATCCCCAACAAGCAAGATTAGAAGCTCTGTTTCCAGGTGGTTCTAGATCTCATCAAGCTGACAATTGAGACTAACCATCACAGTTGAGGACGAGATGGCCATTTGGCCTGCCCTCGACTCACTGCAATTCCACTCCTTCACTGGCATCAGAGCCTGCTTCTTTGGAATTCCAGTGCATACTGAAGAACATCTGAGACATCCAGCCTCATGGACTGAGCAACTGCTAGGTTCTTAGACTGTCCATTCATAGCCAACCATTGTTGGATTAGCGGAACTGCAGCCTATAAACTATGTTAACAAATCCCCTTTCTATCAATCATCTATCTATTGGTCTGTCTCTATCTGTCTATCTATGGAGAGATTCACTCTGTAAGTTCTGTTACTCTTAGAGCGCCCTGACTAATACAAAGTGTATTCCATCAAGGCTTGCCTTCAATCTTCCTCCCTCCAGCAAGGCCTTTTCAGCTATGCTGACAACCATGAAGTAGTTTGTTTTCCAAACTCTGACAGTCCCATTGTAAACAGTGTAAAGAAAAGACCCAGTGTCTCTTATGGTACCACATCCTCTATCTGGGGGGGGGGTCCTTTTTTCCCACTCCCCTGTCTCAGCACTGAGTTTCCTGCTTCCTCTCTATTAGTTGGTCCTAACCTAAACACCATTAAAACTCTGGCACTTAATGATGCAGAAGACTGACGCTGTTGTCTTTCTCAAGAATGCCTGCTTCTAATTAGGGGTCATACACCTGTTTGACATAAATCCCCCCCACAAAAACCACCTATTTATTAAATATCAATTATGTATGAAGCCATGCGTGGAGCTGTGGAAATTCCAAAACAACATTACATGGTTTCCACAAAGGAACTTAAATTTTAACTGGAAAAGAACCTAATATATATAAGAAATAATTAAAAAGTAAGTTCAATGCTTGACTTGACTTTGAGGACAAGTATCTCATGAAGATAATCTCATCACCAGAAAGAACTGTAGGAAGTATCAAGAAGGCTATGATGCCATGCTGGGCTCCTCTAGGAGCTTGGCTATGTATGGTTGTGGAGTCACAGGGAATCTGGGACAGAGAGAATTTTAGGGTAGAGGTGATTCTGGTGATGGAGAGGGAAATTAGGAGAAATTCTAGCTCACCGTGTTGGACAGATGCCATCAGGTGACTGAAGCCATTGCAGATGAGCTCTGAGGACATGGGGCGAGGGAGGGTGCCCTTGGGTACCACCTTTCTGGAACATAGCACCAATGGACACATCTTTTCCATAGCGGGTGACTGGTGTTTGAAAGCCATAGTCTCTCGATTTCCAGAAAATGACAGTTTACATGGGGCCATGCTCAGAAACTGCTTGAAGATGTGCCTTCCTTTTAGCGTTTTAGGGGGAAATAGGGTATTTTGCGGTAAGCCAGGAAATGGGGAAAGAAATATAGTAGCATGAGGGATGCAAATGAGAGAAAACAGATCTATGAAATACAGGAGCGTTACTAAGTGGGGAGGAGGCTGTGGCTTGCATTTAAACAAGACAAGTTCCTATATTTATTTATTTATTAAAGATTTCTGTCTCTTCCCCGCCACTGCCTCCCATTTCCCTCCCCCTCCCTCAATCAACTCCCCCTCCCTCATCAGCCCAAAGAGCAATCAGGGTTCCCTGCCCTGTGGGAAGTCCAAGGAACCCCCACCTCCATCCAGGTCTAGTAAGGTGAGGCTTTGTGGGAGGCTAGGCAGTTTGGAAGTTCCTATCTTTTAAAAACAAACTCTACCAGCTTTTCATGTACACAGGCAGACCACACAATGTTTGCCATAAAGTCCAACTAGGATGTATTTTTGGCTTCCTCAAGTCTTGCCCCACCCCCTTTTTCATTCCCACCCTCAAACAAAGGAAGGCAGTTTGGGGTGGGGGTGGGCTAAATGACTACAGCAGAATTCTGCTGCCCTAATGTAGAACTGGAACCAAAATGTTTAATTCTAGGCCAGGCTTGCTGCCAAGTCCCCACAGAAAAGCGAGCGTGTGCACACCCAACTATTAGCCACAAGTTAACTCCGAGCAGAAATGCATTGGTGACTTGTAAATCAGGGTCCCTTTTGCTACACTTGCTACCTCATCTGAGGCTAGAGAGAGGCAGTTTTAAGGGAGTTCATATACAGCAACAGTCAATAGCTCATCCATCCATCCATCCATCCATCCATCCATCCATCCATCCATCCATCTATCCAGTCTTTTCCTTGCTCTTGATCAGCCCTCTGGAGATACTTTTCATTTTTATTAATTCCATTTTAATTTATTGCATTATATTTTGAGAGGACACAGACCACATTGCCCTGCTCTGTCTACTGTTCATAGACAACTTGCTGACATCTACCCAGAACGCATGAATGGATATAGAGTATGGTAGCAGGCTTTCTTTTGGGTCACCAGCCAGCTTCCAAATCATGACATGGAGATGTCTTATTTTTGAATGTTCTGTCTTATCTTATGCCTGTCTCACTAGCTCTTAGAACTTAATTTAATCTGTTTCTCTTCATCTGTGTTTTTTCTCAGGGATTTTTACCCTTTTTTTTTTTTCATTCTGTATGTTCTACTTTTCCTGCTTCTTCCAAGTCTGACTGGCAGTTGCCTAATGGCTGGTCCCAGGTATCTCCCCCCCTTTTCCCTTTGTTTTCTCTCTTCTCCTCTCTCTGGCCTGGATTTCTCCTCCTCCTTATTTCCTCTGCTCACCAGCCCCGCCTATCTCTCCCCCTGCCTACCTACTGGCCATCCAGCTTTTTATTAGACCAATCAGGTGCCTTAGGCAGGCAAGGTGAAACCGCAGCACATCTTTACATAAATAGACAAATGCAATAGAAACAAATGTAACACACCTTTACCTAGTTAAAGTAATATTCTGAGACATAAACACATGTAACACAGCTTTGAGTAGTTAAAGTAATATTCTACAACAAAGTATCCTATCTCCAGGCCTGGCCTGCAAACACATCACCTTTCTTTCCTCTTTTCCTCTTTCCTCATTCCTGGCTGAAATGAGATGAAGTCCAGTGAAGTTTTCCAGTGTTCACTTTTTATAGTGTTTTTAGTTTGGGTATTAAGGTTAAGTTGGTCTCATAAATGAGCTAGGAAGTGTTCTGTTCTCTATTCTCTGAAAGTGTTTGTGGAGTTATTTCCTCCATAAATATTTACTAGAATTGACCAGGGAAACCATCTGGGCTTGGCGTTTTATTTCTGGGAACATTTTGTATAGTAACTTCAATTTACTCAATAGTTCTAGGTCTATTCAAGATCTTTGTTTTAAATGTTATTTTGTGTCAATATTAGTAAGGTGTTTGGGTTTTCTTTTTATGAATGACTTATTCTTTCATCTAAGCTGCAGAATTCGTTGGTTCCCACAGTGCTTTACTCACTACCCCTTTGGTGTTTATGGAATTAGTGGGGATAGTATTTCCTCTGACCACTAACATTGATTATTGTGTTCTTTATCTTTAAAAAAAAGTCATTTTAAGTTATATGCATGTGTATGCCTATATGCTAATAAGTATGTAGTTCTCCACAGAGGACAGAAGAGGGTGTCCAATCCCTGGGAACTGGAGTTGTAGGTGTTTGTGAGTCACATGTGGGTGCTGGGAATTGAACTCAGGTCTTTTATAAGAGCAACAAATGCACATAATTGCTGAGAATTGTTTGGAAATCAAGTGTTGAAGATGTTGAAGCCACAGGGTAGAATGAGCCTAGATCTTGGATTTCCTTTTAACACAGAGCTGCCACCTGATCAGATAGTTTCATGCATAAGAATTCAACATCTGTCCCACCACACAAATGACTGAGATTTGGAGAATAAGCAGCCAGCACCGTCTTCTCCATGGCAGATTGCATTATCAGCTCATGTGTATGAGTTCCCCACTGCCAGACACTCTTGCAAGACAAGGCTGTGATAGTGCTGGTCTTAGGTTTTCAATGCATATTACTTAAATATAAATAAATGGCATGGTTTCCATGTGTCTGGAGACTGGGTTTCTTTTCCTGGAATTGGTGACTCAACATCAATGGCACTCTCAAGAACACTCAGTGCCCTGTGAGTATTTTTTTAAGTGCCATATTAAATTACTTTATATTTCCTCCTCCTTTTTCTTCCTGCATCTTTGCCCTCTTTTTTCTACTTTCCTGACCCTGCCCTTATTTAGAACCATGTGGATTATTGCATGAGACCTATCCCTAAGGTAAACTCTCTTTGATGCCTCTCAAAGGGATTTTAGAATAATACAAACATAGGCTGGGCTTAGCTTTTCCTCTGCTTTCTTCCCAAGAAATAGAAACAAATAAAAAGTCAGCCAACCGAACAACAATGCTATGTAAACAAAAAATGAAAATGGATCCTGGAGAGGAACATTGAAATGACTTTTGAAAGATTCCTCTAGTGAGATCAGTTTTAATCCCTCTGTGTATATAAACCAGATGAATTACAAATCATATTTAATTCAACTAGGTATCATTTTGTTACAACTCAGCATTGGTTCTTATAAAGCCTTTCTATCATGATGTTTTTCAGTGCAGGCTTTCATTAAGTTAAACTGTCTTCTCAAAGAATACACCTTGGTGAGACGCTCAGCATACCAAGTACCCAAAGGCTGGATGCCTCTTGCAGATTTTCTTGGTTCACATAGGTGAGAAAGGAAATCTGTCACACAGTCAGTTGGCTGGGTTCTAGGCAACTCTTGAAGTGTTTTTACAAGTCAAAGCAACTGCTTAGTTAGAGTCTCTTGTCAATCGTGAGTTTTGTGAACTACTTGCTGACAAGTTGATTGCTCTCCTCAAAGCAAACAGGCACCACACTAATTCTCAGAATTTGCTCATTGTCTTGTCTCGTCTGTGCCAGGGAGTTTCTAGAATTCTTCTTTACAAGCTTCACATACCACCTTTGCAAAGTCTGTGCGACTACTTCAAAGTACTGTGGAAATACAATCCAGCAATAGTTATTATAAAGCAAACATTAATATCGGAAGAGTTATTTGTTTGAAGAGAAGATCCCCAGAAGGATGCCCAGCTGAAGGCAGCACCCCTGTGTGTTCTGGCTCTGCCATCGACTCTGAAACTGTGTCATTCCTTATTACATCACCTTTCTCAACCCTCCCACTGCCCCTTCAGACCTCAGATCTTTCCACAGCCCTAAGCAGTTGTAGAACATCTAGAAAGTTTCTGATCTTATACTTCATTCTTAACTACTTCGTGTTCTTTCCTATCATTAGTTTTTGTGTTAGGTACTTCCATGATCACTATGACCAAATACCTGATAGAAGCCACTTAAAAAACAAAGATGTATCTGGACTCATGATTTCAAAGGTGCTGCTCCACCCTGCTGGGGAGGGCGTGTCAAGGCAGAGCAGTTTATATTCTGGTGGCCAGGAAGCAGAGGGAGGGAAGAAGAGTCCAAGGACATGATATCTCCAAGGACCAGCTCTCAGTGACCTACATTCTCCAGGGAGGCCCCACCTCCTAAAGTTTCTACATCCTTACAGAGTAGTGCCACCACCAGCTGGGGACCATGAATTCACAGTGAGAATGTGGTGGACATTCACATTCAGATCCTAGCAACTGGATCATTTAGTGTCCCTTAGGGCTGGGTTGTGCTATTGTGCCTTCCCTCAAAGATAATGGTGTCTGACAAAGGAAAGAGCATTCCCCAACTGGGACCTTTGCAGTCTGTATTTAGCTTGTTAACCAGGGCGATTCCATCTTGTAAAGCTCATTGTTTTGGTTGGACTGTGACAGTTCCCAAAACTACAGTCATTTAGTTTCTAGAAAGAAAATGTTTACTCAGACTTCCGCCCTCCCCGGGCTGACCCCCAGCGATGACCAGGCATGGCGGATGGTTTCTTGATCACTTGGCGTTCTTTCACTCACCTTTCCTTGGGCTGACCCCCAGCGGTGACCAGGCATGGCGGATGGTTTTTTGATCACTTGGCGTTCTTTCACTCACCTTTCCTTGGTTTCTCTTAGAAATGGCCAAACAGCAGAAATAGCAAATTCTCCGTCTCATTCTCTGCCCCCACTTTCTATATCCATCCAGCCTGTGTGCGGACAGTGAAGCCTCTGGTGTTTTGAGTTAGAGGCTTCCCCTTTGTGGGTAGCCACCCCTCCCCTGAATTAAGCCTGTGTTATTCTAGAGCCACTTGTGTGCATCTATCTCTTTTGTGTGTGTGTGTGGCTTTACACAATTTACTAGGTCGCTGAGAGTGTGTCGGCAGGTATCGAAGGCTTTGCCCTCAACATCTTGCTTTAATGATGCCAATGGTAAAAACACTATGAAGGGCTATGTCGCAGGTGGTGTTAGAAGCCCTTTATAGAATATTAAACTATTGGCTCTCCATAACAACCCTATGAAATAAATACTCACTTTAAAAATGAGAAAGACTAAGGCACAAGGACTGTAATTGTTCGGTGCTATAGAGATGGCAGTGATGTTATACTCCACACTCAAATATTTTAGATGAAGAATCTTCCTCTTGTTCAGGGTAGCAGACAGTAAGTCTATTTTACTATGTTAGAGACAGACACCTTATTTATTTATCATGTATAAAGTGTTCTGCCTGCATGTATTCTTGCAGGCCAGAAGAGGGGACCAGATTTTATTGCAGGTTGTTGTGAGCAACCATGTGGTTGCTGGGAATTGAACTCAGGACCTCTGGAAGACTAGTCAGTGCTCTTAACTGCTGATCCATCTCTCTAGCCAGGGGGGGGGGGATAAAGAGATGTAATGTAAAAATACTTACATTATTTAAATATTTTACATTATTTAAAATAATGACATCTTGATTTTATATCCAAAAATGCCAACTTTAGGTTCTTAATTTTATGGGATATTCTGCAAATCAAATTTTAGTCTGTCACCATTATCATCACGGCCAGCAGTATTTTTTTTCAGTATTGGGTTTTATGTGAGCTAGACAGGCTAAAACTTTACCACTGATCTAGCTCCCCAGATCTTTTGCATTTAAAGATATTTATTTTATGCATTTATATGTCTATGCCTGAGTGCATATATATGCACCACTGCTAGGCTGGAGCCCGCAGAGTTCAGAAGAGGGCACGTGATCACCTGCAACAGGAGTTCCACGTGGTTGTAGGTTGTCATATGGGTGCTAGGAACCAGACGTGGGTCCTCTGCAGCAAACACTCTCCATCACTAATGCATCTGTCCAGCCCCTCTTGTAAATCATTGTTTCGAGACCGTGTCCTACCAAGTTTCCCCGGCAGCCATTAACTTGTGATCCTTCTGCCTCAGTCCATGAGGTAGTTGGGATTTCAGGCCTGTGTGACCAGCCCCAGCGAGGATGTATTCTCATAAAAAGCACCTCACTCTCACCATAATCCATAATAGTCCCGTGTTTGCCAGTTTCACTATCATTACCTGTGTTGCAAAAATAAAAAAAATGTAATTCCTGTAGATGCTAAGTAAATACTATTAGGGAAAGCCAGGCAAGTGCCCCTGGAATACCACGACAGTTGAGTATAAACGTACATGTGGAATCATTTAGAAATGTGATCCCCTATCAAATGTTAATAATTTAATTTTATGTTGCATTGTAGTAAGCATTCCTAAGGCAATTTTAGGCACATTAATTCTTTGTGGATTCTTATATAGCTTTTTGGTATGTTTGTGTTGAGAGATTTTTTTCAGGTTTAATTCTGCTAATTCTTTAAGTATTTCTGTGGTAGACTAATTTTATCAATAGCCCCAAGTATTAAACCTGTGTACTATGGAGAGGTATTTTGACCCAACTGTTGACTTTGGAGTCAACCACACAACTTGCTTCGGATAGTTGGATGTCAAATGCAGCATAAGGGTTCTACTCTGGGCAAAGTCTTTTCTATTGTTGATTCTTGGTCAAAACCTTGGAAACATGATCAGGTTAGTCTCTAAGAGACAGAGAAAAACACATGGGAGAAATTTAGGTCTTTTGTGGCTGTCCCAAATCAATTAGCTGCTAGCCAGTTTGACAGCTAACCATAGACACACAAGTGAGCCCAGTTAAGGTGAGTTGAGCATAACCCAACACTAGAGCTCCCCAGAAGACCTATAGAATAACGAAAAGTATTAACTTTCTGTCTTTTTTAAAATTTATTTATTTATTAAGGATTTCTGCTTCCTCCCTGCCACCGCCTCCTATTTCCCTCCCCCTCTCCCCATCGAGTCCCCCTCCCTCATCAGCTTGAAGAGCAATCAGGGTTCCCTGACCTGTGGGAAGTCCAAGGACCGCCCACCTCCATCCAAGTCTAGTAAGGTGAGCATCCAAACTGCCTAGGCTCTCCCAAAGCCTTTCTGTCTTTTTTAAGGCACTATACCTTGCTTGGAATGTTTTCTCACATGGCAATAGCTTACTGATACAATCTCAATTGTAGTAATAACTTACTTCACGAGTGCCCATTTAAGAGCTTAATGAGCCTCATCCACATACAGGTTTCGTCTTTAGTTTCTAGAACTGAACTGCCCCAGCTTTTAAACTTAATTTATACATGTTCCTGGCAACTAGAGAGCTCTACTAACTAGTTTAATAAAGTGCCAAGTAGCTAGCGCTGGAGTAAATGTATGCACAAACCGCTTTTCAACTCTCAAGTTTTTGAAGCAGACAGTATTGTCCCTAGCCAGAGAAGCTGAATATTTTGCATGATGTCGCAGGAGTTGAGCTAAGATGGCCGACCCAGATTTGGTTATACTTTGTGTCACACTGCTGCAGCATCTTAGCCATGGCGACCTACTTTTGAATATATCATCATAATTTCAGTCTTTTGCCTTAATAGAATTGCAAAAAGTTAATTTAGAAGTCAAAGTTGTTTTGCAGGGGAGCAATAACCGGATCGTAAGTTCCAGGTCTGACTGAGTTACAGAGTGAATGTAAGGGTTCAAGGTTAGCCTGAGTAACTTAGTGACACATTGTCTCAAAATTAAAAATATTGATAATAAAATGGGTGTAGATATACTTCAGTGTTAGAGCATTTATCCAGCATGCACAAGGCCCTAGGCTTACTCTCTACCATGTAATAATAATAATAATAATAATAATAATAATAATAATAATAATAATAATAATAATAATAAACAATAATATAACATCAGGGACAGAGTGTATGTAAAAGAGAAAAATATGAACTGTACTAAGTATTAGATGTTATTTTATTTGTTAAAAAGATATTGATGTTATAATCCTATTGAAAAGTTCATTAAAGTAGATTTATTGGGAATATAAGGATACAGTTGAGTAATAAACCTAATTGAACTAGCTTATTTTCCAAAGAATCCTGTTTTATTTAAATATTTTATGCAACTTGTTGTCAATGGGTTCTGCAGAATAAGACAAATATAAGATGATCTTATTTTCCCTCACTGCTTCCTAGTCCCCTGCCAACTGTACGGGAGAAGCTGCTTGAACTCAGCCTTCTGATCTTTTGAATTTTTTTTTTTTATTTATTAGGGGGAAGTGGAAAAGAATTCTCAAGAGTGGAAAAGACTCCAAGGGAGAAATACCCTGGCCCTTTTACTGTATTATAAATTGCTTTGAAAGACATGTTTAATATTCCTAAATTAGATTCTAAGCCCTGTATCATTTAGAATTTATAACTGCTCATCTAGATTTTTTTTCCCACCTAAATTTGCCTGTGGACACCACCAAGCAACAAACCAAACATACCACACTTTTTCCTTTTTGTACACATGATTAAAAAGGAATCTATTTTTAAAAATAAAACAAAACCAAGAAAATTCTTAAGTCCGGTAGAACGGGTTCTTTGACAACAGACTTTAGAAAAAATGTGGCCTGCATCCCCCTCTGCCTGGGAGACAGGTCCATGCCCTCTGGACTCTGTTCAGTCAGAAGGAACCTTCAAAAGTGCTGTCTCTGTTTTCCTTTACTCTACCCAGTAAAGGAGACTCAAACTGCCATTTAATAGTTTGTGCCTGGAACCAATCTGGAGTCACGTGGCTTTCCTGTCTTCCGCTCTGTGCATAAGAGTCACACTGAGTCCCCACCAAATATCTGGGAGCTGTAATTCCCTAAGGGAATATAAGACCAGTCACTGCAGGTGTAGAGAGACAAATGACTCAGTTAAGGTTGATGGACAACCTCTGTGTGGTACTTCCTTGCTGAGAACTGGGCACTAGCGTCCGGGTTCCAATCCCCCTCCCTAAGAAAAGGCCAGTGCCAAGTCCAGACTCATGGACAGATAATAATTATTATAGTAAAATCACTTCAAAGAAAGAGCGAAATTTTGCAGCTGTGAGATCACGGTAGATCTGAGTGTAACGATTGCAGGGTTTCATTGGATTTTTCCTGGATTTTTCCAGAAAGTGGCATGCAGGAGGCTTTCTGGCCCACAGATTTTCTGTGCTTCTGGCTGAAAAAAAAAAAAAGAATTTGAGATCCTAAGAAATATGTTTATTGTGCCCATATCTTAAGAAACTCTTACTTGATCTTGGCCCCAGCCAGTCCTTGTTTTCAACAATTGAAAACATCTTTCTAAACTGTTTCCAGAAAGCATTTGCAAACATCCCGAAGTAAGGTTAGATGCTTACGTGTCAGCTCTGAGCCTCAATTAAGGCTGTTGTTGCTGCCTCTAATAGCCCGACACCATAATAATATTATACAGTATCCGGAGATAATGAGAAGAACTCTCAACATCTGCTTACACTCAGAGAACAAAGGAGGACCGGAGGGATGCGTCCTGCGGCCTTTGCAAAGCACTGCCCTTGCTTGCTGGGGACACAGTGGATTTCCCCGGGGGTGACTTCTCTGCCATTGGGGATGGTGGCAGAACATTCCGCAGAGGTTGGAGGAGGCTTGACAAACAGAGGCTGTTCAGACTCAGGGCTCTGCAAGGCTGACTGCCTTAAAGCAACCACTCCTGAGCCTTCTCACTGGATGGCTGGAGATCATGTCTTCATGTTAGTTAGTTAAAATAGGAAGATATGGTTACTGGGCACTTAAAAATGTTCATAGTGTATGCATCTTTCTGCCGTGGGTTTTTAATGCCTGGTGTCACCCTCGGGATGAAATGGTAGGGAATGCAGTTGAGTATGCCTTCGGAGGCCGTGAGCAGTAGGCCTTCTTGGAAAAAGGTTTCCAGTGGATTTCCCTTATGCTGTGTCCCGGTTTCCAGGAAAGACACTCTTGAGAGACACACATGGCATTCTCAGTCTTCATTAAATGGGATCGTTAGACATGATAAAGGAAAACCACTTCCAATTTGAAGCACAGAAGGTAGGAGACAGAATAGCAAAACAGGAGCCCATTGTCTACGATTCTTGGCCTGATAGCAGTCCTGTGTGCCTCAGTTAAACAGAGCTGTAGGAAAGAGCACAGTGATAACAAACAGAAAAGAAGAAACAGTAACCAACTCCGGTGGACGCTGATTGGCTGACTTTCTAGTCACACTCTTTCTCTATCCTAACAGAACTCTGTGTTATATATATATCTATCTATCTCTTGCAATTTGTTTGGTCTTATACTGATTTGAATGCCCTTGTCAGTGAAAATGATCCAAAAACCTCAATACAATACTGCAATGCTAGGTGTGTGTGTGTGTGTGTGTGTGTGGTGAGTGTGTGTGTGTGTGTTTGTTGTGGGGTCAGGCATGGGGGGCTAAGTAAGACAAGGGAGGAAATAGTGCTAAAGGGGTGTGGGTTGTGCTCTGAGAATTTGTTTACCATTAATATTTGTCAGTGAACTTCTGACTCAGTGTATTGGTTTTAGGAAGGGATGCTGAGGAAGGGAGCTCTCCTCCTGAGTGAGAGCAGTATCCTTAGAACAGAGGGCTCTGTTTTCTACTATGTGAGGGTGCAATGATAAGATGGCTTTCTGTGATGGGATGGTTCTTACCAGACACTAATCTGTTGCTGTCTTGACCTTGGAACCCGGGAGTGTTAGAAATACATTTATATTGACTTATAAGTCAATATATTGGTAAACCTGCCTGAATGGACGAAGATAATATATTAACCAACCAGTGTGAGCAACCAAGCTCAAAACCCCATGGAAAACTCTGGTATAATTCCAGAGCACCTCTGAGTTATCTGAGCACAGACTAAGGACGCTGACACATTTATCTGTTATTTCCCTTTCAGCTGTGGATTGATGAGTGCTGCTGAGGGCACTGAGGGGAGCGCGGAGATTGCTGACAGGCCTTTACTATAAGCAGCCTTGCTGAGCACACAGAGTGCTGGGGGATGTGCGTGGGTGCCAACAGGCATTGACGCGTCTTTGGTTCCTTCCCACCTCTACGCTGAGGCCTCTGTTGTCTTAGAGCCCCTGGTACAGTGAGTCTCCTTAGACGCAGCCTCGGATGTATTCTTTGCCACAGTCTAAAGTCAATCAGAAATCAATCTAAAACCCCAGACTTCAATCAGCTGCTGGAAAAGCCAAACTCTTTTGTAGGCATGAGAAAAAGGCCGAAGGTTGCTGGTGGACAGCTTGGTAACACCTGAGTAGTATGTCCTAGGCTTACTCACTCAGAGCTAGGACTGGAAAAAGAGATGTGAGCTGACCACAGAATGAGTCCTTGTCAAGCCTATGCAAGGTTTCGTCAGTTTTTAGGGCTAGGAATCTAGGTGGCCAGCAATAGAAAGGCATGGTCTCATATTACAGAGGCAGGGTGCTGTGTTCTCTGATGGCCCAAAGGATTATTTCTAGCCTCTCTCAGCGTCTGGAGCTTGATGGGAATCTTTTTTTTTTGTTTTGTTTTTGCATTTCTTTTTTTAATATATTGTTTTTATTGATCTATACATTTTTATCCACCCCCTCCTTGCCTCTCCTCTCTGCTTGCTGGGGACCTTAATGGCTTTCTTTAGCCTGTAGCTCCACCGTTCTATAGCTGCACACCATGTCTTCCTGGTACGTCTTTATATTGCTTCCCTCTCTGCATGACCATCTCTGTATCCTTATTTCCTCTTTTATCTGAATACCAGTCACAGACTGGATTAAGATCAACCCTAATTATTGCTTTCTGACTGGTTTCTATTTAGAAAGGCCCTACTTTCAAGAGAGGCCACACATTCTGAGAGTATAAATATCCATTAAGCAGACAAAACTTCAAGCAAAAATAGAAGGCAAATCTATTTAAACAAAACTTAGTTCTTGTTTTTTTTTTTTTTTGAGATAAAGTCTCTATGTTGCTCAGGCAGGTATTGAACTTCTTGGACTCAATAATCTTCTTGCCTCAGTCTTCTGACCTGCTGGAACTATAGATATATACCATCATGCCGGACTATAGATATATACCATCATGCTGGACTATAGATGTATACCATCATGCTGGACTATAGATGTATATATACCATCATGCTGGACTATAGATGTATATATACCATCATGCTGGACTATAGATATATACCATCATGCTGGACTATAGATGTATACCATCATGCTGGACTATAGATGTATACCATCATGCTGGACTATAGATATATACCATCATGCTGGACTATAGATGTATACCATCATGCTGGACTATAGATGTATACCATCATGCTGGACTATAGATATATACCATCATGCTGGACTATAGATATATACCATCATGCTGGACTATAGATGTATACCATCATGCTGGACTATAGATATATACCATCATGCTGGACTATAGATGTATACCATCATGCTGGACTATAGATGTATATATACCATCATGCTGGACTATAGATGTATATATACCATCATGCTGGACTATAGATATATACCATCATGCTGGACTATAGATGTATACCATCATGCTGGACTATAGATATATACCATCATGCTGGACTATAGATGTATACCATCATGCTGGACTATAGATGTATACCATCATGCTGGACTATAGATGTACACCATCATGCTGGACTATAGATGTATACCATCATGCTGGACTATAGATGTATATATACCATCATGCTGGACTATAGATATATACCATCATGCTGGATTATAGATGTATATATACCATCATGCTGGACTATAGATGTATACCATCATGCTGGACTATAGATGTATATATACCATCATGCTGGACTATAGATATATACCATCATGCTGGACTATAGATGTATATATACCATCATGCTGAACTATAGATGTATATATACCATCATGCTGGACTATAGATGTATACCATCATGCTGGACTATAGATGTATATATACCATCATGCTGGACTATAGATGTATATATACCATCATGCTGGACTATAGATGTATACCATCATGCTGGACTATAGATGTATACCATCATGCTGGACTATAGATGTATATATACCATCATGCTGGACTATAGATGTATATATACCATCATGCTGGACTATAGATATATACCATCATGCTGGACTATAGATATATACCATCATGCTGGACTATAGATGTATACCATCATGCTGGGCAGAACACCACCACTATTATTATTGTTGTTGCTGCTATTACTATTTTCATTGTTGTTATTGTTATTATTTTTATTTAAGAGCGTCTGAACTGATACTTTCCCTTTGTGTATTGATATCTCACTTACGAGTGCACTGACCACAGGTTATATGTGAAACAATACAAACAAAGCAAGCACGGGATCTTCTGGCGCCGCACAGGACCAGCAAGGTCAGAATGTGTGAGCAACTTCCAGCGTCAGAGGCTGTAGAACTGTGGCACTTCATGAAAATGTACATGAAACGCCCCTTGCTCTCCCTCATCAGTTCACAAGTATCCTGAACTCGCTCTTCTTTGTTGTGTCGTGCCTTGTGCTGTTCTAGGTGTTAGACTAGATCACCAAGCAATGGTAACCACCTCCCTGCCCTCAGGGAGCTTGTGTTCTAGTCAGAGACACGTGATAAACCAGAGGCACACGTGAAATGTACACTGCACCAGATAATGCTTACAAGGGCAAAGCATCAGAGACACTTGGGGTTTTAGACACTTTGGCCAGAGTGGGCCTCACTGGGGAGCTGGCCTTTGCATAAATAACCCAAAGAAAATGTATTATTATTCATAATGATGAGTCCTGGGAAATGTGACATCCCTGTGGCATCAACTGAAAGCAAGCAAAATTGACCAATAGAAGAGAGACTCTCTGGCTCCTGGATGGGACTCTAGGTTTTAGGGTTTATTTTTACCTGGCTCATTTGGACACTTAAAGAGACCTACAAATCACTGCAGCCATCTTGTCAAAAGCTGAGTCCATCTCTTAATGCGTGATTGCTGAAAGTGTCTTAAAATCTTTGCAAGGTGAGATAATCCTTGCCAGCCATTGTGAGGACCCTTTCAGCCTTTGGGGCTTTAGTGTTATGAAAAAGTCCATTGTGATGCTAACTTTGCAAGTTAGTGGCTTTCTGAAAACCCAAATATATAAGGTGTGACTTGATATTCAAAGGCTGCTCCTACAAGCATGCCACAGAATTGGGTTGCCCTTCACTTATTTGTTGTCTCTGAGGTTTTATGGATGGATAACAAGCGTTACAAAATGTTTAGCTCTTGCCGAAAGAACTGTTGATGTGAAGACTCTTCATGTTCTACAGTGATAGAGGGAGAATTTGTAACTCTTAACACAATTTTTCTTTCAATTCGAAACTAGTATGGCAGTTAAGTAAACAAAGAATTTCTATAGTGCAGATGGTAAACATGGGTATTATCCTCCATCGCTGTGTTTATTGACGGGTAGCAACAACGTGAATACTAAATGATTGCCCTGCATACATAATGGTATTGATAAAACTTGCTTGAATAAAAGACTTCAAAAATGTACTGTTTGTAGACAAAATGAAGCTACAAGATTCAGAAATTGATGCAGATGAGTAATTGAGGTAAGTTAGTGTGATGAATATATGAATATATAATGAGGAGGGTGGGAGAGAGAGAGAGAAAGAAGAAAATTTAGAAGTATAAATAAAAGTTTGATTTTGATGTAGGCTAGTGTCAAATGAGTAACCATCTGTATAGACTGGTGATTTGATTCTCCAAGGTCACTCAGAGATTAGATTTCCTTGGCCTTTCCTTTCATATAACTGCCATAACCTTTGCCTTGTGTTCTATCTTCTTGTATCTTTATCTCTCTGGATGATGCTGATTGACAACTGCTGTCTACTGTCTGGACTAAAAGAACAGGGAAAGAGAAAATGGAAAAGGAACTTATTCTAAATGATACAACCTAGAATCTGTTCTTGTCAACTTTCATTGTCCAGCAGCGTATAGCTGCAAGAGAAGCCGAAAACTTCACTTGTTGTTTTGTTCTTCACTTCCTATATATAATTCTACTACTAAAAGAAGAAAGTCTGAAATAGCTACCAAAGGACAATTAATAAAAACACTGTGGATTATCTCATGAGGAGGAAATAAAATTTGGACCTTAAGGGCTGCTAAAACTTTGGAATTTTCATCTACTTAGCAACCACCAGGTGGCAAATACATAACATTTTCCTCAGGGAGTTATACTCTAGTTGGAAAGACAGACAATTAAGTAGAAATTAATAACAATGTGTGAAGATGAAGTAGTGTGGGGAACAGAGTACTGTGAGAACACAAGGCAGGAGAACCTAACCTGGTCTAGACATAACTGGGTCAGCAATGACTTCCTGGGGATTTGATGCTGGCCTGACGCCTCATTCTGGAGGAAAGTGGAAACCATTCCAAGCGTGGGGAGTAGAGACATGGTGTAACTTTAAAGACAGAAATCATTTGCAAGGCTGCCACAAAAAATCTTAACCAAGGCAGGAGCAAGGGAAAAGTATGCAGAATTTATGTAGAAAGGAAGAAAGATTGCTGAGCTGGAAGGAAATATTCTTGGCACAAGTCTCGCAGTGAAGGATAGAACCATGATGAGCCCCAGATTCCGGGTTCTTTGCAGTGACTTGAAACATGGTCCTGGTTATCGCTTGGCTGCAGGCACCAATAAATCGATCAAGCTTTTCAGCAGGAATTAGAGTATTCCTCTAATTCTCCATTAATCATGTCTTCTGGAAAGGTAGGAAGTGGTAGGACCCACAGCTGTTTGGTTGTTTGGCACAGAGAATTAGCTCTCCTAGTGTTTATCTAGTGTTTCTTTATTAAAAGTGTTGTAAGTTTGAATCATGATGAAATCAATTTTATTTGGAGAACTGCTTTTGAGAATGGATGGCAAACTGTCCTTTTTTTTTAAAAAAAAAAAAGAGGCCAAGGAAATATTGTTAAGATAACGGTTGGATAGGAACAGAGGAACTAATTTTAGAATTTTTGTTAGGTTGGAACAAAACATTTTTTTGACATTGAAATCAGATATTTTTCTGAGAAGGATGATGGAGAAATAGAGGAAGGGAGGAGAGGGAGAGGGGAGAGAGGGGGGAGGGCGGGGGAGAGAGGAGGAGGGGAAATGTGTGTGTTCATGAATGTACAGTTTTTGTTTAACTGCCGTATACTATTAATTTGACTTTTCTTAATCTCTTTCATGTATAACACCTATGGAGAGCCTCTCATAGTATTTTCAGGTGCCGTAGCCTCTCAGGGTTGCTAAATGACAGATGTTAAGGGGCTGAAAGGGGAAGGCAAACCCAGTTATATTATAGAAGTGAGGGCCACCATGCTGCTTCTTCCCTTCTGAAGTGCTGTGCTTATTCAAGATCTTCTCTGGACAACTCCTCCACCGTTGTCAGGGTGCTTAGGGTAGTATTCCTTCCCTGTTCTCCTCATTTCTTTTCTACGACCAACGCCACTACTTTGTGTCCAAGATGGGGAGATAGTCTAGTCAGTAAAATGAATGCCTTGAAAATGTTAGGACCCAACTTCAGGCCTTTAAATGCCCGTGAGAAAGCTGATGTGGAGCCGTACACTCATAATCCCAGCACTGGGGAAGTGGAGACAAGGGATCCCCAAGATTCCTGGCCAGCCAGTCTAGTTTATCCAGACCAGTGAGCGACTCTGACAAGCAACGACATCCAAAGTTATCTTCTGGCCTTCCCATGTGTGTACACACATGTACCCTCCTGCACACATGTACACCTGAGCACAGCAGCATGAATGCACACATACACAAATGTGGACAAAAGGAATCAGTTCAAACAAAATCGAGTATGGAATAAAAGAGAAGATTCTTCTCCAATATTATTTAGGGAAAGGCAGCACTAAATGTATTTCCTGGAGGGAGGAGTGGTCTTTCCTATTGCAGACCCTCTAGGCCTTTATTTACAAGAAACAAACTTAGGCAGATCTTGAAATCCACTGTCAAACTGAGGTCCTTCCATGGTTAACGACACACCAGTGAGAAGAGTTCACTAAAGAAAGACAACCAGTCCTTCCCACAGTCTCCCAGGACTCAGCACGTGTGGTGGCGTGGAGTGATTCTGTAGGTTGGGCACCATGTTCCATACAGTGCCTCCTTCCGTATGAGGAAACCCGACCCCTCAGCCCTGGCCAGGACTGTGTCATTATTCCGATCATGTTCATGGGGAGGTTGAGGCTCAGAGAGGCTAATAAGCATCATCTGGCGGAGGGACCAGGCAGATTCCAAGGCCAACCCTGATTCACAGAGCTGCCGTCCTCTGCAATGTCCTTCCTGGGACAGTGACATCCAGACACCTAGGTAATCTGGTGGGGTTGGTTAGCTTTAAGGTGAATAACAGCAGTCTGCAGAGAAACCTCATCCAGGACTAGGGTAGAAGGGACAGCCTGAGCCAAGGAAAGGAGTTGGCTGCAATGCATTGCTCGTGCTCTTGGCTTCCGGGAAAGCACAGACCGGTTTTTGTTTAGCATAATTGTCTGGACTGTCTCACCCCATCTTTCCTTTGGTTGGATCTTAAAGATACAAATAAACTATTTCTTTCTTTCCTAATTTCTTGAGTTTTACAACTATTATTCCAAATACATTTCTAAATTTAATACTCAGAGGATGTGTGAGTGCGCCTTGCTTACAGCAGAAATTATCTGGCTTTATTTATGTAGTGTATGTGTGTGTGTGCATGCATGTGTGTGTGTGTATGTGTGTGTGTGTACGTGTGTGCATGTGTATGTGTGTGTATGTGTGTGTGCATGCATGTGTGTGTGTATGTGTGTGCATGTGTATGTGTGTGCATGTGTATGTGTGTGTATGTGTATGTGTGTGTGTGTGTGCATGTGTGTGTGTATGTGTGTGTGCATGCATGTGTGTGTGTGTATGTGTGTGTGCATGCATGTGTGTGTGTGTGTGTATGTGTGTGTATGTGTATTGTGTGTGTGTGTGTGTGTGTGTGTATGTGTGTGATACTTACTGAGGAATGACCCTAGAACCCACACAGTGCCCGCCACAGAGTTAGCTGAAGTCCTTTGAAATGTACTACTATTCCAAACTTTCTTTTTCATAATTAAAGGAGCCCAGCTTAAATTCAAACAGCCAAATGCCAATCAATTGACTGCCAACTGCCCCATCCCTGAAGCAAGCATAAACTAGGTTTATTTTACTTTCACCTTCTTAGCGGGCACTGTCTTCATGCTGTGCTCAGTGTCTTCAGGGGAGACACCTTTAGCTGTGGCACCCAGATCTCAGGGCAATCACACAAAGATGAACAAGCAGGTTACACATTTGTACTGTGAGTTTTTAAATCTGTGAATAAAACTGCCAACTTTCTAAGTCCCTCCTTGAAGAGGAAAATTTGGAAAGGCCCACCATAATATTAAAATATACTGTTCGCAGAACGTCTAGAAATCGGGTAAGTCTTCATTAGCATGGGACGCAGAAAAGGGTTCACGAATGAGGGCAGCTGCTCCGGGGTCTGGGGGGTGGGCGTCTATCTGCATTTTTTTCTATCTGAATTCTTGCTGTTAGAGTAGCTGCGACCTTTTCAGTAATGCTGGTTATACTCTGGAGGATAGCTTTACCGATTTTCTTTATTGTATCTTGCAGATCAATCTCCTACACGGCTGTTCCATTTAACCTGTATTCCCTAGGTTATTTCTTAAAGCGATTTATTGAACATTATCCTAGATTGGACCGCATTTACTGTCCTTTGACCCAATTACTTAAATGGTCCATATCCATTTGATTGTGATCATCTTTTCTCTCGCTGTTTGCTTTCCCTCTCATTTCACACAGGAGTCTCCTCCGTCCTGGAGTCTTTCCCTTCCCAAACGGCTCGGCTTGAGCGGAGCAACCGTTTAAAGGCAAATCTTTGGATTTGAAAAAAAAAAATCCCAGCTCTTCATCTGAACCCAATTTGCACCAACAATTCGATCTTACAAAATTTTCTCTAGTGCCTGCTCTGTGATCAGACTGGGTGAGGATCTGTCTGCCCCCTTTGTTCTTCGGACGGAATTTGCTAGGCGAAAGTTTCTGATCTTTGATGGGGCCTCCCAGCTCTGGATCTTGTCAGTTTGAACCAACAAGTTGTTAGTTGTGTGAACTAACGGCAGTTTCAACTCCTCTGGGCTCCTATCGGCCCTCCTCGAGCAGGACAGCAAACGTCCGGCAGGTTCTCAGGCTGTGGTTCTTCGTGTGCTCATGTGTCTCTAACTTCCCACTCCCGCGTACAATCTATTTCTCCAGGTGTTCTTCTGCTAGAGTCCTTCGAGTGGTGTCTACTCTTTTGTCTCATAATATTTGTACAGTATGCCTGGGCCTGGTTCATATCTTGAATTGTTATAAAAAAGAAACATCAATACAACTTGTCATTTTCTGTGCTTAGGATTTTCTCTTTAAACTTCTGAACCCAGGGAATATTCCCCATCTTCCTTCATTTCTCCTCACCCTTGTAAACCAGCGCTGTGTTTTTATTGGCCTTCAAACTTGTTTAAGTAGAGCTAGTGGTAGGAATGGAAATGGTTTTTTTCCCCTCCTGGGAAACCTGAATATTTATACTGTGTGAGTAAAGCCATCTTTAAACAGGGCCCCCTTTCTGTCTTTTCCAACTGCTACCTTGGTGTGAAAGTGACATTTTGTTAAGCTTTCCCATTATTTGCTAATTCTTGCCTCCGTTTTTTTGTGAGGTCAGGGTTGTGGTCCCCAGGCTGCTGAAATCCCTCCACAACCAGCCCTCCCGTCAACAGCAGAGCCGCAGGTGGACTGTTTCTCCCCAGGGTCTCACCCTGCCTAGTCCCAGTCAGCACAAACAGGATTTGACCTGTTCCCTGGAGGTGGAGTTCTTATATAAAGCCACTTAGCAGTTCCATGGCTAAAACCCCAGAAATTCCAGATTTGGGGATATTTGCCCTGATCACTCAACCATGCTGTAGTTCAAGCGGTGGGTTATATTTTGAGTGACAGTCATTTGATTCAACCATGACATTGGATAGAGATTGAATTACTGGGGTGTCGAGTTTTCTGGAAGGAAAGACAAAACAAAAGCAGGGGAAAGAGTAGTAGGGGAGGGAGGTGGAATCTGGTGGCACATGGAAGGAAATGGAACGAGTCTGCTATCTGAAAGAGCTGAGACAGGGGAATTATGCTCATTAGTCCATGAAGTGTTTTCTAAAGCCTTGAGCAATTCAGGTCCTCTATGAAATGTTTCTTTATGTTACAACCAAAGCAAAGTTTTGACCTGAACGGGGAGGGGGGAGGGGGGGAGAGAGAGAGACAGAGAGAGAGAGAGAGAGAGAGAGAGAGAGAGAGAGAGAGAGAGAAGGGAGAGAGAGAGAGAAAAGAGAAAGAAAGGGGGTAGGAGTAAGAAAATGTTTTAGTAAATAAAATGCTTGCACATCTTCAGAACCCATGTTAAAAACAGCCAGGCCCTTGTCATACCAGCACTGGGGAGGTGGGACCCAAGGTCTTACGGATCAACCAACCAGCTTGGTCTACTTGGCAAGTTCTAGGCTAGGGAAAGACTTCATCTCAAAAAAAAAAAAAGTACAACCTGAAGAATGATCTCAAGGTCTCAAGGTTATGATCTGGCCTCCACACTCGCATATATGCGTGGACACACACACACACAAACACACACACACACAAACACACACACACACACTGCAAATAAGAAGGGGCCCAGGATTGTAGGGCAATTGTTAAATTGCTTGCCTAGTGCACATAAAGTCTTGAGTTGGTTCCCCAGTACTTCATAACCTGGGTGTTATCTACAACACTAGGGACGTGAGACAGGAGAATCAACAGTTCAAGCTCATACTTGAAAGCCTGGGCATATGAAGACCCTGTCTCAAAACAGAAGATTAAAAACAACCCAAACAAAAGAAGACAACAACCATCAGAAACCAGCTACAAGACTGGTGTGGTGATACATGCCTTTCATCTCAGCACTGGGGAGGCAGGGGCAGCGGCGGATCTGTGAATTCCAGAGCAGCCAGGGCTGTTACACAGGGAAACCTTGTATGGGAAAACAATAACAACAACAGAAAACAAAACAAAGCAACAGTTAACAACAACAACAACCCCCAACAACAAAAACAAACATGCATTCCTTTGTATTAGAACACACTAGCTTAGATCTTAGGAACACTTCTCCTTTTCTCTCATGTTGGATTTCCTCTATAGCAAGTAGAGGAGAGGGGTTTGACCCTCTTATTTGATCTGAAGCTTTTTCCTGGAGGTGTCTGGATACTACCGGACTCTCAACACTGTAGCTATATGGCTATTTGGGAAACAATGGACAGAAATGGGACTTTTGTTTGCAGCTGTATTGTATTCCAAAAGAAAGTATGGTACTAACACAAATCTGCTGTAATGAACTCAAAAAGTGGGTTTTTGAGCCTCCAGCACTAAATTTGTGTGTGTGTGTGTGTGTGTGTGTGTGTGTGTGTGTGTGTGAGAGAGAGAGAGAGAGAGAGAGAGAGAGAGAGAAAGAAAGAGAAACAGAGACAGAGACAAAGAGAGACAGAGAGGTGAAGGAAGGGGTGCTGATTCTCTCCACTTAATATTCAAAACTTTGTGGTACAATCTGTCCCCCCTCCCCCGGGACAATAGTTTCTTTCTCTCAAGAACTAAATATCTAATATAAACACATAGTCTAGCTTGAGTAATACAATATCAGCTGGAAGCTTCTAAAACAGGTCCGTGTGAAGATTATGCGTTTTTTTTTGTTTTGTTTTAGTGAAAAACGCATTTCAGAATTTCCCAGCATTCAGTTTGAGTGTGATGTGTTTGGTTTTCTTTATTTGCTCTGTCACTTGTACAGCGCGAGGTCCCCCTTCTATGTTTTTTTTTCCCTTTCAGGAGACTGGCTTCTTCTGGAACGGGACATTTGTTCTGGCAACTTGTATTTTCTCCAGATGACTTCAGTGCATATGTCAGTATTATGAACATAGAGCGCCGTGTTTTTCAAAAATCAGAATTTAGTCTAACCCTTTTTATATAGCAGAAAATAAAGCCATATGGAAAGATTTCATTTTTTTCAAATGTACTTTTAGCAGACAGAACATTTAAATTCTCCTTTGGTAGAAAGGAGGCTGAGTTCATCTGGAGTTGTTCTTGCTGTGGGCTCTGAGTTTGCACCCAGAGCCATATACTATCTCTTGGCTTTGCAGCATACTCAGCATGCCCCCTGCGCTTGTTTAGACAGATGTGAGGAGTAAAGGGGACTTAGACAGATATTCTGGACAGTCAGACGAAGCCATACATTCTTTGAAACTGATGCAATCTAGGTTTCAGAAAAGACCACAAAGCTCATAAGACCTTTATCTGTTCCCTGGCGATGCATTCAGGGGAGCCAAGCCAAGCAATGGCATCTGTGGCCCATGGTGGATGGATACTTTTAATCCCACTAAAATAGAAGATGTTTTCTTTCTGAGCTGGCTAGACCGCCTTCCTTTGGAGATCCTACCACTTGGTAGAATGTGAAGAAAACTCTCATGGAGTCACGGAGAAAAGACGTCAGCCAAGAAATGTGCTGGAAGACATCTGCCTTCTATATAACAATCTGATGCTCAGAAAATGAAACTCAGACAGGAGAAAGCTTAAAAACTTTGGGAGAGATAGCAACAATGAATAGACATGCATCTGACTGTCTTCAAAACCCAAACACCCTACCGATTTATGAATGAGTAAATGTTGGTTGTGGCCAGCTACCCTGGGTAGTACCTTGTCTCGCCTCCAGGGCTTTCTTGTGTGAGTGGGAGATTTTGAGAACACATTGTGCTGAGTGTCACAAAGAGCATGGGGAAGGCCGGTTGGAAGGATCCAGCCAGAAAAAGGTTTGGTTACATGTTCCCCACCAGCTCCTAGCTATTTCAGTAAGAAGGAGCTGTTGCTTGTACACTATGTGAAAAAAAAAATAGGCAAACATATTCAAAACTGCATTTCTTAACAAAACGATTGGCAGCAAAGTATAGATTAATATGGAAGATTCAATAAAAATTTGAATTGAAAGCAGCTGTAAAGTTATTAAAAACCAAGTCAGAACACATAACATATCCTTTTTAGCAGTTCTATTGTTTTCTGGATTCTTTGTATTTTGGTTGTGTCTAAATAGTACATAAATGAGACTTTTGAGCTTTTCACTTTATTGATGTAAATGAAATTTAAATGTTTCAATATGTCATAGTAGGTATCCCCTGAGTGTTTCTCATAGCTGGTGTATTATATTTCAAATGGCAGGTTGTGAGGCCGTTACGACTGGGAATCTAGTTCAGTCATTTGTAAACAGTACTTTTTCTTTCAATCATTTGTAAACAGTACTTTTTCTTTCATAAAAATTTAAAATCTTTATTTAGTGTTAATTGCATGTCTCTCTGTTTGTGTGTGTGTTTGAGAGAGAGAGAGGGAGAGAGAGAGAGGGAGGGAGAGAGAGAGAGGGAGGGAGAGAGAGAGAGAGAGAGAGAGAGAGAGAGAGAGAGAGAGAGAGAGAGAGAGAGAGAGAGTGGAGACCAGAGGACACCACTGTGAGTTTTGGGGATTGAGTTTGGGTTGTCAGCTTGTATGACAACTGTTTTTACCCCTGAGCTATTTTTTTCCAGCCCCACCAACCACATTGAGACAGGTCTCACTCTTTATGGTACTCTCTGTGTAGTTCCAACTGGCCTTGAACTTGCGGTAATCCCCTTGCCTTAGTTTCCTTATTGATGAGATTACAGACAGGAGGCGCCTGTTTCTTTTTTGTTTGTTTGGTTTGTTTTTGATATTATATTGAAATACAGTTGTATGCCATATAAACTGGGGGTCCCAGACTGAGTAAAAATGCATACAAGAAAAAGGAGCTGAGCACAGACATTTTCTCCTCTTTTATTCTCTCTCTGCTTCCTGATTAGCCCAGACAGAAGTGAATTTCTTCCGTTACAGCTGTGAGCCACCTCACTTTCCCACCATGATAGACTTTCTCCCTGAAAACCAGGAGCCAAATAAATCTTTTTTTCTTTTAAGTTGCTTCTTGTCAGGGATTTGGTCACAACAACTAGGAAAGAAACTCTCCTCTATTATCTCACTCCTCCCCCGTCCCTTTCCCCTTCTTCATTTTTTAAGTTGAAAGCTCTGTTTAAAAGCCGTGTTAGGGATGAGTAGATAGGTGCTGGGCAAGAGTGAGGACCTGAGAAGCTGCACAAAGCCAGACACAGTAGCATAGGACAGTAACTCCAGGCTCCCACAGTGATGTGGGAGAGCCACACACAGCCAGGCTCAGCAGCACAGGACAGCAATACCAGTGCTCCTGAACCGAGATGAGAGCATCCCTCGATGGCCATGGACCAGCTCAGCAGGAAAATGTCCTAAACTGTGATGGGAGCATCCCTGGAAGGTCATAACTCAGCTGGAAATTGTCCTAAACCAAGATGGGAGAATCCCTGGTGAGGTCATGGTCCAACTCAGCAGGAAAACGTCCTGAACCAAGATGGGAGCATTTCTGGTGAGGTCCAACTCAGCAGGAAAATGTAGTGGTGACCAAGAAAGAGACCCAGTCTCAGGCACGGTAGATGTTGAGGACTGGCACCTGAGGTTGTCGTTGTCCTCCGACCAATGCTTGTGCCATGGCATACCCATGTTGCATTCCCCCCAACACATTGGGGGGGGAGATATTTTTAAAAAGCAGTGTTCGTGGATTATTGTGGTTCCATCATTAGGCTCATTGGTCTACAAAAAGCGTAGGTCGATCATCCCATTCCTATCCCTTACTTTCCTTTACTGTTCATGTTACCTCTCTGGAAGCGTGGTCACGTGGCTCATAGGCCCAGCGCCTGTCCCCTTCTTCTCTAAGTCTGTTGACTGTCGTCTATAGCTTTCGGTCACACCGAGTCCCTTCATTTCTCTGAATGTGCCCACTTCTCTATCTTTAGCATTGTTGTCTTGTGTCTTTCTGTTTCCCTATTTTGTACTTGGCCAATTCCTACTTGTTTTCCAGGATGTTATTATTCTTTTTCCCCAGGAGACTTTCCAGAAGCACAGATCTTTAGCCTTTGCTCCTACAGACTATTTTCTTATTATGCTACATTGTATTTGTTTATTGAATTTTTTTTTCTTCACCAGGTTTTAGACTCTGTAAGAGCAAGAACAGCACCTTTCTATCTCCTCTTTGAATACTTCAAGTGATGTTTATCATGTCAATCATAAACAGCAATATTCTCTGCGGGGGGGGGGTGAGATTGCAGGAGATCTTTCTGTTTACAGTCCTTTCTACAATAAACACACATTGCCCATCATGTAAGATCATGATAATATAATGAGCTGAAATATCACAAAAGTAAAATAAAAAATTAGGTGGTCATAGGGGAAGGATAAAGGAAGATAACACACTAGTCATTTATGGTTAGTATTTAAGGGGTGATGTAATTCAGAGCCCTGTGTACCCCATCCCTAAACCTACATTTGTTAGCGAAGTTCAGCCTGTGAGGATTGTGAATACAGCCCGTTAGGCAGGTGGAGGTACCAAGGTGATGATTGTAATGAGGAGCCTTAGACAAGAAAGATGGAACCAGCTGTGAACTTTTTTTTTTTTAACTGAAAGGAAACAACAGAGTTCCAAAGGGAAGAAAAACAGGAGCTGCTGGATTGGACCTATGAGAGAAAGGAGGGAGATTAAGAATCACGGAGGAGAGTAGTATGAAAAAAGAAGAGGAAAATGAAGAAAGGATGGAAGAAGCAGAGCTCCGGAGGGAAAAGAGGTAAGTCAGAAAGATCCAGAACTACAGGTCAGAAAGGAAGGAGAGCAAGGACAGCCACATGCACCCTTCTCGTGAGGTATCTGGCCCCTTGGCCCTTGTGGATTTGTCTCTTTTTGGGCCTTCCAGGTGTGGCCCCCAGTGTCCTGCAGGGGTCTCCAAAAAGCCCTCTTTGGATCCATCTCTTTTTCTTTTCTTTGGGAGGTTTTGTCTTCCCAGCTTAAGTGCACCGGGCCTCCTCCGGCCGGAGCCATCTATTTACATTCTGAACTGTGCGCGCTGGATGTGAACTTCCCCTACCCTGCCGCGTCCGTGTGCCTGGGACAAAAGACATGACTAGCTGTCAGAACACCGAAGTATGCAGCCCGCCTGCAGGTCAGGTCACAAAGCAAGGCTGTTTTCAAAAGCTCAGGGCTCCTCTCTGAAGACAGCTGTGGGTTCTGGCACCTTACGTCAGCTGCACTAAGACAGGATTCAGGACAGAAAGGAGCATGCGAGTGCTGGTTGAATGGAAAGACGCCATCAAGTGTTTTAAACCGGTGTGAAGTCAGGCTCGCCTCCTCCTGGAGCCCAAGTCATTTTCTGGCAGGTTTTCAGAAAACCAGTGGTAGGTGGAGACTGTAGACTGGAGTTTGCTGGTTGGTTTTGACAGAAGTACCAACTCCAAATGATGGACAGATGCTCTCTGAGGCACTGTGTGGGGAACAAGCCTAGGCCGGAGTCCAGTTGTGATCATGTTTCACAGGGTTTAGAGGGGGCTAGTAGCCATACTCTAATCCTGCTATAGATTCCACTTTGACCACCAGTAAATGATCTTCAAAATGCAGAATCTTGGCCAGTGCCTAGTGCATGTACCTAATAAAATTGATTTCGAGGTTGAAAGCACTAATGCAGGTGGTTAAATTGCTTCCATTATTCCCGGGGAAGAACTCAACCTTCATGAGATGATGAAATTCAATATATGGAACGGCACAGAACAATGTGAAATTTGCTTGATTTTGTGGACCTGGATTTATGAGGCTATAGAGATTGTTCCTGAGGTTGGCTGTTAAATTGGTGAACGATTACAGAAAGTGGGGCTTGACGGAGCCACGTTGGACCCAAGACTCCAGGGACTCATTTGTTGCTGTCTTTGACATGGACTTCAGGGGACTTTCGACTTTCTAGTGTTGTTTTTCTATTGGAATGATTCACAGTTAGTGTTCTGTCCTCCAGTTTTGCGGTGACCATGCATTAGGACTCATTGTAGAAACTATTCTGCCTGTAGGTCATGTGCTTCTATGAGAGCATTGGAGGGCGTTTGTGGCTCTGCCTTGGGAAGACTGTTACTGTGTTGTAGAAATGGCACGGGCTTGAGGGTGAGACAGTCCCAGCTTCAAACCTGGGCACTGCGCATATTTGGTGGGAAATCATCTCTAAGTTAATCACATAACTTCACTCAGATCACACCCATCCTGTGTGGTTTATCTTTTCAAAGTTAAACATGTAAAACATTTCTCGTAGGCCTAAGATTGATTTTTTTGTAACTATCATATACGTCATGCCACGTGATAGGAACTTCATAGACCAACAAACACCCAAACAAACTTAAGTTGGTTAAGACATGATAGAATTTTTTTTTAACTCCACAATTCCCAGCAGGTCTGTTGACAGAAGTATTTATTTCTCAAATTATTGTGGTTGCTGGACGTGAAGAAACATATGGAGGATAGGTTGGGTATATCTTTTTGATGTTGGATATAATGTCCATTGAAAGGCTTAGGAATAAGGGGACCACATTTTAAAAGTGTTTCCACCCCAACCCTGCACTCACATAAGTGGGGAGCTTTGGCTTGAACCTCTCACTTGAGGTTAGAAAAGATGATTGCCTTTGGGCCTTTCTAAGGCTGTTTCTACAATTATCTGTAAACTTGAATAACTCTCCAGTGTTCTGATGTGAGAGGGGTGTTTCTATTGAATTATTCTGCACTGAAAGCTAAGCCAAGGTGAGACTGCAATGTAGCTTTGGTTTGGGGAATTTCCTTCCCTACAAATACTGCCAGGAGGAGTAAACCAGAGGGGTGATTTTGATGGTTTTTATTGTCTTCATCAATCAGATCCACCAGCTGGATCTAACCTGTTCTGATACTTTAAGGAGGTGAGGCTAGTCCCAGTTGTTTTACTATTACCTATAAAATAGCAACAGCACACACACACACACACACACACACACACACACACACACACACACCTGATCTATAACTACAAAAAGAGAAGAAAACGATAGAACTCATGAATACACACAGCCATTGTAAGAATAAACATCTGATTTCGATGACGATCATAGGTTTGTGGGTTAAAGTCAGGGTCTTCTATTCGATTCCATTGGTCGACTTCTCTGTTTTTATGCCAATACCAAGCTGTTTTCAATACTGTAGCTCTGTAATAGAGTTTGAAGTCAGGGATGGTAATGCCTCCAGATGCTCCTTTATTGTATAAGATTGTTTTGGCTATCCTGGGTTTTTTGTTTTTCCATATAAAGTTGATTATTGTCTTCTCCAGATCTGTGAAGAATTTTGATGGGATTTTGATGGGGATTGCATTGAATCTATAGATTGCTTTTGGTAGAATTGCCATTTTTACTATGTTGATCCTCCCAATCCAAGAGCAAGGGAGATCCTTCCATTTTCTGGTGTCCTCTTCAATTTCTTTCTTCAAAGACTTAAAGTTCTTGTCAAATAGGTCTTTCACTTCCTTGGTCAGAGTTACCCCAAGATATTTTATGCTATTTGTGGCTATTGTGAAAGGTGATGTTTCTCTGATTTCCCTCTCTGCTTCCTTATCCTTAGTGTATAGAAAGGCAACTGATTTTTTGTAGTTGATCTTGTATCCTGCCACATTACCAAAGGTGTTTATCAGCTGTAGGAGTTCTTTGGTAGAGTTTTTGGGGTCGCTTATGTATACTATCATATCATCTGCAAATAACGAAAGCTTAACTTCTTCCTTTCCAATACGAATCCCCTTGATCCCCTTATGTTGTCTTATTGCTATTGCTAGAACTTCAAGCACTATATTGAAGAGGTATGGAGAGAGTGGACATCCTTGTCATGTTCCTGATTTTAGTGGGATGGCTTTGAGTTTTTCTCCATTTAATTTAATGTTAGCTGTTGGCTTGCTGTAAATAGCTTTTATTATATTTAGGTATGACCCTTGTATCCCTAATCTCTCCAAGACCTTTATCATAAAGGGGTGTTGAATTTTGTCGAATGCTTTTTCAGCATCTAATGAAATGATCATATGGTTTTTTTCTTTCAGTTTATTTATATGGTGGATTACATCGATAGATTTGCGTATGTTGAACCAGCCCTGTATCTAAAGGTTTCAGTACCTAAATCCTTTTGTTAGGGTTAGGACACATTTAGGAAACAGTTTTAAAAGTTTGGCTTTCTCAGTCAAAGAGTTCTTGTCTATAATTGTTGTGCAAATTGAAGTTTGGTTTAAGACCCTGATCCACTGGGGAACACTACCTTAATAAGTGCGATTATTTCTTTCAGATGAGATAAAATGTCATCTTGAAATTCTGCAGTTGTAACCTGTCTTGAGACAAGCTCACTCCCTGGTTCTCACACAGTGATGTTTACAGTTCTTCCTGTTTCCCAAAGTCGTTGATTACTGGCAGATAGATCACCCCCGAGCAGCCATCCAGAGTGCACATGCTCCGTGTAAATAGTCTTTCTACCAAATCCAGTCTTCAGAGTCCAACTTTGATCAGCATAGCCCATTGTACTAAAAGATTGCCATTATCCATGGGGGACTTTCCCCTTGTATTTATGCTACCATTGTTTTTAGGATCAATGCTTGGGTCTGGCAACTCTAAGAAGTTAGGGTAGGCCCTCTATCCCCGGTAAACCAATTAAAGAGCCAAGTAACAGTAAAAAACAGAGAAAGGAGAGCTATTCAGTGTGACCCATCAGGAAGAGGAGCAAATAAAGAGGTCCAATGGCTCCCTTAGTCTGTCTTTAGGGTTCTCACATGGGGCTTAGGTTTAAACAGACTGCAGGAAGGATGCACAGATATTTCTGTCAAGGTAGGGTACCACTCAGCATCACCTCAGCTGCAGGCTGCCCTGCAAAGTGAGCTGACAAGTTGTCAGGACTGCATGAAATCTCCTGGGAAACAAGTTCCTCTTCTGGCTGATGCCAGGCTTTCCTTTCTCCTAGTGCGAGAGTCTCAGAAACACCCATACCTGGGGATCATTGGCTCAGTAGTCTAATGAGCAGTGGGAGAGGTACACTAGCTGTTTAAAATGTGTTCATTTCTGCAAGGATGCTTATATTTGTGAGACTCAGTGTTACACAAATCACCCTTTTTTCTTTTTTAAAAAAGTCTTGAAATCTATTCTTTGATAATTTTATACATACATATCTTGAACATATATACTCCCAACTTCCCCCCTCCCATATCCCCAGGATCTCACCTTTCCCAACATATGTCCCTCCTGCCATTATGTCCCCTTTGTTTTCTTTTTGTAAGTCACTGGGTCCCATTAGCGCCGCCTATGCACCTAGGCAACCTACCAGTGACCACAACTTCAAAGAAAAATGACTCCCCTCCGCCAGTAGCCATCAATTGTCAAGAATTCCACAGCTAATGGGAGCCTCATAGACCCCTCTTTGAGCCATGTTGAAATTATTAACTGGCTTGACCTCGTGCAGGATTTGTGCAATTAATTATGGTTGTTGTGAACTCACAAGTACAATGGCCGTGCCGTATTCAAAGCAGCGTTTCCTAAGACTTCTGTCCATCTTCATTCTCTTACATTCTTTCCTCCCTTTCTTCTGTGATGTTTCCTCAACTTTACAGTTGATGTTGTCTTATTTAGGTCTGAGCATTCAACAGTTAACTGTTCTTGGCACTTTGACCGGTTATGAGTCTCCGCATTGACAACTGCCTTCGACAGATAACGTCTCTGATCGAGGTTGAGAGAGGTACCCATCTATGGTTATAAACATAGATATTCAGAAAGTAGTTTAACAACATATCCACTAGCAAAATAGCAACATTAAGTTCTTTGGCTAGGGCCCATGGATTTCTGACAAGGATTATAGAACTAGACATAAATTTCCCTCGTGTGGAGAAGGAAATCCAGCCGGAAAGCAGCTGGTTATCCTCATAGTGGCTATACCATTATTGCACGTCAGTAATCTCGCCTTGAAAATCAGTATTGTAGCATGCAGAGTCCACTGCAGGGTAAATTCATTAATGACTCCCTCCGCAGATTACATAGCACCTCTTTGCATTCTGAAAGCTGGCCAGAAGGGGCCAAGTTTCCAGGTGGGGTCCAACTTGATTTCTCCATGACTTGCAATCAAGATATGTTGCAATAGTCTTACTGTCTGCTTATGGTGGGCAATCAAGATCAATGCCTGTGAGCTGGGTGGTGGTGGTGCACGCCTTTAATCCCAGCACTCGGGAGGCAGAGGCAGGCGGATCTCTGTGAGTTCAAGGCCAGCCTGGACTACAAGAGCTAGTTCCAGGACAGGAACCAAAAAGCTATGGAGAAACCCTGTCTCGAAAATCAAAAAAAAAAAAAAAAAAAAAAGAAGAAGAAGAAGAAGATCAATGCCTGTGTTGTTTTGGGGGTTTCTGAGCCCCCCCCCGTCCTTGGTTCTTAGATTTTCATTTAATAACCTGTGTCTTCTGGAGAAAGCATTAGTCACCTATGTGAGGTACTTCCATTTAAAAAGTTATATGTTTAACCAGGTAGTAGTGGCACATGCATTTAATCCCAATACTTGGGAGGCAGAAGCAGGAGGATCTCTGAGTTCGAAGCCAGGCTGGTCTACAGAGTGAATTTCAGGACAGCTAGAGCTACACACACACACACACACACACACACACACACACACACACATACACACACAAATCAAAACCAAAACCAAAATGCAAAACAAAACAAAAACAAACAAAAGTATATATTTTATTTACCTTACAAAGTAGTGAATTTCCATAAGGCTTCATTTGTAACCCATCTGCTACCTCTTCCCACCCCCATAGTCCTGCTTCCTTCCCCAGCTAAGCCTTTGACCCCCACATTCCCCTTACTTTCATAACCCATGTGTTCTCGTATCCCCACCCCAATGTACCTTAAGGCCTCTTCCTGTCGCCCTCTTTCGTGGGCTTTTTCTATCTTCCTGACCTCTTCAGACTCTGAGTTAAACAACAAATGTAAAAATTCAAAGCTAGGAGCCACATGTGAGAGAGAACATGTGGTTTATCTTGCTAAGCCTGGGTTGTCTCACTTAGTGTGATACTTTCCAGCTCCATCCAGATTTTTCCCTATAAATTTCATTTCATTTTTCTTTACAGTTGAATAAAATTCCATCGGTACATGTATCTCATATTCATTATTTGTCCATCAGTTGACGAACACTTCCTAGCTCTTGTGAACAGAGTCACAGTGAACATGATGTACAACTCTCTCTGGGGTAAGGACAGAAATCACATTATTAAGGTCAGTTGTACATTATCACCTGCCAACATGGCCATTCTTGCATTTGCTGGACACTGTGATAGAGGGTTAGTGTTACTGTATTTCTTTCTTTCTGTGAAGTTAGATGTTAGTAAATCTGCTTCATACATAGAGACTGAGGTTAGGCAACGAAAAATGACTTACCTGGGGTCCTGCATATGCCTTGCATGACTTGAGGCTTAAAGCCTTTTCCCTTTAGGTTCCTGAAAACAAAACAAAACTAAGAAAATACTATCTATGGAAGGCAAATACTTTAGAAGTAAACCAACCTTTCATTTCCTAAAGAATAATTGAGTTTAGAAATATTTTACTTTTCTACCTCTGAATGAATGTTATGAGTCATCCCCTTTTGAAGAACCCAATGTGGTGATTTTAAAAGTAAAACCCCAAGCTGTCTAGCAACAAATCATGCCTGCGTTTGAATCCCTTCTCTGCAACGCACCTGTGATCCCAGGTTAGGGCCTTGGTCTGGTTCCACCAGAGCTCTGCAGATGGCGCTGTGCTGAACATGTCCTGTCTGGCAGCCAACCAGGATGATGGATTCTGACTTAACAGAGTAAACGAATTCCAGGATCTCCGGTGTCTTCAATGATCACTTCCGACACGTGGATCCTTGAGTCCTGGTCCCTCACCTTCTGCTTCCGTGTGCATCCCATGTCCACTTGAACTCTCTTAACCAAAGGCAGAGACATACAACTGTTGCCCCAGTGGAAATTTGCTCAGCTTCTGGCTCTTGAATGCTAATGCCCAGAGAGTGACTACATTGTCTGAGCTCTTCGAAGTACCTTCACATTCCATTCACGTCGGCTTGAGTCTTGTGGAGCAAGATTTTCTTCTACACTAGGATTGACAAACTTCATATGTGTGCCAAATCTAGACATCTGCCTGTGTTTCTGTGGCCTGTGCGCTACTAACATGTATTACACCTTTATGGGAGGGAGGAATACAGAGAATAACATTTTGTGCCATGTGAAAATTACATGAAATTCACATTTCAGAGTCCATGAATAAAGTTTTATTGGAACACAGCCATGCTCATTCGTTTACATGTTGTCTCTGGCTTCAGTGAGAATTGTATTACTACGACAGAGACCATATGGCTTGCAAAGCATAAACTATTTACTATCTGGCTGTTTAGGGAAAGTGTTTGCCAATTCTTGATCTAAACTATTACACTACCTTCTGTTTACGATTTCTTCTTGTTCTAAGAAGTTCTCTCTTGTGCACATTAATCATTTTCCTTTTGACTCTGGTGTCTGCTGAGTGGCAGTGATGGGTTTGTTGATTCAGAAAACAATCTTCTACTAATGGGGTTCTGTGTTGGGGACTGGATGTGGCAGTCAACCAAATGAAGCCAGCCAGTTTTAGGCCCAACTCTCATTAGCTAAGACCCAACACAAGTCATCTAACTTTGGGGGTGGGGAATAAACGATTTAATAGGTTTCCAACTTCTGCTTTGAGGTGTTCTGGCTAGTCCAAGTCTGTTCAGGATAAAATGGGAACGGGGTTTCCATCCTCTGACTACTTGATCTTTTGATCTTCAGCCAGATCATCCTTGGGATTATAGATTTGACACCCTAGACATTTGCATAACATTTTAATGAACAGGAAGGATTGGCTGCTGGACAGTTTTGAAAAGGCACAGAACCAGATCATCCATCCCTGAGGCCTCTCACAGTCCTCTGGGAAGAGGAGGAAGGAAGAACATTGGGATGTGATGCTGCTCAGAGGTTTAAAGCATGACCAGGAGATGCTGACCTTCAGGATCTAAATCTGGCTTGCTGGCACATGATGTAATAGGCCACCTGCTTTAGTTTTCCCATCTGGATAACAGAAGGAGCACAGAGCAGGCTTCTCTGAAACACGGGGCAGTTAAGGCAATGTCATTGTTTGAACAAGAATTGGTGGTCTTGCTCTGCATCCGCTTTCTAACAATTTACAAATGTGGATTCCACCAAAGAAACTGAATCTTGAAGAACATCTTATTTATGACCCAGAGGATGGCAAAATTTCGGTAAACAATTATCTAAAAATTAGCTTGAACTCCATGTTTACTTTGCAATTACCAGAAAAGGAAGACTATTATGGTTTTGATTGGTGGCGTTCACTAGGAAGCCATTTGAAAAAGGATAAACGTCAAACCACAATTTTTCCTTTCTAATGTAGACATGAGTATATATATTTTAGGTGCATTTATCTTTGAACTGATAAACATCTTTAGTTATTATTTTTACAAGGCAAGCTTAGGGGGAAATTTCAGCCACAATCCCTGTATTTTATGCCCATTTGCAAATGATCGCTCATCCGCTCACTTGAAGTGATTAATGACGGAGAGCAGGCCAATTGCTTAAGATACAGATTTGATTTATTTTCCCTAAATGTGGCTTAATGGTGGGTGCATTGGGGAGCCGGTGCTCCTAGCTGTTCTACAGTTGAATGTTGTAAGTATAAGTGAATGAAAAGACATCTAAGGGATTTCATGGGGAAAACAGAGTAGTCCATTACATTTTATTTAGATAAGCACATTCGGCTGAGCCCATAGAAGACTGCTGATTACTGAATGCCAAGCACTGTGGTAGATCTACAGTTCAGAGAAGAGTTCAGAGGCAAAGAAAGGACCCTGTCTGCTTAACTCAGACACCCCCTCCCATTTCTAGCCCTGTGCTCTGGAGCCCAGCTGGCGGGCAGGGCTTAGCAATGGAAACATTGCCCGAACTGGAGAGTGTTCTCTTATCTTGCCCAATGCTCTTCCCCCAACTTACACTTTTCACAGCACTGATTTATGTCTCCAGTCGTCTTTAGAAAGGAGATGCGAAGGGGTGACATGGACTTAGAGTTGCATCCACACTGAACACTGCCCGCATTGTTACATTTGGGAATAGAGTCACGGACGTTCTGATGTTTCCCTGTCAGGGTTCCCCAAGAGAACTGGAATCCCATCCCGGGTCTGGGGTTGGCTCTGTCTTCACACTCATATCTGGCCAATCACTTGATTTTCGCCTCAGGTTCCTGGGGGGAGAGGACTCCCTTGCTAGTCGTTCTCTCTCACCACATTGTTGTGGTGATTCCCTGGAAGACAGCACTTGGCACTTGCTTTACTTTGGGGGACTTCATGTGAATAAGACCAAGAAGGCACAGGACAGTGAAGCACCTTAAAATTTATGGTCATACTGTGGTAACTTGGGGAGGGCACGGTATGTTTCAAAATCTAGTTCAATCTCCTGAAGTTGGAAGCCTTGAAAAAAACTCAAACTTCGGAGGGTTCGAATTTGCTAGTTCTTGGCTAGGGACAAGTTTCCATTCCTAGGGAAGAAGTCTATAAAAAGGCCATTTGGACTTCAAAGAGATGATATGTTGATGCATTGAGTATACGTATGAATCAGAAACATGTGGATTAAATTTCCCATTCGAACACGTGGCCCTGAAAATTTCAGAGGAAAATGTCTGGCAAAGCGGGCCTGGAATTTAGCTAAAGACAGAACTTTTCTCATGTTTAGGAAGTTTTATCATCTTCCACATGCCCCCTGCGATGTGACTGACACGGCCCCAGTATAAACTCAGAGGGTAGTAGGGGGAGGATTATTTTGTGATAAATACAGATTGACTTTAGCTAGGGGGAAGTGGACATGGACCTTCTCTGGAAGGGTGACTGCCGTTTACAGAAACTCCAAACAACCAAATCATTTCCTGGAACAAGGGCATGGGAAAGCAGGACACCAATTACACTGGCGGCAAGTGCTGGCGGGCATTTGGCTCTGTTTAATGACTAGTGTCCTGCCTTTCAGACTAAGGCCACCGTCAATGTGATGTGACCTTTGCTAGGCAGCCCTTAAAGACTTTAAGAGAGAAAGCATCCTGTTGACATTGGCTATCAAGGTACCGGTCTCCCCACCAGCACTGTAGAGTTCATCCAAAGCTACCCATCTATAGCATCCATAGATGCTTTCCTGAGTTCCTCTGGGAGAGACTGCACACAAAGGGAACTGGGAGATCACATCAGCGTCAGCTTTGGTGTTCTTCTCCAAAGCACATGATTCCGACATAAAAGTGTCCTGCCTTCCTCCTTGAGAAGAACATGGAGCTCAAATCATTGTTGGACTCAAGGCTGGAAACAGTATTCTTTCTTCTTGTTCTTCATTGGTATCTTTTTCTGTGCTTACAAATAATTCTTGTTCATTATCAAAATTTGGAAAACACAGATAATTATACAAAAGAAAATAAAAACAACCACCATCCCCCAGTGCAGCCAATCAACATTCACATTTTCTCCATGCTATTATTTTTCAAACATGACTTTTAGCCACCATTTCAAATTCCATGGTACATACATTAGAATCTGTTTGCCAATCTCCCACTATCTATAGCTATTTTGTTCCCTAAGCATGTGCGTGTGTGTGTGTGTATGTGTGTGTGTGTGTGTGTGTGTGTATGATAATGCAGTGATAAACATTCCTGAGCATAAATCTGTATTCCCATCTTTGATTATTTCCTTAAGGTAAGTTACTGATTTAGATTGTGTGAACATTTTTATACATTTCCTAACATTATGCCAAGTAGATTTCCAGGAAGTTTGCATTTATTTATATTTCCACCTGCAGTGTAGATCAGAGTCTCATCCTTTCTTGGGGGCCACTACTGTTCTAAAGGCACCGTTCCCTTCCATATGGGAATGCTTCTGGACCTTTGTCCTGTAATAAGCATGGCAGTAGCCCTAGATGGTAACCACTGAGCAATGTAGACAAAATAGCCCCGCTGAGCTTTAGAAATATCTGACTGGATTAAGTGTCTACATTTTTCTTCTTTCCCAGTCTGTCAGAACTCTGTCTCTTTTCTGAAAGTGGCCGCTCCTCTTGGGATTTTCCCAAAACCAGTTCTATCTAGTTGGGCGCATAGTAGAGGTACTTATTGTAGAATTTATGTTCTAAAGATGTGAGAACGAAACCTTTAATTCTCCAACCCAAAGAGGTCAAAATGGACCTGAGGTCTGGAACAATCAGACAGAGATATGGCCCAAAGTCAGAATGGCATTATTTTTGCATTTACACAGGAGGGCTAGCTGCTGGTTGATGACTAGCCTAGAGTGGGCTGAACTCTATTATCTGAATAGCCAGGGGTTTCAGCATCAGGGGATGACATTCCAGATGTATAGTCTTGTCTCTCGTGTAAATGGGTGATGCCTATCAGCATCCCAAATCCCAGTTCCCTCCCTTATCACCCTCTCTTCCCTCATGGCTCAGGAATTCAAATTGACATTAATATTAGGTTAAGGAATACACATACTCTGGGAAAGTAAATCCTTCTTTAAGCAAGCCATCAATTAGCAAGATTCAAAGTCAAGGACAGAGAGATCCTCTGCAGTTGTTTTGTTGAATTATTCCCGACAAAAATAATTTACTCTCTTCATTAACCAAATACTTAGAATCTCTGGAAACCTAAAAAAAAAAAAACCAAAACAATCTTTTAAAAACAGTTGAAAAACTGAAAGCAAAACAAACAAGAGGAATCAACCCTAAGAATTTTCAATTACTTTGGGCCACATAACATCTTGACAGGCATAATTAATGATATAATTTCCTGAGTGTCCATAAGACCCCTTTCCCCCTAAAACATATAACATACACATATAACAAAACCAACAGGTAATTAAAGCACTTCCCATTTTTAATGGGTAAACCCTTCTGAGACATGGCAGTCAGCATCCGGGCTCCACCTCCCACTCTTTATTAACTGACATGTCAAAGAAAAAAGCCATATCATTTTTATGTTCCCACAGCACAGAAACTCATTTTGGGTATTTTAGGCCAGATAGATTTATAGGGCAGCACCAGAACCTTCGCTCAGGTTCCTGAGAGAGTAGTAACATTCCGGAGTTGGATGGATTTAGTGTCCACCCTGTTTAAAATTACGGGGTCCTGTCAAACCTGTGGGTATCCCCGAGTAACCTTCTATTATGGTCCAGCTGTTCCTTCAAAGAAACCATGGAAAATGTCAGGGTACCGCGGTGGGTCTCCCCTCCCCCGCTGGGCCTCTTTAGGGAGGACTGGATTGAGCACAGAGGTCCATGGCTTCTGGGAACCTCCTGCCGAGTGTGCTGATGGTGGCCTTGAGGTTGAGTATTTAGTGGGATGGGGGACAGAGGTATTGGGGGAAGAAATCTTTTGGAACAACTATCCTCTTTCTTTAAATCAGACTTTAGAGGAAAACTCATTTCATTTAAAATTCATATAAAGCTAAGTTTTAATATTTATTTTAAACTTTTTATCTCTAAAAAGAAAAAAAAATTGTTGTTCATTTGTTGGCCTATGAGAAATAAGGTTGATTCATTTGGCAAGCTTAACTACTTTTCGTAGCTACAAGAGAAAGGCATAAAAACTTTAAACCTACCCACAACAGATTTCTCTTTATTCTAATGAAATTTCTCTTCAAAACTCTAGAGCAATATAACTGGGTCTTCCAGGAACACAGCGAAGATTAATGAAACCTGGATTGGAAGCCTTTCAAGCTGTGTGATTTGAGTACAATTTTAACCTCTCGGCATAATCTCTACACTCCAAATGAGGATCAGCTTTGTGAAGCTAATCTTTGTAAGTCTGGTTCAAGAGTGCAAGGATACCCCACATGTAAGGTGCGAACAGGGTCTGATGCCTGGTCAGCCTACGAAAGTGGAGGCCCTGTGTGGGATGATTGGGAACGCCTGAGGGTGACAACGCACGACTGGCTAAAACCAAAGGCACAATAAATGCCGCCGTGGACTCTGGGAAGAAATTAGGTGAGAGCCAGGTGACGGCATCGTGGCTGTACCTCCTGTGCCCCGTCAAATAGCTGGTGAATGGTGGCACACAGCTGTGACTAGTGGAGGACTAAGTGAATGAGTTAATGAATAAGAAACATTCATGAATGAATGAACAAATGTGAAGACCTAGCCTCAGTACCTATTATTGATGGAGATTTCTCTAACCCATTTTATGTGTGTGTTTGTGTGCGTACCTCTGTGTGTGTGCACACGTGTGCATGTGTGCTTTTCTCTATGTGCTCATGTGTATTCTTGTGTGTGTTTCTTTCTGGGTTTTTGCTTATTCTGTGTGTGTGTGTGTGTGTGTGTGTGTGTATGTGTGTGCTTCTCTTTCTGCTTACATGTATTCTTGTGTGTGTTTCTGTATTTGTGTGTATTCTGGTGTGGGTATTTGTGTATGCATGTATTCAGTGTGTATAAGTCTTTGGGTATTCTGGTGTGAGTGTGTGTATGTGTGTGTGTATTTTAAACTTTGAAAGGCAAGAATTTTGCCTTACCTTTCTCTTGAGTCTTCCCTTCACCATGGTTGACATCGCAAATACTCAGCTTGTGCACACAGAAGTGCCTAAATTGGACTGAACAGAAATTCTGCAGAGACCAGAGAGGAAAAATGGGGGAGTTTCAGCTTTGTGGAAATTCTGGCTGTCCTCAAGTTAGGTTGAATTTCTGTGCTCCCCTAGCCGTGTAAGAAGTCTCAGAGCTTGGCCCATGTACCTTGCTTTCTGTTTCAGAGTATATTCACCAACCTAAAAGAGGTTGCCATGTGATTAAAGTGCCTCCTTGATTTCTATGAAGCCTAGGCTCTGAGAGTCTCTGCTTTAATATTGGTTGACACCAGTTTAAAAATCCATGCCAGCTTTATAGTCACTGGCCTTGGTGAACTGGCAACCTGGGGATATATTCATTTGTTGCTCCATGACTTTGGTTTCAAAGTTGAGCAGGTATGAGGAATATGATTCCCCTCAGATCGGATTTCATGGACACCACAAGTGGCTGCTGAGAGGCTTGCTTCAAGCTGCAGCTGGGGCTCGCTGGGTGCCTGCCAAGAGTGGGTCATGGCGTGTTCGTGTGGTGGATGTGGATGTCTGTTTTCATAGGTGTAATATTTATATCTATTGCTCTGGGGGGGCTGAAGAAAATGTCTAAATACTCTGTTCTCCCCCTATACCCTGCAAACTTGTTCTCCTTTCTTGTCTCCTTGACTTTCAACATCCTAAAGACGACAGGTCCTCAGAAAAGTCCCCTGTTGGGGATGGAGAGATGATGGTGAGAAGACCTGTGGTCCAGTCCTGGCACCCACATGAAACACTGAGCATGGTGGCACATGCTTGCATTCCTTGTGGTGGGGAGGTGGAAACAGGAGTATCCTCGGGCTCAATGGCCACCCAGTGTGACCTGATTGGTGAGCTGCAGGCCAATAAGAAAACCTGATCAGAGGAGATGGACAGTATTTCCTTCTGGCCTTGACACACAGTGTGCACATGTGCATCTATATGTGTGTGTGTGTGTGTGTGTGTGTGCGTGCAGCAAACATAGTTCAAAAGGCTGCTATTTGATGGTCATGCTTTTAGAGAGGAAAAATAATCATCCCATTCATGAAACTGAGGAAGATATTAGACATAGATGTATTCAGATTTGCTGTTCCACAGCTAAGTCACAACGAGCTACGTATGTTCCTCTATGGTCAATGAAGGCTTCAGCTCCCACCCCACCCCTCCCCTCATACTTCAGTCTGAATGTCTACATCCAGGAAATGGATCTTGGAAGATTTCCAACAGATATCCTTTTTATGTAAGGAAGATTCTATCGAGAAAGACAGAATTTCAAGAAATACCTAAATAAAGAAAAATAGGGGTGTCACTTTCCACTCAACTATACTGCCCAATTCTTCAACTTTGAACTCATCTCTAAATCTGAGGAATTATATATACAGAACTCTGGTAAAATATTTTCAAGACTTTGTAGCTTTTAGCAATAAAATATATCCGTATTGCTCATAGGTAAGAACTTTAATTTTTAGGAAACTGGAAGGAGTAAGATGAAAGAAATGTGTGTTTTGTGTGCGAATGTTTGTGTACTTGTATATGTGCATGTGTGTATATGTGTGTCCATTCATGTTTGTGTATGTAACTATGTACTGAGAAAACTCTGTAAAGAAGATAATACTAGTCACAGCACACTGAGCTCTGATTGAGTTCAAAGCACTGTATTGTGCGTGGGTATTTGCAGCATCATCTAGTCTGCTTCTTAAGTCCAATAACCACCAGACAAGCACTATGTTGACTCCTTTTATAGATGGGAAACTAGATGTTTCAAAGAGAGAAATAACCTGTTTAAGGTCAAAGAACAAGGAAGTGACAAAGCCAAGATTCGAACTGAGGTTCTTCTGGCTGTGGAACTTGAGCTTTTCCCTACATTGCTCTGTCACGAGCACCCCGCCCCCCATCATATACATACATACATACATACAGGTAGGTAGGTAGGTAGGTAGGTAGGTAGGTAGGTAGGTAGATAGATAGGTAGATAGATAGATAAACCCTGAGGATTCAAGAACGTTTTCTATGCTGTAGTCATGTTCAATTTCTATGCTGTAGTTCATTGCTAGAGAAAGTCTGCATGAACCTTGGTTGATGACTGGGGTTGGGGGCCCACCTTCATCAGTGGGCTGTAGCCACACATCCCATAGTAACTGGCTGGTGTCCTCTTAGTCTGTTGGATCTGATTTACAAAGATTCTAGTGAACTCTGAGTCATGTGATCTTCAGGAGCTGCCCTGAACTAGTCTACAGAGACCAGTCCTGTGTGAGATTCTTGGACCTGCTCAGTGGGGCATGCAGCAAGTTGGGACTTCCTGAATTTTTCATCTGTGAGGTCATTTGGTTTCTTGGTGACAGAGTTGGCTGTTGGTTACAGAGCAACTGTTAGCAGGGTCTAACTAGCTAACTAGTACTAGCTGTGTCTGTACCCTTTCTCATCTTGTTTCGCTCACTTTCCCTCACAAGTCTACTGACCCGAGTCCCATTTTCAAAGATTCAGTCTGAATCCCTTAGGCAAGTTATGCTCCCCCCCTCTCCTTACACAATGTTATTTGCACAGCAATTCCACCATCTGCAGGGCATTCAGCTAAGGACTTCTACCAGGCCTCTGGCTCAAATCATTTTAGGAATGGATCTGCAATTCCGTTTAGACTGGGGCAGGAAGCCAGCTCAAAGATCTCCAAGGATGGCTAGTTAAATGATTAAAGAAAACACTTTGCAAACAGATCAATATCCTAAGCTCAGCTCACATTGAAAGCTGGACTACCAATACAATCAATTTCAGGAGGCATTATCCAGCTGCATCAAAGAGCCACATTCTCTTCATGTGGGCTGCATGCATGATGCTGAATAGGAATTAAGTGAGGGCGATCTCAGAGAGAAGAGGAATTCCATGAATAGCTCATCCATCAGAGACTACGTGAAAATGTTGACTAGCTAAATGGGCTTGGTCACCTGCTGCTTCCAGGAAGGTGGTTAATTTGATTTGTTAGCTCAAGGCAGACATTAGGGACCCAGGCACACCACAGGACTCTACAGGATCTATGTTGAATTCTGATGCCTTTAGTTTTCTCACTTCCTTTCAGCCGCATGCACAGGAGAATGCATTGACCACTAGTTAGTATCACCAGGAGGCTGCTCTGAGCTGGCCAACAGTGAATGACTTTTGGGGGAATAGGTTGAGCTATGACTTGACATGGTTTACCCCCTCCCCTTGAAGTACCTAGTATTTAGTTACAAGGCTTCTGAGATGTCTATGCACCATAGAGCTACCGAAATGTGACACCAATGCCCACTTTTTTTTAAATAAAATTAAGGATTCATTTTACCCTAAATTAAAACACTGCAGTTTTGTTCACAGCTGCCTTCTTCATGAAACCTCCATTGATCATTTCTCTCTCAGAACTTGTTCATCCTACCCTAGCTCTTCATGTGCCTCTGCAGTATGCTGGAATTATATGAGTATTGCTTGGAGATATCACTAGAAGGCAACGTAGGAAAAAAGAAAAAGAAAAGAAATAGCAATAGAGAGCCAGAACACAACAATATGGCCCAATGTGGCCCCCAGACATATGACTAGAGTATGAGTAGGGTCGCTTTTTAGGGGCAGACACCAATTTACACAGCACGATCTGGCTTTCTGATGAAGAAAGTCAGAGTTCAGGGCAGCAGCAGTATTCAGGAATACACAGGTTATTCAGGAATACCTGTCTCATGAATTGTCACAGTGAGACTTCTTGGGGCTGTATAGCTTTAAGCAATGGTCCAAAAATTGGCAGCTTCAAGCCCTTTCAGCAAGCAGAGTTTATAAGAACTTTCTCTGGGCCCTATAATAGTTAGTTCCATGTTGGGCAGTGTACAGTTACAGAAAGAGTGAACATAGACAGTTTTTGTGTCTTGCCTGCAAGCCCAGCAAGCTGTTTGAGTCAACAACACCTACATTTTACAGGCTTCAAACATGTGGTACCAAGTGCACATTGTAGTGCTATTGCATTGACTGATAGTTTTGAATAAGCAGAATTTCTTATTGCACTCACTAAAATTTCCTTGTCATATGTTTTATATTTTCAAAGCAGTGAACCAGAAGGCCCAGAGCTTCCAGTATTAGAGAACCAAAGCTGAACAACGCCAAAAGCCAAGATCATAGAAAATTAAATAATCTATATAATATGGGTAATGCTTATCACTTCAGAAGGCAGACGTCTTGCTGTGAGAGGCAAGGGCCAAGTTAACTGGATCCAGCTGCTGTCCTCCTCCTGCACTTGACACCACCGTGGTTCTGGTCTCACATCTCACCATCCTGAAGCACAATTATCTTGTTAAAGGAAGCCCTGTCTTGCTGTTATCTTGTCTCCACTTCCATAATTCTCATTCTCGGTTTCAAGAGGGCAATCCCCGGGGCCTTCTCGATTAGCAAGAGGTTTGACTTTATTTAGAGTTGGCGTTTGTCCAATGAGAAGGTAAATCCTAAGGTCCGGAAACCAGGGCAATGACATGTGAATGACTTAGAATTTTTCCACAGCAAATTAAATAATTAACTGTAACAGCTCCCAAAGGCACCTTAGGACAAGCTACAAAGAAGTGACTCGCCAAGTCTTTGCACATGAAGTGCATCCTGACAGAACTGTCGAGTGTCTTTTCCCTCCTCCTTCTCCCCACAGCCAGCTGTTCCATCCCATTTCTGGTCCCAAGGGCACATCTGTAGTGTAGACACCAAGAACCCACACCATCTCTGCCTCACTTTCACACCTTCCTCTTCATCCCAATTATAACCTTGGGACTTTTTGGCTGGAGTGAGGAGGGTGGGCATCTGACTTTACTAAACTCTGTGAAACTCAACAAGGCATAGAACACACTAGAAGCTCAGCGATCAGTGATCACCGAACACGGTAAAATGGGCCTGGAACCCAAAGGAGCAGGAATTCTGGTTCTTCTGCTTTAGTTTTTTCATCACTGAGCTAAGAGAGATGGGTTCGATTCATGTTTTAAAGCATTCATTTCCAAGTGGGGGAGGATTACTTCCTCAAGTGAAGTCTTATTCTATCTACATAGGCAAGCACTGAAGACAAGTCATACTATCTTATGAGTTTGCACTCATCCTGGTTACCTGCAGGTCGACTGACATAGGCAATGAGGCTTTCCTTATAAACAGAAAGTTTGGAAACCAGCAGTTATGGGGGTGGCTGGGGTCTCCCATGATGCCCTGTTTATTGCTGTGTTTTACAACACAGTTACATAATATTGAGGAACCCTGGGTTCACTGTGGGCCATTTGATAGTATAGGATAACAAGTTTTCCTTGTTTTTGTTTTAGGAAAGCCACCACTTAAACTTATTCAGAAGATTAGAAAGAGGATGGGGGGGGCTCTTCTGATCCACATTTTAAGCTTTATTGACTTCTCATGTCAGATAAGGCTTATCAACTCATAAAAGTCAGACGAGAAACCATTCGTATTTCCTGAGGGCCACATTGTAAACTGGTACACCTCATTGAGTTTTCTGCTTATGTCTTATTACACAGTTGGCAGTCAGACCTGGAGAAAGTCACTAATATGATAGGATACAGTTAGACCTGAATATATTTTAAATGTAAATGGAAACTAAAAAAGAAACAAGTTTTGAACCCTGACTGGCAACATGGGTGCTAAAGCGTTTAACAGTGAAGCACATTGATTGATGTCTGCATCTTCCTTTGGAAGATGTTGAAGAAATGGGCTGATGTATGAGTAGATTGGAGTTGTATAGATCTACGAGAAAACAAACATATCAAAATGTTACTTGTTGACTGCATTCTCCCAATTTTCTGTATTTTTGACAGAAATTATAAAATCGTAGAGAAAATGTAAATAAAAAGTAAATCTCTGAAATGGAAGAGTGTATTTCAAACATATGTTACCTTAATTCTCATGCAATTTTCACGCTTTACTGATAAAGTGAACCTTCAAACCTCTGCAACCTTAAGTGACAACCACATGGCTGGTTTTAGGACAACATTTTGTGATCACTGGTATGAAATCCGCCTGTGGAAAAGCCGCCTATCATTGTTGTGTAGCTTTTTCTGGAGATCTGAGAGCAACCACCTGCTCATCCTAGATAGGGCACTGGTGACAGATAAGGAAAAAAATCCCACTCAGGAGCAGTGTTCTGTTTTTGTTTTTATATTTTTACCTTAATATAAAATACCACGAGAAAGCAACTTACAGGGCAAAGGATTTATTTCAGTGCACAGTTCCAGGTTACAGTCCATCCATCGTAACAGTGATGTCTCCCGGCAGGAACATGAAGCACAGTCACAAAGCACACAGGCACATCACATCTGTTGACTGACGTTTCTGTCCCACCAGGTCCCACAGCCATTTAGCTCCAAAGAAATTACACAAAGGACTACATTAGTTATAAACTGATAGGCCTAGTAACTTAGACTTCTTATTAACTCTTATAATGTTTATTAACCAATTATTCTTGTCTATGTTAGCTTTGTGACTCAGTACCTTATCAGGCGAGGCAGTCACATCTTGCTTCTTCTGTGTCTGGTCACTACTGCAGAAAAAGGTTTCCTCTTCCCAGAGTTCTTCTGTTCTCTTCTCCCACCTCTACTTCTTGCCTGGTTGTCCTGCCTATACTTCCTGCCTGGCTACTGGCCAATCAGCATTTTATTAAAATACAAGTGACAGGGTACAAACCATTGTCCCACAGCACACATCCGCAGTCAAGAGCAGAGAAGCAAGCTAACTCCATCTACCCCCTGAGCATCCCTGTCTGTTTTGGGGAGGACCTTTGTCTCGTGTCATAAGCAGCAGATCCATATCCACATTCCTTCTGTTCCCTTGGGAAATGCCAAAATGTCCCCCAGAAGAAACACTCTTTCTCAATGTTAGTTGAATTTTAAGAGAGAAATTTGAAAATTGAAAATCTATGGCAGAAACAGACTTATTTCTTGCACATTCCAAGGCTGGGCTTTGGCTCGATGAGCATGTAAGTGAATCATCTAAGAGAGATAGATAGTCCATTGTTTCTCCTGTTGAGAATCTGATTCCTGTAATCCCAAATACATGTCCTGGAGTAAGCAGGCTAGCTCTCTCAAGCGTCTTCAAATCCTGAAGTAGTTATGTTCACATACAAAGGGTGCAGTTGAACTTGCCAAATATGGCAAAAACAGAGCCAATACTACCAGGTTGTCTCGAATCAGAATGCAATCTCCCTGCTTCCACATACCTGGAAGGCACTGTGCGACCCATACAGGAGGAAATAGTTGGACTAAACTCCAGAGACCATGTGTCTAGGTGAGCCAACTTTAATTCGCAGGTGGCAATGCAAGCTCCTTCCCTCCTCTGCCCTGTGGCAAAAGGCGGGTGTGTCCCATCTGTTTACAATGATTGCAGTTGCTTTCCAGCAGAACCTTAATCTTATTTTACAAATCTTATTCCTGATATGCCTCAAACCATCTGCCCATTCTTCCATGCATAACCTTGGGCCTATTTGGCAAACGTCTCTCATGCCCTGTAAGTGGAATATTTTCACTGAATACTCAGCCCTTCTAAAGACTTGTTGCTGAGGCTGGTAGATATTCCGTAATAGTCTTTGGTTCTTCTTCTAAATCCAATATACCTTTAATAATTTTAATATGTACCAAATAAGGCCAAGGGTGAAGGAGACGTAGATACAGTCACTTGGACTTCGTCTTGGCTGTTTGAGCAGGCTTTCAGTCAAACACAAAGAACGGGCTGAAATCTTAGGGATGTGTGTTAATTGTGGGAAGACAGCCCATTTCAGATTCAGGCTTGTGGAGCTTTGGAAAAAATTGTGATAGGATCTAAGTGATGGAACCACCAATCTCTCGTCTTGGTAGAGTAGAGCCAGGTTCTCAAAAAGTCACTTAATTTACCTTTTCTTTATGACTTCGTGTCTTCCCCTTACTTAAAGCTCTGGGACCCTTAGAATCGCAAGCTGGTGGCAGGCTATGTGATCAGGCAACTCACAGAGCACAGATGGACAGATGTGAGGAATGGTGTCTCCCCTCATTAGTAATAGCACAATACAGAATGAAACCGCAGTGAGCTCATTTCTGGCACAGCTGGCAAAGATGAAGAGCAACGAACATACTCAGTGTGGGCGTGGGGAAGTGGGTATTCTCATGGGTTTCTGGAGATGAGGGTTAGTGCCTTTCTCCTAGAGGGGCTTTGGCAATTTCTAGCAATGTTTGTTTAGTCTATACCTTTGACTTCACTCCAAAAACATGACTACAAAAATATTACATAAACAGAGATTGTAAGAACTTGGTCAATGGGGAAGCAATTAAATTAGCTATTATTTAGCTTACTGATTCATGTAATAAACTTCCATTAAAGAAGAATGAGGTTACACACCATCCTCTAACATGAAAATATTGTAGAGTCATTGATAACTAAGCCCATTTTCGGAACATTACATGTTTCAACTTATGGAAATCATGTGGCTTATAAAAAGATAGCCCAATAATATTCTTTTTTGGCTTTGTCTATGGCCCCAAAAATATATAGAATAAAGAAACTGACAAATCCTACTCTTCTAAAACAATCTAAATTGGACTTGGAACACAGGTATCGATTGCAACTATCTGTGCTTCACCAACTTAAAAGGATTGAAAGACTATAGTAATGTTAGCTTCATCTAACAATGGGCAATTTCAAGGCAATCTCTTGGGATGCTGGAGTTCACACAATACACACTCTATCATCTCAAGTCTGTCTGCTGTCAGGAGGTTGCTCTAAGTCACAGATGGTGGTAGCTCACAGGGATGGCATCATCTCATAGTGACTGCTGTTTCTCTAACAGTGGCAACAACTGTGCACCAGCAATCCCCTTGGGTGTCACATGAGAAGGAGCCAGCCAAGATCTTAAGAGGCCCCACCTGAAGAGACACTATCAGCAAGCCACTCCTGTCTTTCTGATCTCTTGCTCATAGCCATACACCTGATATGGGACAAAGCCTTCGCTTTCCTTGCTGGGACCTGAATCTTCTATCGGAGGATGATCTCAGGTTGCTGGAACCCACTGTGTGTTCAGACAGCCAGAGGGTCTGCAGATGGTGTTGGGGATGCGAAGGCACCGGGAGAACTCAGGTTATTTATGAGTGGCCAAGGAAGTCAGAATGAATCTGCAGAGCATGTTTATAGAGAAAACCAGAGGGAAGCATCTCCTCTAGGTTCTCTGTGGAGTTCAGTTAGACATTCGTGCCAGAATGTGGAAGTTCATACACAAAGCTGTCTAGGTTAAGGGATACATGGAAAGAACTCTCTCATTTTCTTCAATGGACTTCTTTATAGGCTGACTTAAAAAAAAAAGAATATACTCATCTTTCATTGTAAACAAAAATTAAAATATACAGAGACTTGTTGTATAAAATTTCAGAAAGGGAAAGAAAACAAATAGAGCACCAATCCGGTTCCACCTCTCCCAGACTTCACTTTTGTGAGTATTTGGAGAGTTTCCATTCCCAGTGTTTTTATATAATTTGCTTTGAGTAGGCAGGTTCTCACTGGGCTCCACAGACCCACTCACAGTAAACAAGGAACCATATTTACCACCTTCGTTCACATGCTCTGTGGCTCTTTTGGCTACATGGAAACATGGACAGAGATGCCCACAAAAGTGATTTGATTTGTGCGAGTCTCCCTTACTTGGCTCAGAAAGGTGTCAAACTAGAGATCCAAATGAGCAGTTCTTGGGCTGGGGAGATAACTCAAAATACTTGGCATGCAAGCCTGAGAACCTGAGTTCAATCCTAGCACCCGCCACCTTTTTTTTTTTTTAAAAAAAAAAAAGCTTGGTGTAGTAGCAGATGTTTTGCCGAGCTAATCACTGTGCCTCTAGTCTTATGAAAAGACTTTGTCTCAAAAGAACAAGGTAGATAACTCCCAAGAAACAGCAGGTTTTTTTTTAAAAAAAAACACCTGGTCTCCATATTTATGTGCTCAAATGGGCACACTTAGAGGCATGTGTGCACACCCACAAATACACACACATATAAGTAACCCAGAAGTCTGACATTCACCCATTGCCTTCCAGGCAGTAGCAAGGTGGGTAGCTAGAAGATTGGTAAGGTCTAATTCCTCCCATGCAACTGAAAAGACATATTCCTCCTTTGCAAATGAGTACTTAATTCACACCTGCCCAAACCTACCAGTGCACCCAGAAAGTGCACCTGAACTACACATATGTCCACACCAATTTGAAAGGAGACGCGGCTTCTCTCTGTGACACACAAATCTGTGCTGCTATAAACGCATCTCCCAGTAACACAAATAAATACACAACCTCAGCAGGTTTATGACTGCTCCCCATGTGGGAATGACTTTCTCTTTTGCTTTAAGGTTCTCTGGTTTCTAAACTTCACTGCAGCACAGACAATGAGCGATTGTTTGCTTTGAAATAGCAGAGGAAGCCCATCACTAACACAATGGGAAGGAAGCTGCTTTGTCTTGTGTTGCTGTTTACTTTGGGAGGTTGGTGGGTAAGATGATAGGGCAGTAAATAAGGCCGCTGTCTGCTCATAGAAAACCCTGGGAGCCCTCCAAAGTGAGGACAACTCCTTTCTGTTTTCTCTCATGTTGAGAATAGGTTTGGATAATTGCAGGTCGTTCCCCAAGTCTGACTTTGTGAATGAAACTTCTTAGCAATTTCCACCAAAATCCTCCACCAAATCAAATGAAGCTTGGTTCAGCAAAAAGGCATTGCCATGCAAATTTGTAGTAAACGTCTTCACTTTTCATTCAAGTGGCTAACCAGAATTTTGTCAAGGCGATAGTTCACAATCCAGCGAAACAGCACCAGAGCGTGCAAACATCCCCTTGGCTTGTAATTGTTAAAGTTTTTTTTTTCTTCAGGGTTAAATTAAATTGAGCTGAAATTTTAAAAAGAGGAATGGCAAAGTCTATTTTTTACCAATTTCATTGGAAGTCAGTCATGTCCTAAGAATAAATCTACACTCAAACTCGTGCTAAAGTTCAGGTTCCTTTCAGCAAATTAAAGAGAAAGAAGGAAAAGAAAAAAAAAAGCATTCTAGACTTAAAAAAAAAATGCAGCTTTTAACAAAGTTCCTGGGGGTGCAAGGATGCGGGTGGGTGCTTAGGAAACAACGCTAACAAGTTGGGTGTAATCGAATCAAAACCAGACAGATTCCATTGCTCTTAAGTAGGGTATGTGTGTTTGTGGGGAGTGTTTCCCAAATGGGAATTTCAGCAAAGCGGCGGTGCTCCGAATACAAGCTGGAGAACTGTTTTATGAAGCCCACCCCCCTGGAGCAGGGCGGGGGCGGGGTGGGACTCGATTTCAGAGAGATGGCATGTAAGGGAGTGAGGGTCCCTTGGTGCCATGCCTTCAGCTTCAGAAGTCTTCGTTTCTCCATCACTACCATGGCCTGCCGGATGCTCACCCTTACTTCACCGATGAGACAACGGAGCGATGGACGCCCATGCCATCTTGCCTCGGCTTAACTGCTCCACTCACCCAGAATTCATGGACAGGCAGAGTTTAGCATTTGCTCTTACAACTCTGAACTTGCATGGCAGCTCAACTCCCGGTCACTCTTGATGGTTGCTAGGCAGCCAGAGCAAGCAGTTCCCGGGGGCTCTTTGGAACTTACCAGGGGCTAGGACTGGTTGCTTGCTGCAGCTCTTTGCCCTCTGTGGCCATTTACCTTCTGTAGCTTTTACTCCTTAGCCGCTCTCAGGAGTCTTTTGGCTGCTCGGATGCCATCCACTCTTGGTACAACTAACTCAGCCTACCCTACCGGAGAGAAAAGTGTGGATTGTCCGATGAAGCTTTATTGGGACTTGTGCTGTAGCACACTGGGCAGTGCTGGGCGTAGGGGTGTGGTGTGGTAGGGCGGGGCTTAAAGGTTTATATAGGCACCGAAGGTCAGGTGATACATACGTAGTGTATAGTCGTCCGTTCACTAACTGAAGGCCTCTCTGTTTAGTCACAGAGTTCTGTCCAGGTCCACTGAGCCTACCTGCCCTGGCTGCCTGTCATGAGCACAGGGGGCACTTCCCTCTAGACTAGTTTAACATTTATAAGAGAGATATCTGGAGAGCTTGGCATGCCATCTCCGAGAGACATCTGAGCCGTCATGGTTGAGAGAATGACTTCTGAAGTCATCTTGGTCAGGGCCTAAGCTTCAGGAAGATCATGTCATTCAGTTGCCTGCACAGCGGCTTTCCCCGCATATGCATGAGACGTGTAAAAAAAAAAAAAAACCACCTGAGATTATCATAGCGATAGCTTCAAAGGTGGCTACTTGATTGACAAATGTAACTGGGCTGAAGTTGTGACTGCTGCTACCTTTGATAGGACTTCAAAAGTGGCTGCAGTGTCCCCATGGTTCTGCTGGACTCAGAGTCGATGGAACAGTATGAGGAGTCTTTAGTCCTGCCTTGATCCATGCCCAGCTCGGGCCAGTCACCAGTTTGAGGTCTAAGACAGAGGCTGTGAGAGCAGCTGCATCTGGGCAGATTTGAAAACTGTCAGTCAAGCACTGGGACTGAGGATTCTTATTCTTGCCAACCGCAGACGGTTTCAGTCGCTGATGACAGCATCCCTTGCATTCAGGCACTCACTCAAAAAGAACTGATTAGGTAGGTGCCTGTGCCATGTAAGGCTGAAAGGTTACAGAGAAATCAGAGATGGGATAAATTCTCCTTGGTGCACAACATGGCCTCACGTCTTGCGTAGCTGAAATTTCCTTTTAGATTTTTCTTGGCTCTGCTGTTCCTCATCCTTTCTTTTTTTTTTTTTTGTTTTGTTTTTTGTTTTTTTTTCGAGACAGGGTTTCTCTGTGGCTTTGGAGCCTGTCCTGGAACTAGCTCTTGTAGACCAGGCTGGTCTCGAACTCACAGAGATCCGCCTGCCTCTGCCTCCCAAGTGCTGGGATTAAAGGCGTGCACCACCAACGCCCGGCTTTCCTCATCCTTTCAAATCATTCATTAGAATACTCATCTCTTCCTTTTGGATACATAGAGAATTTATAGTTTTGTTAGTTTGCCTTTGAGACGGGTGAAGTTCAGTCAGAAACCAATGAATGGATCAAGCACCTCTTAGCAGTCACAGACTGTCAAAACTTGAAGGGGTGCTAAAGAAGGACCCTCCATCAGCTGGGTTCATTGTAACACACAACTTCAGAAGGTTGCCTTGTTCTTCCAAAACCCAGTGAGTATATTTCCGGTTGGGGGCACTCTTCTTACTTAACTTGGCAATACCAACAGATTACCCAGCCCAGGTTCCTCCCGTGCAATGACTCCCAGACCCATTCTATCAGGATGAATTAGTCACATTAGCTACTGGAACAACTGAACGCAAGGCCTGGGTAGGTACCTGTGTCCGAAGGTTACCGGAAAAAACAGGCCTCTTTAGGGAGCATGTAGCCTGTGTCTGAAGATGGTCCGTCCCCGCTAGTCGGTGAGGAAACTGCTTCAAATATCAGTTATCAGTGTCACACAAGAGAATTCCCCATCGGCCTCGTTAATGCTCTCCACTCAAACCCTGATTCTTTTTAAGAAGACATTTTCCTGGTTTCTATTTAATATCTCACTAGATAGAAATTCTGATAAGTACAGAAAAATCTCAAAGAATAAAATTACAATGGTTTAATTTCTTCCACCAATGGCAGTTGCTTGTATTTTCGTGCCTGATGGTCTCTTCCAAATGTGTATGATTTTCTACATATTGTATGACATTAAATATTCCAAGTGCAGAGAAAATAGTAAAGGGACCCTGTATGCACATCACTTAGATTGGATGAATGTTAACACTTAACCTCATTGGCTTCATTTCTTTATAAACAAAACAGATCCATCTAAAATCTATTGCATTCTTTCTCTTCCAACAAAAAAGCCAAACAATATCATTTGAACTGGTGTAGTTTCCATGCGCCCTTGTTACTGTTTTTCTCTATGTAAGTGTTACATATAACCATATATGTTGCTTCTGAACATTTAAAAGTTTTGTACAAACGATATAGTATACATGACTTACAATGATATCTCAGCTTTGCAATGCTAGAAAAGTAGATTAATTCAACAGGGATTATGTATAAAAACTTAAGGATTTTTTTCCCCCTAGGCTAGCGACATGTAGTGTGATTACCATTTGTAGTGCTAGGCCGTGGCAAAGAGGAACAGCTCTCAGCTAGCCAGGCGACCATGAAGGCACGCTGACAAGACGCTGGTGTATTGTGTTGCTAAGCTGTGATGGTCGGGACTATGGATGCGATACTCATTTAACTTAAAACGCGTTTAATTCACAATGAGTTAGGAGTGTCAACCTGAATGAAAAATAATCAGAGGTTCTCAAAAGAACACTATTTCCTTGGAAATAGCAGAGCATTTGCAGTGGGAATTTGTAAACCACAGTAAACTCTGGGCACATAATGGGAAGTTAAGGCAAGAAAAGTTTTTAAGAAAAAAGCAAGGCTTATATCAGACATTTTGAGATCTGGTCGTCACAGTGATGATTCCTAAGAGTGATGCTAGTCCATGGTGGAACTGGTATTGCCATGCAGTGTGCTTGTAGGAAAGTGCATGTGAATTCATAAGGCTTTCATAGAAATGTCTATGCGCTCTGACAGTTCTGACAGGCATTTTAGTACTTACTATCGAACAATCATGTCTAAATATGCCTTCCTACCTGTATTTTCTTTATCATCCTTCTTTTCTCTTTCCCTCCCTCCTTCCCTCCCTCCCTTTCTCCCTCCTTCCCTTCCCCTCTTTCTTTCTTTCTTTCTTTCTTTCTTTCTTTCTTTCTTTCTTTCTTTCTTTCTTTCTTCCTTTCTTTCTTTTGTCTTAGACCTGGCAAAATGATTCTATTTTGATTTTTTTTTTTTTGAGACAGGGTTTCTCTGTGGTTTTGGAGCCTGTCCTGGAACTAGCTCTTGTAGATCAGGATTTTTGACAGTGTTCCTATTTCTTTCACAGTCCCCTCTTTTTGACAAAGGCACTTCTCTAAGGAATATTTTTGATTGACCACCTTCCTGATGTTTGTTTATTTCCCTTTTAAAACTGTGTACCTGTTACCTGTCAAAATTCTCCAGAGTTCTTCTAACAAATGTGGCCTACTGTATTATATGATACCTATTGTTTACACAGAGATAGCCTTGAACTAAACAACAGAGCGCAGGTAAGCATGGCAAGGGAACCCTTCCTGTTCAATGTGGCTAAAAGTGTTTTGACAGAGATTCCTAGTTATTAATAACTTCTCCATAGACATGAAATCAGACCAGACCAACGCCTGGAACGTGGTCATCTAGACAAGAGACAAGCAAGAACTAACCTCAGTATGGCTGACCAAAGACATTTTTAAAGAGGGAGTTTGACTTAACTCCAGTAAGAATGTGGGAGAGATGAAGGAGAAAGCGCAGTGATGCTGCAGGAGTTGAGAACCGAGTTCATGTACTCATGCACCTTCCTGTTTCCAGCCAGCATTGTTGTCAGAGGTACCTATGTAGACACAGGGAGAATTTTTGCATTTGAAATTAGGTGTGCTATCCCGTTGGATGGCTTAGCCATCAATTCTTTACTCATTCTTCTATACAATGAGAATTAAATTGTCCCTAATACACTTATAATATAGTTGAATAGCCATCACCTGTATGCTTGGGACTTCAGACTTTTTAAAAAGTTTAGAATATTTGCACGTTATATAATGACGTGTCCAGGGACTGGGACTCAAGTCTACACAGGAAATACTCTTGTTTCATATGCGCCTGTTACATACGGCCTGAAAGTGATTGCATCCGACGTTTTTGGTGCGCTTGTGTTTCACCTGTGACATGTCACCTGAGGCTTTCCACAGGTAACTTTGTATCAGTGCTCAGAACATCACAGACTTGAGAGTATTTTGAATTTCAGGTATCATTTACCTGTCTCCCTATTAGTTTTATTCTCTTTGGAACGGAACTTCTTCTCACTGTTGATACTTTTTGTATAGCCTCTCCAGCAAGCCCTCACACATGGTAGGTATACCCTGAGTCACCAGGGTCTATAACTGACATCATAAAATTCCTCCGGGGCTCCCATTATATCCAAGCCAGTGGTTCACCCTGTGCTCTTCAAGTACAACTTCCCACAGACTTGTCTTCTTGTTGTTTTATGAATGGTGTCCCACTTCCCTACACAAACCTCAGGGCAGATGACCCTTGTAAGGAAGCTGAGAGAGACAAAGCACAAGAAAAAGAAGTCCATGTGATTGTTTTAGCTCTTTTTCACACAACTCAATATTTCACTGGCCTTAGGAGATGCCCCCTACTTCAAGTCATTCAAAACAAACATCCTTTCTGTGACAGAAGTCAAAATGTCAGAGCTTAGGGTATGTGGCTTGGGAAACACTTGGCAAACGGAGAGGGCTGGGTGAGTCTGTCGTCTGAGAAGCCAGGCTCATGAGCCGTCAACGTTTCCTATTGGCAATCTCCAACTAAGCATCTGTGTTGGAAACCTTGAATCGATTGATGGTGTCATCCATTTTCCAGATTGAGAGATGAGAATGAAACTTGCCCAAATTATCCACACGTCACCTGTAAGCACTTACAACGGACAGAGCTGGGCTCCTGTCTAGGCTCCTCGTCCTTCGGTACCTCAGAAAGCTACCAGAGTGAAATTCTGCACATGTTTACTTCACTTTCCCCAGACCTTACCACCAGGGGAAAGGAGGTGCTGGGGCTTGGGGGAGGCAGGCTTATTCTGCTCCAAAGCCCTAGAAAGCAGCCAGATAGAAAATTTTAGAGTGCCTTCAGTCTTTCAGGCACAATTGTAACTGTTTCTTCTTACGTAGATATTTGAGGAATTAATCAGCCAGGCAGACTGGGTGGCTGTTGGGCTGGAGAAAGGAGGAACTTTCCTACTTTCTCCTCTTGCCTCCTGAGATGAGAAGAAACAGAGTAACTAATAGAGCCACTTTTCCTTCTGGGCCATCCATCTACCAAACGGATGTGGCTAAGAACCCCCAAACCTTCAATTATGGAGCCTGTCCCTCTCTGAGCCTTGAGCAATAGTGGATTTGAGAAGGAACGGAGAGTGAAGCTTGCTGTTTTTTTTTTTTGTTTGTTTGTTTGAAGTAAATTCTATACTATTTTATATTTGAACAGAATTCTTAGGGGAGAAATGCTAGTGCCTTTGGGAGCCTGGATGGACAGACAACTGTCAACCCAACAGTGAGGTTGGGCTCAGGGGCATACACCCTCCTCTTCTCCTGTTTTCAGCCCCTTGTGGTGGCGTTTCACGTTTTACAAAACATCTTCATGGGAAAAGGGTAGCAGTTGGGCTTGAGCTCTTTCTATAACTTAATGAAGCTTTGGAAAGGGAATCTGATCCTCACATTGGCGCTTGGATGTTATCTGCCTATAAACAGTGTGGCGAGGGTCTTTGCGAGATTTATAGGAACCGGCAATCGGCAGAGCAAATGTTAGCTTCTTCTCTGGCCTCATAAAGCTACTCTGCTGGCTTTGCACAGCTCTCAAATAAGAGTGTTGGACGCACAGACGAAATGAACACTGTACGGTTGACTGCCAGCCAGGGCCTCCAAAGTTTATCAACTGGAGTTCTCTTGCCTCTCAGAAGAGGGTTAGTTTATGTGCTGATTTCCACCTGACCACATGGTTTCACACTTTCTCCCCAAATCCTTCTTCCAAAGTAAACCCTCAAATTACAGGCTTGCAAAATCTCTTACCCATGAGGTAATAAGGAGGCAAGGATTTTCAATTTGGAGTAAAAGATAGGAGAGCAATGGTCCTCCGGGGCGTGTCGCAGCAGTGAATGAGATGCTGTCACTCGCCAGAAGCAGAGATGCTTCTACAAGTAAAGGTAGACTCCCCCAGGAAGTGTCTCTGGTTACTAAGAATCAGCTAACTAATAGGGGGTGGCCAGTCTGGTTATGAGTCTAGGAATGAAAGAAATAATAAGGAGCAGCCTTCCTTGAGAATGGGGTTTTGTGTAACAGAATATAATGTCTTTTTATTACAGGGAAGGCAATGATTGATTACCAAACACAATCTTCCCCATCTTGAAGTAAAAAGTGTGAAATGACAATCTCGCCTTGCTTGTAGAGCCTCCTCTTTGTTATGCCCGGTGTGAAACAGTCTACAGGCTAACAGGCCAATGAATCCTGCAAGGGGCAGCCCCTCTTCCCCCAGCCCACGTTGCCTGCTGGTGGAGTAATGAATGAGAAGCTGAGCTCTGCACAGGTTTTCTCTGAATAAAAGAACTTGCGCTTCTAAAGTCACAACCAGCCCTGCCCTCTCCCCATGAACTCTCTTGGTTTAAAGGTAGTAGCTTGTCTCTTCAGCTTATCTTCTACGACTTAGCTCGTAAAGGCAAGAGGGAAATGTCAGGTTCAACCGCAGAGGGGGCAGAGCTCCTCAATTCGGCATCACATAAAAGAGCCCCATGAGGACAGCTGGACTGTGACTGAAAAAGCATGGGATAAAACCGGACTCTCTGAATATGGCGGACAATGAGGGCTGCTGAGAAGCCAAGGACAATGGCACTGGGTTTTGATCCTACTTCATGTTCTGGCTTTGTGGGAACGTAGCCAGTTTGGATGTTTACCTTCCTAGACCAGGATGGAGGGGGGAGGACTTTGGACTTTCCACAGGGCAGGGAACCCTGACTGCTCTTCAGACTGGAGAGGGAGAGGGAGAGGAGTGGGGGGAGGGGGAGAGAAGTGGGGGGGAGGGGGAGAAGAGTGGGGGGAGGGGGGAGGAGTGGGAAGCTGGGAGGAGGCGGAAACTTTTTTTCTCAATAAAAAAATCAATAAAAATAATATGATGGAAAAGAAAAAAAATCAAAAAAAAAAGAGCCCCATGATGATTTCCCTGTGTGGGCTTTAAGGAGACACTGGCCTTTCCTACGCTGAGCGCAAAAGCAGGCACACAGAAAGCGTTACTCTGGCATGGTTCGGGTCAGGCCGTGTGTTTATGCCAGGAGTGTGGAATTTCTGCTACAGAAAACCATGGCAAGGTCAAGAAGCATATACACTAATGAAGGAGCTGGGGGGGCCCTTGTCTCAGTGTTGTCACTCAATAGCATCATCTGGCAGGTCGCAGTGGAATCTATGTCCTGGCAATGTAACTTCAGCCAGCCAGCGACTCTCCCAGCAGCTCAAGGAAACAATTAATAAGGAGATCTGTACTGAATCCCTACTTTGTGCAAGGTACAGAGGTAAGTACTTGACAGGGATAAAAGAGGGTCTGATCCTAACGGGGGAGTGAGCTCCAGGCATTTGGGATTAACTCTGCATATCAGCATCATGTTCTTTCTAGCCAGAACTGACGCTTCTCGTCCAGGAAGAAAATTTTGATTTTGTTTAAGTATAAGAACTGAGTTTTCCCAAAGCCTGGGTGAGCATCTTCACAGTTGTAATGTGTGAACTGTGGTTGGTCAAGACCAATGACTCTAAACAGCCTGCATTTTAGAATCTCCCGAGGAACAGTTTCAAAGCCGCCACATCTGGGTCCAGTCTCTTGCACTCTGAATTGATTGAGTTTGTATCCTAGTGTTTAGGGTTCCCTGGGGCTAAGAATCAGTAGCATGATAAAAGTATTTTATTTTCTTCTTTGTGATTGGATTAGCGTTAGTCATGTACTTCACGTCCAGACAAATGCAGGGTATATACATCCTGCTTTCCTTTCAAGATTTGGACAGTTTTTGGAAAGGTGGAGTTTGAATAGCAATTTGTGGTGATGAAGGAGGAAAAATTATCAAGGACAGATACCAGAGGAAAGCAGAGAGAGAGAAGCGTGGTCCACATGATGCTGTTTAACTGATGGAGTAACCAAGAAAGTGCAGCCTCCTTACTTTAGACCAACAGATGTAAACTTCGTTATGCTTGTGCTATTCTTGCCTTGGTCTCCTCCCAGAATTTAATTTAAATGTCAAGTTGAAACGTGTGATCATTGGGAATTAAAAAAAATTCTTCCAGTTGTTTCTATTACATAGATAAGTTTGGAATCACTATGACCAATTTCTTGAGTGAGATAACATTTCCAATGACATAAGCCAGCAGTTCTCAAAGCGGGGCTAGCTGTCAACAGCACTTTGAGAAAACTTGTTGAAAATTCAGAGTTTTAGAACCTGTTCTTATGCTACTGATGGACATGTTAGGAGCAACAGTCTGTGTCTCTGATACAAATAAAACCACTGATTGAGCCAGACAGTGGTGGCACACACCTTTAATCCCAGCATTCGGAAGGCAGAGATCTGTATGAGTTCCAGGCCAGCTTGGTCTACAAGAGCTAGTTCCAGGTCAGGCTCCAAAGTCACAGAGAAACCCTGTCTTGATAAACAAAAAAAAAAAAAGAAACAAAACCCCACCACCACCAACAAACCAACCAACCAACAAATCCCAACCACTGAAGATACCCAGCTCCTCAACTATTATAGCTATTATTACAGCCTAAGACCCTTAACCTGATATAGCAACTTAGAGGGAAATACAAGGTTCTCTCACCTGACAGGATGGAGATGGACAAGGTGAGATGGAACAGTACATCCAGAATGGCAAACTTAGGAAGTAGAAGTGGAAGGGATCAGAGGCATTCAATCAAGTGAAAGCTGAAAGGGTTTCTGAAAGCAATAAGATCAAATCTGAGAGTGCAGTTTAGAGGGTTGTGGTTCAGGACAAAGAGTGAGGGGCAAAAGAGATAGTTTTATCATCAGGTAAGGAAGTCATGGGAGAATTTGAAAAGGAGATCAGTTTTAAGGGGGAAAATAAGAGCAAAGGGGACATTTTAGGACAGTGAACTGAGTGTGTACCCTGGGGAGGCTACAGAGGGAAAGAGAAGCCAGCTGTAGAAGACCGGTTCAGAAACCCATAGGGCTACAACTAAATTCTAGTGCCCCTCTTTAGCATCCAAAAAAAGTCACTTTGAATTTTGGGAGGAAGAAACATCACTCCAGTCCCTTGACCTTATCCTGCTTTTGAATGGGAAAGGCTACATGTTAACCTCCATTTTCCTGAAAATCTTAGGGAAATAGCAGGCAAATTTCTAATACTTCACTGAAGCGTTGGTACCCAGCCATCCACAGCCCCTCTTGTTCTTTTATGGCGATGAAGAGGAAGTCATTCATTTCTCAGGAAGTAAAAGCAGGTAAAAGCAGGCAGAATCCAGTTCCTGGTGATGATGGTGGTGGGGGTGAGAGCTTGTTTGTTGTAGATAATTCTTCCAAGTCTGGCCACAGGTAATGGCTGAAACAGACTTACTTCAGGTGTGCTCCGAGGCCGCTAAGTCTGTTTGGGGACTGTCCCCATTTAAGCGACGAGTGCAATTTGGCTAGGAGAATACATTTCCATTTGCCCTGGAGTTTGACATCTGCCTTCCAACGACAGCATGTTGCAAGACATGTGAGGACGCCTAGCTGGCAAGGCTGTTCCCTGACTAATGGAGAAAATGACCTTACATCATTGGTCAGAATTCTTACATTATCCTTCATGTGGGAAGTGGAACGAGACTTCCAGAAGAAGTTGGGCCTAGTTTTAACATGCCTGCTGGTCACCGAGACAGAAAATATTCACCGTGACTCAAGATTCCTTTGGCAAATATTTGACTTGTCTTGGATTTAGGTCCAGGTGACTATATGAAAAAGCACGACTCCAGCTCTTTCATGTAACCCAATAGAACACTCTTCACATCATTCCTGGGTGCGTTCAATTGGCTCTGTTTGACTCTACCTTACTCTTGATTTTTGTACTGTATCTTTTAACTGGTGAAGTGGGGTTCCCTGAATGTTGAACTGAGAGTATTAGCCCTGGACAAGAGTCCCAAAAGAAAAATGTCACTGTCGTGGCTTGAATTGATCCCAGATGGCGCTGGAATATGGGGGATGAGTAGTTACATAAAATGACCTGAATATGCAATATATAGCAGTGACATTTTGCAGGGCAGCTTGACCCACAGCCGCATGTCCTTGATGCTGGAAATCAGGGGCCATTTATTTCAGACATTGGATGGCATGAAGTGGTTGAAATGATTAACACAATTCCATTCAGTGTGCGTCGAAAGATGGTAGACCTTCAGAAGAGACCCAGGGAGGAAACCAGCAAACCGATTTCCTAAGAAATGACGCTGGGAATGAGAACCCAGGACCACAGTCCTTTTTATCTCGGCTGTTTGGATGGTATTGAGAAATCCTTTTGAATGTGCGCTGCAGCGTTTTGGGTAATAATAATAGCTGGGAGGGGAAGATGTGGTCGTGGCTTCCTGACCCCTCTCTAACCGGGATGATAAATATAATGACACTAATGAAAACACTGAGTCCGCTTTATTTATCTCTCCATGGGAAGCTGGACAATGGGATGGGCTTCTCCTTAGTGATTTCTACCAGTGGGAACAGGGCAAACAACAACGGGTCCATCTGGGTTAGGGGCTTTATGTCTAACCCCAGGTATCAGGGTCATTCTGAGTGGACTGTAAGGGTAAGTGAGGTTGATTTTCTTTGCTAGTCTGTCTAACGGTTACCTGGGCTGTATACTTGGATTTTTTTTTCAGGACATAGGTTACAAAATATACCAGTCAAGAAATGAGTATGAACTTAGTCAGACTAGATGTGAAGTGGCTTCTAGGAAAAAGCTCCCCATCCAGCCACTGCCGCTGTAAGGTACAGGAAGCCATTCTGAACCCTTCTGGGACTCTGGAAACAGGAGGAATTGGGAGGACACCCACCATCGCTACCACTGCACAGCACAACACTTTAGCACACTCGTAGCCATTGAGTGAATTGTGATTTCTTAGAGAAAATAGCTCATTTTTTGACCAGTGGTTCATTCACTTAAACTAGGCTTTAGGGTGTGTGTGTATGTAGTAAGCTTTCAGACCCCATTTTTCACAAACAGGGATAATCTTGGGGTTGTGGTGACTTTTCTGAAGCTCTGAAGTGACTTAGTGTGTGGCCGGGGCTGAGCATAGTTTTCTCGGAGAGGAATTTTTTTGAGTTCTTTAGTGTGGCATTCCCTCTTTCCTTCCTGTGACATTCCCTCTTTCTTTCCTTCCTGTGGCATCCCCCCCCCCTTCCTTCCAGGTTTATTACAGTTTTCTGTCAGACTCTAATCTCCCTGAGGGCAGAGGTTGCCTTCCACAGGCTTTGGTTTTACAAAACATCTGGATTTCAACAACTATTGTTTCATAGAAATTTTTGCCCTTTTAGAAAGACCTGAAGCTGCTTGCGGCGTCCCAACCTTTCAGCCAGGATGTGGTATCTTAGAGCTATCTGCTGTCCATTCATGGATGGGGAGGAGGCAGATAAAGTAAGGATGCCCAGCGAAATGTGACTTTTTTTTTCCTCTTCCTTTCTCAGTCCATTTCCCTTTTCCTCTGCTTCAGCTTTTGAGCAATTCTTCTTTCTCTGCATTGAGAGCTTTTGAGCAACGTTTCTTTCTCTGCACTGAGTGTATTTATTTCTACTTCAAAAAACTCTGTCTAGTTATTGGTTTGGCACCAAAATGGGGCCTTTTTGGTTTTCACAGAAATGAGGACTCTGTTGACTTTGAAAAGCACTTCTCACATCAACTGGTGTCATTCCAAGTGCCCAAAGGGGTCTAGACACTTAGAAATAACCCACTTTCACAAGCAAGTGGAGAATTCTGTATCCTTTAGAACTGATCCTATTGCTGTGCGTGCATCTGCGTTTGCATGCCGGTCATCAAATGCTACAACCAGCAGAGCCTTATCACAGTGTGCCCAAGCTTAGACAAAGGGGATGGACTCTGTGTCCTGAGCCATTTTTGCAAATTGAAGAATCATTAAAATTGGAATTTACAAATGAGTCTTTAATGTTTGAAGTTTTGCAGAATAAAATGAGTCAGATGTCCGAGAAGTTCATTAGCAACATTGTTTTAAACCAGTCACACAGCTTTTGCAAGGACAAGACATTCCTAGTTAATCTAATAACATGTGCGATCGGAAAAGCCTCCTAGGCTGATGGGGTTGCCTCTTTATGGTCACCAGAGGGGAATTTTAAGTGTTTCAGACCAAGGTGAATTATACAACCCAGCTATTATTAAGAAGAGAAACACGAGAATGTGAATGTTAGAAAACTGACTGTATAAAAGTTGGGGTGGGGAGATGACTCAACCCATAAGATTTCCGCCACATAAGCCTGAGAACCTGACTTTACATCCCAGCACCCACGTAAAAGCTGGTGACAGCACACATGCTTGTAATTCAGTGTTAGGGAGGCCGAGAAAAAGACTCTAGGGCTTGCTGGCCAGCAATCTAGACATGTTTGTGAGAGACCCTGCCTAGAATGAATGAATGAATGAATACATTTAAAAAGAGAACCATGGAGGAAGACACTGTGGTGATCACTCCTGGGAACTCTTGGGTGGGTCCTATCAGCATCTCCACAGATTCTACTCCCACCTGCTATTTCTGTTTTAACACCAGTACGTCTAGAACATTCTACTCCAGAGCATATTATTATTTAATACTATATGGTAATATATGGAAAATATTTTATATGTATGATCTCATTTATTTTCAACTAACAGATGAGTGTTCTGAGGCCAATAGCAGTTAAATGCCTCCCCAAAGGCCACCCAGGTAGTAAATGGAACCAGTAGAATTTAAACCTAAAACTCTTGAGTTTATTACTATATTAAGATGCTAGTATTGTGTTGAAAATGACAGGACTTGATAAAAGATGATAACTGTGTTATGACAAGAGCAACTAAGCCCCTATCTCGTGCTGTGGTAGGTGCCGCAGTGATCGTTTTATTGGTATAGAGTTAAGAATGAGTATATCACTTATGCAGTTATGGATAATGCTTCAAGTATAATTTTTTCAGTCACCCAGCCGAAGAGCAGATTGAAGAGCCCCAAGCAGAGGGACATATCTCAGGCCTTTGTGCTCTCCACTCTTTGATTTCCTTATTTGAAAATCTCTTTGCTTTCCCCAATTATGGCGCACAGAAGTTGGAATCAAAGGGCTCTTCCTCTTTGTGATGGCTAATCTTCACTGTCAACTTGCCTGGGCTTCAAATCACTGATGAGACAGACTTCAGGGTGTGTATCTTTCTGTAGACAAGAAGGGAGGACCCACTCTGAAAGTAGGCAGCTCCATCCTGTGGGCTAAGGTCCTATACTGAACTCTAAGGGGAAAGGAAGAAGCCAGTGAAGCATCTGCCTTCTTCTCATCCTGCTTGTGAACACACTGTGATGAGCCGCCTCACCCTCTTACCATCATGTCTTCACACCATGAGGGACTGTATCTCTTTAAACTGCAAGCCAAAATAAATCCTCCTTCCTTAATTTGCTTCTTTTCATATATTTGGCCATGACAAGAAGAGAAGTGACTAATATCCCCCTACAAAAAAAAGCTAACCTTCTCTCTGATGTCCCTTCTTTCTAGTCCCAGGCTAGATGGAGCCATGCCAAAGGTACCTGCCTGCCCTGTTAAGTGTGGCATGGACGCTAGCTGTCCTGTAGTGAGATTTGATTGAATATTTAAGTGGTCATTCACTAACTTTGACATGAAGCAGCTTCTTCTTCCAGCTGAAGGCCATTGTTATAACTGATATCATGATTAAGACTATGCTAAGGAAGAATATTCCATTTAAAAAAACTTTGCATATGTTTATGTATATGTGTAGTATGTATGTGTTCATGTGTGTTAGTGCAAACACATACATGCCTCATATATGAATATGAGGATAATCTTAAGTGTTAGTTTTTGCCTTTTTTGTAATTTGAGGCAGGGTCTCTCTTTTTGTTTGCCTCTGCTTACACCAGACAGACAAGCAGGCCCATAAGCTTCTAGGAGGTCTCCTCTCTCACCCTCCTTTTTTGCTCTACAAATACCAGGGACACAGGTGTGCATTGCTGTCTAGCTTCTAAGTAGGTTTGCGGGATTCAATCTCAGGTCCCCACACTTGCTTGGCAAAGGCTTTCCACCCACCAAGCTATCTACTCAGCCCTCCTCTGTCTTCTGGAAGCCAGATGTCATTGGCAGGGTTGAAGCTGTCTTATGCAAACACCAAGGAAAATATTTGATCCAGAGGAGGAACTTCAACAAAAATGTTGTGTATCTGAAGATACTGTGAATCTTGTGAACTTAATTGTTAAAGATGAGAAGGAAAGAGAGACACTATGGATGGTGATCATATGGGCATTGCTTATACATTTTTATCTTAGCATAGCTAATAATTAGTATTTGCATTTATCCTTAAATGTGTCCTGGTTTGGGCAGTAAGTTATAAAGTTTTACCTGGAAGTAAAACTTAAATGTTATGACGTTTCTTCACACCTTCCTTTATTCATTTAACAAGTGTTTGAGTACCGACCCGCTCTGCGACAGGAAGGAGTGGAAGAGTAAAACAAATCAGGTGTCTCCCCTCACTGGAGACAAAAATTCAGTGAGACAGACTAACGAGTAGCAGGTAGACAAAGAATGGTGAATATTATGAAAATTGCAATAGGAGCGCTGGGAATGGAAAATATCTGAGAAAGCAGAAGGTATGGCCGAGAATAATATCTCTGGGGAAATCTTAACATGGAGTCCTGGGAGGATGAAGAGAATCCAGTCATGAGTGTGTGTGTGTGTGTGTGTGTGTGTGTGTGTGTGTGTATGTGTAGGGGGTGGGGTCTGACTGAAGAGCCTGGCCGAGATCTAAGGGAGACAGTGGTAAGTATGTTCCCAGAATCACAAAGTTCAAGGATTAGGTTCCAACTGTGGGAACGGGGAAGGCTCCAGAGAAAAGGAAGTTTATCAACAGTCACCCAAAAGCGATCAAGGGATGACGCTCCCCTGGGAAAAGCAAGGAGCAAAGGAACAAGGACCAGGGTGGGTCTGTTAAAGAGCGCATATTTCCATTCAGACGAGTCCACACAGTCCTGTGACAAAGCAGCCGGAGAACTTGCTGGAAGCTGGGCCAGGGCAGAACTGGGGAGTCTCAACATGCAGTTTCCAGCCTGGCACTTTGTAGAAGAGGGACTGCCTATGCTAACTGAGGGGGCTGTTTGATTTTTCTATCAGTGATCCATCGAGTTGATTAATAACTGAAACAACTAATCTGCTGGTTGGATAATGGAAACTCAGAGTTTTCCCGATGAGAGAAATGTTCTTTATGTTATTTAAGATTTGCGGCCAGAGCTGGAGGCCCTAGGAGGATTTCTGCCAAGGTACAGTTCATTTTAATGACCAGCAGTCTTGTTTGAACATACTTTAAGGTATAAAAACATATTACTTTCTCTGGTTTGACCTCTTTAGCCCTCAGCTCTCATCAAGTTATATTAGGATTTTTTTAAACCAGTTTCTAAACAATAGGCTGTAACTGGGTGTTAGAGCTGCATTTCAGACATATCACAGGTCTATGTACAACCGGGCTCATGCTACACTTCCTGCATTAAAAGACCAAATTATCCCAAGGAGTAGGCAGAGATTGGCTTGCATTCTAAGGTGTGGTGGGTCAGATGCCCATTGCTCTCTCTTTCTCCACATTCATAGGCATGCATGGGACGCCCCTATATGGTGGTTCTGTTGAACTTGTCCATATTGGGTTTCGTGGTCTAAGTTGATGAGGACAACTGACCGGTCTCTTCCTCAAGAGAGCACCAGCTCTCATTAAAGACAGTTGTGAGCCACCATGTGGTTGCTGGGAATTGAACTCAGGACCTTTGGAATAGCAGGCTCTTAACTGCTGAGCCATCTCTCCTACCCCAGTGCCTCTCCCTCCCTATAGAAGCCTTTCTGACCCAAGATGTGCAAGTAGAGCAGAGGAATGAAGGCTGGGACTTGGCCTTTCTCATCCTTGCTAGATGCTTGTGTGCACTGAACAGCCTGTACCACAGTTCTTCACAGAGTCTGTGGCAGCAGCTCTAAACATCCAGAAGATCTTAGCTTCTATGAGAGGGCAGCAATGGATTTGATCTTCCAAGGAAAGCAGAATAGTTTTGAGACCCACAGAAGTTCTTCTCCTGCTTATGAAGCTTCAGGCTTTAAGAGTTTAGTTTTGGGTTTTTGGATCGCAATTTCATTCTTGCTTCCTTTTTTAATTTTGTCTTCCTTGACACCTCTGCCTTATGGGAGGATGATCAGGGTTTTTTCCTTCAAGTTGATATACTCAGAACTTTATAACAAACAGGAAGAGTAAGAAATACTTTTCTCTGCTCAGGCTAATTCTATGTAAGCTTGTGCAGTGTGTATTGAGCTGTTAGACAAAGTACATTCTTGGAAACTCTTTGGAAGCCCAGTTTTTAATTTCTGTTTTGGTGGATAATTCTTGATCAGTCTTCAGTTTGTGTGGAGCAGAAGATAAGAGACCTCAACCATAGGTTCACCCCTGCGGGGCTCCAGACAAAATGTTCAATCTGTCTGGCCCCCAATGGATTATCTGTGTGACACAAGGCACATAAACCCTCACATGGTGTGCGGTGCATAACAGAGGCTGCAAAAGATGTGCAGGTGAAGCCCCGCTCCTCTGACTTCTCCCTAGGCTCTTGAGGGAGCAGAACAGACAGAACTTTAAGCTGTGGAAGCTGGGGCCACAGTGCAGCATTCTAATTGGCTATTGTACTTGGATATGTAGAGACTTGTAAAACAAGAGTTAGTATACTTCTCACCTAATAAGGCTTACACAAATTGTAGCCTACCACCCCAGGTAGGGTGTTTCAGACAATGATTGCTATACTTTTTGTAGAGGTTTTCAGCCACTCTAATTTTGAACACATATCTTACAACATACAGGAGGTATGCTGCAATCAGCACTCAGAAATGCCCTGGCTGACATGTCTCATGGCTTAATTATAGCAAAGCACACGGACAGAAGCAGTGTCTTACATTATTCCCATAGCAATGTCTACATGTTGGTCCTTCCTGGGTTTCCAGGCAGTTCAGCTCAGAGATGCATATAATAAACTGCCAAGTACTTACCATTTGGGTCCTGTTGTGTGACCAGTAGTCTCACTGAAATGCCTCAGGTTCTTAGTAAAGTTATGTATAAGTCTTATGCTTTGACTGTAACTGTGCTCCTTTTCAATCTGCAGATTGAAATTCATTAGTAGATTATAAAAGCAATCCAAAGGACCATGGCCAGGATTTGGGAAAGGACTAACAGAGAATAGAATAGAATAGAATAGAATAGAATAGAATAGAATAGGGTACTAAATACCAAGTGGATTAATATCAAAGTGGCTTCTTCATAATAAAGCTTGGTAGTACTGTTTAAGATTTTATTCCTGGGCTAGATATATGAGCTCAGTAGGTAGAGGGGCTTGACACCAAACCCGATGACCTAATTTCACACAGGGGAGAAAGAAAGAGCCAATTCCCACAAGTTGTCCTATGACCTCTACCTGAGCAACATGGAATATATATATATGTGTGTGTGTATATATATATATATATATGTGTGTATATATATGCACAAAAGTAAATAAATGTAATTGTAAATTTTAAAAAATAAAATTGGTCTGTATTTTATCTACACTAAATAAAAGTTTAAATATGTACAGCATTCTGAAATCAGCACATGTCGACAGAAATTTCTGTCCCGTCAGGTCCTATAGCCGTTTAGTCCCAAAGAAATACACCAAGTGCTACATTAATTATAAACTGATTGGTCCATTAGCTCAGGCTTCTTATCAACTCTTATAACTTATATTAGCCCATTATTTTTGTCTATGTTAGCCACGTGGCTCGGTACCTTATTTGACGAGGAGGCTGTCACACGTCTCATCCCTGAGTTCATTTGCTAGCACTGGGATGGGGGTGGGGGTAGGCTGAAAAAACAAGAATGAAGCTCGACAATATTTTTTTTCTGGTAATCCTCCTGTTCCATGCACCTGGTTATATGTCTTTGGCTCTTGTGGTGTGTTTGGCGTATCTGGATTATGGTGCTTCTCACAGTGAGCTGTGACTCTACAACCCCCATCTTTCTTCTTCTTCTTCCCTGGAATCATGAGATTCCCGAGAGTAAGAAGCGTCTCCTACTTGGTTGTATGTGTCCCGCATCTACTAGGTAGGTGATGGTAACGTGGACTGAGTTCATTTGGGAAGTACATCTCATGTTGTTAATGAGGGAAAGAGAAACTCGGTACATAACAAGGTGGTGTTTGCTGAGGACACCACACCATTGTTTATGTTACTAGGATTTCCAGACTGAACGTTCTGTGTGAAGCTTTCACATTCTAGATATTTTGCAAATAAACACTGGTCCTTTTTCTTCTTTCTGCAAGTTTGTGATTCCTTTTAATGACTGGCAAGTGTGTAAATGCCATGGTAGCATCATTGTTTTGGTTTCCTTTCCGTAAGTCATATCTGAAGTGTGCAAGGCATCTGTCTCTATACAGGAAAGAGGAAGAATAATGCACTCCCACGTGTTGCTTGCATTTTTGTTTTGATTTAATAGAATTTATTTGCCTATGGATAGAAAATATGTTTGTATACATATTCCAGAATCAAAGGCTATAGAGGAATATACTGTGAGAAGATTCTTGCTGAGAGTCTCCTTCTAATGATACCAAATGCTGATGAAGACGTTGAACAATGACTGAAACTCTCACACACAGATTCGGGAGATACATTGGTGCAAACACATGAGAAAACTGCTTGGGAACATCACTAATGTTAAATATAGCTTAACCTTGTGATTTAACAGTTCATTGGCTGTGAACACTTTTAATTCCCCTACTAGATTTATAGAATATTACCAGAACACTTCAACCGGTTTTTATACATAACACCCCAAACTGAAAACAACTTGACATACATCTACAGTTTGTAGATACATACAAAATGTGTTGTAGTCATACAGTGGAATACTGTATAATAGCAAAAAGAAGAGGCATGTGTAATAGCATGAATAGCACTAATAAAAATACTACCCAGAGAAAGAAGCCAGACATGAAGGATTACATGCTGTGCTAACATAGTTTGGAGGTTGGGTATTAACTCAATGAATATACAGAGAATCATTTGAGTTTGAGAAGGCTCTGGATTCTGAGCAGATTCTCTTTTGTCATTTGTGGTCTAGCTTTGTGGTCAAATGAACATGGAAAATTAACTTAAAGCTAATTTAAGATTTGCATTCTTTACCTCGATAGAAAATGATATAGGAAAAAAAAAACACTTACAGAGAACATTTTAAAAAGTGTTTTTCTCGTTTTCTCTTCCATCTCTTAAGTTCTTCTCCCTAAAGAAAACCAATATTGTCTGGCCATTTCCAGATTACTTCATGCTCACATGGGCAAGGCACATCTGAGTAGACACCTGTACATATTTGTGTGTGTATTTTTTCCACCTTTAAAATGGTTTTCCATTGTTGTGACAAACACCTGAGCAAACAACATAAGAGAGGAAAGATTTCCTTCGGCTCATGGCTTCAGAGGTCAGAGTTGGTGAACACATGGCTTCGGCCCTTCTGAGCCAGTGCTTATAAGGAAGAACATCATGGTGGGAAGACACATGGCCAAAGAAAGGTGCTGACCTCACAGTGGCCAGGAAGCAGAGAGAGAAGAAGAGATGGGAGATGATAATGTGTGCATCCTTCTCCTAATGGCCTTCTCCTTCCAGCTGGTCACACTCCCTACTACCCCTTAAGACACTGCAAGTCCATCTGGACTAACCTGCTGGATTAGGTGCATTTCCTCCAAGATCCAACAACTACTCACTGATATCAGCAGCTGGGGACCAAATCTTGAACTCAGGAGGCTTTCATGGGGATGCTTCATATCCAGACTATTGCAAATGATAAAACACATTGATTTTTATCTTTTCTTACTCCCTCTCCCGAGTCTGGGTCAAGGCTGGCACTTCTCAACACATAAATGTTACTATTATAAAGTAAACAATATCCAGAACTATCCTCTTTCTTGACCAAAGGAGAATGTGAAAAAAAAGTAAACTGAATGGTTATAGAAGTTGTAAGCCACTGAGTCCTTTTTTGTTCATCTTTTCCAAATTTTAATGACAATGCCAGCCTAGTGCTAAAGAAAAGAGTTATAATTTATTTTTAATCTATCAAATAACCATTTTCAGAAGCTTGTAATTTTCCATTTTTAGTTGGAAAGTTTACATCTTCTGTTCTTAAAAGCTGAAACATGGGATGACAGCTCATTAAGAAATAAATGTTGAGCTGGGCGGTGCTGGCGTACGCCTTTAATCCCAGCACTCAGGAAGCAGAGTCAGGTGGATCTCTGTGAGTTTGAAGCCAGCCTGGTCTACAAGAGCTAGTTCCAGGACAGGCTCCAAAGCTACAGAGAAACCCTGTCTCGAAAAACCAACCAAATAAATAAATAATTAAATAAATAAAAGGTTAAAATGACCTCCTAACTTATTAAGCCCAGGGATGGAGATTCACATTCATGCTTGAGGTCAAGTCACAGAGTCACCAGTCAAACACACTTGTGGTCGTGTGCTATGATGGTGCAGAGAGCTTTCCTGCTGGGATTTAATGAGGGAAGGTGACAGGGCTCTGAACAGTGGTCCCCTGGTGTTAGAGAAGCCTGCAAGTGTCCAGATGCCAGCGTTGAATGGTCTGAGATAGGAAGGAGTCATGAAAGGAAGAATGTGGATTCTTGTTTGGGTCTTTCTCTATCCATCCCCTAAATATAGTTCACTGGAATTGCCAGAACCAAATTTAAGACCAGGTGTCTTAAATGGACCTCTTGCCTTGTAGTCTGCAGACTGAAAGCCCAAGACTGAGTAAGGTGTTAGCCCATTTGATTCCTCAGGTGACCACTTGTGCTGACTTACAGATGGCTGCACTGTGGCTCATTCCCCAGCATGACCTCTGAGCTCAAGCAGAAAGAGCACGCCTGTTCTCTTTGCACCTCCTATCTCTATTCTTCTCATAAAGACACCATTCATACCATATTAGGACTCTTAAAGCCTCATTTAACCTAAATTACCTCTGAAGACCTTGTCTTCAAATCCACTGGGGATTAGGGAGTCAGCATATGTCTCAGGGCAAAACATAATTCAACTCTCCACAGTTACTAAGACATTCTAAGGTCTTGCTCCCTCACATGTAAAACGAGGACCAGGAAGCTCAGTTTAGCGGGAGAAGAGTCAGAGTATTGCACTGCCATGTCAGAGGTCTGAGCTGATGTCTTTTCTTTCCAATTGTGTTTTGGAAAGAAGATAACAAAAGGAAAGACTGCTAATGTGATGATCTTCCTGATAAGAACCCCAAGACAGGGGCTGGAGAGATGGCTCAGTGGTTAAGAGCACTGACTGCTCTTCCAGAGGTCCTGAGTTCAATTTCCAGCAACCACATGGTGGCTCACAACTATCTGTAATGAGACCCTCGTGCCCCCTTCTGGCTTGCGGGCACACATGGAAGGAATGCTGTACACATAATAAGTAAATAAATGTTTTTTTAAAAAAGAACCCCAAGACAGAAGGTCTCCTAGAATCTGAACAACTAACTCTTCCAAGGTCACCTACAATAGGAGTTATATAAACTGGGCAGAACCCTCTGTTGCAGAACAGCTAGGCCTGAGTTACGCCCTGCAGTACGACTGACTTTGTTCAGAGTTGACAAGAGTGGGCGGACTGTTCAGCAGGCTTAGATTTGTCTTGGGTATTTAGGAGCCCTGCTGCCCTAGACACATGCAGGCATTATGGGTTGAGTGGAATGCTCTGAGTCCTGTGTAAAGCTATCCTTTCATAGCATAAAAGGCTATGTCTGACCTTGCTGTATCTAGTTTCAAAAGAGCATGATTGGCCAGCACACAGGTCAGGGAGAAAAGGTTCTGTGGGGGTCAAGAGTGTCCTTGGGGAGAGGGGATCGTGCTCTTGGCTGGGCAGGAGGCTCTTCACCAACTGCATTACAAAGTGCCCTAGCTCAAGCAGCTGAAATAATCTGCCTTCTAAGGGATTTTGGTTTGGGGAGCAATGGCTTGCTCACACTGACTACCACATGGGTCCAGTTACCACGATGATCCTTGTAGCTTTTGCAAACATTCTTTCTCCAAATATTAGGGGCTGGATACATAACACCGGGTTATCTAGGCGGAGGGTGGAGAACATTGTGTTCCAAGTTAATGATTTAAGGGGCAGCAGAGGGACATTTCCCTCAAAGATTTCTCCCACAGAGTGACTTTATGGCCGGATTCCCACCACGAGCACCGAGTTCTTCTCTGTGTGAAAGGCTATGGGGACACTATATTCCTTCACTAAGACTTTAGAAATGATACTTCGGAAGAAAGGAAGTCCTTTCTAAGTCTTGATCAACAGGTGGCTAGGAAGGAGGCTGTGGGGAGGAGAAAAAGAGCAAATAAAGAAATGGTGAATCCTATCAGGGATCTATCTAACTCCTCAGTTCCCGGTAAAGGAAACCAAAGGATAAAATATATCTGGGGTAACTCAAGGAGTTAGGGTAGAATGAAGTCCGTTACTCAGACTCTTGGCTTTTATATCTGTGCATTTATTTCTCTTAAGCAATTAGGTAAAAGCAATCGAGGGGGGAGGGAACAGGAAAAGGGCTGGTTTGAGGGTTAAGAATGCACGCTGCTCTTGCAGAGGACCTACGTTCAGTTTGCACCCCCATGGGGGTGCCTCACAACCTTTTATAGCCACAGCTCTAGGGCAGCCAATTTTCTCTTCTGGCCTCTTTGGGTACCTGAACACCCATGGAACACAAACAGACCAGCAGGCACATATAAGACAAAATAAATAAATAAATTTTCAAAAGTAAAATAAAGAAGAGCAGCCCCAGAACACAGGGACTGGGAGGACAAGTTCTTACTGTCTCCCAGCTGTGCCCAAAGCCAGCCCTGGTGTCAGCTCTGTCTCACAGGAAATCTTTTATAAACAGAGCCACATTCCGAAAGTTCATGCGCATGTTTACTTCTTGAATTGTGGAGTTTGTTTTTTTTTTCTTAAAAAATAATATTTTAATGGGTGAATTTGGTTCGCCAAGATCCGCTCACAAAAGCCCATGTAACTGACAGGGACTCCAAGGTCAGTGTTCATGGGGATCCTCCAACCAGGCTCCCCCGGTGTTTATCGGGCTATTATTTCTCTGACCTGATAATACACAGAGACTTTCGCATCAGGCTGGGAGAAATGTGTCACCCGCCCAGGAAAGATAATTATACTTGCACAGATTCTGGAAGTGGGGACAGAGTAGCAACAGGGAGGGCCGCGGGAGAGAGGAGGTACCCTCTTTAGTGCTGGGCTCTGACGTAAGAACAGTAGGGATAATATGGCCCCACCTACTTCATGAGATGATAAGGACAAGGTGAGCAACTAGGTGCAAAGGTCTGAACAAAAAGTAGATAAACTATGTATTGACATAAAATAAGCCATGTGTGGCTCAGTTTCTCCCTGGATGTTCTGAGGGACAGCTGAGAAGGGGCTCTGGATGTAGTGTCTCACTGATGTGTTCAGGCCTCACTGGGACGGATGGTGACATTAGTAATACAGTAAACTAATCTCTGCAGAGAGCCTGCTAGCTGCTGGCATGGCCTGGGTGACCTAATAGACCACAGCCACTGTGATATTTGGCTGTGTATGTCAGCTTGGGTCCACCACAGCACTGACAGCTGGGAAAGTATTAGAACAGGCATTATCATAAAGGTATTTTAAAACTCTGCTTAATATTTAAATCAATGAAATTTGAGTAGATAGGTAATGTGACTAGATGGGTCTTGTCCAGTTAGTTAGAAGCCTCAATAGAAGAAAAACTAAATGTCCCCCAAGCAGGATGGAATTCTGCCTCCACACTTAACCTACACCATCAGCCCTTCCCTGGGCCTCTAGTCTTGTCCGCCCCACAGATTTCAGACTTTCTAGTCCCAGCAATGTGTAAGCCAGTTAAAATGAAGTTAAAATAAGCCTTTTCTAAAAATCTGTCTCCTCCCTCCCTCCCTCCCTCTCTCTCTCTCTCTCTCTCTCTCTCTCTCTCTCTCTCTCTCTCTCTCTCTCTCTCCTCCCCCCCTCCCAGTTCCCAACTTTCAGGGAACCACCCTTTGGCTTTATGGTATTATAAAACTGGTACACATTAAATAGAAGCCATACTTCAAATTTTGAAGTTTTTCTTTTCTTAAGCCAGCAACATGAAGCACAGTGTTGATCCACGGTGTGCACTAGGGACAGACTGACGCAGTATTCAGAGTACTTTTCAGGTTGGTGAGATTCAGCTATGCTGGTCAGCAAGTTGTCTGTATTACATGTGTTTGTAACTTAAGATTCCTACTTCCAATACTGCTATAGGGGAATAATCTCACTACAAGTCAACTCAAGGATCATCTGCACACACACACACACACACACACACACACACACACACACACACACAGAGAGAGAGAGAGAGAGAGAGAGAGAGAGAGAGAGAGAGAGAGAGAGAGAGAGAGACGCAGATGGAGAGAATGGGGGGATTTATTGATAGATCATAGTCTTAAAATCTTGGATTTCTGCAGAACCCTGAATAGCACACTCAATTGATTGGGAAGGAAACTCAAACACAGGCTAAGTGACTTTTCCAAGTGAGCAGTCATGGCAGAAGACACAGCTAATTTTCCACAAATCTTGTCCCTTTTGCTTTCTGAGATCACAACTAGAAGACATTCCCCAGCCTCTTTTGCAGAGAGGTGAGACAATAACTGAACACTGACCCCTGAAACAGTGTGTAACAGTCCAGTCAAACCCAAGTGCCCTAAATCCCTGCCAGGGCCACAAGGTGGGAGGAGGCTCAGTCCCTGCATGACTAACTGCACGGAAGCAGAGCGTCTCAGCGTCAGGTGCGGCACAGAAGAAATGAGAAGTGAGCCTGTGATGTGTCTGTCTCTAAGGTTTGGGCTCGAGTGCTTTTAATATAACATAACGATGAAGTCAGATTGAAATACAGGCAGGCTGCAGAATCTGAATGCCTCGTCTCTATACTGCTCAAACATCCCTTGACGACTCATTCATAATTCCCTGCCATCTTGAAAACCCAAGACTCTTCAAGGAAATAGCATCGGACCCTGGAGTTCATGGTTAAACAGTGGTTTCGGAGGATCGGATGCCCAAAGCCTCAGAGCACTTGGAGAACCCTGTACCCTGGGACAGAGGGAGGGGCATTGCTGAAGGGTTAGGAGAAGAGGAAGATGGCTACAAGTGTCCCCTCAACTGTTTCCCTAGATGCTGCCCTTGTCTTCCTCCTGCAGGGAAATTCCTGGCTCTTCACCGAGTAACAAGTGTGGTCTGTTTATGCTGGAGTAGACTGTGGAAATATGTGGCCCGCGCTGCCCAGGGCCAGCCGTTCTGCACTTGGCAGAGCTGTTTCCAGCTAAGTTCAACAAAGGATGGAAGAATTGCCACAAGTGCATTTTTCCACATTAAGGTTGCTGTCAGGGCTCCGGCGGAGGAAGCAGCTTTGTTTTTCCTCCGCTATGCATCTTGGACTGCTTAACCACTCTGTTCGGTCCAACCGCCCTGTGCCGTCTGGGCAGCTACACCCTGGGACCCATCCAGGGGCAGAAGAGTTTAGGCTGGAGGGGACCAGACTGAGCCTTGGGACCAACTCTTCCCACCCCGTAGAATAGAGGCCTTCCTGAGAAGAAACCGGATTAGCTACAGATATGTTGGTACTGGTACACTTATATAGCGGCCTACCTGGGAACCATGTTCAAACCATGTGCATACTCGGAGACAAAACTCAGTACTAGAAGCAAGTGTAGTCTGTCTGACATGGTGGAAAGAATTTGTTTAGTTAGGCAAAACGAAGTTAAATTCAATATAGCAGCACATAGAATCAAAGGATGTTTTTTAAATGATTTTCTACTTTTTAAGCATGTTTTTCTTATGGTGCTGGGATTGAACCCATGAAAGAGCAATGGTGGGCTTTGTAGTGTGTAGGACCTATAATTCTCAGGTGAGCATGTCAAAAGCTGGGGTGCGGGATGTGAGAGAATGAGGCGTGCTGAAGCTCCCCAGGTGTGTCCAATCTTCCCTGTGCTGTGGTGACACTCTTGGAGTTTGGGACTGCAGCAACCGGGGCAAGTGCCAGCCACTGTCAGCCTCCTGGTTAGAGGCCATGTGGCCAAGTTTGGGTATGAGAGGAACAGTGCCAGCCACTGTCAGCCTCCTGGTTAGAGGCCATGTGGCCAAGTTTGGGTATGAGAGGAACAGTGCCAGCCACTGTCAGCCTCCTGGTTAGAGGCTATGTGGCCAAGTTTGGGTATGAGAGGAACAGGGGTGGTACCATAAGCCCAGGAAGTCAGAAGCACAAAGTATGTCAGCTGTGTCTGTTTCTTAGAAGGAACTGAGGTACCGTCATCATGGCGACTTCTGCACTGTCCCTGATCTGAACGAGCCCCTGCCTGTGCCAGGCAGGATTCTACAAAGGCCTAATGTAGGTACCATGACAAAGGTAGCTTGAGGGAGAAAAGCCTTGTTCTGGGTGACAGACCAAGGGTACAGTCCGTCTTGGGTCTTGGTGGGGAAGTCGAGGCAGTGGGAGCTTGAAACATCTGGTCACCCTGTATCTATGATCAGAAGCAGAGAGCAATGAATGGGGCTGTTCAGTTCCCTATTTCTACTTATACAGAATCGCACGCAGGGAAGGGTGACACCCACAGCGGATCTCGATTAAGATAATCATGACAGTCCTCCATGGGCATGCCCAGGGGCTCACCTATGGGATCCTTTCAATCATGACAGTCCTCCATGGTCAGTCTCCTATGGGATTTGGATTCTCTCACACTTGTGAGCAGCACTAACCCTCACACCAACTCTGAGTTAATAAATATATGCTATCAGAGATGCTAAGTGCAATTAATGTGTGTGTATATACACATATGTGTGACTAATGATCTACGATACATAGTTATCAAATACACACTTGTAATTAGTGTATATAATGGGTTTCCTGTGGCTGCCATGGAAGAGTACCACAGAGTTTGTGGTTAGCACAGTAGAACAAGACCACAGTCTGAGGTACAGAGGATTCACCTGTCTGCATCTTCTCTGACATAATTCAACTCACAGCAAGTGATTACATTTTCAACTACTGTAGAGTATCCATATGGTTTCCTCCGTTTTGCCCATTGGTTCATGGAAGCCTGAACTTTTATAAAAGGTTTGTCAAACCTGACCTAGATGTGTGCCTCTGAAACGTTAGGGTACATTTGCCACTTGAGTAGCCTCACTTTCAGAGTTTCCAGAATTTGTGAGTGATGTTGGCACAGTTGATCAAGACAATGATCCCCAAATTGGGTCTGTAAAGATGCAATGTTCCCTGGAGAGCTGGTGAATAGTCTGAGTTTGCAGGAATAAGTTGCAGTGGGGAGGCTGGAGTTCATTCTAATATGTATCTAGGGCTAGGGTCTGCTGGTATCTTAATTGTGATCAGGAGGTCAACTGCCTGGATGATTCCTTGGTGCTTGGATCAATTGCCTGGGTCTCATCTGCCTGTGGGAGACCCTGGTAGATAGGGAACCCTGTTCTGTCAAGACTTGTACCAAAGAAATGTATGTTCTGGATTTTTCCAAGGCCAAGAAGCCTTTGTTTAAAATGTTTCTTAACTATTATTATAATTAAGTGGCTTGTCAGCAGCTCATGGAGAAAAGAAGACATATTGACTGCAGATTCCCTGGGGTCCAGCAACAATTTGAGACATCTGCTGAGAGGCCTCAGGCCCTGCAGGCTGCCGGGAGAGTCATTTGACCACAGAAGGTAGCAAGCATCCCTTATATGTGGGGCTCCTTAGACTATGACTTCTGGCCAACCAAGGAAACCTTAAGAGAGACACTGACAAACTGAATATTTCCAGGGGTAGATGGGGGACCTGAAACTATGTTCAAGGAAGCATGCCTAAGGAGGACTTGGAAAACCATGGCCTGCAGGCCCAGTCAGCCTCAGACATGCTGGACTGGACAGGCCTGTGGTTAAAATCATTTTGGATTTGAGTGCTTTCAGGCAAAGTCAGCATTCTCTCCAGACTGATGAACTTTCTGCTTCCTGCTACTTTGTTCCAATTTAGGTCACAGAGATGTGATATCTGCTTGGTTGCTGGCATTTTTGGATGTGAGAACTCTGAAGTAATAGAGATAATGAAGGTCACTATTGTAGTGAGGCCTCTTGCTCATTTCCCAGCTGCCCAGAATCCTGAAATAATCACACAGAAACTATATTATTTAAATCACTGCTTGGCCCATTAGCTCTTGCTTCTTATTGACTAACTCTTACATCTTAATTTAACCCATCTTCATTAATCTGTGCATCACCATGAGGTTGTGGCCTATCACCATACCTATTTCTGGCAGCAGCTCCATGGCTTCTCCCTGTCTCCGCCCTTCTTTCTCCCAGCACTCTATTTATTTATTTATTTCTCCCGCATTCTATTTAGTTTTCCCTGCCTAGCTCTGTTCTGCCCTGCTATGGGTCCAAAACAGTTTCTTTATTCATTAATGGTATCACCACATGGCTGTGGCTTACTGGCTAAAGTTCCTGTGTCATGTTTGGCTCCGACTGAGCTACAAGGCTTCTCTCTGACTCCTCCCTTCTTTCTCCCAGCACTCAGTTCCGTCTTCCCCTCCTACCTCTGCCCTTTAAAGATAACCAAACATTTACAAACAATATTTGGGAATATGTTTAAGAATAGACATTTGTGGTTACTTTCCTCTTATGACTTGGCCAAGTTATTTATCACACAAGACTTAAACTCATTAGGAGAGAATAATTATTGAAATATTTATTATATGTTTCTTGCTTGATATTGTTTATGTTGGTTATAATTCTAATTTTTATACCTGATATTTGTTCTTATTGTATATAACTTTGTATTAGGCTTAGAACTTTATTATTTAAACAAAAAGGGGAGGCTCTATAGGAATTCCTACTGCCAGTAGCCTTTAAGTTACCCACCCACTTGGGCGTGGCTTCTTATACTATATATGCGGATGTAAAGCGCGCATTTGGCCTCTTCTTACTTTTTTTTTTTTACTTTTTTTATTTTTTGGTTTTTCGAGACAGGGTTTCTCTGTAGCTTTGGAGCCTGTCCTGGAATTCCCTTGGTAGACCAGGCTGGCCTCGAACTCACAGAGATCCGCCTGTCTCTGCCTCCCAAGTGCTGGGATTACAGGAGTGCACCACCACCGCCCGGCTGCATTTGGCCTCTTCTGATTGCGGGATTCGTTTGCTGTTTCCAGTTCCAGCAGAGGATTGTGCTCTATGAGTCTACTTCTAAATAAATAACCCTCTATTATATTCAATTCTAATCTAGGGTGGGATTTAGAACCCTTAAGCGTCCTTCTTCAGGTCACCGAGAGTTAAGAAGAAAAGAACACTTGCTATTTTTAAACATCTAAATCCATGCATTTTTTTTACATTAATTGGTTGTATTTTGATCAACTGGAATGTTCAAACTTGAAAAAATAAAACAGACAGATGTGTATGCATGTGTGTGTGTGTTTGTGTGTATGTGTGTGCATTTTCACTTATGTCTTTGTGTGTATGTGTGTGTGCATTGTGTGTGTGTGTGTATGTATGTATGTATGTATAGCTCTTCTAGACAGAAGTGATAGGAAAATCTTTTGTTCTACTATTTTATCTTTGACTCTCTGTTTTTGACACAGAGATGCTAGGACACTGGAACTTTTGAGCAATAGGATCCTCTGATATAGGGCTGCTGGATTCCTAGGAATTACTTCCATGAGGGGAGCATTTTTTCTTCTAAAGAGGCCCCCATTCGAGCCTAGGCAGTTTGGATGCTCACCTTACTAGACCTGGATAGAGGTGGGCGGTCCTTGGGCTTCCCACAGGTCAGGGAACCCTGATTGCTCTTTGAGCAGATGAGGGAGGGGGACTTGATTGGGGGAGGGGAAGGGAAATGGGAGGCGGTGGCGGGAAGGAGGCAGAAATCCTTAATAAATAAATAAATTAAAAAAAGAGGCCCCCATTCTTCATGGGCTTCAAGATGGGAACTGGTCATCTAAAACACCAAGTGTGAATGAAAGCCTGGAGCTTGGGCTCCACCCCCTCTTCCTCCAGCATGGAGAATGGGATGGCTTCAGAGTTAATAATCCATTCCGCTGTGTGATAATGGGAAGAGAGCAGGGGTCTCAGCAAGACAGGGGTCTAGGCTGATCTTATGGAATGGAAATGAAATCCTGGGGTGGGAGGGGTAGTTAAAATAGAAATTTCAAATCAGCATAAGAAAACAAAAACCTTCTAATTTGAATTCTCCAAATATAGATGCAAGAGGTCTGGCAAGGTTCGTTAGTGTGGAAGAGACAGAGGTCAGCCCAGAGGCCCAGTGGATAGAGCTTTTCTGATGCTGGTATGAGACGTTCCTTCATCTCAGGAAATGAAAACCCACTTACAATTCTGAGTTTCATTGAAGATTTATGAGAACTACAGTATAAAGCAAAAGAACATTCCTATTTGGGGCTCATATTATACATACTTCATATACATAACTAGAGTTTCTTTGGATTTCACAAGCCATTCAAACATGAGAGATATACGCCCCTTTGATACAGAGAAGAAGTCATATATAAAACCATAGCGTGAAAAACACTCTGATTAGAGAAGGGATCAGAAATGCTAATTTTTTGTAAGTGTGATCTTCTAAAGAAGACAATGCTTCATCCAGTGTGGTTCAGAGAAGCCAAAATGTTGGACACCCCTCTTTTAGCCATTCCTTCATCCCTAGAAAGAAACCTCTCTTTTAATTCCCATAACCCTGTTGTGGTTCTTGCTGAATGTCAACAGTGTGTTCTATTTTCTGGCTGGGTTCATCAGTCAGTACCCTGTCCCATTGTTGCCTATATCTTTACCATCTTTATGGGTGACTAGACATTAATCTGAAACTATTTCACAACTGATGTGTTCTTTTGATGCATAGCTTCTTTTTAAAAGTAGCCTTGGGCTGTTTTACAGAAAGTGGTTATGAGTGTTTATACACAGAGCCTTTTACAGCTGAAGCACTGTTCCTAGGTGTGAGTCGTCACACAGTAGAATTCATATAAAAACTTGCAAAGGCTTTTCCAAAGTGGTGTTATCTTTCTTCCTTCTTATCAAGATAATATCTGACAGTTCCAGTTGATCCTTGACATCATGTGATATGACAAGTTCTTAATTTTAGCCAGACGATGAAATACCACTATGGTTTTAATCTACATTTCTCCAATAACTTAAAATGTTAATCATCTTTTTGTGTGTTTATTGGGAATTCCTAACTCTTTTCTTGGGAAGTCCATGTTCAAAACATTTCCCCCTTTGTAGCTGGGTTAATATTTTAAATGTATTGATTTTTAGAGCTTTATATATTCTGGAAATACATCTCTTTTCATGAGCAGCTCCCAAACATTTGTTCACACTCACATCTGGCCTTTCTCTCACCTTCGCAATGGGGTCTTGGATTTGTAGAAGCTTTTAATCGTGACAAAGCTGAGTGTCACTTTTTGCTCTCGGTGCTCTCTGCACTCTGACAAAAATTCTTCACTATCCCAGTCATGAAGATAGTTTTCTTCTCCTTGGTAAAGCTTCAGAATTAGACCCATAACCATGCTCAAGTAATTTTTGCATGCTGTAGTGTAGGGATTAACAGTTTTCTTTGGTTCCTGTACTGATGTTCGTTTTTATAAGAACATTTGATATCACCTCACTACTGTTATCTCTCCATTAAATTCTGTTGAAAATCTATTGGTTTTAGGTTTACTGGTATTTTATGGACTGTTTTCTTTTCTTAATTGGTCTATTTGTTTTTCCTCATGTTTACAAGCCTTAAAATTTCCAAAAAAAAAAAAAAAAAGAGGCTAGGATTCTGATGAGACTCTGTTTAATCTCTATACTAATTTAGGTAGACTAGATACCTCAATCATAATGAATCCTCCCGTCCTGACACATAACCTAGTTCTCCATCTGGGTATCTCTCCATTTGTCTCCGCATTTTAAATCTCTCCTCTGCACTGTTTGTGTATTGCAGGAATAGTGAATAGTGCATCGATTAAAGTTTTGCCCTTAGGTATTTGATACATTTTGGTGTTATTATGGATGTTACTTAAAAGTTTCTTCTCTCTGGCTTTGTCTCTGTCTTTCTGTCTGTCTCTATCTCTCTCCTCTGTCTCTTATCTGTCAGTTGTTGATAGAAGGTAGAAGCACACGTTGATTTCTCGTAAATTCCCATTGTATTTCATTGTGTTTTCATGGTTCAAATACATTCACACATTTTTATACATTCTGGTTTCATTGCTACTTAGAACAAAATATTTTATTAAGTTTACAGTCACTTCTTGCTCTTTTTCATGGCACTTCCTAGGCAGTTTCCTGGGCCAAGATTCAGCTAAATGTCTCTTTCCCAGCCACCGGCTGTCAAAAACTCTCTGAAATGGAAATGGATGATGAATGCAGATTTCATACTTCTGTGAGAAGTACGTGGCTACAGGAGTAGCTGCTGATGCTCTGAGCGACGAGTGAAAGGGTGGTGTGGTCCCAGTCAGGGGTGGGAATGACAAACGAGGTTTTCCCACGAAGCAAAGTATCTTGACCTGTGGCAGAGTTCACCTGCTCTTGAATAAGGAGCACTCTTGTTATAGAACAAGAAGAACTGGGGGGAGAAAGTGCAGTTCTGTTTATTGGATGCATTGCACTTGCCAATCTGAGTGTTCTCAACTTGGCTGTTGTTTAAAAAAGATTTTCAATCTCTCTAAAGAAGATGACGTCCACTATGTTGTCAGAAAGCCCTTAAACAAAGAAGGTAAGAAGCCCAGGACCGAATCAGCCAAGAATCAGCTTCTTGTTATTCCGTGTGTCCTGCAACACAAATGCCAACACATTGCTCTAAAGAAATAACCCCCTAAGAAAACCAAGGAAAATGCTACAGAATATGCTAAGCTTTGGGCCAAGGGAGTGAAGGAAGTCAGAAAAACACCAGGAACAGACTGCCAAGAGACGCAGACTCTCCTCGCTGAGAGCCTCTACTTCTGAGTCCAATCAAAAACAAGTCATTAACAAATAAATGGTCAGACCTTTTTTTAAAAAAAGTTTGTCATTTCTTCCTTAACTTACATCTATTTAGAAGTGTGAGATTTACTGCCTAAATATCAGATGTCTTTGAAGTAATCACTTTAATATCAACTTCTAATAGATTAGAGTTTGAAGAAAATACACTGGTGGTTTCAATTACACATATATATGGGGCATCATTTTCTGTTAACTCAGTTGTCCCTGATAGTATATTTTGCATTTTGAGCTCTTTTTTTTTGTGAAGACATTGGCTATTTCTATTGATCTCTCCTTGCATTTTTGCTCTCTCTTTTGTTTCTTGTTGTTTGTTCCATATTTTTGTTGTTTCAGGCATCGTGTTTTTCTGTTCCAGAATATCTCTCTAGATTTTCCTTAGAGCTTTATTTATTTTTTTTGATGAAATTCTTTTCTGTTCCTCTGTTCATTGCTATTTCTAAACCTCTAAACATATTTAAAATGGTTACTTCGGAAACGGCTTCTAGATTCCAAGCGCTGTCATCGAGGGGTCTGTCTCTATTGACTGTTTACTTTTTGATTATAGGTTACATTTCCATTCTTCTTTGTGCGTCTCATAGTTTTCATTTTCATAATATTTTAGACATTTCTACCAAGTTGCCAGTAGAGAGAGTAAACCAGATATTTTATAACAAGAGATACAAATACAATTATAGTTTTGTTGTGTTTTTCCCAGAAAAGAATTTTCTATTTTCCTTTTCCAAAAACTTGGGAAGCAGACTTTTGTTTGTTTGGTTGGTTTTGGTTTTTGAGACAGGGTTTCTCTATGTAGCCCTGGCTATCTTGGAACTAGCTGGCCTGGAACCCATAGAGATCTGCCTGCCTCTGGCACCTGAGTACTGGGATTAAAGACGTGTGCCACCAAAGCCCATCTGGGAAGCAGATTTTTCCTGAGAGCCTACTTGGACCATCTAGCTGAGCTGGGAACAAGATGCAACTTTAGTTAGTCTCAGCTTCCTCCTTGCCAGCGGGATGATGGTGACTGTCTTTGCCTGGAAGGAACTTATTCCAAACTTCTTGTTGGGGGTCTGGAGCTCGGAACTTTTTTGTCTTTTCAAGTTTTGAGCTAGAGGGCATTCAGTGGCAGCTTCCTCACTTATATTTGTCTTCAGATAGCACAGCAAAGGGCTCTGGGAGTTGATGAGTGTGAGGGATAAGGAGCGACAGAGAACTCCCCACTTTCTCACTCTGCCCCAACTGCTGCTGAGCTGGCAAATTTCCCAGGGTGGAGAATTGTTCTGAGAAATTTATTTTTGTGTTTGGGATTCTTCCAGATTCCAGTATTTCGTGGAGCCCACACTGCTGTTAAAAGGTCAGCTGACTTTTCTGCATCCCAACAAAGTTTTATCCACGCTTATGGGCTGATTGACTACCTGACCCATGCTCGGTAAGTTGTCCCAAGTATGAAAAGAGCTTTCATTTTACCCTCTTCCTTGATGTGTTTATCTCCATAGTTGGGTTATTTAAGTGTGCGTGTATGTATGGCGTGGGTTTTGTGGCTTTAAAGAAAAATGTAATTTTCAACTTCTCTATTATTTTCTCTTGTTATATTGAAGGCGACCATCTTTATGCTTATGTCTTAAAGGAAAAAGAGAGCTTCATAGTTTTCTATTTTCTAGTTTCCAAGAGTTTTGTTGTAGATTAATTCTGAAAGTCCAGTGTGAGGCCTCCGAGCAGCAAGCATAAGCTCTTCAGAATTTTGGATTCAGGCTTCGAATGCCACTTGCCTGAGTCATGAGCAGTGCTTGGCATTGGAAGTGTTGTTGTTTGGCCCCTTCCATGCCACAATCCAAAGCAGTTGCTTTTCGTGCACAGGCCTGGTCTATAGAGGCCCCTTTCGTTCTTCAAATCTAGTTCAGTTCCTACTGGTTTTCCTGTGATCCGTACCTATTGACTTCATCTTGATCCAAAGTTTCATCTGCAGCAGAGAAGGACATTTTGATTTCCCTCCTGTCCCTTGGGTGGTCTTTCTAGTTGAGCCCCACACTCATCCAGGCTGATGGTGACGAAACCATAATTCTGACCTTGTCAGACTCCTCTTTCAACACTCCTGGTCGCTTCCTGTTGCGCAACCGTTAAGAAGGTGCAGACAAGATAGAGCGGGTCCATGCTCTCCAGCTCTGTCTTGCATACTCGGCCCTGCTCTTCGGTGTTTTGCTAGTGTTCTTTGGCTTCATACTCTCTCTGCTTTCTTCTGCCATGTCTTCTTCATGTAGGCTCCTCTCTCTACTGAGCGTCTCGCTCCTTCTCCTCACCTAGTTAGTGCCTTTCAAGCTGTACTTCTCAGAGAAGCCTTTCCTGACCCCTCTGGCTTTTCTCATATGCTCCCTTATATTTTGCCTCTTAGTTTTAGGCATTTGACTTAGTGATCAATTTTGTATTATTTGTAAGATTATCTTCTTATTGTCAGTCTCTTTCATTAGAGTAGAAGCTTCAGTGAGGGAAAGAAAAATAAATTGTTTCCTGTATCATTTTACCTCCCATGTCTAAACTTTAGAAGATCCCTATGTGTATCATCTGTCTATCTCCATCCATCCATCTATCCATCCATCCATTATAGATCTGTCTATGTATAATCCCCACAAACATCTACTTATTTAGTTTTCTAAGGCCCTTAAAAAAGGCTTTTGGACTTTGTAGCCTTGTCTTAAATCAGCTTGAAAACTTAAAACCATACGCCAAGCAGGAAATAAACTTACTTTTGAGCTCCAAGTTGACCATGGTAAGTGTGTCATTTGGTACACCGCAGCAAAGAAATACGCTCCGCAAAGCCGTAGAGGATGTCTCTGGTTCTTCCTATGCTGACTGCATTGACGTGTTTACTTTTCCTGACCTAGATAACTGAACTGGATGGGGACTGAACATTTGCCAATTAATTAGTGGCTTAAATCACTTGTGAAAATGGCTGTAAAAATCACTTCAAGCTGACTCCCCAGATGCCATGTAAACATAAATTGTGTTTTCTTTTTCTGTGGTGGTGTCCAAGGAGTTGTGGTCAAGACTCGAGATCATTTGAGACCTCCCCTAGAGAGTTTGTCTTCAAAGACTGGGTCCAGTTACCTAAGCTATTCTTAAATTATCTTCAGGTTTCCAATTCCATTCTTCATCAGTCTTCTGATTCAGTGTGCAATTATTGGTATTGAAAATGGTGGGATTATAAGGGACTCCTCCCTCCTTCAAAAGTCAAGACGATCGAGTTTCACACTCACATGGGAGTAATTTCGATGTTTTGGTTTTTGATAATTCTTTGGCACAACATCCCAAATGCTACTGACATCCCCAAGATGACTCAGGGTTGAGAGAGTCACAAGTGTCTAAATGACCTAAAATGTACCAGCTCGGGGAAACGATTATACACAGTCATCCGTTTTACCCTCCAAGTTCAATTCCCTGCTATCTCATTTCATAACTTTTACTTTTGCTTTCTTATGCTTTATTTATTTACTTATTTTTGCGCAAATGATGAGCAATGTTGCCTGAGTCTAAGCAAGAAGACACAATCAGACTGCCTGGTGGAGAGAAGGGAGCTCTCCACTGCTCCTTGTCCCATCTTTATAAAAGAATAAGTAACTAAGTTCCAAAAGACCAGATTGGGTCTTTAATACTTAATCTATTGACATTTCAATATGATTAGTTGGGACTGAGCCTATTTGGGATAGTTTGAAATGTCAGGAAATGTCTGTTTGTGGTTTGCATGTATGAACATGTACCTGCATGCTTGTATGTGAATGGGTGTTACGTATGTTTTTAAAGAGAATAATTGTGCTGTGGTAGATTGTATTATTGTTTGAATGGACTGCCAATTCCAAAGCATTTCTCACTTTTCTAACATGTATGTAAATCTGCAATTATTGCAAGAAAAAGAAATACCAAAAAACTTGCATGAGAAACTCAAAACCTCTTCCTTAACTCAGAGTGAAGCCTTTATTCCAATATTTGCTTTGAGTGAAATCCTCAGTGATACACAGACCGAAAGACAGTCTGTGTTCTTTATTCCTGTAGTTTAACTTTGTTTGAGAAGCCTGTTAGCCTGGTGTGGTGTGCCTGCCTTCCATTCCAGTACATGAGAGGCAAAGGAAAAAGGATCTTTGTGAGTTCAAGACCATCCTGGGTTACATAGTGAGACACTGTTTCCAGAACAAGCAAACCCTTAAGTGATGTTGTATTACGTACTATTAATTATCTATTAACATGGAAATATTTATAACTTTACTAGAAAAATACCTTTATCCTCTTTTTCCTTGTTTCCTAAAATCAATATATATAGTTGTTTGTTCAGCCCATCAATGATGGACTTATGGACTTATGGCATTATAAAGGTAACAATAACATCTAAAGGTAATAATAAACATCATGACCAATAGCCAGTTGAGGACTATGTTTGCCATGTGCTCTGATTTGAACGTGCAGCATCTCCCACAGACTCATGTATTGAGTGTTCAGCTTCTCTTGGTAACTCTATTGTGGGAGATGCTGAAATTTAGGCGATGGGGTCTGTTGATGGTACAGATCATAGGAGTAGGTTCTTAGAGTGATCCCTGTCTCTGGGCCCCTTTCTGTTTCATTCTTTGCTTCCTGTCCTTTCTCAAGTGCAGAAGCTGCTCTGTCACTTGCTCTCACTGGTGTGATAATTTGCTCAGGTGCATGGGGTCAAGCAACCACTGGCTGAATTCTCTGTATCCAGGCTCGAAGACTAATCCTTCCTTCTGGGGTCTGTTGACGTCTGCTGTTTAGTTAATGTGATATAAAAGTAACTCATATACAATGCTAAGTGCTTTACATACATTATTTTAGGTATTCCTCACAGCAGCCCTGTGAAGTCATAACTATAGGCACCCCACTTTGCAAAGAGAGTGACTAAGGCAGAGAGTTCAGAAAACTGGCCCAAGGTTACAGTTAATAAGAAGGAGGGCTTGAGACTGGACAAACTGGAGAATCTTCCATCCATAGGGCTGGGGGAAGAGACCCAATTTTTACAAAACAGACATGAAGCACACAGAAGAGAAATGAATTTTAAATACTTTCGAGGATAAGAAATCATGGCATTATAAGAAGTCACTTGCTCATTTATACAAACTTTTAAAAAATAAACAGAAAGATAAAAAGTAAACAGACTGAGAAGAAGAAGACAAAAAAAATCCAGAAATAGATACACATATAGATAAATATCTAGGAGCCATAAAGGTAGTACCTCAAGAAGTGAAAGGTTAATAAATAGTAGAAGCAATGCCTAAATTGTGCTATGCTTCGGGCAATATTCTAAGTCTCTTTTCCTTAGTGCACTTCACCTCTGGGCTCCCCTACAAAGTAAGCACCTTTATTTTCTTCTTTGTTTTGTAGTCATGGAAACGATGCCCCAACTGTCAAAGGTACAAACTCACCAGCATGTTCCAGAGCTTTAGCTGTCAGGGTTATTGTAAAACCCACAGCTCTTGTCTCAAAGGGAGAGAAGACAGTTTATTCTGGGGCCAAATATAAACGGCCATGGGCTGGCATCCCAGGCTTGTTACCCCAAATTCCATATTCCAACATGGTAATGGTTTCACGAAGTTTTCACAGGAACAGAACAAAGAAAAGCTTAAATCAAAAGCGCTTCTTCAATAGCGTCTTGGGAACATTAGATAAGTTGGTACAGGTTAATCTTGGTTGTCAGGTTGACTGGATCTGGAATCAGCTGACAAGCCATTGGGCACACCCAGTTCTTCTCAGTTTTGAGAGTACCCTGAGTTTGTCAGAATCAGGTATTATGCCCTGTCTTAGACTTTTCAGAGCATGAGTCAACTAATTCCCCTTTGCTCTGATTCCCACTTACCAACCTCCATACTGGGGAACGAACCCGAGGCCTCCGGAATACTTGGTAAATGCACTTAGCTACATTCCCAGCTCCTCTAGACGTTGTTAAAGCCAGCTTAGGTTGAAGTATCTTTCCCATATAGTTGAAAGCACAAATAAACATTTCTCAGTTTAAAACATAATGAATATACATCCAGGACTTCATAGAGTTCTGAATTAAAATGTAAATAGCTAAAGGTTAAAATATATATTGTGCTGAATAAGAGGCTATAGTAAAATATCATAATCATTGAAAGAACTCCTGGAGCAAAGGATAAACAGGAAATTTTATGCAAATGTTCAAATAGTTAGAGTTCATTGTTAATATTTTAAAGGGAAAATCAGGGCCTGGAAAGGTAGCCCAGCGCTTAAGGGAACTGGCTGTTCTTCAAGAGGACCTGGGTTTGAGTCCCAGACCTGGCCTCTGTTCACACTGCATCATATGCTACATAGACATACAAGCAGGCAAACACTCATCCATATAAGATAAAATAAATTTGAAAATAATAATTAGGGGAGCTGGAGAGATGGCTCAGAGGTTAAGAGCATTGCCTGCTCTTCCAAAGGTCCTGAGTTCAATTCCCAGCAACCATATGGTGGCTCACAACCATCTGTAATGAGGTCTGGTGCCCTCTTCTGTCCTGCAGGCATACACACAGACAGAATATTGTATACATAATAAATAAATAAATAATTTTAAAAAAAGAAAAAGAAAATAATAATTAGGCGAAAATCAAATACTCTTTTTTATTGTAAAGGAGCAGCTCGGTAGCTTCTGTTAACTGCTCGGCAGTCCTTGCTGACACTGTTCTACACATTTCCATAGAAAGAGGTAGAGTGACTTTAGGGGACATTCATTCATCCCTGCAATCATTTGTCTACAACAGAATGTCAAAGGGTTCTTAAAAATATGCTTTCCAAAAGAAAGTCCAAACTCCAGCTTCACAGCTTTAGCAAATTTCAAAATCATTTGTCTTCAACTGGCAGAAGTGACAAGCTTCAATGGAGATAACTGTAATTTCATTTTATTTTTTTTATAAAAGTATGACTTTATTTTTATAAAAAGGTAATTGTATTTTTTTTTAATTTTAAATGATAGCCTCTGTAACGTCAAAGGCTGTTGAACCTTGTCATTGTCAAGAGTTCTCTTGACGCTGGTAACTTTAAAATTAGGGCGGTGCAAAAGTATGTATGCCTTTTTTGCTAGCGTGTGCTCTGATTTATACTCTATATTTCTTATTATTTCTGGCTAAAATGTAGTGACTATGGATAAGATGGTTAAGATTTATTAACTATTTTTCTCTTTGCAAGAGTTTAATGTGATAGAGTTTGCATAATTATTTAATTTCACTTTTGAGAAAGGGAAAAATTTAAAAACACCTTTTTCTTTAGTAATTCATAGCCAAGTAGAATAAGATAGGTGAATAAAAGTCTGCCTTATCATTTAAACTTTTATAAATATACTTTGGTTTGAAAAGGATATGATGATCATAAATTATCTACTACTTTTATTATTTATTAATATCTTAATAGTTTGATATTGGCAGACTGTTCTTAATTTAATCTTTTTAAGGTTATAAAACATTTTAATACATAAAACTAATGATTAAAATACAATTCCTAGTTGTAGCATTTTGCTCTCATATATATATGTATATATATATATATATATACTTACAATATTTATATGTTAGACTTTTAATATATAAAGAAGTCAAGGTAAATTTTACTCCAAATTCTATATACAATGCTTACATATAGTTGTATGCCTTTATTCAGAAATCTCCACTTATACAATTGCTAAGCAAGTTCAAGGTGACCAAACAGAGATGAAGCTACCATTCAATGCCTCTTGCCAAGGCCAGCGTTAGAGATGGAACCCAAGAGCAGACTTGGAGCAAACACCCAAGTCAAGACCAGTGCTGGTCCATCAAGGTGCTATCATCCTTAGTAGCTACATTTTATGACTGGAGAAGACCAGGCCACACATACCCAGTCTCCCAGAGGTGAATGTCTGAAAGCCCAGCCCCATGAGATAAGCAGTAACTAACTTCAGGGGCTACAGCTACCAATCATTGCTTTTCCTTATTGTTTACCATTAGTTTCCATTTTCTGAGATACATTATTTGGGTAACAAAGAAAAGACACAAAACTCTAGAAGTTCTATAATCTAAGTGACAGCACAGCAACAAAACCCCACATTTACAAAAGCAAAAGCACATCAAACAAAGTTTTTAGAGGAGCATGCTGGGCGATTCCATCTGGCAAACCAGCAAACCCCTCCCGGAACGGGCTCTCAATTCCGTGTGCAGTTAGTTAAGCCCTTTCATCAAAGGAGTCAGGCTCCTGCTAATCCTGTCTTCGACCAGACTGCAACTTTATTTTCTTCCCTCAGACTGCTCATGGGAGGTAAACAAGCTTTCCTTGTGTTCATCCCCCATGCCCCTTATCTGAACACTTGGGAAACTGGATGTGAGAGAGGAAGTTCCTCTTTCAAGGCTGAACTTGCAAGCTGCTTTGTGGCTTCAAACGTCATTGGCAGGATAAGATGTGGGAGGTCCTTCTGTGTACGTGCTGCTCTTATTAGTTAATGAATAAAGCTGCTTTGGCCTATGGCAGGGCAGAATATAGGCCAGCTGGAAGAAATAGAGAGAGAGAGTAGACAGAGGCAAGGAGACGCCATGTAGTTGCCAAAGGAGAAAGACATCTGAATGCCAGAACCTTATCGGTAGGCCACCTCCTCATGGTGAAACACAGATGAATAGAAATGGGTTAATTTAAGAGGTAAGAGTTAATAGATAAGAAGCATGAGCTAATAGGTCAAGCAGTGTTATAATAAAAAAAGTTTCTGTGTGATTATTCGAGTCTGGGCGGCCGGGAACAAATGTGCAGTCACTGTTTACAAATGACCCCTGATAAATAAATCTTTGTTATACTTCATTCTGGGCTATTTTGGAACTGTTTCATATGCCAACAGATTTTTTTCCCCCAAATTTGTTAGAGACATGGCTTGGAACTCTAATTTGTAGAAGAATTCTAGGACCAAGTACATAAACGGAGAGCCAGGTTGATTTGTATTCTCCTATTCCAATGTATTTTGGAAAGCTTAAAGATAGAAAAATCATTCGAGTGGAAAGGGGGGAATATCTCTCTCTCTCTCTCTCTCTCTCTCTCTCTCTCTCTCTCTGTTTGTCTGTCTCTTTCTCTCTCTCTCTCACACACACACACACACGATTTCCACATATATCATGTTCCATATTTCCCTCCAAAAATGCACGAAAAGTCATTGCCAAATCAATTGGGCTGCTCCCCACCTCCCTCTCTGGGTGGTGGCAGATAGGGAATGAGGATTTGGGGTCTGGCATATACTTTGCAGTTAAAACAGTTAGTTCCTCTTGGTCTACTCTACACAATGTGGGTTCAACTTCTGGCCACATTTGTATAATCTGGGGGGGGGGGGGAAGCCAAGCAAACTGCAAACAAATTTCCCCAAGAAAATGACCGCCTCCTCATTTGTCAGTGTTGTCCCCTTTGGCATGTGGTTGAATATCAGGGGAGTTCTGCCAATCCCTGACCTGGTTTGGCCTGTCAGACCACTGCTGTGGGGAGTGTCTATCATGACTTCTGAATACATAAAGCCTACGAGGAACTTGAACCATCGCCTGTGTGTTTACCTCAGTGCTGGGAAAGGAGGCTGGGGTTGACCAAGGCATGTCAGTACACTCAGCCTAATTAACCAGTGGACAGGACGATGTAGAAAGTGCCTATAGAAAAGAGCTGACTCACTCACTCTACAACTGCGAGAGGACATTGAACGATGACGAAACGCGGGCCTCCACAGAGGGTGTTTGGGAAGTTTGCAGATTGAAATAAAACTTGAAACTGTGTTTGGTACATTAGAAGAAATGATTCTAATTGGGAGGATCCAAGGCACAAATACAACTCAGAATCCAGTGTGTTTGCTTGGCATAGACTGTTGTATGAGATTCCTGCCTTCTCCAAAATTAGACCCAAGAACCTTTGGGCACAATATAAAAAAACTCCAAAACCGCCTTTCCAGTTCTTCAATGCATTGTTGTTTCTCTTAATTTATGGGGCAAATATAAAATGTATTAATTTAAAGCTGCAGTTTCATAGATCTAAGCCAGCTGTTCCATCATGGAAAATATCATGTCCCAAGCTTTCTTCCCTTCGGTGCAGAAGCATGTGGGGTGGGAAGAAAGATTTTTCATCCAATTCGTCAAGACGTGATTATCATCTTGCTCAGAACCCCCCAGCCAAATGGCTGCATCAGGTTGTCATCAGCCAATGGGTTTGGTCCCAGGATGGACCATGCCCATAGATGGAACTGTGCCATGAAGGGCTTCAGTCCAAGAAAACAGTGGGACTGTGGCCAGAAGCTGAGCTCCCAGTGCCCCGTGAGCTGGCACTGAGACAGTTATGTGGTGATTGTTGCTGTCTAGGACCCTTGGCTTCTTCTTACAACAGGGGCAGAGAACAGCAAAGTGTTTGTGCTTGTGCCAAGCGCAAGGCGGGGGCTGTGGGAGAGGTAGTCTGAGCGGGGCTCCTGGGGCGGGCTTCTGCAGAATCTTGAGCAGGGAGGCTGATTAGAGCTGACATACCATTGTCCTCTAGAAAACTAATAGAACACACATTTTTTTCCAGTAAGTGAGACAACTGAAAAATCCATATTTCTTAAATGCTCAAAAAGGGGATCTCATACACATCAGAGAGTAAGCTCATAACTACATCCCTTTGGGGGGCGAAATCCTATTTTCAATCACTATACTCACATGCTCTTTCACTTAGTCTTGAACAGTTGTCGGAACTGGGATGGAAGCCAGTTCTCAAAATAGCATAAATGGGAAATATTTAGGCAAGCCCTGTGATATACACTAGGTATGTTTGGTTATTGTAACACATTTCCTTTTAGTGCTTTTGAAGGATGTGTGATGGATTACGCGGATTGAGGTTATTATAGTAGGTGTCACTTCCCTTACGTGACACTGCCAGGCTAGAGGTCATAGGGTCAGAACTTAATAGGAGAAAATCAGGCTAAACTTGCTTTATACGGAAACTGGGCTCAGAAACCGGCAAAACTTCGGAGTAGGGGAAGGACACAGAAAGGTAGTTACTACATCTGTGACCTGGAGAACTGTGGAGTTTGAAGGCGGTTTGCAGCCCTAACACTGCAGGACAAATACATTTCTAGCTCACTAACTTCAGATTGACTGTGAAATAGGGCAGACAACCATTACTTCCTTGGGCCTCAACCTCAGTTCTGACATGGAGATTAAATGAGTTGATGCATGAAAATCACCTACACGGTGCCTGGCCTGTGGGAAGAGTTTAGGAGGAGCCAGGGGCTGTGGCTGCTGTTTTTGCTTCTGCTTTGAGAATTTCTTGAAGCAGTCCAGAGCTTCTGCTCCAAAGCCCTGTGCTCAACCTCACAGAAAGTATATGTCCCCTGCTGCAATGTTGCCATTGCTCACAAAACCCCAAGTTTTGAGTCTAAAATTAAGATAAGTCACCAGTAGGATGAAAATTCCTGAGAGGAGTCGTGAGAGATGGCTTACTGGTTAAGAGCCAATGTCGCTCTTGCAGAGGACCAGAATTTGGTTCTTAGCACCTTCGTTAGGTGGTTCACGACCCACGGTAATTGTAGCTCCAGGAATCAAATATCCCCTTCCTCCATGGGCATCTGTACACTGTACACACACACACACTTTTAAAAATCTTTAAAACAATTAAGAAAATGTTTGTATATAAGCGTAAACACATGAAGTTTGGAACTGGCTATCGTTAGTGTAGATGTCCCTACATAGAAGTCTCTGCAATATCCATTTGATTTTATTATTCTGCTATGGTAAGCCCGACAGTCCAAATGACAGCTTCTATTAATGATTTGTTACAATTCCCGAGAAGTGAGGGCATATCATGCCACATCAGGGTGAGTCTAGCAGCAGAAAGGATGAGGGTCAAGCACAGACAAGAGCTTCTGTGATGCCATTGTCTGTATGTATGTCTTACAGTCTCTGGGAAGAAGTGGTCAAGACAGAGTAAGTTAGTCTGGGCTGATTTGGGTTGGTCATTGGAGATGGTCCCTAGTTCCCTAGTGCCTGGCCCTGGGTGGTTGGGACAATAGGATGGAGCCTTACCCATAAAGCCTTGCCAAGGAGGCAATTAGTCGATACATGCTCTGTATTGTTGCCCGCAGTGTACTTATTTACAGAGGAGTTATTACTATCTAGGGGAACTGGCTATGGGGCAGGCAGCTTCTCCAGGACTGGAAAGGCCTCAGCTCCACAGTAGCAGAGATGCAGACAACAAAGAAACCCAGGAATGAACAGCAAAACTTAGAATTTGTGAAAAGCAAAACTTAAAAAAATGCAGTGAGCGTGACCTTCCATATTCTTTAGGCTTTTTTGGCTGCAGAGGCCCCAGAGAGTTTGCAAGAGGATGAAAATAGAAAAGCTTAACTGGGGGCAAAAGGCAGCTGTCTCTAGCAGTCCCCTGGGTCTGTTCTGAGCGCCATGTGAATCCCAGGACTGACTGGCACTCTGACGACGCTTCCCAAGAGGTGACTCCAGACAGGGCAAGTCAACGTGGTTTAATGGAGTGGAGAGGAACCCAGCTTCACCTCCTCTACCTCCCAAGACTTTGGCCTGCTCGGCAGGTATCAGAGGACAGGGAGTAGCTTGGAGTGCATCTGTGCCACACTGTGGGGCACTGGTGTCCCTGGGATGCGTGATGATGCAATGACAGTCATGGGCTTTCTCCCTTGACTACACCAGTAGGTGTGAAGAAGAGGAAGACATGCTCACGAGCATCTGGGCAACACGAATTGGATACAGTAAGAAACTGTAGATAATAGAAGAAGATGCGAATCTGAGGGGGTGTCTAGAGGGGCTGTAGTGAGGGAGAAAGTAATGGATATGACCAAAATGCACTGTACTCACCTATGAAATTCTACAAAGCAGATAAAGAAGACAAAGTAGTGGGAGGCATAGGATGAGAACAAAACAGACACCGGTAGGAGCTTGATTCACTCCTAGGGATAACTAGCCTTCCATAAGTTCCTCACTTTCCCCCTGAGCCTAGGCATTTAAGCTATTTACGAAGCATCATTTTATTTCAGGACAGAATTCACTCATGCAGTACTTAGCCCATATTTAATAAGCACTTTTTATCAATTGCAGAAGAAAGCACATCTTGCTTTTTTGTTTTGTTTTGAGACAGGGTTTCTCTGTGTAGCTTTGGAGCCTGTCCTGGCACTTGCTCTGTAGCCAGGCTGACCTCGAACTTACAAAGATCTGCCTACCTCTGCCTTCTGCCTCTTGAGTGCTGGGATTAAAGGTGTGAGCTACCACCATCTGGTTGCTTTTTTTTTTCCTGCTTCTGGGTTCTTTCCTAAGTTGAATTGAACAAACAGGCCAGCCTTCTCTTCGGCAGACCTAGCTCTGTACTCTGGATCCGATGAGATGACCCCAAGATAGGATGCGATATTCAAGGTGAAGGGGGAAGCAAAAAAAGCAGGAAGTCTTTAGACTGTTTCCTAGATCTGCACCTGAGGCAGGAAAGAGAAAGACCAGAGACAGCACAGTTCCAGTAACTTCTATCTAGGCCAATAAAAATCCCTTCAGTTACGTGTTTTCTAAATGGGACCTGCCTTCACATTATGAGCAGTCATGGGCTGGAGGGTTCATGGTGGAAGTAGAATCTCAGTAACCTCAGTAGAAGTGGTTTCTGTAGGAGAGCCGTCTTCAGAGAAAGCTAGGGTGGACATCTTCTGCGCATACTATCAGTTCCCACACATGGACTAGAGGAGGCTCTGCTCCTCTCTGTGAACCTCACTCCAGGGTGGGGGGTGTCTTTTTCCGTGGGTCTGAGCCTAGGTTTCCTTTACATTGCCAGCTCAGGTCAACAACATGTCTTCAGTCAGGACTTCGTTCACTCCGAGCTTTCTCTGCTCCCTGCAGGTTTTGTTCTTGTTGCTTGTTTATTTGAATATCAGCCTGATAGACACTTTACCTAGATATAGAACTAGATTTGGTCAGATCATACCATCTAGTCCAGTAGCCGGGGAGCAATTTGACCACCAATGTGATGCTGTGCATTTCTATTCTGATCTAATGTGTATTGAGTTCAAAGTTCAAACTGCCACGGACACTTTGACTTCCCACGTTTTCGAGTTATTTGGGAGACCTTGCAGTAGTACTATTGAATACTTCCAGTGGATTGTCACCTGTCTGGTGTTGGAGATATTAGCCTCATTTTCTACCAGTTCTGACATGTTTCTGATGAATGGGGACAGGGTCTCACTATATAACCCTGGCTGCCCTGGAACTCATTATATAGACAAGACTGACCTTAAGTTCACAGAGATCCTCCTGCTTCTGCCTTCCTAGTGCTGACCTTAAAGATGTACCCCACCACACCTGACACCTGGCTCTATCGTTTGATAGTCTATGTGGTTCTCTTTGCTCTTTGGTCATTCTGTGAGCTCTGTGGCCTCTTGGAAAGACCAGTGTCCCTAATATTTACGTGGGTGTTGATGATTTTCTACACTGCCTACATCTACATGTAGCCAGGAAGTGCTTGTTGAGTTTACTGGAGTTTCATTCGTATGCTTTCTGTGGCTCCATTTATGGACTTTTACTCAACTCTCTACTCTGAATAGTTCCTAAGCACGCCTATTTTCTCATAACCCTCAGACGAACTTCTCTCCCTTCCTGTCTTGTTGGAATATAGAGGGGATTTAAGAATGAGCTGTCCTGTCCATGCACGTCTGCCATCTGCTCTTTCTCTTCATTTACAAGTAAAGCAGTGTCCCTTATCCCTCAAATGTTGGCTTTGCACTTTGTGTTCTCTATCCCGTATCTTCTTAGTTTCTCCAAGATTTCGTTGGATGACTTTCTGTCTCTGGACTCTTCCAATTTTTCTCAATGGGTTTCTACTTCTCATCTTCCACACAAACGCATGAACTCCCCAACCGAAAGAGTATTTCCTTTGAATCATTTCCCTTGCGAGTTGCTATCTTACCTTTCTGTCCTGTCACCCCTATCCCCAGCCTTTAGAAGTGCAAGCTACAAACTGTCTCCTACACGTTTATGTTTATTCTCTTAGACAAGTGCTGCTGTCCTTGGACAGAGGAGCTTCTTTTTGAAGTGGGCAAAGAAGACTCATAACTGGTCAAAACGCTAAGAATCAATGGCCGTTGAGTACTTGGCTGTAAATCGGACATATATAGTGTCCATACCTGGGGAACTGGTGAGCATCATGGAAAAGGAAAGTAGAAAGACAATCAAAGCTGAGGATGGGAAAGAGTCTCAGAAAATGCTGTCTTCTAGAAACAATCAACCTGCACCCACCCACCCCACACATACAAAGAAAGAAATAAAGGAAGTAGAAAGGGGTGTAGTTGGAAAGAAAGGGGTGTGTGTGAAGGGGAGGAGGAAAGGTCGACAGTACAGAAGTTCCCAATATATTGTACAAATGTATAAAATCATCAAAAATTAACTTAAGAAAGAAGTATCTATTTCTTGTCTGCTTTCTTCTTTCCAATCCCCTTTGGTTGGTCTCTCATCCCATTGTTCTTCCAGGCTTGAGCAGAGAAAAGAGAGGAGAGGAAGGAACTAATCTTCATGGTGTGCTTAGGAAAGGCTCTGTAGGAACCACAAATTCCAGTACATAAACAGATTTGCAAAGAGCAGGGACCAAAAGATCTGCTGAGCAGTTAGTAGCAAGCGAGGGAGAGAATATGGTTAGCAAAGTTTACAGCCATCCTCAGCACCGACTTGAGGTACACATTGCAGTTTACAAGAGGAGAGGCTTCATTTGCTACGAGAAACACATACTAGTGAGAATTACTCTCATAATAAACATCATGTGGCCTGATACAGTTTTCACAGCAGCCGCGGTGAGGAAGCCCTGCAGTTATCGTGGCTTTGTAGGTAAGGTTTACATTCCAGGGGAGATAACTATAAAACTTAACGTGGTTAGAAACAGAAAATCACAGGAGAGCTTCTTGCTTTATTCAATAAACAATTCAGTTTTATGATGACAAGGTACAGGGTATGTATGGATTTAACTTAAACAGGAACTTTCCGACACCTGCCTAATACTTCTTATTCTTTACGCCTGGCGGTAACTGACATGTAAAACGCTCTGACTGCCTTCCTCATTTTTACAGCCAAAGATGATTCCAAGCCGGGACCTTAAGCTCTTTAAAGCACTTGTATCAACAGCCTTTCTCTGTTCAGATCCTTCCTTCTTTCGTAGTTCCTACTAGTTATCTTACGAACAGGCTCGAGGGGGTCCAACTCTCAAACAGGGAAAGGCTTGTATATTAACCCCTGCTTCCTCTGGAGTTAGCACCTAGGCCTGCTTCCCTTAAAATCCTTGAGGTCAAGGCTACACTGTTTGCCTTCACTGCAGAGTTTCTCATTAACAATACTGCCCATGACACAGAGATTTAAACAATTTTAAATGAGCCCGAGTCAACGTCTCAGGGGCTTGTGTAACTTTTCATTTCCCTTGACCTGACTTCTTTAGCACCCGCTACCCAACAGACACTGTGTGCAGAGTAGAGGGTCTTATAAATAATCAGAATGACGCTGAGGCAGGGACCAGTTTTTAAAATCTAATTTGGTGAAAGTTGAGGGGAAAGATGTTTTATTTTACTTAAATATTGTTTGGGAATTTCATACACAGAGGCCATGTGTTTTATCAGATCTGTTTTCCCACACCCCCTCTTCCAATGCCTCTCATATTCCTTCAGTCACTTTTTCCTCAATAGCAACATTATTGTCATAGACCATGTGAAAATGGCTATCAGTTCTGAGAGACTGTGAGGACCAGGTAGAGTGCTGGGGATTAGCCAGATGAGCAGTGAGGGTTTCTATTGCTGTGACAAACACAATGATCAAACGCAACTTAAGGAGGAAAGGGAGCACTACATTTTACATCTTATAGTCTGCCATCCAGAAAAATCAGGTCAGGAACTCAAGACAGGAACCTGGAGGCGGGGACTGAAGCAGAGACCCTGGAGGAGGGGTACTTCCTCGCCCAGCCTGCTTTCTTATATAACGTATATAATAACTTGGGTACCACCAAAAATGGGCTGGGACCTCCTACGTCAATCACTAATTAAGTAAATGCCCCCAGAGACTTGTACACACAATCTGGATAGAGGCATTTCCCCTGTTGAGGTTCCCTCTTCCCAAATGATTCTAGCTTGGATAAAGGTGACAAAGAAGTTTTCTTCTTAGACTCCTAGTTTTCAGGGAGGTTATTTGTTTGTTTGTTTTACATCATTAGCAGATATTACATTTTAAATTCAAATTCTTATTCTTTATCCATTAATACAAGCTCAGGATTACTCCCCATATTTTAAAGTATAGTGAAATGCTGATAGATATTTGAGTAGTGTACAGGAGTTTTTCCAGGGCTCCCTTGGTCATATTGTTTAGTGAATTACTATTTGATTGTCTTTCTTTAGAACTTTTTCACTGATGTTTATGAGAGATTAGATTCTATTATTTCTTCTTTTATGTTTTTGGAAATGTTTTTAACTTACATTAGGATATCTCATTTGACTTCTTTAACAAACATGAGAAGAGTCATATTTTCTATTTTTCCTTCTCCTGACTTCAGAAAATTGTCTTCAAGAAAGCTATACATTACTCTAAGTTATCAAAGATATTGGCATAAAATAGATTATAATATATTTATTATCATACTGTTAATGTTGTAAGAACTATACTCATGCTGCCTAATTTGTATTTCTCCATGTTACTTCTTTAGATGGAGAGATTATAGACAGATACATGAGAGATAAACAATAGATGGTAGATAGTTAGATGAGATAGATAGATAGAGACAGACAGACAGATACATGAGAGATAGATAATAGATGGTAGATAGTTAGATGATAGAGCTAGATAGATAGATAGATATATGAGAGAGATAGATAGATAGATACATGAGAGATAGATAATAGATGGTAGATAGATGATAGAGAGATAGGTAGATAGATTAAATATAGTAGATACATAGAAGATAGATAGATAGATAGATAGATAGATAGATAGATAGATAGATAGATAAACTATAACTATATATGACTTATTTTGTGGGGCTGGGAAATGAACGTATGGCCTTGTACTGTTAGGGAAAAGTTCTACCACTGAGCTACATCTAAATACCACTTTCTCTTTTTAAAATCAGTCTCCTGTGGGTTTGTTAATTTTATTACAACTCAAAATATTCATTTAATGCCTTATATTGTGTGGTATGATATATGTATGGCGTGTGTGTGGTGAGTGTGGATGATTTCCATGGTATTAATTTTTGCGTTGCTCATCAATCCTCTTGGTCCAGATCCACCTAAATAGTCTTTTGAGGTTGATTTAGTGATGTTAAATAGAATGCTCATTTCCTCTATGTCCCAACACTGTATATGACTTTCCATTTGTACAGTTAGTGTCTCAGTAAACTATGCTCTCAATTAGAGATGTTTATATAGTATCTCTAGATCTGGCTAGTGTACCTCCTGTAGCTTCTGGACGAGGAGATAGAGTAAGGAGCTTTTCCATGATGAACTGTGTCACTTCTGTGGAATTTTCTTTATCTTCCACCAGGCAACAGGTTTTTTTTTTGAAAACTATGGCATAAGGCCTTGTCCTTGATTGTAAAAATTGGTAGCATGTTTTCTTAATACATTTCAAGATGTACTGGGGATGGTTGCATTCTACTAGGCAACCTGGAAGTCCTGTCTCTTTCTTCTCTTGGATTCCTTAAAAGCTGATTTCCTGGTCCACTGCTCTGCCCCACTGCCCTCCTCTTTACCCTCCCTCACTGCCCTCCTCTTTACCCTCCCTCACTGCCCTCCCTCACTACCCTCCCTCATGGCCCTCTTTTTACCCTCCCTCACTGCCCTCTCTCACCACCCTCCCTCACTGCCCTCCCCCACCACCCTCCCTCACTGCCCCCACTGCTATGCTTCCTTGGTCATATCCCTCTAAGTGAAACATTTTCAAAGAGTGTGTCAAACCCCTCCCTCTCTTTCTCATCCCTTCATGTTCCTTTCCTCCCATCTACTCTCATTGAGTAGGTCTAAACCTCCAGTTCAGTCGCAGGTACCATTAGTATTTTCCAAACTGATGCCCCGCCTGTCTTATGAGCAGGCCTCATTTTTAGCTCTCTGCTGTCTGTCATCCTGTGTGACAGCATTTCTAAAACTTAAGCACTCCAAGGCACGGTGGGAACATTCTCTTCTGGACTGGTGACCCTGCAGTCTTGTTCCTTTCGTTCTCCCAGGCACCGGTGCTTGGAGTCATCCTTGGTACTTTTCTTTTTTGGCCTGTCTCTATTTAATCAGGTACTGAATGCCTCTCCCCCTTGTTTCCACTGCCATTGTCCTAGAATGTCTGGATCTGTAACATACCCTTATCTGGTTCCTTGTCCTCGGCCCCATTTCTTCATCAAATTTGGTTCCACGTGGCTTTGGCTCCAATAATGCTTTGCTCTAAAACCCTCTAGGGGAGCCTGACACCTGTACTGTATTCGCCGAACATTATGATTAGAGCTCACTGTATTATATGATGCTCATTTGCCAGTCTATTTACAGACTCTAAACACCAGCAAAACCTCATTACAAAGCATGATCTGTTCTTTACAGTGTTGGAGACTCTTCGTGGAGCACCTGTATTCCGTCTTCATCTCTCAAATCCACGTTAAGTGTAGGTTTCCCTATACATGTGTGTGTCCACTGAAATAAACTTTACAATAACCTGTTTAAATATCCCATGGCATCGAGCCTGTCTGTTTGCATGTGGGATTTCAATACACGTTCCTATGCAGCTGAATTTCCGTATGCGTACAGAACACAGAGGCAATGCTAATCAGTAGGAATAAACATGGTGGAAGCTGATGACTTGTGTGGTTATGCCAGACGTTTGTCAAGTCGCGGAGCTGTGTAAGGGCCCCATCTAGGATTTCATGTGTGGTGACTAGGACCTGCCTAAATGGAAGCCAGTGAATTAGACGGTTTGTCCTGGACTCTTCAGACCCTTGATGTCTAGACTTCCACAGAAGAAAGCATAATAGATTTCATATGTAAAATCAAGCATTTGTTTATCGGTAGCTAGTCTAGATACAGGCACATATATACATTTCACATGTGAGTTCATGCTAAATATAGCTCGTGTAAATACAGGCATTTATCTTCTCCTTGAATGCTTCCTTATATAGTCTGTGATGCCCTTCAATCACCACCATTGAGCTTTTCCAGTCTCCCAGTTTTCCAGTAGGTCTCTGATTATAATCAGAAGCACCAAACTGGTGTCTGCATGTCCGAGTTTAGTAAAGTGACAAGGCAGGTACCAGAGAGTGGTCACTTAGCAATTCCCTTGATAGCTGAGATCATCTGGAACAAATCCTGTGTTTGTGCAGATTTTCTATGCTGGCTTCTTCTCCTTTGGAGCCACACGCTCAATGACTTTTCAATATTCTACTCTGGAGGTTTTTTATTTTAAAGAAAATTGTAGTTTAGATTAAACTGTCCTTTTGGCAAGGTCCTCATAAAAGCCATATATATTTCAAGGCTGCTTTGGGATGTGGCAAGTTTGAGTTTGTGTTTGCAGTGTCAAGATGAATGGCCCCATCTACAATTCACTGGGTCAGACGAAATGTATGTAGCATTTCTTGTCCAGGCTTCATGTTTTGGACAGTGATTCTTATGGCACATTTGCAGGCTCCCGTGTGCATGGGGAAGGGAAATGACACTGGGGAAGATTTTTTTAGGGAGAAACATGGACCACAAATATGGCCATTAAGAAAATACAGCCCTTCTAAGGCTAGGGAGATAGTCAATGGAGTGCTTATGGTATAAATGTGAAAAGCCAAGTTTTATCTCCAGGACCCAAGTTGTGTGCCAGGTGTGATTGACACACATCTGTTAACACTGGGGAGAGAAAAGCAGAAAGATCCCTAAGGCTTGGTGGTCAGACAATCTAGCTGAATCTGAGAGTTCCAGGTTCAAAGAAAGAACCCTGTCTCCAAAAGTAATTACTGAACAGAGTGATTGAAGAATCCCATACAATGTTGACTTGTACTAGACAGACAGACACACAACATACAGGGAAAGAGAGAAAGGAGGGAGAGAGGGAGGGAGGGAGGGAGAGAGAGAGAGAGAGAGAGAGAGAGAGAGAGAGAGAGAGAGAGAGAGAGAGAAGCCTGGTCCTTTTATGGAGTGGCAGCTATCAGGCAACTCTCCCATGAAATCATACCTCAGTCTGAGCCCAGAGAAGAGTGGGAGTCAAAACTCTGGGGACACGGAACAAAGGGAACAAGGATCCTTGCTGGCCAGGGCTGTGTTTTCTACTGCCTAGGGAGTGGCAGAAACACCCAGAGTGGGAAGAGCTTCTATGGGAGCCATCTGGATGTCGTGGCTCCCACAGCCAGCATACATCGTTTCTTCAATGTCAGGGGCCTGTTTTAGGTGCTGGAGGTAGAGACAAGGTCCTTCACGTAGTTCAGTGGCCTAGGCAGGGATGGGGATGGTGAAGTCTGAGCAGTGAGAAAAACATGTTTTTAAAATATTCATGCTTTTGAAAAGTACCCGCAACGTGTAACATGTTTATAAACATTTATTCATGAACAGATGGAGAAAGCCATTACCAATCTTTAAAGAAGTTTATCAAAGGCTTAACAATTTCCATTCTGTGAACTCTTCCAAAAAGTACTTTCTGAAAGTAGTGAGTGTCAAGGCACAGAGTGAATCTTTTTGTTATGGTTACCCAGTACATCCCAGTCTGTTGAGTAGTTTCAAGGGAAATGTCAAACCAGGACGACAAATCAACATCCTGACTTTCAACCTTACAAGTAAAAAGAAAATTTTGTTTACCAAGTTGCCATTAAAGATATCTTAAATGATACTAAGTTGTAAAGGAAAAAATCCTACTGTTCATATAAATGATCAGGTTTTAGTGGGAGCATCCTACCAGAAGTGAGGACGGGGGCAGAACTTAGGAGGCAAACAGAAGAGAACGTAAAAACGAAGCAGGACAAATGTTGCCAAGAGCAGGGCGGGGATGATGAAGAGGAGGGATACTACCCAGAGTTCCTCAGTGCAGCCTTCGGCCAACTGTTTTCTGCCTAGGATCTCCTATCTGAGTCACCATGAATGATAGAGAACCCCTGGTCACAGCTGCTACATTAATCAGCTCTAGATCACTAAGGGGAGAGGCTTAATCACCTGCAGTCTGGTTCATAGCACAGAGGGTATAGACAAGCTATGTGAGTGAGATGTGCCAGGGACAGGGTGACTGAGGAAGACACAGGATAATGATATTGTTGGAGCTGAGAGGGCAGCAAGTGTCTGAAGACAGCCTGACTGCTACAGAGTAAATGATCTCTAGCTAGGAAAAGAGGTACTCTAACTAGGAGTGGCAAGGCACCCTGTGTTGGTCAAGCATGAGTGTAGGCAGAGACTGCTTGCTTATTCCCGGCTGCCTAGACCACAAAATAATCACTCAGAAACTTTATTATTTGCAATACAGTTTGGCAAATAGCTTAAGCATATTTCTGGCTTACTCTTATATCTTAAATTAACCCATTTCTATTATTTTATATTTTACCACGAGGCTCATGGCTTACCAGCCGCATTCCAGCTGGTAGCTCATGTCTTTCTCTTCTGGCGGCTCCATGGCTTCTCTCTGACTCTTCCTACTCTCCCTTCCTCTATCTGCTTGCAGCTCCCACCTCACCCTATTCTGCTAAGCCACTGGCTGAAACAGATTTATTCATTGGCCAATAAAAGCAACATGTAGACAGGAGGACTTCCCATATCATTTCTTCTCTTCTGTTGAAATAAAAAAAGAAGGTTTTGACTTTAACATAGTAAAATTACATATACAAAACAGGTATCAAGCAAGAATTACAGTTATAATATTGATATCTACTTTATCCTTTATAATAACTAAGGAAAACGACTATAACTATCTATTCTTCAACTCCATCAAAGACACAAAAAGGATATAATATTACCTAAGTAAACAGAAGTGCATTGTAAGAAGCTTCCAAAACTCTAGAATGGATAGACATCTCACTGCCTGGACAGTCACCCAAAGTTCTTCTGTAATGTTGCAGGCACCCATCTTCAGCCTACTGGCCCATTGTATCCAACAGACTCTTCCATAAAGCAGGAAATTTCAAAGACAGTCCTACCTATATTGGCAGTTTGTCAGTCACTTTCTTCTGTGTCTTGCAAAACATATGGCAGACTTGTTCATGAAGCAGGAATCTTCTTTAAGCAGCTTCAGCAGTCATTTTTATGTGGGTCCTGCAAGTCCAGTCAAACAGTTCAGGCAAGAGCAGTTTCTTGCTGAAATGGCTAACAAATTCCATGAGGAGCCTCTTCAATGCCCATCATCCTCTTGAAGTATATTGGTGCTGCCAGGAGCAAACATGTCTCATGTCATGAAACGTCCTTAGTTCTTAAAACATTTTAAATTCCATATTCTGAAGGTCTCTGAAAGATTTGAAGAATACCTATCTAACCGAAATATATCTCTATATATCTAGAAAACATAACTAACATGACTACAAGCTTGGCTATTATAGATGATTACCTATTAACCTTTATTTCTTAATTGTACATTACATTTTGAAATGCGCTGTACAAACACAATACCTTGATCAAGAGCAGAAATATATATATATAATATACATATAACAAAATTGTTCTTAAATTTATATCAATAGACCAAGATCTATACCAATGCAAAGTATTGATCTCTATATCATATCTCCCTTTAAATATAAACAAACATTTATAAACAATATTTGGGAATTTGTGTATAGTTCTCTACAAACTGCTTTCTGCTTTTTGTTGGGTGAATTGTTTTTTTTTCCAGAGGTTCAAAGAGACCTTTTGGTGGTGGTGGGGGGGGTTGGTCCATTAAACCACATTATTCTGGAAGGAATACATAGGTTCTCATCTTCTGTGGAAACAAAAACAGAACCTCTTTTCCAACGCAACATATCTTTAGACCCAAATTTTGAAATCAAGGTACCTTTAATATATATATTAGTTTAGCTTAACAGCCCATACAATGAAATGTCTCTCTGTACTTAGCTCCTTCACAGTCAAAAAATTAAAAAAAACCACAATAAAATATATAATGCAGACTCTGTTTATTTTCTATCTTTATGTGACTTATTTTTCTTTACTCCTTAATCTATGGCTGTCTGTATTCTGTCTCTTTAAAGACTTTGTTTTTTTAAATGATTTTCTTCTTTTTATAACTCTCTATACTCTTTCTTCTCTCTCCCAAGCCTACGTACATTTATCTAACACTGTGACCCACATAAAAGTCTTTTTAAAATCTGATTCTGTCTTTATTGTGCATCTGTAATTATTTTCTGACCAGAAGTGCCTTTTTAAAAACTGCTAAGTGGTGTGGATAGGGCCAAGATGGACCTGTCTGTTGGCTCTGCCCAGTCCAACATGGTAGAGGCATGTTTGCTGCTTCTGAGAGCCATGTACATTGCCCCATTTTTAGGCACATAGTAGGTCTATGTTGCCATTAAGCAAGCTGTAGAACTCTACTCACAGACCCGATTTAAACATATGAGTAAGCCAGAAATATGCTTAAGCTATTGGCCAAACATTATTGCAAATAATATAGTTTCTGTGTGATTATTTTGAGTCTGAGCGGCCAGGAATGAATGAGCAGCCCTCACAAACAGATTGGTGCACCAGTGTGGGGCAAGAATTTCTACGTAAAGTCTAAGAAATCTTGGGAAAAAAAAGAATTCTAGACCCACACATACAGGAGCCAAGAGCAGCTTCTTGGTAATACAGTATTTTTTTTTTTCCAGATAGACTCTGTTTGCAAGTGAGGTGCAGTAAAAACTGCATGGCTTCTTTAAAATGGTGGCATCATGGTGCCAGCACAAACAACTCTGACTCTTGCAGGAGGTCTAGCTAGGAGCATTTAAATGGGGTCTGTGTCCGCTGCAGTGTGGTTTACCAAAGGACAAAGCAAAACCACATTTACTTTATGTAGCAAAGTGACATGGCTCTGTAAGAGCTACCAAATAAAATAAGTTAACAAATAAAGGAAACACCACTTTCTGAATACTTTTGGACCATATATGTGGTGGGGAGAGGTGAGACTGAATCAGGAAATTAAATTAAAAAGTAAATAATAGCGGTCCCTGAACCCATCATCATTTCTCACCAGACCCAATATGACTTTGAAAGGAGACTCTGTGGAATTCATTTTAGTTTTGGAGAAACAATACGCAATTTAAATATGTGCACATAAAAATGCTAGGAGTTAGACAGGTGGGTCAGGACATGTCAGACAGCACTGGGATCATGGCCTCACTTTTAGACCTTTCTACACTAAATACAATTATATGTGGTCAACCATGATGGTGACAAAACTGTGATTGGCTGTTCCTGGAACTACCTTATTGAGGGGAGATTTTTTTTTTCTCATGGAAGTGGCAGACCAGGCTTGTCAGTATTTTTCAAAATTTATTTACTAACCAAAGGAAATCATATAGAATTTCACTTTGACTACAAGTTTAGAGAACTTCCAATTAAGAGTTCTCTTGTTTGAGAATCAGCTGTGTGTGTGTGTGTGTGTGTGTGTGTGTGTGTGTGTGTGTGTGTGCAAGTACCCCACTAATTAATCCACCAATAAGGAACAAGTGAAAGAAGATGAAAATGCTGGGTCTAACTGGTTCATTTGTTCTTTCTCTCTCTCTTGCTACCTTTCTCTTTCTTTCTTTCTTTCTTTCTTTCTTTCTTTCTTTCTTTCTTTCTTTCTTTCTTTCTTTCTTCCCTCCCTCCCTCTCTGTCTCTATCTTTGCCTTTCTGTCTCTCTCTGTCTTTTTTTTCTCTAGCTCCTATAAATATTTATCCAGCTCCTGTATTATGGAAGGCACTTTACAAACCCTGTGGGGAAACAGAGCTAAAAATAAGGCTCTTCAAGATGCCTCCAATAAAGATAAGTATATAAGTAAACTATCCAAGGCAGAATGGGATTAGTTCCCTCCCTTTGAGCCAAATAACTTATTGTAGAGCCTAACAGAAAGAAAGACAACAGGCCAGTGAGTGGGAAGGCTTTGAGGAGAACCTAGAAAGAAGTCAGAGATTTAAAAGGTAAATAGAGGAGGGTGGGAGCTGAGCAATGGTACAGAAGTGTGGAAGCCATGAGTCTTCTCAGGTCGGCCAGGGAGTAGTGAAGAATGAGGCCTGCTGTGATGGATTCATGCCAGGTAGTCATGTTTGCTTACCAATCAGTGGCTAATGAGAAACTACTGAAACCTTTGAAATACTTGAACGACTTCAAGATTGGATGGAAAAGAGAACAGGTTGAAGTCTACACAGAGACAATGAAGAAATGGACTGGGCCTTGGCAATGGGCACTGAACCTGAAAAGAAAAATTATCATGAAAATAAATGAATGGATATGGGAACTAGTTAAGTCAATTAGTAGAGGGAGACCGTAGAAGAAGTCTTCTGAACATTCTTGTAGATTGCGATGACAACGGAGTTCCTGGGCAGAAGCATTTGTATGGATTTGATTTTCTACAGTGAGACTTGACAGTTCAGGAAGAGGAATGAAAAATGGAGACTCTCAGGGAGACCAAATGTCAGGAATTACAACAAATCTATGGAAGATTCTAGAGAGCGGGCAAGATACTGCAGAAATAAATTAGTTGGGGGTGCAGACCTGGTCGGGATGGAAAAGAAAATCGAGGAGCTGAAGGACAAGAATAAGAGAATAGGAAAGGGCATACGTGAGAGAGACTAGATTCAAGTTTTTTCCCTTCCCTAATTTAGGTTTGGTCCATTCCAACAAGGACAGGATGGCCTGTGCCCCACAACTGTCGTGCAAGCGTATTCTGATCCTGGCCGGCCATGGACTCTGCTAGTCCAAGATGAGGTGGGGTGGAGGTGCCCTGATGGTAGGAGCACAAAAGCTCACCAGGCTTTGTTATAAGCTGCAGCCTTTTCAGATAAGGGGGGGTAAGAGGAAGCCAGCCATCTTAGAAGCCACCTATCTGGAAAGTTTGCCATCTTTATTACCTAGTCATGGCTCCTCTCCCTCTTTCATCTTCCTAGGTCAGTCTAACTTCTAGTCCCTTGGTTCCTTTTATGGGGAAGATGGTGGTGTCATGGGTCAAGTCCTGGGAAATGAGAAACCTGCACAGAGCCTCTTCTCTTGCGCATGGCCCTTTGTGCACACAATATGCCTTCTTGGGGTTTTCTGCTTAGGGGAACTGACCACTTACGTGGTCCCCGACCAGGGGTCCAGCTGAGCAAGCACAACTAACAGAGTAGTTAGATGTGGTCCAGACCAAGAAGGAAAGTACCAGGAACTACTCAGCTGCCACATTTTCCGTGAAAAGGAAATTAGAATGACCCTTTGATCCTGTTCACTTATTCCAGGCCCTGGAAAGATGAAAACAATCTCTCTCTCTCTCTCTCTCTCTCTCTCTCTCTCTCTCTCTCTCTCTCTCTCTCTCTCTCTTCTGGTGCCTTTCTCTCTCTCTTCTCTCTTCTCTTCCCCCTTCTCTTCCCCCCTCTCTCCTCTCTCCTCTCTCTCTCCCTCTCTTTCTCTCCTCTCCTCTCCTCTCCTCTCCTCTCCTCTCCTCTCCTCTCCTCTCCTCTCCTCTCCTCTCCTCTCCTCTCCTCTCCTCTCCTCATGCCTGACACTGAAGGCTCCCCTCCCAGAGTACTGGGGAAACGCTGCCCTGCCTGGAGCTGCTGGCTGGACACAGCTGTCATCAAGTGGGTGAACCATGGGCTGAAAGCAGAAAGACAAATTAACGGGAGATAGAAGTTTCTAACAGAGACACTGGCAGAGGAAGGTCTCAAACTCTGGGTCGTGGCTCTTACTCTTGAAGGGTATTTGCTAGCTTTCCAACTAAAATTCTTGGCTTTGAATTCACATCCACAGTACCAACTTTGCTTTCTTTGTACTGTATCTTTTTAGCCGGGAGAGGTACAAAGAGCTTCCAAAGCGTGTGAGAGTGCCCTTATTTTACTTTTCATTGTCGAAATTCTTGCAGCAGAGTTTCCTCCCTCCTGAAGCCAGGAGTAGCAGATTTTTCTATGTATCTCTCATCAGTGTCTCATCACTTATAAAGAGGATTTGCTTTGGTCGGATGAATTTGTGTAAGTAGCTAACCCTTGAGAGGCAAAGGAAGGGAGACTTTTGACGCCAAGTGGGAAACCTATCCTTACACACACTCCACTTTCTTTTCACCTGGAGACCACCAAGATCGTGCGGATGACAAAGGGCTGCTCTGGTTTTTGTTTGGATTGGATATTTTTTATATTTAATATTTGTCTTTTGAGTCAGAGTGGTTATCTCTTAAAAGAAAAATTTGAGGGCTTGAGAGCTGGGTGTTTGTGCTTTCCCCTCCGAAATGTTAACAGTTAAGCAGCCTTCAGTGTGCTTCAAAGTTAGCAAACCCCCAAGATGAATTAGTGACCTGCCCTCGCCCCACCCCCACGCTAGCTGTTCCATCCTGGTGGCAGGCTCTAAGCCCCCGTGGGCTGAAACAGGCAGTTCTGGAGGAGACTTGGTCAAGCTGGGTGGCAGGAATGCCTGGCTGGGACAATGGTGGCTTGTCAAGCAGATACAGTCATCCAAAGAATGTGGCGGCCTGTCCTTGAGAGGAACCTGCTTCTGTGGCTGGTGTTTGTGCGGTTTCTGCAAGCCCAGGGAGCAGAAGGTCAAGGCTGAGAGTGGAGGGTGATGTGTGAATTGCCTCGAAATTTACAAGTCAGTTGAAACCTGATTTATTGAAACTTTATGAAAAGTTAAAAAAAAATAAAAGTCACCTATCCAGTTTCCTGACACATTAAGTTAAAGATTGATGAAAACGGGCTTTTCCCTTGCAAACACTGACCCTGAAATAAAGACCCTGCTGCTCTCACAGAGTGTGTTTCCTGGTATGTAAAGCATCTTGGAAAACTCTCTCCCCTTTGTCTTAGCTGTCACAGCTTAGACACCCTGATGATAAACATCTTGTCCTTTTGGTGCTGGTGGCTTGTGCAGACAGTCTTTGCAGTCATCTCGCATGGCTAGGACTGAGCGTCTATGAAGCTGCTCTCTCCACCACCATGGGGGTAGTGCTGTCTTGCCAGTGCTCTGGGTTCTGGGAACAGCTACCCCGGCTGCCTGAGGTCACATTCAGATCACCTGTTATAGGTGACCATGGTGGGTGGCATCTCTCTACATATGTGACAACCCTTGCCTGAAATTCTGGAACAGAACAATGCGGTCAGTCCTTTGCCCCAGCTACCAGCAGGTAACACTGCAGGAGAGAGTTGTAGGTCTTGCCACAAAACTCTGGTACACACACACACACACACACACACACACACACACACACACGGGGCCCAAGAGAGCTGGACTCGGGTATCAGTTCAGCTAGTTACTCTGAACCTCAGTAACTAGGCAGGTGGTTCACACTGCCATCCAAGTGTTACGAGTGGCAACTGGTTATCAGTGGGCGTCTCTGGAGGGCATCCAGGCTCCTCTGTCCCACAGCAAGGAATTCGAGGGGATCAGATGGACAACAGAAGCAGAGACAAATTTATTAAGTAAGAGACTTTCAAGCAGGTGAGTTTAGTACCCCAGACAGTCACTGTTAAGAGATGGAGACTTAATGTTACCTTTTTCATGGGCTGTCTGGCACTTTTTTTTTTTAAATAGGAAAGCTTTCTCAAATGCCTTTTGTTGCATGTAGTTCTACATACAACTCCACTCATGCCTCCTCAGCAGCTAATTCTCCATCTGAGGCAGAAGGTCTGTTTTAATATTATAACAAGTCACAAGTCACCTTCAAATCCCAGAATGCCTTTGAGCTGTGACAGTAATTCTAGCTGGCAGAGGTTACTAGGCTTCTTCTTTGCCAACAGTTTGGGTTAGTTTTTGTTCTGAGTTGTTTTTTTTTTGTTGTTGTTGTTTTTTTTTTTTTTTTTTTTGCTTGGTTTAATTTAGTTTTCTGCTAAGTTTGCACTTTTTGTGTATGGCTTTCCAGACCTCATTCTCTGTACTATTACTCTACTATTGCCTCGGCAAGTTCAAGGCCAGCCTGGTCTATAAGGGGTTCCCAGCCAACTAACACCTTAGTATAAACTGAGGCAGAAAATTTTCCCATCTCACATACATACACCGGCCATAATTTACTGTCAGGGAAACGTTAGCCGATGGCAGTGATGTACCAATATGACACATTAGCAGTGACATTTGCTATTTCTAAATAACATTGTCATAGTTTAAAAAAAACAAGTGCAAACAAACAAATAAACAAACCTTTTGATTACAGTAATAAAGTCTCTGGGTTGGGTAGAAACCTGACATTCCAGTTGGGCTGGCTCAATCACCAGACCTAAAGCCTACCCTAGGAAGTCACGCTAAAGGATTAGGCAGGATATCTAGTCCTGTAATGAGATACTATGCTTTTCCTTCCTATCCCCAGATCAGTAGGACTGACAAGCATGTAGCCACTCACTTTTTTGAATTACAAAATGACAATGATGATGATGATGATAATAATAATTACCAATAATAATAATCCCAACTTTTCCTTTCTTCTCTCTCTTTCTAAACATGCTTTGCTTAACACTTTGGGCTTTTCCTCCCCCTACATTTTGGGCTTCCTTAGTCTTTCTCTAAAGCCTCCTCCCCACCATGTGACTGTTTTTTTTTTCTCCCTGAGTCTGACCTCCGCGTCAGCTTTAAGGGCACAGCTTTTCCTCTTCTAGACTCCGTTCTCCTCTAGGCCACTGTGGAGGTGGAACAGCTCCCTTACCCTGGGACCCTGGAGCTTTTCCTCTACACTTGAGATTTATCTGAGTTCACTCATTATTTCATTAATGAGATTGCGAACCCAAGAAGGGGAACCTGGTTTCCCCTGCAGCAACATCAGACGACAGCGATGGAAAAGAGAGCATTGCTAGGCTTCCCTTCGTTTGTCTGGCTTTACTTTTACATCGACTAAAACATCTTAAATCCTTTTGGGTTCTGAGTGCCTGAGAAAGTTCTAGATGTCAGGGGCCTTCTTGAGTACGTTGGACTTTAACAGGAGTTGGCTGCGGGATGGCCAGACCCCGTTCTGGACACCAGCCCTCCTGGTTGTTCCCTCCCTCTGTCCTTCATCTGGCCAGCTGGCCACCAAGCAGAAGACGTCTGTTGTGTGTGAAGACAGTGCTGTGCCCCCATGAGTCACATCCTTGCTGGTCCCTGTGATGCCTTAGGTGCACACCTGGGCGTCCTGGAAGAGTAACCAGGGTTCTTAACCACTGAGCAATCTCTCTAGCCCCTTAACTGTGATTTTCACACTGCTTCTCATTTATGACTATTTAACATTTAATTACTCAAAATCTAACTATGATAATTTTCTATACTTGATCTCAGCCGAAAGGTATCAGTCATTACAATTCTATAATTTTGGGTTGTCCACAGAGGTTTGGTTTTTCTGTGTGATGGTTATTAACCTTCATTGTCAACTTGACTTGATTTGGAGTCCGTTTGCCATCAGCAAGGGCGCAGCACTTTCTTCTCTAGGCTCTGACTTACGGAGCACAGCTCAGGCCTAGCAGTGGCAAGGCAAGGTTTAGAGGCACAAGTGGCGTGGTTCTTGGTTGGACCCCACAGCATGACTGTGCACGTACTACCTCTGTTTCCTCATCTCTAAACTGGGGAAGTGCACACAGAGTGCCACCCAAGCACAGAGAGTTTGTGTGAGCATGCAGCAAGGGGAGGCATATTCAGCAATTGGCTCAGCGCTTGGCTCTTATATAAGGACACACTGAACCATCAGTAGCTGTTATCTCAGGATGCGCTGGAAGGGTAGCACCTCCCACAGGACACTGGGTTCTGGAACCTTTCTTTCATAACTTTTCCCAAATGACTCACCTGGTAAAGTCGCTCGCTTGAAAGTTCTGTGTACAATTTTTCCTTTGACTTTCCAAAGCTGCCTTCATCTTCTGTAACACACGTCATCTGCAACTCCCTTAGGTAACTGAGGCAGCTGGAGTACAAACATCTAATGTCAAACCCTGGCACTGCCTGAACCAATAGTGTTTACCTGAAGAGGTTATTTACATCTCTGTGCACCTAGTGGCTCATTTGTAAAGTGGGGATAATAGTGTTGCCTCACAGGATGCTGGATGAGTTAGTATATGCAAGAGTGTAAAACAGCTAGCTCCCAGCTCATGATAGATACTAGAGCTCCTTGTTTGAAGGAAAGGTATACTCTAAGGAGATCTTGTAACTGCTAACAAAAAAAGTTAAGTTGTTGAAACAATTATCTTTATAGCTAGTAATTTCTTAAGTAGCATTTGGGGTTAGTTGCTTTTCTCATGGTGTTTCAGCTCCTCATGCAGGAGGATAATGGTTCATTATGGCGAGCAAGGAAGGCAGGAGTAGGAGGCAGCCATATGCATTGCACCTGCAGGCAGAAAGCAGAGGAGACAGTGTGCTGCTCCCCAGCTTCTCTCCTCCACCTGTCACTGAGTCCAGAACCCATCCCTTGTCTAGCGGGCCAAGCCTTTTGGGAAACACCTTTCAGAAATGGTTGGTCTCCTAAGTGACTCCAAATTGACTCAATTTGACAATGAAGATTATCAACTGTCACACAGATAAACCAAATCTCTGTGAGCAATCCAAAATTTTAGAATTATAATAGCTGATAACATTTGTATGAGATCAAATATAGAAAATTTTAATAGTTAAATATTGGCTAATTAAATGTTAAATGATAATAACTGGTAAGCAGTGCAAAAATCACAGTTAAGAGGCTGGAGAGATGACTCAGTGATTAAGAGCACTGGTTCCTCTTCCAAAACACCCAGGTTTAATTCTCAGAACTCACATTAATGCTCACAACCATCTATCTGTAACTAAGTTCTAGGGCATCCAATGCCCTATTCTGGTCTCTGTGGGCACTTACATACTTGTGGTACACAGACATACATGCAGGCAGACACACACACACACTTATATATGCTCACATACACATGTGCACACACGCATGCACACATTCACATATGCACATATACGCAAACATACAGCATACACATTCACACATATATATGTACATTCACACATATACACACATTCATAAACACAAGCATACACATACACACACACACAGGAATCACAGTTGAGACAGGAAGCCCTGCTACTTACAGCTATCTGGTTCTAAGTTTTCTGGTTGAAAGCTTTCATGTCTTCAATAAAAGTTTATTTCTTCTTTCTTCAGATCAATTGCATCAGAAGCTCTTCTTAAAACTCTTCCAATTTTTTATTTCAATGTTACTTTTCAAATCACTAATATTTTATGTAGAATTCCCTTCTGTATGCTGTGAATATGTTTTATTACCATTGGTTAATAAAGAAGCTGCTTTGGCCTATGGCAGAGCAGAATAACTCTAGGTGGAAAAACTAAACTGAATTCTGAGAGAAAGAAGGCAGAGTCATGCAGATGCCATGTAGCTGCCAAAGGAGAAAGACATTGGAACTGTACCAGCAGGCCACAGCCTCATGGTGATACATAGATTAATAGAAATGTGTTAATTCAACATGCAAGAGTGAGCTATAAATATGCCTGAGCCATCAGCCAGTGTTGTAATTAATATAGTTTTGTGTGATTATTCAGGCTTTGGCAGCCAGGAAATGAATGTGCAGACTCTGATTACAAATATTTTGAATTTGGAGGTGATGGATAATTTCAACATCATGTGGTTGTACTGCCCTACAAAATGGGGTTATAGAGGTCATCAAAGATTTCCACTTTAAAACAAAACTAAACAGCCGAAAACTGTAATGTTTTGCCTGGTTAGGCTTCTTCTCTGTGTGAAGCCTTAGTCCACACAGTTCTAATAGGCCCAGAGTTAAGTCAATTAAATTTGCAATTAAGTTTGTGCGTACTTGGTCTCTGCAGCCTGAGTTTGCAGTGGTGCGTAGCTAACAGTGGTAAATGTGATGGGATGGATCCCCTCCAACCTCATATGCCCATGAGCTACAAACGAATGTATTCCCATCCCTCTCCACAACAGTCATTGATAGGATTTGGATAACGATGGATAGGATATTAATAAGCTTAAATGTACCTTTTTTTTTTGCACAAGATTAAACATTTTGAATCAAGTCTTTGACCATTTAGTTTTCCTGCCATAGAATTTATAGTTTCGTGGTCTTTGGTCATTTTAACTTTTCAGTTTTTCTCATTGATTTATAAAGCTCTTTAGAGACTAAAGAATTAAAGATTCTCAAACATGTTGAAAATAGTATTCCTAGACTTTATCTTTAAAATTTCTTTACTTTTATTTCTGTTCATATGCATATGACTTGGAAGTGTATGTCACATTAGCACAGGGACCCTCAGAAGCCAGGAGAGAGCATCAGATCCCCGGAACTGAGGTTATACGTGATTGTGGGCTTTCTGAAACAGGAGCTGGGAATTGAAGCCAGTTCTCTGCTAGAGCAGCGAGCACTCTTAACTGGTAAGTCATCTCTCCAGCCCCTTTATCTTTTAAAATATTCTTTATGTAGCAAATATCTTCTGAAGTATTAGATTTAGTTTTGGAAATTTAAAAACAGATTTTTTTTTTTTTAGCTAACACTTTCCTTTAGGGTTTTTCCTTTCTTTTATCATAAACTTAGTAATTTCAAGTTTTCACAAATATCATTTTAAATTTTACTTTGCTTTTTCAAGTAGTTGAGCTTGGGGCCAGGTACAAATCATCCTAAGCATTTTTTGTAGAAATTTGTAGAAATTTTAAAATCATGAATAATTATATACTTCGTCTGAGATTCTTGTGTGGGAAATATTTTGAGTTGAATTATCATTTCCTTATATTTAGCAAATGAAGGATATACAGAAATAATCGTGTCCAATGCATAAGGCACAAACTTTGCAGAAATTGGAGATACACAAAGGAGACACTCTAAGTGGATACATGGATATTAGAGACCTCTTTTTTTATGTGACCAGTTCCCTCTGCGTCCTCATGTCTAAAATAAGCTTGTACACGGATGGCAGTGTCTGTTGCCTGCCTACCCCATGGCTACTCCTATGTTCTTTCTTAGTAACAGGAACTCTGTGTTGACCTAGATGGGCATCAGCAACATGCTTGGGGAAGTGGTTCAGGACAACAGAATGTGTGCATCATTCACCTATATAATGATAAACATTGTTTTCTCCTGGCATTTAGTTTATAAATGGACATGTGACCAATGACGACCAATGGGAAGAGGATAGCTACGAAAGCATCTCTCTTCTTTCCCATTCAAACTCTCCCTTCCTATGGAGCACCTCTATAAGGAAGGGGAACTCTGGGCTATGAGGAGCCAACATCCTAACATGAAGGAGGGAGGGCTCTCTATCTTAACAACACTGACTTTTAAAAATAATCTATACACTATACTTCTTATTTGAGATGATTAACCTTTATTTTCATATGTGATTTTTTTATGATTTTGAGTTTTACTCTTTTTTTAATTATGCATCTGGCACTGTTCTCCTGGGTTAGTTCCTTAGCCTTGTACATCTTATGTGCCTATCAAACAGTGAACTAGATGTTATCGTGTGTGGGGCGCCCTCCAGTTTGAAACAACTTCAGTTAATGCCTGCTTACCTTTTGGGGGTCCTGTTTTGCTTTATTTTAAGAAAAGAAAGCGTTAAGCTGGGCGATGATGGCGCACGCCTTTAATCCCAGCACTCGGGAGGCAGAGGCAGGCGGATCTCTATGAGTTCGAGACCAGCCTGGTCTACAGAGCTAGTTCCAGGACAGGCTCCAAAACCACAGAGAAACCCTGTCTCGAAAAACCAAAAAAAAAAAAAAAAAAAAAGAAAGTGTTAAAAATCTTGACATTTAGAATGTTCACATCTATAGATCATGTTTTTTTATCTTGTTAATGACTCTGAGAAGGGGTACCCATCTTCCAGATAAGGAAGCCGAGTCTCGGAGGGGCTGGCGGCGTACCACAGTCCCTCTGGTACATTGGCTAAGCTAACAGTTTGACGCTGCTTCTCTGGCTGTAAACCCATTCCGACTTCCCCTGTGTGTTCCTGCCGTTATCTGCCTTTGGTTTATAGCAGCAGACAGAGCCACCAGTGTGGTTAGCTTCCCCCCTGCTGTCTAAATGACCACCGATCACTCCAAGAACAACTCCAGGAACAGCCAGAATCCGAAAGGAATTTACCACCCACCACTGGCTTATTTTTCTGTAATGAACCTACGGGGTCAGGCTCTGATGTTTATATGGACGGAGACAGGGAGCACCTGTTCTTCTGGGTATATACTTTAAGGGAAGGGGAATATATGACTTATTTTGGATAAGATATTTATAACCTACTAATCTATAAACTAAATGATGAATTACTTGAAGCCGGAGGTCTGTAGGTCCTAGACTGTGCAGCCCCGGTGACGGGGTGGAAGAGGAGAGTGATGCTCTTGATGAGGCCCAGCTCTGAGCTCATCTTAACCTGTTGGTGACAAGTAACTGCTGCAGAGGCTTGAGGACTGCATTTATCTGCTGCCCTCAACTCTGCAAGGCAGGTTCATCCCACCTAGGCCTTCAGTTCACCTTACTGGCCAGGAACTTACTTACCGTCATGGTCCTAGCCTGAGCATCTTTCAGAGACTCTGCCCCGTAACACACATATACTAAGAAGTGCCAGCACCCCGCTGCTGATTAATGGAGTCAGACACTGAGGAGGTAAAGGGACTTACTCGTTCAAATTAAAATAACCAATAAATGACGGAGCCCAGACATTGGCGCGCATTAGTCTCCTCTGACATTTTTAACTCTGGTAGAGCTGGAAGTATGGACTCTGTTGGGAGGTCAAAGATGTCATTACACACAGGAAAATCACTTTAAATTTTACTCAGGCTACAACATAAATACATGATTCATTTATAAAGAGGTTAAATATGTCTTCCTGGATAAGTAGGGCTGGAGCAACTGGGGCAGCTCTGGGAGGGTTCAGTTTTTAAAATGTGCCTGTCCCTAGCACCATTCAGAGGGCCCATGCCAGTCTGTGATCAAACTCTGGCATCCTTTCTGAGTAACTGGTGTGACCTGGACCAGTTAGAAAGATGCCCTCGAAACATGGGTGTAACCTCCTTCCCAGCACTTTGGTCTGCACACGTGTGTTGATGACTTAAATATGATCTGATAAACAAATGTTAGTAGGAGCAAAGATGTTTTCTGGGAACACATGTTCTTAACAGCTATGGTGAAGAAGAGTTTGGCCACTTCAGTAATGAACAGGGAAGTAAGAAAGAAAAGGGACTCTTGGATCCTGTTGAGCAGAGACTAAATAATGTCCACTGTGATGTAGCAGGCAAATTAGCCTTATACGTTACAGCCTTGGGCGTGTGTTTATATATGAATTTGCATGTGTGTGCATACTGTCAGTCCACAGAGCACACGCCACCTTCTGAACATTGAGCATGTAAGTCACTCTGCTCTACACAGTAATTCAGGGTCTTCCAAACATGAAGCCCCCCGTGTTTGGTTCAGTTGACTGTGCTCAGTCAACATAGAGAGGCTACCATATGCACATAAAATAAGATTTTTTTTGAGGAACAACTGATGAAAATAGTTCCTATTTCTTCTGTGGGCCTCACTCAGGGAGATTCTGCCTATCTGGGAGAAAGAGCCATGTCCTTGCCGACAGCCATGGGCCACTATTTGAGTTGGGTGTAACTCAGTTTGATGAATGGTGTGTCCTGGAGAGCTGCACTGTGGTAGGCTTGCTGGACAGTGTCAATACAGAATTACACATTTTATCAGAAGCTTCTGGCAGCAATCATAGGGCCAACAGGGATGTCTACCTTAGGCTTCAACCCAGCATGTGGACCACAGTGAGGTCCGGGATGCGACTGTACCTTCAGTGGCATTGTTGCGCCCAAGGAAAAACTTGTTGAAGGTTTCTCAGCCATTGACAGTTGGCACAGCGTTTCCTCCATTGTCCAAATCTCTTGGCAGCAGGTTTTATAGAACTTGTAACCGAAAAGTTCTGAGTGGGTACACACAGAGCAGCGGGTGTCTTAGATCAACGCCATTAGTCTCTGCAGGTCAGACCACTTGGATCTCAAAGAGTCTGTTTGGTCCCAAGTGTCCAATTTCACACCCTATTTATAGTTCCCAGATAATTACCCCGAGTCTGTTTCAGCCTGGAATAGACAAGAGAGCATCTATCCATGTTTCACAGTTGCTTCTCTTCAATAAACTCTGACCAAACTTCCTTGATTTCAGGCATTTTGTTAATGAATCAGGGTCATAAAATAAAACAAAATAAAAAGGTCCGATTTGAAAAACATGAACAAAGATCCCACCCTTTACAAACAGAGCTACTTGAAGCATCTGGAGCTCTAAGGGATGGTAGAGCAAAGAAGGCTAGCAATGCTTCCTGGGATATACGGTTCAATTGTCCAATGTTGAAAGTAAAGGCCAAATAACTCCCATGGGAAGGAAGCCGTAGTACAAGTTGGGACATCGGGAAAACGGTTAATAAATTTGTCTTTGAGCTGGAAGAGTCAGAGAGTTCCCACAACCAGCCATGCGGGTGAGCAGATCCTACACAACAAAGAGTGAGCAAAGGCCAGGAGACAGGAAGTTACAGAGGAGCAATCCAGAGAGGCCAAAGGTTAGCTAAGGTGCTTGGCCTGGAGGACCTTCTGAAGGGGCTGGACTTTATTTAATTATAGAAAGATGTCAACACAAATTTTATATATATTGCCTCAAACTGCTCTGAGAAATTCCTGCCTATTAACTTGCTCATCTTTACCACCACATGATAAAGTAAATACCATAATTGTTGTTTCCATCTGCAAATGAGGAAAATCAAAGCATAACAGAGTGAGGTGTCCAGGGTCATGCAGCTAGAAAGTAAGGGAAGGGGGAGTCAAAGCCAGATTGGTTGGTACAAGGTCTGTGTACACAAAGGTGTCAGCATAGCTGCCACGTGGTTCGTGATGATTTGGCACCATTGTCAGGAGCAAATGGTGGACAGCCATGCCACAGGTCAGGGGAGAAACAACAGTGACAGAAAGAACAAAGCAGAGAAGATGGGGTTAAGAGACAGAAGCAAAGCTACACGTCACACACAGGGACAAACCAGAGCCTTGGCTGGTGGAGTTTGCCCTGCACTATTTGAAAATTTCACCTTTAAAAATGATTTTCCTACATTTACTTATTGTAGTAAAAGGAGCGGCGGGACTGCGTCCCCGGTACCCCGGCCGCCTGCTAACTTATGCCCCGAAATAATTACACGGACACTGTATTTTTTAAAACACTGCTTGGCCCATTAGCTCTATCTCTTACTGGCTAATTCTGATATCCCAATCAACCCATGTCTAATAAACTGTGTAGCTCCGGTCTTACCGGGAAAGATTCAGCATGTCTGACCTGGCGGCTTGCTTCTTTGCGTGCGTCTGCCCGGGAGAAGGGAGCATGGCGTCTCTGAGCTCACTTCCTCTTCCTCCCAGCATTCTGTTCTGTTTACTCCACCCACCTATGTTCTAACCTATCAGAGCAAGCAGTTTCTTTATTTAATTAACCAATGACCTTCCTCCATCAACTTATCTTATGTTTCAATGTTTATTGTGTGCATCCATGTGTATGCATGTGAGCATGCACTTAAAACACAGGTGTAGTGGTCAGATGACAACTTGCAGGAGACGCTTCATCCTTCCATCATGTGGGGGCTGGGGACCAAACTCAGATCAATCCTCTCCCCACTGGTCCATCTCACTGACCCCTATTCTGCTTTTGATTCTCCAGCCCAGAAATGTCTGCATGTCCCTTGCAAGCCTGACTTATGACAGCTTGCAAATTTATCACCCCTGATGGAAAGTCTCAGATATGAGGGATAACTAGAATGAGTTATCAGTATCAATGTGCAGCTGGGATTTAGCACGGACATAGACTGTTGTTATGCCACAAAGTGTAGGGAAGGACAAGAAGAGAGAGTCAGACTGACTTGGAGACGGCCTTCAGAAATACAAGACGGAGCTTGGTGTAAACCTCCCAGAAATTATAATTAAGGGGTAGGGTGCTTGAAATGGCTGAGCCTCTGCCACAGATGGCAAGCCATTTTTTCATCAGTTTATTCATTCTGTCACAGTCCCCACAGGCCACAGGCGTCCATCACATAGATTTAATCCGTGGAAATCCTAGATACTGGTTGGGACCTGGGCTGTACTTTAAATCACCCAGGGATTTTTAAAAATGCCCAATCTAGGTTTCCTCCTCCCTGCCCTTGAGCTAAATTAGACTCACCTGTCATTTTAAAGTTCCCAAGAGCCTGACTAGCAATCTGACAGGTACGCCGCACCTGGAAAACTTATCAAACTCATAAGCTTGCCACAGGTCAGGAGAGAGGAAAGGAAATAGAGGAGGCAAACCAAGGAGAGAGGGTCTGGTACCTTGGATCAGGCCACACAGAGTATGAGGTTTGATAAAGCAGAACAAAGCATATTCCGAAGGCTTTATGATAGTGGTGTCTGAGATAATGGGAGACAACGGATTATTGCCCAGACCCTAAACTGAATGGAGCAGAGTTCAGCCCATTGCTCTGAAGCTAAGACTAACCCCAGTACTAAAACAGAACTGAGCTTGCAGGCTGCAGACTAAGTCCCTTGTGAGAGGAGATGGATTGGAATGCAAAAATATATTGGAACATAAAAGTTAATTTTGCCAGTATAGTATTCAATCTGCTGTTGAATAAGAGGACCTGAGAACTAAGAACTCAGAAATTTCCCTTCTGGAGGAAAGGGACTTGTTGAAGCAATAGAACACTATTATGGAGGCAATGTCTGACTGAAGCCCCTCTTCACATCATGAGGAGCAATAACATAAAAGTTTTTGCTGCTATTCAGAGACTGGAACGGTTCAAACATATCTTTGAAGGTTAGAAACAGCAATGAAATTGAATTATAGCTCATTCATCAAAGAAACATTTTCATGTTTTTGATTAGAACGAAGTTATGAAAATTATAATTTGACCAACTGTGTATTTATTGTTAATTTTCATACTAGGATTATGACATTGGCTTGTTAATGTTTGTATTTACTTTGGTTCTCTATGAAGATGGTACTGGTTAGGAAAAGGTTAGAGCTTATCTGAGAAAAATTTGACATCATGCCAATGAGTCCTTAGATTTGATAGGTCTCATAAGACAAATTTGGATTTTGATACAGTTGAGAACTCTTAAAGACATCCCATCTTGGTTTCCTCAACTCCTCTATTAGGGGATATTGTGGATAGGAGCATGTGTATCGCAAACCATTATCTGCTTGCTTATGATTATCTAGTTAATTGTTAATTCTCTCAATGGAAAGTGGGCTCAGAAGTGCATGGCATCTAACTCTGCGCTCTCCCATAACCCTTTATAAACAGAGGTTGGTAGTCAATGATGGATTGATTCTAGAGCCAATCAAAATGATAAACATCACTGGCAAGGAGTTATGATTTTTTTTAAAACAGTTGATAGAAATGATCAAATTTCTTGATAGAATGTTCCAATTTAGACTTCCATAGGTCTGTTTGTCTGGTGTTTGTTATTTTATAATTATTTATAATATGAAATCAGGTAATATGGATCTATAAAATGTATATATATACATATTTTAACATATACACATACATGTACTCATTTCCTCAGTAATTGGTAGATAAAAATATATCTCATGTTGTTATCCTAATTTCCTTTTAAAAGAAAAATTCAAGAGTTCACAGATATAATATGATGAGACACTTAGCATTTGCCCTGTAGGAACTGAGCCTTTGATTCTGTCTCATTGATGGGGAAGGATCATGGCACATAAGTGCACCCTTTCTACTTAGGGACACACACTAGCCTCACAGTAGGGGATGAACAGCCACCTGCTGCAGTGCTAGCATTTGCTTCTGTTACTTCATGCACCTTAGCCACTCCATGCACCAAGGATTTGAATCTTATTCCATAAGAATGCTTAGGGGGAAAAAAAGAAGAACAACAACCCTCGGAGCTCTATGTACTCACCCTAACCCTTCCCACCAAACCATATTTAAAAGACTGTGATTTGTGAAGTACTAAAAAGTCTCTTTGGCTGGTGTGGGAGTTGGGACACCATCTTTCACTAGCTGTTGGTTGTTTATTACTTCGGAAAGAAAAATATTTCCTTCCTGTAGGCAAAGAAATAAACCTATCACAGAGAGACTCCCTATCAGAGTCCAAGACCAAGGGAGATAAAACATTATGAGGGTTTTTAATTATGATTAAATAACTCTTGAAGTGCCAAGTCAGGAGGTCTTTAGTTTTATGTTTCTGGAAAAAAAATAAAAATAAACCTAATTTGAGGCAAAAAACAGTTTTTAGATCCTTAAAATTTGATGCGATCACTTTAATCAGGGAAAGATATATGAGATACAGACCAAGCTATTAATAAGTATTTTATTATGGTTGCAAACAAAGTAAATAGGGCATTAAGGACTAAATGACAATAACACCAGGACCAGGGTACCCCATTCCACTCTAGCACCATGCTTACTATCTTGTATGTGTACATGGCCAGATTCTTCCAATTCTTGGTAGTTGTCACAAATGTCTGTCCAGTAAGTCCAGAAAAGGACTCCAGTTTGTTCATCCTGAGGTTTTGAAACATTGCCAGTGCTGTACCATGTTCTTAGAACCATGGCAAGCTTAGAAACGGGCCAACCTCGGGAGTATCATGGAGACAGGCTCTGAAGTCTTATAGTCGGCTGGCGGGAGAGACAACTTTCCTTTGATGCCTGACCTACCTGGGCTGCTCCAGAAGATCTGGCGGGCCCAGAGTTGTTAAATTAGTGCACCTCTTGGCCCATGCAATAATCCCAATCAGACTGAATCAGACCTAATTAAAAGACGCCTATGTTTAATAAAGTGCTCCCAGGTTGCCCCAGAAAAACATGGAGAGAGGAAGAGAGAGAGAAGGAAAGACCACGCGAAACCACGAGTTCATTCTCTTGGGGGGGGGGGCAGTTTAGCAGTTTAAATAGCCTGTGGGAGTGGTCTTGACCTTCCCTGGGGAGGGGGTCACCGTTTGGCATGCTTTCAAGGAGGTGGAGTTTGGACTGAGGCAACTCTCAGGGGAGGGAGCTTATGCCAGGAGCTGGGGTGAAGCCCCTAACCAAACAATCCAGATTTTTTGTATAAAGGTGTGTTAGGGAGCTGAGGTCATGCTTTCAGACAAACAAGGGTGAAGGCAGCATTGTGAACGTTTACAATGAACTAAACTATTTTGTCACATCATAGAACGCTGAAACAGAAAGCAAAAACAAACAAGCAAAAAAAAAAAAAAACCCAGGTAAATTTGAGGACTGGGGATGGGGGTGGGGAGGGGCTGCCTCCTGCTGGGGACAAAATATTGCATAACAACTCGGTGTAGTCTGACTTCCCTGAAGCTGTTCTATGAGGCACTGTAGTCAGAGCTGTGAAGCAGAGCCCTCCCTCCTTGGAGAAAGACACTGGTTATTAGAACTGTCCTCAGGGTCCTGCCCACCTCCCTCTCTCCCTTCACCCACCAGTTGTGGATAGGAATATACTGCTTGCCCCTCAACACGGTATTATGAGACCGTTTTGATTTTTCTCTTGACGCTAGGTATTATTTGGTGGCATGTCACTCTTTGCTTTCCAGATATAGAGATTTTTGTTTGTTTTCTGAAAGCGTGTCATCTTATAGATTTCTAGCTTTATTGTGCTATGGTCAGAGAACTTACTGTAAATAATGTTGATGTCTTGAAATATTTTGGATTATGTTTTTTTTTCCTTTTGCGGTCAAGAATGTGTCCAGTTTTTTCCCCCTTAAAGATCTATTTATTTTCCCCTATATGTGTGTTTTGCATGCATGCATGTGTACCATGTTCATGCCTGATGCCTTTGGAAGCCAGAAGAAGATGTCAGATGCCCTGGAATCAGAATGCAGGTGATGGTAAGAGTCCAGATAGTGCTGGGAACTGAACTGTGGTCCTCTGCCATAACAGAAGTGCTTCTAACCACAGAGTCCTCCATCCTCCAGAGTCATATATAGGATTCTGGTGAGGTTTGAAGTCTTATGTTTTTAATAATGAGTACGTGCTCTGAAAATAGGCCCAGAAGAGGCCATTGAATCACCTGGAGCTAGAGTTACAGGTGATGGTGAGCCATCCATTGTGGGGGGTGGGGTGCTTGATAACCATTATTGTCAAGTTACCAGGATTGAGAATCAGCTAAGAGACACCCCTAGGTGTATCTTTGAAGGCATTTCCAGAGAAGGGAGACTGAAGGGAGAGATGCACAGAGGTGGGTGTCACCCCTCCTGGGTTGGGGCGGACAGAGTGGGGGAAGAGCAGAAGCCAGCTCAGTGCTTCTGGGTCATCGCCATGTTAAGCTGCTCTGCAGCCTTCCCTTCCACACCACGATAAACTACAGTCTGAAGTGTGAGCCAGAACGGACCCTTCTTCCCTTAGGTGGCTTCTTGTCATATTGATTACCGCAGTAACAAGAAAGTTAGCATAAAACGATAACATCTCTCATGTCATTTTAATACATATTAGCAATCACTAATCATATCATTCAACTCTTCTGCATGTGTGGCCATCTGTGGCCTCAGAGGCCACTGTGTTCTTCCCTCTAGTTCCTCTTTTTTTCTTCTAGGATCTTATTGGGAAGATGCTGATATTCCTATTTCTTTCATATTTCCTAAATTTTCTACTTTCCCCCTCCTCTATTTCTCTGCTTACCTTCTTCCCCTCCCCCTTTCTCTCTCTACCTCTATCTCAACCAGCCCTCCTTACTATCTACCCCAGGCTAGCCTTGAACAGTGCTGCAACCCACACAGCCTTGAACTTAAGCTTCTGCCTCAGCCTTCTAAATGCTGGGATTACAGGCGTGCGCTACCGTGGTGACATTTCTCCCTCATTTTTTTGATGCCTTCTAGGATAATTTTTTAACCCAAACAAGTAGCTTGAAAATTCAAACTTGTATCCTCTAAGCCCCTTTTAAGACACAGATACTTTGTTGTCTCTTGGTCTACTGTGAAGATGGGTTAGGAAAGAGGCCAAGAGATGTGAGCAGGAGAAAATGAGGAAACGCTCAGCTCTCCTCTGGAGGCTGGCTCTGGCTTCAGCTGCACCCAGGCCCTTTATAATACTAGGTTATCATTGAATTCCCTTCCTACCCACCCTTCCAGCCAACTGGGTCCAAATCCAGACATCCCTGAAGGTTTCTCACAATGTTTGTGTTACTTGGCGGGACACATCCGCTGCATTAACCTCACCATCTTTCCTATAGCATCCACAGCCTGGACTCCATGTGGGAGCCAGCAACCTATGAACAGTCATCTCACGTCCCTCCTGGCTTATCTGTGGGCCCCAGTTCTCTGTTTTTATAGCCACTGCTTGTCTTAATTTTATTCTTTTCAAAACAATGCAAGGAAGAAAACACGAAGGAGCTTGGGATCGTTTTATTAGCAACAAATGTGTGTCAATATTAATTTGCCCCATATGTGATCTATAAGCGAGACAAACACCAAACTATTAAATCCAACCTAAATAGTGGGAACAGCAGAGAAGGAACTAAAATTCTTGGCTAATAGAGGAGCTCTATTTCCCCCAACAGATTTGACCTGCTCAAGTTCAGAGGTCTGGGCTGAAAAAAAGTTAGCAGAGATTGAGATAAGGATTGAATCTGAGAGAACAAGTTTCTCAGGGTAAGTCCCCCAGGGTTTTAGCCGAGTGGTTTCTCCATGGGGTTGCTAAATCTAGGAACTAAAACTGCAGGACACCTACTTAAATTTGAAAACTAGTTTCAACTGCCCTTTGTAATTTATTTTAAAATATTAAATAGTATCATCATTAAATATTAAAAACATACAAATGGGGTGCTGGGAGTGTAGATCACTTGATGGAAGGCTTGCACAAAGTCCTCGGTTCAAGTCCTTTTACCTTATAAACTGTGAATGCTGTGTTATAATCCCAGAAATCCAGGGGTAGAGACAGGAGGATCAGAAGTTGAAGGTTATTTTTGGCTACCTAGCAAGTTTAAGGCCAGCCTGGGCTACATCATGAGACACTCTCTAAAAGAAATATTAACAAAATACACTTGGGGAGACTTGGAAAAATGCATCCATGACACAGAACAAAAAGAAAACGTGGGGCATATCTTGTCTCTATAGATCACCTGGCAGATGTATGTCTGGCTTTGCTAGACATTTTAGAGGTTAAATAAGGTCATGATGGGAAGCATGAATCATATTTAGATCCAAATTATCATGTAGGTTCCGAATAGTCTCTTCTCTGAGGAAAGGATATGATGGGACACAATGGAAACCTAATATGTGCATTGCTTGTCTGTGCGCATTATTTTTGGCTACCTACGTGCCTGTACGTTATGTGTGTGTGTTCCTGTGTGTATGTGTGCATGTGTGTGCGTACGTGTGTGAGCACATTTGTGTATTGTGTCCCTGTGTATATGTGCATGTATACGTGGGCACGCGCATGTGTGTATGTGTGTGTTCCTGTGTGTGTGTGTGTGTGCATACATGTGTGAGCACATTTGTGTATGTGTGTTCCTGTGTGTATGTGCATGTATATGTGGGCACGTGCATGTGTGTATGTGTGTGTGTTCCTGTGTGTGTGTGCATGCGCACATGCACATGTGTGTGTATGTGTGCGTGTTCCTCTGTGTGTGTGTGTGTATTGGGGTTGGAGACAGTTGATATAGTCCCACCCACGAGTTATACCTTTTCCCTCCTTGATCTTTAGAAGACCACCCAAGAGCTACTCACATGCCAATGTTGTTTAAATGTGAATACTTAGAAATACCATGCTGACCGCTGCCAGGATTCTACCATGCCTCAGAGCCATCCTCAGAACACTGAAGAGCAATGGCTCCTATTCCTGCCCCCTCCACCCCTAGGATGTGGGCAACTTAGTTAGAAGAGTCTGATGCTTGAAGAATGAGGGGGTCTGCTTCACAATTCAGTTGTGATACCCAATGGCCTAATTATGGTGTTGACGTCAAGAAAGATGCTTGAATGGTCTCACCGCATTCCGTTATATCAGGTTAGTGATACTCAAAGCGCTCTTGGGAGAGGGTTAACAAAAAAAGATGTGTGGCCACACTGGTACTGCCCACACGTGCAGTGGCCTGCCTCCTGGGAGAGATGCTGTTTCCCTCGCAACTCTGTGACCTTCTCTATAGTATTTATTCCAGACACTTGCTCTGGAGCAACGAAGGCAGCAGCAAGAGACAAAACTGCAGTTCAAAGTGCTCTGCAGAGCCATGTATCAGCTGCCCAGCTCGTGTTTATAAAGAATGGCATTTACAGCTGAGCACTTTCCAGGGCAGCATATTTCAATAGCACAAAACAAATCAGGCCCAAATACCAGCACACACACACGCGCGCGCGCACACACACACCCCACACACACCACACACACGCACACACCACATGCACACACACACACACACACGTACATGCATACACACACCACACGCACGCACACACACACACACACACACCACAAAGAAAGTATTTACTATTAATTTTATGAGAAGTTGAGTGAACTGTTGAAAGAACGTTGACATGAAAAGCCACTTCTGAAACACCCCATCACGCTTTGGAACATTTTGGCATGCTACTGGAGTATTATTCTTTCCAATCAGAAGGCTCTTGGCCACTGCCACCAGTGTCACTGAGGAAATGTGTCGTGATGGGAGGGAATATCGCTGGTTAGGTCCTTTGTGAGCCTCTGTGGGTTCCAAAGGAATCAGCTGGTGTGACTATCAGAAGATGCCTTACCTGGCAGGCCTTCAGGCTGAAGCTAAGTTACCACCAGGACTTTGGAAATGAAGCAGCAATTATTTACAACTCAGTTGTTTCAGAGGCTGGGTTCAGTTCAACTTTGGGTTTCCTTTTGTTTTATTTGTTTTCTGATTTTTTTCTTTTCTTCTCTTTTTCTTTTCTTCTTTTTTTTTTTTCAACAGTTTCTCACTGTGTAGTTCAGGTTGGGCAAGAACTGAGAACTTTCCTATCTCAGCCTCCTGAGGGCTGAAATTCAACCTCATTCTTTAAAAGGTTCTGAAAGGAATTGAGGATGTAGACCCTGGGTTGGCACTAACACTGCATGAGCCAGGCAGGAAGATGCAGGCCTAATCCCAGCATTAGGAAAATAGGCACAAGACAAAAATTAGAGGTCATCCTTAGCTACATATCAGTTTGAGACCAGCCTGGGCTACATTAGACCCTGTCTCCCCATTCTCTCTTTGAAGTAACAAACAGAGGAGAGAATTTTGTTTTCAGTTTGGTCACTGTGGTCAGCACTAGAGTGTGGTGTTTTTGTGAATAATGATAAAAATATATATACTACACCTTGTATATATTTCATTCTTTCTCTATATATACATATATATTATACCTGAAAATACAGTATAAATTGCATGTATATATTAAACGCATTGAGAATATATAATTGGATTATATATGTTTGCTCATATGAGTGTATGTGTATTTTTGTAATAATGACCTCCAAAATGGAAGCAATTAAAGATTGTTGCTAAACAAAGGAAAGTATTAAAATTTTAAATTGAAAAAAATGGCATAAAGCAATAATATAGGATGATCCTATTTGGGGAGATGTATAAGTATATACATAAAACACATGCAGAAAGAAGAATATGTAATGATGCTACCACTGGCTACACCTGAGTGGTTGGCTTACTAGTCATATGTGTTTCTGTACTTTTTGTATTTCTTCGATAAACTAGTATTATTTTTATAATCTGAAAGGATCCCACAAGAAACGCTGTTTTTAGGAGGTGAAATCTAAGTATCCTGCTTCTGAGTTGGAAGTATATCTTAGGACAAAGAGCCTGCCTAGCACCTGAGAGACTCTGGGTTTGGCTCTCAATACTGTAAAACAAACAAATGGATAAAAACAAAAGCCTTGAAGAACAAAGAACTAATTTCTAGGCTCAGGAGCAAAGAAAAATATGTGCACTTGTAATCCCAAAGCTGGGGAGATAGTGACTAGCCAGCCTGGTCAACTTGTTAAGCACTAAGTCACCGAGAGAGTGGGCAGAGCCTGAGGAGTGACATTCATGGCCGTCCTCTGGCCTCCACATAGAGACAGCCATTGGTTACCAACAAGATATGAGTGCCACGATTGCACCCTTATGGTTATCGTGCCAGGCTGGCCATTGCTATCATTCATAGGCATGAAAGCTGGGTAGGATCATTGCTTACTTCCCTCCCTTGGAAGTTTGCGTAGCCTCTTCTGGTATTATGAGGGCTAGTGCTCAGTGAAGAGACTTTCAGGTCAAGTTCAACTCAGATCCTCCATCCACATCCTATGTATGAAATGCATGGTGTCTACAGTAATGGGGACTTACCTTCAATCACTGGGAGGTAACCAAGGGCAACAGCAATAGCCTATATTTTATTGGGTGTCCCGGATTCCCTTGACCCACAACTCAAGAGTAAATTTCTTATTACTTGGGAGTTGTTAGATAGTCTATGGATTTGGGGGAAGCCCATGTGGAATAACTTCATTTCAACTATATATGTATCTATAAATGCACAGATTTATAGGCATTATATGTACTTTTAGGTAAATAAAAAAATACAGCATTCTTTATGTCTTTTCAGACATTTTTGGTGTTATCTTTCTTTCTGCCATAGCCTCAGTTTCTTACGTTCATCAGGGCCTGGCCTGATTCTTGAGCTCCTCCAGTTTTGTCATTACAGAGTACCATCCCAGCTCAGCTGTTGAACCCATGTCATTTCACAGCTGCCTTAGTGAATCCTGGGTTCCTTGTATATCCACGAGCACCTTTCTTCATGCAATCATCCTGTCACTGCTCATGTGCAGACTTCTCAGCAGCCTTGGGAGAAGGCCATTCTGAGAGCCTCTACTTCCATTGAGATTACCGATTATTGATTTTAATTCTGTCTGAACACTTGAGAGGAATGTCCTGGGTAGACACTCAAACAAGGTCTGCAGCCCATCCTGTTGTTCTTACCTGTGCCATTTATATTCCTAAGGATTTTTAAAAACTACCACTATGTAATGGAAATACCAAAATGCTAGGAGCTCCAGGGCACTTGTGGCCTGATAGGATAGATTACACCCAGAAGTCCTTCAGGTTTGGCAAGGGAAACTGACCCCTAGAGGTCACCAGCCCATACCAGATAGCTTTAGAGTCTGAACCTTTCCCAGCACAACTGAGGACCACGCTGCTTTCATCCCTTTGTCTCTTACTGAAGACATCCTTTCCCAGGTTTGATTCTGGGTTAGGGAAGCATTGAACCTGATGTGGTCTAAAGTTACTGATTGTGCCTGTGTGAGTGCATGCATGTGTGTGTTTATGTGTGTATGTCTGTCTGTCTGCCTGTCTGTTCGGTTTGAGAGTATGAGAAAATGTAAGAATCTTCTACATAATAAACCCTGTCGCTTGACTCTTGTCCCTCTAGCAGGAAATTCAGAAGGTAAACAGTAACACAACCCCATGCTTCTATTGGCCCACAACCCACCTCTTGAAAGCTGGCAGAATGCCTTTCCTGCCTCTCACATGCTGTTTTCAGCTGTGAGGTCCAGGACAGCCATGGCTACACAGAGAAACCCTATCTCAAAACAACAACAACAACAACAAAAACAAAAACGAAGTGTTGTCTGTGTAGAACATACCAAGCCTGGGAAAATTTCAGTCCGGAACATCTCCTTGTCTTCCCTGTAAGGCCTGTCCTGGGAGTAAGGTTTGCCAGTCCAGAATGTTACACAGACACACACAGCATACACAGGCACACACACATACACACACACACACACACACACACACACACACACACACACACACACACACGTGTTCTTGCCTTCCAGTCAGTGGTGGTCTCCATCTCTGTAGGGCAGAGCGTCCACAGGGATCTGCACGGTTGTTCTGTTTGGTATCCCAAGTTTCCCTCTAGCTCTGCCTCTTGGCTCTGCCCATTCAGTGTCTTCTGCTCTTGGAGGAGTTGCCCTTCAGAGTTTCCACAGGTCCCCTGTAGGGTTTACCCAATTGCCTCCATCATGGGACTTCCTGGGATACTTCAGCAGGAGGAGCCAAGAAATGTCACCAGAATCCATGGGCAAGGAAGAATACCGTGGAACTATAGTGATGGACTCCAATGGCTGTAATTCTCTTCTGTTCTTTGCTGCTGATACTATTCCTGAAGTCTTCTTCCTACTGGGAGGCCTGACTTGAATCTTCAAAAAACTTTTGGGTTTGTAAGTCCTGGGACTTTGCAAAGAAGACACCAGGGGAAAGTTTTAGATAGTTAAGACCTGGCTGCATCAATGAAATGAAATATTTACTCAGTACACAAAAATGATTGAGAATATTTTTCGAGTATATTTGGGGTTGTCTGACTGGGGGCATATAAAATGGACACTTTAGAAGTCTCCAAAGAGGGACTGTCAAGGAGAAGCATGATCATCTTCCAGATATGAGAAAACTACATGGAAGTGCTAGCAATTGGGAGAGACATGTCATTGTGTTTACATGCCATGGACAGTGTGGACAAGGACAAGCATTGACTCAGGATACAAAGAAACTGAAATTGTCTCGTATCTGATGTGAAAACAAAGTGTGTTTGGATGTTGTGGAAACAGCTTGATAAGTTCTGAAAATGATAATTAGAATCACCAGGCAACTCTAAGCTGATGGTTCTACTCCTAGCTAGCCATCCAAGAAAATAAAAGGAGAACATTGATTAAAAAATGTGAATATTCTTAGAATATTATTCACAACAGTCCCAAAGTAGAAACAACCTAAATGCTCTTTAACTAATGAATGGGAAAACAAGATGTGGTATATTTCCACCATGGAACATTATTTGACAATCAAAAGGAATGAAGTATGATACATGCTGTAATATGGGTGAGCCTTGAAAACATTGTGCTAATTAAAGAAGCCATCCACAAAAGACCTTATTTATGTTGTCTGATCTCATTGGGATGAAATGTCCAGATCAGGCAAGAGAATAAAAAGCAGAAAGACTAGTGGTTGCTTAGGGCTAAGGTTAGGGTGGGTGGAGGATGGAGGGTGATGCTGTTAGGGAAGGGTTTCTGTGTGTGCACTTGCGTGCGTGTGTGTGTGTGTGCGTGTGTGTTTTGCTGGTTATTGAACTTAGCCTTCCAGTCAAGCATTTCCACCACCAAACTACATCCTCGGCCCATTACCAAGTTTCTTCTGGAGATAATAAAATCTAATCCTACAATTAGATTATAATCTAGATTTCACAACTCTGGACTTTATCACAATTATTGAATTGTGTATCTTGAATGGGCACATCTTCTAATATGTAAATGATAGAGCAATGAAGCTCTTTTCATTGTTATTAACACAGTAGGAGTTGAGTGAGGTGTGCTTCTATGATCCTAGCACTGGGGAGGCTTAGGCTAAAAGGTGGTAAGTTTGATGTTGACCTGAGCTTCATAGCAAATTCCAGATCAGCTAGAGCTAAGAAGACGTCTCAAAAACAAAAGATGAAATAAAGAACAGCCAACTTTGTACAGAAGCACAGTTTAACCACCTTCAGTCTGTGGTTTTAGAGATTTTTGGTTTGCCAAGCATGAACCTGAGGCACGGCTGCTTCAGCCCAGCTCTGTGAAGTTTATTCTGTGGTTTTCATTTAAGGATGATTAAGGATTAAGTTCACAGCTGGTCCAGGGGAATAAGTAACCTAGTGATGGACACCCTTGTTCCTTAGTGCTTGGCCACCACTGCAGGCCAGGCACAAGCTTCGGCAGGCAGTGTGCGTCTCTGGTGTAGGCAACAAGCCATGACCCAAAGAGCCTTGGGAAAACATGTCTCTAGTAAAAGCCTTTCTTTCCATTTTGAGAACCTGTCCCAGTTCCACCTGCAGCTGTAACTCTATTTGGGTCCTTTGGCTGGGAAACGGATGGAATTTTTCAACATGACCATTTTACAGCTTGAAAGATAAACTTTTTTTTTGTTCTGCTTCAAATATTCCACTTGTTGCTAAGATTCTGCCAGTGGAAGTCGAGTTTCACCTTCAGAATATTTACATTGTCTTCTGAGGCTCACTCTGGAGACTGTCAGGAACCGGGAAAGCGAAGTTCTAATTCTGCAGCTTAGGGCGCTCTGGGCTTTGTGACGTCTTACTTTTGTTCTTTTTCATGAAGTTGCCACTGCCTCGTCAAAGAATCTGGAGAAGTTGCCTGAGTTCTTGGCTTCTGCCTTATCAGTATGCTTTGCCTTCCATTAAGGAAATGCCATTAATTAAGCTAAACCCATTAGTTAAAAAGTGAAATATCTGTGCTGGATGCGATGTTAGGGAACTCATGAGTCAACACCTTTTTTTAGTTTTTAGTTCTTAATTTAACATTTTTAAGTGCTGGAGTTTGTGAAGAAAGGCCTTGTGAGTTCCAGAAAAGCATTCCATGGTCAAGCCACACCCACAACCTTCTCAATATCTTCATTTACTCTATAGACCAGAGCAAATTTCTTTAGAGGGTTGTGACCATATTCCAAAGCTAATTCTTCTAAGCGTAGTTGCTCATCTTTCGGGTGGGATGGCTAATCTTTCCCAGCAAGCTAATAATTATTGGTAATTGTATTTTATTATAAGCATAGTATTTCTATTGTTTCCTCTCTCTCTTAGAATTGTTGCCAGGGTAAAGGAAGAGTTTGTGTGTGTGTATGCATGTGTGTGTTAAAAAGAAAAACCTTATAAGAGCTAGATAATTAACATTTTAATACAAACTCCAATGAAGTGTTAGTTTGAGAAAGTTACTGTTCACTGAGAAACTCTGAGACCTGAAGGAAGGTTATGTCACTAAAGAAGCCATAGAAACACTGACGAGAACCCAAGCATGAAGTCAATTTCCTGCATAAGGGAGGGAGGCTCTATGCAATGAACTATATATACACATATCTTTTAAATATTCAATATATATATGTATATATATATACATATACTGAGATTACTTAGTAAAAATTGGAGCAATGAAGCACAGGTTTGACATCATCTCCTAAACAAGAAGTCTGAGGGTGAAACTGAGTTACATTTGCCAGGTCGTTGTTTGCCTCAGACAAGGAAAAGAGTGGCTCCAGGAAACAATACTGGAAAACTAGAAATAGATGCAAATCACTGATCTGAAGATAGGAAGGTGGGGTGGTTGGATGGCGGGGGCTTTGAATTGAACCTACAGGATGTTCCTGTGGATGGAACAAGGCAGCAGCAAGGACAGGGGAGGAGTCAGGCTGAAGAACTCAGGTGAAAAGAACTTAGGGATGAAGTTGACTGAGGAAATGCACACCTCATGATACAACCCTTAAAGAGAACATGTTGGCTGTTCCTGCTTTGTCATTCACATTATTACATACAAATATCAGTCTAGCCAAAGACGGCATGCTTATATTATAGCATTGTAGTCATTGAATGAATATTTCTTTAGTGTATATTTACTAAACACAACGCTAGTATTGCAATAAGAAACATACAAAGTCTGCATTTCCTAAATTAATGATTAATGTTCTTGGAAGATTATTGTTCCTTTCATCAAACCATAAATTAAACATTTTTATGGAGTTGCTAAAACACATGGCCTACATATGCCATGCAGTTATATCTGTATTATTTCCATATAAGAGATTTATTGCCTTATAATAGCAATTAGGAGAGGAAAAAATTGGTGTCAGACCTTTGAAGACATACTGTACGGAAAGAGCCAGTGGTTGAGATTCCTACATGAGAAAATTTTGCTGTAGAATGTGCTCATCTTCTCTGCTGAGATGATCTGTAGACACGTCAGACAGAACCTCTACTGCTTCTTTTAGTCAAACCTGGAATCACACCCTCTTCAGAGTCTGGGGACAATTTAATGCTCCTTGGAATTTCACGGCATGTTCTCAGAACTGCCTTGGAATTATCTGTGAGCTTTGCTGGGAAGAGCGACCTTGTCTGCCCATGAGGAAGAAGAATGTTGATCTCTACCGGAGAGGGGGAGGGTTGTTAATTAAGAGTCCATGTGAGGTTGACTTATAGGGCCGGGCTTCATCAACCACAGCTGACTATCCAGATTGCTAGAAGTAAATCACGAGTTGGGTTAAATGAAGTATGGCTCGACATAACTGCTACACACAGCCTTTGAGCTTGGGAACTTGGTAAGAGTTAAATGGCAAGAAATTTCCCCTGAAATAAGTGTAGCAACCCAACTGGAATCTTAAATTGATAAGAAAATAATCATTATTCTACGTGCAATATAAAATTATAAATGCCTATTATATATTTTATAAGGATGCATGCCATGTATATAAAGCATGTGTCATTTAATTTATTTATTTATTACTTTGTTTTTATATCTCCTCCCTCCTCTCCTCCCAGCCTCCCCTCCCCATCCACTCCTCCTCTTCTGTTTCTCTTCAGAAATAGGAAGAACTCCTATGGATATCAGCCAACTATGCTATATCAAGCTGCAGTGAAACTAGGCATCTCCTCTCCTAGTAAGACTAAACAAGGCAACTGGGTAGAAGGATGGGATCCCAAAAGCAGGCAAAAGAGTCAGAGATAGCTCCTGCCCCCACTATTAGGAATCCCACAAGAAGACCAAGTTACACAATTGTAATATGTATGCAGAGGGCCTAGGTCAGTCCCATGCAGGCTCCCCGGTTGTCGGTTCAGATTCTGTGAGCCTCTACGAGCCCAAGTTAGTTGAGTCGGTGGGTTTTGTTGTGTCCTTGACCCCTCTGGCTTCTCTAATCCTTCTTGTCCTTCTTCTACAGGATTTCTTAAGCTCCACCTAATGTTTGGTTGTGGGTCTCTGTATCTTCTCCCATCAGTTGCTGGATGAAACATCTCTAATGATGATGATGCTAGACTTTGGTCTATAAGTGTAACAGAATCTCATTAGGAATCAGTCTGTTGACTTTATTCCCTCAGATGGTTTGTTTGGGTCTCTCCTAGGTCTCTGAATTATATAGCTTCTGGAAAGTAGCTGTTTTGGGCTCCCTCTCGTGTCATGGATCTCAAGCTGAACTAGTGATTGGTTGGCCACCCTCACAATTTCTGCACCATCTTTGCCCCAGCACATGTAGTAGGCAGAACAAATTGTAGGCTGAAGGTTTTGTGTCTCTATCCCTCCACTGAAAGCCTTGCCTGGTTACAGGAGATGATTGGTTCAGACTGAGTATCCCCCAATGCATGGAGTCTTAGCTAGGGTCACTCTTATGGATTCTTGGGAGTTTCCATTGTAGGCTTGTAGCTCTTTCCAGAGATGGACCCCTGATTCCAGTTGTTTCTCCCAGTACTCATCCTCCACCACACACACCTGATCCCTCCTGTTCATTTAATTAATGGGAGAATTTATATAAGAAATTATGTGATTTTTTAATTAGCAATTTTATTTCTGGCAACAAATGTTTTTTTTAAATAATCAAAATAACACTACAATAACAAGTCACCTCATGGATGTGCAGGAATTTCACAGACAAAGATAGCTTATTTTGCTTTTTCTTGAACATGCAAACCAACCTCTCATCTGATCCAGCCAATTCATGGGAAAATTTATTTCTGTCTTATTGTTAGCTGTGGCACCAAAGATGTTTATGGGAAAACATGGTAAACCACCTTGAAAACTACAGCAGGAAATATTTTGCCACAAGTAAAAAAATTCTAGTGTCTTGCTTGAGGGGCAACTGGTCCAGGCCCCTGATGTCTCTTGAGACCCATCAAAGGAACTTTTGCTCATATTCCATAGGACAAATTATGTCTGCAGGAAGTGTTGTCAAGTGTAGTAAACTTCAACTGGACATGCTGGATTTCCTCACAAAGTTAATGTTATTAAAACACATGGCCCGGGTGACCAAGAAGTCCTTGTCACCTAAAGGTGAGGACTGGGTCCTCTGTGACCGTCATGATGAAGGTTGTGTTACACTGAGCATATTTTAAATCTCTTTGAATCCACTCTCACTTTTGGTCAGCTTGCTTTTTGAAAAAACAGGCAGAGCAAGTGTTTCCAACTTAGCCTTTTCAATGAGCTTTAGGAGAATACAGCTGTCAATAGTGCTAAACCCTCGCTGACCATGCACCTTCTCCTCTTTCCAGAGAGCTAGGGGATTGTAGGTGCTGTGAGGGATTTCTTCCTACCCCCAGTCCTCATCCCAGCACAGACACTCCACTTACAGAAAGCGTGTTTCCATCAAGCCAGCCTATGCACCATGGATTGCATGAGGCGAGGATGGAAGTGTAACTAGATTTGATGAATGCATGCATGGATGTATCACAGGGATATTCATTTGTATAATGAATGTTACATAATAATCAGTTTAATAATTAGAATGATGACTTTAAAAGAGAAGCATTTTTGGCTAGGAAGAGACTGCTAGCCTCTGGGTAGTTGAGTCTTAGTGCCCACAAAGGACTGCTTGGGGCTTCCCTCTGCATAATCTATACTGTATCCAGACCTCCTCTCTAGCCATGGAGGTAAAGCTCTTCCCTCTGCCTTAATAATGCGGGGGGCCTAGTAGCAGGTGACCAGAGACTTCCTGAACAGCTCAATGCCTGAGACTTTTTCTTCTTCACTGTGATTGCGCTGGTATCTGCCTGTGTGACTTTGCCTGGCCTGTTGTGGCCTTTGGACCTAGGGCCATGAGGGAAGCTTTGCTTTCTGAAGCCCCTGAGTCTCGATTGGCATCATGTGAATAATAAGAATCTGCTCTTTGGTCTGTTGGTGCTACATTAAAAAAATTCCCTCTTTGGAACCTTCTCCAAGATGCTCAAGGAGCAATAATTTGTGACGGAACTTTACATCCTACCCTTGCAGGTACAAATTACTGTTCAGTAATTTTCAAAGTTTGATTCTATAACCACCTGCATCAAATTACTCAGAGTGCGTGATGTTTAATTTTCATTATCAACTGGCCTCCGTGTCTCTTCACCTTGGACACAAACCTCTGTATAAGTCTATGAGAGTTAGCAGAGGAAAGAAGAGCCACCCTGAATGTTGACCGTCTCAATGTCTGAGGTCCCAGAATAAACAGGACGGGGGGGGGGTGAGAAGTGAGCCGAGCACCAGCATTTGTCTCCCTCTTCCTACTGTGGACACAACATGAACAGCCACCTCGTGCTTCTATGGGAATTTCCAAGGTAATGTTTATTCCCTTTTTGTTAATCTGTACCATTGTCCTCTTCTCTACCCATATTGTGCCAGGCAGTTAGCACTCAACTATATCTGTTAAATACGTTTGAACACTTATAGTACTTCTTATATATTATAAGTTCTAAGGACTTTATATATATGAACTCTTCTCATTCACATAACACTATGAGATAAGTATAGTCGCCCCCCCCCCATGCCTAGATGCGTAAATTTAGACACAGAGAAGTTAAGTGGTTTATTCAAGATGTCAGTCTCTTATGGGTGGCTACAACAAAATACTGGGGGCTGAGTCATTTGGAAAGAGGCCCAATCTAGCCCACAAGTATGATGGTTGGTGGTGCCAATGTCTTGATGAGAGTCTAAACATATCTAATGATATAGAGATGAAGAAAGAACATGTTGACACAAGGAACTAGAGATAGGAGAGGACTCAAGCTCACTATGTTCTAATAATCTGCTGTCTTGGGGACTAGTCTACCCCTATGGACTGGAGATGCTCCTATGCATCAACATTAGCATATTAATGGGTGTGGGATCCACAAGATCACCAGTCACGTAAGCAATCAGTAGGACCATTTATTAAAATTTCCAACATGTTGGGGTGACAAGCAGCCACAATGACAAGAGAAGCTTGCAGACTCCTTTTAAGCAAGATTCAGAGAATTTCAGGGAGGGAGGTCAGACTGGGGGCTGATTGGTTGATTTACACACAAGGTTTATGGGTTGCTATAGGATTGGTTGGTGGCTCAGTGGTTAGGGGCTTTCCAGCTGCAGGGTGGAAGAAGTTATCTCTAGTTCTCTTCAGTTTGCACAAACCTATGGGGTGCACTCTGATTGGCTGCTTCTGGGTTGTGGCTTTCCCAAGAAGTGCTTGCCCAGCTACAGCCAGTTACAGTAAACTAAAGCTAAGGCTTGGTCCCTGGCAGGAACCTGTCATGGCTCTGGTCTGGCTCACTGGCCCTCTCAGAGTCTCTTGACTTAATTATCTTTCATGATACTCCATTTCTAAAGGCTCCACCATCCCAACAGACTAAACTCAAATCACACTGGCAGCCCATGAAACTTTAGAGACAAGCCATATCTAAACATACACCTCCCAATTGGGAGGTGGCATTGATATGATTTATACCAAAGCAATCTCAGTCAAATTAGTGATTAACACTGAATCTGGAAATAGGAGAAAGAGGAGATATGCGTTACTACATCACCTAGAGATAAGTGACAGTTTCAAGATGCATCTTTCGAGACTTTCAGGGGACAGCCTAGATTGCAAGACAAAGAAAAGAGAGACAGATAAGCTGAAAGGATGGTTGCAGAACCAGGTGATGCTTACCGGGAAAGATACTGACACACTGTCCTGAGAACTTGTGGGAGCCCCAGGAAAGTTCGGTAAAAGCTAGGATGAGTAATTGGAGAAAGGCGAGGTTGCAAGTTTCTAAGGGTCTCAGGACAAAGTGGCTTGCCCTGACTGAAAGAGACATCAAGCACCAGAACACAGCTGGCTTTCCCAGTGCTTCTGAAAGGTGTGAAAATCAACCCAGAAGATGGATGCACACGATGGATGTCACTGTGCTAAATACTGAGAAGAGTCAGGGCCAATGATCACTATTGGTCGAGCCAACTGGTCATACCTGTTCTTCTCCAACAGTAGCCTGCTCTAGCCCTTCTGTTTTGAAGGCTCTGACTACCAGTCCAAACTTTTGATGCCGTGACACTATATCATCTACAAATATAACCCTCTATAAATGATAAGAGGTAACCAAATACAGTGAGCTTTAAATGGCTTCAGCGAGGCACAAATAGATATGAATTTTTAAGTGAAAAATGTAATTAAATTCATAATATAGGAATTACTAAGCTGAGGAATGTCTAGAAACACACTAGCCTTGAGACTTTACCTAGAACTCTGTTCACATATATCAACTAGAATTAAATTGGATGAAATTAAGTTGCTCATGGTGCCACATGCTTGTCCTAGAACTAGGGAGCAGAGGTAGGAGAGTTTCAAGTTTAAGGTCAAGCTAGCCCACATAGTAAAATCTTGTCTGAAAAACAAAAACTACGATGAAACAAACAAAAACATCATTTGGATATTTTATAAGAAAAAAATTAAAATGATAATAGCTAAAGACAGAAGAGTATTCTCTTTTGGGGAAGAGATAGGACATGGGAGTTCATGTTTACCAGATCATTGATGTTTCTGGCTCCTTCTATCTTTTTTTCTTGATCAGCTTTAGGGCTGCCTTCCGGTTTCAAGCTTCCCACTCCTACTGTTGGCCATGGCCTAAGATGTTTGTCAAAACTCTAGATAGCACTTCTAGATGAAGGAAGAGAAACCAAGCAACTCATGTTTCAGCTTGCTGCCCATTTATAGTTTTCCTTGAAGTTTGATTTTGATTTACATATTATTGTTGTTTTATGTGTATGGGTGTTTTGTCTGCACGTCTGTGTGTGTACCTTGTACATGCCTGGGACCTTCGGGTGTCAGAAGAGGGTGTTGAGGCACCCCTGGAAATAGAGTTTCAGATGGTTGTGAGCTACCACACAGGTGCCAGGAATCAAATCTGGGTTTTCTGCAATAGCAACAAGTGCTCTTCACTGCTAAGTGTTCCTCTAGTTCCCCGAGTCTGATGTTTCAATCATCACTTGCGTCTTGGAGTGCATTCCTAACTACAGACCAGTTAAAGTGAATCTCTCAGCTGAGGTGCGTTTGGTAAGACAGAGATAACGGGTAGATAGGCTTAGCTATGTGACTGTGGCATTCCTGATTCATTTCCAGAGATGCCCAAATTTTAAGTAAGGAGACACAGTGTCACTCTCTGGGTTTTTTACAAAGACGACAAGCCCTATGTCACTGAATTAAAAGCAGAAAAAAACCCAGAAGGCAACCACAAGTGTAACGCTGGAAAAGCCTTTTAACATGGGGCAAGTTGTTCTGGGGTTTGGTGTGAAAAACTGGCTCAGAGGTCCCACTGGCCTTTCTATGGACATCAGCTGAGACTCTGTCACCCAAGACTAAGTGACATGGTAATAGATGACAAGAGAAATGGCATTTGTAAACCTCACGGGAACAGCCCTGGGAAGATGTGCACTGGTTCCACATGGCCTTGCTGAGGGAAACTCAGGGGTGTCGTGCCTATGGTTTGATGAAGACAAGCGTGTTAAAAGCTGCAGCAGAGACTACTATGAGTGGCTGCGCTGTGGATGAGGGGTGCTTTATCAAAGCTCCCCCTACTCCAGGGAGGGAGCACCATAAAGGGACTCAGTACCCTGAGAGGCAGAGCCCTTCCGGAGGACATCGCACTGTGCCTCTACCTGAGTGAGGCACACAACTGGTACCCCTTCTCCAGTAGCTGTGGTTTGATTCCAACACTCACATTCACTGAATCAAAGCTCTCGGTCTCTGTTGTGACTGGCATTCTAAAAGCCAGCCGTTTCTAGTAGGGACAGTGCCCTGAACACCGTGGCAAATAACTTCATGTAGATAGAATGTATAGAATACATTTTGGTCATTTATGGGGCTTGTCTACCTTTTTCTCAGGGCTTTCTGTTTGTATCTTCTCTGATATACCTACCTCCTCTCTTCCTTTTCTCTCCTGAGACTATCCGTTAGTTATTCTGATCTTCACTCCAAGGTGCTCTGTTGCCTAGACCATGATGCAGCTTTTCTCCGATGGATCGTGTTCCCTGACTTGTAAATGATTTTCATAGCTTGCCCCAAATAATGCTAAGCAGTCTTTCAATTAAGAAAAGCCTATTCTCACAAAGGTAACTGGAGGGGGGCAGTACAAAGGGGTTGTGTGGGAGAATGTGCTCCTACAGAGGTAGGGTCCTTGGTGCTGGAGTAGAGGGAGACAGAGGGAGGTCTGGGCTAAGGAGCCTGGGTGGTCTCTCAGTCAGAAGCTTAAATGTTTGAGTAGGAACTGCCTTTCCCAATGGTTCCTGCAGGGCCACCTGGATTCCCAGCCGTCCAAGTTTGGGGACCTGCTCTTCTGATGGTTCCTACAGGGTCACCTGGATTCCCAGCAGTCTCAGCTGCCTACGAAAGGACCTACAGGCCCTGTCACTGCTGTTGGAAGATCCACACTGATCTTGTTTCTTTAGAACTGGAAGTTGGGGTGGGTGGGTGGTATAAACAGTGGGAAGAGTAAAACGCAGCCCCACCACTTCTTACTGAGCTGGCAAACAGTGGAAGACTGTGTAATAGAAATAACATGTGACCCACATCTGTAATTCTAATTTTTTCTTGTACCCGTCTTAAGAAAGACACAGGTGTAACTAATTTTTACAGTGAATTTTATTTAACCTTACATAGCCAAGAGATGATCATTTCAGCATGTAATGAATATATAACCATGAAAGAGATATTTGCAGTTTTTTTTCCTGGTGCATCTGCTGTGTGTTTTGTACTTACCGGATGTCCAGGTTCAACCTGGTACCTTGCAAGTATCCTTAGCCACAGGTGGCTGGCACGTACTGATCTGCATTGCCCTGGGAAAGGCTCTTGCCTCCATCACCACTGTTGCTAGTTTCTGCCTTCTCTGACCCTTCTGACGTCTCGCTCTTCCTTTCTTCTTTCCACTTCCCTCACTTCTCTGACTCCTTTCTTGTGCTCCTTCTTCTAGCAATGTCTTTCTCATTAGAAGTGATAATGCAAGATTCAGAAGTAAGGGGCCAAAAGCCGAGTGCCGTGGCAGACAGAAAGGGACATAAAAACAAGGGACATACAATTCTTGCTCAAACCAAATCAAGCTCCGGGAAGAAGAAAGAGAAGAAGTAATATGAATTTAGGGGGAAAATGCGAGTTTTGGATGGAAAGGAGGCTATTACATTAATTTCATTCATAATAAGAAAAGGACTCCTAACCCTTCTCTATGATTTAATTACTCTCTGACCATGTGCGTCAGATTTCCCAACAGTAACCATGTTTCTTTCAGTGGATAGAATCTGTTTAATTGCTCCATTTTCATGAATTAGCATCCCGGCTCATGCCGGTGTGTGGGAAGCATTTCTCAGACTGTGTGCCCCTTGACCACCCGAAATCACCAGCGCTCATGGGCCTGCGTTTAAAGAAACTGAATATTCAATTGCTTCTTTCTTACTCTTTCCTCTTTGATGCTGAAGAGCAGCTGGGCAGAATCTGGAGGTCATGCAAGGGAGAGGTTGACTCAGACCCTGCGCTGTGGCTTCCGTGGGACCGACAGCTCATCTTCCAGGCCTTCAACACGTAGTCATCCAGGTTGGTTCCAAGTGGCCTTGTGGTTTGCCACCTCCCCCGTCCTTACTTTCTCTTTCCCCTCTGGTTGCACGACATTCACAGTGTTGTTGCTGAGTTTTGATTGGTGTTGGCCATCCTTCCGGATCCTGCCCGTGTGCCTGTCTGATAGGAATGAGATAGAGAGAAGTAGAATGTCTGTGTTCCGGAAGTCTTGCTTTGCTGCCCTGTCACTACTCCCTGAAACAGACGACCCATTGTGCTGGAATATGACAAGTCCAAGTCCACCTTCTGAAATGGAATTCCTCAGTTGGTCGAATAGTTTGACTGCTCCTTCCTGCCTCTTTGCTATGGCTTTAATTAGTGTGCCTTTTCCCACCATGGACTAGTTCCACACGGAAATACTTCATTCATTAACTCTCGTCTCTCTGGCTAAACTAAGCCAAAGCTTTTGTTGTTTTCTGTCTGGCATACCCACCACCCACTTTATCTGACCTTATAAACATGTTTAAATAGATTTCCCGGATAATGACCGTTTCAGTTGGCAACTTCCCGTTTAGATATTACAGAAGGCACGGCGCAAATTAGAGGGCAGAGCAAACGCAGTAAGAATCATGAGACCCCAGATAAATATAGGAGAACGGCTTGCTCCCGTGAGGACAAGGCTGAGTTCTAAGCCCAGTTCACCCACTGACTCAGTGGATGACTCTGGGAAACGAGAGGGAAACAATGATTGACTTCATCCACTGCTGACTCAGTCAATTGATTTTGATAAATGGGGGCCAAAGAAGGAGTCTGCTGTCCCAGAGACACCTCATTTCCAGCCCGGGTGTTTCACTGTTCCGTGGGCTTGGGCTGAGTTCTCTCGGAGGGAAACAAAGCTGCCCTTTATGTATGGCAGAAGGAAAAAAAAGGGTGCTCACAGGGCAAGTGGCCTTATCAACAATGACAAGAATCTAAAGGTTAGCAGATGGCAAACAGAAAGGACTGTCTAACCTGATGTCAAAAGGTAGCCTTTCAAAGATGGCTTTGTTCCGTTCGATCCTTTCCAGCTTGAATGTGTTTTATGCCCTGCGATGTCAGCAGTAGTCCATCTAGCAATGATGGGGCGTGCTGCAGGAGCCAGAGCTGCACTGGGCACATTCTCGTGAGCGCTGAGTACGTGAATGCGGGGAGCTGAGAGCATTGTCAATATCTTCTCTGCCTTTATTGGCAACATGATTTGTTCCCTTGCTTCCCCAAGTATTAAAACTGACAAATATTCAAGACCTCTTTCTTTTCTTGGTTTTTAGAGTAAGGTTTGATTTAGTAAGCAGTTACTCTAGCTGTCTGATATGTCTTTAGAATCAGCATTTTGCAGGATGGCACACTATTGCGACCTAGAGGGGAAGTATTTCAGAAAGCTTTTCACTAGTCCTTATGAAATAAGCTGAGCCCATGCCCCTCCTTATTTCATGGAAGTATGTATCCATGTTTGCTAAGTCCAATACATAAAAAGTATGGTTTATAAATCTATACAGCAATTTGCTGTACAAGTACCTTGATTATCTCTTCAAGATTCAGAACATAAGCTTGCATACTACAGGGGAAAAAATCCATTTGACAACTTGGAAAAAAGTTAACGAATTCATATATTTCTTTCTGAGGGTGAAGAAACTTCAAGACCATGAGCGTTGTTATTACCAAGTTGTTAACAAACCATCACAGTACGATACAGTTTCATGTGCCCCCTCCCCTTTCTTATTTTTGAGACACAGTCTCATACAATGAGGTTGGACTGCAGTTCAGAGTGTGGTTGAGAATGACCTTGCCTTCTGGCTGCTCGGTCAGCACGTACTCCATGTGTAGATTACAGGTGTGTTCCACCATGCGTGATCATCATGCCACGGTCACCATGGTTATGTGCAGTGTTGGAGATCGAAACCAGGGTTTCATGTGTGCTAGTCAAGCCCTCTGCTGGCTGAGCTACATGCCTACCATGTCATGTATGTATTTTTGCCCTCGCCCCGAGGATATTAATGTCCTCATAAACATTGGAAGCAGGGCAACGCTCTGAGTAGAGGTGGCAGCTTTGTCTCTTGGCTGTGTTATTTAAGATCATACAGTTTATAACTGAGCCAAAACTGAGTGTCATGAAGGCTTCACTGAGTACAATGCTTTCTCTCGGAAAAGAACAACAAAAAGACAAGCTGGCTTCTCAGACGAAGGATGGGAAAAATCTGACGATCATGAGACGTTTAGAGTAGGGTCTACTTTACTGAAAATCAAAGTCACCCCCAGTGTTTTTCCCTTGACTGCCTATAATGCTGCTCTAAGGAATCTCTGACCTCTATAACATGAAGGATTCTGCCTCCCCAGATGTCCTGGCCAGGTTCTCACACGTAGTCATTCCTTGTTACATCCTCAGTGAACGAATGGACCATTTTTCATGATCTCCGTCATTATCCTTCCTCTCATCTGTTAACTCTTCCATACATTTGTTTTCTCCCTCTGCCTGAGACATAAGCCAGTTTGGGCTTACATGTAGAGAACGAAACTAGTGTGAATATCTGTTGGTCAAGCATGGTGAAGAAGCACAGGTTCCGTTCATCCTCTTGGATTCTAGCCCTTCCCAAAGGATGAAAACAATTAATAGAAGTTTTGGAGTTGATGGGACTTTAGCATCTAGTGTCCCTTTTTCAGCTGGAGTACAAACCTGTCATGGCGAGGTGGGGACAGACCTGATATGGAGACTGGCATCTATCTCTTGACATCCTCCAGTGTTTTCTTCACCTCTGTCATGCCTGGTGTACATGTATATGTAAATACATTGTTTATGTGCGTATGTCTCTGAAGATGGAGTTATATCCATGCCCAGAGTCACATCCATCCTTTGTTCAAATGGGCTTGTCGTCCTTATCAAATTTTAGTAGTGTCAAGGTCCCTTGAAACTCAACAAGAAGGGGTGACGTCATTTTCAAATGGTCTTTTATCCGTGAAATATGTTTCTGATTATATATGATCAAAAATCATCATAGGGAGCATAAGAAAAATAATTGAGATTATTGTGAAGTGATAGGTGGACATTCAACTTGACCATAAGCCAATAAGTGATTATGAATGCCCTACAGTAGGTTATGAAAAGTCCACTCAGTGCTAGAGGATGACAACTCAAAAATTGAGATTATATTGCCGCCTTCAGGACCTTGAACTTTAAAAGTGAGTAGTACGGGATAGAGCCGAGTTCCTATTAATTGGTAAAAATTCAAGCCATGCTGCTGCCAGCACGTGACGTCAAGAAAAGCTGTATCAGAATGCATAATGGCTGATACTTAAAGGATGGACGAGGATAAAGTAAGATGCTGCCTTTAATGACCAAGGGATACAAGGAAAGGAGCAAAATCAACTACTAGTGATTGCAATGGTTTTAAGATTCCTTAATATGCCATGCCAGATCTGATTTGAAGTACACAATACAATTGCTCTATGCTTAGACTGATTCTATGGAGTTTCTGTATGATGCTCACAGAACCACATTCTGAAAGGTTCTAGACAGGCACTGACAGCTACAGATCCCCCTGAAGGAACAGCTTCTCTGCCCAGGAGTGTCACAGCCACCATGCTGCTCAGATCCTTTCTGATCCCTGTGACCATTTTCATCTACCATCCCTTGCTTTTATGTGCTTTTGCTGCTAAGATCACCACTGAAAGCCTTTTTCCCCAGAAGCCTGAAGATCAGGCGTGAGGGTTGGCATCTCCCTAGGAGGCAAAAGAGCTGAAAGTTCAGACCTATCAGTCAATGTCTCATAATGAAATTCATAGAGTTCTGCAGGCTTGAGGAGCATTTGGGAAACATCCCCTCAGTCTCTCTCCCTTGTCACTTCCCTTTCTCTACCCATCACCCATTTTCTGCTACTCCTTTATGCAACCGATCTTCATTTCATAACGCATATTTGGAAAAACTGTCTCCTAACATAAAGCACTACATCTGTCTTCTAAATTGAGCTAAATTCTGCAAAGAAAAGGCAGGAGAGAGAGGTGAGGGTACAACTGGGCCAGAATCCAGACTTTTATTTTCCAGTCAGAGAAGGCTCCAGGCCACATCTTTTTCTCTCTCCCATTTCCAAGGTAAAAATGTAGCGGTCCAGAGGTAGCAAGCCCAGATCAACTCTTCCCCGAATAGAAATAATAAGTGTCCCAATTCAGTATGCAATTTGAGACAGCGATGAGCAAAAGCACAATCATAATCACAGTCCTCTATCGGTGATCTGTACCCACACATCCTCTTGCTCACTCTGGCGATGTTTACCAGAGGCAGCTGGCCAGAGAGGAAGTCAGCCGTGGGGGCTGCGCAGTGCCAGGAGCCAGCCCATCAAGAAGGCATTTGTGACTTTTCAGGGCGTGGGGGGTGAAATGGAACAAAAGTAGTGTCTGTCTGCTGGCGTCATGGAAGCAGCGTTGGGAGAAATTGCTCCTGACCAACGCATCCCAGTTGGTGGAACCCAGCTTTTTCAAACAAACTAGCTGCAGGCCAGAGGGCTATCTGAGGGTGTATCCCATGCCTGGGGCTCTCTGCCTTGGCTTGACTCCTCCAGGAGTGCTGGTCTGGGATAGGCTGTGCTCCTATGATGGCTGCTGTACCACGCATCTGCTGGCTAACGATGTGCAGGCTTTCCAGAGGGCGACCGTTTTATAATGTTCCAAATGAATACCAAGAGTGTTTCTGGGAAGAGGGAGTGAACTACTGTGACATGTGGACCAAATCTGAAGATTTGTCTGAGACTGATCTGTTGACTCTGTGCCTCCTGTATACCCTCTAACCCCTTAGGAAATAAAAATCCATCATTGCCACATTGTCTAGTTACTTTGCTTTGCTTATACTATAAGATGGGTTTATGTTTCATGAATTTTGGCTTTTTTGAGAACAAAGTGAATCTCAGTTCTCGTGAGTTAACCACGATTGAGTGTTTTATACATAAATCATAGCAAAAGGAATGTCACCCTAAAATACGGGTCAAAAGCATTAATAAAATCAAAATACACTATGTAGCTCTGCCCTCGCCCACCATTCCAGGTAAGAATATATTAAGCAGTTATTTTGACATGATTTCTTTTTAGCGTTCCTCATAGTTCCTTGAGGACAAGTAGAGAGGAACTTGTGGTTACAGCAGACAGTAGCATCAGATGGAAGAATGAACAAGGCAGGATGTCGTCTATCCATCACCATACTTAGATGCTTAGAACCTGTCTTTTGAACAATGCCCCTTAAAGCGCTACTTACATTGTAAATTTGTTTTATTAGATTCTCTTCAAACAAAGATGGAATTCAGGTTGTCCACTAGCTATTCACCCATTTGTCCTTGTGCCGTACCTATCTGTTGGAAAACTCGAAGGCTTTAACTTAAATAATTTCTTGTTGGTATATCCAGTGCTAGCCGTGTACCATCATGGTGATTTCATGTGTACACTAAATTGAAGAACAAAGAGGAAATGGACCGAAATCTAAGAGTGTGTTCAGAGGCTTTTTTCCCTTTCATGCACTTCATTCCTTTTAACAAGACAGCTTGGTACAACCAGGTAAGTTTTAGGAAGAAGAGTCACACTGAGGTGCTGTAACGAATTTACATAAATTTGATGATGTTAAACCAATTTATCAACCCTTGGCCCTACAAATCAGACATCTGTGTCAGGACAAAGGCAGGCTGTATTTCTTTTAGGGATTCTACTATAGAATATGCTTCCTTCCCTTCTCTGTTTTTAACATTGCTTATTTTTCTGTTCTCATACCCTAGTTCAGTAGTTCACACCAGGAATGGTCAGCCGAATTGCTGCCTCAGACAACTCTGACAGTACCCGGTCTTGTTTTCCGAGATGCTATCTTGTCTGTCTTCTACACTTAAAATATATCACACTGTGCTTGGGAGTGGAGGAAGTCATGAGTGAATAAAGTCTTGTGTGAATGTGTCCTGTTAACATGGCCATGTCAAGGGTCCCAGAGCTTCAGACCCACAGAGAAAATGGCAAAGCCTTTTCCCCGAGCATGAGGCTAAAAGGGAAATGGCAAAACTTCCTTTGGTCCATGGGCTGATGTTGATAGTGTGTGCAAAAAAATGTCTACCCTAGCTTTCTTCCTCTAATAGTTAATGTGTAAAGATGGCTGAATCACAGAAACTGGTCTTACTGAGGTCAGCTAAGCCTGCCTCCTTGTTGAGCCCGGCCTCCGTGGTGACCTGTCTGTAATAGCTCTGCCTCACCGTCCATCTGCAAACAACAATCCCGCTTCTCTGTTCAACTCTATATAACAAACACTCTGAGATTCTGGAGTGCGGCAGTTTCTCCAGCAGAGAGCCCAGACCCCCCGACATCCCTGCTTTGTCCATATGTCTGTCTTTTCTTCATTCCCTCGCCGCCCAAATCAGGTTCAAGTCCCTGGATTCATGCATGGACACGGCACTTGGGGTTACATTGGAATCATCTAAACAATCCTGGGTGGTACCCCCCCATTTCAAGGTCTCTAACTTAATCACACTTACAATTTTCTTCTTGCTGTATTAGACAACATATTCCTGGGTTCTTGGAGTTGGGATGCAGACCTCAAAGGGCCCTATTCTGACTAGCACCTCAGGGTTCTAAACCCCATGTCACCACAATCATCCTTTGTGTTTGATTCTAGATCACATAGGGCATCGTCTCAAACTTTGCTTTCTCTGTGAAGTTAGAGACTAAAATATTAGCTTGTTGTGTCAACAGGAATGTAGAAGATGGAAATAAATTGGAAGATGAAATGAATATGAAAAATGGGAAAGATGGAATAACGGAAAGAAGAAAAATATGAAATATGGAACTGAATAAACCAGAATGCAAACCAGAAAAGTTTGTGTGGGCCCAGAATGAATATTTATTACTGACTTAATTTTAGAAGACCTTTTCCTGGTACTGGGGTTCCAATCCAGGGCCTTACGCATGCTAAACGCGTGCTCTACCCCTTGGCTGCATGTCCCATTCTTTAAGAACTAGTTTTCAAATAAGCTTTATGTTAAGGTTTATGGGCAATAAAACTTGAGGGAAACATGAGGCTTACTAGATCTAAGGAGCTTCTTAGAGGCAAAACACATGTATAGATGACTGAAGTTCCCAACTCATCCATCACTGGCCTGGAGAGATGGGTTTCCTCGTGGCCCCAGACAAAGCATTTTACTGATAGTCTAGTCTAGAGCGTATCTTGGAATCTTTTTGGGGATTTGTTCACAGTGTGCTCTGAAGCCACAGGCATGCCCCCCCCCAAACAATGAGTAAGCCGGTTTGGTTGGAGCCCAGGAAGCATACCTTCCTTCAAACGAGCCTGGTGGAGGCCCCATATGTTTGCTGTTATCAGGAACAACTGGCGTCGTGATAGTTTACTTAGAAATCTCTTGAGTTGAAGCACACAGGAGCTGTAGCAATTAAGTATGACTGTGAAATTTCATGGCTACCGTGGAAGAATATCAGAGTTTTATAAGCTGCCTTTTAAAGTCAATATTTTATTAACTGGAGGAAAAATTTTATCACAGGAGAAGGCCTTTCCTGCAGGTATCATCTCAATGCCATACACATGATTCCTTTTGGAGATGCTTCTGCTCCAGCCTGTGGACTCCATCTTGGAGAAACAATGCCATCTGCCAGTCTCATTGATGGTATCCTTATTGCCCTTTGATGTAAAAAAAAAAAAAGCCAAGTTATTCCAATTTCTTGTCCTCAGTCTTCAAGCAAGTCCTTCAAGTATGCCATGCTATAAGATGCAAACGAAGTGGTCCATGGTCAGTAAGACCATGATCAGCGAGTAGGCGTGGCTAGGACCCCGCTGCCTCTGTGTGCCTGAGCACTTCTTGCCACTTCCTGGTCCCAGCGATTTAAGACTAGAAAGTTACTCCAAATCTCTCTATTCCACTCCTAGTTGAAATACACAACTGTTTTGACTAGCCTTGCTCAGCGTATGAATAAGTGAGCTCATATCAGACCACGCACAAACTGTAGACCAAATAAAATTGCAACCCCTCCAAGCCCTGGAAATGCAGATTCTGGACTGACATTTAGAAGAAAGAAACAATGGGGGGCGAGCTCCCTTCCTTGCTGCTCTGAGGGCAAGTTTTGTTCTATCCCATATAGGGTAGCAAAAGCTCCAAGAGAAAGCCTTGAATGCACTGGTTACAGAACAGGAGAATTCAGAGCAGTCACAGAACTGAGAGAAGAAGGACTCCTTTGAGAGAGCCAATAATCTCATATATAAACTTCTCAAGTCTCCGGCTGACCCATGGAACTATGCATACAAAGTACAAACTCTGAGTGTCCGTCCCATCTAAGCTTGAAGAATGAATCTGAGATCTGAGATGCTCCTCAAGATTAGAGTTTGCAGTTGGGATTCAGTGAAAATAGCTGCTACACCAAACACACGAACAGCTTTGGGGGTTATATAATGGCATATAGGGTGTCCATAGGACTTAACATTGCATTCACTACATAAGCCAAATTGCTTGGCATTTAATAAAACAGAAAAATATGAGACAAAACTTTAAAGTCATGGCTATTAATATGTCTAGTGACAAAATTGTTTAAAATTAAAGCAAATATAGGGCATAAGGGTAGAGAAGCAAAAACCATTAGAATTTAAAACCACGGTGTTTCAAATTTAAGAAGAGCACAGACTAGGTTATATTCAGAATTGAATGTTGATAGCAAAGCAAATTTCAGTAAACCTAAGGGCAGATCAATAGAAATGATACAATCTTAAGAGCAAAAAGAAAAAAAATTACAGAAGAAAATAAAAAATGTCAAGAGTGTTGGGAAAACAGTAAATGGTTAATTAATCTGAATAAGAATTTCAGAAACGTTGAAGGAAGAGGATATGACTACAAAAAACTGTTTGAGGAAATGATGCCGACAGTGTTTCCAGATTTGTCCAAAAAAAAGTCTACAATTTTAAGAAAAACAAAACAAAAAACAAACAAAATATCCACAGTTAATCCCATGTAGAGTGACTCAAAGGAAAGTCATGCCAAGATTCACCAAGTTTCTAAAACTGGTGGCACAGAGAAAATATTAGCCACAGCTAAAGGAAAATGACATATTATAAACTGGGGATAATGTTTCAGATGGCATCGGCCATCAGTCCTGAAGTCATGGAGACAAGAAACCAATGAAGCCATGTCTAAAAATTCTGGGTGAACAACAGTGAGACTCTCAGGTCAGAAACCCACATTTGGTGAACAGAGCCTTCAAGAATGAGGGACGAGCTCAAAATCAAGAAGGAAGCAAACTAATTAGTCATTAGCCAGTTTGGGCTTCAGAGGTGAATTGAGCAAGGGTGTTTAGGATAAAATGATCTGGGAGATGAATCAGGTAATGGATGACTAAGATAAGATACAATGCCTATCTACAAAAATAGTTATTTTTTTACTCTAATTTCTGTAAAAGATGTGGCTATCTCAAATAAAATTTATATTTTCGTTTTGAATTTTTGGGGTACAAAACATGTGGATAAAATAGGCCTGTTGACTATAGAATATGTGGAGAATGAGGAAAAACTGACCTAGATAGTTACAATTCTCTAATAAGTTCTCTAAGAAGATTGTGAAGTGTTAACAACATGTATCTTGCTCCATAGAACTACCTTTCAAAGCTGTTATGATTCCAAGAGGTGTAGCTAAAAGCCCATAAACAGAATGAAATAGAATCCCAGGAAGACACAAAGTATCTAAAAAAATTCAAGACTATATCAAAACCTGGATAAAAAGTTTACTCCAAGGACAGAAGAAAGAGAATACATTCTCCACTGATATGCTACCAGAACTAAATGGTTTCACAGATTTCCAGCAAACTTTTGAAAAAAAAGAAAAGAGGTAAGGCCAATGTTATTTCCATTCTTCCAGAACAACCACGCATTGACCTCCAGGCTTGTCCACCCGCCTTCCTAGCCAACTTGTGGTAGGTCCAACCTTTTCCTTCACTTCCTTCACGCTATTTTGAGGACACATGCATTCACCTAGCTTCTCCCCAATAGTCCTAGTGGGGCTAGTTTTCTGAAACACAGAAGCCACTACCCCGATTTTACACTTTTGAAACCTTGTTGATCTCCAGAGAAAGGGACACAGCTGGAGGGAGGACAGCAGCTAGGCAGCAATCGCCTACTACATGGTAGCAAATTCTCTAACTCTTCTTGGAGGGTGATGCTGTTCTGCCCACTTTCCTAGGCAGAAAACTGAAGATCATAGAGGCCTTCCGTAAAGGATGGAGAAGGGTCCCACCTCCTATGACATCCTCAGTTAACGAGCTATGGTGTGAGAGCTGGAGCCCCAGCTCAAAACCAGCTTCAGAGAATACATACGGAGATTTTCAACACTGACTGTCAGGAAGGTTTTCTTAAAAAAAAAATATTTAATTGAAACTTTTACCCTTTGCATTGTGTTGCTTCCAGAGAACTAAAGGAGCACGTTTTTAAAAGCCTGGGTCTGGCCTCCGCCTGCCTTCGGAGAGACCCACCTGTCTTTGCAGAAACACCATTAGTCACAGCACTGGAGTGGTCCAGGAGGGATAATTTCCCGCTCTGCACTCCTTAGCTTTGTGTCCTTCACCTCACACCCCCTCTTAGCTGCTGGTCCCTCACCTCGCTGTATCTTCCCTCACTTCTTAGCCACTGACCACTCACCTCACCTCAACTCAGCCTCTGGCCCCTCGCCTCACTTCTGACTCTCACTAAAGCAGAATATACGCCATGTTGTCCTTTCAAAAACAACAGCAGCAACTGTTCTGTAGGTTAAATATTATTGCACCAAATTCAGAGTGATCTTGGGACCTCTGTGTTATGTTTCTTGCCTTCCCCTGGTATCCAACATTTGTAAGATAGGCTAGTGTGGGGGTTCTCGGCCATGGCTACTGTAGAACCACTTTTAAAAATTGTCTTTATTGTCTAGGCTTCCCTTCTGGATTCTAAATTGTTGGCTGGGGGTGGGGTGAGCTCTAAGCAGCAATGTGTCCCCAAAAACATTTAAAAAAACCCTGCACCTGTGTAATGTGTGTACTAATTTTGATTGTTAACCTAACGGGTTTGAGAATGACTGAGGAGACGGTTCTGGGCCTGTCTGCAAGGGTGTTTAACTAAGGAGGCAAGATCCTACCTGAATGTGGTCAGCACCATTCCATGGATTACAAAGCAGTCCTAACCCCACCAAGCACCTCTCTCTGCTCCCTGACCGTGGATGTGAGGGGACTAGCTGCCTCATGCTCCTGCTGCCATGACTTTGCCATCATCTTGTACTGTGTCCTCACACTGAGCCAAGATGAGCCTCTCTTCCTTCCAATGGCTTTTGTCAGGCATCTTGCCACAGCAGTGAGAAAAGTGATCAATGTATCTCCCCAAGGAGCTGATAGAAGGCTGCTTGAGCGGCTAATGCAGGAGTGTATCCTGAACACAGAAGAGTGAAATAGTATCGCCTTAGGGCGGAGAGAGATGTAGGAGCTGAGAATTCTTTAGGACCCCTCATTTTACACTGTGGGACAGCTGAGGGCTCTATTGATGGCCTAGAGCCTCCTGATCAAATGTTTTGCGACAGCAGTACATGGTACATTAGGTGTCCTTTACAGGAGCTAACTGCACAGTGTCCTGTGGAATTCCTCCAAGGATCCAGGGAGGCGGGCTTGTGGGTTTGATCTTACAAACTGAGCACCTGAGGAGATGAACGGCACACTGGAAGAGACACAGCTGCTAGTGCGAGGGCCCACGAGAGAACTCTTCTCTGACCATACAGACACATTCCAAGAGTGTCGTACCCAGCAAAAGGATTTCAGGACTGGTTCCATTTACTCAGCCCACGGCCTCTGCATACTCAGGATCAGTGTTCAGCCTGACCCAAGTCAACTGCTCTTATATCCTGAACTGTGTTAGACACATGAAAAGTAACATTTCCTCCCCCTTTCAGCCTGATCTTAGAACCCAGTAGTGTTTCCTTTCTATTCTGTCTTTTCAGAAGTTACACACACACACACACACACACACACACACACACACACACACACACACACACCCTACACTTTATTTGCTCTAAAACTGCTCAAAAATACTCAGGGACCTGAATAAAATTGAGGCATGACTGACACACGTCTTTGCTGTCACTCCTGTCTCTTTTGCACACTTTCTTCTTTGAAAATGTTAATCTTCAGGCATTTTAACCAAAAATCTTGGAAAGAACAGGATCAAGTCACTGTACTGCCGTGGGAATGACTAACTGGGCTTGCTATACCACTTTTCTCAGGATAGTCAAATAGGGCACAAGGAGTTCGGCTTGGGAGTCCAACCCCCATGGATTTGAGTCTTAGGCTGTCTACTGCTTATGTAAGGCTTGGCAGGTAACCCAACCTCCCTTAGCTTCAATTTCCTCATCTCTAAAAAGAGACTAATACTTCAGAGGGTTGTGACGAGGATTAAAGAGGATGGAGACCATGTTGAGCACAGCCCTGGGCACACACAGGTGCCTGTTTAAACTTCATCACTTTTCCTCTCTCTTCCATCTCGGAACCCATGCATCAGACACCAATAAAGTTCCTTTGGGACACGTTATGTTGGAAATCTGCCAACACCATGGTTTAATCTTTCCTGCATTACACAGGATTATTGAGGAACACACTAAAAATTTCTCACATGAGCAATGTTACACACACACATATACAAACACATCTGCACCCCATTGTTGAAAACAGTTGTTTCATGTAGAAATACCTTAACTGTATCCCTCTCCATCTGGGTCTCATCAGCCGAGACTGGTCTAAACCACTATGCACTGGAGGATGACCTTAACATATTATTGTATTGCCTCTATTTCCATAGTGCTAATATCACAGACCTAAGCCACCTACCTGGTTTAGGTGGTGCTGGAACTCAAACCCAGGACCTCATGAACGCTAAACAAGCCGTCTGCCTGCTGAGCTACATCTCCATTTCTTATAACTTTCTCTCATACTTAGCCTTCTTATCTGCTTTTCCTTACAACACCGAAGCCACCTTTGAAACACAGAGGTGAGGGTTAATCTCTCATCTCCGATGCTCTGAGCAACAGCTGCCTCTGGGCTTGCTCACTGCAGTCTTGAAACGCTGCTCCCCTGAACGGAGAACGCGGGGCTGTGCTCACACGAAGCATGGTTGGAATGCAATTATATTCCAGAGTTTGTGCCTTTCTTCTAGTGCATTAAAAAGGTGGCTGTTATTAGAGAACAATGCCAAACCATTAATTATGAAGCTTTCAAGGAAGCTTTGTGCACAACTTTAACTTTCATTATCTGTCTTTGTCATCCTTGTAAAACATCCCATCAGACATCCCTAGTAAAAGCAGGGAAATGAGGCCGACAATGGAAACTAAGTTGTTTAATTGCTATTACCTTTGAAAGTTTCAAGTGTTTTTTTCATAATTGTATAAGAAAAAAAAAGTTGGATTTGAGCACTAGGGAGGGTGAACTCAGGATTGAGACAGTCTGTCCCTGAATCAGATATTCTGATACATCAGCTCCGGCCCAGGGATGGCAACATTTGCACATGACCTTGACTGGGTCCTCAGGCCCAAGGGTAAAGCCACAGAATTCCTATCCAAAGCTCAGCAAGGCCACTTATGAGAGGAGAGTCCTTGAAAATCCTTGCAAATCGCTCTGATTCTGAACTGTCTTATCAGCAGAATGGCAGCCACTCCGAGAACCTCTGAGCAAGCAGACAGTGTAACTCCCAGTCACAATAACCAGAGAAGAGAAGCACACCCAACTTCTGCTGGCCTCTCCACCCAACCAAAAGCATCTGGTCTGAGGCAGCAGCAGTGAATCACACCACAGGGGCAACACTAGAAGGAAAGAGAAGCCACGGAGAGAAAAATATTCTCCCTCCTCCCTCCCCCTTCTTCTTCTCTCCCCCGTCCCTGTAGGCTTGAAGCTCCAGTCTTTGAAATTCAATTTTAAAGTGTAAAAAAAAAATGCCTTAAAATTTGGAGCTGAGCTTTTATGGCGAGTGAGGCAAATGTGAGGCCCAATAGCAGCAGAGAAAATGGCGCCGATTACCTGCTCGGATGCTACTGGCTGCCATCAGACTCCACGTTCACGGCAGAGGCTCTTATGGGTTCATTCAAACCTAGTCAAGGCATTAAATATCTTGTGGAATAAATAACAATGGGTCATGCGTTTCTGAGACATCTCCCCCCATCTCCTTAAACTAGTCTTCCCTGGCTCCTGAGCTCGAGCCATCCTCCTCTGCTTCCTAAGATAATCCATTATAAATTATGACAGGCTCTCTGGCCTGGCGGGTGGCACAGCCCGATGCCTTGCCCTGTCTCACTTTTCTGTCCTGTTCATCACCAAGTTCAGTACGTGACCAGTCAGGAGACGGCTAATGCCAGTCCACGCACTTTTCACATGAGATTGATTTTATTTTTAATTTCCCCGCACACGCATGCCAGGCGCAGACCTTGTCAGTTACGGGCACAGCTCTCATCTGTACCACCCTTCTGTAGCTCGATCTACCAGATGAAGAAATGTCCAGTCACACATAAAAGTGGCTACAATCCATGAGACATCTGCTCAGTGTGACCTCCCAAAAGAGGACAAAGATTTAAGGCTCTGGCACTCTCTTTTTGGCCACCTTAGGGTCATTAACTGTACAACGAAAAACACAGTGACCCATAAGAACTTTCTAGAACCTCTATTGCCTTCAGGATCTTTGTATGTACTGAGTTCCATGCTATCACACGACAGGGAAACAAACAGCTTTCTCAATTTGGGGCAAATCATTTGTTTTCTGTCTCTACTGGACAAGATTTCCTTTTGAAGGGCCTGACTTCACCCTTTGAAAATGTCCCATGTCACCTCTACAGTCGTCTTGGCTTTCACGTAGAGGCACATGACTTCCAAATCCTGACATCTGAGGGGCAGAACTCCATCTTTGGGAGTCAGGTTAGGCTCATCCGGGCATTTCGTAGGCCAGCTCAACTCTGCGTGGACTGTGTTTGCCCCCAAGTTGACACGGTCCACAAGTGCACGGAGTAGGTACTATGTAGAGACTCGGAAAGTTAAATCAGGTCAGAGAGCACGGGAATCAAGAGTTGTCTCTTTTGCTGACAAAGGAGTTCATAATCTAACTCGACCTGGAAGAAACGCGCCCAAGGACACATTCTACTGTAAACCATCATCTCCGTAAAACAATCCGGTGTGGACAGGATGGAGAGAGCAAGGAATAAGGGAGCAGAAGGAATCCTAGGGACTAAGGGTCTATGCTTGCCATCAAACGTGTGATACTCTCTACTTAAGTGCTTACCTCTAGGCCTTAGATGCCCACACTTATATGACGAATAGCAGGAGAACTAGGGGAACCCAACAAGTATTTCTTTTGAGTTAGGGTTCAGAGAACTACACTCATCCTGAACAGTTTGTCTCCGTAGCCTCTGACCAGGCCTCTTAATGTGAGTTCTTTCTAACTTCCTGAACAGGTCCTCATCCAGACCAGGAAAATTCTGTTTAAACCCTCCGGTACTGTTTTCTTTGGAGAGGACGCCACTTCACACAACCCCAACAAACTTTCCCAGACTTGGGCTCTGAGCAGAGCCCAAGGGGAGTGGCAAAGGTGGGGTGATGCTGCCCCCACTGGTGGGAGTCAGCCTTGTGCCTGCTCCTCCACCACCCACCAGGCTGAGACCCAACTGCCCTCTGGGACAAGCCAACCTTGGTAGTCACCCAACTTGAGAATCTCTTGAGCTCTTCCTGTCGCCATGCCCCACCCCTTCCCATTCCACCCTCTCCTCTTCTTTCTCCTCCCTGGCAGCCTCTCTGTTTTCAGATGTTTACCCAGAAGGGAACAGCCACACAGGAGGCTGGGGGAGGGAGAATACCCTGAAGGAGACATTCCTCTAGAGCTTTCGAGGGCATGTGGAATGTGTGCCCACCCTTCCCCTAGTGTGCGCTTGCACTACTGTGTGTGCATACGTGCATGGGTTTTTGCTGGTTGACTGTGGTCTGTGTCCCTGGCTTGCAAAGTCATTAATCCCAGATTAACCCAAGTCCAGTGCCATTTTTGGGAACAGGGGTATCATCTGTGCTCTAAATGCTCCATCTCAGTGGTCTCAATTTGATCAGCACTTCCGGATTTTGTAACATCATTTTATAACTGTTCCCCAGACCCCGATTCCATCCTTCAGAGCTCTGAGGACATGTAACTGGAAGCCACTCCAGTTACTCTCCCCCTCTGCGGGTGGACCCGTGTCACCTGCCGCCCTGGCATCACCACCCAGGCATGCACTGTCACACTCCCAACCGGAATGTCAGCTTGCTGTTTGAGATTCACACCGACACTTGGTCCCCAGAGAGCTCCTCCGGGAGCCAGGGCGGCCTGTGCTTGGGAACACATGAAAGCGTAGGAGTCCCTCACATCTTGGCAGCACTTCAAGCGCCAGCCCAATGAAGAGATCTTGACAGCATACTTGTAAACTCCACAGGCCCCAAGGGCTCAAACACCACGATATTTATGCTAGCGGGTAGAGAGCCAAAACAGTTGGGTTGTTATGTAGACAGAGGTCAGGACCAGCGCTTCTGACACCTGTTAATTGGCATTTGAAAGAACTGAGCCCAGGAAGGTGGGGGGCTTTGGAGCTGCTGCCAACCTGTACCTGAACAGCGGGGAGTCCAGCAGGGTTCTGGTCCTCTCTGTTGGCCAGAGATTCCCCAGGACTCTGAGTAAAGGTCTCTAAGGGTTGCCAGAAAGGATCCTCCGAGAAGGAAGAACACGGGGAGCATGGTGAGAAGAAAAGTAAGAGATCAGGATGTAAAGTAAAAAATAGAGGGAGGGGGTATTTTTAGATTTGCTAGCACAGCTATGTGCATGTGGCACCCTGGCCAGTTCCTGCAGGTCCAGCATGACTGTTACAGGTCGGAATAGCTGCTCTGTCCGCTTCCCTCCTGGGGCTCTGAGCCTCACCTGTCTTTAAAGGCCAGCCTCAGGACCACCTCCTCCAAAGATCCTCTACTCTGAACGCCCTAGCCCACTGGGCCGGCTTCAACACGCTCACCTGCAATATTTAACTTCTTGGGATGCTATTGGAAATATTTTCTGATCCACTAGGACTTGGACTCAAAGTAAGTCCTCAAGGGTCCATAATCAGGGGGTGGGTTTCCTCCCCTCTTCCTGCTCTGGATCTCCCCATCTCAACTCATCTCAGCAAAGCTCCCATCTGTCTTCCCGTAGCCTCATATAGCCCCCATGAGCTGCCAGCACGCAAAGCAGCTATCTATCCGCATCTCCCTCAAGCGTTGGATCTCTCCCCTTGCAACACACATATCCCTTTGATCTTAGGTAACTCTACGCTGTAATAACTTAAAAAAATGGTTTCTGAATTTCACTTTTAGCATGCCACATTCAGAAGGTCCAGCCTTAGGTACTTGCCTGTGGGCCAAAAATGGCTTGCATACTGCCTGAATCTGGAGGGCTCTAGAAATGCCGTTCATGAAAGCATTCATTCCTTCATTTATTCATCAAAAGCATCATCTTGGGCTTTGTAAGACAAGCACCAATTTCTGGAGAACCTGAAGCAAGTCAAGTGTATAAATCCTAAGGAAGGGGAGAGGGAACGGCTCAGTCAGTAAACATCTTGTCTTAGAAGCACAAGAACCTGACTTCTATCCTAGAACCCATTCAAAAATGCTGGGGGTGGTGGCTTAGATTTGTGGTCCAAGGCTGGAGAGGCAGAGACAGGGGACTCCCTGGGGCTTGCTGCCCAGCCAATCCAGCATAACTGGTAAACTCCATGCTGATGAGACACAGTGTGTCAAAGTATGTAGGGGTGTTCCTATGGGTGATATCTGAGGTTTTCTTCCATCCTCTGTATCCACACACATATATGTGCACTTACCTGCACATATACAAACATGCACACACACACTCACTCATGAAAATCTAGATATAATATGGCCTAATGAAGGAGATAGACAGCTCACAAGGAAGAAATTGAAATATCTGATGTTCAGATGATCCTAAGCACCATCGAAAGGAACAGTGCAGAGGACATCAGTGGAGGACCAAGAGGGCTAGAATTTAAAATGGAGTCATCTAGCCAGACCTCAGCCGCAGGAGACTTGATGGAGCCAAAGAGTAGACAAGCAGAGTTCGTTTCTCTCATCAAGATGGAACTTGGAATGGTAAGGACGGCAGGAAGGTCAGAGGAGCTTGAGCCGGGGGAGGAGTGGGGAGGGAGAAGTACTGACTGCCTGCTTTTACCCTGCAGCACACTGTCAGTCAGTTTAGCCCACACAAAGGCAAGACTGATTCTTATTTGGCAGTCAACATGTGATTCTTGTTTAATCAATGCCAGTGATCAGCACTAGGTGCCCATTCTTCACTTTAGCCACAGTTGCATGGAATATCCCTTTGAAGATTATCTGGGGAATTCTAAAAAGATGTGTGTTGCTCTAAACCCCTCAGAGTAACACAGAAGGTCAGGCAGGTGAAACACAGAGCCGGTAGGTCAGCTCACCTCCTAGAGGTTACTTGGAATAGTAAAACAGGCCCGTGAGCTGGAGTTGAGGATAATTTTGTCTTTGGGCAACTTATGTAAACTTGATCCCTAATTTCCTAGAGATGATACTAACTTAAGTTTTGGAGACTGTTAAAGGAAGGTGGTATACATGAAAGAACTAGGCAAAACCTGAAATATTCTATCAGTCTAGGCTGTGGTTTTATGTGAGTTGCTTTGCCCTCTATGGCAGGGGAAGCGGGGGTCAGGGCTCAGAAATCCATGTCTCCAAGGAACCCTTTAGGTATGGACTCTGCTAGGTTTTATGCTAGGTGTCCAGGTCCTTTTGGAAGAGGCTGTATAGTTTTGAGAACAGTGAACGGCTGAGCTGAAAGTTAGATTAGAAGGACAAGCAGATGAAAGAAAGACCTGCCCACTCCAGAAAGCTGTAGAGCAGGATCAGAAGAAAGGTGTATGACTTATTTTAAAAGTGACAAGCACAGGGACAGTCCCAAACAAGCCACTGTAGGTAAAACCACATTTCCTTTCTTTTTTTTTTCACATTTCCTTTTAGACATAATTCCCCTCTGAAATTTCCTGAACTGCTCAGAGCCCATTTTTCAACACCTGAGCTTGCAAATGGCCAAGGTCATCCCCGTGACCCAAGCCAGTCAGTCTTTCCTCATTTTATCTCTCTTCTCCTCAGAGTCCTTCAGAATCTTCTAGTGACAGAGAATGAGGCAGGCTGGAGATCTCTTGTATTGGAAAGTTCTTAAAATCACCCAAAATTTGTGACTCCCACTCCCAAGCTCTGTTTCACCTTTGAGGTCCTCAGAATTGTTTTAAACCTACTCTTTAAAGATGCAGATTTTTATGTATTTTAAGGTGGCCCCTGTTCTGATGCCCCAATGACTACATGATCAGTTGAAGATTATTGTTATCATCTGTAGTGTTCTTCAGTTTCACCATGAAACACCTGGGTTCTTGTTGATGTTTAAATCCTGTTTTAAATATAATATGTGCTTTATTTTCAAATTCAGGGTACAGAAAATCTTCAGCTGTTAAAATCTCCTATTTTTTTTTTTTTGTTGTTGAGCTGAGTAGATATAGATTAGAAGGTTTCAACTTGCCTTTTTCGTCTCTTCCTTTTATCTCTGTCTATTTCACCACACTTGAGGACATACTACAACCAGAACTATATGAACGGGACGTTCTAACAATAGAATTAGTACCCACATCCTTCACCAAGACTGTAATAAGGTTTGGTTAGGTTTCTATTGCTGTAAAGAGACACCATGATCATGGCAACTGTTATTTAAAAAAAATTAATTGGGGTTGTTTACAGTTTCAGAGCTTTAGTCCATTCTCATCATGGTGTGACATGGTGGCGTGCAGGCAGACATGGTGCTGGAGAAGTAGCCAAGTGTCCTACATCTTGATTTGTAGGCAACAGAGAGTGAACTGTCTCACTGGGTATGCCTTGAGAATTATATGAGACCTCAAAGCCACCTCCACAGTGACACATTTCCTCCAACAAGAGTACACCTATTCCAACAAGGCCACACTTTCTAATAGTTCCACTCCCTTTGGGGGCCATTTTCTTTCACAGACCATAATGCATTTTCAGGCCTATAGTACCTCTTAAAGGTGGCAGATTTCTGGGTCCTACAAAAGGCTATGCCCCTTTTATGATGGGCAGAGATACAGATTCTCTAGCCATTATCATAAATAGTTTATTTCCACCAAAAGAAAGACTGTTGCTCTCCTTTAGGCTGCTTATCCAACCCCAAGGACAAGGTTTAGATCTAGAGAGACGTATCCAGGCTGAGTGTTTGAGGGAATCACCTCTAGCCCAATTCATGACTCTCAAGTAGGTTGCATAAACAGGGCAGCGGTAGGATCTAATGGTAGATGGAACAGGCTTTACTCTGTAAATTATAAAGATGTTCTATGGATACAGAAAAGTGTTTGTATCAGATATGTACACACATTCACTAATCTTGTGAACAAACCTTATCTTTCCAAGTAGACATCAGAGTCTAGAAAGGGAAGGGTACACACTAGAAGTCTTCGTGATAGCTAACAGTGCCTCACGTCTCTGAGCACAGATGTGGAAATGAAAGAAGAATCCTTACTAGGAGCAGCTGTTTGGGAACTGGCCTGATGCTGCATCATATGCCTTGAAAGTAGTCAACATCACTTGTCCAACAAAAAGCTATTGAAGACTGTGTTAGAAAGCTTTGTACGGGAGTGAACAACGGTCTCCATCCTCTCTGAGCAAACTAAGGAATAAAATTCTGGAAGAAAAGTGGAAACCCAAAGTAGGAGTTGCCGTTTTCTGTCCAGTATAACACCAAGGGGGTATATAAGGAGAGGGAAAAGAGATTTGTGCAGAAGTAATGAATGGCTCCACCCTCGGAGAACGAATGGGTGTTATTGTTTGAAGGTTTGCTTCCTCTCTGTCTTTGCAGGCAGAGACCTAATCGCCGATGTGGTCAAATCAAGAGATGGGCCTCTATGAAAAGGCTGGGAGGTGAGCAGGACCCCCACGCACAGACTTCGGTTTCCTGTCCTGCTGCTGTGACAAAGGGTTGTTTGTGGCTCATGTTTCCAGGTTACAGAGCATCACTGCAGGGAATTAAGGTGGCGGGAATGTCAATTGCTTAGTCACATGACATCCAAATAGTGACAGATTAGCTAATACATGCTCACCTTGCTTTCTCCTTTTCATTCGGTCCAGGGCCCATGAAATGGAGCCACCCATGTTCAGGGTGGGTCTTCCCACCGCAGTGAACACAAGAGAATCCCTCACAAGCATGCCTGCAGGCCAACCTAATCTAGATGACTCCTGTGTGAGAACCCTTTCCAGGTGTTTCTATGTTGTGTCAAGTTGACCATCACTGTGGCCTATTCTAAAAGGCCCGAGGGGAGCTGGAGTGACCCTTTAGTGGGTAAGGTGTTAGACACACAGGCATGAGGTGTGGATCCCCAGAACCCACATAAAAATCCAGGTATGGCTGCACACACCTGTTATTCCAGTGATGGGGGGCAGGGACAGAAGGATTCCAGGCACTCACTGCTAGCTAGTCTAGCTAATCAGTGAGCTCCAGGCTCAGTGAAAGACTCTGTCTCAAGAGAAAAGGAATGAGGAGGAGGAGGAAGAAAAGGAGGAGGAGAAAAAGGAGGAGGGACATGGGAGGAAGAGGAGAAGGAAGATAAAGAGTGATGGAGGAAGGCATCTGGCATCAACCTCTGGCCGCCACAGTATGTAGGCAAGTCTGCATACACACACCCATGCAAACTTGTTTTAAAAATAGATAAAGGTCTGAGGGACCTGGGCCGGTTCCTTAGTGTGAGGATCTAGTAGGAGGGTGTCCTCTCTGGGAAGGTGTGTCCTTACCAGAGAACTCCCTTGTGACTTGTTCTCACATGAAGTGAAACCGGGAAATCTTTTCCCACTCTTGGCTCCCATGAAAGGAGAGTCCCGGTACATACCTCCAGCTCCTTACCCTGGCAGGGATACAGTGGCCTCTCCACCCATCAACTAGAAGAGAGTAGTGGACACAAATTTCCTCAAAGGAGAAGAATTTGAACATCAAGACAGACAAAGAGTCATAATTTCTACTTTTATCCTAGGCTCTGACAGTGAGAAATTCATTTCTGTAGTGGGGATTCACCTACATTGAACATGCCAGTCAAAACCATCCCAACATGGCCATATTAGTGGCATAAAGCAATGATGACCTGTAGCAAGCCACACAAATCAGGGTAGCAGATTTGCACACAGAGGCAATGTGTTTATCCCAGACATACTCAGTTGGACTGACTTAGCTGCCCATAAATAGTAGGATCTTTCTTTCTTCATTGTGGAGACTTCTGTAGCAAACAGAAGGCACCAGCTCCAAGTTGCAGAAATCAAGAAATCTCAAATTCACCCTTGGTCGTGTTTCCTTTGATCTTACTTGTGACTCATATCTAATAAATGTCAGAGCCTTGTAACTTTAAAAACACCAGGGATTCGCACTTCTCTCTAAAGCTCAGGAAATTCTACACACTAGAAATGAGCCTCGAGTCCCTAGCCCATATGTGGAGGATTAGCGTGCAAGACCCCCATTCAGTTTGTGTGTGTGTGTCTCCCCATCAGGGTGGTGCACACGGTCAGCTGGATAGAAGAATCGGCTCCCAACAGCTGCCCTGAGCACACTAGGTTTCAATTTTCTAAGGGGGGGGGGGGACTCACAATGTAACTCAAACTGTCTACTATCCCACAATATACAGTCATGCCATTGGCACAGGCAGACAGGAAAAAAACTATGGATACATTACAACAGGAACGGTCTTCCTGGATAGGAGTCCATTGTGGTTATTAAGACCAACAATTAATAAATGGGACCTCAAAATACTGAAAAGCTTCAGTGCACAAAGGACAGTGTCATTAAGGAATGAGGCAGCCTAGAGGCTGGTACACTGTCTTTATCAGCTATACACCTGACAGAGGGTTAGGACCCAGAATATACAAAGAACTCAAAAGACTAAAAACAAAGACCCCAATCATTTGTTAACAAAGAGGCGTGTCTAGAGCAAATTCTACAAAGATGAAATGCAAATGGCTAAGAAACATTAAAGAAAAAAATAACTCAACATCCTTAACCCTCAGGGAAACGTAAATTAAAACTACTTTGAAAATGTCCCTTATCGAATCAGAATGGCCAAAATAAAAACAAATGGTAGTAGATGCTAGCGAGAATTAGCGAGAATATGGAGAGAATCCTCACGCACTGCTGGTGGGATGCCGACCGGTCCAGCTACTGTGAAGGCAGTGTGGAGTTCTGCTGAAGACTGGGAATAGATCCACCATGCAGTTTGTTTCTTACTACAGAGAGCTGCTGGCCAACGGAGTCCCGTAGTCTCCCCAAACATCATTACTGCTGCTCTGGCTTACCCTCCAGAACTTGACAGTAAGAGCCAATTGCTGAAGGCATTACATCCTTGAGTCCTACAACATGGAGGGATTAGGGCCTGGAGAGGCGGATCAGTGTTTAAGAGTACTCACTACTCTTACAGAGGGCTCAGGTTCAGTTCCCTGCACCAATGTGGAGGTTCACCGTCATCAGTATCTCCAGCTCCAGGGGATCTGACAATGTCTTCTTACCTCCACAGGTACTAGGCATACTTGTGGTATACATACACACATGTAGACAAAACACTCATACACGTATAATAAAATAATCTAAAAATTTGGAATGGCTTTACAAAACCAAACCAAACAAACAGAAAACAAGGAGAAATCGAGTTGCTACTCAGTCAGAAGCTTCATCACTACTGGATGGCTTTTTAGAGTTTTGGAAGGTTCTATGCAGGCTACCAGAAGACAAAATTAATAATCAGTATCACCTAGCTGTGAACCCAGAAAGTGACAGTAATGATCTTCCTGGCAAGATATGCCCTCTGCTGCAATGGTGACCGTAAGGCTGTGGGAGTAACAAACTGCACTTGGCTTGAACTGAAGGCCCACCCCGTGGACTGGAAACCACACCTGGTGCTGTCAATGAGACCAAGCACCTGTAGGTAGAGAGGTCAGAGGCCTTCAGGGATAACCCAATGTGATCACACTAATGGATATAGCATTACACCGACTCCTAGTGACTTCATTGTTATACCCTTAGATTAGTACATTTCTCAACCCTCATTAGAGAAGCTTCTTTCTGTAGTCTATAACAATTAGCACAGAGACCCACAAACTGGTCAGAAGGCAGAAAATAAGAGACCATGGAGTACCTAGCACTAAAGGAAATCTATATCCCAACCTTCCCCCTCAAGGCTCATGGAGCTTCTCAGAAGTGGGGATACAAAGACTATAAGAGGCTAAGATGGTAGATATCACCAAGTTAACTGTCTTTCTGACACAAAGGTACAGTTACACACATGAAATCACAGCATTGCAATAGCATGAACAAGACCAGCAAAAATTCAAGTCAAAGAAAATTTCAGTATGAAGAGAGGGGCTATAAGCATTTGGTAGCTGCTGTGAGAGGAAAAGTCCGTTTTCTTTAGTGCTGTGGCCTCCAGTGTATTGCCCACACTCTAGGTCAGGCTCCAGAGCCCAACACAATCTGAACTCAATGGTGGGGGGGTGGAGAGAGAGACAGACAGACAGAGACAGAGGCAGAGAGAAACGGAGACAGGGAGAGACCGAGACAGACAGGGAGAGAAGAAGAGGACATGGTTGGCTAGGAAGAAAGATGGGGGTAGATCTGAGAGACAGAGAAAGGAATGAGTATGTAATAAAAAAAAACTATATGAAATTCCTAAGAACTAATAAAAACATTATTTTTAAAAGAAGAATTAAAAATACATCTACACAGGAACAGGATTAGTAAAGTTAAAGTTATCTTCAGTTGCATAAAACAAGATGATCTCATGTGTAGAGAACACTGAGGATTATGTACACTAACAACTATTTGAACTAGCACAAATTCAAAGTCACCGAACACAAAAGTCAATACTAAAAAGTTACCTGAACTTTATACACTACCAATGAACAACCTAAGATGAGAGCTAAGAAAACAAATCCCACTGACTGTAGTGCCAGGAGGACATCGATGCAGAACATTTTCAGTCAAATGGGATTAAAGACTTGTGCATCGAAAATCACAAAACACTGATAACAAACATTTTTTAAAAGACACAAATAGGATCAGTAAGATGTTTCGCCGCGTAAAGGTACTTGACATCAAGCCTAGGATCCACGCGATAGAAAAGGGAAAGTTTTGCTCTAGCTTCCATTTGTATTCTCTCTCTCTCCTCTCTCTTGCCTTCCTCCTTTCTTCCCTCCCTCCTTCCCTTCGTGTCTCTTTCTCTTTCCCTTCAAATAAAAGTGTAAATAAATAAAGACAGAACATCATATGCCATCTTGTATTTATGGACTGGGAGACTTAATATTGTTAAACTCTTTGTAGAAGCTAAAGTAATTTCTAAATTTAAAGCAATTCCTACTAAAATTCCAATGGCATTTTTTTTACAGAAGTAGAAAAAAATCAGGTTCATATGGACCTTAAACTAAAACAGTTTTGAGAAAATAGTAAAGCTGCAGCCCCCACACTAGCTGATTTAAAAATATAACACTAAGCTCCAGTAATTAAAACAGTATGGCACAGTCATAAAGATAGACATGGACCAATGGAGCTAAGCTGTTGGGAAAACTGGATAGCTTCATGAAAAAGAATGAAGATTTTTTTTTTTAGTTTACCATATGCAAACACAAACTGAGAACAAATTCAAAGTCTGACCATTGGACTTGAACTACAAAACTCCTAGAAGGGAAGAGCTGAAAAAAATTGGAACAGGCAATGATCACTTAGCTGTGATATCAAAAGCACATATAACAAAGGCAAAGACAGATAACTGAACAATGCTCAATCTAAGAACTGCACAGAGAAGGAATAGTCAAAGGAGTCAAAAATATGAACTGTATTTATAAAGGGTTAGCATCCAGACCTTATAGAGTTATAATTATCTAAAGTCACTAACACAAAGTCAGCAGCCTAATTAATATGAAAAAGAGTTTGAATAGACATTGAACCCCCCAAAGATTCCCAAGTCACCTAAAAGGCATGTGAAAATATGTTTAGCAGAATTGAAGATCCAGGAAATGCAAACCGGGCAACAGTGAGGTATGCCACTTATATTCAGTAATAGAACCACTATCAAAACCTAGAACCAAAGTACCAATGAGTGTGTGCAGTCACTGAGACTCCTGACAAGATCTGTGGGCTGTCACAACCATGCGTCGTGATGAGAAACGATTGAGGGTTCTCAAAGAAATTGCAAACAGGACTTCCACACAGTCGAGCATCCCATCTGGGTGTACATCCAGAAGAAAAGAAAACACAGTCTCTGTTGTGTTTTCTGTTGTGATGTGCTGCAAGGTGACCCCTACTATCCCCGATGGATGATGAAGAAGATGTACAATATCCACATAGTATAGTACTATCCAGCCTTTAAAAAGAAGGCCCTCGGGGGCTGGAGAGATGGCTCAGTGGTTAAGAGTGCTGGCTGCTCTTCCAGAGCACCTGGGTTCTGTTCCCAGGACCATATGACAGCTCTCAACTGTCTGTAACTTTAGTTCAGAGAATCTGATACCCTCACACAGACATACATATAAGCAGGCAAAACGCCAATACATAAAAATAATAAAATAAAATAAAGAGAAGGCACTCAACATACACGAAAACATGGATGAATCTTGAGGATGTTAAGTAAAATAAGCCATCACAAAATGACAAGTATTGCCTTATTTAACTGAGGAGAAATGTGTAATGGAAATAAATTCATAGAAAGAGAGGTAGAGAGGGGCTGCCAGGAGCTAAGTAGAAGGACAAGTGGGTGTTTGCCATCCACGGCCAGAGTATCAAGAGTGCTAGATGAAAATGTTCTACGACCCTTTATGCAATGTATTTAGTGTTGTGCTAACAATGCCATACACTTTAAAGTATTGGGGGACATTCATATTGTGTTGCAGTTTTGTTTGCTTGTTTTTTTTGTTTTCTCCACCAGTTAAACAAGAACACAATGAAAGCCGGAGCCTCGTGGTGGGTGCCTTGCCCAAGGTCCCGGAATTCATGTGGGTTGACCCAAAGTGGTATCCACCTGGCCCAGGTCTGTTTCACTTGCTGTAGCGGGTGGGCCATCATGGGTCCCACTAGGCATTCTGCTTCCACTAGGGTCCTCACAAACCACGAGTTCTTTGTACTGTCTTCTCTCATGATTTGTAACCTCTTTAGGTTAACTTGTCTCAGCTGGTTTCCAGAGAGAGTGGCACTTTGCAGGAAAGCAGACAGTTGGCCCAGGAGCCTGGGTTGAATGCTTCTCCAGCCCCCTGTGTGTAGGTGACACAAATACCCCACCCCTGGGCCCTGAGGATCTGCTGTGTGCCTGTTGGCTCCCAGGGCCTCACAGTGAGGGAAGCTGATGGCCAGGGACCTGTATCTTGCCTTCCCCTGCCTTGAATGTGCTGACTCCCCTCTGGCCTCTGGCCTGACCTCTAGGTCCTGGGTGCTGGCCCAGATTTATGGCCCTGGGCTTCTTTTTATCTCTTCGGGAAGTCAACGTTTTGGTTGGGAAGTTTTTCAATTTCCTCCTGGCCTAGACTAAACCGCTCAGATTTCCAAGGGCGGGAGAGTCCCTTCTCCTCCCATCTCCTCTGGGCACTGAAACATCAGGAGGAGCCTCGCTCTGCCTGCAGACAGGCCTCAGGAAGTGCTCTGGTGGCGGCTTGCACAAAGGCAGCCAAAGAGTCAGGTCCTCCAGGTGCTGTGCCCATGGGCTGCTCTTCCTGGACCCAGACCATTGATTCTGCACAAGAAAGGGCCTTTCTGTAGTGTGCTTGGGGACAGGCACAGAAATTCTGGACACCACTCATCACCTCCCCTGTTTGGGCTTCACATGTCAATCATTGTTTGTCCTGGGCCCCAGCCTCCTCGAAGAAGGCTGGGGATCATTGCTTTCACCATGTATGCCAGATAGTTCTGTGCACCCCGGAGTTTCTGAGCCACAGTCATAGTAACTAAGCAATAGATGGACTAGGAGGAAGATAATCTTTTCCCTCTGTTCTACAAGTGTTGCTAGAACTCTACAGCCCCTTCATAAGGAAGAAATCTCAACCTAGGCCACCAATGCCACACCTCGGGCCCATACTACTAATATTGTCCTCCACTGTCCTTTTTTTTAACCAAAGAGTTTTTATCCAAATGGCAAGCTCATCTTCCCTTTCCCCCCTCCACATGTTCCCTCCCCTCAACTCATACTCACCCTCCCAAGCTGTTCTCCCTCTGAGCCTTGTCTTCGTCATGGTCATGATGTCATTTGCAAGTCAGGAAAAACAGTACAGTTAGGCCTTCTCTTTCCTACCTTCCGGGTCGATGGCCCCTTTATCCTGAAAGTCTTCGCCCACTTTCTATCCCAGCATAGCTTCACCCACCACTGAAGTAAAGCCAGCCGGCTCGGGAGGGCAAGTGGCAGCTGTTGCTGTGTTTCGGGCAGGAAGCGAAGAAGAACCTGATATTCAATTAAAAGTGCAGGGGGGGAGTCCAGCAGGACAGCAGGGTCTAATGGAGGCCGAGGGCCTGGGAGGGCAGCGCCTGAGTTCCATTCCCTTCTCTGCCACCAGCCGGGTGGGGGTGACCTTGGGTCTGTCACTAAAAGTGTCTGGGCCTTCGTTTCATCTGAAAAATGGCAGTGATGATACCTGTGTCCTCGCTGGAATAGTGACGAGGATTAGGGAGATTAGAAAAACACACGGGGCTCTTTGATCCCTTCAAAGTGGGCAGTGGAGGATGGGTAGATGAAGAAAGCCATCCTTGGCTGGTGGAACCTGCTGCCAGTCGCAGGGTATGATGGGAAATGTAACAAAGTAACCAGCACTGAGATCCCTGTCCTCCAGGCCATGAGTCCCACTGAAGTCTCCCTGCCCCACACAACCTGGAGAAAGCTAGGTCAGAATCCAGGCGTGACATACAGAGTCAACAGCAGACTCCAAACTTGCCACGGGCTAGTGGTATCCTTCGCTGACTTAGGAATACCCAGCCCCAAGTGACGGAGGCTTGAGGCCAGGAAAATGTGACAGGAGGAGAGCTGGGGTGCAGAGATGGGGAGAACTCCTCAAGGTCAGGATGGGTGTGGTTAGACACCTGGTAGATAGGGCGTGACCGACAGGTGAAGTCAATGACTGAACACCGGGCTAAAACATGATGTGCTTGGTGTTTGCTCCTGAATTATTGCAAGAGAGCATCACAGGCAGTGGCGGGCTGTGAGACGCCAAGTGCATCATCTTTCACTGACCTTGGTGCCTATGAAATCAGCCACCTTTGCCCGCGTGTCCATCATTCCAAGGACAAACATGGCGCTGCCTCTGGCCACGGCTGGGTATGCCAGGTTCAGGGTATCATTACAGTGCGGGTGGGTGTTGGGTGTTATTCCAGGCTAGGGAAAGGAAGTGGGAAGCATGGGATGTGAAGTCCTGGGGCTTGAAGTGGAGACCCAGTTTTGTCACTTATTTGTCACTTTGATTCGGGGCCTAGAACAGTTAAGCTTTTGGGAATCCCGGTTTCACCGTCTGGAAACTGAGATGCTACATCCCTGTCCTAGTACTTGCCAGAGTACCTTGAGAGATGTGGCAAGGAAAACTGAGTGTAAGAAAGGGCTACCCGGAGGTGAGACAGTATGGGTTGAGTTCTGCTGCAGTAACAACACAGCCCTAACATGCCCTGTATTAAAGCAGAGCTTCTTCCTCATGCTAACTATCTGCTACAGGCCAGGCTGGTCGGGGGAAGGTGGGCAGAACTGCAGTCTTTGTAACCATGTGGGAGCCCAAGAATATGGTTAGCCATCAACTACCAGGTCAGAGAGAAAAACAACATGAAGTGTTCACTGACTGGTATTTCACTAGCCAGGCAGGGTCTGCTGGAAGTCAGGTATGCAAGGATGTGCCATACTACCAAGAAAAGTTAGATAAGATATGATTCCTAAGTTGGGTGGTGTTGGCACATGCCTTCAATCCTAGCACTTGGGAGGCAGAGGCAGGTGGATCTTTGGGCATTCGAGGCCAGCCTGGTCTACAAGAGCTAGTTCCAGGACAGGCACCAAAGCTACACAGAGAAACCCTGTCTTGAAAAACCAAAAACCATCCAACCAACCAACCAAATAAACAAACAAACAAAAGATATGACTCCTGCTCATAAGCAACTTGCTTGAGCTTATCTCAGAGTTCTGGTTAGAGGTCTCTGAAGCATCTCTAGAGGAGAGTGTCTCTTCCTGTTTGAACCCTACCCTAGCCCATCCGTTGGACATCACTCTCTCCTACCACATCTACGTCTTTGCTCTGGAGTCAGAATACAAACTTCTGCCTCAGCCACTGCTATGCAGACTCTGTGATAACCAAGAATCCATGTCCTCTTTCTGTCCTTGACCCAGACTGAGGAGAGGATCCCAGCGGCATGGTCAGGATGCTTCCTCCACTACAGCTAATCACATTGTGCTTGAACGCAAGAGGGATATCTGCTGACCCCCTCAGTGGTCCAAGCTCAGGTCTATCTGACTATGTCCAGGAAGAAATGAACTAACTAGAGCAGCTTCTACTTCTTCTTGGCGACCCTTCCCTGTCCTCCTTCCTCCTTACGGTATCTATCTCCATCTTAGGAGATTCTTGGTCTGGCTTGAGATCCATCCAGGCCTTAGTGTCTTCTTTCTTGAGTCATGATGCTTCCTTCTTGAGCACTTCATCTGGGACTCTGAGACTAAACAAAGAGAACTAATGTAATACTATAGCAACAACTGCTCGCGTGTGTATGTGCGCGCACACGCGCGCACACACACACACACACACACACACACACACATCAGTTTGTTGGGCTCTGTTCCCAAGGTACAATGTATACTAATTTGTTACGCGTTCACAATAAACCTATATATAAAGTAGATGTTATTAACATCTCTGTCTGAGGTTACCCAAGTGCAGCCAGGCCATTGCTAGGTCACTGCAGAGCTAAGCTTCAACCAGGTCATCCGACTACAGCACGCAAGCTGAGCTATTCACATGGTGCAGTGACTTATTCCCTGTTAGAAACTGCTGAAGCTACAGATGCAAGCAAGACTGCATTTTTCTCTGGTGCTTATTGCGGGCACAGCAGGAAGAGCCTTTCTAGTGTATTAAGAGGTCGTGGCTGGCCTCTGCTGGTCTTTAGTGAGTATTGCCACTCAGGGCACAATTCAGAGAAACCCACAAGCTGCGGGCAGTTTACACGTGAGGGCACGTTGTCTATTTCTCTCCCCCCAGTTTGCTGTGGTTTGCATTTGGTTGTTTTCCCCTCACCCCCTTTTGGTGAGATGGGGAACAAAAGGCATGAAGACAGCTCTTCACCTCCAGGACCAAGCAGAAGAAAACCACAGTTACGCAACTATCAAATAGGAACTCTATGTGTTTATTGTCACGGAATTTGCTAGATTCCCAAGAAATATCATTTCAAACAGATGTAAAAATCACATTTTGGTCATTTATAACTAAGTTAGGATAAAAATGCTTTCTAAATTAATCAGGGTATGTTCTTCCACTGTTGAACATTGCATGCTAAAAGATATTTAAAATTCAGCCGTTTTGAATTATCTATAAGAGCTATGCCGTTTTCTCCTTTGCTTTGATGCAGAAAGATGAAGGTAATGGTCTCTGATTTAGTTATAACATAGCTTAGCCTAAGGAATCAGGAGCCTAGGGTGCTTGGATTTGGAGTAGTAAGCACTAGATGGAAGGATCCCTCAGACATGTTGGATGTTACCTCTTCCTGTGGTGTGGGACAGGAAGGGAGAAGGGAACAGAGCTCCAGATCCAACTCTGGAAGCTATCCTCACAAGGGTTCCCCAGCCAAAACTTCATGTAGAGATTTGGGCTCTGGAGTTTGGGGGACTTATATCTCCCTGACAGACTCCCTAGCCTTTGCGGACCTTAGCTTGTTGTTTAGAATCTTCTTCCTGAAGTAGAGGAGATTTGTGCATCCGGGACATAAATCACACCGCCAGCAAATCGTTGGCCACCAGAGCATGTGTGCAGTGTTTCACACCAGGCCAGCACGTTCTCCTTCTACAAATGTGGGAATTATGAGAACTGCTGACGCGCAGGCTTGGAAATGCAGATCCAGTTCCAGGACCGTTCGATGATCTATCCCTGCGCTTCCTTCTGTCTGACAAGCCTACGTGTTCATCGTCACGGGAATCGCTACGCAGAGCTAGATCTACGAGAAGTATCATCTTCAACAGATGCACAAGCACCTTCGGGGTCGTTTATAACGAAAACGAGGCAGAAATGCTTTCTAAGTTCATCAGGGTTTGGTCACATCCAGTGCTAGAGTGACTTTATCATCCACGCTCCCTGTTCTTATGTGTGATGGAACACGGTGGGCTCAGCCCCTGGTGAGGACAAAGCCAAGGATCGCAGACAAAAGATAAAGGAGCCAAGAGTTAATTCCTTGCTTGCCCAGGCTGGGAACGCACCAGGGCTGATTTACAAAGCAGTATCTCGCTCAAGGAAACAGTTGCTTTTTTAAATTTGGGAAATATATATTAAATGCATCACATTGATAGTCCACATCATATATTTGGTCCTTTCGTATAGGAAAGGTACCTCATCACATAGAGAGGTGGCTCACTCCTGAGCATGCTCAGTTCACGTTCTGAGAAACTCCTCTCAGCAGATAAGCTAGGGTTCTTATGAATCAAGTTTAGTCCAGGTCACCTAAAAGACTGAATGAAGAGACACTGAAGATGTATCTGTTTCCTTGTGAGTGTCTCTGGAAGAGCTTCTCTGAAATGATGATAATAAAAAGTGAAAGTGTCCTCAGTCATTTTAGGATGAGAAGCTCCCCCTGCGCCCCCCCCCCCCCCCCCGCCCCAGCGGGGTGCCTGCCTCTAAACACACTTGCCTATCTGCTAGCAAATTGGATGCCTTAATATGACCCTCTTGCTAATCCACCTCTTTGCTGCTGCCCCTGCTCTGGGACTCAGGTTGTAGTCTCCAGGACCTAATGTAGCTAATTATATATCTGGTTATCCCCCAGGATCCCAGACAGCAAGTGCAGAGGTTTGTGTGATTCCAGCTAAAAACCTCAGAATCTTCAAGGCTGCCGCATGCCTCCCGTCTGTCCCCAGACCTGTCAATCACTAGCAACACTCACATCCATCCTTTTCTTACCCTACCCATCTTCACCCTGGCATCACAGTGCAGTGGAAAAAGACCAGTGAGACATGAGTTCAAATCCCAGCTCCATTATTCATTACCTTGACAAATATGGACAGTTTACTTAATGCCTTCAAGTCTTCGCTTTACTATTAATTAATTAATAGTAATCATTAATAGTTAATTGTCAATCACAGGTATAGATCATATGCTTGCCATTTGTCAGGCTTTGGATGACCCAGTATTTATATTAAACAAGTTCAAAAGGCCTTACTTTCATAAAGCTACAAAACGACAGAGAGTTAGCATCTCCTGGTGGTCGATTTCACTCTTCTCTCTGAAATACACTCACATCACATATCATTTCCCTACTTAAGACTGTCAATGGCTGCTCATGTTCAGATTCATGAGACAGATAATCTTTTTTTCTGCCTGTTTCTCTGACTTGAAACATTCCCTCTGTCTTAGGATACCATTTCTGCAACAAAACACAACAACCAAAAGCAAGTTGGGGAGGAAAGGGTTTATTCAGCTTACAATTCCACATTGGTGTTTGTTAATGGAAGAGGTCATGACAGGAACTCAAACAGGGCAGGATGCTGGAGGTAGGAGCTGTTCCAGGGGTCATGGAGGAATGTTGCATGCTGGGTTCCTTCCTTAGGCTTTCTCAGTTCTATCTCGTTGACTATGAAGATATATCATCACAGAGAGCATAGCCGTCATGGAGGCTATGCGTGTCAACCCTGAAGGTATCAACCCCACACCTGTCCAGGTTGGTCATCCTGACCCAGTTCTGTGATGGAAAGGCGAGTGATTTGTCTTCCCTGGAATATATGCTTCGCTGAATTTGCATTCGCTTCTCTTGGTAGCTTCTGAACCACTGGCTTCTGCAACTGATTATCACAAATGGACACACTTCGTGAGTCATGAGATCCCACAGTGTAGTGCTTTTGGCTAAAAGGAATTCATTTCACAGTGGAAAAAAAGTAATGGCAGTTGTTCACGAGACTCTCTACTTGTGCATGAGAATATTCTTCATTCATTTTCAGAAATAAATATATATTTTTCTAACAAAGAATTATGTATGTGTGTATATGTATAAATATATATTGCATACCTCTCTCTTACACACACACACACACACACACACACACACACACCATGTTAAGCCCATATAAGGCAAAAATTAAGCTGTGTTAGTGGAGGTAGGTGTCACTCTCCGGCAGTAGCTTTTCATTCAGTGAATGGTTTCCATGTTGTACTTTTCCTGTCTTGTAACCAACAATGTCTGGATAGAGGCAAATCTGTCTGCCTGTGTCCTGGAGTGAAGGCACCGTGAAGCAGAGTTGTAACAGTCCCATGCAGAGTGAGTTGCAGAGAAACCGCTCTCGCTTGTTACTGCACCTTGCTCAGACTTTTTTCTTATTAACTTACCCTCAAGCAAGAGGCATGATGCTGCAATTAGTATGATGGTCTGTGTAACACTCAGTTATGGCACAAAAGCACTGATGGTCTTTAGAGAATGTTCTCACATCTAATGGCCAGGAAGCACACCGTGCTTCTGCCCCCACAGCACAAAAACAAAGGTGAAGAGTGGGTTTCAAGGGGACAGTTAAACTGTAAAGCTTACTTCCCATCTCTACAGATTGTCCTTAATAATCGCAGAGGGTCTTAATGAACACTGGAAAAGTACGGCTTGTATTAACAGTAGCCACCTGGCATTGCAAGCTGATGTGCACCTGGAAATGTGTCTTCACACTCGCTCAAGTAGGCAAAAGAATTATAATTAGTCATGGGATAAGCCTAGCTATCAAATATGTAGGTTTGTTCTATGCAGAAGAAATAGACAGTTTAGGGGATTTTGTCCCTGATTTCTCCCTTCTGGTCTCTTCCAAGACCTTCCATTTTTCAAGTTTCAATTCCCCTGACCAGAAGACTCTAATATATTCTTTCTTAAGCCCCATGCACCCCACCATAGCTAGCTCCACCTGGTAGCCAAGAAAGTGGATAATTCATATTCATAAAGCATAATTTCATATTTCTTTCTCCTCTTCACAGACTACCTCCCACCAGACTGTCTGCGTCTACTGCTGGTCCAGTGTCTTCAGGCAGATGCCCCTTTCTTGTTGTTGTGTGTAGAGTCGATGGCTGCTTTGTATGGAAGAATTATCCAGTGGTCTTACTCTATTCCTACTGGAGTCAAGGCGAAATTCTGGCAGAACTGAAAAGCTTGGGTAAACTAGCTGTTCAGATGAAGGATGCTTGCTTGCTCCTAGGTACTGACAATATCTATGGTAGATGGTAATAGGCATGCGCTGACATCCCTCAGCAGGCAGAGCATAGAGGATCTCTCATTGTCCCAACCCTAGATTTCAACGTACCCTCAGTAGTCCCAGCATTAGCCACACAGTCCTTAACCCCTAAGCAAAATAGTAACGTCATGCAGAACTTCTCACCAGAGTGCCTCAGTGCTGTGGTTCCAGGATGGTTTCAAACAACTCTTTAGCAGTTTCAGATAACTCGATGGCACCCTCGTGTTAGTATTTAGGCCTGCCCTTGAGGTCCTGGCAAGCTTCGTCCTCAGCTGTAGCTACCAAGAGCACCTTCTGTGCACGTTCGCTATGTTCCCTTTAAAAGGTGGGCCTTACCCAGCTCCCATCTCTTCCTTGCTCTCTCTTTTTACTTCTCTGCCTGTCTCTGTCTCTCTGTCTCCCCTCTCTTTCTCTGCCTCTCTCTTCTCTACTGCCACTCATGCCTCCATGTCTCCCCTCTCCCCTTTTCCATTCACTTTCCCCTAATAAGAACCCCTCCATCCAAGCTCTGTCCCACGGCATCTTTCTCTCGCGCGTGGCTCTTTTAATTTACAACACTTAGTGTGGTAGTGCCACAGAATGAATTCCTGCCTTCGGGCAAAACCACTTTCTTCTCTTCATTTCTCTGTTTATGGGGAAGCTCTCTCTGCAACAAGCAGAATGATTTGTTTGACTTCCTGCGCTTCCTTTCTTGAACTATTTAGTTTTGATGTAACTACTTTCCTGAATTAAATCTTCTCTGCTAGAAATATTTAGGTTGTTATCTACCTTCTCCATTTCCCGAACACTGGTGGCCCCTTTTCCAATGCTGCTTTTGAATGCCTTCTCCCACCTGCAGCCTTATCTTCCGCCCAGATGTAATCTCTCCGCTATTTGCAATTACTTAACAAACTTAAACTCACTTTCCATAAAGTCACTTAGTGTAGCCCAACCTCCATTAGTTTGTAAGTATATTGATAACAATCTCTGAATCTTAGCCCCATAACCAGTAGGTCAGCACTATAAGCTTCTAAGCAAATGGTTGATTTGAATGAATGATCCAAATAATAGTGGCCAATGGGCTCACGGTGATTTGAGTTTCCAGTAGTTCTGCAGCTTCTGTTAGGCTGCAGAATAGAGATGATTAAACTTGTTTGGCAAAAGAATTTTTGGCAAATGAATATTTGTTAAACTAATATGGAACGTTCACACGCTCCTTTTCCTACCGTGTTAATTTGTGCTTTCCAGTTTATTAAAGTGTGTTCACACATATTACCCCGTTTGAAGCTCGCATTCACAATGGAGTACTGTCAGGCAGAGCTTCAGGCTCCCAACCTTGACCCTCTCAAGCTCCCACGTCTTGTATTCTTGCTTTTCTCTCACCTGAGCTGGGATTCTGGCCAGCCAAGCATCGTGGCTCCCTGTCTTTTGTCAGCCCTAATGCATGGCGTGAGAACGGCAGACATTTCCATGTCTTTTGCAAAGGTATAAAATAACAGATGGTCCGCGGTCTCCTTTTCATATGAAATTAAGGGAGAAATGGCCATTCTATCCCTTTGGCTTTGAGGATGCAGACAGTCATGTTCTCAATTTCACAGTTCATTGCATGTACACGGATTAGATTAGCACTGTTTTAGAAACGCACCACGGGACCTCCCAATAACCTGGCGGTCACTTTTTGATTGCTTCTCGGAATTGTACTGTCTTGTTCTCCTGAGATTCTGACCAAGGTTTAGTGGATTAAAACTGAAATGCTGCCGACATAAATTGAACGCAACCCAGGCAAGGCTAGGGTTATTGCTTTTCTCCATCTGATTGCTAGTTGGATTTTCACTGGTGTGGCAGGGATTGCTGTTAAGGAAGCAGCCTGCCCCCACACACACTCAAGCTGAGAGACTAAAGGTAACACATGTGCCCTGATTTAGAGGGAGATTCATTCCCTCACTCTTCAGTATTTGTCTCCAAACACACACACACACACACACACACACACACACACACACACACACAACCCCAGTTAGCCCATCTTACATTTGGTAAAAAGTAATTGTTCCATGGGTATCTATATGTGGTGTTATTTGAAGACCTTTGGAAAGGTCCAGACATAAATGTTGCTCCCTGAACCACATTGCTATTGCTAAATTCTGTCAGTAGGAAGTCATTTTTTTTCCTTACTAGTTTTAAAAATCACATGTTCATACAAGGTTTCTCACATAAAGTCTATTTATTGGGTCTTATCCACACATCCCATTTGATATTTTTGACTCTGGAAACTTGGTTTGTCTTAGTCTTCACCTTGTCCTGCTTCCCTAAATATGGGCAAAGTACTTTTATCAAGCCCTCAATCAAAGGTAGTTATTACTGTTAATGGTATCATTGCTGGCTTTGTTTTTCTAGCCCCATAAATCTACAGTAGTCAACAATCACGAGACAACACTTACTGGGAATTGGTTCATACATTTAGTTTGTCACTTATTTATTGAAGTCACCTTTGAAGTAGGCAAAGTATCTTCTGCCTTGTTTCAAGGCTATGGAGACAGAGAGACAAGTGCAGTTTCCCGATACTGGAGAGCTAGACAGTGGCAAACAAACCTATATTCAGTGCTCAGCATCCACACTGGTAGAGCAGCCAAAGGAAGTTCCAGAAGGGGAGCCTAACAAAGCAAACCATCTACCTTAGAAAAAAAAAGCTGACAGCCAGGACTGCCCTCAAAAGCATGCAACAGACATGGCATTCGAATGCTGTCAGACAGGAGAAAAGGTTGAAGGTTTGTGCTATCAAATGATAGCATGGGCCTCCTTTATCTCAAGAGCGATAGCAAGGACCCCCAAGAGCTTTCAGAGTAGGGCACATGGTATCTGGAAGGTACTTTGAATGAAGCACGTCTAGAAACAGAAGACATATTGTTCTCAACCATTTGGGGTTGCATTAGATTTATTTGAGACAATGCCCATGTGCGCTTACATTTGCCTGTAGAGAACACCTCGCTGTGACATGAACACCTCTTCTTCACTCTCCACACTAGAAATGGAGTGAGTGAAGAAGACACCATCTCAGAGCTGTACTACATTGGAGAACACTGGCCTAATGACCTCAGTGGGCGGTCTTAAAGAGGAAGCTCCTAGAGAAGGCTTCAAAGCAACTTTTGACCTCTGCCTTTCTCTCACTCTCTGTTGTCAGCTGTGGGCATTGTCCTGCCTATGGCTCTACCTCCGGATTTGGGACAAATCTTGACAGAAAAATGAAAGAAAAAGACAGTGGGGTGATTGATTGGCAGGACCAGCCAAAATCAGGTACACACAGATCGGACACACAGGGAAACAAACTGTCACCAGTCAGTTCTGCAGCTCTACGAACCCCGAGTTGAGAGCTCAGCCTCAGCTTTAGATGCCACTCCCAGTTATTGAGCTGGGGAGGCTGGGGGTCGGGGTGGGGGTGTCAGGAGGACTCAGAAGGACAATGGCAGACCCTGTCTCTGGTGATTATTCTGGCGTGTAGCTCTCCTAACTTTTTCTCTTTCCCTGCCTCCCATTCTAGGAGTTCTACCTCGCTTCCTTCCATCTGAGCAACCACAGTCCCAGCCATGTTAGTGGTGAGAAAACTATTAACAGCTCCCACATAATAACTTACCAAGTTCCATCATAATATCCCAGAGGGCAAGGACTATAACAGAGGGAACTGTATAAAACCCAGAATCTCTATGAAAATCCTGGATCTGTGCGGTATAAATTAAGAAACAACCCATGATAATTAGCTGTTATGCAATATCAGACGCTTGTCTCAAAGCAGGTAAAGAGGTCTGGAGAGAGAGGAGAAGGGGTAGAGGAGAGATAGAGAAACAGAGAGAAAAAAAGAGGGAGAGGGGAGAGAGAGGAGAGAGAGAGAGAGAGAGAGAGAGAGAGAGAGAGAGAGAGAGAGAGAGAGAGAGAGAGAGGAGACAGAGACCTATGACTTCTATGGGTAGAGACTGGTCTCTCCATTACAACTCACTAGTTATAATATCTTAGTGAGACTTCTCCCTTTCCTTGCTGGCAGAGACTCATTTTCCAGGCCCTCACTGCAGTCTCTCAACACCCGCTCCTCTTCCTTGTCTCCCTTCTCCTCTTCCCTCCTGCCTTTCTTTCTCCCTCCTCATCCTCTCTCAGTTTCCTGCTTCTTCTCACCTCAGCTTGCTTTCCTGTGTGGTAGAAAACAATTAGATAAACCTCTAGATAAGAATGAATTTCTCCCTCTTCCATGCATGGAGCTAGGCTGTATCTGCATGAGAAGTCTTCTGTTCTCATCACCCAGCACGGTGTGGGTTGAAGAGGGAGACAAGCCTCGGCAGAGCCTTCGTAGGAAGCTGCTGACGGAGTGCATCAATTACCCACACATCCTACAATGCTCTAGCTTAAAAAATTAAATGACAGTATTATAAGTTTTGAAAGGATACCCCTGTGTAGCAAGTGATTTGCCACTGAATAACAAAAAAACCACAGACTGGGTCGCATAGCCATTTATTTTAGTTACAGAGTTTCTGAGTCAGTTCTGGTTGGTTGAAGCTGGACTGGGCTCGACCAAAGAAAGCTGATTTTAGTTCTAATCTGTGGAGTCTTTTTCTTTGGATCCTTTCATAAGTAGGAGGCATTCTGGGAGCCCATTTGTCTTAGTTAGGGTTGCTATTGCTGTGGGGGGACAACATGACCAAAGAAACTTGGGGAGGAAAGGTTTATTCGACTTACACTTCCGTATCAAAGAAAGTTGAGACAGGAACTCAAACGGTAGGGAGGCAGGAGCTGATGCAGAGGCCATGGAGGGATGCTCTTACTGGTTTGCTCCCCCTGGCTTGCTCAACCTTCTTTCTTATAGAACCCAGGACCGCCAGTCCAGGGATGGCACCACTCACAGTGGGCTTGGCTCCTCCCTGTCAATCACTAATCAAGAAATTGTCTTACAGGCTTGCCTACAGCCCAATCTTACAGAGGTATTTTCTTAATTGATGTTCCCTCATCTCTGCTGACTCTGGCTTGTATCAAGTTGATGTACGTCATTCTTTTCTGGAAGAAGACAAAAGGCACAGCCCAAGGCTCTGGTCATGTCTTCTATGGTCATTGGGCAAGGAAGTTGCATGGCCAAGCCAAAGAAAAGGATCAGAAAAAAAATATTTCGAGTGGGAGACGAAAAGTCACATAATAAAGGACGTGACTATAGGGTGGGGTGAAGAACTGGCTGGATATCTTGCATAGCCTGAGCTCCTGAGCCTGGACTTAATTGGAAGCCCTGTCTCACGGCATTCTTGCATAAACACTTCCACGTGGGGAAACAGGCTGCACAGGCGCCCTCTTGGGGCTGAGGCCGGGAATGAGAAAAAGCAGCCATAGGGAAAGCAGGCCTGGGTGTCCAGATAACAGGGCCAACACTCCTAGCTTCTCATAGCAGGTTCACCTCCAGGACACTGTCTCCTTATCTTGAGGCCACTTCTCTATACTTTGAGTCTCTGTTTCTCTGTAAAATAGTGGAGAAGAAGGCTGGGGTGAGCAGTCTGACTTCACCCCCTCCCCTAGACTGGGGAGGGGTTAGGGGTTCTTATTTGTTTACTCCTTTTGTTTGTTGATACAGAACTCCTATGCAGCCTATGTTGACCAAAAAGTTGCTATGTATCTGAGAGCGACCTGAAACTCATGATCCTTCTGCCCCGATCTGTAAAGTGCTGGGATTATAACCCTGTGTCACCACATCCAGTTCTGAAGGGGTTAAGCTTTGATCAAAACAATTAAGAACACTCATTTCCTTTTTTGCCCTTATTCCATCCTCCAAAGGTTATTTTTGCCTAGCAAGACCTTAAGCCAAATTCTCCCTGACTTCACACCTGAACCCGTGCAGGCTCAGTATTCCTGAAGGGAACCACATTATAGATTAAGCCAAGTCCACTTTAGACAACAGCTAAGGAATTCAAGGGGGCTCTGGGCCTGAACAGTCCACTTGCATTCTCCTAGGAAGCTACTCTGTTAGTTTGTCTCTCACATTTGCAAAGCTTTCCCTTTCCCTTCACTCATAACTTCCTAGACAGCAAAGAAGCAACTGATTCCACCACCGACGTGTAATTCCTTCAGCTGCTCTGCCATGACTGATGGGACTATCCACAGCTCAGACAACCTACAGAGGCCAAGTCACAGGGGCAAGAAACAAGGCTTTGTGTTGAGCACCACACTGAGACTCTGGGGATTGTTGGGGACTGCAGACCCTCAGACCCTGAATTTTCTATGACCCCTTGCCTGCTGGAGCTTGTTTTCCTGTGCTTGCAGCTGCTCTGAGCACGAGACTCTCATGTGTTCCTGCTGGCAGGGGAGTGGTTTCTGGTGGGCTTGCAGCTGAAAAATCCCTAGAGCTAGGGCATGACCATTAAGCTGCCCTGGAATGCAATAAATTAGCATTCTTGTTTCAAGAGCAACCCATGGCTCTCTGTTTTTTAATCTCCAAATCCTTGCCCAATCACGGTTCCAGGTAGTGTAGACACCACAGGGGATGCTTGTTATTGCATCTGATATAATGACAACTGGCTGCTAATGTATTTTTCTTTGGTTTATTGGGCTAATAAGTAGAGTGAAGACAGCTGGGGGTTATAAAACTTATCTAGACCTAACCTTAGATTTGTTACTTTCACTTCTGGACCTCATCTTTGTGATTCTTAACTTGAAACTAATCAAATGTCATGGGTGTGTCTGATAGTTATTATTTTCATACTACAGCTAACAACATTGCTACCATGTTTCCTTCTCTTGCTCTTGCGCTCCCATCATTCTAATGATAGTTGATATTAAATGTCATCTTGTCACAACTAGTGACATAAAAGGCAAAAGCAGGGAGCCTCAGTTGAGGAGTTGTCTATATCCGGTTGACCTGTGGGAGCACCAGTGGGGGACTTCTTTAATTGTCTTATAGATGTGGGAGCCCCCACAATGTGGGTGGCACCTTCCAAAAGAGAAATGTTTTTCCTCCTCTGCTGGCTTGGTTTCCCTCTGGCTGCTGAGTCAATCCATCCTTTGCTGATGTTGATTCCTTTGTTAATATTAGAACCAGCTTTTCTGGGTTTCTATGTGGACTGAGTCAGCAGTGTCCAGGAACCCTGCAGGCCAGTGGCAGCACACAGGGAGTGCTGAGGCATCCAGCCTCATCAGCTGAGAGATCGTGGCTTCCCACCGTCTATGGTGTGAGGCAGTAAGTTGGGCTATTTTGACCACATTGCGTATGCTGATTTAAGATTTCTATGGGTTTTGTTTCTCTAAAGAATCCTGACGAATACACAGAATACATTTGAGCACCGTCTACTCCTGCAGATCGAAGCAGCTAATTATTGTTGTAAACACTCAGAAGTTCAAGGTCTTCTGAGATCAAGTGACCTATCCAGGGAAGGAGTGACAAGGAATTGAGACCATCCTAGGCCCTACAGCGAGGTCTGGAGTAACCTGGCTTACACAGCAAGACCCTCACTCAGAAACTAAGGACTGAAGATGTAGATAGGGTTAAAGTGCTTTCTAGCAAGTAGAAAATCCTGCATTCGCCATCTACAGTGCCATTAACGCCACCACCAGTGATGACGGACAGGATATTTGCTAAAACAAGAACATTGAATTAAGCTGGAATTTTTGGGATCTATTGCTATCATCTATATCTAATCTGCAGTTAGAAAAAAAACAGTGGGAACTGAGTTTATGTTAAATTCCAGGGGAGGGAGCAGCCCGTATATGGTGGTTCTGTTGAACTTGTTCATATTGGGTTTCGTGGTCTAAGTTGATGAGGACCAGGTCTCTTCCTCACCAGGTCTCACCTTATATGAAAGTCTCACATTATATGAAGGAATACTTTAACATGATCATTCTTAATTAGAATTACACAATAGCATCAGGTGTAGGTGAAAGCTATACTTGTTTGTTTGTTTTTTATTGAGAAAAAGAAGAACTTGGGGATAGCTCCATAGCCAGAGTATCGTTCTGCAAGCATGAAGACCTGAGGACCTGGATTCTCAAACCTAGCATCCACGTAAAGTGCTGCGCATGTCTGCGTGCTTCGGCAGCTTCGGTGTAGTGGGACAGAGATAGGCAGAGCCAGGGAGATGGCTGGCCAGCCAGTCTAACTGAAATGGCAAGCTTCCAGGTCAGTGAGATCCGCTCTTACGACAGCGACGGGGAGAACAGTAGAAGATACCCAATGTCCTGTTTTGGCCTCTGCAAAGGCATATGTGAACACACACCCACACACTTACATGTATACAAAACACACACACGAGAGACAGAGACAGACACAGAGACAGAAACAGTTCTGCTTTTTGCCACCAGATGGCGCTCAAAGCCAAGGAACTCTAACAAGCTCCTGCATTCAGTCCTGACTCGGCCCAAATAGTGTGATAAACAGGCCGGCTGGCTCAGAACAGGGGTCCGAGTTAGAACTGAGCTAAAAGATGAATGTCCACATGGGTGCCAGGCACTGGTACCCCATAAGTCAACGTCAGATTTTCTTACGCTTTTCCAAATAAATTTAGATTAGTTTAGCCAGAAAACTTAATTCTCTTCCGTTTTTAGACTAAATTTCTCTTATGTGTTTAGAGATCTCCAAATCGTTCCCACCTTTTGTCAGGAGCATGGGTTAGGGGTGTGGCTCAGTGGGTAGAGATCTTACCTAGTGTGAGGAGCAAGCCCTGAGTTCGATTCCCAGCACCACAGACTAAAGTAGATAGGGTGGTACACAGCTGCACTCTCAGCATCCAAGAGGACCAGACGTTCAAGGGCATCTTCAGTCACACAGGGAGCGTGAACTCAGCCCAAGCGACATAAAATCTTGCTTTGAAAGTTAAAATTTTATTATAAATTTTGCCATCTAGTGTAAAAAAAAAATAAAATCGCTAAAGCTTCTGGGTTTACTTTAGAAGTGCAGACTTTCAGGACCTGCCCCTGACCCCACGGGGTCAGAATCTGCATTTGAGTTATATTCCCGGGTGATTGGTACCCTATTGGAATCTGAGAGGCAAAGAGAGCCACTGCTGGGAAACCGTTGAAAACGCGTCTTCCACTGATAGCCACGTCCACAGAATCAAGGGGTGGATGGTGGTTTCCCGCTGTAGGAAAGGCAGCCTGGGTGGCGACTCACTTGAGTAAGCCGTGTAGACTTGCTGGACAGCCTCCACCCAGTTAAAGGCATTTTTAGGGGTGTTTTGTGTGGTTTTCTTCTGAGCAGAGTAGAATGTCAGCCCTGTAGCATCTGGGACTAAAAAGCTGTGTTAATCTGTACTTTGCACGGGGACCCTGAGTGTTGATGGCCACACTGCGCATGCTTGCACATTTGCACACTCTTTCTTCCTCTCTCTAACTCATTTCTCGTCTCTCATTCTCTCTTCTCTAGACGATATGTGCACTCACAGACCCGCCATCATCCTCATGCATAATATATGTTTAATCGGGACAACAAGGCACCTTAAGAATGTGTCTGCAGAAATTCCTCTTGGATTTTCCAGCTGCTTGGAATCTTTATGACCATCCACTAGGCCTGGTAAACAGGACTTGGTTTAATTTCCAGTCCTGGGATAAACACACAGCCACTCGTAAGCTCAGGCTATGGAAAGCGTAGAAGAAAGTGATTGCCCATCCACCGCAATACAGAGCAGCTGGGGTATGTCTCACAATGCCTCAGCATCCTGTTTATTAAATAACAGCAAAATGCGCTTGACGGTCTCGGCTTTCATTCTCATCTTGTTCTCACTAAGCCCTTTCTGTCTGATGTTCCATGTCGAGGAATTAGGTTAAGTCCTACTAGAAGGCTAAGCTGGGCTAACTACCCCTTGGATCTGAGAATAACCTGGGATTTGGGGGCCTCCAACAGAGCCGAGTGTCAGCCAAAAGAAGACTCACAGAAGACTGGGGGATTCTATTGGGGCAGAGTAGAGAGGACCATAGGTAGGAGGAGGAAGATCGGAGAGAAGGAAGGAAGAAGAGTGAAGAAGAAAAGGTAAGCAAAAACAAATAAATGGGGGGTGAGGAGAGAGAGGGGGAGGGAGGGAAGGAGAGAGAGAGAGAGAGAGAGAGAGAGAGAGAGAGAGAGAGAGAGAGAATGAATGAATATACCGGTTGCTCAGAACAATCCTAAGGGCTCTAAATAGTGGTGATGCTTTAGAGCTCAGAGGGAAGGATATTTGCCACCAAACCAGATATCCTGGGCTTCATCTCCAGAAGTCACATTGGTGGAAGGAGAGGGCAAGCACCCACAAGTTCTCCTCTGACCTCCGCATAGGCACAGTGGTATGTGCATAAGTACACACATGATACGTAAATACAAACTAATTAAAATTCCAGATTTTTCCTTCTCACACAGATTTAGGTGCAGACTTCTCTCAGGAATCCCTAACCTGCCTTTCACGCCTGCGCAGACTCCCCGCTTATCTCCCACTAGTCCTAACAATCCAGCCTTCCTCCTCTGCATCTGAGACTTTGCCCTGAGCTTCCTTTGTCTGCAAGGCTTGCTTCCCCCTCCACCTCCTTCTTCCTGCTTGTCTTCCCTGTATAGTACTTATCACTTCGTGATACTTGTTCCTTTCTTTGGCTCACTGCAATCAGAAAACCAGTGGCAAGAGAATAGGGATGGTGGTTGATCCTGAGGGAAGGCAATAAACCCCTGTGGAGGGAATGCAGGATCAGCTGTGGGCTGGGAACTCTTGTAACAATCTGATCAGTCCTCACCAGAACACTATGGAGCAGGTTTTTTACAGAGGAAACCGAGTCACAGTGGACTAGATTGCTTGCTGAGTTCTTCTCAGACTGTTCATTGATCCATCTTTCTCCAACATCTGCTGTTGAACAGGTGTCAGCTCCCTTGTCAAACTCCTGCCAACGATTGTTTCTGTAAAGGAAGTTGTAATGGGTCCAGCTGTACCCAGTCCTTAAGTTTTGTTTGCAGCTGCTTTGGTGCTAGAGTTGAGTGGCTGTGACAGGAACCCTATGGTCTAGAAAACCTAAAACATTTACTAACTGGCCCTTCACAACAACGTTTTTGCTGGTTACTCATCTCATGGTTATGAGAAAATATCAGACAGAAGGCACTTGAGGGGAAAAAGTCATTAAGGCTCACATTCTAAGAAAGGATGCCGGCAGGAAGGTGTAGTGGTGGAAGTGTGAGGGGCCGGTCCCAGGGCATCTGTATTCAGGAAGCAGAGAGAAGAAAGCCAGGGTTCAGCCCACGTTTTCTTATTTTTGCCTTTTTGTTCAATCTGAGGCTCCAGTTCAAAGGATGAGCTTGCTCACGTTCAGAGGGGGTGTTCCCTCCTTATCTAAACCTCCCTGGAAATGCACTTTCAGGCACATCCCGAGGTGTATCCTGGGTTGGTTTGAAGGAAAGTCATCAGAGGAACCCAGCAGGAAAACAAAACTCCCTGGGGTCATCGAGTTGAAGGCAGAGGTTCAATAGCTAGGGTCACTCATGTCTTTCCTGTGCAGTAGAAGGAGTACTGAGAAGAGTTCCAATTCCAGATGCGATAAATACCACGCTCTTGTCTGATGCCTATCAGCTGTGAGATTTCAGGTTATCACTTCCTGGTGATAATGATAGTAACATAAATAGCAATAATTGCTTTTGATAAATGCCGGGCTCCATGCTTGGGATTTATAGTGTTGGATGTTCTTCATTACTCTTTTGGATTTTTCATAAGTATTGCCATTTTGCCTTTGCAGGAGCATGATAGAATTGTAGGTAGGTAAGGCCATAGGACTTACTCTAGTCAGACCACTGCCTGTGGTGTGAGTGGCAGCTGGCTCTACTTTAAGAGACCATGCACACATCCCACATTCTCCTAATGCATTTTTTCCCTCAACTATAATAACCAGAAATGTTCTAGAAAGAAGTGGGTGGCCCCTCTCCTGGACCTCAGAGAATGAACAATGCGCAAACCCTGGGCTGATTCATTTCAAACGTTGACTCGCCATAACCTACAATCCCCTGGGGAAAGAGGTCAAATGAGGAATTCTCTAGACTGAGGTGGCCTGTGGGCCTGTCAGAGGACTGTCTTGATTGGTTAATTGTTGTAGGAAGACCCAGCCCATTGTGGAGCAATGTGATTTCATGGGTTGGGCCCCAGGAACTCTGTAAGAGTAGAGAAAGATAGCTGACTAGGAAGCAAGTAGTGATACCTTTGTCTTTGTTCTTGACCTTGGGTGTGCTGTGATTACCTGCTGGACCTCCTGCCTTGACTGCCCAACAGTGATGGACTGTAACCCAAACCGTAGGCCATTTCTTCCCTAAGTCGTCAGAGCAACTGCAATGAAAATAGAATAAGCATCACAGTTCATGGAACGAGACTACTAAACACACTTATTTAAAAGTCACTGAATTGTAGGCTACTTGCTACTGAACATCACCTACTCCATCTTGTTGAATGAAAGATTCCCCAAGATGAAAATTCTAGAATCTTAAGAATATTTTAAGCAAACCACATAGCTAACACGCAGCAGGACTTCAGAAAGATGGGAGGGTTTCATGGGTTAAATGATGCTATTCCTTCCAATGTACCTCCTACTTCCTGCTGCCTTTGCTATCATCATCTTGGTGAGTTCAGGCTACTTTAACAAATTACCACCAACTAAATGGCTTAAGTAATAGAAAAACATTTTTTATCACAAGTCTAGGACTGGAATAACAGTAAAATGAGCTTCTTTGTGAGGCCTTTTTCTTGCTTCTAGAATCCATTTTTGTATTTCCTAACAGGGTGGAGGGCAGAGAACGAAAGCCAGCTTCCCCTTCCCTTTTCTCATGAGGACACAGATCCCACTCATGAGATCTTCATTCTCATAACCCACTTACCTTTCAATGGATTCACCTCTGATCCTGTCTGCCAGTGGTTAGGACTTCATTGGAACACGCAGCTCAAGATAACCAAAGAAGGTAACATGTTTCCTGTAGTGATGAGGTGAGCAGACCTGCTTTTCGTCCTGCCCGGCTCCTGCATGGCTAGCTTAGCCCCAGAATAATTACACGGAAACTGTATTCATTTAAACACTGCCTGGCCCATTAGTTCTAGCCTCTTATTGGCTAACTCTCACATTTTGATTAACCCATTTCTAATAATCTGTGTACCACCATGAAGTGGTGGCTTACTGGGAAGATTCTAACCACCCTCCACCTTGTGTAGGAGAAGCATGGCGTCTGCTTGACTCTGCTTTCTTCCTCCCAGAATTCTGTTCTGTCTACTCCACCCACCTAAGGGCTGGCCTATCAAAAGGCCAAGGCAGTTTTTTTAATAACCAATGAAAGTAACACATAGACTGATGACCCTCCTACACCCGTTTCCTTTTGGCAATGAGGGCTCAGTGTGTTGTCAAAGGAGATGGCAACACAAGTATATACTGTGAACACACCATCAACTGTTTTAAATTGTTCTAAAGATGACAGTTTCATATAATTGCATTACAACTTAAAGGAAATCCCTCCATCAGTGAAATGCTCACCATGGTGACAGCAAAAGAACCTGAGTTTAGCCTCTAAAACTAATGTGAGAAATCTTAGTAGGGCGGTACACACTTGAAATCCCAGCAGTGGGGAAGGCAGAGACAGGAGGATACCTGTGGGTGGCGGGCCAGCCAGTCTCGCCTAATCAGGAAGCTCCAGACAAGTGGGAGACCCTGTATCAAAGAGAAAGCCTGTAGACAGTGTCTGAGAAATGATACCCAGGGTTGACTTCTAGCCTCCACACACGCATGCACAAACGTGTGCACATCAGTTGTACACACATGTATACTACTAGCTTGTATCCCCCCCCACACACACCAAACTCAACAATGTATTTATGAATGGTCTGATGAGATTTAATGAGATCAAGTCTTAGGATGAGGTGCTGTCATCTTCTGTAGATGCGTGTCTAGGGGTAGAAGGAATCCAGAGAATCCCAGGTAAGCCTTGTGTTCTAGAGTTTGCCATGTTTTCTTAACATCTGTTCGCTCTGCAGCCAACCCTGTCATTATTACTAACCAAACTAAGAGGCAGGGTTTTCATAGCTGGTGCTCCTCTGGTGTAAGGCAAGACTTTTTCCTGACCTACCAGCTTTACTCTGAACCATTCCGGTTGAATATTTAGAGACTTAAATGCTACCCAGGTTTTCAAGCTTAAACTCTTTGTGATGCTCAGGGCAACCATCTCAAAACACAGAACTTCAAACTCTGGTTTTGCTTTAGTTGTTTAAAGTCATAAGGCATCAGAGAGCAAAGAAAAGAAGTTTTTGTAACATCCACAGCATGGGCAGGTGGGGCTTTCCGCCCAGAGTATTCTCCAGTGGAGAGCAAGCTTCAATTATATCAGCAGAAACATGAAAAGTGTTGGCGGAGAATCCCCATTTCGTATCTGTGGCTTCTTGGGTGTGCCCTAACCTCATTTCTCCTGTGCCTGAAATTCTGCAATTCAATTCCTTCTATTAATGCTGTAGAGTGCTTGAAGATGTGGCATATGGGGAAGAGGCCAATCAAAGGAAGCCACCAGACATGTAGTTAAACCATCTCCCTACGAAGCAGCAGCAGGAAGAGCACAGACTTAACAGCAAGTGAAATTGAAATGAGAAAACGTTTTCCAATTCATTAGAAAATGATTTCCTATAGTACCCATGAGGTAGGAAAACACATTTAGTCTCCTCTACAAGTTGAATTGGAAATGAAAACGATATATTAGATATAGAAAGGTAGTAAATCTGACTTTAGTCCCAAATGGGCACTTGAATCTAACTTATTTAGCGATGAAAAAAAAAGATATTTAGATGATGAATTAAAAGGCTGGCTGAAGATCCTTTAGGCTGTGGAAGAACCAAGCTCAGAGCTATGATCTCCTAGCTCTCAGACAAGTATTTATTTCGGAAGACTATATTTCCTCATCCTCCCTCCAGCAAGGACCGAGCTCGTATGACCTCTCTCTCCTGCTAGAATGAGCTTTACCGACACACCCGCACTTAGCTGTTATCTTCACCCCAACTGCCATAGGCACACGCTTCTTTCTCTGTTCATATAACGAACATTGGGAAAGAGAAGCACCTTGTCCCGGGGGAACCTCCATGAAGAGAACCATAGAGAACCTTTACAAAGAGAAGATGCTGCAACTTGATGAAGCCCGCAATGGCGGCTTTCACTCAGGCCCATGAGTATTTCCAAGAGAGCTTTCCTTCCCCCCTCCTCCTCTTTAGAAGCAGAAGTGTTTACTGGTTGGATTCCATTTCAAAGTTAAAATTCCAATGTGATGAAGCTGAGATGGAGATCTGAGCTGAGTCTCACTTTAGAATGACCCAAGCTCCCTATCCATGCCAGTTTTTGCCGCTGTGTGTACGTGTGCGCATGTGCCTTACCAAGGCTTTCTAGTGGCCTTTGAATTTTCAACTCCATAAAACATCGTGTTTAACTATTCTACTCCCCAAAGTCTCAATGGTTCTCCAATCAAACAGTCCAGCCTAGCACAATACCCCCTCTCAGACAGCCAAAGACATAGATATGGGCCAAACAAAGTGCGACTGTGTAAAAGCTGCTTAACAGCCTGCCAGTGTGCAGTCCACCAAAATGGGTAGAGCAGAGGAGAGGGAATGGGGTGAGAGAGCTGGCAGACACCCCCCTCCCCAAAATTGCAAAACGTTTACATGCATAAACAAAGCTAAAGAGGGCCTTTGTTTAACATACTTTGGATAAGAGCACAGTGTGACCTAATAATATAGACTCCAGTGTCAGTGCTCCCCTGGGAAAGAAGACAGATATCTGAACGTGATTGGCAGATGGATGGCTGTTACCATGGAGACTGTTAGCTGTCAGCAGTAAGCTCTAGGCGTCTCTAACATTTTGGGGACTGTGAGGCAGGTGAGGGTGTATTACCGGTCTCTCAAGATTCCAGGAGTTTCGTTGGTGTAGCTGGGATTCCCTGAAGTGGCTGCCCAGCATCAGGAAGTTAAATCCTCCGTGGTCTGGCAAAAGACAAGGGTGTTGGCTGGGAGTAGGAGAATATAGAATTGTCTGGCAAAAATGGCCTGAAGCTGAGGAAGAGAGTTCTTAACAATGATCCATTGATGATGAAGAATCTCAGAATCGAGGCAAAGAAGATATTAATGGAGACCATAGATCGGGTGTGTGATCAAAGGGCCCCACCACAAACAGTGGCCTGACTTCTCATCTTTAAGGTTTCTGTGGAAACCTGCGCTTCTGACTCTGTCTCACATGTGCAAATCAGCTGAATTTCACAGACAGACATACGTGTTCCCTTCCCCTTACATTCTAGGAAGGACTCAGTGGAGGGAATTTTTTTGAAGTGAAACAGCAACCTTTTGTTTGGTAGGAGTCGCATACTTAAGATTGTGACACTGGGCTCTAAGATATTGCCTAAGGGGGAAAAAAAACCAAAGCCTTGGAAATATAGTTAGTCTCTGTCAAATCGTGCTCTCACTTTAAGAAAAACTTATACCCTCATTTGCCATTAATAGTTAGACTGCCTTTCCTTCGATCTGATGAGTCCCATCTAAGTTTTGTAAAACACAGATAACTGGGACCCTTCTTCTGTAAATGTTTTATTTTTTATTTCCAAATTTTATAAACCAGAATTTTATTGTGTTACTAGATAATCTTTAAATATTAGAGGGCATGGGGACCCACTGGAAGCCTGATAAACTATGGGACTCCAACCCCAGAGATTATGATTCTGAAGGGATGGGACCGACGCTGCAGGAGGAATTCTGAAGACAGCTGCTCCATCGGTGGCACCGTGAGAGGCTCCGCCCCGTCTCTCCTTCTCCATCTTCTGCATCCTTCTTGCTCATCCCCACTCTCTCTGGTTCCCACCTTCTGCCATAACTCTTCACAAGTGCACGAAGCTTCCTCGCAGCCCATGTCACGTGTTCACACGGCCAACAAAGCCACCTCTTCCACCCATCAGAAATAGTCTCAAATTCCACCTGGTTTAGAACATCTTCTAGATAAACCAATGCCATTGCTTAGTGATAGCAACTATTTCACTCTTTTTTCTTTTTTGTCCTATCAGGATCATTACTCCTGTGTTTTGATTCATCAACTTCAAAATGAGACAGGTGAGATCAATGATTCTCAGACCTGCTTGGGAGGTACCTACTTAGGAATCTTTGTGGAATGACACAGAACATGGAATTTTCTACCTACCTCTAGGAAATGATCGATGAACAACTTTATTAGAACAAAACTTGAGTTTGCGATGTAGAAACCACTGCAGGAATGGCTGACTGTTCCGTAAGTGCTCATACTACTGTGTCCAATTGCATATATATTTTTTGTTGGTGGTGGTATTATTGCAATACTAGGGATTAGATATGAGGTCTCACACATGCTGGGCAGGTACTCCATTATTAAGCTATGGTCCCAGCCATCATTTTACTTTTTATTTTGAGACAGTTTATATAGGGTTTCACTAAGTTGCCCAGGCTGACTCTGAACTCACTCAGTAGCCTAGACTGGTCCTTAACTTGAGATCTTCCTGCTTCTGCCTTCCAAGTAGCAGGTATTATAGGTCTGAACCACACAGAACTGGCCTTACATGTTCTAATAATGTGACTCTGTATTAGCGACTTTTCTGTTGTGATAAAATACTATGAACTTTGGGCTCAAAGTTCCAGGGGGTTAGAGTGCATGATGGCGGAGCAGAGGGATGGAAGCTGGACCGGAAGGTGAGAAGTCGCATCTTGAACTGCAAGCAGGAAGTAAAGACAGCAAAAAAGAAATGGTACATATCTTTAAAACCCCTAAGCTTGCTCACAGTGACACACTTCCTCCAACAAGGCCACACCTCTTAAGCCTCCCCAGCACCACCAACAGCCAGAGTCTGTGAGGAACATTCTCATTCAAACCACCATGTGATCAGAATCTCAAGGGAAAGTGGAGCTGCTCTGGTTCACAGAGTCTGGTGAGAATGGTAGGTTGATGTTGGGACCGTTTGGAGTCCTGGCCTCCAGCTGCTCTTCCCTGCTAGTGACCTTCCATTGGCCTTCCGATCTGAGCTACCGAAAGCTGTGTCCAGCTCTGCTTCCTGAGCATGTGTTGCCTTGGCCTTGATTGAGGATCAGGTGATGAGGTTTTCACCTGCTGCTCCACCTGACCTCCGTGGTGCTATGCAATAAAGGGCTTCTTTACCAGTGACTAAGAGGTGTGTGTCTCTGTCTGTGCTGTCTCTGTGTGTCTTTGTGTGTTTCAATCTCCAGCCCCTTGCCCGAGGCTCACAAATGGTCCTAGAGTGCAGGTGCTGCAATACAGGAGATGTACCGTACTGTCACGTAGTACAGGCAGATGGTACATGCTGCAATGTCCAAGGCTAAGTCATAAAAGGTTATGGTTTCTGCCTCACCTGCTCTTCTGCCTCCCAGCATGTTCACAGCAGCCACCATGTCCGTAGAAAGCACAGCTGTGCAGAGAAGCAGCCATTCCACCTCAGGAATCTGTAGAAAGCTGGGCCACCCAGGTGTGATGGCTTGGCTCTAAGATGAAGTCTTGCCTTGTCATCCTGGAGACATCGCTTATTTTTTTTGAGACATTATTTGTTACCTGCACGAACATAGGAGTTTTCCATTTATATCCATTTAGTGGTTTTCCACAATAGATTAGATTAGGCTTTAATCTAAGTGTACCAACAAACCTTTTGGGTTTTTGTTCTTATTGAACGTCACGTTGTTGTTGTTGAGCCATTTTGGAGACAGAGTTTGGCTAAATAGCAGAGCCTATCATCCAACTCCTCGTCTTCCTGCCATAGAGGTCTGAGCGCTGGGATTGCAGGCACGAGGTGTACATATCTGATTTGTTGAGGGGTTTTAAGAAGAAGAAGAAAGGCATGATCCACTCATGCTTTCACTCTTTGGTGTTTATTTTTTTTTTTTTTTGGTTTGTTGGGTCTCTCCACATAGTCCTGGTTGGCCTGGCAGTTGTCGTGTAGGAGTGGCCCCGCACTCATAGAGATCCACTTGCTCCTGCTCCCTGCGCCCTGGGATTAGGAAGATGGAGCCACTACACCCAGATCAACTACTCACACAGGTGTATGAAGAAGGGTTTGAATCTGGGAGACCCTGCAGGAACATTTTTAGGAAATAAATTATGATTATTTGGACAAAAGAAATAATGTTACAAGTAAAGAAAAATACATAGATTTAGGCTAGGAGCTGACTTTTAGGAATGTGTTGGCAGGATTTACCTGTGGGATTGCTGTAGGAAGCTGTGAGGGAAAAGGATGCTCTTAATCTTTTGACTTGTTTGGATGGAAACAGAACCATTAACTAAGATAATTGCAGTCTAGAGTGTGGTGGAGTGTATGGGCATGGCCCCCATACGCTCACATGTTTGAACACTTGATCCCCATTGGTAGAACTGTTTGAAAGGATTAGAAGGTGTAGTCTTGTTGGAGATGTGTCGCGGAGGGAAGGCTCTGAGGTGTCAAGAGCCCACTCCACTCCCGGTTAGTGTTTTCTTTTTTTCTCTCTGCCTGGTGCCGTGGATTGGGTTTGCCTTTCTGCCTCTGTTCCCCACTCCTAAGTCTTCTCTGGAGTCTCCACTGAATAGGATTACTACAGAATGGAAGTCCTATGCCAGCCAAGCTGCTTTTAGGGCAGAAAACTCTCACTAAACACAAGCCTCAGCTGGCCTCTCACCATTGGCTAGCAGCTAACACTGAGGAATAGTCCATTTCAGGTGCAGCAACTCTGATGCATTGAAAATGTCAATCTAGGTTAGAAATCTGCGCTTGAACATTTTTTCAGCCTGCTATTTATTAGGTAGGCGCATGTCCTTGAACGTATGCCTTACCTCAGCGGTTCTCATCCTCCCTAATGCTGCTACCCTTTAATACAGTTCCTTATATGTTGTAGTGATCAAAAAATTATTTTGTTGCTACATCAGACTTGTAACTTTGTTATGCATTACAATATAGATATCTGATATGCAGGATAGTTGATGTGTGCTGCCCCAAATGCGTAGAGACCCATAGGTTGAGAACCACTATCTTAGCTCCTCTGACGCATAATTTCCTTACTAATTGAGGTTCTGACCTCCCTGTGAAGATTGTCTCAGAGAATGCATATGAGCATCCATACTATCTCAGTTCCAAAGAAAAGACATGGACTTGGTTGATGCCAGTATTTCTCTGTTTTGTAAGTAAAGAAACACATTTTGATAAACAGAGAAAGGAAAAGGAGGGGGGAGAAGAAGGAAACACAGAAAGGATAAAAAAAAAACTGTTTTGAAAACTGGAGTTGGGATTGCTTGATACTTTGGGGAATCATTTGATTGCTTGTTATAAGATGAATCCATTTTTAATTAAAAAGAATCACAATATACAGTAAACTAATTTTTTGTTTGTTTGTTTTTTTCTTTCCTTGCCCTTCTATCCCCAGGAGTTACCAATGCCTGCTCTACGAAACTTTCAGAACAAGCTAACATTGACTTTTACAACCTCACCTTCTTGCGGGGATATCCTAATGAGAGGGAAAAAAAAAAACAATCCAAGGAGGTTTTGGATAATTCAAAAGCTGGGCAGCCAACTACTGAATAACTGAGTTTGCTGGTCAGGCTTCATGCTAGTTAGTGAGCCCAGCAGTGCCCCAAATACCATAGTTATTAAGTAGATACACAGCTAGGCTTTAAAAATCCTCATAACCCCAAATAACTCTCCCCACTCCTGCTCTCCAAACTCAGGTTCCTGCATTTGGCAGATGACATCTGAAATCCAAACACACGGTACCCAGGCCAGTCTTCTCTGTGTGTAGTGCAGTCTCTGCTGTGTATACGTTCTGTTTTTGCTTCATCCATGTTTAAAGAAAAGCCTGCCATGCTTCCTAACCAGAGGTGGGAAAAATGAGGCTGCCTGCCTGCAATATCACTCACTGGAAGCAGAATTAAGAAATTATTTTCGCTACAGTTCCTGGGAAAAGTGTTGGTGGGATGATTTTTAGGATCTGAGTTGAGAAATAAACAATAGCGTGATAATTAGGTGAAATCTATTTAAGTTTTAATGAAGTTTGTTTGCTTTGCCGCTTTGAATGCTGAATAAGCAAGCATTTGAACTCCCATAAGAATCACCGAAGGAAGTAAAAAGGCTTCCATTTTTGCATTATTACTGGATGCTATTGTGGTAGAATAAACAGCTCCATCAATCAATGCTGGTGGTATAAAATCTGCGATTTCTTTTACTCTTTCTTCAGCTCAACCTCCTGCCAGGGGGGCTCATTAACACAAGGTAGATAGCGATGTCCTTCGAGGAGGGCAAGTCAAAGAGGAGAAGTAAACGCTTTCTGAGTGGGGTCAGCAGCCACCACACACTTGGCCTTTTCCTCCATCTGCTATGAGAAGGAGGTTTTCCCAAGGACCACACACACCATCTCCTTCTGTGTTGGATAGTTTTATGTCAACCTGACACAAGCCAAAGTCACCCGAGAGGAGGGAGCTTCAATTGAGAAAATGCCACCATGAGATCACACTGTAGACAAGCCTTGAGGGCATTTTCTTAGTTAGTGATTGATGGAGGAGGGCCCAACTCATTGTAGGTGGCAAATCCTTGAGCTGGTTGGTAATTCTGGGATCTATAAGAAAGCAGGTTGAGCAAGTCATGATGAGCAAGTCAGTAAGCAGTACCCCTCCATGGCCTCTGCATCAACTCCTGTGTTTAGGTTCCTTTCCTGTTTGAATTCCTGTCTTGAATTTCACAGTGATGTGGAAATGTAAGTCAAATAAACCCTTTTCTCCCCAAGTTGATTTGGTCATGGTGTTTCATCACAGCAAGATTAGCCCCAACTAGAACACCTTTGCCAGTGCCCAGGATGCCACGACCCAGCCTTCAGGGAGCATACAGCTTGGAGCACATTTCTTGAAGCATTCACAGTACCAAAATGAGGCTTAGGACTAAAGATCCCATGTGAACTCAGCCTGCTTCTCTTACAATGCTCTTTACTGAACTGCACCAAGGTAATTCTTTTCATTCACAATTTATCAGGGTATGAGAGAGGTGCCATCTTTGAAAAGAGAAAAAAAAAACAGGTGGTGGGGACCCCCTGTTAACGGTAGTTTTTGCTCTTCCAGATGGCTTGAGTTTGGTTGCCAGCATTTAAGTCTGTCAGCTCTCAACTGCCTGTAACTTTAGCCCCAAAAGTCACTTAGCCTTCATGAGCATGCTCACTCATGTGCACATAAACACACGCACACACGTATGTGCACACACACACAATTTAAAATAAAGTGGATCTAAAAAGTGAAGACAACAAAGGCTCAGATGGTTCAGATGGCTCCAGGAATTCTGTCTTCAAAGACTTGTGTAGTAGGAGGACAGTGAAGATAAGAACAGAAGAAGGGACTGGAGAAATGACCCTGTGCTTAAGAGTACTGGGCATTCCACCAGAGGACCTGAGTTCAATCAATAGTGGCAAACTCATGGAATTTATTTTGTGCTGTCCGTGTGGACATGGGACCTGCCCTGGAGTGTGGCATTCCAGTGGAGAAAACAGATTTCCCCTGCCCAGTGGATATCAATTGCAAATAGCTTCTTGGTTAGAATTTTGTGTCTTCTTCCCATTCTCTGTGCTAGGATTTTGTCTCATTGGAACATGTGTAGGTCTTGTGCCTGTTGTTATAATCTCTGGAAGTTCCTGTGTCTATCAGCTTTGTTGTGTCTGGAAGACAGTGTCTCCTTCGAGTCGTCTACTACCTCTGGCCCTTACATCCCTTCTGTCTCCTCTTCTGACTAGATCTCTGAGCCTTGGGAGTTGGGGGTGGCAAAGACATCCTATTTAGGATTGAGTGTTCCAGAGTCTCTCATTCTCTACACTGTTCTCTTGGGGATCTTGGAGTTAATTACTATCTGCTACAAAAAGAAACTTCCCTGATATGGATTGAGTGAGACACTGATATGCAGGCTTAGCAATACATGATTCAGAGTCATTTCCTTGCTATATTTCTTTAGCCTAATGATAGTGACAGATTTCCCCCTAAGGTCCATGAACTACCTAGTCTCAGTTTCTTGGCCACCTTACAGGGTCAGGTATGGGTTCTGTCTCATGGAGTGCGTCCTAAATATAACCAAATTGTGGTTGGTTACTCCCAAAACATTTGTGCCACTGGTGTATCAGTACATCTTGCAGAAAGGTTGCTGTTGTAGGGCACAGGGTTTGTAACTGTGTGATGTTGATGGTTACTTTTCTACTTCCATGGTCTGCAAAGACAATTCCAACACCACCAATGCTAGTCAGTAAGAGGGAAGCATCTAATTGGACACCCGCTCAATTTCTCTATGTTCATTGATATAAGTAAGTTACCACTCTTATCATAAGATTGGGAAAGGTAACCAATAGTCTGTAATGTTTAGGCAGAGGAGTCTATGGAAAACTTTAGGCAAATGACTAACAAGATGTAGCTTATTTTTGGAATTTTGCAACTATATTCATGAGGGATATTGATCTATGATTTTCTTTTATTGTTGTGTCATTATGCGGTTTTGGTATCAGGGTAATAGTAGCTCGACAAAAATAATTTGTAAATGATCCTTCAATTTCTTTTTTGCAGACTAATTTGAAGGATATTTACATCAGTTCTTTTCGAAGGTCTGCTAGAATTCTGCATTAAGTCCACTGAGCTTTTATAGTTGGGAGACTTAGTTAATGCTTATATTTCACTAGGGGTTATCTCATTTTGACTTAACCTTTGTAGATTGTATATATCAAGAAATTTGTCCATTTCTTTTAGTTTTTGCCAGTTTTGTGAAATATAGATTTCTAAAGTATGTTCTTGAGATTCTCTGAAATTCCTCAGTATCGGTTGTAACATCTTCCCTTTCACCTCCAATCTGATTAATTTGAGCTTATGTTTTGTTTTATTTAGCTAAAGGTTTGTGACTCATTGATTTTTCTCAACTCTTCATTTCATTGATTCTTGGTATCATTATTATTTTTTTTCTAGTTCAGTGATTTCAACAGATTTTTACTTCTTCCCATCTACTCTTCTTGAGTATTATTTCTTCTTCCTTTTTGAGAGCTTTCAAATGTGTCATTAAGTTATCAATATGAGAGAGATCTTGGTATTTGATGGAGTACTCAGTGTTATGAACTTACCTCTTGGAACTGCCTTCATTGTGTCCTGTAGGTCTGAGTGTGTTGTGTTTTCATTTTCATTAAATTCTAAAAGGTTTTTTAATTTCCTTCTTGACCCAGTTTTCATTCAATAGTGAGTTATTTGGCTTTTATGAGCTATATAATTTCTGTCATTTCTATTGTTGATATTCAGCTTTAATCCATTGTGGTCAGATAGGATTCAGGGTGTTATTTCAATTTTCTTATACCTGTGGGGACTTGCTTTGTGTCCAAGTATGTAGTCAATTGTGGAGGGAGTTCCTTGAGCTGCTGAGAAGAAAGCGTACTCTTTTGTGCTTTGGTGAAATGTTCTGTAAATATCTGCTGGGTCCATTTGACTTATGACATTATTAACTCCAGCATTTCTGTTTAGTTTTTGTCTGCATTGCCTGTCTCTTGGCAAGAGTATATCTGCCATCACTACATAAGGGTCACTATGTGATATTTAACTATAGTATTGTTTCTTTTATGAATTCTGGTGCCCTTTTGTGTTTGGTGCATAATTGTTTAGAATTGCAGTAACCTCTTGGTGGATTTTTCCTTTGATGAGTGTGTCATTTTCTTAACCATCTATTCTGATTAGTTGTAATTTGAAGTCTATTTTGACAGCTATTAAGATATCTGAAACTAAACCTGCTTGCTTCTTGGGTCCATTTACTTAAAATATCTTTTCCATTGCTTTGCCTTAAGATGATGTCTGTCCTAGGTGGTGAGGTGTTTTCTGGGGTGTTATAAAAAGATGGATCCTATTTTTTAAATTCAGTCTATTAGTCTATGTCTTTTTATTGGGGAGATTGAGACTATCATTATTGAGTAGTGTTAATTAATTTCTATTATTTTGCTGCTTCTGTTATGGTGGTGGTGGTGGTGGTAGTGTGTGTGTGTGTGTGTGTGTGTGTGTGTGTGTGTGTGTGTGTGTTTTCCTTTTTTGACTGTTTTGGGATTATTTATTCTTTGTCTCCTCTTGGGAATAGTTAACCTTCTCATCAGATTGAAGTTTTCCTTCTAGTGCCTTCTCTAGTGCTAAATTGCTGCACAGAAATTGGCTAAATTTGTTTTTGTCATGAAATGTTTTTCTTTCTCCATTGATAATGAACATCAGTTGCTGGGTAGAGTAGTTTGAGATGGCAATGTCGTCTTCCAGAACTTGTAGGACATCTATCCAGGCTCTTCTGGCTTCTAAAAAGTCAGGTGCCATCAAAGAACCTGGCTGTGTGACTCAGCCATTTCTCCCTTCCAGTTTCTAATACCTTTTGTTGTTGTTCTATTCATTTAATGTGTTAATTATTATGTGTCACAGGAAGCTTTGTTTTCTGTTCCTGTCTATTTGTTCTGTGCACCTCTTACATCTCAATAGGCATCTATATGTCATTCTGTCTTCCCTTTGCTATGGAACAATGGTCTGTATCCTGTCACTTGTATTTTAAATGAATGCTGATTGGCCAGTAGCCAGACAGGAAGTGTAGGCAGGGCAACCAGGTAGGAAGTAGAGGCAGGGCAACAAGAATTCTGAGAAGAGGGAAGTTTCAGTCTTCAATCATCACCCAAACAGAGAGAAAGCCAGACACAAAGCAAGAAAGATGTGACTGCCTCTCCAAAAAAGGTACCAAGCCAAGTCTGTGGCTAACACAGACAAGAATTATGGGCTAATATAAGTTGTAAGAGTTAATAAGAAGCCTGAGCTAATAAGCCAATCAGTTTATGATTAATGTAGGCCACTGTGTATTTCTTTGGGACTGAACAACTGCAGGACCAGGTAGGACAGAAACCTTGGTCAACTTCCTTTCTTCCCTCCCCCTCTCTTCCTTCCCTCCTACCTTTCTTTTTTCTCCCCTTCCCTCACCTTTTCTCCCTCCATATCTCCCTTCTTCTTTCTCTCTCTGTCTCTCTCTCTTTCTTCCTTCCTTTCTTTCTTTCTTTCTTTCTTTCTTTCTTTCTTTTTTCGTTCTTTCTTCCTTCCTTCCTTCCTTCCTTCCTTCCTTCCTTCCTTCCTTCTTTTCTTCCCTCCTTCTTTTCCTTTCTTTCTTTATCCCCCCCCCCTCCAGAGGTTCTCTCTATATAGTCCTGGTTGTCACGGTAGACAAAGCAGGCTTCCAACTCACAGAGATCCTCCTGCCTCTGCCTCCTGAATGCCTGAGTTAACAAGATGTGCCTACTATGCCTGGCTTTCTCTTTCTTTAAATTGGGGAAATTTTTCTCTGTGATTTAGTTAAGAATATTTTCTGTGTCTTTGACGTGGGTTTCTTTTCCTTTTTCTATTCCTATTATTTGAAAATTGGTCTTTTCATAGTGTTTTAGATTTCTCTGGATATTATGTGACTGTTTGTTTTATGTTTAACTTTTTCTTTAATTGAGCTATTTATTTCTTCTGCTTTGTCTTCAGGACCTGAAATCCTCTCTTCCACATCTTTTAATTTGTTGACCCAAACTTTTTGTTTAACTTCAAATTTTATTTCAGTTTAGGTTTTCTTAAGTGATTTTATTACTTTACTAAATTCTACTTTCAAATCGTTAATTGTTTTCATTATTTCATCCAACAGTTTGTGTTTTCAGTCTTCATTAAGGCATTTATTCATATCTTCTTTAAGGTCTTTGAACAACATATATTCATAATTGTTATTTTGAAGTTCTTCTCTTGTGCTTTAATCAAATTGCTTTTCTTGGGCCTATTACAATAGAGTTGCTGGCCTTTGGAGGAGATATATGGTCTTGTTTGCTCATGTTTATATTGTCGTGCTAGGATCTGAGTATTTGGAGTACTGATATGTGTGCTATTTCTTGGTGTAGATATCTGGTCTCAACTTTATTGCATAGTTCTGTTCTTTAGTTGTTGTTGCCTCGGCCTGGTTCCTAGCCAAGTGGGGCAACTCTGGAGTCGTTGCTACAGAGTCACCAAGGAAGGGTTAGGGCTAGAAGGAATGGCTAGATCCTAGCCAAGTGGGATGGCTGTGGGGGCCTGGCAGAAAGTGGTTCTCAGTCCCACCCAAGTGTGTCAGTTGTGGGAACCCTGGTAGAGAGTGATCCTGGATGCTAGCGAGATGTAGAGGCTATAGGCCTCTGGAGGTAGCAGTCCTGCAGATCAGCAGGGAGACACAGGCTAGAAACACAGTGGGAGGAATGACAGAAGAGGAGAGAGGGGAACACTAGGGGTGTCCTAGGTCTGTACCACAGAAGATAGAGCGGAACACTAGGGTGCCCTAGGTCTGTACCACAGAAGATAGAGGGGACACTAGGGGTGTCCTAGGTCTGTACCACAGAAGAGGCTAGAGGGGAACCCTAGGGGTGCCCTAGGCCTGTACCACAGAAGAGGATAGAGGGGACACACTAGGGGTGCCCTAGGTCTGTACCACAGAAGAGGATAGAGGGGAACACTAGGGGTGCCCTAGGTCTGTACCACAGAAGATAGAGGGGAACACTAGGGGTGCCCTAGGTCTGTACCACAGAAGATAGAGGGGAACACTAGGGGTGCCCTAGGTCTGTACCACAGAAGATAGAGGGGAACACTAGGGGTGCCCTAGGTCGGTACCACAGAAGATAGAGGGGAACACTAGGGGTGCCCTAGGTCTGTACCACAGAAGAGGATAGAGGGGAACACTAGGGGTGCCCTAGGTCTGTACCACAGAAGATAGAGGGGAACACTAGGGGTGCCCTAGGTCTGTACCACAGAAGAGGATAGAGGGGAACACTAGGGGTGCCCTAGGTCTGTACCACAGAAGATAGAGGGGAACACTAGGGGTGCCCTAGGTCTGTACCACAGAAGATAGAGGGGAACACTAGGGGTGCCCTAGGTCTGTACCACAGAAGAAGATAGAGGGAAACACTAGGAGTGCCCTAGGTCTGTACCACAGAAGAAGATAGAGGGGAGACACTAGGGTGCCCTAGGTCTGTACCACAGAAGAGGATAGAGGGAAACACTAGGGGTGCCCTAGGTCTGTACCACAGAAGATAGAGGGGAACACTAGGGGTGCCCTAGGTCTGTACCACAGAAGATAGAGGGGAACACTAGGGGTGCCCTAGGTCTGTACCACAGAAGATAGAGGGGAGACACTAGGGGTGCCCTAGGTCTGTACCACAGAAGAGGATAGAGGGGAACACTAGGGGTGCCCTAGGTCTGTACCACAGAAGATAGAGGGGAGACACTAGGGGTGCCCTAGGTCTGTACCACAGAAGAGGATAGAGGGGACACACTAGGGGTGCCCTAGGTCTGTACCACAGAAGAGGATAGAGGGGAACACTAGGGGTGCCCTAGGTCTGTACCACAGAAGATAGAGGGAAACACTAGGGGTGCCCTAGGTCTGTACCACAGAAGAGGATAGAGGGGACACACTAGGGGTGCCCTAGGTCTGTACCACAGAAGATAGAGGGGAACACTAGGGTGCCCTAGGTCTGTACCACAGAAGAGGATAGAGGGAAACACTAGGGGTGCCCTAGGTCTGTACCACAGAAGAGGATAGAGGGGAGACACTAGAGGTGCCCTAGGTCTGTACCACAGAAGAGGATAGAGGGGACACACTAGGGGTGCCCTAGGTCTGTACCACAGAAGAAGATAGAGGGGAGACACTAGGGGTGCCCTAGGTCTGTACCACAGAAGAGGATAGAGGGGAACACTAGGGGTGCCCTAGGTCTGTACCACAGAAGATAGAGGGAAACACTAGGGGTGCCCTAGGTCTGTACCACAGAAGATAGAGGGAAACACTAGGGGTGCCCTAGGTCTGTACCACAGAAGAAGATAGAGGGGAGACACTAGGAGTGCCCTAGGTCTGTACCACAGAAGAGGATAGAGCGAAACACTAGGGGTACCACAAGTCCTAGGGACATGGAAGTAGAGTGAAAACTAAAATAATATTTTTTTTAAATAAAAAAAAAGAGCAAATGTAACAGGACTGGGGTTTTATACTAGTGGGACTAAGAGGTTTTTGTTTTGTTTTTTTTGTTTTGTTTTTTGCCACAAGGCTAAAGGAGACTGGCATCTGAATTCATGAGGCAAGTTTCTGGTCTGAGCTCTTGGCCCTGCTCTGCTCCCATACACGTTCTGAGACAGACTCATACCTTGTCCATAATTAGCTTATGGGAAATGCCAAGCACACAAAACGTAAAGAGGCCATGACCCAAAGCACACACTTCTCACCTTCGTGAGTGTGAGAAGGGAAAACTTGTCTTCAAAGAAGTCAGGTTTCAATCAGAAGCTTTCCTGTCACCAGCAGGTCCAGTCAACAGAGCAGTGGACAAGAAAACCAAAGGAAAGCTTGCTCAGGCGAGCCAAGGATGACCAGAACCAGGCGGAGGACCTCCCCTCCAGGACTCAGGATTTCAAGAAAAGGGTTAAGATACCAGGAAACCATTTCCTTGGTGCTAAATTACCACATCGAGATTAAATTACTTTTTGGATGAGGTTCATTTATTGTGAAATAATTTCTCATACAAATAAAAACACTTACAAAGGAAACATAATTTATAAAAGAATATTTGTTTTGAATGTACAGTAAGCGCCATTTCGGGACTGTCTTCCCTCGTCTTTAACATGAGGTGTCCCGGGATACAGACGATGTAAACATTAACCAAACTGTTTCCCTTCCTCCCCCACCCCCACCCCACACATGGTTAGGCTGAATTTCCCATCTGCCCTTGAAGCAAGCAGGGCCTTGAGAATGAACTCTGGTCTGTGGAATGTGAGCAGCAGAAACCTACCCTGCTGCTGTTGCCTGTGAGAACTCCCGGACAGTACTCCTGGGTTTCTCCTTCCTTTGTAGGTGGCTGGAAGCAGAGGAGTGAGGGAATGGTGGGGAGCAAAGCGGGCAGAGCAGGGAGGTTTTAATCCAAGGCCCTCAAATCCAAGAAAAGTGCATGGGTAGAATCCAGGGAATTTGACACCGCCAATGGGGGAAAATGTTATGTACTTATGCTTTCTAGAAAAGTGGAATTTACTTCAGTCATGAACAAAAACAACAACAACAACAAAAACACATCAGAATTCATAATAGCTATGGTTCCGTCGCCGTTAGAAGTCAGCTATTTTTCACACCCTGTTCTGAGAATTGAGAGCATTGAACAGTCCGTGGGCATCGCTACTCTGACATTTTGCCGGATGTTTTGCCACTTCTGGATGGTGTTCTAATAGAGAAGCGTGTGTGTCACAATTTCTTAAATACTAAGAAGACTGCGCTGCGACCTTTGCGTTTCTCACCGACAGCTCTCTGCTGGCTCAGCAGAGTGAACGGCCCGTATTCCCCAACATCCTTCAGCTGCGCACTCCCACAGTTGGTCAAAGTTCAGCCTGTGAAGGGACACAGACAACAAAGCCAGTGTGATCCAAGGACAAGATGTGTAATTGTTCTGAAAACTGGCACGGAGTAGTACCTGCCTACATACCCCACAGCCATGGGTGAGACAGTTAACCCTCTCTGCCAGAGAGCGCTAAACAGCCCCCATCCAGTCCCTTCAAACGACTATTCCCTTCAACACATAATCCGGTCTTCAGAAATAAACCCTTAGCTTTTCAAAAATAGTTTTAAGGCAAGAAAATTATTTCCATGTGGTCATCAAAATCAGCAATTAGATAAGTTACAGAGAGAGCATACTGGGGGCCACCCATGTGCTTCCTATTAAGTTTAGCTATGACGGCCTTTTCTTTTTCTTTCCTGATTTGTTTAACAGAACATTTCCTATGATTCTGTCTTAATGGTCTCACGATGGTGTCGTATGTATTCACATGTACATTTTTGAAGAACAATGAATTTGAAAGCTTAGGTTGAGGATTGTAGAAATCCAAACCAATGTCTCACAGGCAAGTCTTCACCCCCTCCACCTTCATCTATATTTCAGTGGCTAATGACGTAACAACATCTATGGCCTTCTAGGCCCCCAACACTTAAACTGCAAGGATCCGTCTGACATACTTCCAGTTGGCTTTGCCAGTGAGTAGCCTGAATATCTTTAAGACATCTTATCACTTAATTAAAAATTTGATCTATTGTACAAATAGATGACAGTGTGATGTAAGATCTAAACATGAAAGGGCACCACTGAGGTGTGAAGTTTGATTTTCTCCCTTGTTCTAGAAACCTACTTTCCTCCTGTGAAGGCTGTCACCATTATCAATTTATTATAAACCGTTTCAAAGTATATATTCCTTTCTTATATGTGTGCTTATTTCTGCATACAAATAATTGAATGCCCTTTAGTGACTTTTAAAAACTTAACAATAACATCCACAAGGCCTCCCACATAAGTACACTAAACACCTTCCTTTGTCTTCTGTATAATATTCCATTTTATGAACACACCATGCCCTGTTTAACCAGTTTCTTGCTAATGGATATTTAGATTGATTCTTATCTCTTACGATCACAGTGTCCTTACCCAATAAGGTTGTTTTACACACATAAGAGTGTGTGTCTATTAATCAAATACCAAAGACGAGAAGGCATGAGCATTTTAATATGATACCAGAAAGTATTATAATTCTATAATTATGTTCTTTGCAATGACTAATACATACACTTCTCTGCTGGAAAGGAATATCCCCCCAAGAATTCTAGTGATGAGAGGACTCAGCAGCTTACTTTGCTTTTTTGGTCTTAGTTGAAGGATTAAACAGATACAATAGCTTCTACCAAAAGATCAAAAAGAAGAGCTTGCAAGATGCAAAGGACTGGGGGGGCTAGTGTAGGCAGCAGAGGAATGGGAATGTCTGGGAAGGATGGGCTAATGGTATTTAGAGTCAAGGATACCCTGGCATCAGGGTACAACATCATCAAGGCTACTCTATCTGAAGATTCCAGGAAGCAAAAAAAGAGAGAAGCAGACTCTGGAGAATCCCCTGTGTGGTTGGAGAGAAGGGGAGAGCAGTGATGAAGTCTGGGCCGAGAAGACTCCAGCTTGCTCTCTCCCTCTTCCACTTCCTAGGACAGTGTGGTACTGGATAAATTAGGAGGACAACACCTTGCAGCTTGTTGTATTAGATACTATTTTGTACCCAGCAGGAAGAATTTTAAGGGGGGGGGGAGATTTTATTATGAGTTCTTCATTTAAGGGTTGCAAGGAACTGTATGGTGGTGGGAGCTCGAGGCAGCTGGTCACCTCATGTTGTTGGGAATCAGGAAGCAGCAAGTTGGTGAATGTGCTCATGCATACCTTCCCCCTTTCCCCTATTGTAATCTACTTGAGACATTATCCCGGGAGTTGGGGCTCTCCAGGCCATGTCTGACCTGCTCACTGCTGTGTGCGCCACAACTCAAATTACGCCCCTTGTGGAATACAAGCCAAGTGAATTCTGTCAAACGCTCAAATGATGTTGCGTCAACTCCCTTAATTTGGGCAGGGAAGCAGAAATGCAAAGAGAGGGGCTTGTTGGTGAGTGTGGTCTGATGTATGTATGTATATGTATAAATGTATATATATATATATATGTGTGTGTGTGTGTGTGTGTATGTATATATTTAAAATGTGTATATAATAGTGATACAAATTGTGGACATTTTGTCTTCTCTTATTGTCTTGCAGTTTTCAACTATTTTTTTTCCCAATATGTTTGTTTGAGCAGATAAAAGCCTTCAGGCGGCCTGTTGTTGACTGCTGACGCTAAAGCCCACCATGGCACATTCTGTCTCCGTGCAGAGATGAGCAGCTAAAAAATAATTGCTCAAATGTGGCCAAGCACCAGGTTTTCAAAAGTAAAACCAGAGAATAGGGGTTAAATGAACTTAAATGTTCTTTCCAGGCATCAAATAGTTGACTTTTGCCAGTGAAGGCACAATGGGAAGAAGGGGGGTTTAAAAGATTAAAAATAATAATAAATGAAAGGAAGCCAAGTTCCCCATGGACTATGTTACAGTGGGGGGGGGGTAATAAGAAGTACCCCACATTTATTTGTCTCCCTATAACAGAGGTGTAGGCGAGTCTGCCCAGAGCCCAGCAGCTAGAAGTGAGGAGATTTCTCTGAGCACATACCATGACTCCAAGCAGCAAACTGGCCGAAAATCGGGGGCTTTGTACAAGTGATTGCTGTCCCAAATTAAAAAACAGTCTTCTACTGAGTTGAAAGGGCTGTTAGATCGGGGTGGTCTGCCAGCCACAAAGACATGCCGAGATAATGTCAGCTGTGACTGAAGGCCAAAGTCTGTGACATGCAGCCTTCATGGTCATGACTCCACGGTGTAGGCCTCTTGCCTGGCTGCATCCTCTTCTGGGAGCAAGTTATTATTTTCTCAGTTGGTGACATTATTTCTCCTTTCTATTTCCCACGTTTTTTCTGAGCTAGCCTGAGCAATCTGACAATATTGTCTCTGGTTTCTTGGTATTAATATCAGGTCATTATTTCTCCTTTCTATTTCCCACGTTTTTTCTGAGCTAGCCTGAGCAATCTGACAATATTGTCTCTGGTTTCTTGGTATTAATATCAGGTCTATCCCAATAGTCAGAAGAGGTGGGGTAAAGAATACAAAACTACAAGCCCATGGTCATATGACAGACGGTGTAAGCAGCCCAAGAAAACCCCTACACCACACATTGCTGACAAGCAGACGTAAGATAGCATGTAATCCAGGGACCCTGGATCTCTGTTCCCTTTGCTTGGCCAATCACTCCCTGTTTGGAGAGTACAAAGGTAACCATATCACAGTGGCATGGCTCAGGTAACCTATAGCTATTACACGACTAAAATTTTCCAAACTAGCAGTTGATTTCATACCATCTTACTACATAAAGAGTAAGATTCTAGAACCCTGTTCATTCAAGGACAAGTGGCATTTTCACATGTACAAAGCCAAGCGTTGGCAAGCTGTGGCACACAGGCTAAATACAGCCTGTGCCTGTTTCAGCAAATAAAGTTTTATTGAAACACAAGTTTGTCTACCCATTTACCTTCTGTCATGGCTGTAAGCAGTGGGGCTTTCTCTCAAAGCAGAAAGCCTACCCAGCCACGGGGGGAAAGTCCCATTACAAAGGAGATGGAAAGTGGACTTGATCTTCCAGGCCTGTGTGGACGGAGGGTGAACTGACTAATCTTAAATGAAAAGAATGTATTACCTAAGGCTATTCAGATAAAAATAAATTTTAAAAAGCCATTTCCCTCAATTCTTCTTGCTGAAAATGAAAAAGCTAAAGGTTTCACAATTTCTTCTCCATGTAATTCTATCTCAGGACTGTCAGCGTCTTAATAGTGTATTGATTGGCCCACACTTCAGCTATCTCTAAAGAAGCATTATTACTGTTGGGCCAAACATGAAAAACTACTTTTAAAGGCCTTTTTAAGGGCTTTTTGATTTTTCAAAAGCTTCTTGGGGACTTATTGAGCTTCTCTGAGAGCAGAATTAACTCTACAGAGCTTTCTCTGTTCCTGAGACCATGAATTCATCCACAGCCAGGAAAGTATCAATGACTCATGACAGGGAAATGAGGGACCCTCGAGATGAATCAATGTGGTCATTAGTTACATGGACACTTGGATTCCCAGTCCTTTTCTAAGTAAGAAGATTTTTGCCACCATCGCGTTGGAAGCTCATGATAATTACCAATAGCCTTTAAAACACACGGAATGGGTTCCGGTGTGAAAGGGTAGGGAGTAAAGAGAAAGGAAGACGGATTGTAAAAGTTAAATCTGTTAGTGCATAACACTGTTTTTTCAATTGTATAAATGCCTGGCCAGCAGAAATAAGACGTCTTCATTTATAGCCTTCACTGAATTTATTGATTGTTCATATCTTTCCCTTCACCATAAAAAAAAAAATAGCACGAGAATAACTTTCATTGAATGCTTAGGAAAAGATTTGGTGACTGTACGCTAAATGTTATCACTTGGGGCTCATGTTGTGCTCTGGCCTCTCCTGCAGCTCTGGCTATCTCTGTGCTCCTGTTTTCTCCATTGATCAGATAATCCCGTTGGACTGGCCTCTGCCTCACTGTGTTCTTGGGAAACCACCTGACCACCTACAGCCTTATTCTGCCATCTTAAAAAACTATAGAATTGGGCCAGTGAGATAGCTCCACAGACAACGGTGCTGGCCGCCAAGTCCAGCAGTCTGCGTTTGACCCCTAAGACCCACATGGTGGAAGGGAAGAACTGACTCCTGCATGCTTTTCTGTAACGTGGGCATCATTGTACCAGTGTGCTGCCACTCACACACGCAGCCTAGGCACATGCGATAATTTTTGTTAATTTATTAATTATCTATTAAAATAGTAAAAATAAAGTCCAAAGGATACACTGTACAATTTTCAAAAGTTGGATTTGTTAAGGTATAATTAACATATAACTTACAGTTCTCAGAGTTCTATACATTTTGACAAATACATACAATTGAACAACAACAATCCAGAACAGTTGAGGGTGAGCTAACCCTAACCTCACCAATCCATTCCTCTGTTGTAATGACTCCTTCTTCTAGTCACAGCTTCTGCAACCACTAATTGGTTTCTTCTTCTCTTGTCTTCCTCTTAATAATGATGTTTCCTTTTACTCCAGTTATCCAAATGTCTCAACTTGTGTGTTTGACTTTGTAGAGTCATTTCTCTCCTGTCTTCATGTGTATTCTGGGGATCAAACCCAGTCATCAGGCTTGCTCAGAAAACACGAACCTATTGAACTCTCTCCCTCGCTCTTGCCCATCTTAATCTTCCGAGTAAATTTCCAGCTTCCACCAATGTAAGCATCCACAACCCAGGAGAACCTTAGGATAGGCTCATGGGTACCTTGAGCTGAGCTTTCCTTTGAGACTGGGAATATTTTCCCTCCTTTAATCTCCTTCCATTCATCTCCTGCCTTCCCATCTCTCTTCTCCTCTCCCTTCCCCTTTAACTTCTCCCTCTCCTCTGTCTCTTTTCTATCTCCCTCTCTAGTTCAACAGTGTCTCCTTGTACAGGCTGTCCTGAAACTCATTGTGTAGACCAGGCTGGCTTTGAACTTGCTCTGCCTGTACAGTGGTGAAATTACAGGTCTGAACAACCATAGTGATTTTTGAAGAACATTTGTTCGTTTACAGGTTTATTTATTTATTTATTTTTTGGTTTTTCGAGACAGGGTTTCTCTGTGGTTTTGGAGCCTGTCCTGGAACTAGCTCTTGTAGACCAGGCTGTTCTTGAACTCACAGAGATCCGCCGGCCTCTGCCTCCCAAGTGCTGGGATTAAAGGCGTGCGCCACCACCGCCCGGCCGTTTACAGGTTTATTGTCTACCAGACTCCCCCAATAGTTTGATCACAGGAGTTTTGTTCTCTGACACATTTATTCACCCTTACATGCAGTGGAGTTACAGGAACCCACCCTGTTAGTTCAAACACATATGCTCCCTGTGGGGGAGAATACTTTCTCAGCTGTGAGGCTCTCAACTCAGAGAACCACAGAATCTTCAGTCTTGGCAGGACCCTTGATGTCATCTCTGTCTTCACCACTCAAATGTAGTTTTCAGAAGGACAGAACTGGTAACTGCTGGGAGTCTGTGAGAAAAGCAGAGTCCCAGGAGCCACCCAGAGCTACTGAGTCAGAACTTCAGTTTTAATAAGATCCCAAGAGATGAGAGCTTGCACGAAAGCCGGAGAAGTGCTGCTGCTCAAGAGCCTCCTCTAAGATGCAGGGGTCTAACATGTCGGTAGCTTTCAGGGTCCAGCTCCAGCATGCCACGTGCTTCTGTGCCGGAATAGTGGGTTCAGACTTGGGTTGCATATTGAAACCACAGAGTGAGGTAAAGAAAAAGGAGGAGAAGGAGGGGGAAAAAAGAGGAGAAGAAGATGGAGGAGGAGGAGGAGGAGGAGGAGGAGGAGGAGGAGGAGGAGGAGGAGGAGGAGGAGGAGGAAAGAAAGAGGGAGAGAAAGAGAGAAAGAGAAAGATAAAAGAAAGGAAGCAAGGAAGGAAGAAAGGAAGGAAGGAAGGAAGGAAGGAAGAAAGAAAGAAAGAAAGAAAGAAAGAAAGAAAGAAAGAAAGAAAGAAAGAAAGAAAAGACAGAAGGCCCTCTGATGCTGCGACCTTGCCCCTAAATGACAAGATTGGAATCTCTGCTGTGTGAAGTCTCCTGATGGCTTTGAACTCCTGATCTGGAGCCATCTATTTGCATCTTACATTATCTCCTTCTTTCTTGGCTTTGATTTCCTGTGAAAATGCAAATCTGCCCTTAGAAAGGCAAAACTGTTATCTCTCATTTACACTTTGCTTGAAAATAGTGGTTTTTTTTAATCCGCATAAATAATTTATCACACGCTCTCTAATATGCGGTCGTGGGTATGGCAATTCGCGCAGGAGCATTCTGAAGTGGAAAGGCCAAGAGTCTAGGGAGGAGATAAAAGCGCACGGTAGGAAGGTGGCATTGAAGGGCAAAGGTCATGCCTGACCTCAGTCCACTAAACTGCTTTGGGGAAGGAACTGGGTCAGGGCCAGAACCTAAAGCTCTTATTTGGCTGGTCCACTGAGGCCTTCTTCCCTTCTTCCTGCTCCCTCATGCTCAGGGTGGGCTGAGGAAAGTGGGCTGAGGCACTGAAGTAGAAGTTGCCTGAAACATTTTAAGAATGTTTATCTTAAAATGAAAAATAAAATCACTACCCGTAATTACATTGATGTACTATTAATAAAATTATAACACAAAATAATCCTGTGATAATGAATAAGTTTGGAGGCACAAACAATTTAGGTTCCGATAACGAATATAATTTATGTATCAAATTTTAGAAAATATTCAGATCTTAAATTCTGCTTTAAAGGTATTCATTTCTCAAACCAAATTATTTTTGCCAAGTTAGTCAATTTAATCTAGATGCTTGAGGATAAAATCTCATCACAGTCTCTCCCCTTTGTTCCCGATAGGCTAACTTTTAAGTCTGAGCAAATATACTGAGTTCTGGTAATAGTGACTTTGGCATGCAAGCCAGATTCATAGATAGATACCTTGGAGGTTTAAAAACTTGCTTCTTGGGTCTTTAAATGTCCCCGTAGGTGATCTTTAGAAACAGTTGTCTATTACAGTTCACTCTTTACATCAAACAAATATTATGGGAAGAAGGGATTTTCTTTGGAATTTCTGGTGAGATAGAAATATTGGTGGTCGCTATCTGAACCAGGTGTTTCCAGGTTATTGACATCTTGCTGAAAGAATTGAAGAAGCACACACACATATAACAAAGCAGCAAGGGATTTTCTTCAAAGGCTGCAAAAGTGCAGAGTAAACACGCAGCAAGAAAGCAGTAGGCTCCAGGAAAGAGTATTCAAGAGCCTCAGCCATGCTGAAGAAGGAGTAAGTGTTTGGGAGTGGGGTATAGGTGGTTTTCTGTTTTTATTGGCAGGCTTAGGTTATTACATGCCTTTGCTCCCTATGTGTGTCCTTTCCCGTGATGCATATAACTTCAACCCTACACATAATGAATCATGCATGGGCACATGATGGTACATAGGTCATCATATGCCTGTGTGCTCATTATGAGAATGTAGCTTGTATTACTGTACATGCACCAAAAGCCAGTGCAGGATGGGCCAGTGCATTTTGCCTCCAGTTCTAAGCTATGTCCCAGGGTAAGTTTAACCACAAAGGGGAGCTACTGGAAGGTTAATAGGGAACTACTTGGTAGTGTTAGGGCTGAGATATTAGTTGCTTTGCTTGGATAGAGGTATATGTGTAGCTCAGCGCAGTTGGAGCTCCAAGGTCATTAAAGCTATTCCTGCAAACTACCCGCTTCAATCGCACAGTGCAGTGTTGTTATCTGCAGGTACAAGGCTACACAGTACGACTCTAGACCAGTGGTTATGAACCCTCCTCATGCTGCAGCCTTTAATACAGTTCCTCATATTCTGGTGACTCCTGGCCATGAAATTATTTCATTGCTGCTTCATAACTGTCATTGTGCTACTGTTATGAATTGTAATGTAAATACCTGATGTGAAGGATGTCTGATATGTGATTCCTGCAGGGGTCACAGCCCACAAACTGTGAACCACTGTTTTAGAGCATATTCATGTTATAACTAAATACTTGTTACCTACACATTAGTAACTTCTCTCTGTCCTTAGTTACTACCGCCATTGTGTTTTCTGTTTCTCTGAGTTTGATTTTTTTCTTTTTAAGTACTGGACAAAATTGTAATCTTACAGTATTCCTTCTGTGACTGGGTTTCTTTACTTAACAAAATGTCCCATAAGTTCATCCATGATGCTGTATATTACAAGATTTCTTTTTATTGGGGGGGAAGATATTCACATTACACACACCACACACACACTCATGCACATGCACACACACACATGCACGCACACACATGATCACACACATGCACGCACACACATGCTCACACACATGCATGCACACACATGCACGCACACACATGCACACACATGCACAGTACACACATGCACACACGCACATGCATGCACGCACATGCACGCACACACACATGCACACATGTATACACACATGCACACGTACACACACGCACATGCACACACGCACATGCACACATTCAGATGCACGCACACATACTTTCCTTACCCATCCATCTACTGAAGGAATTAAGATTGGTCCACAGCTTGACCCCAGTGAACGCTGCTGCAGAAGCAAAGGCGTACTGAGGTCAGCATTGCTGTTTTCCATTATGACCATGCAGTCTGCTTTCTTAGGAAACTGTGGGTGGAAGACGGAGGACGTTTTTAATAGCATGTTTTCTGGTGAGCATAATTATTTTTCCCATTAATCTGATATTTGGATTTTACTTGGATACCAGTTTTAGTATATAGAGTCTACATTTTCCCACTGGCTTATATTTTCAGTTCAGAGTTTGTATTTATTTTTGAACATGTACAGACTGGAATGACTAGCTTGAATATTCTTCACAAGTTTCTATTTTTAAACTAAAATACTTGGGGAAGTTACGGCAGATTTTTTTTTAAGCATGAAAAGAATCCCAGTCATTTTCCAAATGAATCTTCAGTATCAATTCAGATTTCTTAAAGAAGGATACTCCTAAGAGAATTCAGTGATGATCGTTACTCATACCTCTTGAACACTTGACATCAGACAAACACTATTCTTTTTAAACGATGTTCTTAAAAATTAATTATCTTTTCTTTTGTGTGACTCAAATACGAATTATTCCGGTGTTTTAAAGAAGGGAACACCTGTAAAGATTCATCCTCTTGGGCTGAGCGTTTCATGTAGCTACTTATTTTGTCATGAAAATGTGGCCACATGCGAACTTGAAACCATGCAGTCAAATGTGCAAGAACTGTACGCACATATGTGACAGTATTCTACGCTGTCCACGTCTGCTCCTTTTTCCAATTTTAATATGTTTCCCTGCTTTCAGCATCTCGTCTTTGCCCTAAGGTTCCTTCCATATATGTTCTTGTTCTCTGTGGTTAGGGGAAGCTGAGGAATGCACAAGTACATCTACATGCCCACACAGGTCCACAGGGAACAATAGCACATAAACATACACGAGGCACACATACATATACACACATACACAGGGGACATATACCCACACATATGCCTTCTTACTCCTTATTAAGTACAACTTTTCTATTGCCACAGTCTGCTTCTTACTCCAGTGAAGGAAGATAGCTTGGATGGTCTGGTTTTCTGCACATGTATAATTAAGTTCACCGCTACAAAAGAGCTTGGATCCAGAGAATCATTAAGGCCGTTCCCCTAATTCACCAAATGAACACTTTCAGGGCACTTACCACACATAGGACACCATCAGCATGTTCTAAACGTCTTCACGGAAAATTTGTCTCTGATCAGTGCACTCAGCAAACACTCTGACCTATTGCTGCAACTCAGACCCAAGGGCCTTAGTAGTGTCTCCTGGGATACATTGTTGCAGTCTAGACACAGACGAGGAGGATGTGCTGGGACAACCCTGCCCTAACAGAGACACAAGAATGTGCCAATTGGGAAGGATACTGTGCCTCACCAATTTAATCCAGGAGAACTAAGTCAGAGGAGTAACGTGACTCACCCAGGGCCCTTTAATAAGTAACAAACAGCGCAGAAGGACAGAGAACATGAGGATCAGACATACTGGATGAATTAAGCTCCGCAGCTGTTGGAAAAGATGAATGGGCCAAGTGCTCTGGGCAGCAGCTGGAACTAGATAGTGTCTCCTGCCAGTCGTAGGTGTATTCTGGGTGTGGGCACCCCCATTTGAATGGATCAGTCACTATTCCTACCCAGGAGAACCCTTACCTATTATCACATTCCTCTTTTGGAAGATCCTTCGTCTCAAGATTCGAACTTTGGTTCACCATTATTCCAGGTCCATGTAGGAAATGCATGATTTGGTTCTTTGTCTTGTTTGCCAGCTCAGTGCTTGTGGGCTTTCAGTCTGGGGTGGACTCAGCTTTCTCTCTGGGAAATGTGATATCTATTGGATGAAATGAAGTACACATTTAGTCCACATCCACTGTGAAGTGTGCAGAGTCCATCCGTTTGTCCTGTGAGTACATCTTTGAAAATATAACTGATGCCCCATTGTTCAAGGCAAGAAACTGAAGCTAACTCTCTCATTCTTGACTATTGCTTTTCTTCATACTGTCATTTCAATTTTATCTATTATTCTATTTTTTTTTCATTTTACATACTAACCCTGCTTCCCCTTCCCTCCCCTTCTCCTATCCCCTCCTCCTTTCTTCTATCCCACCCTCTATCCACTCCTCAGAGGGGGTAAGGCCACCCTAGGGGAGTCAATAAAGTTTGGAATACCACATTGAGGCAGGACCAAGCCCCTCCCCTTTGTATCAAGGCTAAGCAAGGTATCCCGCCATAGGGAATGGGCTCCAAAAAACAACTTGATGAACCTGGGATAAGTTCTGGTCCATCTGCCAAGGGTCCCCCCAACAGATCAAGTCACCCACATTCAGAGGTCCTAGTTTGGTCCCATGCAGGTTCCCCAGCTATTGGTCTAGAGTCCATGAGTTCCCACTAGCTCAGGCCAACTATCTCTGTGGGTTTCCCAATCATGATCGTGAACACACACACACCCTTTTGCCCCTTACATTTAAGACCAAGAGCCTAAGGCATTCTCTACTGCTTCTTTGGCTAAGTATGTTTCTTGAGACGACACCATGGTTGCTCTTTCTAACAAGGCCACCATTTGGACATGAGGACATGCCACACAACATCTTTCTCTTGAACCTTTCTGCCCCCAAGCCCATTTCCCCGTGTGGCTGGGTACAATGCAAGTTTCCCAGAAACTGGCTGTTTTCTCCCCCCACTTGACTCCTTCTGCTTACTTGGTAACACTTCTCAGACTAAGTAATCATCCCGTATCTCTCAGTATCTGTGAAGGATGAGTTCCAGGATACCCCGTGGCTATTCAGGTCCCTTGTATAAAATGACACAGTAAATAATAATAAATAGTAAATACTCCAGTGCACATTCTTCAATATTCTTTAAATCATCTCTTGATTACTTATAAAAACCTAATACAATATAAATCCCATGTTAGTAGTTGTTATAAGGTATTGTTTAGACAATAATGACAACAAAGAAGTCTGTAGAATTTTTAAAAGGGCAGTTTTTGAAGGATGAGGGAAGTGTTTTCCAACCGTGGATGGATGAATCGCAAGGATATTGAAGCAGTGGATATGAAAAGCTGGCCATAACTTCCAATCCTTTTAGTCTGCCACCTAGTCCTTATTGTCCTCCTTTTAGGAAGTCCACAAATAAAAATAAAATCAATCTCAGATTGCAAAACTGTGCTTTTAATTCTTTTCACAGGTTTTCTCTGGGCATCAGAAAATCCATATTTATTAGCATCGTTGCTGGATAAGTCAAAAATAAAGTCTGCATTCCCTTGCATCCTAGGCTCACCTCCAACACTGAAGATCTGCCCTCCCCACCTTCTCTTCTCACCCCTCCCAGCCTTGCATTTCCACTGTGTGGGAGGACTGGATATGGGCTGCCTGGAAATTATGATTTGCCTTCCCAGAGCCTTTACAGAGATAGGAGATGGCCTTGGTCCTGTGATCAATATGTGGTGTGTGTGTGTGTGTGTGTGTGTGTGTGTGTGTGTGTGTGTGTTGTTAAATGCTGCATTACATTTTGCTTTTATTTCATTTTACTTTTGGCAAGTGAATGGCTTCCCAAACCTCAGGGCCTTTCTGAAAATAAACCTCATACAGGACTTCCTTTGCTTTTAACAAGTGACATCTGACTGAGCCGGCGGTGGGGGGTGGATGTCTTTTGTGGAAGCTGAGACGGCAATGTCTAGGTCGAACTGAGACATCATTTTTCTGATGTCTTCACTTTATAGAAGAGAAAAATAAGGTCTTGAGAGGTCAGTGGAATCACTAAACTCCCTCTGACAATTAGTGACAGGACTGGGAGGAGAGTACCGATCTCCTGACCCCACGTCTGTGGAGACTTCCAAGATGTGGCGGCTTTCACAAATGAACCCTGTATTTTGCGATTGCGAGCCAGCTCTCCACATAGACGCCTTCAGGAAGAGACACAGTGTTGTATGACAACTCTGGGCCCCCTGGCTTTGCTAGGCCACATGTGGCTAGCAGCTATGGGAGGCCAGATGTCCTTGAAGCATCCCCGGCATCTACAGCCCATTCTTGCAGCAGCAGATCTCTGTGCTGTCAGGAAGATGGCAGCTTGTGTCTCTTTCTTGCATGTTTAATTTGGCAGCTCTGGACAGAATGACATCGTCTGTGAGGGCAACTCTTCCTGCCCACCTCCCCCTTGGGAGTGCTCATCTTGTGTGCTTCACTTCCTCCCACTGAGATGCTCAGGTCTGAATCTTTCTCTAGGCATTTCCATCGGCGCTGTTCCTCCTATCCTACCAAGGCCATGACCTGAGTTGCCCTCTGTCCTTTTAGAAGGCATTCATATTTTCTCTTAGACCCAAACAAAGATATTCCACTGATTAAATCACTAGCATTAAAAAAAATAACACCTACCTCCTCTCTTGACTGTAGACTCGTGAACACACATCTGCTAACATCTGACTTTTCCTATGATTCTGTTTTGTCCACTTTTGTCCACTTGTTTGTTTATGTTTCAAATAGCTTCACTGGTTCCATTGCTTTCCACAATGCCAGCTCTCTGTCTCTCAGTCTAGGATGGGCTGTGTGTTGTTTCCAGGGTTTTGCTATCACCAAGAATCCAGATCTCGCATTCTGAACTTTATCCACTACATATTTTCCCTTTCTAGATCACACTGAACACGAGCATCTGACCTGCTGTAGATTCTGCAGTTGCTGTCTTAGGAGACAGCTAAATTACGGCTGAATTAGTCATTCTGATTATGCTAATGGTGCTGTAGTAATGCGACTTTTCCTCCTTTGCAGGAAGAATGGCGCCCAATTTTGTGAAGAAACATGCAGATAAAAGTTCTTAAAACAGCTTCCTCTACCTTGCTCTATTTTATGTTCTTTAAAGAAGACATTCATTTAACTCGAGGTGTATACTTCAAAGAGTGGAAGTTTCCAGAGCACCTGGAGTCTGATCAGTAAAGGCATTTGAGAGTGGTTGGTCCTGTATCCTCCAATGCATCATGCAGGATGCCCATTGGCTGGTCTCGGGTGAGAAGAAGGGCAGTCCCAGTTTTAGCCTTGTGAATGAGCTCAAGACACTACCTGGAGATGGACCTTCCCACACTTCAGTCAGAAGGGAGCATCCTGCTGAAAAAGCCTCAACCATTGCCTTGCTTCCTGCTCCATCTATGCAGGTCTATATGTGGAAAAAAGTTTAAAACATTCAGAGGAAAGCCCAGAATGAAGCGTCCATGAACTTGGGTAAAGGTTCTTATATAAGACATACTAGCCACAAATGATAGTTCACCAGGAGTAAGTCCAGGACTGTTCCTGGGAAATCCCACGATTGACATAATCATGGTTTAGACTTTAATGAGGCTGGTGATTATTAGTCTTCTTGTCCTGTCGTAACAGAGTGCTATATGCTGAGTGGCTTAAATGGTAGTAGTGTATTGGGGCCAGCTTTGTTGGGTTCTGGGGGCAGCTCTGTTTTGCAGATGACCACATTCCTATTGAGTTCTAACAAGCAAGGAGTGAAGCGGAGCAGAGAAGGGAGAGGAGAGGAAAGAGGGTGACTGTTTTTGTACCATGTAGCTGTAGCTGGCCTAAAACTTGCTGTGTAGACTTACCTGCCTCAAACATGCCTCCGACTCCTGAGTGCTGAGATTACAGTCACAGTTTTATTGGATTAAGCACCTAGCTTTGTGCCCTCCTTAACCTTAACTGCCTTATAAAACCCTCTTCTCCATGGTCACATGGGAATTTGGTACACTGGCATATTAATTTTGGAGGGATGCAATTCAATCCATAGAGATGGCCATGCATTTTCTAGTAGTATGTGTTGTTGCCTACCATGCTTCTTGCTCTGTTATGCCTCCAGTATCCAGTTTTAAGGAACAATTGGCTGCACAACTGTTTTCTTCTCCCAATAAAAAAGTCTTCCCAAGCCCATTTGTATTGTGCTCTTGCTATACTTTGTATTTTTTTGTGCTATGTTGTTTACATTCTTATCACAGAGGCTGTCACATAATGGAGCCCATTCTCAATGGATGTTGGAGATGGGAGAGGTGATTCTGTTGTTTGATGATCTAGTTTTATCTGTGAATGGGAGGTCTGAATTCTGTCTCAGGAATGTAGACTAGGGAAGTGGGAGCAGGGTTTGATGGGTACTAGATGCATCTATTTTTTGATCTTGGTGGCATTACAATGTGCTCATCTTCCTATATGTAATTCTTCAGACTGGATACCTGTCCTACATACCTACATACATTACATGTTAATAAAACATGTGCCCTGTGTATTCCACACATATAATATATGTCTAGGTTGGTAAGACATTATGTTAGTGTGAGTTTGTAGGAATAGTTATGCTTATATATTATTTAGCAAAGTACAGTTTTATCTGGCCAAGTTTTCAAAATGGAAATCATTTACCTTTGGCTGAGCAAGGGCGCATCTAGAAATGACCCCTGCAGTCTATGATAACGTGAGCAAATGGTCCTACTCTCAAGGTCACTCACTGCAATGTTGTTTATCACGATACAATGGAAAACAACAGAAAAGAGAACAGATAAATCAAACATCACACGATAGAGTATTATTCAGATGTTAGCGAGGAAGCAGAATATCTGCTGACTTGGAGATGTCTGTGGCTTAATACATATGCAGAAGGTGCTCTTGTTTGCGATTAGCACAAGTGTACGTGACATTCTCGGTGTTTCTAGATACATGTGGAAAGCCACCCAGAACACCTGGTGGCTTTCCAGGAAGGGAAAGGTAAAACAACACTTTGCTATGTCCAATCTACTCAATAAACATTGCAAGTTTTATTTCATTTAAGTCCATGAAACCAAAACATGATTTTTCCCCTTTCTGTGTTTCTCTCACCTTCATTTAGGGTAGCATCGAGCATTCCACAGTTAATGTTTCCCCTTATTTCCTTCACTTCTATCCATGGGGTAGAAGGCAGACTCCTCACCTAATGATGTTGAGAAGAGTAGGGAAGGCCATTCGCCTGCCGGCAACATCATTAATTGAGTTTAAATCACCAGAGAATTCTAGTGCATTTTTTAAAAACAAAACATTCAAAGTAATTTTTATCACTGTTAGTTCCATCCCCCACCCCCGAAGGCAGGAAGCCGGTGAATGTCATGAGTCTCATTTGTCTCTAGCTAGATTCACATGATCCAGTTATCATACTGGAAGGAGAGGGAACCTTCAGGGAATGTGACTTCAATTGCAGAGGAAAGGGATGGGCTCCTTCTAAAGCCAACCTTACATTTGCCACGAAGACAGCTTTATGTCTGCGGCCCCAGGACACACAGTACGCAGAGGCTCTCAGAAGTAAAACAGGTTTCAAAAGTGGGGCCTGCAAGAAAGAAACAAGAGGTGCATTTGAAGAAAGAAATCTGTCTCCTCAGTCAGCTATGACCATCCAGAACAGGCAGGGACAGCATGGATAAGAAAAGAAGTCAGGTCCTCTCTAGCAGAGCAGTCAGTATGCTAAAAACCCATGTTTGCAAAATTGACACTAGGCAAGTTATGTAACGGGTTTCAAATGTGGAGACAATGTGGCGGAAGGGGGCAGTGGGGGCTGGGATTGCCGGGTACACAAAACTGAAAGTGGAGCTAGGCCTGCGGCACTAACTGTCATTCTTCCAGCACTTGGAAAGACTGAAGAAGGAAGATTTTCATTTCATGCCGTGGTCTATGCAGTGAGTTCCAGGTGAACCCAGGCTACTCGCTTAAGCTCTGCCTGGAAAAGTAAAACAAAACAAATTGCAAACAACAGCAACAAACCCTCTGAGGATGCAGTTATGGTTACTGTCCATTCATTGGGGGAAGACACACTACAAGCAGAGCCTGGGGAGAAACTGTGAGTCTCCTATTGGATCTGTCCTCCACCTGATCTCCTTGAGAGCCTGGCTCTGCTCTGGCCGCAGAAGGTGGTGACTTAGTTTCAGTTCTGTGCATTTGAGGATAGTCGGTGCATGAGTGTGGGCAGCTGACTCAGCCTTTCCCTGCCTCCATTGCTATGGCTATGAAATGGGTAGGTAGTGCAAATAGTCACACCTTCTTGTTATGGTTGCTATGGGGTTTTTAAAAGCACTTCAAAGGGGCTGGAGAGATGGCTCAGTGGTTAAGAGCATTGCCTGCTCTTCTAAAGGTCCTGAGTTCAATTCCCGGCAACAACATGGTAGCTCACAACCATCTGTAATGAGCTCTGGTGCCCTCTTCTGGCCTGTAGACATTCACACAAACCGAATATTGTATGCATAATAAATAAAAAGCACTTCAAAGAGGGCCCTGTACCCAGAAGATGACATACATATAATACACACACATCATACATATAAACATATTAATATGTTAGTCTTTTTTTGCCTTATGAACACTTTATTTTTTAATTGATTTTTATTGAGCTCTACATTTTTCTCTGCTCCCCTCCCTGCTTCTCCCCTCCCCCTTCAACCCTCTCTCAAGGTCCCCATGCTCCCAACTTACTCAGGAGATAAGATATTAGTCTTAATACTCATGAATATTATTTATTCAAATTTATGAACCAGGGGGTCATTTTAAGTGAGAAAGAGAAAGAGCTGAACAACAAGGGAGGCGTCTACATTAGGACACTGGATTGATCAGGGATACCCCAAGAACTCCTCTGATGTCAAAAGTCACTGTTGATAAGAACTCAAACAGAAAGATTCAAACAGTGGTGGCTCGCCAGGCCAAGAACGCTGAAAGCAGATTCCAGTGTGGCATGGAGGTGGGGGATATGACCTCTAGTAGCCTCGATGATCTATGGTGGCAGAAAGTATTTCTGCAGAGTCACCTTGCTTGGGTTCCCTGCCAGGCTTCACCTCAGAAGTGTAGTTCAGTCTGGATGTAGTTCAGTGTAAAAGAAGAAGCTGCGGTCTCCAGACTTGCACGTCCAGGTACTCGAGTTGAGGGGAACTTTGGGTTTATTAATGGGACCATTGCACACCTGCAAATGCCAAAGGGCAAGGAAATATATTCTCACATTGCTAACAGGATTAGGTTCAATTGGGATGAAGGGTAGGAATCAGGGGCGGGGACGTCAGTCAACACTCCTCCAGGAAGGTTAACTGGAAGGGGCAGGGTGCGGTTCTGTCAGGTGGGGCGTGACGATCACCCGCAGACCTCAGTTAGTGGCCACAGTATCAATCTGTGGGGCGCTTCCTAAGGCCTTTGATCTTTCCCCGGGATCTGGCGAGGGCCCGTTTTCCTTTCGAGTGCATTCCTCTTGGTTTATTTATTGTATCTGCTTTCATCAGGGCCTGGAGGTCAGAACGCAGTTTGCGCTGGAGCTAGCACTCTTTGGGGGCAGTACTGGAAACTCCAGCCAGCCGCCTACTGCTGGAGGGGAGGGGTTCTGTTCTCAGCTGGGGAGCTAAGTGCTGGTCCCCTCCTTGTTCCTGTTCCGCAATCCCAGCCTGGCCGGCAAATGTCCCTGTCAGAAACGGGCTTGAAGTTACCAGGATTACATGGGAGTTTGATCTCTTTCTCTGGAGGGTCTAAAGTTGTCATCCGCCACTATGAGGGGGCCTGTTCCCTCAGGCTCTAGACCCTAATCTCCATTCAGCTTTTGCTTCTGAGTGGCCTAGCCTCAGCTCTCCATCTGTGCGCCTTAAGTCCCATTTATCTTCTTAGCACCCCAGACTTGGCCAGCCCCGCCCCCTTGTCCCCACTTGCAAATTACAGCCCCTCCCTTGCTCTTCCTCTGGAGCGCCAGACAGAGTAGAGTAACCTTTGAGGTGTTAGGAAAAGTGACTTAAACTGGGTGAAACGACACAGAGGGGGCGTGGGGAGAAGAAGGGTCCCACCAGAGAAACCCAGACACTCCAAGATTCCAGAGTCAGGACCCAGTCTAGGACCCTGAACCCGCAGTCTGAGTCAACGAACTCACGCGGAGTGTTGAAGTCGGTCCCACCCAGGCCCCCAATCTAGGTCACCCGCGGGGAAGGGCTGGCCTGGGGGCTGCCTGCTCCGGGGGTGGGCGAGGAGTGAATTGATTCAGACCCTGCCCCTCGCTCTTCCAGTAGACTGTAATTCCATCTCTGGTGGGTCGAGCCGCCCTCCCTCCGGCGGCCAGTGCGTCCCTCCCCTCGGCCTCCAACGTCCACTCCCCAGCCCTGAAAAGCCCTGCAGCCGCGAGCCCGCTCCACTCCTGCACGCCGGGCTCCTAGCTGCTGCCTTGCCTCCTCGGACTCCCCAGTGGCTCCTGGTCCAGCTCTCTCGGCCCCCCACCTCCTCACCCACGCGCCACTGGCGTCCCCGCGTCCCTCAGGAGACGCCCTTTCCCTGCGCGCCCGGGACTTGGTGAAACTTTGCAGACACCGTCGGTGAGATGGATTTAATCCCAACCTCCTTGCTCTGTTTCTTACTCCTGGCCTGCAGCCTCCCACCCGGCGCCGTGACACTCCAGACCGCTCTGCGAAAATCAGGTAAGGCTCTCAGAGTGCGCCACGAGCCACGGTGCCCGGAGCACCCTAGTCCCGGGCTTTGGTGGGGTCGCAGAGCAGGCTGCTCCATGCTGCTCTCTCCGCTGACCGGCATGGGTTTATCCCGCGTAGGCTGTGCGCAGACCTCAACCGAAGGGTGAGCCTCGCCCTCCCCCAGCTCAGGCGGTTCCAGGGAGATTGTTTAAAAAAACGATCTGCTTTCCAGAGCTAGCAGAGGTGGTGGGCTCTGTATTGGGACCACAGACTGCTAAAAGTTGGGGGCAGCTACCGCTCGGTCTTGGTTACTGAGGGCTGAGAGAGCGCAGACGACTTCAACAGCTCCTCCTGCTTCTTTGAACATCTTATTGGATTCATATTGCCTAGAGCCCAGCCATTTCCTGTTGAGTGTCTGAAGGAGCCCCCCCCCCTTCCTGGCTCTGGTCCTGTCCAAGCACTGGGTAGGGACCTGTGCTTTCTCTGGTGTTGGGGTACTCTTGTACCCCGAGGCCATTTGTGCAGAAAGGAGCCCTTAGTGGGTTAACCTGATCTTGTTTAGAACTCCTGTCTTTGCTCTGCTGTTCAAACAAAGATGCATGCGCTGTAGGGCTAGTACAAAGGACCTGTGAGAACGTGAAGCCACAAAAACTCGCATTTCTTCTAGGTAAAAGTATGGGGTTTTTTTTTTTCTCAAATCTACATTGATTTAACTTATGTCATGAGGGAAAGTAGAACATTCTAAACAATAAAAGTTCCAAGCATTGCTTCCACATAACGATTTTTAGTCATTGTTGGCCAGGACCATATTTAGAATTGGGGGGAAAATCTGCTTTTTCTTAGCTTACTTTGCAAGTGGGGGTTGTCTTATGGGATTAATTATGTCTTCTGAACAATGGAAAGCAATTTACTATTTGGATTCAGCCTGCAAAACCTCACAGCAAGTGGAGCCCCCGTTCACAATGTTTCTACAAGAAAGAGGCAACCCAGGAAAAATTATCGGAGTGCAAACAAAATAATCTTGGCAGGTTCCCACTTGGCTGCTTAAGTATTTCTTATTGCTTAAGGATCTATGGGGAGTAGCGGGACTGTCGCCTTTCATGCTAGGAGATGCTTCCGTCTTCAGGACGCATCGGGGGTCACCTGTATCCCCGTACCTGACTTGAAATTTAGGAGCATTCTTAGCTTCTGCCTGACACTCGGATTGGAAACAAATCTATCTGCACACTGCCCAGTTCATTTGGGAGGCAAGAGCAGCCACCTGAGGTAGTTTCATATTAAATTGTCTTCTCACATCTTCTTATAGCTTCCAGCACTTCAATATAGGGCGCCTTTGAACTTTCTTCCTTAAGAAAACTGCGCTATGATCACTTGCATCCTGCAGGTTTCTGCACATGAAACCACCATCGAGCTGCATGGTTGAATAGCTCATGCATACATCCATTCATGGCCCTCAGCCTGAGACACACACACAAGGTTCTCTAAGGATAAACTTCGAGCCATGCAAGCAGAGTGTAAAATTATTGTGCAAAAGCCTGCTGTATAAAATTGTACACGTTTTGCCCCATTTGCCCCTTTACTTCCTAATTTTCGGTCGTTCCTCTCCTCAAAATATCTTCCACCCAGTTCACCCAGCATCTTGCTCAGATATTCATGTCACCAATGTATTGTGTTGACTTCTTTGGTTTTATTTGAAGTAGTGATGGGGATGATTTTGGGAAAAAAAAAAAACAAAACAAAACTTCCTTTTAAATTTTCTTGGGCCCCACCAAGGTGGAAGGGATATTTAAACTAAGCTGCAGCCGAGAAGAAGCTTTTTATTAAAAAAAAAATAACTTCATATTTTATCCAGACAATGACTTTCAGGTTGAAAAGCTGCTTGGGTGAAAATGACAGGTACTTCATAAACTTCAGGGGAAATTTTCCTTGTGGGCTCATTTACATCCCATGGAAAGACTAGTTTTTGATCCGTAAAATTGGTCCAGATTAAAAACTGAGTGTGCCCCAGTTGGCTTAGAAGTGAGCAGCACGGAGCTCATTTGTAATCTCCCCCAGACACCCCAAATCCTGCTCCAATTCATATGGGGTGACCTTGTGCCTTGCCACCCCCGCCCCATAGAAATTGGCTTGCGTGCAGCACTTTGAAGGTGGTGTGGCCGTCCTGCAGGCATCGCAAAGCAGTCTGTTTTGTTTAGCCCTTCTTCTTGGCTCAATCGACTTCTGATAACTACAGTTTAGTTGAGAAGTCTTGGATCCCAATTAACCTGAAGGCTGCCTCTCTTTTAGAAAGAGATGGGTAGAAAAGAGCACCTTGCCCCTTCCCCCCACGGTGTAGCACCTTCTGGTATTGAGCATTAGGAAAGAAAGCTCCACCTATGCTAACACACAGGAGTTGCCACTGCAGTGCTCAAATTAAGTCAAATTAAATAATAATAACGGACACTAATTAAGGGCTCATTGCACTGTTGTGAGAACTGATTTCTTTAATCAAGCCAGCAGCCTTGTTTCTTTGTTTTACTGAGGGGGAAACAGCAGCTTAGAGAGAAGCTCGATATCTTACCTGAGGCCTTACTGAGGCTAAGTGCTGGAATGAGAATTTAGGTTCTGATGTTTGACACCAAATCCCAGTCCTCAGCTGTCTTGTTTGCAGAGCGGTGTAGCCTTGGGTGTTTTCAAGGCTGAGTTCTTCTGGGACAGAGCCCTGCAACCTGGCCTTACTGTTTGGTGTGGGAGACCTGTGTCACCTATGAAATATGACATAGGCCCCAAATAAAACAGTACGTAGACTACTGGTGTGGTTTGTAGGGTGATACTGTCCCCTGACCTCCTATGTAAACAGTGAGGAGTTATTTGCTGTTTTTTTGTTAGACTTTTGGGCATTAATGCTTGTGGGGGCCAGAAAGACACTGAAGACCCTTGAGGGTAGAACAGTGAGGATGTGGAGGGTCCTATGACCATAGAGCTTTAACACGCCGCCCCTGCAGGCCTCCATGGATGTGTAAGCACAGTGAGCTGGAAAGGCTTCCCTCCTGTTCTGCTGTAGGTCAGAGGCAAGTGAAAACCCATCATTTGATGAGAGGTCCTGAAGGATTTGTCCGAGTCGACATCAAAAGCTGAACTGGGGTGGTGTGAAGACCCCCAACATGCGAGGCCTATAGCCTGCTGCTTCTGCTCCTCAGCAAGAATTTCAGGGGGAGGGAGGAAAGAGTCACCCAAACCTGGGGACAAGCAGGGAAGAAACCACCCGTAGTCGGCAGGCAGATCTGTACCCCTGGCCTTCGTTATGAAGGTCATTTCTAGGCAGCTCTGTTGAGAGGAAAAAATTCTCTTTTCAGGGGAGCTAGCTCATAGGCAGGTGCCCTTTGGTGACCAGAGAGAATACAGGCTCTCTAGGTGGTTAACGTCGGGTGAGGCTGAAGGCCAGAGGGGTTCATTACTGGATTTGTTTATTGATAGTTGTCCTTTGCATAGGTCTTAAATGACCACACTTTGTTTAACTGTCCACTAGGGGATGGCTTTTGAGGTGTTTTTAGCTTTGGGCCGTGATGAATGAAGTTGCTACAGGCAGCTATCTATGTGTCCTTGGGTGGATATGCTTTTATTTCGCTTGGTAAGGTGCTGAGTGGGATCCCTGCTTCCCGTAAGATGGACTTTGCAAGAAAACACTGAACCACTTTTCAGAGTAGTTTTACTCTTCCGCATTCGTAGGAGCTATGTATGGGAGGTCCACTCATCCTGGATTCCCTACAACATCTGGGACATGTTCTAGTTTCGTTTCTGCAGCTGTGAGGAAAAAAACAAAACCTGACAAAAAGAAAATTAGGGGAGGAAGGGTTTCGTTCAAAATTCCAGGTTGGTCCATCACTGGAAGTGACAGGAACTGGAAGCAGCCTGTTGTATCGGGTTCAGTCAGGAGCAAAGACAAATGAATGCATGGGTATTCACTTGCTTCTTTGTCTACGTTCAGGGACTTTCCTGATCTTCTATGGTCAGGATCCCCCTGACTAGAGAATGGTGCTGCCCACAGAGGGCTGGGCCTTCCTTCATCAACCCATAATCCCCACAGGCCAATTCAATGTTGACAATCCCTTACCAATATTTTCTTCCCAGGTCATTCTAGGTTGTGCCAAGTTGAAAGTTGAAGCTAACAATAAGGCATAATTGCTTCTTTGTCATTTCTCTGGTTTTGTTTGGTTTTGCTTTGTTTCTAATAGGTGAACAATGATATATCTCATTATAGTTTTAATCTTTGTTAATGTTCCTTCATGACTAATGATATTGAACCCTTTTTTTATGAGTCATCTGCCTCTCAAGTTTCTTTGAGTCTTTTGACTTTTTATGAAAAAAGAAATTGAGATGTGTGCTTTCTTACTGATTTTTTTTTTTTAGTATTCTTTGTACATTTTGAGCACAGTCCTTTACATAATTCAGACATTTGCTTTGAAAACACTTGCTTCTCAGGTGCTATTTGCCAGTTTTTATGCACATATGAGGAGAGAGTGGGTGGGTACATTGTGTGTCCAGGAGTGGGTGGGTGGGTATGCGTGTGTGTGTGTGTCCAGGAGTGCGTGGATGGATTACATGTGTGTGTCCAGGAGTATGTGGGTGAGTATATGTGTGTGTGTCCAGGAGTGTGTGAGTGAGTATATGTGTGTGTGTCCAGGAGTGTGTGAGTGGGTATATGTGTGTGTGTCCAGGACTGTGTAGGTGGCTTTTGTGTGTGGATCCAGGAGTGTGTAGTTGGGTACATGTGTGTGTGTCCAGGAGTGTGTGAGTGGGTATATATGTGTGTGTGTGTGCCCAGGAATATCTGGGTGGGTAGCATGTAGAGGCCAGAGGACAACTTTGGACCTCATGCTTCTAAACCTTATCCACCTCTTTTGGCAAAGGTCCTTGGCCTGGAGCTAACCAATTAGGCTGGACTTGCTGGCCAATGGACCTCCAGGGTCCCCCTGCCTTTTTCTCAGCAGCATTGAGATCACAAGTACATGTTACCATGCCCAGAAGTGCTAGCTGGATTCTAGAGATTGGATTAGGATCTTCACGTGTGTGAGGCAAACGCTTTGCTGACCTAGCTGTCTCTTCAGCCCTTTCCTTTTTTCCCCCTTAATAGTATCCTTCAAAAAGAAGAAAATTTGTACTTGGATCAGTCCAACTTATCACTTTTTACTATTCTTTTTAGTACAACTTAACCCATGATTACAAAAATGCCTTCCTTAACTAGAAGATTTTAAGTTTCCATTTAGTTCTACAAGTTATTTCGAGCTACCTTTTTTCATGGGGTGTGATTTTATTTATTTTATTTTAGATAGGGTCTCTCTATATAGCCTTGGCTATCCTGGAACTTACTCTGTAGACCAGGCTGGCTTATCACCCATAAAGACCTGCCTGTCTTTTCCTCCTGAGTGCTGGGATTGAAGTGTGTGCCACCATGCCAGGCCATGAAGTATAATATTTAAATCAAAGTTTCTTTTCTGATTTGTGGATGTACTGGCTTTATTATACGAGCATTGTGCCTGGTGGTCGTGGTGGTGGTGTATGTGGGTCTTTGGCTTGACAGATTGCTATGCCTCTGCTCACAGTGTCAGGTGGCATTCAGGCCTGCTCACATCCTCCTGCAGAAGATAAGGGGTAGGTCTGCTGTCTCTCTGCAGCATCTGACAGTGTGGCTCTTAGGGATGTCTTTGTCATGGCATCTCTGTGGCCTGGTGCCAAGTGTAAGGATGGGTATACTGGGGACATGACGATTTATGGATTTAAAGATTTAAAGGCCAGTACTTCCAATCCTAGGGTGTTTAGTTCTTCTTTATTGATACAAAACACATGACATTATTAAATCTGGCCCAAGTACACAGGAAGGAGGAGCACATGGGTCCTGCTTTCCCTCTTGACATGTCTTTTTTGCCTGAGGTTCCAAAGCCAGTGGGAGAAGGTAAAGCTGGGGTTCAGAATTCAAGGTTTCCCTGGAGGAGATGGCATTCTCCACAGTCATCCTTAATGCAGCACAAACCCATAATCTTTTCCTTTCCACTTTTTCAGTATGTCTCCATCCATATAATTAGATTAAAATGAATATCTAGGAGATTTAAAAAAGGAAAAAAAAAACCAAAATCCTGGAAGAGGAGAATTAGCTCACAGGCAGGTACCTCGTTGGAGGATGGGAAGAATACAGGTCCCTCTAGGTGGTTTCTACAGCTGCTGGATAACACCGAAAGGCTAAGGCATCAGGGATCATCCTGGCCTACATCCCAAGCGCCACCCTAATCAAGCCCTCAAGAGACTGGCAGTACTCTTACTTAAAACTCATATTCTAGACCTTTCCCAGAGTATCTAATTTGGAGGTTTCATCTCTTCTGGATGCCCCCCCCCCATTTCCTTTAACTAGCCAACTCTAACCCATTACAATGAGGTTGTATTGGTTCTCAAGGAAAACCGAACCCATAAATCCCCCTCTCTATGTTTGGGTAGATGGTAGGTAGATGTTAGATAGATAGATGGATAGATAGATGAATGGATGGATGGATGGATGGATGGATGGATGGATGGGTGGATGGATAGAGAGATGGCAATATACAGGGATGTATCCTATGCACACATGCGTGTGCTCTCTTGCGTGTGTGGTGTCTAGTAGTTCCTAGCTAATGTGCTCTATGAACTTAGTCGTCTAGTCCCCTCCCTCTTCATGGATTTCTCAAACAACTACAAAGAAACATTTCCTTCTACTTGCTTTTCTCTGTCTTCCTTCATGACTGGATCAAAGCAAGGGGGAGAGAAATCAAGGTCAGGCAGAGAAGGGATTTAAGTCAAGGCAGTACTTCCCCTTGAGTGCAAGAGCTATGAGTTTAATAACCTTCAAATTCCTTAGGGAGTAGTAGTCTACAGAGTTTCTTCTGTTCCCTAACCCCCAGGGGTTAATAGGACCTGAAAGCATCCAGCAATTCCAGGTTGGATTTATGAAAGTAGAGTCCCATTTGTCTGAGGGTTATTGTGGGCCTTAGCATCCACACGGCTTGTCCTGTGGATGTCTTGTTTTCCCACCTCCATTTTGAAGAAGGACCCAAAGTGTGGTTTCTATCTCCTGACATAAACCAGCAGATAGAGGGGAGTCCCAGGTGCAAAGCATTACATGAACAACCAGCAGAGGGCAGACTTCCAGAGTTGGCTGGACCAGGTCTCAGGGCTGCAGGAGCCTATAGAAGTCCTCAACTATGCAGTAAGAGTTTTTAGGGTACATCCCAGGCATTCGTCTTTGAAACAAGAACTTCAGAAGAGTTGACAACATACTGATTCACAGTCTACACATGGAGAATTTGGGCTCCCGTGTTTCCCTTTCTTCATATCCCCACGCCGCTATTATCTCTTCAGCATCAAACTGTGGCAGCTAGCAGCAGCATTTGGGCAGGTATAACTAAATTAAGCAGCTCAGTGGGGTTTCTGGAGATTGGTCTGGGGACTGACTATCTTCTTTCTTCTTTGGCTGACGCTGTCACTATTGCCCTTTAGAGACGGGGGTGGGGAGGTGGGGGGAGAGGTCTACCTTGATAGACAGCCCAGGGTAACTCTGAAGAGGTAATCCTCCAGCTTCAGGCTCCAGAGTGCCTTGTGAACTTAAGGTGCTGAGGTCTTTCCGAAGTCAACCCATTCACACCCCCCTTCTCTACTTGCCCGTATGATGTATGATGTACGGGATGGTTGCCCGTAGAAGGGAAACTCTGCAGAAAGCCACACCTCATTCCACATAGATAAGCTCCGCCCTCCCTTCTTCTGTCTCTCACCACTGTGAGGCTGGGTCGTGATCTTGCAAGGGTAGCTCCTGACTGAGCAGGCATGCGCACACTTCAGTCTTTCCGCAAGTTTGGGGCCAAGGTCTGAGCTTTCTTATTGGTTATTTGGTGATTTGAAAAGTTACGTAAGCTATGCAACCTTTCTCTAATTTCCTTTTCTGCAATTAACAAATGAATAGATAATAATAATATTATTATTATTATTATTAATACCTACCTTATAGGCTTGCTCAGAGGATTATTGAGGCAAGGCATGTATCAAAGCATTGGATAGGACTGACTGATGCTTAAAGGCAAAAGGAAAAAACTTTTAATCTGAATTGGAAGGAAAAGCCTGAAGGAATATGTGTACATATGTGTTTATGGGTATCCTAACAAACTTGAACATTGTGTTATCATTTCTTTTTATCTTTCCCCATACATGTCATATATCATTGCATGTGATCTAACTTGTAGTGACTTATAAACATTTCAGGTGTTTTATAAATTAATTAATTTATGAATCAAAACTCATTCAGCCATACACCTTGATTTTCTGTTTGGAAAATTAGGGCTGCCAAGAGCACGTGTTTCCTCCGAATGAATGACCTCTGTAAAACAGTAGAACCCTTGGGGCAATGCCTGAATTTTACCTGGTAACTCTTTTGGGTGAAGCTTTATAGGATAAGGGGAAGGGAAGCTGTTTCTGAAAGAAAATCTTGTGCTTGATCCGTGGCAGGGTGTCAGCCTAAGTCTGAATGAAGCCAGGTGCTCAGAGATGGCTCAGATCTTTTTTTTTTATTTCGTTTTTTAAATTGTTTCCATTGTGCTATGCACTTTCTCCGCTCCCCTCCTTCCCTTCCCTCTCCCATTCTCTCCTCTCCTGTGACTCCCACGCTCCCAATTAGTGGTGACACAGACAGACAGGCCGGGCCTGTGAACTTCCTGCAATGATTCTTCCATTTCCTTGGCTATAAGAAACCCTCACTTCTCCCAAGTAACCCCACTGCTACCTTACTTCAAAAGAATCAAAAGAAGTAAAGAGGGCCATGGCTTTGAAAGAGCTGAAGTCCTGTGTCGGGATAAGATGTTCCAGGTTGAGTATCCATAATCCAAACTCTGAAACGCCAAATCCAAAGCTTTTGGAGTACCAAGATGGCACCTCAAGTGGAAAAAACTCATAGACGACTTGATCTGTAAAATTGAGTTTCATGCACAAGATTACTTAGAATATTTCATAAATTACCCTTAGGCTGTATGTATAAAGCATTGGTAAAACATAAATGCTTTGTGTTTTGACTTGGATCTCATTCCCAGCAAGAATCATTAGATGTATGCAAAGAATCTGAAAAAAAAAACCAACAAAAAACCTCTTGTTCCAAATCAATTTGTATAAAGGAAATCTGCCTGCTTCAGCGAAGAGTAATTGCAGTAACTATTGGTACTTCACCAGCCAGGCCCCGCAAGGCTGCCCTTCCCATGGCTCTGCTCTCAGCTGTTTGTATTTCTAAATCTCCCCCTTCTCATTCCCCTAATGACACTTGAGATGCATTTCTTATCTGACTCTGCAAATACTGAGCAATTGAAATTTTAACACTCGTATTTGCTGACGGGGCACCTCCCCTCCAAAATCCTGAATCCGTTTTTTAATACAATGTTAATGCTATTTATTTTTCTTGCTGCAATAAGTTTATATTAGCCTTTTAACAGTTTACACTGTGCAGAAGGAGCCGTATCAGCAGCCCCTTTCCTGTAACATCTGGGCAGTTGGGAACATAATACTTAAATATAACCTGCATTTAAAGCCTTCCTTGGACAGATGGCTAATTTTATTGATCTAATCTTACACTTAGGAATAGGTCCCATGATCCTTTGCTCGTAATTCTTGGAGCGAGCAGAGAAATAAATAAGATAGCCGATGGTTGTGAATTAGGAGGCTGCTACATGCCTGTGATTTATCTTTTAAATACTTCTGTATAAACGGTGGTGGTATGAATTGCCTGCATCTCTGCCCTAAGGGAGTTATGATAATGCTTGCAGGAACACAGGTAGGAAGGCAGCACTCAAGGATAAGCGTTTGCATCCATTTCCACCTCTTGATGACAGTGACATAACATGGTTCAATGTGGACCATCACCTCTGTCCTGGGCAGGCATCCATGCCCCTGGCCTGGTTACTTATCATTGGAGCAATTTCACTGTGAAGTTCACTCTCAAAGACAGCTGCAGAAGTAAATTCACACAAGAAACTGTGTGTGGTTGAGATGTGTGCGTGTATCCTAGGACGTGGGCAGTGAAAGCGGGAGGCTTGTAAGTTCGGGGCCATCGTGGGCTGTCACATAGTGAGACCATCTCAAGAACAAAATCAATCAATTAAACAAACAAACAAACAAAAAAACCTCACAACAACAAACCAAAAGTCACACTAAAGGGTTTGTTAATCGGTGTTAGTTAAGCTTTCATTAGTGAAACACATGATTGGCTAAGGAGTTTGTATATGTCTCTCTAATTTAATTCAGCAATCCTGGTTCAGTTTTCTTCATGTGACAGCAAACACATGAGTTTTGTTTGTCCTGTTTCAGAATAGTGATGTGTCTGTTGCGGCACGTGCAAGTAGCTGCTTGAATTAATTGGGCCAGTTAACATCCGCTGCTGGACGAGCAACTCTAAAGTTTGGTTTATTTTCCATTTATTCAAAGTCCAATGTGTGTGTTTCTGGTTGGCTGTTTCCTCCGGATGACTCTCTTGCACGCAGTGACCTGGAGATCTTACCATCCTTTCTTTAGTATCTCTATCCTGTAAAGCCACTATCTTCAAGACAGGCCTCTAAAAGGGAAGTGAAGAGCATGAAGATTTGTGGGAGAGGCTTGATGTGTCAGAGCAGACCACAGTAGCATAGCTCCAGCTGACTTGCAAGGGTTCCAGGAACTGCATTTCAGGCCAACTGCGTGGGAAGAACCTGAACCCAGGGCAGTAGTTAGCTCTGATGCACTATTCTGAAGTTTCTTAGAAGGACCAAGAAAAATGTCACCAAGTTTGTAGAAACAGGTCATCTACAGTTTTTGTGTCTTTTGAACCTGGATGAATTTGGCCTGGAGTGTACTTTCATTGTAATGTACAATCTTGCTTGAAAAGCAAGTGTTTACTGTTTTAGGTTATGTGCTGTTGCTATATCAGAGTGAACAAAGAAAAGAGTAGCCAAGAATGGGCACTTATGAAGCAAAGGGTAGCTAAGGTGGGTACTTATGAAGGAAGAGTTCCATTTGGGCTCACGGTCATGATCCAAGATCGTAAGGCTGCACCCAGTGCTATCCTTGCTGGTGAGAACCCTGGGGTGGTGCAGAGAGGACATGCAATATAAAGAAGGGAGAGAGTGTGGGTATGTACCCTTTCTCTGTCTCCTTTTATCAAGGCACCAGGACGTAAGTATGAACCCTCCACCTTAGTGATCTCATCCAACCCTAATCACCTCCCAAAGGCCCCAGCTCGAAGCACTGTACTCAGATTAAATTTCCACCCTCTTAATGCCTTACAACGGGGATTAAATTTCCACACATGTTACCTAAGGGGATGCAGCCAGACCATGTCCGAACTATGTCAGTTGCCATCTGTCTTATTTGTCACAAGCCAATATAAGGAAAGACCCTAAAAGCCAGGCAATCCAGATGACTTTGATCAGCTTGGAACAGTGCCCCCAATATGTAGAGAACTGCGTTAACCAGGGCATACTATCGCTCCTCCACGGTGGTTGAACTCTGACAATTCCGGAAACTCCGGTGATTTGATTTCCAGAATGGAAATATTCTGTTCATATAGGTTCCTTTTCACCCTCATGGCTGGTGCAGAGGAAGTCCGACTCCTGCATGCTATGGGCTTCCCATCAATCACGTGGCATAGAACCTACTGCCTTTCTCTGGAATCCCCAAACTTTTCAAGACAAGTGAATATGCGCTGTATCTTACTCCATGGTCTTACATTTTACAGGAAGTAATAATAATCCCTTTGTAGCGAATCAGTTCAGTGGTTCTCAGCCTTCCTGATGCTGCGACCCTTTAATATGGTTCCTTATGTTGTGGGGACCCCCGGTCAAAAAATTATTTTCGTTGCTACTTTATAACTGTAATTTTGTTAGTAGGACGAATCATAATGTAAATATCTGTGCTTTCCGACTGTCTTTGTGAGTTGCGACCCACAGGTTGAGAAACTCTGAATTTCAGCGTGGATTCCTGGGGCTGGGGAGATGCTCTATAGGGTGTCTTAGGGTTTCTATTGTTGTGAAGAGACGCCATGACCACAGCAACTCTTAAAGCGGAAAACGTCTAATTGCAGTGGCAACAGTTTCAGAGGTTTAGACCATTATCATGGCAGCATGTGGGCAGACATGGTGCTTTGAAGACGGACGCTAAAAAGAAATCCCACACTAGCTCAGAACTGAGTATAATAAAGGGTTATTTATTTATGGGTAGACTCACAGATCACAGTCCTTTGCTTGAATGGGGAACAGCAACAGAATCCCGCAGCCGGAAGAGAGGCCGGACATACACGCTTTACATCGGCATTTATTGTATATGAGGCTATGCCCAAGCGGGTGGGTAACTTAAAGACTACTGGCTGTAGGAATTCCCAGAGCAGTGCTTGAGAAGGAGCTGAGAGTTCTTTGTTTTGATACACAGGCCACAGCTAGTGAACTATGTCACTAGGTGTAGCTTGAGCATATATGAGACCTCAGAGCCCACCCCCACAATGACACACCTCCTCCAACAATGCCGCATCTATTCCAACACAGTCACACCTCATCATAGGGCCACCCACTTTGGGGTCATTTTCTTTCAATCCACCACAGAGGGGTAAAATGCTTGCCACAAAAGCATGAGCGATTACCCAGAACTCATGTTTAAAAAGCTGTATGTGGCACACCCTTACAATCCGAGCCCTGGGGAGATAAAGACAGGAGGGTCTGTGGGACTTGCTAACCAGCTAGTGTAGCCTAATTGGTGAGCTTGGGGTTCCTGGTGTCCACCTCTGACAACCACACATTTGCACAGATTCATTTATGCGTGTGTCTGTACATACATAGAAGATAAATAAAATAATAAATAAAACCAAATAAACATATACGTTGTACTAGAATGTGTGAATAAAAATAAAAATACATGAAATAAAAATTAATAAATAACTAAATAAAAATAAATAGCAAATAAATGGTACTCAAATGTACAAAGTAGAATTTTAGCCATTCCACCCTCTAGTTTTCGAGAAACGCCTCTATTTGTGCTCCATGACAGAAAGAACTCTTCGTAGTAGATAATTTATTCAGTAAGAAGCTTCTTAAAATATAACAATCATCTTTTAGCTATAACACCCTGCTCTGACAAGGATGGAGATAGTGTGGATAGATCCTACGGAACAGAAATTCACAGGTTTTGTTTAATGATTTTCCTAACCACATTCAGAAAGATGATTTCATTATGACTTTGTCATCTTTGTCCCATTAGGAAGTCAGGGCAGGTGACTTAGAAAGAGGAAGATGATATAGCCAAAACATGAGTCTGGACCGACCAGCAGTCTAGCCCTGTTGCTTCTGGTCAGCCCAGAGGTATCTCTGATGGCGACAGACAAAATAACAGTGGAACTCCTGGCAGCAGACTTGATTTTTGCTCTGTTGGATGGCTTGCTATCTCGTAGACTTATTTGCTTTCCCGGTATTGAACGTTATCCTAACATTGATCAGACCTTGGAACATTTCTCCCTTATCTCTGCCTGGGGAAAATGTAAGACCAGACTACATTGCCCATGGAAGGGTCTCAATGATGAGATTTTCTCTTCATCCAGCCTTCTTTTAAGAGGCCGTGTGCAAGCCATGGACACTCTGGAATGACTGAGGGCTGTCTTGCCCTCGGTTGACTGGTGTGCAGATGACAAACCCTGAGTCCCCTGGTGTCTCTGATAGGAGGAATTCTTCGTGTCTCAGGGACCAGCCAGATAACTGCCTAGCTTTGAAGTTTCTCATTCCTCAAATATTCAGCCACCTTCTTTGGTAGTAAGAAATATTTTTGTTAGTCTTCCAATATGTCAAGGCTTATCATTGTAGTGCCAAGGTTTTCTCTGATGCTTTGATAGTTTCTAATTGGTGTCATGAAATGAATGAACCACTACGTTGTTTAATGGCTATCCAAAAGTAATGATTGAGTCCCAGTTACAACCCATATGCAGAACACAGAGGAATGACAGAGAGATTCCAATCAGATAAGTCTGCATTTGAATTCTAGCTTCAACCTTTACTGTTGTCTGATTCCAGATGAGTACTTCATTTTTTTTCATTCTTTATGTTTCTCATTTAAAATTTAAGCTTCATATTACCTAGAAAAAAAAGTTATTTAGGTATGCCTATAAAATCCCTACACATTTGGTATTCATTAATTAGGTTGATTATGCTTTATAGAGTTTATATAGTAGCAGAGATGGTAGTTTTTCCATATTGACACAATCTCAGACTTAGATGACATTGACATAATTATATAAATGAGCCCATGAAAATGCAAATGAAAGAATTCTATTGCCTTAAATTCATATTGCAGATTTTTAGGTTATATGCCCTCAAATGATGAGTTTTGATATTTATATTAGTTATGAAGTTCATGTCCTTGTCAAAGACCTGAAGTCAAATTTAATAAAAATAGTCAATGTTCATTATAAGATCAGGAAGAAAGGGTTTAGCCACCACAGTAGCAATAGATTTTCATGTGTTAACTATCAAAAGGGAGGCTGTTTGTAGTTGGAATATTTTCTTGAATGTCCTTAGCAACCTTTTTCATTATTCAATTAACAAAATAAACTTGCTGTTTATTTTTAAGAATTAATTTTTGTCTTTATTTATGTGTATCGGTGCACACTTATGTGCCGGTGTCTGCAGAAGCTAAAAGGTGTCGGATTCCCTGGAGCTATAGTTATAGGTGGTTTTGAGCTTCTCAGCATGGAATCTCAAACTCAGATTCTGGTCTTCTGGAGGAAAAGCATGCACTCTTAATGACTTGAATCTGCAGCTCAAAAGTGCTAAGTCTACAGTAAATGCTGTCTCTAGGCTGTCCTGAAACTTACTAGGGCGCTAAGAACGACCTTGAACTTCTGCTCCCTCTGCCCCTTCTTAGTCCTGAGGTTAGTAGTGTGCAACCCCAGACCCAGATTTGTTTTTCTCACTCTGTCTTTGATTTCACAATATTTTGTCAAAATGACTTTCTCCAAATCCAGTTCCCTCAGCCTTCTAGACTCTAACATTGGGCACTCCAAGCTTGTGATAATATGGCCTTTAGTCTCCTGTCTCCTCACTGAATTCAGTTCACGGCCTGTTCTGCAGCCAAGCTAGATTGCTTGTTATTTTATAGACCCTCTCTTCATTTTCCAGCGCTGAATGCTGTCCACATGTTAGCCCGACTCTTAAAATATCGTTCCCTCGTCTCTGCCCAAGGAAACACCTTTGAAGTATGACTCTACAGCTCCTGGTCTGAGAGTTTTCATATGATATGCCCCCTAGGCAGAAACCAGCCCTCCGCTCTCCCGCTCTGCCTGGTGTCTTGGCTGTGGTGGTCTTTTGCTTTGGATTCACTTGACTCATCTCTCCTATTCTTAACTTGGCCAAGAAAAGCATCCTAATTTCTGTGCTTTTGCCCCTCCGCCATTGCCTGATGGAGTGTCTTGTGTGAGACTGGCCCTTCAGCCGACAGCTGGGAGATGGGAAACAACAGCCTCATTCTGGGCAAATGCGTTTTCACATCGTGTGATTAATTCGGTCCCTCTCGCAGCTCCCAAACTCATTTCCTTCCTCAAGTGCAATACAAAAAAAGGTGTCACCTCCATGTGCTAACGTTGTTGCTCAACCTGGGCAGACGTTTGGAAACCCACACAGCAGTATGATTTAGAGAAGGAAATGCCCCGGGGAGTCTGTCTGCAGCAGCAGGTAATTTAAACCCCACCTCAGCCTGCTGCCGGGCTGTTGGCGTTGTCAGAGTTTTAAGGAGACGCTGATTGAGTCTAAACTGTGAACGGCATCTCTGTGGCTACCCAGAGACAGTCTGGTCTGAAATAACCTGTGGGGCTCAGACTCACCTTGCATGCCTTTCAGAGGTTAAGAAGCCAAGGCAGGACTATGTACTTAAACACGTTAGGAGGGACTCAAACAGTCTCATCTGCCTTTAAAGCCGGAGCAAATGAGGCTTTCATGGGAATGGGATGATGGAGAAGGTCACATTACTGGAGATGGGCTAAAACCAGTCAGTCTACCGTAATGAGGTCTGGCTGCAAGGTCGGGAGGAAAACAGCACCCCAGTTCCTCCAACATTCATCTTCGGCTTTATTGTGCTGACCCTGGCTCGCTTCCAAAGATCAATTCTGCAAACCCTGGAAAGTGAAGCGGTCCAAAGACGGGATTTTTGCAAAGGTGTTTTTCATCGTCCGTCTTCTGAGGACCGGTGAGCCTTCTGAAATGAATGCTTCCGGACAGCCCGATTGGAAGCACCCAATCGATGGACCAATTAGCTGACTCCTTGATCTAGCTGTATATCAAGATGTATACGATGATGTACACACACACACGTGCACAGTGGAGAGTTAAAAGTGAGTCCCGTTACAATTGAAGTTAACAATGAAGCACACAAATGGTTTGGTGGTAAGAGAACATGTGTGGATGTCTGGAACTGACTTTGAAGTGCACTAGATTTCCTGACAGACGACTGTTGGACAGACTGTTGGACAGACTGTTGGACAGACTGTTGGACAGATGGTAGACGCTGGTGTGGAGTCCTAGGGGTGAGCATGCACGCGCTCCCTCTAACATTCTTTCACTTTTCCTTGGGTTTCAATATTTTCAGGATAAACTGATGGAAAGGATGAAATAAGGAAGCAAGTAAGGTGTACATTTTTACCCATAAAAGTGAGGTTCTAACATGGTTGGCTCCTCACACAATGGTGAGGTTTTTTTTTCCCCTTTGTGAGTATATGGCGTATCCCTATGTATGTCTGCATACATGTTGGATATCTTCCTCAACTGCTCTCCACCTTAGATTTGAGACAAGGTCTCTCAATGAGCCTGGAGCTCACTGGTCTGGCCAGACTGACTGGCCAGCAAGCTCTAGGGACTCTCCAGTCTCTGCTTCTTCAGTGCTAGGATTATAGGATTGTGGCACCAGACTTAACTTTTTTTGTTTGTTTGTTTTCAGTTTTTGAAGACAGGGTTTCTCGGTAGCTTTGGAGCCTGTCCTAGAACTAGCTCCTGTAGACCAGGCTGGCCTTGAACTCGCAGAGATCCACCTGTCTTTGCCTCTTCAGTGCTGGCAGGCAGGCCTGACTTTTTTACATGAGTCCTAGAGACTCAGGTCCTCTGGCTTTCGTTGCGAGCACTGTTGCCACTAATTCATCCCCCAGCCTCAGACTTTGCGCTTTTGCCCTGTGCCTCTGTTCTTCATCGGAATACCCCCAGCTCTTCACTGTCCTGCCCTATGCTTCAGAGAGCTGACTCCCTGGACTGCGCCTGAGGAGAGGGGAGGAGAGCCTGGTGGAACCCCTCCCCGATTCCTCACTGATTTTGCACTGCTAAACTGGCAGCAGCTGGGTTTTCCTAAAACTGGCGCTCTTGCCATTCCATGGCTCAACTGCACTGGGCTCCAGGAACAGCATTGTCTGTATTAGTGTGCTCAGCCCTGCGAGTAGTAACTGCATCAGACCGGTGTGATCTCTGGTTGAGCAGGCATCCTAGACTCCCTTAAAGCTGTTCATGCTGCTATATTTTCATTGAATAGTCTCTTAATTAAACTCTTTTAAAATGTTAAGTAAATTCTTCTTCCTGCTGGGACCTTAATTGATACCGTTGGTACCCCTGTTTTTGTAATAAATGCCTTCTTTCTCCTATGTTCCTCCCAGGGTACACACACAGGGCCCTGGTTTGTGTGTAGCTAACATTTACAACTCTCCGAGGAGCAGGTCTGATTTAGTTGAGGGCTGCCTGCCTTAAATCCATGCAGGGACTATTGGTTAAACAGAAACTTTCATCTCTGGAGAGTGAGCTTGTCTGCCAGGTGAGGATTGGATAGCCACTTGGACACGAGCTGGATATGGCACACCTGTGGCTGTGAGGGGCCAAGAACTAATATCAGTGTCCCCGCAAAGACTCTCCACAGAAATTCTACTGGTGAGTTCTAGAGCTCTCTGTACAACGTTGGGCCTATAGGATTCAATATGCATCTCACAGATGACTCAAAGAGTGGGTTTTATGTTAGGAATTCTTCTCATGAGAAAATAAAAACAAAAAATTAAGAAATTGCTCTTGACAGATATACTATGCTAAGTTTTGCTGAACATAGAATTAAATTAAAAGATAAATGAAGCCTTTTTTTTCTGATACTGCCAGATAAATTACAGGGCTGAATTTGAATTTCAGACAGACCACACATGAACTGAATCAAATAAATCATTTTTAGTGTGGATGTTCCCAAATATTTCATGGGGCATACTTCAACCATAAAAGGTAACTGTTTATCTGGTGCTGAGATTTAACTTGACATTCCTTGTTTCCGTGTGTTAAATATGGCACTGCAGCTATCAAGTCATCATGGTAGTGTGTCACGTTGCTCTGGCTCAGTCTTGGTGCCCCTGGTTCCTGGTGGCTGTATCTTACGTCCTCTAGTAGACGTGGCAGAGGGAGAAATCGGAACTGTACACCTAGAAGATGGCCTAGAGGAACTGAATCTGAGTCTCATCACTTACCAACTAAGAGAAATGGGACCAGGAAAAGGGGTTCACTACAAAAGAATTAGGGATTTCCCCTGAAGAGGGACCAGAAATATGGCATCTGATACATTACACCTGCTCAAAAAGCTAAGGTCATTTATTGTTGTCTTTATTCCAGTAAAAAGAACTGGAATTTTTTTCGAAGAACTCAGAAGCACCTGGCCACATGTGAAATGAAAGGAAGATAATTTTTTATCTCTTAGGAAGTCTCCAAAGTAACCTGGGTGCCAGGAGGACAGCAAGCTTTGGGTTCTTGTTGCTGTTGTTGCTTTTAGTTTTTGTTTTTGTTTTCCCACTTCTGGTTAGATTAAGCTTTTCACTGATTCCCATTTTTTGCATATATTAAAATTTTCTGATCTGATTTTTTTTGGCTATAGTGTTTAATAGGATTAATAGAACTGAACACGCTTGTTTAGAAGACTGCATTAGTTCACACCGTTGTCTTTGAATAGATTAGCAGAGACAGATCTCAGAGGAAGAGTTGAATGAGAACAGCTTGTTTGAAAGGTGCAAAGAAAATAAACAAAGAGGCCAGGAGAGGGGTAGAGTGAGTAAGGCTTTCAAGGAGGATGGGGAGGGACAGGGAGTGGGTGGGGCTTTCAAGGAGGATGGGGAGGGACAGGGAGTGGGTGGGGCTTTCAAGGAGGATGGGGGGAACAGGGAATAGGTGGGGCTTTCAAGGAGGATGGGGAGGGACAGGGAATAGGTGGGGCTTTCAAGGAGGATGGGGAGGGACAGGGAATAGGTGGGGCTTTCAAGGAGGATGGGGAGGGACAGGGAATAGGTGGGGCTTTCAAGGAGGATGGGGAGGGACAGGGAGTGGGTGGGGCTTTCAAGGAGGATGGAGAGGAACAGGGAGTGGGTGGGGCTTTCAAGGAAGATGGGGAGGAACAGGGAGTGGGTGGGAATCTCTTATCAAATGTAGTACAGGGGGATGACTGAGTTAAAATTCATGGAAAAAAATCTAGACCATGACCCAGTTTTGACCCGAGAGGCAGGGAGCAGGGGTTTTTAGAGCGGTCCTGCCAGGCACTGAAGGAGGCTGCTGGGGCAGGGGCCCTAGTTCTGCAGCATGTCCCTTCTGTTTGGCATATGTGCAGAAAAGATATTTTCTCAGCGTCTTTTGAGAAAGCCTCAGGCGAATGCTACAGATCCTGGTAGTTAGAAATGGGCCAAAAAGCTATAGCCAGAGGCTTCTGACAAGGGTAACAGTTCTGCCACACCACTAACCGACTAGTTTGGCTTGGATATGCAGGACTGAATACCATTTACCATTTGGATAGAAATCGCCGGCTCTCTCCTGCATCACATGAAAGCTTCATACATTGTAGTTCCCTGGTATCAGTGGCTTTACCTTCCAAGAGTTCTAGGCCCCAGAGTCTGTGTCCATACAAACACAGTATATGGAAAATCCCAGGCATGAACAATTTGTTATGTTAAGTGAGTGCTTGCTTCTCGGGGAAATGAATCATCCCCCATCCAGTATTTCCATGCTGTGTAAGCTACCTGCCCATTAGCCATTTAATATTTCCTCTCATATTATTAGATGAGCTATCTCAAGACCACAGTGTTCAGGCAATCCCTGTTTCATTTAATAATGTCTCCCAAATTCAGGAGCAGTTATGCTGGCAGCTTTTAAGCAGAAGATTATTAAAAATTATTCTATTTTGTTATGATTACTGTTATTACTCTTGTATCATTCATAATTTGTAAATTAAGCTTTATCATATATATATATATAAGTATATATATGACAAACAAAACTGATTACATACTTTGAAATGTCTACAATTTAGGCATCCACCACCAGAGTCTTTGATGTTTGGGAACTCCAATTTCTGAATTCTGAGTTCTAATTCTCACCGTGATTTTTCAGGGCAGAAAGATGTCTGCATCATGGTACTAAACACAGTTATTTTATTGACCCACCAGTTCCCTAGGTGAACTACTGGGGTTTTTGATCTGAGAACTACCATCGAAATCTACTAAAACAAATAAACAAAACATTTTCTTCATTTGTTCTTAGGTCAGTAGATCTCAGTTTTCATTACTTAAGTCATGTCCTGTTGAGAGGTTGGTTCATATATTCTTGATTGGTATAATGGGTAAGAATTCACCTTTGGATTGAAAGGTACGCCTTCACTAAACAATAATGACTAATGTTTATATAGTGCTTGCTGTGTGCCAGGGAATGATAATAACAGTATAGCCTCAAAAGGCTGGAATTATAGAACCCTAGGATTCTAGCAGGAAGAAGGAATTTAGGGTGACTGCATTCTATAAAAGATATTATCATTTGCTTAAGGTCTTCATGCTAGCATGGGTAGACCCTACTCCAGGGTCCCAGTTGTCTGACCCCTGGTCTGCTGCTCTGTCTACAGCTAAATCTATCTGCAGGACTTACAATGGAGAAGGGACATGAAGATTTTACTTTTATTGACTCCTTCTTCACTTTGGAATTTAGTCTTTGCTTATGTATATAGAAGTAACAAACCATTAACCCAGGCTTGTACAGTTGTAGTGACACTTCATTTGTATTTTAATAAATAAAGCTTCCCTGAAGATCAGAAAGTAAAACAGCCACACTGGTCAGTCTTACAGACCAGACAGTGGTAACACACACCTTTAATCCCTATAGCCACACTAGTTGCCATAGAAACCAGGTGGTGCATGACTTTAATCCCAGTGATACGTGCCTTTAATCCTAGCCCTAGGGAGGATTGTGAAACAGAAGGAGACAGCTCTCAAACACAGTCTCATTCTGTGGTTTCCTGGAGGCAGGATCACCATTTTAGGAATGAGGTTGAGGTTAAGAGCCAGTGACTGGCTGCTTTGCTTTTCGGATCTTCAGGTTGAACCCCAATATCTTTCTCTGAGCTTTTATTCATCGTGCATCATGCAATAGCTTGACAACCGGAGAAACAACCTGTGTAAAGGTTGTTACTCCTTTCAGTTCTATCAGACTGCCTTCAGGGCCACCTCTTGTAAGCTCTGAGCCCCAGGTTTGTGAAAGACAACAAACTTCTAAGCCATGGAGGTCTACAGTTGGAGAGGCAAGTATGCCAGGCACAAATGAGAAGTGGGTTCTCCTTGGCGTTATCTGTATGTACTCTCAAATGAGGCACTCGTCAGAGGGACATTTGTGTCACAGGACGGTGGAAGTGGCTTAGTTAATCACTTGGCTTGCTTTTCATTGTTGGGGGTAACCTTGAGGAGGAACTAATTCATCATGACAAGGTTCCAGACCTGTGTTTTAAAACACAATTGCAGTTATCTTTCTCAGAGAATCACCTTGTGTAACACAAGTCCTTTAGAACCAAGGTTAGCAACATTTTTGTTCAGGAGTCAGACAATAAATATTTATTGATTACTATTTCTATCTATTGGATCTATAGTCCAACTACTCAACTCTGTCCATTGTAGACCAGAAGCAGTCATAGATCACATGTAAATAGGTGTGTGCTACAGCTGTTTCAATAATACTTTATTTACAAAGAGAGGGCAAGGACCATATCTGACCTATAAGCTGTAGTTTGTAGACCCCTGCTACAGAAGGCAGAGAACCTATCAGAGCTGTATGTGTTCAGGTGGCAGTTCAGAAAGCCTGCTACCTTTGTTTGCTCCTTTGACAGTCTGTTAATTTATCAGTAATCTAATTAACACCCTTTTTCCTGCTAAAAGACTCATTTCCTGACAAATAGTTTAATTTAGTTCTCAAATATCAATAAACAAAGACTAATTTCTTACATTGGTTAGTGTATGTGCTAGATATTAGAGCAAGTCCAGGAAATTAGCCTTAGATACTTGTGGATGGTCTACCCTAACTACAAATAATCTTTAGAAGTTTAAGATATCCATCCATCAAAAAAAAGTATACTATTAGATAGAGCTTTCAGGCAATAAATGACTAAATCCAACATATACATAGATAGGCTTATAGGCCTAGTCTATATTCTAGAGTACTTACTTTTATGTTTATACATTTTAAAAAATAGATTTATATATTGCATTTTATGTAAGGGTTTATGTATACCACTTGAATTCTTGGTGCTCCTGGCAGTGAGAAGAGGGCACTGGATGCCCTGGAACTTGAGTTAAAGATGGTTGTAAACTATCATATGGGTTCTGGAAACCAAACCTGGGTCCTTTGTAAGAGCAACAAATGTTCTAAGTCACTGTTCTAGCTCTCCAGTTCATATTGTCATATTTTAAAGGAATAAAAGGAACTCCATTACAAAGGAAAAAAATCAGATTCAATTTTCTCAAGAGCAATTATTTTCATATAATTAAAACAGAAACTCATCCAGTCCAATTTTCATCGGTTAGTTAATTGAAAAAGGGGTGATTTTCATATAGATCTAATTGCATTTTATGATCAGTTAAAAAAACGGTAATGGGAGATCCACTTGGTGGGATGTGGGTGCAGAGCCAAGCTTCTTTTTCTTCTTTGTTTTCTGTAGATCAGAGCCCGCCAGTTGGTCACCTTTCCGAGGTCATCTGTAATCATAGTGCATTATCTGAATCCAGGATGTTTTTAGACTTTTCCGTCTATAAGAGTTATGGCGGTTGATTTTAGGGGTCACCTTCATGGACTTGTTCTAAAGCAGTCGACTTAGCTTGTACAGAGAACAAGTCCAGCTGTTTGGCTGTATTTCAGGTCATACTTGGATTTCTTCTGCTTACAAAAGAGGAGGTCGTGTGGTCACAACAGCAACCAGGGCGGTCAGGAGTAACTCCCACACGACTGGAGTAACACGTGCCTAGAGGTGGGTCCAGAAGAGGCTGCAGCACAGGGATGAGAGGTGGTGGGGACATGCAGCCAGACCAGGTCTTCAGAGGACCTTGGCCCAGGTTGGCGTCAGCACCAGTATGCTTGACATAGGAATGGGTGCAGTTTGCCTATTCAGAGAATAACTTAGAAGACTTTTTTTTTTCTGCCCCTCATGGTAGAAAAAGCTGTGTGACTTTGCTTTGGTCTCCCCAAAATCAATTTCCCTGCTCTTGTTCACACTCGTACTGTAATGGGGTAATCTGTACAGTCCTTTGCCAAACTCTAATGAAATTGTCCCTTATTTCACCTTGGTGGAGTTTCAACCAATGAAACCCTTCTCTCTCCAGAGAGGAACCCTCCAGCCACCCCTAAAACTTACGTTTTCTGTCATGAAACACAGTGTACAAATTATAGGGATCAATAGACTCGAGATTTAATAAAAAGCAAACATTTATGCTGTTTTATTACATGCAGAACACGTTTTGCTAGGTTCCTATTAACATCAGGTTGAAGCAGATATTCTCTTGTGACCGCCATGAAGAGACGATGGCGGAGAGAGGTTAAGTAACAAAGCCAGGGCCTGACCCCAGGGAAGCTGCATCAGCACTTTCTCCTCAGCCTCCTCTCCTTTCCACCTCTTCAGGACTGCAGGTGCATCACATGGGAAGTGTGAAGACATCACCCACAGGAGCGTTTTAATATTCATATCTTTTGCATCTTGCAGTTCAGCCAACACACACAAATGGCAGGTTCTCAGCAAAGTGTACTAGTCTGTGAGAGGCAGTGTGAATCAACTTCCCGGCCATCCAGTTCCTCAAGGAAGGAATGGTTGCACTGGTGGCTAGAGTAGAATTTCAGTCCTGAATGAGGGTACAGGAAGCCGTGAGTCAGTGCTCACCAATCCTTTGAAATCCTCAACATGTCATCCTAAAGATCGAGCATACCTTCCTTTCAGTGACTGTTGACGGTTGGAAAGCAACCTCATCGGACTGAATGGGAGCCGTTGACTATTAGCAATAGCCTAGTGTACTTCACAAAATAGTGAGCAGCCATCCCTTCTGTACAGAGACTCTGTATCGATGAAACAAAGAGCAGTGAGTCCCTGCTCAGACAGTGACATTTAATCAGAAGACACAGGATTTGAACAGAGCAGATCTGGAAGAGCCTGAAATGCCTACCACAGTGGTCTGGCAAGGCAGGGACTCGACGGTCATGTGCTATGGTGCTCATCAACTTTAGAGAAGAGATGTTCATAGGACAATTTCCATAACATTGGCTATCGGAGCATTATGATAGTGATGACAGTGTGTATTTGTGGAACGCTTCCGAGTTTAAAAAACTCTTATCTACCCTGCCACTGCTTGTATAAATCATCGTAATGGTAGGCTTGGACTGAGACCTATTTCGCAATCATCCCTTCTGCACTTCTGACGTTGGCTATGTTTCTCAGTCTTTCCGAGTGTCAGTTTTCTTTTTCATTGATAAACGGGGGCTAAATTATTTGTCTTGTGGAGTTGTATGAGTTGCTGTGCACCACCTGTGCCGTGAGTGAATAAAATTTGGCTGGCAGTAGGTTCCGTGCAAACCTCCTTTACATATGAGCATGGAGAAAGGCTAGCAGGCATGGCCTAACTGAGCTCTCCGTCTCCTGCCTCTGTGACTAGTGGTCTTTGTCACGCGTTACCTGGAGGTGTGCATGTTCTGCTCAGTGATGGATGAGGCAGGGGAGCCACCCAGATGCAATGGAGAAGGAAGTGGATCTCCGCCCTGAGAAGACAGGGACATGAGTATCATTCAGGGAGCAATAGTAAATCAATACGATTTATTAATCTCTCATTCAAGTTTACATAATCATTGATTTGTCTGGGAGTTGTTTACTTAGCAAGTAGCACATGCCAGGCATTGTGCTACTAATGAGAACAAAGTGAACAAGATATACAATAATTTCTCTAAAACTCATTAGGGCTTCGAAAAATTCCAAAGATATAGCGATTCTTATTGGAAATAGAAATTACTTACTTGGTAATTTAACTCTATTAGACTTAAATCATCTGATTACAGATTATAGAACTAATTATAAATCCGAAAGGTACATTATGAACTGCTTTTGAGTCTAATTTCTCATTATAGATCTTTATTAATGCAGTTTCGTGTAAATGAAAATTCGCTGCACAGGTTAGATGGTCTACAGATTTCACAAAACTATGAAAGAAGAAAGGGCTTAAATACACGGTAAGGCTATTTGATTGCACCATCCCATTCTCCTGACATCATCCAGCACTCCCAGTATCCTTAGTACAATAGCTGTAACTTTGGTCATTTTCAAAACTGGAAAATGGAAAAAGGCACATTGATGAGAAATAAAGGCCCTCCCCTTTGATACGATCTATTATGAATATTCTATTCTCACCTCTTTCTGTTCTCACCGTATACAATCCTCATCCCCTGGCCAGGCAGAAACCTTCGTTTCACAATTGTACTTAGGAAAACCCAACTACTATTTAATGGGACTTTATAATATCAAATAATCTGGTCGAATAGCTCCATTCTGAGTGCTGAAAGTAGAGTTTTGAGTTCCTGAAGCCATGGTTCTCAGGTCGAGAAGAGACAGGAATTGCCTCAGTCTTACAGAGAAGACTTTTAGTTCCAGAGCAAAGCTCGGGGAAAATGTTGATTTCTTTATGACAAAACCCTCTCAAACAATAAGAAAGCGGAAGATGGTAGTAAACATTCGCTTTTCCCTCCCTTACAAGTTACGCAATTCAACTGTCTAGACAGTATTAAACTGACCAAACTGTTGAATTCTGTTCCGCTTAGAGGTCCCTCTTCCACACAGCTTCTGTATTCCTCAGGAATGGGGCCTCTGCCCTTGACCTACTTAGGTTTCTACAGCTGTGATAAACACTGTGACCTAAAGCAACTTAGGGAGACTAGGTTTACTTCATCTTCTACCTCTTATCTGAAGGAAAGGCAAGACAGGAACCCAGGACAGGAAGCTGAAGGCAGGAGCTGCAGCAGAGGTCATGGAGGAGTGATGCTTACTGGTTTGCTTGCCAGGGTCTCCTCACCATGACTTGCACACTATGGCTGGCTCAGCCTGCTTTCTTTTTATCCCACCCAGGGCCGCCTGCCCAGGCAATGTGCTAGAGGCATTTTCTTAATGGATGTCTCTTCTGGATAACTAGATTGTGTGAAGTTGATAGGAAGCTAACTCGGACAGTCCTCTATAAGCTTTCATAGTCAACTTTGCTCCTACCCTAGTTTCTTGGGCAGGGGAGCATTTGTTGATCTTTGTGGCTTTGACTTTGAACCTCTTGTAGGCATGGACCATGTTTTCTTAATAACTTCCAATAAAAAATATAGAATAAGTCTAGCAACTGTGACTGTAAATGTGTATACACGCATGCGCATGCACGTGCATGTACACACACACACACACACACACATTCATTTTGATTTCAATCCCTGTTAGGTAACGTGACCCAAGGTCATAGAACAGCCTGGGTGTAAGGACCAGGCAGTTTTCCGTTTTCTCCGCTTCCTGAGCTGTCAGCAGCTTCTCTGCTCAGAAGGCTTCTGCCACCCGTAATGCCTCCTACAGTTTCCACTCCTAAGTAGGGACAGGACGAGAGGGCAGCAGTCTCCAGAGCGTGGGACAGGCTTTTGTCCTGCATGGTGTAGCTGGAAGTGTATGCCACTGTTCCCACCAGAAGTATAGGTAGAAAGAAGATGGTTTGGTTAATGCAGGGGTCACAACAAGACAAATGTCATTTAATAATCTTCAGGCGCTTTGCCCAGGAACTTGACACTTTGCCCTATTTACCAAGGATCATTGATAATTGGGAAGTGACACCTTTGGCTTCGCTTGGCTAGAACTGGAGATAGGAACTGTCTTGTAGGTGCTCTCAGTTGATATTCAGTGTTGCCGTTCATTAATCTAGAAAAATCGGAATAGACTAATAAGAAACTCCATTGCGTTCTTTGGCTTCCAAAGCCATAGTCTCGTGGAGTTTTTCAGATTTCTGTCACACACTGGAGTTCCACAATGAGAAGCAACAATGTAACACTCGACTCTGGCCTCATCCATAGAATCTGAGTTGTGCATGCCCCAAGGTTTTTTCTAGTTTTTAGAGAGGGTCTGTGTCTCCCTGGCCAGCCTGGAATTCATTATGTTGACAAGGCTGGTCTCCAGTTCACAGAGATCCACCTGTCTCTGCCTCCCAAGTGAGTGCTAGGATTAAAGGCATGCACTACTACCATGCCCAGCTGCCAAGAAGTTTTCTGATTCAACCTCTTCTTATTATTAAGATTCTGGTCTAATGGTGTTGCAAGCCTTTAATCCTGGCACTCAGAAGGCAGAAGCAGGCAGATCTCTGTGAGTTCAAGGCCAGCATGGTTTATGTAGTGAGTTGGGTTCCTGTACAACCAGAGATACACAAGAAATCCTGTCTTGAAAAACCAAAAAAGGAAAAAAAAAATCTGAACACATAGTGATTCTTTCAAAACAAAGATAAGTGACCCTTCTTCCCTCCCTCCTGCAAGGGCAGACACAGATCACATTCTTAGTAAATCCTTTCTTTAAAAATTTTTTATCAAATTACTTGCCTTAACAATTTCATGCACAGTCAGTTTGTAGTTAATTATGTACTGGCTTTAAGAATGCCTTTTCTTTTATCTGCTTTAAATGACTTGCTGTTTGCTGGATTTCATTGAGTGTCTCTTTGTTCTTCCATGGCTGAATCAGGGTTTGTTTGAAGAACGGCTTTGTTGAGTTTTCTGTGTTTGTTGCCACTGCTTAAACAGAAAGTCTGGAAGGAAAACATTGAGCAACAGCTGCCCAGTTGTGGGGCTCTTGCAAGTACAGGCAACCTCAGAGTTTTCTTTCATCTTCTAAGTGCTGAAATCCTTCCCATTTGTAAAGTTTATTGATGTTACTATTTGCTGCAGTGTGCTAACTGGGTACTCCGAGTTAGTTCATTGATGATTACTTCCATGCTAAACTCATACAAAGGTCGCAGGTGCATTAAAAAATTGCGACACATGCATGTGTAGACAGTTTAAGTACCTTATGCAAAGATTCTTGTTCAGAGCCTCTCGTGCATATGCATGTGTAGGCAGAGTGGCTAGGACTGAGTTGGGGGTTGGGAGGATTCATCAAGAACTTTCCGAAGGAATCAAATTCTGTTTCAACTGTCTATGGTGTGTGTGAGGAATTAATCTTTACTGTAATATCTAGATGCCATATTAAAAATAGATAGAATAAATAAAGGTCATGCTATCTGTATCTCACGATGGAGCCCACAGCACGGCTACCCGTTTTTCTGTCTTCCCGTGGAGCCCACGACAGACATAGCTGCCCTTCTCTCTGTCTTGCTATGGGGTACATAGCATGGCTGCCTTTCTATGTCTCACTATGGAGCACACAGCATGGCTGCCCCGTAGAGCTGCACATTTGACTCCCCTTTCCTATTTCCTGTCTGTCTGTTTTTATGTTGAAGCTTCTGTTTCTGCCTCTGTACCTCATACTCCATATGTTTTTCATTTCTACTTGAAAGAGTTTGAATGACTCTTGACTAAGAGCTTGACAAATTTTTAGTCTAATAAAGTTTATTTTTAATTTTTAACTCTTATTTCATCTGATGGTTTGAACTATAAAGATACTTTTTTTTCCTAATCTGGTGTGTATGAGAGTTATCTTCAATTATGAAGACCATGGGATCTGAATCAGGAGAGCTAGGTTTGAGTATTAGCTCTGATCTGAATGGCCTGACTTTAGACAAATCTTCCTACCTTCCTGGACTTCAATAAAGATAACAGCATCACCAACCCACAGAATTACAATAAAGATTAAGTTCAGTCACATGCATCCAAATTGAAGAGGTTTTCACACTCTGACCATCGCTCATATTGTGCTGGCCCCGTACTGACTGCCAGGAATTCCTCTTGTTGGTTGTCTTTCATTTCTGAAATACTTTAGTGAGAATCACTTATCCACACTGGAAACAAGTACAAACATATTTTTCCCTCAGTAGTTGCCCTTTACCAGCTCCTAAAAGTGTCTTCAAATGCAGTTCTTCAGATCCAAGGTGGAGCTGTAAGTTTTATTGAGTTATTTCCTAAGCGTGGTGGTTATATAAGAATTGCACAAAAAGCCAACGTTACTTTTGAAAACCTTTTTTTATTTTGATGTTTCATAAAGTAGAATATAGATGTGTGGGGTGCCACATGAGAGTTTCATTTAGTGAGTCATTGGTGGCAGCATGTCTCCCCTTCTACAGGAAAGAGAATTGGACTAGGGGTTTGTTCCCGACACCAGGAGACACCTGTGGGAACTGAGACCGTTAAGAAGCAGTGGGTCCCAGACTCCCTTGCGGCACTCACTAAGGGCTTTTTCTCACTCTGCAACTTTTATATTCAGCTTTCTTCCTTTTAAAAGTTACTCTGTCAGGCAACTATCACCCCCAACTCAATGATCATCCCAAACTCAATAGCCCATGAGAGGCATCATCCCGTCTCACTAATATTTCATCATTTTGGTTGGGACCAGGCTGAACGAGGCTAGATTTCTTCTCGAATTAACTTCTTGTAACAGTTTATACACAGATATAGTTCACCTTCTGGGACTCAGGCTCAGAGAACAGCAGCTTCTTATGGCTACAAGGCAAGAAGCCCAGGAAGCGAGCTCAAATGGCTGAGAATATTTCAAACCTCTCGCCGCATCATATAGGCTAATGTCTCATTGCTCAAAGCAAGAAGTGATGGAACGTATACATCTCTCTTATCATGACTCCAAACAAATTATATAGACAAACAAAATGCCAGCGGGGAGGAGAAGTGCATTTCCATGCTGGGAGGGGAGGATTAAGCATTGTGATCAATAGCTTCATCTGCTTCCAAGTGCACGTGGCTGAGGTGCTGTTAGTAAGCACAATGTATGGTGAATTCTGCAGTAGACAGTCATGCTGAAGTGACATAGAAGAGGATGCTCACAGGTGATGCTGTCCCATAGGATGCTTCTACTGTGGAAAGACATAAGGAAGGGCCTAAGTTTCATGGTTTGTCTTAGTTCTACCCATAATCCCTCCTCTCCCTTTGCAAGAATGGTAGCATTCCTCAACATTTCTCCATGCATTTCTCCATGTGAGGGGTAAGCCCTAGAGAGTCTGATTTTAGCGTTTAAAGAAAAAGGTCTTACAAATGAAAATCTTGAGTTGAAATGATATTAGCGGTGCTTTAATTTAAAATCTAACCTTGACTTGTTATAAAAAGCAGGGGCCGTCTAGACAGGCAGCTTCAGAAGGAAGTAGTGGTCAGGGCTTCTCAATTCACTTTTTGTCACTTTCAAGTCAGAAAGGGAAGCCGGTCTGCAGCGGTAATCAAGGCAGAGAGAGAGAGAGACGGTGGGATGAATGGCCATTTGACATAATGCAGCTGTCGAAAGGTTTTTAAAATGCAGCCGAAGAATGAAAGTGTAGAGAGACAAGCTGCTGGGTAGGGAAGCGGCTAGACTGGCTACTCTCTCTTATTCTCCTAGATGCATGTTAAAAGAGCCCCATTATTTCATTAAATGAAAAGGAAGAGAGAATAATTGGTTAAAAATAGAAAATTGACTGGAGTTTCTCATTTAAAACTGGAGCAGAAAAGTGGAACTTAATGTGAACTTTATTCCTCTGTTCTTTCCTCTCCCCCTCAAAATGCATCAAATAGCAAACATGATTATGGTAATAGTTATCAGGCAACTAGTAAAATGTGTCTTCCACATTTCTGGCTCAAAAATAGTGCTTGTGTAAAGCAAAATGTATTCCATTACTAAGCAAGCCTCATTTATCAATTGGTAGCGGGTTGAAAGGGCACAGTTTTATACAAAGCACATTGTGAAAGCAAATATAGCCATGCAAGCCTGAAATGTAGAGGTGTGTGAGTGTGTGTGAGTGTGTGTGTGTGTGTGTATGTGTGTGTGCTGTGTGCAATTTGCTGGTTATCAATTCTCTTGGCCGTGAAATGCTTTAGAAAGAATGTACAAAAAAATGAGAAAAATATTGATGGCTTGGTAGGAAAAAAGAACATCTCTTGACACACTGCTTTAACCTTTCTAAACTAAAGTAAAAAATGATCTACAGAAGATGAGCATTAATTTTTGATGAGTATATGATGATGATGATGACAGAATTGACTTACTAAATAATTTAGATTTCAAGAAGCCAGTTGTATAGGTTAATTTTGTTATCTTGATTGAATTAAGAAACCACTCAGAGATTAGTGCAGCATCTCCCCCTCCCGTGTGTCTGTGTGTGAGAGAGAGATAAAAAGAGAGAGAGAGATGGTGTTTTCAGAGACAGTTAGATCATGAGGGCTCAGAGGTAGTGAATGGATTAATTCCTTGATAGATTCATAATATCACAGCCTTACTGAGATGGTGAACAGTTACAAATGGGGCCTTGAGAAAACATGTATCTTGCCATGACCCCCTTCTGTCCTCTTCTGTTTCATGTATGTCGTGATGTAGACAGTTTCTGACATGTGCCTCTGCAACCATGGTCTTTTCCCTCACCATTGGCCTAGAAATACAGAACCATGGGCCGCAATTTTAGAAATCACAAGTCAAAACAAACCCTCCTCCCTTACATTGCACGTGTCATGTGTTTGGTCACCATGATGCAAAAGTAATCGATATACCGGTTTAACACCAAAGTCCTTTGTCTGCACTCAGGGAGAATGGTACCTTCTCCGCAGTAGAATTTCAATTAGAAAATGTTTAGGAAATGTGGAAAATAGAAAAATCACCACACGGCAAATACTGCAATAGTAGTCGAGATAGGCAATGTCCGTCAGTGGATGCTAAAATTAATGGACCAAGAGCAAGAGAATGACCCACAGCGTCAAAGAAGCCTCCACCTGAGGGTATTTTTTATGGACATAGGAAATACATAGTGAATATTTGTCAGATGAATTATGTCTAAGTAGGTAAGATTTAATAGGATCAATAATAAGACATTGATACGATGCCAGACCCTAAGAGAAGCACAGTGCTTCTCCGGTATTCTTTCCAACATATCAACCTTAATCTACAATGAAAACACATAAAAAAGAAACATTCTACAAAGTGATTGACCAGGGCTCTTCAAAGGTGTCTGAGTCATGAGACACAAGGAAAGACTGGGGAGCTTGTACGGATTGGAGGAGGTTAAAGAGAAAGAACTAAATGGAACCTGAGCTCTGGGCTGAGTCCGGAAACAAAGACAAACAAACAACACCCCCTCCGAGGAATTAGCAGAAAACTGGCAGATCTGAAACAACGTTATTTTTTTAAGAATTTATTATTACGCTGTGGTAAGATTTAATAGTAGAGGCATATTGGAACAAAGAGCACATAGGAACCATATTGTTATTGTCATTGCAACTTTTCTGTAGGTCTAAAATTGTCCGTGTAAAGAAAGATAATGGCATAAGTTAAATTGATAAAGTCTGGATTCTTATTTTACAATCAGAAAATTATCCTGTCAGTAAATGAAGATGCTACTTGTCCAGAAACAGTATTTCCCAGAATTTTAAAAATATTCACAATTTATTTGACAATAAATTTCAAGCTGCATAGTTTTGTTTAGTATGGAACTCTGCATGTGATGTTTTATTTCTTTTTATTCTTCTGGTGGATTTGTAATTTATATAAAGTCAAAACTATTTGAACAATAAGTCTAATCAAGAACAGAAAGAAACCTTTCCTCCTTTTATTGAAAATAGATTCTTTTCTCATCCAGTATGTCCTGATAATAGTTTCCCCTCCCAGTTCCACTCCACTTCCCCTCCCATCCAGATCCACTCTCTGTCTCTCATTAGAGAAGAACAACCTTCTAAGAGATAACAACAAAACATAACAAAATAAAATATAATATAAAACAAAAACTGACACATCAGAATAAGACAAAGCAAACAAATGGAAGGAAAAGAGCCCAAGGGTCAGCACAAGAACCAGAGACATGCTCATTCATACACGCTCATATAGAGTCCCATAATGAAACTGAACTAAAAGATATAATATACAGGCAGAGGTCCTGGTGCAGACCGTGCATATCCTGTGCTTGCTGTTACATACTCTATGAGTTCATATTACTTTTCTCAGTTGATTTAGAGGGTCTTTTCTCCTGGTATCCTCCATCCCCTCTGGCTCCTTCATTCTGTCTGCCTCCTCTTCCTCAGGATTCCCTGAACTCTGAGGGGAGGGATTTGATTGAGACATTCCATATAGAGCTGTGTGTTCCAAACTCTCTCTTCCTGTGTAGTGTCTGGCTGTGAGTCTCTGGATTTGTTCCCATCTGCTGTAGGAGGAAGCCTTTCTGACTGTTTCAGGAGGCTGCTTGTTGGTTCCTGGCTGCTCAGCTCTGAAACACACACACACACACACAGACACACATACACACAGAAGCTATATTATTTAAATCACTGCTTGGCCCATTAGCTCTAGCTTCTTATTGGCTAACACTTATATCTTAATTTAACCCATTTCTAGTAATCTGTGTATCACCACGTGACTGTGGCTTACTGACTAAAGTTTCAGCATCTGTCTCCAGTGGCAGCGCCATGGCTTCTCTCCAACTTCGCCCTTCTTTCTCCCAGCATTCACTTTAGTTTTCCCCGCCTAGCTCTGTTCCCCTATAGCTCTGCTATAGCCCAAAGCAGTTCCTTTATTAACCAATGATATTCACAGCATACAGAGGGAAATCCCACATCATCTGACAATGACTGAATAAGGCCCTGATCCGTGAGTACAGCAGAATATTATTAGGAGTCATTTATATCACTACATTTTTTTATTTTTTTAGATCAGTATTATCTGAATTTACCTTAGAACTCTGAGCTATCTAGTCTCTGGTCCTTAGTTACCCAAGCAGTGTTAAGTAGGGTTCCATTGCATGGAGTCGGCCTTAAGTTAACTCAAACATCGATTGGCTACTCTGACAAGCTTTGTGCCATCATTGCCTTAGCATATTTTGCAGGAAGGACAACACTGTTTTTGGCTGGGGTGTGTTTACATTTCTCTTTTAGTACAGGAGTATCTTCCTGTACCAAAGACACTAGGACCCAGGAGTGAAGGTTCTATGTAGGCACCAGCTTCACCCCTCCATGTTTGCTGAGTTGTTTGGGTGTTGTCTTCAGCAATGGGACCTTGTCAGTTGCAGAGAACAACCTGTTGTCTTGTCAATAGACCGGATTGTTTGGGGATTTCCATGGGACCCCTCTGGCCAACAACTTGATTGGATGTAACCCAGTCTCAAACCTGGAAGATTTGTTTGGTGACAAGAGATGTCCATGTGGGACTCTGTCTTCCCCATTATCTGCATACCTCATTAGGTTGCCTTAGTACCTTTTAGGAGGAGAAAGAAACCTCTTAAGAACGCCATATTCCTAACCAAACTTGCTCTGCCTCTTTCTCTGTTTTTTTGTAGTAATTATCTGGCCTTTAAACTCACACTTCTCAGGCAAAGAGCCAACCAGAGACATCCATTAGTAAGTGTGAATAGCACTGTCTTTCCAGGCACACTGTGGAATAACAGCTCCAAGGTTGAGCTGCCGTCACTCTGGGCTCTGAGAACCTCCCACCAAAAATCCCAAACTATTTCTGGGTACTCTCAGCCCTAGGTCCTAAATCATAAGATAAAGAAAAGTGACCAAGGGGGAGAGACTACAGCTGGGATTTGCTACCTCTGCATGTTCCAGAGACAATGTCTCTCCAGGGCATTCCAGACAGGATCCAGTGTGTGTGGAGTGGCCACATAGGAAGCGAGGCTTTGAGAAAAATCAGTCTTCAAGGACTTGAAAAGAGCCAGATGGACAGAGTCCCAGAGCTAAGAATTGTTATCTGCTTAGAAAAGAAGGGAAATGGCTTTCTCACATGCTTGGCCTGTGAATCTTTCTTGGGTGTTTGCTTCTATTTCCATCCGGGCAGCAGTCTGCACTATTAACTGCCTATGACCACAGCTCTATCTGAACAATGTCAAAGTAAGCTGTGGAGTTCATTTCCCAAGGACCCCATTCCAGGACTCTGGCGTTAGGAGAGACTCACAACATCACAGCTTATGGTGCCTTCCCTCTCACTTCTTGTTCGCGTTGGGCTTTCCCCCCCCAACTCGTTTGTTCAGTCACAGTGAGGTCACACCATCACACTCCCTTCTCTCTGGACCATCTCTAGGCTTCAAGTCACCCATGGAAGCTCCTGTGTTGGAGTTTGAGATGACACTAAGACCTTTGTCATATGTTAAGTTCTCTGTTACCCAGCTCCTTTGGTACCTGCGGGCATAAAAGCTAAAGCCTGTATTAAATTACAAGAAATGAATTACAATATAAATGTGCTTTTATCATTATTTATTTATTATTTATGTGTATATACTTTAAAACAAACTTTCATTAAGTATTTATTTATTTGTTTGTTTTTGAGACATGACCACATGGAGCCAAGGCTGGCTCTAATTTTTCTATGTAGCTGAAGTTGACCTTGAACTTCCGATCTCCCTGCCTTTACCTCCCAAGTGCTGGGATTATATGCATGTGCCACCAAGACTCATATATGGGATGTGGCACCTGAGCTTCAGGTATGTTAGACACTCTATTGATTGAACTACATTTCCAGCCCATTAAAAAAATTACCTATTATCCAAAATTATTTAATTTTTTAAAAAAAGATTTTTACTTTAATTTTAATTGTGTGTGTGCGTGTGTGTGTGTGTGTGTGTGTGTGTGTGTAGATATGTGCACATGGGTCCACATGCCATGCAGACCAGAAGCCTCAGATTCCCTCGGGCTGGAGCTATAGCTGATTGAGAGCCACTTGAATTGAAAACTGAACTTAGGTCCTCCCTAAAAGCAATATGTGCTCTGAACTGCCAAGCCATCTCTCCGGTCCTTGAATACTATATAGCAAGCATTTTGAAAAACTCCTTCCCCATCCCTGCATTATCTAATTCAATCCTAAATGGCAAATCTTTGAAATGATGACAGAGGTAAGCTCAATGAAGATGCACATTTAACAGCTAAGGAAACAGGCACCTGAAGGAGGGAGATTGCCTTTAGGAATTGTAGCTTGTGAGTGGCAGAGGCAGGTCCTTGGCAGATGAGGAGACCTTGTGCTCCGGTCATCTGTGTGCTGCTCTGGGATGTGGTATGCATTCTGCAACATAGAAAAGATGGATTTGGACAAGACTGATGCCTCGGGTGTCCACTCCCATGCAAAACCCACGCTTCTACTATAGGATCCCTGTGCTTGTTTGTTATAGTATCCCTATGCAAAGCATCTTCAGTTATTTGTATGTACTATGTGGTTTAGGGAAAACAGGAAGAGTTTGAATTCAGAATCTAGGATATCGTGTATACTGGCTAGTTTTGTGTGCCAACTTGACACAAGCTAGAGTCATCAGAGAGGAAGGAGCCTCAGTTGAAGAAACGTCTCCATGAGATTCAGCTGTAAGGAGTTTTCTCAATTAGTGATCCATCGGGGAGGGCCCAGTCCATGGTGGGTGGTGCCATTCCCTGACCTGAATTCTTTAAGAAAACAGGCTGAAGAATCCATTGAAAGTAAGCCAGTGAGCAGCTCCCCTCCATGGCCTCTGCACCGGCTCCTGCTTCCAGGTTCCTGCTCTGCTTGAGTTCTTGTCCTGGGTTCCTCTGGTGACGGACTGTGATTGGAAAGACAAATAAACCCTTTTCTCTCCAACTTGCTTTTTGGCCTTCGTGATTTGTCACAGCAATAGAAACCCTAAGACACCATGGCAGGCCAGGTAACGAAAAGTTTGTCTGTGGCATGAAAATCTATCCAGTGTCCTAAAAGAGTGTTCGTTAGGACGAATCTGCCGTGCATTTAGTTAGCACCTGTGATGTCCTGCGCACCGATGCAGGTGCTTCGTACCTCAGAACAAAACCAAATAGTTATATTCTAAAGAAAAGGGAGACATTAAACGAGCTGAAAGAAAGTGTGTGTGTGTGTGTGTGTGTGTGTGTGTGTGTGTGTGTGTGTACTGTAGCACACAAGTAACCCTGACTCAACTGACGGAGAGCAGCTGAAGGTACAGGGCAGGAACAGATATTCATAACAATATCACAGTGGTCAGGTTGGTCTCAGTAGGGTGAAGTGGGTGAGGAGATTACAGATGAAAAGAATGGGTGGCCAGCAAACTCCAGGATGGAGGGTGGCTGGCAGGCTAGGAGAGCCTCAGGGAGTACTGAGGAGTCTTCTGAAGGGGCTGGAACAAGGCTAAGTGAGCTGGGGTGGAGGGTAAAAGAGATAAGAAGCTCAGCTGGAATCAAGGTCGCGTGGGCCTACAGAGCAGGGTTTTGAGCAGAGGGCTGACTTGTGAGACTTACTGGATGTCTGTCTGTCTGTCTGTCTGTCTGTTGTAGTGCTGGCGACTGAACACAAAGACCGAGGAAGTGCTCTACCTCCTAGCCACACCTCAGCCCCATAGGCTTTCTTTTTCACAGCACTGAGTATTTTCCACTGAGACTAGGAGTTAGGAGGTTGGAAGCAGGAAGAGGGAACCCTTTCAGGGGGTAATAGCAATAACACTGGAGAGGCCAAGAGCCAAGGCTGGACTGCAGAGGTGATGAGACTTGCTTGGCTTGGGGTTATATTTTGAAACTAAAGCCAACAGGATTTCCTGAGTCACTAGGGGTTAGTGTGTGAGCAAGAGAAGAAAGAACCAAGGCTGACACTAAGATTTTAGCCTGAGCAACTCAGTGGAGACTTTGTGTTGATTCAAATGAAGGAGGCTGTAGGTAAAGCTGACCTGATTGTCAGAACATGAGGAGTCCCATCTTAGAGGCCCCTGTCAGGGTGGGAGCCTGCAGTTCAGGGACGAAACTGTGAGCAAAACAATGGTCTGGAGAGCTTGGCTAGTTATTATCAACGCAACAGAATCTAGAATCACCTGGGAAAAGAGCATCACAGAGAGACGCTCTAGATTAGGTTGTCCTGTGGCATGCCCGTGGGGAATTGTCTTGATTGTATTAATTGATGTAGTAAGACCCAGCCCACTGTGCCTGGCACCATTCCCTGGGTTTGAGTCCTGGCTTGTATAAAAAAAGAGAACCCGAAAATAGTACCTGCAGTCATTCTTTCTCTGCTTTTGGCTACGGATGTGAACAGCTGCTTTAGGTTCCGCCATCATGGCTTCCCCATATGATGGACTGTAAGCTGGAATTGTGAGCTAAAGTAAATCCTTTCTATGCTGGATTGTCTTTTTATCAGGTTGCTTTATCACAGAATGGGGTGTGAAACTAGAATAAACCTTTTTAAGTGTGGACAAGGTGAGCAAGGAAGAGAATACAGGATGGAAGCCCTAGGAAGCCAGAGAGTTAGATAGAACCAACCACAGCTTCCCAGAGGAAGTGAGGTAAATTTAGGGGGGATGTTGGGAGCCTGAAACCAAGTAGAGGATGCAGTTCAGAGGAACAAGGGGTCAGCTTGGTAATGCTGTTACTAGGCCAAGTAAGGTAAAGACAAGCACTACCCAGTGGAGTGGCAAAGCAGAGCCACTGGGGCTTTTGTGGCAGGCACCTCAGTCACACCTAAGGGTGATGCTTGCTCGAGGGGTGCTTGAGAGAAAGTGGGGGAAGGGGTGGAGTGATATGGGGACTGACAATGTGGTGTTTAGATGATGATTTGGGGAACTGATTCTAGAAAGCAGGGGTGGTTTGGATAGTAGTGGTTCAAGGGATTGCTTTTCTTTATTGGTAGAAATAGCAGTAGGTTGAAATAATTCATAGTAAGATCTTTAAGTACCAGTATGTCATCTTTCGATGCTAGGGCTAACAGAGAACTCCAGAACACTCCAGCTTGGGAGATGGGACTCTGAAAGTGGGGTCGGGTGTATGACGTGAGTGGGTAATACAAGAGAGGTGTTTCAGCATGCACATTAATTAAAATATGTGTGATTGGAGAGACCTAGTGACCAGAGGGGTGTAGATTAACCAAGTGACTTATATTAGGTACCTTACTGTCCAGCCCCGATGCATGTATGACGTCCATCTCATCCCTTTGTCAGTAACAGAAGTCCAGCTTAATCTTGGGACAGATGAGATTCTGCTACCAAGGCAGGTGGAAAGAAATCCTTTTTGCGGTGCCATAATGTCCTTGAGCAAACTGTTATTTCTAATAGCACCAGAGTATTGGTCAGCCTACACATCTACACTGCACATTTGCTCACCTGCTCACACCTATGAGAAGTGGGCCCAGCAGGGCTCACAATCTTGACCATGTGCCTGCTTAGGTCAGGGCAGTGCACTGGCTGGTGATGTGCTAGGCTGGCCTTCTGGTTCATAGGAAAGGTAAGGTCCTAAGTATCTCTTATTCAAAGTCATTTTCATAAAGTGGAGTTGTTTTTGCTATTGTTTCCCTGGTATAATTCATATTCCTTTTGCTTCCATGTAGCACAAGTTTTATTTATTATGTTTACGCGTGCCTTGTTGTGCTGCTGAGCAAGCTATTTCTCCCACGGGGGAGAAAAATGACCCGTGTGGAAGTCTACTGTACCAGTGATCCCCAATGAAGGGACCATTCCTCTGGTAGTCACACCCTTCCCAGACTCCTTCCTAGAGTTGGCTGCTGTGTGGAAAGGCCACATGCAGGAGAATCCAAAAGTTTACTGATAGCAGGAATAGGTCCTGCTGACATCCCAGCCAACAGCAGGCATGGCTCTCCACCCATGGGAGGGAGATCACCTTACAGGTGGGTCCTCCAGCCCCAGCTGGGCCATTCCTGCAGACAACAGGTAGGTGTGGAGCATGATGCCTAATTATAGGCTGGTCCCAGTTAAAGAAGGATGATGGATAAATAAGCCGTGAGGTTGTTTTCAGACATTAAATTCTGGGGTTATGCGCTAGAGCATAACAGATAACTAGATGGCTCTTTCTGCTTGCTTGTCCATTGGGTCTACAGTCTACAGCCCCATGTAGCCAGGGATTCACTTTGAGTTATAGTTTTAATGTAGCCCTGGAAAATACATGTCTTTTCATAGTTTGTTCTGTTGATTTTTGTAGGTACTTTTCTTAGCAGTGAAATTTGTGGTTTTTCCCAGTTGAGAAAAAAAAATGTTTTAAACAACTTAAACATTCGAAAGATTATGCACCCATGAGTGGATGAATTCAGTGGTAAAGGCATTGTTTTAGACAGGGTTCTAAATGCTGACCTGGAACTCAGCATTCTCACGTCTCAGACTCTTGAATGATGGCCTTACAGTCATGCACCACACACCTGCCTGGGGTTTTCTAATAGTCAGCAGTTACACTGACCTCTGATCTTGTTGTCCTGTAATATTTAGAGTGGGGTGTGACCTCCCTGGACCATGACTGCTATCTTGATGCTTCTCTGGATTGCTGTGGTTTCTGGTTCTGAGTTGCTTTTAGCTTTTTGGGAGGCATGGTTATTCCATCCCTAGAGTTCTGTGTGGGAAAAAATAGTTTCCCAGAAAAAATGTCCTTGGAAAGCCATCCCTTAGGAATAAACAGATTTTTTTTCCTTCTGTACTGAAGCAGCCCCTTGCAAAACCTCTTCCTCTCACAGCTGCTAACTGGGAGATTTAGTCATTACCCCATAAAAAATGTACAACCACAAAGCTCTTATTAACATTTTCCATGCTAGCCAGCCTACCTTTCCCTATTTCTCTGTCCTTCGCAGACCTGGAACGTCCTGCGCATCAATAGGATAGCCCACATCTGGTGAGGTTCTTAAGGGATATCATCTGCCCATGAGATTTTCTCTATCCTGAAGGCTGGGTTGTAGCATGAGCAACAAGGCTCAACACTGTGGTCTTGAGTACTGTTTTGAAACTAGATATCTCTGGCTTCTTCTAGCCTGGACCCCTAAGCCAATTTCTTAGACTTCCTTGAGTTTCTTCATCCAGTATCCAAGATATTCAATGTTTGGATTGTAGGCTTGGTCCAAAGTGTAAAATTAAAATTTTTTAAGGACTCAGAACATAAACTGAAGTTTTAGTAAATGAGTAGCTAGTGACTAGAAAGGTGTAGTTCAGTAGTATAGGCCTTGCCTAGTATATGAGACCCTGGATTTAACACTCAACACTATTGAAATAATAAAGTAAAAGCAGCCATACAAAAGGTGATGGTGATGATGATGAGGATGATAATGACGGACTTCAAGGAAACAAGTACACTTCAGAGGGTTCTTAAATGTTTCTTCTATGAGGTCTCCCTATCCCAAGATGGACAGAAAGAGAAGGCGGGTCCTATTTTATGCTGCAGCTCCCAGCTTCTTTGGCTTTTGTTTGTCAAGACAATCCATGACATTTTTATTGAGGCTCTTAGTTTATAATATGAGGTAAAAGAAGAACCAGTTCTCTCTAAAATTTAACACAGCTATAGTGAAATATTTGAGACTTAAAGGGACTTCCAGGGGATGTTACAGCTCTCAAAAATTGAGATACAGTAACGAGTTTTAACACTTGGAATTTTCCAGTTGACTTTTTCCTTACAATAGCTCTACTTAGTCACATTAAGTTTCAAAGCCAAGTCTTTATTGCCGCTGATGTCTTTAGATTGGGAGCACTGGTCTCAGTCAATATCTACTAATTCCATTGCAAAATTGAGTTTGGCATTTGGTGGAATTTTGACATTGACTGTCCTTTCTTTCAATCAGGCACATTGCGGTTCAATCTCCAGCCGATCCTTTCCCTCCATTACTTAGAGTCAGGAGTATCCCATCCTCTGATAACCTTGTCTACTCTGACCTTTAAACTTAAAGGCTTAGCGTTTTTCTTCTTCTTTGAACTTGTTTGAATACCAGTATCAAAACCAATCCCATCTGGGAATGTCCCTGTGTGCCAGCAGCGAGCAACATCTCCCTTTTTGGGAAAGTTGCTTTATCTCTGTTTTTAGACCCGATTTTGTTTATTTCGGTGGACCCTCATCAAGACTCTCTTCAGACTTGGTTTCTTTGGGTTTCTCGTCATTAAGCTCCACATTTTTCACTTGCTCAGAGGCTTCAAGTACAGTTTCAGTACCCTTGAAATGCTAACTTTCAAAGAGATGGTTATAGGCTAAAACCAAATGGTCCTTTTTAGCAGGCTTAGGTACATTTTTAATGTTTCCCAGTAATTTATGCTCTGCAAGAAATGAATCTGAACCATGATCCTGTAGAAACTAGGTAATGTCCTTCTTGGGCAGCCGCAGCACACAGCAGAACAGCTGCCATCATTTCTGTGTCCTTCCCCTCCTTCTCTCCCTCCCTCTCCCTGTCCCTCTCTCCCTCTCCCCTCCCCTCCTGCTGTTCTACAATACCTATTTCCAAGTATACAATGCTGTTAACTCACCACTGCACCTGAGAGCTCTTGAATTTATCCCCCCCCCACACACACACCCGTAACTAAAGTGCTGTAGCTTTTGGCTAACATCTTCCCTTTATTTCCAGCCTCCATCCTGGATCACCAGAACTCTGCTCTCCACTTCCACAAGGTCATCACGTTTAGATGGCACATGAGTGAGAGCATACGCTCTCACTCGGTCTGCCTGGTTTATTTTGCTCTCCACAATGTCTTCCAGGTTCATCTCTGCTGTTTCCAATGGCAAGATTCCCTTTGCCTTTGAAGGCTGAGTGCTAGCCTCGTGTCCATGGGCTACATTGTCTTTATTCATTCATCCGTTGATGGACAGACTTTTCTAGAGTTGGGAGGTTCCTCTCTGTTTAGCCAGTAAAGGCAGTGAAAATGGAAACGGCAGAATTTATAAAACACTGAAAGTCTCTTACAGCCCTCTCACTACCAAGATCTTTATCAAAGCACAAACTTGGAGCAAAGTTGGCAATATTAGAATTTCTACAACTAAGGAAGGGACACACAAAAGGCAGAGAAACAGAATGAAGAGGATGTTGCCACCTATCATATAATTTTAAGTAAGGAAAAGGGAACCAGGGCAATAAAATGTGTGGTGTTTATGTACCAAGGCAGTTGTATCCAGTGGTTCGGGTTGGGGTTGTTGGGGCTGGGGTTGGGCATCAGAGTCAGATGCCTGAGTTCACTGTAGCTCCGTTCCTGCTAGTCCTGTTGCCATGGTCACTAAAAATATCAAAGTCTCAGTTTCTTTCATGTGTAAGATGATAATAATGGTAACTTTATCAGGGCGGTTGTATGGAATAAATGCAATGATATCTTTATAGTGTGTTTGTAAGCACTGGCTTTGGAATCTGTCTTGATTCACCAGCTGAGTGACTTCAGAAAAGTCACTCAACTGCTGTGTCTTGGGTCATCTGTGAAACAGGAATGTCAACACTGACTGAGAAGCTAGACATGTGGGTTCTTTCAGAATATTCTGGCACTCAGTATGTGTTGGCTCCTACCCTCTGCTTTATTGATAAATACTAATGGCATTATTGTGGGAAGTGCCCGTTGAGAGGGACACCTTCAACACTCCATTACTAACATCTGTTAAGATGCTTGTCTAGCTCTCAAAACAACACATGCTTTTAAGATGAAAATTAAAATATATAAAATGTACCCACTTTGGGGAAACTCACAATAAACTTTTTGTTGATTATTTTCTCAGAAGAATATTATTTCCCCAGAAAAATTATTCTGACTTACAAAATCATTGTATGTATACTTTTACATTATATGTACAGTTCTGTGTTGTGTATCTGTGTATATGTATTGTATGTACACTCATGTGTTATATATACCACTCTATGCTGTTTGTACAGTTGTGTGCTGTGTGTATAGCTATGAGTTGCATGTATAACCTTATATTTCTTGCAGTAATGTGTTGTATGTACCCTCATGGGACATATGTACAGTCATGTGTTCTATGTATCATGTGGCATTTGTACCTTCTTGTGTTGTGTGTATACTTATGTGTTATATGTACATTCATATGGCATATGTATAGTCGTGTACTATATGTAGACATGTGGCATTTGTACATTTATATGTTGTGTGTACAATCATGTGTTGTATATATACTCATGTGGCATTTGTACAGCCATCTGTTGTTTACAGTCATGTGTTGTACGCTTTCTATACTCACCTGGAATGTATACAGCATGTGCTCTATGTAGACTCATGTGGCATTTATACAGTCAGATGTTTTATGTATAGTCATGTGGCATATGTACAGTCATGGGTTGTGTGTACATTCACTTCAGAGACAGACTGTTTTGCTCACATACTTCAGAAAATAATAATTTCTACTTTCTTATTACAAACTTCTGATAAGCATTGTTTAAGTGACAGACCATTATGCACATATGTGACCGGAATCCACTTTCACATTCTTGCCTGGGAATCTTGCCATTTGAATTTTTGTTTATTATGACTATGTTGAGATGAACATGTTTATACAACAAACTTTATTTTTCCACATAAGAGTATTTCTTCAGTACAGAGTGTGAGGATTGTGAGTATTTGGGCATACTGGTCTATACTTAAGACCTGACACCGTCTGTCGACTTTTTAAGAGTAATACCAAACTATGCACGGTGGTGCTTTCCTGTGCTCTCAGCCCTGGGTACCAAAGAGCTGGGGAGAGCAAGTGTGAGGTCAGCCTAAGCTACACTGAGACCTTGTGACAGAAAACCAAATGCTGGGGATGTAGCCCAGGGAAGAAGGCTTGCCTCGCATGTACAAAACTCTGTCTCCCCTACCACAAACACAAAATAACTGTACCAAATTAAACCAAAATATACAAAAATGCTCCTATAGAAATTATCATTATTAGAAACTTGTTTCAGCCAGGCATGGTGGCTCATGCTTTAATCCCAGCCTTCAGGAGAGATAGGCACAAGGAGGATCTCTGTGAGTTCAAGGCTAGCCTGATCTACATAACAAGTTTTATGCCAGGCAGAATTACATAGTGAGATTTTGTACATAAAAGCAAAACAATACAAAACCCAACTAGTTTTATTTCATTTATATGTGTGTGCATACACACGTGGGTACATGTATGAGCATGTGCTAAGGCTCACATGTTCACATATGCATGTGGAAGTTGGAGGGCAGCTTTGTGCAGTTCGTTCTCTCCTTCCACCGTGTAGGTGCTGAGAATTGAACTCAGTCAACAGCCTGGTAGAAAGTGCCTTTACCTGTTAAACCAACTGACCAGAACCTTGTTTCAGTTACAGGAACCAGTGGCCTCCAGGGATTCAGTAAAAAATTGTACTTCATTAATTACTCATGTCTTCTTAATATTTTGTGTGTTTAAATTCTGTTGTTTCTGGTAATTTGTCTGTTTAAGTCCTTTGCCCATTCTCCCTCTGTGGACCTGAACGTATTTCTACTGTGTTTTGCATGAGCTCTTTGCATATTAAAGAACATTAATCTTCTACTGGTTTGTAAATATTTGTCTGTAGATAGTATTTTATCTTATTCACATAAGAAATGTTTTAGGAAACAGTTGTATGATCTGCTTATTTTGTGTATGATTTTGTTGAAGACTGAAAACCAAATGCAATACTGCTGGGGTGGCTGAGGGTGGCTGGGGAGAATGTCCCTGGTTTATGACTTTACAAATGTTTATTTCTCAAATTCTTTAATCCATCTGGAGTTAAAGTTATGTCAGTGCAGAGTATGAATTAAGACTGGAGATTGATTTTCTCTTCTAATTTGCTAACCAACTGTCCTAATGCCATCTGTGGCATAATTCTTCCACTCTCCATTGATCCAAGATGCCTTTCTTATCATAAATTAAATTTTTATATGTTCTAGGGCTATCCGTCCTGTTCTATTGATCTTCCTGTCCATTCCTGTGCCAGTTCTGTGGTGTTTTAATTATAGGTGAAGGATCTTTTAAGTCCACTATTTCAAGAATGCCCAGCAGAGCTAGCACATTGTATGAACATGATGCCTAGGGATTTCATTCTTCCTGCTCAGAGTGGAGCCTGAGAAGGCCACAGAATGATTGCTGTTTATTGGAAGCAGGTACTTAGGAGCATAGATGCGTCTTTGAAGGGTCACCTGCACAGAACCTAAGTGACTCCTAAACACAAGGTCATCTGTATAGGATCTAAGTGTCTTCCAAACATAGGGTCATCTGTATAAGATCTAAGTGGCTTCCACTATTGTTTAATTTTCTGACTGATTTTCTTGTGTTTTGTGGTCTTCAAACATCGATAGACTGTTATTGTTAATGCTCAACGGTGATCAACCAAATTCAGGTGAATCCCATGACTAGCGTTGTTCAATCTGAGGTGAGCTAATAGTCACTTTTGTCACTACTTGGAAACAGCTTGAATAGAAAGTGAGTTTCACCTTGCTCCAAATACTGGTCTGGGCTCCCTGGTGGGGACAGAATGGGAAGAGAGCCAGAGCCAACCCTCAGTGGTTTGTAAAATGTCACGAATCCCTCTTGTTTTAAGCCATGGTGCTTGGGACTCATTTGTTAGAGCAGCACCACTTAGCCTATCCTGACTGGTAACAGATGAGTCAACATACTTAGTTGGTATATCATGAATCATCAGATACTTAAATTAAATTAGATAATTAAGATAGATACTCGCTAGGACACCAGGGCACATGCAGGATGCTTTAACCTTGTAAATTACTCAAGCATATCTCTTTAAAGTAGCAGGGCAGATCTCACATCTCATTGACTGGGTATCGATTTTCCAGCTCGGGAGTTATCATCACAGTGATTTCAATCTTAATGGCTCCTCTCTTCTCTGACACCCTGACATGATTTGCTTGTGTCAGAAAATAGATCCTCTCGTCTCATCATTTCAGTTACGCTGATTTCATTTCATTTTTCATTGAAACCTTAATCCTGATGGACAACCCAATATTCTGCCACCTCTGCCAATCACAGATGATAACACCATTCATCTCACAAATGTATATTATTCTGTTCACATTGTCTTAAAAAAGTTATTTCGTGAGATAGTCCTATTATACTTTCTTAGTTAATTGTGAGAACAACCTTGCCCTTGATGGGGCAAACATGACACAGATAGCATGAAACCAGATGTCAGAAGTCAGTGCCCCCTTCAACCAAAGAGGAGATATGGTTAGTTTCTTAGTACAACCTGCCTCAATCCTACCTGTCACCCGTAGCTAGAGAACAGGCCGTGTCTTCCAGTGGGGAAACTGTTGTTATCTCTGCCAACCTCATTTTCCCTGTGTGTAAAACAGGCTTCTTGTGAAGACTGGTGGAGAAAACACATACAAATCACTTAAGCACAGACTCCGGTCCTTCAAGTGTCTATTGACTTTTATTACTCTATAGACTATAGGTTTTCCCGTTTTCTGGGCAACTACGTTCATCTTGAACTCTGACTTCGGGCAGAGAGCCACACTAAGTCTTCTCTAGGATTTCTACAATGTTGCCATTGCCGTAGGTGTTTGTGTGGTTCACTGGCCCCTGTGTCTATCTGGTCTCCATCCCTTGTTAGACAACAAAAGACAAACAAGCAAACAAACAGATCCCACAAAAGCCCAGTACCTCTCTCCCTGGTGCCCGTCTCTAGAAGGCCTCTGTTTGTATTAGTTATTTTTCTGTTGCCGCAATAAAATATCATATCCAAGACAACTTATAGCCCAAAGGGATTATCTTAGCTTGCAATTGCAGTGGGATAAGGCTCCATTCTGGCAGTGAGGAACGGCAGCAAATGGCAGACATGATGGCAGGAGCAGAAAGCCCAGGAACCACATCTTCTGCTACAAACAGGAAGCAGAGAGAGAGAGAGCAAATTTAAGTAGGACGAGGCTATAAATCCCCCAAATCCACCTCTAGTGATGTAATTCTTCCAGCAAGGTTGCAACACCTCCCCAGACAATGCCACCGTCTAAAACCAAGTGTTCATACACCTGAACCAACGGGGGACATCTGTCAGCAAACCACCACACTGCTTGTCTGTCTTCACGACTTGAGGCAGTGTCCTGCCTTCTCTGCTCCTTACCTTCCTCACACCTAAAGTAAGACAGTGCCTGCCTACGAGCTGTTAGAGGATTGTCAAGTGAACATATCTAAATCTCTGAAAACTGTAGTTGAAAGGCTTGCGTCTGTCTCAGTGCTAAGTGCTCGGCGCACCTTTACTGTTCTTCACGTCGATGCTTTTGTGACGTAGGCCGTTTTATAAAAACGTAGCATCTCTTTTTGCATCCATATTGCAAGCTAGTTTTTATGACATTCTGTGACCTTCTGGAACCCACGTTCTCTCTTCATGACTCCACCCACCCTGATTACCATTACTTCATTGGCATGAAGTCCAATTAAACTGCCCCCTACTTGTTACTCTCTGGGAAGAAAAGTCTTGCACTTGAACCCCAAAACTGTTTTATCTGGGGATAAAACACCAAAGTGTTCTTTGGTCCATGGGCCAAGTGAATAAGTTATATATTTAATATGACTTCTGCTGGCAGCCGCTACCCATGCAGTAAATCTGTTCTTTGCAACAGCTGTGATGTCATTTTATCACATGAACCTGGAAGTAATTGCAGATATCTGTTTTGGAGTGAGAGAGTCTGTGGTAAAATCTTGGCTTCATCTTCTACGATCTTGAACTTGTCGTGTGTGTGTGTGTGTGTGTTTTTGATTTCCTCATTTGGAAAGCAGGTATACTGATGCCTGCATTTCAAATGCAGAGAGTTGAAAAGGGACATGTGCATTATATTTGTGTGCAGCCGCGCAGGTAGAGGAGAGCAGCAGCCCAGCTATGTGTCATCTCCTGAAGCTCCCAGTTGCTGAACTGCTTGGGAGAAAGCAGGCTACAGTAGGCGTGGAGGCCTCTTACCGTGCAGCATCTCTTGTCTAGCAGTTTGTGTTTACTAGGAGGAAGAATCTATTTTCTACTTTCCCAAGTGCATCTTGTGGGCTTGAGTGCTCACTTCATAAAATGTCAAGACGACATCAGTGGAGGTGGTTGCCAGGAGATCATTCTAAACAATTTTGTGGGCCAGACTTGTAAACTTACTGGGAATTTTTAAAGCCAGCAGCTTTCGGGGTTAAAGGAGGTGGGTGCTTTCCTTTCCACATCATAATCTTTATTCTCTAAAAACAACGAGTCCTGAGCCCTTTGCAATTGTGTGATAAGCCATGCTGTGTGGTTTACCGATGGTTGGGCTCTATGCTCTCGACGACCCTGGCTTTGCCAAGAAGGGGCCACAAGAGAAGGCTGGGGGTTGGTCATGGTGGCTCACACCTTTAATCCTAGCACTCAGCAGAGACTGGTGGATCTCAATGAGCTTGAGGCCAGTCTGGTCTATAGAGTGAGTTCCAGGCCAGTCAAGACTACATAGTGAGACCTCTCTCTCTGTCTGTCTCTGTCTCTTCTCTCTGTCTCTGTCTCTGTCTCTGTCTCTGTCTCTGTCTCTGTCTCTCTCTCTCTCTCTCTCTCTCTCACACACACACACACACACACACACACACACACACACACACACACACACGAGTTGGGAAAAAAGCAAGGGTGGGTAGATGTTCTTTAGGTTAGGTTCCCAGCATTCTTCCAGTGCTACATGTCTTACCAGGAGCCAGTATTGGATGTAAAAAACAGGGGAGGGGGATTATCCTCAATTTTAGATAGGAAAAAGAAGGAAAACTGCTTACCAAAGACTTGGTGTGGCCGTCTACTGTTGTGAGTGGCACTTGGAGAATGCATCAGTTTTGTGTTCTTGTAAATATTTTCTAAATTTTTGAAATTTTTACCCATGTATATAGTGTATCATCATCATGGTGAGCCCTCACCAGCTCCAGCTCCTCCCAGAATTAGCCGTCACATCTCACGTCTCCCTTCTTTAGCTTTTATAATTTTTGAGGCCACTGAGTCTAATTAGTGCTGTCCATGTGTGCATGCCTGTAGGGCCATTCCCGGGGCCATGAGGAATGCACCAGCGGGCATACACCTAAGGAAAAGTAGCCCCTCCCACCCCTGACCATCAATTGCTAGCAGCTGCCTAGCCAAGGGTGGTGCCTCGGGAGCTCCATCTGTCCTCTGTGCTGGATGACTTTGTGGTTTTGTTTTTTTCAGCTTGAACATTCTGCTCCAGGTAGCCAGATAAGAAGGCTTCTGCCTGGGCAACCAGAGTCGCTTCCTGGGGTCGTGATGTCAAAAAGAATGATACTTATTTCCTCTTTGCTCATTTTTCTTTTCAAGCCATTTCCCATTTACACAAGTGTGTATTTCAGGTAGATTTCAGACTTAACACAGTAATGTTTCCATAGAGCCTTCATTCAGCATCTTCTGATGTAGATGTCTTACATTACCATGGTGATCAGTTATCAGCTCTAAGAAATTAGCATCGATGCAGCACTATTATCCACAGTGAGTTATTATTCAAATGCTACCTATTTTCCCAGTACCTTTTTTTCTACCCCAGAATCCAATGAGGATCCCACTCTGCCTTTTGATGTTACAATCTCTTTAATGCTGTCAGTGGCAGGTGCTCAGTTTGTTTTTGTCTTTCGGGACATTGATGCTTTTCAAATGGGTTATTCTTTTCATAGTGACATGTAATTTAGGTTTGTCAAATGTGGCATTCTCTTCTCATCTCATTTCATTGTATGCAATAGATGGCTAGCCTGGCTCAGCCCTGATGAGAGAATTAGCCTTACTGTACAGTGAATTCTTGACTCCCCCAGATTTATATGTTGAAACTAAGTTCCCAAAATGACACCATGCCTGCCATGACTTAACCACGGACTCCACAGTGTATAGTTATGAGAAACACATTTCTGTTGTTTTTAAGTTACCCAGTTTATGGTATTTTGTTATGGCTGCCTTCATGGACTATGACAGCCTCTGTGTTGTAGAAGGAAGACTATGAGAAAACTTGTATATGTGAAAAACTCTGATGTTGTATGAGGTTGCTTGTTTGTTTCCTGGCCACCCGGCAGCTCAGACCTGAAATAACCACACAGAAACTGTATTAATTAAATCACTGCTTGGCCTATTAGCTCTAGTTTCTTATTGGCTACCTCTTACATATTATTTTAGCCCATTTCTATTAATCAGTGTATCGCCACATGGCTGTGGCTTACCATCAAGGTTCCATCTGGTGTCTGTCTCCAGCAGGGCTACATGGCTTCTCTCTGTCTCTGCCTTCTTTCTCCCAGCATTCAGTTTAGTTTTCCCTGTCTACCTCTACTCTGCCCTATCAGGCCAAGCCAGTTTCTTTATTCATTAACCAATAAAAGCAACACATAGATAGAAGGACCTCCCACATCATTTCCCCCTTTTCTGTTTAAATACAAAGAAAAGTTTTAACTTTGACACAGAAAAATTACATATAACAAAACAGGTATCAAGTAAAAATTATAGTTACAATATTTATATCTACTTTATCTTCTACATAACTAAGGAAAACAATAATTGTATCTATTCTTCAACTCCATCAAAGACTCCAGAAGGATATAATATTACCTAAGTTAACAGGAAGTACATTCAAAAACTCTAGAATTGACAGAGACATATCACTGCCTGGATACTCACCCCAAATTTTTCTGTACCATTGGGGCATCCATCTTCAGCCTACAGGACCATAGTATTTTACAGACTTTCCATGAAGCAGGAAATGTCAAAGACAGTTTTGCCTATATTGGTAGTTTGTCAGTCACATTTTTCTGTGTCCTGCAGAATGTCTAGCAGACTCTTTCATGAAGCAGGAACTCCGAAGGACAGTCTCACATTAAGGCAAGTTCATCAGTCATTTCTTTGTGGGTCCTACATGTCCAGTTTTTACAGAATATTATCAAGCAATCCAGGCAAGAGCAGTTTCTTACCCAAATGGCTAATCAACATCATAAGGAGCCTCTTTGATGCCCATCTTCATCTTGAAGTAATTGGTGCTGCCAGGAGCAGATGTGTCTCATTGTCATGAAAAGTTCTAAATTTTTAAAACACTTTAAATGCCATATTCTAAAGGTATTTTAAATATTTAAAGAATCTCTATCTAACAAAAATGTATCTATATATACCTAAAAAACCCTAACCATGACTATAAACTTTACTACTACAGATGATTATCTATTAGCATATATTTATTAATTCTACATTACATTTTTAAATGAGCTGCACAAACACAATACCTAATCAAGAGCAGAAATATGCATATAACAAAACTGACCTTAAATTTGTATCAATAGACCAAGATCCATACCAATGCAAAGTATTCATATCTATATCATACTCTGCTTTAAATGTAAGCAAACATTTATTTACAATATTTGGAAATATGGGCATAGTTCTCTCCAAATTGTTTCCTGCTGTTTATTGGGAAAAGTATTTTTAAGGGTGTTCATAGTGACCTTTCTGGAGTCTTGGTCCATCAAACCACATTAGTCTGGAAGCAATCCACAGGTTCTCAACCTCTGTGGAAACAAAAAATAAAAAAGAACCTTTTTCCAAAGCAACATATCCATAGACCCAAATTTTGAGGAAAAGACACCTTTAAAGTATATATATTAGTTACTTAGCTCTTTCACAGTCAAAAAGTTCAAAGAAAACACAATAATACAGTCTCTCTGTGTATATTCTATCTTTACATGGCTTATTTTTTTTATTCCTTTTAATCTATAACTGTCTGTACTCTGTCTCTTTAAAGACTTTTTTAATAAACCATTTACTTCCTTTTATAAATGTCTATATTCTTTTTCTTCTCTCTCAAGCCTACGTACATTTGTTCAACACTGGGACTCATTTAGAGGTCTTTTTCATCTGAATTTGTCTTTATTGCATATCTGTGATCCTTTTCTGACCAGGAGCACTTCTTAAAAAGCTAAGTGACATTACTATGACTAAGGATGTTTCACCTTTTGTCTCTGCCCAGCCCCACATGTTGGAGGAAGTCCGTTCAATGCCTCTGAGAGCCATTCTCTCTGCCCCAGATCCAGGGTTGGGTTACAGCAGGTCTGTGTTGCCATTAAGCAAGTTGTAACACTCTGCTCACCAACCCCACTTAATGCTCCATAGCCGGACCTCCAGAAAGAGTCAGAAAGCCACTGTTTCAAAACCTCATGGCTTTTTTCTGCTACCACTAAATCAGGAATGCTTCTCTTAAAGGAGTCTACTTTGTGCTAGAACCCAGTAGGAAGCACACAGGCTTGAAGAAGGCTAGAGGGAGTCCCAAATGTCCCTGACCTCATGAAGCTTACAATAGAGAGTCCATCTGGAATAGAAGAGAGAAGGGGACTTGACAGTGTGCCCTGGTGTTCCGGCTATGTGGTAAATGGGAGGAAATATAAAAGGTGTAAGTGAGGGCTCTAGCCTGCAATGTTGGACATTTGGTGCATTTGTGAGCCACTGAGGCAAATAATCTCCAAGTTTTAAGTAAGTTTGTAATTTTGTGTTGGGACACAGTCACAATTATCCTTGGGTGAGTTTGGTCCACTGGCCATAGGTTGAAATTAACAGCCAGCAAAGCGTCTATGCTGCGATCTTGTCCAAATGTCATTGGCAGGGTTCATAGTCTGTACTTCTCTGCCCTCCCCAGTTGGTACATGAATTTAGAATTGTAGGGAAGGATGGGCATGCTGCTTATAAGCATTTATGTATCTCTGTGTAATGTGTGTGTAATTTGGTGTATGTGTGTGCTTGTGGGCATGTGTGTGTGTGTGTGTGTGCACGTGCACCTGTATGTGTGTGTGCATGCATGTGTGCATGCATGTGTATGGTGATAGGTATGCATGGTAGAGATGTCCAACCTTCTTGTTTGCTTTCTTAGACAGTGTGAGAGTCTAGCTAGAGCCCCACTCCCATTCCTGTTTGGAGGGCATGCACGTGCACACTTACCCATGGATGCTTCAGTCCATATCCTAACCTGTCAACCCACACTCCAGAACAATGACCGGAATCTTGGTGTTAGACTTTGTAATGGTGGACTTCAAGGGGAAGCCTGGATTTGGCAGGAATGGACTGCCTCACAAACAGGCCCATAGGGTTCTGCCAGACAAGACCTCTTGCCCAAATCCTGGCATGAGTAGAGCAACCATGGTTCTATACATTAAAGCCATATACTTCTGCTTCCTTGCAGGCATTAGCTTGGAAACATCGTCTGTGGGGGGATTTCATCACATCCTTACGATGCTACTGTAGTAAGGGAGTAACAACAATAGAGCATGCTTCAAAAGACACAAATGCAGGTTTTGTTTTCTTTTTTAGAATTTGTTATTTTTAGTTAGCCAGGCACTTTTCACTGCATCCGTGGCTATTAGCATGGTTCGCTTCATGAAAATCAAATAACTGGAGAGCTGGCCATGCATTTCTGTCACAGACTATATTTTGGTTTGCATTTTGAAATGTTTTTATGAATTGTATTGCAAAACTAATTGAATCAGAGATGAATTTTGTTTAGTAAGTTAAAGTACTTTACAAAATAAAATTACCAAAAGAAATTGATCTAATTATTTGGAAGTTTCCAATGCAAAAAAAAAAAAGAAATCCTAATACAGTGTGTGTGCGTGTGTTTGTGTGTGTGTGTGTGTGTGTGTGTGTGTGTGCTTACCTTCCAGAGAAGGAGTCTCAGAAATACAGCTCCTCCCGGCAAAGAAGAGGCTTTTATTTCGTTATCTCTTTGGAGATGCAGCTCTCAGCTTACAAGAACACAGCTTTAGGGCTGTGTTCATGGCACGCTTGATTAGTGGATGGTGCTCGTTTATACCAGTTCCTCAGCACTACTTTTCTATACATGACAATTTCATCATCCATAACCATTATTGTTGAAATGGAAAATATTTTTTGTTTAACTGCTTGGATCTTGTTTGTCCCACATGTGAGTGGCTCATCGTGGGAGGGCTTTTAATGTGGCGGGAGTACTCGTGTTATGTCCTCACCATAACAGACAAGCTCTCAGCCTAATTGAGATCAAACTCTTGCTGCTTCTCGGAGAGCTCTCGGAGAGCCAACCCTGGCTTTTGGATGCCTTACATAAAGTCTGTCTTCGGCTTTGATGACACAGAGAATGCAGAGATGGGAACAGGGTCTCAGTTGTAGCCGGAGGAGCTCTAGAGAAGGGATACTGTGCCCTGCTGTTGCTGTGAAGACCTTACTCTAGACACCTTCTTGCCTCTGAAGCTATACAGGCCCGTGTCTTCCCTTTGCCTGGAGCTTTCTCCGGGCCTTCCAGATCCTATGCTTTCCTGACTGGAGTTTATCTCTATCTCAGGACTGACACCATGGGCTGCCTCACCCCTTCCTGTAGCCTGCCCTTCCATACCCCAGGAGTCACCAAATCTCCCTGTCAGCAATGCTCTTGAGCAGCAAATACAGCTTCAAAGAACACAGCTGAAGTCTGCCCTGCCCTCTTGAACATGTCAAACAAACTCAGAGAGAGGTCATGCTCAGTGCTCAGACATGGCTTGGGATGTCTCTAATTCTTCTAGCAGCTGTTTGTATGTCCTGTATACAAGCCCCAAAATCCTATCCTTTTTCCCAAACACATGTAGTCAACTGCTTCTTGAACTAAAAGAAGGGGGGAAAGACTGTCATCACTTAACCTATTCCATAGGGGTGAAAATCCTTACGATGGGGATAGCAAAGAGGTGGCTGGCCAAAATTGCTAGCCCTGAATACTTGGCAGTGCTGCTCCCATCACAGGGTTGAAGGGAGCTTGTATAAAAAGAGGTTGATGGGGATAATGCAACTGTGTTCTGGAAGTCATGGCAAGTGGTGATGGAAAGTCCCAGGGGCATAGGTGGTACTCTAGCTGAAAAGAAACATGGCAAAGCCAGGCACCCCACTTGACATCTGGTCCTACTTTACTGGGGCACAGAGGACTGTTTCTGGGGCACAAGGGGCTGGGCTAGAGGAGGCCAATAGAAAGCCACAGAATATACATAGAAGAGATGGGTGGAGAAAAGTGGGAGCTGAATGGGGGGGGTGGGCAAAAGAATCATAAATCGCATGGAATCACACAGAGTGAGGCAGGAGAGATGGGGTGGGAAGAATACTCAGACTTTATTTCTCACGGTACCTCTTTCTGTCTCTTTGGTAAGATCTTACATCCCTAGACCATACAACTCTCTTTCTTGACCCAAAAAAAGTAGAATAATGCCCACCTCAACCCAGGAAAGGTGCGAGATGAATTAACTTCCAGCAGACATGGTGGGTTGTGCAGAGGTCTGAGCTACAAGTCTCTTTGATGCTCGAGCAAATGCTTGCAGGCTGAGGGGAAGAACACTAGCCAGAAGGGTAAAGGGAGCTGAATATAGCAACAAAGAGTCTTTGGAAACCACACACATGGGCAAGCGGCATTAGATCTAGAAAACATGGTTTCTGGCCAGCCATGAGGGGCAAATAGGAGTTGACTATGTTTTCAGTACTTTAATTTTTCCCAAAGATTTTAAATCTCTTTTTCTCACTCTTGTCTCTCCCTTTCTTTCAACCTCTCTCCTTTTAAATGAATGTTTGCATGGCATGGTACCGGGTCATTGCCTGGGTAGCCATATCTGTCCCTTTACTGATGGACAATTTAGCTGTTTCCAATAAAAAGTAGATTAAAGAAATAATCAACAATTGTGTGAAACACAGACTTGCAGGAGAAGAGCAGAATAGTCGCTGTCTCTGGGAGGGAGAATGGAAGGGGGCAGCAATGGAACATGGAGTTTTATCTGTATTTGTTTAGCCTTTATTTTTAGAGAAATCTGAAAAATAAAATTGTAATACGTAACAAAAATTTCAGTGTTCTATGGATGCTAGTTGTGTGGTGAAAGAGAAAAATATCTTCCATTTTTATCCATTTATTTTTATTTTATATGTGGGCCTGTGTGTGTATCTGTGTACCATGTGTATGGAGGTGCCCACGGAGGCCAGAAGAAGGCATCAGACTTCCTACAACTGGAGTTATGGGTTGTTGTGAGATGTCCCATGTGGATGTTGGGAACCAAACCTTGGTCTTCTGCAAGGACAACAAGCGCTCTTAACTACAGAGCTGTCTTCCCAGTCTCAGAGAAAATATGTTATAGTCAGATGTATGGACAGGTTGCTGGAAGCATTGACCCACCAATTCCTAGTTCATAACTTTCATGGGGATGTGAAACCACCGCCCTGTGGGTGAGACCTGCTGCTCTACCCCTGAACCCAGTGACACCTAACCAAGTTATCCTCCGTGCCTTCACCTCTTGTCACCTTCTGTGAACCCCGATGTTGACAACCCTCCCTTGGGATTAGGAGTCCAAGGAGACAGGCACATCTGTGAGACCTCACTCCTGAGAACTTCCTTAGTGAAGGTAGGACAGAGTAGGAAAGATCATGCAAACTTCTGTTTACTTATAGCCCGCCACTGGATAACAAGAAGCAAGGACAGCAGGTATCATGTCCTTTGCAGCCAGCCACTCCCCGACAGAGGATCAGTCACAGTCGGTAGGCAATTTCCTGTGACATTTTTATGTCCCTGGAAGCCTCCTTCCTGGTTATCTTGAGCTGGCTGTGATGGCTGACATGAGGCATGAGAATGTAAGATGATGTAGGTCTACTTTCTTTTGTTGTTGAGAGCTAATCTGCATTATTAACTGCAAACTATATGTAGCCTTGCTGTTAAGTCGAAGCAGGTAGACTGCAGGCAAACGGCAGCTCTATGTGCTCTAACTGGCCAGTGCACACTTAGCGCTACCTCAGAGATTTCCTCCATAACCCAGGGTCTCGGCTTGACTCCTAACCCCACAGTTCTGACCTTTGAATACAAAAATGAATTTCTTTTGAAATGAATTTCTCTACAATGTGAGAAACCAATATGACGACATTGTGTAAAGCTTGTCAAACAGAAGAAAATAGGGAAATAAATAGTTTTTAATCTCATCTGCTTTAAATGTCACAATCAATCTTTTTCTCTTGCAGTCAAATTATTTTTCAAACAAATTCATCATAAGTACTATGGTCATCTGGGCACATTTCTTAAGTTTTACACTATATTATTTTAAAACACAGTGTAAAAATATATAGTCTAAAATTTACACTATATATTACAGGCATGAACAAGGCCGAACCCCTGCCTTGTTCTCTCCATATGCTTTCAGATGAACATAAATTCAGGTTTATAGAGGCGTTCCCAAGGTAATAGAGAGAATCCCTTCATAACTTGACCCTGTTTCCCCTCAAGCTAACTCCTCCATAGCTGTGGTACACTTTTATCAAATCTCATTTAGCAAAAGCATAATTCCATCAAGGAAGCCACAGACTTTATCTGGATTTACGAGTTTCTCACTAACGTCTTTTTTTCTGTTTGAAAAGCCAGTCCAAGGTGGCACATGTGTTGATGCAATCCCATGCGCATGTTTGTCCACAGTCCATTTGGATGATGTCATCTAGTTGTGTCCTGTTTCTGCCATTTAGATCCTTACTTACGGGGTCTCTGTACCCTGAGAGGTGCTATGTAAAGTATTTTGCTGAAGAGGCCTTCTCTTGTTTTAAGACTGTCCCCCTCAGACGGGCTCATTACACTTCGAGGAACCAAAAGACAGGACAGAGTCATGGCTGTGGGACCACTGGTGTTGCCAAACGGTCTCCCACCATGCCTGTGTGTTCATTTGCACTGCCATACCTGATTACTAGGAGGAAGCAATGCTCACACTGTCGTCGGTCGTCCTTGCTCTCACTTAAACACCTCAGCTCATTTTAATAGACAGAGCCAACATTTCAGTTCTTAAAAATCGTTTCTTTCATAACTCACAAATTTGAATATTTCCCTGTGAGTGTTTACTGGCTATACTTCTTGTTTGAGTTTTTTCTTCATATCTTATTTATTAAGGTTTCAGTATGTTTTTTCATCAATATTTATGAGTTTTCATAATAAAGATATCCCATGGCCTGCCATTTAGCAGCAATTACTTACCCCTCAATCTCCTGGTCTGAACTTTCCTTTTGTAATGTTTGAAATGCATCGTGAAAGTTTCATGATTGAGAATCAACTAGTTTTCTTTTGATTTATTTTTTTTAGCTTCTTTGAAGCTTAGAAATTTCCTCTACCAAAAATTAAATAGGATTTGGAAATCCAAGTACGTTCTATAGTTTGATTTCCCAGGTGTCACAGGTTCTTCAGGAATATTTTCGGTATTTGGTCTGGGTGTCTGACCTGGTTGCCTTTCACGCACATTCCTACCTCGTAAGCAGCACGAAAAGGTCATTTTGGGAGACATACATTGTGTTTTCTCTGTGGCCCTAGGCAGGTTCCCCGTAGCTAGTCTGATTCCTTCCTCCCCTCACTCCCGTGCGTGCTCAGCTGTTGATCCCAGACTGGCGGGTATGTGCTGGAGACATTCTTCCTGTGACTGTAGGAGAAAGTAAATGTTGCTTTTTCTGTCTAGGACACCTTCCTTCACTCCCATTTTGTCTGCCTAATTCTTACAAACCAGGCAGAACCTGGCATGTGTTTGCTGTGTGCAACAAAATTGCTACATGTTCCCCAACAGTAAAGGTCCCTAAACCCAACTGCAGTGTTTTGTTAACTTGTTTGTGGGCTCACATCTTTTTATCCTTCCTGTGACCTCACTGGCTACCAGTCCCTTGTACGTTTAAAAGGCTCAACTTTGTTAGATCTGTATAAAGAACAGAGAAATGAGTGAAAAGGACAATGAAATATGAGTCATACCAATGCCCAGCAATATTTGATGTAAATTCTATCCAGAGTATACGACAGTGAAAAGGACATATTGCTGGAATTTCTGTTTCTGATACCAAGATGGGTCCTGTAGGTTGACATTTTCCCTATCCGTTTCACTTTCTGTATAGGACTGTTACTGTAACACAAAGGCTTGGAAACAAACAAATGACATCACACACACACACACACACACACACACACACACACACACACACACCTCCTCTGAAGTCGGCATTCTGGGTATAAACTAAGTTCTACCAATCAAAGATGCTCTCTGAAGACATAGAGAACAAGAAACGGCCAGAGGCCACTTTCCTGCTGCTGTTTTGCAGCCAGGCCAGGTCACTAGAATATGTGAACTCGTCATTCTAGGGTCCTTTACTCTCTTGGATGGAGAAGCAGCTACGGTACCAGTACTGGCAGTGGGAGAGTAGCGGCTTCTTGGTTCTGAATCTCTGCTGCAGAGTAGAATTCTGGCCTCATTCCTTTCCCCTCTCTTTCTTTCTACTATCTATCTGTCTATCTATCTGTCTGTCTGTCTCTCTGTCTGTCTGTCTGAATCTCTATCTATCTATCTGTCTGTCTGTCTGTCTGAATCTCTATCTATCTATCTATCTATCTATCTATCTATCTATCTATCTATCTATCATCTACCTATCTATCTATCTATCATCTACCTATCTATCTGTCTATCTTGCCCATCTATCTTCATCATTCTCTACCTGTCGTAACAGTTGATGGAAAACTACTATACTCCAATTCTCTGGCCTTCCATCAATTTCTATAGCTATCTTTTATTCTTGAAAATTTTAGGGTGTTTTCTAATTTAGGAACTGAACCATTACAGACATACAAGAAATATGACGACTGACTCCCTTTTCCTAACTAAGCAAGCTTGCTGCCTCAGTCAGTTTTAACTTTTCTCAGTGCATAGCAAGAAGTCCTATTCCTATGAATACAGATGTAACTATCCTGTTGGTTATCTTAATATTTCCTGAAGGAACTGTTAAACCATTTCTGCTATCATTGTCCTCATTTCCGGCCACCTTTTAGGTTGTTAAGCATAGATCTTTTAACGCAGCAGTGAATCTGTAGTGGCAATTATACAGTCAGACCCAATAATAAAATTATAGTAAGAAAATATAGTTGATTTAATGGCTAAGATCTTATCAAAATTTCTTATAAGACAATGAGAAAAATAATTCAATTTAAAAAATTAAATACACAAAGAAAAATCTCCAAAAAGTATAAAATATTTAACTTAAAAATTAATTTTACAAGGGTTTGTTTTGTTTTGTTTTTTTGTTGTTATTTTTTGAGACAGGGCCTCACTATGGAATTCCAGCTGGCCTAGAACTCATTCCGTTGACTCGTCTGTCTTTGAACTCACAGATTGGCCTGCTTCTCTCTCCCTAGTGCTGGGATTAAGGTCGTGGGCCATCGTGCCCAGTCCATCACTCGGGTTTTAGAACCTGAGCTGCCACTTTGTGATCTTGCATTTCCCTTGCATATTCAAGACTCTAGGTTTGATCCCCAAAACTGCCAAAGTGGTGAAGGAAGCCTCAAGATTTCCATAGAAGTGTAAGATTCTCAGCAATATTGAGAAGATTAAGTTCCTGAATGTAGGTACCTCTGGGAAAGTGGGAGCTGCCTCCTGGCCTCCTAGTTCCTGCTAAGTGAAACAAGGTTCGATTAATTAGCCAAGCAATTAATTGCTTAAGAAAGAATGAGAATAACAAGGTGACAAATGTCTAGAGACATTTTAAAAACCTGTATGTAATATTGAATTAACAGTACTATACATGAGATCAACTGAGCAATTTCCTCAGTTTTTCAAAACCATTAATATAACTCAAGTTAAAAAAAAATCTTAGTTATGAGGGGGGGATAAGAAATTGGTGAACAGCCCAAGAAGTAAGAAATTGGCCCATTTAAATGGACACATTAGATTTCTGTAAGTTGCAAATGTCTAACTGATAAAGCTACAGAATTCTAAGCAGTAGTTAAAAAAAATAGCATCTGGACACACTCGAAAAATAAAATTAAAAAAAAAAATTAAGACGGGGTCTCGCTCTGTAGCCTTGACTGGTCTGGAACTAGCTCTGCAGACCAGGCTGGTCTCAAACTCACAGAGATCCACCTGCCTCTCCTTTCTGAGTGCTGGCATTAAAGGTGTGCCCCACCATAGTCAACAAGGAGAGTCAGACTTTAGAGCATTCGTTCACTCGAGGGATGTTGGAGGAGCTCTGATTATTTCCTACTCTGTGTGCTGAATAGGAAAGAACTGGTTTCTGCCCTCATAGAATGTTATTTAAAATGCTCAATTATGGGAAATAAAGTGCCTAATGGTAATGGAATGAAAAATACTGCTTATTATGGAACAAGTATGGTATGGGAGTATTTACAGTTATTAAAAATAATGATTTTAATGACAGTAAATTAAGTAAAATGTAATATAAAATTATGAATGTATAAATACATAATCACTAAATTATAAACAAAATGATACATAGCTAAAATTATATGTATCATGCACATATAAAATAATTTTTTTCAATTGCTTATGACCAATAGAGGTCTACTAAAATGCTAGCCAGACTTATTTCTGAATGATGGAATTGTTTACATGTGTGTGTTCTCTAAATTTTGACAACTTTTATATGTAGTTTTAGAAGTATAAAATATCTTATTTATGGTCATAAAATTGCTTAAGAAAAATAGCACCCTAGATTCTTTTTCTGTTGCTGTGGTAAACACCATGGCAAATGCAACTTAAAGGAGAAAGGGTTTATTTAGGTTATAGTTCCAGGTTACATTCCATTATTGCAGGTAAGTCAGGGCAAGGGTAAGTCCATTATTGCAGGCAAGTCATATCACATTCACAGTCCAAAAACAGAGGGTTTTAATGTATGCATGATTTTGCTCACTTACTCTCTCTACTCTTCAACATTTATCTATCTGTCTGTCTGTCTGTCTCTCCATCTGTCCATCTATCTATCTATCTATTTAGATGTATTTGAGTGTTTGCCTGCGTGAATATATGTGCACCACATGCTTGCAGTATTCCTTGAAGCCAGAGAGGGTGTTGAATCCCCATTAACTGGAGTTACAGGTAATTGTGAACTGCTATTTGGGTGCCAATAACTGAACCCAGGTCCTCTGTCCGAGCAGAGTGCTCCTGACACTCTTGCCCAATCTCTCTAGCCATCTTTTTCTCTACTCCTACATGGTTCAGGATCCAAACTCAGGGAGTAGTGCTACTCATAGAGAATGAACCTTCACACTTCAATTAACATCATTAAGATAATGAATGATAAACATGCAGACAGGTCAACCTGGTCTAGACAATCCTTCATTGAGACTCTCAGGTGATTCTAGATTGTGTTAAGATGATTATTAAAACTGACCTTTACAGAACATATTTTCAAAACAACCCATAAGTGTAGACAGAAGTTTCTGTCCTGCCCAGTCCTGCAGCTGTTCAGTCCCAAAGAAACACACAGAGGCTTATATTGACTATAAACTGCTTGGCTCATTAACTCAGACTTACTATTAACTACCTCTTACAACTTAAATCAACCCATACTTCATATCTGTGTTTAACCACATGGTTTGTTATCTTTTCTCAGTAAGGCATTCTCATCTTGCTTCTTCTCCATCTAGCTGATGACTGCCTCTCTGCCTTTCTTCTTCCTAGAATTTGCTTAGTCTAGTCTCCCTGCCTGGCTATTGGCCAATCAGCATTTTATTAAACTAATATGAATGACAAACCTTTACAGTTTACAAGAGTATTATCCCACAGCACATAAGACTATATCAGCTATATAAGCAGATACATGTATGCAACATGCACACACAACAAATTGTTATAAGTAGATTAAAAACTGACCGTCTTATTAAACACTTTTCAGATTCTCAAGGGAAAGCCATAGAGTTTGGCCCATCCCACTAAGAACTATAAATATCACTTTGCTGATCTCTAATGACCTCAAGTTATAGGATGGATCAAAGTTATCAGGCCACTTTATCAGCAGTGGGTTGGGAGTCAGGAGTCTAATTCTAGTGAGATTGTCTGAGACAGATGTGGTATATCGGACCGTGTTTCATTTTCCTGAACTGTGATCTTTGTCTGTCAGTACACACTCAAATCTTGTATAAACAACACTGAAGATGGGCTACAGGGAGCTTCTAACACCATCTCTTTCGTCTGGGGCAGGCAAGTTGGAGCCTCCTGCTGAGATCAAGATGGGAATCTTGAACTGCACAGCTTTCACCCTCCAGTGGAGAAAACCAAAGTATTCTGGCAGGGACATCATTGGGTACACGGTGAGTACAGGGGCAAGGTGGATTCTGCTGTGTGTGTTGTGTGTGTGTGTGTGTGTGTGTGTATGTGTATGTGTGTGTGTGTGCGTGTGTGTGTATGTGTGGAGAGAGAGAGAGAGCCCATTTTCACTATGTTTGTACCTTCTGAACAGGTTGCATATCCCTTGTCTGCTTGGGACCAGAAATATTTTACACTGGTGACTTTTTTTCAGACAGATTTCAGAGGATCTGCTTAATATATACTTAGATACCTTGAGGCTAGGATCCAAAGCTAAAGCCCCAATCTAATGATAGTTTATGTGTACCTTATACACATATAGCAGAAGACAATTTTATATAATTTTAGTGCATCTAACTTTTCACTCATCGCATGAAGTCAGGTGTGAAATTTTACTTTGTTATGTTTTGGTGTCACGTCAGCACTCCAAATGCTTCAGGTTTTGAAGCAATCCAGAGTTTGGTTTCTGTATGATAAATATTCACCCTGTTTGTGGCCCCTTACATAGACCCTCTTGTGTTAATAGCTGTGTCACTCCCCTCTGTGAGCTGGTACCACCATTCATACACTGGGACCTTTCCAGTCTTTGCTATTTAGCAAAGGAAAACAAAGCAAGTAGAACGCAAAGTTTCTGCTGCCAATCGCATGCCATCAAATTTCGATAGTAATGCAGACGCAGAGGACATCATAGGGAGTCAGGGTGAGGCTCTGAGTTAAAGGGGCACACAGGTGAAGCTGGGGAGTGATCAGCCACTGTGGCTTTTCCACCAAAGATTACAAACTAGGTTGGACTACTACAGGCCCCCAAACGTTTTCTCTGAAGAGTGATTTTAGAGATGGGGTGGCTCTAGAAATCAGGACATTTCAGGCTTCTGAAATCTTTGTGACACCAGGAGAGCTGGCCATCTCAAGCCCATGAAGCCCTGCCCCTGGGGTTGATTATTTCCTCTGGGATGGAGAGAAAGCGGCTAATTTCACTTGAGTTCCACCACCCCCTACTGTCTTTGTTGCACTGAAGAAGAGAGACTGTTGTTCATGGTCCATGCCTTCTGGTCTTCTTAAAGTGGCAATCTCTTCTTGAGACTGTCTGAGCAATAAAACACCGTGACCAAATGCAACTTGAGAAGGAAAGGGTTTATTCCAATTTGCAACTTTCAGGTCACTCTCCATCACTGAGGGAAATCAGGGTGGGGACTCAGCAGGGCAGAACCTGGAGATGGAAACTGAAGTAGGGACCATGGACGAGTGCTACTTACTGGCTTGCTCAACCTGCTTTCTTCCAGTACCCATAACCACCACCCTGAGTGAACCGGGCCCAACCACAGCAATTGTCAAAAAAGAAAATGCACAGGCTTGCCCGGGGTCAATCTTGCAGGGGTATTTTCTCAATGGAGGTTCACTTTGCTGAAATTACTGCTGTCTTTTGTCAAGTTGACATAAAATGAGCAAAGACAAGGACTCATCTACAAGCATGGGAAATGAGTGCCGCATGAAGGTTATATTTTGGGGGAAGAGGGATGAGCTGAGCCCAACTCTACCCATCCTTCCTCACTGTAGGAGTCTTTCTCCATGCCTGAGCAAGCTTATGACCCTTCCAGAAACTACCCTTTATTCCCAGAAACTTAGTACTTATGGGGCAAGGGGACATACCTCAATACCCCCACATTTCTGTTTATGAACCTTTGATCTTAGGGAAATGTTATCTCTGTTCTCACCAGGGTTTCTCCTTCTTTTCAAGGTGTTTGTCTCCGAGGTTGGTTCAGACAAGTCCCTCCAAGAGCGGTCACATAATGTATCTGTTAGCCAGGATACCGTAATCATTGTGAGTATTCCATGTAGTCACTGGGGTGTTTGGGGCTTTGGGGAAATGCAAATCGATTTCTGGCTTGCTGTATATACTTCCAAATATAATAACAAAGGTTTCTGTTGGCATTCTCGAGTGTTTTCTGTGTGCACTGCTTCAGTAGCATGGTATCTCCTTTCCAGAAAGGCAGGCATTTGAGGAAAGGGTCCATCCCAGACACATTCCACTTCTTCCCTCAGTGAAATCAGCCACCTGACCGCCCCCCCCCAACCCTCCACTATTCTTTTCTTCATAGCATTCAAGGGTGACATTTTTGTAATCTCAATAAAACTTTACAAATAAACATGGCACATCTGTGTGTTCCCAACTGGCTGGAGACAAGATGCAGAAGAAAATGAGATGTAATTTGAAATGTATATTCACATGGTGGGTTGTTTATTTTATTTTTCCCAGCCCCGCACCATATGTTGGCTCCTCCTGTTTCCTGTCAGGGTCTTTCAGGGTGAACTTTTTTGCTTTTGACTTTTTCTGGTTCGTTTCCTGTTTGCCCCTTAATCTGAAGGCTGGCGCTTCGGAACAGCTCCATAAAGCAGGACACCGGCTCCGACAAAACAACACTGTCATGATGGTGGTGGTGGCACTGTCTGTCACTGCCATTTAATAAGTGCCTGCTGAGTTCAGCACAGCCCGGAACCTATTTGTCATCTTCGATAAGCCGCTATTGCTTATTAAGTGTCTGTCACCGCCGAGCACCGTCCCTCCTGCTTTATGTTTGTTTTTCTGTTTAATCTTCACAACTCTTCCGTGACCTCATTCTGCTGACAGGAATGCTGAAACAGAAAGATGAAGTAACTTCCCCGAATCATATGTTAGGAAGAACCAGCATCTCCGCACACCTTGGGCGGAGGTCTAAGCCACAGACCTGACTTGTCTTTACACAAGCTCTCACGGCCTCTATGGACTAGCTACGCATTTCACCTTGCTTGTGTCTTCCTGTCAGCCTCCAACCTTCAGCTCGTCAGCCTCTGAGGCCCTCGGCCTCAGTCTACAGTTCTCTCTGTCCTAAGTTGAAAGATTCTAAAGTTCTGCCTAATTCTGTCAGTTTCTAGTTCCAGCATCTTGCTGGTGTAACAACTGACATAGTGGCTTCTGTATGTCCACCACAAGGTAACATGCAGTCCCTGTTTTGGGACAGCATTCATTTGGGTTAGCTTCATTTAGGAAATCATCTGGAACTTTCCATAAGCCCATTGATCCAGCCAAAGAGTAGGCTTTTTACCCAGCTGTATCTCCACATTCTCCTATCACGCAAGGCTCACAGTTCTGCCTAAAAACAAGGTACTGACCACATGGAGCTTTGAAACCAAGAGTCTGCTCAGCACAGGGGACCTGGGCTGTGCCTGCGACTCAGTGAAACCAACTTAAGGCAGGTGTAAACAAGAAGACCAAGAGGTGAGGCACAGGGCTTCTGGGCCTGCCCCTCCCATTTGCAGGTAGACTGTTGGCCAAAGCGACTTTGTCTATGTTTTGTGTCACATGGAAGGAATACAATAATTGGACTGTAGTGAGAGCAACCAGAACTCTGTCTTAAAATCTCATAACGATATTAGATGCCATGCCCGATGCTCTGATGTTGACTATACACCCCCTGTTATTTACATCCAGGCATTAGGGTGTCCTGTCAATTTCTAATATTCCAGTAATAACTGGTATAATGGCTTTGGTATGTCCACTGCAAAATACATGCAGTTGCTGTTTGGGGATGGCATTCAGTCTTAGAAAAATTCAGTCCATCCGGATGGCATGTAATTCCAGCTACATAGGAGGCTGAGGCAGGAGAATGTCGGTTTAAGGACTATTGGGCTACAGAGTGAGTTCAAGGATACACTGTAAGTTACTTATTAAGGCCATCTCTCAAAAAGAAAGAAGAAAGAACAAGAATGGAAAACATAAAAGGAAAAAAAAGGTGGAGGTAAAAACTCAATGATAAAGTACTTTACTTGCATGGGAGAGGCCCAGCATTCAAACCCCAATATGCAAAACAAAACAAAAAGAAACAAAACTTATATTTACCCTGATAAATCAGTAAGAGAACAGTATAAAACCAAATGCCATTGACCTGATATTTAAAAGACAGGATTTAAAAGGAAAAGATAAATATTGACACAAGAAGTCAAGAGATAAAACTTAGGGTTGAAATTCGAAACAGAACTTTCTAAAAAGTTGGATTCAAATGAATACCCTTTCAGTGGGAGAACTGGTTTGGACCTTACAAATGGGCATGTGTGTGTGTGCACATATGGCCAGGTGCCTGTATGTTTGGGTGTGGGTGAGGACGCTTGTCCAGTACACGGTACTCGAGTGGAATTAGAGACTATGTGGAAGCGCAGAGTAGGAAGGCTTGCAGGATGGCTCTCCACGAGCTCAGATTCCTGGGCTGCCGCAAACCAACTGGGCAATCTTTCTGAGTCTCAGTCTCCTGCCGATAAAATAAGGATTCTAATTCTCCTCTTGGCCTCAGATGGTATGTGTGGTTCCCAAGCGGTGTGTCAGACAGCCCCAGAGGTCTTCAGCAAAGTTGTGATGTTTTAAAACTTTAGGGCTGGCAAGAAGGCCTGATGGATGAAAAGAAGTTCCTGCACAACCTGGTGGCCCAAGTTTGTTTCCCCAAACACGTGAAGGCGGAAAGAGAGAACTGACCTCACAAAGCTGCCTTCCGTCCTTCATGCATGTACCATGGCATGCCTGCCACCGCATATATATCATCTACACACACACACACACACACACACACACACACTCTCATAGACTTTTAAGGAAAACAGCAACATCTCTGCGAATCAATGTTAAGAAGGAGTTTGGATATAATTCCTTAGTAAATGGGCTGTGGTGTGTTTCTTTTGTTCCAGAGATGCTACAAAATGTTTCTGAGAAATTATGTGTGCCTGAACGGAGAGAATTTGGGACCTCTGTGCTTTATCAGCCTATAGCATACAGATGTGGAGAGAACTAAATGAGGCGATGGCTGAAGCACTCTCAGCACTGCCGCACAGAATGAGACCTAGGAAGGGTTTAATATAGTTCACGTGGCAAAGAAAGGAGCGTATTTGCCTCTGCCACACCTGTGGGACGAGGCCAGCGCCCTGTGGGTTGCATTTAGCCCTGCAAATTTTTCTTCCTTTTTAGTTCTCTTTTGCTTTCCCTTCTTTCTCTCTCTTCAGGGACCTTGATCATCAGGCAATTTTTATGTCTTCAGGAGACTGAAGCACAATAACAGTCCAGGATCAGGGAAAGGGAGTTCTCTTTACCAACTTGTTGAATTCTCTACACCCCGTCATCTTACATAAGGCCCACCGTAGATAACTAATCCCAGGGTTAGCAAGTGGAGTTGTGACCATCTAAGAAGGACATTGGCATCTTTATTCCTGGTGTGTTATCTCACATGGCAAAGAAAGGCTAAAGGGCTGAAGTCATTTGAACTCTGCTCTAAGATTACGGGAAGCTGATTGAAAAGGAGAAAATATTTAAACCCCGTGAACAGCATACTGGGGAAGCCCCCCAGCCCCAAACCTCTTTCATCCTTACTTTAACTTCCCCAGAGTATCCTTAGAGTAACATAGGTCCCATGGCCAAAAAGAAAATTGACTTGATTTTCCAGCTTGAATTTTAGGTAGGGAACTAGGTTGACACATGGTTAGTCGGATTTAAATGATGCATTTAAAGGGAAGAAACAAAGCAACAGATAATTTGACCAATGTAACCTGGATGGCAATGTGGAATCCCTAGAGATTGCTTGATAGAAGCTTCTATAAGCTTCTGATTTGGTTAGCCTTTTGTGTCCACTCTAGAAAGATGACTTGCAGCTCCACTTGGGAAAGCAAAATAATGAAATCAAGCGATGAAAACTTGACAATATTTTTGAGAATTAGAGCCAGAAAATAATGGTTAGACTGGTGAATTTTTTACATTCTGATCATGCATCATCAGTTAAGTGTTTGAGCACACACCACTATATGTATATTTATGTATTTATAAATTATACATGTAGGACTATACTAATATATTATGTACATTATAAAATCCCACAGAATCTTAACAGAAGAGATAAAACAGAAATAGGAAGGTCTGGTTTCTTCTGCTATCTTAGTAGTTTGTGTTGCTTACCTAGAGGCTCGGGGCAGTTCTTTGGACTCCACTGGTCTGCCTGAGAGAGAACATTGGTTTTTTTCAGGTCATATATAAAGTTAGAGAGAGAACACTTAGGCATTATAGGGGTTGTTTCTAGTTCCCACTCTCCCAGGTGAGCAGATGTGACCTTCAGCAAGGTCGCCAAGCTCATCAAAATCTCTTTGACAGCACATGGATAGATGAACCATGTTTCCTGACTGCAGCTACATTGGCCAATAGAGGGCATGTCGAAAAATGCCTGTGCATCTTAGAGGGAAAACACCAAGAGTATAAACTCTCTTACAGTGCTCAGGAGAGATTCCACACCAGGGGGATTGTAGCCCCAGGTTCTCTTCCATCCCATTGATCATTTCCTGTTTTAAGATTGTTTTTATCTACACGTGGTCTCTCTGTCTCTCTTTCTCTCTTCCTCACTCTCTATCTCTGTCTCACTGTGTGTGCAGGCATTAGATCCCTGGAGACTCATGATTGTGCAGGTGGCATCGATGAGCTCTCTCTATCCTGCCTTCGACCCCACTGCCCTCCCAGCCTTTTGTTCCCGCGTCCCCATGGTCTGAAGTTGCTAACTGCAACAATAAGGGATTCTTTTATGAATGAGGAGTGAATGATATGAAGAGAGAGAGTCCTAAGATCAAATTGTAAATAGAGGGAGTCTTAGGACACTGAAGGGCATTGGACTTTGGATAACCAGAGCCTAACCTTAGATATTAGCATGCTATGTCTGGCGAAGGAGATTGGAAAGACTAAGTGATAGGATGTTTTATAATGGAAGTTAGAGTCACTGTTGCTTGGGATAGTGGTGTGGTTATTGATCTAGCTTCAGAATCTATAACATGTGGATCATAGCACTCACCTCTCAAAGCTATTGGATGGGTTGAAGAATACAGTAGTGTGCCCAGATCTTACAAATTCCAAAATACTGCATAAAAATATTTGGCTAACCCAGTCATGAGATGCAAGGGTGATGCCATGGCAGTCCACGAAGAGGACAAGAGTCTCAGGGAAGAGATATCTTAGTTCAGTTACTCGAACTTTCTCTGTGAGCTCAGTGAAATTAATGACCTGCCTTTTAAAATCTCCTACACATGTGTGGTGAACACATATTCATTGACAGATGGTCTTGGTGTTGTATAGACAAAGGATGCAACTTTAGGAAGTGATTTTTTTTTTGCATTCCAGAAAAGAATAGACAAATAAGAACCAGGGTTGTTTTGCAGCACCCAACTTTGCCAAAAATCACACAAAGAAGAAGTGGAGAGGGAGGTAGGGAGGCTGCTGGGTTCACTCTGGCTTCTCCCAGAAAGCATCTTCAGTGCAAATGAAGTGTAAGAGAGAGGAACAACTCGGCTTGTTTTCAGACTTTGACGAAGCAACAGAACAGAGAAAAACCTTTTTTATTTAAAGAACAACATATTCAACATTTTCTCCAGTTCCATGAAAGGCTAGAGTAGCAATTACAGGATATCCAAGGATAGGCCTAGAAAGATTTGTAGAATTGTCTGGTATTTTACTAATGATGCAACAAAATTCTGAGAAATTCTGTTTGGGAGAAGAGGTGTCAGCAGAAGAAATGACAGTAAATCACCGCCTCCAGTTCTTTCTTCATGGCCCCAACTTCTCAGCACTCGACCTCTACCAATGAGGCCACCTGGTTAGCATGAAACAGTTGCTCTCTGTCTCTTCCCTACCGTGTCTAATGGGCAGTTTGAGTCCTTGCTAATGCATATATGCCACTTCGACAGATAGAATTTTTCTTGGTTTTTATTTCTGATACACTCACATTTCTGATCTATGAACATTCATGTTCATAGTTAAATTAGTAATCTAGATTTCAGTGTTTGTAAGTATTTATTATTGAAATAATAATAAGTGAATAAATAATAAGCATCACAAAATATCTTCAGTATGGATATGATTCCATTAGAACTCGGGTTTTAGAGTCATAGTGAGGCGGGCTTGGATCAGTACTTGGTCACTTACTAGTATATGTTCCGAGAAAATTGAATTAAATAAGGGTACATGCTCAAAGACAAACACAAAGAACAGATAAAACATCCACCAATGGTAATTAATGTTAGTAAGATTTGGTATCAACTCCTAGCAAAATCAAGAACAATCTATGAAACGATATAATTTTACTCCATTTTCATATATTTTGGGGACTTCCAGGAGAAAAGTTTCCTACAGCAAAAGCCTGTGAACATTCACTTGGTGTGAAAGTATTTCCTCTCAGTGGAACAAGCCGGGAGTGTCAGTTGGGAGAAGAGCAAAACCTAGGTTTTGGACCCACACACTCACTCTAGACTCCGCACCTTTCAACTTGACCTAAACCCTGGGATAGAAGGTAGGGGTAGGGTTCTGGGAAGACGAGCAGGAGGGGTACCATGGACACAGACCTCGTGTGCAGCAGAAATCCTCTGTGAAGGCGTGTATAGGACAGAGAGAGAAGGAGCAAAGGAAAGACTAGAAACAGACATCTTCTGGACTGCCGTAGCAGTGGCCCGGACAAGAAGCCAAGGGACTGTGAGATAGAAATGGAAGAATGGGGTCAGATCTGAGGATATACATGGTTGAGGGAAAAGGACACTCAGCCGTGACTTTGGAGTTGTTGACTGCAGAGCCCAGAACATGGTTGCTCTCTTAATTTGTTTTGTGCTGCTAGAACAGAGCATCGTGGTAAATTTATAAAGAGGAGGAATTTATTTGGCTCATGTTTCTGAGTGCTGGATGTCCAAGAGCACCACAGCCACACTGCTCAGCATCCGGTGAGGGCCTCCTTGATGCCTCGTCCCGTTGTGGAAGGTGAAGGAGCCCGAGAACGTGAAAGAGTGAGAGGGGCCAGCTCACCTCAATTTATACTTTCCAATATTTATGTATTTATTTTTGTTTGTTTGTTTGAGACAGAGTAGCTATAGCCCAGGTTGACCTCAAACAAACTACTTATGTACCTTGACTTTCTGAGCTTCCTGCTCTCACTATCAAGAGCCAGTTCCTTCAATAACCAGCCTCTTTCTGTAATCACTAGCCAATTCCCACAGTACGTAATGGAATTAATCCATTCCTGAGGGCTCTGTCCTCATGATCTAATCACATGGGACGTGGCTCAATCTCTAGCACTGCTGTATTGAGGATTCAGGTCTATATTAGTTGATGAACGTGAACTTGAGGAGGATGCATTCAAGCCATGGAAGGTGCTATTGATCATGATGGAGGGGTCAGTAGTTGAGGCTCTTGCCTTGATAAGGTAATCTGCTATGCTGGGACATCCTGGCTCTTGATTTCTTTCTTTCATTTCCCCCAAATTGACTTATTCATTCATCAGAAACCCCACATGAGCACGAGGATTGTGTCTGGCAATCGTGTGCTAAGCCCTGTGATACCAGGGGAATAGGACGTTCCATCCCGTCCTTAACCGGGTTGGGAGAAGGTGACAAATGACAGGCAATTGCAATACAAGGTGAGCAGTGATAAAATTGAGGCTCACCAAGGACACCAAAGATGCCTAGAGGAGGGGCATCTAACCAGACTGACGGACGGGGTAGAGAAATGAGGTAATGTCTCAGTTGAGTCATGAAAGATGGGCAGGGTGAGCCAGGCAAGAGTAGCGAGAAGGACATTTCATGGAGAGGAGCAGCAGGTTCAAAGGCCCAGAGGCAAGGAATTGAATGGCATAAGTGTGATCGCTGCCAAGTTGTTAGGTATGACCGGAATGTAGAATGCCAGAGGGGGCGATGGCATGGAGGATGTTAGGTGGATGAATCGGGGGAACACACATAGGCTGTGCTAAGAGGATTTTAAAGTGCAAAGTGATAGGATCCGATTTGAGGTTTAGGAAGGTAACTTTAGCATAGCAGTATGGGTGTACGGTCAGTGCTTGTGGTAGACAGCATCAGACTATTGTCTTCATTGTGAGGGCTTAGATCTAAACGACTATTGGCATAAAAATAACATAGACAGAGTCCAGTGGAATGAAGAAGGTGTCGTCAGCTACCCTGATCACTTACTGGGTGATGGAGAGGGAGGAGGGCGGAGATGTCAGTGTCAAGCTGAAGCTTCTAATGATATTGTGAATACAAATAGGATGTGTGTGGCCCCAGCTCTCAAGCAGTTCAACGGTTTACATCCTGGAAAAGCAGTAACAGTTCTCAGGGCAAGTTGGTTGTCCCTTGTTCAAATGCTTCGGATCAGAGCTTCAGATTTAAAATATTTTTTGGACTCTCTCTCTCTCTCTCTCTCTCTCTCTCTCTCTCTCTCTCTCTCTCTCTCTCTCTGTGTGTGTGTGTGTGTGTGTGAGAGAGAGAGAGAGAGAGAGAGAGAGAGAGAGAGAGAGAGAAAGAGAGAGAGAAGAGAGAGAGAGAGAGAGAGAGAGAGAGAGAGAGAGAGATGAGATAAGATTGAGATAGGACCCAATTATAAACACAAATCACTGATGTCTCATCTATTCCTAATCTCACAGTTTGAAGATAATTTCAGGCAATTTTCTTAGTTCACAAGCAGTTTTGTCTGACTTGTCCCATGAAGTCAAATATATAACTTTTGACTTTTGATGCCATGTTAGTGTTAGAAAAAAATCTTTGGTTTTTGTCATTTTGGATGAGAAATGTTCAAGCTATGTGTATGTAAGGACCAAATTAGTGGCAAAATATTTAGTAGGTGTGATCACCAGGTTTAGGTGGTCCAGAAAGGTGTGAAGGAAAGAACTGGAACCCTGAAGTGAATGATGAACCTAAGTAAGCAGAGGAGAGTCATTGCAGATCCCGGACAGTGGGTACCACAACCTGCTTCTTGAACATGACCTCTGTCCCAACTACAGTGTGTACAGTACTGTACACATGCGATCCTAATGCTATGACAATACAATGCAGCTATAAGTCCATTGCTGAAGAAGCTGGGACTCAGGAAGTTGAGTGTGAATAGCACAGATAGAGAAGGGTGGGGAAATCAGGGTTCAGCCAGAACAGGTTGGCTCCCAGCTGGCGCCTTCCCACAGCACTAACTATAGCTGCACCTCCCACTTAGCACTGTGGAGACATGCCTCGTTCTGGAGCCGAGGGAGCAAATCTTCAGTGGGCTTTCCACTCAGTGTTTCTGTGAGGAAGTTCACATGTGCATCCATCATTAGTTCCAGCAGTTCTCAGGGAGCAGGCAGCATCAGCATCACTATCAGCATCATCTAGGAACTTGTCAGAACTGAAACAAATTCTTAGCCATTCCTCATGCAGGACTCCAGAATCAGGCACTCTGGGAATCAAGACCACAATTTACCTTTAGAAAGCTTTCTGGGTGATTCCATCCATTTAAAATTTGAGAACCAAGATTCCCATCCTTTATTCTATGGGCACAAATAAAAACTCAAGTTTGCCATGTGGCTGCTCCCTCAACATGGCAACGTGCAAACGGAAAGAAAAACCAAGGCATCCCTGAGAAGTCCCTTTGTGAGCCGCAGCAGCCTGAGGGCAGCAGGTTCGGATAAGCTCCGGTTCTGGATGCCTGTGGATTCTGGTGAAGATTAACCCTCCACCGGTTCTGGATGCCTGTGGATTCTGGTGAAGATTAACCCTCCAGACTTGAGAAATACGTTGTGATGTTTGTCTTTGTGCAAATATTGTAACTGGGTCAAAACCTAGATAGAGCAAACCGTCTTTGTCCCAAGCAAGTACCCAGAGATCCCAAGATAGAAACCTTACAGAAACGGTACAGATCGGTGGTTCTGAGCCTTCCTACTACTGCGACCCTTCAGTACAATTCCTCATGTAGTGGTGACCCCAACCATAAAACTATTCTGTCGCTACTTCATAACTATAATGTTGATATTGTTACAAATAATAATGTAAATATCTGATATGCAGGGTATTTGATTTGTGACTCTGGGGAGGAGGAGGATGCGTCCGACCCCAGAGGTTTAAAACCGCTGGTCTAGAGTGTCCAAGTAGAACTCCTAATTTTTTGGCACTTTTCTTGTTTGATTATTGACAGGAGAAAGTGATTGGAGATTTGAAGCCAGGCACCACGTATCGAATGAGCATAGCTGCTTACAGCCAGACTGGCAAAGGGAAGGTTAGCTATCCTCGGATTGTGACCACTTTGTCTCAAGGTAAAATTCGGCTCAAATCAACTAATGATGGGAAAGGACCTCCATTTATTTATGCATTCACTCAGCCAACATCACGTGCCAGAGACTATCTTGGGCTCTGCGAGGCCAGTGGTGGCCACAGTAAGCATGTCTCTGCTCTCTCAGAACTCCGCAGGGTAAGGCAAGACACCGACTGATAAGCATATAGTAACAGACTGTTAAATAGCCCCACAGGCTGCAGGGACTTAGCACGTAGGAATGCAGGAAGAACTCACTGAGACAATCAAAACGGAGACTAGCGGGTGGGTCGGAATCAAGACAGTGAGGAAGGCGAGAGAGGGAGGGGAAAATCCAGCAACTGTTCATTCATGCGACGCAGAGGTGGACACTGGGTTACAGTGCTGGGTCCTCTGCAGCTACTGTGCACTCTGTGCTCTCTGGCGAGATGTGACGTTAATCAGTCTCCACTGTACGTCAGGAAGTGCTTAGAATGGTGGAAAAGCCCTCCGGGCCTAAACAGTAGTGTATATAAAACCTGAAGGTGTGGAGGTCTGGACGTGTGGACAGTAGCACGTACCAGGTGACGGGATCCTTTTCCCAGGTGAGGACACACGCCACCTGTCCTACCACTGATCATCAGTACATACACAAAGCACACAGACAGAAGTGTTGGAAAATAAGCGGTAGTAACGATGGGTATTCAGTTTCCTTGGGGTTAAGTACCAATTACGACATGGAAGCAGATGAGCCATTGATAGGAGATGGGGCGTGGCAAATGATTCTCAGGGGTACACATCGTGGGTCACAGAGACATCAGAGCCAACTGAGCTGTTTGCCAGCCAGAGGTTCTGGGAGGAGAGAGGCAATAGTAAAAGAAATCGTAAAAGTATCAGTGCTTTTTATTGTTTGGCTTGTGCTTTGATGCCATACCAAGTAAATATGTTTCAGTAGTAGAATGGGCGCCTCTTTTTGATGTATCCAACCTCTCCATCACCGGCCAAGTCTAGCTGTGTCTGTCATCCTGTCTAGATTTCTGCCTGCCTCCTGAAGCACCCTTTAAGCCACACGTCCTTGTGGTTTCTGATTCCGAGGTGGCTCTCTCTTGGAAACCCAGAGAAGATGAAGAAACTGCCCCAATTCAGTCCTACTCTGTGGAGTACATCAGGTAAGTCATAGGGCGAGTCACAGACCACAGCTGCACCACAGTTACTCCCTATGTGGTGTTAATCAGAGTATGGGATCTTCACTGGACTTCAGCCAACGTGTGTTTAAGGTGGTCCAAAGTCGTCGTGGACCAGGATAGCCATTAGGCCAGCATTTATGCCTGAATATCTTTGATGAGTCGTCATTGGTGACACCATCTCCTCTACTTCTTCTCTAGCCACGGTTCTGAAAGTTCTTTCTGTACTGTTACCAATAAGCTGGTCAGCATTTCAGGCTTGAAACTTGCCCTTCTGACTCTAAAGTACTGTATTTATATTAAATATTTGATGGCTTTTCTCAGAAGGAGAGGGAAGAACTCTTTATATACAAACACCATGCACTGTGCCTCCCAGATTCATATTTCCTTGGGGCAAGTTTCTGAGTTGGACTTCAGCTCTCTTCCCTTCTACCTACATCTTAAGTTCTTGTTCCTCAGTTTGATAAACTGTAGAAATTTATGTAGAATTCATGATTGTCCATGCCTTTGTGCAGCTTGCTTTCTTTCTTTAAAGAAGAAAAGTTGAACAAAAGGAATCCCCAATGCAAGGTCTTCAGCCTGAATTTGGGTCTCCATCTGACTCTGGGTAGAAGCTGAGTGAATGAAGTCGGTCTGCCCTACATTAAAAATTAGGGGCTCCTCTGAGGCCTCGATGTTGTGGATTCATAAAGAGCCTAGGCAGGACCTTGTTCCTCAGGCTTTCTGAACCCAAGCCAAAAGGTTCTGTCAAGATTTGATGAGTTGTTTTTCTGTCTTGACCTCCCGGTTTATTCCTGGGCTGTGGGAAACAGACATTTATGTCTTCGGATCTTGTTTTCAGGCAGGACTTGCTGAATGAATTCCAAGTGGCAGAAGCAATAACATATCAGCTTCTGTGACTAGAAAGTCCAGTGGCAAGGCTGAAGTCAGGGAGCACTAGATCCATGCCAGCTCAGCAGTCTGTGCCCATACATTGCTCTCCTCCATTGATTGATTTTCCAACAGACTTTCCCATACCCTTAAGTTTTGTGGTCTTCAAGCTTAACAAGAGAGTATGGATTTCTTTTTGGATCCAGAAGAATTTTGATATGTATTCTGACTAGCCAAGTCTCGGTCCTTTTCCATTTTCCTAGCTCATCACAGTAGCCAGAGTAGAGAGAATTTATGAACTAATCAAGCCCCAGTCATATTGTAGGCTCTGAAAGAACCATAGGTGTGTGTGGGGGGGGGGCAGTCAGACATGGAGTTTGTGGGCTGAATGTTCAAAAGGTGGTCATCTTCAAAGGGAAACAGTTCTTGGGAAGTGACAAATGGATGATAGGAAAACCTGGAAGGAAAAAAGAGGAAGGAAATAAAGACAAGAAGAAGTGAGTAAGGAATGAAAGGAAGAAGAAAGAAACGAGGGAAAAGGGAATGAAGGTGGAGAAGAAAGAAGGGAGGAAGAAAGGGAGGAGGAGGGACACTGTGGCAAAGATCAGACCCAGGCTCCTCCCTGAAGGTAGCACATAATCCTTTCAGCATACCTGGTAGGCAAAGGCTGGTGTGTGCCTAGACTAGAGATGATTCTAATCCTGGTTCTAATGCGAGTTAAATGAGCAATACTTGAGGTTCTCAGGCGCCAGTTTTCTCATTTCAAAAGCCTGGGGGTCTTTAACACATGTTTTAGTCCCACAAATAAATTAGACAACACCAACAGAACAAAATGTAGTACTTTAAATTTTGAGAAAGGCAATTTTTTTATCATCGGCTTGCAGATCATCTGTTCAATCCCCTGAAGGAGGGTGGATCTCATTGATGATTAGTTTTGTGCTCAAATATACATTTTCTTCAGCTCAGTCTATGTCTGATATGTTGATTTAAAAAAAATGAAGTAACAGTGTCCTAGCCTTGCATGCACACTGGAAGTGGAAGATGAAAGTATGTGTCTTCAGAGCTAGAAGCCCCAGGAGCGAATGCTGCTCCCTCAACTCTCCTGTGTGCATGTGGCCCTAGACATGCCCCTTCCATCCAACACCTCTCATAGCTTTCAGTGCTCACAAAGCACAGTTTGAGACAAGGATCTGGGTACAAGAAATTGGCTCTGAAGCCAGAATGAGAGCAGAGACTGTGATGCAGGGAGAGGAGAACTATAAGAGTGTGTCACTGAAGGTAAGGGCGCCTTTCTTGGAACCTTGACTGTTCCACAATATTGCATGTCATAGAGGTGCTGGAGTAGATTTGAACACTGGTAGCCATTGGGTTAAGTCACTAGCTGTAACCTCAACCAAGCTGGGTAACCCTGAGAGTCTGGCTGTCTTTAGCCAGAAAATACAGATGTTCAGAGAAGGAAAAGGCAGAAGATGTCTCTCCGCACTTAGAAGAGGGCCCCACCAAGGACTTTTTATGTTTTTACCCTGAGCCACTTAGAAATGATCGCAATACCAGCCATCTGTGTTTAAGGAGATAATGCAAAAACCCTTAGAGAAATGTGGTTAAAGGAATCTTGTGTCTCTAGTGTCAGATGCCACTATGGCAGCCAACATACTCCCTCACCAGCTGCAGATATAAAAGCCAGAAAGGCCCAACTTGGATCTGCATATACTCATCCTACCCATGGCCTGGCCCCTCAGGCTACTGTCACTGTCTGGCCACCACTGGAAAGTCTTTGCTGCTGTTGTTCTCTAACCACACAGTGCTGAGAAGGAGCCTGTGAAATGGCTCGGCTGGCAAAGGAGCTTGGTGCCAACCCTGAGTCCAAAACCCTCGTGGTGGAAGGGACAAACTGACTCTAGAATATTATCTTCTGACTTCCACATGTGCATGCTCAGGTGCACACATACAAGCCTTCGTGGGTGCACACTACACACATACACACATAAGCTCACTCTAAAGATGTAAAAATAAACAAATTAAGGCTATCAATGCAGTATGCATGGTGAACCTTCGAGTAATCTCAGTATTTGTGATTCACTTGAAGGCTCTGACTGCAACTTCATCCCAGACCCCAGATGGAGTGAACCCTGAGATTTAACAGTCTTCTGAAATAGGTGACCCCGCAGTTTTCTTCCCGGAACTTTACTCATGACAAGAATTCACAGCAATGACCGGATGAATGACTGTAATATTTAAGAGGAATGTGGCCTGTGTTGGTTTTTCTGGCCCTCAAATGTTAGCATTGAAGACATTTGAGATTTCTTTTATTCTCTCTTGCTTTGTTGCTCTTGTCAGCTGAGAAAGTCCCCCTGTTTCTGAACTACAGCACTAAAGAGCTATGCTAATGCCACCAATTTAGAGAGAATGGGAAAGAATAAAACACCACCACCACCACCACCACCACCACCTCACAAAGTATTTAGGAAGTTAAGGTGCTCTAGTATCAGATGCCTCGAGAAAAGAACCAAATGAGCAGAAAGAAGCCTGACTGGTTTGGATGTCAGGTGAGGCTCAAGTTAACAAATGATGCAGGGACTCCTTTTATTACTTTACTTTTAAAACTGAAAATCTCAGAAGCACCTTGCAGACTAGCACAAGGTCCCAGAAATTCTGCTAGCCATTAAGGCCTCAGACTTAGACAGAAGGGCTAAATATTTTTGCAGAATTAAGACCCTGGGTTCTACAGGTCCATCCCTTCAGACTTCAGTTCTTCCTTCTGTGATGGTTCCTAGTGAAATCCTGGTCGGGGTGGTGGGAGTTGATATAAATTGAATTGGCTAGTCTGTGGGGTCACTGGCAGTGGAACCAGGATTTATCCCTAGTGCTTGAACTGGCATCTAAAAGCACATTCTCTTTGGAGTGATACCTTGCTCAGCCTAGATATAGGGGGGAGGACCTTGAGCTCATCTTGAAGTGAAGTGTCAGACTTATTGACTCCTCATGAGAAAGAAGCCTTACCCTTTCTGAGGAGTGGATGGGAAGTGGGGGGAAAGTGGGAGAAGCAGGGAGAGGGGAGGGAGGGAGTATGGGGATAGCCTTGTAAAATGAGCAAAGATTGTATTAAAAAATTCTTAATAAAAAGGAAAAATAAATTAAATTCTGATGTAGCAGCTTTGGGAGACATTTGTTAGCTGCAAATACAAAAGCCTGCTCTCCTCTGGCCCACCTAGGACAAATCGCCAGTCAGGTGTATCATTGCCCCATTCCATCCGCCTGTCATTTGATTAGTTGAGACCAATATGTAAACAAAGAGCAACTGAGAGAACTGAAGGTCAAGCAGATTTTTTTTAATGTGATGACTTAATGGTTTGGACTTCACACCACAGTTCATTTTCATGGGGAGCAAAATTTGCATAAAGCTCCCTGCAAGATTGACGGTGGAAGCTCCATGGGGTATGTGGGGCTTTCTCTCACTCCTGGTCTATGGGATTGTGTGTCTTCCCTTAGAACCAACTGCTTATCTTGCAATCTTCAGGTCTCCAAACGGCCCTTTAGATAGAATTCAAGGGTCTCTGTTCTTGGCTGGAAGATAACTATGTTCTTCCTTTTGACTTATGGAACTCATCACTGTCTTCATAAATCAGTGATGATTCAAACCACAGAGGCACAAACAGTTCCCGGGACTTCCGTCAGCATCAGATTGGTCTTTTGTTATCCCGTTACAATTGTTGCACATATCTCAAAATAGCATCTGTGTTTATCATTACACTAAAATTATTACAGTGACTGATGTTCATTGCTGGGTTCTCTTATTTAACATTTAATAATATAGTACATATGAAAATACTATGCTTATTACTTAGATTATTGCTGTCATCCTATTGGTTGCAGTCTTATGTTTAAAACTTTGCACATGAAACCATTCTAAGAAGGGGTCCATGGGCTTTGTCAGGCAGTCACAGTGGCATTAGAAGGTTAAAGACTGCAATTATAGGCCAGGGGTTGGCAGGCCTTTTCTTGAGGGGTCAGATAGCATTTTTGCTCCACCAGCAGTATGAGGTCTGTCTCCGCTACTCTGCTATTCCACTGTCCTAAGAAAGCACCTGTGGGCTTTAGGACTCAGTGATGTGTTCCCATAAAGGTTGACATCTGGGTTTCCTTGAGCATTGTTAGGGTATCCTGTTATTCCTAATATTTAATTCCCTCAAACACCCCTATGAAAAGAGTCAAGTGAATGTCTATTCATACAAGCCCATGTTATTAACATGTGTACAGATCACGGGCAAGAGATTTAGAGGTGAATAAGCTGTGACTGAAGATTTTGGACAGTGTCATGAGGGATATAGATGAGCATAGTCCAGAGTGGTGAGTGACACACCAGGGGGAGGGACACCGGCTTCGGGGAATGTGCGCTTGGCATCCAAACTTATTTTTTAATCTTGAAAGTTTTAATCAACGCATCAAAGTTGCACATATTAGTGGGCGACCCAGTTTTGAAGATGTCTGGACTGGCTTCTTACAGTAGCTAGGAAGGAGACATCAGAGATAGCTGCGGAAAAGGAGGAGGGAGCAGTCTGAAAGGCTTAAGCTAGAGGAAGCCACTTAAGCAATGGCTTAGAGGCAAGAAGAAAATGTTCTCGGAATTGCTTAGAAAGCCTGGAGCTATGTGTGGTAAGAGAAGAGTAAGCCGGGGTCAGACCAAGAAAGGCATTAAGAAAGAGTTTGCTTTCTATCCTGAAGGGAAAAGGGAACCACAGAAAGTTTTAAGAGGGAGAGTGATTTCAGTATTTGCATTTTGAAAGACTATGCAGACTTCTAAAGGAACCTAGAGACCAACGGGACAAAGTCCCAATGATCTAGCTTGCAGTCTAGAAGGGAAGACAGAGAAGTTAAAGAAACTGTATCTGAAGGTGGTAATCAGTGTGGTAACCAGCAGAGTTGGGGTCCAGGCACCGGGAGATTTTGGACACCTACAACACTGGCACGTGAGTTGAGGCTCACGAAGAATAAAATGGGGGAGCTGGAGATCATCTTAATTCATCAGTGAATCCAATGTCCTTCAGCAAATGTTAAATAGGGGACTCATCGGAGCTTTGAAATAGGCCAGATGTATCTGGTGGTACTGTAGGCTTGGTCCACTCTACCTCCTCTGCCCTCCCGACCATTGTGTGTGTGTTACTATGTCCCCTGGAGTGTGGCTTTCTGCTCCAACAAAGTCTGCTCTCTAAAACAGTTCCCTGGTGTGAAGTAAGCACTTTGAGCCCAGTTTCCTAGTTCATGTGTGTAAGATGTTTAAGTTTCACTTTCACCTCAGCTTCAAGGGCACCGGTTCTCAAATTGTGAAAGATGATGGATTTGAAGGTACTTGAACTAATTGGGGAGATCCTGACCACCCATTTTCCAAAAGGAGGTTGCGATATAATAAAAAAAAAAGGGGAAATATGAGAGAAAGTCACACAGGGCATAAACAGGGGTTGTGAAACTTGTTTCAGTTGTGTATGTGTGTAAGAGAGAGAGAGAGAGAGAGAGAGAGAGAGAGAGAGAGAGAGAGAGAGAGAGAGAGAGAGAGATGTTTATAGGGTTCCTGTACCCAGTGCATTTTTCTGTGGGTCATAGAGAAAGCATTGCTCTGAATCATTGAATAGAATCATTGAATAGATTGAGGTCAGAGGCAGTAAAGTCAGTCCAGCTGCCTACCCTGTTCTGGAAGTCACTTATTACTTAAGCTTCCGTGACTGATGGCCACCTGCCTTTGCCCCTACAGCTGTTACTGCCGGGGTCATTCCTCCCAAGGCATGCAGCTTTATTCCGAACCATTCCTCTTTGACACCAAAAGGCTTTCCTTCTAATGAGCTGCCATTGGCGTCTCTGTAAGAAGCCATTGGACACCCGATCCCCAAGTGGAAAACCCAGAAGTGTTCACATCATCACGGCAGAATACAGTCCCTTGTCTCCTAGGCTCACTACATCCTGTGCGTTTAAGCCCAGCAGCACTCATCCTTTGAACTCTGGCTCTAGTGGTCAAGGGCCTGCAGAGTGAACAACATAGAAAACCACTTCCTGCTCGGAGCTGTGTGCCTTTCCAATAGCACATGACCCTCAGAGTTCATAGGGAGCATGTGACCACTCCGAAAGTCCAGATTAGTGTCTTTTCTGTGGTAGGTTTTTACTCTATGGTTCCCCCATAAGTCTACTGAGTTGACTTGCTTAAAAAAAAAACTAACATGAGTTAGTTTTTGTTAGTGTCCTGTTAAATTCCATTTGACTTGGCCTTGCCCTTGCACTTACGCTGAGATAATTTCAAATTCTGTCACACATTTAATGGAGAGTGTCTTAGGGTTACTATTGTTATGATGAAACACCTTGACCAAAGCAACTTGGGGAGGAAAGGGTTTATTTTGCTCACAGTTCCATATAACAGTCAAAGGAAGTCAGGACAGGAACTCAAGTAGGGCAGGAACCTGGAGGCAGGAGCTGACGCAGAGGCCATGGAGGGGTGCTTCGCAATAGTTTGCTCCTCATGGCTTGCTCAGCCTGCTTTCTTATAGAACCCAGGACCACTCAGCCTAGAAATGGCACTGCTCACAATGAACTGGGCCCTCCTCTGTCAATCACTACATTTTAGAAATTTTAGAAAATTTCCTAAAGGCTTACCTACAGCCTGATCTCAACTGGGGCTCCCTCCTCAATTGAGTCCCTGATGATGTCACTTGTGTCAAGTTGACATAAAACTAGCCAGTACAGAGAGTTCATGTACCAAACAAATATCTGTATTTCTTAACATCCTTTGGATTGTTTTAAATAAGACTCTTCTTCTTTTGAATTCAAGCTACTAAGATCTTTATTAATGCTTTTTTAACTTGGTCATGTAAAGCTATTTTTTTTTCTTTATTCCCTTGAGAATTCCACCCACCACCATCGACTTTTTCTTCTTCTTAACCACTTACACTGTTGTTAGGAACCCATCACCCACGTCCTCTTTTGCTGATTTACCCATTTGAACTTCTCTGAGATGCGTGAATAGTCCAGGCAGGCTAATAATTTAGAAACTCATTAAAACAATAATCATTAAATACTTTGATATATTTATTTAGGGGCAGACCATCTAAAAATAAATTATCTTTTCTTTCTCATTTTCTCACAAGATCTTCAGTAAAGTGTTTCAAGGTGTTTGCAGTCCAGTTTTATGATGTGCTGGTATGATTCCATCCTGCAAAGGTCCTGGCAGAATTGCGTGTGTGTGTTTCTGTTGGGGGGGGGTTCACACACTCGTGTGCATGTATATGTGTGTGGGTGCTTGGGCTAACACACAAGCACCCACATATCTTGGGCATATGTTGGTTTATATGTCCACACGCATCCTATTAGTTCTCGTTGCTGTGAAAAAACAATGCCCGATAGAAACTTCACAGTTTGAGGGGATTGTCCACCATGGGGTGGAAGGCATGGTGGTGACAGGCGTTAAGCTGTGGTGGCAGGAGCTTGAGGCAGGCGGTCACATGGTATCCACAGTCAACAAGCACAGGGAGATGGAAATCGTTGTTCTGTTTACTTCCTTTTTCTTCCACCTGGGGCTCTAGCTAGGGAACGGTGCCATCCCCATGAAGAGAGGCTCTTTTCACCTCGGCTGGACCTCTCTAGAAACACGCTCATAGCCAACCCCTCTTGGGCAATTCAAAATTCTGCCAGGTCCATCATAGGAATTAGCTATGGTGTTCACCCACTTACTTTCTTAGAAGTCTTCTCTGAGTAACATTGAGATTGCTGGTGAGGGGTTGATTTTGAAAAGTCAGTTAAAATTAGAGCTCATATTTTAAAGTGATACTAATACCGTAAACATTCTATTTAAAGATAAATTCTGTAAATGTACATGAATTAACCACATTGTTAAGGTAAGGCTATGAGAGGTCCTTTGAATGTTGTCCCACTGACTGGGCTGCCACCTTGAAATTTTTATGTATTTCAAAGATCTCATCTGTGCTAATAGTTTCTTCAAGAGAACCAGAAATTTAAAGTCATTTGCAGTGCTGAGAGCAGAATCCTTGGAGAATTTTACAATTTCCCAAATCTTCATTCTTCTTGTTTCAAAAATAATTATTTAAGGTTCAGCTTTATCAAAACAATATAACTAACACTCATTTTTATACTTCGTGTTTCTCTACTTTCTGTAGTATTAGCAATTATAATAAATACAAAAGTCCCAAATGAAGCCAGCTGTGGTGGTGGGTGCCTGTAGCTCCTGCACTCTGGAGGCTGAGGCAGGAAGATGAACATTCAAGGGGATTCTGGGCCCCAGAGTGGGGCCTTTTCTCAAGCATGCATGGAGAAATCACAAGTTATTTCTGGGATAAACCCAATTGGCTTTTGATAAGTCAGGTGCTCGGTTGGAGGAACAAGTGCAGGGCAGTGGTTAGACAGAAGTTGAGACAGAAAAGCTTGACTGTGTATGGAGAAAGATGCCATAGGCTTGCTTACCTAGCCATCGTTAATGTTTTCCTGTTGTATAGATTAAACAGACATGCATATCAGGGATGTAGTTATTCTTTGGGCTATCCACTTACCCACACGTACTTGGTGCCTAACAGCTTACATGGCACATATGATGCTATTTGAATCTCTCTTCCACCCAAGGATTCTCCACTGCCCTGAATTTGTTCAAATCCAAACACTTTTGTAATTTAATTTAAGTTCATCGCTGTCCCCATGGACTTCCCTCAAGAGTTCAGCTAATGTTGAACAATTTAGATGCAGTTCTTGGGGCCTGGGGAGATGGCACAGCCGTTGAAAAAGCTTGCTGTTTAGTTCCCAGCTGTTTAGTTCCCAAGTAAACTTGCTGTTCAGTTAGGCGGCTCATGGTCACCTGTAACTCCAAACCCAGGAGATCTGATGCCCTCGGCTAGCTTCCCTGACACTTATTTGTAGGTGGAACGTACACACACACACACACACACACACACACACACACACACACATAAATAAAACTTCAAGTACAATTCTTAAACTATGCCCTTTTTCTCCAACTTCCTCCAGATTCTTTGAGGTTCTGTTCCTGCACTGACTCCCATATGTGCTGTTCCCCCAGTGACATTATTAGCTCCCCGAGGTAGGCTGCCTTTATACTCCCCTAGGAGCCTCCCAGACTATAACTCCTGTTATGGACCCTGCCAAGGCAGCCACCTGCAGAATTTCATGGCATCAAGAAAATGATCGTTCACCAAAATTTTGATTGGCAATGGGCAAGGTGGTCAAAATATTACTAGGAAAGAAATAACAGAAAATAAGGTTCTGCATCTTCAGATTAATTATCCTCTTTCCATGTTTGCAAAGGGAGAGCAGTAGATCTGCCTATAAGCTCCGAGAATCATAATTATCTGTGAGAATAGCATTGAAGCGAAGGGACTTTACTTAGAAAACTAAAATAAGGCCTCAAAGAAAAATCTTGCTTATACTTTCTGGAAGCTCTCAAACACTTAACAGGCTAGACTAGATCATAGCGTTGCTAGTGGTAAGAAATTTTTCCCACTAAAGTGAACCACTGAGTGAGTATGCCCTGATTACTTCAATCGACTCCTTGAATTTTGAATAGTCATTGCTGACTCTTGTGTGCTCTACCCATATGCCTTTGCCCAATCCCTCCAAATGCAAGCCATGGATCTCATGGCCTAACCCCTCTGGACCTTGCACGCGCAGTGTCTTGGGAAGTGCCGCAGGTGTGAGCCCCTCTGATGGCTGGCTCTCTGTACCCACAGCACATCCTCAGTCACCTTCTCTTACCTTGGCCTTTTCATCCTTAGGGAAAGTGTCAGCAGAGTGTTGCTATGGTGACTTGACTGCCAACATTGTGGTTAGGATAAAATTCCCCCTAGTGGAAGAAGATAAAGCTATTGTTGAGGATGGTTTAAGACAATGCCCCTGTCAGGCTATCTCTCTCCACCTCACCTTTGTACTTTGTGCTTCACGAGACTCTGGAAGCAGTGAGATGGAAAACCCGCTACAAAACCAGAGGCAAAGTGTTAAAGGTTTTGAACTGCTATTCAATCACCGTGAGCTATATATTATGAAATTAAATGGTAATGATTTCCATCATTTTGTTGGAAATAGGTTTTTGTGTGCATGAACTGAAGAGCGAATATAAAATCCTCCCTCCCTCCCCCACCCCCACTTTTGCATGAAGATGAAGATGGCTAGAGATATTTGCAGGTAGCCCTGGGTAAACAACCGCACACCCAGAGAAGAGATTAGAGTTCTTTCCTCTGGAAACAGCACAGGGGAGCTTAGCAAATAATGGGAGAGTTTTATCGAAAGCCCACATCTCTCCTGACTTCACTTTTTAGTATCTCCAGTGGCTTTCCTCTGTGAGGTGATTCTGTGCTAACGCGAATTTGTAAATGAGTTTCTTTCACTCACTCAGCTTTTCTCTTTGATGATAAAATCGTTTTAGAGAAGAATTCCACCTTTAGGACAAGACAGAGAAGAACTGAACCCTGCTTCCTCCCGTAGGTGCCCTGTGATTGTTTTTTCTTTGTCTCCAGATCAGACAGACACTGTTGGGTGGTGCAATGCTTAGCCACTTGGTGTGGTAAACCTGAGGAATATCCGTTTCTTGACTCTTTAGTAAATCTCTCTAGTGAAAACCTAGGCAAGCACATTTAAGAAATGGAGACCATCCAGGCTTCTTTTATTTCTTTTTCTGACAAGTTCTACACAAAAGGCAAATACCAATGTGTTTTGTTTTCCTACTCTTTATAGACCTGTGGTAAGGGGTGTTGAGCACCAGAGAGGGCCAGAGAGTTACCTGAAGGTCTAATAATTGCTCTCTGTCCACCATCACCACAGTTCTTAACCCAGCATCAAGTGTTTAAATTTAACCTCATCTCTTCAACCCAAGGTGTCCTCAACAGTTCTCAGCTGTGACTTTGTTAAAGTTCCTGCCCTTTCAAAGATTTAGTTTCTCTTTTATATAAAAACAGAAGCAAAAGGTTGAGATGTTTGCTATTAGTGCCTACTACAGAAGCTGGTTGGAGACTGTAAATGGGTTAAGGCAACAGGGCAATGTTTGTTACTTTGAAACACTTGGTAAGTACTGACAATTAGCATCCACCAAGACCCTCCAGTTAGGCCCCCAGCTGTGCACTGCTTTTTTTTTTCTTCCCCCAACTTTCACTTTGCCTTTCTCACTACCTACAATGTTTTTCCTTCTTCCCTATTAGCTAAAACATTCAGATAGAGCTACACTGTCCAAAAGAGATGTAGAGCAGCCCTATATGACGTTTATGTTTTAATTGTGGCATTATGAAGGTAAAAAGAGACAAAATAAATTTTAAAAGTGTTCAGGATGTATTAATTTATATGTATGAGTGCTTTGCCTGCACGCGTGTATGTGAATCATTCATGTGCCTGACATCCCCTGGGACTAGAATTACATACAAGTGGTTTTGAACTATGGCATGAATCTGGAAATTGAACCCAGGCCCTCTGCAATAATAAGTGTTCCTAACCACCAAACTAGCTCTCTGATCTATGTAAAACAAATTTTAGTAAAAACATTTTATTTCTCTATATCCAAAATATTATGTCAACATGAATTCAATATGAAGATAAAATAAATGTTATATATATTTACAAAGGAGATAATTTTCATTTCTTCTTTCAAAGCCTGTGTGCATTTTGTACTTACAATACCTCTTCATTCTTGCTGGCTATGTCTCAAGGGCTCACTGGTCATGTGGGTTAGCAGTACATGGGAACTGGGGATGTGCAGTAAACAGCAACTATGAGTTCTTTTTTTTTTTTTTTTTTTGGTTTTTTCGAGACAGGGTTTCTCTGTAGCGTTGGAGCCTGTCCTGGAACTAGCTCTTGTAGCCCAGGCTGGTCTCGAACTCACAGAGATCCGCCTGCCTCTGTCTCCCAAGTGCTGGGATTAAAGGCGTGCGCCACCACCGCCCGGCTCAACTATGAGTTCTTAACTCCAGAAGTAAATAAGTCCTGCCGATAATGGATGGCATATATTTATAGCATGATGCCAGAGAGGATGCTAAGAATGTATATTTCATGTCATCTTCATGGCAGTACCTTTATCTAGGTCCCTGTATTTTTCCTTTTACAAACAGGAAAACTGAGACATAAATACATTAAGGGACCAGCTAGTAAATAGCAGAGCTCCGATGTGAACTTGGCTCTATCTATCTCCAGAGATTATACTGGCTTTGTGCATGCTGCCTCATTGATTGAAAGACTAAATGACGACCAGCCTTCTCCACAAGGCCCTCAAAAGGACATGTGAAAATTCAGCGCATTGACACAGACATATTTTATAAAGACTATGAATGTCTGTGAACAGAGTCATCATGGGCGTTCCCTTGGCGATTCACGCCGTCAGTCACCCTGTAAAACCTGTATTTGTTTACTCGTGAACAGATTGCCAAGAGATAGAATCTCTGCTCTCCTGACCACTGGGGATGAGACTGCCAAGTGGGAGGATTGTTTAGGGAACATCTGGAAAAATGAAGTTTCTGCAGATGAACTCTCCCATGTGGGGTCTTTTCATCCTAGTCAAGGTCAAATAGGCAGAAGTAGACGGTCTCTAAGCAGCGCTTATAGCTGGCCCTAAAGATGATCTACTTGCTTTTATTGGCAGACACTTACAGTTGGTGACGTCATGGTTTAAAAGCAGGACCACTTTCAGATAGGAAATGTTAACTCACTTTTTATGAGCACTGCTCGCAGAGTGAAAACGGTGTTAGCTACCGGTAGCCAGCAAGCCTCTTTTCCCTATGGTATTTCTGAACTGTTGCTTTTTTTTATTTTTAATCATTAAAGGCCAGATTTTGACAAGAGTTGGACCACCATCCAAGAGCAGCTGCAGATGGACTCCATGGTTATCAAAGGCCTTAATCCAGACACCAACTACCGGTTTGCTGTGAGAGCCATGAATGCCCATGGCTTCAGCCCACGCAGCCGTCCCAGCAAGACCATCCGAACCCTGGGTGAGTTCTGTGTCTGTCCTGAAGACCATGAACAACCATGCCACCGTGGTTGCCTCTCAAAGCCTCACTTGCCTGGGGTTTCTTAGTGCCCAACAGAGGAATAGCCTGGGACAGGGCTGCCCTCGGGTTTCCTCCTGCAGCTTTCCCCAGACCTTTCAAGGTTCGACTCACCACAGGGACGCAGACTATTTCTGTTCCTAGGCAGCCAGGAAAGGTTTATTTTTGCATCGTCCTTGGGGAATATGTAGTTGGTTTTCGTTCACAATCACAGGGCAGTGGTATAGCAAATGAGATGTGTCCCCTGTCTCTCCCTGTCTCTCATCTTTTAAGAAGGTGAGCTCATCTTGGAATCCAAGGAGGGGGAGTAAGATTCCCCCGACCCTAGATTGTTCAGGGTCAGTGGTTAAGGACTTTCAGCAGAGTGGGGTGGACCCCTCTCATCTCATGACTTGGGAGGCTGAAGCGGGAGGATTAGTCTTAGTTCAAAGCCAGCCCGGGCTACTTACTAAGAGTCTGTCTTAAAAACAAACAAACAACACAAACAAAACAAGAGGACCTTCAGGTCACATCGGTCCTTAACGTGGTGGTCAACAAGTCTCAGAAAATATGTTAGCAGGCTATCACGTGACTTGGGGGACTAAGTTGACTGTTTAAGTTCTCATGGTACCTCTGGGGATGGGGAGGAAGCTTAGGGCAAAGGGGAGCAAATAAACTGAGGATTTTCTTAATGTCTCTGGTTTGGGGGTTCAACAATGATGTCACGTGATGTCAAAAGTCGTACTCCCATTAGAAGGGTTCAAGGAAGCTAGCCAGGCCAGCTTGAAAGTCTTTGGGCTTTGAAACTGGAGTCACATTTACATAAACCTAGAACCCTGGGTAGTGTGGTCTCAGAAGTGAGGCCCGAGCACATTTTCCTTTGAAAGCTCTGTCTTTTCAACTGAGCCTGTGAATTCTTCGGGAAGAACCCTGCAGCTGCTGCAGGCCCTGTTTACCCAAGAGAGGGGCTCTGAAAGGGAAGTCTACCCTGGGTAGCTAGTTTCCCACTGACTCGCACAAAGCCCTACTTTTGTTGTTAGGAACTGAACAAGCCACACACACACACACACACACACACACACACACCCATCTCCTCATAAAATACCCACATAGCTGCCTTCCAAGGCTATTGTTATTTCCAGGAAGAGATCCACTAGGTCCCACAAGTCCTGGGGATTCCCACTCTTCTAAACATCCTGTAACCTTTGATGGTGAAGTTCCCTTCTTCAAGTTGAATTTTTGGGGTGTGCAGAGAGGCCTCACCTCCAAAATGACTCCCTTTCTTCCTATTTCCCCACCACGCAACAACAACAATGGGACAGTCATTGTTTCCCCTTCTTCAGAATGGAAAAGCTGCCCAAACAGACTCTTAAAATGAAGCCCCTCCTTCCACAAACCACGCTAGCAATTCTACTTCACGGGCAGGCTGCCTTCCATTCTTGCTAAATAAGTTGTCTTCTGCCATCTTGAATAACCAAAAAGAGGGGATAAGGGGAGCTAGGGGCTCACTGTACTTCCTGTTAGGCTGTCTTTGTGTATGTTCTCTCTCTCTCTCTCTCTCTCTCTCTCTCTCTCTCTCCCTCTCTCTCTCTCTCTGTGTGTGTGTGTGTGTGTGTGTGTGTGTTTTCTTCTCCTTCCCAGCCTTAACTTGAAGCTTTTCTGCTCTACACCGTTCATCTGTCCACAGTGTTCTCTACCTCAGAGTGAAGATAGGTGCTGTGCTTGGCTCAGGCTGACCTTGGTCTTGACCTTGGATGTGGGAGTGTGCCTTAGCTTAAGGAACAGATGGGTGGGTGGGTAGGGCACTCTTTCAAGATTTTCTTTTTTTAAGATGACTTGCTGATGTGGTCTTTGAGGTTCTGATCATTCTTTTCCCTCCATTTCTTGATCCTATTTTTCATGGAAAAGGTGGGAAATGCAAACAAACAAAGAAACAAGGTGAGGGATGCAAGAGTTCCTTACAAATATGAAACATTTCATTCAATTTTTGTCTTCCAGGGAAAATGAAACCTTGTAATTTCATAGTAATTGTGTGCACAGAAGGATGGAAAACCCAAGCAAGATAAACAAACAAACAAATGATAAAACTAAAACTCCCATGAGCTCTCCTTATGAGAGCTTCTATTGTTGTTTGGGATATTTGTTTTGGTTTAGTGTTAAGACCTGATTTCAAATTGTTTAGGCTAGTCTCCAATTCCCTACATAGTGAAGGATGACCTTGAAATTCTGATGCCCTTCCTGAGTGCTAGAATTGCAGACATGTACCACTTACCCAGTTTGGGCCATGGTGGGTACTAAACCCAAGGCTTCATTAGTGCAAAGCAAGCAGTGGAGCAACTGAGGTATATTCTCATCCCATTATATTAGCAAATAATCTCAAATACTTAGAGATCTCCTGCTCCCACGTAAGTATGATTGCTCAAATGAGGAGAACGGGAATAGACTATTAGAGGAGCCACTGCATGAAGGCATATGAGGATGGCTGTAATGTTTCCAAAGTAAGGCTTTGGTTGTTCTCTTTCTGGCTACACTACTGTCCTAAAACCCCCTCTATTCTCCCACATTCTTTTTCTTAATTTAGTATCAGTTTTAAACTTTACTGCTTTCAAAGTGTGTTTTTCTTTTCTATACAAAAGTTAGCAAACATGCCAACTAGCATTACCTGAGTCTCAGGGAATTTGAAGGGTTAGGGCTGACGCTGGAAAGCCTGCTGCACGCCAGGCCTTGTGCTGACCATTCAACTGTGTAAAATTCACTTATTCCTCCCAGAGACCCAGGGTGAGAGGGATGGCACCCACTGATTATAGATGGAGAAAAACAGCATCTCAGAAAGAGTAAACGTTTTCTCGAGTCTGATACTTACGGAGGCAGGAGTGAAGCTGGGCTTGCTGACTGCATAGCTACTACCCTGAGTATGATTCAGATTCATGGAATCTTTCTGCTATCATGAAGTAGCACAGGAGAGGTTAAGTAAGGTGGGTGATTCAGTTCCAGGTGTTGGGTGATGGTCTGTGTAGAATCTAAGTTCTAGGAGGTGCAGCGGCATGGAATCCAGCTTCCAACATGTGTATTTCTTTCTTTTTTCCTTTCTTTATAAAACAGGTTTATAAAGAAATATTCCTTTATTGCAAGTCTTCTTTGTGTCCCTGTAGTCATATTTACAGTCTGTGTTCCAGTCCTGATCCCCGATAGCAGTGTCCATTACCTTGAGAATGTTGTAGAAGTACAGTTGTACAGTATAGACTTGGGATGTCTTTGCTGCTCTTGGATCCAGCAGAGGCTAGGCCAAAGTGAAGAGAGCATGATTTGGGTAGAGCCTTGATAGGTGTGTGCCTCATCTGCTTCAGCCTCACTCAAAAACAAGATGGAATGGAAGGAAAAAATAATAATTAAGACTCTAAGTATCTGGAACTCTTCTGAGAAACAGGGTTCTTTTGATCATTCTAAATGATCAAACTATTCTGAATTTACCTCAGGCCTCTCATGGGAGGCTTCTCACCATTCTGTTCCCATGTTGTGTCCATGAGAAAATAGAAAATTGAAAAATAAATGAATAAATAAATTTTTAAAAGACTAAAATTCTTATCCCCATCCTGCTGTATTTTTTTTTTAATTCCAGGCGAGAAACACCAACAGCATTATAATCTGCCTTTGATCTCATAAATGACTAGTTGATAGGCAAAGCTGGGGACCTTGTAGGACGTGCACCCAGCCCATCTGTTGGTGACTTACCAACCGAGCTCCATTCTTAGCTCAGTCAGGAAGCACGGGGCAGGCAATAGAGGACACAAATAACAGAAGCAGAAGTAAAATGTGTGGATTCATTCTTTTTTTTTACAGACCAAGATTTAAGCAAAACTAATACATGTATAATCAATCCCGAGGTTATGTAACTTCCCCTGAGGGATGGACTATGGCCTCCCTACCCCAAATCATTTTATTTCTAATGTTCCATCCTTGTAATTACAGTCAAAGAAGGAATCAATATATTCTGTACTGAAGTGGATCTGGGGTCCTCAGGGCAGTCCCCATAGATGTATCTTTTTGTTCCTGCCAATAGTCATTGCGCTCCTGCTGCCTCAGGCCTTTGGCACCTCTGTGCGAGCTCAGATCTTTCTGTGACTGTGGCGGCCTCTCCATTCTGCTTTTTAGGTCTTTGCTCACTTCCTTAGGCTTTGTTATCCTCAGGCCCCTGCTTCATGTCCTCCCTAGCAATGTCACCGTCTGGAACTATTGTATCATTTCATTATGTATATCTCCCCTGACAGTAAGATCCTTGCTGGGGTTGATAGCCTTGGTCAGTATACTGACCACCCTTCCCCTTCCGCCATGTCACCTATGACATGTCACTGTTGAGCTCATGTGTGAGTGTGATTTAGCCAGCCAAGAGGCTGTTTTGGAGGTTGAGTAGCTGCAAGCTGATGTGAAGGCAGAGGCAGGCGAGGGTGATCTAGAAGACCACGCATGTCCAAAATGGGTACCCAGTAGTAAAGTCTTTAGGCAAAAGTATCCAGACCTCCAAGACTGCAATGTGGCATGAGTAAAGGGAAAGTAAATAGGACAAAAGAAAGGAGGAGAGAGGGACTGGATGGAGGAAGAAGCCCCAGGAAATTTAAATTCAAGGCACTAGGGATGGAAAAGAAGCTTTGCTGATGGGGTGGCAGGAGGAGTATTTGCATCCTATTCCAAAACAAGCCCTCAGTGCTCCCCTGTGCTCTTTCCTAAACATCGGAATAAGCTCTACTGTTTCTTCTTCACCTTTGCCTCTGGTCCTAAGTCTCAGATCTTCAAAGGCTTCGGAGAAATGTTTTGGTTGGGTTTTTGCCATCTCCTAAAACCAAGATTTTCTACAGTTTTCAACCTTCCTCTTTTAGCAATCTGAGGCAGACCCACAAGGTTCCAATTAGTCATATTTCTGCAGGAAATGCTTCCCATGTCCTCCCAACCTTCCTGGTACCTAGTGATGATGTCTGTTTCTGTCTTCGATGGCTTGGTGTCGGTGTGCGACTCGGCTTTTGCTCACTTTTGTTCTGACATTGGGGCCTGTACTTTTACAGTTCTCACCACAGAGACCGGCTTTAGTACACTAAGGTTCCCAGGTACATGTTACAAATATAGCCACAGAGCAGATTCGGTCTATCCCCAGTCTCAAGTAAAGCTCTCTGGTAACAGTGCCTCAAATTGACTGTAGCTAGAGCGTAGCGGATTCCTTCTGGAAAAGGCATTCAGAGAAAGCCGCCTTTCTGCTTGGATGTTCCTCAAGAGTCTTCAGGTGGAAGAGAAGTGATTGATAGGCACATGTAGGTAGTCATTCCCTGGAAGTCTTCTAGTGGACTGGTTAGGTCTAAGAAACTTCAATTAGGGACATCAGACAGCTAAAACTACATGAGTACAAGGCACTGTGCATGCTGAAAATATTAAAATCCCATGCCCCTACCATTCTGTAGCTTTAGTCTCCTGGTGATATTGGTGCAAATGCCAGACACGTGGAAGCGGGAGGGTCTTGAGTTCAAGGCCTGCATAGGCTTCAGCTGGAAACATAGTTTAGTTGGAAGAAGGCTTGAGTAGCATGCACAAAGTCCCGAGTGGGTTCCCCAGAACCACAGCGATGGTGTGATGGCACATTCTTGCAATCCCAGCACTCAGGAGGCAGAGGCATAAGGTTTAGAAGTTGAAAGTCATCCTTCCAATGTAAGGGTTTCTAGGCCAACTAACCTAGAGATCCTGTCTCAAAAACAAAAACAAAACAAAAAACCCCCAGGAGAATTAAAACCTAACAGAGCACAGAATTATACTTTTGTGACTCTAGTTTCTGTGGCTGTTTTTTTTAATCTCCTCTAAATCAATCAGGAACTCAAACAAGGATTAGTAAATTTTGCTAAAAAGATCAAGTTAGTAAATATTTTAGGATTTAGACCCAGTTATTGCTGAAGAAAGAAGTATATATACATATATATGATAAATAATATTTATCAGTGTATACAAATAAAAGCTAATTTATAGACACTAAAATCTAAATTTCTTATGATGTTTGTGTATCATCAAAAATTTATTATTTTTTTTAAAAAAATCCCTTCTATCTAAAAATGCCGAAACTATTGTCAGTCCATAAACAAGAGAGGTGATGTGTCCTCGTTCTGTGGACTCCTTTGTTGAGCTCTACTGTAGTTCTGGGATTTATCCCCCTAAGTTTAATATTTCCTGGGAAATTTGGGGAGTCCATTTTTTAAAAGTAGCAATTTTGTCGAGCTTGGAAGGAGCCCGTTAGCACATGCAAATGAAATCGTGCCCCCGAAAGAGCTCTGCGATTTAATCTTTGAAGAATATTCCTAAATATGAGACCTGAGACCCAAGACCCTCAACCCAACAGCAGAGGAAAGGGCTTGCACTGCCTGGTTTGAAAAAGAAAAAGAAACAGAGGGAGGGGAGAGTGGCTCTGCTGGGTTTCTTCCAGGATGCAGGGCAGGCCTGTAAATTAGAGCTCCGTGCATTTGTAAATCTTTAGAATGGAAGATGGAAGCGGAGGCTGAAGAAGGAACAAATCACTGGTTTCGCTCCTAGCGCAGACGAAGCTGCATTTTAAGTGTGTATCTTCGCATAAACATAACTGCAAACGTGATTTTTACATTCAGGGTGCTTGCTGCAGTAATCTCCCTATTGATTTGCTAATGCCTGGATTCATGGATATCTGAATTACACCCATTCACACGACTTTATTGGCTTTGAAGGGAATGATTCACTTTGCTGTTTAAATACCTGATACCTATTAATTGCTCTTTGGAGGCCTTTGTGCATGCTATCATACATTTATTTATAATCAGCACACCAATATTTCACCCTCTAGCTAGAAGGAGAAGACAAACTAAAGCAAATGATAAGAAAATATGATTTCCCAAAGCCAAGGCGTACTCGGTGCTCTGGCTTTAACCACAACATGGTTTCCTATTGAAATCATTTCGATATGGGAAATATGGGATGTCTTGATGTTCCAGGGGGGCATTCCTCTCACCTTGGGCAGACTTCAGCTTTGGAGTTAAAGAGCTGAATGTTCATTGTCACACAGCTTCCCATTAGTCCATAGCCTCCTAGTTCTTGTCTTGAAAACTAAAAGGGTGAAATTTGTGAACCACAGAGGATGAGGTTTAGAAATAAATTTATTAGATTCATAGGCAAGAGCTTTGAGAAAGAAGGAAGTCAGAGCTCCCATCTAGCAGGGGCAGGGAGTGTGGTTCACAGATGCTATGGGTATCCCTATCAGACTGCTAGTCTAGAGGCTTCTTAAAGGGCTTCTGGCAGAGCTGGCAATGGAATAGGGAAGTGTCTGGGTGTCTTAGTTAATGTTCTATTGCTGTGAAGAGATACTATGACTACAGCAATATTTCTAAAGGAAAACATGTAACTGGGGCTTGCTTGTGTTGCAGAGGGTTAGTCTGTTATCAACACGGCAGGGAGCATGGTGGCCCAGACATGGTGCTCAAAAGGTAGCTGGGAGTTTTACATCTGGATCTACAGGAAGCAGGAAGAGAGAGTGACAATGGGCCTGGCTTGAGCTTCTGAAACCTCAAAGCCCACCTCCAGTGACACACTTCCTCTAATGAGGCCACACCTCCTACTAGTGCCACTCCTTAGTGACCAGGCATTCAAATGTATGAGTCTGTGGGAGCCATTCCTATAGAAACCATGACACTGGGTGCCTCCTCTCAGGGTCAGTCACTTGGTCACATCTTGAGTGTAGGCAGAGGTTGCGTTTAGGAGAAGAGCCAACAGGGAACAGGAAGCAGAACTCTCTTTCTGCATTTCAGGCACAAATCAAGGTCCTCCTCAGAGCTGCTACCCTGGGGTCCCTGAGCAGTATCTATCTCATATTCTTATTAATCACTTGTTAGCGTCTGAGTTCCAGTTCTGCTTAGGTTCCTTGATGAGCAACCAAGGCCACAAATATGGTTCCATCAGCAGATATCAGAGTCTGGTGAGCACCTGCCAGGATCTAAAGATCCTTGTGCAGACCAGGCAGGGTCGTGTGGAGAATGGTAGAAGCAGGCACGGTTTATGAATGAAGAGTACATTTCTAATGTAGAAAATAGGCCAGAACTGAGCGAGAAAGCTCAACGGAACCCACAGCATCCACAATCGGGACTCTTACAGGACATTTGTACATAGTGAGCTCTTTTTAATGCATTCTTTATCTGCTGTGTGGCAGCCATAGTAAGAGTCGGCTTCTAGTCTCCTAGCTGGATTGTTTCTTTGGCATTATTGATTTGGGGTTCCAGCTCTCCAGTCGCAGTTTAACACAACCTAGAAGTAAATAGAAGGAGCTTATAAATAGTGGCAGACATGTGGGAGGGGCACATATGTCTGATGGACCTTATCTGATGATCTAATTGAATCCTAAACAAGTAGTTACACACACCTTAGGTGTTGCCAGTCTCCTAAGCAGGAGTAAAGAGATAAGCAATTGAGCGATTTGAAGAAGAGCTTTGTTTGCGAAAGCTCATGCAGCAGTAAGGAAGCCAAGAGGGGGGACATTCGCTGGCATCTGGACAGTCAGGGAGCGACATGTTGCCAGAGCCCTGCCTTCTATATGCAACATGTGAGACGGGCACAAGTGGACCACAGGTAAAAATTAAAGAAAATAAATATCCTTTTCCTCTTTCCTTCTTCTGCTGGTGCTCCCTCATAGCAGAATACACCAGAAAGCCAGCCATGCTAGCCTCCCAGAGCACAAGGCACAGTGGAATAGGCCAGTGCTTAGGACTGGAGAGAGAGAGAGAGAGAGAGAGAGAGAGAGAGAGAGAGAGAGAGAGAGAGAGAGAGGAACCAACCACCAGAAGGAATAGTATAATCAAATAGAACAACAGAATGGTGCCTATTTCATGGGTTATACACAGTGTGCATGCATGCACGTGCACATGTGTTTCTTTCTTTTAAATTTAGGGCACAGGTGTGTCATCTATCCATGTATTTAGCATGTTGCTCTGAACATAGGTGGTGATGAACAGTCAGGCCTCTGGGTACTGAGATTTTATCCTCACAGAGCTGGAAAGGGACTGTCTCTGCCTTCTCCAGAAGGAAGTAGGCCTGCAAAGGAAGCAACCCTCTCAAGGTCACTCACAAGCAGATCTACGTGGAAACCAGTCAGTGATTGCTTTCCAAACTAGATCCCTTAGCTGGCGGGATTCTTTTCCTCTTTAGAATCGGCCACAGAGTGTTCAAGGAAGAAGACCCATCATGCCTCTGAAAGGGGTTGGATGGAGGGAGACCAAGAGCAGTTGGAAAGACCTGACTAGGGGCTCGAGGCCACTGGAAGGCACTGAACTTGCCTGTTTCTTAGGGAGACATGAAGATTCTGGGAGGCGCTGGCCCAACAGCGTGCAAAGTCTTCACTTAGATCTTAGCAAAATCATTTGAATGAGGCTAAGAAAACCAACACATTAATCCCCAAACAGAAATAGCTTACATGTTTCTAAATATAAATAAAGGGTTTATTAAGCTTTGTGGTGCTTAATAGAAAACAGCAACATAAAATATTTGTTAAAAGCAAACTACAAATCCTCTTTAACCTTAGTATCTAAAGAACACTATTAACATTTTAATATAGAATGTCTGCTAGAATTTTTAATTGAATGATGAAGTCATAGAACATACACCTTTTCTTTGCTACAAAAATACTGAAATATAAATAAATACAGTCCTGCCTCATTAAGTTAAGAATAATTCCAGGTGGTAGTGGTATACACCTTTAATCCCAGCACTCTGGAGGCAGAGGCAGGCTGATCTCTGTGGGTTCAAGGCCAGCCTGGTCTACAAAATGAGATCCAGGATAGTCAGAGCTGTAACACAGAGAAGCCCTCTTGAAAAAACAGAAAGAAAAGAAGGAAGAAAGGAAGGAAGGAAGGAGGGAGGAAGGGAGGGAGGGAAGGAAGGAGGGAGGGAGGGGGGAGGGATGGAGGGAGGGGGGAGGGAGGGAGGAAGGAAGGATAGATATCCCATTGTGAGGCTGCTCTGTATTTATTTACAGTTCACATGTGTGTGGACATACAATGTGTTTGCCTACACAAGTCCAAAGGTGGTGCTGAGGATCATCTCCAAGTGTCCACAATCTTATTCTTTGGGGCAGACTCTCTCAAGGAGACCCAGGTCTTGCCAATATGACTAGTCTTGTTAGCCAGTTTGCTCTAGGATTCCCTTGTCACTTCCTTCCCGGGCCAGAATTCTAAACAGGCTGCCTCACCCATTCATCATTTTACCTGGCCTCTGGAAGACCAATCTTGGGCTCCTGGATTACATGAGAAGTGTTTTAACTGCTGAGGCTTCTCCCTGAAACCATTTTTACCACAAAAAGAAAATGAAGCCATCTGCTTAAGAAGGTGCCATTAAGTTCAGGTCTACTGTTGGCATTCTTTAGGGTGACCCTGCCAACTGTGACGTCATGCTAAAGCACCCACGGGAGAGGAGATACTATAAAGGGTCTTCCATCATCTGTCTATCACTTTTTCTCAATTGCAAGGTTAGCATGTTTAACAGTCACATAAGAATCTGAGCTTGAAGCAAAGATACAAAAAGCTTGCCCTGCACACCCATCAAAGGAATGGATGTACAGAGGAAGTACACCTCCAGGCAAGGGATGGCTGGTGATCTCAACATCCCACAAGGCCCCCGAGGCTCTCTTATAAAATGAGTATATCATCCCTTCCAGATAATATGGAGGATTAAAAGCCACCTTTGCACAACTTGGTAAAAGATGAGAGTCAAGATGAAGAAAGGAAGACCCTAGTCCTGCAAGAGAAAAAGTCAAAGAGAAGAGAGAGATGTCCACATACAGATGTTCTCTGCAAATAGGCCAAGCCACACTACTTCCTTTGTTAGGGTCAGAAGTGGCCAGGAGGTTCTGTTCTTTCCTCGGTATGGGTACCACAAGAATGACGAGCAAGAGGCAAACTGGCCAGGAGGCAGCAGTGTTCCCTGAGCCTTACTACGCTGTGGCCAGAGAGATGGCTATAGCAGGACAGGCTGCATACATGGAAGTAGAAGGGTGCCGCAGGAGCCTGAAGATGAGATTCAGAATACGTACGCCAGTTTGTTTTGTTTCCATTTGCTTGATAGATTGATTTTCATGTTGACTCTCCATTTGTGGGCATCTCTGCCAGTGAGGTGTGATTTGGGGGGAGACCAGATAGTTGAATCTTGGGTGCTTTCTTTTCTGATTTTATAATGTGTTTGCAACGTTTCTCCCTTTCCTTTCCTCTCATCAAACCTTCCCATATACCTTTCCCCACTCTCCTCCAAATCCATGGCCTCATTTTGCATTGTTATTGTATACATAGATGTATACATATATACATACATATTCCTACCAAAGGACTGGGGAGTTTGCCATGAGATTGTGTCTCCTATAATATCAGTAGCTACACTCAAAAAGTCTCATCAGCATGATTTTAATGTTTAACAGTCAGGCAAGAATATGAGCAATTTTAATTTTAATGGTGAATTGAAAATATTTACATTTTAGGCTGTTTGTTGAGAAAGGTTTACTGCTTCCTATGGTGTTGTTACTGTTGTTCTGGCTGATGGGATTATTGGCAATTACGGTAGTTATTTTCTTCTTCCATTAGGGGTTGCTGAGATGTAACTAAGGTCATTCTAAGACGAATGTGTATGGATATAATGTTTACATTACAAAGAATTAGAACAATCTAAAATAAATAACCTAATAATTCATGCCAAATTTCTATAAAAATTAGAAACCAGACCCGAACGTAGTACAAAACAAGCAATAACAAAGACTAAAGCATAATTTCATAGAGATTGAAAGAAAAAGATACATAGTCTATCAAAACTTTGGTTCTTTGAAAGCTAAATTGGGAAACCCCTCATACACATAACTGCCAGAAATACGTCAAGAAGAAGCAAACAACTAAAAACCCATAGCAAGGAACAATACTGAGGCAACAATTAAACATCTCCCCTGAAGAGAATCCCAGACCCAACAGATCCACTACTGATTTCCCACAAACTTTCAAGGAAATGCTAAGGAGCCAACACTAACACTTCTCAAACTGTTCTCCAAAAAAGAAAGGAAAGGAGTACAAACTCTTTCTATGATGCTGAAACTTGATGTGTCTACCCATGAAATAGTGGCACAATTATCATGGGAGTAACCAACTACTTGATGCTCAAATTTAAGGCCCACTGAAGAGGAGGGAACCCATATCTGGTACCATTAACCTAGTCAAAAACATTCATAGACCTTAGAGAGAAGCTTGTTATGTTGTTTACTTTAATCAAGACAGCATCAAACTTCCTTCTAAATTTCTATGTTTATACTCAGAGTCAAGTGCTGCTCTCAACCTTAGCCTGAGAAACTCCTCTTTGTGGTAAGTGGTGTTGACTGCAGAGATACACAGCTGTTCACAATGCTGAGAATAAGTGACTGGTGAGCATTCAGCCCTAACTATAAATTTCTATCACCTCCTGCCAAGCTCAGGAGACATCATGAGAGGCAGTGGAATGGATATAAGAGCTGGCAGAGAGGGGGAAAAAAAACAACAAAATGCTGTTTTCTTGGGATGACAGCCATTGCGATCAACAATGCACAGCCTTGTGGTTACCTATACTAGTGCCACTCAAAACTGGCCCTGTCAACAACCACGGATGGGGAAGGAATTCATGAGGTCAGCCTCCTTCAATGCTCAGTTATTGGCTAAGGGTGTGTGTGTGGGAGGGGTCATTGTCTTCAGTTGTGTACTCACTGGTGAATCCACCAAGCTCCAAATCTACAACCACAAGAAGAGATAGTAAATGTTAATTTATTTACGTGAGGTCATATATATGAGGTGTGTGTGTGTGTGTGTGTAAAACTAGAAGGAGACCATGAAGAGGTAGAAGAGATCTTGTGGGGAGGGGGAAGATAAGTGAATGCATGGGTGATGATTAATATCATGTACTTAACAGGATCCAGAGTCACCGAAGAGATAAACCTCTGGATATGTCTGTGAAATATTTTCTAATTTGGGCTAACTGACATGGGTGAGGGTCCTGGACTGAATCTAAAGAAGAAAACAGGGCCAGGAGAGATGGCTTGGTGGTTAAGACCACTGGCTGCTCTTTCAGTCCAGGTTCGAGTCCCAGTACCCACAACTGTCTGCCATTCCAGTTCCAGGGAATCTGATATCCTCTCCTGGCCCCCTTCCAGCACCAGACATGCATTCATTGCACTTACATACAGAATGCAAAGCACTCATACGCATAAAGTTTAAATAAACAGAGAGAGAGAGAGAGCAACTTGGCACCAGCATTTTATTGCTCTCTGGTTTCTGTCTGTAGGTGCAGTGTGACGGGCTATTCCTGCCCCCATAGCTTCTCCACTATGATGCTAAAATAGGAAGAAAAATATCTTTCCTTCTTTAAGTGCCCTTTGCTAAATATTTTGTCACATGTCAACACAGGGCATGCGGCATGTCACATGTCAACCTGTAACATAAAAGCAGAGAATTACCGGCAGGAAGGAGAAGGAGTGGAGAAAGGAACCAGTAAGAGCAAAGAAAATGCATAATGAGGCCCTCGGCGTGGTACATACTTAAGAAAAACTGAGGAGAAGGGCTGGGGGAGGTTAGGACATTTTCTTCCTTCTGAACTTGAAAAGAAAATTGACGCTGTGTCAAAGAAGAGAGATAATGTTCTGCCCACTCCCAACTTCCAGGTGAAGTCCCACTGACGTCTCTCATAGCTAAATTCACACAAGTTCTGCCCTTCGTCTCATGGCTTTCTGTGAATTATAATATAGATGAGCAGAGTCCTGGCGAGGAGAAAATTAGATCACCACCCACTCTGCTCAGTATGACAAACTGTAAACTAATCCATGTTCCTTTACTAAATTCTTTTCCCCAAATCTTTGGGAAACTGAGACAGCAGGTTTGTGGACCTAAGTGCTGGTTATGTATGCTTGTCGTAAGCGTGGGCTAGTGCCACACTGAGCTTCAACTCCAGCACAGAACACAGTTCAAAAATCTGACTGTATCTCCATTTTGACCCAGCGAACTGCTTCTCCCATTAAAGTTTTGACCACTTGATTGCCACTGCATTGCAGAGGTCGGTAGGGGACTATGAGACTCCCCAAATTTAGGATAGGCATCCTAAATTTAGGATAGGACCACCAACAGTTCCGGAGGGCATCCTCCAGCAGGTGGCGGTAGTTTGCAAGTTATCCAGCAGGTGGCGATAGCTCACGGACTTCCAGAACAGGATAAGCCAGGAGCGTCTGAGTAGCCTGAATTGAATAAGGACTAATAGGGGCGTTCCATTAGCTTGCCCTGGTGATGAGATTCTTCTAGGCTTAGCTAGTCCCAGCCACAGCAGAAAAGAGCAACAAATCTATAGTTTAGCTTTTATTTTAAAAGAAAAGTTCACAAGGTTGCAATCAAGTATGTCTTAATGATACAAAGAAATCAGCGTTTTTTCCTTCTTACGGTAAATATACTAAAGGTTGTCATGTTTAGCAAGTGTTGAAACAGTGGAAATAATGCATTAGAACAGCTGTAAGCAGGATAAAATCTAATAATCACAGACCATCGTCACCCCATTCTTCATGCATCACCACCAGTTAAAGCCACCCTAAAACTCCTTTTACTCAAGAAAGTATAGCATTAGCCGGGCGGTGGTGGCGCACGCCTTTAATCCCAGCACTTGGGAGGCAGAGGCAGGCGGATCTCTGTGAGTTCGAGACCAGCCTGGTCTACAAGAGCTAGTTCCAGGACAGGAACCAAAAAGCTACGGAGAAACCCTGTCTCGAAAAACCAAAAAAAAAAAAAAAAGAAAGAAAGAAAGAAAGAAAGAAAGAAAGAAAGAAAGAAAGAAAGTATAGCATTTAGTCCATAATAATTATTTTGCCTGTTTGACCTCTCCTTCATGTAATTCTAAAGCTGTGTATTTAATGCCTGCTTAATGTCGGGCAATGTCTGGGTGCCGGGGTATTGACAGTAGGCAATATAATCCAAGTTCCTGCAGGTGTGGAGTTTACACGTGGGAGACTCTGCTTTCGCCAGGAAATGAAAAATAAAATCAATAATACACTGTTATAGTCCATAAGTAATGTGTCTGCAATGATACGTGTTGGGGGAAAGATTTGAGATAAAGTACCTCGACAGTACCAGGTTGTACGTCCGGCTCCAAATCTACCGGTCACTAATACACTCCCAACGTGTCCTGACAGCTCCTGCTGCAGAACACAACTGGTATGCACAAGTTTTTTCTCATCAACTGATCCTGAGTTTCCCATCCGTCATCCACTGGCTCCTTTCGGAGCTATGGGGCTGTCTGTCACATCTATAGTCCTAAGCGCAGACTCTCCTTACCAGTTTTCTGGGTTGCTTCTTTAGTTACTTCCTTTAGGCAGGAGTGCTGGGATTCCATTTCCACCTCAGCGTGTGCAGGAACACTTCCTGACTCAAGTGCACACAGTGTTCCTCTGCAAACTTCACCCGCCCCAGCAGTATTCTTATGGGAAGGTGGAAGACACTGTGCAGTCTTATACTGGACTCTAAGTGTGAGTTATGAATCTGAGAGAGGTTAATAAACACCTGCTTCTGGCCTCTGCACATGCACACACACGCATGCACGTGCATGCACACACAAAGTCACACATGCACATACACACATCTCTCACACATACACACACACACACACAAATATATGTATACACACACATAATTAAAAATAAAATTAAAGAAGTGTGTGTGGGCGTGTTTAGTGGTGCTAAACTCCCCCTTGCTGAACCCAAAACTTTATATTCTTATATCGTTTAACTCAATTTTTAAAAATATTGCTTATGGCCCACTGAACTATTTTTATAACCCTCTAAGGTACTGTAATCTGTAGCTTGAATATTATTGGATCAAGTATACCAGGGAATTGAGTAGAATTTGGGGAAACTATATATTAGTATCTAAAGGCTTAAAGGGAGGGGGCATTAGCTTTGCCTGTGAATGTCACGCACACTTATTTTTGACAAATGACGTTTGGAGGAGGCTGAGGCAGCCTTTGAGCCAAGAGTATATGGTCAAGTCCAGTGATTAGATGTATCTAGAACGCCTTAAATGCCTGTGTTTTTCGGTCAACATACCCTGGAGCACAGAGCAGGGCAGTGGAGTTGGATTTTCCCAAGAGGGCAGGCATGAAGAGCGTGGGACCCTGCTGGAGAGGGTTCTTTGGTCCATCATTGAGGAGAGAGTATACTTGGACATTGTTAGGAGGCAAGAGGGTCTAGGAACCCCAAGGGTGAGCATAGAGACCAGCCCCAGACCGGCTAATGTAAACCCGTGCCCCTCGCTACCATGAAGGTCCCTTCAACCTCATCTTTAAGTCACCCATGTTCCAGCCACATCAGACTCTGCTGCGTAGATTGTTTCCACATCCTCTTTCCTCATATTTTCTCAGGAAGAACATCTCAAAACAACGCAGAAACTCTTCCACCAGAGAGCAACTTGGGATGGATTCTGTTTGTTATTCAGACAATGAGTTCTCTGTCTTGGCGGTTCATGATTTTCTTTCTGGTGGCGGTGATTGTGCGATGGTCCAGACTCAGAAACCCTCAGCCGCACCTTGAGTTCCTCTCTGGCTCAGTCTTGCTCTAATCAATATGCCAATACTTATCTGAACATGAGAGCAGATTACTCTTGTTTCTATTTTCTTTTTCTTTCTTTCTTATTTTTTTTTTGAAAAGTTTCCTTGGGTGCAGATTAATCTCATGACCCAGAGAGAGGCTGGTCACGGACTATCTGGAGTCTTCAATTACTGTTGAGTACAATTATGGATCAGAGAGAGGCTTTGAGCCAGACCTCTTCCCTAGTGTAAAACTAACTTCGCTGGCACACACAGAGAAGTGTGCCCCTGCCAGTGAAGGCTGCAGCCAGGGCTCTCCCAGCTTAGCGGCCACCCCCCTGTTCCACCAAGATGACAGCTTCTTCTTGTTTATTGTCAGATAAACTTGGGTTTATTCAAGAAATTTGAATGCACAGGCGGCCCTTAGAATCTGTAACTGTAGACTCAATCAGCAGTACATGGGAAATATTTGGGGGAAATTGTGTCTATGCTTAAACGCGTAAAGACTTGGTTTTCTTGCCACAGTTGTGTAGTCTTCCTCGTAAACGTGTAGTCTTCCTTGTGAGAGGATGAGAAGGGAACAATTGTTTACTCACCTGAGTGGGGCAGATAGACAGACTCCCCCCACCCCCCGCCCCGCAAAAGAAAAGATTTCGTCCAAGGCTGATTTAGTGAACCAGTGAGCTGTAGAGGAGTGTGCATGAAGGGTTCTTTACAGAAGCGTGGCCAATTCAAAGGCAGATACCTGGGTGACCACTCCCAAAGCTTTGGCCCTGGACTTCCACGCACAACTTGCGGGAAGCTCCCCTGAAGAATCGCTCTCCCTCCACCATCCCCCTGCTTAGACAGCCTCGGAGGGAGGCCCTGTGGACACTGGAATTTTCGGGGCTTCCTGGGTGCTTTAACCTTTGGCTACTTCCTGAATCTTATTTGTTACTCTCTGCTTTCCCCCTTCCAGGAGGGGAAAGAGCAACACAGCAACATTTCTGCAACATTTCCACCAAATTAGGCACTATACAGAATCCGACTTTGGTTTAAAACATACAAGACTGCGTTCGTAAAGAGTGTATGCATACTGCACCATTTTATAGAAGGGACTTGAGCACCCATAGATTGACTGTTAGTGGACACCAAGGGTTAATTCACTGATACTTAACCACTGTATGAAATGTTTTGAGGAAATATACACATTTTTTTAAATATAAGGCTGAGGTTTCATGGGCTCCTCTGTCCCCTATACATGTACAGAAAGGATTATGGGCAACTAAGGAATGCTGAAAATGGAAGAAACAATTTTCTCCAAGGAAGAACACACCAATTAGTTATCTACTACCAAATGGTTAGCCCTGAAAACATACATTAAAGTAACATTATACAGACAGAGAAGGATATATTTAAAAATATATATATATATGTATATATTGCATGCATTATATTACAATTAATGAAAGAAGAAGTCGTGAATTTGAAAGAGAGAAAGGAGGGATCTAAGAGAGACTTTGGAGGGAGAAGAAAGGGAAAATGATGTGATTTTATAATCTCAAAGATAAAAGGAGTAATTCTTTTTAGTGTAAGGGCTGGGATTATGGCCCATTGTGCAAAGTACTTCCTGTACAACAAGAGGACCTGAGTTCAGACATTTAGCATCGATTGGGAAAGCCAGCTGCAACTACACAGAACTAGGGCCATAGCATTGGGAGACAGACAGGTGGCTGCCAGGACCTTGCTGGCCAAATAGTCTACCAAAATGGCTAACTACAGCTCCAGTGAGAGGACCTGGCTCAAAAAATAAGGTGGAGAACAAACAAAGAAGATACCCAAAATGAGTCTTTGCCTCCACACATGCAAGTGCAAGCAAATGCAAATGCACATACAGCAAATCTAAAGTGTGATACAATGATAATAAACCAAATCGCTACAGCAAGTAAAGGCCGCACCAAGATGAGGTGTGCAACCAGGCAGTTTGGCTCTCCCTGTAATTCCCGCACTTGGGAGGCTAACGCAGGAGGATTGCCATGAGTTTGAGGCCATATTGAGCTACAGCCTGGCTTCTGAGTGAGACTAAATTTGAAGTTTTCTATTCGACCCAGAGAATAAATTGAGAAGAATTTGCAAAATTTTGCGTATATCAATGAATAGCAAGTTTCAAAGTAGTTTTATTGTACATGAAAAAATTATAGTTTGCATGGCTAGATTCCCTTTTAATGGTTCTTGTTAAAAATTAAAGGTGTCAATTTGCAGTGTAGCTGACTGCAAGCAGATCTGTTCAACTCAAAAGAAAGAAAACCCTTAAAAATCAGAAGCATTGAGATGAAGCTGCTCCTTAGATCACTCCGCCGGGTCCCTTGGGTGGGTCTCAGAGAACACCACCAAATCCACTGTGCTGTTAAAGACCAGGCTTGTGTCCTTAACCACAGTTCAAGTTGATGGTTCTAACAACTCTCTCTGTGTGTATAATAGAATGATAATAAATCAAACAGATACAGGGGATAAAATCATGCCAAGATGAGGCATGCAGTCGGGTGTTTTGCATCTCTCCGGTAAGCCCAGCACTCGGGAGGCTAACCCGGAGGATTGCCATCAGTTTAAAGACACCTTAGGCTGCATAGTGAGAGTGTGTATTGGTGCATGCTCACACATGAGTGTATTTGTGTATCTCTGTGTTTGCATTTGTGGGCAAACATAGTTGCAAGTATGTGTGAAGGCCAGATGGCAGCCCCGGGTGTCATCCTCAGGTGTTCGCTAAGGTCTTTCACTGATCTCGGTGCTCGCCCAGCAGGTTGGTCAGCAAGCTCTGCCTCCCCAGCACTAGCTTTACAAGCTTGTACCGCCAGATACAGCATTATTTTTTAATGTGACTTCTAGGAATGGGTCTTAGGTTCTAGGTTTGTTCAGCAAGTACCTTATGGACTGAGCCATCTCCCAGCCCCCCAAGGTACCTTAATTTCTTTTCATCTAGTCTTTCAGAAGGTAGAGGCTCCATTTACTACATTATGTATTACTCAGATCATCCTTTCCGGGCCTACCTGCTTCTTCACTTACACTACTTCTTACCTGCACAGAAACCATCCTCTCAATTCCTAGACTTGTTTATAGACAGAAAATCTGTTGCCCACTTGCGTCTGGATGAAAGGCTCATTTCTAGCTGAAATGTTACTTTATTCAACCCATCTTTGGGTTTATTTTCTTTCCCTTGGTCATCAAGTGTTTTTAAAATTGATTTATTTTTGTTATGTATCTTTTCATAGGTTGATGTATAATCATTGCATACAGTTAAGGAGTACAATGTCATGATTTGATCTATGTATACACCAAGTCCCAGCCCTGACTGTGGGGACAAGACTACACATGCCAGCATTGTAGGCTTACCCTTTCCCATGCCATACAGACCCCCTTGCTCTGCTTACCCCCTGGATCCTTCCTGTTGTTGCACAAACATGTATTTCCTAATCAGAAAGGTCACACAAAATCTGAAAGAAGAACCAGTTTGGATGGTTCAAGGGGAAGATGAATAAATTGGAACGTGGTCAAGGTTCTGACTAGCGAAACCAAACTACGAAAGGTCTTGGGGAGACTTTGAAGGGATTCAGGCTGTAGCTCTAATCTGTCATTGTCCACCTAACTAGACTCCCCTTCTGTGTTTGTATTGGAATGCCCCAGCTTCTTTCCATAACCTATTGTCTCTCATTTGTAGTAATATGGGGGCGCGGCGGGGCTATCCCCAAAACCCCAGCCGCCTGCCCAGCCCGGCTAGCTTATGCCCCGAAATAATTACACAGACACTGTATTCTTTTAAACACTGCTCTGGCCCATTTCTAATCATCTGTGTAGCGCCCCTAGGTGCGCTTACCGGGAAGATTCTAGCCTAAGTCCATCCTGGGTCGGAGCTGGGGCATGGCGTGCGTCTTCCCTGGAGCGGGTAGCATGGCGTATCCTCTGCGTCTGCTCCCGAGAGGAGAGCTGTCGGGTCTGACCTCACTTCCTCTTCCTCCCAGCCTTCCCTTCTGTTTACTCCACCCACCTAAGGGTGGGCCTATCAAATGGGCCTAGCAGTTTCTTTATTGCTTAAACAATGAAATCAACAGATTGATATATGACACTCCCACATCACTTCCCCTTTTTCTGTTTAAACAAAAAAAGGAAGGCTTTAACCTTAACATAGCAAAATTACATATAACAAAACAGTTATCAAGTAAAAGTTACATCAGAAACATTTATACATATAACAAAATTGACCTTAAATCTCTATAAATAAAGCAAAATCTATACTAATGCAAATTATTCATACCTATATCATATCCCCCTTTAAATGTAAAAGAACGTTTATAAACCATATTTGGGAACATGGGCGCAGTTTTTTCTCTCCAAACTGCTTCCTGCTGAATGGGGGCGTCGTTAATTAGGTCTTTCTTGGTATAACCTGTGTGCTAGTTTCATCTCAGTTGGCAGTTGTCTCATTGTCTCTGGAACTTTCAGAGCTTCCTGGTTGCTTTAATCTTTGGCTACTTCCTGAATCTTATTTGTTACTCTCTGCTTTCCCCCTTCCAGGAGGGGAAAGAGCAACACAGCAACATTTCTGCAACATTTCCACCAAATTAGGCACTATACAGAATCCGACTGTGGTTTAAAACATACAAGACTGCGTTCGTAAAGAGTGTATGCATACTGCACCATTTTATAGAAGGGACTTGAGCACCCGTAGATTGACTGTCAGTGGACGCCAAGGGTTAATTTACTGATAAGCCTTTTCTCTCAAGTCATTCTTGTTCCAGTGGCAGCAGGTTTTTAGGCGTCAGTTAACAGCCCCTTTTCTCTTTGCCCACTTTTAGAATCTATTAGAGGTAAGTCAATGCCATTAGCAGAGAGGCATCCTTATGTCTGATAAGGATGCTAAGTTAAAAGGCTAGGTTTTTCTGAGAGTCAAGGTGGGTTTGCTAGGACCTCCTGCCTGGTGTGGAATGTGTGATAGCCTGCTTGGGAAGCTTGGCCATTTGTGGCAGTTCTACCTACCGTGGCTAATATTTTCTTCTAGACCTAGTGAAGAAAGGGTAATGAGGGGCCAAGTTTACCCCAGTTCCTCCTCCCTCCCAGCATCTCCCAGTTGTGAAGTGTGGGCCAAATGCAGCTTGATCCCAACCTCCACTCTGTAGAAACGGAAAACTTGGACAAGAACCCTATGCTTCTTAGTTTTGATTTCATCTTCCCAAAGGAACCTTCAAGGGTGGAGAGCAAGCATCCCCACTGGAGCTTCCTTGAGCTGAGCTGTTATGACAGGTTCTCCTGAGGCCCCTGTACCAGGTGATTCTGGTAGTGATAAGACAGGGATTCATGTGAGGTCTTACCAGACGCTTTTCATCCTTGTAAGTAAAACCTTCTAGTTGTTTCTTTCCCAAACTTTGGCCTATGTGCAGACGTCTGTAGCATGTCTGCACCAGCAGTGTGAATTCTAGTGTCAAAGCAACTGAGGACCTCAGCGGTCATGAAATCTAATCTCATCCCTCATTTTGTGTGGGGGAGGTGTGCATGCGTGCATGCGCACGTGTGTGTGTGTGTGTGTGTGTGTGTGTGTGTGTGTGTGTGTGTGTGTCTGCCTGTCTGTCTGTCTGTGTGCCTGCCAGAGGACAGCCTCAGGTTCATCCCATTTGTTGAGATAGGGTCTCTCTCTCTAGAGCCTCTAGTTCACCGAGTTGGCTTGATTGACTGCCCAGTGAGACCCAGGGATCTGTCTCCCCAGTACCTGAACTACAAGGGGTCACCACCATTTCTGACCTTTCCTATATAGGTTTTAGAAACTAAACTCAGGCCCTCACACTCATATAGTAAGCACTTCGTGACTGAGCTATCTCTCAAACCCTCATTTTGTTCAGAATCACAAGATCTAACAAGATTAAGTGACTTGCCCAGCAACAGATTCTTGTGCCTATCTCACAAGACCGAGAGACATTTCCAACTCAATATCATTGATCATAAGAGAAACAATGTACAGAAAAACCATGTCTTTCTAAACACAAATATATATGGACTTCATAAAATAAAGGGCATCCTCTGATTGACCAAGAAACATTTGTATTGTATCATTTCTTTTTTCCTTAATGTGGAATAACCTAGAATTTGTTTTGCATTTAGTTTGTGGTTAGACTATTATGGCCCTAATAAATGTCTGCTATTTAATGTTCTCTTTCCTTAATTAACCAAGTGCCAAGCAGAAAGAGATAAGTTACGCGCTTTAATTATAGCAACCCGGGGCTACTTGGAGAATTCTTATCAGTAGCATAGCATGTACATCATCCTACACTCAACGGAAGACAAAATTGGTGGAAGCTTCGAGAGTATGAGATGGAGGAAAGAATCCCATCCCCCACCACGGTCAGGAGAGAAGAGCAGTAGGATCCCATCCCAGGCTTCTTGGAGTTAGGCAGGGTCTGGTTCTGTTTGTGTTTATTTATTTTCTTCTCAGTTAGCATGAGCTGGGGAGTAATCTGGAGCCTGTGAGAGGCAGGGTGTTTGGAACACGGCAGAGAGTCTCTGAGTCTCAACCAATTGCTTAGTAAATGTTTTGCGGTCTGGGTAGAAGGTGAGGGCGGTCAGGAGGGCGTGAGGAGGGAAATAAGTGCAAAGTCTAAGGCCAGACATGTAAGAAAGTGGCAGATTTCATAAAGTAATTTGAAAGTTTAATAATTAAAGAAGAAGGGGTTAGAGAAACGGCTCAGCAGTTAAGGGCACTCACTACTCTTCCAGAGGACCCTGGTTTGAGTCCCAGCACCCACACCTGGCAACTCACACCTGTATGTAACTGCAGTTCCAGGGACTCTGACATCCTCACTCCAGTCGCATAAAATAAAATTAATTATTTAAGAAAATAATGAAAGAAGAAAGTTGGGACACAGAAGGCATAAGGTGACAGGACACATGCTTTTCTTTGCGAAGGCCCTGAGGAGACGGGAAGTGGCCGCTATGGACCTCGATTTATCACCAGCATGGGAGCTACTGAAGATGATGACGAATCTGAAGACGATCTGAATCTGGATGTGTCCATGGAGGAGGTACCCACTCCTCTGCTCTCACCTCCAATGTGTTTTGCTTCCCTGCTGACTGCAGCAGCTTAGCCACAGGGCGTGGACATGAAACTTCAGATTGAATTGGGCCCGTGTGCTCTCTGCAAGGATTTTTTTTCCTCTGACTATGAGCTGGGGGTGGCGGGTATGGCACATACATTAGCACTAGGGAGTTTCCTAGCAGGCTGATATCCTATGAGAAACCTCTGTCTACAACCAGCTTCATAAACTACCAAAAAATGTAGATTTACCACCCACAGAATTTTGTAAAATGAGACAGTATAAGAAAATGAATGAGCCGGGCGGTGGTGGCACACGCCTTTATTCCCAGCATTCGGGAGGCAGAGGCAGGCAGATCTCTGTGAGTTTGAGGCCAGCCTGGTCTAGAAGAGCTAGTTCCAGGACAGGAACCAAAAAAGAAACCCTGTCTCGAAAATCCAAAAAAAAAAAAAAAAAGGAAAAAGAAAAGAAAAGAAAATGAATGATTCCTTAACAAAGCCATGTAATTTGTGATAGTTTAGTAAGAATAGGTTGTAGAATATCAGCTTTACCACAGCAGGATTTTTGACTAGTACAGGACAAGATGCTTAAACTCTCTGAGTTTCAAAGTCTTTTTCTATAAAACTGGGGTCATGCTTCTGTCTCACTGATCTCCTGGGGATTTTGGACGTTAACAATAAGCCTGTGATTCAATAACTGCATTTATCCAATATAAAGACGACTTCCCGTTTATGCTAAGTCCTTTACTCTCTAACTTAGGTTAAACCACTTTCTGCTACCAAAACTGGGAATAGGATGGAATCTGAGAAGACGTTTCTCTCCAACCCAGAGATGGGTTCCAGGCTTGCACAACCTACCTCAGCGTCTCTCCCTGAAACTACAGTGGCCATCCCACACACCGCTGCCCAGCGGAAGGGGAAGAATAATGTGGCCGTTACGTCAAGGCACTTTGACACGTTCTGTGATGAGACACCCTGCCCAGGTGACAGCTTCTGTGTCAATGACTACATCTGGGGGGGATCACGATGTCACTGCAGCCTGGGCAAAAAAGGCGAGGGCTGCTCAGAAGGTAAGCCCTGGGAAGGGGATAAACAGTATGGCTAAACCTGTAGAGTCCTGTAGACGGTTGTACGATACAAACACAGCACCTTCTAGTCCTCTTTGTGACATAAGCCTTTTCTCTATGTAAATAATAATTAATTTATTCCCTGGCAACGCTGAAGCAGGCAGCCCGTATATGACGGTCCTGTTGAACTTGTCCATATTGGGTTTCATGGTCTCTTCCTTAAGAGGACACCAGATCTCATTACAGATAGTTGTGAGCTACCATGTGTTTGTTGGGACTTGAACTCAGGACCTGTGGAGGAGCAGGCAGTGCTCTTAACTGCTGAGCCTTCTATTTAGCTCCCCCAGGCAAAGTAAGAAACATCTTTTATTGCCTCTCTGATGCGGTAGCCTGTTTCTGTGTGTGTCCAGTGTGAGGTCCTTTGGAGCAGTTATTGTAAAATTATCTGTAGAACCAGGGATGTGGACTCTGCCCTGGTCACATTTCTATCAAAACAGCCAGGACACCCAGGAGGGCAGAGAGAGCTGATGCTTGAGGACTGCAGAAGCTCAGAGTGGAAATGAGTGGCGTTGGACCTCAAGCCGTTCCTTTCTTTTCCGGGAAGCAGATACCGATCTCCCAAACCCAGTTTCTTCTGAAGAATTTCAGAAACTCCTTGATCCCAAGAGCAGTCGGTGTGAAAGGCAGAGAAACGGAGATGGGAAGGAAGCTGACTGTAGCTGATTGGACGAGGGTTTTGCTGGGTGATGAGCAGACAATGGTGCCTGTTGATTTCTGCTTCAGAAAGAATGACATCGCCTTGTCACATTGTGTTTTTTTCTCTCAGATATCTTTATTCAGTATCCTCAGTTTTTTGGTCACTCCTACTTAACCTTTGAGCCTCTGAAGAACTCTTACCAGACGTTTCAGATCACTCTGGAATTCAGGGTAAGTGGAGCTGTCTGTGATGAGTATCTGTTGAACTCATCTGATTGCACATCAGAGGAAGAGAGGGAAGAGGGGACAACACACAAAAACATGGCATGCCAAGTCCGACCTGCAATCAGCCACAAAATCCAGCAAGGGTTAGGTACAGTCACAATTTTCAAGTATACTGCTGGGGTGGGGAGGGGACGGTGCTTGTCATGAACTTTGGAAGACTAGGTTCCCAGTGAGAATGTTACTTCCAGGATGACGCAGTGGGCAGGATTTCAGGACTAACTAAGTGTTCCGTTCCCCAAGCCCCTTAAGAGCCGTCTCTCCAGTTCCAATCATCTAAAGATCGGTGTCTGACTAGCATCTTGAACTTGATGTGATTCTTTGAGTATCTTTGATGATGCGAAAGGGCCAGGGGTCTGGAAACCTGTACCCCTTGTTATGGTCTTATGACGCATACTGCGGCCCCCGTCTGCACTCTATGCGCTAGAACCCAGTTCGCGAGCTTCGGGCAAAGGGCTGGAGGTTGAGAATACACACGCAGAGACAGACCGACACACAGACCCTTCTAACACTCGTACCAAAAAGCCCCCTTTAATAGTACCACGGAGGCTTAAATACCCCGCAGTCAATGGCCAACAGGTGAAAATCCCAACCTCTGATCCTCTAGGCTAGGCACAGCTTCTAGTAACTTCAATTAGAAGGCTCTAGACAGGGAAGAGCAGCAGAAAACCAGGACTCAATTAGTCCCAACAGTCTTAACTGTCTGGGAGGTAGCCTGTCCCTCAGCTAACACACCCAGTATGACTACCCAGTGGATTGTTCGTACTCTTTAGATAGAAGAAAAGGAGCAAACATATGTGCTTCCTGGGTCGAAAGGAAGAGTAGAAAGGGCACATTAGAAACAGAATACTCATCAGTGAGAGCAGAAATTGATGAACACAGAAGAGTCTGTGGCCAGGGCTTTAGGACACAGACTTTTCTGGAAGTTTTGCAGGTAGACCCACAAAGTCAAGCAAAGTGCAGGTCAGATATGGGCCTTCCTCACCTCAGAGCTTCTCCTCATACACTAACACCACTGCTATTTTTAAATGTAAAACCAACCTGGGTACGTAGGAACTCCCCAGAGTCCAAGGGCTTGCGTTAGTAGGATGGCAGAGGGGACCATTCATGGTTTGTCTTCGTAAGTGTTTACAGATGAGGGAGAAGGGGCGGTCACGGCTCACGTGGCTTTTACTCGTGTGCCCACAGGCAGAGGCAGAGGATGGCTTACTGCTCTACTGTGGGGAGAACGAAAATGGCAGAGGCGACTTCATGTCCCTGGCTCTCATCCAGCGCTCCCTCCACTTCAGGTAACTCTTGCACTAACTCCTGTAGGCTTAAAAATTCTACCACATGTGTTGTACACAATCCAGCTCATACAAGTAGATTCCAGTCACTATAGGAATGGTGTGCAGGAGATGAGCCGGGGTCAGTTTCTCAAGTCCTAGACAGCTGGGATGGCGGGCTAACCTTGGAAGTTGGAGTTTTGGAATGTCGTTGCCTCATTCACTTATTCTGATGCCAGTTAGGCTTGCCACTATGGGATCGTGGCAGTTTGGCAAAGGCCAAGTCCTCTCTTCCCTGAAGTTGAAGTAGAAGGCAGAATCTTCTCAGAGTCTCCTTGAGACAAGATGGCTGACAGCTATGGGGGACAGGGAGGGGCCACAGACTCCCAAGGATTGATGGAGGCCTAAACCTCTCATGACTTCTCTGGGTTTGAGCTGAACCCTGCCTTGCCTCATGTACCCTGGTCATTACCTGTCCCCCTACCAGATACTTTGGAAACTGCTTTTAGTTAACTTTTTATTTTCAGGAAGCAAAGTGAGGTCACGTAATGTCTGTGAATAAATGACAGGCATCAGCCTTGACCCTTCCCATGCTCAGATTCATGGTGCTCACATTGACTTTAGGCATCTGGCTGTCTCTGGAGAAGAGACAATGGTTCTGTACCCCATCTACTCCTGAGTGGCTGAGAGATGAGGCCACAGTTAATAAGGCCCCATACACAAAGCCTCTTAGGCCTTAGATCAGCAGTAAGGAGACCAGGGCCATTAGAGAGAAGAAAGACCCAGCTCTTCTTGTAGAGTTATGTGGCTCTCAATAGTCATAGAAAGAACTCTGGACGATTGACTCCTAACTGTTATCCAGATGAAGTACCTCATGCTTGCAATCCCAGCACTCTGGAGGCTGGAGACACAGGGTCATTGCCAGGATGACACAGTGAGTTCCAGGCGCTTGGAGCACAGAGTAAGACTCTGTCTCGAAACCAATGGAGGGGCTGGGGGGAGATGGCTCAGTCAGCAAAGTGCCTACTCTAGAAGCATGGAGACCTGAGTTTGCATCCCTAGCACCCATAGAAAAATGTCATTGTGACCACAGCACCTGTCACTATAGGGATGTGACAGGGGCAGACATGGCTAGCATGTCTAGAAAAATGATGAGGTCCCAAATGATGAAGACCCTGTATCAAAAGATCAGGTGGAAAGCAATTGAGGAAAATACCCAGTGTCAACCTACACATATGCACACATACATACACACACACACACACACACACACACACACACACACTCATCCTAAAACCAAAAAGAGGAGTCTTTATCCTGGGCGTGATGATGTGGAGTCTGAAAACATAAACTGGTTTATTCTAGTCTCTTCCTTTCCACCCCCTGCCCTCTGCCAGGTTTAATTGTGGAACTGGGATGGCTGTCATCATAAGTGAGACCAAAATCAAACTTGGGGCCTGGTACACGGTGCTATTGTACAGAGATGGGGTGAACGGGATACTGAAGTTGAATAATGGCACCGTGGTGATAGGCCAATCCCAGGTGAGTGTGGGTTTGTACTCTCGTCTGGTCCTCAAGATGAGACTGCTACAGAGAGCGAGGCTCTGGACAACTCTGGGAGGCTGACTGTGCATGGGGCACACAGTGAGCTGCGGTGGGGTCCCCACTGCTGTGCTTGTCTGAGCTTCCATGCACACCTTTCACATACCCCTACTGGGAAGACGCCTTGAACTTGTGAGTGGCAATGTTCTACATGCACAACGCAGCACACACCCCATGTGCAGGGATGAATTATCTTTGCACAAGGTTGTCCAATCCAGAGGTCCAGGAAAGCCCATATGGGAAGCAAAGAGCCCATCATTACCGTCAGATACAAAAGTAGGCATGAGTGCTGTGATCTTGTGGCTTTAGCAAACAGCCTCGAAAGGGTTGGCTGGTCTGGGTCCATATACAGGGATAATCCGTTTATCCGTGTTGGGATGCATCCTTGTAGGAGGAGGTAAGTTAGTTACCTCTTAGGTCACTCTGCAGGTCACTGAGGTACTCACATACCTGTGATGCTCACAGTAATTTGAAAATTATCTTTTAGAACAAACAGTTTGAATTAGTGTCTGGCAAGGAGCCAGGCCTAGAGTTACATCAGCAAGATCTCTCTGTTTTCCAAAGGAAAGGGAGACGTTGTGCCTATGTCTGAGCATCCTCCCCACTGCCAGGTCCTTGCTGTGCCACAAACAAGACATGATGAATGAAGGTTCATGCCTGAAAGTCTTTGAGCCTAAGAGTAAGGGTCCAACTCTAGTACCCAGAGTTTGCTTATACCCATTGCTAGAAAAGAAGAAAGGCAGGTTGCACAATCTAATACAATAACATGAAATGATCAACTTAATTTTGATAAGAATAAAGAAACCCCAATCTGAGTGCAAAATACGACCATGAAAACAGCATGGTTGAAAGCAAAGAGGTTTTATAAAGATTGGCAATCAGAGTCACGTGGTAGCCCCAGTAAGCTAAAGAAGCATATGTCTACATGAGTGGCTATGCGGCACCCAGAGAACAAGTAGCCATCTTTTGTTTCAGTGGTTCTGAAGTACTCTAACCTGTGGAAAGAACACGAGAACATTCTAAGAGATAAGATAAGGAGCTGCCACCCAAGCAGGAAGTTAGGAAGTTGACCAGAACCACCTGAAATGTCTTCAGTGATATATATCCTAGATGAAAGAAAGAGGCTTTGGGAAGAAGGGTCAGCTCTTCTGGGAGAACCTTGGGGAGCCTGCCAGGTATGACAGACTGTCTCAGCAATGAGTCTCTGTCACAGTGGGTATTCCAAGAGAAGCGTGTGTAAGCTGTTTATGCATAGAATCCAGCAACCTGAAAGGGGGGGAAACCATATGTAAAATAAATAAATTTTTTTAAATCAAGAATTGAAAAGAAAAAAAGAATCCAGCAACCAGTGGGAACCTGCATTATATGAGGTGTTATATTTTTCCAATCCCAATATTCTGTGACTTTATTGAATATAGAAATTAACCGCAGAGAGCTTGTGATGTCAAGGCTGGTCAGGATGAAGTTCATCCTGGGGACTTGGCGCGCACAGCAAGTGTGAGCGGGCCCTCACCTGGGGAGCATTTAGTAACTGTCAGGAGACAGTAAATCTATTTTAAGCTGGTTCCCCAGAAACAAGCCCAAGGGGAAGCCCTGTGCATAGGATGTGCACAGAAGGTGTCCCCAGGGGAGAGACTGGTTTTAGAGAAGTTGAACAGGGTAGAAGGAGTCAGCAAGACTGAGAATCCAGCACAGTTCTTCCTGGTATGGTTTCCTCTTGATGGCATGAGAGTTAGGGAGCAACATCATGCCTGAGAGCTACCCCAAACTGTCAAAGGCTGCCATGGGGACCCAGGCACTCACCTGCACAGTCAAAGCATACTCCAGGGAGCCACAGGCCAAGGTCCAGAGAACAGAACAATGTGGGTGGGGTGTGGAACTGACTGCTGAGAAGCTGGATGGAAGAGGCCAAGAGAGCATTTGATTTGTGTGCTGGAAGCAGCTTGTATGTTGGCAATGAATGCTTAGAACCTTCTGAGTACTGAGCCACTCAGTCTCCTGTTTACACGCACTTCCCACCTGTGCATAGGAAAAGATTCACGGTGATTAGATCTCCACTTGCTGGAAGGAAGCAACCCCCTTAAGATACACATTATAGTTGGGGACTGAGTTGGGATGTTTTATAAGTTCTAGGGCTGCACCTTCGCCCAGCTCCCATGTTTATCATCTAATCTAGATGAGTGAGATAGTCGCGTGCTAAAAAGAGAACAACCAAGGGTGTCTTCATTTCCTCCCACTTCACGTGCAGCCCTGTGCTGTGTAACCTCCAAATTTATAATTCAGACCGTTGGTTTGGCCCTGGGTTAGAAACTTCCCTGACTCTTGGTAAGACTTAAAATTTAAAAAAAAAAAGAAAAGAAATAAAGAAGAAAAGAAATCATACCTATGAGTAAATTTCAAAATATTCTGTAACACAACTTGTTGGATATCTCCCAGCAACGGTACTTAATGTGAAGATGGCCAGGATCATGGAAGGGCAGATGTGCAGACAGCTGCTCCCCCACATTCCCTGCCACCTTTGCATACACAGAATAGCCCCATGACCCATCCAAAGTACACAGTAGATTGGTCTCTATGAGGACTGGAAAGGGCACTGTTGTTTTTGGGTGCCAGCCTGCTTCAGAGTCGGCTAGATTGGCTTGGATCTGACCTCCTTCCTTCCTTTGCAGACATTCCAAAACCGCTGCTCCTGGAAGCGCAGCCCTCTAAGGAGTCAGCGGGTCAACGACAGTAGTCAATAACAGTAGACTTCATTACCTAAGAGTCCCATGTCCTATAGACAAACCCAGATACAGGAATCCCTAAGGCTTTAACCTATATCTTAGCCATCCCATCCCCCGCAACACAATCCGTTGTGTTTTGGATTTTCTTTTTCTTTCTTTCTTTCTTTCTTTCTTTCTTTCTTTCTTTCTTTCTTTCTTTTTCTATTTTTAAAGTGAGATAAAATTTTCATTTTTCTTAAAGGGCCAGTACAGTAAAATTACCTTCCGGACACCTTTGTACCTTGGTGGCACTTCCAGCGCTCACTTGCTGCTGAGAGCCACGGGGATAAACTATGGCTTCCAAGGCTGTGTGCAGTCACTTGCTGTTAATGGAAAGAGGATTGACATGAGACCCTGGCCACTGGGAGAAACCCTCAGTGGGGCTGATGTAGGTGAGTGTCCCGGGGCTAGACTGGACCTGGCCGCTTCCTTTCTGGTTGGAGTGAGGAGTGGTACAACTGGTTTACACAAGGCTTCGGTAGTGATGATCCCCAGGTGTGTTCTATGAACATATCCATCCTGAGACCAAGCGTGCTGTGCCTTGCGACCAGGATAGCCTGAGCTCACTGGACAGAGAAGCATGTACTTTGTTTGACCTTTCACCTAGATGCATCCATGTCTGCCGGCATGTATGTATGTGTTATTTGTGTGCCTGGTGCCCACTGAAGCCAGAGGAGGGTCTTAATCCCCTGGAACTGGAGCTACATATAGTTGTGAGCCACCGTGTGGACACTGGCAATGGAACCTAGGTCCTCTGCAAGAACAGCAAGTGCTCTTCGCCACCGAGCCATCTCTCCAGCCCCAGAACAATCTAATTCTTGACCATACTACCCAATGCGTTCTTGTCTACCCCCTCATTTACCCTAAGTAGAGAGGGGAGAGAATATTATTATGGCCGATATATAGATGAATGATGGAGGCTTTGCAAAGTGAGGTGTGTGTCCAGTGTGGCAGCAGAGCCGGGGTTGTTTCCCAGCAACAAGAACATCTGGTCAACCTTGGAAAGCAGCAGGGTAGGGGCCATTTCCTCCAGGGACTGCCTGAGTCTTAGACACATCACAGTGAAACACCATGGCCTATGTGGGTTAAACAGAAATCTGTTCCTTGTAGTTGAAGGAGCTGCGGGGTCGAGGTCCATGTTCATGGGAGTCCCTTTACCCCAGGTCTTTCTCCTTGGCCAGCTATGACCTTTTCCACACGGGGTCAGCCTTGCCTCTGTGGGCCACACCCCTGTGTCTCAGGCATTCAGATTTCCTCTCCTAAAGACATCAGTCAGACCAGATTAGTGCTTCACTCTGGTGACCTCATGTGGTATTAGGTCTTCAGCCCGTGTGTTCAGGAGATAGAGTTTTGTCTAGAGCACCATATTCCCGTACCAGTAGCTCCTGTTCATGTTAACCAGGGCATTCATGGAGCTCCTGGACTTCCACTTCCTGTTCGTGTCTTCTGCCATCTGGGCACAGACCCACCATTAATGGCTGTGGGAACTCGGGGAAGCTCTCCCTCTAAGGACCTCTAACTCCAGCAATGACATGCCCACAGTGTCTTAAGTTTAAATGGTGCTAGAGGGGACTTCTGTTCTGCTCTTCACCTCCCGGTCCTTCACTTCTTCTCCAAGAGTAAGCTGGACACTCCATACCCCCAACCCTCAGCCTCTATAACGAAGCCCTTCAATCTCTGTTTCTGCTACTGCCACCCTGTCTGGTCCCCATTACCTTCCCATAGGATGTCTTCGCCTCTCCTCTGCCTCCCATCAGAGACCTTGAATGCCATTAGCAAAGCAGCTTCACGGAAGTCTTCAAGGAAGCGCCTACCAGGGTTCCATGCCCCACTTCCATTCCCTCCTCTTAAAAGGGCCACATTGAAGGAAAAGGCTCCTCCCCTCGTGGGTACCTCTCCTCATCCTGCCCTGGAGAGAAGCTCCATGATCGAGTTCTGCTTTTCTGAGGCTTGCCTTGCATGGCTTAGCTTTGAACCAGTGAGGCAGCAGCATTTAAGCTGATTGGGGTCACACAGTCAGGATGCTTTTAATGTAAACACTCAGGTGATGGGGGAGGGGCTGGTTGTTGTCCATCCCTCTTTCAGGAACCCCAGAGAGATGGATTAAAAGCAGGAACGGATCCATCATCCCCCCGGTGGTTATAAAATGTGTCCTTTGATTTATTGTGTCCACCACGTTTGAAAAGTCCGTGGCTCTTCCAGGGGATAAGCCAACATGAGACAAAAGTGAAGAAGAGTGGGTTCCTCTTTGATGATTGAGGGTCTGTTATTCAGGGGTGAACTGCAGGAATGGGGCCCTACATGATGCTGTGGTCAGCTGCATCTCTGGGAGGGCACCTGGTGACCTGGCTCTGTAACCCTCCCTCTGTTTAGGGGAATGCAGCAGCGGGGTCTGTGACGCCGCCTCCTGCATCAATGGAGGAACCTGTGCAGCCAGCAAAGCCGACTCTTACATCTGCCTCTGTCCGCTGGGGTTCAGAGGTCGACACTGTGAAGATGGTGAGATGGGGGCGGGGCTGGCTGTGTTGACGCAAGTGGATGTAACTTTCCATCAGTGCCCAGTCAGCAAAGTCCTACATATTCTTAAGGGATCCAGGTTGCTTTGCTGGGAGGGATGGGAGACTCTCAGAGGGCCAGAGATTTAAACCAGCCACAGATATGCTCCTTTTAATAAGCTAAGCATGAGCTGGCTCCTCTGGCCTTTCTGCCTTTCTGTGGCACCTGGGAAGCCTGCCCTGGTGTGCTTTGTGTAAGACTGACCTAAGTGTGCTAAAATCTCATGTTCTTTATAATATCTGCCAATTTCCAAGAAAATATTGGCAAAGTATATGCACAAATCAATAACAGGATAAGACAACTGTTTTTACTTCTCTTCTCTGAGCTGATGATGTAGCCCATCTTTCTATACCGTACCATGTATACACACATGTATGCAGACGTGTCTGTACGTATACATGTGATGCACAACCACATACAATATGGACGTACAAACATTCAGAAATAATAACTGGAAGTTTTAAAGGTTTCGATGAAGAAAAGACATGAAGGATTGAACTTGCATTAATTTTTCCAGAAATCAAAAGTTAAAAACAAAAGGGAATAAAATTGGAGCTAAGATTACAAAAGTAGTCAAATTTATCTATGAACAACTCAGATTTGAAACTAAGATACTACATAGTGGGAAGTATTTTCACCTTCTCCTCAAATCTCAAGTCTGAGGATGAGTGTAGCTGAGCCAGGACTGGTCAGGGACATCTCTGGTTTCTTTAACCTCGCGTCAGAGGGGCTGATTCTTGCTCTCCTGCTGTCACCTCAGGTCATTAGTGCTAGAGGTTGTTCTGCTCCATGACGTCATAGGGAGCAGAGTCTCCACCCCCTCGGAATCTTTTATCTAGAAGAGATAAGCACAGGGAAGGAAGGAAGTTTTAGGGACCAGACTACACCCCCACCATACTCCACTGTCATAACTCAGCCACACCACCTACTACCCACAGGGCAACTGGGAGATGGAGGCAAGTTTTTGCCCAGGAAGAAAACAGTGCAGCCCCATGAAGTTTACTACCTGGTCTCAGCCACACTGCCATCTCTTAACACTTTGCTTGTCTCTTCAGCATTTTCCCTGAGCATCCCTCAGTTCAGAGAGTCGCTGAGGTCCTACGCCGCCACACCCTGGCCCCTGGGGCCCCAGCATTACCTTTCTTTCACGGAGTTCGAGATCACATTTCGTCCCGACTCAGCTGATGGTGTCCTCCTGTACAGCTACGATTCCAGCAGCAGGGACTTTCTGTCCATCAATATGGCTGGGGGCCACGTGGAATTCCGCTTCGACTGCGGGTCGGGGACTGGAGTTCTCAGGTGAGGGCCAAAGTCTTGTGCAACTTCCTCCTCTCCAGAGCCACAGCCACCACCACTAATGACCACTAAATTGCTACCCACCCACCCTCTTCCTGTTTTCTCTTTGCCAGCATCTGTGGTCCATGGAAGCCTGCCCTGCTTATGACTATGCCAGACCACCTGTAGACTGTATACTCATTCTCTCTCTTTCTTTCTCTCTCTCTCCCTTGCCTTCTCCCTCTCCCTCTCCCTGTCCCTTTCATACCCCCCTTCCTCCCTTTTTCCCTCCCTCCTTCCTTTCTTTCACCAAGTACCTATCAAACACGTATTGATTCCCAACTTCAGATTGTGGAAAATGGGCTTGCTTTCTGTGAGAGCAGTTTGCCTCCATTTCCCCCCAAGGACATGCAGAATCATCCGTAGCCAGCCACTCAGGGAACTATAACCAATCCCCACCTTACACAGAGCAGCGTATGCTGGGCACTCAGCGAATAAATGCTGACTCTGAAAAAGTCTTCATAGGGGCTGGAGAGAGATGATACGGTCATTAAAGTGCTTGTGGCAACAGAATGGGAACCTGAGGTCAGATCCCCGGCACTCATGTCAAAAGCCAGGGGCAATGGCGCACATCTGAAGTTCAACACTCGGGAGCAAACAGGGGACCCTCAGAGCTCACTGGCCAGCCGCTCTAGCTGAATCAGTGGATTCTGTGTGTCTCCAAAATCAAGGTAGACAGCACTTGAGAAGCACACCTGACATCAACCCTGGCCTCAGTGTACACATGTGTGGGCACACACACACACACACACACACGTGCACACACACACGTGCACACACACACGTGCACACACACACGTGCACACACACACACGTGCACACACACACACACACGTGCACACACACACGTGCACACACACATGTGCACACACACACACACACACACGTGCACACACACACGTGCACACACACACGTGCACACACACACGTGCACACACACACACGTGCACACACACACACGTGCACACACACACGTGCACACACACACGTGCACACACACACACACGTGCACACACACACGTGCACACACACACACACGTGCACACACACACACGTGCACACACACACGTGCACACACACGTGCACACACACGTGCACACACACGTGCACACACACACGTGCACACACACACACGTGCACACACACACACACGTGCACACACACACGTGCACACACACACATGTGCACACACACACGTGCACACACACATGTGCACACACACATGTGCACACACACATACACACACACGCGCGCACACACACATGTGCACACACACATGTGTGGGCATACACACACGTGCACACACACATGTGTGGGCATACACACACACGTGCACACACACACGTGCACACACACGTGCACACACACACATGTGCACACACACATGTGTGGGCATACACACACGTGCACACACACACATGTGTGGGCATACACACACACGTGCACACACACGTGCACACACACACGTGCACACACACACACATGTGCACACACACACGTGCGCACACACATGTGTGGGCATACACACACACGTGTGGGCATACATACACACACACATACACACACATGTGTGGGTATACACACACACGTGTGGGCATACACACACACACGTGCACACAACACGTGCACACACACATGTGCACACACATACACACACATGTGCACACACACATACACACATGTGCACACACACACGTGCACACACACACATGTGCACACACACGTGTACACACACACGTGCACACACACACACGTGCACACACACACACATGTGTGGGCACACACACACACATGTGCACACACGATGCACATCACACACGCACGTACACCAGAAAGATCAAATTACAGCTTTCCTCTTGAGTTATTTCCCTGACGGTGACTCACAACTTGTCTTATACGCCCATTTCCTAAGCAGGAACCTAACTGCGGCTCCCCCGCAAATGCTGGCGCAGGACATAGATTGAGGGTTTCAGCAGTGTGGCAGTGGAGGGGACTTTGGAGCAGCCGGAACTTTCATCTTGCTGTCTAGTCTGAACTACTCAATCCCTTCAAAGATCCCTTGTTCCTCTAAAGCAGTTCCATGGCCTTTGGAGACCGTTGGAGACCTGTTTGGAAGATGGAAATGTTTTTCTCGTTCGTGTCTCCCTATTTGAGAAAAAATAATTATTTGTGCTTTATTTATTTTAAAAATATGAGTTTATTTTTCTTTATTCTTGAGAATTCTATGCATATAATTAATCATTGAAATATAACCATATCTATTTTTCTATTTACACTTTCAGTTCTTCCTAACACCTTTCCTTCTCAACATCCTATCTTTTTTTTTTTAAATAACTCACTAAGTCCAGTTAGAGCTACGTATATATTTGTGGGTGTGGGACCATCTTCTGGTCCTGGGAATCCTATCAGTGGCCACACCCTACAAAAGGAATGATTCTCCCTCTCCCAGCAACTGCCAACTGCCAAGAGCCCCTCGATAAGGCTTGAGAGTTGGAGCTAAGCCTCCACATCTTGCCCAGATTTTGCTGGCATGATCTTGTGCAGGTAACAACAGCTTCTGTGAGCTGACACTTGTCACGGCCCCATGAAGTCTAGAGACAACGTACTGTAGCAGTCTTCCCCAGCCTCTGGCTCTTCCATTCTTTCTGCCTCTTCTTCTTCACTGACCCCTGAGCCTTGGTGGCAGGGGTGGATGAGAGGGGGTGGGAATAATGGAGTTGTCCTGCCTAGGCTAATCACTTAGTATCTTAGTCTCGGCCCTTTGTCCAGGTGTGCGTCTTTCCCTTGACATCTGCACACAGCACAAAGAAGTCTTCCTGACTCATGTCGAGAGTAGTTCAGGTGTGAACGTAAATATTTAGATGTCAGTTTGACAGCAAGACCTCTTACTATGCGTCTCGTAACAGTACTTTTAACCTTCAAGCTCCAGGGCCCCTACTCCAATACAGAGGTCACCAGTGCTATGTTTGTCTAATTCTTTTTTTTGAGAGAGCCTGGGACTTTGCTTAAACCCTGGCACAGGCCTTCAGGCTGCTGTTACTTCCAAGGAAATTGCGGCTGTCCTCTGTGGTTGTTCATGCTGCTGGCCTGGCATTTTTAGAAGTGTGTGGGGGAGATATTAGCACTACTCATTGCCCTCAACTGATGACCACTTTTTACGGCTGACGGGAAATGCTGTCTCTATTAAGTTTCAACTGTTAGTCAAAGGAATATTTTTTTTTGTCCTTGTGGCTGAGTTTCTGCATCAGTTGACACCTCCCACCCTGGGGAAGGGACAAACATTTTTTCCCCTCTGGTTATGTAAAGCATCCTATATCTCAAGACAACTTTTGTGGTTATTTAATTGATTCAATTTACATATGATTATGCAAAACAGCATAAGCAATTCACTTAGAAGTATATGTCAAGTTTAGAGGGGAAGACACCTTGATAATCACCTTGCACATTGAATCACCCCTTCAGGGTAAAGAGTGACCTCAAGATCTGGAGACACAGGCATGCCTCACACTCGCTCAGAACACGTGCCCCTCCCACCTGCCCCCTGTAGTAGCAGATCCCAGTTTGGGGTCACTAGCAGCTAGATCTTAAGATGTCCAACATTTCATTTTCATATGTCTATACCAATTTTTAATAAGAAGTATTTTAGTTTTTGTTTTGTTTTTTTTTTTTTACATGTGAGTTATCCTTTTCCTACCTGTCAGGGAAGGTGATTAGAGGAAAAAATTTCTTGGCTCCTGAGTGATAATAAGACAAGACTTACCAGAAATTAAACCACCATTGGCCTCCCATCCCACCTCCATTCCATGCAACTTGACGGCCAGGCTCACTATTAGTATTTCAGATGCCTCATGGGGAGTTATTTATTTTGAAAACTATTTCAAAGAATCCCCCACTTAATTAAGGAAATTTGGTGAGAGCCTGAAGCGCAGGAAATTATGGAATTGGCCAAGTCATTTTCATTTTAAGAAAAGGGTATTGTGGTCAAAATCATTATGATTTTGATTCGAACATCAAGACAATCGGAATGAGCTCTCGATGACTGGGATCAATATAACCGTGCAGAAGACGGTGTCGGATTGACAGCCAGTGACCTCTGCAGGACAGGAACATGACAAGTGTGTGGTTAGTCATTATGGAAATAGACCACTTTAAAAGGCCTGCTTGTTTCTTTATTGCATATTGATTTGGGCAAGGTGATTAAATTCTAATTGCTAAGGACAAATCACAAAAGCATTTGCCTGAGCAGAGGAATCAAATTAGGGGGTGCTGACCCTTTAATAATCATGCCATTGGTATTCTCTGTCATTTTCTAAAGATGATACAGGAGCAAAAAGTAATTGGGAGGTTCAGTAAAGGCCAGGAGCTAGACATAGTTAGAAATAGAAATGCATTGATTATATTCCTTCTGCGCACCTCACTCTCAAAAGCAACTTGTGAAACTCCTGCAGGAACATTTCGGCATCAAGGGCTCTCACCTTGACTTAGGAACTGAACTTTCAAGGTCATCTGAATCCCAGTCAGAGCACCAGTGAACACAGACCCTGCTTTTCCTTGTCCTGAACTTTTGTGTGTTGCTCTAATAGACCATGGGGAACAGGAAGAGCTTGTGAAGAGCAGAAACTTATGGCTCCCATTGATGGGGCCTAGGCAGTCCAAGGCCAATAATGTACATCCTGGAAAGGCCTTTTGGTGTCACCCTAAGGGAGAAGAGAGGTGAATATGAGGACACATCTGGATGAGTATTCAGGAAGGAAGGGACTGAAATCTTTTATGAGAAATACCAAGTGATCGTGACGTTAATCTGCTCGTGAGGCAAAGACCATATTACCTCAGTAGTCTTCTCTCAAAGTTTAAAACTCTCCGTGTTGTATTGGGGATTAAGATTTTGGATACACAATCTTTGGGGACATTTTCAAACCAGAGTGTTTTTTTCACCGATATTCTATCATGAAAAATTTCAAATGAGCCAAGTGTGATGGTGCACAGCTGTAATCCTAGCACACAAGAGGCAGAGGCAGGTGGAACTCTGTGAGTAGGAGGCGAGCCTGGTCTACACAGCCACGTTCCAGGCCAGTCAGATTTACAGAGTGAGACCTTGTCTCAAAACCAGACAGGGGGACTCACAGGGTGGATCAGCTGGCAAACATGCTTGCTGCGTGCCCTAGTTTGCTTTCTATGGCTGTGACACAACCCCACGGTCCAAAACAACCTGTGGAGGAAAAGACTGATCTGGCTTACTCTGCCACGTCACAGTCATTCGCTGAGGGAAGTCAGATGATACTTTTCTGTAACTGTAAGCCAAAATGAGCCCTCCCTCTGGCAAGTTACTTCTTGAACTTGAACACGGCAGCCTGAAAAGTAACTAATACAGGTGGGTGCCTACGGGTGGCATCTGTCCCATCACAGCTGCACTGATGGAATGGTGGCTCACACCCATGACACGCTGACTCACGTGCCGATTCCATCTCTATTCGTTAGGAGTCTCCAGAGAGACAGAACTGATGTGGGATGTCCTTCTGTACATTGAGAATTGTGTTGCTTTTATTGGTTGATGAATAAGGCTACTTTGGCCTATGGCAGGGCAGAATATAACTAGGTGGGAAAGTCCAACCGAATACAGGGAGAAAGAAGGTGGGGTCAGGAGAGATACCAGCAGCTGCCTGAGGATTAAGAGGTCAGAGCATTATCAGTAAGCCATGGACCATGTGGTGATACTCAAATTAATAGAATGGGTTAATTTAAATGCAAGAGATAGCCAGTAATAAGCTTGAACTATTGGCCAAACAATTATAATTAATATTAAACCTTTGGAGTGATTATTTAGAAACAACTACACGAACTGGCAGGCAGGACAGAAACCAGCTACACAGAACCAATGGGGAAACAGATAGAAACACAGGGAAACGTTTGTCTGGTGAGATTATCTCTTATGATTATGGGACTGAGGCAATCCACAGTTTTCTTCAGGGAGGCTAGAAGCCAAGAAAAATGTCTATGATGTAGTTCTGCCCAGGCCTACAGGTGAATCCATGGCACAAGTCGCAGTCTGAGTCCAAAGGGCCAGGAGCCAGGACACTGGTGATACAAGTTCTGAGCCACATCTCACGAACCAGGAGCGGTGCTATGGTCCAAGGGCAGGATGAGGTGGATGAGGTGGATGCCCAAGCTCCAGCAAAGGGAGAGAGTCCCACTTTTCCTGTCTCTTCATTCTGTTCAAACCCACCACAGATTAGATAATGTCCCCGTGCATTGGTGAAGGCTGTCTCTTTGCTCAGGTCATCAATTCAAAGGCTTATCTCTTATAAAGCCCTCATAGAAACATCCCAAACAATACTGTACCAATCAGCCGGGTTTCCTCATTTCGTCAAGTGCACACAGAATGTCAGCGTCACATCTTTCTTTGACAGGAGCGAGAAGGCCCTCACCCTCGGCCAATGGCATGAGCTACGTGTGTCTCGCACAGCGAAGAATGGTATCTTACAGGTGGACAAGCAGAAGGTAGTGGAGGGAATGGCAGAGGTAAGGACACACTTGTCTCTCTCAGTGGTTGACCTGGGCCAGACCATTGTTTTCCATTGACATTGGTAAAAAAAAAAAAAAAGTAGCATGAAAGGGGCTGCTAAGTGGCTCAGTGGGTTAAGGTACTTGTCACCAAGGCTGGTGGCCTGTTTGATTCCCAGAATCCACAGAGCAGAAGGAGAGAATTAGCTCCCGCAAGTTGTCCTCTGACCTTGACCCATGTGCTGTAGTATATCTTGTAGGTAAACACACACATACACACAAACATGAACAGATGTTTTTCTTAAAGCAACATCTTGTAGCATCTGAGTATACAGATTCTAGTCTGAGGCTGAAATCCCAGCTCTCCATTAGATAGTTACAGTTCTATTCTGCCACCATAAACGGGAATGACAATAGTGCTGGCCCCACAGGGCTGTTACAAACCTGTGAGTTATACTTTGTTAGTAATTAGCAACCAGGGCACTTTTAAGAACGCTCCTTTCACACATACCCCGCTCCGCCTCTGCCACTGTCCTCGCCATCATCTATATGGTGTGGTGACTGAGATCACAGACCCAGCAGTGCAGACAAGAGCATGCTACAGATAAAGACTCCTGAGCTTCCAAATCCAGCTCCACTGCTCACCAGTAGGGTGAGCTCAGGCTGGTCCTGTGACTGCTGAGCTTATGTTTTTCTCATTGGCGCCGTTATCCTCATATCAATGGAGACAATCCTGACGATGATAGCACACATCAGAGAGTCATTAGGAGAGTTAGGAGAATCACAGAAGCAAATCACAGCTGTGTCCCGCACACAGTCAGGTTTATGACGCTTCCCTTGCCCCTCTCATTATTTAATACTGTGCTACCATAGACTCAAGGGCACAGAATTTCCAGCATAGTTGATGTTATTTCCAAGTTCACATTCAAAGAAAAACATTTTTAAAGCGGGCAATTTGCATAAAACGATAGGCTACCTTCTCCCTTCCTTGGACGTGAGAGTTGAGCCTTGCCTCTCCAGCAGGAGGGATGGTTGTTCCAAAGCCAAAAGGAAGCCAATCTCACCCCATTCATTGGATACAGTGGGACTCAGAGTCCTTTCAGAGCCTTGAGTTTGATTTGAAGAACAGTCTGGTGTTGACTCCACAGCCTTCTTTCTTTCCTCTCATAACTCATTTCAACTCTGGGGTCAAAGACAAGGGAGAAATGCTCATTTATGACGCCAGCGTCGGCTGTAACAAATTTTCTCTCAGACCACAAGGATTCCCAAGGGTCTCGGTGCTTCCTTCGTGACCTTGCATTGAATTAAAAACTGTAAGGGGCTGGGGCTTAGCTCACTGGTAATGCCAAGTGGGGCAGGAACAAACAGAATGTTTTAGCTGGCTGACCAGAAACTGTCCTCAAGATGAACCCCAGGAACAGGGGTAGACCCAGGCAGGCCCTACACTGATACTGTATTTAACTCTGCACAAAGTCTAACTAAAGAGAATCCTCAGCTTCAGAATAGGCTAGACCATTACCCACAACTCCAGAACATCATCTTTTAATAACAAACAGTTAGTTTTCATCCATGCATAGTACAGCTACAAATTAGGAGCCAAACTGAAGGAAGGAGAGAGAAGAAAGGGTATAGAGACCCAATGCCAAGTTCTGAAATCTTCTGTCCAGAGAAAGTCATTACTTCTCTGCTCCATGGACCCAATCTGAGCTCTACCAATTGGAGGCAGTTTTCCTGAGGGTGCAGTACTGCTCCTCAAAGTAGCACTGCTCATCCGTGGACCGTGATGTGGTCTATGCATGCATTGTGATGCTCCTGGAATTCAGATATTATATTATGATCCTATCTGCACACAGTGAACCTGAGCCCCAAGGCGTCTAGGAAACTTCCTGACGTCCAAGCACCACACCAAACAACATGCAGCCAGGTGGCCACGATGGCTCTTGACGCTGCCGTCATCACCCGTCCTACAGTTAGTCTCTGACTCGCTGTCTTTTGTGCCTTGGCAGGGAGGCTTCACCCAGATTAATTGCAATACGGATATTTTTATCGGCGGAGTCCCAAACTACGACGATGTCAAGAAGAACTCGGGCATCCTTCATCCATTCAGTGGCAGCATCCAGAAGGTACAGCTTCACTTCCTCGTCGCTCTTATTGTACACAGAGTTAAGGCCTGAAATCAGCGTTATCTGCTACGCCTCAGAAAGACGGTTTGAGAAAATGCCAAAATGGTTACAGTTTTATTGTTTAATACGTACCATCTAGTTTTCCACATACCTGTTCCTGGGTTCTGTTCAGTACAAAGAGATTCTAGGAAGTCAGGGTGACTCTTTTTTTAGCAGAATTTCCCCAAATTTTCTAGGGCTATAGGGACGAATTCGGCTTAGGCTGTTCTCTGAGTTACTGTGTAGTTTGTCCCATGCGAGTTCCCACCCACCCATGAGCAGTTGCTGCTTGTCAGTCATACAGTGGAGCTCTGAGATTCCAGGGACATTCTCCAGAACCGTGACAACAAAAGAATAGTTTGGTAGTGGAAGATGCTGACCCAATTCCCATATATCCTCCTATTCCTTCTCTTGGGGATGCCCAAGACCCCTCAGGTCATGAGGATGTATTCTTTTGACTACAGAAATGCGGACTGACTCAGAGTCCAGACTTGCAGGGTGGCCAGCACTGAAAAAAAAATGAGTTTTGACCCTTGGTTAAGCCTCATCATGTTTCCCTTTCGTGATGAGGGGTGGCCTGGTGGACCTAGTCAGGACCCATGACAACGCGTGAGAGTAAAAGATAAGAAAGTCCTACCGTAATCTGAAGATTGTGGTCGGGGAAGGTGTGTGTCCTTACCTCTCAGCGCTGGTTCAGGGAAAGCCCAGCCATCGTCTGCCTGCGCTCACACGCCCTTTTGGTGCTGACCTACAATATCACTGGCATCTTGAATCAGGCTTTGGTTCCCCACAGGAGGCATTGGTCACATTTGCACAGTTTTGAGATAAGAAAAAAGCTCACCCACACACCCCGCCCCCCTCTCCAGCTTTGCCCCTGGATCACCGGGCACACAGCCCTTCTCCCCTGCCCTCTAGGAGACCGCCTTTCCTTCCCTGTGAGTGAGGCTCTGGTTGTGCCACAGCCAGCGGGAGACAAGCGCCGGGCTTGTATTGGCTGGAGCACATAGGGCTAGATTTTCACCTGCAGCATGAAAGGGAGAGATTAGGGAAGGGTCAGGGTCCTCACTAGTGGCTTCTCAGATTCAGAACCTGGAGAGGTTTCCTTCCAACCTTGCAACGCTCTTCAAGAGTGAGGTACGTCTTTGGGAAAGGAGGCAGATTTCTAGTACGAAACATCTCTGCTAGGCAGCACCCCAGGCAACGGGGGTCCCCAGGTACTTCTGTCTCTTAGTGTTGCAAAGCTAGCAGCAGCAGCTCCATGGACATGGGCATTCTGCAAGTTAAGGGCTCAAGAGTTAGGAGGAGGTAAGTCACGCAGTAGCATTCCCCAGCGTTCTCCAGGAATATGTTATTACTTTGCCTAGAGCTATCTGCCAGGAAAGACGGAGCAGGGCTCCCCACCTCGGGAAGTGTATGCACAGTGGAGAAACCTGGGCTTTGCTGCATTCTGTAGAGGTGTGGAGAGGGAGGGAACTCAGAAATGTTGAAGAAGACAGACAAGGGCAGTGGGAGAGTCGGAGAGGCCTGGGTTCTGACGTAGGTGACATCGCACAGCATATGGAGAAGTATACGAGGAAGCTGGCTTACAGGAATATGGGTGAGAGGTCACTTACAGCCGCAGAAGTCATTCAAAAACAACTGCATCACCAAAGCCCACCACCATGGGTGACAACTCACAAATGTTAGAAGAAACCTGCAGTACATAGCACCACCTACAGGTGGCGCAACAGGCTGGAATTTCCTTTCCCAGAGACTCTCAGTCAGATCTTCTAGGTAGTCTGTCTGGTCTCTGTCTTTTTTCAGGCTGCTAGGCCTACACATCTCCCAGGAAGATCTGCCTGAGAATCTTCTTTGTAGCTTGGCTTGTCTGTCCCTCAGCAGGCTTCACTGTTTATATACTCTCCCAAGGAAGAGCCCTAGTAAATCTGGTCAGTTTCAGGAATTTCCTGAAGCTGCCTTAAGAAGTGTCCCTGCAGAGTGAAATGCTGCCATTTCTGAGGTCACTGATCACCAGAGAGGGCTCCTGTCTGTGGCTTCCCCCAGGTGCAGAACTCAACCCTTCTGTTCCCCTTCATCTGAAGGACCGCCGGATTAGCATGGAGATTTTCTTCCTTTGGCTAACCTCTGTCATTGTGTGTAGCTCGGGCTGGTAAGCAGCAGGTTTGTTTTCCCAAGTCTTGATGTCTCTCTGTTTCTGTATCCTAAGATCATCCTGAATGACCGGCCCATCCACGTGAAGCACGACTTCACATCTGGAGTGAACGTGGAGAATGCAGCCCACCCCTGTGTGAGAAACCCCTGTGCCAACGAGGGCAGCTGTCGGCCCAGGAAGGAGGGCTATGAATGTGACTGCCCCTTGGGCTTCGAGGGCATGAACTGCCAGAAAGGTACATTTGGGGTCTTAATGTGGCATGGAGGCCACAAACTGAATTATGGGGATCGCTCTAGTTTCTTTTCTCCCCACAATACTGAGCCATTAAGCCAGAACCTCAACACACAGTCGGCAAGCGCTCTGTCACTGAAATGTATGTCCAGCCCTTTCTGTAGTTTTTGATTTTGAAAGAATGTCTCACTAACTTGCCCAGGCTAGTCTTAAGCTCATCTAGAGTCCAGATAGGCCTTGAATTTACAATCTACTGCCTCAACCTCCCAAGATGCTGGCAATACAGTCCCGTGCCACCAGGTATGGGGAGAGCGGTACTCTCGAAGGGAGAATTGACAATACGGGTTCCTGGTCATTTTGATCAGCAACTTCAGCAACGTATCAGGTAACTATTACATCATATAAGCTACTATAATTGCTTAAGAAGATTTCAGTCCTAAAGGAACTGTAAGAGTAGCTAAAGGGCCTGTCCAATGCCTACCCTGACCCTTCCCTAAGAGTCCCCTCGTAGGTTCTTTTCCGAAAGTTTAACCTGAACACAGCAAAGACTTAAGGATTTATGCTTTTGAGCTACTCCAAGAGCATCCTGGCCAAGGAGTGCCTTTGCTTATGTCCTGAGAAACATTTGGATGCTGTAAAGAGAAACGCTGCCCAAATGTAGAAAAATATGAACAATGCATTAGTTCTCCAAGCCACAGTATGCACAACCTTCTGTCCAGTGCTCTATCCCATGCTATTGAACCCGTCTGGGTCCCAAATGTACTCAGACTGCAGTAGTGACTATATGAGGCAATGTGCAGAAACATCGCGAAGGCTTCCTGCTGATTGTCACCCTGATACTAGCCACTGTTATCACTGATGAGAGAAATCAGCTCCCTAGCAGGTGCTGTGAGTTCCCATCACAGGCTCTGTCTGAAAGGTTGGAAGGGTCACAAACTACAGACCCTGCTTGACCCTGCCTCTACCTACTCAAAGGAAACAGAAGCCTTGGTCTTGGCATCTGGAAGTGGTCTGTACCTGTCCATAGGTGCCCGTATTCTAGGTCACACAGACCATCTCATTTCTAGTCAGAATGGCCCACCTGCCCTAGAGCTGTTATTGACTGAAGCAAACAGGCCTGAAAGAAGTAAGTCAATGAACCTGTGAAAGTCCTCTGCGTGCTTTCTCATGATTCTCCGCCACAGGTGCCTGATTTCCACCAAAAGGAGAAAACTCTAAATTTTACAGGTAGATATTTTGTACATGGGGACGTCAAGGAATTATTTACAGCAGCTGTGGAGAATATAAAAGGTGCCAATTTGCCAGTTAAACAGCTTAGTATCATTTCTCACCTTTAAGTGACTTCAGGAGTCTGTCTGACAGGGCACGCCGTCAAACTTTTTTTTAAAAGCAAATAAGAGTAACTTTCTGAATCTCGGATTCTAATTCTGAAGAAGTGTCTACTTCAGGAGTGGCCTGTTCCTTTAGAAAACTGGGTTTGGAGTCAGGGCAAATGGCTCAGTTGGTAATGGATTTGCTTTGTAAACATAAAGACCTGAGTTCAGCTCCCTAGCACCCATGGAAAAAGCCTGGTATGACACCACGTGCCTTAAAATTCTAGGACTTAGAACGTGAGGACAGGAAACTATTGAGGCGTAATAGCCGGCTAGTCTTGTGGAATTGATGAGTTCCAGCTTCAGGGAGAGATCCTGCCTCAAAAATATTAAATAAATAAATGTTGCGAGTGACTGAGAAAGACACCTAATGTCAACTGCTGTCTTCCACATACAAACACAGACATGTGTGCACACATCAGCAAGAACTCTTAGGGATGTATGTACTATGTGTGCATAAACACACACACACACCCCACACACAGAAGAACACAACTTGAATTGGGGGCTTATTTTTCAGTGTTGACCCTAGGTCTGGAGGATCACAATAGACTTGTCAAGCCTGCTTCTGACACTAATAGTCTGACTATAAGGTCTGGGCTTATGTGAGCACTCAGCTTTGGGGTGATAACAAGGAAAGGGCCGGTTATGCTCTTGTTAGCCTGTGTCCTGATACGTTGTCTGGATCAGGTATAATGTGTTCACATAGTGGCTCTGAGACTCCAGGCTCATGGCCAGTGAGAAACAGATCTCACCAGCACAGCTGACCCTCCTGTCTCAGCTCCCCAAGCACTGTGGTTGCATGTATGCCCTCTGGTTTCACTATTTTCGTTGTTAGTTTAAGCAAGGAGCAGCCTATAGCATGAATATCCAGAACCAGATCTCACGTAAGCCATTCAAAGAGCACTTCCTCCAAGAGGAAGATGATTTTCCAGATCATTCCTCTGCTTCCTCTATACCCCTCAGGGCTGTAGTCAGACATCTGACACTTCTCCTCACCTTTCGATGTCATAGGAAGATGGGGCGAGAAAAAGATTCCAAACTTGTGCAGGTCTGCAGACTACCATGGGGAGAGCGTGCGTGCGTGCGCACGCGCACACACACAGAGACAGAGATGTACACACATGTACACACTCATGCTCACACACACATGCACGCAGACATAACTTTTTGTCCTCCCTGTGAGGTGGGAGAGGGCAGCATTACTGCCCACATAGCCTCTGAGAGGATCCAAGGGCCCAGCTTCCTCATAACATCTGGAGTTACACAGAATCAAGACCCCTAGTGTCAACCTCAGACTCCATGAAGCTACAGGAACTAGAGGGCCCTGCTCTGCTCCAGACATCGCTTCTGGCATCAACAAAAGCACAGGGCTAGACTTCATGGGTCTCCTCACCACGGATCCGAAGACTCTCTGTTTCAGTAATCTTTCCCCACCAAACTGTAGCACCTCATGCAATACGTCATAGTGAGGACCTTTCTCATCTCAAGAGGGATGTCAGCAAGGCTAACCCCCAGGACACTGTTTCCATCGTGGGCCTTTCTTTCCTCTTTTCTGAATTCTCATCAATCTTTACCACCGAGGTTCTCAGTCCCTCCACGTCCCTGTGTCTAAGCAAGCTGTCAGAATTTTAGAGTTCAGCTGTTCAAACTGCGTGAAAACGGTTTCCAGGTCTATCAGTGACTGGTTTGTTCATGCCGTTTCCCCTCCACAACCTCCCAACACTCACAAACACATGCTTTCACACGAACCAGATGGGAGCTGGGATCTGTGGTCAGATAAACTTGGATAAATCTGAGTTAAACAGTTAACCGCTGTTAATTCAACACAGTTCTTGTCTCAAAAGGAATGAGAAATAGTTTATGCTGGAGCCAAATCTGAGTGGCATTACTCATGAATTCAGATTGCCTGGAATACAAATTCAGATCGCCTCCAATACCCCCATTCCAACGTAATTGGTTTCTTGGGTGTGTTTATAGTGATAGAAAGCAAAAGGTGATTCATCGAGGCGTTGTGAATTCATTGGTGGGGACATCAGATAGGTGGGTGGGTTACGGGAAAGCAGGAAAATTCATGGTATAGGTCTCAGATGTGGTCTGGTGACGTTCTGAGCTTCTGGCTTGCTGGAAGCTAGCACTTTGTTAATGAATCCCAAGATTTCATGCGACAGTCCCACGAAGACTTTGGGTCAGGCAGAGGGTAGACAATGGGTGGCAATTAAGGAGGCTAAAGATAGCACAAGACAATTTGGCTCTGAATTTTCAACATTTCAGTTGCCCACAGTCAAAAGTTGTGATCTGTCGTTAGCCTTGTAGAGTCTTTTATGGAGGTGTTTGGGGACGGGTGCTGTTTGTTCTTTTAGGGGAACCTCACCTCACACAGCCCTCTCTTCCCCGTAACTTCTCAGAGCCTTTACTATATCTGAAGTGCCTTGGGGTGCCTCAGGGGTGAACATAGGACACAGTTGTTTTTCTTGGGGTTCTCCTAACACACACATGTGCGTGCGCGCGCGCGCCCACACACACACACACACACACACACACACACCTGCAAAATAACTTGTTAGCTGTGATCCCTGTCTTACATTCCTGAAAACGGCTGGGACACAGGTGGTGCAGAATCAGGCAGGCCACTAGATGGGGCCATTTCTCCATAGCAAGTGGGCTGTTCGCCACACCTCAAAGCCAACAACCTCGGAGGCAGGGCCAGAGCCTGAGGCATAACATTCCTGAGCAAGGCTAGGCTCTTTGGATGGTCTCTCTTGTCTACTGATCTAGCACGAGTTTGGCATTTGGATGTTTTATGCCGATCTTAGCAACTTTGCATATTGCTAGAGCTGATTTGGGTGATTAAACAAATCTTTTTGTTTATTTGTGTCATTGTGGAAGAAAAACTGCTTCAGTAGAGTAAACCCACTTTTTAAAGACCATTCACAAACACTTGTTACTAAAACAGGCAAGTCATGCATATTGCTGGAAATTTGTTTTTATAGGATGGTACCTCATTAAACACTGAGAAAATGGGAGTGTCTGAGGTACACTGATCTTTAGTTAGTTGCAGGCCTAGTTGGATAGATAAATAAAAATTAAGGTTTTATTTGTTTCTATATATTGTAGCTACTAAATTAGGTTGCATAGACCTATCCAAAGTGCTTGGGATCAAAAAACACTTCCAATTAGAGACTTTTTAGTGTCTGGAATACATCTATATACATGAAGAGATATCTTCACAATGGCACTCAAATCTAAATATGAGGTTTATTTGTGTTTCTGGTAAGTATCTTTTCTGTAGAACCCAGAAGCAATCTTCTGGAGCATTTTTCGCATGCCCACCTTTTGAATGACACGACGTTGAGTGTGGAATTTTCCAGGTGTCGGCATTCAAAAAGCTTCAGAGTTTGCTGGGATTGAATTGCTCAGCCTGTACACCAAAGAATTATGGACCAAGCGGTGTATTCTGGAAGGGTGTATTCTGCCCTGATGGTTGACTAGTTGACCAGTCTGATTGTTCCCTGGCCCTGAGGTACCTAGAAATAGTGCTGCCTACTAGCCTCCTGGATGTTGAGACAGCGGGACTATGGCACCCTCGCGGTCCTCCCTGCCTACCTGCATATGAGTGTGTTTGCAAAAGAGAATTGTTCTGCCAGGTGGTGGTAGCACATGCCTTTAATCCCAGCACTCGGGAAGCAGAGGCAGGCGGATCTCTGTGAGTTCGAGGCCAGCCTGGTCTACACTAGTTCCAGGACAGGAACCAAAAAGCTACGAAGAAACCCTGTCTCGAAAAAATCAAAAAAAAAAAAGAGAGAGAGAGAGAGAATTGTTCTTTCAACTCTTTTTAAAAAACTCTAAATATCTCAGGTGGGAGATTCTCTTGGGTGAGGGGGGGTGAAACTTGCTCGTGGAACGCTACCCTTTGTTGGCAGTTTTGGCACCACCTGATGGCACGTGCTTTAGCACACAGGTGTGAGGGAATGCCAGGACATTTTCATTAATGCACGAGCCAGGCCATTGCCACAAAAGAAAGGACACAGGAAAGGCCGGGTCTAAAGGTTAGGTTAAAATATAAACTTTTATTAAAACTTAAACCACGAAGGTTGGAAAACATGCTCAATGGTCACTTCAAGAGCTGGTGTTTTTGAATGGAACAGCTTTTTACCTGCATGCCCGCATGCGCTGAGTAAATGAGGGCATTGTCCTGGTACGAGATGGTGTGGTTTCTGGAGAATGCCTGGCCCGTCGTTAATCACGAGAAAGCTTGGTCACAGGCTCCTGCAAAGGCCAGTGGGCAAACGTGTGGCTGGTTGGCTTATTGTTCCTTGATTACATGCAGCCTGAAACTAGAAACCAGCATCAAGCAGCGAGCCATTTTTCCAGGGGTAGTAGGAGGGTGGGTTGACAGTGGAATCTTGGGAGCTTATGATAAATGTATCCTTAGTTCTCTGCAACCCTCAATTGCAATAAGCTCGGCGTGATGGGGAGGGGGACAACACTGATCATGCCCTGAAGAAACTTCCAGGGGCTCTTAGAGCAGCCTAGCCTCCATTCTATTCTGGATCCACAAAAGATCTTTGTGAAATGGGCAGATCTGGTTCCCAGTGATCCCTGCAGAGTGAAATGTCTCGGAGTGCTGACTCTCCCTTTCTTTTGCACGCTGGCACCTGGCAGAGTGTGGGAACTACTGCCTCAATAGTAAGTACAGTAAGTCCTGGGAGAGACTGAACCGCCTGGGCCCCTGCCACAGCCTGCCAGCTTGGGCCAGGCCAAGAGCTCAGCGCAGCCAACTGCAGGCAGAAGGGAGAGGGGGCGGGCATCAGACACACCAGCCAAGCTACCAGGGATCTGCCTTCCAGAGTGGACCCCCATGCTGGCTTTCTCCTAGTTTCCTGGAGAGTGCTAAACTGAGGGGGGGGACGGAGGGGTTAGCTGGCCGCCAGCTGGACTTAGCTTCCAGAGACAGGCACCTTCTGAGGCTCTGTTTGCAGAGCTGACTTGTGACAAACACGTTATAACCATTTGAAGGAGCCCAAAGGGAAGGATGGCTGTTGGACATTGGCCCACAAGTGGGGCCAACAACAGCAATGATGGGGCCGAGCTGTGCCTCTCACCCTGGAGTATGCAGAGCCCACTGGGGCCTTCTTGGTTATGTTTAGGCCAGGGCCAGGCTCTTATGCCAGTCAGCTGGGCCCTGGTCCAATGCCAGTCAGCTGGGTGCTTTCCTTCCACTTCCTTTTCAGCACACAGTTCAAGAAACCACGGTCTGGTCCCTCTACCAAGAGCTCCCTGCCCCTCCTCTTCTTCCTCCTCTTCCTCCTCTTCCCCTTCCTCCACCTTGTACTCTCCCTTTACCCCATCACCTCTGCTCCCCTTTTTGCTTCCCTTCTTCAGCTTTCACGGTTCCTGTGTCCCCTCCTCCCTCTGTTTCCTGGCCCAGAGGCTGTCTATCCACTAACCTTTCTCTCTCATTCTCTTTTCTATGTTTAAAAGTCAAATTTAAACGCTCCCCTTGTCCACAGCATCAAATGATACATTTTCTTCCCTGGGTTTGGAGTCCTTACACCATGTCTTCTTCATATCAGCCATGTCTTCTTGAAACTGTCGTTGTTTCAATGGCTAGTCATTCTCTCGTTTTACACACATTGGGGGGTGGGGAGTTGGTTTGTTTTTGTTGTTGTTTTTTTTTAATTTGAGATGTGTTCTACCTTGGTTTTGTTACTTCTGTATCTTTCCAAAGAGGAAGAAGGTGGTGGGGTTATTTCTCCCAGAAATCCCCTCCACATATCCCAGCCTGTGACACCACATACCACACACGCCTGTCCTTTTGATGTGTACGAAAGGGTGATTCCTCAGGGAAACCAAGTGATGAGAAATCGGAAGGAAGGAAACTCACTTCTAAAATACTGGAAAGTAAGGGGTGGGCAGAAGCCAGAATGAAGTGGCTGTTCTGGTTCAGGGTCTGCTATAGTCTTAGCTGGGGAGCGTGGGCCAGCCCTGGGCCCTTTCTGTCTCTCTGGGACTAACCAGGCCTGTCCTCTCTTTGTGATTCTCCATGAATTCGAGGTGAGAGCTTTGTACAATTGCATGTGTCTGAGCGAAGACTCAAAGCTCAAACACTGCACTCCCTATTCTTTCACCAGAGCTGTAGGAGTTCCGTAGATGATCCCTAAATAAAGAACCCCACTGGACTTTGTTTGGGAATGACTTTCTCTGCCTCCCTTGGCAAAGCTCTGGGGTTATCCCCAGCTGCTCTCCACATGGCTCAGGCTCTCCTCCAGCTTCCAAGAAGCGCTGGGGACAGTTCAAGTTTCAGCACATTGCAATGCCTTAGCAGCAGTGCCAAGGCCAGTGACAGTGACCGCCAGCCCCCAGGGAAGGGAAAGAGGGGAGAAACCACTGCCAGGCCACTGGGCCAGGCTGCCATGAGCCTGGCCAGTGCATGCTCAGTTCAGAGGAAGGGGCTGACAAGTTGTCAAATGCCACATTCCATGGCTCGCTTTCCGGCCATGTTACTGACACGGTTATGAGCGGAGAGGTCAAGAGGGCCACATGCCTCATAACTTCCATTTTCTGTTCTGTCTCAGCGATTACGGAAGCCATTGAGATCCCACAGTTCATCGGCCGCAGTTACCTGACCTATGACAACACAGATATCCTCAAGAGGTAATGGACCAGCGCCGCAGCTTGCTCCTTCCCTGGATGTCAGTCTCTCAACATCACTCCCAGAGCTTATCCTTATCTTCCATGCCAGGCAATAATTCTCCCCGCGGACAGAGGGTGGGGGTGGGGCAGATGAAATAAACATAGAAACAAGAACAAAACAAAACAAACAAACTAAACTCGAAGGCATTAGTTTTCCAAAACAACCCCATTTGTTTTATAAGCACTCCAAAGCTTTCTGGTCAAAGGGCCTGGAAGAATGTGACTTGCTTGCCCCTGGGGTTTCCAGTGTTCCAGTTTGAGAGGCAGAAGGAATTGGACGCTCCTGCGGCCGGAGTGTGATGACATACCCCCCACCCATGACCTTAGTGGGGCTCTTACCTCTGTGCTACTCTGTGTCATAGCCTGCAGATCTGCCTGGAGCCAGTTGTAGGACTCAGCTGCTCCCAACCAGACACATAGCTCACAGCCCCTGCATCCCAGACCGGTACCCATGTCTCCAGGAGCAAAGGTTGACTGTGCAGTGGAGATTGCTCAGATTTCCTCCTGTTGAGAGAAGAGCATGACATAAGGACAGGAGGCATCATACAAATGCCCAAGTTACAGCTTCTGGTCCCTGGAGGCAGGGATGGGCTAGAATTTCAAGCAGCCTATATATGTGGCAAGGAGTGAAGCTGGCTCTTAGGGAACCCTCTATCCAGCCAAGCTTGCTGTTGGCAACTTCAATTTGTCCCTTGGTCATTGATAATGTGATAATGTTCATCTACCTTTCAACCATTAGCAAAGTTGTTCTAGAATTTTCCTTTGCCTTTAGATTGGGTTCATAGTACCAGATGACAAATCTTTAGTCTAAAGCCACCCTGCTTTAGGTCAGAATTTAGGGTTTGGGGAAGCAAAATTGATTGAAAGATCATTTTTCTGGATCATTTGGGTTGACTGTAGGCATATCAGACTATTACAGTGATTTCAATTAGGATGGCCACATAGTCTCATATATTTTTTTGGTTCCCAGTTGATGGACTGTTTAGGAAGAATTGAGAGAGATGGGTTTGTGGGAGGAAGTAGTCCCTGCTTTACTTTCCAAATCACAGCTTCTGCTTATTGCCTTGGTATGAGGATTTCAGTGAGATGCATTTCCAGCCAAGGTATACTTTCTTCCTTCTTTGGTCCTTTTCCTCCCTACCATAGAAGGTCATTCAGTCCCCCAAGGCAGTGCGTTCTGTAAGGAGCCCAAGTGGTCAGCCTCCAGTGCTTACAGAGGCCACCCACAGTTCAGGGGAGCTAGTGCCATGGTGGTAGCAGGAGATGGTCAGAAGCCTGTACTAGAGCACATGTGTTGGTGTGTGCAGCTAGACGTGTGTGAATCCATGTGAAGCTATGCAAATAGAAGTGTTCATGATCTATTTCAGTTTGATGCCTTCAGAGGGTCAAGTAGCATAAAACAATTGAAAATGTCCTAAACAGGAAGAGGACTTACTCTAGTAAGTACAGTCTTTAGCTGGGCTGATCAATCCAGAGAATCTGCTCTTTCCACAAAGACCCCAAATCTCATTTATATGTCTGTCATGTTACCCTCAGCAAATTCCCTAGCTGTTCATAGGACACTTATAAGATGATTATCAAATTAGGCAATGTCCTATGGAAGTGTAATAAAGACTTCCCCCAGAGTCCTCTAGGTAAATTGGATAGTAAGTTATATGTCTGCTCTTAATTCAAGCATTGATAAGAGAAGCGAAATTGGCTTGACTGGTTCATGCCAATCCATATTGCCAAGTGGGGCAAAGAAGATGGGATCAGAGTCAGAAACTAGAAGGTTCCCTCGGAGACTTTTCAGGGTTGAATTGCCTGTAGCTGGGCTGTTGGGCTTCCTGCATGAGGAAGACAAGCTTGGTGCCTTCCTGTCTAGACCAGGCCACGGCAAGCCTAGACAGGAAGCCCGCCAGTATTCACTACTGACTGCATCATAGAACCCTGGAACTAGGTGTGAGGGAGACAGGGTGATGGTACCACTGATGGGAAAATGGAAAGAAAAACGCTTTCTCTCCACTCTTCTTACCAGAATGGGTAAGGAAAAAATGGACCTCATCTGTGTCCCTTGATGCTCCTGTATATGCCCCGCCATGGAAGGGCAGTGTAAAGGCCATGGAAGCGGCACGGCCAGCTTAGGAAGATCTGACCATCTAAACTCCAAGAGCCTTGGCTTTAGGTTCTCATAGTGTCTTGTTAATGGCAACATTAACTTACATTTCCTTCTGCCTCACCTTTGGTTGGAGCCTCTCAGGCCCCATCAGAGGAATGTTGATCATTTTAGCCAGATGAGTTTCTAAACTAGCCTTCGGAAATGAGAGGCACATAGGAGCCCGGGAGCCTCTTCCCGGGGATGCTTACAGCCTGAAAGCTGTTCTGCTCAGACACCCACTATCCTCATAGCTTCCTGTGATTTCCTCTAGGAATCTGTTATGTCACCCTTCCAAGACCAACAGCCACTCCATCAAGTCACCTCCTTTGAGAACCCCGACCTTGTCCATCTCTGCCTCCCCTCCAGAAAGGCCCAAGGACGGTCACTGCTGCCCATGCTGGCCTTTCACTGCCATGATTAGACCCCAAAGAAACTACTGATTTGAGCCTTGTAGAAATTGCGAAGCCCACTTTCTGCTGGGAAATGAGGAGCAGCTTCCCAAGAGACATTGAATAATGGGGCAGGAAAGGAGAAAGTCTGGTGCATAAGGCCATCTGCCTGGGACTGTGACGCCGGCCAAAGTCTTCCTCTGAAAGTGTTCCCTTGCAGGGTCAGATACTGCTGCTCACTGAGCGTCCGGGATGTTTTATGAGCTCCGTGACTAGAAGGGGTAGAGCTCCTTCTATTCGCCTGGAGTGCATAGATGCAGGGAGGGAAGTTTATCTCCACATCTGGTTACTTAGGGAAGTCCGGGATGACTCCAAACAGATGCTGGTGCTTGATTTCACGGACTCCCTTGTGCATTTCCTCCAGGGTGTCGGGAGCCAGATCAAATGCCTTCATGAGGTTTAAGACGACCGCCAAGGATGGCCTGTTGCTATGGAGGGGGGAGAGTCCCTTGAGACCTAACAGTGACTTCATTTCCCTGGGCCTTCAGGATGGAGCCCTGGTGTTCAGGTAACTTCCTCCCAAGCTCTGCCCTCAGCGGCATCTTCAAGTTTCTTCTCAGACAGTACAGACGGTGTGGAAGAGTGGTGCAAGAGTAACCCAAGCACACTCCGCTGGAGTTGGCAGTAGCCAAAGTCTCCAGCCTCATCTCTGTCTCTTTTTTTCCCCATCAGTGACGTCTATGCCTGTGAGGCAAATCCACACCACTTCCCAATTTTGCCAATTTTCTCCAAGTTTTATTGGACTACTGTCATACTCATCCATATATTCTGTCTCTTATATATTGTCTATATATTGTCTCTTATATATTGTCTATATATTGTCTCTTATATATTGTCTATATATTGTCTCTTATATATTGTCTATATATTGTCTCTTATATATTGTCTATATATTGTCTATATATTGTCTCTTATATATTGTCTATATTCTGTCTCTTATATATTGTCTATATATTGTCTCTTATATATTGTCTCTTATATATTTTCTATATATTGTCTCTTATATATTGTCTATATATTGTCTCTTACTGCGTTCCGGCGGCTGTGGCACACCAAAGTAGCTTCCAAGGGAACTGTTTGGCAAAGTCTCAATATTTACTATCTGGCTCTCTGCAGAGCAAGTCTATCCCCATTGTTTCAGTGCGTCCCTACTGCGAGCTCCCCACTTGTGGACTGGAAGATGTGAAAGTGATACTGGTCAGCTTGGGAAGATCAGAAAATCTGACTCAGGGAACCTTGTCTTTAAATTCCTTCTGCCCGACTTAGTTCTGTAGGCATAGGGAGCCTGCTGCAAACTTTGTGTTGTTCTGTGAGGAGAAAGATGTGCAGAGTCCTCTCTGCACAGAGCAACCCGACACCTGGATCTTCGTAAATACTTTAGCGGAACTAGTAAGGCTGTCCAAGAAGCTCTGCCTTCCCTTTTTAAAGATTAATTTCTTAAATTATTTTTATTTGTGTGTGCCTGTCTGTGTGAATGCATTTTATTTTATTTTATTTTTTAGAAACAGGGTTTTACTACCTGGTCTTGACTGACCTGGAAATTTTCTATGAACATCAGGTTGGCCTTAAATTCACTAAGCTCTCCATGCCTCTACCTGCGTCCCTAGTGCTGGGATTAAAAGCATTTACCATGCCTGTCTGGCAGCTGCTACTCCTTTTAAGTTCGTTTCTATTGCTCCTCAATTTATCAACAGGATGGCTATGCAGCCGATAAAGAATCACCTGAACACTTTCTCCCTGTTCTTCTCTTTTCTAGAATGTGTAAGAGTTCAGTTTCTAAAGGGAGGGCCCTGTCTTGTTAAATATGAAAAACCAGGGCATCAAGATTGTGAAAGGAGGTTTCCCCCAAGTAGCCACATTCTTGGGGAACTTGTTAGAAATGTCAGTCCCAGGCCCTGACCTGATAGCATTGTGACCATTTCACCAAGACATTCAGTTACCCACTGAGAGCCTCTGCTCTGGTTCTGGGGATATTTTCCCCCATGGTGGGGGCTGTTTGTTAAGCTTTAACTCCGTTAGTACTCCCCCTCTCTGATGAGGACCCCCAAGTGTTCAATAAATAATAAGAAATTAATCAGCTACAGACATAATGAAGACTGAATTCCAGGGCTTTGTTCTGTCGTGTGTGCTGAGCCTAGAGGGGTTACTGCCAGCCAGGTAGGATGACATGAAGCCATTGAATTTGAAGAAAAGACATTTTGAGAGGGAACGTGACTCTCACGTCACAGTGGCTCTGTGATTCAGCCTTGTGACAGGGGACCTTGTAGAGATATGTAGTTGAGGAGCAGACACTGCCAAGTGAGGGGCAGCTCTTCTCCAACAGTGCCTCCTCCCCTGACCTATGACCCTACCACTGCCCCCCATTCCTCATTGGCCCCAGGGTCAGATGAGGAGGAACCCTCCCCACCCTGTCGGCTTGCTGCTTCAAAGCCATTTCTTTGTGGTTTTCCTGTGGTTAACCTCACCCAGGCCTCAAGTACTTGGCTGTACCCAGAAAAGGGAACTGAAATGGTAGCTAAGTGGAGGGTGGGGGTGGCCCAACTCCTCCTCAGCTGCCAACTAAATTCAATGCATGGAGACCCGAGAAAACTGGCCAGGGGCTGCCGCCAGCTCAGCTCTCGCCCCAGGCCCTGGAATAGCCACTGTCCACCTCCTCCCATCCCCTCCCACCTTTCTAATATCTTGATCCACCTTAGACTCATACCCTGGGTTACCGTCTCTTTCTTGAGCTGCTGAAGTTGTCCCTGGGCTTTCTCGTGCTCTGTGGACACCTCTGGAGCCCAAGCAGGGCCAGGATTGGCACCAACATCTGAAGTCACCCATTGCTGCTCACTGGGCTCTTTCATCTGGGTAGTTCTACTTTATCCATCCATTCAACACACATGTGAGGGAAGTCGAGGCGGGGCTGGGAACAAGCAAGATTATGATACAGGCAGGTGGTCTACAAAACCCCCACATACAGTGAGTCACTCTCACCGGGGAGCTTGTTCCTGGGCTTGCCCGCCCCCAGGCTCTGATGGAGTTAGTGTGGGTGTGCACTGGAATCTTATTGGTATCTAACACCCCAAATGGTCTAGAAAGCATGCCCTGAGAAATAGGGTCTGAAATGTCCTTGGGGATCCATGCACTTGAGCCCCATGGCCGTGTGATCTCAGGGAAACTACATCGTATCTCCCAGCCTCTGGCTCTGCTTCTGTGAGGAAAAGTCTGCTTGGAAGGATTTTGTGAGGATGAACTGAATTAATTTTTGGAGAAGGGCCATGTACAGGGTCAAACATAATCAGTCTTTAGTGGTAACAGGAATACAAAGTCTCACCTCCATTGAGTGTTTCCTGGGCTCGGCAAGCTGCAGCCTCCATGAGCTAACAGAGCAATGAAGCCCTATAGGACAGTTCAGCAAAATGCAGTCATTGCTGCTGCTGTTACTATGGTAAGATTGGTACCTTACCTGGGAAGATATGGCTGAATTCAACTATCATCCCAGCTTTTCGGAGGTTGGTGGCAAGAAGATCAGGAATTCAAGGCCATTTTCAAATTGATAATGAGTTCTGGATTGTGTAAACTACATAAGCCCTTGTTCAAAAAAAAAAAAAAAAAGAAAAGAAAAAAGAAAAAGAAAAGAAAAGCAATCAGAACAAAACGTTCTGGCCTTGAGGAACTTGCATCTCTGAGGCCTAGCTAGAGTGTACACTATTCTCTTGGGTGCACAGACACACACTCAAGGTTGCAGTGTTTCTAACACAAATGGGAGAGAAATCCTGAGATAATCAAGTCTACCCTAACTTTTACCCTCACCAGAATTCAGACCCTTTGCCCTAACTCACCATGGACATTCCTGCCGGAGAGCAGGAACGAGCAAAGAAATGGCGCCCTCGAGCTGGGAAGCATTAGTTTAGAAGCCAAGCTGAACACACAGAGAGAAATTCAAATGCTTATCTGAAATGAGTGTGGCTTCAGTTTTATTGTAGGTTTTCGCATTCTAGTCTGTCACATGCGGGTCACCGAAACCAGCCGGGGAAACTCTAAATGTCATATGATGACCTTTCCCACTTATTGTGACCCCATAGCCCTTTCAGATACCAGAGGAAAAAGAAGAGGTCTGACATAGTAAAGTACCCTGTACCATGGTTCAAAAGGAACCTCATTAAGGCCTGAAGATGGCCAAGTAGTTTCCAAAGGCCAGACCCGGAGCCCATCTAGGCTGCCTATCTTGTTAGTTAATCTGTCAGCCACTGGTAGACATCAAGCTAGGTGGCTTAGAATAACCTATGCAAAGCGGCAAGAGTCGGGTATCATTGGTAAAGCAGCCAGACCAGCATTCATTCATTGCTTCCATGGCTTGAAAGCAAGGCATAACCCTAAGGTAGCGCCTATCTGCTCAGGGGACAGCCTGGTGCAATTTAAAATATGTAGAGCCAGATGTGTTGGTGCGTGGCTAGGGTCTCAACACTCGGGAAGGAGAAACAGGAAGATGGAGGAGTTGCGGGCCAGCCTCAGCTACATAGGAAGTTTGAGGACAACGCTGTTTCAGACAAAGCATATATTATATATATTCTATATTGTTTCATTATGCAGCAAGTGTTTCTATGCATATACATATGCTGCATATTAAACAAACGATCCAGGGAGAGTAGGAACAGGTGGTTCTTTTCAGGGCCTGAAATGATGGAGTCGGGGTTGGAGCGGGATGTCATAAAGAAACCAACTGAGTTGTCCTATCTACATGATGGTAGAATTCTTGTCTGCCAAACTCTATTTCAGTTCCCATGAGCATGCTCTGTTCCTTCCAGTGAGTAAGAGAGCTATTGACTTCGGAAAAGAATGAAGCCCATGCTTGTCCTGCCTGGTTCTAATACAGTGGAAATGTTTTAGTCACACCAACACTGACTGGCACATTCCAGCGGGGTTCCCTGCAGTTACACACAGGTCACCTGGGCATTCTTGACGTGTTAGTTACATGTTTACCACTTTGGGTTCGCTCCTCCACAGGGCTCCCCTCTCCTCAGGGTGTGTTGTCAAGCCCCTGAATAAGCATCGCCAAGCCGCACAATTTTGGTATGGGGATATTATTTCTTTAGTTCCTACTCTGTGTTGTGTTAGTGAACCTTCCCTATAGTCCTCCAGGGAAAGTGTCTTTACCTGTACTTGATAGAACTAGGTGAATCGCCTGTGGTGATAGAGCTGTAAGTTGGCAAGACAGAAGATCCAGACAGGTGTGTAGAATTGGAGTGTCTGTGACGTCACCCATGCTACTGCTCACAAAACCACACGCAGTCACTTAGCCAACCTCCTGACTCTGCTTTATACTCGTTCCTCTCTAAGAATTGTTACGTCTTTACTTCCCACACTGTGTGTGTGTGCGCATGTGCATGTGCGTGTGTGTGTGTGTGCGCATGTGCGTGTGCGTGTGTGTGTGTGTGTGTGTGTGTGTGCGCATGCGCGTGTGCGTGTGCGTGTGTGTGTGTGTGCGCATGTGCGTGTGCGTGTGCGCGTGTGCGCGTGTGCGCGTGTGCGTGTGCGTGTTTGTGTGTGTGTGTGTGTGTGTTTGTGTGTGTGCGCATGTGCGTGTGTGTGTGTGTGTGTGTGTGTGCCAGGGTGAACCATAGTGTACACATGGAGATTCGAGGACAGCCTGTGGGAACCAGTTCTCCCCTTCCACCATGTGGGTCTTGGGACTTGAGCGCGGCTGCCAGGCTTTACAGAAAGCACATTTCCCCTCTAAGCTACCCTACAGGCCCACAGCCACTCTCCTTCAAGACCCATTTGGCTTCCCCATAAGGAATCATCACAAGCCTCACCTGCTGGCTATTTTATAAGAGACATTTGATGCGGGAAAAGCGGGCTAGAAAGTGGTGCAGACTTTAGGTCTGGGTGGCAGCTGTGTCCATGGTTTGTTAAGTCTCCACAGCTTCTCTTCTTGATCGAACGCTGTGGCTGTGCTGTTTCCTTGAGACTCTGTAATGAAATGAATGAGCTATAGAACTTTCTCTGGGAAATCCAAGTGCTTTCTATTCTCACTCTGTTCTCAGAGCAAGGGTCGCGAGTGATCTGGAAGGAGCCAGCGTCTCATTGGAGCCTTTTTCTTCCCCCTACCGTGTTTAGACAGCTCCCTTCCCAAGTGAGGGCAAAGCTGCCCCTGTGGACCCCACTCAGATCAGCAGGTGATCGGATGGTGTCACTCAGGGGAAGTCTAGGCAGCTGGCTCCCTGCCCAGGCTAGAGTAGTCGCTCACTGAATTTTTTCTGGATTGAATTAAATTAGTATAACTGCGTGCTCAGTGGGTCAAGAGGGCTGTCTCTTGGTCAGCACACCCATGTCTTCTGATTCCTGGAGGGTTTCAACGTATCAGGGAGTTAAAATGCTACAATAGCTGACATCAAAGATAGCAGGGCAGAGGATGCGAGAAATCCCATTTTATATCTAACCTCTGTGATTTCAAAGTCTCTTCAACTCTTTAGAGTTCAGCTTACTCTTCAATAACGTTTTTTTCTTTCTTAAAGTGAAAATGTTTCATAGCTTCCCAGGACTTCTGTAATAAATTATGATGAATTTTATCACATTAAAAAAGAAATCAATGCTTGTACACTTCTGGAGACTAGGAACCCAAAATTCAGCATGTTGCCAGCACCGCTTCCTTGGTAGGATCAAGGGAGGTTCTTTTGGTGGTTCCGGCTGAGGTCCTAGTGCTGGCTGGCAAACCTTGGTGTTTCTAGCTCTGCCTTTACCCCACATACCCTTTCATGTGTCCCTGTGTTCAAATTTCTTCGAATAATTATACGTAAGTCATATTGATTGATGGCCCCTCCTACCCAGTGTGGCTTCATTGATTCAATTGCATCAGACCCTCTTTCCAAACAAAGCCACATTCCGAGGTTCAGAGTGGACAGGAACTTCAGAGAAACACTGTGTAAACCATGCGGATGTTTATCCCACCACAGTTGAAAATGTAAAAATTCCGTCATTCATATACGAACCTGGAGAGTGCCAGCCTTTTTTAACTTTGAGTTAAGGACATCGCTCTCTGGGCGAACTTTGACAGTGAGAGCCTTTGTGAACATTTGTGTCTCATCGTTCCTTTCCTTGTTCTTCCTTAGCTACAACCTAGGCAGTGGTGTGACTTCCATCGTGGTGAACGGCTCCTTCAGCGATGGCCGGTGGCACCGGGTCAAGGCTGTCAGGTGAGCACCTGCCAAAGCGAGACAGAGCCAGGCTACAAGAGGGTGGATGTGTGCCCAGCTTCCTTTCTGTCCTTCTGCCCTCTAACCCAGCTTCACCTGGCATCCTCATGTTACTGCCAGTATCCACCCATGTCCCCTACTGACACCAATGGGCAGAAACTGAACCCCAGTACCTACTCCAAATGGAAGGAGATAGCCTGGAGAAAAAAATTGTATTGGGTGGATATTTACTTAACACCGCATTGCACTACATAAGAACATTTTCATATAAGCATCTAATGTATGTCACGTTCATCCCTGTCATACATCAATCTCCTCCACCCCTTCCATTGGCCCTCTCTTTGGGCCAATGGGACAATTTCATCTCTACTTCCATGTCACATGTACACATGTGATTTTATCTATCTACAAATAAAGAGACCACAAGAGAGAAAAGACATGACATTTGTCTTTTTGAGACAAGTTTGATTTGATTAATATGATAATCTCCAGGAGCATATATTTTCCTGAGCAATGTCACTTTTTCTTTCTGACTGAAAAAAAAAATCACATATTTGCTAACCATTCTTTGGTTACTGGGCACCGAGGTTGCTTCTGTAGCTTAGCTCTTATGAATAGCACTACAGCAGACATTAGTGTGTGAGCATCCCTGTGATGTGTAGGGTTGAAGTCCTTGGGGTTTTCCCAAGGACTTGTACAGTTGGATCCTTAGATTTATTAAGAAATCTCCTTATTAATTTCCGTAGTGGTTGAACTAGTTCACATTCTAACAAGCAAGCTCTAAGAGTTCCTTGTGGTCCATATCCTTGCTAGCATCTGTTGTTATATGTGGAACACACTTTTTAGGGGCTAAGTTGGAGTGGGGCCTTAAAACCCCATGAGATGGAAATTAGGGGGCATGAAGACCTTAAAGGATGCTCTGAGTGTCCTTGCATAAGCAATCCTCCCCCTTTGAAAAAATGTTATCTGAGCTTTAGAAATCATGAATGTTCACCTAGCCCTCGTAACGTAACCACGCCCTCCCAATGCTAATTGCCAAGCTGACTTTTGATTAACTTCAGGCAGATTGTTCCTGAGCCTTTACAGCCTTGCCGCGTGTGTCCTTATTCCTAACCATATGTTTTTAGAAATCAGAGAGCAAGTCCAAATCAGCAATGTTAGTAGCATGTGTTAAATCAGTCCAAAGAGAAAAGAAGCTGGATAGAGATTCTGATTGCAGTTCCCTGAAAAAAGGACCATAACTCTTGCTGTGGAATCAGCAGGCGATGGCCAGTGTGAGGCCTGGGGACCATGGGGGCTCAGCATTGTCAAATTCCTCTTCTGCTTCCATGTAGGCTGTGTTGAGCTCATCCTTCTCGAGCCTCCTGCCCTCACCATGGGGCTTGCCTTAGAACCTCAGAAGGTGCTGAGGACACAAAAGCAGACTTAGGTTTATCCGCTGCCAGGCAGCCCAAAAGACCAGATGCATGGGTAGGGATTTTAACAAGTCCCCAATTCCATTTGTTGAAAAAAAAATGGTTTCCTGTATTGCATATTTACAGATTTGGATCTCATTTTTTCTTTCTAGAAAACAAGTCAAAATGCAGAGTCCAACCTAACCTGAAAACATTCTGAAGTGAATGGCTAATTCCCTCTCTCTCGTTTACAAAGGACATTGCACACAGGCATGTCCAAAGGAATGTGCAATGCTTTCTTTGGTTCTCAGCACCAACCACATTAGTCTCAACTGTTGTCCCAGTAGCATCGGGGAATAGACCCTGCTTATAACCTTGGGTCAGAATGGTTGGTATACTAGTCACACACTGTAGGAGAATTTAAACCTTCATAGTCACTGTGGTTTGATTACGTACATGAAGATACACAATGGTAGGGTCATCAGTCCCTTCCTAGACATCTAAGGAAACATGTTAAATGTGTTTCCCCAAACTGTATAAATTGCTGTGGGCAGAACCTAGATCAAAAACATTTCTGTTCCACCCCAGGCTGCAGCCCACACACAGGGATTTCAGACATTTGGGAGAAATAAGGCAGAGGAATGTTCCCTCAGAATAATGTCGTATGCCAGAACATCGAGCTTGGCATGCGCGGAAAGCTCAGGAGACACAGCCCCTCCTGTTGACATCACTGATTTCATTTTTATCATGTCGTGCGGTACAGTGAAGGCTGGGTAGGAAATGGGGCCAGCATGATGGGTTGGAGTATCTGTGAACTGTGAGCCGACAGGCCTCATGGAGTGGGGTCAAGGCTATAGCTATCATATATGGCAAGAAGGACTGGGTTGATGTCTTAATTCTCTATGGAAGGGCAGAGACAACAGAATAAACAAAGAGGAAGTTGCTAAGGGAGGGGGCTGCTTTGCGCACTGTCTTGCTTTGGATGACTTTGGTCTTGTAAGCATAACACCTAACAGAGTAGAAGAAATGTCTCATTTATCCAACCACTTATTCCAGATAATTGAGACACAGTGCTTTACACCAGTTCATATTCACAGAAGTTTAAGATCTGTATTTTTCATTTTTGTGGATTAAAAACAATCATATGATAATATGTGCGTTAGCATAGCAGCAGGCCCCTTAGAGCAAGATGTGTGTAAGGTACTCTCTGCTTTGCATGCAAAATAGATGGGTTCCACAATAACTCTGTTATGATTTCATATAAGGGTTGCTCATGGATCTGTTAGTATGAGCCATACGCTATTCCAGACACCTGAGACATATCATTGAGGAAAACCAAGACCTTGCCTTGGTGGTCTTGCATTCCTCTGGGAGGAAAAAGACAAGTAGTGAGCAATAAGCATAATGAATTGTGTATCACGGAGCTCAGAAGGTGACTATACTTTTTTCCAATCTAAGATAAAAGTGATTAGAAGGTATATCTTTTAACTCGTTAGTCTAAAAGGAAGGAAAAATGTCATAACTGATGAAATCAAGTAGGTAGGAATAGTTTAAAGCAATGGAGTGGGTGGCAGTTCAAGCAAGACGAACTATGAAGGTCATTGGCCATCATAGCATCCAGGTAGGAAGGCCTAAAATTCATTTTTGAGGGAGGGTGACTTGATCGGGGGAGGGGGAGGGAAATGGGAGGCGGTTGCGGGGAGGAGGCAGAAATCCTTAATAAATAAATAAATTAAAATAAATAAATAAAATACAGAGGACCCAACAGGAAGTAATTCTTGAAAACTCAGGGAATGAATAGATGGTATCAGGGAGTGATCCAGGGCTGGTTCTACTTCCCATGGGGGCTATAAAAGCCGGCATTTTGTGTGTGCGTGTGCGTGTGTGTGTGTGTGTGTGCACGTGTGTGTGTTTGTATGTGTGTGTATGCACGCTTTACAACATCATCACTTAGCACATGGTATATACTTTTATATCTCTAAGTCCAAATGACTGAATTAACTCCGACGAAGATTGTTTACTTCGTTTGGTTTCCGTTTACTTTGCTTTGCAGGGATGGCCAATCTGGGAAGATGACGGTGGATGACTACGGAGCCAGAACAGGCAAGTCACCTGGCATGATGAGGCAACTCAACATCAATGGGCCTCTGTATGTGGGTAAGTGACCTTGACCAAAGCTCAATCTGTCAGGGATTTTCCTCGTTAGACCTTTATTTGCTGTCCCTGGGCTGTGTACTCAACAGGGTCAATCAAATACCTGGAAATCAGGAAGCTGTCCAGAGAGTCCATTCTCCCATGTTCTGAACTTCTGACTCATGGCTGAGGAGGCAGGAAGGGACTCGCTCACTTTGCCTCTGTGCTCTGAAGTCATCCACCAGGAAAACCATGCTTTTCTTGTTTATAGAATAGGAACTTTCTAAATATAGCCCACATGAGTTCTCTCTAAGGAAGGAGGATCCGGCTCTGTGTCCCCTCTCAGAATAGAATGAGTAGAATTCCTATAAATGGCTAATAATCCACTACACTGACGAAAATAAACATTAATTAATACCCTTTGTGGTTTTTAAGTGAGCATAGTTGAAAGCTGCCAAGACAGTACCTATGGACATTATATAATATTTCAAAATCTATTGGAGAGCTACTCGGTTTTAAGATTGTCAGTTGAGGCAGAAATCACATCTGAAATCAGCCTTTTTAAGTGTTCATAGGTGTATCCAATTGGTCAAAATCAAACTAATACTTGCGATGTTCTAGGCAGTTAGAGCTTGACCAGGGGACACTAAATGGACCATACAGAATCTCCAGCTGGTAACCCCTCATCTTGCCTCACTCTCTCCTCCATCTTGGCCCCCTGCAGGTGGAATGAAGGAAATTGCTCTGCACACGAACAGACAGTACAAGCAAGGCCTCGTGGGCTGCATCTCTCACTTCACACTGTCCACCGATTACCACATTTCCCTTGTGGAGGACGCTGTGGACGGGAAAAACATCAACACTTGTGGGGCTAAGTAACACCCGCTGGCCTTGTCCAAGGGACACAGCCTCTATCCTAAACATCCCAGGGGCCCGGAGACCCTGCCTGATGCTGCACAGAGGTCTGGGGATCGGGTGTGCTTCCTGTCACCAAGGACAAAGTACGCCCTGGTGGGAACCGAGGCTGGAGGCCCTGGGTGGCCTTCTCTGCAAATGCTCTGTGGGCCAAACCCAATGGACTATTGTGGATAAGAAGCACTGGACTTTGTTGTTCGACATATAGAGCCTGTGAGAGATCATACATCAAACCAAGTTCCAGAGACTGTCTGCTGTAGCTCAATAACTATGCTGTGTTAAAGAGAGTGAGAGCAAGACTGAGAGAGAGAGAGAGAGAGAGAGAGAGAGAGAGAGAGAGAGAGAGAGAGAGAGAGAGAGAAACCCCACAGAACAGTATTAAAATACTTTTGTCCTTCCCTCACTTACGACACTAGCAGAATAACTGTGTGACCCTGAACTTCATACTTCCAGTCTTGGCCTGTGGATTGTGTAGATTAACCCCTTCCATTCCTCACTGGCTGACTCAGTGTGCTCTCACTAGTCCATAAGATTAAAGGTTTGGGGGGGGGAATTAAACAGAGAATCATAATCATACCGTGGACCTATTCCCCAAGCTTACCTCTAATACAAACATCCATTTTTTTTATGATGCAAACTGAAGAAAATGGGCCCCCAGATTTTGTAGCTGTACTTTTGTAGGTGTCTATTTTTATAGCCGCAGACTGTCCACACTTCCGGGGTGCTTTTGCAAGTTGACGTGGGTGACCTTAATGACAGCACACTTTCCTAATAGCTTTCTTGGAAATGAGATACGATTGGGCCGTTTGTAGTATGAATGAAGTGGTAGAGAGTGATGAGGGTGGGCCGCTGGGGGAGGCGACTATTCTCTCTCAGTGATGGTCCAAGGGTATGAAGAAGATGCTGTCCAAAGTGAACAGAGTAAGAGGAATGTATCGCTGAGGTGGGGCGCTGCCACGCTGCCTTTAAGAGAGGGAAAGTACCTGTAATCAACGTGAATAAATGGGATGAGGAAGCACTCATTTGTGGAGGTGTGACTGGTTTTGCAGAGGCCACACCTACAAAGAAACTCTACACTAGAGTCCGACGTTGTGTGGGGTTTGGGATATGCCCGCAGCAGGATCAGAGGATCTGGGCTAGGACGGAGAAGGGTGCTTCCTTTTCTGTATCATCAGCTGTGCCCTGTGCTATGTGTGCACATGACTGCGGACAGCTGGCTCCCTGGCGGGTCCCCACAACGGGACTCACTAAGAGAAAGGTGAGATGAACGCTGCCCCCATAAGTGGAAAGCAATACGATCTCACTCCTGAAAGGGCCTATAATTAGTCTCGGGCATGACTCTAGTCTTGTTTATGCAGCATCCACTCAGCAAAGGCTTGAGTTTGGTGCAAAGCACAGTTTTGGGCATATTAAGACTCCAAAAAGATGGCGAAATAAACCAGAGAGGGTTGCCTTGAGTCACAACCTTTTGCCTCTTGTGTTTAGGAGGCTTTCACGGCAAGGATTAATATTAATCACAACAGTTATAGTGATCTTGGCCTCTTGCCCATGTCACCTGGTCACCTGGTGAATGTAGTCTGAAAGAAAAAAAGGTATATAGTAGACTATGAGGCTCACTGCCTCCCAGTCACCCCAACACTTTTTCTGGGAGGCTCCCAAGGCCATTCCTTCCTAAGGTAAAATAGAGCTGTTTTTACAGCACAGTGTGAACGGGTGTCCTCTGGGAAAGAGATAATCATTGTGATTTTAACAAAATATCCAGCTGTCTGGAGGCCAAGGAATTGTCCTGCAGATAAGTTGTTGTTCTACAAGCGTTATCCTAGGAAAAGGCAATGACCCAGGACCGAGGGCCTGGGAGTGTGTGCTGATTCTGAAGGCCTTTCTGGGTGGGAAGCCTGTGGGGTTAAGGGGAGGTGGCAAGGGGGGCGAGGGTGCGAGGGTGATGGAATGCAGGCAGGAAGGGTCCTATAAGGGCAAGAAGAAGTGAAGGAGAAGAACTCCAAAGGGTAAAGAGTCTCAGGTCTGAGTACAGGGCAAGAAACAAGACCATGGCTCTCCCGCCCTCTCTGTGGATAAAACCCAGGCCTTGCGGAATGAGTTTCTAGCAGAAATAATCATGAGGCTCATGTCTTCAACCCCTAGTTGAGAGCTTAGCCTTGCTGGTGGCTAGGCTGCTTTTATCTTAAGTGTAGCCATTATCTCTGGCCACAGTAAGGCTTCCTAACTGACCTCCATGCCCCACCCCAACCCATGGTTCACAGAAGTAACTTGCTCCTGTGTCTTGAATGGCCAGCCTGGAGCCTCTAGCAGCTTTGGTCATCTTGACAAGGTGGTTCTTCAAGTCTTTGCTGGAGTTCCTCATGGGCAGAATATCTGGGATGGTAAGGTGACTTGGATCTGCTTTGTGGACCCCACATCTTGCTGGGACCAATTGGCTAGCGTAGACGTGCCTGTCTCATTGACAGCAGAAGAGAGTAGGGATGCTAGAGAGCCGGGCCAGGTGTCTTACTGCCCAGGCTCAGAACTGTGATGTATGGTTCCACCTGCACCCAGTTAACAACAACATATCCAATAAACAGTTTCCCACGCACAGTGGAAAAGGAACTCCTCTTCGTAGTGAGAGGACCTGTGACTGATACAAGAACATCCACCATGGATACAAGAAGGGGTACACACATCAGGACCATTAATGTGCCCATCCACCCTAGCAAATCATGTCATTGAAAGACACACTGTGAAGGGAAGAGGGCCCCTGATAACTGCTTTTCTACGGAAGCTTTGGGATTGATGACAGCTGAGCTAAGTGAAGTTCTCCGTGACTGGACAGGCTCAATTCAAGCAGCACTGGCCTCTCTCTTCCCTGGTCTTCTGTGTCTGTCTTGCTCGACTCTCTACCCTTACTGTTGCCTGATACACGGTAGCTTTGTTTTTCTGAGGAGGGATGTGCAGGGCCAGAGCTTTGGCTTTTGTGTGGTGGCTGTGGTGAGAGAAAGGTTGAGAAGTCTGGCTGGGAGAGAGGTTCAGGGAGGGGTCAGGGAACTGGGGGTCAGTGTCCTCTCAGCAAAGGAGGAAGGGCACTGTGAAGCATCAGTTCCTGAAAAGCTCCCTCAATCAGAATCTGAAAAAACTCCCCAGAACCTTCCACAGGTTCTAAGCAGGGATAACAGAAGCAGAGTGCTGGCCGATAATATTGTTTTTCTACTAAACTGGACTTTAACAACCTTGTATGTTTTCTCTAGACCCACCTCCAAGATCGCCCTCGGGCAAGTCTGCTGGACTGTCTTTGTCCCTGCACTGCCCTCAGAATCCTGTCAGGCGCGTCTGTCACCACTCTGACTGGCTTCCTGCTCGCTGCTACTTTCTTATTTGCCTTTCACTTCCTGATCAGCCCCATTCGGGTCTTGAGCTGCTCCAACACAAACAGGCCCACTTGTTTCCACACACCCAACTGCCCCAGGTCCACAGTAACTGGCCTTTCCTTCAGACTTCCCTCCTCTGCTTTCCCGCCACCTCTCCCCTCCTCCCTTCCCCGCCCCTTTGGCCTCTCCAAGTGGGAGGAAGGATCTAGGAGATGTGCCCGGAGCTGGCAGGCGGAGCGCTTCCCACTTGGAGGAAATGTTGCATTTTTCACCTTTAACCCAGAAAAAATATGGTTCTCAGAAAGCTTGTTTTTAGCACTGAGAGCTCCCAAAGGAAGAAGAGGGAGGAGGGGCCTGTAGCCCCTCACAGTGGCTCACCCTGGGAGGGAACTGCCCAGGGGCAGTCTGCAGAACTCCAGCAGCTGTGGTGGCACACTGTCCGAGAATCACACTCACAAGTGTAAAGAGGTGGACACGTGGACCTGGACAAAGCATTAGCCACTTCCCCTTCCCTCTTCCATCCCTGCCTCATCCATACAGTAGCTGGCCGTGAGATGGACGTCTGTGAACGCCTGGCCCACCCGTGCCAGGGCACTTTCGCTGCCAACAGGAATGGAGTAAGGTTCTACAGTTCTCTGGACCGTTCACACTCTAAGGGAGCCCAGCAGGGAAAGAAGAGACACCAGCAGGAATCTAAACCACAATGACAAGTGAAAGACGTGTGGCCGCAGCGCAGCTGAGTCCCGCAGTGGGGGTCTCAACCTAGGGATTGTCTTCCAACTGCGCTGTAATTAGGCATGCACATAAAACAGACCAAACCAGGAAGGGCCTGACGGAAGCTTCTGCCCCGCTCACTGGGAGGTCACAAAAGGCCAAGCTTGGAGGACCCGGAGATGGCAAGGCCTTGGTGGGGGTGCCAGGCTGTCCTCTAGAAGCTCTAGATTACAGGTGCCTGCATGGGGGCCAGCATATGCAGCCTGACATTGTGCACCAGCTTCTGGCGAAGCACTTTGTGTGATCAGCTTCAACCACGTGACCAACCAATGCTCTTGCATTTCATCTTACCAGCTGTGCTCCTCGGATGGCCAGAGCAGGCAGGCTTATTTGACTTAGGAAGATGAAAGCTATGTTAAAAGATAGGTGATGGGGCTGGAGAGATGGCTCAGAGGTTAAGAACACTGATTGTTCTTCCAGAGGTCCTGAGTTCAAGTCCCAGCAACCACATGGTGGCTCACAACCATCTGTAATGAAATCTGGTGCCCTCTTCTGGCCTGCAGGCATACATGCAGACAGAACACTGTAAACAAAAATAAATAAATAAATCTTTAAAAAAAGACTTAAAAAAAAGATAGGTGATGTACTGGCCAGTTTCATGTCAACTTGAAACACGCTAGAGTCATTTGGAAAAGGGGAACCTCAGTTGAGAAAATTACCATGCCATATTGGCCTGTGGTACATTTTTTGGGGGGGAAGGGGTCGATGGTTGATGTAGGAGGGCACAGCTTCACTGTAGATGGTGTCAATCCTGGCCTGCTGGTCCTGTGCTCTAAGAAAGCAGGCTAGGTGAGCCATGCAGATCAAGGCCATAAGCGGCTCCCTTTCGCGGCTTCTCCCTTAGTTTCTGCTGCCAGTTTCTGCCCTGAGTTCCTACGCTGACTTCCCTGGATGCAGAACCACCAGTTCTAACAAAGCTTTTCTTTCCCAAGTTGCTTTAGGTCACGGTGTCTGACCGCAGCCATAGGTGAGTCACTATCATAGGTGACTTGTCAGATTTCAGCGATAGGGCACAACCCTGATACTGATACCTTAAGAAAAGAAATCAAAGTGCTTCCCCATGGTGTCACTTCACCGAGAGCACGTCCTGGGTCAGATTCTCTGCTTCCGGATGCTCCCTGAATCTTTCCTCATTCCTGCCTGCCTGCTGTGTGTTCAGTATGAACCTGTCTGCAGACTGTTTTGTCAATCTGCCCCTGTATCTGTGTCTGTTCTCTTATCTGTACACAACTGGAGCTTTTTTGAGAACAGGTTACAAAGGAGCATTCTGGGACCTCTTGGGGTTCACGGTTCTGGCAGTATAGAGAGGTTTGAGCAAATGTCCGTTCCCGAGGGTCTCCCAGTCTGTCTGCTGAGAGTGAATTCTTTCAGGGCTCTCCTACTGCAGGTGTGGAAACAGCTACTCAGCTGGTGGGGATTCAGGCTCCTCTCCATGCAGTTAGGTCTGCACTCAATTCTTTTCCCTCTTCTCCCTTTCCTTCACATCTAGAAATAGTCTCCAGAACTCAGGGGAGTTGTTGAAACTATTTCTGGTTAAGCAGTGTGATCCCTGGGCCTCTGCCTGGCCCCGGCTTCAAGTGCAAGGCATGACAGCAGGCGACGCCCCTCTGCCTCACCTCTTTTTGCTGCTTTCCCTTGCTGAAACCCCTTTGTCCTAGAAAGTGTGTGGCTCCCAGGAGTGCTAGCTCTTTCCTGGAAAGACAGGGAGGAACATTATGTCTTAGCATTTGGAAGAAGTCTTTGCTATTTGTCTATCTTCTTCCTCTGCTTTGTTTTAAGTCCAAAGGGTTGTCTAAAGGCACAGAAGTTTCCCAAAATGTAGCGTGCCCCCGCCCCGTTGTCCCAGCTGCCCACTTCTAAGTAGGGGGCCCAGCCTGGGGCTGCAGGCTCCTTGGACAGTCTGATACTACAGGGCTGCAGCTCTGACTTGGCCGTGCACGAGAGGACTTGGATAGGATAGGAACGCCTCTGAGGAGGAAGGCCAGGGAGGCTCAAGGAATTTGCCATTTATACTCATTTAATAACAAAAGTTAGGGGCACCGGGCCAGAGGATTAGCTGAGGAAAGCCCTGCTAGGAAGTTGGCTGAAGGAAAGCCGAGTCAGAGAAAACGAAGCATCGGATAGAACCGTGGAAGGAGAGCCAGAGGGGATCACAGGGCCCCTGCATGATGACCTTGGTGCCCGTGACAGGCATTCCACATTCTAGCTGAACTTGGGGCCGGGGTGGGGGGGCTGTCAGAGGAAACTATGGGAAAGGGGTGTAAAATGGGGGCACTGCATAGTAGACAATGTGCCCATTCGTTATTCAGGTCATATTCACACGACCTCAGACGTGAAAGAAGTCTGTGTGACAGTTGGCTGCAGCCTGCTGACCAGGCCAGCGGGGTAAATCCACTCGCCAAGGACGGAAGGCTCACCTGTTGATCTCATCCTCTCTAGCCTGGAAACCAGAGCTCCTGGGAGTTCGTTGGGAAGTCCTAGGTTGTTGAGGGTCAGCGGTCTGCTGGGCCCTCAGTGGCCTTGCTATCGACCACTCTGGAGATCCTCACCAAAGCAAACTTGTTTTATAAACATTTGCAGAAAGCATCTTCACAAGAAGCTGGCGAGACGATGAAACAGAACACAAGGCAGCTTCAGGGCAGCAGTTGGTATAGGAGGTCCTTCTGTATTTGTATTGATTTCATTGGTTGAATAAAGAAAACTGCCTTGGCCTAATTGATAGGGCAAACTCAGGTAGGCGGGGAAGACATAACAGAATTCTGGGAGGAAGAAAGCAGAGTCAGAGAGAGCCACCTGCCATGAAGCTGCCAGGTCAGACATGCCGAATCCTTCCCAGTAAGCCACGGCCTCATGGTGACATACAGATCATTAGAAATGGGTTGAATCAAGATGTGAGAGTTAGCCAATAAGAGGCTAGAGCTAATGGGCCAGGCAGCAATTTAATTAAAACAGATCTCTGTGTGATTATTTCGGGCATAAGCTAGCTGGGCGGCGGGATGCAGCCCGCCACTCCACTTTACAACAAGCAGTTTTCCGAGGCCCAGCAGACCCTCTGTGCTCACTGGCCACTTCATCCTTTCGAGGCCAGCAGAGGCCATCTCTTACGGAAGGGTCTCATCTTTTCTGTAGTATCTCCTTATTTAGCTAGGCACTCGGGATACCGACATTTTGTTAGCTTTAAGGCCACTGATTATTAACCTCACCACAGGAATAATGTTTCATCTTACTCATTTTGGGACAAGAATCCTTCAGGCCAGGTCACAAGAATCCCGGGGGCTTCGTGGAGTCATACCTGCAGATAATTATGTACTTTTACAGACTAAGAATATCCCACTTACTTGCTCACTTCCCTAAACAATGAGTCAAACGCTCATAGGATAGGGAAGTTTTATATTCAGAGAGAAAAATCTATTTTAGGACTCCTACTTATAGCTGACAAATCTATTTTCTTTGAGTATAAGTGTGTTTCCAATGACTGCATCTCAGGGCGGAACACAGTGGCTGTGTGCTGGGACCCCGGAGACCAAGGAAACTGAGTCATTAAGTTGCCCTTTCCAGATGTCGCTCAGCTTTAGCCCTTGGATAAGTCTGGTCCCTGGGTCTGTTGGCCACATCTTGGAGGAAGTGGCAAAGGAGCAGAACTCTGAATTAGATCCAAATCTTCATGAACTGGTTGGTTGGAAAAGACCATGTTTTATGGCACAGAGGCTCTGAGAGTTCTCACGTGTGCGAGTGGCCACCAGTAGGAAAGTCAAGTGTTATTTCTGACTCTGACCAAACTTAGGTCAAGTATGTTTGCCATTCGAGGTCCTTCACCATTTGGTAAGACGATGGGCAATGTGGAGAAATCTGTTATATCTAACTAGATAATCCACCTATCCTCTCTCTGTTGCCATTTTACACATCCACCAAAGAACAGAGTCTTAAAAATATACTGTTGATAGCCGGGCGGTAGCGGCGCACGCCTTTAATCCCAGCACTGGGGAGGCAGAGGCAGGAGGATCTCTGTGAGTTCGAGGCCACTACAGAGTGAGTTCCAGGACAGTCTCCAAAGCTACAGAGAAACCCTGCCTCAAATAAATAAATAAATAATAAATAAAATACTATTAATATGCTTTTCAAGACATATTAAATAAATGAACACAGTTTCCAAATAGAACATACAGCATGTTTAAAATGTCAAAATGTTAAATGTTAAAAGGGTCAATGATGCGCAAGGTTACACAAACATCTTTTATCTTTCTAATTTTTCTTTAGTATTGGTTTATCCAGTCAAGATTTCCCCATAGGTACCACAGGGTACTTCTGGTCCAAGCACAGAAGTTTAATGAGGGTTCTTCCTCTTTCCATGGCTGGAGACTGCACCAAAGAAAGCACCCTGTATAAAATAACCAGGGACCGCACCTGTCCTTTCTCTCCCCTCAAGGCACATTCAAAGATTTGCCAAGCCCCTAAATGTGGCCTGTATTGCACCAAGCTGTGGCTGTTACACATGCCAGGCCTCCCCCACCCCATCTGAATTCCAAACTAAGGTGCATGGTACCAGGGGAAACTGCAGGGGCTGCAGCAAACCAAGGACCGAGGACCTAAGAACAGTGGCAGAAGCTTGCATGACCCGAGAACATGCAACCAACACTTGAGGGTGGAAGAAATGACCTGAGCAAAGTGGGGGCTCCAGCAGAACTCCACTGAAACAGATGTTAGGGGTCTCCTTCTAAGGCTTTGTTGTATGCTGTCAACCTCCGCACTGCGCAGGGGATGTCTAATTACGCAAGCATTTACGCCTTTACAGTGATAGCCAGAAAGGGGGTCATGTCAAAAGCGAGCATCTCTCCTGCAGGGAATGCTTGGCTCATAACAGCCTTAGCATTCTTGTAATCTGCATCGAGGCCCAGGTTTCAAGATGCCTGGGATGGGAGGGAGTCTGAGCATCCTCCAGTATGGTCCAGGTGACCAGTGGTGAGCTCAGGAACCTAGGTAGGACTGCACAGACAGCTTCACACAAACATGGCAAAGCCTTCAGCACTTGAAAACTGAGAAACCAGGCCCAGCCAATAGCATCTGTTGGTTCTGGGCGAGTGAGAACTCTTGGTTCGCTTCTGATGGCGTGTGTGAGCTGTCTGCAGTGCGACTGGGCAAGCCAGCAAGCCATCTACTCTCGATACTGCTTCCTCGGCCTCCACCAGCTCTCTGAGGGGGAGGAAGAGAGAGACAGAGTCCAGCTCTGCCTTCCTCTCAAGCTGCCTGGCACACTGACATATGTCTGCAGTGGTGACAGGCTGGCTGGGGCCGAAAGGGGACAGATGATTTAAATCTGAGCTGGAACGTAAAATGATTTCTCCCTTTCAAGCATTTAGCCACCAGAAAGATGAATGCACTGGGCTTCGTTCATTCCCGCATTACTTCCATCTGACAGCTTATCGAAACCATCTTCCAGTGCTTTTCTTATTCCCACAACCTGAGACTGATCTTCTAAGAATAAAAATCATCTTCAATTTAATTTTGGATCAGTTCAAGTCATCTCTCATTATCTCAATTTCCCTGGGTTATAAAGACTAAATGTCTTGAAATCAGTTTTACTGCTGGCCATTCGTGGGGATGGGAACTGGGTCAAATGTATAGATCATTTAAAATGAATTCTATCATCCTTTTGTAAAGGACCAAGGTTTGCTAGCCAACGTTGTACTGCGACAGTGGATATCATGCATTACCATTTATTCGCCCATCTCTTGTGTTTCTTTTTCCTAATAAGCACATCATTCTTCTCTTTAGCCTTTTCAGTTCCTCAAGGTAACGGCGGTAACACATTTTGGCTGCAGAACTCACCTTCTGGGAACAAGTTCTGCATTGAGAATTCCCCAAAGTACGGACCATATGTGGGAGCTTTTCTAGCACTTAAATATTAACATGTGTTTCACAACTAATTTACAACGGACTTGCACTTTTACAGGCTAAAATCAGGCCCATTCATGCTGCCTGTTGCTCGGGGTAAGTCTGAACTAGCTATAGCGGACAAAGACCTCCATTTCTCGCTATATAAGCCTCTAATGGCACCGCATACTTCAAAATGACTAGAGTTTTGCTATGTCGCTGGCTATATTTCAAGATTCAGTAAGCTGAAATTTTAATGCCTTCCCAGAAACTCCTGAAATATTTGGCTATCTTGGGAGATAAATTAAAATCCTTGCTTTAAGGATCAGCACTTTTCTCTCTCTCCTTTCTCCTTTGCTAACGCTGGGCTCCCATTTTCTAAACATTAATTTTATTTATTAAAATTTAAGGTTCTCATTTATTAAATCTGTTTTTTTCTCTAAAAATATAAGCCTTATTTAACAGAGCAATCAGAAAGTGCAATCATCAGAATGATGACGTCATCATCAAATACCAAAAACACAGCTAGAGTTTCTGTGACTATTTTAGCACCGCTGTGATTTTTATGAGATCAAAACAAAACAAAAAACAAAGTGAAAACCACTTTTCCTAGGTGTTTGAGCACGAGAGAAAAGACACCAAATCAATAACGTCCACATTTACCAGGGTAAGATGTAAGAAAATATATTTATTTCTTTCCATGACAATACTATGATAAAACTGTTAAATACATGCATCTTGTAAAAACAGACATAGGTAACATCTTCATAGAATTAACAGCCAAGCAATACTAGTATTATATTTATAGTGTCTTAGTAATAGGTTATTTACATATTCTATGTTCTTGTGATAATCATGTTTCCCAAAACACGTGGAAGCTAAATTCTGAAATTAGGATATAAAATGTTCAAATTTCTCATTCTAACAGCAACATCATATCCAAAATTTCACAAGGCTGGAAATACTTTGGTTAGCAATCTCTGTGAGTGTTGTTTTATTCCATATGCAAGTCAGGATTCTGCGAGTCACGGAGACACACATCAATCTGGTTTGCTTCCCATATACGCATTTTTAAAAGATTCCTTAGAGGATGAAACATGACTTTAAGTATTGCACGTCATAACTGATCACTTGTGTGAACACAAAAACGTCTGTAGTGGTGGCTCGACAGGAAACGGAAAGGGGAAACTGAGGAAACTGTAAAGTCTATCTTCTCCCAGCTACACAGACACACCTGACCAAACGAAAGTTAGTAAACAACTACTATTTACAAAAACCTAAAACTATTCAACATAACACCATCTTGAAAAAAAAAACATTCACTCTACAAACCTTATAAAAGACAAAAACTTCTATCTGTTCACAGTATGTGTATTTTGTAAACAGTAACGCACTGTAATGCAACTCTGAAAGGAAAAAATGGCAATTTCTTTAGTGTTACAGGGATAATGGCTTATGATCAACTAATGAAAGGTTTGGTTTAAAAAAATTGAAAAAAACCTCTTACTAAGAACACTGAGGACTTGTAGATGACTTACTTTGCCTTTGAAGATGTCTGTACGTTGGAACCATCTCAGACTCTGCATATCTGCTTCCATCCAGAACAATCTTTTTGGAACGACTCTGAACAGGATGTAGTTCAGCAGTTGCTCCGTCTCAGGGTACCCCACCATACCTCCCCCACCATAAGGAGCTGAACAGGGTTTTCTCTTCAATGCTTCACCGCGGTATTCCATACTTTCTTACATAACACATTGGAAGGAAAATTAAACAGAAGGAACAGTGGCTAATAATTGGCCTACCAGGAGAGGACAGGTGACAGCCTGCGAGCCGACAGGAAGACTCATCTGAAAGCTGTTATTTTGTTCTGTGAGCACCTGCCAAAGTACTACGTTGTCCCTGACTTAAGGAAGACTAGATGATCACCTAAAAATATTTCGATATTTGAGGATATGCTACTGGAATATCTGGAAGCAGGTTCAGAAGTTGAAACTGCCCATTTGAAATGGAATAATTAACAATAAAAGTGCATATAAGGAAACAGAATAACTTTAAGTAGTCGCCCAATTAGACACACCCAATATCTTAGGCATAAGTACAGCAAAAAGTCTGCAATAGTTTGATTTCTTCTAAAGTTCTGATTGACTAGCACAAGGGTGATCTTGAAGACACATATGAATGTAATAAACATTCATTTCCTCATCAATTTTTCTCAGCATTTTTTTTTCATTTTTAAGGGATTCAGTTCCAGCTACCAGAAAGTAATATAAATTATTATGGGTTTATATCTAGTTAATGTGCAATCAGTTATGGTTTATTTATAATAAAAGCATACCACAGTTAAAATTTAACTTTGGCAAATTCTATTTACACCTTGGACAAAAATTATCATTCATGATGCAAGGAGAACAGGCACTACTCTAGTTAAAATCAAGGGGATCCAGTCATAATCTAATATCATAATTAGAAACATGTGGCTAACTAGACCAAATAACAACCCCAGAAGCTCTAACAAGATGAAAGAAAACTTGATATTGCTCAGCTGAATGCCATTCTCCATCCTTTATGCCTGCATTTAGAAATAATTCATCTGTATTATAATCAGCATGAACATGATCATGCAATTTACCAAGATAAAAGCAGCAATTGAAAAGGAGTAAAAAAAAAATGTAGCGACTCTAGTTTAACTGAGAGGCTTTAGCAGTATAAATAGCACTGGGGCAGAATCATGATTCAGGCTAAATGAATTTGAAGGCAATTCTAGGGTTATATCTAAAAGATTAGTGTCCTGTAAGTTTGGCCACACTTCCCCCCCAGCCCCCGGCCTTTGGGTACAAGAGAGAGACAGGTATGGCAGCATGAAGCTGTCTCAGCAGAAATGTCAGTTCAAAGGAAATGTCTGGAGATATCTCACAAAGAGAACGAGTTCTTCTGTTAATCAATTAAGCTCACACACATGGCTCGCCGTAACATATGCTAGGTTGGTACAAACGCGTCTCCAGATGGAAAACTCGTTGGATAAAAGCAAACTCCACATGGTTCCAAGTATGCTGACAGTGTCTAAAGAAATACCTGCTGCTTTTCCTCCAACTGTGGGGCTGCTTCTACCGTATACTCAAAGCGCTCAGCTATATGTGAGCTACATCTTAATCTTTAGCATCCTTCCAGACAGTTCTGCTGAGTTTGTAACACTCGGGAGGGACTCCATGCACACAGCCACTGGGCTGCCGCTGTGTGCCTGGCATTAGCAGCTAAGGACCCTTTCCCCATGCTTCTTCACTTGGGAAGCCAAGGATCACACTTCCAGAATCCTTTGAGAAAGCATTTCGCTAATTCTAACACACTTTGAAAGAGGAAACAGCAAAAGTTGCCTTAGTGCAAACAAAGAAGTTTCACCAGATTAAATGCCTAAGCAGTAAGAAACTTGGAGATAATACTTTCTGCATATTGACATATTAAGGGGTACTTTATAATTGAAAAAAAATACCACAACATTGATTTCTAATTCCCATTGAGAAGAGAAATTTTCTAGCCTTTCACTAAATTACATTCATTAATTAACACAGAAAGGACTGTGATATTTGATAAATTACTGGGGCAGGGGAAATTTCTAACAAGACTTCAGCTCGCAAGGTCTGAGAATGTGACTTTCTGCCATTGCTGAGTACGACAGTGCTCGGTGTTCTGAATGCAAGCCTTCAAGTTCCGTGAACCATGAGAGCAATGCTAATATGGAAAACGAGCCTGACACTTCCTCCCTCCAGCTTCCCAATGAATGGCTGCTTCTGTTGCCAGCAGCGGGAACAAAAGCACCTCTATCACACAGCATAGGCACACACTCAACTTTCTAGATACGCAGTACAACCATCTCAAATCCAGGACACTGCCAGTTCAACAACTGGGGGATTCGGAAGCTACAGAAGTGCTAATTAACGTGGCACACAGCTCACAGCTCTCATGCCAAAAGCCGAGTTAAGTATTGAAGACTAAATTAAAGATTGAAAATGGCCACTCCCAAGTATTATGATACCCACCCCCCCATCTCCACTGCTCACTGGGGAATCGGAGTGAAACAGGCTTACAGAAACATGCCCTGCATGTCCCTTTCTCCCCTGTCCTCTCCCTGCCAGGCTTCTTCTGTGTGCACAACTCAGCAGGAACTGCAGAGATAACAACACTGCCTGGGGATGTGGCTATCTTCAATCCAATGGGAAAAGACAAGGGACATCTGCCTCAGCCTCAGTCCCCAGCCATGTTTTCCTAAAATGATCTGCGGGTACCCCCGGCTTCTCAGTGGCCCAGCGGTCCTGGAGACTGGAATTCAAAGGCAGGGTCGGATGAGCAGTGTTCTAAGTGTCCCTCACGTGAAAGAGGCCTGTTTTGATGATAAGTCCATTTCCTTGTGTTCTCAGGGTGATGTAGTTCAGAAGGATGAGCCACTACCTTCCCTGACACGCACCCCCATTAGATGGAAGATGAAACTGATGAGCTTCAGTGGGGAATGAGGCATAGGCTGAAGGCGAGCAGAGCAGAGCATTAACAAGATGTGGCACAGGAGGAGGCAGCGTGGCAGGGGAGGCAACAGCCAGGGCTCAGAGCGGCTGGGTGGAGCATCAAGAAAGGACCCAGAGAGGGAAGGCACAAGGAACAAATTAAACTGTTTAGAGATGACTCTAGCTTGGAATATTTTTCATTACTGAAAATTTCTAAGAGTTATTATCTACCTTTTATTTATTATATAAATGCATAACTAATTGATTTCACTCCAAAAACCATCATATCACGAAGCTCCAAAATGTAGCTGCAACCTGGGGTTAAAAACAGGATCATGCACTCATTATCTGATTTTATCCCTTGTCATTCTGCATTTTTTTTCCACATGACTTTTTAAAAGAGAAAATATGAGACCAGGCATGGTGGCGCATGCCTTTAATCCCAGCGCTCAGGAAGCAGAGGCAGGTGGATCTCTGTGAGTTTGGGGCCAGCCTGGTCTACACAGTGAGTTCTTGGACAGCTGGAGCTACATAATGAGACCCTGTCTCAAAAAAGGAAGGAAGGAAGGAAGGAAGGAAGGAAGGAAGGAAGGAAGGAAGGAAGGAAGGAAGGAGTAAAAGTAAAAAGAGATTAAGAACTAAAAAAACCAATACACTATCTGCACAGTTTGGGGGACTTCAGATGATACAGAACAAACGTCTACTCAGGTGTTTCAAACTCACATACTTACATACTTGACAATAAAGGGCAGAGCAAACACAAACACACAGCATACACTTAGGTTTTTACTCTGCTTTTCTGAGACCCTCATTCACTGTACACATTGCTGATGAGAAACCAGGATAGATGGAGGGTGCTGTGCTCGGACCCGGCTCTTCATGGCTCACAGGGCAACCACAGCCACTACCCAGCAATTCCGTAAGCGTTACGACTTCTATTAAAGTCACCATTTACTAGCTGCTCTGGGGAGAAATGATCTCCCTTTAGGTTTAAGCTTACGGATGTGAAGATGGGGTCTAAGAGGCTGGACCACTAATTGCCTGAAGGAGGAGGGGCTGGGGCTCGTGAGCAGGAGAAAGCTACCGAGAGACCCAAAGATCATCATTCGCTACTGGTCAGGTGGATGGCAAACCTTCTCAGGGGAGCGGAGCCGTATCAGAGCTTGGGGTCAGCACACACCAGTAGTTAGCTCTTAGTAGTCATCTTACATAGTAACTCATCACAACTACGTACTGGTGAATAACGCTGACTTTGTTCTTACAAAGCAGACACCATAACACAAAACAAAAATGCAGAGAAAATCTGGAGCTAGTTCTAGAAATTTCCAACATGAGGACAACGGGCTGCCCAACGGAAGCCAGCGTGCCAGCCACGTGACAGGAAAAAGGTTTTCACACCCTGCTAAAGCAGGACAGTGTGATTCTGATTCTGGCTGGTCAGCGTCACACTTGTTTTTCCAAGTTTGTACCCCTGAGACAACTGTTTGGTAACCGTTATACAGTAGGCAGAGAAATCAGCACGCCCCGTCACCTGGAATACCCGACAGGCACAGACATCGGTACACTCTACCAAGCAGAACACACCAGATAGCGGTTGCTACATGAAAAACTAGACTCGCTTTTGTAAATGCTGAGGATAGAGGCATCGTAAAAGTTTTAAAATCTGTGTTTGGTTTTCCTCTAGACCGCAGTAAATGTCAGGCGAAGTAGTGTTATTTTGACTTGTCCATTTTTCTTCCTGGCCTGTAAATCCACTTGGAACCCCATAACATACAAAGACGAGAAAACCAGTAACAACAGACAGTTGTTGAGATTTGTTTTGCATATACGAACTAGGCAGAGTTAGTCGTGAAATCCTTCTGGAGGATTCTTTGGCTCAATCAAAAACAGCTTCAAATCTTGAGTTTCTGTGGCTGAGGTTTCCGAGTCACTGGACTTGGGCTTTTAGGGTTCATTAAAAGCACATTCCCGCTTCTAGTGTCACCTGCCCGGAGGGAAGGTCTCTGGCTCTCCACCTTCGCTGAGTCCCTCCAGGAATGAATGCCCCAGCTACTGCTGGGATGTTGAGATGGCAGACTGCACGGGCAAAGGGTGCCGGGTTAGTCGTTTGGTTTGTTCTGGAAAAAGTTTGTGAAGGACCACCCGCCTCCGTTAGATTTAGGGGAGTCATCATCTTTAGGAGGAATCAAAAACTGCCTGGAATTGATGGAGCATGGACTTCCAAAAGAGACAATTTCACTGTTGCTGTCTGTGGACCTTGGGGAATCCGGAGAGACCAAATTCCAAGTATTCACATTGGCCTGAGGTCTGTAGCCCGCAGCCTTATCGGCTTCGTCTTCCGCGGCTGTGTCCTCCACAGCAGAGTTAATGGGGAGGCGCATCTGTGGCTTATAGCCGGCCACCACCGCGGGGTCACTGTCCTGCTCTTCCTCTGGCTTGGCCTGAGGCTGGTACATGGACTGAACATCGATGTACACGACCTGGGAAGTCCCTCCTGCTTCGTCTGCTGTGGGGTTCGCTATTTCCTCCTCGATGATGGGTGGGCAGTAAGACACAACCACGTGGTTCTCGGGGTCCGGCTCAGAGCTCTCGGCAGGACGCTCGGCCACGGGGGAGATTATTTCTGTATCTTCTATTTTAGGAACGATTGATCGAGATTCCAGAACTTCAACGTTATTTGGCGTACAGGGGTTCATTTCCAATGTTTTGAGAGCACTGCTTCCCTGGAAATAAGTTAGGAACAGTGGTTAAGACAGTACTACATGCTTCAGAGGGGCTCCTCTGACAGAAAGACTTGTATTTTACTTTTTCCCCCTTCACATCTGTTTATAAACACTGGCCTCAGCAGTTCTGGAGTTCACATCCAGAGCAAAACTACTTCTCCCCCCCCCCCCCCACGTCAATATTTTCCTTACTTTTCATAGTGGTTAAAAAAAAAGCGTGGTATAAACACTGAACGAACTTTGGACATTCAACAGATGCTGAAGCATGCTACCTTCCTCATACTTCTTTCTCGGGCTGACATCACAAGCTTCTCACAAAAGACAGAAAGAAGGAGCCCTCAGGTCCCCAAACACAAACACATGGAACGAAGGGTTACCTCGCAGAGGCTCTTCTGAAACTGTAAGGCTTTACAGTTCTCTGGGTTGGGAATATCAGGGTAGAACGTCTCCTTAATCCTTCAAAGAAAGAACGAATCAGGTTTAGTAACTATCATGCGGCAACCGTGTAACAGAATGAAGAAGTCATTTGGCTTGGCTGGAGACTGTTTTGGTGACCACGCCAAAGGGCACCCGAGACACCAATGGAGGCTCTCGACCATGGGCCACTCGCAAGCGATCCGACACAGGGCTCCGGTGTGCACGCTGCGGACCACAAGACGGACCATGTTCGAGCTACAAGACCTTATTGGGTCAAGGAAGTAAAAGTAAATAATTTACAGCGATGGCTGCGATCATGTCTCACTGCCAAGTTTTCACCGTAAACTGGATGAAGCAGGGCCTGTGACTCAAGGGACCTGTCGGCTAAGCAGGCCTCAGCACAGGGCCTAAACTGGCAGGGAAGCGCTCAGCTAACGTGGGGAAGCGCAGTGAGCACTTGCATTTTTAAAGCATTAATTCTATTTTCAGTTTTTGTTTTGTTTTTATTCGTTTGTTTGTTTGTTTTTGGAGGGAGAGCCTTAGGGAGCCCAAGCTGGCCTGGAACTTGAGGTACTCCCCCTGCCTCAGCACTCTTAGCCCTGGGATTACAGCCATGAGTCACCTATACCAGATTAAAAAAGATAACAGAAAGTATTAAAGGTGACGGGCATGAGAGACTGGGACACTGCCTGCTGAGCTAAAGAAAAATAAAAAAGCTAAAAACTTCAGATAAAAATTCGACATCAGGGAAAACGAGGTTTGCTCAACATCCTTTATTCTCACACTTAGAACTACAAAGAACGCCATCATTTGGAGTTCCTGAAGACCGGAGACTATGCGGACCAGTTCCTTGCTTGCCTGGTCTTCTCTCACCGCACTATGAAACTCTGAAGCCCAGGCTGGCTTTCTCATGGCAGGGGCATTCACACGTGATACGTAAGGGAACAAAAGAACAATTCTAACGGGTCATCAGGACCTGTGCCGTCTTAATCATTAGGGTCCATCGAATCCTGCAGACAGCCACTGCCGATTTCTGTGTGGAAATATCTTTAAAGCCAATCTGCCATTACTATAAATTATTAGTAAAGACAGCGGGCGGGGGAGGAATGTGCCTTCTTACTCTGTGAGTTCTTAAATATTTTCAATCAAATGTCATATTCTTACTTGATATTGAAATTGACGCTCTGACTCAAAAGAGCATATGTGACCAATCTGCGCAACATGACGGATAATGAATCTGGCAAACGAACAAATGGGTGAATGCAGACGTTCCATTACCATTCTCGCTTCCGATAGCACAGGATGCTTGTCACCACGCCAACAATGACAGCCACGGCCACTGGGATGAGGATGGCGATAATTAATCCCACAGCTGAAAGGAAGCAGTTATAAATATTGAAAATCACCTCTGGAAGAATAAACTTAAATTAGGATTAAGTGTTATTTGAAGAGACAGAAAAAAAAAAATCTAACCAATCCAGGGACACTGAGAAACAGCAGAATTGCTCAACCCTGTCATTGATGACACAGGGCCAGATGTTTCTGGTGTGAGGAGGGGAGGGAAGGGCTGTCCTGGTCGCGGTGGGAGGCTTAGCCACATCCTGGTCTCTACCCAGGAGATGCCAGCAGCACTCCAGTTACCGTCAAGAACACCCCCAGGCATTGCCAAGGTGTCTTCGAGGGGGCAAAACCACCTCCCACCGAAACACAGCTTGAGTACACCACAGTGTCATGGCGCTGTACTTCAGACCTGGATGTGAACTTCATCCTGGCTGAGGGGAACACTCAAGTTGAACCAAAAGCTCTCATGACAGCAAGGGCTACTTGTTGAGTGCCATTTCAGACGTACAAAGTGTGGTGTTTTACTAACCTTTAATGAATGTTACTTACACACTTCCCTAGACATATTAAAATCAAATTAGCTGGGGAAAATATTTAAACTGGATTTAGAAAAAAAATCCACTATGCATTTATACTTCTAGATTTTGAGTGCTTCCCTAGATTAATTGATTTCTTATATACTCATTGGGAAATAGTTTGTTCAAACTGACAGGAAAACAAAACAAAAAGTCCTCTCGTGACTTTTAACACTCTCCCCATTCTGACATAAAAATACGAAGCCTCAGAGCAATGGTTCTCAACCTGAGGGTCGTGACCCCTCTGGCAAACTTCAATCTCCAAACCATATTTACATTATGATTCACAACAGTAGCAAAGTTATAGTTATGAGGTAGTAATGAAAATAATTTTATGGTTGGGGGGGTCACAGCACCAGGAAGGCTGAGAACCACTGCCTTAGGGCTTGGAACAAAGATGCCTGGGCAGCCCTCAGATGCTAGAGACAGTATCACTTCAATGGGGAAGGCATTTCTAGGGCATTGTGGAACTTACAGTTTTCCTTGGTCACCACAAACATGCTCTTCTCTGGACCCAGCCCGCCATGCGTGTAGGCTCGCAGGACCAGGTGGTAGCTGGTTTTCCCTTGAAGATCAGCAATCCTCAGCGTCTTCTGGGATATGTCAGTGATATTCTTCAGCTTGATGTCAGAATGACCTAAAGCGAAGAATAGTCTCACTCAATTCTAAGGTCACTTTAAACACTCGGACATGCAACCAAGCACCCTTTGGAAAACAAGTCTGACTTCTGGCCACACCCAGACAAGGATCTGGGGCCACCTTCAGTTCTATTCCTGCCAGCCACACCATCTAAACTCTTTAAACTCTGCAAGGGAACAGCATGGCTTGGCTCCCAGCGACAGTCAATTTTCCAGGCGTCTTCTTTAGAACAATGCCTGGCATAGGGCGGACAACCCATGAAACTCACTTCAGAGAAAGCCCTGAAACTCACAGGCACTCAACACAGGCCCTTAGGAAGCAGTGGCAGAGACTGGGCAGGGCAAAGGTGAAGGGCAGTAGACATGACCTCAGTCCTTAGCCCGCACATGGTGGGAATTCTCAACAATAGGATGCTATGAGGATGCTTTGGGATCACGTCAAAGGGAAGGGTGAAGATTGGTTAACTGTTTCATTCATGAAAGTCGCGACCAAAATAATGTAAGGCGAGAGCTGAAACAGCCAAGCAGTAATAAACAGTGACTGATGAAACGAACCAGGTCCTTCTGGCCCCGCGCCTCCACGGCCACCTAGAAATCAGGGAGCCTTTCTGTAAGAGTTTACCTGGATTTCACAACAGCAAGCTTAGGTAACCAGCTCTTAGCCTATGTTTGTTCAGAAAGGATGGAGGAGGTTTAGCTCCTTTAGACTCACTATCCTTGCCTGTCCCCTACCACATTCACAGAGAAGCATCACCACATTGGGTGAGGGAATTCAATGCTCACATTGCTATAATCACAGAAGATTGGTCATTGATTTTTTTTTTTTTAAAAAGTTACTTGGTATATTTGCATTTTTCTTTCCTATTGTAATTGCTTTCTGCCCTTCTTTTGCTTAATTGTTTTAAAATTTCTATGTGCTAATTTCTCAGTTCTTCCCATATGCTTCGGCGAATCCTCAGTACATTTTCCATGTATGGAAGTAACCAACCCTCAGGCTTCCACTTCCTCCCGATAGGGGCTGCTCCTCTAGCCCGTGGCATATGCTGCCCTCTCCACTGACCCTACCCCACTCCCCAGCTCCTTTCTGCGAGTTCCTCCTTCTCTTCCAGTCAGTGAGGCAGTCTTCCTTCTAGCAGATTCCAGAGAAAGACAGTACAGGGGAAGGAAACACTCGCAGCCTTGTATGCCTAGAGAACCTTTGTCCTACCCTGCTACTGTCTGACAGAGAGGCTGGCTGCAGAATTTTAGGCTGAGAATAGCAGTCACCCAGCGTTTTGAAGACATTTCTGCAGTATCTTCCAGTAACCATTGACAGGCAAGTCTGCCACCATTTTGATTCCTGATTATAACTGGGGCTCGGAACCCCTTCTTTGTATTCATGGTTTTTCTTTTCTGCCTCTTTTGTTATTAAATACAAAACCACATTTTAAAAAATGAATAATATCCTATGGTATAGAATATGCCACACTAGCAAGAAGTGGACACCCTTCTGTGGGACTCACAAGGAAAGGATTCACAGTAAGTGATTCTGACTTTTGAAGAATTTACATGCTATTTATTGTACACCTTCCCAGACAGCCTTGGGAACGGTTATTTAGCGATGCATTAGACTTTTCTCTTTATGTGTATTTTAGCACTGTAACCAATGCCGCCTTAACTCACCCGTCTCGAAACTCCTCGTCTTAGGTGTATCTCGCTCTCCTTTCTGAAAGTAAAATAAATACCCTCTTAAAAAGCCGCGGAGCTCTTCCACAGGGATGTCTTCCCATTTTACTAAGATCGAATCTGCAGACGTATCTTCCACAGTAAAATTCGGTGCCACAATTGGAGCTGTCAAAACAAGAAACCACTTGCTGAAGGGTGGGGCACCAGCAGCTTTTGAGGGGGCTGACTTCAGAGACGGCTAACCATGGCACTAAACTGTATTCTCTACTCCGTCATGAACCCCGCAGGCAATGGGCCAACACTTCCACACTGATGACCAGCAGAGCTCAGGAAGGAATCATAGCCTTGACACACATCCAGGGATAACCTGTGCCACATCTTTAAGTGACCACTCGAACAGACTTCATGCTTAGCCCCCCTTTTTATTTAGTCCTGCATACATTCCCAAGTTTAAGTGTCTATAAACACAAAGCAAGTATTTTTGACAGCCTTGATTTAGCTTTCTCAATGCCAATACTGAAACTGTGAAATAAACAAGTATATTTTTATTGGAGAATACGTGATTAAAAAATTTAAATTTGTGACAGACATTATTTTATCTTCCTTGACCTAAACAACTAAATCAATATATTTTGGAGACTAACTCTTGCTGTTTTCCTATTCATAATTTCTCATGTTATCCAAACTTTAAAAAAAATTAACTCATTGATTTAACTTACCTAATTCTTCTATGTATCCAATTATAGAACGCAACAATTGATATCCCTGATGAGTGCACCCATAGAGGTAAAAATTATATCTCACTCCTGGCTGAAATTGATCTGTAGGATGAACAAAATCAGTGAACACTCATAAGTCTATGTAGGTAAGCAAGAATATTTATTCTAGAAGCATTAAAATGGACAACATGATAAAATTTCCCAATCTAATTGCAAACAGGTTTACTGTGAAAACATACTGGTACTCTTTAAATAAAACTGGCAAACATTTAGGAGCATTAAGCAAAACTTGAACACCTTCACTATAGTAATGAAAATCTTCGAGATCGTGAGATGACATTTCTTAGAAAAACTATGACTGAGGTTGACATCTTGTTCTCGCCTCCCCGATGCCACCCAGTCTGCTCACCACACAACTTCGTGGTCACAATGTACTAATGAATGATTCTGCTTTCCTCTGTGCAAGAAACAACATCTCTCCCCTAGTCCCAGAGCACTGAAAACTCCACTCCAGCTCAGAGCCTCAGGGACAAAGGAACCAGGCAGGCCTTGGAAGTTTGTTTCTCCTCCTAACACTCACTGAGCAGGACTCGCAAGGAAGTATCTTTGGCTTTTTATTATTATTAATTTTTAGGTTAGCACACAGAGTAAGCCATCATGGCATCTTCACACGTTCATACTTACACCTGGGTCTCTTGCCCCGCCTTCCCTTGTGTGCACCCCACCCCACCCCTGCTAGTTGAGTCTCTTTCTTCAACCCATGAAGCACCTTTTAATGTCTCATCAGTTACACAACCCAACAGAGCATGCAAGACGTGAGAAACGCAGACATTCACAGAGCTACATGCCCAACATGGAGAAGCTGGCAAGCATGGGGAAGAAACACGGGTAGGCGCAACCATGACTCTCATGGGAGATGTATGGGATCTTAAGTGAAGTACCAATCAAGCCCACGAAGATCAGAACAAGCCCTCTAAGCGACCTTTGAAGAGGATGGTGAAAAACCATAAAGCAGCTCATCTTGAAAGAGGATAATGCTTTCATAACGTTCTAACAGTGCAGGAGCTATCAGCTCCTGTGTGGAGCAACCATTCCAGTGTGGTTAACGCAATGGCTCCTTAAACCTCATGCCCAAAGAACACCTGAATTCCACAGGTTACAGCGAGACGGTCAACCTCAAAATAACATGCTCTAAAGGCAAACTGGTTTTTGTCTCTTTTTAACTTTTCTCCCATCACGATTTTTTCTCAAGCGTTTGCTCTGTGCTTCCAAGTACTAAGCAAATACTGATGGAAAGTCAACTCGGCCCAAGTGCATTGTATTGGGGGCCCTTCTTCATTGCAGCAAAGGTATACTTTAGGCTATGGTTTTATACTGCCTGTAAACCCATGCCTTGTTTTATGTTAAAATTACATGCTATCGATATGGAATAGAGTATGTCACTTAAAAGGGACTGGAGGGTGGCACAGATGTCATGATAGAGAGTGGAGAGCTGAAGGAGAGGAAGCTGCATTAAGAGAAGAACCAGGGAAGGGCCTGGCCCAGAAGCTCAGTAGGGAATAAAAGCCGAGAGCCCCAGCCTTTTGAAGCGTTGAGTAGTCCTGCATTTGAATTCGGGTACCACTGCACTTGTTCGAGTACTCTGTGCCTTTGTGTGCTCAGCCACTGCAGAGACCCTGCTCACACACAGCAGCACTTATTACAGTGGCTTCTCCCCATCCCGAGGGACCTCAATCACACCTTGCTCTCCCAGAAACACTGACCACGATGCCCCGTCCCAGGGCATCCCACTTATTCTGAAATCCCAGGAGGGAGAGGAGAGAGCAGAGGCTCAGTGTGAGGCTCAGTCAAGTCAGCCCCACATGAGAGGAATCGGGAACAGGTGCCAGGACGAGGAGGATGGAAGAACGGAGGGCGGCCAGAGGAGAAAGGAAGCACCTCGAAAGACAACCATGACTTCAGTCAACTGCAGAAGTGCCCAAGCAGAAGGGAAAATATCTGAACTCACATGTGGTTAATCAGTGAGGGAATCCCCACCATTTGACAGAGTTTCCAAACAATAAACAAGAAGAACCTGTCTTAGGGAGAGAAGCAACTGGGGACCCCTCACTCTCCGGCTTGCTTCCCCAACACATGAGGAAGGACCAGGAGCTGGTGACTCAAGAAGGATCATGACCTAAAGACCCAATACCGGCCCAAGAGAACCCCAAAGGTGTAGGCACACACTGGTTCAGCAGAAGGCATGGCAGTACCAAGGAGGGAGGCCTCTGCTTCCAAAGGAGAGCGGGTTAGTCTGTGGGGTCCAAGCCTCCGTGGGTGCCACACTTCTCATGAAGGGTTGATTGTGGCAGCAAGGCCGCAGTGACCGTGGGCCTTGAAAATATAAGGCAAAAAAGGGCACTGACTATGTCGTCTCCTTTCTTTGGTGGTGTTTTCTGTGCTGCTTCATACTTGACCTAACTGTTCTTCCTACTAAAGTCTATTTTATCAATACACGGCCATTTATTCCCTTATCTGCTACTTAGCTATAATTTTCAGATTACAAACAATGCTATCAAGAGCACTTTCGGAGCCGGGTGTGGTGGAGCACACTTTAAATTTCAGCAGCGGGTGAATCTCCGAATTTGAGGCCCTACCTCAAAACACAAAAGCCATTACCCAAATGCAGATATATACTCCTCTTTGATGACCTCTCTGAGTAAATCCCTGGACAAGGAAAACCCACCTCCAAGGGTTAGTCTTTCCCAGAGACACGCCACAAGCCACACTGAATTAGGATAAATGAGGTCATGCCTGCCGACAGTATCCAGTCACATCTGTGTGGCTTTTAAACCTCCCCTCCCCCCGAAGGCCTGGGAGAGCCATGAGTTCTTCTTACCAGATTCTATTACAGCCTCGGTTCTGTTTGAAGGAACTTTTATCCAGTCCATGAGGCAGGGCTCAGAACGAGATGAGTTGCACCATTTAATGACGTAGTCACAGGTCATGTTGGGGTCAGGATGCCAGGTGAGGAAGATCCTCTTTCCCATTCCAACAGCTTGTTCTACTATGACGTCATCTTCAGCAAGGTAAGAAAGACATTTTATCGGCAGTCAGAGAAATACCAAAGGGCAAGTCTTAAGAAAATGGACAGTAGTTATAAAAATTATTTCACTGTAGATAATTCTAAAATAGTAGTTGAACTAGGTATCAATATTTAGCAAAGAAGTGTTGTAGTATTAACCTTATTGGAATAACTATAGCATTTACCTTTATCCAGAAAATTAGTGACACAGAAGTTGAGGAGAGAAACTGAAAAGCTTCTAGAATCAGGTAGACGCACACTGGGGGCTAGGCTAGCACCGGGAGGAGGACCACAGCATGACCATGTGGGGTGAGAGAAGGAGGCAGGGGGCTGGGAAAGGGCCAGGGGACAATTAACTCTTGCTTTCACCGTCCACAGTGAGCAGAGCTCTATGGGGAAAGGAGCCGCACAGAGGAGGCAGACGGAGCACCCAGAAATGAAGAGTTGGCCATCTGCTTTCCAGGACTCATGCACCCCAACCCAAACGCGGGGCTGAGGGACCATCTAGGGGCAGCACAGAGGGTGGAGAATGGCTGAAGCAGCAGAGTTTGAGGTGGGGTGACTAGTGTGGGCAGAAGCATTCCCAGAGACCATGAGATGCTGGGGTGTGGAGTGTGTGTGCACACACTGGGGAGCGAGGGTAGATCTGTGGTTGTGGGAGGATTACCTTACTTTCTGCTAGACCTGGGCCTATGGGATAAGTGAGGAGGGAGGTGAGGTGTGAGGGACCAGAGTAGAGGGCAGCATAGTTAGGGCCAAGAAAGGGGAATGGGTTCTCACAGGGACACAAAAGAGAATGACCTCTCCAACTCATTTATATGTAAGGGTTTGGTTAAAGAACAAACAAACAAAACAACCCCATATATAGAAAGGATTTCAAATAAATTTGCGCTCATACAGCAGCTACTCGTCTGGACGTCAGACTGCTTTTGGGCTCAATGTGCCTACAAAGCCACGGTGCAAATGTGAGCTGAGGCTGTGTAGCCTCTGACTCTGGGAGTGAGAACTGCGGGCTGCTGATGTCAGTGTGTGAGCTGTGACACAGTTAGATCTGAAACCACCTTCTCAAAGACACACAGAATAGGCAGGGTCAGAGAGCTCCAGTTAGAGACAACACAGTAATTAAAGAGATACAACTGCCGTCTTTAAAATGCCCAGGTCCAAGTGAGGGCTCGCTGGACGCCTTGCTGAGCGCTGCTCCTGCACGTGCCATGCCGTCTGCCACGCCCTCCACTGCCTAGGTTTAGGGCTGTGCTGTGGCCTGGGTGTGGCCAAGTCTTTGAAACGACCCTGCTAAACCTTCCTGCTTCATAATTCTCTGTGATCACCGCCTGGGACAAGTCAATGAACCAGGCCAGTGCCAAGAAACCACCACAAGCGAGTGCTGAGAGACACGCGGGGGAAACCCAACCAGACTGTTTTTCTTTCTCTTAAGAGTGGGCTCATAAAAAGCTGTTCCCATACTGGGGAAGGACAGCAAATGAACTCAGGAAGTAGCTGGAAGAAGAGGTGGAAGTGGCCATTTAAAACTCATGACTCAGAAAGCCGTCTAGCTTTGGGGGAAGAGGAAAGGCTAGCAGGTGGTGGGGGTGGGGAATTAGTGAAGGGCACCAGAGGTAAAGATGGTTCAAGTAAGTTATGTACGGATGTGTGGAAATAGCAAGTTCGAGCACACTGCTTTGTGCTCTTAGTATATTCTATTTTTTTTAATTTTTTTATTTTTATTTATTTATTTATTTTTTTAAAATTTTCTCTATTATTCTCTCTGACGTAAAAATACATGCAGTTTCCCAGCGGAGACAGTGGCATTATGGAGAAGCCTGTTCTGTATTTTATTTTATTTTTTTTCTTTCAGTTTATTTATATGATGGTATATTCTATTAAAAAAAAAAAAGTGCATGTGAAAACCGAGAGGGATTGTGGCGAGTCGCTGGCAATCTGTGGCAATTTAGAGGCAAACACTGACATTTTAAAATTACATCTGGGTGGATTTTTTGGTTTTCAAAACCCTTACTAATGAAGCTTTCTTATCAATATGGAGAATTTCTATGTTGGGTTTGGAGCTGGACAATCAGGAGTTCAAGGTCATCCTTTGCTTCACAGCAAGTTCCAGGCCAGCCTGGACTATACAAGACCTTAGCTAAAAAGACAATTATAAACAATGACAACAAAAAAACACACTCAAGGGGAAAAAATTATCAATGACCACAAAGCTGCCAATTAAAACAAGTGCCTTTTTCTGCACAATGGGCTGCAAAAAAGGTCGGACAACAGAAACCCTTAGACTCGGAAAGAGAGTTTTTAAAAGGTCTTTGACCAGACAGTTTGAAGTATTGCCTCCCAAGATTGCTGCCCACGACCAGAACTCTTCATACTCTGTGACAAGCTAACTAGATACAGTAATTATTATCTTTCACACGTTTACTGAGGATACCCAGGAGGCTGAGGCAGGAGACTCAAGTCTGGCCTGGTTACCTAGTGTTTTCGAAGCTAGCCTGGACCACATAGCAAAATCTTGTCTCAAAACAAAACAAAAAACTACTACCGACTGCAGCCCTCAGTGAGCAGCAGCGGACACTCCTGTACTTGGTCCTCTGCGTGCATAGACAGACATGCTGTCGTACGGGAGGAGCAGGCTCATGAGGGGAGCTGGCAGCACCCACGGTTTCTACTTCCATCCGCTCCGGTAGGTTCTCGCGAGCACTCACCGTTCGGGATTTCCATACTGGCTATTTTAGAAGGTGGCGATGGGCCAGCAGAATTCTTTGCCACCACACTGATGATGTAGTCGTTTTTATCCAGCTGCATCTCTGCTCTGTGTTGAGGATCGAAGATCTCAGAAAGGGACTGGGTCTCCTCATTTGATGAGCACGATACATTATAGGAAAGAATCTTTCCATTAGCTTCACTAATGGGCAGGGGCTACAGCAAACGGAAGAACAAATTCTCTCATTAGAGCTTGCAAAAGGGTACAAGGCTTGGGCAAGGTCATCAGGCCTAAACTGGGCTAAGTTCCCAATAAAAAGTGAAAATAGACTATGAAGCTATCAGGAGTGTGAAACTTGAATTTTAAAATTCACTGAAGCCATGTTTTTTTTTTTAAGGCATGAAAAGGTAAAAAAGAAGCATACTTTTTAAGTACCGAAAATCCACAGAAATGTAAACATTAATATAAAACTGTTCAATTTTTATAATTTCCAGAAGCAAAAATGAAAGACATGGCCCGAAGGACTGAGCCACTAGGGGAAACACAGCAGTCTGGCATGGTGTTCTAGCACATGTATTCTTTCCTCCTTTTATATATTACATGACCGCTACAAAATCACTAGAAAAAATACAAAAATTGAAGGAAAGGGTGGCAAGATGGCTTAGCAGCTAAGGATGACTGCCGCCCAGCCTGAAGATCTAAGCTTAATCCCTAGGACCCACACAGTAGAAGAAAGAATCCCCACAAGTTTTCCTATGAGCTCTTCACATGCGTGGTGTTATGGGCCTCACAACTATGGGCTGGAGACTGAGGCAAGAGACCCTCTCAACGCTTGGGGAATCAGGAGTGATGGGAAATGCGGGCTTGGAAGACGGCAAACTTAACCAGTCTGGGAAGCCTGGGCTCCTTGTATAGATTTCAGTGACTTTGTATTTCATGGACCACTTACCAGTACAGTTGAATACTACGTAAGCAAGTACAATTGAAAGTATCCACAAAAACCGAGTTACCATTTGTACATTAAGCATTTAAATAAAAAAAAAATTAAGCATCCAAGGAAACCATAAATATTTACCTTCCAATAAATAATTAAGTTTTTTCCATCGGAGCTCCACTCTCTCCAAGTATCTGGTCCCCTTAAAGGAGCTAAGAAAGAGATTTTCGCATGAGAATTTGAAGACACTGACTGCAAGGCAGTGGACAGAATCAGCGACTAAAATGGGGTGCTTGGACTTCACTCTAGGGTATCTAGAATTATCCATAAAATGTGGCTTCTGTTTCTAAAGCAAAGCAACCGAGAAGCACTAGATGAAGCTAAGCTCTCAACTTCTACAGAACACAAGGGCTCAGAGAATGGGATGAAAGCATCCTCATAGTCATGTGACTGCCGCCGGGTACCTCTCTTGTATCCTCCCTGCTCCCCGTTAGTGATCAGCCGCACCATCGCGTTAACTTACTGGCTTCTGAGGTCAAATGTCTCTTTTCATTGCTCCACTTGCTCCACTTCCAGAAGGTTTCAGTAGAACAACGAACCCGAAAAGTGTACACAGTGTATGGATTTAATCTGTCCACAGCCAAAAGGTAACTTGAATCCTCGGCTCCTTTGATTGTGGCACTCCGCTATTTGAAAAGAAGTAAATATATTTGGGTGCTAATGTGTATATGCCATGTGTGTATGGATATATAATATGTCCATATGCGTTATACTGTTGATATTAAATCAGTCTACATTTGTGATATAAACCAACTAAACATCATGCCTGTTTGTAGTTAGAACAGAGTTCATAGTGTTTTAATTCTCACGAAATACTACAACAATAGAATTATGTTCCATAGTGAATGAAAATGAGGACATGACCGACCGCTCCTAGGTATGGTTGAAGAGAAGGTTTTTATATTGGAGATTTGAGGGGAGCACAGTCAGACTGAATAGACCAGCCATGGGGTTGGGAGATGAGAGAGAAAGAGAAGAGAGAGGGGAACAAATCACACAGGAGCTCAGAGAGCATGGAGCCAAAATAGCTGGGTTGCATAGGAACAAGAGAAGCTTATGGCTGGGTCATAAGGAATAAGAGAAGGTGGGGAAGCTCAGGGGCTGGAGAGACTTGGGGTAGCGGGTGGGGTATGCCCACCAGAGTGACTCTGTAACAGACACTTGTGAGTGAGGCCTGAGTGAGCCTAGAGGCTAGTATAGACCTGGATATGCTAATGGCTTCACAGACATACGTTAATGGGGGAGCCGTATGTCCGTTTCTCCAGAGACAAAGAGAATGACTCTCTTTTAGCAAGCAGAAACTATCTTCTTAAATGCCAGTCTTTGCAGAAAGGAATTTCTTGGGACCTAACCAACACATAGCAGCCAATAAAATACTGGGATGCATATTTAATTATTGAATCTAAATAATAATTGTCAGTTAAATTATATAGCTATTATTGTGATAATCAGTTACAGTTAGTAGCTAGTGATTATTAACTTTAACACAATTTGGCAATAAGAGACGAGCTTGGGGATGAAGACATTATTCCACGGATACTGGAAATCACCCTGGCGGCAAATGGTACAGTTTATGCGTGAGTCTATGTCACCTAGGGCCTCTAGTATGGCACTGAATATTTATAAAAAGACAAAAAAATGAAAATAAATAACATTAAAGTGAAGCAATTTTACACAAATTTGAGGATGAATGTGCCAGGAAAATATCTGAATCCTCAGCTGCCTTTTCCAAAGTGGCTTTGCAGGTCACGCTGTGCACTTCTGAATGCTTTTACCGAAACTAGTGAATTTCCAAAGTAATGTTCAACGACTGTACCATTTATTTCACAGTTACCACAAATTACAAAAGGGTACAGTGTAAGTCAATCTAATTATTTCAATGTATTAAAAAGTCCTCTTCTGACTTATAATTACCAATTAAAACTTGCTTCCACTGATACACTTAATAATTTAAAATTCTCTTCTACTCTCCTGTGCCACTCAGTCAAAGGCGACATACAGTCAAAGTTAATTCTTAATCACCCAGTTACACGCGAGTATTACAGACTAAGCCTGAGGGAATTCTGAACAGCTAAAGTTGAAGTTCTATTCTTTACTGTCCAGTTTTATAATTGTTTCGCCGGGCGATGGTGGCGCACGCCTTTAATCCCAGCACTCGGGAGGCAGAGGCAGGTGGATCTCTGTGAGTTCGAGACCAGCCTGGTCTACAGAGCTAGTTCCAGGACAGGCTCCAAAGCCACAGAGAAACCCTGTCTCGAAAAACCAAAAAAAAAAAAAAAAAAAAAAAAAAAAACATGTATAATTGTTTCAAGTGCAAATTACAATGCTGCCATTACATTTGTATATAAAGTCTTTCTTGGTTTATGAATCCCTGTAATACAGTTGGCTTAGCTGTTTTTGAATAATCTTATTCATAATAACCAAAAGAAAAAGTTTATAGGAGAATCTTACTTACCACTTCTTGTTCTGAATTAGCTTTGCAAATTTCAACTTGACACAAGAGATTAATCGTTGCAAAATTTCCTGGCAAATGCCAGGAAAGGGTAACAACTGTTGAATTGATGTCCTTCACTTTCAACGAAACAGGCACATGAGGAGCAACTGGAAACAGGATTATAAAGATTAATACCTGTAAATGTTCAGGGTGAAACGGTCTGCCCTAGTCAGACAAACTAGAACCAAAGGATGAGTCTATGCGGTAGGGGAGGAACAGCAGAGAGGTACTATTAATGCCTAAACCAATACAGTCTGTCGACCCAGAGACCTTATTTTTACTGTTGCTATGCAACCAGTGCTCTCAGAGAACCAACCGCGCTCAAGGTTGTTCATCCAGTGCTGGGAACGTTAGGCAGTAGAAGAGCCAAGTTTAAGAGGCTCGTAGTGTCCACAGAGGGTGACAAATACCAAGAGGTACTGACAGCCGTCTGTCCGGGGTATGTGTGCGGTGATGATGTGACTGACACAGGAACTCAGTGTGGTTCAGGATGGGGGGAGTCTTACAACGGCTGTGAACTCTGAGGTCAAAGGAAGAACCATACACAGGGTAAACCAGAAAACCAAACCAAACAAAACAAAACCACCACCACCAAAAACAAAAACGAAGGTGGACCAATGCAAGCAATACCGTCAGCTACAAAATGTAGCCTTTTAACTCTGGGATGAAACAGGAAATGATGACAAGATGGAATACTAGATAAAAAAGCAGGGACTGGAGGTGGCTCCGTGGGTAAGAGCACTTCACACTCTTCCCAAGGCCCTGATTTCTGTTTCCAGCACCACACCGCTGCCCACCATGGGCAGCTCACAACTGCCTATAACTCCAGCTACAGGGGATCTGAGTCCCTCTTCCGGCCTCTGCAGGTACCTGCACATAGGCGGCACACACAGCATATACCTACCCCCATAAACAATACAAAATAAACATGCATTTGGAAAAATGCTACAAAAGTAGCAATGAGGCGCTGGGCCCTCCACCATCCACTCGTGGATGCAGCTCTTGTTCATAGCCCTTTCTTCTGCTAGTCTCTGTGAGCTTTCAGGATGTGGATGAGCCTGGCAAGGGATGGCTCATTTGGGCTGACAATGGGACAAACCACAAAAAGACTACACACATCTTATTTCTGTTCTGAGCTGTGTATCTTTATTGTCCCCCAAAATTAAAAAAAATCATTGATATAGGAAGAAATTAGTAACTAAAAAACAATTTGGATGTCTCTTGGGGCTATTATGCTAAGAAATGCCAGCATCAAATGGTTATACACGATGCGTTTTTATTTAAAATACACTCACAATGACAAAATGGGGGATAAAGGACAGACAGTTGTTGCAATCTGACAAAGACAAAAAGACAGAGCGAGAGGGTGTATCTGTGTAAAGACACCGGTAACCACCATCACACTGAGATCCACACTGCCCACACAATGCAAAGGAACTCCTCATGGAAGTACTTCAGCACGTCTGAACACTCTCTAGTGAACGCACACAAAACTGAGCAAAAAGAATCATCTAGGTTAGCGGCCTAGAGAACGGTATGCACCGGTCACCTTCCTGTTCTTGTTGTCACCTCTGGGGAAAGACAGGAGGGTTCACAGAGTTGTAATTCATTATTTTTACAATAACTTTCTGCATCAAAAAAATATTTTAAAGTAAATGTTCTTAAGAACTGTCCAAGAAAATGTTCAGAAATCAAGAATGAGTAGACAAAGCTATGTATAATTTCGCTCTAAATGACTCAAATTTTTGTTTCAATTCAAAATAATCAGCAAATTTAAAGTTATTCATTTAAATGCTTTAAATTAAGATTCTTAAATAAATAATTATAAAATTGAAAAAAACGCTAAAGAAAATAACCAATAAACACTCATCCTTACAAGTCACCTTTCATGAGTCCCAAGGCTTGTCACGTGTTATTTTTATTGTAGTGATTTTAGACCCTGGCTGGCAATAGCGGCTCACCTCTTTCAGTTACGTTGATAAGTATTACTGATTCTGCTCGTCCTAGTGGGTTGTGACCGGTCAGGGTGAAGTTATAGATTTCTTGGTTGGGAAGCATTTGGAAGGTTAAACGACAGCTTTCATTTGTAAGTGTTTCAAATCTTTTCAGTACGACGGATTTTCCCGAAATGCTGTCAGTCACAAAGAAAAATAATTTCAGGACAGTAAGATGTAAATATGGTGGAGGGAAAAACATGGGCAGATTTTGACTAATTTTTATAAAAAGTTCAGTTCTAGACTAATCACAAACTCAAGGAAATGGTGTGTGATACAGAAAATAACCAGGCATAAGCCACTGCCTAGACTATCTGGGGCCCTTCTGTTTGCCTTCAGACAGAAGAGGCACGGCACTGCAACCACACAGGAGCCAGCTGCAGTCGGTCCAGTCACATGACCCCAATGCAGCATGCTCGCTTGCATGGCAGCAATATGCCAGACTCCTGTGTCACTCACCGGGTTCTTGCGAGGTTCCTGCCACCAGCACTCTTTCCCGGGGACCATTACCTTTCAGATAAAATGTAGTCTGTATTTCGTGGGCCCACCAGCCCTGTTGGCCTCCCCGGATTCCAGCTGCAAATAATCTCTTTGAAATCATGCGTCTCACAATTCAGTTTCTGAGGAACATCGGGTGGATCTGGAAGGAAAAGGAGAACAAAGTAGCTCCGTATCTTCTCCCCCAAACTGCAGTTTTACAGGCCGTTAAGTGAGATTTTGCATAACTCTCTTCAACTAATTTGCTGTTTACACGTTTCCTCCTTAGATGGTGCGGCAATTTTCTTATCACTGCTTCTGCAAGCTGTGTTGTAACAGCTCGCACTGCATCAGAAATAGGGGATTAAAACACTCTAGAGAGTGACTTGCAACTCAGCAAATTCCCAGCAGCAAGGTGAGAAATGAACTAAATTTCTTTTTCTTTAGACTCTACTTCAAAGTCTTCCCAGCTAAGTCACCAGAACCTACAGTTTGGAACCACTATCACGTCCCATCTATTTACACACTGGGATTGAGAAAGTTCTGTACATGCGTAAGATTCCTGGCAGATGCTCACAGAAACTATCTGCTCTGCCTTTACTTTGGGGCCGAGGAAAAAGAAAAAGGTCAGGTCTGGAGGAAGATGCAAAAGCCATAGAGTAAAATCTAAAATCGCTATGGTCCAGCACCTTATTAAAGAAACAGATCGCTATAATCATGGGTAACCAAACACAAAGAGACGCTGGCCTATCCTAATGCTGTATTTATATAAATACTTTCACTTTCTGTGAAAGTTAAAAACCATTAATCTGCCTGTTGAAATACTCTGCAAAAGTAATTTTGTTTTTGAAGGAAGTGAAGTTTTCAAATGGTACCCAGTTGTCAACCAAAATACATTTTTTTCTATACTCCTCCTAGAGATCTCAGTAATGCTTCAATTTTTATTTATTAATATTGCATGTGGGCCATGGAGCATGTGTAGAGGTCAGAGGACAGCTGGGTGGAACTGCCTCTCCCCTTTCATCTTTATACGGTTCCAGGGATCCCAGTCAAGTCCCAGGACTGTGAGACGAGTGTCCTTGCTTGCTGAGATTTCAGAGGCTCCTCCCATGACATTTTAGCTAATACTGAAGTTGACTAGTGAACTAGACAATTAGATAAACAATGGTGTGCTTATTTTGAAAACTGTTTTAAACCTAAGCCAAATTACCCACCATTTTATTAAAATTACATGCTGAAAATCTGGACTACACTTATAGTGATGATTATATTAGGATGTGAAGTATGCTTATTAATCTACTTAAAGTCCAAATAATAAGAATAAATAAAAAAGAAACAGGAATATGATAGGAAGTAAAAAAATGAGAAGACAATCTTTGAAATGTACTTATCTTCTTATCAAACAAATTAACCTTTAAAAGAATTAAATTGAAATTAGGTAAATCTAAATACAAATCCCCTATTTTTAATATACCAGCAAATATAAAATACAATTTTGAAAATATTATTAAGTGGGGCCACGGTGGGACACACCTTTAATCCTACCCTCTAGTGGATGCAAGCTTATCTCTGTGAGTTCGAGGCCAGCCTGGACTACCTAGGAATTCCAGGGCAACTAGGGATACAGAATGAGACAATGTCTAAAAACAAATTAACATAAGAAAACACCAAGTAGCAAGGAATAAATGCAAGATATCCGAGAGCCTGTATTGCTAGAATAGTTCACTGATGGAGAATAAAATCCACTCAAACTGTCTCACACACCTTTAATCATGAGACCCAGAGACAAAACTCAGAACTTACAAACTCACAGTAGCAAAAACAACGGCATCGTGGCCACAGGTGGTGCCCGCCATAGGGGAGGAAGTAGAAAGTTCAACATCAAAACTAAAAGTCCTAAGCACCTAATAATCTGAGGTCATGCCACAGAAGCTGCATGGCAGGCCTGCCGGCCACCGCAACATCGAGGCACATTTTAGGCTGCAGGAGCCGTCAATCGCCTTAACAGAGGTCTCCCCGAGCAAGGGCACCCACGCTGTAACAGAGGTCTCCCCGAGCAAGGGCACCCACGCTGTAACAGAGGTCTCCCTGAGCAAGGGCACCCACGCTGTAACAGAGGTCTCCCTGAGCAAGGGCACCCACGCTAACAGAGGTCTCCCCGAGCAAGGGCACCCACGCTGTAACAGAGGTCTCCCCGAGCAAGGGCACCCACACTGTAACAGAGGTCTCCCCGAGCAAGGGCACCCACGCTGTAACAGAGGTCTCCCCGAGCAAGGGCACCCACGCTATAGGCAGACAACATGAAGAATAAGACTTCTCAGCCTTCGTCGTACTGCTGCCCTCAACTTTCTTTTTTCCTTCCTTCCTTCCTTCCTTCCTTCCTTCCTTCCTTCCTTCCTTCCTTCCTTCCTTTCGTTTGTTTCTCGAGGCAAGGTTTCTCTGTAGCTTTGGAGCCTGTCCTGGAACTAGCTCTTGTAGACCAGGCTGGTCTCGAACTCACAGAGATCCGCCTGCCTCTGCCTCCCAAGTTCTGGGATTAAAGGCGTGTGCCACTGCCGCCCGGCAACTATGCTACTTTAAATGCTGCGAAAGATACAGTGTGCTATTAAAATCACTATAACATTTAAACCTGGGTACTTAAGAGTTTACATTAGTTAAGCGGGAAATTAATATGTATGAAATTATTAGGTGTATACTAAGGACTTTGAATCAACTATGACGTTAGGAATTTAAAATAACCTTAGCTGCTAGATGTCTTAACCTTACTGTGAAACTCAGAACTGACAGCGGAATAGGTAATGCAGGAAATGAGTTACAGGCTCCCATCCAAGCGTTCTAGAGCCTCTGTATAGTATCTGCTATAATGACAAGGAAATAAGGAAAAAACAGAACCAGCTGCAGAAAAGAAATTAAGGTTGGAAAGAGCATCACAGGCTAAGAGGAGCGAGTTAGCACGATATACTTACAGCCTGCAAAGACAACCGTCCCATACACATTATCTTCTGTTGTGAAAACCACATTTGTTCCACTGTTTTCAGAAACGGAAATGTTCTGGATATGGATCGCAACGTTTTCCCCATAAAGATGGATAAGGGGACGGAATGTCTTGCCAATCTGTCCTGACAGCACTTTTGTTGGACTGACACAACAAAATGTTATGTCTGAGCCTGCAAGAATCACTTTGTCTTGAGGAAAAACATTGGTCTCGGAATCAGGAGTCCCTAGAAAGAAACAAGAGGAATCGCAAACATGTCAGACGTCTTTTACACAAAACCACCTCCTTAGGACATCAGCTCCTAGGATGATTTTTATTTTCATTTACTTATTTACTTACTTATTTTTGTCTCTATTTTTATATGAATGTGATCTGTTTATGTGATCATGGTATGTAGGTGTGTGCATACGTGGAGACTATGAGCTGACATAGGGCATCTTTCTCAATGTTTCTCCACTTTAGTTTCTGAGATAGGGCTCTCACTGAACCTGGACCTTACCAACCAGCTAAGCTAGACAGAAGAAAAAGCTCCGGTGATCTGCCAACACCCACCCTTGGAGAGCCAGGGCTGCAAATGTCACCATGCCCAGCTTTAAGGTAGGTACGGGGGCTTGGGGGTCACAGAACCGCTTGAGTGGCAGGCACTTTACCAACAGAGCCCCTTATTTTTTATTATTTTGAAACAAGGTATTATTCTGTAGCCCGCATTGGCTTGGAATTCACCAGGAAGCCAAGGCTGACCCAAAGATTGCAGCAATCCTCCTGTCTCTGCTGAATGCCACCACACTTGACTCTTAAAATGAGCTTAAACTGGGCTGGAGAGATGGCTCAGAGGTTAAGAGCACTGGCTGCTCTTCCAGAGGTCCTGAGTTCAATTCCCAGCAACCACATGGTGGCTCATAACCATCTGTACTGAGACCTGGCGCCCTCCTCTGGCGTGTGGGCATACATGGAGGCAGAATGTTGTATACATAATAAATAAAGAAAGATGAGCTTAAACTAGTTCAGTATCTACAACACATAATGTGAAATACATGAAGATGTGAGATAATGCAGGTCTCTTGGGTTTCAAAGAAGTAAGAGACAGGCAAGAATTGAAACCATGGCCTTATTTACTTATCCAGGGACAGATCACAGGTCAATGTCAATGGTCATAGGTTAATGTTATATGCACAAAGAAAAAACCTAGCAAGTTTATTTCTTGGAAACTAATCTGTGTTTTTGGAGTGGATTTACATCTCATGCGCCAACAGGTGGGAGGCACCCCACAGCCTAACTAGCAGCTGGTTCTTTAATCACAGCTCTGCAGGTTAAGGTCAGGGACCCCAGCTCCACACCTAACAGCTGATCTTTATACAATGGCCTCCGGTCACCTTTCTACCCCCCACTCTTTTCTGCCATCTGGCTTCTACCTCTACTGATCTACGGAAGTGGATCACTGGCTCCGTGTTCGATCCAGGAACCACTCCTCATTTATCGTCCAAACTCATCCAAACTCCCTGTCTCTTGGGTTCCACCACACTGAACTCTCTGGACCACTCACAGCCCTTAGGCTACCTGTCTTCCTTCAGTATTGCTGCAGACAGGAGAGCTCCTAAGTGTAATCTTGGCCTTCAGAACGTAAGCACTTCAGATCATAAACACATCTGCGATCCCCAAAGGGGCATCTACAGCGCCACCCATGTCTCTGGATGCCAGTCTGGCATTCCCACCTCACCACTCGGTGAGACTGCACTTTCCCAGACAACCGGTTCTGATAGTTTGCTTCTGTGCCAACAGTCTCTCCAGCTATCTAAGGTAACAGACGCTGTTGGCACCCACTCCCCAAATCAGATTCTGCTTCTCGCATCCCGTCCCCCTTACTTCTGAACTCAGCTGTCCTGAGTTATATTTACAGTCTCTTGCTCAACTGCCACAGAGTCTCCTTATTTACCCAGCTGCTTCCGCTCCTTCCTTATCTGATGTTGCTCCATGGAGTGTCCGCCTGCAGCGAACACCAAACATTTTCTAGACCTCATTTATGGTCACTGACGGCCCCGGCCCCCACTCGCTCTGCCAGCACTGTTCATCCACCTGTTGGAAGAGGTCTGTCTAACTGACAAACGGTTTTCAGCGCGGCTTTCTGCAGCCCGCTTCAGAGTTTAATCCCCAGTCTGGGGTGGCCGCTTTAGAAGACAGCTGCTGGGATTCGGAAAACCAAGAACAAACGCTAACACTTACTCTTAAGTAATCTACCTCACGAGGAACAAGGGTCTGTAATAGTAAGCTTACAAGAAATGTTCTTCAGGAAGCTCCAGGCACTCCACTTTTTAGAGCCGGAGAAACGGTGATGGTTGATGTACCGTCTGATCCCCACAGAGTGAGGAGCGCATTCCAGGGGCAGGTCGGAGGTCCAGCTCCACTGGTGAACTGTATCTCTACCGTTCAGTGTCGTGTTGAAGGACGCCTAAAAATAAACACAAAGTTATGCTTCCAAATAGCGGTCCGTTCTGTGTGTCTCCAGGATAAACAGCCAGGAAGAACCCCACAGAATATGCGCAGTCAGCCACAGAGCCATCTTATAAAGGCAAAGGGGCCGCACTTTTGTACAGTGGCTTGCTTTCTCTAGAACAGTGGGTTCTCAACCTTCCTAATGCGGTGACCCTTTAATACAGTTCCTCGTGTTGTGGTGACCCTCGCCATAAAATTGTTCTTGTGGCTACTTTATAATTATAATTGGCAACTGCAGTGAATTGCAATGTAAACATATGATAAGCAGGATATCTGGTAGGTGATCCCCGTGATAGCAAAGGGGTCACGACCCACAGGTTGAGAACCACTATTATAAAGTATTAACAAGAAAGTTAGGCCAACACAAACATTACTCAATTATGTTCCCTGATCGACATTAGGTCCTACTGAATTACCATACAGGTGTTGAGACTCATCAAGGCCTTCAATAAAGCAACTTAGGAAATATGTTGCTATAGAAATGATTTCCATATTTTCATAGAGGAGAACCTGTATCTTGAAGAAACAAAGCCAAAGAGAGGGACCACACACACGCGCACACGCACGCGCACACACACACACACACACACACACACACACGAGACCAAAAGGCAGGTGAGAAATAGGAAATGTAAGGCACCAGAAGACTAGTCTGAAGATCCATTTTCTCAAGAAGAAAGATTCCAAGAAAAAAGGAAAAAACTAGAATGGGAAACCAAAGAAATGAAACAAGTTCCTAGGGAAACAGACGAGACTGAGACTGTAGTGCTCAGTGCTCAGCAATGCAGACAAAGCTATAGACACACGAGAAAAGAGGGGAGCAGAAAGACAAAGCAGAAAGGGGCAGTTGAAAACCACTGCTGGAAACCATAAAGAAATAGCTATGTAAGCACGTTATTTGCAAAAATGGAGCTAATTAACGGAAAGAATCGGCTAACGGAGTTAAACAACGCAGACGTAATCCTAGAACTAGGAAGACAGAGGAAAGCGTACTGCAAGCTACAGCAAAGCCCTGTCTCAATAGACAAATAGAGGCAGGCCTGTTCCTAAGGAGAGACAAGTGGGAAATGGGAGGGTGGGCTGTATGGACTGCTGGGGCCTTCTTCTACCCATCCTCAGGCATGTGGGACATCTTCTGGGGCTGTGTACAGCATGTGCCTTAACTGAAACACTACTGCCTAGCATTCCTCTTGCCCTAGCATCCGCGTGACACCTGGCCAACTTATCACACCTGTTCTTCTGTCTTAGAATAAGAATAAAGTGAGTGTAAGTCATACAAAACCACTGAAATATTGAGTCGGGGGAGAAAGAAAAAGTAGTGTATATAATGGTATTTCAGGCTGGTAACCTAAAGCTTACTAATTTCTCAATTATTTTATTCTTATTATGGTTAAATGTTTTAAATATTTATTTTAGGTATAATAATAGACAAAGATAAAATAACAGATTGAGTAAAATAAACTGAAAAGAAGCTTTTATTTCATTTATGCAAGGACATGTGCATTTAAAAGGCTGGGCATTTACTGGATCCAACAGGTAGAATTGGGAAATAGTTCTCCCTTAATTTCTCAACTTTCTATTACAGAAGTGATTTTTTTAAAACATTATTTTTATCGTTTATGTTGCCGTTGTTGTGATCTGTGTGTACAGGTAAGCGTGGCCATGCACTTGCCACGGTGTACAGGGTGTACATGTGGAGGTCAAAGGACAACTTCCAGAGCTCGGTTCTCTCCTCCCACCATAGGTTCCGGGACCAGATTCAGGCAGTTGGACTTGTGCGGCTCACACTTTTACCCCCAAACCATCCCGCCATCCCGTTAATGTGGATGCCACCTTGAAACCTTTAAAGGCTGTGTGGTTTCTTGAGCATCATAGGGAAATGGATTTTTGCCCCAACTTACTAATTTTACGGGTTCCATACGCGGATGCTGTAGAACCTTAACTTCCCAGGTGACCTTCAAGGGGTACGGAAAGGCAGAGCCTTTGTCGGTCCATTTCAGGTATAGCGTGGAGGTGGCGAAGTCAGCAGACAAACTCAAAACCTCGGGAGCATCTGGAATGAAAGCTAAGAATAGGAAAGAAAAGTGAAAACGTTTAGTCAAATAAGCACTATATTTTTCATACTGTACTTCAATTTCTCACTGACTGCTAAACCGGAGTTGGGGGCAGGTTTTTATTTGTATAGCCAGCTCCCAGTGATTAAAGGGACAAAACGTCAGCTGCTTGTTTCAAAGACATATGACACATTTCCTACAGCAGAGAGCTGCAGGGTTCCCACAATGCTCTAGCATCACCTGGTTGGGGACCTGCGAGGAAGCGGTGAAAGGGCTGAACCTTTAAAAACAAGCAAGCAAACAAAGGCCAGCTGGGAAAGGGCCTCTGTGCTCCTGCAGCTTCTCACTTGTCCCCCAGCAGCCGAGCCCCTCATGTGAGGGGCCACTACCCATTTAAAGAACTAAGAGCTGCTCCACGCTGTGAGTGTCATCAAACGACAGAGCCTATGCAGGTGATTTGGGCACTGAGTGCAGAAGCCAAAGGCTGACTGTGAAGGAGGATGGGAGAGACGGGGCAGCGTCCAGCACAGAGCGCGGAGTCCGCGTCCAGCACGGAGTCCGGGGGCCTGACACAGACACAAGCCAGTCAGCTGGGGCAGTGATGGAGAAATCTTGGCTAGCACAAGAGGCTAAGGGTTATGAGGTCAAACAGGGGAAAAAGACACTCTGCTCTGAAGAAATGACTGGATCAGAGGAATGAAGGATTCACCAGGAGGAGAAAGAAATAATCAAGATTTCTCCCAAGGGCCCCCACAAGCTCCCAGGAAGCAGCAGAGAGGAAACGGCATGAGAAGCCATGGGAAGACGCCAGCTGCTGGCTCCGGATACCAGCACTAGGAAGAGAGAGATGGGGAGAGCACCCTGCAGCCTGCCCTGTGAGAACAGCCAGCTGAATCATGTGGAGCCCAGAGGAGCTTGTGCCACGGGGCTGAAAAAGGACTGGGGACACAGCTATAAAGACTGCGTGCGACACAAAAATGCACCTTCAAGGAGCTGGTCACAACAGCAAGCATCCATAGGACAGAGCTCAAAGTCGAAGGAAAAGAGACAAAATGCAGGACCACTGGGCTGAGAAGGGGCAGGTGTCAAATAGTCCACATAAGACAGAGCTTAGGGACAAGGGATGTCAGGGGCGAGGGGATGGTTCTTTCGTATCAGTTGCTTTCGATTGCTGTGTTAAAGCACCACGGCCAAGGCAACCCAAAGAAGGTAGGGTTTGTGGGGCTTTCTGCAGGAAGCTTGGGAAGGCTGGGCCTCTGAAACTGAACTATGGAAAGTCAGCGATAAAGGCTGCTCAAGAACTCGGGCACTTGTGGAGGGAAGCTGTGTACTGGAAGGAGGTAGCAGGAAGAGTAACGTGTATGTCTCCAAAACTCCCTACCCACGGGGCATGACCAAAAGCCTCAGATCAGTGAGAAATGAGGGACATGTGTGGCTTTATCTGTGAAGCATAGGTTTGCCAGTGGCAGAAGCAGAGCTACAGATGTTCTTGCAAGCTTCTTCCTCAAACGTTAGGCACGCGAGGATAAGTTAGAGAAAGTCCAGGACGAGTCCTTTCTTTTCTCACTTCTAGTCATTTCTGGTGAAACTCAAGGGCCCCTAAATGAAGTCATGGTAAGTGAGAAACCACAGCAGTAAATAAATGTTCAGGGTAAGCTGGCTGGCTGTCAAATACAGGAAAATGGCAGAATAAACCATTATTCAATGTCAGTCTTGGAACCTAAAGATAAGTTTATAAACTTTGATTTTACCAAAATTTGCTGAATACTGTGTTTTACACCAGACTTAATATTTGGAGCTGCAATTGATCTGGAAAGCGTGGATTTAAAGTCTGCGCTATATAACAAAGTCAGCTGCATGTCAGCTATACAGGGGCATGGAGCACGCTCCATGGAGAACCCGGAAGTGGAAGCTGCATGAGAAAGCAAGCACATGGGTAATGAGAGGCACGAAGTGAATCTGGTGCCAAGAGAGGGCTGGTCCAGGTGCCAGCAATACCAGGACTGAGCTAGCAGCAACCGAGGGTGACTGAAAACACCATAGTGGAGTAACTTAAACACGATGAAATGGGCACCCTGAAATGCAGCCATGCTAACCCATGAAAGATGTTTCTTTCCTACAACTAACTCTAGGAGCCTTTTGAAAAGCCATATAAAAACCTACTCCTGTATACGCTTCCTAAACTATATACATATATGAACAGAATTTAAATGGAGTCACCATTTAGTGGGAAAGAGAGAATGCCCCAACTAGACACACTGGGTCAACAAGTAAAACCTCCGATGCCAGAAATGGGTTATATCTTATTGAGTCATTGGTCAAAGAAATCCCACACCACCACCCCAAACATCACAGACTACTGTCAACACTATTGGCTACTCTCCATGACCAGATGGTAAGGCCCTATCACTGAAGGCACAACCTCTTTAGGTCAGTGAGCATGGGGAAACTGAGCTGTACCCACCTAGAAGCATCACCACCACTGAAGTATGTATGGTACCAGAAGATACTTTTGCATACTACTGGAGGAGAAAAGTAATCATAAATTTCCAAATACAAGGCCCGTGACCTATAACAGCAAGCTACCTGCAAGATATGCTGGCACAACAGCGGCACAGATGTTATTGGAATAACCAAGCACATCTTGATTGGAATTTTTAAGGCCTATTCCATGAGATGGAGCCCATGCAGGGCACTCTAAACTGGGAGGCAAAGAATCTGAGACTAGCGAAGTCATAGGCCCTAGGGCAAAACCTACTACTATTGTTCTACTAAGGATCACAGCAATAAAACGACATTGCTATACCCATAGATCTGCGCACTGCTTGATAGTCATCAGAAAAGCTTCTTCTTGCCACTGAGAGTAATTAACACAGAGACGCACAGCTGGACAATGTTCAGAGAGTGAGAGACTTTGGAGCACTCAATTCTAAATGGGATGCCTTTATCAAAGCCCTCCCAACAAGAATCAGGGATCTATGCAAAAGAAGAGGGAGAAAGGGGCTGGAGAGATGGCTCAGTGGTTAAGAGCACTGACTGCTCTTCCAGAGGACCCGGGTTCAATTCCCAGCACCCACATGGCAGCTCATAACTGTCAGAAGATCCAGTTCCAGGGGATCTGACACTTTCTCACCAATGCACATAAAGTTAAATAAACCATAAAAATATTTAAAAAAAAAAGAAGAAGAGGGAGAAAGACTGTAAGAAGAGAGGGCGGGCTGACTTGAGGAAAACACCATCTTCCAGACAAGACAGAATTGCAGCGTGTATGAACGCAAAGAGACTGTGAAAAGCACGCAAGAGATCTGCCCAGGTTCAAACCAGACAGAATCCGGGTGGCAGGGGAAGAGAACACCAAGCCCCACTCCTAATCCAGAAGCTATTTGCAATTGATACTGAATGGGAAGGAGGTGGCCCTGGGTACATCAACCACATCCCAGAGTAGGCTCCAGGTCCAGGAATGGTTGTTTGAAATAGAATGGCCTCTGTGTCTTTAGGGTTTTTTGTTTTGATTTCTTTTTTCTTCTATTTGTTTGATTTTTGCTTGAGACAGACATGCAGACAGACAGAGAGAGAACAAATAAGCATGAATTAGGATGAGTAGTAGGAATCTGGAAGAACTTGGGGAAGAGGAAAGACGACCAAAATACATTGTATAAAAAAGTATTTTTAAATAAAACATTTAATTATGTATAGCAAAAAGAAAGGAGGAAAAAAGAAAGAAAGAAGAAAAGAAAAAAAGAAAGAAAGAAAGAAAGAAAGAAAGAAAGAAAGAAAGAAAGAAGAAAAGATCCTTCCTTTCTTCAGAAACCCATGTAATTTACTCTTTAGCAGTTGGGTGACTGCAAAACACAGGTCACCATCCCTGTTCCACTGAAAGATGGTGAAGGCCATGATTACAAATGAAAGGATTTAAGAGACAAAAACCCACTGTAACTTCCCTTCTCTGCATAATAGCAGAGCGAGCTGCTCAGGGGCCCCATGGGCTGCAATCTGCCTGTCTTTTGAACTAAAACAGACATCTGAGGACAATTTTAACTTGAGCTCAAAGACTCAGAAATATCCATACAGAAAGGAATTTAAATTGACAAAATGACCCAGCTAGAGACCACACCCACCCAACCGCTCCCCCCCCCCTCACACACACACACACACACACAGATCAGCAAGCATGTGCAGGTCAGGAGACAGCTTGTGGAATCTACTCCCTCCTTCCACCATGAAATTGTCAGGTCTGCATGGCCAGTGCTTTACCTCCTTCATCCAGCCATCGGGTAAGACTGTGTCTGGACAGTCTCTTCGTTATTATTCTTTCAAACACCTAGGCTGACATAGATCTTCCCCAAGACATATAACCACTCCATGGAACTGAACAAATCACAGTTAACTTCCTTTTCTTTCCCTTGCCTCTAAGTCAGTAACCTTATAAGGTTCGTCACGTTATTATGACGCCACTCTGTCACAGGTCACACACTAACAAACCTCTTAGCCACCCATGTGAGACACCCATGAACGCCAAGTTCCATCTCTGTCTCCCTGGGTTGCCTCTGTCCTTCCTGTAGACTGGTGGCCAAGGTCCTAGATGTTCACTTAGGAGACTCTGGCCAAATGCCTGTGCACAGGGCAGAACACAAAGTCCCTGCCCCTTCCTTCAAAGAACACACTTCCTGTGGAGAAGACACGAGGTAAACATCTAACTACACACTGGGCCGTGAATTCAATTGAGGGAAATTGCCACAAAGAACCGCAGCATGCCCAAGTGTGGGTGAACAGTGGGAGGGGGTCACCTCTGGGGCAGTCAGGCTACAGTCCGAGAACAAAGCACACCCGAGAAATGTCGGGACACAGGAAGGAATGGAGGCGAAGGGCGCTAGGCTAGTAACCACGTGAGGGGGGGAACCTCAGCTTCATCTACTTTGACTGGAAGACACATTTGCCTCCTTCCTCAGCAAGGACGCTAAGTGAATGAAAGTGGCAACATAAATGAAATTCAAATAATCATAGGTTCGTGCCAGTTCCCCAGCACCACGGAACTAACGGTGATTTCACTCCATTCACAATTAACTTCCACGCGGCTTGGGGACGCACACCTCTAACCTGAATCCTCTGAGCCTAAGGCTGGAAATCACAAGCTCAAGGCCAGCCTGAGCTACATGGCAAGTTCTTGTCTCGAAAACAAAAATCAACTGCCAAGGTTAACAATGAATAAAGCAAAAATTTCTTTTAAATACTTACAAACATCTTTTTCATTCAGGGTGAAATTACTTTGGAAGCCATTCAGGTAATTTACTGTTACTTCATGATCACCAGGTGAAAGGGCTGCAATTTTGATGTTTGTTGTCTCTAATCGATGACAAGAACGGAGCCTGTAATGAAAGAAACAGAACTTTAAATAGCATATAAAAAGACCGCCATGCTCATAAAAGCCTGATTCAGCACAATAAGCAGTAGACAACGCCATACGCCTCTGTGTAACATTGGGTTGTTGTACTATATGCTAAGACCGAACAAAGAGGAGCTAATGGTAATGGTGGGGTTTGGGGAGTAACCAGACTGCCAGAAAGTACAGAGCGAGCAGAGGTCTTAGCACTGCTCCGATCCCTCCTCAACCTGGCCAGAGCAGCCTCAGCTCCACAGGCTGCTCCCTTCAGCACAGAACATCAACACCCAGCGCCTCATGCTAGAGGCAGGCTCAGCAGAGGCCGGTGGAAGATGTCAAACTAGACACAGTGGTCCCTCTGCACATACCTTCTCTCCTTCCCCACAGCTCTGCCTCGACTTAGGGTTTTCTGTAACAAAATTTCATCATTTGGCTTTGGAAGGGCTTCCAGTCCCTTCTGGACCAAAGAGTCTTGCACACCACCGTGATTCTCCGCTCTGATTTCACAGCCCTTTGCTTCCCTGTGGGCCATATTCCCATTCTTATTTTCACTACTAAGAACTTGGCCTCTTGCACCGTAGCCCTCACCCAGGCCTGAGCAGGACTCGCGCTCAACATTTGCTTAGGACTTTGGGCTTGACCCTCCAGGCTCGCTTCTTTAACTTACACCCTAAACCATCGGAATTCTCCAAACCACACCATCTCATTGATTCATCTTGGCTACAAAGTCTTGCTCTCTGGTCGCAAAGGAGATGGCGCTTGTGTCTTCTGTCACACTCCGCGGTCTCTGCTCCCTTGTAAGTTACCTGACACTTCAGTCAGCCAGCCGCCCACAGTTACTGCGGGGACTCGTTGTGAGGCCCTGGTGAGCAGGACTTAAGTTTCTTCCCAGTGTACCACACCGCAGCTATCCGCCATCCATTACCCACCCAGAGTTCCAGGATCCCCTCCCAGGACTAGAGCTAAGACTATCCTCTGCCCCTCTGAGAACAAAGAAAAACCTGAAGCAGTCAACGGTTACACACTTCAGGAAGAAAGTCCCAAAAGCCAGCACAGGCCACGCCCCTTCTTTTCCCTTCTAAGGACCTCCAAACACAAAGGGGTTTGGGGTGGAAATCCCAGCTAAGCCCGAACGTAAGCAGAAAACAGTCCTTCATTTTCATGAGCAAAACATAGGGGTTTGAAGACTGTTTCTGCGACACCCTCCAACTCCTCTTAAGTGATAAATCATCCCAGTGCTTACAATAATACTTGGAAAATGTACCCTGAAGGGGCATAGCGGACTGTGTTTAAACACATTATGTCTGTTTATATCAGGACCACTTGTTAGCAAACTGGGACTTGTGGAGAACCTTCCTTTGATTAGCAATGCATTGTCCTGCTGGGATTAGGGGAAAGGGAGAGACACTGTGTAGGCCTCCACTTTCGGAAGATTTGCGTCATGCCCACCCAAGATTTACTCGAGCTATGAGGTGATGCTGAGAGCTCTCCCCATCCTCCCAAGGCCCATTTCAGTCTCCTCCTTAATAACATGGACCCGTTGTTTACAGGACCTTGCCTCCTGGCTAGGCGAATTTATCTCCAAGACTCTTGAGGAGCCGGACTTATTAACATCTGAGACAATCTAGCCAGTGTCTGCCTAGGGGTTCTGTTGGACTTCTTAGGAGTCTTCTAAATAGAAAATCATTCCTTCTTGCCCTGCTCGCTTCTTCAAATGCAGGGCTACTCCTCATGAATCACCTTGAACCATGAGATTCCAGGCAAAAGATGCCAAAGGAACCAGATGGCAAAGACAGGCTCATCAATGGCTGTGCCGGCCCTGAGCTGCAGCATCCAGACCACTTCCCTGAGAGTCAACACCTGTGTGTGGAATCGCTGTCACTGTCGCGGGCATTTTCTGTGAGACACAGACTTCAATCTGACAGAGGCAGACACTGGTTTGGCTAGACCCGCAAGGCCCCCTGACCAGATCAGTACACTGTGGGCGGTATTCCACTTTTATACTGTGTACAACCGAAGAAACAAACCTGTGGCTAGAAGACGTTGTTTCCATCCAGGCTAATGTAAAACAGAATTTTTAAGAAAGAGAAGACCGAGTGAAAACCTCCTTTGGACGCCCCGGAACAAAACCACAAAACCGTCACACTCTACAGTAACCAAGAAGGATGCTCTGGATTATGGCTTCGGGCAAACTCCAGGGTTTCATTACCTGTCTCTAATGCAAACTTCTTTCACGGCTCCAGAGCTGAGCCCCGGGGGCTCTGTCCACGTGCAGTCCCACACCTGCATGTTGCTGGTCGTGCATTTCAGACTCTGAATTGCTCCTAAAGGAGGAAAAGCAGCACAGAGCACACATGAAGACCTCTCTGCAGCATCTGAGGGTCAGTGTCTCGGCGGCGAGACAAGTACTGGGGCCACAGAGGACCACCCTCTTCCACGAAGAAAGGACCCCACTCATAGGATGCTACTTTCTAGCTGTTTTTCTAACTCTGTTTTCGGTGGGTTTTAAAAATGAATATACTTCCCTGTCCTGTGGGAAGTCCAAGGAACCCCCACCTCCATCCAGGTCTAGTAAGTTGAGCATCCAACCTGCCTAGGCTCCCACAAAGCCAGTGCGTGCAGTAGGATCAGAAACCCATTGCCATTGTTCTTGAGTTCTCAGTAGTCCTCATTGTCCGCTATGTTCAGAGAGTCTGGTTTTATCCCAGGCTTTCCCACAGGACAGGGAACCCTGATTGCTTTTCGGGCTGGGGGGAGACTTAATTGGGGGAGGGGGAGGGAAATGGGAGGCGGCGGCGGGGAAGAGACAGAAATCTTTAATAAATAAATAAATAAAAATAAAATAAAATAAATGCCACACTCTCTGGTGGAGAGGAGCCCATGCAAAAAAAAAAATAAAAAAAATGGAAAAAAAATGAATATACTTTTAAATTTCTTAAGATTATAATTCGACTACATCACTAACCCTTTTCCTATCCACCCTCTAAACCTTCCCATGTATACTCCCCTTGTTCTTTCAAATTTATGTCCCTTATCTCTTCAATTCTTGCTAGTTGCTGTTACATATATTTGTATGCTACATATGTATGTTACATATATTTATATATATGTATGCATATATGTATGTGTGTGTGTGTGTGTATGTGTATGGTTTATTAAGACAGGGTTTCTCTGTCCTGGAAATTTCTCTCTAGACCAGGCTGTTCTCGATCCTCGATCTCACAGAGATCCACCTGCCTCTGCCTCCGAAGTGCTGGGATTAAAGGCGTGCGCCACCACCATCTGGCTATATATTCCTAAGTAATAAGTACAACCAGCTCAGTCCATGTAATGTTACCTTTACGTACGTTTTCAGGGCTGACCATTTGCTCTGGTTAGTCTCTTGGCACGCTCTTCCCCGGGTAAAGCTATTTCTCCCACTCTCATATGTCGGCAGGAACCAACAGCTCTCTAGTTGGACTTCAAACCCACTCAACAAAAGGAAAATCATGCCTGGAACTCTAGCCAACTACCTGGGGCTACTGAACCATGGATCATGTAGGACGACTGACAACAGCCACTTCACTAAACCAGCACAATCCTTAACTACACTCTAAACATGTGTCCTTAGGCTCACAGAGAAGCATAGTTAGTCCTTATCCCTCATCAGGGAAACCTCTCTTTCTAATAGTTGGAGACCATTACAGAAAACCGCAAATGATCACAATGAAGAGCGCTGTGAAACCCAGTGTTAATAGATACATTTACAAAGCAACTCCTACACCTAAGGCTCAGGGATTACTGCAGAAAAAGGGGTGGAAAGACTTTAAAATCAGAGGAACAGGGGTTCGCTGTGAGACTGTTTCTCCTAGAAATGTCAGAAGCTACAGCCATGAGTTCTCATCAACATAGCTGCTTAATCATGACACCAATAGGCATGCTAACATGGAAAAGCGACAGCCGTGAGGTTTCAGCCCTGGACAAAGAACTGCAGTCAACTAAGAAACTGTGTGTGCGTGCGCGTGCGTGTGCGTGTGTGTGTGTGTGTGAGGAGGGGTTGGGATGTGCTTTGTTTCTGAAATTAAAAGGTAACTAATAAAAGCCAAGTAGTAGAGCAGTAGTAGTGGGGTTAGATTACAAGCAAACTCTTCACTTCCAGAGAAAAGAATTATTCCAGAAAAGCTCTAGGTGTATACCACATCTACAAACCTGCCTAGCTGGGGCTGCTTCCCTGTTCGCACCAGACTGCCCCTCCACGGGAACCAACAATCAATCACTATTGTAAATTACATTCAAACACCACGAACTCACACAAGCCTATAGAAAATATTCCCTCATGTGTGGGCTTAACCAGTGCGAAAGAAACAGCTCAGAAGATGACAGTCCTAAGAGTCTGTATCCACAACCATACAATGACACTGTGTGATGGAATATATGGGCACGGGCATAGGAACCACAACAGTGAAAAGCCACCCTGGAATGGAGGCTGAAAAGAAAGGAAAGGGGCATAGAAGATGGGAAAGGGTAGGAAAAAAGGAGAAGTGGGGGAAAGGGAAGGATAGAAGGTGAGGGGGTAGATGGAAAGAGAAACACGAGAAAGGGGAGAGGAAAGCAAGGAAGAAGGAAAAACAGTATGAAAACTTATCTCATACGCTATAATGTCATGAAAATTACATTATCTTATATGTTACAGGCATGATACTCACTGCTGTCTCACATTATAAATTAACATAAAAATCAGAAACACCTTAGAAATGTGCACAGTAGTAACCAGCAGTTACCACAGTCACATTATTTACTTCGTAATCTTGGGGAAGAGATCTTTTTAATTATGTAAACATTATAAAAATAAAGTTGATGGGCAGAATAGTAGCATCCTTCACAGAAATGAGCCAAGCAGTATCTGCATAAACATTCCTAAAAAACGTTTTAAATAAGACACGAGAAACACACGAAAAGAGTTTCGACTCCGTTTAGAAAACTTCCTTCAGTGACAACACTTGGGATGACAGAGAGCTGCACTGCTGGCTGGGCGGGGCGGGAAGGGCTGGCTACCGGGACACAGTGGGCATTTTCTGTGCTCTGGATCGCAGCCAGATCTTGATGGTGCCTGGCTTAGCAACTGCACATTGTCAAAACTCAGAGAACTGTATCCTAAAGGAATGCATATCATTGTCTGAAAATTATGCATTATTATTTGTATAGGGTAAAAGAATATTTTGATCTGCCTTTGGTAAAGAGGCTTTTAAAAAGAAACTAAAAACACAGAGGAAAAAGACTGCAGAGAAACAGGACTAGTTTAGAGTGGAAAGTAAACCAGCTTGCTCATTTGCTGCAAGGCTTCCGTACTTACCCCTCTTCAGACTACTTGCTTGCACGGTCAGATGCAGAAGCGTGAGTGCCGACAGGAGCCACAGCAAGTTTGGAGTCATTCTCCTTCTCTGACTACCCACCATCCAGGATGGCTGCTTCCACCAGGAGTAAACACCCATGGTCTGTGCTGTGCCGTCAGTCCTAGGATGAGAGAGGAACACAGGGGCTGTCCAAATGGCTCAGATGACACACCTCCCTCAGGGTGCACAACACCAGAAGCTGTCAGGACATACAGTGAAGGGTACTGCGCTCTCCTGGGTGGAGAAGCCAAGCTGGGCTGCTCTGGCTCTCAGACATCAAAAGCAAGTACCTCAAAGCAGCATCTGCAAGCAGCTTTTGATGCAGCCCCACAACAGGGTAGGCTTCCCGTTCAAGATTACCTTGAACACACATGCATCTCCACACTTCACCCCAGCACTGCTAACAGAGGAAAGCTAACCAATGCACGGACTGATGTAAACACAGCTTAGGTTTGAGCTCTAGGTATCCCACTTTCTGTGCGGCCCCAAATATACTCAAAGGGACCCCAACCAACCTGTGCCTAGGCACCCCTCTGCAAAGCTGAGGTGCAAATGCATTTTCCTACTAAGTTCATTATGAGAAGCAAGGAATTATAAGCACATGCAAAGCAGCTGAAATGTGCAAAACTCATGGTCAAGCTATCTGTTTATTGTATTGTGTGGGGGGTGGGGGAGAGAGAAAACAAGAATGACTCCTAGTCTTAGTGGCTACCCAACGCATCCCTGGGTGCACGAAGAAGCAGGCAACCAGAGCAGAGGTACAAACTAAAGGACTCAAAGATCTGTTTTAGCAGAGCACTAGCGCTTCCACACCACGTGACAAACAGAAGCCTCCTCCCACAAAACAGAACCCTGTCCAGGGAGAGCCAGGGCGGCTCGCACAAACCTGGCTGATTCTACTGCTGGTTCACTGGAGCAGCTACGCTCCTTCCCATTTTCCGCTGGTTCACTGGAGCAGCTACGCTCCTTCCCATTTTCCAACAGACATATCTGACAGCCGACAAGACCCTCCACTGCACCGTCTGGTCAGACATAACAGTGCCCACCCAGCTTTACACTGCACAAAAAAACCAAGGACCTAAAACATATGAACAATGTCTAAAACGTTAAAGAGGCTCAGGAGAATGGGAGAACAAAAATTATTCCAGAAGAAACAAGGCCAACATGGAAAGCAGCAAAATTCTAAAGATTACCTTTTTCTTTACGACAAAATGGTATTCCATTACAAACACACACACACGCACACACACACACACACACACACACACACACACACACACACGCATTCAGGCACCCCAAGTTTTCATCACCAATTTATCTGTTGATGGACAACTAGGATGACTGCAATTTTTTGCTGCAGTGAATAAAAAAAACAGCAATATGATGCTACAAGTTCCTCTAAACTAGGGTACGGAGTTCCCTAACTGTGCAGAAGTTCACTGAGACTTCTGTAAGTTCTATAGACCTTGGTTCATTTCAGTGTGCGGTGCTTCTTATTTGCAACGTTTCTTCTTTTTTATTGGAAAGTTAACACAAAAGGAAAACCAAAAACGTCACAAAGTTTTCTGTGAGCAAAGGGGACAGCCATAAGAACAAGGAGGGCATGCCACGAATGCAGCAATCGGAAGCAAAAAAACAGTGCTAAAAAGGTATTAGACTGCCGGGCGGTGGTGGCGCACGCCTTTAATCCTAGCACTTGGGAGGCAGAGGCAGGCGGATCTCTGTGAGTTCGAGACCAGCCTGGTCTACAAGAGCTAGTTCCAGGACAGGCTCCAAAGCCACAGAGAAACCCTGTCTCGAAAAACAAAAACAAACAAACAAACAAACAAAAACAACAAAAGGTATTAGACTGACGCTATATTTTAAAAGATTTATTTTATTATTATCATTATTATTATTGTGCATGTGAGTGTGAGTGTGTGTGTGTTCCCACAGGCATGTGGCTGCCTGAGGATACCAGGAGAGGGTGTCAGTCCTCCAGGACCTACAACTGCACGACAGTTTTAAGCTACATGATAGTGGGTGCTGAGACAGGAACTCTGATCTTCCGCAAGAGCCATCAACACTCTTACCCCCACCCATATTAAAATAGCTAAAACACTGAGTAATCACGAAACAAAAATAGAAAATGCATGAGAGATGGAGACCTGCTAGAGAAAAGAGATTTAGCTTCTCGGTGACCAAAGCCCGCAAGAGAACACTTTTGTCACTGACAGCAAAAGAAACACTCTCTCCTTGGCTATAGCTAAACACTGTGAAAAACACACAGATCAATCTCAGACACCTTACATAATTATAACCCAAGCACATTCAAGGTACAAGCACAGGCTTCTAACCTGTTTGGCTATTTTCTAGGTGAGTGAACAAGTTGCCTGTCAACTCCAATGTCACCGAGCTCGCTTATTAGCATGAAAATGTATTCATGGAATGTCCACAACACCCGCTGCTGAGGTTACAGAATCACATAGCTGTGCCGGAATGGCTCAAATCAGCACAAACTATACCCGCCAAATGGCTCAACATATGTTAGGAGAATGCCTCACTACCAGCTTAGGGTTATTCTAGAAGGGAAACTCAGGTTGCACTGCCATGCCAGGAAGAAGGGATGAGAGGGGCTGGGAGGGGGTGGCCAAGGAAGGGCTCAGGACCAGGTGCTGCCAGACAGGGACTCTAATCTTGGCTCCATTACTAATTAGCAGTGTGACTGAGGGCAAATCACTTAATCCCTCTGGCTTCAGCTTCCACCTATATAGCCCAGAGGCAAGTGCTGTTTACCGGCCCCAGCAGACTCTGAAGGCTCAGCGGCAATGCTCCTTTCCCGCCAACAGGAGCAAGCAGTGCTGAAGGGTGGGTAGCTGGCTGGCACAGACCTAGCCCAGGGGAAGCCACCTCCTGTGGACTCCTGTGCCTCAGGACGAGGTGATCCAGCAGAGAGGAACCAGCGTGGCATCAACAAGGCCTGCCCAACTTAAAACAGGCAGGGTGATAAAGAAGGCTTCCTTCGTCTTCACACTCACTTAGAACACTGGGATCAAGTTGTGTGGACACCATCACAAGATGCTAACAACACACTCAACTTCCCTTCCAACCCAGACTTACAAGGATCAGAATTATAGCATGCCTAGAACCTTCCAGTGCTTTCCCAGATAAAAATGATGTGAAGAAACATCTCTCTCCTCACTTCTGCCAGAAGCAACCACTATTAGAATTTACTTTGTGACCTGTGTGGTACCCCACCCCCATCCCACCCCCACCCCTATTAAGAGAAGAACAAATTCTTACAGTATTTCAGGAGCTAATTTGCAAAGTTCAGAGTGCTAGTTCTGACAGCTACCTCTTGAAGCAGCCATAGGGTTACTGCAAGTATTTGCTGGTCAAAGCAGACGGCATATGGGCAGGCAGGTGGGAACTGCAGTCTCCAGGTAGCTTAAAGGAAGCAGCTGGGAGGCATGGTGTGCTAAATTCATTAGATTTTCAAGATAGGATAGGAATCTGGGATTTCTTATGAAATACTAGAAGTTTTGAAGATAGGCAACTGATTCCTATTTCTGGAGAATTCTAGATACCTATGAATAATATAATTATCTTAAAAGATTTTAAAATGTTCTTACACCCTTCTGTTTAAGACAAGTCATTGTATCGACATGGAAAGAAGAAAGTCTGTATTGCCCTTACTGCACAGTCCTTAAAGTGACCCAAGCCTCAAGCTCCCTCCCAGGAATATAGTGGGTCTGTATGCACATCTAGTCTGCCTTGCTTTGCCCTTCACACTGCGGATTCTGGCTCCAGGTTCGTGAGGTTTTGGACTCACTGCTGAGGCTAATGAGAAAAACGAACAGAGAAAAGGAAAGCGTAAGCCAGCAGCTATGGTCCTAATAGACTTGGTTTAGTTGGTTTGTTTCTCCTGTTTTTATCTGGGAGGCGGCGGGGGGGGGAGGGGGAGAGGAAGCAGTGTGCCTGGAGTGCATGCCCATACCTTGCTGGCATCGTGTGTGCAGTGGGCCTGTAGGCCCTTGACCCTGGTACTGCGGGAAGCATTTAGAACACCTGCTCAGTCCCAGCCAGGGAGTCTCCTGCCCAGAAGCATCTTCTACCTCCACCACAGTGAGATACTCCCTTGTGGATGACAGGAGAAAGTACCCTGAGCTTGGACTCACAGGAAGGCAGAAAGGAGCACTAGCCAGTCACAGCGGTCACAAGGCACCCAAGCGGGGGTGAGGGGGTGTGGGGTGGGGGTGGGGGTGGCTGCCCTCCTGCTCTAGTACTCTCTATGCAGAGACTCGGCTCTGTGGAGCTCATGGAGTGAGTCTGTACATACACCCTGCCCTGTTACCACAGGGACAGGACAGGACAGCCTCCAGGTGTATGCTCAGGTGACAGCGTGCAGGAGACACCTGGACATGTTTCCAGAAAGACTGGTGGCAACACACATCGAACTTCTCAGCACTGAAAATTAAAAGAACACTTTTTAAAATACAAATGATTGCTTTCAGACTTCATTTAGAAAGACTGAACTATTGACTGTGGATATAGAAAGCACCGTCACTGGGCGGTGATGGCTCACGCCTTTAATCCCAGCACTCAGGAGGCAGAGGCAGGCAGATCTCTGGGAGTTCGAGGCCAGCCTGGTCTACAAGAGCTAGTTCCGGGACGGGCACCAAAGCTACAGAGAAACCCTGTCTCGAAAAACCAAAAAAAAAAAAAAAAAAAAAAAAAAAAAAAGCACCGTCAATAGCCTCCAAAGGTCCATCTTCCATGACGTGTTCTTTGGAGGGTTCTGAAGAACAAAGTTTGCAAAAATGGGGCAGGGAGAGTGAGCGAGGGGAAACGGAGAAGTAGAGATGAGGAGAAGGGTGCTGAGGAAAACATGACTCAAAACTACACTCCATGCCCAGCGTGGATCTCATGCTAGGCTTCACCAGAACTAAACTCTCGAGCCAATGGACCTCTTGTTCTTCGCTGAATTCCCTCTGCATTCTCCTCGTGCCATTTTTACAAAACTCCTGGCAGGAAGAGTGACGTATTCATTGTCACGACTGAGTCCCTGCAAAAAGGGTAGCCCCTGTGTTTCCATAGTCACACCCCTGTCAAAGAGGTACAATGTCCGGCCCATAAGCATAATGACAGGCCCACAGGCTGTTCTTATCCTTAGGCCATATTATATCCCAAGTGTTGCCCACACACAGGGAGCGACATTAGAGGCGTGGTTCCCACACCTTACACCAGGACACCCCAGGCACCAAAGTCAACTAACAGGGCTATCGGTGCCTGCCTACCAACTCTAAGAATCTCAGCCTGACACTATTCCGTTTCCACATTCTTTTTCCTTTTGAATTGACACGCATGACTTCTCCAATCTGTTACTGAAGTTCTAGGTCATAAATACCTACTAAGTGGGTTTTGACCTAGCAATTTTGAATTGTAAGGTAACTTCTGACTAGGTCATTGTGAAAACATTAATAAAATACTCCAGGCATGAGAGTACTTAGGGAGTCCATTGTATCAGACTTTAATCAGCATCCTGCAGGCAGGACAACAATATTGAAATTTAACTTTTGCTATGTTATAAAAAACATCCACCATGGTGAATGAATGTAGAATATTCCCCCCCAAGAACATGCTAGCCTATGATTTAAACAGAATATTTTTTTATTTCTTGTCTTACTTTATCTCAGTTGCCTAAGAACAATTTTTAGTACATGTCTTCAAGATTTTTATTTCTCAAGATCTTCCATGCCAAGTTGGCCATTTTTCATTCCACTGAGGCCCTTCTGTTAATTCAAAAGCGTCAACTCCAGAATACCAAAACAAGAATGCGCTCAAAACTCCTTTGAAGGCTTCTCAGGACCTCCACACACAGCTGGGTTCATGTGATGAACAAGACCCTTCTAGATGCTTGGCTATAGGCCTCTCCCACACCACAGTAGCTCCCTAAATATCCAACGGCTCAGTGCCTCCCCACAACCATGGCCCCTATGGGCATCCCTTGCAGTATCTTCTATGATGTTCCCTATTCTTCCTGCCTTTCAGGGATGGATGCTCTCTCCCCCTCAAGAGCAATGTCTGTTCACTCATCACTCATGTCGGCAAGGCTCTAGGAGTGACTCAATAAGTAATAATTAACTAGTAAACAATGAACTTTCGTTTATTACAGGAGTGAGATGTTCTATTACTAAACTCCCAGGGCTGGGAAGACAGCTCAGTCAGTAAAGTACATGTCAGGCAAGCACGAGGACCTGAGTTCAACTCCTGACATCCCCTTAAAAGCTGAGCACGACGAGGCATTCTTATGCTCTCATTGCTGGGGGTGGAGGGTGGCAAATACACTAAGGCGCCTGGGGCTTGCTGCCTGGCCAGTCAGCTTAGCCTCATCTGTGAGCCTCAGGTCCCAGTGAGAGACAGACACTGTTTCAAAAAGCAAGGAGGCCAGGATGGCCCTAGAGGAGTAAAACCAGAGGTTGACCTCTGGCCTCCATATGCATACCCATGTGTGTGCACCTACACACATTAACAAACAATTAAAGAAACAAGCGAATAAATAACCCAAAGAACATCCTACCTACAAGTGATGTGACTGTGTAAGAAAGCTTGAGAAAGGCTCACATTCAAAACAACCAAGAGCAGAGCAGTTCCTTAGAACAGGTCCAGTCCTCCTCATCCAACCTGCTAGAACCTGCTAGGACCAGAAGTGCTTGAGAGTCTGGACTGTTCTTTCTTTTGCACCTTGGTACTTGCATAAGTACAATGAATTACCTCAAAGAAGGGAGCCCAAACCCAAACCTCCTTTACACTTTATACAGTCCACGCACTGGATAGTCTCAAAGTCATTTTGTACAATGGTTTTGGTAACCTGTGTTTTGACTGTGGACTGTCAGGTGCAGAATCCCCCACAGGCGACATCAAGGTGACATTTTCAGCTACCCCATCAGTACCACAAATGCCAAGAGCAGGTGTTAAATCCGCCCCTTCCCTTGCTGGCTCCTGACACCAGCAGGGAGCGCTCCTCCTCAGCTTGCTTGGTGATGCTGGCTCTTCGCACTCTTTTTCCCTCACTGGGTATTATCCACTCTTGTGGCTTCAACCACCACTCATACGCTAATGACTTCCAAATCTGTTTCACAGAATTGGCCCCTGCCCAGCTACAGACTAACCATTTACCAGACAAGTGTGCGCTTATCTACACAAAATCCACTCAAGTAGGCTCCCAAGAAATGTGAAAAAAATACTTGGATGCTTCATATGCACTTGGATGCCTTGGAGTCCTCAAAACTCCAAAGGAAACACAAGGAAACTCACTTTCCCCCCAGGCATGTTCCCTCAGGCCACGGGCCAATTCAGGATCGCTCAAGACAGTCACTCTTGACTTCTTCTTCGTCCTTCCCATCTAATCACCAATTTTACTCCCCAACACCCCTTATTTTCCCCATCCTCAATTCCTCGAATTTCCTTGGCCACGACCCCCACCACTTCTAGCATAGGTGACTTAATTCATCTTTTAATTCATTTCATGTCTCCAACTAGGACCTTTCTCGTGAGATGAAGGGCTTTGCCCAGAAGCTGCAGCTCCCACTCTCCCCTCCATCCCCTTCCCTCCTCCATCTCCTTCTCTCCATTCCATCCCCCCTCCTCCCCCTTCTCTCCAGCCCTTTCTTTCCAGCTCCAGAGAAAACAGCAGGAGGTTGGCCCACCCACAGGACTGATACTATAGCCAAAGTTACAATGTAATGTCCACACCACAATCTCCTCCACCCTCTCTTTTGTAGGGTCATGGATGCTTCTTGGTTCTGAAGCTAACCCCACAATCTCCTCCACCCTCTCTTTTGTAGGGTCATGGATGCTTCTTGGTTCTGAAGCTAACCCTCTTATCTCAAGCAAAGCACTACCTGTAATTTAATATTCATTTTTCATGTTTTTCACAAAATATAGAGATAATATTCTCCCTCTTTCTACTTTCTTTCCTATTGATTTTTAAACTCCTTGAACAGACCATTGCCTTATGACCCTTTTACATCTAAGAGCACTTTCTATTCAAGACTTATTTAACAACTGGACCAAATGTATTCAAACGAAGTTCTTAGTAAGGACTTAGGTATCTCAACTGTTCCCCCACGGCTCCTTTACATGCCAGAGAGTGAGGTAAACACATACATTTAGAAACAAAATGACAACCTTAGCTCAAATTGCTGTTAGTTTCTTTTCTAAATACAGAGATTAAACCCACTCATAAAGGGCTGCAGGAATTCTGGGAGGAAAATGCTATTACGCAATCATTCTGTGCATTTCCGATGCTGATTCTGGCTATCTCTGCCAGGCAAAGAGGAACTCTGAGTTTGCAGACAGCATGAACTGTATGTACATTATTCAGGGGCAGGCACTTTTCTAAGTTCTTTAAATTCCCTATTGGGTTTAATTCTCATGACAGCTCTATGAAGTGTCACTTTCCTCCCTAGTTAGAGTAAGACACCCAGGTACAGGGAGGCCCCACAGCTAAGAGGCAGGGCTGGGAAATCTCAGCTCGGGAACACCACACCAAACTGTGAAATCCACAAGGGCCGAAGTCCAGGGCTCCAGCACCTACTGTCACTAAAATGGTGGCAGCAGGGACAAGACCAAAGACAAAGCTGGACGGTTAGGTCTTAGCTCTCGAATGGCGGGCCTCTGACTCAAGGTTGTCCTTACTTTACGTGCCCCCGGAACAAAGAACAAAGGAAGCAAACACAACCCTACAGGGGCTGTCCTCTTATGGCACCTTGTCAGTTACCTCGAGCACCCAGCAGCGGCAGACCGTGCTCTCCTTCCACCTTGTTGAGTTAATGCTATACAAGGGGACTCGTCACCTGCTGCTGCGAGCACGTGATAATCACACCCTGATTCGAAAGTCTGTGCCAAGGGGATGAAATGGAAAAATCTGTCTTAGCGGTCCCCTTCCGACTCTGAGCATACTTTTGATTAGTTGAGCTCCTCTCTGAGCAGGTGCAAAGGCGAACACACCCAGAAACCAGACAGCCAAAGTGGCTGTGAGTAGCCAATGTAGTGCGGCAGGGGTGAGCTGCAGCCCGCAGCCTGCACCTCGGTCTGCTTCCCACCAGAGATGCACGGGGCGTCCTATAGCTATGGAGCTTCCAGTGTTTCAAAATCTGAACCTCTGCCTTGTCTCACACAGACTCAGAAGGAAGAGGGATGAAGAGCTGCTGTCCACAGCATAGGCACCTTCACCTACGGACACTGGAGGCCTATCCAGGCTTTCCCCATTCTTGATTAGAGGAAGGGCTTTGCTACTTAAAAGAAAAAAAAGTGAAATCTCCTTATTTCTAAATGCCATTTAGGGGGAAAATACCGCAACACAATTCGAGCCAAACAAAACACACTTCCAGGCCAAAACACTTCGTAGGGAGACAGCTAAAAGCCTGCCTGAAAATGAAATGGCAAAAAAAAAAAAAAACCTCTCATCTTAAAATGTAATTGTTCTAATATTTGTATTTCAAATGCACAGATACTGTCCTAAATGTGTCTTAATGTTTTAGTACTTTTCTAGTCAAGAATCTGAAATCTTTTACCCCCAAAGAACTCTGTTTTCCTTTTATTCTCAGACCTCAAAATCCTAGGCATCAGCTTAAACTACGAATGCTTTTCAAAAGAACAAGAGGGCAGGGAAGGGGAGAAGAAGGAAGGGGAAGAGGAAAAGGAGGAGGAAGGGAGAAGGGGAGGAGGGCTTGCTCCACCTTAAATGTAAGAGTGGAATAGAAAAAAAAAACCCAAAGATTTAGAAGCAATTGGTATTTGGCAGAAATCCTTCAATGAGGGTCATTTTGTCAAGAAGCAGATTGCATAACTGTTTGTGACCAAAGAGGTGACGGTGACAAGAAGCCTGAAGGCAGGGCCGGTTTATTCTGGCTCCTGGTTTGAGTGTCAGACCAGCAAGGTGGGGAACTCATGATGGCAGGAACAGGAGGCTGCTGGTCACATTCTGTCGCTAATCAACATAAAGCTGAAATTCTCCTATTCTCCTTTTGCTTCATCCAACTTGAACGAAAACCAGTGCATAGTGCTGCATCACTCCCTTCACAGCGAGTCTGCCCTGTCACTTAAACTTCTCTGGAAACAGACACAGGCACGCGCGCGTGCGCGCACACACACACACACAGAGGCGTGCACGCACGCACCCCTGAGGTTTGCTTTCTAGGTGATTGTACAGTCCATCGAGTTGAGGATCTGGATTAAGCACTGGAGTGGCAGGGATCTACACCCCAGGCATCCATAGGCCTGATATTGATCATGAGTTTGACTACATGCACAAAGTATTGAGAAAGTATTGATCTGGAAGAGAGACTGGGTCACAGTGGCCAGCTGTACCCCTGACCTGACAAACTCTTGAACTAGGAGACCAAGAGGCAGGAAAAGACATAAGGTCTCTTAGGTGAATGAGATCTTCCCTAAGGTCCCAAGGGTGTTTGAGAACCAGACAACTACTCTCAATAAACAGAGCTAAAGACTCCCTTTACCAGCTGACCAGCTTACTTGGAGGGCTAGTTAATGATGCCAAGCAGGACAGAAGGGATAAACAACTGTGACAGATTTCTGTGTGTGTGTGTGACATCTTTCATGAATGTGCTGGATAAAAGAAGCCCGCCATTAAGGCTATGGAAGGAAAACAATGTGTAGAAGAGCAAATCCAGCACATGTGGTAAGGAAGATGCCAAAAAAACCCAGTAAGTTAACTCAACAGAACACATGTAACACCGGCAATTTCAGGGTACAAATGAACACGACAACGGTGGTAACGCATGGGACACGAACAGATACAGGTTAGGGAGGAAACTGTAACAGTCCTGTCCTCCAGGGGTATTAAAATTGGAAGATTCTCTTTTAGTCTAAAGAATAATTACAGATAAAATGCACAAATTATTACCCAAATTATTACACTGTTACTTTGGCAGCCATATTACAATGTGGGCCTGTGTCCTTTATATGAAGCTCCTTGAGACCAGACATAGGGAATAGCCTGTCCCTGTGGAGTTCAACAAAAACCTTACTCTTAAATGTTCTAATTCATCTCTTCACTCCCTATGTAATCCATCCTAAGGATCGTGGGTAAGTAAGCCCCGAGAATCTCCAATCACATGCCGAATGGTTCCCCACTACTCCAGTCTCATTTTAAGGACAACATAATTACTGTCTCCTTTGCTGTCACACTGGTACTGGAGAAATAAGAAATGCCCAGGCTCAGGCTTGCTGAGGCCCTCTCAGCCCTCATTTGCTGCAAGATCCCAGGCAAGTCCCCCAGGACACACAGTCAGTCTTCCCTGGCCCTGAGGAAGTCCCAGTCGGAGCATGGCACAAGTTCTTTGCCATTTCCTACCAGCTTCACTCCCTGAACCCCAGGTTTCTTCCACCCCTTCCTCTATGGCCCATGACTCAAGTCCAACAAACACACAGGACTCTGCCTTCCTCTGTCACTGCTCCACCGGGGACATCCTTCCCAGATCTCCTTTTCTATCACTTGTCCATCAGATCCCAGCTCATGTTCCCTGAATCCAACCCTCCGGTGCTCCTGCAGCTTAGTACATACGCCTGCTACAGTCGACAGAAATAGCTCACGAAACCATCTTACTCAGCAAACTGGATACGTTGATGTTTCCCTTAAGGAAAATGTCACGCAACAAATATGACAGTTTTGATATACAAGAACACAGAAATGGGCAAAACATAAAAAGATACTAAATCAGAAGTAAGAACGCACAATTTAAACACTAAGAGACGTTAATGGACAATAACTTGTGCATATGATGTGCGATGCAGCCCCATGATGGTTTAGACAGTGTTAGTGAGAATGAGGCCGGCCACCACGGGGCGAATGAGGAGAGGCTGAAACCCAGCTCCATTTCTGACAGCCTCTCTTTCCCCCACAGAGCTTGGGGGCAGGGGGATGTCTCTCATGTGTTACTCAATGAGGAAACAAAAGGGTCAAGAGTCTCATGATCTGTAAAGAGCAAAGTCAGAAATGGAACCAGGCTTGTGACCGTGACTCCAAGGTCTGAATTCTGAGTCACGTTATGATGCAACTTTACTTGAAAGCCTTTGACTTGACGATGATGATGGCGGTGATGGTGGTTGTGGTAAGAATGACAAATCATTCTGATAAATCTGATAGGCATTTATTGATCGTTCACTATTTGCTCAGTTCAGTGCCAGGTGTGGTGGCACACGCCTTTAGTTCTAGCAGTTGGGAGGCAAAGGAAGGAGGCAGGAGAATCTCTGTGACTTTGAGGCCAGTTTTGCCTATATGGTGAATTCTAGGATATTCAGGACTACACAGACAAACACTGTCTCGAAACACAAAAATAACAACAAAACAACAGCAACAGCAAATCTAGCCATTTCTAGAAACTTTTCTGCAAGGGATATTGGACAAAATGGCAAAGATGTTCCCTGTGCACCTGCACTGTCTATGAGAAGACCAGAGTGCCCATCACGTGGAGACACGGAAGGTCCCACCCCTGTCAGCATTCTGGCCACCTCTTGCAGCACTCTTACCAGTTTTTTAAGAACGCATGCTAGTTTAAGTAAAACCTGAAAGCATTGCTTTTTAAATTGTTCTGACTTTTCTCTAGATGTCTGCAGAGCTCCCGCCTGCCCTCTCTCCAGAAACACAACTTGTTTCTTGCCAGTCTCAGTTTGAGCTCACGCCCCACACAGATGCTTGAGTCACAGTCCCCCAACTTGTTCTCCCCTAGTCTTACCACTATCAAAAAAATGGTACAGACACTTTCGAAAAGCGACTTGCAGAAACCACAGGCCAGGCGTGGTGGTCCCTGCCTATCATCTCAGCCCCTGGGAGACTGAGGCAGGAGGCAGTTCAGCCAAGACTATACAACAAGATCCTGCCTCAGCCTTCCCCAAAACAAAGCAAAGGAAAGTGCCCTAGCACTTCTTGATCCACCCCTTCCTGCATGGGAGCCTCCACCTCCTCTGCCCACCAGCCTGGTAGCTACAGCCTCATTCATTTTGCAACCAAACACTGCCCACTCTGCTCACTGCTAGTCCCGGTTTCAGCCATGCAAGCCTCTTGCTTGCACTGTTATCCGTCTCGGAGGCAGCCATCTCGCACACTCCATCCTTGCTCCTCACACACTCATTCTGCACAGAGCAGCCATGGTCACCATCCAAAAATAGCCATCAGAACTGTCACTGTGGATTTAAAACTGGGGCCAAGTCTTATAAACACACTCCACTTTCTCTCCCATGACCCTGGCAGGCTCCGTTCCCCTTCCACACACGCCTCTTTCCTTTCAGTCACCATGGCCTCCCTCCTTCTGTTCCTCATGTGCAACCAGGCCCAGTCCCCCTCAAGAACATGCATATGTTACTCCTGCTGCACGGAACCTCTTTCCATGGACCTATAGAGTATAGGTTCTATGTATTGCTCAGGTCTGACTTGGCATTCACTTGCTCAGCAAGCCCTCTGGCATAGTCTAGGGAAAGAAATGGCCCCTAGTGACCTCCCACAAGTCCTGCCGCCCACCCACACAGTCCTCACCTTTCACCATTGAGCCCTTAGAGTACCCATTGGTATCTCGGCATGTTCTGGTTCTCCCCAAGCGACAGGCACATGTCACCGAGTGAGAGAGGCCCAGCTCACTTCCTTAGTGCTAAAACCCCCAGGAGTTATAAAAACTCTCCAACACACAAAAAGGTATGGAGGAAATATGTCAAATAAGCCGAACAAATGACTTTGTAAATGTAACATTATGTATAATTATGCATCATGGAAGACGATTAATTTAATCTACATTTTAAGTCATATTACAAAAGAACGTGGGGAGGAAAGGGTTTACATCACTCACAGTTCCATATAATGGTTTTATCATCAAAAGCATTCAGGACAGGAACTCACCCAAGGCAGGAAGCTGGAGGCAGGAGCTGATGCAGAGGCCATGGAGAGGTGCTGCTTACTGGCTTGCTACCCTTGCTTACTCAGGCTGCTTTCTTATAGAACCCAGAACTGCCCAGCCCCCAGGGGTGGCACCACCCAGAATGGGCTGAGCCCTCCCCCAATTGGTCACTGGTTAATAAAATGCCTTACAGCTAGATCTTATGAAGACAATTTCTCAACTAAAGCTCCTTCCTCTCTAATAACTCTAGCTTGTGTCAAGTTGACATAAAATTAGTCAGTACAATGTCTAAATATGCACAGAAATCAATCTATCATCTATAATATCATATGGAGTTACCTCTGAAGGCTGAGACTGAAACCTTAAAAGAATCGGTCTCCAAGTTTCCTCAATTTTTATTAAGTAAGTATATTACCTGTGTCATTTTTGAAGCTTTTTCCACTTTTTTTTCCCTTGAGACAGACGCTCCTTGAGACAGACGCTCACTATGTGGCGCTGACTGACCTGGAGCTCACGATGCAAACCAAACTCACAGAGATCCACTGATCTGCCTGCCTCCGCCTCCCAAGTCCAACTGGGATTAATGGTGTGTCTCCCACACTCTAAAGACAGGTCAATTTCTAAAAACACACAGATGCAGAATAACAACAAACAACTCCCAGTAGAGAAACAGCAGCTAATAAAATGAGCAAGTATTTTTTCTGAATTCTCAATTATGGAACAAAATGATACAAGCTACATTAAAAGTCTTTCATTTCTGACCCAGGAAAGAATTTGCAAGTTCCTGGTAGCTGTGGTTTGACGGCTTATGTCCCCCAGGGGTCCATTGTGCCGAGTTCTAAGGTCCTTGGGGCTGGGGATTAGAGAAGAACTTTGAGAGGTGGAACTCAGTGGAGGGTCTTTGGGTCATTTTAGGCGTGTGCTCAGAAGGAACTGTGGGATCCCAACCCCCAGGGGACCAAGCTTATCACGCAGATGACAACGGAAGGACATTAATGTCTAAATCACATTTCAGGGGCCATTTACTTCCCAGAGCACCCTGCTGTCTTTCCTCTTGGAGAGTTAAGAGGCTCATGCAAAGCTGGGTGAGGTGGCTGAAACCTGCAATCCCAGCACTTGGGGATAAGCCAGCCTGGGCTACAGAGTGAGGCCCTGTCTCAAAAGAAAACCAAGCAAGCAAACAACAGCAGCAACAACAACAAAATCTAAAAAAAAAAAAAAAAAACTCATAAAAAGCGCTTTTGATGACCTCTGTCAAAAGCACAAAACAAAAGGCAGACCTAGCTCTGTAGCTTCTTCCACATCACTGTCCTGTAAGCATTTAAGTCTGACCCCAACAACACAGCCTGTGGCACACGGTAAGACAGTGTGCACGGTGTCTCGAAAAACAAAGAAAGACAGGGTTCAGGGCTTTGACTGCTGTGAGCTGGAAATGTCCAGAACAGAGTCCTCTCTAGCTTCATTGAGCCTGGCCTTCAGGAAACAGTTGGCTACGTCCTGAACTTAGTCCCGAGTCGGAGTCTTCATGCCAACACAACACAGCTGGCTGCCTACCTGCCATAACTAACTCCTTGCTTCTCACAAGGAGAAATTGTGGAAAGTGACCCCACCCCCAAGGGAAGCAAGCTAACTCCTCTGCTTCCAGAGGAGGAGCAGGGAGTGATATCAGCTGTGGGAAACGGGCATGGATAGAAATATGATATATGATAACATGTTGACCTTGCAGGAGGCCCCTGGATATGTCTATAACCCCCATGAGGACTACAGAATTCACGATTCATGAAATGATCTTCTTTTATTTAGCTATAAGAGGAAATGAAATGTAAGGCCAGCATTTGCCATGAAGGTGACTTCTGTGACTGCTGAGGCTCTGTGCCATCCCAGAACCTATGTAGGTGCGTACTGCGGACCCACAAATTGCACGTTGGTCACAACTGCTACCAACGTTCAAAACTGTCACAGTTCATGAGAGGCAGTGCAGTTTCACGTACTGTCGTGAGAGGCACAACTGCCCTTGTCTCGTGGGAAGATGGCACGCTGGAATTTCTCACTCAGAATACACATACATCCCATGCATCCTAGATTTACGAGGAAACTTATTACCCAAGATAATCTCACAAAAGCATGCACTCTCCCTCACAGTCACAGAAGGTATGCCCTTCCCAGAAGATGTAGAAGCAGTTTTCAGCCTAGAAGCCCAAGAAATTGTCACCTAAGTTTAATATAAGTCATCTGTAAATGTCAACAAGGTGACGTAATGGCGCGGCTGCTCATCCAGCAGGTTGAACAAGCAGACGACAGTGTTTGTGTTCACTCAAAAGTAACATCACGCGCTTCCTTTGGAAAGCACAGGATGGGAGGCCAAGATTTGCGGCTTGCTACCTTCCTCCAGTGACAACCAATGACGGAGTGGACCTCCTGGCTCCACGGTGCAGTGGTTGCTCCTGTGTGTCACTCAAGGGGCAAGGGCACCTGAGTCCGGGGGCACTGGGGCCTATCCAGTGCCTGGCAAAAACAGACACACCCACCACTGAATGAGTCAGCTCTAATCTTGAAGAATGTATCATAGGACTGTTCAATACAACTAGAGACGGAAAAAACTCATCTTCAATTTAAAAAAAAAACCGACACCAATAACAAAGACCCAAGGCTGATGGCCTGAATTAGATCCCTGGAACCTTCTGGGCGGAAGGAGAAAATGGTCCCTTGGCAGTTGGCCTCTCCTCCACACATGCACTGTGGCATGCGCCACCACACATGCGTACTCACACGCAAATACATAAATGCTTTACTTTTAAAAACTCAACAGCCAGGCGGTGGTGGCGCATGCCTTTAATCCCAGCACTCAGGAGGCAGAGGCAGGCGGATCTCTGTGAGTTCGAGACCAGCCTGGTCTACAAGAGCTAGTTCCAGGACAGGCCAAAACCACAGAAAAACCCTGTCTCGAAAAACCAAAAAAAAAAAAAAAAAAAACCCTCAACATATTTCCCAGTGACCAGGAACAATATTGTGTCAGGGTGCCCTGAAATGGCCTTCGTGACCTGGGTAATTTATACAACAACACATTCTACCTAGAAATTCTCTGGTATTAAGAACACTCAGTCGTCATCACCCTATCAGGTTGGGGTATATTTGGCAAACCTTCTCTACTGGTAAGCACCAAGAGCCGGCAGCATTACCGGGACCCAAACAGACACAGAACGTACTCAAGTTCACACCACGTTGGGAAAGGGAATGGGATTTTCTCCCACCCTATAACTGTACCACATGCTCTCAGATACTGGGAATTCAGGGGACTTAAAAGAGCAATGGCGCTTCAGTTGCTCCACACAGAAATAATCCACCTAGCGTCTTTCTATGAAGTGCCATGAGACTGACCACACACATAAGCATGCACACACATACTCCAACGCCAAAACTCAGACTGTCCTACACATGCCACCTTGTCCTCTGGCTCGTAGATGATGAGTTCTCAGCATCTGTCCCCACTACGTCACTGTTCCTCCGTTACATGTGAATATCACAATCCATCCGATCAGTGAGCATGGAAGCTGTTTCCAGTGTGTAACTTGTATAAACAATGTAACAAAATAGTCCGGGCAAATCACGGGGATGTTCTAGGGTGTATATTGTGGGGGAGCAGCCCCTCAGCATCTGTAGGCAACCCCCCCTTCTGATACATGCCACTAACTTCTTCCCGCCAAGTTGGTGATCCCTGTGGGAAAGACTGGGCTCCCAGCCGGAGCACCCACACACTGGCGGGGTGAGGCCAGACTATGGCTGAAGCTGGTTTCTAGATACATGCTTTTTTTTCCCTTCATCCCCTCATGGTTTAAATTCCTAGGGGTAGAAATGCCTGACTAAGGGACAGGGCACATTTTTGAGGCTTTTGATGAGTAATACAAAATTGCCCTCCTGGAAAGTTACAACAACTTAAACATCCGCCAGGAGCATCATGAAATGACAATTTCCACAGCCTGCAGGGTTTGCTAGATTTGATTTCAAATAGCCGAGTTCTGCCTGGGCCATAAGGTTCTAAACAGCAAAATTGCTGATAAGATACATTTAGAAGAAAGGTAAACAATTCAAGACACAGCTGCTCAACCTCGAAAGTACCTATGTTTTCAAACAGTGGAGACAAAATGCTGAGGGTACCAGACACCAGCAGACTGACAGGTGACTCCAGGAACATCCAGTGTACAGCCAGGAAGAGGCATGGTGCAGTTACACATGCCGATTTGGACACTGTTAGGGTTGGGAGTTTGGGCTTTAAAACACTCTATTGTTTTTTAAAATATCCTATGTAATAGAGTAAAAAAATTAAATGAGAAAGTACATATTCTTTCATATTGTATAATTGCTCTCACAGCTAATGTACCAATCTGACAGGTTCAAAATTCTTTTATACATTTATTTAGCAAATACGGGGTGCCTGCAATGGACACTGCGCCAGTGCCGAGGACACATGGAAATGGACAGTGGTGAGCCCCTCAGGGTGATGCTACTTTAGAATCCTAGGGTTGAGTGAGAGTTAGTTCAAGCAGGTTGAGATGAGAGCCGCCAGTGACTGTTCCCAGGCAAACCGTGGCACCTTTAGGGCTCAGTTTCTTTACCTATCAAACTCCAGACACCATCTGAGGGCCCTCTGCTCTTCTCAAGGTGCACTAGGTTGTTTGAACCCTGAATTTATATTTTCCCAAGAGCGTGCATTTTCCTCTCTATCTAGATCTTACACAGGTTCTGCCCTAAAACCATCTGTTAAAACTGCAGTAAAACTGGGTGACCCAGGTACCCTATTGTAAACACGGAGTAAAGTTCCCTTCAGACGGTTTTGCTCTCAACTTTGTTTCTTTGGAGAAGCTTCTCGACTGTTCTCACCTTATTCACGGCAATGCTACAAACACAAAGGCATAAAGAATGGCAAAGCGGTGGGTCTCCAGAACCGCTGGGTGGAAACAGCTGGCATCTTGTCATCTGCCTCAGTGTTTACGGTGGCACTCCAGTTGGCCACAGGGGTTAAAGCATGTAGCTCCTGGCAATAGATTCTCATCTCCTTCCTACCCCCACTGGAGCTCAACCAACCCACATAATTCTGTCGACAAAATGATTGCAACTCAACTGCCCCGTTAGCATTTTCTAATATTAGACGTGGGAAACACTACATCTGTCACCACTTGTCATTTTCCACCAGATGTTCCTGCTACCACCCTTTCAACTGTCCTCCGACCTAGGGACTCCTTGCCGAAGTCTGCTCTGGGGAGCCGACACGGCACCAAGCCACACACACACCTTCAGGAAGTAACACCGCCTCCTAGTGGCCCTTCGAGGCACTACCACTTTGCAAGATCAGTCTCAACTCTAGCTGCGTGTGCTGATTCCAGCGAGTTCAGCCTCATAAAACCAAAAGAATAAATAATAGCCAAGATTTTCCCCACGATTCAAAAGTATACTGGGAAATGAAACAAAACAATCCACCAGATAGTTTCCCTCACCTTCCAACGCTAAGTCGCAGGCTTTTGAGCACCAACTTGAGTTTCCTTTGGCTGCAGCCAGAAGGAGCATATGTGGCCATATGTGGTGTCACTGGAAACAATGTAAGACAACTGGAATTCCTGTCCTTCTGCAACCCGTGGGGGACTGCAAGGCAACTGCTTGAAAGTGCTTTGAATTTCTCGGCCTCTACACTCTCCATCTCTCCACCCCCAGCATCGGCTATTTGCCTGCAGTGCAAGCACGAAAATGACCAGAGCTGCTCGGCTCAAGACTGAGGCATTTCAGAGTCCATTCTTTTCTTACTGTCTGCACAGCTTGAACCCCAGCAAGTAGGGAAATACAGTTATCTTATGTGGAAGCAAGCTGCTATCATCAGGAATCAGTCAGTCCGGAGGGGGCATTTAAAAAGAAAAATCAAACTCTCCTTCTGCAAGGGTGAGAGAACTCCTAATACCGAACAGGAGCCCAATCGTCAATCTGCAGAGAGACAAGACTCTAGCAGAGAGACACGACACTTATTCCACGGCTACAGCCATTGCTTGGCATCAAACCCACTTCCCAAGCTTTCAATTAATATAAAGGAACATATATTTAGACTGACAAACAGATTAGGAGTTGGGAAGAGGAAATACCACAAGTTCCTGCTATTTCCCAAAATAGAGCAGGCACACACACATTCCTCCGGTGAGAATAAAGTACCTGAGTGAAACACACACTTCTGAACAGCTCATTAGCGATCCGCACACCCGGAGAACCTAAACAGCCACACACGAACAGGCGCCAGAAACTCTTACTCCCGTGCAAATGGCATTTCACTGGGGTCAACAGTGAAAATTCGGGCTAAATCTCTCTCGGAAATCACTACGGTTTACTAAAAAGGGCCTTGTTTTGTTTTGTTTTTAGTATTTCCGACTTGGATTTCGTGGCAGAAGAATGAGAAGCAACTGGCTTAAGGCAACAGTTTCAGAGTGTGTGAACTATAACAGACGTGGTAGGTCAAGGGTCAGAACCAAGGTGGAGAGCTCAGATAAAAACTCCTTCCTGACTAAGAATTCTGACCAGTGCTGGATGGTGGTGGCGCATGCCTTTAATCCCAGCACCTGAGAGGCAGAGGCAAGTAGATCTCTGTGAGTTTAAGGCCAGCCTCGAACCTCGAACACAGAGAAACCCTGTCTCAAACCCCACAATAATAATAATAATAATAATAATAATAATAATAATAAAATATAATTTTGACCAAAAACCAGGCAAGATTATTTTTTAATATCTTTATCACTTGTTCAGTTATTCAACAAATAAAGCCCAGAGTAGGTGGTGTCTTGGCTGCACATGCAACAGGAATCAGCAAGACCTAGCCCTGAACTCCTGACGCCACCAGCCCATGGAGGACTCTCCCACAGTCTGCTTCTGCCACACAGCTCTAAAGAGAGGCAGCACACCAACCCCAGCAACATTATAGAAAACTCCCCTCCTCCCTGACCCCCAGCACAGCACCATGGTGGCCCTAGGTCGCCTAGGTGCCCCCTGCCTGAGCTACACCTCCCCATTCACCAAAATCCTGCTTCTCCTGAGAATTCAGTGCTCAGCTCCAACCTTCCTACGCCAATGAGGATCCTCTGGCCATCGCCCCTCAGGCTGCATCCTCACCCAGCTCAGCCATGCTAGTCCATCAGTCCTCGCCACTACCTGGTATCGTCTTCACTGGTCCCCGATTTTAACTCATCTCCACAATCCAGATGGAAACTCATGACAGCCAGGTGTTTAACCTGCACACAACTGAATCTCAGTTCCCTGAAAACTGCCCGGAATATTAACAGAAGGCATATGAACACCCGTTTACGAAGAACAAATATGGACAGTAGTAACACTTTTGTATTGGCACCACAATGTTAGCTCCCAAATAACAAAGGGAAAAAAGCCACGCCCTAAATACTAACAGAGCCAATTGGGTTTCAATTAAATTTTGAAAGGATCCTCACAGCTTCTGGAAGAAAAAAACAAAACAACAACAACAAACAAAAAAACCCACGGCCTCCACCTATGATCACATCAGGCTACTCAATGTGGTAGGCTCCAGTGCCAGCATTAGCACCACCTAAGCTCGACAGTTCATTATGCTTCAAAAAAATCACCCAAGAGATGCCAAGGACAAATATTTTCAAAAACATCCTTCCCCTAAGAGTTGGCAGTAATCCTTTCCCAGCCTATAAAGGTGTGAAAGCAGTTTATTCACACTGAAGTAGAAGACGGCGTGATCTACCACAGAAAGCACAGGTTTTAACTTAGCGGCGAGCAAACTTTCTGAAACATAAAACCATTCTGTCGATTTAATAAAAGGCATGAGCATTCAATTCATATTCTAAATCATTTAAACTCTTAAGATTGAAGAGAAAAAAAAAAACAGGGTCTCATTATATAGCCCTGACTTGGAACTCTGTGGCCTAGGCTAGCCTAGAACTCGCAGAGATCCATCTGAATCTGCTGAATGCTGGGATTAAAGGTCCCACACCTGCCTTGGTGGATTATTCTTATAATTACACATTTGTTCCTTTTCTGTTGTTGAAACAAGGCCCAAGCTGTCATTAAGGGAATGACTTTAGGTCCTACCCATCAAAGCTCTCCTTTCACAGCGAAGATGCCACAAATCCCTGTGGGTCACTCTGGAGTCATAAAAGCAAAGGATATGCACTGGGCAGAGCAGGCATCCACTTCCTGCAAAGGGAAGAAGCAACTCACTGCTGTCTTTGGGCCCTGGGAATAACTAAAATCCACTTAAAAGCCTCAAAAAAAAGTACTTTACAATAATTTCACAGCAAGATATCAGAAAGAATGTATATACCTATCACGCATGAGAAACGGAAGTGAATTACGGTTTGTCCTTAATGGAGTTCTCAGCTGCTGTGAGAGAGTGAGGCGGCTTTTCTTCCGGGACTGATGGCAAGGGTCAGGATGTTGGACTCTGCAGGGCTCGGAGGCTAAGAAGCTGGCACAGAACAGGGCATACAATGTATCCCAGTCAGTCAGAAGACAAAGGAGCAAAATGTTTGCAGAGCATTGGGCTATATTCGGAGAGAGAAAGCCAAGGGTCTGGAAGCCTGGTTCTTACTGATGCTGTGGGGGCGTGGCGGGGTAGAGGTGCACTTTTTACTCTGAACTTTCTGTAACTACTGAGTCTTGTCAATATGAAGAGACATCCCCCAATGAATATGACATCTTCACGTGATCGTCTATACTACTACTAACAATGCCCCCAAGAATGAGTCTTCAGAACCAAAAGTTTCTTTAAAAAAAAACTCAGCAAAGTTTCACCTGGTTTAATAGCACAGTGCCCGGTTCTCATTTCCCAGAAGAGAATCCAAGAATCCACTTAATTAGCGCCGAGAGCCTTGTGAGCTCACCTAGTACAAAGCAAATACACCTCTGTTCAACTCTGGTAGAGCCAGCAGCTGCCCAGGCCTCCTTGAAAATATACCTCCTACTTAAACTGAGCTTAAAGCTCTTCAGAGAAGCCTTCAAAGGGACACAATTTCCACCTGGATGTAAGACAGAAAGGAACAAAGAGAACAATGTGGTGTTTTTAAAAGCATGGGCTATGCTGAGTCGGCTTTCCTTGGAAAGGCTTAAACTAGAAGCCTCTGCTCCTAGTGCAGTAAAAAGACTTCAGGTCCGCATCAAAATAATCGTGTAAGGGGAGGGGAGAGCATCAGCTGCAAAAAAAAAATGCTTTAGTTTTTCATGGTGGAGGAAGGTTGTTTTAAATATAATGTGGGCGCCACTTTTGCTGGGGGGATTTTTTTTTGAGACAGGGTTTCTCTGTGTAACAATCCTGGCTGTCCTGGACCTCTCTTTGTAGACAGGCTGGTCTCAAACTCACTGAGATCCACCTGCCTCTGCCTCCCAAGTGCTGGGATTAAAGACTGTGCACAGTCGCAGCCACCGCACGACCTGGGTACCACTTTTGAACCCCTGACTAAATAGTCACATCAACTTGCCTCTGAGTAATTTTGTTGAATTAAATATGCAACTGAAGACAAATTGAATGACAAACTTTAAAAAGAAAGTTTTGCTGGGAAAAAAAACCACCGTATTTAAGGAAACACAAAGTAAATGCAAAGAATGTATTTCTATGTAAATGTCAGTCAATAAAGGCACACATGTCCTGTCAATATCTCACTGCTTTAAGCACACATACAAAAATGGTCACAAAGATAACCCAAGTGTAAATGACAGACTTGTGGCAGTTGAAGACGGAGCTGGAATCACATTACTCAGGCTCTCATGTTAAGTTCACAACACATTCTGTGCAGTTTTCTACGCGTCTGAATTCACGATCTGTGCTTTTAGAGAACACATCAGGAATGCCACCAATCACGAAGCCTAACGTTGCTCGCCTACACTTTAACTAGGGGTTTAGGAAGTTTAGCGCCTTCGGACACAAGCACCTAGAAATAGAGACAGATCAGTCAAATGCACCATAAAAACAGAAAGGACGAGGAACTACTTTGCGGAGGCACAGAGGCAAGAAATCATCTGGCAGGTCCCAGTTCCAGATGGGGAATTAAAGGTCCTTCCCGTCCCCCACCAGGTCACCTCTGGCCTTGGAACTCACCGCCCTTCGCGCAGCACAAGTTCGGCGCGGTGCAGTCCGCGCCCACGCGGGCAGCACGGTTGACCCTAGGCTGGCACGGACGGCGCGAGCCCGAGCAGGGCTGCCCCAGAGCCGGGGACGCGCCCCCCCCCCGCACGCGCTCCAGGCTGCCGCGCCGCGCCCCCGCACTCACCCGCCGCTCCCGCGCCGCTATCTCGCCATCCCAGCCGGCCGCCGCCCCGGGGCAGCACGGACCCTGCAACCCGGGACTGCAATCGCGAAGGAGCCGGCCGACGACAGCCACCTTTCCGGCCTCCCTGTCCCCTCGCAGGCCAGCTCCAGAGGCCACAGACGACGGGCCGCCGCTGCCCTCCCAGAACCCCGAGAGCCACCGCAGCGCCAGGCGACGGTAACGGCCGCGGCCACAGCCGAGACGCTCCGGCGCGGACTGCGCGCCCGGGGGCGGCGCCAGCAAAAAGCTTGGCGGGGGGCGCAGCACCCAGGCCCCGCCCAGGCCCCGCCCCGCGCGCCCGTACCCCCTCCTCCCCTCGCCTGCCCTGCCGCGCGCACCGGGCGCGGGCCCGAGAGGGCGCGCGTGAGTCGGAGCCGCTCGGTCGCGCGCGGGCCCAGCGCCCAGGGTGGTGCCTCTGCTGAGACTCGGGTCGCGCCGCAAGCCTTGCAAGGTCACTGAGCCACGGGTGAGAGCGCGGCGGCCCTGCCGGTGCAAAGCCTCAGGAAAGGCCCGTGGAAACCAGGCGGCCCTGCGGGAACCAGCGCAGCTCCCGTACGGCTGTCACTGCGCTTTGCAAACCTTGCATGGAGGAGGAAACCGGGGTCGCCCCGAAAATGTACACGGACACCAGCCTCTGTCTTAGGCACGTCTGTTGGCTAGATTTCTTTTTATAATTTTGTGTATTACCTAAACTGCCCCGAGGGCCAAGGGGCTGCCGTTCAGGTCCCCTTCCTTCTTGGTGCGGGATCTCTCAGCTCCTGAGGGCCCGCGGGGGCATTCTGAGAACATCCTGGAGCCATCTAGTCTTGCCTCCGAGGCGTGGTGGGCTTATTTGTGCAGAGAAGAAACGGATCCCTTAATGGGGTGAGATTTTTCCTCCGTGCATTGTTCCTATTTCCGCAGTTTCACTTGGCCTCAGCGTTCCTCCTGAGTAAAGCACTAAATGAAATTAGTTGGAGAGGGTTTTGTAGCGCAGAATTGTGGTTTGAAGATGTTTACGCTCTGTGCCGGACGCGTTTGATGGTGTTCTCTTGAGCACAATTAATTTTTGCAAAGTTCCGAAATGTGCCGGACAGGAGCCACTGGCACGCTGTCACAAGGCTCTGCAGACACACCTTTCAAGGGGAGTTTGTTTTCCTCCGTGACTTATCTGATGCACCAAGGCCAAGGACTTTGTGAGAGACCTTTGCCTGAAATTCTAGACTCTAGAATCTAGAGCAATTTGCAAATTGGCAGGATGAAGTTTATTTTCTAAAGTAAATATTCCCTGTTTATAATTTAACTATCAAATGGGCAAGAAAACCCCTGAAAAATACACTGCGTAGGAAAATAAATTCCTTAAACAATACTGTCTTCCAGAAGATGATCACTAAGAGTGTCCGAGTGGGCACCTCCATTAAATTGTGTAATCTGAACACAAACTGCCTCCTGCTGTCCATATGCCTATTTCTAGTCTGTACTACTCCCGCCCCACCCCCCACATTTAAGTTGCACCACAGTTGCTTTTCTTTATCCTTATTCTTTCCCACGGCTTGAGAAACTTAGTACTCATATTGGCAAATCCTGTCTTTTCTATTAGACACAGCTCACAGAACTTCTAGGGCCCAGCAAAGGTATTTTCATTTGTTTTGAAGTCAGAAGAGAAAATAGATTTAAGGGTTTTAATATACATTGATGTATATTCTCTCTTTGTATTTAAGGCACACAAAATACAAGCATCTCAATCTGGAATAATTAAGGAGACTCAAAGATAGCTAGAGCCCACGAAAATCATGGCAAATCCTTTGTTGCCCAGGACTGCGGAATCCTTTTCCATGGAAAAAAAAAATTAAAATCCAGACAACATGACAGCCTTATGCTCTTCACCTTATGTAAAATGCTGACCCCTGTGGCCTCGCTTTCTCTACATGTATTCGCTATTTAACCTTCACAATACACCTGTGAACTGGGTTCTGTTCCCACTTGTAGGGGCGGATGCAGCTTTTCACGGGGCCTGAAATGTGTGCAGTTTGGGTGGTCCTCTTAAGAGAGAAAACCAAACAAATCAGCACATCCAACCTGCTCCAGCAGCCCTTAGCACCCGGTGGACATCCAGCTGGAAAGAGACCTCTGTTCAGCCCATAGTGGTTAAACTATCTTACTCTTAACAAATTGTACAAAAATAAAAAAAAATTAAAAAACCCACATGATCACATAAACACATTGCCAAAGTTTTCTTGTGTAGGTGTAAGAGCTACCCAGAAGCTCGTGCACCACAGAAAAACCTGCCTTGTGTGCCCATTTCACGGGTAAGAACTTGGGAATTTGTCGCAGCTTGGCAGGAATACCAAGTACCTGCATTGTACTGAGGAATGGTTGGGAGAGCTGCAGTGTGCACACTTCTCCGTGAGAGATCACGGGTTTTATGTTTACATAAAGTAGTAGATAATATTTGCTGTAAAGCAACTGCTTTAGAAATGCGTTAACAATTTTAGATATGGCCAATCCATTACTCATTTGGGGGCATTTGATAAGATTCTGCAATCAGCAATGGTCGGAGTAAATTCTTTTCTATGTGTTGCATAAAAATGTGAATTAGCCAGTATGGATTCTTAAAGGAATCACAACTCAGTCGCAAGTGCCGTAGACGGGCACCATTTTTATAGACCTTTCCAGGAGCCAGTTGGTTTATAAATACCACTCCGTATAATATCTATCATTTGCACTTTCGTGAGATGCTATATGTTTGCTCTTTAAATTGTATGCTACAAAGGGCCTGATGCATCTCCATAAATGTCCGTCAAGTAAATAGTGAAACAGAGATAAATCACATAATTAGAAGTAAAAGCGCAGGTTATAAGGCAAGCTGAGATTGGATAGGAATGCGGTAGTGAGATACTGAAGTGTAAAGACTCGCTGAAATCCCTCTTATTTAATGACTTTGTTTGAGACTCATACTCTTCTGCCCAGCAGTTGTCTTCTCTGCCCATTCCTCTTCTTCCCTTTACCCTCCCCGCTCTCCACTCCTCCTCTCTTCTCTATAGGAATTTCCTTAAAAGCATTACGTCCCCCTAATGACCATCCTGGGTCTGGAAGGCTTTGTTCTTTGCAGCGTCGAAAGAGCAGCAAAATTGAGACGCTGGGGGGTTTGTTATTGAATCACAGCATCTTGGCCCTTCAGAAGGCGTCTCTTGATGAATGACCTAATGTGGATAGTGTTTGTCAATCCGCAAGATAAAAGATGCTGTATTCCTGGAAGAAATGTTGGAACCAGATAAGAATCTACAAATTAAGCCCAGTTCTTCACTGGTGAATGAGCAAAATGGGTGAAACCATTCCCCATTGTAAGCCTGGCTGATAAATGTGGATTTAAATTGGTTTATTTTAGAGCACAGTTTTGGACAAGATTCAAAACTTTAATTAGATCCCAGTAAGAAGACATATGAGAGTAATCAGCTCATTCGCTCCAGATTTGATATTCTGTCCCCAAAGTGGTTTGGAATGCTATTTAAGGGACATGAAAAAAAAAAGTGATAAACACCATGTAAGAGAGGCTCTTCCCAGAACCCTGTTTCTAATATATTCCCTTTCAGATAAAGGGTTCCAGGGGTGCCACAGAACACACTGTGGTGGGTCATCACCTCTCTAGCATGGCCCTGATGGCAACCCATTTTGTTTTCCTTTTACTGTTTAGACTGTGCTTTCTTCCAGAAAGGACTTAAAGTGGCTTACATAGAAAAAAAATTAAGAAGTGTAATATTAGTAATAAGTACCTGGTTCAGGCAAAATAATAGCATATGAGCATGAAACTAAACCCCAAGTTTCCCCATAACCGTGAAGTAGGGGAAGTGGGAATTTTCATAATTCTTATATCATAACTCTCCTTGTTGAGTGGAAGAAATCATAATGTCATTTAAGAGAAAGTTATTCCTGGGCCAAATCTGTAAGGAACCCTGTCAAAGGGATTCTGTATACATAATACATAAAAATCTAAGTTAAGAGGTACTCAGTAGCATGAATAATAAAAACCTAGAGACAGATATTGGAGTCCAACCCCCAAACCAGAAAAGCAAAGCAGCCAAGCCACTAGAGAAGTCTTACCTCTACCAAGGCTGGGCGACTGCAGACTAAGCAGACTAAGCCTCTCTTCTCGTTTTATATTCCCTCTCGTGCTGGGATTAAAGGTGTATGACTCCCTAGTACCAGGATAAAAAATGTAAACAAATCCACCTGGATTTATTTTTGCGTTGATCTTGTAGCCCAGGGTGGCCTTGAACTCAGAGATCAACCTGCCTCTGTCTCCCAAATCCTGGGACTAAAGGTTTTTGCCACCTCTGCCTGACCTCTAGTGGCTTCTCTTTGTCCTTCTGATTTTTAGGCAAGTTTTATTCACTAAAACACAAATAAAATATCACTATAGTACTCAATCCAGCATTTTGAGCCAATATTTTATACAAGCAGAATAAATGCATGCACACGCACGCACTCACAGACTCGCCACACACACTTCTGGTGAAAGGCTTAAAATTGGTCTCCTACAGTTTTGTTTTGTTCTCACACTGAAACCAGACAGAAGATATAAATCAAATCTCAGTTTGTCCTATTTCCTTTTCTAAAATGAGAGTAACTAAAAGCAACAATGTCAGAGCGTTGTGAAAAAAAAAATCAAGTGACTTAATTTCTGTAAAACCGTACATGGCTGTGTCAGCTTTGCTACAGTTTCCTTGGCTAGGTATCCTCCTCTACCTCCCCCATGCATGGCTCCCACTGTGCACCGCCTCAAACTCCTTCTATAAAATCTACACGGCATCTGTGCCTCGCACAGGCAGTGATGTAGGCTGTGAATGCCACTGTTACTTTCATCTGAGATAAATCCACAAAGGTGATAGAATGCTCTGTTGTCCAGAGAGGGCAAAGTTTGAGGAGTTGGGAGGACTGAGTATGGCTGAACTATCTACACTCTCCCCACTTCCTTGTGCTGTTACCCAGCACTGGGAGGCACCTAGAGACCAGTCTCTATCAAGTGTCCTACAGCTCAGCTGGGGAAAGTTGACTGCCTCGGGTTATTAAAGCCGACTTCCTGAGCCTAGGATTGAGATTCATGGGGGTGGGGGAACACGACAGACTGAAAAAGCCACTGAAAGAATGACAGGGATAACTTGGGAAATAAACCCTGCCTGTCTGTCCCCATCCACTCTTTCTTCCCTCAGGGTTCCAGTGAGCCCTGGTCTGATTGGAGTCTTCCTTTCACATCCCCCCCACCCCAGTTCTCTCACTTAGCAACCTCGATTTCGGGGTTGCCTCTACACTCACCCCCACATCTGTGTCCTCTTTCTCCTCCTCTGCCTTCCTATTCCTGCTCTCTCCACACCTGACTCCTTCTTGGCCAATACCTTCCCTCCCTTTCCCAGTTCTCCCCACCTCATATTCTTTATCTGTTACCCTGAGTCATTTCAGGGCAAAGCCCAGAATGAAAATGGATGCTATCTTACTCCTAACATCAATCATACACTCAGAATCCTGTGCTAATATTCTCAGTCAAGCTAATGGATCCCACAAAAGAGCAATTTGCTCCATTCTCGGTGGCGATATTAAGTCCATTATTTAATTTATTCCTACGGCTACTGCACTCAGAGCCTTGCCAGAGGCGTCTCTCTTACAGACAGAGCAAGAAGCAAGGAGATTAAAGGATTGAACGGAGGTCCAGCGAGAGGTAGTAGGGTAGGTATAAAACCTGACCCAAATTCCCTAAATCCCTGACGATAGTATTCTAACTAATACAGTTAATTCACAGACTTCACTATTCTGCGTAAAACCAGACACAGCCGTGAAAGGGTAAGCTTTTGTCTGCAGTGTCTGACCGTGGAGACTCTTCAGTGGTTCCGCGTGTGCCAGCAGGCGTGACTCAAGGTCACTGAGACACGGGGTAGGTGGAAAATAGGCATGAGTTAAATAATTAATTTAAACAACAGGAATGTCCCTTGGGATTTCTTCAGGTACCTAATGGAGTACACGGCCTGGTCCCCTATCGGAAAACAGAAGTGGCCGTCACTATGACAGCTCTGGTAAACAGGGACATTTGTGTTGTTGGTTTCCCCCACTAGACCGTAAGGTAACTGAGGTCACTGTTCTCAAGGGACAAGGCTGCAGCTTAGAGTCTCTTTTCTCTCACATGCCCATGATACTTTGTTTAGTCGCTAAACCTTATGCTCAAACTGTGGACCACACTTGACTGTGCGCAGAACTCCGTTCAGATCCACCAGTCTAGCCTTACTGGCTTTAACTGAGGAGAGAAACACTGCTGCAGGGCTGACCTCAGGGTGAGAGGTCACTGTTCCCTTATTAACCTGGCATTCTCTTTCTGTGATAGATTTGTCAGAGGTACCAGGCTCTTCCCTTACATGAACAGTCAGTCACGAGCTCCCAGAAATAGACGGACAGAGATTTATACACAACAATCAAATTCTAGTACCATTATTATCTACAGTAATTTAAAGGACGTTGGCTAACAGCAGGTCTCAGGCCCTAAGTCGCTGGATAATAATAACGAGCATTTAATAACAATAATGAACATTTATGGGGCACTTTGGCCCTGTTAGGTACCAATTCATCCCACCCTCTAGCCCTGGAGTGAATTGTAAAAAAAGTTATCATCTCTTTTGGTTTTGTTTGTTTGTTTGGGGCTTCGTGGGGCAGGGTGTTGTGGCTTTTTTCTATATTTATTTCATCACAAAGGTGAAGATGCTCAGTAACTTGCCTGAAGCCACACAACTGCTCAAACCACTGTATTTGTCCCCCAAACTCCCCCTCCTAAAGCCTCCCGAACTCTACCCCAGGAGGTAGAGTGATGGCTGTTATGGCTGGCCACTTGCTTCTCCTGACACTTCTAGCTTCTTCTGGCTCTCCCAAGCAGCTACCTGTACAGGTAAGGCTTTGATGAAGTTGGATTCTGCCTTTGCTGTCCCCCTAAAAATACGCTCAGAATTCCTTTCAGTTTATCCCCTAGTCCGTGTGTTAATTCCTAGTCTCATTGTGTGACAGAGCAGCCCTAGGAAGGAAAGGTTTAACTCATAGTTTGGGGGTGCAGTTCATCATGGTGGGGAATTTATGGCAGCAGAATGCCCAGGCGCTTGTCACACTTCATCTGCGGAGAGTAATGAATGTTCCTGCCCAGCCCATCTTCTTATCTTTGTGCAATCCCAAGACCCAAGCCCAGAGACTCAGAGCCTACATTCAGGCTGGGTCTTCTGGGTCATCCCACTCCAGCTGACCAATCAGCAAACTCCCTCACAGACATGCCCAGATTGTGTCTCTTAAGGTGGTTCTAGATTCTGTGAAGTTGACAATACCAACAGTCCACAGCCCATTTTCTTCTTTCCCTTGGCCTCTCTTGGTACTGCTTTCTCTTGTGCATCCCTGCTTCAGGTGCAGGTGAGTACATGTGATTACATGTTTGTGCAGTGCATGCATGTTGTGTGAGAGACAGAGGTCAACCCTAGGTGTCATTCTGTCTACCTTACTTTCTGAAGCCAGGTCTCTCACTGTGATCTGGAGCCTGTCAATTAGGCTGTACTGGCTGCCTGTTGAGCCCCAGGGATCCTTCTGCCTCAGCCTCCTCAGTGATGAGATTACATGTACACACCACCATACTTTTTTTTCCCCCACAATTTGGAGTTTTTTGTTATTGTGGCTGTTGCTACATGAGTACTAGCAATCTGACTGAGGTCAGGTGAGGTCCCCTCTTGTACATGGCAAGAACTTTACAGACTGGGCTCTCTCCCCACTCTGGGTCAAAGAGTCTTAAACATCAACGTAGGTGGGCTGCTATTTCTTTGAGTTCAGCACTGTTTCTCTGTAGGACCTCCCGGCTTCCCGCATCCATGATTGGGATTTGCCTGTAGTGTGTTCCTCCCTTCTTCAACTTGAAAGTGTCTTTATACTTTGCCCTCAAAATCTGCTCAAGCTGGGGGCATCTCCTTGATGGCTCATCACCTTTAGTGAACTAGTTTGTTCTTCCTTTATGGAGTTTTAATATTGTTATTCAAGTAAGAAGAAACATGAAGGATCAATCTCCAAAATTAACCTAGCATCAATCCCCCCAACTGAGCTAACACAGCAGTATATATATATATATATATATATATATATATATATATATTAATAACTTGCCCTTTCTCCTTTTCTATTGGTGTATCCTGGTTCACTCCTTATCAAAGGCAGTGGGAAGTTACACAAAGTTTTACAAAAAAGTAGCTTTAATCAAAGATCAGGTAACACTGAGAAAACAAACAAAAAAACAATTCATAAGCTCTTCCTGTAAGCGGCCTGAGGTGACCTTTGAAGATGGTTTGCTACCATCTTGACCCAGAAAACCGCACAAAATCATGCAAATCAAGAGGCTCAAACCTTCGGGTTCGTGTTAAGAACACCAGTGAAACTGCCCAGGCCATCAAGGGTATGCATATTAAAATCCACCAAGTATCTGAAAGTTGTCAATTTAAAGAAACAATGTGTGTCATTCCGTTGGTACATAGGTGGAGTCGGTAGGTGCGCCCAGGCCAAACAGTGCGGCGGGACACAGGGTCGTGACCAAAAGAGTGCTGAAATTTTGCTGCACATGCTAAAGACGCACAGAGTGATGATGAACTGAAGCGTTTATCTAGTCATTGAGCACATCTGGTGAACAAAGCACTCAAGATGCGCTGACAAACTTACAGAGCTCACAGCCAGGTGAACCCATACCTGAGCTCCTGCAGCCACACTGAGATGATCCTCGCTGAAAAGGAATAGATTGTTCCAAAGCCAGAAGAGGGTACACAGAAGAAAAAGATAACCCAGAAGAAATTGAAGTAACAAAAACTTATGGCACGGGAATAAATTCAGCAAAAGATAAATGCAGACAAAGTAAAGGCCTTCTGGTTGTCTCTATAAGCATGGTCTCAGATGGCTTGCAAATTGACTCTGGCAGGGGTGTGTTTAACATGATGGAAGGGTTTATTACAGTGAACAAGCAGAGAAACAGACTGTTGGACAACAGCTAAGCCATAGGAAAATGACTCTAGTTTTATTGAATTAGCGTTTACTGGACAGCTGCCGTGTAGAAGACTATAGATACAACATCTTAGGTATATGATAAATCTGCCTTTAGGGATAAGGAAATCTTTACAATTGATCCTAATTAAGCCATAATATTATGCTTAGAATGGTTAAGTGAGTGGCTAGGAAGGACAATACCCAAATGTTAAGCTATAGAAGTATGTAATTTTAAAAAAATATTTAAGTTGTGTGTATTACTGCCCATTTTAGACATGTTTAAAATCCTACTGATTTGGGAGGGAGAGACATATCACTAAGTGGTTTTCCATCACGTACATAGAGATAAGCTGTTTTCAGTGTCCTTGACTGGCCTCTGAGGACTGCCCAAACAGGCATGCATATTTTTTTAAAAGCCATATGTTTTGAAGACTGGAGAGAAGGGTCAGCAGTTAAGACTGAATACTGTTCCTGCCGAGGACCCTGATGACCTCTGACTTAAACTCCAGGGCCTCTGACACCCCCTCTTATTGCCTCCTTGGGTAGGCCATACAATATAGACACATGGGAGCATAAACAAGCATGTGGTGGGCATTTTCTAGACCTGTCAGAAGAGGCTAGCTGGAGCCTAGGAGACATCAGGGGTTAAGGGACATCTGGGTACCAGATTAGCTAAAACATTGTTAGCATGAGAATAATTTTTCTTTTCTTTGTATGCCAGGAGTGTTTGAAAGATGAATCCCTCTGGTCCATCTATAAAGAATGGACTATAAGGGTGTGTAAAAGAAACCATTGAGTTCCTGTCACAGTTGTCTGAGGGAGAGTTCATGCTGGTTATAATGAACATATTTCTAGGTCCCTTGGAACAACATCATAATGACTTAACCCCACTCTTCTCTTGCTGCGCCCCAGTCTAGATGTCTGTCTACCTGTGGGTTTTGTTCCTGTGGTATATATTATAACTCTTCACAGGCAAGTGGAATTTCCTAGGACATAGTTTCTGAGACAGAAGCTTGGGTAGAGGGTTCCTAGAGAATGTTCCCAGTGGAGACTGTCCTGGAGAAGGGAATGGGGCAGGACGGGGCTGAAAAGGTTCATCAGCAATATGTAGAGTCTTGAGTTTTACAGCTGAGATGACCCTTAGAGCTGTCCTGGGTCGTGATGAAAGGCAGAGTCCTTCATGCCCCAAACAGTGATCAATCATCCAGCAAAACCCTTGGAGGAAGAAGGCATGGCCTTGGGTGAGGGGAGTTGACAGCTGAGGGATCTTTGTTGGCAGCCTTCCCAGTGACTTGAATAGTAAGACCATTATTCTTGAAGGGGAAGTCTTGGCATCCATATCATGGCATCTACCACACTGCCACTTTTTGGATTTGTCACTGTAGCTATCCTGGTTTAATTTCTCATTCCTCTCACTTAGCCTGCAGCCTGAGATTCTATTATCAGAGTCACACCCTGTGGTCAAAACCAAGTGGTTCTTTATTGCCCACAGAATAGCAGCAAAGTTTATGCTGTATAATAGCGTAGCACTCAGAACCTTCTAGTAACCACACACCATCCACCTAATGCCTGTTTTACAATCTGAACAGGCAAGCTCATTAGCACATCCTAAATTCCCGTGTCCAACCCGAGATTCTTTCCTCCTATTTTATTTAGCAAAATCCAATTCTTTAAGTTTAGCTCAAACACTGCCTTCCTCTTTTGACTGAGCTTCTATTGGATTCCTTATTGCATTTTATCCAGTGTGGCTTGTTAGTTGAGTAAGAGCAGCAACATGTCCGTGTTATTTAATCTTCCTTAGTCCCTAATCTCACAGCACAAAGCAGCCTCTCAGTACAGCAGCTTGTCCTGGACGATAGCATTTTATTTCAGTGTCTACAAGATACCCTAGGAGCGTTGGGAGGGAAGAATTCTAGACACAAACAATTTAGATTCAAATTTGGCTTCATCATTTAATGGGTCTAGAACTCTAAGCAAATTAAACATGTTTCATCCTCCCACCTCAAAAACAATGGTAATAACAAGAGTTGGGATCGAATGAGTTAGTCTAAGTCAAATAGTAAGAGCAATGGTTGCCCTTAATGAACATATAGACAAACACCAGAGCAGGGCTATACCTAGAGAGTACTAAGGGTAGAACCCTCAGTTATATAAAGGGCTCGCCTGTGTCACCAACAGCTGTAGTCACCCACGGTCTCACCCCGAGTGCTGTTGTTGCTGAGATTCATGACCTCAGTGAAGGGCCCTTTCACAGCTGCTCTGTGGGGAAATGTGCTCACAGGGTTCTTGTTTTCTCTCAGGAACATTCCTTAATGAGCGAAGATATTCTTGCAAAACACTCTGGAATTCTGTGCTTTCCTGGGGCCCTTTCAATCTGGACAGAGACCTGGTTTTATAATGAAGATTATGCAGTTTTCCAATGTGGAAATTTTTTGAAAAGCACAAAGCATCATATTTATAAGCGAATAGACCCACAGACCCTTGCAAACTGAAAACAACCCTAGAGATTTCTTAGTCCAGGGGACAAGAAAACAAGGAGATTAAGTGACTTGCCTAACTCAGACTAACTTGTCCAAGTTCTTGAAGGACAAAATTACTCAATAACATCCATTTCAGCCAAAAGATGCTATTTCCTTCAGTATGTATAATTCGGACCAAAATAGATCTAACTTGTTAAATCTTGTCAGAACAAAAAAAGGAATTTTGTTTATGCCTAAGACTTATTGTTTCATTTAAAATCTGTCCTAATTTGGCATAACATCTTCTTATCACATGAGGAAAAATAATTACCACAATTAGTTATCCAGTTATACCTTTAGTAATTTACCCAAAAGAAATTTGAGCAGATTGTCTTTTATGCACCACACAGTAAGCAAGGAAATGGAAACTTTTTGAATGAATGAACCCCAGCGCTCTTGGAGCAGAGCACATCTGTAGACTCTCTGTGTCTACTGAGTTGTTCAAGTTCAAGGGACGTTAGAACATGGGTTCAGGCTAGGACGTGATCTTCAAAAGGTAAGCATTAACTATTATTAGTCACAAAATCAGTGATCAGGTTCGGAGCCTGCGTCCCATCTCCATAGCCAGTTACCATAACACAGAAAACGTTCTCAAGAAACAAATAAATATGGGTTGGAGAGATTGCTCAGAGGTTAAGAGCACTGACTGTTCTTTCAAAGGTCCTGAGTTCAATTCCCAGCAACCACATGGTGGCTCACAACCATCTGTAATGGGGTCTGGTGCCCTCTTCTGGCCTGCAGGCATACACACAGACAGAATATTGTGTACATAATAAATAAATAAATATTTAAAAAAAGAAACAAATAAATAGTTAGCTCTAGTCTCCTTCTTCTCTCCTTCGCCCTTGGGGTTGAGTTATACACAGTCCAGGTCAAATACGAAGCACCACAATTTTGTAGCACAGTGTTGTGTTAGGATGTAATTCTAATGAATATGTGGAGATGTCACAATGGTGTATTAATTTGTGTTTGTGGGGGATGTCATGATAGAACATGGAAAGTTTAGGGGTGACGCAATGTTAAGAGTTCTTCTAACCTACTTTCCCTGAAACCTTAAATGCTTGCAGGGCTTTGCCCATGATTTCTTCAGACCAAGTTTAATTTTGTGCCTGTAGTCTATCATAAACAAAGCACTGTTTTGTTTGCTAACGCATTATTTTATTGCTAGAGGTTGTCTCCCTATCTTTTATATTATTAAAGGGAATAAATTATTCAGTCCATCTATGTATGACTCTTATCTGTCCTTGATAACATCTATTAAAGTACCCCTCAACATCACTTTCCCAAGCAGATCTGAAGGGAGCTCAGATTCTTCCCTTCTGCGTTAGGAAACAATTCAGTGCATTTGCCTGCCACCGAGACCTGCACATTTTAGCTCCTGCTTACTCCTCATCTCTGCTCCCACCATTCCTCTGTAGTCTAGCCCTTGCTCCACAGCTGGGTTTGCAGTTTGCAACCTTAGCCTTATTAGTTCACTGGAAGAAAATGGAACCCTAGAGACTAGAGTCATACAGATCAACCCACGAGAGATTAATGTGCAATACACAACTGATTTATTCATTCAAACTAACCAGATGTTTGTGTTGCTTGTCTGTGACCTCTTTTTGGAAAGGCAGTCATTCAGAACTTGTGAGTTAGAATCTGTGCCCAAGCTTGCTAACAGGGCCAGGAGACCTGTAGACTTTCTAGTGTCTATTCCCCATCAGAAAATTGGGGCTAATGATAAACTTTACCCCCCTGGGTCATTGTGATGACCGTTAAATGAGAGAATATGCCTCTTGAATATTACTTAGACCAGAACTCAGCACACAGTAACACAGCAGCCACTATTAACTATTGTTTCTAGAATGGAAATCTTCCAAAAGAAGTATAAAGGGAATTAGTGTCACACATTTAATTTTCAAGATGTACTAATCTTGTAAGTTTACACTAAAAGCTTCATCCATTCAATAGTTACTCACTGAAGTAAGTTTGAACATTACCAGAGTTCCTTGGGTAATCCCACATCCTATCGTGTGGATATGCAAATGAATACATGGACGGACATGGAGATGCAAAATCTCAAATCCACCTATATTTTCACACGTACCCAATTTTCTCATCACTCCAGTCTCCAGTCCTTCCCCTGCCTTCAACTTAAAGTACTTCACAAGTAATCAAGACAAAGTTCATTGCTTCAAAGCTCTGCCCACCCGTGCTGTCTAGTCTCCCCCTACATGCAGTTTCAACCATATGTCTTCCTCACTGCTACGGGATTAGAGGTTCACGCCACCCCACATGGCTATTACAGCTCTCTTTCCTCACGCATACTAAACTCTTCATCTTCCACAGGATTCCCTCAGCCTGTTTCAGTTCCTAGAATCTCTCCCACCGCCTCACTCCTGAACTCAGAAATTCCTCCCAGAACCCCAGGCCTTTATTGTATTTACAATCAAGCGATCCAATGTTACTGTGTTTTTCTTTGGTCAAATCATGCTGAACGAGCAAGAGGACACGGGCCTTTCTCTTTAGTTCACCCAAGGGCCCTACACTTAGGCAGTTATTCAATCTATACTCGAATGGGTAGATTTAACCTACTTAACAGTTTGTGCTTTCTGTAATGTGAGGTGCAAACTGTGAATTGGCAGGTGACACACCCCGGTGCACAGTCACATGTGGCAGAGTGAGATTCAAACTCTTGACTTCTTCTACCACTATGTTCTAGGCCTTCTACCACCACCTCCCCAACAGGCATAGACGTTTCTACAACTGGCACGTCTACCCCCTGCATTCTCCTTAGCGTGAACAACTATACCTATCTCTACCCTCAGCCACAGACATTTCTACCTGGAGCTCTTGATTTTTCTTTATTCTTGAACCTATTCTAACCTTCATTTTATCATATCTATACACATTATTTTATTGTTAGCTTTAATAACTTATTTTTCATCTTATCAAGACATTCCTTATCTTTCTGTCTTAGATATATATGTCCAATAAAAATGCAGAACTTCATCTCTTGGTATCTGATAGGAAATTCTTCCCAGATCTCCTATAGAGCCCCAAGTCCTTTATAAAAAATGGCTTAGAACTAGAGTGTACTCTCTGTGTGTGTGTGTGTGTGTGTGTGTGTGTGTGTGTGTGTGTGTGTGTGTATCCTTCTGGGCACTTTATATCTCTAGATTGCTTATAATATCTAAGGCAATGTAAATTTTATGTAGATAGTTATTATGTTATTGTTGTTTAAGAAATAATCATCAGAGAAAAGATAATATATTTTCACTACTTCAAAAAATTTTCATGCTTGTCAGATGAGTCAGTATATTAAACTAGGAAATGCATTGTACCCCATGCCTCTGGATGCCATCTTACTTATGCATGCTCTCCAACTACAGGCTCATTCTGCCCCAGGTTCTGAGACCAAATGCTGTCCTTGGGAGAAGATTAAAGCCTCATCTTCTGGATGACTGAGTGGTCCAGTCCCATCACTTTCCCCGCTGCATCTGGATGACTGAGTGGTCCAGTCCCATCACTTTCCCCGCTGGATCTGAATGACTGAGTGGTCCAGTCCCATCACTTTCCCCGCTGCATCTGGATGACTGAGTGGTCCAGTCCCATCACTTTCCCCGCTGCATCTGGATGACTGAGTGGTCCAGTCCCATCACTTTCCCCGCTGGATCTGGATGACTGAGTGGTCCAGTCCCATCACTTTCCCCGCTGCATCTGGATGACTGAGTGGTCCAGTCCCATCACTTTCCCCGCTGGATCTGAATGACTGAGTGGTCCAGTCCCATCACTTTCCCCGCTGCATCTGGGTGACTGAGTGGTCCAGTCCCATCACTTTCCCCGCTGCATCTGGATGACTGAGTGGTCCAGTCCCATCACTTTCCCTGCTGCATCTGGATGACTGAGTGGTCCAGTCCCATCACTTTCCCCGCTGCATCTGAATGACTAAGTGGTCCAGTCCCATCACTTTCCCTGCTGCATCTGGATGACTGAGTGGTCCAGTCCCATCACTTTCCCCGCTGCATCTGAACGACTGAGTGGTCCAGTCCCATCACTTTCCCTGCTGCATCTGAATGACTAAGTGGTCCAGTCCCATCACTTTTGCCCGGGCATTCAGAGGAGTAGACCTGGAGGGGAACTTGCTAAGTCCACTTTCCCTTCTCTGGCCTGAACTTATCTCTGTGTTACTTGAGTTCACTTCAGTGAACACAGGAGTTCAGAGGAACATGAAAGGGGAAGAGATGCGGAGCACACACCCTAACCCTGGTCTCTCAGTTCTACTACCTGGTGAACTTCCTCTCTGAGCCTGCCTCCCCATCTCTACTTCAGGGATAATACACCAGGTTTAAGGTTGTGAACATCCAAAGAGCCCCCTTCTGGTCTTGGTCACCACTACTATCCACCCTGACCATCCCCATAATGACTTATGACTTATTCTGTCTGTTCTCAACCGTCTAGGGCACTCAATAAAAACCTGTTGAACAAACGAATGGATGAGTTCTATATAATAGCTCAGGCCTGATAGGCTCACAGGAGACAGTGGAGGAGCACAGGGCCTTCTCCTCCTGCTTCCAGAACAAACACAGTTGTAACCACATTACCTCAGTATTTAATCACTATACTTTCATTTTGCAGCTCTTTTTCCAAGTTCAGCGCCCATGGTAAGGCCTTCCCTTCCTATCAGATGATGTCATGACTTCCATTGGCTATACTTTTGTATTTTTTAAAATGTCTTTTTATTATGAAATATTTAGTGTGTGTGTGCGTGCGTGTGTGTGTGTGTGTGTGTACGTGTGTGCATGTGTGTGTTCATGCTTTACTGGCTATTGAACCCAGGGCCTTGTGGAAGCTAGACAAGTGTTCTACTACTGAGCTCTGTCACTTCTTTAAAAAAATAGAAAATTTGTAGAGTACGAAACAATGGGTTTGATTATGACGTTGAAACTTTTTTTTTAACATCCATTTACTTGTGGGGGACAATACCTGTGTGCTAGAGCAAACATGTGGAGGTCAGAGGACAGCTTGCAGCAGCCACTTTTCTCCATCTGTCCGTGGGTTCTGGAGGCCAAACTCAGCTCATCTGGCTTGGCAGTGAGTGCCTTCACCTGCCTCCCAGTCTCTTTAGCCCTCATTATGACATTTTAGTACAGAGGTGCCATTGTATTTTGCTTTTGAGTCTGACTACCCTACTCCTTCCCACCACTCCACAGCCACCGTCAGTCTATCTATCAGTCCCGAGTTGTCTAAACTTCCTGGTGCTGACTTCTTGTGTGAAACACCATTTACCTGTCTCAGACTTGCAGTCATTATTACCATCCGCTATCTCCCCCCAATCCCACTGGGTCTGGATGCTACCGGCGAGCCTCTTCTTCTAACAGCAGTGCCTCCGTACAGCTTCTCCCCAATGCAAGGGTCAGCACGACCACTTGTTCTAACGCGATGGGGCCGACATCCCAAGCTCCACCACTGCTTTCCATCAAAGCCTTGGAGAGAGCCAGAGAACTTGTCCCTCCCTGTGCTCTGTTCATCTACCAAGAGACCTGAAATTGCGACAGGCATATGTTTCCATGCAGGGCTTGCTTGAATTTTCTTGCTTCCACTTGACTGTAATATGAGCCAGCACTTGGAGCCATAGAAACAGGAGACCATTCAATAAGCAAACAACGGTAAGTGCCAAGAGTCAACACACAGCGCAGCCTCCAGAGGAGGAGGCTGGGCGTCCAGGTTGGCCATCATTTTTAACACACTGTCGTGACATCAGACAGCTTCTTTGGCATGTACTACGGTACCGTCGTGTCGGCAGAGACTTATCGGATACAATAGTTGTCTACGATAAGAAAAGATCAGTAACCACTATTTCTATCTGACATTTCCCTGCATGCCTCAATGGGGAAGTGACCTGAAGTAAAATCCAGATGTAGCCCAAGGCTCAAACTTGTGAAACGTAATAAAGCAGAACTCTGAACACTCAGTTTTTAACTAGAAATGGATCTCTGGATAGAGTCCCAAAATGCTTCCATAAGCAAAACAATAGTTGAACCACAATGCATTTGTCTGGGATAAAATTGAAGCTCACTCATCAGGCTGTCAGGGGAATCAATGATTTGAGCTGACACTGATGATATAAACAGATACTCAAGGCTAGGAGAGTTTTGCAAGAAGCTCAAAGCACTTGAAAACACCAGTTGAAAAGACGATTGTGATTTTTGTTTTTTGGACAGTTGGCTATGGTATCCTGCCAATTCTATCACCTTCCTCTTTTTTTCTTCTAACTCTGGTTTCTAGATCTTTTTTACATGGCAAAGCAAGGGAGAAACAAATCATAGGAAGAGTTAATCACGGATGAGCCTCTCATAGCTCCGAACATTTCCAACTGTATGATGGTTGTCTTTTCTTCCTTTCACAGAGCCAGTAGGCTGCTGAGGGCAAGGCCGAATTATCTGGTTTCCTGGTTGCTTCTGTGTGCTGGATAGTTTTATGTCATCTTGACACAAACTGGAGTTACATGAGAGGAGGGGACCTCAGTTAAGAAAATACCTCTCAAGACTGGGCTGCAGGAAAGCCTGTAGGGCATTTTCTTAATTAGTGATGGATGGGGAATGGTCCAGCCCGTTGTGGATGGTGCCATCCCTGGGCTGCTGGTCCTGGATTCTATGAGAAAGAAGGTTGAGCAAGCCAGGGGGGCAGGCCAGTAAGCAGCACCACCACGACCACGGCCTCTGCATCAGCTCCTGCCTCCAGGTTCCTATTCTGGCTTCCTTCAATGATGGACCATGATGCAGAAGTTTAAGCTAACTTCTTAACTTTTCATTCCCAACTTGCTTTTTGGTCATGGCATTTCACTGCAGCAATAGAAACCCTGACCCAATCAGTCCATAATCCTTTCTTCATTGACTTGGATGTGAGCCGAATGCATGAGACCATATCTACCTTGCAAAGGAAGAAACGAGAAAGGGCAAAGAATGCTGATATGCATGGCCACACAAGTTGTGTGTGCATTGTATCCACCGGAGTTATTTTTCTGGACATTCATATGTTGACACTTAAGCTCCAACAACAACTGTGGAGAGTTCAGCATCTTAAACAGATAAATAAACCTCATTTGTGTCCTACTTTATCTTTTGAACACTAACAAAGGCAGCTATTATATTTAGATTCAAAAAGAAGAAATCACATTTTCTTTTTCCAAAAGAGAGGTACTAATTTACATTCCGATCAATGGTGTGCAAGAGTTCCTCTTTCTCTGAGCCTTAGGCAGGGTCTCACATGACTCTGGCTGTCATTAAACTCACGACATAGCCGCAGTGGTTTGAGTAAGAACGACTCCCAATCAGTTCATACATACATTTGAATGCCCGGTTCTCAGTGGAACTGTTCTGGTAGGATTAGGAGGTGTGGCCTTGTTGGAGAAGGTGTCCATGCTGTTCCCAGTTAGTTCTCTTTCTCTGCCTCGTGCTTGTGCGTAGGATGTAAGCTCTCAGCTACTGCTCCAGTGCCATGGTTGCCTGCCTGCTGCCATGCTCTCAGCATGGTTCTCATGGGCTCACCCTCTGCCACTGCAAGCTACTAAGCTAAAAGCTTTCCTTTATAATTTACCTTGGTCATGGCAACTGGTCAAAGCAGTAGGAAAATAAATAAGACAGTAGCTAAGACTGTCCTGGAACTTCTCAGTCTCCACCTCCCAAATGCTGGAATGAGATGCTATATCATTGTGGGTTTAATTTGCATTTTTTTCTGTTTGTTTATAGAAAAATATTATTACCCTTTAAAAATGTACTGTATTTTAGGTGTGTGTGTGTGCGCGCACGTGTGTGTGTGCACACGTGTGTGTGTGTGAAGTGTGCTTGTGTGTCTCAGCAGAGGTTTGGAGGTCAGAAAACAACTTTCTAGAGTCAGTTCTCTCCTCCTTCTGCCTTGTTTCTACACCATACACTCTAGGGTAGCTGGGCCTCAGGCATCTGGGCAATTCTCCCATCTCCACCTGCCTCTCTCTTCTCTTAAAAGTGCTGGGGACACTCATGAGAACCGCCACATCCAGCTGTTTGCATAGGTTCGGGAGCTTGAACTCCAGTTGTCAGGCTGTGTCTGAAGCTCGGCGAGCCGTCTCTCGGGGCCCACAATCTACAGTTCTTTGGTGGCTAGTGATGTTGAAAATTCATTTTCATATACTTGGACATCTGTCAGTATGTTTTCTTTACTCAAATCATTCGCCCATTAATTTTTTAAAGGGACACACTATGCACGTATATAGAATTACCACTGTTTTGATTAAAGTTTTGAAACTATTTTTAGAAAACAAATGCTTTAAAAAGAAAACCACCTCATTTTATGAGACTTCCCAAGTTGCTGATAAAATACCTCAAATATCTAGATCTTCACAGAGCCCCAAAGCTGCCTCATGAATGGCTCCAAGGAGTTCCTGTGAAAGCACAAGACACAGCAGGTCGCTCCTGCACCAAGTCACAAATTAATGAGCTACTTCCCTTGTCCCCACCTCACCTGAAGTTCATTTCACTGTGACAGGTAAGAGGAGCATGGGCTACAGATAGAAAGGCTGGGCAAAGTTAAAAGTGCTTTCCTAGGAAGAGACCTGCTACAGAGGATCTTGGTTTAAAGCACCAAAGTCAACACAAATCACAACGAGGTCTGCCTTTCTTGGTGGTATTTTTAGAAGTCTTGGTGGCAAACTAAAGGTTCTGACCTTTAGTAATTGACTCCAAGGGACAAGAAGTTGCCAGCGTTTTTCTCCTTAACATTTATACATCCGAGAGGGGAATCTGGCTTCCATACAAACCAAATCATTGTGAATCTAAAACAAGGTTAATATGTATACAATTCAGCATATCTGCTGGAAAAAAGTCATTAGCCACCCTGAAGTAGAAAATGCAGCTTCCCATGGCTGCAATTAGCTCTAATTGCAGTCTTTAACAATAAGTTTTCTCCGGTATTTTCCCCAGAAGGGGATCATTTTTCTGTTTTAATTTTTGAGATTATAATATAATTATATATATTATAAAAATATAATTATATCATTTCTACCTTCTTTTTTCTTCTAAACCCTCTCATATACTCCTCCTTTTTCTTTTTCAAATTCATGGCTTTCTTTATTTATTGCTGTTACACATATATGTTACATATATATACACTACATATATATTCTTAATACATATATATTTCTAGATATAACTTGCTCAGTCTATATATTATTACTTGTATATATTGCCAAAGCAGATTAGGGGAAGCCCACAAGGCCTCAGCCCTACACAAAACGACAATAAAGTAAGGAATGTTGAGAGCAGGGAAATGGTCTTTCTGGGAAAGACCACATGGACTGATTTTCCATTACCAAATGGTCAACCCTGAACACATGCATGTGGGATCATTTTCTTACTTCGGGTAATTTAGAATAGCTTTTTAAAATTCATCTTACGGAGAATCCTTCTTGGAAAGAGAGCATTCATATGCTTTCCTGCCACATTGCTGATCCAGATAGGCGTGCCGCAACCCTATCTTAGCCCATTTCTCTGTTGCTGTAACAAAATACTTAAGATTGGGGAATAGAAAGAAATGAAAAACTAGAGGAATAAGAGTTTATTTGGCTCGTGATTTTGGAGGCTGGAATGGCTAAGACAATGGTACCAGCACCCTCTTAGACTCAGAAGGCAGCTTGGTTCTCTCTTCCTCTTACAGAATCACTAGACCCTCATGGGAAGGTGTTGTCACGGCCTCCTCTTATCCTGATTACCTCCCGAACTACTGTGTGAATTTGGAGAGCACATTTCTGATCATTTGGGGGTTTACATCTGAGCTAGAGGAGTCATTTCTACATAAAAGAGCACCACAATACACCGTAGCTCCGTTCTTCACATTTCTGTAGCCACACTTCTGAGTCTATAGGGCACAATTGGCCCCATTCTGGTCAATATATATAACATTGCTGGCCTCAGTGATTTGGTGAAGATTGCTTTCGGTCTGAGCCTAAACAGTGAGACCTTGTAAAGGATCACTAACCGCCGTGACTACCACACTTGCTCCCGTGGGAAAGTCTACAAGAGGAAGACACTAGTGGACGACCACAGGACTAGAGATAGAAGGAGATGCTTGAAGCCACCTTTTGGCTGCTTAAATTCAGCTGTGATTGAAGATCTGGTTTCAGCTGGTGACTTAATTCAGCCCTACCTCCCTGCTCCCTATACCCCTGGGTCATTTCCTGCACAGCTTCCCAGACTTCCCTTGACCACACTTAGCACTTCCTAGTACAAATCACTTACCTGGATCATCTCTTGACCACCCGCAGACCATCCGGGTAGTGCACTGTCTGCCTGGTCTCTCTCATATGAGGACCTACTTGCCTTCTCACTTACCGATGGCATCCCCCTGCATAGTAGTTGGACCCTACTACATCCGGCAGGTCTTCCAAAGGTCTTTTATTTTATTTTGTTTATTTAGTTATTTATTTTTTGTTTTGTTTTTCCAGACAGGGTTTCTCTGTAACTTTGGAGCCTGTCCTGGAACTAATTCTTGTAGACCAGGCTGGCTTCGAACTCACAGAGATCTGCCTGCCTCTGCCTCCCGCGTGCTGGGATTAAAGGTGTGTGCCACCTGGCTCCAAAGGGAGGTCTTATCTGTCCTGCCCATTCATATTAGGATTTTCCCAAACTGCATGTTTAATTTTTCTCACCACATAGTGGCTTTTTAAGGCAGTCTAAATTGAGTTCCTGTCACTTGTAACGAGCCACTGATCAGACTGAGCAAGGCATATTTAGGAATATATGTGTGTATACATAGACATGTGTGAATATAACAGCAAATAATAAAAAAGGCCATGGATTTGAAAGAGAGAAGTATAAGGGAGGTTTTGAGAGGGAAAAACGATGTAATTACATTATAATCTTAAAAAATAAAGAAATGATAAAAAAAAGCAGACTGATTTTTTTTTTTGGGAATGAGTGAAGGACTGCTTTTAAAAATTTCACAGGCATATGTGTGTTGTTTAAAAATATAAAAAATATTTTATTTAAAATGTTTTGCACCAAAATGTATTGACTATAAACCAAAATGCTATTAAAGTGAATTCATATGCATATGTCGAAGAAAACCCTTCCTAATGCCTCCTTACATCCAAATGGCACCTATTCAAATGCTCGCCTCCTTGTGCTTGTCAAGCAAATGAGTGGCTTTAGAACAGATTGCTCTTCGAGCAGATGAGGGAGGGTGACTTGATGGGGGAGGGGGAGGGAAATGGGAGGCGGATGAGGGGGGAAGGCAGAAATCCTTAATAAATAAATAAATAAATAAATAAATAAATAAAAGAACAGCATTCCCACAGTGTACTCAGCTAACAATCTGAAGTGGTAGTGGCTCTACAGGTGAAAAATATTTAGTTTAAAATTTGCATTCCTTGGCCTTGACTGCAGCTCCACTGGAAGAATGCTTTTCCAGCTATCATAAGCCTGGGTTCAATGCCTAGCCCTGCATGCACTGGGGCTGGTGCAAACCTCTAATGCCAGCACACTGGAGGTGGAAGCAGTATGATCAGAAATTCAAGGTTATCCTTAGCTACCCAGCAAGTTTCGGATCGACAGCCAGTGATACATGAGAGCCTATCTCAAAATAACATTCATATTCTTTGGACTCATTCCAGGACCACTGAATCATCATGACTATAAATTGGGCCTTGGAATATCCACTTTTGACAAAATTCCAAGTACCTTCAAGGCATGTAAGACTTTAAGCAGCATTTGTGTGTGTGCGCGCATATTCTTTATGTATAGTATACTTATTCTTTTTCTTCTAGTTTACTTTAAAGTGTCTGATTTAGTTTAATTCTGTTGCTATAAATACTAAAAGCAATTTAGGGAGGAAAGGGTTTATTTAAGCTTATAGACTACAGCAAATCATTGAGGAAAATCAGGGCCAAAACTAAATCAGGACTTAGAGGCAGGCCTGTTTTCTATTCTACATCACATCCCCTCCATCCAGGGATCTCACTTAACAACTAAGAGGTACAGCAAGAATAATGGAGAAAAACATTTCTTGGTTGGCTTAAGGCTAGCATATACTCAGCTGGCCTCCTTATACAGATCAGGACCACCTGCTTAGCGATGATGCTGCCCATAGTGGGTTGGAGCCTCCTACATCTATCATTAACAAAGATGATCCCCAACAGACGTGTCTACTTTGATGTAAGCAACTTCTCAATGGAGTCTTTTCCTCCCAGATGACTCTGGCTATGCCAAGTTGACAGGTAGACTAATCAGGATGCTGTCCTAACATAAAGAATGGACGTTTCATCATTTAGAGACAGAGTGTAAACAGCTCAGGTTGTTTAGAGGTTATTTGCATTAGCCAGTGTTGGCTAATATACCTATGATGACAACTAACTCAAAATATTAGTGGCCAAAAACTTCAAATGTTTCTTTCTTAGGCATGCTTATATTTCCCTTGTTAGATGGTCTAGGATGAAAACAAAACAAAAAATTAGAACACAGCCAATTTGGGAGCAAAAGAGACAAAGAATAGGTGATCAGTGGCTGGCTCTTGAGGTGTCTACTCGGAAATGGCAGCGGTTTCCTACAGGCACCTTACATTGATCAAATTGGGTCAGCTGACTCTTGTGTTCAATGGAACAGGAACCATAGATAACACTATACACAGAAAAGGGTATACCAGGGAGGAAGAGAAAATATTGTGAAGAGAAATGTAATTGATATCACAAGACTTATCATAAAGTAAGGGGGGGGAATCAACGGTCAGGTAAGCGTAGGACCAGTTACACAATATATTATCGCCAGAGTTGTTGTATGTAAACAAACACAAAAGGCCATAGTCCTGCATTGGAGAAAAGGAAAAATAAGCTTGTTAAACCCTGGGTGTCCTGTTTGTTTCCACTGGATACTTCCAGGGAACACCTCATTATACCCCAACAATGTGAGCTGCTCCACCCTCGGTGTTAGACACAATGCTGCCTTCTACGAGTAAGTGTGTTATTGGAAGTCTCCAGCAGTATATCTCATCATAAAGTGTAGCTTTGAGTCCCTCACATCTTAAAAGAAATGTAGCATTCTGATAGGTCTTCTAAAAAGCCTGGGGAATTCTATGCAAATATCTTGAGTATGATACTAACTAGTTAGAGGCTGTTGAAATTTAATAGCGTTAACGGGGAGCTCAGATGAGATGAATCTTAAAAAGCCGGTTCTTCCGGGTAGGTGAGAGTTCCAGAAAAGATTTTACTTTTAAATCCCTTTTATTACTCTGTTTGGAATTAGGCGATTCCTGTAAATTAAAGCAGTGCACCTTTGTTTTCCCCATTTATGGGAAACTTGACTTTAAAATGCGCAAGCAGCTCGTAGTTATAAATAGGCACAGAACAGCAGTGTGCCACTGACTTCCTGGGTGCTCGTCCTCTGCTTTTGTTTTTCTCCACCCAAGTACCTCCTTACAGCTCTTCTTCCGAAGGTCCATGATGCTTAGTGTTGCTGCTGCTGTCTCTTGGTCTTGTTCTAAATTTTCGGCCTCTCAGACAAAACTTCCCTGGGTTTTCCTCCCTGATTTACTCTTCAGTAATGAGTTCCTCTAGCATCTGCCCCTGATGCTCTGATGTCACTCTTTGCCTCGGCCATAGTGAAGAAATTGGGTCTGTCTCTTACGACTTGTGGCTCCTGAGCAGCTCTCAGACCTCGTCAGAGAAGTCTCTTGGTGCAGCAGGCAGGGCTTATGGGGGGAGACTTAGAACTGGTTGGAGTGCTGAGAGTAAGCGTCGGTGGAGCACTCTGCCCTGAGTGGAGCATCTCCATCACATCTCTTTCTCAAGGCTCAGGGCCACGGAGGAAGAGGAGGGAGAAAGATGACATGAGCCAGAGATCTGAGAAGACCAGAGCAAGGCAGTGCCCCCTGCACATGGCAGGACCACTGTACTCATGAGCTCAGCAGCTGTGGGTGTGTCTGCACATGATCAAGACAGTCAATATTGTAGCATGGAGGAGGAAGGGGTTTATGACCCCCCCGATCCTGAGGCGCTGTGGGCAGCTGATAACATCCCAGGGAAGAAGTCCGTTTTCTTTGAGGGTATGGCTCTGGATAGGTTGACCGTGCTCCAGTGGGTGACCCTATACCCAGGAGCTTGTGCGCAGCCCAAAATAGAGTTGGTGAAGTAGATGGGTTATTTAAAAGAAAACCATGAAGTTATGAAGTTGTGGGGTTGCTAGGGAGGCAGAGTGGATCTGAAGGGAATTAGGGGGCAGAGTGTAGGATGAACGTGATCTAAATATGGTCTATTAAACTCTCAATGAATTAATAAAAACATTGAGAAAGAAAAAGGAAGCATTACACCATCTACCTCATGGACTGTTGGGGGGATTGCCTTGGTAAACACATTTGAAATACCTGACTACAAGGTACGTGTGCAGTGCACAGTACTTATTACTGTTGTAGCAATGTTTCAGCTGATTCTACCATCCTGGTTTATTTTTACTCCTGTTAGAGTTGTCTTCCCAAGACACAAACCCTGCAATATCACTCCTTGGCTTCTGCTACTTTCCTATCATTTAAAGAAGAAAGTTCAAGGTTTTCAGCAGGCTCTTTGGACTATTTAACATTCTATTCCCCAACTACCTCTGGTTTATATGTGACTGCGTACTCATTGTACACCAAATTTATTCTCTGGCCCTCAATCAAATTTCTCACTGTCTTCAGACCCTCTTTGCCCTGCCCTAGCTTTGGGTCTTTGCACTTACTGCATCTATTTCAGTCAGCTTTCTTAAGGCATACTGCTATAATAACCATCCCTATTTCTCTTCTCATGGGGCTTCAACAGAAGAGGTCTAGTTCCTACTGTATCAATCACACTTCTCCTGCAGGCTTGCCTTAGCTCTGTTTCACAGTCTTTATTCTGGGAGAAAAAAAAAAAGGAGCCACCCCTTTCTGAAATGGGTTTCTCCTATAGCAGAATGTTCCTAACAGTAACATTGGGATGTCTTGGTAGACTTTGACGTTTTGTTTGGGAATGCACACAACTCTTTTAACTGATATTTTATTTGTCCTAAGCAAGTCACAGGACTAACCCTGGCCTTGGCCTTGATCAGGGGTGGGAAATCTAAACCTATCGCAGAGAGATGGAAGAAATAATTAGGAACAATGATATAATAAGCCTCCCAAGCTCCTGTGCTTGAAAGGCCACTGCGCGTCCCTCCTCTGTTAACACTAAGGTTCACTCTTGCCAGGAGGTGCAGTTATCTCACTTGCCTGCATTTGCTTAGGGTTCTGGCCCCACTTCTAATAAAGTGCTTATCACACTCCACTAAGAATATCTGTTTACATCTCTCTTGTGGGCAAGGATCACTCCTTGGTTTCCCTCTTCTCAGTTCCAAGCATCTCAGAACATGTTGACAGAATGAATGAATAGGGCGGCTTGTTACTTTATCAGGCGAAGCAAAAACACACTTCTCTGTGTAAGCAGATGTTTGTGAGTCTGCCCGTCTTTATTCAGGCAGAGCAAAGATATGGAGACTGGAGAGGAAGGCAGTTTGCTTCTTTCTCTCCACACCACCAAATATAGGTGTCATTTTCTTGTTTTCCCTCAAGTCTGTTGCTATGTACCAAGAGCAAACACCTTGGAAAGGTACTGTTTATGCAGATAGCCCCGGGGTAGAAGTATACACTATTCAAATGAGGACAGATGTTGATTCAAACCTGGCTATAAATCAGAGGATTTATGAGACAGATAAGAGCATAAAAAATTATCTCAATGAATCATCAGTATCTTGTTTGGAGAACTGGGTTTTTGTTTTCCTTGAAAATACTGCTGCTAAAGTGCTTTGCCTCAAATCTACTGCAAAGTCATCTCCAGCAGGTCCTCCATCCAGTGACTGTCACTCTTCCCAGAACTGTCCCTGAGCCCTCTGCTGAGTTTCCCCTGAATGTCCTCCTGATCTGCTCTGAAGCTCCCTTTAATATAGAAAAATTTTTCTATCATGCATTTTTTACCGGAGGAGGATAGCATGGTGCTATCACAAGGCAGAGCAGTGGCGGTAAACCACAAATCCCAAGTCCCAGTGGACCACTAGGGTCAGCAACAGCGGTTCTGCAGCAGGCTACGTGGCCAATGCACAATGCTGGAGAGTTATGTGGGGTTTCAACTTAATGCAGGCTTATGAAGACATAACCCTGGTGTGCACTTGGGATCACCTGTGTGAAAGACAACATCACAAGTTCTTCCTTATACATGGAATCTGAGGTGTGAAGGCCACATGCATACATAGATGATAACATATGTCTAGACGTGGGATGAGGGACAGAGCAGGAGGAACTGGGAAAACACAGGTCAGAGGAAACAGTGGAGCGGGTGAAGGACGCACAAGCATCAAGGGCTAACGTACAGCATGAGAAATGCTGCTAATAAATCATATTATACATGGGAATCGTAGCTAGCAAACCATATTATAGATTTTGCTAAATAAGTAGATTTGAGCTGCTACCATCTAGCAAGAGAAAATAACAATGTGAGATGATAAATATAGTAAATTTGTTTCATTGAAGCAACCATATTAACATGTACATATATCATATAACATCGTGTTGCAAATCTCAAATGTAAATAATGAAAATTTATTACATCTTTTTTTTTTTCAGGACAGACATGATGGTGCATGTCTATAATCGTAGAACTCTGGTGGTAGAGGCAAGGAGATCCGGGGTTCAAGATCACCCTCAGCTATGTAGTCAGTTAGAATTTGACCTGTTCTATGTTGGACTGTGTTTCAACAAACAAACAAAAGCCATTTAAAACCTGACAATAACAAAAAAACATTAGAAACGTCTCATAAATACTGGATTTCAAAGGAAAAGTTACAGTTAAGTATTTTTTTTTTAATTGTTGGTGCAGAAAAGCAAACACACCAGTCAGATTCAAAGCTCCAGGAGAATTTTAAGTTCTATATCTTAGAAAAACTATTCCACATGCTGATTTAACCAGATCCTCTGAAGGAGGAAGCCAAGTGCACATTGCTCTATTTAATTATCTCAAGAAGGAAAATTTCAGTCTGGTTACTGTACTACATGTTATGTAAGAGACCATGAGTATCAGAGAGAGAGAGAGAGAGAGAAAGGGTGAAGGAGGTTGCAATTAAAATAAACCTTCCCAGAGCCCTGGCTCACATCAGGGGCATGGCCAGAATAAGCAAGGCTACTGCCTTTTGCCAGGGTCGTGTTTGGAGGTTGTTTTTTATCATAGCCTTTGCTTGAAAGAATCATAATTTCAGTACATAAGGGCTCCCAACGCGCACTGATCTCCATGTGCTTCCCATTAGGGGCAGAAGAAAATGCTGTGGTGACTCCTAAAAATTGGGTAGAGATTTTCAGATCTTCTTCCAACTTGGCAGAAGGGTTATGTGCCAACCTAGACATCGGGACGGCCTGGGTCATCCCAAAGAATGGGGACATGGTCACACAGAGAATAGTGATTCTCTAGATTGATGGTCTGCTCTCCTCTTCCTGCGTCTAGCTGACCTTAGAATGACTGTCTACCTTATTCAACATAGCAGCATATTGGCCATGAGAGCTCTTGCTAGCTGATCCACTGTGGTTCTGAAGTACCCTGAAAGGGCCTATCAATTCTCTTGTTCATTCACTCCTTACCAAGGTAGAATCTTTGATTTAACCCAGTTCAGTGAGTCCTCTCTGGACCTCCATCTGCAGCCAGGGAATCACGGTAGCACCAAGTCAAATATAACATCAGTGTTCGTTATTCATCCAATACACCTCCTGTTTTCTCACTAAACACTAAATATTCACATCCTCCATGATGACTTATATAGATATGTGCCTCATTGCTCTCTGGTTTAAGTCTTTTATTTCCTGTCAAAATGAAGCAGGATCATCTGGAGCAAATATCTGGAAGCGTACTGGAAGACAGGACACCGTGGAAGGCACAGCAGAAAGATTTCAGCATGTTCTATAACAGTATTTGCAACCATCTCTCCCTTTTCCATACCTTGTCAAAAACAAGCCCTGTTTGCTGAAGCCATGGCTGTTTGCATCCTCTGCTACTTGTATCCAAGCACATACCTGTCTCATCCACCAAATCTGCTGAGGGAGGCTCCATCAAGGACACTCAGAGAAAAGCCAGGGTTGTCCACTACCAGAATATAGAAATAAGGGTTTGGAGGAGGTAAAAGGTATTCACATTTTCTTGTTTCTTAAGTGCCCCATTATTACTTCTCATGCAATTGGGTAAGCTTTAAAAAATGGAATTCAAAATTTCCATTTCAGGATATCGGTGCTCACACAGGACACACCAACATTATAACTTTATTCCTTTGACCTATGAAAGTTCTAGCAACACTAAATTTTTTTACTATCTATCCTACCTTGGTTAGATTTTTCAGTAAAGTTTTGGAGACTATTAAGCCAGGTAGCAGTGCTGATGCCTTTAATCTCAGTACTCAGATGACAGAGACTGGCAGACCTCTGTGAATTTCAGGCCAGCCTGGTCTACAAAGAAAGTTCCGTGACAGCCAGGGCTACACAAAGGAATCCTGTCTCAAAAAACAAACAAACAAACAAGAAAAAGAATGTCCCGTTAAGAAAAAAAAATCACCTTGATTTACAGTACTTTGCAGGGCCTAATAGCATAGGCCTATAATCCCAGCTATCCAGGAGGATAAAATGGGAGTATTGAAAGTTTAAGGCCAAGTCTAGCCAGGCATGGTGGTACATGCCTTTCCTGGCACTCAGAAGGTAGTGGCAGGTGAATCTCTGAATTTGAGGCCAGCCTTGCCTACAGAGTAAATTCCAGGACAGCCAAGGGCTACATAGAAAAACCTTATCTCAAAAAAAAGCACAAATTTAAAGACCAATCTAGGCAAATTACAAATTCCTGTTTCAAACAAAAAAAAAAAGAGCAAGAGGGCTAGATATATAGCACAGGGATAAAGTGTTTAGCAGCTTGCTCAAAGTCCTACACTCAATTCCACTCCTACAAAACAAATTAATGAGAGAAAATACAGTTTGTTAGACCAAGATCTTCATTACCTGGCTCCCAAGATGAAAGCTCTAGCCTAGAATCCTAACTGTAGACTACTTGCCTCTGGTTACTCAGGGAGAAGATTTAAACAAGACTTTCAAGTGGCTTTTATAATTATCCTTTGCAAATTGCGCTTTATATAAAACTTTCCTTAGTCATTTTCCAAGTGCTAACATGCAGGTTCCTATAGGCATAGCCCTTATTTCTGTTGAAAATGGAGAAGTAAAAACTCTCCAAAGTGGTAACATCTTCATAATGGATAGGTTATGGATGCTTGCTTCTGGAGAACGACCAGGCTCCAGGCTCCTGCAAACATGCAATTACACTGGGCCCTTTGCATCAAAGCCATTCCTGTGCTGGCTCCAATTTTAGACTGGGTACATAGTTTCATCTCTTCCAACACCAGAATGCAAATAGTTCAGAAGAATTGGGTTCAAAAGGCAGTGCATTCATCTTGCTTTAACGATCTCGTTTAGAAACATTCCCACTAGACAGTATGGAAAGGGAACAGACTCATCACGTAAGCATCTACTATTGATTGACAACAGCCAGCACGGACCGAGTTATTTCTGAGCACTGTGTACACACCATCTCTGTTGGTCTGCACCAGTATCTGAGGTTGGATATTACATCCTGATGAGAGAACGTCAAACATTTAGTGAGTTCTAGGATCATCCAGGGGCCAGACTCTGGGAATGTAATCACAAAAACCCTACACTTCAGGTCCCCTAGTGGCGCCCAGTCTCAACATGTCATAGGTATTGAAGCCTCCAAAGTCTGGTGGAATGAGTGCCATGGTAACGGAGTAAGAGTTAATCAAAGGGAACTTAGGTGCATGTAGGAGGCCCTGGCCTGGATAAGGATGGGGGACAAGGCCTAAGGAAAAGATGTTAACCCCAGCTATTAAAAGTTATAAAGGCACCAGCTCAGGAGATGACCCAGCTGATAAATTGTTTGCTAGGCAAGCCTAAGGAAGTTGGGATCCCCAGTAACCATGTGTAATTGGGATCCATGTGTAAAAAGCCAGGTGCTTTCAGGCAGATGTTTGTCACCCCAGCACTGGAGATGGGGTCAGAGACAGGCAGATCAATGGCCATTGGTGAATTGATGACCTCCAGGGTCTATGAGAAACCCTATCTGAAAAGGGAAAGCAACGCAGAGTGTGATCCAGAAAGACATCCACTAAACATCAGCCTCTGACTTCCACACACACCCACAGGAGCACATGCATACACTACAAACATCACACATGCACCCAAAGAGCTGTCAGATAAAGAGAAATTGGTACTGCGTGCATAGCAAAAATCTTCCTAGGCAGAGGGGCAAGATACTCTACTGGAGGTAGAGCCTCTGAAGGGCTAGGCTCTATTGTCTAGAGCTAAGAGAAGGAATGGGAGATAAGGCTGGTGAGACCAGTCTTGGGCTGTATCTTAAAGACAATGCAATGTCATCCAAGTTGATGGTGGCTGTGAATATGTGAGTGTGTGGGGGGGGGGGCTGACAAATTAAGGAACTTTACATGGAGACACTTAAGAGTTGTGAAAACTTAAACTCAGGGGCTTGATTCCTTCTTACTGTTTTCCTCTTAATCCACACACTTCCATCTTCTTCTAGTCTGAGCAGCTTCATGCCCCAGGCCCCTTCTCACTATCACATCCATTGAAAAACCATCCCAAAGCAAGCAGGCCTGTACCCCCACTAGAGAAGGGGTTTCCAAGGATCCTGCTCCTTTGTAGTGTTTATTATAGAACTTGGAATCTGTACCCTTCCATGTGTGTGTGTGTGTGTGTGTGTGTGTGTGTGTGTGTGTCTGTGTCTGTGTCTGTCTGTGTATACAGGTATACACATGTTTATGTAGGCCAAAAATTGATGTTGAACAATTTCTCTATATAGCTTCATTCTTTCCTTCCTTCCATCCTTCCTTCTTCCCTTCCTTCTTTTTCCTTCCTTCCTCCCTCCCTCCTGTCCTCCCTCCCTCCCTTCCTTCCTTCCTCCCTTCTTTCCTTCCTTCCTTCCAGCTCACCCATTCAGCAACACTAGCTAGCTGGGAAGCTCCAGGAATCTCTCTGCTTTCACCTTCTCAGTGCCAGTACTAGAAGGTTGTGTCACCACAGCTTTTTCTGTGAGTGTTGAGTATCCAAACTCAGGTCCTCGTAGGCACATGGCAAGCATTCAGTGACTGAGCTATCTCTCCATCTGAGGAAATCGTATTTCTCACCCATTTCCAAATGTCCCAGGACTCATTTTACTTTTCATCTAAAGCAATATTATATAACAGTGACATTTTTTTTTTGCAAGTGGGAAGTTGTCTGACTAATGAATCCCTATTCCTGGCTGAATGCTGACAGTGTTTACCCGATGTCAGAATCTGGGTACGGATGAGTAGGTTCTGAAGAATAAGGCGCTAGTCCAAAGTTGCCCAAGTACAAAGTTCTAGGCTGAAGGGCAAAAATCTGTTCCCTTGAATGCAAATTGTCAAGGCTCCCCAATTGAGCAGTGTCCTCTGACTGGGTACCTGCTCCCAGCAAAAGGAAATAGAAAACAGGTTAAGAAGGGAAGGACCTTAAAAGAAACAAACTTAACTTAGAGAAAACTCTTCTCTTGGGGTGACATGAGACTGTAGCGTCAGTCTCCATGGTTTAAACATTCTTCTGGAACTTGGCATTTATCAATGTACATAGATACGGCTTTCAGAAAGACAGTTTCATCTGGGCGTACACATTTGACCACAGTCACCCCGTGTCTTCCCGTTTGCAGTCACTTCCTCACTGGTCCCCTGCCTAGCCTCGGTCTCTATCCTATTCCCATGTCACATGTGCGTGCAATCCTACGTGTTTACATAAAATCTAGGGTGTGTATGAGAGAAAATGTGAGATTTGTCTTTCTAAACATGACCTGTTTCACCTAACAGGGTCTCCAGTTCCGTCCATTTTCCTGTAGATGGCAAATCTATTCTTCCTCCCAGCTGAGCTGCACACATATGCCGCACATTTTCTTCTGGGCTAATGTGCCCACTCTTAACAGGGCCACGGGGAGCATAGCTGTGTGGCTATCTCTAACATTCTGACCTAGATTTCCTTGGGTGTATTCCCGGGAGTGGTTACCTACCTCACCATTAAAAAGCCCCATAAAAGTCAATGTGTCCGAGAAAGAAAATCCATTTTTCAGTTCCAGCTCAACCTCATTTCTCTCCTCTACTTTTTTTCATTGTGTTTAGAGCTTTTTATTAAGATATCAAATTTTACTCAGATTTAAAAAAGTAAGAAACAAACTCTAACAGAAGATCTAAGTTCTAATGTCACTTTAGAGCCTTCAAGGTGTTTTAATGAGGCGGCTCTTGGCTTTTCTCCTCTAAAGCTTACTGCATTTTTGTATTGTGTGTGTTTGTTGTGAGGGGCATGCCTTGGTGCGTGTGTGGGAGTCGGAGGGCAATGTTTGGGCATTGGTTCTTTTCTTTCACCATGCAGGGCCTGAGCACCAAATTCTGCTCCTCAGAATTGTCAGCCAATGTCTTTACTTGTCCTTTTTCAATGCCCAGGAAAGAGTCACTCCCAACAGAACAAGAGGCACCCTGAGATCTGCCACTGGAATGCAACAGTTTTCCTTTAGAACTAGAAAGCATTGCTTTTAAAAGCACTGCAAGAGTCAGGCAGTGGTGGTGGACACCTTTGATCCCAGCACTCGAGAGGCAGGCAAAGGTGGATCTCTGAGTTCGAGGACACCCTGGTCTACAGAGGGCCAGGCTACAGAGAGAAACCTTGTCTCAAAAAAAAAAACAAAAACAAAAACAAAACAAACCGGAATCAACAAACAAACAAATGCACTGAAAACTGCTCTGAGCTTTTATTTGTTTCCGAAGCTATCAAACTACGATTTCTAATGCGTTGTTATGGTCTATCCACAGGATAGGATGTTATCATTGAGGGACCCCCTGAGCTTGATCTCAGTCTGGAAATTGTGTTCTTTGGAATGCTGACTGCACTGTTAACTTTTTTTCTCACTTTTTTTTAGAGGTTAGCTTTTCATCTTGTTAGATCATGTTTAAGCAAGAGACAGCAAGGCAAAACATTATATTTCAAAGAACTATGGATATAATGACTTCCCTTAACTCTAAAACACAATTAAAAGGGGTTAAAGTAATTCTGCATGTTAAAGATAATTCAATTTTACAATAGTCAGTTTTCAAGTAAATGACAAATTATTTAATGTCCAAAGGCCCCCAAAAAAGTCTGTTCCTGAAAATGCTATAAAATTCAAATATTGTGTTATTAAATTTTTAAAAAGTGAGGCCAGGGTTAAGGATAAGATTTCACAACCTTATTCCATTAAAGAATAGTATATGACAAATACTGAAGGCGAGTCACAGCTCTATAAAATTTAATTTACTAGTTAGAGTTGGCATATCCAAGGGTCAAAAGCAAAGAGAGACAATACAGGAGGGGGTAGGAGAGTCGGAGACAGAGAGCTCCTCTTTCTTCCGCAGCCTTTCCAGGAAGGAGGCAGACCCATCCTTTTATAAGAGAGTCTGCAGAGATAGGGGAAAGTTCCTTGTCAAATCTCTGAGATCAGTTTGGAACCCGGAAAGGGCTGAGTTTTGAGAACAGGTGTTTTGGGGCCGTTCTCGGTGTTGTGCCGAAACCTCCCACCCTAGCAATTTAAGGAAAAAAGACTTTGTTTTGCTTCGTGGTTTGAAAGCATGGTCAGGCATGGCAGCAGGAGCTCTGGACCACATCGTATCTGCAATCAGGAAGCAGAGAGAGATGAACACGAGTGCTCAGTTGTCCTGCTCTGCCTTCTCTTCTCTTCTCTTCTCTTCTCTTCTCTTCTCTTCTCTTCTCTTCTCTTCTCTTCTCTTCTCTTCTCTTCTCCTCTCCTCTCTTCTCTCTTCCTCTATTCCTTTCCCCTCCCTTCTCTTCCCCGTTCCCCTTCCTCTGGCCTCCTTCCATTTTCTTCCCCCCATCCCCTGTCCAGGATTGCAGCTGAGGCAGCACCACCTTGGTCCAAGATGTCTACCCTCTGCTATACCTCTCTGGAAACACCTTCAGAGATATGCCCAGAAGACTGAGTCTTAGGTGATTCAAAATGAAGTCAACAATGAAGTTTAACTGTCATGGTAGGAGCAGAGAGACTATCACTTTTCACTATTTAGGAAAATTCTTTTAACTGGTCCCTTTTATATTTACCACATCAAATTCTCACTAGCCCAGAAGGTAGCACTCATATTAATGATTTCTCAGATACTGGTAATTTTTGGTGACACAATTCACCCATTAATTTGACAGAGGTGACTTTGTACATACAGGATCTAGAATTAGCCTGAAAGACTTCCGGTGATTCTTTTCTTCCTTCCTGTACTTGGGATACAAGGATGGGCTTCAGACATTCATTTTCTACTTATGAATTACGCACACATGAGAACAGATTTCATCCTTTGACTGTGACACATGGAGCCAGGTCTTGCACAGGACTTAGGAACTGTGGAAGTATGGGGAAGACTGGCCAGGGAGTTGAAAGGATCACACAGACAAGAGGGGAAGTATGAGAAGCTAACAGGGATGAAGGGGAAGAGAAAACAGCTTGAAATACCACATGTATCTCATTACCCTTTCTCCCACCTCACCCCTAAGATCTCTTCTTCCCTTTTAAAATCCCCTTTCTACTTTCATAATCTAAGCACACAGATGTACACACGCACACGCATTCCTCCACACATGCATGCGTAAACAAACTTTTCAATCTAGGTTCTGCATAGAAAACACGCAGAATTTGTCTTTCTGAGCCTTACTTATTTTGCCCAACTTAATGGCTTCCAATTGCATCTATTTTCCTGCATGTGTGGAGGTCTTACTTTTCTTTATGGTTGTATAGAATTCCGTGTGCAACTGTTGATGGATACATTGGCTGGTTCCATTTTTCTGTGTTGTTGTGAGGAGTTCGACAATAAACAGGATACTCAGTGTGTCTGTGACAGGAGTTAGGCTCCTTTGGGTATGTAACCAGGAATGGTACAGGTGGACCTTATGACAGTTCTGTTTTTTTTAAAGGACTTTTGCTGAGGAACTTCTACACTGATTTCAGTATTATCTACCCCATCACATTTCCCCCAGCAACGATGAAGGGTTCTTGTTTTTCTACATCCCCCACCAGCACTCGTTGACTTTTTTTTTCATAGTGATAGCTATTCTATCTAGAATTTCAAAGCAGTTCCGTTTGCATTTCCCTAACAACTCAAGCTAGTGAACACTTTTCATGTATTTTTGGCCATTTGGGCTCCTGCTTTAAACAGTTGTCTATTTATTAACCCATTTTGTTGACTTGTTTGTTGTTTACCTTTGTAATTCTTCATGCATTCTAAATATGAACCCCTGTTACACGTGTGATTAGTAAACATGAAAGTGGCAAGGAGGCTTCAGGATGGGAGGAAGGGGCCCAGCACAATGGAGTCAGAGAACAGGGAAGGACGGTGGCAGAGGAGAGGTGAATAAGAACAACCTATGGGAAAATGCCGTGATGAAACCCATTACTTTGTATGATACAATAACTCACAAAAATAAATAGAACAAACTTTCCTTGTGCTCTAGAGACCCATGTGCCACTGTGTAAACAACCGGCTGTCACCTTTTTACCGAAGTCGAAAGTTGGCCTTGGGGAGGAAAGTTATTTGTTGAAGGAGCCCAACCCAGTGACTGTAAATGGCCAACGTGTGTCAGGCAGAGGCTTCTGTTGCATCCCTACTATGTGCTGGGCCCTATGAGAAAACAGGGATGAGATGCTGAACAAATGCTCAGATAATTCCTGTTTGTCTGGAAAGAGAGAGAGTACTCAGCAGGTAATGGAAGATGGAAATAAATGTTTAACCTTTCGGGGTCTCTGAAGGATTACAGCACCCCCTCCTCCAACGCCACCTCTGTACATGTGGAGTGGGTGGGGAACCTGTTGTGATTTCAGTTTGCCTTCATAATAACACTGCTCTTATTTCACGCAGGGGCAGGAGGAGCAAGTCTTAGAGAGAGAAAGATGAAGCCTTAAGTAAGCAATTGGTGACAGATTGTCGCTCAGACCCCCCAAAGTTGGGAATGAGCCTTTTCGCATTTGGCTGTCACATGTAGCTGCAGCACGCTGTCTCCTTCCACCCAGCTCACACTGCTCCTGTGCACAGGTTTTCTGCTCCTTGCATAAGACAGAGAGCTGACAGCTCACATGGGCACGCCGGCCAGAGCCAGGCCGCCTGCACTGTGGACTCAGGCTGTGGCCTCGAGCTATGCTTTAACTTCTCATTTGCTCTGTGGGATGGAGAGCCTGGCTTACCAACTGTGTTTATTTCTGTTCAAAGCCTTGGAAATAAAAGGTTTGTGCAGATGTTTCCAGGGTACCCTATAGACTCTTCCCCAGTGTCTGTGGTCAGGGTAGCCACCAGAGTCAAAAGCCATGACTCACCCTAAACTGGATGTTACTGCTTCTTAAAATATTGTCTTGGTCTCAGTCTCGGGAAAGTTGCTGTGCTCCTCACAAACACTGCTAGGCAGGCCAAAGGGATGACAGGCGTGGGTGGGATTCTGCCAGCCATTCTGTGCGGCCAAAGTTTGTTTTAGCTAGTTTTGTTTAACTCGTTATTTTTAAGACAGCCTTTGACCTCAGGAGAGTTTCAAAATGGAATAAGTATATGCATATTGTCAGAACTTTGCATTTTATAATGGGTGAACCTGAGTCCCCGAGTGGTTAAGTACCATGATCTACATCAGTTGGCCAAGGGTGGGTGTGTTTAGAACCACCCCCAGCTGTCTGAGTTACAAGCCACAGTTCCTTCGCTCCACCCCATGCCAAATCTTGGGTTCAAATTCTGAAACTCTTCTGCTATTACGGCTTTTTCCCTTCTCTTCTATCCTTTCTATATGTCAATGTGGTGTCTCAGCCATCTAAAATGAAATGCTATGGCCTTCTATTTATTACCAAAAGTATAGTTACATAACTCTATTGTTTCCTAATGCTATAGCATTTCAAATAGAAATGTTCAAGAGAAGAAACCACAAGACAGGTGTAGGAGAGTACCTTTGGCCTCACATGTTAAAGAACTCCAATAAGACACATTGCCATGTGTGAAAACAGTAGTACATGTACCCACCCGATATAGAAAAAAAACATGGGAGCTGCTTTTATGGTAGATTTGGGAGCAATCGTATACTTTCTAAATAGGGAAGATTTGAGGGAGGTGGAGGAGATCAAATATGAAGGTTGGAGGAAAGTTTGTGAACTCTATCACAGCGTGGGAGTTAAAATCTTAAGCTTGAATTGTCCAGTAGAGCAGCTGCTTGCTATATGAACTATTTAGACTCAAACCATTGCAGTGAAATAGAACTTAGCAATTAGCTTCCGAGCATACAATTTGTGTGTGCCTAGCAAGTGCTAGGCTGGGCTGCACAGAGATGTGGCTAAGATTCAGCCTTGAAGGAAGTCATCTAGAAGAGGGTTAGAGAAGAAGCGTGGTCCAGAAGGACGAGCCCATGGAAGGAGTGCATAAGGCGACTGCTGCCTCCTAGGATCACAGGTTCGAGTCCTCACTAGCAAAATGTGATGATGCTAATGGGTGTGACCTTTGGTGGGGGATGATTGAGAAGCAGGGGGCCCTCACAAAGAGGATCAGTCTCCAGAGAGCACTCCCTCTCTCCTTTCTATGAGTTTTGACAGAGAGAGAAGATGGCCTTCTATGAAGCTGGAAACAGGTCCCTCAGACACTGAACCTGCCCAGTGCCCTGATCTTGGACCTCCAAACTTCAGACCTATGGTTATTGTGTAAATTACTGAGCTCATGTTTTGGTTATACTTGGGCAGCAATGTTTAGCAAGAAAAGATTGTACTTGGCAATGGGGAGCAAGAGACCTTGGCTATGCTGGATTGATCTTTGGGAAGATCCTGAATTGGGTTGGATTGGGAATAAAGACCTTGGCTATCTGCTGTACGCCTCTGGGCAAATCTTTAAAAGTGAGGCCCCTCTGGGCAGAAGCATCCCCGAGATTTGGGCTGGTAGATGCTCCTTTTTTGGAAACAGAAAGTGTACCTTTATCAAAACAAGGGAGACAGTACAAAGACCAATGATTGCCCGGGCCTGGGAAAGAGAGAAGAAGAAGGAAGCGAGTACTGAGTAGAACACAGTGGTCTTTAGGGTATGAATTATTCCGTGTGATTCAGCAATAGTGCATGCCTGCCATCATACACGTATCCAAACCCGCAGAAGGTACATGGCAGATGAATCCTAACGTGTACTGTGACCATTGGCTCCAATGACTGGATCACACTGTCACAATGTCCCTGCACGTTGTCATATGCAAGCTGTGAAGAGTTCAAGAACACAGAGGTGGGTTGGAAGGGCAGACGAGGACATACGGCTCTTCCTATGCTTTCTCTTTCTTTTTTAAAGGCTGAAACTGCCCTAAGTGGTCTATTAATCACAAATGGCTTAACTGTTTCCCATCAAAATTTACACTTCTGCACAAACAGTAGCATGACAGCAAGATGCAGTAATTCGGTACCGACTGATAAACCTGACATCATCACTTACGGTTGTATAAATATTTGTCAGAGGAAAACACACCGAAACAAAACAGTGCCCTTTCCTTCCAGGTGTCCACAGCCCAGTGTCACTCACTCACCCTTTCATTTGCTTCCTCTTGAGCTCTCTGTGCATGGCACAGACTGTAAAACTGTGTATAGAACCAGCCCCCATCTCATATTACTATTGAGAGTCTCTCTACCCCAGAGCTGTGGCTATGGTGACAATCTCTGGGGAACCAAGGAATGATTGGAGAAAGGGACTGCTTAGCAACACTTACCCCTCAAAGAATACAGTTCAGGACAAAGAATGAAGACCCACCATCAAAGCTCTGAGATGCTCAGAACTGTTATGCAAGTGTAGATAGAAGTCCAAAGGCAAACAGAGAAGCAAAGACCAGCATAGCATACCTAGAAGGTCATATCTGCAAGGCTGAGTTCTGGGATCTGGAGTTGCTGGCCGTCTCAGCTAGTCTGGTCCTGCAGGACAGCAGATCTGGGGAGAGGCCGAGGACTAGAGTAAGTTACAGGAGCAGGCTGTATATATGGCAGAGCCCAGAGGCTGGAAGGAAAGAGGAGAAGGGAAACACATCCCAGCAATGACTGGAATGCATCAGCTATGCAAAACAAAACTCCTGGGAAAACCAAGCTGAGTCTTGGATTGTGGTTCAAGGAACAAGCCACGGGATAAAGAGCTTTGCCTTTCAGGCCAACGGCTAGCACCCAGCCCAGGTTAGGAGTTAGCCACGTGTTTCAGATGTCATTGTGAGAGGAGTGGCTGGGGCCAGCCTAGCCTTCTAGTAATCCCGAAAAGAATCACCTGCCACAATAGGTAATCTTAGCAGCCTGATTCACAGAACAAGTGGAAGGGATCTCTGCATTACGATACCTTTTCAATCCCAGCCATGCAAGGGAGTCAATCCAGAAGGACACGGAAGTCATATGGAAAGTTTCTTCTTCTTGTGGATAGGCCAGGGCTTCCCAAGTGTATTCTTTGACCACCTGCCTCTGAGTCATCTTGGGTCTTGTTACCCACACACATTGCCGAAGTCCACCTTAGACCAAGTGAATCTGTTTCTTCAGAATGGGGTCTGGGATTATGATGAACTATAGGGGATTGAGGGCTATGGGAGTCTGGGGAGCATGGGAGCCTGAGGGGTAGGGGAGTCTGATGACCAGGGAAGCGGAGCTGCTGTGTGAAGAGCCATTCTCTCTGTAGTGGGGGAAGAGCATCAGTATCACCTAGAGGCCTTGGACCAGCACAACTATCTTACTGTGTCTTATTGTAACTGGCCTGGCAGGAATGAAGACATTTCTAAACAGACACTCCTTCCCTTCATTTTGGTTATCAGACCATTGAAACAATGGACTCCAAGAAACTGGGATCTCCCCCACCCTCTCTCCCACCCACCCATGCCTCCCAGGAATCTCATGTATACAGAAGGGAGGTCTAAAGCCTGGGATAGCCAGAGGGGAAACTTTCTCTCAGAAAGAGATTTGTTGAATTGTTTGAATACCTTACGAGGGAGACAGCAGGTCAATGGTGGACGGGACCATATCTTGATTGGCTCTGTTAGCTATAACTCTGGCCCTCTACTTCAGAGTTTCCAATTCAGTACCTAGGGTAAGGTCTGAGGACCCACGTTTCTGAGGAGTTCCCGGGAGTTCCCATTGACCCAGGAGCACGCTCTGGGAAAGACTTGATTTAAAATACTTCTCTTTCCCAGGTAATGTCTTAAACGCTAACATCCTACTTGCTCACACGCCTCACTGAGTTGGCTCCCACTCGCCCTGTTACTCGGGTGACTAACAGCCATGACCTCTCTCTCACCTTGTTAGATAACCTGTCATTTTAAATGGACAATACCCGAGAGGATTTCACCTTGCCAGGATGAAACCTTGTACATTGTTCTGGTTCCAAATATTTACATTCTGTCAGCCCTGTCCCCCTCTTTGGCAGTGACAGCAACCTGTCCTGTGACGTCTAGCTTCAAAAACTAAAACCCGGCCCTTCCTTTGCTTGCCCTAAGAGACAGTGTGGAAAACTAAAATGCATTTATGAAGAAAGAGGAACCTGTGGATATTCTGAAATTTAGAAAGTGTTATTTTGGGGAGGCTTTCTGGGACAGGATGTCCCCACATCAGCTAGAGGAAGCCAAGCTTTTGATAAACACTATTTTGCCCTGCACAGATCAAAGAGAGCCATTTATTCAAGGAAGGGATGGAAGGATTTGATGAGGTCCTTCTGCAGACACCCTGTAAACAGGATAAACCCTATCAGTGAGAGCTTAATCCACAGCCAGGCCACATCCCCAGGAACAATGGAGCGATCAGAACTGTGGGTGGCCAGGAGAGGTTCAGTCCTGTCAAGATTTTTTTCTACCAGGAGAATGACTGTAAACAGGATTAGGCCTAATGAGATTATCAACACAGGACCAGCAGGCCAGGGATGGAGAGCTTAATGTTCTATAACGAAAAAGACACAGAAATAGCTTGTAGGGTGAGAGGATTGCAATGCAAGAGGTAAGGATTTTCCTCCCTAACTTCCTTCCAGCCAGGATTGAATTGCTCCTTGGATCAGTGGTTCTCAACCTGTGGGGTGCATATCAGATATTTACATTACAATTCATAACAGTAGCAAAATTACAGTTATGAAGTAGCAAAGAAATACTTTTATGGTTGGGGGAGTCACCACAACGTGAGGAGCTGTATTAAAGGGTCACAGCATTAGGAAGATTGAGAACTACTGCCTTAGATGGAAAGATATCACAACTATTGCCTTAATTGAAGTGGGAAAGCCAGGTCTTAAAGTTCTCCATCAGGGACACTGCAAAGCCTGGACACACTTTGTTTCAACAGGGTGGGAGGGAATTGCTAGTATCTAAAGGCATACAACAGGAGCATTCTTTCATAACCTGGGACATCCCTGTCCAACAGATTTCTTCAGCATCCTCACCCTCTAGAGGGATGAAGAAGGAATCCAGCCAGAAAATGATGCCCAGCAACAGGTGGCTGGGAATAGACCAGCACTATCGTTGGACACCAAGCTGAATGGATGTTACCAGGTCATAACTCCCGAGAAGCTAAAACTGGAACTTAGTTCAAGTGAAAAGAATGAAGAGTATATGCATTAGCTACAACTATGTGATGGGTAGCTTTAATTATCAGCTTGTCACAAGCTAGAACTACTTTGGGAGTAGAGTCTCAACAATGGATTGTCTATTGTGGATATCTCTATAGGGGACATGGCCACAGTCTAAGGCTTCTCCTGACACTGGCCAGGCAATGCTGCTTCTCCTCGACTCATCTGGAAGTGTCTTTGGTCAACTCATTCACCCCAGGATGCTTGTTGGTTGTTGGTCACCTTGGAGTACCATGTGGTTTCTCCTGGGGCAAAAGGGCTTACTTCTGGGACACAAGGCTGCCACTTTGCTGAAGTAACCTATTCTCTTGCTTCCAGAGAACTCTTGAGCCTTTGTTTACTCTTGGAACCACCCTTAGTACATGCTGGACCCTTGTGACAGGTTTGTCAAAAGCATGAAGAAATGTTCCAGGAAAAACCAGCCCCTCTGGGGTAACTATTGATCTTGTAACATGAAAAAGGTGTGGGTTTCAGAGGAGGAAGGATAGGATCTTTTTGTACTTGGTTTCTTCTGAGTCTTGAAGCTCACCTTGACTATGTTCATATAAGGAGTAGGCAGGCATCCCCCCAGGAGCTGAGACTCTGGGAGAGCACACTTGGCAAATGCATGATGGACAAAAGGCAGTGGGAGCAAGTGTGTCATTGTAAATGCATTTTAAGTACTTGATTGCCACCATGGTATTTATGAAGCAAGATTTCCTACTGCCTTCTAACCATAAGGATTCCGCACTTAACCCACGACTGCAGTGTCTATTAGCAAACTTCCAGAGAGTTCCACAATCCTGCATACACTGGGCCTGTTGTGCCATTTCTGTGCTATCTGGCACTTTGAAAATCACCCTCAATTTACTCTTTCATCTTCTGTTCCCATTAGGTATCTGTAGCTCTCGAATTTTTGCAGCCTTCTCGAAGATGACTTTTGGACTCCTTGCTGACTTGTGTTCTTTGTTGCGTTCCCTCAAAGTTTTGTTCTGCTTTCCCTTCATCCCTCTCCTTCCCCTTTTCAAAGTCTACATTGAACATCAAATCTGGGCTCTCAATTATGGCTGTTTAAAGGGTAACCCCAAATGTAACACTCAGTTCAGGAAATCCTTCCTAGTTTATTTTTAGCTCAGTCCTTTAGAACTTAGGGAGGACCATAAGCCAGGCTACCATGGGATAAAGTAGCAAAGCACCCTGGGTTGACGAAAGATGCAAACACCGGTTGACATGAGAGGTAGCATGGGAACCCGCAGCAGAAACCGAAATCAAAACTGAGCTATGGACTGGTTTTCTTCCTCTCTCCAATTCATGTATGGAAACCAAACCCCTTCAAGATGGCATTCTAGTTTTTTGTTTTGTTTTTCCAGACAGTTTCTCTATGCAACAGTCCTGGCTGTCCTGGAACTCACTTTGTAGACCAGGCTGACCTCAAACTCACTGAGATCTGCCTGCCTCTGCCTCCCAAGTGCTGGGATTAAAGGTGTGTGCCACCACCGCATGGCTCCCAGCCCTTGTGGCATTTTGAAATGTGTTAAGATGAGAAAACAGTTAAGCAGGATACAGTCTGGAAGGTCTGCGGCCAGCTGGAGAGAGACCAGGGCCAGGTGCAGGGAGATCTTTTGGCTTCTCACGAACTCTCTCTTTGATTCTGATGGATACTAAGGCATTGCCTGGGTCAGTGCACTCCTTATGGGCTCAGGCTTGATATGTATGTGCTGATTTCCAGATAGTTCCTCCATGAGTGAAGCAAGAACCCACAAACGTCTAATAACCAACTTATTAAGGGGTACAAGGAAAAGACAAACTCAATGATAAACAGCAAATCAGATGCCACTGCTGATACAACTGTCTTCCTCCAGCCATTCTGCCCACGGGTGAAGAACACCAACTGTGCTGCCTCTCTGTGGCTGTTCTCTCTGACCTACCATGCCAAGAGAGTGAGAGTGAGAGAGAGAGCAAGCAAGAGAGTCCTCATATCAGCTTTTAACCTGTCCCTCACGCAGATGAAAAAAAATTCCTTTGGCTTGAAATCCCACAACACTTTACTAGATCTTTCCAGGGAACCTTCTGGCTCCTTCCTCTAGGTTCAATGGAGATTGCTCTCCGTGGTCCTGCACCTGACCCATTCTTTGCATTTCTATGGATAATATCACTGTATCCTTGGGCTTATGAGGTCCTTTCAGACTGATAACGCCCAAATCCTCATCTCCAGTTAACTTCATACTTGAAAGTGCATCTGTAGATCTTCCCAGGTACCCAACTGAAGCTGGGCTCTTCACACCAAGTCCAGCTGCTCTACTCTCTCTGCAGGATAACAATGCCATCCTCCACTCTGTTATCCCAACAGAAACCCCACCTTGGGGTCCACTTACCCTCATCTGCTTTCTTCCATCAGAAAGTCAATATTGCCTCTGACCACCTGTGACTTCATCTCCTCTTCAGTGCCTATTTCTTCTCGTCCCTTGTCATCTCTCCCTGGGACTCCCCAGTAGTTTCCTACTGGGTCATTTATATACAGTGTGGCAGCCTCACAGTTGGTCTTCCAGGCTATTCTAGAATTTTCTTTCTCAAAATAGAAGCTGAGAATTTTATTCCATGGCTCAAGGACTTCTCATTGCCCACAACTAGATACAATTTAAACATTTGCCTGGGACACACCCCCCTTCACTATTCGCCTTCTGACCTCTTGGTCTAGGTTGTTTGTTGATGCTTCCAAGTTCTAGTTCAGGCTTCACTACCCATGAACAGACCAGCTTTTCAACCACACCCTTCTGCCTCTGTAGTCCCTGTTTGTCCTGCCTCTTCCTTCATCCTAGACTGAAGCTGATGTTCCTCTTTTTCTCAGTGTACTGGGTGATTACCAAGCACAGCTGAGTCCTTTCCAATTTATCCGTGGCCGCAGAGGAATAGCCCCACGTAGCCAGTAACCAGACGCTGTGGAGTTTTCCTGCAGTTTCTGGGTCTAATCGTTTGTCGCCTCTTTCCAAAAACTAAAGGATAATCTAGTTCTCAGAGCCATGGACGACAAGACGAGGGCAGGCAGCCTCTCTGATGCCTACACTCAACACATTCCTCCTCAGAATGCCAACTGTTTGAAAGATGTCTGACTGGATTTCCAGAGGTAGATTCTACATGAGAGTGACTGTCCTCGTTTCATGAACTGGAATTCTGCCTTCACTCCTCAATGGCTTTGTGATATCAGCAAATCCTTTGACCTCACTCTGCCCCAGATGTCTCGTTTGTAAAATGGGCGTGATTACTCTCAGGATACATCTCTTAGGATTCTTATGAGTTAAACGAGCCACTGTTTATTGTAGGATTTGAAAGCGTACCTGATGTGGTAAATATAGAGAAGTGTCTGTGAAATCAATCCATCCATCAAGGGATCCCTATTCATTTTGGTATTGGGGCAGAGCTAGGATGCTGGGCTGGATAATGCAGATAGTGAACTATCATCTGGGTATCTAGGATGCTGGGCTAGATAATGCAGACAGTGCACTCTCTGGGTATCTAGGATGCTGGGCTGGATAATGGAGATAGTGCACTCTCTGGGTATCTAGGATGCTGGGCTGGATAACGCAGATAGTGCACTCTCTGGGTATCTAGGCTATGAAAAATTGCTGTCCCTGATTTCATGATTCTTATTTTTAAATTTCAAACTAATTTTTAAAATGAGAACACAGAGCGATGGCTTCCTTTGACATCTTCACAAGTCTTACTTATCCCCTCCCCCATTGCCCTCTCTCATGTCCCCGCCAGCTGGTTCACTTTCTTCCTTCAGTTAATCCCAACTTCTGCTTTCTGAATACAAGCATTCCATTAGCGTTTCTATTTCTCACCTCCCTTAGAATACCTTCCTCTGCCCTCACCACTTTCTAGCTTATTGAACATTTATCCAAACTACTTTAAGTTCAAATACATAACACACCACACCACACACACACACACACACACACACACACACACACACATACATACACACACACACACACACACACACACACACACACACACACACTTTCAAATCTTGGTCCCAGCTATAAGAGAAAATATTTTGTTTATCTTTATAAGTCTGGCTTAATTATAAAAGAAAACTCATTTATTTTTGTAAGCCTGACTTATTTTGCTTAGCAAAATTATCTTCATTAGCATTCCTTTTATTGCAAAGTCACAATTTTATTTTTCGTCATGGATGTACAAACTTCCGTTCTGTGAGTGTATTACATTCTTTATATGCATCTATCTATTGACATGTAGGCCAGTTCCATTCCTGGCTGGTGTTGAAGCTGCAGCAACAAATATGTGTGTGCAAATATCTCTGTGGCAGAACTTGGGATCCTTTGGGTGTTGCAGAACCATCTTAGGCTTAAAGGCCACCTTATAGAAAAGCCAAACTAGGTTCATTCCTGTTTATCATTAAACTTCTGTTTTTCAAGGACTGGGCTATGCCCAGTAACCTTAACTACAAATGATTCTATACTGCCTGTGCCAGGAATGGCAATCTTGTCTTTGTTTCAAAAAGTTGCTTATAATCAATCATCCTGCAACCCTATTTGTTTTAAAAGGTTATGTGACCACCTATGACTACCTGGTTCTGACTCCCTGTTCTGCCTACCTTGTTTGGACCACCTGTTATGTTCTGCTCCTGTAACCCCACCTATTTTGCCTGCCACAATAGGGAGCCCCCTACCCCTGAGGCATAAAATCCTTGCTTTTTTCTTATCCAAAGCTGACCCCTCAACCCCTTGCCTTAAGGAGAGGCAGTCCATGTATACAAACAAAAGGTTTGCTTTAATTAATTGCTTATTTTAACTAATTTGGCCAGGGTGATTTTGAGTTAGTGGTCTTTCTCCTCTCATCTTTAGGATAGGAGTATTTGTTTAGGAGAGGTATAGGTGAACCTTACAGTATTTCTATTTTTAGTTTTCCTGAGGAGGCTGCATACTGATTTCCGTGGTGGCTATGTCAGTTGACAGTCTCCCCAGCAGTGAGTGGGGGTCCCACTTTCTGCACATTCTGGTGAGCGTCTGCCATTATTTGTTTTCTTGATGATAGACATTCTGACTGAGCGAGACGGAATCTCACTAAATGCTGTCACTCCTGTCCCATCCTACAACGAAACCACAAGATGGGTACCATTTGCACACTTTGCTGAGAAAAACAGGATCCAGGACAAAAATGCTCAGTGCTACATATCTTCACTCTGGAACCAGGCTTCAAATTGCCATGTGCAACCTCTCCCTATGAAGGGGACATGTGCTTTCACAGGGCAAGTGTGACTTAGGAATGACTAAGTGTATCCCTGTAACATTCTGGTTGGAAAGTGGTCCATACACACCACAATTCATAGTACATGTGTGTTCACAGCCCTTAGAAAATGAAATTGACACGATTCTCTATTTTTTTTAATTTATTTATGTATTTATTAAGGATTTCTGCCTCCTCCCTGCCACCGCCTCCCATTTCCTTCCCCCTCCCCCGATCAAGTCCCTCTCCCTCATCTGCTCGAAGAGCAATCAGGGTTCCCTGACCTGTGGGAAGTCCAAAGACCACCCACCTCTATCCAGGTCTAGTAAGGTGAGCATCCAAACTGCCTAGGCTCCCCCAAAGCCAGTATGTGCAGTAGGATCAAAAACCCATTGCCATTGTTCTTGAGTTCTCAGTAGTCCTCATTTTTAACTGCAGTAAACAACCAGTCTCTGTCTTCCCTTGTCCTCTCCACACAGAGTCCCACTTCCCACACTGTCAGCGAATACTCCAGAAATGGTCTTAGAACTAATTTACAGTCACCTTATCACAATCAGTATTCTTTGTTTGGGCTGCCTTCCTTTGATTACTTAACACGCATCCAAGCATTTTAATTCAAATGCTCATTTCTTTGGATCCACCTTGGGAATATCTAGTGATATGTTTCCAGATTAGGGTCTCAACCAGCAACAGTGGAGCCCGTGCCTTTATCTAAGGAGCAGCTCTGCAGAGCCTCCAGGGTCTGGGGCAGATGTGGAAAGATAGGGAGGAGTGGGGGGTGGGGAAGGTCAAGTCTCTGGCTGCAATTGTTGTCTTAGCACCTATCAGGATTGTCTCTTTAAACAAGGACCTCAGTAGCTTTCCTAAGTTCCCACTTCCACCCATGCTTTTTAAATTTTTGAAATTTAAATGCTATCCCCTTCCCCATCCCCACACACTTACAGCTCGTTCTTTTGCCTGGCCCTAGAGCAGGGAGCACGACTATATATTCCTACTCTTAGCAGGCTAGAGACCTTTATTTGAAGGGAGTAGGACAGTGGGTTAACACACACTGTTGACTCATTTTGACTATTGAATGCTCTGGCAGGAGGCCCCACAGGTGACCTACTTCCTCTGGTGCCTTCGCCAGACTAAGGAAACAATGCCCAGAAAAGATCAGTAACTTTCCCTAAAGTTCAATGAATGCCAGCTTCTGAGACAGCATTGCCTGAAGACAAGCAGGGCCAAGCATACAAGGTACAAGGTTATATGCAGGGGGAGGGAAGACAGTGAGCTTGGAATCTCATTGGAGGAGACAATGAAGACGGGTATGCTAGAGTTCAATTCACCTGTAAGATATGCCTGTCTTGAGAGGATGCTCTCTCAGAGAGATTCTATATATTTTTAAATATTTTCTTTTTGAAATACATAAAAAAATCATATTGTCATCGTGATATGAGCTTCAGTGCCCACATCCCCAGGGCACAGATGAGGAAAGGGAGGCAGAAAGGGAGCCATTCACCACAGAACCTTCTGGTTGTCGACCGGGACTGCTGCCAGTGTCGATCCAGTATTATTACAGAGATCTCATTGTTAAGAACATGTTCTTTGAGTTTCCTGCTTATCGCGAAGCTTAAGAAAATACAGGCTGGTTTTTTCCCCCTTTCTGTTTGCTTTTCCAACCTTCAGCTTCTATGACCTTAAAAAAAAAAGTACATGAAAGCTGAACTGATCTAAAAAGCAACCTGTTTGCAACCTGATAGGAGACCTGGAATGTCACCAGCTAGACAGAGGTGTAGGGTTCTCTGAACACATTTCAACAGTTTTTTCCAAGTGGCCACTGGTTCATTTCCACTGAGACACCTGAGGATGCTGGATGCGTGGTACATTTCCTAAGCTGGCAAAACACTGGTGGTAGTTATATGCCTCAGTGGTAGAAATGGGAGCGTATAGAGTCTTCCTTGGTTAACGCTAACTCAATACTTAAAGTCCTTTGCATTTAGATACATGCACAATAAGAGTTGAGATGGGGCTATGTGCCATGCTCAGAGGTTATAGTTCTTACTAAAGTAGATGTCTGATGGACCAGATAACATCGGGCACCACTTTCTGCTTTAACATTTATGAACTTGTATAAAGGTAATAGTTGAAGGCATGTGAACGAATTCTGGACAGCATGTCAGCATTGTTTTGAGAGGCTCTGCTATCCATGTGTTTAGAAAAGATTTCCTATCTCATGTTTGGCCAGACACCTGACGTCTTTTGTTGGGTAGACACAGCCAGCATCTGTCTGTAGAAAAATACGGTAGAAGAGGGCAGGTGCAATGCTGGCCCCTTCCAAGTCTAATGGGGAGAATTATGTGATTTAGATTGTAGAATAGTGACTAATCTCAGAGGCTTTGGAAACTGCCGCCTCTCATCCTCTCTACCCTCCCTTTCTGCTTTTATTGAAGAGCGAGAGAATGCTAGGTAAATATGACTAGGTTCATCCTCTTAAAGTCTGGTCTTAGCATCTACGGTGATGGAGCTGCTAAGTACACTGTCAAATCGATCTTGTCTTTGAGAAGAGCAGAGCTTGCCTGTGTTTCCTCCCCTCAATTTAAATATTTATTTTTAAAAGTGTGTGCATGTGGGCATATCTGTGCATGGGAGCACAGGGGCCCGCTGAGAAGTGTTGGATCCTCTGAAGCTGGAATTACAGGCAGTTTTAAGACTCCCAGCATGGTGCAGAGAACCGAACCCAGGTCCTCTGCAAGAACAGCACCTGCTCTCAACTGCTGAGCCATCTTTCCGTCCTCGCTCTGTTGATTTAATTTCCTACTCCATAACTGTGATGGTGTTCCCAGGAGCTATCTTCAGCAGTCCAATTCCAGATTGCTGGAAGCCCCTGTTCTCCATTTGACCGGTCCCTCAAAAGTGGGGTCAAGTCCTTTCACAATCCTCTGCCTCCCTAGGCAAGGGAGCGTTAGGCAAACTTTGATCCAAATCTTTCCTCTTTATGGTATCTCTGATGATGCTGTCTTCCTCCTTGTCTCCAATCATCCTGGTATGGTCTCTCCATCCAGAGCCCTAACTGACTCACTAAGACTGTTCTTGCCACACTCTACTGGACTACAGATACTTACTACCTTTAGAACCATGCTTGTTGATGGGGCTCAAATCACCATGTTTTCCTCAGCATGGCCCTCCTTACCTAGTTTCCTTTTTTTTTTAATTTATTTTTTTTTCATGTACATTGGTAGGAGGGTGTCAGATTCCCTGGAACCGGAGCTGCAGACAGTTGTGAACTGGCATAGAGGTGCTGGGAAATGAACCCGAGTCCTCTGGAAGAGCAGCCAATGCTCCCAGCCACTGAGCCATCTCTCCAGTCCCCCGCCCTGTTTGCTCAGAACCTTAACCTCACTATCAATCCCCAGTGTTTTTACCTTCGATACAACATGAGTTCTCCCCAAGGGTAATTTTTTTTTAATATTTATTTATTTATTTATTTGTTATGTATACAATTGTCTATCTGTATGTATGCCTGCAGGCCAGAAGAGGGCACCAGACCCCATTACAGATGGTTGTGAGCCACCATGTGGTTGCTGGGAATTGAACTCAGGACCTTTGGAAGAGCAGGCAATGCTCTTAACCACTGAGCCATCTCTCCAGCCCCCCAAGGGTAATTTCTACCCTTCAGCCCAGGAGACACTGACAATGCCTAGACATATTCCTTGGTTGTCACAACTTGAAGAAGGAAAGCTCCTGGCATCTGGCAGGCAGAAGACAAGACTACTGCTAACCAGGTTGTATGGCTCAAGACAGCCCTAACAATGACCCCATACCCAACCCAAGGAGATACTGGAGGCCTTTTCCCCTATCTCTGGAAGAAAGACAAACAGAAGAGAACAAACACAATCTGTCCCCCGGCACAACCCTAGATCCCTTTACTCACATCCCCACTTCTGAACCAGTGCTGGAAGAAACCATTGCTAGCACACTGCATGTGGTCCCCTCCCCGTTCCCCTCCCCCCCGGGAAAGGATGGGAATGGATTCTTTACTTAAGTAGAAGAACCACACCTGTGGGTGGTTCTGAGCCCTGACTGCAACCAGATCTGTGACGTTTATCATTTGAAAAACACTCAAAATACCAGAAGTCAATTTGGAGGTTCTTTTCAAATCTAAAAATCGAACCACCATATAGCCTGGCTGAACCACTCCCAGGTACAAACCTGAAGGAGTCTATGTCAACATACCATACAGATACATGGACATCCGTGTCTACTCTTTTTACAATAGTCAGGAAATTCAATCACCCTAGGTACCCATCAACAGATGAAATGATAAAGAAAATACGGTTTATATTTACAGTGGAATTTTATTCAGCCACAAAGAATAAAATTATGTCATTTGCAAGGAACCAGATGGAACGTGTGATCTTGATGCTAAGTGAAATAAATCAGATCCAAAAGGACAAGTATCTTATTTTTCTCTTATATGAGAGAAATGAACACACACACATATACACACACACACAACATCAAAGTAGAAAGGAACTTCCTAGGGAAGAAGGAGTGATGAAAGGATGAGACAAGAAACTTAATGGGGCTCAATGATCAAGTCATAATGAGCCCCACAGTTTTATATGTCGAGAGAGAGAGAGAGAGAGAGAGAGAGAGAGAGAGAGAGAGAAGAAAATCTCTGTATAGCCCTAAAAAATACACATATCTGGAACTCAAATTGAATCGGCCTAAGGTGAGGCCCTGGTGGTCTCTGTCTTAATCCCCAGAGAAGAGTGGTACAGCCAGAGCTAATAGCCCTGCCGCCTGGCTATCTGCTCAGTGGGGTGTGGAGGGGAGACCCCCCCCCACAATGAACTGACATTGCCCTTCTTAGTCTTTCTTCTGTTTGCACATTGTTTCGGACTGTCAGCCTTCAGCAGGACCCTCAGTTAACTTTGTAGACTAGGCCATCTAGGAAAGCAGGGCTCCGTGTTTCAGGTCAGAGTCTTCTTATCTTGAACTGGGATTGAGTCTAAATCAATATTTACCAAAACCAGGACCAGAGAGCAAATAAACACTTCTAGCTATAATCAAGCAATCTATGCTAGCCACTTAATTAAAAAAAATGCTTCCTTTTTTCCTTTAGAAAGAGAAAAATAATTCCAATTTGAAGCCTTAAGGTGATTTGCAACCTGTGAACACTAACGGGATAGTATAATAAATCATAACCACCACCTCCATGAAATGTGGCCACTCTAATTCTGCATGTTGATCCCCAGTTCCACACAATGGAGTCTTTACAAGGCAAAATTAATCTGGCATTGACCTTGCCGTCATTCCCTGCTTTGATGGACGAAACCGACAGCACGAAATTCCTCTCCACAGTCCAAGAATCTCCTTACCTTTAATACCCTCCCCACAACCCCATCCATCGCCTCCTGTAGCGAAGTAAGCAAGGGACTTAAATCTGAGCAGCCTGGATTCCAGTCTGTGTATAACACTTCCTTAGGAAATGTGTAACTTCCCTGATTTGTGACATTTTTGCTTCCCTAGGTTGCTTCTCCATCAGCAGATTGAAGAGGTCCTTCGGGAGTATGTGAGTTCTTTCCCATTTAGGTGTTAACAAGCAGGAAGATCATTCATCTGACAACCTTTCCTAGGATGAACTGCCCGGCTTTGTTTGGCCTGTTGTGTGGGAACATGGTCTAAACGGCTGTATTGACAGTCACTGAGCACTCTGCAAGAGAAGACAGTGCCACACAGTCATCCAAGAAAATGATGAAAGAATGTTATTGAAAATATTACCACTTAGTTGGGGATACACGCGGTCACATCAGATAACTCACAAGTGCCAGCTAGCATGTAGTTCCACCAATGAACATTTTTTGGCCACCTGTCAAATGGGGTGAGCCCCAACACAATGGATATCATGAGTAACATTCTTGGTCCATCAGGGGAAAAGCTGGGCTTTCTGTGCATAAACACAGTAAAATGCTACATTCACACTTAAGTTCATGGCATGTTTTAAGGCTGCACTTTGTTTTTAAATGGAGACCCTGAATTTTCTGAGCTCAGGCCTTGCAGAACCCGACTTTGGCCATGGTGGGGGGAAACTATGGGTTAGAATGTGGAAATAAAATGTGACCATGCCTTGACATTCTGAGTTGTGAGTGCTGGGAGCCAACGCCAGGCCCTCCCCAAGAGAAATAAGTGCTCTTAACTCCTGAGTCCTCGCTCCTTACCTGAAAGTTACTTCTTAACCAATCCACATATTCCTGAAGCAAAATCTTTGTGAGAAACTGCATGCAAGCCGCAAAGAAAGCAGAGTTGAGCTGCAGCACGTCCTTACACAGAACTCTCCAGGACACACTGGCTGCTGGACTGACACAGGTTGAAAAGCAGGGAAAAAGAATAAAAATGATAAGTTAACACCTCACAGACACCAAAGGACCCAGGTAAAATGGGAGTGTGATGTCCTTGTTCAAACGATGTCAAGAATTTCATGGCAATGACATGGGTCCTTAGGAGCCTTTGAAGCACACAGCTCTGTCTCTACAGGTCGACCCTACATAGTGTCAGGCCTGAATAGAGGGGGAGGCCTAGAAAGGGTGCTCTGGTTACTGTCCATGAACTCTATTCCAGACTCTGCAAAACCCATCCACAGGTCAATCTCTGTGAGCAAACTAGTATCAATATTTTGCAGAGAAAAAGAAATCTCAAGAAGTTTAGGCTGTTTGTATAAAATATACAATAGTAAGTCTGTGTTTACTGAAATGGAGGAGCAAGGGGAGGGAGTGAGGGAAGGGACAAAAAGAACCAGGAACACCGGCTTCTAGTCTAAGCTCGTTTACTAAAGCCAAAATATCAAAAAGGTCTCATTACTATTATAGTGAACCACAATTGATGCTGTGAATACAAACTGAAAAATACCTTTGTCCTTTGTCATTTCCTTGAACCATTTTAGTTCTGTGCTTCTGAAGGCAGGTCTTTATTGCTTCAAAAGCAGGCTCATTTGGAAGCTTGTAGACTCTGTCCTTGTATCTACTGGGTTTGGCACGGGGCTAAATGACTTCTTCTCTGTTTGCAATTTATTTATATGAGAAGTGAAATGTCAGGTTCACCCTGGGTGAAGGAAACTACTCTTTATAAACATACAAACAAATGCAAACATTTGCTGCCAAAGTGTCCAGAAAGACCAAACCAGAGACAAGAAATATCTCAACTCCAACTGCCCAGATCTTCCACCTGGCCCGTTCAACAGACGGAAGGAAATGATGACGGTCAAACTAAACTCAAGTGAATGCGACTTCGACAGATTTCACAGAAGACACCAAGTGAAGGGTATTCCTACCCCCCTGATCACTATGGACACCAACATTATAAAACTTGGGGGAAAATGTCATTCTAACTCTGGAGTGGAATCTTCTAGAATCTTGCCAGGTATCTTTAGTGTGACTTGAACATTGTCATATTTTCTCCTGTGCTTGTCGGTTTCTTTGCATCTGTAAAGCATAACTAGGAATCACCTGAGAGACTAGGGATATAGCTCCTTTGGAAGAGTGTTAACCCAGCAGGCATGAAGCCCCAGGTTCCACCCTTAGCAGTCTATAAAGCTGGGGAGGTGGTGGACACCAATACCGTGCACTTGGGAGGTAGAGGCGGGAGTTTGAGGCTGCCTTGGTCTATGAGATTCTATCTAAAATAAAACAATCCTGTGATTAAGAAGGAAACTATTTTTTAATTGAATGTTGATATACCTACACTTGATTTGTACATAATCCCCAACTGTCCCAGGTCTCTGAACGTGTGTGCTGTCCTAATAAAGAGGATAGCAGCATATCTGCATCCTCTGGAGACTTTGAAAGTACTGTGGCTCTGGCATTATTGATGGTCACCAAGGAGACAAGGTCTTAGATCAAGACAAGGAATTGGAGTTGAGCCCGCAGTGTGGCTGTGCCAGCCCAGTGGCCTGGAGCTGGCAGAACAGGTTTGGTGCCTACTTGGATCTACCGCATGAAACTGGGAGGAGACTTTATGGGACCTTGCGTCTGGTGTCTTTCCTGAGAAGAGAGAAAATGGAAACTGGTGTTCTTTCTTTCACTTCTATCTCCTCCATTCTCTCTCTCACACAGAAATAAACAGCTGAAAACTGCGAATTGCCCTGTGATAGGATGCAGTCCCCTGTAAATATGGAAACAGCAGGCATGACAAATGCCTGACCCCAAACCCAGGACTGACGTTATTGTCACAGCCTCGGCCTTACGCTAAGAGCAAACTTGAGATAAACCCAGAGAAAGGGAAGCGAAAACCCAGCACTTCTTCAGCAAATGTCAGAACATATAAGTAAAGCCCATGTTATTCCAATAACTCTGAATTTATTAGGACACACAGTACAGGTGGCTTCGCTGCAGGGAAGGAAACAATGAATGAGTATTTGTTATTGTTACAAAAGATGGGGCCCACATACCTTTTCCATGTCTGTTTCTGTAGATCAGCGGCTCTCAACCTTCTTGGTGCTGCAACCCTCTAATACAGTTCCTCATGTCCTGGTGACCCTCAAACATAATTTTTTTTGTTGCTACTTCATAACTGTAATTTTGCTACAGTTCAAATCTCACCTCTCCCAGCTTGTCATCAAACTATCTCTGAGTCTCAGTTTTCTCATCTCTAAAGGGAATCTCACCCTCTGCAGACGCTGCTGGCTCCCCCTCAGTGACAGTACTGTCTTTCTGCCTTCTAACAGTATTGTGACTTGGTCTAGCTCAGGGATGTTTCCAGTTGGAGGCACTCATTGCCCAGACTAGCAAGTCATATGACCTAGTTCCAGCAAATGAGCTACAAGCAGGTGTCAAGGAGTGGGATCAAACCAGGAGAGACAGAGTCAATTAGCGTGTGCTTTGCTTTTCACCTTCCCTCCTGCCTGGAAGCAGGCAGTGTGCCCGGACATACCATACCACTAAAGCCTACTCCGTGAGCAGCTGTATACAACGAGTTGCCCATTACTGCCACATCCATTGTTAAATGAGGAAAAGAGGAAACCTATTCAATGGAACCCCACAGGTACAACCTAAGGCAAACCTCCTGATGGGCTGCCTAATAAAGCTGGGCATGAAGAACTTATGAGATTTGAATTACTAAGCACACAACGTAACCGTTGTTTATACTAACTTAGTGGTAGCAAAGAACTATTAGTATATGCTAGCTCCCTGTTACTGCCACATAATACCTGCGGTATCAGCTTCGAGGAAGAAAGGCTCATTTGGGGTCACACTTTCTGGTGCTTCTGGGCTAGTGATAGGCCATACATCACAGTGGAAGCACTCTGCGGGGAAGACTAGTCACCTTCTGAGACCAGGAAGTAGAGAGAGTGAGAGTAAGGAGCCTGGGACAAGATACAGCTTTCAGAAGTAAGCCCTCATGATCAACACCACCCATTAGGCCCCACCTCCTGGTCTTCGACAATTCCCAACGGTGCATCAAGCCAAGAGCTCAGCGGTGGACTAGTCCCTGAACATAGTTATACAGGGGCCTCAACACCTGAGCCATTGGAGATAATAACATAGAATGGAGCAAAGTGACGCTCCTATCCTTACCAGTACAATCCCCTGCTAGGGTGGGGATGTCTGCTGGGGTGCGAGCACTGTGAACCAGCTGACCTGACCTTCAGGCTGCTGTCCTCTTTCTGCATTTCCCCTCCAAGGCCTCAGGAAGACCTTCCGTGCTCTACTTCCTCAGTGGCTGCAAACATCCTGCCCTTTATCTTGCCTCCTGACTGCCCTCAGCTGAAGCCTCCTTCAGCATCATTCCAGAACCCAAACAGTCCTGGATCCCATTAGCAATCTAGTCTGGTTTGTTTTTGCTGTAGTTCATGGAGGATGCTAATGAAACCCTTGAAGAAACCAGATATGGCATGTGACTGAGGATCATGGCCCAGAAACCCATCTAGAAATTAAGTTTATCACTAAGGTTCTCAATAATTTCTACATGCAAGTGTCAAGAATAGCAGTGTTCCTAGGAACAGGGAGATTCTTCAGATACTCACAGTACTAAAAAACAAGATAGCATACATATATGTATGTATTTGCACATATACATATCTATACACACACAGCATTCTGCTTTACATTCTATTGCCATGATAAACACCATGAGCAAAAGAAATTTGGGGAGGAAAGGATTTTTTTGGCTATAGGTTCTGAGGGCCCATCAAGGGCGTCAGGGTAGGAGCCCGGAGGCAGGAAATGAAGTAGGTGTCATGGAGGAACGCTGCTTACTGACTTGTTCTTATGGCTTGCTCTGACTGCTTTTTGGAACTTACCAACAGACAGTAGATGAAATAAGGCTTGAAGCAAGACCAAGACCCATAGCAAGGTGCAAGAAGGAAGAGATTAAAAATGGACAAAAGAAAACTTCAGAGCATGAAGCTTGTATACTCATTAGGTTGTTGTTTGATGGTTCCGCAAGTATATGTGTATATATGTGGGTTGGAGACTTGGCTCAGTGGGTAAGAGCACTGCCTGTTCTTCCAAAGGTCCTGAGTTCAATTCCCAGGAACCATACGGTGACTCACAACTATCTGTAATGAGATCTGATGCCCTCTTGAGGAAAAGACCAGGTCAGTTGTCCTCATCAGCATAGACCGTGAAACCCAATACGGACAAGTTCTACAGAACCGTTAAATATGGGCTGCCCATGCATGCTTCAGCATCGCCAGGGCATACATTTCATTCAGTTTCATGTGTATATATGTGCTGGTTTGTATATGTGCAAGTCAGGACCCAGTAATGGCACCACCCACAGTGGCCTAGAAAGTCCCCATATCAATTATCAATCAAGAAAATGTTCCACAATCCTGCCTATAGGCCAATCTTATGAAGACAACTTTTAAATTTAGGTTCCCTCTTCCCAGATTACTTTAGCATGTATCAAGATGAAAAAAAGAAACCCCACAAAACCACATTTATTGCGTATGTGTGTATAATTTTTTGTCTTAACTCAATTTAGTGATGAATTAACGTTTGCGTCAATAATCCATTTCTTGTTGCTAGGTAGAATTCTATGGAATTCATAGACCATGGGTTATTTTTACCCTCTATGGAATAGCCATACTATTTTATAAAATTGTGGTACCACTTTATTCCTAGGAACTCTGTATAAGAGTTCTAGGTCTTCCTATTTATTTTGGGCTTTCCAGTTGCCCGCTTCTCCATCTGTATGCCAACACTAAATGCTGTATCACTGTAGGTTTATACTAAATCTTGGAATCAGTTGCCATATGCCCCAAATTTTCAGTTATTTTAATTTTGAATTTCATTTGCTCTTTTTCTGCTATCTCGAGGTAGATTAATTAATTAATCCCTGTAAAGCCTGACTCAACATACCCTTCCCCTCTGATCAGTTCAGTTAACATTTCTGTTCATCCCATAATTCTCTTCTCTTGGCTCTCACTTTCCAGACAGGGTCTCCCCCTGTATTCCAGGCTAGCCTGGAACTCGCTGTATAACCCAGGTTGCTCTCCTGCCTTAACCTCCCAAGAACTGGGATTAAAGGAGTAAGCCCACTTTCAACATATAGCATGTTCTAACACTTTTGATTTCCTCTTTGACTCATGTGTCTTACCTAATTTCATAAATTCTTACATGTGCTACATAATCTGCAATATTTGGGGGATTTTACAATGATGTTCTATCACTGACCTGTGTTAATGTAATTCCATTATGATACGCAGTTTATTCAGTCTTGTTTTGTGACCGACTTAAGTAAATGTTCTGTTTGCACTTAAAAAAAAAAACACATTCTGCTGGTAAACAAAGTGTTCTATAAATGTCACCGAGGTCAACCTGGCTGGTACACTCTTTGAGTTTTCTCAGAGGCTTCTGACTACTGAATCTATCAATTATTGAGTCAAGAATACAGAACTCTCTCTGGTTAATTGTGAGTTTATCGGATTTTTTTTTGATTTTGTAACTTTTTGCTTTATGTGTTTTCCAACTTTCTAGTAGGTGCGTAAGAGCTCAGATTATTATGTCTTCCTGTTGAGTTGTCCCACTTGTCATTCTGAAACCTTTTTGTCTTAGATCACATTTTTACCCGAAGTCTACTTTGTCTGATATTAACATATATACCCTAAATTTCTTGCATTTAGTATTCTTTGCGCTCCCAATTCTGTTGTAAGAAAAAGGTGGTTGAATCTGACCTTTCTTAAAGATTTGAAAATCTTTTTGACCTTTGCTCCCCATGTTCTCCTTCCCCCTCCCTCCTCCACTCCTTTCTGGTGTGCATGTATGTGTGTGTTTTTATTCCATGTCAGCCTATATAAAGGCCAAAGGTCGATGTTGACATTGGAATGCCTTCCTCAATTATTTCTCTACCCTTTCAATGTTTTGAACGGAGTCTGTCACTGAGCCTGAAGATCTCCCAGATAGACTGGCCAGGGGTTGTCCTGTGGATTTGCTGTCTTCATCGTTCAAGAATTGGAGTTCTTCTAGTATATATATATATTTATTTATTGGATCCACCATTACAATTTTTACCTGGTTAGATGCTAAACGTTTTTGTATTCCCTTAGATATGTTCTGAGCTTGCTTGTTAGTGTTATGAGGAAACAGCTTGGTCTTTTAGAATATCATTTTTGTATGTGTTAGGTGGGACTAGAAGTGCTCGGTGTTCAATAGCAAGAAATAGTTACTGTCCGCTACTGAGGTGAGACCCATGTGTTGTTCCAGGAAATCCCTACACATATCAACTATTTCAGCATATATTATCAGAGCAGCCCAGATTTCTGGCCATCTTGCAGACATCTTACAGAGGAATGCTACTGTTTCTTTTCTGCATGGGGTTCTTCCCCAGCGGGCAACAGTCCCATGGACCTCCTCTTCTCTGCGGCATGCTTACTCAAAATGGAATTCTCTTTCACATTTGCCCTCTGTGGCTTACTCCAGAACTCTCTCCTGAGACACTAGCCACTTAGGTCTGCTCCGTCATTTAGTCCCTTCCTGTTGAGTAGGGATGGCTGCTGGACTCTGTGACAAAGTGTTCCTTGACCATGAGTGTTTGTGGACTGGACTTAAGGTTTGGTTTTAGGAATGGAGGCAATTGTGATTTCTGTCACGCCCTCCCATCTGGAAATAGAAGTCTGATCTGGCCTTGGCAAATGCTTATTCTTCCTTTTTCCTAAGTATATGAGGATAAAGGAGTACCCTTGGCATATGGAGGTGCATTAGGGAAAAAGGAAAGACTCTGATTCCCTCCCCCTAGCCCGGGCTTAGGATTTTATTTTCACAATCCCACCCATATTTTATTTCTCTAAAAATTCATTTTTTTCACCCCGTCATTGGATTTCTGTCACAGGCTATCCCCTTATGGCTTTGAGGTCCCAGATAAGCTCAAATCTTTTGCTTAGAGTCTATAACTGAGCTAAAGCCAGATTGTGGTATCATTGCCTCAGATGCTAATCTTTCTTGGCTCTTCTCTGTGAGGCTCAGTGAAGAAGCTGACTCACCCCTCCTAGTTAGACCTAACCATTTGTTACTGTTCAACAGGGCCATTAATATGTCACTGGCAGCTGTGTATAAATCTTTCTTTCTGGCTGTGAAAGGAATGCTGATTAGTTGGGTACCAGAATCCAATTAGCTTTCCCTCTTCTCATTCAGTTTTTCAATGCAATCATGCTAATGGGGAGGTTAATAGTGATTTGTGGTAATAGCATTCCTTCACCTTCTCCTGTAACCAGACACCTTCCCCGGGAGGTCAGAGTACAGCAAGAACTCACTGCCTCGCTCAGGCTTTCATTCTTCTTCCTTTCCCGTTGTAAATATTTCTGCGATGTTTTCCGTCTTTCACTTTTAATCATATTTACCAGCGCTCCACTCTCAGGCTGACTCGGTGCCCTCTTCATGTCAGGCTGCAGAAAGCCCGTTTCCTGGAAGGACCGACAGGAAGTGCTCCACGTAGGCACTCTGAGAACCATGTCCGTCGCCCGCCCCCCCCATGGCCGGAGGGGGTGGGGGGGGTGGGTCACACAAAGTTATGTAACCCAGAAAGTTCATCAAGCACTTGGGGCAGGCCAGAGGGAGAGTATGAGCTTACAAACAGCTTGGAAACCTCTGGAAGCGTGACAGTATATTGATAAGCATGCACGATTACACATTTTTTTTTTCTGCCCTGGAATTTATCCTGAACCCTGACACTGCGTTAATGATACACTGCTTCTACTGGTCATGAAGATAAGCACAAAACATTTACCAGAAAAAATCATGCGGCAGTGTGGGAACCGTCCCTCTCCCAAAGATCGAAAGACAATTCCCAAGCCACCCCCAGCAGAGGGAAGCGGCTGCATCTGGACACAAGAGGAAGCATCTTGGGGCTCCAGGCATCTGACATAGAAACTCCTCTAGCAAAGAGCCTGTGTCCTGGACACTGACTATCTCGGTACAAACCCCAAATCTTTTGCTTTGCGTATTTGAGCAAATAACTCACCCTGCCTGTGCCTTGCTCTTCACTGCCGTAAAATTGAGAAGGGTATACCTCTGGGTTGCTTTCCTAGGATGAAACACTTAAAAAATTAGTTAGCTAGCAGAGACACAGTCAGTCCCTAACACGTTCTTATGTAGCTGCTATTATCATTGTAAGCTTTTACGGAGTCTAAACACGATGAAGTATTTCATCGTAATTTTGTGTGGGAGATCCATGTGCATGAGAAGGATGGCAGAGCAGGACCCTGGGTGTGTCAATGCCCTCCGTGTTATTCCCTGTACATAGAGCCTCCCACTTACCTGCAAGCTTGCTGTTTAGGCTAGCCTGTCTGGCACTGAGTTTGTGGGATCCCCCTGTGTCTCCTTTCCAGTGTTGGGGTTATAGGCACAAGCAGCTGCACCCTGCATTTTTTTATGCAGATGCTTGGGATTGAAACTTGGGTCTGCGTGCTCCCAGAGCAAGTGGTCTTAATATATTGAACCATCTCCCCAGCCCTTTGATCACAATTGTTGTAATAATAAATTTAGAATGCATATTTAGATGATCAACCTGAAGTACAAAGAACCCCAAACAAACAAACAAACAAACAGACAAACAAGACCCCCAAACTAAGACTGCAATGACCTCATTCATTTTAAGACTACCAATTGCACTTAAAATAATACTTTGGTTAAGTTAAATTAAATAAAATATAGTAAAGTTATTTTCTCTCGTTTCTTTTACTTCTAAAATATAACTACTAGAAATTTTCAAATTAGATGTGTTTCATATCATTGTACAACCCCAGGCAGGATTACAGGGCATTTTGTTTGATAGTAAAATACCTGAATTTTATCCTGGAGTAAGTAATGGCAAGCGGCAAAGGAAGAAATGGGGTGTGATTTACATAATTCCCATTACAGATGTACGAATCAGAAGTATTGTCTTAGTAGCTGCCAAAGAAATGGATTTGAAAGGGAAAGACCCGAGTCTTTAGGGCGCTCAAATTGTTGCGAGATACAGGCAAGAAAAACTCCTGCCTGTATTGAGGATAGCAGCATGCATGGACAGATTCCTCAGCAAGTAATGGTGAGGGTGGCCATGCTGACTCCTGGAGACTAGGGAGCTGGGAGGATTAAGAGCCTGGAGTCCCAGGAACTGAATGAAGGTTATGTCTTATATTGGTTATCTTCCAGTCCCGACAGTGAAATTCCTGAGGTGGGCAGTGCATGAAGGAAACATAGTTTTGTTTTGTTTTTGTTTTCCCCTATAGATTTAATTATTTATTAGGTAATTATTTATGTTCCAAAATACTTAGCCACAGTGTGGCAAGGAATAGAACTGATCCAAAAATAAGAGAAATTTTAAATAGAACTTTGTACATTTTAATAGCTAGCTAAGGTTAAGAGAGAAAACTTGGCACATGCCTTTAAGCACTCCAGAGACATAGGTAGATTCCTGTAAGTTCAAGGCCACTTCGTCTACAAAAGAGTGATCTACGACCTTCAGAGCTGTATAATGAGACTGTATCAGAGAGGAGGGGAGGAGGAGGGAGGGAAGGAGAGAAAGGGACAGAGAGATGGCCCATCATCCATGTTGAAGACATGTACCAATAGCCTACAGACTTCCTGTAAGGTCCACAGCATCTCCCACAGCATCCCCAACCAGTGCCCTAGGGATCAAACTTTCACATATGGACCGTTGGAGAAGCTGTCCATATTTGAACCACAGCAGGTGTCCATCTAAGTCCCTCTCAGAAATCTCCTCCTAATTTCTCCAGCCCAATTAACTAGATCAGAGCCTTTCACAGCTAATACTACTTCTAGAGAAAGTGAACTAGCTTAGTTCTTCCCAAATTCAATCCTCAAGTTAAAAACACAAAACGACAGGTAGAATCTCTGTCTCTGCCTCTCTGAGTCTGTCTGTCTGTCTGTCTGTCTGTCTGTCTGTCTCTCTCTCTCTCTCTCTCTTTCTGGGTGTGGGTGTGTGACCCAGGTTGAACTTGAACTTGTCGCATAGCTCAGGCTAACATCCAACCTCTGCACAATCCTCCTGCCTCAGCATCCCCCCTGTCTCTTTCTCTTTTGAAACAACAGAGCGGGCGCATTCCAGTGGTTTCTCTGTCATCTGGTAAACATTAGCAGTCCTGACTTGGTGCTCAAAGGACTTCTAGGAGCCATGGTTTTTTCTTCACACGGAGACTAACGTGGCTTTTCATCCTTTGGACTCGCTCCTCTTTCTATTCCCTGGAAAGAACTCTGCTCTGCATCCATGCTCAGTTGCCTCTGGACTTCACTTCAGCCGCTTTTTAACGCTAAGCCTGGGAATGAAAATTCCTAATCAATATGTGTGGAATTCACCAAGTTCGCTCAACTCCTCTGGGCCTCCATTTGGAAATCTGTATCATTAGGAGATTTTTCTTCCTGTGAAAAGTTGTTCCCTGATGGAATAATCTTGGATAAGCCCCAGCTGGCCCTTAGTTGTTGTTGTTCAGTAAGTGATAGCATGGGTTATCATTTGGAATAAAACACAAACAGGATGGAACTACTTGTGGCACATTTCAGAGACTCCTGAGGTCCACTGTGCCTTCAGACACTGGCTGTGCATATTTCAAAGACTCCTGGGGTCCACTGTGCCTTCAGACACGGGCTGTGCACATTTCAAAGACTCCTGGGGTCCACTGTGCCTTCAGACACTGGCTGTGCATATTTCAAAGACTCCTGAGGTCCACTGTGCCTTCAGACACTGGCTGTGCACATTTCAAAGACTCCTGAGGTCCACTGTGCCTTCAGACACTGGCTGTGCATATTTCAAAGACTCCTGGGGTCCACTGTGCCTTCAGACACTGGCTGTGCACATTTCAAAGACTCCTGGGGTCCACTGTGCCTTCAGACACTGGCTGTGCATATTTCAAAGACTCCTGGGGTCCACTGTGCCTTCAGACACTGGCTGTGCACATTTCAAAGACTCCTGGGGTCCACTGTGCCTTCAGACACTGGCTGTGCATATTTCAAAGACTCCTGGGGTCCACTGTGCCTTCAGACACTGGCTGTGCATATTTCAAAGACTCCTGGGGTCCACTGTGCCTTCAGACACGGGCTGTGCACATTTCAAAGACTCCTGAGGTCCACTGTGCCTTCAGACACTGGCTGTGCACATTTCAAAGACTCCTGGGGTCCACTGTGCCTTCAGACACTGGCTGTGCATATTTCCGGGGCGGTGGAGACATGGCTAAGACACAATCTTGAATCTTATCTTTCTTTTTTTTAAATTTCTCCCTTTCTTTTTTCTTTTTTTATTAATTAATTTATTTATTTATTAAGGATTTCTGCCTCCTCCCCGCCACCGCCTCCCATTTCCCTCCCTCTCCCCCAATCAAGTCCCCCTCCCTCGTCAGCCCAAAGAACCATCAGGGTTCCCTGCCCTGTGGGAAGTCCAAGGACCACCCACCTCCATCCAGGTCTAGTAAGGTGAGCATCCAAACTACCTAGGCTCCCACAAAGCCAGTACGTGCAGTAGGATCAAAAACCTATTGCCATTGTTCTTGAGTTCTCAGTAGTCCTCATTGTCTGCTATGTTCAGGGAGTCCGGTTTTATCCCAGGCTTTTCCAGACCCAGGCCAGCTGGCCTTGGTGAGTTCCCAGTAGAACATCCCCATTGTCTCAGTGTGTGGGTGCACCCCTCGCAGTCCTGAGTTCCTTGCTCGTGCTCTCTCTCCTTCTGTTCCTGATTTGGACCTTGAGATTTCAGTCCGGTGCTCCAATGTGGGTCTCTGTCTCTGTCTCCTTTCATTGCCTGATGAAGGTTAATATTCAAGAGGATGCTTATATGTTTGTCTTTGGATTCACCTTCTTATTTAGCTTCTCTAGGATCACGAATTATAGGCTCAATGTCCTTTATTTATGGCTAGAAACCAATTATGAGTAAGTACATCCCATGTTCTTCTTTTTGGGTCTGGATTACCTCACTCAGGATACTGTTTTCTATTTCCATCTATTTGCATGCAAAATTCAAGAAGTCCTTGTTTTTTACTGCTGAGTAGTACTCTAATATGTATATATTCCATACTTTCTTCATCCATTCTTCCATTGAAGGGCATCTAAGTTGTTTCCAGGTTCTGGCTATTACAAACAATGCTGCTATGAACATAGTTAAGCTTGATATGATTCTAAACCCAGGACTTCCACCATGAACACTAACCTTCGGCCTTCTCTCCAGACCACTAACAACAGTGACCTTTCTTAATCCTCCCCTTTTCCTTCATGACCCTGGGGGAGAAATCTTAAAACTGCAACCTGTAAAAGGAGTTAGCAAAAGAGATGTGGTCCAGGACAAGAGACCTCAGGTTCCCAGTGACCCCCCCCCCCAGCTCTTCTGGTAGAAGGGCTCACTGATTTTGTTAGCTGACAATCACCATTCATCCTGTGTTCCTTTGCATTGATACAGAGAACAGTTTCTAAGGTTGGTGCTTTTTCACCCTCACAGCTTATACAAATGTTTGTGTCTGAAGTAGGTCCTTAATCCCCTCTGTCTTTTAAGAGAAAGGCAGCTCTTCTTCTCAAACATTCTATGAGGAACAAACTCTCACTCACTGGGCAAGAAAAAAGAACACCCAAAGAGTCATTATGCAGATGAAATGGCCAAGAACCGAAAAGCCTGCCCACATGAGGACACACGTGGTGACAGTTTGAAAGAAGAAGCAAAGCGCTGGACTTTCCTTATACCAGAACCCTGAGGCAAGCAGGCTTCCTGCGGCTTCCCATGCCTGCCCCAGGGGAAGACAGTTAGAATCTTTATTCCACAGCCCTTGGCATCTGAAAGAGGGACGATATACCTTCAAATCAATGTACCTGGCCACATCATATTGACTCTATGTAGGCAGAAGTTTCCAGAAAGGGGACTCAGCGGCCTGGTGATGCTGAGAGGGTCTGTGTGAAGAAAAGGGGTTAAGCTAGAGGATGGGGGATTAGTTAACATTTCAGCGGGAAACTGAATAAAAGGAAGGCATTGGGAAGTGATAATATATTGGTTAAGGGAAGTGGGGAGGGGAGAGAGGAAGGAGAAGAGAGGAGAACAAGTGACTGGGCGGAGTGGGGGGAGAGAAAGGGAATAGATGAATATGAATATGTGTGAAAGGCAAGAAATTGCGGATGATCAAGATATACTCAAGTAAGTGGCAATCAAGTCACTCAAAACCTTTATCCTCACACTGCATTTCCCACAATCCTCTGCTTCGCTGCCCTCCTCCAACTCCCACTGGAGAATTCCCTTTTGCTATATTATTCTTTTCTCCCATTTCATATTCCGTGCCTCCACTGAGACACAGCGCTCAGATAACCTCCGAAGTTCCACACACAGATTCCCTTCCCAGAAGACCAGATTCTCCTGAGTTCCCAGCACAAGGCTGCTCGGTAAATATTACCCAGTGGCTGCAAGCGGGTAATTTCCCTCAGTGGCAAGGCGCCGAGAAAACTAAAGAATTCCATGACTGTCCTCTTGGCATCATAAAGAGAAAAACACGAAGGACCAAGGCGTGGGTAGGGACTGAAGACAAACCTTTGGGAGCCTGAAGAGCTGAGATCGCGGTGTCCTCAGCAGGCTGTATTTTGTCTCTTGTCTTTCTTCCCTCCTCCTGTCTTCAGAAATTGTCACAAATGAATCTATTCACAGAGAGAAAGGCAAGTTGACTATAGCACCTTTCACAAAACGGAGGCCTCTGGAAGCATTGGTCTGGACTGATGCCTGTGTCCCTGCTCCTGTCCCTGAATCACTCCCTGTAATTTGTTCAGCTTGATTCTAGCCTGAGCGTCCAGGCAGTGGGTACCCACAGTCCCTCCTCAGCCATGAAGGAAAGACAGCCTTCCTCTTCGCCTCCTCTTGCCGCTCTGAGGTGTTTGGCTTGCTGCCTAGCTATGCCAGAAAGCGGCATGACCACCAGCAGCCACTGTGGTCAGCGCGGGAAGAAAATCTGGGGTGTTCACAGCTAAACTATGACTTGAGAAACACTGGCGA